>NC_091066.1:129584132-134384132 GCF_000393655.2 Nicotiana sylvestris
TCGTAGCTTCTTCATTTGGCAGGTTATTACATGTAACAGAATTTTTTTTTCTTTTAGCATCTTTGACCAAAGTGGCATGTGGTGTCTTGCTTGATGTTCCAGAATAACATAAGGAAATATATGGTGCAAGAAAGTTGAAGGAAGGTTGCGGATAAGTATAAATAGATATCTGTAGGTCGCAAACTAAAGTATGATAGAGCGACATGGTTTAAGGAAGACAGGAGGAAGGATAAGAAAAGATGAGTGAAAAGGTGACGAGAATGAATAAGTCCTTGGGGTTAAGCTCATAAGAGAGCTAATAGTTTCTCTAAGTTACTGAAGCCTCAGTATAGCCTGAATGAACTCAAAGGAGTCTACGACTAGTAGCGTTTAGAGTAGATGAAATGCTGCCTTGGTAGTAGAATAAAGGCGTAATTGTGATGAATAAATGATGAAGTCTGGGCCTTCAAAGAGGGGAATTTCATGAATTGTAAAATATTAGAATACCCATGTAAGTTAACTCATAAGGGAGCTAAGTTTCGATGGACCGATGCTTGCGAACGAAGTTTCCAGGCATTGAAGGACAGATTAACTTCAGCACCAGTTCTAACGCTCCCAGAAGGGACCGATGGTTATGTTATCTATTGTTACGCTTCAGGTGTTGGATTGGGTTGTGTGCTGATGTAGCATGGTAAGGTTGTAGCTTATGCTTCTAGACAACTAAGAAAGCACGAGAAGTACTACCTGACCCACGATTTAGAGTTAGTCGCGGTGATTCATGCACTAAAGATGTGGAGGCACTACTTGTATGGCATTCATATTGATTTCTATATGGATCATAAGAGCCTCCAGTACATCTTCAAGCAAAAGGAATTGAATCTACGTCAAAGGAGATGGTTGGAGCTACTTAAAGACTATGGCGTTGATATTTTATACCATCCGGGGAAGGAAAATGTAGTAACCAACGCCCTCAGCCGTAGATCTATGGGTAGCCTGTCGTATTTATAGCCAGAAAAGAGGAGAATAGCCCATGAGGTTCACCAGCTAGCTAGTCTTGGAGTTCGGTTACTAGACTCAGGTCATATTGGAATTTCGATTCAGGATACGGCAACATCCTCGTTAGTAACTGAAGTAAAGGAATGCTAGTACAAGGATCCTATGTTAGTTCATTATAGGGATACCACCCCTCAGAAGGAGAAGATACCATTTGAAATTATAGAAGATGGGGTCCTCAGATATCGAGGACGATTATGTGTCCCTTGTAGACATGTGATTTTTGACCCTCCCCAAGATTTTATATATTAGCGTAAAATATTTAATTTAGGCCTAATATAGAGATTTTAAGCAATCTTGACTCTTTTACTTTATTTTATTACAAGAAAACAAAAATTACAAAAGATAGGTTCATTAATGTTTTTTAGTCATTTTTAATCTTAAAAAAAAATATGCAAAAATAGTATCGTATTTTTATTTTAATATGATATTTGAAAATACCAAAAATAAATTTGTTTTGATGGTTAGCTTTATTTTAATAATTATTTGAATAGTAGGAATAATTAATAAATGGGCTCGTATTTTTAATCTCGTTCGCAGCGAAAGAATAGAATTTGGGCTCGAGCAACCCATTTTTAGGCCTAATTTTGGACCTAGCCCACAATTGCCAAGCCCATAATTCCTAGGCCCATACCCCTTAACCTAAAAACCCTACCAAAACCTACAATATAAAAAGAAGGCTTAAGACTAAAGAAGAAAAAACGGAAAAAAAAAGGCTAAAAAAGGCTGCGCCAAAAGGACCCCCCCATCGAATCTCTTTCTTCACCAACGAAGAAAGCTTCTTCGTTTAAGAAGCTGGAACAAAAAGCAGCAAAAGCTGCGCATGGAGGATAACGAAGGAGGCTAAAAAAATGCACAAAAGCTGCGCAGTTTTCAGAGAACGACCCCGAGCCCCCTTTTTGAACCTGGAACGATCATCTTCTTCATGAAGATTGAAGAAGTTAGCTCTTCATCTGTCTAACACCAAAAATGACCCCCCTGTATTCCATCTCCTTCACAACCCCAGTTCCAGTCGCAACACCAACCAAAAACACCTCACTGACCAAGAAAGCCCTCCATCGTTGTAGCTTCTCACCTACAACACACATGCATATAGCTGCAACGGGAGGGCAGCAGCAGCGAAAGCAGCAAGAGTGAAAGGGAGGCGACGAGTGGCGTTCGAAAAGTCGATGAAATAATAGTCTCGATATAGGTTCGTCTGAGCTGTCCGTCTGCGAATCCGAGGTACCGATGCAAGGTACGTCATTGAGTGTTGTCGCGTTCCGGCGAAGTTTCCGGCGAGGCTTCGATGTCGAAGCTCTAACTCATAGATTCAGTTTTTTTAGGTCCGTTGGATCCTTCTCTATTTTGTACGTGTTGGCTTTGATCATCAATAAAATTTGTTCGACAATTGGATTTTCTGGTGTTGAGACTCGAAGCAAAATTTGAAAAAAAAAACTTCAATTTCTGAGAGTGATTTTGGAGCTGCATAGCCTCGTTTCGCTGCTGGAATTTCGTTGCTTTGAGTCCATTTTGGAACTCTCTTGTGAGATCTGCTCGGAGCCAGTCGTTGAAGTCTCGAGGGATGGTCACGGTTCTATTTTCGTACAAATTCCCATCGGAGCTTGCCGTTGCGCTTTCATTTGTCTACAATGAAAGGTCCGTTTTGATTCATCTCATTTACATGACTTTAAAGTCTCATGTGTTTTGGTTGAAATTTCTCTTTGGTTTCATAATCATACTTTCTTGTTGCTGTTTATAAAATGAAATTTGGCATGGATTAATTTGCTAAAAATATTTGTTTAAATTGAAGCTCAAAACCTTTGAAATCAAAAAGGGCACATGTAATTGAGCAAGATATATATACAAGTTTAGTCATAAGTTTCTTTCCCTCTGTTTCGTTTCATTGGATGGTTATTTGGCATTTTGATTCTTTCTGTTTTGATTGATGTTTGTCTTAATAGGTGTTTATACTTGTTCAATGATTTTATCAATTTTAATTCCTCAAGTATTTGGTCCGATTGATTCACATGTTAATGGGTTGTGATGGATATGCCGATTTGAGCATTAAATGGGCTGAAGTACAGTTTTTGTTGTTTAATCAAACTATTATAATTGTGGACACGTTCGCGTGACACGTTTATGATTTCTTTAAAAATAAATCAGAGTATATGTTCGCGTAACTTCGGCTAAACTTTTTAAATAAACAAAGCGTTATTAATTATGGACACGTTCGCGTGACATGATTTTTGACGCGCCAAAGGAAAAGAGTATACGTACGCGTAACTTAACTCTTTAACTATGAATATTCAAGTGATTTAAAAGCGGTAAAGGGTAAACGCACATAGGATCTAAAATCAGTAATTAAATAATTTTAATAAGCCAAGTATGATCAAAGCGACCGTGCTAGAACCATGGAACTCGGGAATGCCTAATACCTTCTCCCGGGTTAACAGAATTCCTTACCCGGATTTCTGTGTTCGCGAACCGATAATAGATTCAACTTTCCTCGATTCGAGATTTTAAACCGGTGACTTGCGACACCTTAAATTATTCCAAGTGGCGACTCTGATTTTTAATAAACAAACGATCCCGTTTTGATTGTCCTTTAATTGGAAAAACTCCCTTGTATTTATGCTCTTTACGGGGTGTAGGTAAAAAGGAGGTGTGACAGCATTGGCGACTCTGCTGGGGATCGAACCCAGAATCTCTGGTTCAGGGTTCAAGAGTTCGAGCTTGTTAACATGATTTTTACTTGACTTTATTTATTGTTGATATTACTGTATTATGTGAACCTTTTGTGCTAAATGTTGTCTGTTTACTGCTTTGATATTGTTTGAGTTGTATATAATTGTCTTCTTACGCCACCCCTCTGATTCTTCTGAAAATGGTGCACACTTTCACGTGGCCCACTTTTTCTATAGAAATTATACCAAATAGAACGAGGCTAGGCGAGCGACAAGGCTGGGAAGACTTCAGTGCTCCCGGTACGTCGCACCCTCCTCAGCCCCAGTTGTTCGCTCGGATACCCCAAGTCTAGACCAAAACTCCAGGATTTAAACCAAGAAAAACACAGCCTCATGTCGGATCCCTAGTAGGAACATTTGTTTGCATCATGTGCATTTGACTTAGGGGACCCAACACAGGGGTTGGGTCCGTCTAGGACAGGTGTACCCAAAATAAAAGACCATCCTGATGCATCTTTTGTGCTACATGTTGCATTTATTCAAGGGTAAAAGGGTCATTTGGCGGACCAATGATAGTTGAGGGTAAATGAAGAAATTAAAAAAAACAATGAAAAAGAAAAAAGAAAGAAAAAAAGAAAAAGAGTGGGTGAAGTGTGAAGATAAAGCGAGTGGGGCTTAATTATGTTTTCTGTTACGTTTTATTAAGAAAAAAAAAAAGCTTGAAAAATTGAAAAGATTTTTGTACTTTTTCATCATTTTTCAAAAATAAAAAAAAGGGGAAAAAGAAAATAAAAAAAAGAGTTTACATGTTTCATCATTTTTCAAAAAAAAAAAGAGAAAGAAAAGAAAAAAAAACATATTTTCTCTAAATTAGTTGTTATTTTTATTTCTCGCCCGTATCCAATCTGCCCGAACTACGCAAACCTGATTCTCGTCTCTCGGGGCGGGATACGTAGGCAACCCACATAGGGTGCGGTCTTCCTAGTAAATCTTAAGTTCTTGGCTTTGCGGGGTCTTAGCCAAATTTTGCACTTCTAGCCACCTTTTGGCCAAATAAGTCATTTTGCAAAAATAGTCCCAATTATGAGTGTTATTATCTCACATAGTGCTGGTTAAAGTTTTCTCATACAGGTGTGGATTTATTTACCGAAGTTTGAGCATGGCAGAGACCCTGTGACCATCCGGTCAGGATCGCTCAATCAGGAGTTGCTTAAGGAGATTTGTTTTATTTTTATGTTTTGAGTATGTTCCTCATTTTATGTCGTCTTTTATTTTCTACTTTTGTACAGTAATGTCAAGTCTCTTTTATTATTGTTATTTTCTGTTTTATATTTGAAAAAATGTGTTGTAACTCAAAAATCCAAAAAAGAGATGCATTTTATATTTCGTTATAAATTTTTTTAGAATGCTAATTCTAGAAATGAGAAAATTTTGAGGTTGTTTTTCCTTTAGGCAATTAATATCTAGGACTTAAAATGAATTGTTTTTAAGTTTCCTTTAGTATATTAGGACCAAAATTCAAAAAAAAAAAGAGAAAGAGAATACTTCTTTAAAAGCTTTCTTTAGGGTGTTAATTCCAAAATACAAAAAGATTTTCTTTTGAGGTGTCTCTTTGGGAAATTAGTGAAAAATAAAAAAAAATCTTTTATTTTCATTAGAACTTTAGGATATTATACATAGAAAAATACTTTATCTTTTGTTTATCATTAGAATTTTTTTTATTTTTTTTTTTGCTAATCAAAATTGAAATCCAAAAGCATTTTGTTTTATCTTTTTCATTGCTCGTTTCGTAATATCGCGTCAGAATATCAAATGAAAAATTCAAAATATGTTTCTGTGGTTTATTGTTTAGATTTCCTCCTTAAAAAAAACGAATCAAAAAATATGTGTTTCCTCTTCTAAGGGTTTTCATTAATAATTTCCCATGGAGTGTTTGTTTCAAATAAAAAAGCAAAATATATGCTCGTTAAGCTTGAGTTTAGAATAGGTTATAGAACATTAAGTCTAGAAAATTTAAAACAAAAAAGAGATTTGTTTCTTTCCCTTTTCTTGTCAGAGTTAATAAGGTAGAAACAGAGAACGTCAGTTTGTTTCCTTTTTTCCTGATCTTCAGAACTACGCAAAGATCTGATTCATGCGGCGTCATGATACGTAGGCAATCTACATAGGGTTCGATCGAATCATTTTTTTCAAAACTGTTAAAAGAAAAGGAAAAAAAGAAAAAAAGAAAAGAGAAAAAAGAGAGGTGAAATCGTGAGATGTGAGATATGACAGAAAGAAAGGGGGATGATTAAAAAAAAGAAATGAAGGAAAATGGGCAAGCCAGCAAGTATTAGAAAAGCAAAGAAAAGAGAGGTTAAAATGAACAAATTGGGATGATGCCAACTGATCTTTGTACCCTCGAAGTCCTTTTAGAACCGATAACTGTGGCTAGGTGCATTGCACATAAAGTGAGATTATCTTATGTTAAATGCCCTAACGCTAACGTGATGGTTTCATTTTGTTATATTCATATCAGAAGGGTGGTTGGTTTGTGGTTTTAAAGTGGTAACTCTTCTCTATAACATAAGGTTAAAAGGCAATGGCAAATGACAATGGAACTGAGTTGGTTGATACCGGCGCTCGAAAGCAGTTGATTGAACAGGACAATGGGTTGGTTGAAGAGGTAAAGATGTTGAGACAATACGTGGCGGACATATATCAGGCCTAGATGACTGGGAAGGTACCACCCCCGCCACCACCTAGCTTCCCAAATGCTACCCTTACCCGAACACCGGTCACAGTGCCAGATGATCCCTCATACTCTCCAGATCCACCCGCTTATCATGGCTTTCCCAACCACCCTAGTAGCTCAATCACTCATCTTCCAATTACCTTTCCCAAAAATTACCCTCCTGTCTTATCCACCATCCCCAACAATGAACACTCACTCAAAGCTCACGATGCCCAATATTACCCCTCAAAGGTTGCCCACAAGGTTCCTAACTCATACAAGCAGAGCCCGCGGGATGAACCTCATGTTGTAAATGAAAAGTTCACAGGAATAAAAGGGCGAGATGGGAAACCCAGGAGGCCGAAAGGCATAGAACAGTCCTTAAAGAACAAGCAAGGAATGGGAGACCAGGGTAGCATGTCTTACAAAGAATTGTCTATGTCCCCCGATGTTCGTCTGCCTGCGGGATTTGAAGTGCCAAAGTTTAACTTATATGATGGGTGTGGGGATCCGGTAGCCCATTTGAGGGATTATTGCAGTAAAATGAGAAGTGTTGGCGAGAAAGATGATTTGTTGATGGCGTACTTCAGTGAGAGCCTGACTGGGGTAGCTTTGGAATGGCATAATCGTCAAGATGTTGGTAAGTGGCCTACATTGGGTGACATGACTCAAGATTTTGTTCGATACTTTCAATACAGATCAGGTGTTGTCCCAGACCGCTCCTCCCTATCTCAAACGGAAAAGAAACCCAATAAAAGTTTTAGGGATTTTTGGCTCATATGGAACGAACAAATTGCTCAGGATAGTCCACCCATTGATAGAAAAGATATTGGTGAGCCCCGCCGATGACAGGGTCCAGTGGTCGCTCTTTCTAAATGCTTTCAACCTCAATGTCGACCTCATGGGTATGCTTGTAATGCTCCCCAATGCTACTTCTCCCCACAGAAATCCCAAAGTCGTACATCACTTTCCCAGTACCCTATCCACAATGCACCACCATATGCTCCACACCCACAAGGCTCGTGATGTCCCACACCACTTCCCCAAATGTCTTACCCGCCCCCACGAGCCTGCCAAAAACCCCTGGATCAAGTTTCCGACCCAATCAAGCATTTAAGAATGAGAGGTTGCTGAAAAAAGAAAAGGCTTTCACCCCCTATTGGAGAATCATATGCCAGTTTGTTCCAAGGGTTGAAGCAATTGGACATGTTGGAGCCAATTCATATAAAAATGCCAAACTCTCTGTCAAAGAAGTTTGATTTTTCTCAAAGGTGCGCATATTGCTCAGATGCTCCGGGGCATGACATAGAGAAGTGTTAGAATCTGAAGAAAGCAATTCAGAAGCTTATTGATGTAGGCGACATTGTCGTACAAAATCCAGATGCAGCAAACACTAGCCAAAGTCCATCGCCTGTGCATAATGAGACGTATATGGTGGGTATGGTTTATTCTGAAAAGGAATGTGATAATTCTTCTGGGAGCCTTGGAGGTCCACGTGCTACTAAGCTTTCAGTGCTATCAGAGGTTGATCATAAGAACGAGCCAACAAAGGGAACCCAAAAGCAATTTGTTAATAACAATGTGATGGAAGTTTGTGAAGGTCCTAGTAATGTTGATGCAGAATTCAGTGGCTAAGATGCCGAACTTGGCAATTGGAAAGACGCTCTTGTCTTGGTTAGCCAGGGAGGAGTTTTGGTGGTTTATTTTGTTGTCATTTCTGTTGTCCGGGTTATTTTCGGGTTGTAATCCAGATATTGTCTTGTGACTCAAACCCTTCTATCCTCTTATTTTTCCTAGTTTGTTTAGTCTAGTAGCTTGTTTAGTGTTGTCTAGGTTTGTTCTAGGTTTGTAGCCCCAGTTTAGTTTGTTTGTTTTGTTGTCCAAACCCTGTCACCATCTGTCTAATGCAATTTTCTGTTTTCTGTGATTTCTAGTCATTTTCGTTTAGTTCTCTTTTCTTTTATAGTTCTTTTCCTGTTGACTCTAGTAACATGATATGTATGCGTAATTCGCGGCCTGGTCTTAAAAATTCAGTTTAGTCATGAAGCAATGAATGAAACAATTTTGAAGATGATAGGGACATTTGAGGGAAACAAGTAAAGGCATGTTGAGATCACTTCAAGCCCGAATTGTGTGAAATTGGGGCAGATAGAATATGAAGAAACCCTATTGAAATGCATCATGCCGCATCGGTTTGAAGGTAAAGGCAAGTTTGCCCAAATTGACAGGGGTCGTTCGTGGTAATGAGAGTGAGAGTGTTGTCCAATGGTTCTTTGTATATAGCAGATGTAGAAGGCGAATGTGTGGATACGGTCGTCAAGTCTGGCACAATCAAAAGATGTTACGAATGTTTTTCTTGGTTTATTTAATTGTGTTGTTTGTACCTGGCATGTTTTGAAGATTGGAATGACGAAGGCATTTTGTTCTGCTATCTAAACACTTTATCCTTCGTTACCCCTTTGAGCCTCATTTATTTTCTTTCATACCCCTCTTTCGGAATTAGTTGCAAAGATCAGAAACGCAAGCGTGAAAGATGAGTAAAGTAAAAAGAGAAAAGAAAAAGACTGAAAAGAGAGAGAAGAAAAAGAAGAAGAAAGAGAAAAGAAAAAGAAAAGAGAAAAGAAAAAAAATAATAAGAAAGAGAAGAAAAACAACAACAAAAGAAAAAGAAGGAAAGAAAAGAAAAGGAAAAGAAAAGAAAAATCACAACAAACAAAGTAATTTCTATAACATGAACTACGTTCGACCTGATTCCTTTTAAGGATACGTAGGCAACCTCACAGTTCGGTCTCATCAAAATAAAAATCCAAAAGTCCCCAAGCAAGAAACTGGGGCAGAAGTTATGGTTGGTGTAAGAAAATCTGGTTCCGAAATTTGTAATGTTGAACCCATGTGAATAGTTTTGAGCCTTTGATATCTTTTCTTTTTTAACCCTATCCAAAAGCCATATTACGGTCCAAAGAAAGACCTTCATATCAGTCTTCGAGGAATGCCAAGTCAAGCAAGGAGAGGTAATTCATATTAGGGGCAACACTCTGGTCCAAGCAGAAACATAACGAAAATGAGAGAGTCTTATTGGTGAAAACTCTCATGGGCACCGTAGGGCGACGGGAGCTGAGAGAAATCCAAAAATGAGAGAGTCTTATTGGTAAAAACCCTTGAGAGCACCATAAGGCAACGGTAAGTTGAGAGAAAGAACAAAATGAGAGAGGCTTGATGGTGAAAACCCTTTGGGCACTACAAGTCGAATAAGGATTGTGAATCAGATTAGATGATCGGAGCATTGAAGCCCAGTTTCACGGTTTAGAGGTATAACAGGATTTGAACATCAGACTTGCTCAACAGAATAGGCTACATGTGCATGTCATGGTCATTGGAATTGGTATCCACATCTAATAGGTTTCTACTTTGTAGTTTTCTTGTTAGGAATCATCTCTTTCCTTTGTCCTTTACTCCGTTCCTTTTGTCTTGTTTACTTCCTCTTCCTGAGTCTGTTTGGTCAAAATAGGTGAGAAATGACTTCAAAACTTGCCACCAGCTTTCCAATTACACAAAACGGGATCCGACCAGCACATCAAAGTGGCATAAGTTAGGAAAGAACAACAAGCGCACTGAGTTGGTAGCAATCAACATGTTTTGGGGTCCATGAGAAATACAAACGTTTGGTATATTTCAATTCATGAAAAGTGCAATAGATGGAGGGTGTAGGGTGAACGGATCAAAGGTATTTTCCGTGATAAGATTGACAAAGAAAGTGGTTAACCAGTGACAAGCAAGGTCTTCTAAGCAGAAATCAAAGTTATCATGGCAAGTGAAGGAGCAATAGACCTCAAGGCCAAGGCTAGTGGTTTAAGCAAGAAAGAACAATGTACATACTGAGTGGGTGGCAATTGGCACACTTTGCGATTCATGTGAGACACAAAGGTTTGGTAAATGCCAGTTCATGAGCAATGCAACAAATAGAGGGTATTGGGTCTAAACGGATAAGAGGTATTTTCTGTGATAAGGATGACAGAGAAAGTGGTTAGCAAGGTGTTCGAGTGGAAATCAAAGTTATCATGGCAAGTGAAGGAGCAATAGACCTCAAGGCTAATGCTAGTGGGTTAAGTCAGGAAAGAACAACATGTATATTGAGTGGACGGTAATTGACGTGCTTTGGGATTCATGTGAAACACAAAGGTTGGTAAATGTTAGTTCATGAGCAATGCAACAGATAAAAGGAATTGGGTCTGAACGAAGAAGGGGCATTTTCTGTGATAAGGATGGCAGAGAATGTGGCTAGTCCATAAGCAAGCAAGGTCCTTGAGGGGAAATCAGTTATCATGAGAAGTGAAGGAGCAACCGCCCTCAAAGTCAAGGCCACAAACCAACCACCACATTTTTAAACTGATAAGATTTTTCTTTGATTTGAAACAGGGGTAGGAAATTTCGGTTGTTTCGGAGAAACCCTCCGTGGAGAAAGGCAGTCACCAAACAGGTTTGATTCTCGATTTTCAGGACCCTCCTGGAAAATGGGACCTAGTTTAAAGTTCAGAAGTAGCATAATCTAGCATAAATGTATCTCAAAAGAATATAAGTTAGCTTAGAAGTTTGCATGTTCGAGATAGGATTCAATTAGCAGTTTCCAGGACCCTCCTGAATAATGAGACTTAGATTTAAGATTTCGATTAGATAACAACATTTAGCGTAAACTCTGTTGTAGGGTAGTATAATTCAGACATGAAAGTTGTCACCCTTAAGATAAAATTTGACCTTTGATTTTCAGGACCCTCCTGGATAATGGGGAGTAGTTTAAAGATTCTCTTAGATAGCAAGAATTAGCAGAAGTTGCACCTGCAGAAGATATAACTTAGATTTAAAATTGTCATTTAGTTAAGAGTTGTCAGGACCCCCTGCATAATGGGACCTAGCTTTCAAATTCTTAGTAATATTGGGTAATATGATTCAGTTTAACACTTACATCTGTGCCCAACCACCAACTGGGGCAGAAAATTTCTTTGTTTTTGTCTATTTTGTTGAAGTCAGGAGCCCGCCTGGAGAGTAGGGAATACTTTCAAGCGCAGCAGTCAGGAGCCCGCCTGGAGAACAAGGGAGTATAATTTAGATTTTAGCTTTCAAATTCTTTGTGTTGTCTATCTTGAAGTCAGGAGCCCGCCTGGAGAGCAGGGAGCACTTTCAAGTTGAAGTCAGGAGCCCGCCTGGAAAGCAGGGAATACTTTCAAGTCAGCAATCAGGAGCCCGCTTGGAAAGAGGGAATACATTCAAGCGTAGCAGTTAGGAGCCCGCCTGGAGAACAAGGGAGTACAATTTAAATTTTAGCTTTCAAATTCTTTGTTTTGTCTATGTTAAAGTCAGGAGCCCGCCTGGAGAGCAGAGAATACATTTCAAGTCAGCAGTCAGGAGCCCGCCTGGAGAGCAGGGAATACATTTCAAGTCAGTAGTTAGGAGCCCGCCTGGAGAGCAGGGAATACTTTCAAGCGCAGCAGTCAGGAGCCCGCCTGGAGAGCAGGAAATACATTTCAAGTTAGCAGTCAGGAGCCCGCCTGTAGTACAAGGGAGTACAATTTAAATTTTAGCTTTCAAATTCTTTGTGTTGTCTATCTTGAAGTCAGGAGCCCGCCTGGAGAGCAGAGAGCACTTTCAAGTTGAAGTCAGGAGCCCGCCTGAAAAGCAGGGAATACTTTCAAGTCAGCAATCAGGAGCCCACCTGGAAAGCAGGGAATACATTCAAGCGTAGCAGTCAGGAGCCTGCCTGGAGAACAAGGGAGTACAATTTAAATTTTAGCTTTCAAATTCTTTGTTTTGTCTATGTTGAAGTCAGGAGCCCGCTTGGAGAGTAGGGAATACATTTCAAGTTAGCAGTCAGGAGTCCGCCTGGAAAGCAGGGAATACATTCAAGTTCAGCAGTCAGGAGCCTGCCTAGAGAGCAGGGAACACATTTCCAGTCAGCAATCAGGAGCCCGCCTGGAGAACAAGGGAGTACAATTCAAGTTTTAGCTTTCAAGTTCTTATTGATATTTGGTAATGTGATCCATTTTACACTTACATCTGTGTCCAGCCACCAAACTGGGGCAGAAATTTTTTTTTGTTTTGTCTCTTTTGTTGAAGTCAGGAGCCCGCCTGGAGAGCAGGGAATACATTTCAAGTTAGCAGTCAGGAGCCCGCCTGGAGAGCAGGGAATACATTCAAGTTTAGCTGTCAGGAGACCGCCTTGAGAGCAGGGAATACATTTCAAGTTCAGCGGTCAGGAGCCTGCCTGGAGAGCAGGGAATATATTTCAAGTTAGCAGTCAGGGGCCCCGCCTGGAGAATAGGGTCAGTTTTTACTTTGGTCAAGCTTAGTTTATAGTTTCCTAGTCTATTCTTTAGTTTAATTTCATCATTGCATCAATAGTACAAGTGGTTTACAATTTTGCTAACAACTCACAAATCTTCCTAGAGCAAATTGGGGTAGAAAAATTCCTTTATTTTTCCTATTTTGTTGTAATCAGGCGCCCACCTGGAGAATAAGGGGAAACAACTCGAGTTTCAAGGGAAAGCAGTTTCGAAGGAAGACAGTTCAAGTTTCAGGGGAAAATGGTTCAAGGTGCAAAGGAAAACAGTGTCAAGTAACAAGAGAAGACGGTTCGAGTCCAACAGTCAGGCGTCCACCTGAAAAAAAAGGAAAAGCATCTCAGATTGCAAGTCAAGTCAGCAACCAAAGAATCTCGCGGCAAGAATGCGAGTCAACAGTCCGAGGTGATAAACAGAAGTTAGTCACAGTAAAGAAAAAAGAAAGGAAAGAAGTGAATCCAAATGCAGAAATTGATGAAAGATGTGGGTTGCTCAAAACATGGCCGAGGTAACAAGCATTGCATACCTGGTCTTGATCCGAAAAGTTGAAGAAGGATGAACTAGCACCTGCAACTAGCAAGCATCAAGGTTCAAATCTAAAGTCTGCATGAAGAACCATTCAAGACTCAAGATCAAGCTTCAGAAGACTTATAGATAGGAATCTTGTAACTCGTAATTGATAGGCTTAGCTAGTCTTTTTCATGTTTTGATTTTGATGTAATAGCAGGACTGTGGACCGGAACCTCAGCGGAACGGCACCTCGACCGGATCTCCACCTCGGCATACTCCGTCATCTCACTCATTTCTGAACTACACTTGGCCTGATTCCTTTATAACCAAGGATATGTAGGCAGCCCAGATAACAGAGCTCGGTCACATTCCCTTCTCTCTTAGCTTTGGTCTCTCCAAATAAGGGTCAGGTCAAAAACCTGTCTAGTCAGTCCTTGTCTGAAAACTCTGTATGTTTCCAGTCAAAGAGGGGCAGCTGTAGACATGTGATTTTTGACCCTCCCCAAGATTTTATATATTAGCGTACAATATTTAATTTAGGCCTAATATAGAGATATTAAGCAATCTTGACTCTTTTACTTTATTTTATTACAAGAAAACAAAAATTACAAAAGATAGGTTCATTAATGTTTTGTAGTCATTTTTAATCTTAAAAAAAATATGCAAAAATAGTATCGTATTTTTATTTTAATATGATATTTGAAAATACTAAAAATAGATTTGTTTTGATGGTAATTTTTATTTTAATAATTATTTGAATAGTAGGAATAATTAATAAATGGACTCATATTTTTAATCTCGTTCGAGCGGAAGAATAGAACTTAGGCTCGAGCAACCCATTTTTAGTCCTAATTTTGGACCTAGCCCATAATTGTCAAGCCCATAATTCCTAGGCCCATACCCCTTAACCTAAAAACCCTACCAAAACATAAAATATAAAAAGAAGGCTTTAGACTAAAGAAGAAAAAAAAACGGAAAAAAAAGGCTAAAAAAGGTTGCGCCAAAAGGACCCCCCATCGGATCTCTTTCTTCACCAACTAAGAAAGCTTCTTCGTTTAAGAAGCTGGAACAAAAAGCAGCAAAAGCTGCGCATGGAGGATAACGAAGGAGGCTAAAAAATGCACAAAAGTTGCGCAGTTTTCAGAGAACGACCCCGAGCCCCCTTTTTGAACCTGGAACGATCATCTTCTTCATGAAGATTGAAGAAGTTAGCTCTTCATCTGTCTAACACTAAAAACGACCCCCCCCCCCCCCGTATTCCATCTCCTTCACAACCCCAGTTCCAGTCGCAACACCAACCAAAAACACCTCCCTGACCAAGAAAGCCCTCCATCGTCGTAGCTTCCCACCTATAACACACACGTATATAGCTGCAACGGGAGGGCAGCAGCAGCGAAAGCAGCAGGAGTGAAAGGGAGGCGACGAGTGGAATTCGGAAAGTCAATGAAATAGTAGTCTCGATATAGGTTCGTCCGAGCTATCCGTTTGCGAATCCTAGGTGCCGATGCAAGGTCTGTCGTTGAGTGTTGTCGCGTTTCCGGCGAAGTTTTCGGCGAGGCTTCGATGTCGAAGCTCTAACTCATAGATTCAGTTTTTTTAGGTCTGTTGGATCCTTCTCTATTTTGTACGTGTTGACTTTAATCATCAATAAAATTTGTTCGACAATTGGATTTTCTAGTGTTGAGACTCGAAGCAAAATTTGAAAAAAAAAAAACTTTAGTTTCTGAGATTGATTTTGGAGCTGCGTAGCCTCGTTTCGCTGCTGGAATTTCGTTGCTTTGAGTCCATTTTGGAACTCGCTTGTGAGATCTGCTCGGAGCCAGTCGTTGAAGTCTCGAGGTCGTTTCATCGAGGGCTGGTCACGGTTCGATTTTTGTACAAATTCCCATCGGAGCTTGTCGTTGCACTTTTATTTGGCTACAGTGAAAGGTCCGTTTTGATTCATCTCATTTACATGACTTTAAAGTCTCATGTGTTTTGGCTGAAATTTCTCTTTGGTTTCATAATCATACTTTCTTGTTGTTGTTTATAAAATGAAATTTGGCATGGATTAATTTGCTAAAAATATTTGTTTAAATTGAAGCTCAAAACCTTTGAAATCAAAAAGGGCACATGTAATTGAGCAAGATATATATACAAGTTTAGTCATAAGTTTCTTTCCCTCTGTTTCGTTTCATTGGATGGTTATTTGGCATTTTGGTTCTTTCTGTTTTGATTGATGTTTGTCTTAATAGGTGTTTATACTTGTTCAACGATTTTATCATTTTTAATTCCTCAAGTATTTGGTCCGATTGATTCACATGTTAATGGGTTGTGATGGATATGCCGATTTGAGCATTAAATAGGCTGAACTATAGTTTTTGTTGTTTAATCAAACTATTATAATTGTGGACACGTTCGCGTGACACGGTTATGATTTCTTTATAAATAAATCGGAGTATATGTTCGCGTAACTTCGGCTAAACTTTTTAAATAAACAAAGTGTTATTAATTACGGACACGTTCGCGTGACATGATTTTTGACGCGCCAAAGGAAAAGAGTATACGTACGCATAACTCAACTCTTTAACTATGAATATTCAAGTGATTTAAAAGCGGTAAAGGGTAAACGCACATAGGATCTAAAATCAGTAATTAAATAATTTTAATAAGCCAAGTATGATCAAAGCGACCATGCTAGAACCACGGAACTCGGGAATGCCTAATATCTTCTCCCGGGTTAACAGAATTCCTTACCCGGATTTCTATGTTCGCGGAGCGATAATAGAGTCAAACTTCCTCAATTCGAGATTTTAAACCGGTGACTTGGGACACCCTAAATTATCCCAAGTGGCGACTCTAATTTTTAATAAACAAACAATCCCGTTTCGATTGTCCTTTAATTGGAAAAACTCTCTTGTATTTATGCCCTTTACGGGGTGTAGGTAAAAAGGAGGTGTGGCATCCCTAATGTTGCAGGGCTGAGTCGGCAAGTTATGGGAGAAACTCACTATTCTCGTTATTCTATCCATCCAAGAGCAACAAAGATGTATCATGATATCAAGGAGGTATATTGGTGGGACGGAATGGACAAGGATATAGCAGAGTTTGTTGCTCAAGCGCCCTAACTGTCAGCAGTTTAAGATTGAGCATCAAAAGCCCGATGGATTATTGCAGGCTATGGAGATTCCGACTTGGAGATAGGAAGTAATTAATATGGATTTCATCGTGGGCTTACCTCGTACCTAGCATAAGTTCGTTTTGATATGGGTGATTGTTGATAGGCTTACAAAGTCAACCCATTTTCGGCTCGTACCTAGCATATTAAAGAGATAGTATGACTACATGGTGTCCCTATATCTATTATCTCGGATAGAGGGGCTCATTTATAGCTAACTTCTGGAGGTCATTCCAAAAAGGATTGGGGACTCAAGTAAGTCTTAGTACAACATTTCATCCCCAGACAGACGGATAGGTTGAGCGTACTATTCAGACACTGGAGGATATATTACGAGCTTGTGTGATAGACTTCAAAGGTAGCTGGGATGATCATCTACCGCTTATTGAATTCGCATAAAATAATAGCTATCATTCTGGTATTCAGATGGCTCCATACAAAGCTTCTTACGGATGGAAATGTAGGTCGCCTATAGGGTGGTTTGATGTTGGGGAAACTACGTTAATAGGACCAGAATTGGTACAGTAGGCAATCGAGAAGATTAAGCTTATACAGGAAAGGTTATTAGCAGCAAATCTTATGCGTATAATCGATGGTGAGACTTGGAATTTCAGGTGGACGACTGGGTATTCCAAAAAGGTATCACCGATGAAAGGTGTCATGAGATTCGGAAAGAAAGGAAAACATAGCCCTCGGTACATGGGACCATAGAGGATCATACGCAAAGTAAGCCAGGTAGTATATGAGTTAGACTTGTCTTCGAACTTGGAGTCTGTACATCCAGTCTTTCATGTGTCTATGCTCCATTAATATACCAGAGATCCTTCCAAAATTGTGTTAGTTGACGATGTTCAGGTCACAGAGCAGCTATCATATGAAGAAACTCCCATTGCTATATTAGAAGGACAGATTCGGAGATCGGAACTAAAGACATAGCTTTGGTGAAAGTACTTTGAAGAAATAACAATGTGGAAGAAGTGACTTAGGAGGCAGAGGAAAACATGAAGAATAAATATTCCTACTTATTTCCTTCTCAAGAGAAGGATCTGAATGAGACGTCATAACCTTAAGGTACGTGTATGGATTCTGGTGTCAGTTATTGTCGTTGGTTGTGTGAGGCCATTGTCGTTATTAATGATTGTGATCCTATGTGGAGTTGAATTATTAAGGAAGAGTTGGTTGTAGTATTGTTACAAAGGTGACTCTTCCAAGGTTATATAGATCCCGGAGAGTTAAACATTCGAGGATGAATGTTTCTAAGGGGGAAGGATATTACATCTCGCGTTTTCATACGTTACAAGTTTCGTCTTCAGTTAATCGATGTAGACTCAGGTATGAGATTATCTTGAGGTTAATGTATTTATGCTATCTATAACAAACGATAAATAAGTGTCATGAAGGATAAAGGGCACACAAATTAAAGACAACGAGTTTCGTTGAAGGTGGCCGATTTGGGATAAAATATGGGTCGAGCGATAATACGCGACAATTATGGACTAGTACCATGCAAGGTACCATATGACCACGGTAGTACGATGTATAAAATATATTAAAAATAAACAAAATTTTAAGTAATTTGAGATAATTCTTAATTATACAGGTAATTGGTTAATTATCGGGTAGCGGGACATTACCTAATTAATTAATCAAATAAGTGGATAAGATTAAATCCCTCCCTCCCTCCCCCAAAAAACGTGGCAGAAGGCCACTACTTAAAAAAATGACTCATATTGATTTATGAGTAGGTGGCTACCAAAGATTAATTGAAATATTAACAAAGCAAGACTTAGTAAATGTCTTTGTTTCCATGTTCATTTGGACAAGAGATCAGAATGTCCTTTAAGTTCAAAATAGGAATCATATATCAAGTCTCCATTTTCATTTGGAAAGGAGTAACGTAGTCATTCCTCAAAAAGCAAGAGATACATTCTTTCTTGATCTGAAAAATTCAATAACAGAATTTAAGAAAATTCGTTCAGTACCTCAACAAGCAAGAAGCTTGAAGTTACGTTCAAGAATTTCGAAGAAGCAGAAGCTTAATCCGATTTTTGGGGTTCTAAGTTCAATCCACGAAGGATTCCAATGAAATATTATACGGAGTTTCCCTACTCCAGGTATGTTAAGGTCATCCCTTCTTTCTTTTGGCATAGTCCAAATTATACTAAAGAAACTAGCAAACGTATAGTTTCCATAAATTGCTCTATTCATAGAGATACTAGGGGTGTCTATATTCTTGATTTCCCATGATAATTATTATTATATTCTGTTCATGGGTCTCAGAATAATACGCAGTTGAAAAAAATTTATCCAGAAGGAATATTGAAATTTTTACGTATTTTTCATGCATTTCACCCATTTATACATGTGCATTGACCCATGACCAGATGGCGTTATATACGCGTATATATGTAAATATATGTATATGGGATATGGAAAAAGGTTACGACGTTATATACGCACCACCACCTGATCAGCTGGTATATGTTGATGATGTTGCCCATAGTGGTCGAGATAATATGATGGGATGCCCTCAGTGGCTTGATGATGTTATGTACACCTATACCCATGCATGACACGACATTTATATACACATGCATATCATTATAAATGTTTCAGAATTTACAAAGTTATTCAGATTTACAGATGGATTTCTTTATCCCATGTTTCATCTATGACTTTTATGTATAGATTTTCATGTCTTACATACTCAGTACATTATTCGTACTGATGCCCGATTTTACAGGGCTTGCGTTTCATGTCCGCAGGTGCAGATAGGCAAGTTGACGGTCCCCCTTCTTAAGATCCCTGATCAGCGAGAGTTGGCGTGCTTCACTTGATCTGAAGCTGCTTTTGATTTTGGTATGATACGTTTGTATATATATAGGTATGGCGTGGCTCAGTCCCGTCTTTGTATAGTTATGTTTCTATTAGAGGTCTGTAGACAATATGTCTAGTTGGATAGTATGTTGTCTTGCCGGCTTCCAGTTTTGAGATGTACAGTTGTCTATAGCAGCCTTGTCGGCTCGCCATATGTATGTTGTACGTATATGTATGTATGCCTTTTTGGGTAGATTTCCTTCATGTACATTATTCTCGTAATTCAGCAGAACTTATTCAGGTTTATATCTTAGACGCATGCTTAGGGGGTGTTTGACAGGTAAGACTCGGGCACCCGTCGCGGCCCATCGGCTTGGGTCATGACAATTACCATCGGTTTGTGGAGGGGTTTTCATCTATAGCGGCCCCAATGACAGTTTGACCCAGAAGGGTGCCCAGTTCAGGTGGTCGGACGAGTGTGAGGCGAGCTTTCAGAAGCTCAAGATAGCTTTGACTATGGCGTCTGTGTTGGTATTGCCCACAGGTTCAGGGCCATATACAGTGTATTGTGATGCATCTTGTGTTGGACTTGGTGGGGTGTTGATGCAGAATGGCAAGGTTATTGCATATGCTTCACGTCAGTTGAAGATCCACGAGAAATATTATCCAGTTCATGATTTGGAGCTAGCAGCCATTGTTCAAGCGCTGAAGATTTGGAGGCATTATTTATATGGCGTGTCATGTGAGGTGTTCACGGATCATAAGTGTTCGCAGTATTTGTTCAAGCAGAAGGAGCTAAATTTGAGGCAGAGGAGGTGGTTGGAGCTATTGAAAGACTATGATATCACCATCTTGTATCATCCTGGGAAGGCCAATGTAGTGGCTGATGCTTTGAGTAGGAAGTCAGTCAGTATGGGCAGCCTTGTGTATATTTCAGTCGGTAAGAGATCACTTGCTTTGGATGTTCAGGCTTTAGCCAATCAGTTCGTGAGGTTAGATGTTTTTGAGCCCAGCCATGCTCTAGCTTGCACAATCCCTCGTTCTTCATTATTTTAGCGTATCAGAGATCATCAGTATGATGATCCTCATTTGTTTGTCCTTAGAGACATAGTGCGGCACGGAGGTGCCAAGCAGGTTACAGTTGGAGATGATGGAGTTTTGAGGATGCAGGAACGCATTTGTGTGCCTAATGTGGATGAACTTCGTGAGTTGATTCTAGAGGAGGCCCATAGTTCCCGGTAATCTATTCATCCGGGCGCCGCTAAGATGTATCAGGACTTGCGGCAGCATTATTGGTGGAGGATGATGAAGAAGGATATTGTGTCATATGTAGCTTGGTGTTTGAATTGTTAGCAGGTAAAATACGAGCATCAGATACCTGGTGGTTTGCTTCAGAAGATTGAGATTCCTGAGTGGAAGTGGGAGCGTATCACTATGGATTTCGTTGTTAGACTCCCACAGACTTAGAGGAAGTTCGACGCAGTATGGGTTACTGTGGATAGGCTAACCAAGTCAGCGCATTTCATTCATGTGGCAGTCTGCTATTCTTCAGAGAGGTTAGCTGATATTTATATCCGGGAGATTGTTCTTCTTCTTGGTGTGCCCTTGTCTATTATTTCTGACCGAGGTACGCAATTTACCTCACATTTTTTTAGGGTAGTTCAGTGTGAGTTGGGTACACGGGTCGAGTTGAGCACAGCATTTCATCCTTAGACGGACGGACAGTCCGAGCATACTATTCAAATTTTGGAGGATATGCTCCGAGCATGTGTTATTGACTTTGAAGATTTTTGGGATCAATTTTTTCCATTAGCAGAGTTTGCCTACAACAACAGGTATCAGTTAAGCATTTAGATGGCTCCCTATGAGGAATTATATGGTAGACGGTGTCGGTCGCAGGTTGGATGGTTTGAGCTGGGAGAGGCTCGGTTGTTAGATACAGATTTAGTGCAGGATGTCTTGGATAAGTCTAAGATCATTCAGGATAGACTTCGTACAGTCAGTCTAGGCAAGAGTTATGCCGACCGTAAGGTTCACGATATGGCATTCATAGTTGGAGAGTGAGTGTTGCTTCGGGTGTCGCCCATGAAGGGCGTGATGAGATTTGGGAAGAAGGGCAAGTTAAGACCTAGCATTGGGCCTTTTGACATCCTTCGGAGAGTGGGTGAGGTGGCTTACGAGCTTGCATTGCCACCGGGTTTATCAGCAGTGCATCCAGTGTTTTATGTGTCCATACTTTGAAAGTATCACGGCGATCCATCCCACGTGTTAGACTTCAGCATTGTCCAGTTGGACAAGGACTTGACCTATAAGGAGGAGCCGATAGCTATTCTAGACCGGCAGGTTCGTCAGTTGAGATCGAAGAATTTCCCTTCAGTTCGTATGCAGTGGAGAGGTTATCCTATTGAGGCAGCGACCTAGGAGTCTGCGTCCAATATACCGAGTCGATATCCCCATCTTTTCACCAACTCGGGTACTTTTCTATGTCTGTTCGAGGACGAATGGTTGTTTTAAAGGTGGAGAATGTGATGACCCAAAGGGTCATCTTGTGTTTTAGAATCCGAATCCGGGTTCCAACCTCATTTTCTTTCTCCTCGATTTGCGTGCGTAGTCCGGACACATTTCCAGAAAGCTTTTATGTGAAATTTAAGAAAAAGATTGATTTTGGCCTTTAAATTGATTAAAATTGACATCGGTCAATATTTTTGGTAAACGGACCTGGACCCGTGACTAGACGGTCCCGTAAGGTCCGTAGTAAAATATGGGACTTGGGCGTATGCCCGGAATCAAATTCCGAGGTCCCTAGCTCGAGAAAAGAATTTTTAAAGAAAATTATTTGCTGGAAAATATAAAGACTTTTGGAAATGAAATGGTGTGTGTTCTTGAGGGTATTGGGCCCGTATCTTGGTTCCGGAACCCGGTACAGGTTTAAAATAATGATTAAGTCGAATATGTGAAATTTGGTAACAGTCGGAGTTGATTTGGTATAAATTGGACCCTTAGTTGAGAAAATGGAAATTTCAATGTTCTTAAAGAATTTCATGAATTTGAGGTTAAATTCGTAGTTTTTGGTGTTATTTTGATGATTTGATCGCACGAGCAAGTCCATATAATATTTTTAGACTTGTGTGCATGTTTGGTTTGGAGCCTCGAGGGCTCGGGTGAGTTTTGGATAGGCCACGGGGTGATTTGAACTTAGGAAACTCAGTTGTGCATCTGGTATTTTTGCACAGGCCTCTGATCTCGCAATTGCGAGATCAGGCTTCGCAATTGCGAAGTGAACAGGCCTGGGAAATGCGACAATTATGTCGCAAATGCGAACCAGGCCTGGGAAGGCCACCATCGGAAATGTGAACTCTGGACTGGAATTTGTGAAGCCCTTCTGTCACAAATGCGAAGGTAGCAGAATTTCAAAGGGTTCGCAATTGATCGCAATTGCGATATCTGCAACCTGTTAATTGAGATTTCAGACGGGATTTTCATCATTTTTCAAATTCTCTCAAACCCTAAACATCCCTAGGCGATTTTTCAAAGACCCAAACTTCTCCAAATCATAGGTAAGTGATTTCTAACTCATCTTCTTCAATCTAATTCATCTTTTTACATGATTTCACTTCAAAATCTAGGGTTTTTCATGGAAAATTGGGTGGGTTTTGGTAGAAATTAGGATTGTCAAATTTTGGAGATTTGGACCTCAATTTGAGGTCGGATTTCAAAATGAATTGCATATTTAGGTTCGTGGGTGAATGGGTAGTCGGGTTTTGGTTCGAACTTCGAGTTTTGGCCAAGCGGGCTCGGGGTCGGTTTTTGACTTTTTGGGGAAAACATTGGAAAATCTATATTCATGCATTAGAATTGGTTTATTTAGCCTATATTGATGTTATTAAGTAATTTATGACTAGATACAAGCAGATTAGAGGTAGAACCAAGAGGTAAAGCGGTAATTGAGGCTTGATTTTTGACCGTGGAATCGAGGTAAGTGTTTGGCCTAACCTTAGCTTGAGGTAATAGGTGTTGTGGTCTTATTTGCTACGTATTAGTACTGAGTATGACGTATAGGTGTGGTGACGAGTATCTATATGTTGGTGTCAAGCATGCCTGTGAGTCTTATACCATTATCGTTGTGAATCTTATTATGTATTGTCCATGCTTAAATTGATGATTATCCATGTTGAACAATACTTATGATATTTCTTGGGAGTTGACCATAGTTGAGTATTGACTCAAGCTGAGACTTATTATGTGAAATTAACTGTTGAAACGAGATTGGTTATAGCTGATTCCCTTGCCGGGACGTTATTGATTATATTGTTGATTCCTTTGCCGGGATGTTATTGTTTATATTGTTGATTCCCTTGTCGGGATGCATCGCTTCTATTTATTGGGTGAGAAAGAGTGTAAAGCACGAAGGGTGATGTCGTGCACGATATTGTGAGTGAGTGTTAATGCACGAAGGGTGATGTCGTGCCATGATTATAAGAGGTAATGCACGAAGGGTGATGTCGTGCCGTTTATGTTGTTTTTTATGGTGAGTACGAGAGTAAAAGCACGAAGGGTGATGTTGTGCACGTGTTACTGTTTCATTATTCTTGTTGATACAAAAATGATGTTCATTATGCTTCTCTATTGGTTTATTGTTAGAAATTGATATTCCGCGCAGCATGTTCCCTTCCCATCTTTATCTGTTATTTCCTGTTATTATTGTTCTGTTTGTATACAATTTAACTGCACAATATATTGTTGTTATTTTTATTACGCATTTTTATGGTACTAATATATCATCTCCTATTGTTTTTTGAGCCGAGGGTCTCCTGGAAACAGCCTCCCTATCCTTCGGGGTAGGGGTAAGGTCTGCGTACATATTACCCTCCCCAGACCCCACTTGTGGGATTATACTGGGTCGTTGTTGTTGTTGTTGTTGTAGGTTTATATGGTTGTCGTGTCCTAGCCTCGTCACTACTTCGCTGAGGTTAGGCTCGACACTTCCAGTACATGGGATCGGTTGTATTGATACTGCACTATACACTTTCTATGCAGATTTTGGTGTCGGATCCTGTAAGTAGCTTGAGGTAGCTGCCTTCAGTCCAGGGAGACCAAGGTAGTTCTGATGGCGTTTGCAGAGCCTGAAGTCCCCCTTTCCCCGTTTTAGTTTTCTGTTGTCTCCTATATTTCGAGAACAGTTGTACTTCTTTCAGACTTGTATTTGTAGTAAATCTTAGTCGTTCGTGGATTGTGACACCAGATCTTTGGGGTAGCTATGTATTTGAGTTATGGCACTGTTAAATCATTTTTTGCATTTCTTAATTATCTTGCTTTAATTAATATCTGTTCTTGTTGAATTAGTAATAATGGTAGTAAAATTGTAACCTTCGGCTTGCCTAGCTTTCACGAGTAGGCTCCATCACGACTCCTAAAGGTGGAAAAATTCGGGTCGTGACAAAGACTGTCATCCTTTAAGGGAATATGATGGTCAAACACTCCTCTTGAAGGTGGTAGCTTCCTTAGTTCCTGAAATAGCCCATGATATTCTTCCAGTAATGCTTGCACTTTAGCTGGTCTTTCCTCCAAACTACTGTCCTGTTTCTCTTTAGTAGGTGACGTTGGGCACACCTTGATCATAAAAATTTGGGCATCATTAGCAGTAATGTTGTTGAAAGCCTTTGTATCTACAGTTTTGAAGGAAGGCTGGATGCCCTGTAGAGCAACTTACTTGCCTTGATACACAAACCTCATATACAGCTTCTCAAAATTGATTTGACTGTCCCCCAACTTGCTCAATCACTAAATTCCCAATACCACATCATAGCTTCCTATGGGAAGCACCAGAAAATCATCTTGAAACATGACACCTTGCATCAACCATTTGAATCCCTGGCTTCCTTTCACTGATTGGATAACCCTTCCATCAGCTACTGATACATCTTGAGGATTCATCTGATAAGCCTTGCATCCAATACTCTGAACTGCCTTTTCATTAATGAAGTTATGTGTAGAGCCACTATCAACGAGGATATTAATCGGTTTGTGCTCAGTGAACCCTTGGACCTTTAAGGTTTTGCATCCTCTGGAACCATGCAAGGCTTCTAAAGAGTCTCACAGCTTTCTATAGCCTCTTCTTCTTTCCCTTGATCTGTGGTGCCCTCTTCAAGTTCTACTTCTTCAGTGATAACCGCATTTGTTTCTTCAAATTCCAAAGAGTAGATCTGCTTTTTGGCCTTGCATATATGCCCTGGCACAAACTTTTCATCATAGAAGAAACACATTCCCTGAGCTCTTTTCTCCTCCATCTCAGCTGGAGTGAGTCTCCTTCTCCTATTATTATCAAAGCTGGTAGTAACTGGCCCTTTGCTTCCTGCCATGATTCCCTTAGAAGGTCCACTAAATCCTGGTCTTGAAGCTGCCTTAAATGTATAGTGTGCTGCAGTTTACCCTTTGATGGCCTTGCTCTGAGCAGCAAAACTTGCCTCTTGTAGTCTGGCCAGGTAATAAGCTTGAGGCAAGCTGCAGGGGTTCCATATTCTAACAACATCCCTGAGCTCAGGTTTTAAGTTATTCAGGAAGATGTTGATTGCATGCTCAGTAGCTAGGTTGATCCTGGTGATAACACTAACAAAGGCCCTCTGATAATCCTGCACTGGCCCTGTGTGCTTGACATTCATGAGCTCAGTCATAGGATCAGAATACTCAGCCCTAAAGCTGTCACAAAGTGCCCACAAGTACTCTTTCCCAGTAGGGAGAAGCAGTTGTCCTCTACTCCTCATGTAACCTAAGTGCCACTACAAGGCATCCCCTTCAAAATGCATGGATAATAACTTCATTCTCTGCTGAATTGTAACATCCTCATCAGCAAAAAAGTGCTCCACCTTATATAACCAAGTTCTCAAGTCTTCACCATTGAACTTAGGAAACTCATCCTTGTGATATTTAGCAAAAAAGATGTTAGGTAAGGCAATAGTGGGAGTGTAAGAAGGATTCTATTATTTTTATTCGCAAAATATAACATAAGTTAAATTTAAATTATTTAAAAAGTAGATGAGTAAATTTGGCCCTTTTCTCTTAAATAAAAGTTTCTCACAATTTGTCGTTTGCTTTATCAACTTGTTTCTTTTTCAAGTTTGTCCTCTCTCAATTTCTCTTTGACCTTCTGGTTAAGATCGAATACCATATTTCTAAAATAAGGGCTATTTTTTAGTTCTGATTTTCTCATTCACGCAAAAGTAAGGCCAAAAGGGACAACAAAATTGAACCTTGGAAGTGTCATTTTCATTTTAAACATTTTTCTTTAATTTTGAGTAGGAACACTGACTTTTCTTCTTTGTTATTAGAACATTCAAATTTGGAGTTCCGCACAGGACTGTTTTTCTCAATCTAGCAACCGTCCAATTGCTGAAATTTTCTGTTCCCATTTTGGCTAAGTACTTGAATAAAGCGTTTAACTTTCTTTTCAAAACTGTTCAACTGTAAATCGGAAAAAGATAAAGGTAGGTATAACTTTTCGATCATTATTAGTTTTAGGGTATACTTTCTTTACAAAACTAATGTTTAATTGTAAAGTCATGTCCTTATTTCAATTGGGTTGAATATTTATTACATTAAAAATGGGTTAATTTATTAAAAGGATAAGACTTGTGATATTTATGTTATAAGATAAAGTTGTGTGACTTTAATGAAAAAAAGACATAGCTGTGTACATTTTAAGAAATTTACCCTCGAAAGTTTATTTGACCTCAGTTATGCATAAGCATTAGATCATTGACTTCTGGTTAACTAATTACGCACGCAAAATTAGTAAGTTCGAGTTAACTCAATTTCTTCATTTTTGTTAACTTTTTCGATATATTGATAAAGAGAAATTGTAGTAAAATTGAAATTGTAGAGTTCCGTATGAGATCAAACTGTCGCATTACGGTGAGTCACATTCCAAAACATGATATTTTTAGACATTAGGACCTATATAGCATTTTTATGAATAAAAAGAATAGGGCAATTTCTAGTATCTCTTAATTACTTAATCCATTATTATTGAAGTTTACATTTATTAGAATTTTGTTCATCTCGTAAGATTGACAAATAAAAAATACAAGATATAGCGGAAATGTGCTATTTAAAAAATAAAGAACCTATCCTTTGTAGGCTGCCGTTTCATACTCAATAATCAACAGTGTCCAACTAAAACGTTTTTTAGCTATAAACTCCCTATAATAGGATAGGATGAATTTATGTTATCTTAAAAAGTTAAGAAATCATGTTATTAAGACAGTAATCTATATTAAAGGCAACATTATCACATGCAATCGAGAAAATCGACTGCATCCTAAGTTCAATTTTTTTTAAAACTTTTTTGGCTCATTAAATGATAAAAATATACAAACACTCTCTACTTTCTCCTATGCCACATATAATCCTAATTAGGCTCACCTAGAATTAGAGGCGGAGCTAGGATTTGAAAATAATGGGTTCGAGATTTTAATCTTTTCAAATTATTGGATTTTAAATTAATAATTTGTTTGTACATGTTCAATAAACTTTTAAAGACAAATATAAAATTTGAACCAAATCTACTGTGTTCGACTGAACCCGTGTCTGAAGCTCTAGCTCCCGCATGCCTAGAGTTGATGGTTTATTGGGAAACTATTAGCAGTGGTCCATGGAATGTGCATATAACATATCTATAATTGCGTATGTGTTTTCTTGTATCCTTAGGACAATAGACTCTATCGGTTATGGCGCACGTTTGATTTTTAACTTTTATATACTGATATTATAAAATATATTTCTTACTAATTATAAATGAAATTAAGAACTTAAAAATTAAAATATGTACATTGATGGCGTGTACAATCTTTACACCATATCATTTATTCTAGTTATTATGTTTGTAAAAAGATCTATACAAGTAGGATATTACTGTTGAGTTTTGGATTGTTGAGTTTTTGTTTAAGATGAAATAGTCTTAAAATGAGAGTGAATGGGAAATGGGATTTAGATTTGGATTTGGATTCGGATTTGATCAAATGATCGATCGATTGATTAATTATTTGGACCAAATTTATTTGTTAATAGTGAATATTAACGTGATATAATCCGTGTTTGTAACGGATGTTTTCCAATCTGTGTATTGTGTTGCACCAAGAAAGAAACAAGATACCTAGTGCACCTCCCACCATGGCCAAGTGCTCCTCCCACCGAGCAAGTGTTCATTCCACCATGTAAGTGTTTCCTCCATGATATCCTAATGCTTGTTCCACCATGGAGGGGCGGATTTCTCTCACATGACTGCTATAAATAGAGCAGAAGTTGTAGAGAAAGGATAACACACCGGAAAAAAACACTCGAAACACTCAGTATACAATTGATATACACTCTGTATATAATTTTCTGTATATAATTGATATACACTCTGTATACACTCAAACTACACTCTGTATACACTGTGTATACACTGGAAAAACGAATTGCAATCTGATATCCTCTTCAGTAAGAATTCAACATCGGCTATACATTGCATTCCTTCCTCTCAGAATTTCCATTCGACTTCTGAGTTCTCCTCCCTTGTTCTACATTGTTTTAAAACTACAAACAAAGCAACTGTAAGTGTGATTTGCTGCCGAACTTTGCGTTCGCTGAAATACTGGGGTTTGAAGTACCGCTACACCAGTGTGTAATTCGTTCTATCCTGGGAGGAAATAATCCATAACCTTGGGTACTAGGAGGGGATTAAATTCCTTAAGGAAACACTGTGAATTCAGTGGGTTCGAATTAATTTTTGTTTTAGTTATATCATTTATATTTACGTATGTTACTGCTGTAGGTAGCTGATAAAGAGGATAATATATATCTAAGAGTGGAAATGTTAAAACTTGATCTTCCATCATTCCATATTTATACCAGATAAGAAGTACTATACAGGAAACAACAACAACAACAACAACAACAAGCTTAAGGAATTTAATAATTTTAATTTCTGTATTTGTGTTACTTTTATTATTCTGGAAACTTAAAACCTTTGTGGTTTTGTGTACTCCCATTTGGAGAGTAAAGCCTTTGTGGCGTTTTGTTGGAGATTAAAATCTACGCGATTTTTCACTCCAGTTTTAAACGTTTGTTTGTGTCATTTTTATAGTAAAAATGGCAAATGACGGAAATCAAGCTGTTCCGATGATGACTGCCAACGCATCGACAAGTCGAACTCCGGCGTTGGCACCGGCAGAGAAACCCGGAAAATTTTCCGGGATGGATTTCAAGCGCTGGCAGCAAAAGATGTTCTTCTACTTGACTACGTTATGTCTACAGAAGTTCATCAAGGAAGATGTTCCTGATCTTCCAGATGAAACTCCAGAGAATGATAGCTTTCTCGTGATTGAGGCGTGGAAGCATTCTGACTTCTTGTGCAGGAATTATATTCTTAGCGGACTGGAGGATAATCTGTATAATGTATACAGTGGCGTGGAGACGTCAAAAGAATTGTGGAATGCGCTTGAAAAGAAATACAAAACTGAAGATGTCGGGATGAAGAAATTCGTTGCTGCAAAATTTTTGGACTACAAAATGGTAGATAGCAAGTCTGTTATTACCCAAGTCCAGGAGTTACAAGTGATTATGCATGATCTACTTGCTGAAGGTATTTTCAAATGAATGCTAATGTTGAAAGTAAAATTTTTAGTAATTTTACTAACGGAATTTTCTTTGAAGGTCTTGTCATCAATGAGGCATTCCAAGTAGCAGCAATAATTGAGAAGTTGCCTCCATTGTGGAAGGACTTTAAAAATTATTTGAAACACAAACGAAAGGAGATGTCCCTTGAAGATCTCATTGTTCGATTGAGAATCGAAGAGGACAATAAAGCTGCTGAAAGGAGAGGCCGTGGAAATTCAACAATAATGGGAGCAAATATTGTTGAAGATAACAAAAAGAGAAAGAAGGCTTCTGGTCCGAAATACAACCCAAGCAAGAAGCGGTTCAGTGGAAACTGCTACAACTGTGGGAAAACCGGACACAAATCTACGGAGTGTCGTGCTCGGAAGAAAGACAAGCAAAGGGGTCAAGCAAACATGGTAGAAAAGCATGATGATGTTGATGACTTGTGCGCCATGCTTTCTGAATGCAACCTGGTAGGAAACCCAAAGGAGTGGTGGATTGATTCTGGAGCCACTCGCCATGTTTGTGCTGTGAGGGAAGCATTTTCTACATATGCTTCGGCTGGACCCGAAGAAACGCTCTCTATGGGAAATGCTGCTACAGCAAACATTGAAGGATACGGTAAGATATTTCTCAAGATGACTTCTGGCAAGGTCATGACTTTGAACAACGTCCTTCATATTCCCGAGATTAGGAAGAACTTAGTCTCTACTGGACTTCTTGTAAAGCACGGTTTCAAGTGCGTTTTTGTATCTGAAAAGGTAGTGATTAGTAAGAATGAAATGTTTGTAGGAAAAGGTTACCTTACTGAGGGCCTTTTCAAACTGAATGTAATAGTTGTTGAAACTAATAATAAAACTTCAGCTTCTTCTTACTTACTTGAGTCAAATGATTTATGGCATGTACGTTTGGGTCATGTCAATTATAAAACCTTGCGAAAAATGATTAACCTGGAAGTATTGCCTAAGTTTGAATGCGAAAAATCAAAATGTCAAATATGTGTGGAATCTAAGTATGTTAAACATCCTTATAAGTCGGTTGAAAGGAATTCAAATCCTTTAGACTTAATTCACACAGATATTTGTGACATGAAGTCAATACCATCTCGCGGTGGAAAGAAGTATTTCATAACTTTTATTGACGATAGTACTCGATATTGCTATGTTTACTTACTTAATAGTAAAGATGAAGCAATAGACGCATTCAAGCAATACAAAAATGAAGTTGAAACGCAACTTAACAAGAAAATCAAAATGATAAGAAGTGATAGGGGTGGTGAATATGAATCTCCTTTTGAACAAATATGTTTAGAATATGGAATTATTCATCAAACAACAGCCCCTTACACTCCCCAATCCAATGGGATTGCGGAAAGAAAGAATCGTTCATTAAAGGAGATGATGAACGCATTGTTGATAAGTTCTGGTTTGCCACAGAACTTGTGGGGGGAAGCCATTCTTACGGCCAGCCGAATACTAAATCGAGTACCCCATAGTAAAACACAATCCATTCCATATGAAAAATGGAAAAGAAGGAAGCCCAACTTGAATTATTTTAAAGTGTGGGGGTGTTTGGCAAAAGTGCAAGTTCCTAAACCCAAAAGGGTAAAAATAGGACCGAAAACAGTTGATTGTATTTTCATAGGATATGTGACTAATAGTAAAGCATATTGATTTCTGGTTCATAAATCAGAAAATCCCGACATTCATAATAATACGGTTATAGAATTAGATAATGCTGAGTTCTTTGATAATATATATCCGTATAAAAAGGAATGCGAGTCGATTGGTGAAGGATCTAAACGACCTCGGGAAGAAACAAAAGAAAGTACTTTTAATCAAGGGGGATCCAAGACGTAGTAAACGTCAAAGAACCTCTACTTCGTTTGGACCAGATTTTGTGACTTTCTTATTGGAAAATGAGCCTCGAACATTTAAAGAAGCTATGTCTTCTTCGGAATCATTGTTCTGGAAAGAGGCAGTCAATAGTGAAATAGAATCCATATTGAACAACCATACATGGGAATTGGTTGATCTTCCTCCTGGAAATAAACCTTTGGGTTCTAAATGGATTTTTAAGAGAAAAATGAAAGATGATGGCACTATTGATAAATTTAAGGCAAGACTTGTTGTCAAAGGGTATAGACAACGAGAAGGTCTTGACTACTTTGATACATACTCCCCAGTTACAAGGATTACGTCCATACGGATGTTAGTAGCATTAGCTGCAGTGTATGGTCTTGAAATTCATCAAATGGATGTTAAAACGGCCTTCTTAAATGGAGAGTTGGAGGAAGAAATTTACATGGAACAACCTGAAGGGTTTGTGGTTCCAGGTAAAGAAAATAAGGTATGTAGACTTGTTAAGTCCCTTTACGGACTAAAACAAGCACCCAAACAATGGCATGCGAAATTTGACCAAACAATGTTGTCAAATGGTTTTAAGATAAATGAATGTGATAAATGTGTGTACATTAAAAATGTTCCAAATCACATAGTCATTGTTTGCCTATATGTGGATGATATGCTGATAATGAGTAATAACATTGCCAACATAAATGCTACTAAGCGTATGCTAACTAGCAAGTTTGATATGAAGGACTTGGGAATTGCGGATTTAATTCTGGGGATTAAGATCCAAAAGACTCCTCAAGGTCTGGCATTGTCACAATCTCATTATATTAAGACAGTACTTGAAAAATTCAAGCACTTGGGCTTTAAAGTTGCAAAGACTCCAATTGACGTAAATCTTGCACTAGCAAAGAATAAAGGCCAAAGCATATCACAATTGGATTATGCTCGTGTGTTGGGATGCTTAATGTACATCATGAATTGTACACGACCAGATATAGCTTGTGCTATAAGTAAACTAAGTCGATACACGAGCAATCCAGGTCAATCTCATTGGATGGCAATGAAACGAGTTTTGGGATACTTAGAACATACCCAAAACTTTGATTTGCACTACAGTAAATATCCTGCGGTGATTGAAGGATATTGTGATGCAAATTGGATCACCGGTTCAACTGATTCGAAGTCCACAAGTGGATATGTATTCACTATTGGTGGAGGAGCGGTATCTTGGAAGTCGTCCAAACAAACATGTATTGCCCGCTCTACAATGGAGGCTGAGTTCATAGCCTTAGATAAAGCCGGTGAAGAAGCTGAATGGCTCCGGAATTTCTTGGAAGATATTCCATTTTGGCCCAAACCGTTGGCACCAATATGCATACACTGTGATAGCCAAGCGGCAATTGGAAGGGCTGGGAGCGTTATGTATAACGGTAAATCTCGTCATATACGACGAAGACATAAAACCGTTAGGCAACTTCTCTCTAGAGGAATTATCACGATTGACTATGTAAAGTCAAGTGATAATGTGTCAGATCCACTTACAAAAGGCCTAACTAGAGAGGTAGTTGAGAAATCATCGAGGGGAATGGGACTATGGCCGAGAACAAGTCATTGTGGCGGTAACTCTACCTAGAAGACTGGAGATCCCAAGATCTAGGTTCAAGGAGATCAAACAAAGTCATTAATGACGGTTCAACATTGTCAACAAAATTTGTTTTAGTCCATTCTCGTGATGAGACAATGTTCAGTACCAAGGATAAAGCATTAAGGCTTTTTAATGATTTCTAAATTTGATACAGGGTATATCAAATAGTGTATCTATGAGATGACACGTTTAGGAATCACCTATGTATGTGTGAAGTGTTAGCCGCTTCAAGGAGAATTTTGCAAGGCCAATTCTCTACGCACTTATGAAACCAGGCAGTGTTCATGGCTGAAACGAACACAACAATGAGAACCAAAGACGGTTAAGGGATTGATTGTGTGACTTATGGTTGTCTAGGTATACACTAAAGTTCGACGGTTCAAAGATATCAAATCTACCGATTGACCGAGTATATCCGACATAAGTTCACTACGGAAAGTTCAAAGGGAAACCTACTTATCCAGATGCAATTAATTCTTGTTTGCAAATCACACAAGTTTTTCATGCATACTTCCATGATATAGCCATTCCCCATTCATGTGGGGGATTGTTGAGTTTTTGTTTAAGATGAAATAGTCTTAAAATTAGAGTGAATGGGACATGGGATTTGGATTTGGATTTGGATTTGGATTTGATCAAATGATTGATCGATTGATTAATTATTTGGACCAAATTTATTTGTTAATAGTGAATATTAACGTGATATAATCCGTGTTTGTAACGGATGTTTTCCAATCCGTGTATTGTGTTGCACCAAGAAAGCAACAAGATGCCTAGTGCACCTCCCACCATAGCCAAGTGCTCCTCCCACCAAGCAAGTGTTCATTCCACCATGTAAGTGCTTCCTCCATGATATCCTAATGTTTGTTTCACCATGGAGAGGGCGGATTTCTCTCACATGACTGCTATAAATAGAGCAGAAGTTGTAGATAAAGGAAAACACACCAGAAAAAAACACTCGAAACACTCAGTATACAATTGATATACGCTCTGTATACACTCAAACTACACTATGTATACACTCAAACTACACTCTGTATACACTCAAACTACACTCTGTATACACTGTGTATACACTGGAAAAACGAATTGCAATCTGATATCCTCTTCAGTAAGAATTCAACATCGGCTATACATTGCATTCCTTCCTCTCAGAATTTCCATTCGACTTCTGAGTTCTCCTCCCTTGTTCTGCATTGTTTTAAAACTACAAACAAAGCAACTGGAAGTGTGATTTGCTACCGAACTTTGCGTTCGCTGAAATACTGGGGTTTGAAGTACTGCTACACCAGTGTGTAATTCGTTCTATCATGGGGGGAAATAATCCATAACCTTGAGTACTAGGAGGGAATTAAATTCCTTAAGGAAACACTGTGAATTCAGTGAGCTCGAATTAATTTTTGTTTTAGTTATATCATTTATATTTACGTATGTTACTGCTGTAGGTAGCTGATAAAGAGGATAATATATATCTAAGAGTGGAAAAGTTAAAACTTGATCTTCTATCATTCCATATTTATATCAGATAAGAAGTACTATACAGGAAACAACAACAACAATTACTCAAAAGAAATTGAAGAATTCTCTTTACGAACATTAATTGGTAAAAATGGAAAGCAATCTTAGTAAAATTCACAAAATAATGCAAAATCTTTATACCAGGGATACACATAATTTGAACTCTTATTCTAGATACCAATCAATTCTTATGTATATAGAATTATCTTCAATTGCCTTTTTAAATTACTTGATTATCTAACTATATTTTACAATATAAAATATAAGATAGTGTAAGAGTTTTTTTTTTTATATTGTCCTATATAATCTAAATCCACTTTATGTTAATCTCTTTTGTTAATGATCGTAATTTGACGTGTATAATTTAATTTGACTGAATATTTAGCTTAATATATATATTTAGATTATACTTTTTGAAGTGATCATTGATGATAACGGCCATGATTTTGCGGGGAAAAGATTGCACCACCAAATTGAAATCATTTTTTGGACGATTTCTGCCTCATCTTATATAAGTAGCGTGTTGATATGCATGGATAACTCACTTTTCTCTCTCTATCTTTTGTTTAAATTCAATTTTTTAGTCTGAAGTATTACTTTTTGATAAGTCATACACTTGCCACCGTATACGTGACACAACAAACTATTCATAGACTTTTCCTGTATATAAAGTTGCTACTCCATCTTTTATTGGTTCTTCAATTCATTACAGTGAGAAACTTTCATTTGCTCTACTTTTCATATTAATGGCGGCTCGTGTGTTTACCTCTCGTCTCTCTCGCTCTTTGACATCCTCTTCTCATCTGCTCTCAAGAGGTATATATATATATATATTTTTTCTTTTATGAATCATTTTTTCATCTGAGATTTATTACTATATGTTTGTTTTGTTTTTCTTGGATTGGGTTTTTGTGTAAATGGATTTTGATACCTTTGTTTGATCATGATTTTGTGATGTGCATTTCGAAATATGATGAGTTTTCGTTGAAACTCTTACATTTCTTCATGATCTATAATGAATTCCATGACCATGTTATATCATAAGCCCTGGATGCATTGTATTTCAAGATCTGGATTGAAAGTTTCAATTGCCGTTTGGTTATAAATTTTGGGATTAAATGTATCCTGTGTTTGGTTGAAGGTGGGATAAGTTATTCATGTTATAATCCTGGTATATCCAGGTTTGATCATTGTGGATAAGCAAAAATCCCATCTGGGCAGAATAGCTGCTTATCAATACAGCACGGCGGCTGCTATTGAGGAACCGATCAAACCAGCTGTCAATGTGGAACATACTAAACTTTTTATCAATGGCCAATTTGTTGATGCTGCATCAGGTAAATATGTTGTCGCACTAATAGATTCTGTTCTCTTTTTTCCATATCAACTTTGGCCATTTATTGTACAATGGAGCTAATTTTCTTGAGATTTTAGGAAAAACATTCCCTACCCTTGACCCCAGGACAGGGGAGGTAATTGCACATGTTGCTGAAGGTGATGCAGAAGATATTAATCGGGCAGTAGCTGCTGCTCGTAAGGCTTTTGACGAAGGACCATGGCCTAAAATGAATGCTTATGTATCGAATTCTTATCTCTCAGTTCTCTCTTATGCTATGTTAATGGTTGTGCACGCGACATTGCGCCTAATTCTCCATCTCTCATAACTGCAGGAAAGGTCAAAGATATTGCTACGCCTTGCTGATCTGATTGAAAAACATAACGATCAAATTGCAACGCTCGAGACTTGGGATACTGGGAAGCCGTATGAACAGGCTGCTAAGATTGAAGTACCAATGGTTGTACGTCTACTCCGTTATTATGCTGGTAAGTCAGAAAGCCAACACGAAAGCAAGTATATCATCACTTATTTCGCGTCGAAAATATTAATGATCTCCTATTGGTTTTGCAGGCTGGGCAGATAAAATTCATGGTATGACTATTCCTGCAGATGGACCATATCATGTTCAGACATTGCACGAACCAATTGGGGTTGCTGGTCAGATTATCCCATGGAACTTTCCTCTTCTCATGTTTTCTTGGAAGATTGGACCTGCTTTAGCTTGTGGGAACACTGTCGTGCTAAAGACAGCTGAGCAGACACCATTATCTGCATTCTACGTAGCACATCTGTTACAGGAGGTAGCATCCAAATTTCCATTACTTCTAATACTATAGTCACTAAAGTATTTCTTCTGTTTCCATGAGTTTATGGTGTTAATACAATCAGAAACTGAAGCATATACTAATTGATGAGGAATTTCAACAACTCTTTTTCTTTTTAACACATTGTTGTTGCTACTTTCTACAAGTTATCTATTGTATGGAATATCTCTAATACTCAGTTATCACTAACAGGCTGGGCTGCCTGAAGGTGTTTTGAACATCATTTCTGGTTTTGGTCCAACAGCTGGTGCTCCTCTTTGTAGTCATATGGATGTCGATAAGGTAAACTCTTTAAGCTCTTCTTCAGTCCTATAGTCCACTCTGTGTAACAATCTGACATTTGTGGCTTTTCAGCTTTTAATTCTCCACGAAAGTAATCTGGCAATACTTTGGTTGGACCGATTGCGAGACACTGCAACTACTCCTCGTTCATATTCAAGCACTGATCTCATATATTGCATTTGCTGCCATATCTTGTCAAAACTAGTGGTGTCAAATGAGCTAATATTCCTCAATTTTATATTATTATTTTAAAAAAAAACAATGAAGAGATCTTTGTTGCATGTTGTATCTGCAACTTTTGAAAGGATGAATTTTTATTCAATAATAAAGAAGGCAAATTTCATAGATTTCATGTAGAAAATCCAGCCATCTTATAGTTTTGATCCCATTATGGAAGTCTAGAAATATTTAGTGTTATCATCACACTCATTCTCTTATCCAATCATGGAATTGTATTAAGGGATTTTAGAGTTGGCAGCTTTTGATTCTTTAGCGCGCTGTGCTATTTAATGCAATTTATCCAAAGTCAAAGTATTAGCATGGAAGTAGATACCAGTATATTGCATTGGATTGGACACTGATTCACCTTCGTTTCGTCCACAGCTTGCTTTTACTGGATCGACAGATACAGGAAAAGCTATACTTTCACTGGCTGCTAAGAGCAATCTTAAGCCGGTGACTTTGGAACTTGGAGGGAAATCCCCTTTTATTGTTTGTGAGGATGCTGATATTGATACGGCCGTTGAACAAGCTCACTTTGCTCTCTTCTTTAATCAGGTTATTTCCAATCTATACTTCTGCAAAAAGGTGTTGGTCAGGTTAATGGTAGATACTAACATCAATGGCATTTATTTTAAAGGGGCAATGTTGCTGTGCTGGATCTCGGACTTTTGTTCACGAGAAAGTTTATGATGAATTTCTTGAGAAGGCAAAGGCACGTGCCTTGAAACGAACAGTTGGTGATCCGTTTAAATCAGGCACTGAGCAGGGTCCTCAGGTATTGATGATCCCTTATCTCTATTACCGATCATGATCAAAATAGTATCATGGAAAATATGTCCTTCCTTTTAAGTCATTTGTTGTGGTAATACTAAACCTAAGAGTTTCATGTCGCAACAGATTGATTCAAAACAGTTTGATAAGATCATGAATTACATTAGATCTGGTATCGATAGTGGAGCAACTCTTGAAACTGGAGGTGAGCGACTTGGTGAACGGGGATACTATATTAAGCCCACAGTTTTCTCTAACGTTAAGGTATATACATCACTTCACTTTAATAGACACAATTTCAGCATCAACATCCACATATTGTTATAACTAACACATTGTAAAATTGTCAGGACGATATGCTGATTGCACAAGATGAAATATTTGGTCCAGTGCAGTCCATCTTAAAATTTAAGTATGTCTGAACGCCCTAATGTATATGTAAGCATGGCGCTTTGAAACAGATTTATTTATTACATGAATTTGTTATTACAGGGATGTTGATGATGTGATACGGAGAGCTAATAACAGTCGGTATGGTCTAGCTGCTGGAGTATTTACACAGAACATTGACACTGCAAACACATTGACACGAGCCTTGAGAGTTGGAACGGTATGGGTTAATTGCTTTGATACCTTCGATGCTACAATTCCTTTTGGTGGGTATAAAATGAGTGGACACGGAAGAGAAAAGGGAGAATACAGTCTCAAGAATTACTTGCAAGTAAAGGCAGTTGTGACCCCATTGAAGAATCCTGCATGGTTATAAACATGATCCTCAGCAATTTTTACAAATAAAACTATATCAAGTTGCTTTATTTTATGATGCTGATGACGATAAAGTGTTGGTTTTCTTTAAAACTTGCTACTATAAGCAAACTGCAATTAATTTTAACAGGCAGCAGGGTTTATTGAATCGTCATTTCTCTTTTATATATCCTCCTTGCATATATGTTTTATCTATCCCAATGAAGATCTAAACTATGAAGTAGAATCCATCCGTTAACGCTGTGATTCTTAGATAGACTGGTCATGAAATTCTGTGAGAACTGAACAGCTTTTTAGGTTATAGGGAAAAATATGACAAATTATAAGAAAACTGCACATACAAACACAAGACTGAACATTGTGATGATATACTGTAGACCTACTAGAGACCTTAGTACATGGAATGGTTATAGAATACAAAGAATACAAATGAGACACTGATTACAAGTGATGTTGGAACTATTTCTGACTCGTATCGTCAAGTATATATCTTTTCATGTTCATTGATCACCATCAGGATTGATCTTCTTTTTGCTGTTCTTGACAAGGGAAACAACGGACTGACCAATTTTCTCACCCATCATGGTGGAAACATGTTTTTTCTCTTTAGGAAGTAGACTTCCTTTCTTGGGAGTGAATGGGAATACGCCACTTTTGCGCGCTCCACTGCCTGCCATCTCTGCTTTTCCTTTTCCTTTGCTTTCCTTATCTGCCATTTTTCTCTTTCTCTCTTCTTGCTTTTCTTGCTTAAGATAGTAGCTTAGTTTGTTATGTGAATTGTGTGTCTCTAACCAACAAGGAAAAGAGGCTTCTTATAGGCCTAAGAAACCAATTCTCCTACTACCATTTTGATTAATTTCTTGTGTGTGTATGTGTAATGTGTATGTTTGTGTGTGTTTAAGCAAGTCAACATGAGTTCAAGCAAAGATCATATTCTGAGCTATGTGTGTTTGTGTGTGTTTAATTAAACTAGTCAACATGAGCTTGAGCAAAGATCATATTCTGAGCACAAACAAAGATCATATTGTGTGTATGTATGTTTATAGCTAGTCAACGTGAGCTCAAGCAAATATTATATTGTGGTGTTTGCCTTCAGGCGGAAAAAGAACACAAATTCCTATGCTAAATCCTGTGTGTTGTGGTGTATGCCTGTTGACATTACGAATGTCCTCTAGCTGATATATAATACTCCCTCCGTCCCAATTTATGTGACATTATTTGATTAGACATGAAGTTTAAGGAAAAAAGGAATGTTTTTTGAAATTTATAATCTAAAAAAAAAATTAAAGTTATTATTTTTAAATATTGAAATGTGACATTCTTTTTGGGATATATTTAAAAGCGAAAAGTGTTATTGTTTCTAAATATAGAAACGTGATATTCTTTTTGGGATAGACTAAAAAAGAATTATGCTACATAAATTGGGACGGAATGAGTACTAGTTTGACGGGCTATTTCACCTAAAATTAATTTTTTGTAATGAAATAAATTGTATCTATACTTATGTATCCCCTAAAAATAAAAACGCTAGAAAGTTATAAATCCAGTGCCATGAACATGTACATCTCCTCCAAGTTAACGCGGAGGCAAGTTTATAAGCCAATTGTTAGATAATGACATACCGTGTTTTACCTATCATTGGTTATGACATAAGTCCCAAGCACTGTGGGTATCTCCCATGAAATTTAAATTTTTAATACATTTAAAAACAAAAGTGACATTTAAAGATTGATTAATATATGAAATAAAAAATGTATAGTAAAATATGTCTAAAAATTGTGTAAACCAATAAAAACATTGATTTAACTATATATCTTGACATTCATAATATATGTACATAATAATATTGTAAATTGCCTAATTCTCGATTGTAGAACAAAATTATAGATTATTATAGTCAAATAATGAAGATTAAAAAGTAAAAAATTATTTGGAGACGAATTTTAATAGAATTCAAATTTTACACGTTTTAATGTTGACGACAAAATAAACTTACGGAAAAAGCTTCATGGTGTCACGCCTTGGCTAAACTGCCTGTGATTGTGTGTGTGTGTGTGCTGGGGTGTGAATCTCCGCGTTGTCTTATTATTTTGTATTGCCATTTTTCTTTTAGATATAACCACACACAGAAGAAAGTTCTTCCTTCATCTCAGCATACATGACATTATTTTACTTTAGAACTTCCTAAAAAGTTAATCATTGTTCTATTAATGGTATTTATTTCTAAATAATTTTAACAATTCAAATGTAATATGGTATTTGTTACTATCTAATTGATTTTTCAACATCATTTTAACGTTTTCTTCCAGTGTACTGATATATAAATGAAAAGGAACATTTACGTTCTTGTCCTGCTAAACACCGTTACTCCACCATATAAAATCAGAGTAAAGAAGAGTAATTTTTTGCACAAGATGAAAGAGTCGTGATGTTACTTTTGTATGGAGAATTTATAGGTATTTTGAGGAGGACAAGCATAACTACGAGATCAAGTTACACTGGATTTCAACGTCAAGAGATAATTCATTTTGAACAATATAACTTAATTACAGCTTCACAATTATTATTTTTGCATAAATATTGGGTACAAATAATTTGTTTTCGTACAATAATATTTGTGGGCGACTTACTAACTACTTTCACAATAGATTTAATTGAATAAACCACTTCAAGTGTCACTAAATGTTCTTCTTGCTAGTATTCTTTTTTAACAAAAAATCAGGAACTAAAAAAAAAAAAAAAAATCCAACCTCATGTACTGCTATCAAATTTCCCTTGCTTCTTCCCAAAAGTCCTAGCAATTTCTGAATTGTGTTCACACAAACTTGAAGAGGAAGCACAAAGGAGATGCTTAAAGAGTCACTATGGCAATATCCTCAATTTCTTTGTAACTAGAGTGAAAGATCGCATACTTGTACTAAAGCTTCTCGTAGACCAAATAATCATCTTTCTTAGAATCTTTTCCTTTTACCATATTTCATTCTCTCCCATTTTCTTAATAAATTTTTTGGTGATTAAACGGGTAGGGCGTCCGCAAAGGAACAATCCAACAACTAAAATACCACAATTTGAACTAAGTTTCACGAATTTAAATCTTAGAATTTTTTTACCATGAATTTAAGTCTTAAAATCGAGATTGAAAAACTCAAATTTTATTCGTTTGGTTTGATTTATAGATAAAATCCGATACAATTGGTTTGAAACTTTAAATTGATAATTAAAAAATCCGAACAAACTTGATCGATGTATACCTCTAATTCAATTAATATGCTCTAAGGTAGGGGTGTTCATGGTTCGGTTTGGATCGGTTTTTCCCTAAAAAGAAACCAAACCAATTTAGTCGGTTTTTCAAATATTAGAACCAAACCAAACCAATTAAGTCGATTTTTTCTCGATTCGGTTTATGTCGGTTCTTCGGTTTTTTCAGTTATTTGTCGGTTTTTTCTTAAATATAAGACATACACTACCAAACATATATTTCGACGACCACATTTTCAACGTAACACTATCAAATCAATTGTCCTTTGAGAAATCTATTATTTACCAAGATATATTGATGATAATTGAATCAAATAGTGATGAATAATTTAAGGACTTAATTAAAAATATATTATTTTTAACATGAAATAGATTTTTACACTTAACAAAAGAAAACTATCAATCAAACTAGAAAGTAAAGGTAAAGAACTGTACTAAAAGTGCAAACGATTAACATTTACTACAAAATTTTTGAAACTTTGTATAAAAATATACATATATATACGTGTAATAATAAATCTAAAATAGCAACTCCTATATTCGGTTTGGTTCGGTTTTTTTAATTAAAACCAAAACCAAACCAAATTTGATCGGTTTTTAAATTTCAAAACCAAAACCAAATCAAACCAAACCAAAATGTATCAGTTTTTTTGGTCGGTTTAGTTTGGTTTTCGATTTGATTCGGATTTTCGGATTTTTATGAACACCCCTACTCTCAGGAAAATGTACTTGTGATCCATTTATCTAAACCAAGCATTCTTTCGAACATTAATTGTCCTTGGTGTGATATGATTAAAAAGTCTAAATACTCAGTGCGAGTCTACTCACAATATTTCTTTTTACTTAGGTGCACTTTGTTTAGAGCTTAAACTCACAAGAGTCAGGGCCGGCTCAATGGTAAAGCCACTCAAGCAACTGCTTGAGGCCCCATATCTAGGGGGGCCAATTTTTTTTGATATTATAATAAATTTTCTGATATTAATAAATAGTTGTATCTGCATTTGATGAATTTTTAAAGAAATATTTAGTATATAAAAAAAGTATATCCTTCAGAAATAAGGAAACTATGGGACCGTGCTATAACTCTCAAAACAACCGGCCGGGTCGTTACATATTATCTTTTTTAATTTATTAGAATTTTAATATATCAACAAGAAAATATGAATCCGCATATTAAAAATATCAAAAAAAGAGAATAAATTTGAAACTTTAATACAATCCCCAAAAATAGGAAGAATTTATGGTAGATAATCAGATCAGTAATACAATTGAGCTAGAAGAGAATTGAATCCAACAAGAAGAAGAAGAAGTTGGTGAGAGTTTAACATAGGTCTTTTAAAAAATCAGGAAATCCTAAAAGAATTGAATAATAATCCTAGAAAGTAGAGTATATATAATCCTAGTTAAGAAATCGATTATAAATAAATTATTAAAAATTTTACATCTCAAAAAGCTTGAAAAATAAACTTCAATTTTTTTTATTAAATGAATTTTTAAATATAGAAAAACTTAGGGCCCCTCGTTGAAGTTTGGTTTTAGGCCCCGGATACTGTTGAGCCGCCCCTGACAGGAGCCCTACGGGAGAACCTCTCATCTTATCTCTCTCACTTCTTGAATTGCTAGTACAGTAAATGAAAGGGGGGGGGGGGTTACAAATATGCTCTATTTTGGGGTTATTATTGAAGTTATATTCGTATTATATAAAAATTTATAAGTTTACTCGTTTTAGGATCAATTTAGATTTAGCGGGTGTGAAGTGGGAAATATTCGCGTCTGAAATTGCAAACTTAAGATGCACTTAAGATTGTTTAGTTTTATGTGCGGCTAATTTTTACATGAACAGACTTTTTAGTCCGAAGTGCAAAAATTGCACTTAAGACTTAATTGGTCTGAAGTGCAGCTAATTTTGCATGCATTTAAGACATTTTTAGTCTGAAGTGCAAATTGTCTAGGAACAAAAAAAAATTCTTCGAATTTTAACAATGTAACACATGATTCAACACTCAACTTTACTCCTAATGAACTCAAATAACTTTTAAACATCATACTGAACGAACCTCAATCTTCAATTTGTCATAACAACAACAAATCTAACAAACTCATTTTGCAACTAAGAGGGAAAAAAAAGAGAAATCCTAAGCAATAGCAAAGAAAGGAGTGCCGCAACAGCTCACTACTGTAAAACACCTTAAAACCTGCTCACAAATATCATGTAAATCCACTTGTCACTTTCTTTTTATAGCAACTAACAATCACAAGAAGGAGGAGGATGAGGAGGAGGAGAAGAAAAATGTCTGAAGTTATATGTATTAAGGTACTAGTTAATTTATTTTTAAAAAAATTGTGTACAAGTTAAATAGGGGCGACCAAATATGGTGTCCCGTGTCCGAATAAAAGTCTCCTGCACTTGTTCTTCTGACATAGGCCCATTTGTTCGAGAAAAAGAGGGGAGAAATTAAAAAATAGTCAGATTTACAACTGGTCGTTCAAAAATAGCTCAATTTCAAAAGTAATCGAATTTTAGCCACTTTTCATGTAAAGATAAATCTGAGCGAAAATACTATTCAAAACCCGAAAAATAATTGTACAGTATATTATACTGGAGTTCCAACATAAGTATGCTTGAACTCCAGCTTATTATACTGGAGTTCCAGCATAATTACACTAAAACTCCAGCATAATATACTGGAGTTCCAGAAAGTATAATTGTACATTATAATATATTAAATTTTGGAGTATTGGTGCTCCAGTCTCCAGTATATTATACTAGAGTCAGCAAAGTATACCGGTCCAACATAATATGCTGGAGGTCATACACAGGTGCACCGAACTCCAGTATATTATGTCGGACCGGTCTCTGTTGCAGCAAAATAGTGACTATTTTTCATTGACTTCGTAAACACTGGCTATTTTTGAATGACCAATCTGAAAACTGACTATACCGTGCTATTTTTACGAAAAAGAGACTTGAGACAAGAAAGCCCAATTTAAGGACCAGTGGCCCATTTCCTCCACGAGCCCGATACAAACCCTAATCTATTTCATACACATATATAAGATTTTTATCCCTCCATCTACAAAAACCTCAGGTATTTTCATTTTAGGTTAGGTCATTTTCCAGCGGAAGAGTGCGAGCAAACCAAACAAAAGCAGAACAATGAACGCGGCACCAGCGGCGGTGGAATCAGTCCAATGTTTCGGTCGAAAGAAGACGGCGGTAGCAGTAACACACTGCAAGCGCGGCCGCGGCCTGATTAAGATCAACGGTGTACCAATCGAGCTCGTTCAACCCGAAATCCTCCGGTACAAAGCCTTCGAACCAATCCTCCTCTTAGGTCGCCACCGGTTCGCCGGAGTCGACATGCGAATCCGCGTCAAAGGAGGAGGTCACACTTCTCAGATCTACGCTATTCGTCAGTCGATAGCGAAGGCGCTGGTTGCTTTTTACCAGAAGTATGTGGATGAGCAGCAGAAGAAGGAGATTAAGGATATTTTGGTTAGGTATGACAGGACTTTGCTTGTTGCTGATCCGAGAAGGTGTGAGCCTAAGAAGTTTGGTGGTCGTGGTGCTCGTGCTAGGTTCCAGAAATCTTACCGTTAAAATTCCTATTTCCATTTATGGCATCTGCTTTTATTCCTGTTGGTACTGTTTGAATTTGAGTATGGTTTTGGTTTAGGAATTGTTATGGATTTACTGCTATCTGAGAAAGTTTTGGATTTTGATAAACGTTAATGTAGCTGTTTCACATGGTAATGGTTTTATGCTATGAAATATGAATGCAATGAATTGTGCTTTTAAATGCGAATGTAGAATTTCTGTTATGCAATGTGGCCTACTTGTAGGCTGTAGCTAAATTGATATTTTTGTTAATGAGGAAACTGGAGTAAAGGTCATTCCCCTGAGAAAAGATATAGGGAACATTGTCCCGCAATATTGAAAATGTCGTTATTCAATTAGTCTGTAATGGTTGTCAGTTCCCCAGACTCTTTCTTTATTCCTGTAAATTATTATTATTTATGGATTAGTTTGAGATTAGGAGACCCTTAATTTGCCTTGAAAGAATGATTATATAGTATTGGGATTAGACCTGAGTAGAGCAGAACAATATAGATGAACCATACAACCTACCCTAACTGAGTTTGGTATATGCCTGTTGATGTGCTACCGTTTTATGAGTTTTCAGGTGAATAAAGGGTTCCCTTCATGCTATGACCTGTTTATACTATCCTAGTTACGTGTATTGCTTTATGGATATAGAAATGAAGCTCTGACAAGAAGCAGACATGCGCTACTAACTTGTGTTGATATTAGGTTCCCTCTAAGTTATCAAAAAATAAAAATGTCTGTTATGCTTAATTCTAGGAACCCCGTAGCTTCTTCTGACGGAGTTTAATACTATACATACTAATGTCTTGGACACAAGAATCCAACGTCCCTGAAACGCGTTAGGATATGGGATTGTTTCTCACTTTTGATTTGAAGAAAAATAGGATGTAACTAGCCCATTACGTAACATGTTGCTCCACTGTCTCATTAGCATGTGTTTACAACCTTCAAGTGTAGGTGCCTGATCTACACCACCATATTGGGTTCTTGAAAGTATTAAGTTCTTTGCTATGATTTCCTTTACCGAAAGCCTTTTCCATTTGTTTGCCTATTGGCTCTTCCTCATTTCATACCATTCTTGGGCAGATTGTTCTGTTTTATCATAATTAGTTCTTATTTGTATTTGTTCTTCCAGCATATTCCTTGGTGGAGTTATATATGTTAGATCTCATTTTTCCTGCAGTAATGTGTTGAAACAAGTAAATAAATGAGTGTGCAGTCCATCTTTTTGGTGATAATGCTAAGAAGCTGGAAACTGAGATTTGTGCAATTGCATACTTCTTTCCCCATGGCTTACTGATGATTTTAACCCTGTAGGGAGTTTTGCTCAGTAATGCTTTGTCTTATTACTTTCACACAATCTTTCTTTTTGGCTATTACTTTGGCACACAATTTATCTAATACACAGTGATTCCTCTGCCAAATTCAGTCTCTTTGATGATCCTAGATTAAGTCTAGAGCTATGAACTAACCATCTCAACTCATGTAAGTCCATTGGTGGCATTCAGAATCCCCATAATTCCATATTATGACTTCAGCTGTATTTTGCTTATTTTGCCATAAAGTTCAACTGGCTTTTGGGTTTAGATACACAATAGTGGAAATGGTCCATAGTTTTTGTTACCTTGAAAAATGTAGTCCAGTCGGGCGGATTATTTGGAAACTGGACAATGACTTTAACTTTATTGTGAGATGCAAATACGCCTATAGATGCTGGATGCAACACTTGGTAGCCCATTATTTCTCTCCTTGATTGTTGATTTCTTCCTTGAGTTAAGAGGGGAGCTCTTCGAGATAGTTTTATTGGATCAACTAATAACAAATCCCTCTTTCGATCTCTTTGTGTGTGTCCACGATGAATAAGCTCCAACCAGGTTGTCTGTTACAACTATAGTGAAAAAAATAAATGAATTGCAGTATGGGCTGTTGATATGAGAATTAGAATCTAGGAATTACGTATGTAATCCTTTTCGCTGCGTGAGAAGTCATATATGCAACGTATAAATGTATGCTATGTTTGATTTGCTTTTTTGTTTCTCTAGTTTTGTTCAATTATACAGTCTAGTGCTTAGCCAGTATATTACTATATACTTTAAACTAAACTTATGGAAATTTTATGTCATATACCCAATTTGTTTCATTAATATTTGAAGAATGTTGTATTAATGTAATAATCACCTGGAGTGTAATTCATGAAATTAAGTTCCTTTATCTTGTTAGTGCCCAATTCACCCTCTGTAAGTTAAGTGAAAGCTAATCAAAATTAAATCTTAGAAAAGGGGTTCCTTGTCGTTCAAAACCTTATGCTCCTTATTAAAAATCAAAATATACACAAAATTAAGTAATACTAGAAGAAGGTAGTATTATTACTCAGTTACATTAACAGTACGGACAGTTTCAGTATCTTTTTTTGCTGACAATCTCCTTTTTATAATTAGAGACAAAGAATCCCGCTTTTTATCTTGGATTGTTATTTTTTATCCCATAAAACAAAGGACCCTAAATCAATAAAGACGAAGATTATTTTTAACGATCTCTACCCCCACCCCACAGAGTTTATCCCGTTGCAAAGAAAACTTTAACACGAAAGAAGAGAAAAGAGACTATTTTCTTTTTTGAATTAACTCAAAATGAATGACATTATGCATATTAAACTTTGGAACTTGTTATGCGTTAATTTTAAAACTTACGATTCTATTAAATGCCAAAAGTGAATCATTCCCCCAAAATACACGATACTTGTATTTTTTATCTTTTTAAAATTTTCATTCAAATTGATATCGTTATTGTTTTAAGAGCTCTCTTCGTAACCTTTTTGTTTTTTGTTTTGGCCAAAATCTCATGCAAAATACTCCCCCCCCAAAAAATAATATTATATGCAAAATACAACTGACCACATTAATGCATTGGTTCTTGAAGCTGCGAAAGAATCTTATAGACCAAACCACCAATCCAACATACGCCTTGTTAAAGTAGGCTCAATCACGAATCAACCACTTCATCATTAGCTCTATTTGATTTATAAGAATATGGAAAAGTAATAAACTTGAATACACATCAAACAAAGACTACAACGCACCATCAAACCTGACAAGTATTAAACTAATTTTGATTCTTCACTTAAAATTGGTAGATAGGAAAATTAAACAACTCCCGTAAACAACTCCTAAACTATACAGAGTCAGCGTTTGTAAGAAAAGAATAAACACTAGAGACTCTTGGCTAGGGGTGTACAAACCGAACCGGAAAATCGCACCAAATCGAAAAGTCAAACCAAACCGATTAAAAAATCCGACTAGGTTTGGTTTGATTTGGTTTGGTATTGAGTAAAAAAATTCGAACCAAACTGACATATAAATATATGATTTATATATATATATATATTTAAGGTTTTATAAAGAATTTTCTTTAAAAATGTCTAGAAATATTTGGGATTCTCTTACGTGATATAATATTTAATAGAATATGAAGTGCTCCATATTTATTAACCTTAAATAATGGGTTGTATGATCACTTTCTTATCAAGTGTTACTGAAATGTGTCAATCTTTGTTCTTCCATATTCATATGTCAATATCTATTAAATTTTTTATGTATTGCATATTTACTTTGGGACTACGGAACGGATCTTTTTCAATTTTGAAGTGATTATTATTATCTAGTTATCGTGTTGATTTTTATGTTTAATTACTAAATTCGATTAACCTTAAAAGTATACATCAACAAAAAAATTATTGTCAGCCGACTAAAAAGATAACTATCATGTGTTACCAAGTAATTTCTCCCATAAAAATATTTTAATAGATAATATGTTTGTCAATTTTTTAAATTTTTACTAAATATATATTTACTTATAAAAAATTTAACAAAGCAAGATTGAAATAATATTTAAGTAACAAAAAACCCGAAAAGCCCAACAAAACCGAACCAATCCAAGCCGATATAATTGATTTGGTTTTGATAAAAACCGAACCAACCTGGTCCATATACACCCTACTCTTGGCCATAATCTTCAGCAAATTACTAACACTTCACAGTAGCTAAACGTTTCTTCGACTTGGCTTTTCCCATCTCTTCACGTAATTCCTTTTCCCATGTCTGTTTTTTCTCGTTGATTTGTTGTTCATCAAATTCTTTACCCATTAGCAATAAAATTTCTTTTTCTGTTTCCAAATTCAAAGTCTTTTTTATGTTTTTTCTTTGGCCTTGTAACGTTAACTTTGCTTGTTTTATCTCTTCAAACAATTCCTTTTTCCACATCTCTTTTTTCTTGAAATTGCTCTGCTGGGAGCAAGCCATTGGAGAATAAAAATTTTGGACGGAGAAAGAAAATATCGAGAATGAGAGAGTAGAGCAACTTTGGGTAGAGAAACAAAAATATATAGAGAACGAATAGTAATACCGAGGAACAATTTGGGTAGAGGAAGAGAATGAGAGAATAGTAGTAATAGTGAGGAGCAGCTTTGAGCAAAAGAAAGAAAAATATATATAGACAATGCTTTCCCTGTTGACACGCTTTCCTATTCCTATCTTCAACAGGAAAGGAAATTTTGATTCTATTTTGCAGTTTAGGAGAAAACGATTCTTTCCTATCTCGTGTAGGAATTGGATGTTTAACCAAAATTTGTTTCAATTTTATGTTTAATAGTTCGGAAATTTTGAGACCCTTTTCTTTTAGGTAAACTTCATAAATGATTATATAATTATAATTTTGTTTATTAAAGTTATAATTATGTTTTCTCACACAAAAATCATAAAACTTTAATTAACTCGTACAAAAATCATAATGACCTAAAAACACAATTTTCCGGTAAGTTTTTTCTTATTCCACATTTTCTTATTCTTTATACCTATATACATAAATCAAAATAATAGTAAAAGTGAATCATCCCTCTCCCCAAATTACACGATACTTGTATTTTTTTCTTTTACCTTTTTAACATTTTTATTCAAATTGATAACATTATTATTTCAAGAGCTCTTTGATTATCCATACCTTTTTTTATAGTCAAAATCTCATGCAAATACTCCAAAGAAAGAAATATAATATTATATGCAAAATACTCCAAATAGATAATCATATACTTACAAGGACGTCTCAATAAAATTCGTGGTCTAAAGCCAAATTTTAATAAGGGGCATTTTTTTTTTCTTTTGTTTATACTGTAGTTATCTTACAAAATGTAATACTAATATTTACTTTGGTTTTTTCCTTTCTTTTTGTCTGTAATTTAGTTACCTTACAAAATATAATACGTAGTACTAATATTTATATTAGTAAGAAAATTCAAGTTACTAAGATGTTAGTACTAATATTTATATTACTAAGAAAATTCAAGTTACTAAGATGTTAGTCACGTATTTACAATGTGTTACCATGGATCTTATTATAAAAAATATTATTTACCAATATAAAGAATTGAGTATCTTAATTCAAAGTTCTAAAATATTTATACTGTTAAAAATAAACACTCTTTATTTCTACTTTTATAAGGAGTTTGTATAAACTTCAATAATGTCTAAGCAAAAAAAAAAAAAAAATCGAAAATTCACAATTATTTTTGTGGCCCCAAAATTTAGGGGGCCTAAATCAAATGCTTTACTAGTCTACTCCTTGAGCCACCCCAGTACACTTAGTAATTAGTATTTGAAGCACCTTCAAGTAGCAAATGATTCTAAGATTGGCGACCTAATTCATGGAGTATTATGTTGATGACACTGTCATCGCATCTATTTATGCCCTTCCGGAGGGATTCAAATATTATCTACTTAACTGGACCAATCAAAATAATGAATTTATCCTAATTTACCAAAGTGAACCTAGAATGACCAGAATACCCTTCAAGAGGCAAGCAGACATGGCAATTTGTTTATGAAAATACTAGTGGTGTGTGCCCGTGGCGTACGCCCGACATTAAAGTTCATTTTAGTAGAGACCATTTCTAAAGCTTTACAGCTTTTAAAGGAGAACAGACTTGAAAATATGGCACTCTTTGAAGATTGGTGGAATACAAACCAACCTGTTATAATTTGATGTTTATCCTTCCTTATCTTTGATGAACTAATCATATTATATAAACACCTAAGCTGTCCAATAGTCTGATGAAATTACATTCTTCCGCTCATTCATTTCTAAATGTATCGAAGTCCTGGGTAGTAAAGAAAAGTGGGATGCTATATTTCCAGGATTGGGATTCGTAAATATGTTAATAGATTCTTGATCTATATCTTCCTCATTGCGGACTGAAATTTGACAAAGTAAATCAACTGCTTCACAGTTAAGAAAAGCAAATGGGAAACCATCTGAAAGAATATAAACAAAGGTATCAAACATGAAAATCGGATATACATAAAACTAAAAGGCTGACAATACAGAACTCTCTTGCTTACCTATAAAGGTCTTCAGTAAGATTAGGTTGAGCACTGAAAAGCAGCTTCTGAAACATTTAAAACACTCAATTGCTACTCTCTTCTTTGTAGAAGTTGAAATCAAGAATTCACCTGATCATTCTTTAGACACACCGATTGGCGCGACTAATGAATCACATTTACATCAAGCAGAAGAATAGCATCCTCCCCGTCATAAAGCTTAAGACTTGGTTTACACTATCGTTCCATCCGAGCAGCGAAAATTTGCAGAAGAACCGGATGATGCACATATAGACCAATCACGAATTCATGATCTTCCAGTGGCTGAGTTGTTATGGTTTCTTTATTTTCCACGTTTGAAGTTACTTCTTGAATTTGCTTATCAGGCTGGCTGAATCCCCCACTGTGTCATGCACAAGAAATGCCCAAGCAAAATAGAAAGGATAATAGAGGTAAATTACCTCAATTCTCAAGCATATGGTATTTCCCTCAGTTTAAATACATTTATTTTCTCAAGCTCCGGTAAGATTGGCATGAACAATCAACAATGGTATCTCAACTACAAATACATTATGCATAAGTGAAAGTAATATAACTATTACTTCATGATAGACGACATAGTTAGAAGCATCTCGTCCTCATTTGCTTTTATTTAGCACAGACGATGGATGAATCTGCACAAATCAAATAGCTATGTGAGATTTGAGAATTCAAATACACCAGTATAAAACCATAATAATGGCCAAACATAAAAAGAGACAATGGAGAGCATACACCATATTTAAAGTTCATTTTCAAACTACAAATGAAACTTGAGCACATGGCCTCCACATAAAAGGACCAACATGCATGACAAAGTACCACTGTGAAAGAGTAATTATCTGTATGAGTTTAGGCCTGAAACCAAGAGTTTTACCTATCATGTCAAACCTTCTAATTTGCATAGTCAATGCACATTGCTTTCCGCACATTGCTTTCCTCATTTTTAAGAAGGTAAAAGTATTTGTATGAATGAAGCAATACTAAGAGTGATGTGAGAACCGTACAAAAATACATTTAGCAAAGGTATATCCCTTTACACCTGTAGGAGTTGTAGCATCTCTAGAATTGATTCAGCCTAATTTACATGTTCCCTACAACTCCAGAAGCAAAACAAAGCTATACAAATATATTTCTGCTTCTGGATATTGTTTGCATCGTTTTCCAAGGACTTTCGATTTTTTTTTATCCAAATAGTCCACCAAATAATGCTAGAATAGCGTGTTCCTGCTAGTTCTTCTTCCTCCTAGTCAGCCCTTTTCTACCCCCAACACTTCAGCACTCAGTAGTTTTTCTTGCACGACCCACTGCATGCCAAATAGCATTAAAGAACAAGCTCCATATTTGATCAGTGATGCAAGAGTGCAAAAGTAATCTATCAATAACTTCAACATGTTTTCAACATAAAAACACCTACTGCACAGTACTCTTTTCAGTAAATTTTCATGTGTAAGACATATCCTCAAATTTTTATACTCATGTTGGCTGCCTCACTGTCTTTTGCTTGTTTGAACATCTAATGAGCCTAGTTTAACAAGACAACATAGAGTGACATTAGGAGCTTGATTTTCTCAAAAACATTATAGAGGCACCCATGCACTTCCCAAAATCAGAAACTAAATACTAATTTAAGGGAGATTTCAAAGTTAATATCATAGTAGACTACAGATGTTGGATTATGATGTTTAAGAGAAAAGGACAAGTTAAAATTCCTCCCAACAGCAAAATCAGAAATGACTCTTATTTATCAATAGTTTCTATTTTAAAAATTCTAGTAACATAAACCATTACCTTTAGCCATTTTTTACATTATTTGGTCAAGAAAAAATAGAATCTACTTATATCATTCCACCTATGTGTAATTGCATAAAAAGTTAAAACGACTTCAAATAATAGTGAAAAAACTACCTGTAAGTTGTTCTCTTTACACCAGTCTGCATTGTAGTCAGTCTGATGCCATTTCTCACAAAGTTAAAGTAACTGGAGTGATTACCCAGCCCAGAACCATCCAACTTGAGCCACGACAAACTTCCTCCCCCTTTATTTTAAGTCATGTCTTCGGAAAATGGTTCGAGTTATAGTAGCACTTTCTGATATATGAGCTCTGGCCTTTTCTTCCTTGGTGCTTCGCGGAATAGCATATAGTTGTAATTCTCATATAAAATGGCAAATAGATAAGTATTAGTTGAAAACAACATTTGTAACAAATCTAATTGAGTTATCTCGTCCATCAGCTATTGCCTTAAAGAAGAATACTAACAGAGTTGTGTATTTTTTCCTAAAAGATCATTAGGATATAAATAAACCCAGCCAATATTTGTAATAGGAACGACCACAACAATTTGCAAATTCAACATTTGATAAAGCGAGAAATCGACATATCACAGTGCAATTTGTACCAGTTTATCTTAAACCTTAAATTTAGGTAAAATAGATTATGTGTATTATTCTAAAACAATGATAGCTCCTTTCAGCTCCTTGCTGTTAGATCGTCCGAACCTGAAAAGATAAAAGGAAACTACATGCTCAAAAAGTATATCCATATTTGCACATCCAAGCAACATCAGATGAACAGAGGAAAACGTTCACCATGTAAGAGTTCCATAAATTTTTCAAACTCCTCTGGAAAAATTAAGTGCTGAGAGGCAGAATTCAGTAAGTAACAGCAATAACGTCTATAAAACAAAAGGTTAGGTTACCTGCGAGAACTTAATCAATTAATAGTCTGAATAAACACTACTGTGACCTAACTCCTAACATTTTATCAGTGTAGTCTGATACTGTAAAAAGATTAATATGCGGGATTTGCAATGAAACTCACAAAAAAATGCAGTATGCTCACCACTAAGTTCATTCCAAAACAAAGCAACAATACCGAATACATCAAATAATTAGAGAAAACATCTTAACTTCCACTCTGTATGTCACGCCATAGCTAGAACATGCACTGCAAGAGAATAATTTGACAAAAATCAGAGAATATCAGACCCAAAATTTTTATTTTGAAACACATGCATGGTTGGAAAAAAATGCAAAAAAGGTGTCCATTTTACTGCTACTAAGTAGTGAGGAAACTGAAAAGTCACAAGAGAACTTCATTATCTTAAATAAAAAACCCAAATCAGAGATTGGATTTCTTTGATTATCTGAATTGGACAGCAACTAATTAATTAATGATAGATGAACTGTGGGTCAATTTTGGAATATAAAGAATATTATATCAAGTGACTTAGAGAAGAGAATGCTCCAGAGACAGAAGCACAAAACTTACTGATGGAGGAACCGGTGATGGATTTTGGGTGTGAACAAATATATCCCACTGTAACGCAGCGAACCAAGTCAATTTCAAGCATAAATCCACTTGCATGTTCAAAAAAGTGTTCCCAGCCACCACAATGGGAAGGATGAAAAGGGCTGGAGAATGGAAAAGACGAAAATGAGAATTGTCAATTGTGTACACAAGAAATTAGAGTATTTGTACAAAACACGTGGAAAGCTACTAAATCAAGACTAATTTACCATAATACCCTTCGCCGTACCTATTATACTTTCCTTGTATACACATTTGATATCTCCAAAATACCCTTATTAATAGCGAGAACCTTTTTCTCTTTTCATTAACTTTTTCCATTTTACAACTATCAGGCGGGAAACATTTCCCCCTCTATTTTTCTTCTCCAGTCATTGCTCTTCTCAGATTTTAGAAGGGGGTTTTCTTTTATTATCTTTTTTGGTTGCACCTTGACTAGCACTGCAATGAAGATAGGAGTTTGGTATTCTAATTTCTCTTCATTCAGTGATCAGAATCATGGTGTACACTTTTTATAAGTTTTTTATTTATTTGTTTATACCCAGCAATTAGTCTTTCTAATTTTATTCGATAGAAACCACCATTGTTGTTTCATTTAATTTTGGATTAGCTTTAGTTTTTCTTCGATCACTACAACAGGATTGGTAAAAAAGTTTTCTTCTTGCATAATATCTAAAATCTAGGAACAAGGGATGAACATTCAGAAAGATCTAGAAAATAAAATTTAGAATTCTTTCAAACCGCATTTGTTTTTTGGGTTTACCTCGAAGTGGAAGTGAAAATCTTTAGTATTTGGGTATTTGTTACTATTTGCCAGAAATAAAAATAGAGATGAATTTGGGGAATATGTTATGGAATAATGAGAATAAGTCTATGGTAGCAACTGTACTAAGAACAAAAGCTTTAAATTGCTTAATGTCCAGTTCTGTTTCATACAATGTTCTTTAGTGACAACGTGGAAATTGATGGGAAGCTGTAGATTGAGAGGGTTTGGGCTTTTGGAACAGTTATGTATCGAGTGAGAGTAATAGAAAACTTTTGGTGAAACGACAAAAAGCTCCTCACTATTAATGAGGTGGTAGCAAATAATAAGGGCATTTTGGAGATATCAAATGTGTATACAATGCTAACCTAATATATATATATAACCCATTCAACTTGACCCCATTTTTTCATTTTGGCACTCTATCTCTACTTTGTTTCATTTTGGCCCTCAACTCTATTTTATATGTTCCATTTTGACCCTCCAACTCTATTTTTTATGTTCCACTTTAACACAAAAGCTGAAACCAGTGTAAAAAATATAGCGGGTGTGTATACACAAATATGAGGTGTAATAAATATCCAATTAAATGTTACCACCTGGTTTTTCCATTCATGTCAAACGGGTCAATACTAAAATACCCGAACCCGACCGTATTTTTTCATCCACTATTGCCCCATCTTCATTCTCTAAGTTCCAAAGCTTTCATCTACCGATTTCATACTTGGCCCGTTTAGATGAAATAAACTCACAAAAAATATGGTCGGGTTCATGTATTTTAGTATTGACCCGTTTGATACGGATGAAAAAATCAAGTGACAACATTTAATTGAATATTTATTACACCTCAGATTAGTGTATACACATGCGCTATATATTTTGCACTGATTTCAACTTCTGTGTCAAAGTGGAACATAAGAAATAGAGTTAGAGGACCAAAATGGAACATATAAAATAGAGTTGGAGGGCCAAAATGGAACAAGGTAGAGATAGAGTGCCAAAATAAAAAATGGTGCCGAGTTGAATGAATTATATATGTATTTGGCCATATATATATATATATATGTATAACAAAGGTCGCCTGATATAATTGAAAATGACAGAACAATCGTTAAATCTTTACTTTAATGATTATTTTTCTGTTTCTAGGAAATGATGATATAGGGAATTAACAGAGTAAAATCACTAACCCTGTTTTGAATATTACTGATAATGATCTGCACTATACAATAATATGCTTCCAGCTAAGGAATTTGGTAATTATATAATGCAATAATAATGTTGAAAACGCAAGCTAGTAGTGGATGTTTCTCCTCACACTAGCTTGAAGGAAAGTGTTGAAGATACTTGTAAGTTGTAAGGATCATGGATAGAAAATCTTATGTTTGCTCTTGAGCCTGAGGGAGTTTTATCCTAATTTGAAATTATAGTAAAAAAGTACGGGATAAAATTAAACATAAAATTTATTCATGTTATGTTAGAGTTCTATTAATAACAAAGATAAGTACGAGATGTGCTAATCAGGGGCGAAAATGTTTAATTCTTTTAATTAAACATTTTTGCTGCAGATGACATGCAAATTGTACATGTATAGATATTATTTAAAGTGACACACTTGACTACATTATAAACCAATGGGACATATGATGATCTGCAATGGAAAAAATGACCCAATTTTTTATTTTGACATTTTAACTCAGTCTTATTCTATTTTGGCCTTCTAACTCAATTTTTTTTATTTCACTTTAACGCAAAAGCTGACTAGATTCCATGTTTGATTTGCCTCACCCTTGTAGGCGCATGAGAGTCATTTTTAAGCCAAATTTCATATTCCCAACGCAGAGGCAGATCCAGGATTTAAATTCTATGGATTTAATTTTAATGTTTTTAACATTGAACCCATTATATTTTTAAAAGTTATGGGTTCATATCTATTATTTTTGCAATTTTAAAAAAAAATTAAAAGAGGGTCGCGGGCTAGGGCGGGCCGGCCCTTCAACTTTTTTAGAAAAAAAATATTTCTTCAATTTTTTTAGATATTTTTTCGTGACATAATATTTTAATCATATGAACGACTTCTGTTTATTTAGAGTGTACAAGAATCTTGATATTTGATAAGGAATCTCGTAATTGAAATACAAATTCTCTATATCTCTAGCTCTTTTTTTTTAACGTTACATGAATATTTTTGTAATACTTTTCTTATATTTTCCTTACACTTTGCAATACACCTATTACAAAGACTTCAACTCATGACTAACTCTAGTCACGATACAAACACAAAAGGGTTTATGATTTTATAAAAGGGTTCCTAAGCAACGCTTCTAGCTAAGCAAATTAGGAGTTACAATGAAGAATAATTACAAAGTTACAACTCAACCAAAGACAATAAGTTACTAGATTTAGGAACTTGTCTGTAGTAGTGTTAAACTTTGTTCTTGATGCACTTGAGAATTGAATGCTCGAATATCAGATGGCTTGAATGCTTGGAGTGAATTCTCAAGTGTTCAAGTGATGTTTTGCTGTGATACTCTTGTTAATACAACTTGGATGACATCACTTGAATGATGTAATCACTTGGTTGGTCAAAGGACAAGTGACTGCAGAACTGTGCTGTACTGTTTCTGTGTACAGTGCAGGCAGTCACTTTCCGGCTGTACACAGTTGACTTTTCGTACTGCTGTCAGGGAAACACAAGGGATCAGGTCCCTGTGTTGGTTCTCTATCTTCTGAAGTTGTAGCAGTTCACATTAGCTGGAGTCTGTTGATTAGCAATGTGTACCAAGTGTGTTAGGTTCCCTATCTGGTTCTTTGACAGTAAGTTTGTTAGATCATCAAAACATAAAGCTAAGATATTAAAAACCCATCAATTTTCCCCTTTTTGATGATGACAAACTTAGACATTGATAATATATTTTTGGAACAGAAAAACCGGAAGAAGCAATAGGAACTTCACAAGTTCCCCCTGACTTTATGCTTCCCTCTTAATCCGATCCCTGTTTCAATTATACTTTCCCTTTTTGGCATCATTAAAAATACACAAGCAGTCAATCAACATAAAGAAGTCTAGCCTAGCTAACTCATGTTAGATATGTGCACACTGTCGCGCCCCCTTTTTTCCCTTTTGGCGGGGAAGTCCAGGTTTCGACATTTATGCGGGAACAACTCTTTTCCTTTTGGAAATTTGGGTATTTGAAGAGTCGCCACCTAACGTATTATGGTGCGTTAGGGCACCTAGAGTAATTAGCTCTTGTGACTAGTTTGCATTACCAGAGATTAGGGTAAGGGCTCGAAATAACCTTGAGGGGAAGGTGTTAAGCACCCCTAGCGGTCCACAATGGTGGGTCCCGACCGAACTTAAATTATATGAATTAGTCAATTATCAAACAAGCAAGTATTTGCAGATAAAGTAGCTTTCCCCATGCATATATGATCAAGGAAGTTCAAATAATGAAGGTAAAGAGATTTGGACCACTTATGTATATGTAAAGGAGGTTCAGGGAATTTAAACACATTTGAGAATTGGGAAAGAGGAGTCCTAGGTTAGTTAGCCTACAGGATCATACCCATGCAATGCCCGGTAATCACTCCTCAATGAGGGTCTACACGTGATACTAGCGCGCAAGTCATCATATCCTTACTACCCAATTCCCTCCCTTTGGTCATGGCCTAAAGCGTTCTAGCAACCTTAAGATATATCCTATGTGTGCATTACCCGTCCCTTCCTTGTGGCCTTGAGGTATTTAGAACCTCTAATTTAGGTAGTTTTGGACTATCCTAAGGTGCTTAAAGGAGAAAAATCTAGGCGACAACCAAAACAATTAGGACTGGACCAAAGATATAAAAATTAAAGGCTCAAGTTTTACTCCACAAACAGAGCAAGCAAGTGCACGTCTTAAACACAGTTTCAGATATTTAAGAGAAGCCCTAGAACAAGATATCCAAGTGAGCAGAGGATATGCAGTATTGAGTTAAGACCAAAGTGTCAAAGACCTATTCAATTTGTCTACTAAATTTTTAGAACCTGTTGAATCTGGGCAGTCACAATAAGCAAAGCAGTTTCACAGTTTTTATTAGACATTAATTACCTATAGGCTTGCCTAGGCGTAATACCTTATACATGCTATATAAATGCAATTAAAATTCTGCGACCCATTTTTAAAACAGTTTGAGTTTATTAAGTCCTATAGACATGCTGGTCTAGGCTCTGAATAACTGATTTTAGACTTATAGATGCCGGCAGCTAAATGCAGAAACTGGTCTTTGAATCCTATAAGCATGACATCTAAATGTAGTGATTAAAACATGCTGATGATTTATTTGAACATTGTTAATACGCAGAATCTGATCTTTTTCAGGCAAGACTAATTAATTTTAAAACCCCTATAGGCATGGTATCCAAGCGAACATCGCAACAAACTTACATACATGTTATTAGAATGCAGGATCGATTTTTTTGAATCTTATTGGCATGATGTCTAAGTGAACAAATATTGTAACAACTTATAGGCATGGTATCTAGATAGACAAGATATTGTAACAACCTATAGGCATGGTATCTAGATAGACAAGATGTTGTAACAACCTCTAAGCATGGTTTTTAGGAATGTAAACATTGTTTTAAAATCCTATAGGCAGGATATCTATCCATTCCCTAAGAAATGTGTATAATAATCCCTCCCAGTTTACTAATTTCCCCAATATCTGTTTACAAAGATTATTATTATAGCCCATAAATTTACATAATGAATAAAAAACTATACTATAGAGAGCCTAAAATAGGCCCAAAGTGAATCCTAGAAATACCAGGCCTTCAAACAGTCCCAGATGACATAGCCTCATGATGTCCAATAAGGGTATCCTGGTGTGTCAAAGTTCCCAAGGGCCTTAGGGACCCCGGGCAATGCTCACACCAAGATCCTTTTGAATAAAATAGTAGTTATGTGCAGTGTGGAAGTGCCAACCCTAGTGTGCTAGAGTTCAGAGGAATCTTATGGATCCCTAGGCAGTACACACACTGGAGGGGTAGAGCTTAAGTAATCTAGGAGTAGAAGTGAGAGTGCTCGACATAGTTAAAATGACTTTTGGAAAAAATAGGGTAGAGATAAGATCTTTTGGAGTGAAAATACTTTTAGGAGTAGCAGTAGTTTAGGAAAACATGTTAGGAATAAAAAGATGTTAAAAATCTTTTGAGGGAAAAGAAGGTTCAACAAACAACAACCTAGTCACAAAAATATCATATTGCCCAACTTCAGTTTGTTAATTAGTCTGGGTAAACAAATAATTGCACAAAAGGGAGCATGGATTGGGAACACAAGATGTTTAAAGCATGAGCATATAAGATGAAGGGGAAGGCAATCATGTTAATTAATAGGAACATAGAGCGGGCATGAATTAATAAGACATAATGATCACTCAGATCTTACAAATCATACTTAGTGATAGGGTAAACATGCTACTTAAGACAAGAGACAAGAAGGCCTAGTATTTACACACTGAAATAAACATATAAGGATATATAGGTATGGATACAAAAGTAGTCATGCTAAGTAATACAAAAAGAGCCATAGCAATTCAGTCACACAAAGTAGCCATACTAGTTGGGGTTACAAGACAGGGGAGACACAAGTAAACAGGTTGTTCTAAGGCCATATTGGATACTCAAACAGAATAGACAAGCTGATTAAAACAAGAGAAGGTGAAACTTGAGCATACTGGTCAAAGCAACAAACATGAAAGGACATAGAATTATGTACATAAGCAATTAAACTAGTGCAAGAATAGACATGGATTTAACAGCTATGGAACAACAATGAGCACATAGATTTGAATTTCAGAATGACATTGAGATAGGAACATACCAGTTAAGGAAGCAAATGCAGAAAATAGAGCAGGAAGGATGCAACAGTCTAGCCTTGGCTTTCAGCCGGCTAGACAAGCAATGAGCACAAGTAGCAGAAAGAGAGATGAGAGGAAGTTTGTGTGTATGTGTGTGTTTTTTGAACTACTGTTCGTGTGTTTGAGAGGTAGAATAAGAATGTATATACAGTACTTAGGGACTACAACAAATAAGGTAAAGAGAATTAGAATTCAATCAATTAAGGGCAATCACATAATCACAGAATAAATTTCCATGAGGGAGTCCGGGATAGACCCATTAATTTGGGGATAATCAGTTAACGGTCACAACATGAGGTTTAATTAAGGCAAAGTATCCATAATCATGCCATATAAAGAGTCAATAAAAATCCCCAAACTTCTGTTCATTAGTTAAGGCAAAAAAAATAGGGAAGCATGTCAGAAATAAGGAAACAAATAAAATTTCAGCACACACACACTGATTTTAATATGACAGTAACATGAATCAACCAGTAAAATCTTCAAAGAATATTGATATTGTAGGAAAGACTTATTCAGATTTCCTAAATAGAAATCAATTAAGTAACCTCACAGAAATACCGGATTTAACAAGAAAAACTGGTTCGAAGCCCTAATAGAGATCAATTAGGGCAAAAATTCCAAAGAATACTGGATTTAACAAGGAAAACATTTGAATCCCCAAAATAGAACCAGTTAGTACCACTGATTGCCAGAAATCAACATAATAAACAAAAGAAGAAAAAAATTAGTATAACCACTAGAAACGTCTAGGGTTCGAGCATTTGTGCAAAAATTAGTCAAATACGTAAAGAGATGAGCAGATTAAACATTGAAAGTAGAAAAAATTCTTTGAAGAAGGTCTGGGAAGAACCCTAGTTTTAGAAGAGAGTGACTAAGATCGAGATAGTTAGTATTAACAGGGGATTTTTAAAGGAAAATACTTAATAATACTCGAATCACCTCGGATCTATAAAGATCTGTGAAGAATCGAATAGTAGTGAATTAGGGTTTTCAGAAAATAGTACAGATGAAGAGAATCGGTTAAAAACTCATGGATTCAAACAAAAACAAGAGAAAATCCTTACTTACAAACGAAAGCGGTCGGAGACAGACCGGTAAACGAGTTTCAAACTGGAACATGTTGGCTTTCTTTGAGAATCTTCTCAAGGATTCATGAAGTCGAAGATCCATGGAGTATAGGAGACCAGAGGTGGTCGGAGAAGGCACGAAAATACCATAGGAGGGAGCTTCTCGTTGGTGACAGCGATTAGGGTTAGGGTTTAGGTGGAGAGTATTTGAGAGAGGAGGGAACATATGACGGTGGGGTGGGGTGGGAAATGATTAGGGTTTGAAGGGGGTATATGGGTTTAATTAAGGTAAGGGGGATTTGGACTGTTGATCAAAATGATCAACGGCCAGGGTAAGCCAAGGCATTGGGTCAGGTAGGCTTGTTAGGGTCAGATGGGATTTGGGCTTGGGCTTTGGGCTGGTTAAGTTTGAAATTGAGTCTTTTCTAGGGATATATTTTAAATACTCGATTAATTTAGTAAAATAATTTATAAATGATAAAAATATGATTTGTATGTGAAAATATTTTAAATACTTAATTAATATTATTAAAATATGAAAAGCCATTTTCTGTATGGATAATATAATTTTGCATATATATAGGCTATTGTTGCAAAATACATAATTCTAGCCTAAAAATGCAAATGTGATTGTAAAAGTACAATTAAAATATTTAAGGGTTTATATGGGCATAAAATGATGAATTTAAATAATCAATCTTCATAAAAATAATATGAGGAATAGTTATTGAATATTTGTATAAATAAAATACAGAAATAGATTGGTTTTTAAGTCCTTTAAAAATACTAGAAAAATTATAAAAATATTTGTGCATGTTTGTAAGTGTGTATGCAATATTTTAAAAGTATGTATACATATTTAAATATATGGAAACAAAATTGGGTATCAACACACAACATAATAGAAGAGAGAAACAGAGAAACATAAGCATTAGATAGCAAAATAGGATAGGTTTTATATATAAAACATATGCCTTTGATGTATTTTTATATATAAAAATATGCCTTTGCTATACAACAAAGGCAAGGTTTGGACTATTTTCAGTATGAGCAGTACAGGTGCATCCCATCCACATCACAAAAAAGAAACAAAAATAATTGCCAAGTCATTAAAGCAAGAACATAAAATCCAGAAACTGGTCGCTGAAAGGGCTGCCTATGGGACACTAGGAGGAGAGGGTTTGGAAGTTGCAGCAAGGGTTTGGAGAACAAGATCTATTTGGGCATTCGTCGACGTTTGCTCGGTGAGCAGTTTCTCCTTCAGGCTCTCTACTTGTGCCCTAAGATCAACATTTTCTTTGGTCAAACGAGCTATCTCCTCATTTGACCCTGAGGCCTCTTGGGCCTGCTGACCTTCCAGGATAGCGTTCCGCGCCTTCAACTTTCAAATCTCCTAAGTTGTACTATTTTGAGCATTGATGAGCTGAGAGATTGTCGAAGTACTGCCTACCCCTCCATTCTTTTCGATACACTCACATTCCTCCAAAGTTGTTTGAGAGAAGGTCTACTTCTTGGTCCCTACTTTGCACTTTCCCAGTGGTACTTTGAAGAACTTAAAAACATGCGTAAGAAGAAACCCATATGGAAGACCATGGTTTCCATCCTTGAAAGTCGCCACCTTTCGCATATTCTCAATCATGATGGAAAGCAAGTTCACAGGTGTAAATCTATCCAGTGCCTCCATCAGATGCAAGTCGGACCTGGAAGTCATGGACCTCCGCTCAGCACGGGGTAGAAGACCCTTGTTCACCAGCTCGAGGAGTAACTGATAAACATGGAGTAAGGCTTTCTTGTGAACCCGTTCCCCTTTCTGGTTTGGATTATCCTTTATGATAGCATTTCGGAAATTTGACTTACACACATCCTTCATAGAAGACATACCAACAGTAGAGACTTTCAGAATATCCCCAAGTAGAGCAACATCAAACACAATATGCACCCCATTAACTAAACCACAAAATATGGTTAGAGTCAACTGGAAAGAGGTCGGCATAGAAGCTTTGGACCTCATCCTCATACACCTTGGGCGCATCCATTTGGAATAAATGCCCCCACCATTGAAACTCAATCATCTCAATTACTTGTATCATTCCAGCCATATCAGAAATTGCTGGGTCAAAAGTGCGACCCAACAAGACCTTTTGGTGCCTCAAACGTTCTGTAGCTGACCTAGTCTCACCTTTCACTTTCTTTGCAGAACTAGGTTCCTTCAGAGATTCCAACTTTCTCTTGCCAGACTTCACAATACTGGATTTTTCTTTTCCACTAGACTTGTCCAAAACATCCTCATCAGAAAATGATGGTTCACTCACAACATCTTTCGATTTTCCACTTTTCACAACAGCTTTCAACTTTGAACTGGGGGTTGTAACAGCTTCCACTGAAGCAAAGTGCTTCTTCTTTTGGGACCTTTTGACCAAGGAACTAGGTTACTCTATTGCTTCCTCATCAACTTCCACCACAGGGACGTCCTTGTCACATACTACCTCTCCATTTTTCACCAACCTCTTCATTTTCTTCTTACTGCTCCTTTTGCTCTTTTAGAGGGCAGACTCATAAGCCTCTTTTGCTTGCAACCTAGTAGTAGGCCGCTTAGTATAAGACTCAGGAGTGATTATTGCCCTTCGCTTGACAATAAACTCATTTAGAGCAATGTTGTCTTGATCTTCCTCATCACTAGACCTCATCTCAGGAGCCAGAATTTCCAAGGGCTCAACAGCAAATTGGGGAGAAGGTGCAGGAGCAGAACTGACCTAGGAGAGAGTTCCTTGACTTGTTTCCTCCGAAGAGGGGTCAGGTCCTTCACGAGAAGTCCCAGTAGTTTCTGCTGGTGCAGAGATTTCAAATAGAACCACGACTCCATCTTCCACAAACTCCTGTGTCTCATTCCTCTGAGACTTGTGTACACCAGAGACTACCTCATGCACTATTCCATCTGTAGATACAACAAAAATGGTTGCGACGGTTTCCTCCTCTAAAGACTCCACGGACACCACAAAATCTGAAGTAAGAATGGCAGAAGGTTGATCTATCTTAGCCCCTAAAACCTCTACAAACTTTGGAACTTTACCCTATTCTCCACCCTTGCCTTGGTCGGTGAGAATCTTAGTCGATAGAGATGAATGGTCATTGATTTTTGGGGTTTCTGTGTCCTCAAAATTTGGAGGGAGATAGGGGTCTGAGATAGTTGTATTAGAACATGAGGGTGTAGGGAAATCTGGGTTGGAGGTATTTTCAGTGGGTGAGACTGGAATGGTGATAGATGGTTCATCAGGGATGGAGGACTCAAGGGTTTTCTCTGGGTTAATTTCTACTGAAGAAGGGATTTTCGAGTGATTGTCAGCCATTGCAGAGATAGAGTTGAGAACTTTTTGGAGAAGGTCTGATGAGAGGAATATGATCGGTCAAGAGAAGATAAGGTTTTAATGAGAGATTATAATTATGAAGAGAGAGATAGAAATCGGTTCTGAAATAGTGGTAGTGCGTGGGAAATTGCAACATTTCAGAGAGAGATGGAAAGGATTTGAAATTAAAAGACGTGACAGCAGAGTCTGAAAAGGTGGATGACGTGGCAGTTGATATTTGCACCTTTTTAAGATGTGTATGAAAGAATGCACATGACTACTAACCTTTGGTACAAGAACCATGTTCATACATGTCTTTGAAAATTTCAATCCTCTTTTACCGCCCATGCAATGCATCTACAACTTCTATAATTATCATGCGTGTATACTTTTAATGGTATTAAAGTGAGTTAGACTTGGCCGGAAAATACTTTAGCTAATATTACCTGGAGGTGACTTTCATAGCCAACTGATGGGAATCAGGTTCTCAATTAGGCTTCAATAGCTCCAGCTTCACCCTATTTCTTTCAAAATTCTCCCTACTCAATGCTTTGGTGAAGATATCTGCAATTTATTCTTCTATACTGCAGAACTTCATACAGATAAACCCTTTCTCTCTATTTTCCCTCTGAAAATAATATCTCACATCAATGTGCTTGGTTCTTTTGTGTTGAACTGGATTCTTGTCCATGTTGAGTGCACTGGTGTTATCACATAGAAGAGGCACACAGTCAGTATACACACCAAAATTCTTCCAATTGTTATTTGATCCATAAGAGCTGAGCACAATAGGAAGTTGCGGCTACATATTCTGCTTCAGCTATTGAAAGAGCCACTGAGTTTTGCTTCCTTGTGCCCCATGAGATGAGACATGATCCTAGAAAGTGAACCATTCTAGAAGTATTTTTCCTGTCCACAAGATAACCTGCATAGTCAGCATCAACATATCCAATAAGATTAAAGTTGTCACCTGAGGGGTAGTATTGGACCGGGTCATACGTTCCCTTAAGATATCTCAAAATTCTTTTGGCAGCCTTCAGATGAGATTCCTTGGGATTTGACTGAAACCTAGCACATAGCTCCACACTGAAAACAATATCAGGTCTGCGGGCAGTGAGGTAGAGAAGAGACCCAATAATGCCTCTATACATGGTTTGATTAGCAGAAGAGCTAGATTCATCCATGTCCAGTCGAGTGGCAGTGGCAATGGGAGTGTCTATTACTTTTGATGCTTCCATATCAAACCTCTTCAGGAGCTCATTGATGTATTTCTACTGGCAGATGTATGTACCATTTGTGGACTGCTTCACTTGAAGACCCAAAAAGAAATTCAACTCACCCATCATACTCATTTCAAACTCACTTCCCATGAGTTTTGTAAATTCTTCACACAGTGAATCAAATGTTGCCCCAAAAATGATATCATCAACATATACCTGAACGATGAGCAGGTTCCTCCCCCGTTTCTTTAGGAACAAGGTGTTGTCAATTTTCCCTCTTGTAAAACCATTTTATAAGAGGAACTTTGACAACCTTTCATACGAAGCATGAGGATCCTGCTTCAACCCATACAATGCCTTGTCTAGTTTAAACACATATTCAGGGTATTCATGACATTCAAACCTTGAAGGTTGTTTTACATATACTTCTTCCTTAAGAAATCCATTCAGAAATGCACTTTTGACATTCATTTGGAACAGAGTGAATTCCATATGTGATGCAAAATCGATTAGGATTCTAATGGTTTCCATGAGAGCAACCGGAGCAAACGTCTCATCATAATCAATTCCTTCTTCTTGATTGTAACCTTGAACCACTAGCCTAGCCTTGTTCTTTGTAGTGTTTCTATGTTCATCAAGCTTATTCTTGAATACCCACCTGGTTCCTATGATAGTTTGATCTGAGGGTCTAGGTACCAGGTGCCATACCTTGTTCCTTTCGAATTGATGCAACTCATCTTGTATGGCTGTAATCCAGTCTGCATCCTTTAAGGCTTCCTTGATATTTTTGGGTTCTATTTGGGAAAGAAAGGTTGAGAAGGTAAGTGAATTTTTGGCTTTTGATCACACCTGAATCTAGATGGGTAATTATGTTGTCAAGAGGATGAGAGCTTTTGTGTTTCTAGTTGGATACTTGAACCTCATTTGTAGAGGAGCTGGGAGGATCTAACTGGTTCCCTTGTGTTCTTCTCTCAGCTACTTGAGGAGTACCTTGCACTGTATTAACCACTCTTTCTTCCGCTTCAGTGGTTGTAATTGTGTTACCTGGTTCCCTTGAGGAAGAAGCTGCATTGTCTCCACTTGGCTCCTTCACTTGACTCATCATATCTGCCTTTTCATTTGTCATGTCGATGACTTCACCTGGAACCAGTAAAGGCTCCCCATCTTGATCATCCTTGTTGATTTTCTCACAGGAGGGATAGGACTCGTCAAAGATTACGTGAACACTTTCCTCAACACACTGAGTCCGTTTGTTATATATATTGTAAGCTTTGCTTTGAGAAGAATACCCCAAAAAGATTCCTTCATCACTCTTGGCATCAAATTTTCCAAGCTGATCCTTTCCATTGCTGAGAATATAACATTTGCACCCAAATGTTCTCAAGTGAGTCAGCTTGGGCTTCCTTTAGTTCAACAACTAATAGGGGGTTTTGTTAAGGAGAGATCTGATCATGCACTTGTTTACCAAATAGCAAGCAGTGTTGACAACTTTAGCCCAGAAGTTCTTTGCAATCCCACTTTCAATCAGCATAGTTCCTGCCATTTCCTCAAGAGTTCTGTTCTTCCTTTCCACAACTCCATTTTGCTGGGAAGTTCTTGGGGCTGAGAAGTTGTGAGTAATGCCATTCTCGGTACAAAATTCATCAAACTTGGCATTGTCAAACTCTGCTCCATGATCTGATCTAATTTATGCTACTTTCGATTCCATCTTCACTTGGATTTTCTTTACAAAGGCTACGAATACTTCAAAGGTTTCATCTTTTGTTCTAAGAAATAGAGTCCAAGTGAATCTGGAGTAGTCATCCACTATCATAAAGATGTACCTTTTCCTCCCCTACTTTGCACTCTCATAGGTCCACATAGATCTATATGAAGGAGATCAAGTGGTTTTGAGGTGCTGACATCTTTCTTTGACTTGATTGAGGACTTCACATGCTTCCCCCTAGCACAAGCATCATAGACTTTGTGTTCCTTGATTTTTGACATGGGCAGACCATGAACCAGGTCCTTATGAATTAGTTTATTCAGAAGAGAGAAGCTTGCGTGCCCCAGTCTTCTGTGCCAGAGTTCAGCATCATCATCAATAGCTTTCAGGCAACTCAGATCACCACTTTGTATAGACTCGAAATCAGCAACATAGATGTTCTTGTATTTTTTGGCCACAAGTACCACTTCACCAGTTAGCAGATTTGTAACTATACATATCTTGGACAAGAACTCCACCTTGTTTCCTTTATCACAAATCTGAGAGACACTCAAGAGACTGTACTTAAGACCATTGACATAGTACGCATTCTCAATTGAGTGAGTGAGTGATTTCCCGACTTTTCCAACTCCGAGAATGTACCCCTTTTTTCATTGCCAAAGGATAAACTCCCTCCTTGCAGGGATTTTAGTGAAAGAAAGTTCATGGTGTTCCCAGTCATGTGCTTTGAACATCCACTATCCATGAACTATTGTTGACTGCTTCTTGTCACTGTTCCCTGCACAAGGAAATCAAGAATTAGTTTTAGGAACACAAACAAGTTTGGGTCCCTTGAAGTATGCAAGAGGATGAATAAGAGCTCTCTTAGTCCATGCAGGTAACATGTGTTTTCTTATGGGTAGCACCTGGTCCCTTTATAGTAGTTACCTTTTCAGCAAACACTTTGTTTTTCTGAATAGACTGGACCCTGGCTTGGCAATTTTTCTTGAAATTCCCATTGTTTCCATAGTGGGTACACATCTAGTTATCCGGTACAGTAACATACTTGCTATGAGGGTTGTAAGGAGTTCTCTCCCTTTGAAACCCTATTCCCTGCCTGTTTCCACCATTATTAACATACATGGCAGTAATAGCTTCCGAGGACCAGGTCCACTTAGGGAATTTTCAAGATCATTTTTTACTCTTTTCCAGTTTAGTTTGAAGATGCTTGTTTTTCTCAAGTTCAACACACAGGCTAGTTTTCACAGCTTTCAACTCATCTTTAAGCTTAATGTGTGCCTCACTGGCCACCTCTTTTCCTTTATCAGAATTTCCATGTCTAGACTCAGTTCCTAGTCCCTCTATAGTTTCCCTCAGGTCTGCAATCACTATTAAGGGTCATCTCTTTCCTCCTCAAACGCAGTCACTCTCTCCACTAAGGCCTCTTTTTCTTTACTGAAATTCTCAATGGTTTCCTTATAGTCAATAGCTACAACCACCAAGTCATCTCTTTCATGTTCTATACTAGCAATTTTTTCAGTTAAAACAATTTTTTCATTTTCTAAATCGCTTATGGTTTCCTTCATATCGACTACACACACTACCAGATCATCTCTAGTTTATTCAGCTTCTCCTAGCTCTAAGGTTCGAGCATCTTTATCCTCTATAAAACTATGATAGGCATCAAAATACATTTGCTAATGCCATGAGTTTCTTAGGGGAGCAGGATTTCAGATTTCTTTGTGTCACACCTCCTTTTTGCGCGCCTGCCCCGAAGGGTAAAATGCGTGAGGGAGCTTTTCCAATTTAAGTGACAATATTCGAAATGAGATTATTTATTTAATTCAGAGTCGCCACTTGGGAAAGGTTTGGCTTTTGGTGTCCCAAGTCACCGGTTTATCTTGAATCCCAAATCGAGGAAATTTTTTCGACTTTCCAAATGAAGTCTGCGAACCAGAAATTCTAAGTAAGGAATTTTGTTGACCCGAGGGAAGGTGTTAGGAACCCCCGAATCTCGTGGTTCTAGCACGGTCACTTAAATTGTTATAATGGCTAAATATCTAATTTTAATACATGTTATAACTGGTGTGCTTTTATTAAGTTTAAACCGCTTTTATTATTATTTTTCAATAGAATTGCAACGTTGTGAAAATGCATCTCGAACCACGTCACAATCAATGCACTCGTGGTTGTTAATACATTTCAACTCCGTTGAGATTTGAATTTGGGTCACATAAATGCGCACCCGAATTTAAAATGTAATTTAATTAAGTCGCGCCTAAAGAGTCTAACGCGTTATTATCTTTGGGGAAGGCAGTGAAATTCATTAAACAATTCATCCCAAATTCTAAGTATTTATTATGATCAATTATTGAGGGCCCTGCAATTTGCATTTTTATTTGGCGAGGCTCGTCTCATTATTTTTAAAAGGATAATCTTAGCATGACTACATTTTCTATTTTTTTGTTTTCTAAAATAAATAAAGATAAGGTCCTACTTTATTTACATACGTTCGAGTTATTATGGTTAAGTTTCAAAAGTGAGTTGTTTAAGGAGTTTGCATGGCAACGCATAGAACATTCTACATACAGACAGTAAAAGAAAGAAAAGACTACATTAAATTACAACTTCAAATCTTTCTCATTTGTTTGCATTCATGCCTCGAGTGACTTACAAGATGAACCAGTGTATCAGTTTGTGTCTCTGGTATTTGGGAAAGCAAGGAAAGAAGATGAAGATCAGTAGAAGCAGTAGTAGTGTAAATACACAGCAACAACAACAATTCAAACCAGATTCAAGGCCCAGAAAACTTTGAAGAAAAACCGAACAACTCAACAGAACAAACCCAAAAGTTTGTAAACCAACTAAACAACAACAAACCACATCACCACAAACATAATCCAAACCCACGTGTATTAAAACCCGAAACTAAACTCGTTTCTCACTTTGTTTTTGTTTTCTCTTTTTAAACTCTATCACACTCTCTTCAGATTTTCAGAATGTATTCTTCTCTCTCTAAGTAAGTCTTTCAAGGTCAAGTCTAATATTCAAGTCTTGTCCCCCATCTCAAGTCCTAATGACTCTATTTATAACAAGACTCTTGTCTTGAATCCCCAAACCCAAATATTCCCCCAATTGCATGCTTTGTCCCCACTACTTAATGTTTTCTTTATTTTGAACACTTGTCCCCCATGCTTAGCATAAATAATTATATTATTCCCACCCTACTACATTATGTCTTGTCCCCCACTATATTAAACAATTATATCAACCCCAACCCATTACATCTTGTCCCCCATGCTTAACATAAATAATTACATTATTCCCTCCCACTACATTATGTCTTGTCCCCCATTATATTAAACAATTATATCAACCCCACCCCATTACATCTTGTCCCCCATGCTTAACTTAAATAATTGTTCAAATGTTCAATTCCAAAAATACCCCTCCGACCTTACTGCAATTACCATTTTACCCCTGAACATACTAAAATTTACCAAACTACCCCCATCAGCTATAACCAAATCACCTAATCAATCTCAACCAAAATACATCAAATATGACCAATTTCTAAGCAAATTCAACAACAAATCTCATGAACACAGATTGAATCATACAACTTCAAATTAATGGGAATAAGTTAACCATATTGGGAACCAATCCTGGTTAACTTAGACCAAAAATGAATGAGCAAAGAGACAACAACATCAACAACAAAAATAAACTGAAACAACATGAATCACAATTAACGGAAATGATGCAAACTGAAATCATACCATGAACAACAAAAAAAGCAGGAATTACTTTGACTGAACAAATTTTTAACAATAATCCTACTTTCAAATTTAACAAAGATAAGAAATTGATCATAACAAACAAATAGATTCAAACTAAATCAACAAGTCAAAAACCAAAACATAAACTCACATTAAATCACTGGATTAAAAATGAACTTCAAACAAAGATGAACATGAATTAAATCTATTTTAAACAACAAACATGACAGATTCAAATGATTTAACCAACATTAACAATTTCTGAAAAAATACATAACAACACATGAAACAAACTGAAGAAATAATTAATTAAATTTCAATTTGAATCTAACGATATTAAACTAATAATTTCACATGAACAAAATGAAAAAAAATTTAACAAAACAATGAACACGAACAAAAAAAAATCAAACATTTACCGATTTTAGATTCGAGAATATCAAAAACAAAATACGGACAAAAGTGAAACTCAAACCCACTAACCGGATCGGAAAACGAACAACGACTGACCAACAACGAACTCAAACTGTGTATGGACCATTTCGACAAACCCCGACCAAAGCTTGAATAAGCGAAATGGTGAGTCTCGTTTTTGAACTGGAGGCGTCGGAAAATGGTAAGTCGAGCTGCTTGACAAAGCAGCAGCATCGCAGCCCCACGCAGCTGCTGAACGGGCTATGGCAGCAACGACGTAGTGGAAGCAGAAGTGTTCGATGACAAAGCGAAGGTTGCCGGATTTAATAGGGGGTTGCCGGACTGGTTCTCGTGAGGTAAAGCAGAAGCAGTCGAGGCAGCTGGAGGCAGAAACAAAGACGACGAGGCAGCAACATCAAGGTGTGTTTGGACGTAGCAGGAGACGCAGCGACGCAGCAGCCATGGGAGCTCGGGCTCGAGTTCGACGGAGACGAAGAAAATGAAGCAGAAGCAGAAGCGTGGTCTGCTTGGTCGTAGCAGAAGTGTGGTCTGCTTGGACGTAGCAGAAGCAGCGGCAGCCATGGGTGTTGAGCTCGAGCTCGAGCTTGACGAAGAAGAAAACGAAACAGTGACAGTGGGGTCGTTCGGGGAAGAAAGTCGCCATGGAAGCTTGAGCTTGGGCTTGGCGATGAAGAAGACGAAGAAATGGTAGTGGGGTTTGTTTGGAGTGAGCTTGAGGGTGAGCAAGCCATGGTTGGCTAGGGTTTGGGGTAAAGGTTTTTTGGAGAAGAAGAGAGGGGGTGGCGGATGGGTTTAGTTTAGATTTTGGGTTTTTTTTTGTTTTGTTTTGTGAAATGCAAGATAGGGGGGTGTTGGGTCTTTGGGTTATGGATCGGGTCGACCCAGTTTGAAATGGACCGGGTCATAGGGAAGGTTGGGTATTCTTTGGGCTTGTGGCTTGAATTTTGAAGAAGGGCCCAATTCCGATTCTCTTTATATTTTTTGCTCTTTTTTCTTCTTTTTCTAAAACTAAATTCTAAAAATCCTTAAATCATTATTAAGTTATAAAAGCACAAATTAACTCCCAATAACAATTAACGCACAATTAAGTAATAATTAAGCATAAAATTGTACATTTGGACATTAAATGCTAAAAATGCAAAAGATGCCTATTTTTGTAATTTTTAATTTTTGTAAAACAAACTTAATTACTAACAATTGTAGAATTAAATCCTACATGCAAAATGCGACATATTTTTGTATTTTTTATTAATTTAACAAATAATCATGCACAGACAAATACAAATAATTATCCAAAAATGTCACAAAAACTCTCAAAATTGCACACCAAGGAAAATCATTTTATTTTGAATTTTTTGGGAGTAATTCTTTCATAGGGCAAAAATCACGTGCTTACAGCTGCCCCTCTTTGCCCGAAGACACGAAGGGTTTTCGTGCAAAGATAAAGTGAGCGATTTTTGCCCATCCGAGTACTCCGTGTGAAGCATTTTTTTGAAAAAGATTTAACCGAACCTTTGCTTCAAAGGTTTCCTACATATCCCTGGCTAAAGGGGAATCAGGTTAATGTAGTTCGGGAAATTTTGGTAGCTGGGACTACCGTGGGATTGCAATGTTACTGCTGTTGCATGTTGTTATCACTGCTTACCGCTTTACTGACCTCCTTATTACAACCAAAGGAAATTGAAACTGAACTAACTACTTATGCCTGTCAACCGCTAGTTACAAGATTCCTATCTATAATTCTTTTGCAACTTGATCTTGGGTCTTAGCTGATTCTGCTTGTAGACTTCGATCCGAATCTTGATGCTCGCAAGTTGTAGGCGCTTGCTTATTTCTGCAGTATTGAGTGAAAAGGGATTGGCGGAGCTCGGGAATTTGATCAAATTTTTGAGCGACCTGCCCTTTGTTTGTTCCAATATGTGGGAACATCTTTTTTTTTTTGTTCTTTTTCTTCTTTTCTTTATTCTGTATTGAGACTCATCCCGTAGGTCATCTCGATCCATGCACCTCGAGGTCAGACCTGCTGAGACAACAAAACAAACGAACGAAATTTTCTGCCCCAGTTTCACTAGGAAAATTTCGTGAGTTAATTGTCATGAAAACTTACAGCACTGATGAGGGGATTGGAAAAACTCTAGTCTACAAAGCGCAACTCAGGGATTGGAGCCCTAATGTCGCAAAAAGTAAAAATGTACAACTCAGGGATTGGAGCCCTAATGTTGGCTAAAGGAAAGTTGTTCAACTCAGGGATTGGAGCCCTAATGTCGGCTAAAAGAAAATTGCTCAACTCAGGGATTGGAGCCCTAATGTCGGCTAAAAGAAACTCGCTCAACTCAGGGATTGGAGCCCTAATGTTGGCTAAAGAAAAATTGCTCAACTCAGGGATTGGAGCCCTAATGCTGGCTAAAGGAAAAATGCTCGACTCAGGGATTGGAGCCCTAATATCGGCTAAAGCAAATTGCTCAACTCAGGGATTGGAGCCCTAATGTCGGCTAAAGGAAAAACGCTCAATTCAGGGATTGGAGCCCTAATGTCGGCTAAAGGAAAATCGCTCAACTCAGGGATTGGAGCCCTAATGCTGGCTAAAAGAAAGTTGCTCAACTCAGGGATTGGAGCCCTAATGTCGGCTAAAGAAGATTGCTCAACTTAGGGATTGGAGCCCTAATGTCGGCTAAAGAAAAGTTGTTCAACTCAGGGATTGGAGCCTTAATGCTGGCTAAAAGAAAAACGCTCAACTCAGGGATTGGAGCCCTAATGCCGGCTTAAAGAAAATTCGCTCAACTTAGGGATTGGAACCCTAATGTCGGCTAAACAGGGAAAAACGCTCAACTCAAGGATTGGAGCCCTAATGCTGGCTAAAGAAAATCGCTCAACTCAGGGATTGGAGCCCTAATGTCGGCTAAAAAGACAATGCTCAACTCAGGGATTGGAGCCCTAATGCTGGCTAAAAAGGAAAATCGCTCAACTCAGGGATTAGAGCCGTAATGTCGGCTAAAAGGAAATCACTCAACCTAGGGATTGGAGCCCTAAATTGGGAGGATTGCCAGGTTATGCCGGGAGAAAAGGAGAAAGGGCTCCTGGGTTATGCCAGGGAGGTTCACGGGTTATGCCGTGAAGAAAAGAGGTCATCGGGTTATGCCGGGGTAGAAAGAAAAAGGGGCCCTGGGTTATGCCAGGGAGGTCCACGGGTCCTGCCGGGAAATCATCGGGTTTTGCCGGGGAGATCATCGGGTTATGCTGGAAAAGGTCCACGGGTTATGCCGGGAAAAATCATCAGGTTATGCCGGAAAAGGTCCACGGGTTATGCCGGGAAAGTCCACGGTTTTTGGCCGGGATTTTGACAGAAAAAGCTCCACGGTTGCTTTGGCCGGGATATCCTCGATTTTTGGCCGGGACTTGGATAGAAAAAGCTCCTTGGGTTATGCCAGGGAGATCTGCGGTTTATACCGGGATAGTTGAGGAATAAGGTCCTATGCTACCATGATTTGTTTTTCTTTTGGGATTTTCATTTTTATTTCTTGTCTTATTTCTTTTCTTTGGTTTTCCTTTTTTATTTCCTTTTATTTATCAAAATGCATGAAAGAATTTTGGGGAAACTTCCTTTTGGTCGTTTTTCTGCTGCAAAGCTGTTTCAACGCTCGCGCATTTCATTTCTTTTTGGGTTACACCTGCTTCTTGCACGGTTGCTTTGGATAGCACCTGTCTCAATTTTCCTAAACAAAGAAAAATTGTCAGTTTGAAAATGGTGGTTGGTTCGGTAGCCTTGATCGTTCCAATTGCTTGGTCTCGGCCTAATTCCTGTTGAGAAACTCTGCCATTGATTGGATTCACAGGCGACCCATTTTAAACTGATCAGACTCGCATTTCCGGATTTTGTGATGATTTGCCCGTGTAAGGATTTGATTCTTTCATCCCATTTTGCTTGGGGTTTTTTACCGAGGCAGACTCAGTGGGGATTTTTATTAGGGAAGACTCATTGGGGATTTGCTGGGGCAGACTCTTTGGGGATTTTTACAAGGGGATACTCTGTGGGTATTTTCTGGATTTTTTTTTTGTTTCTACTTCGAAAGCAATCAACATCACGATCAGTCGGGATTGGACTGACGTACCACTGAAGCGGGGTATTTTCTTTACTTCCTACTAAACGGAGCTCCGTGAAACCGGTCCTGCCACCTTTTCTTTCCACCACATTTTGGAATTTAGGGTTAAAACGAAAGGGATTCAAAGAAAGGTAAAACAAAGAGCGGAGAAAACGAATTTAAAAAGAGAAGTGCCCCTTTCGGGATAAGAAAGACTTATCTGAGGCAACATGCTGACTTTAAATTGACATGACATGCTTTTTGGACTGGATGCCCGACCTTCATGAACTTGCATTTCCTCATGAACAAAAACGGATCTATGTTTTCAAACCAGGGAACCTTGCCAGAACTTTCTGAGGTGAAATCATCTTTTCGGCCGACAACGCCCTTTGCGGGTTTTCGCTAGTCGACCTCTCTCATTTCTCTTCTTACTATTGCCTGATAGCACTCTTTGCGAGTTTTTACTAAACAAGCCCTCTCAGTTTTGATTTCTCTACTCGCGTCGCCTCATGGTGCCCGAAGGTTTTCACCGACAAGACTCTCTCATTTTATTCTTCTCATTTTGTTGTATCAGATCCAAATAACTCCATCCTCCCATTTTGAAACACTTTGCTGATTGATCAGAAGGACTTGAACAAGGTTTGGGGTGAAAAGAATTTGGATTGAACTACAACTTTGGAACCTTTTGGGCGGGATCATTGCCGAACCATTATAACTTCTGCCCCAGTTTTACTTTTGGGGGACTTCTTGGATTTTTGTTTTGGTGTGACTGAACCCCAAGGAGAGGTTGCCTACGTATCCTTTCGGAATCAAGTCAGACGTAGTTCAGGCAATAATTTTTGTTTTGTTTTTGTTTCCGTTTTGTTTTTCTTTTATTTTCTTCTCCTTTTCTTTTCTTTTCTTTCTTTTCTTTTTCTTTTTGTACTTCCGGGTTCCAAAGAGGGTAATCAAAGAAAGGTAATCGGCTCAAAGGGTTTGCGAAGGATTGATAGTGTTTGGATAGCGGGAATGAAAGCCTTCGTCATCTCAACTGTGCAAAGACATCGCCGGAGCGATTTAGACATAGTACTGCATCTGCATTCATAGCTGTGTCGGGGGTTATTTCTTTCGATGTTACCCAAATACAATGCTCCTCTTGGCAATATTTTCAAATGATGTATGGACCCTTCCGATTAGGAGCAAACTTTCCTTTTGCTTCCTGGTGATGAGGAAGAATACGCCTTAACACCAGTTGCCCTACTTCAAAATTTATAGGCGCGGGCCATTCTTTGTTGGTACAATTGCCCGTGACAAACTGCAGTCATCCGTTTCAATTAAGGTCAACATTCCATACGAGTCTAGACCCACTCACTGTCCTCAGACTCTGCTTCAGTGACAGATATTTCCCAAACCATAAACCAATTTTCTTCAGTTGTTCCTATTATTTTCTTTTAATTTTCTTAACTTCTCTATATTTCAATTTTTGATTCATTATGTCGAAGTCTGACAGAGTTCTTGGGATCTGGGTGTGAAGTCCGCAAGCATGTCATGTTATTTAAAGCTGCATTATTAGAATCGAAGAGAACTAAAAGAAAACATAGCAAAACTCTGAAAAATAAAGAAAGTGAACGATGAAATATGATTTCATTTCTTGCAATTGGGAAAATAACAGGGTTGACATTCAGGAAATTAAAAACAGGAAACTAAAGAAGAACATCCGAGTTACATCTTGGGATAACTCGTGATGCAGGAAAGGTGGCAGGGCAGGTCTACCCGGACTCCTGCCTAGTCGGGAATGGCGTAGCCTTCCAGTTTTGAAGCTTGGCGCTTGGTCCCATGTATGATACCTCAGCGGTGCTAGGGCCCTCTCCTGGCTGGACCATGTGCGTTTCGCATAGCATTTTCCTCACTGCCTCACGTATTCCCTCACTCTCTTCAGCCGTGAACAACTCATCATCTTCCTCTTTACTGTACTTTGTCTTCTCTGGTATGCATCCAATAACCACTGGCTCATTCAGACGAGGTGGTTTGATCGTCCCCCATACCACATAGGCCTGCTTGGATACATCAATTTCCTTTTCCGGTTCAATCTCGGTGATTTTACTCTTCTTTTCCCCTTTCTCTTGCTTCGGGGTTGCCTTGGGATTCCTTTCTGCATTAGCAATAGCAATTATGGCCTTAAGCGCCGGATCAAATTCTTTGTCTTCACAAATCATCCCGATTATCGGCCCGTTATTGTGAGCGGGCAGCAGATTATTGGTCACATTTGGGACATCCTCATCTTTCAACACAATTTTCCCTTGCTCTAACAAGTTCTATACCGCTTGTTTCAATGTCCAATAGTTGTTTGTATCGTGCCCTTCTACCCCTGAATGGTATGCACACCTGACACCCCGTTGATATGATGGTGATTTCGGGTTTTGCCCGTTTGGGGGTATGGGCTGCAGCAAATTTATCTGGACAAGCTTAGGGAACATGGTGGAGTAGGGTTCACCGATTGGTGTATAGTTGGGTCTCCTGGGTGGTTCCCGAAGATGGAAGTTATTCTGGGAAGGTCGAGGATTATAGTGGTTTTGGTGAGGAGGCTGGTTTCTTTGGAATGGAGGTTGATTTCTGTTAGCCTGTGGTTGCGGTTGGCTGAAAGGTTGAGCATTCATAACCGCATAAAGTGGTGGAGCATAGACCATATCAGAATGAGGATAGTAGTGTTGAGGGGTTATTTCAGAGAACACAGGTCTAGGGGCCCGGTATCTTCTTCCCCATGATGCTGCCATGGTTGTTTCTTCTCTTGTCCTATTCTTTGCCATTCCTCCAGACCCGCCTTGGATGGCTTGGGAGGTTGCTCTAATAGATGCATGACTTAAAATCCTACCCGTTTTCAAACCGTGTTCTACCATGTCACCAATTTTGATGGCCTCTGCAAAAGGTTTTCCCATGGACGACATCATGTTCTGAAAGTAATCGGGCTCTTGGGCTTGCAGGAAGACAGTGACTATTTCTATCTCGACCATTGGAGGTTTCACTCTTGAAGCTTGTTCGCGCCACTTAACTGCATATTCTCTGAAATTTTCTGAGGGTTTCTTCTTTAGATTTGTCAGAGAGTTCCTATCTGGAGCAATATCAACGTTGTACTGTAACTGCCTGACGAAATCTCTAGCAAGATCATCCCAGATATACCAGCGAGACATATCCTGGTCCATGTACCACTCAGATGCGGTGCCAACTAGACTTTCTCCGAAATAGGCCATGGGTCGTTCTTCCTTTCCACCGGCTCCTCGCAGCTGATTGCAATATCTTTTGATATGAGCAATAGGATCACCATGCCCGTCATACTTTTCAAACTTTGGTGTTTTGAAACCCACGGGTAGGTGCACGTGAGGGAACATGCATAGATCGGTATAGGAAGCACTCTTCTGCCCGCTTAAACCTTGCATGTTTTTCAAACTCTGCTCGAGGCTCCTCATCCTTTTTGCTATCTCATCTTGTTCAGAAGCTTTGGGGTTTTGATCTTGCCCAGGTGCAAACTCGTATTGAGGTTGTTGGGGATGAGTGCTGGTGGTGAAACGAGTTGGTTCCAGTGAGAAGGATGGTGCTTGAAATGTGAATGAGGACGAGTCAAAATTCGGCCTGTGTGTAGCGGGTTGTGCCACGATTGGACAGGGCGGTGCAGTAAATATGTTCGTAGCTACATCTGTTGTTGACATCCGGGGATAAGAATCAGAGGGTGATCCAGCAGAGTGGGCTGAAATGGCCGGGTACCCGAATGGGGTAGTTGGATAGCTTATGGGGACGTTGGAAGTCCCACTTGTCCTGGAGAACAACTCAGGGAACCCAGGGATTACACTCGGTGGCTCTTTTCCGTTATTCCAGTCATCCAACATTTCCAACATGCGGAGCCGTAGGATTCTGTTTTCCTCAGCAGTCGCTGACTCGGGAGTTGGGACGACCGAGATTGAACTCTCCTCGGAGACAGGAATTGTCGGCAAAGGAATTTCCGAAGACATCTCTACACTTCCCTTTGATCTTGTGAAGTAAGTGTGGACACTTCCTCTCGACTTAACGACGGGCAACTGAACACTTCCTTTCGACCTCGTGAAGTATGAATGTGAGGCCAGACCTCCACCAAACCAAACCACCTTTTCTAAAAACCTGGAACTTAGCAGCAAACAAACGGTTAGTTTGAAACAAATAACAGATAGGTAATCTCACGTTGGGGCGTGATGCACCTAAACAGTTAAACGCTTTTACCATGTGTTTGAACGGGTTGCATGTTTCATCCCGGCCTTAAACTAGCCCTCTTCACTATGTACCTCCTTTCTTTTATTCTTGCCTCTCTTTAACCACTCTTGATCTTGTTTTTGCCGCTCTTTTATTTTTTGTACTCTCTTTTTTTTTTCTTTTTTCTTTTAATTTTGTCACTCTTTCCCTTTTTTTTCACTATTTTTTCTTTTCTTTTTTTTCACTCAATTTTCTTTCTCCTTTTCTTTCAGTTTATTTTTTCACTCAATTTATTTTATAGCTCTGATCGAATCCGATGGAGATTGCCTACGTATCATGACCCCGCATGAATCAGATCTTGCGTAGTTCGGGACTGACAAGTGCAAAAATAAAGAAACAAGTGTTCATTTTGCATTGTGCTCATCCTGCACATTTATTAAGGTGATTTAAGCAAAAATGATTTGACTCAAAAATGATTTGACTATATTTTAGAAAGAAAGATTTGATTTTCGAACACGGCCTTTCAGCACTTCGGGATGAAGATTTTAAGGCTGTGAGGGTCAACCGATCAAAACTCTAAAAGATGATCGAAAGTGGCCGTTTATGCAAAGTCAGCCTTCCGCCGTCCCTTTCGGGAACATTGGTTGTTTTTGACAAAAACAGCATCACTTGATTTATTTATGACTCTTTTTTCAGAATGGTGGCCCGACATTGGGAATATGGCCTCGCAGAGCCTCGGGGACGAGGATCCTAAGGCCATTGGGCAATTTGGTCAGAATTTTAAAAAATGACCAAAAATGGCTGTTTATGCAAAGTCAGCCTTCCGGCGTCCCTTTCGGGAACATTCGGCTATTCTTGACAAAACGGCATCACCTGACTCATAAATTAAAATTCTGACATTTTGGCTATTTCTGAAAAAGGGGAAGTTGGACCCGATGAGGGTTGCCTACGTATCTCATACCCTGTGAGAATCAAACTGGCGTAGTTCAGACGATCGTGAATAGAGTAAGTAAACTCTTTTTTCTTTTTGGAATATTTTTTTTTTTTGGATTTTTGTTTCTTTTGGATTTTTCTAAAAAAAATGCTTTAAAAGAAGAAAAGGATATTTTTTTTGGATTTTTGAATTTGACTCCATTTTTATTTTTGAAAGAAAGACTTCTAAAAATTCCTTTTCTTTTGATTGGAACTTTGATAATTTTAGAAGTAAAAAAAATATTTTTGTTTGAATTTTCATTTGTTCTCTCTTTTTGGATTTTCAAGTTTTTTTTTTTTTTCAAAATTTACAAAAGTACTTCTGAAGAAAAAATGAAAATATTTTTAGACTTTTAATTTTTAATTCTATGACATTTATGAAAGAAAGACTTTTAAAGAAGGAAAGTCTTTAAAAGAACGAATATATATATATATATATATATATATATATATATATATATATATATATATTGATTCTCTTTTTTCTGATTTTTTTTTATTTTGTTTTTTTGGGAAAAATACTTCAAAATAAAGGAACCCGTATTTTGAATTTTGATTTATTTTTTTAGATTTTTTTTTTTATTTCTTTTTCCGTATGAAATACTTCAGAAAGAAGGAAACTACCTTTTTTTTTTTAGTTTTGAAAACTTCTTCTTTTTTTTGAATTTTCTAAGGAAAGATTTCTAAAGAAGGAACTAATGAAAAATATTTTTTTGGATTTTTTTTTGAAAATTGGGGTCGGAACCGATGAGGTTTGCCTACGTATCTCACATTCGGTGAGAATCAGACCCGCGTAGTTCGGTCGATCAGAAATAGGGGAAACAAACTAAATCCTTTTTTTGAATAAAATCTTTTAAAGAAAAGGAGGAAAACTATTTTCTGGATTTTTATATATATATTTTTTATTATTATTTTTATTTTATTTTGAAAAGAGACGAAGACTAAGGAAATATTTTGAATTTTAAACTTCTTTTCACTCTTTTTTTTTTGAAATTTCGAAAATCTTTTAAAGAGGTACTATAAATGAAACAATATTTTTTTTTTTGAATTTTGAATTTTCCCTTCTTTTTTTTTACTTTTAAATAAATACTTTTTTTTATTTTGAAAGTGATTAAAAGGAATTTTTTTTATATGTTTTTTTTTTAATAAATCAAACTAAAGACGAATTTTGTTTTCATTTTTTTTTCTCTTTTTTTTTAAAAGAAATTTCCGGCGAGGTTTTGACACTACTTGGACATTGGTTTTATTTTTCCAAAAAATAAGTAATTATCTCCCTACGCTGCTATTTTTTTTTTAAAGTTTTTTTTAACCGGTCAGCATGCAGAACTGAAGCAAATAAATGCGCAAAACAAACGGGATGCAGCAGGATGGTCTTTTCATTTCCGGTTGCTTGTCCTAGACGGACACAACCCCTGTGTTGAGTCCCCTATGTCAAATGCAACATGATGCAAATAAGCGTTCCAACTAGGGATCCGACATGAGTTTTTGTTATACTAGGTTTATAACCTGGGTATTTTTTCTAGACTGTGTACCCGAGCGGACAACTCGAGTCGAGGAGGGGGCTACGTACCGGGGACCCGCGAGATCGTCCGGCTTTGTAACTTGTCCGGCCTCTTTCTTATTTCAGGGTATGACACTAACAGAATAGGGAGTCTTGACCAGCAAGCTCCTCCCCGAAGTTAAGAAGAGAAGGGTTTCAGCATAGTTTATATACAGTTCAGATAATATCAAAGCGGTAAAAGATGACATTTAGCACGTCATGCCCAAACATGTAATAAAGATCAGATAATAAAGCCAAATATAACAATTATTCTAAGCTCGAATTCTTGAACCCTGAACTAGAGGTTCTGGGTTAAGTCCCCAGCGGAGTCGCCAGAGCTGTCACACCTCCTTTTTGCGCGCCCGCCCCGAAGGGTAAAATGCGCGAGGGAGTTTTTCCAATTTAAGTGACAATATTCGAAATGAGATTATTTATTTAATTCAGAGTCGCCACTTGGGAAAGGTTTGGCTTTTGGTGTCCCAAGTCACCAGTTTATCTTGAATCCCAAATCGAGGAAAATATTCGACTTTCCAAATGAAGTCTGCGAACCAGAAATTCTAAGTAAGGAATTTTGTTGACCCGAGGGAAGGTGTTAGGCACCCCCGAATCCCGTGGTTCTAGCACGGTCGCTTAAATTGTTATAATGGCTAAATATCTAATTTTAATACATGTTATAACTGGTGTGCTTTTATTAAGTTTAAACCGCTTTTATTATTATTTTTCAATAGAATTGCAACGTTGTGAAATGCATCTCGAACCACGTCACAATCAATGCACCCGTGGTTGTTAATACATTTCGACTCCGTTGAGATTTGAATTTGGGTCACATAAATGCTCACCCGAATTTAAAATGTAATTTAATTAAGTCGCGCCTAAAGAGTCTAATGCGTTATTATCTTTGGGGAAGACAGTGAAATTCACTAAACAGTTCATCCCAAATTCTAAGTATTTATTATGATCAATTATTGAGGGCCCTGCAATTTGCATTTTTATTTGGCGAGGCTCGTCTCATTATTTTTAAAAGGATAATCTTAGCATGACTACATTTTCTATTTTTTTGTTTTCTAAAATAAATGAAGATAAGGTCCTACTTTATTTACATACTTTCGAGTTATTATGGTTAAGTTTCAAAAGTGAGTTGTTTAAGGAGTTTGCATGGCAACGCATAGAACATTCTACATACAGACAGTAAAAGAAAGAAAAGACTACATTAAATTACAACTTCAAATCTTTCTCATTTGTTTGCATTCATGCCTCGAGTGACTTACAAGATGAACCAGTGTATCAGTTTGTGTCCCTGGTATTTGGGAAAGCAAGGAAAGAAGATGAAGATCAGTAGAAGCAGCAGTAGTGTAAATACACAGCAACAACAACAATTCGAACCAGATTCAAGGCCCAGAAAACTTTGAAGAAAAACCGAACAACTCAACAGAACAAACCCAAAAGTTTGTAAACCAACTAAACAGCAACAAACCACATCACCACAAACATACTCCAAAACCCACGTGTATTAAAACCCGAAACTAAACTCGTTTCTCACTTTGTTTTTTTTTTCTCTTTTTAAACTATATCACACTCTCTTCAGATTTTCAGAATGTATTCCTCTCTCTCTAAGTAAGTCTTTCAAGTTCAAGTCTAATATTCAAGTCTTGTCCCCCATCTTCAAGTCCTAATGACTCTATTTATAACAAGACTCTTGTCTTGAATCCCCAAACCCAAATATTCCCCCAATTGCATGCTTTGTCCCCACTACTTAATGTTTTCTTTATTTTAAACACTTGTCCCCCATGCTTAGCATAAATAATTATATTATTTCCACCCCACTACATTATGTCTTGTCCCCCACTATATTAAACAATTATATCAACCCCAACCCATTACATCTTGTCCTCAATGCTTAACATAAATAATTACATTATTCCCTCCCACTACATTATGTCTTGTCCCCCATTATATTAAACAATTATATCAACCCCACCCCATTACATCTTGTCCCCCATGCTTAACTTAAATAATTGTTCAAATGTTCAATTCCAAAAATACCCTTCCGACCTTACTGCAATTACCATTTTACCCCTGAACATACTAAAATTTACCAAACTACCCCCATCAGTTATAACCAAATCACCTAATCAACCTCAACCAAAATACAGCAAATATGACCAATTTCTAAGCAAATTCAACAACAAATCTCATGAACACAGATTGAATCATACAGCTTCAAATTAATGGGAATAAGTTAACCATATTGGGAACCAATCCTGGTTAACTTAGACCAAAAATGAATGAGCAAAGAGACAACAACATCAACAACAAAAATAAACTGAAACAACATGAATCACAATTAACGGAAATGATGCAAACTGAAATCATACCATGAACAACAAAAAAAAAGCAGGAATTACTTTGACTGAACAAATTTTTAACAATAATCTTACTTTCAAATTTAACAAAGATAAGAAATTGATCATAACAAACAAATAGATTCAAACTAAATCAACAAGTCAAAAACCAAAATATAAACTCATATTAAATCACTGGATTAAAAACGAACTTCAAACAAAGATGAACATGAATTAAATCTATTTTAAACAACAAACATGACAGATTCAAATGATTTAACCAACACTAACAATTTCTGAAAATATACATAACAACACACAAAACAAACTGAAGAAATAATTAATTAAATTTTAATTTGAATCTAACGATATTAAACTAACAATTTCACATGAACAAAATGAAAAAAAAATTAACAAAACAATGAACACGAACAAAACAAAAATCAAACATTTACCGATTTTAGATTCGAGAATATCAAAAACAAAATACGGACAAAAGTGAAACTCAAACCCACTAACCGGATCGGAAAAATGAACAACGACTGACCAACAACGAACTCGAACTGTGTATGGACTATTTCGACAAACCCCGACCAAAGCTTGAATAAGCGAAATGGTGAGTCTCGTTTTTAAACTGGAGGCGCCGGAAAATGGTAAGTCCAGCTGCTTGACAAAGCAGCAGCGTCGCAGCCCCACGCAGCTGCTGAACGGGCTATGGCAGCAGCGACGTAGCGGAAGCAGAAGTGTTCGATGAAGGAGCAGGAATGTTCGACGAGCAGCAGTGTTCGATGACAAAGTGAAGGTCGCCGGATTTAATGGGGGGTTGCCGGACTGGTTCTCGTGAGGTAAAGCAGAAGCAGTCGAGGCAGCAACAAAGACGACGAGGCAGCAGCATCAGGGTGTGTTTGGACGTAGCAGGAGACGCAGCGACGCAGCAGCCATGAGAGCTCGGGCTCGAGTTCGACGGAGACGAAGAAGATGAAGCAGAAGCAGAAGCGTGGTCTGCTCGGTCGTAGCAGAAGTGTGGTCTGCATGGACGTAGCAGAAGCAGCGGCAACCATGGGTGTTGAGCTCGAGCTCGAGCTTGACGAAGAAGAAAACGAAACAGTGACAGTGGGGTCGTTCGGGGAAGAAAGTCGCCATGGAAGCTTGAGCTTGGGCTTGGCGATGAAGAAGACAAAGCAATGGCAGCGGGGTTTGTTTGGAGTGAGCTTGAGGGTGAGCAAGCCATGGTTGGCTAGGGTTTGGGGTGAAGGATTTTTGGAGAAGAAGAGAGGGGGTGGCGGATGGGTTTAGTTTAGGTTTTGGGTTTTTTTTGTTTTGTTTTGTGAAATGCAAGATAGGGGGGTGTTGGGTCTTTGGGTTATGGATCTGGTCGACCCGGTTTGAAATGGACGGGGTCATGGGGAAGGTTGGGTATTCTTTGGGCTTGTGGCTTGAATTTTGAAGAAGGGCCCAATTCCGATTCTCTTTATATTTTTTGCTCTTTTTTCTTCTTTTTCTAAAACTAAATTATAAAAATCCTTAAATCATTATTAAGTTATAAAAGCGCAAATTAACTCTCAATAACAATTAACGCACAATTAAGTAATAATTAAGCATAAAATTGTACATTTGGACATTAAATGCTAAAAATGCAAAAGATGCCTATTTTTGTAATTTTCAATTTTTGTAAAACAAACTTAATTACTAACAATTGTAGAATTAAATCCTACATGCAAAATGCGACATATTTTTGTATTTTTTATTAATTTAACAAATAATCATGCACAGACAAATACAAATAATTATCCAAAAATGTCACAAAAACTCTCAAAATTGCACACCAAGGAAAATCATTTTATCTTGAATTTTTTGGGAGTAATTCTTTCATAGAGCAAAAATCACATGCTTACACTTTGAACATCCCTGAAGTTTACCTCATCATTGTCATCTTCTTCATCATCGTCTGATTGGGCCATCAAAGCAAATATAGAATAATATTCATTTCCTTTACTTTCAACTGCCATCATAGAACTGTCACCTATATCGGTTTCTTCTTCAGACTCACTGGAGTAATCTCCCCATGCTGCAAGAGCTTGCTTCACCACATTGTCAGCAGATCTCTTCCTTTTGAAGTGTTTGTCAGGAATCAGGTTCCTCTTTGCTGCTTTATCAGGGTTGTATTTGGAGTGTTCTTGCTTCATGAGAGGGAAATCTTTGATGAAGTGCCTCGACTTTCCACACTTATGGCAGAGATCATATTTCTTTGGTCTACTGGAGTTGCCCTTTTTCAGTATTCCTCCATTTCTTCTAATCATCTTTTGAAAACTTTTGGTTAAGTAAGACATGTCACTGTCCTCCTCACTTGAGTCATTGCTTTCAGCTTTGAGTACTAGGTTCTTTTCCTTCTTTGGTTCTCTTCTTTTACTGTCTATCTTCCTCTTCATTTAGTAGGTTTTCAGATTTCCAACTAGCTCGTCCATGGTCAGCTCCTGCAAGTCCTTTGCTTCAGTAATAGCATTCACTTTACTCTCCCATGAACTAGGCAGGATACTAAAAATCTTGCTCACTAGCTTGTTCATAGGAATGACTTCACCAAGTGAGTGTAACTCATTTATGATGGAAGTAAATCCTGTGTGCATATCTTGAATAGATTCATCGGCCTTCATCCTAAAGAGTTCATACTCAGTGGTGAGCATATCGATCTTAGATTGCTTTACTTGAGTGGTTCCCTCATGTGCTGTTTGCAAAGCTTCCTATATCTCCTTGGCGGTTTGACAAGCTGAGATCCTATTGCACTCGTCAGGTTCTATGCTACATGTAAACATGTAATTTTGACCCTTCCTGAAATTTTATAACTTTTAATAGTTAGATATTAGTTTTAGGTCTAACGGTACTATTTTAACTATTTTAAAACCTTTTCCTTTATTTTATCTTAAAAGTTTAAAACTACCAAAATATTTTTGTTTGTCTTAGCTTATTTGATATTTAGTCTAGTTAGTTTTATTTTATTTTTATAAAAGATAATAAGAAAAGTTTCAAAAAATATTTTACTTTGTTTAGTGTGATTTTAAGTTATAAGTATTTAGTAAATTCTAGGTAGAATTTAGATTTTTTCTAATTTCTCTTTAAATATCACTTATTGTCCTAGATAATTAGTAATTTGTGTAATTATATTTTAAGTTAATCCTTAAAAGAAAGAAAAAAACAAACAAAACCAAAAGAAGAAAAGAAAAAGCAAAAAAAAAAAACGTGAAAGGCAAAAATAAGAAAGAAAAGTGGTCCCATTTCCCCCTCTTTCCTCCAAAATTCACGTGCTCACCTAACAGATTGATTCCTTTTGATCATTTTATTAATTTTGGCATCTTCCTTTGGAGGGGCCCACACATTTTTAATGTTGGTTTTCTTGTTCTCCAAGGCCCCATTCATTGGTTGAAAATTTTATATACATAGACACTCACACACAAAGGGGACCCAAAAAAAACGGCATATCCCATTTGCAAAAGAGCTACAACCTAGCGCCTCTCCCCTCTGAATTGGGAAGTTTTCACCTGCAGCCATGAAAATATATCTTTCACCTATATTTCTTAATTGAAGGACAAGCTAAAAGAAAAATAGATCGGCTGCTCCTTTCCCATTTTTCGATTCCAAAGCAAGGACATTTGCTCTCTGTTCTTCGCTTTTTTCTGCTGAAGGCCGATTCAATGTTCCATTCGAGGTTCGTGGTTTTGATTTAGCTCGCGGTTTCTGCTCGATATTGTTGCTGATTTCAGTTGGAATTTTGGAGTAAAATTCCTCTACTATTATTAAAAGAATTTCGAATTAACAGGTTCATCTCTACTCCTATGATCTTTATTTTGATCTTATTTATGTGAGTAAAGCTTAGATGAGCCAATATAGAGCAAAATAATTAGTGATAGTTGGGGGTTCGTCTCTAACTCCGTCCATGATTTCTCATTGTCAGTATATGTGAATTTTGTTTAGTTATTCTTTGAGTCGATCTTTACTAATTTTACATAACCTTCTGTTGAGCGTAGTTTCAAAAGGACATTTAAGTGGACATGTCTGAATTTTGTGCTTATTCCAATTATTTCCCGTAGTCCTTCATTCTAATTTTATTGTTATGTTGTATCTTTAAATTTAGATAACTTCCATAATAAAAAAAAAGGATGAGCTATTAAATACATTAGATTAATGATTTAGAGTGAATAATTTTTATTAACACAACCTGGGTTTTAATCGATTTCAACAGGATCTTGTCTTTCAAGATGTTTGAATTTGGCCAATTACTTGTCTGTTGGCAGTGAATATATTTTATCTAATATGATGCTTTATCCCTCATTATTGCAAGTTCTTTTTTCCTTTCTTTCTTAATAGGTGACTTCAATTAAATAACCTTTAGCTTCAAATAGGCCAAACGGATTCCTTGCTAACAGGCCCATGACGTTAAATGACTTCAAGATGTAAACTTTAGCAATTTGTAAAGTTGTAGCTATCTTTAATAATTTAGCAATACCATTGATCTCCAATAGCATCCATAACTTTGACCTTTACAAGTCATCTCAAGTCAGTTTAGTGACAAGTCTTAAACATCGTAGCTTGCTTTAGGCGCGACTAATAAACCATCTTAATTATGGGTACAGTTCCCGTGACATAGTTACGATGCCTAATTCCAAATTGGGGTGTGAATATCATGTGACCCGATTTTAATTTCCAACAAGGTTAAATAGAACGTATCGTGAACTGCGGGTGCATTTCATGTAGCGTGGCTTACGATGTGTTTTAAATAATCTTGAAATTTCCTAAAATATTAAAAGCAGCTAAAGGATTAAAAAATACACATAGGTTTAAAAGTGTTTCAAAATCAGATAAATAAGCCAATAATAATAGTTGAGCGACCGTGCTAGAACAACGGAACCCGGGAATGCCTAACACCTTCTCCCGGGTTAACAGAATTCCTTACCCGAATTTCTGTGTTCGCGGACTGTAAACAGAGTCAATCTTTCCTCGATTCGGGATTTGAAACCGATGACTTGGGACACCATAAATTATCCCAAGTGGCGACTCTGAATAAATAAATAAATCCCATTTCGATTGTCACTTAAATTGAAAAAAAAAACCCTTACACTCCTCTTCCGGGGGTGGTAAAAAGGAGGTGTGACACCACACACCAAGATTTTCTTGGCACGAAAAGTTTTCTCCACAGCTTTCTGTCTGCATCGGTGTATTCTTTCCTGGTTTTTGGCGTCGTCAATGGAAGATCTCTGACACTCTTTGTTGGGATATAAGGACCATCACATATGACATCCCACAACTCAGAGTCTTCTGCCATGATAAAATCATGCATTCTCGTCTTCCACCACCCATAGTATTGCTTGTTGAACCTGGGTGGTCTATACGTCGATTGACCTTCTTCAAAATTTGATGGAGCAGCCATAAGGATCCTTCCTAGGTGTTAGTCCGATAGGAGAAACCCGCTCTGATACCAATTGATAGTTTATATGAGTTCACCAAACTATAGTGTACCAGTTCCTCTATGAGTTTCCACTGAGAACGTTAATGAAAACAGTAAGTAAATAAGACAGGGAATTTTACATGGAAAAATCCCTGCTCAAGGGATAAAAAACCACGACCTACATTGATAGGATTTCAGCTTCACTACCGAGCAACTTTTAGATTACAACTTATGCAATCTAGGAATTAAACTCTTAATCCCTCATTAACTTGTAATACACCTATTACAAGCTACTTTGCAATACACCTATTACAAAGACTTCAACTCATGACTAACTCTAGTCACGACACAAACACAAAAGGGTTTATGGTTTTACAAAGGGGTTCCTAAGCAACGCTTTTAGCTAAGCAAATTAGGAGTTACAATGAAGAACAATTATAAAGTTACAACTCAACTAAGGACATTAAGATACTAGATTTAGGAACTGGTCCATAGCAGTGTTACACTTTGTTCTTGATGCACTTGAGAATTGAATGCTCGAATATCAGATGGCTTGAATGCTTGGAGTGAATTCTCAAGTGTTCAAGTGATATTTTGTTGTGATACTCTTGTTAATACAACTTGGATGACATCACTTGAATGATGTAATCACTTGGTTGGTCAAAGGACAAGTGACTGCAGAACTGTGTTGTACTATTTCTGTGTACAGTACAGGCAGTCACTTTTAAGCTGTACATAGTTGACTTTTTGTACTGTTGTCAGGAAAACACAAAGGATCAGGTCCTTGTGTTGGTTCTCTATCTTCTGAAGTTGTAGCAGTACACATTAGCTGGAGTCCGTTGATTAGCAATATGTACCAAGTGTGTCAGGTTCCCTATCTGGTTCTTTGATAGTAAGTTTATTAGATCATCAAAATATAAAGTTATGACATTGAAAACCTATCAATCTTGCTGTTTGATATTAGGCTGGATATATGTCATTTGACAATGGTTTTTGCCCCAATTTGATTATGTTTCAATGCTCTAATATAATTAAATGATGAAAAAATAAGCTCTAAATTGTGTTGCAAGAATGAAGAGCTTGTATGAGGCTTTAAAGCTGTGATTGGAGCTAGATTGAAGCAAGAAAGACCCCTAGGAGCTGAATGAGCGAGAAGACGAGAATAAAAGAACAAAACAAATGAAACCTGTACTAGCGTGCCCAGTAGCGCGCCCACATGCGCGATCGCGCTAGTCCAGATTCCGGAACAGAATCGTCAAGGGTAATTTTGGAAGTCTAGGGGCAAATTCACTTAACCTATAGAAGGTCAAGCTCGCCCAAAAATAGAAGTGTGCAGCTTTTATTAGCTAAGAACAAGAATAGGAAAGGCAAGGAGCTAAGAGGAGTTTTCTACATCAAGTTCTTCTTCTCTTCCTTTTGTTTTTATGATTTGTAATGAATTTTATTATTATGATGTTTATCATTGTTATGAGTAGCTAACACTTTTAATCTAAGGTTTTGGTTGAACCCGTTGTGGATGAACTTATTGTGATATTAATATAGTTTTGAGTTAGTTGTTAATCTCTATTTGTTCAACTATGTTTTGATATTTGGTTAGTTGAAAGGATCCTCAATTAACCATGCCTATTTTATTATGTATCTACTTGAGAAAGAGTGCATATTTAGGTAATTGTTTGAACAACATCACTCCCAAAGTATAGGCGAAGTCATAACCGAGGGTTTAGAGGTTGGAGTAGAGATAACGATACCTCAGGTGCAATCTAAGTGAATTGTAATGCGAATCTAGCTAGCGTAGCTTGAGAGAGTGCATCTAGTAAATTATCATAATTACTTGAGAGAGAGTTATGATAGTTGGAGAGTTCATGATTGATAGAGATAACTAATTCATAGCTATAAGAAATATACGACTAAGGAAATCTACAACGGGGGAAGCCATTACATTAGGCTATTATTCCAATTGTCTACATTTGCGTATTAATTAACCTTTGTTTTATTGATTCGAATAGCTGTCGTAGTAATTATAACACCACTTGTATTCACAAAATTTGAGGAGGTTGGTTAATAAGAATTTAGTACTTCAAAGACTTCTCTTGATACGTTAATTCCCTGTGGGATTTGACTCGGGGCATAATACACCGGATTATATTTGCAACGCCTACGTAGTCTTTTAATAGGCTTAGTTGAGCGTGATCAAATTTTGGCGCCGTTTCCGGGGAGTTAACGATATTATCAATTGTTATTGAAAGAAGTACAAAAAAATTCTTAGTGTAGTTAGTTTTCTCTACACCCAATTTTTACATTGAATTTTTTAACGTTTGTTGACTTGGTTGCACATGTGTATGCCTAGAAACTCATCGAGAACTGGTGAAGTATTTGAAGCATTTTCAAATCCCGAGAAAGTTTTCAAGGCCTTGAACCGGGCCAACCGGAGAAACAGACAACAACAAACAACTGATCCAATCAAAACAGCAATGGGAGATCACGAAGAACACCCAGCTGTATCAATAGCACCAATGGCACCTCTTGTGCCCGAGGCGGTTCTCTATGATTGGGCACAACCCACAACTGAAAATTTGGCCACCTCAATTTTAGTCCCTCAGATACAAGTTGAATCATTCCAAATCACTAATAACATGATGCATTTGTTGCAAAAGAAGGGGCTATTTTTGGGGTTACAAGTCAAAGATCCTCAACATCACTTGAAATTTTTTTTGTCAATCTGCAAGACCCAAAGACAACCCAATGTAACTCCAGAAGCAATCAAGTTGCTATTGTTCCCATTTTCAGTGACCGGAGCTGCCCAGACCTGGTTAAACTCACTCCCCATAAATTCCATAACAACTTGGGAAGAGTTAGTCAGGCAATTCGTGAACAAGTTCCACCTCCCCCCCCCCAACAAAACCGCGCAACAGATTGATGACATTTTGAGTTTTAAACAGAGGCCAATGGAAACATTGCATGAAATATGGGAGCGTTTTAAAGGGATGCTGATCATATGTCCACACCATGGCATTCCAGATTTGATGTTGGGACAGCGGTTCTACATAGGATTGTCAGACAGCGTGAAGAACATTGTTGATGCTTCAGTGGGTGGAGCATTCTTGAGTAAAACATGGAGAGAAGGTCAAGGTCTGCTTGACAAGATGGCGCAGAATTCAAGATGGATAACCAGAAATGCACCTATCACTCCAGTGGTGCACTCAGTGCCTTCAGATCCATCCAATTCAATGGCTGAAAATATGGCCACTTTATTACTCACCAAAAGGGTGGAAGAGTCAGGGAAAAAATAGCAAGTACATATTGTAGATACTACTAATGGGGGCTTGTGCACATCTTGCATTAGTCATCCAATTGGTAATCAGTGGCCTGCAGGACACGATAATTAGCACTACCCTAAAGATATGAACTATGTGTCTAATTATGGAGGCCAGAGACAAGGTGGTCAGAATTGGAGTCAGCAAAGTTAGCAATACAGGTCAGCCCAATCACAGTTCAATAGTGGAAACATGGGAGGTATGAGACCCCCCAACAATATAGCATATTACCCAAGGCCATAGGGATACAGTAATCAGAATCAACAGCAAGGGTATCACCCTCCTCAGCAGCAGTACAGTGGAAGGCAGGAAGATGGGTTTGCTATACTTGAAGCAATGATGCAACAAGTCATTAGGTCTAATGCAAAGATTAGTGAGAGAGTAGATGCACATGACTCGGCGATCAAGAATATTGAAATGCAAATGGGCCAAATTTTGATGTCTCTAAACAATCGCCCTCATGGAACACTACCCACAGATACCCAGGTAAATCCAAAAGATCAAGTCCCGAAGAAGTTGATGGCAGTGAGCTTACGTAATGGCAGGGATTTGGATGTAGAGCAAGAAAGAGCTCGAGAAGCCAGGGAAGCTGAGACACTTATATCAGTGCCCATAGAGTTGGATGAATCAACGAAACTGACAGAAGTGACAGTCCAGCCTGCCCAGGAAGAAGGTAGCATTCAAATTGAGACCGAGAAAGAAGCTGAAATAGCACAGGAACCAGTGGTTGATGTAGCGGCTGATAAAGATCGATCCCAAATGATTGGGAAGAAGAGACCTCCTTCACCCTTCCCTCAGAGGCTAGCTAAGTACCAAAAAGAGGAGCAATACAAGAAGTTCTTGGAAATGCTAAAACAAATCTAGGTAAACATTCCCTTAATTGATGCTTTGAAAGAGATGCCTGGGTATGCAAAAATGATGAAGGACTTAATGTCCCGAAAATTTGATTTCCAAGACTTAGCCACAGTTACTCTCACCCAGACCTGTAGTGCAGTGGTGACTAGACCAATTGCGGAAAAGCTATCTGACCTAGGGAGCTTTACAATCCCATGCACTATTGGTGATTTTGCCTTTGCTAAAGCACTGTGTGATCTAGGGGCCAGCATTAATCTTATGCCCCTGGCAATTTATAAAAGGCTGGGTATTGGAAGAGCTAGACCCACCTGTATGTTGTTGCAGCTGGCTGACAAGACGGTAAAGCGACCCTCTGGTATTCTAGATGATGTGTTGATTCAGGTAGGGAAATTTGTGTTCCCCGCAGATTTTGTAATCTTAGACTGTAAAGTAGATGAAGAGATTCCCATAATTTTGGTAAGACCATTCCTGGCCACGGGGAAAGCTTTAATCGATTGTGAAACTAGGGAGTTAAAGATGAGGTTGAATGATGAAGAAATAACATTCAACGTGCAGAAATCTATGAGGCGACCAAGTGAATTCGCCAATTGCTCTTTTATAGATGCCGTGGAGGTAATTGTAGAGACCGATGATGAACTGCTGACTATTGAAGACCCTCTTGCTGCATGTCTGATGAACTTTGATGAGGTAAAGGGAGAAGAACTGGCTGGATGGGTAATGGCATTAGAAGGTAGAGGGTTCTGGGATAGAACACCTGAATTTGAGCCTTTGCACTTGGAGAACAGAGAAGCCCCTCCAACCAAGCCAACAATCGAAGAACCACCAAAGTTGGAGTTAAAGCCATTGCCAGCCCATCTCAGGTATGAGTTTCTTGGACCTAACTCCATATTACCTGTTATTATTTCATCTAGTTTGATAGATGTGCAGACTCAACAACTCTTGCAGGTACTTAAGGAGTGCAAGACTGTTATTGGGTGGACCATGGCAGACATAAAGGGAATCATCCCCGCATACTGTATGCATAAAATTCTGTTAGAAGAAGGACACAAACCTTCCAGAGAACACCAAAGAAGGCTGAACCCCAATATGAAGGAAGTAGTGAAGAAAGAGGTGATCAGTGGTTAGATGCGGGAATCATTTTCCTAATTTCTGACAGTAGCTGGGTTAGCCCAGTTCAATGTATACCCAAAAAAGGTGGCATGATGGTAGTTAAGAATGATAACAACGAATTGATTCCTACAAGAACCGTCATAGGATGGAGAATTTGTATGGATTATAGGAAGCTGAACTTGGCTACCCGGAAAGACCACTTCCCACTTCCTTTCATTGGTCAAATGTTGGATAGATTGGTAGGAAGGTCACACTTCTGTTTTCTCGACGGATACTCGGGGTACAGCCAGATTTCTATTGCCCCGGAGGATAGGGAAAAGACTTTATTCACTTGCCCTTATGGAGTGTTTGCCTTTAGGAGAATGCCATTTGGCCTTTGTAACGCACCTGCAACATTCCAATAGTGCATGATGGTCATTTTTACAAACATGGTGGAGGACATTATGGAGGTCTTCATGGACGATTTATCAGTGGTGAGAAATTCGTTTGATGAATGCCTAGCAAATTTAACATGTGTTCTAAAAAGGTGCATCGAGACGAATCTAGTGCTAAATTGGGAGAAGTGCCATTTTATGGTACAAGAAGGAATTGTCTTGGGGCACTTAGTATCGAGTAAAGGGATTGAGGTAGACAGAGCCAAAGTCGACGTGATAGAAAAACTTCCACCTCCAACATCAGTCAAGGCTATTTGTAGCTTTCTAGGACACACCGACTTCTACCGACGATTCATCAAGGTTTTTTCCAAGATCGCAAATCCGCTCTGTAAGTTGCTCGAAAAAGATAGCCCATTTCTGTTTTCTGATGATTGCAGGGTAGCTTTTGAGGAACTGAAGAAGCAGCTAGTCACAACACCGATTGTAGTTGCTCCCGACTGGGAGCAACCGTTTAAACTCATGTGTGATGCTAGTGACTATGTTGTGGGAGCCGTGTTGGTACAACACAAGGATAAGGTAATGCACCCTATTTACTATGCAATTAGGACATTGAGTGGTGCTTAGCTGAATTACACGGTAACTGAAAAGGAAATGTTGGTTGTTGTGTTCGCCTTTGATAAGTTCAGGTCTTACTTGATTGGGTCGAAGGTGATAGTGTACACAGATCACGCAGTCATTAGGTATTTTGTTGATAGAAAAGAGTCTAAGCCGCACTTAATTCGTTGGGTGCTGCTTTTGCAAGAGTTGGCTTGGAGATTCGTGACCGTAAGGGAATGGAGAACCAAGTCGCTGATCATTTGTCGCGCCTTGAAGGTGCTGAAAATGCAATTGAGTCTGAGGATATTCTGGAAACTTTTCCAGATGAGCAGCTGCTAGCCACAAGTGTGGAAGATGTGCCATGGTACGCTGATATTGCAAGCTATTTGTCCAGCGGCATTGAACCATATGAACTCTCCTATGTTCAAAAGAAACGATTTTATCGTGACTGCCGAAACTATTACTGGGATGAACTGCATGTGTTTAAAATTTGCATTGATAACAAGATCCGGAGATGCGTCCCCGACATAGAACAATGTTCTGTTTTGTAGGCTTGTCATGCGTCACCTTATGGAGGACATTTTGGAGGAGTTCGGATAACAGCAAAGGTGTTAGAGGCAGGGTTCTACTGGCCAACAATCTTTAAAGATGCTCACCAATGGGTAAAGGGCTGCAATGAATGCCAAAGAACGGGAAACATATCCCGTAGACATGAGATGCCCAGGAATCCAATTCAGCAAGTTGAGGTGTTCGACGTTTGGGGAATTGATTTCACGGGGCCCTTCGTCAGTTCTTACGGCAATAAGTGCATACTTGTTGCGGTGGATTGTGTATCCAAATGGGTGGAAGCTGCAGCACTCCCCACCAATGATTTGAGAGTGGTGGTCGGATTCTTGAAGAATAATATATTCACCCGATTCGGGACTCCGAGGGCCATCATTAGTGACGGGGGCACGCACTTTTGCAATCGTGCCTTTGAAAAGTTGTTGGCTAAATATGATGTGCACCACAAGGTATCAACCCCATATCACCCTCAAACAAGCGGGCAAGTAGAGGTCTCAAACCGTGAGATCAAGAGTGTGCTCACTAAAACTGTAAACGCCACAAGAACTGATTGGGCAAAAAAGCATGACGACGCACTTTGGGCCTATATGACTATATTCAAAACACCTATTGGTATGTCACCATACAAATTGGTATTTGGGAAGGCCTGTCACCTACCTGCGGAGCTAGAACATCGAGCTTGGTGGGCACTAAAGCAATTGAACATGAACCCTGATGAAGCTAGAGAAACTCGACTGGCAAAGTTGCATGAGTTGGAGGAATTCAGATATCACGCCTTTCAAACCACGAGACTCTACAAGGAGAGGATGAAGAGATTGCATGACAAACACATTGTGGACAGAAATTTCAAACCTGGAGACAAGGTATTATTGTACAATTCAAGGTTGAGATTGTTTCCGGGTAAGCTTAAGTCCCGATGGTCTGGGCCGTTCAAGGTGACCGAAGTGTTTTCGTCTTGGGCTGTGGAGATAACCAGTGAAGATGGCACTAACACTTTCAAAGTTAATCGACAACGACTAAAACTATATGTGGGGATGGAGGAAACGAAAGAGTTGTCCGTAATAATTCTTGTTGAACCGCAAAGGTCGAGCGAGCCTTAAATGAGCTTAATGTACGTCGTGCCACGACATTAACTAAGGCGCTGGTTGGGAGGCAACCCGATGGTCGTAGTAGTAATTAATTGTGAGTTTTTGAAAATGCTAACCAATGCAGGTAACAATGGGCGGGTGATAAGGCAATCGAAAATCAAAAAAAAATCAGGTGAAAGTTCAGGATTTTGAAGCCCAGTTAGCGCGACCACGCTTATGGGCGCGCTCATGGACGCGCTAAGAACGCGCTAAAATGGTGCAAACATTCTGCCTGGGCCACGCTACTGAACGTGTATCTAAACGCGCTACTAGCGCGATCGCGCATCTGAACGCGCTAACTTGGCAAAACATTATGTCTTGGACGCGCTAATTTAGCGCGATCGCGCATATGCATGCGCTAATAGTGTTCAGCCTTTGATACACGAGTGTTTGTTCTTTGCTCTGATTTTTTTTTATTTTTCAATTATTTTTTCTTTAGTCTAACTCCCTCCCCCCCCCCTCATTCTAATAACCCCCAACGCCCAAACCCCTACCATTACCAACACACACGTCTCCAACACTTAAGCAAACCCTACCCAATTCCTTCTTCTTCAACTCACCATCTCCAGAATTGTTTCATCTTTTTTCAAAGTTTTTCCAATTCTCCAACAAACTTTCCCCTTCCCCTTCTTCTCTAATCTTCATTCACTAAAGGTATGTTCATCTTGCTCCAATTTTTTCTCTTTATTTCAAATAATCCCTGCAAATTTTGGTGTGTTTAAGCATGTTTTCTTTTAGATATTTATCTTTATTTTTGTTTGATTAATAGTAGAATTGGTAGTAATTATTATAGTATTTATGAGTTGTGCGAATTATAGAGTGTTGTTTACTTGATTGGTGACATTTGGGAGATTTGGTGGTGGTTTCATGTTGCAAATTGTTTGGAATGGGTTGTGTGTGCCTAACACCCATAAGGTGTTTGTAAAAAGGCCTCAATGACTGAAATTATATAATTGTGACCACGTATGCGCGTGAAGTCTGAGTAACCACAGTGTGTCACACTTTTTGGTGTTGGGAGGTACTTATTTGTTCCTGATTTGCAGGTACCATGGCTCCATCAAAGAAACGCCGCACCACCGGTCCATCAACTAGCAGACAAACCTCCAGGTTGTGAGGGGCTGCACCTGCACGCCCTTTTGATGATACAAAATTTGTCTCAGCTAAAGCCCAGGACCGCTTTGCTGAGAAGGCTTCTAAGAAGCCAATTCCTGAAAAGGGCATTGAAGTCCGATTACTCCAGCGAAATTGCCCTCACTTGTATGAAGAGCTTATGAGACGTGGGCTCCAAACTTTCATTAATGAGCCCAGTGAAGGCAATGTTATGGTTGTAAGGGAATTTTACGCCAACGCGCCTGAGCATCACAATGGCATCGTCACAGTACGGGGTAAAGCGGTGAATACCTCTGTTGAGGAAATAAGGGCGGCATACCAACTACCACCACCTGTGATTGATTATGATGACTTCTATGAATATGGCCGCAACCCAACACAGGAAAAGTGGCAGCAATCCATTGAAACTATCTGTGCACCGGGAAAAGAAGTGGTTTGGATGCGATATGGTGAGAAGTTCCACTCCTCCACACTCACCTCTAAAGCAAAATGCTGGTTGTACCTAATCAACAACCGTTTGATTCCATCCCACAATACTACTGACATGAATGGGCCTAGAGCCGCTTTGATTTGGTGCTTCGTCAATGGGCACAACTTTGATGTGGCAAAAGTAATATATGACGAGATGTTCGTCCGCAACCGAGTAAAAAGGTATGGGTTCTTCTTCCCTTATTAAGTAACTCAACTTTGTAGGGATGCTCGAATGTCCAAAAATCTAGCTGCGGATGGCCTTGTAAGAAAGGACCGGAAGTTTCGCGCGGACAAGGTAACCACGAGAAAGGAACCAGCAGCAGCGGAGGTGGAAAGTAGTGGTAGCTCTGACGATTCAGATGATGAGGATGAAGAATAGGAGAATGTGAGTGCCGAACACTAGGCCCCAGAGCACGAGGATGCATCTCCAGCACCATCTAGGGCATCCACATCTTCACAGCCACGGAGGAGCACACACCTGACCGCTTTGGAACAAGATATGGCTGGGTTACGTACTTCAGTCACAGATTTATGTGCCCGAGTGGAGGTGGTTGCTGACAGACAAGTGAAGTCTGAAAAGAAGTTCTTGGGTTGGTTAAGAGCTCTGGGTCGCACATGCAATGTGAGCCCAGAAACCGTCTCCGACCAGGAGTAACCTTCAGGGAAGTACCTCGACCTCACTATTCTTTAAAATTTTTACAGCCATGGGGACATGTCTTGATTATAAGTGTGGGGTGGGGGATGCTTCATTGTACATATGTAGTTGTTATTTGACTATTTGATTTTGGTTGATTTTATTTTGTTTTGGTTGTGATTTAGTTTTGGTATTAGTTTAAAGTAGTTAAATAGCTGGGACTAAGTCGAGCCTATAAAAAAAACAACGAAAATGCAGACTCTTCCTGATGACGGATCCTTTAGATAATTTTCTTGAGGGAAGTTAGTCTAGAGAAAATTCCAAAAAGATTTTTTATTTATTTTCTTTTTAGGTAGTGTAGTAACTCCCCCCTTGGTTTTTAAAATTAGGATTAATGGGCTAATGAACGGAGTTCGAAAAGAAAAGCCTTTAGCTCTATTACACCTTAACACAATAGACACTAGAGTGTAACGCCTATTCTCAGTAGTTGATTCTTGCTAAAGTGCCTTAAACTGTATATTTGTCACTGACTTGAATACTCAGAAAAGAGTGTCTTGATAAGCCAATCCGGAATGAGTCATGTGCTATATGTGTGAGTTTTACTGTATTCCATGATTCACATTTGATGCCTAGAACTTGCCCTGTGTGTTTGCAACGCGAAATAGTAGTTTATTTAGTCTTAGAAGTGATATAGGCAAATCTTTATTGAGCCAGACTTATAAAATAAACCCACCTAACTGCAATACATCTTAGTTAACCTCGTTGTGCTTATAAGCCTATTTCTTTGGCAACCACATTGCGAACCTTACCCAATTGTTTGAATAACCTGCTGTTTGAACCCTCTTTCCTCACATAAGCACTTGAATGATATTGAAAATTATGCAAAGACAAAAGTGTGGGGTGGTGGTTTGGTTTTTGAGTGGAACCACAGAAATCGAAAAATAGGTGTAGAATTCTGTTGCATAAAAGATGAAGCAACACAAAAAAAAAAAAAGATTAATATAGTGGTTGAGAAGTGGTGGTTTGCTATAATTGCACCTAATGAATGGGGCTGTTGTAAACAAAAGAACGGTGGTAAAATGTTTGGTTGACAAAGAGTTTGGTTTTGAATGTTGATGTAATTGTACTAAAAGTGCTTAGGGAGGTTAGTCACTATATCCAAATGTATCCTTCCCGTCCCTTAGCCTACATTACAACCAAGTAAAGTCCTATCGATCTTAGACTGAGTGGCTCAATTAGTAGAGTAGTACGCTACGGGCAAGCTTATGGTGCATCTTTGTGACATGTGAATGTTCTTTTCTTGAGAGTGAGTGAATTTCATTTATTTAAGTTTCCAATTGTTCTAAATATTATTATATGTGGAACTACTCTCTTGTGTGAATGTGAGGGCATGTTATTCATGAAGGAAAGGCAAGTCTTAACTTCGGTATAGAGTAGCTTGAGAAAGTATGAATATTGCACGGCACGTGAGAGTCAACTTTTGAGGATATGATTGCTCACTCCTAGGTGTAACTCATGTGATTTGTTCTTGGTGTAATGCGTTAGGGAAGAATGCTTAGTGAAGGAACCTCTATTAAGGGTGGTGGATTGCTAGAGGACTAGAAAGGATTTAAGTGTGGGGTGTTGATATTAGGCTAGATATATGTTATTTGACAATGATTTTTGCCCTAACTTGATTATGTTTCAATGCTCTACTATAATTAAATGATAAAAAATGAGCTCTAAATTGTGTTGCAGGAATGAAGAGCTTGTATGAGGCCTTAAAGTTGTGATTGGAGCTACATTGAAGCAAGAAAGATCTCTAGGAGCTGAATGAGCGAGAAGACGAGAATAAAATAACCAAACAAATGAGACCTGGACTAGCGCGCCCACATGCGTGATCGCGCTAGTCCAGATTCCGGAACAAAATCGTCAGGGGTAATTTTAGAAGTCTGGGGGGCAAATTCACTTAACCTATAGAAGGTCAAGCTCGCCCAAAAATAGAAGTCTGCAGCTTTTATTAGCTAAGAACAAGAATAGGAAAGGCAAGGAGCTAAGAGGAGTTTTCTACACCAAGTTCTTCTCCTCTTCCTTTTGTTTTTATGATTTGTAATGAATTTTATTATTATGATGTTTATCATTGTTATGAGTAGCTAACACTTTTAATCTAAGGGTTTGGTTGAACCCGTTGTGGATGAACTTATTGTGATATTAATATAGTTTTGAGTTAGTTGTTAATCTCTATTTGTTCAACTATGTTTTGATATTTGGTTAGTTGAAAGGATCCTCAATTAGCCATGCCTATTTATTATGTATCTACTTGAGAAAGAGTGCATATTTAGGTAATTGTTTGAACAACATCACTCCCGGAGTATAGGCGAAGTCATAACCAAGGATTTAGAGGTTGGAGTAGAGATAACGATACCTCGGGTGCAATCTAAGTGAATTGTAATGCGAATCTAGCTAGCGTAGCTTGAGAGAGTGCGTCTAGTAAATTATCATAATTACTTGAGAGAGAGTTATGATAGTTGTAGAGTTCATGATTGATAGAGATAACTAATTCATAGCTATAAGAAATATACGACTAAGGAAATCTATAACGGGGGAAGCCATTACCTTAGGCCTTTATTCCAATTGTCTACATTTGCGTATTAATTAACCTTTGTTTTATTGGTTCGAATAGCTGTCGTAGTAATTATAACACCACTTGTATTCACAAAGTTTGAGGAGGTTGACTAATAAGAATTTAGTACTTCAAAGACTTCTCTTGATACGTTAATTCCCTGTGGGATTTAACTCGGGGCATAATACCCCGGATTATATTTGCAATATTCGCGTAGTCTTTTAATAGGCTTAGTTGAGCGTGATCACTGTCCATCTCCTTTTTATAATTAGAGACAAAGAATCAAGATTTATTAGTTACAAATAAATTAATTAGAAGTGCACTCTGGTGGTAGAACTTTGTATCTATTAGTATCTTGACAATATGAGTAGAACATGTGCTTTCTCCTTACCCAATCCAGCCCTGTCATCTGCTGTTGTGATAATTTCATAAATTCTTCCCCATCAACAGGATCCAAACTTGAAGTACTTCTCCTAAAACATGTAGAAGTTGCTGAAGTATTTTGTTGTCTTACACATCCTTCTAATTCTACTTCTTTCATTGATGTTACAAATGGTGCATATTGGTAGTTTACAGGGTATTTTCCTCCATGAGTTGCCCATTCTGATCCATCCCATATTGTTGCTATAACAGACATTGGCTTTGATGGGTAAACAGAAGATATAGCTGTGTTATGAACTACCTCTCTTATTGGCACATTGTCCACAAGAAATCTGCATTATATTTACAATAAACTGTGATACTTTAATTTTTACCACAAAAAAGAATAGAAATAAAGGAACTAAGATATATTTTTCCAATAGCTAGGGACAGAGGGGGAGTCAGGATTGAAGTTTATGAGTTCTGAACTTGCTATCAATCGTATAGCTCTATCCCATCAGAAGTTCCATTTTGAGAAAAAAAAAATCAACATTTGTAGGTAAAAACATGCGTTGGATTAACCTCATGAAAAACCTATTGAATAATAAGGATTTGTTGCTGACTAGGGTTAATAGGTGGAAAATTCTCTTGTTGTACCTCAAGGGGAATTGAATGTATGGACCTAACACAGAATTTTAGAAATTAATTCCTATCTCGTGTGGTGGCCGATTAAGGCTAAAGTAAAAAATAGTACTCCCTTTATTTATGTTGTACGCAGTGGCGAAGCCAGAAATGTTTCCAAAGGTATTCAAATTTAAAATAAGTAAAAAAAAATTCCGACAAAGGGTGTTCAATATAAGTTTTATATATCTAAAATTAATATTTTATTTATATACATAATATAATATTTCGTAATTTTTCTGCGAAGGGTTGTTAGTTGACCACCCTTTACTAAAGGTAGTTTTGCCCATGGTTGTACGTTACCTTTTTTTTTAGTTTGTTCCAATAAGAATCACATAGTTTTTATATTTAGAAATTCTTTAAGTGTTTCGGCTTTTATAGTCATAGAAATATCATGACATGTTTAAGACGACAAATTCTAAGGATACATTTAGTATGCGCCAATATTGTTTTTTTTTTAACTCCATATCTAATCAAACATCATCATATAAAAAGAAACCGAGGAAGTAGTTAGATTATCTCAATGCGCTTACACTATGTGATGATTATTCCAGAGGATGGTGTAGTCATGAAAATCCAGTGTTGGATCAAACCAGAGGTAAAACTTCTCTTCTCTCCCTGTGTGAACACTTCCATTTCCATATAGATTAGTCTGCAGAACCCAATCTCTTCTCTTATCATGCCCAAGCAACTCAAAGTCAATTTCATCATGGTTGTGTGGGAACACATCTGAATTAGACATCTGAAAATTGGAAAAAATAAAATAAAAATTCTTGCCTTAATTAGCCCTGATGATCAACGAAAGAGAAAATTCTTGATTTCTATATCGTACTCTACATAACGCATTTAGAGCTTAGTACGTATTAGTTATACAGAGATTAGTTACAAGACGTGCATGAAAACTTACATAAAAGGCAATTACAACTCCGGATGTAAAATGAGCAGGCAGTTTTAGAGCAGCATTGAAGAAACCATAGTAGTATTTCTCCTTAGAGATCAGTCCAGAACCTATGGACAAAAAGGAAATTGTTGTAAATACTTCAACAACTATATATTAACTTAAGCAAAAACATTTTTTTGTACAATGAAGTTGTAGTGTACCTGAAGATTTATCTAAGATAAGATCAGCACTGGACCCATTGTTTGTCATACGAACATTAGCACCTCCAAAGAATACATTATAACCTTGATTAACCGATAATCGGCTGAAATGATCAGTTAATTTCTCTACTTCTGGAGGCTTATAGACTGGACCTCGACATGAAACGACAACTATCATGCAGAAAATGAAGAACTGTGATAATAGGAAGGTTTTATTATGATGAAAGAAATCCATATTTTTTCTTGTTTAATTATGGAAATGTGGGGCAATAGATGGGCTATTTATGGATTGAAAGATAGAGAAGAAAATATGAAAACCTTGTGCTTAGTTGTTGCAAGCTGGATATATCTTCCAAAAAATCCAATTAAATAGTTGATGTTAAGATACAATTGAGTGAGAATTGTGGACATTGATTAGAAAGTTCATGTGCGATATTGAAATGTTTAGAAAGAATCCTCGTGGTCCAAATGAGTTCAAGTGGGAGTATTAGGTTTTTTTATTGTTCGGTGAAAATATTAATTAGGAGTAACATTTATTGATATTTTCATGTACTTTGTTCTGTTTCTTTTTTAGGTTTGAGATTGGTCCCATTGACTGCTGGGGTCATGAGTTCGGTTCGAGATTCTCGTTTGATAGTAACTTAGAAGTTTAGTTTGTAAATTGTTTATGTTATGACCACTGCACCCAAAGTGTGGCCTAACATTACGTAGTGGGTGAAAATTATGGAGATCGGAATTCAAATTTGACAGAAAAAATAGGTAATTTTTTATTCTATACGCGTACTGATGAAAGGTACTTAACAGGTTTCCCGTGCAATGGCCAATGTGTGTGCAACTTACAAAGTATGTATACTGTCGTTTGGTAGAAGGAATAAGAATAATAATTTCGGAAAAAAATTTAAAATTATATTTATCTCATGTTTTGTTATAGATATTAGCTAATTTCAGGATAAATTTAACGCTAAAATGATGCGCTTAGCTATCCCATATAGCAGGTGGGATAGTTAATCTCATGAGATATCCCACTTCATGCAGTGGCGTACGCAGAATTTTACATAAGCATTATCATAATTTATAGAAACGGACAAATGAATAAATCATTATTATGATAAGTGATGTCATTTACTATACGTATCCCTTACATTTTCATTTTTCTTATAATATCTAGTAAAAAATTTCGATCAAGCAGTGTCCCGTGACACAACATGGCATGAGGTGCATACGCCCCTAACCTCATGGAATATGCTGATTTTATCCCACCATTATATCAAACGACCCCTGCTCTTTTATAAAATATAAAACTAATACCAAATGCACTTTGAAGGCGAGAGGAGATTTGAGACAGGTTAATGATTTGTAAATCGTTTTTTGTCTGTCAAGAGTATTTCATTTCATGAGTAATTTATCCCATGAAGATATGAATCAAACATGTGAGTTGTCGCATGTTGCTGGATTCCGACAGAAGTGCAAATATGCGGTGACATGGTGAGGTTAAACATATAGAGATGTGAAAAAACATTTACTGGAGTCATGCACCAAGTTCAATTGGGGGAAATGGACAACAGAAATCAATCAATCAATCATACGATTGTCTAATCCATTAGAAAAGCTGCTGCATGCATTTTGTCTGCGTTCCAATCAAATAGCTGTTTGATTGGTAATGTAATTGAGACAAACGCGTCGCCAACACCAACTGGCCCAACTTGATGCAACAAACTCTTACTCTTTAAAATAATTTATTTTTACATTATTTCTGTATTATGGTATATTTATTATTATATGTAGTGAGTATATGTTAGCTATTGTGCTAGATATTAGACTACTTTTACATATTCTTTTGAATTATTTCATGTGAAGAGTTGGAAAAAGATTTTGTCGGATACTTGAAAGAATGATGAGATTGTAGGAAGATTTTTACGAGTTTTGGGAAAAGGAATGCTAGCAGTGAGGGAATGATTAATAATTTGCTATAGATTTCTAGCGAAATATAGTAGTTAATTAAGGAAGAGTATAAGCCAAGAACGTGCCTTCTTAATTCATTAAAAATTTATTTATTCGTTAGTAAAGAAAACACTAACAGAGCACTTGTGGGAAGGTTTTTCTAGTTATACTTTTATTTCATCTTCTTCTTTTTCAGATGAATCTTTAAGAAAAAAGAGAGAAAGGCTTTAGTGGGTTTTCGACCATGAGGGTAACTCTAATCCCAATTTCGTTGTACGGGCAAACTCCTAGGCTGACAAACTTCTGAATGCACATGTCACCTTAGGCAAATTCCATATCAGAATAACAGAGGAGAGGAAAGTGAAAAACTTTATAAGGCATAACACAAGTTCATATGGTACGCGCGCTTTTAGGGCTCGAAGTAGCATACCCCAAAAAGATAAAATCGTGCAGGCCGAGGCCCAAAACGGACAACGAGCATTGGGCTTGGGTCATTACATAATTTTAGGGAGAAATTCAAAATTAGCTGATTTACAAGTGGTCATTAAAAAATAGCCATAGTTTCAAAAGCAATCGAGATTTAGTCATTTTCATGTAAAGATAAATATGAACAAAAATACGGTTCAAAATCCGAAAAATATTCCAGCATAATATATTGGAAGTCCAGTATAATATACCGGTCGAGCATAATATGCTGGAAGTTCATACACATGTGCTCCACTCTCCAGTATATTATGCTGGAACTTTCCGCGTGTTGGAGTTCCAGCATAATATGCTGGAAGTTCATACACGGGTGCACCAAATCCAGTATATTATGTTGGAATTTTCTGTGTTTCGGCGAAATAGTGACTATTTTTCACCGACTTTACAAATACAGGTTATTTTTCAATTACCGGTCAGAAAACTGGTTAGCCCGTGCTATCTTTACAAAAAAAAACACATACATAAAATATTTGGGAGAAATTCAAAAATAGCCAAATTTACAAGTGGCCATTCAAAAATAGTCACAATTTCAAATAATCGAATTTAGCCATTTTTCATGTAAGGATAAATCTGAACAAAAATATTGTACAATCCGAAAAAATACTCCAGTATAATATACTGGAATTCCAGTATAATACACTGGAGTTTTCGTATAATATACCGGTCCCGCATAATATACTGGAAAGTGGAGCACTGGCGCTCCAATCTCCAGTATATTATACTGAAACTTTCCGCTTATTGGAGTTCCAACATAATATGCTGGATGTTCATACACATGTGCACCGATCTCCAGTATATTATACTGGAACTTTTCGTATTGCAGCAAAATAGTGGCTATTTTTCAATGATTTTGCAAACGATGACTATTTTTAAATGACCAGTCCGAAAACTGGCTAGCTCGTGCTATTTTTACGAAATACTTAGTTTGGCGGAGAGACCATGGGTTCACATGACCTATAAATTATCATATAAATCCACCCCGCTAGTAGTATGTTGCTTATTTCCGTAGAACGAGGTATCTCTCAAGAATTGCTAGTCGAGGTTTCTAATCTTTTGTAGTCAATTCTGAGTAACGATTAATCTTTAATATATATTATAGGCGAAATACATAAATTACCACCTGAGCTTGTTTCCAAATTCCTGTTACACACCCGTGGACTACGTTAATAATTTTATACACTCAACCTTTAAAAAATGTATCCATGACACAACACTTTTGTATTTGACCACTTCTTTTAAATAGATATATGTAACGCACCAATTAAATCGTGACACGTGTCATGAAGTTAAAAGAAAAAAGAAAAAGAAATCCATCTTCTTCCTCATATGAAAATCATCCATCATGGCTGCTACAACCTTCATCTCAGTTTTAAGATCAGAGAACATGAATACAAATCAACAACCAAAGTTTTCAACATCAACCTTAGATTTCTTTAAGTTTAACCCAACTCAAAAATTCAAAGTACTCTTCTTCGGCCTTCTTAAATAAATTTCGATCCAACTACTTAATTCATCTCTAAATAAGTTTCAATTGAAATGGAGCTTTTAATATACAATTAATTCAATCCCCAAACACCAATTTTAACAAACAACAACCATTTCAAATAATCAATTTTTAGGTCTTGCGTAATTTGTAGAAACAACGCGGATGAGAACGGGTGAAAACAAAAAATCTCGAGACGATTTTATGTTGGAAAAACAAAACCCCCCACCAAAAAAGAAGCAAAGGGCAGAGATAGGTACGGAAGAAGGGTAAGGGGTCTAAGATTGCAGCAGGCTAGGGTTGAAGCAAGGTTGAAGGGCAATATTTGAGAAAAAAACGCTTTATAATGGATTTGAGGTGAGATTCAGGATCATGAGTTAGAGGAGGAGCTGTTGAAGTTATTGGAAGTGTTCTTTATAAGCATCAATGGAGGAACTGGCTGAAACTTGATTCATAAAAATGAAGAAGATGACTAAAAATGGAAAAAAATGAAAAAGTAAAAAAACTGAACAAGTGGCATCCAAATGTGGCTTTAGATACAAAAAATTTACAGTTCACGTGCCTCATTTGCGTGTAAAATACGCGCTTGCCACGTAGTCAAAATAGTGTGTTATAGATATATTTTTTAAAGGTTGGGTGTGTAAAATTATTCTCGTAATCAACAGGTGTATAACAGAGATTTGGGGACAAGGTCAGATGGTATTCTATGTATTTCGCCTATATTATAATATAATATATCCCTTGGAAAAAAATGCTGGGATTAGTCCGAACATTAAAATGATCGTACTTCTTTATAGGTGGTGGAATCAAGTGTGATTAGCCAAAATGGGCTTTCAGATCGGATGATCCCAGAAAAAATCACGAAGTTGAAAGGGCTTAACATCTGAACAGGCTCATGAAGCTGAGGTCCATGTGCAAGCAATACTTTCGTTCAAGCCCATGTCTTGCACTGTTACAGTTTTGCAATATCGTAAAAATAGCACGGTATAACCAGTTTTCGGATTGATCATTCAAAAATAGCCAGTATTTACGAAGTCAATAAAAAATAGTCACTATTTTGCTGCAACAGAGATCGGTCCAGCATAATATACTGGAGTTCGGTGCACCTGTGTATGAACTCCAGCATATTATGCTGGACCGGTATATTTTGTTGACTCCAGTATAATATACTGGAGACTGGAGCATCGGTGCTCCAAACTCTAGTATTTTATACTGGACAATTATACTTGCTGGAACTCCATCATATTATGTTGGAGTTCCAGCATACTTATCCTGGAACTCCAGTATAATATGCTGGAGTTCAAACATACTTATGCTGGAAGTCCAGTATAATATACTAGCGTCTTTTTCGGATTTTGAAAAGTGTTTTTGCTCAGATTTATCTTTACATGAAAAGTGGCTAAATTTTGATTACTTTAGAAACTGAGCTATTTTTAAACGACCAGCTATAAATCTGACTATTTTTGAATTTCTCCCAGGAATATCTCTATCTGTGAAAGCCCACCTGTTTTCTTTTGGGATCTTAACCTTTTTAGCCCGCCGGTGAATTCAAAAAATCATTCCACAATCTACAATTATTAATTAAATAACATATTCTACAACATAATCTAAATAAATGTTATACCCTCAAATACGATAGATTTCCTTTGAACTAGGAAACTGATACGAAGAGTATTCCATAATAATACAATCTCCAATTAAAAACCCAACCATAAATGCACAGAACAAGAAATGAAAGGAAAGAAAATCCTCAAGTAAACAGCAAAAAGACGAGAGCATACGGAGAGGTCGTGAGATGTTGGAGATCTCTTCTTTGGCTTTTTGGGAGACCCAGAATGTACTGCTTTTCAAGCTCCCTACTTTCGTCAGTGCTTTCTCTATTCTGCTTCACTTTTCAATAAAAAATTCTTTGATTTTTCTCTCTTTGTAAGTACCTTAGCTATGAGTTAAGATTACCTCAAAGATATATATGCACACACAAACACAATATTATATACCTTTAATATTTGGAATAATGTTCAACGCATGTTACTTATATTATGTACGTATAGTATATACTTAATATATGTCATCAATATATGTTTTGCATTTGGAATACTATATAACATAATCTATATATATATATTATACGGTGAGGAAGTATATTTTGGATGGTTGTATAGTAGAAAAGGAGGAAAGAAGCTTAGAACATTGGGATTTGGGATATATTAGAATATTGTTTAACAGAGAAATTAGAGGAAAAATTGATATGGACAGATACATTTTAGGTGAGAGAGAAGCTAAAGAGATGCATTCTTTAGGTTAGTGAATCTCAACACAGAGATTTTAGGATATGTAAAGTTGTACATAATTTAATTTAAAAAGTAAGCTTTTAAAATAAACTGTATCATATGTAATTTTTTGAAAGTAGTTGTAAGAAATTTATATAAGTCTTAAAAAGATTGTATTCTATATAAATCCCTCATAGATTTTATGTAACTTCGTATAGCAACCATATACATAATATCTTCTTATAGCTACTATTTAGTTGTTACGCAACAATATTCGATATATTCACGCTACTGTATTCATGAATACAATAGTAGAATTCGCCTAAAAAATAGAGAAGTCCAGCTGTGCAACTGTATTCATGAATACAGTAGTAGAATACGCCTAAAAAAATAGGGAAGTCTAACTGTGCAACTGTATTCACTCTATTGTATTCATGAATACAGTAGCGTAAAATTGCCAACAAAGAAATATTTTCAGAAATCACTATTATTTAGCGGCTATTAACTTTCTATAGCTATCATATACGTAATTACTTCTTATAACTACTATTTAGTTATTACGCGACTGTATTCTCTGTATTCGCGCTATTGTATTCATGAATACAGTAGCAGAGTTCTCCTAAAAAAATAAGGGAATCCAACTGTGCGACTGTATTCGTTGTATTCGCGCTACTGTATTCATACGGTAGCGTAAAATTTCCAACAAAGAGGAATTTTCTCAGAAACCACTATTGTTTAGTGGCTATTAACTTCCTATAACTACCATATACATAATTATTTCCTATAGCTACTATTTAATTGTTACGCGACTGTATTCGCTGTATTCGCGCTACTGTATTCATAAATACAGTAGCGAAATTTGCTTAAAAAATAGGGGAATCCAACTGTGCGACTGTATTCGCGCTACTGTATTCATGAACACAACAGTAGTGAAATTCGCCTAAAAGATAGGGAAGTCCAGCCGTTTAATAATGGAAAGAGAATCAATTAATGTGTCTCACTCCTAATTGAACTTAACAAAATCAATTCTACATAAATTTCGCTGCTACGAGATTGTATTCGTTGTATTCGCGCTATTGTATTCATGAATACTATAATAGGGGAATCCATCTGTGTGGCTGTATTCGCGCTACTGTATTCATGAATATAATAGCGGAATTCGCCTAAAAAATAGGTGACTCCAGTTGTTTAATAACGGAAAGAGGATCAATTAGCGTGCATCACTCCTAATTTAACTCAACAAAATTAATTCTACATAAATTTCGATGCTACTGTGATGTATTCCAGTGAGGTAATCAAGAAATAGGGTGTATACTGTTCTATACAATTCGATTGCATACATTATATTTAATTTAGAGATATTCATTATTCACTTTTATACATTGTATTCAATTCACCGTATTCAATTCGACTGTATTCAAGCAACAAAAAATTACAAAATACAGTGATATTCGGCTATATTAAAAAATACAGACCTTCAGAATACCTAAATATAGGTGAAAAATAATATATTTATATAAAAATACAATATGTTTGAGTGTATTTGTACAGAATATAATATATTTATATCATTGTATATGATTAAAATAACAAAGAAAAGAAGAAAGTTCGCCGGAAATAGCTTTTTCTGTCCAAGCAAAATACTGTATACATTGTATTAAAACTAAAAATGGAGGCGAATAAAAATCCAGCACTCAAATTTTCTCCAGCGTAGCCATGGCCAGATCTGTACTAAGAGGATGAGCCAATAGTGGATGATGACGCTGACGATTCTGACGTCGACGATCAAAATTGAGTGCTTTAGTGGGTATACCTCGTGTAACCCTTTTCGAAGTTGTTGAATTAGCCATTGAAGACGAAATTTGAAGTTTATTCCTCAAAACCTAACAATGGCAAAAATAAAAAAAGAGTGAAGAGAAAAAGAAGAATAGTAGAGTAGTTTGGCGTGAACCTAGGGGTGTCAATGGTTCGGTTCGGCCGGTTATTTTATAAAATTTGTACTATACCAATTTTTCGTTTATTCTATTATGTATAACCAAAATTAGACTTTTCGAAATTGTCCCAATCATGTCGGTTTCTCTTCAGTATCGGTACGGTTCGGTTAATTTTCGGTATTTTCTTAATATCATGTAAAATTCACCAGTAAAAGTAGAATGCAATAACATACGTTCTTTTATAGGACTTAGCAAAACTCTCTAGGCATTTTTATTGTTTAAATGGTGATGAATTAAAAAAAAAAGATGGCTAGAGTATAGATCCATCAACTATTCTACAACAAGCGTAAAAGAAATCAAACAAAAGCAAAGAAAATATAAATCACACGAGTTGAAAGATATACCAAGCTGGGACTCAAGAATAAAGTCTATAGAAGATTAAATATTCAAAAAGATAAATCTAAATTATATGAAAGGAAACATATTCAATACATTGTAGTTTGCTACTCATAATCACTAGAATACTTTGTGTCTTGCTAATAAAGATACTTGAAATAACTTAGTTTAAGTAGAAGTAACATAATAGGTTTTAGGAATTAGTATTTTGAGTTTAATTACTTGTTGGCTTGTAATAATTTTTATAATTCCAAGTCCCAAAGAAAATTTAATGCATTATTATTTTTAAACTTACTAAATAAATATATTTTCTACATGTAAAATTTATTCGGTACGGTTCGATATTTCTTCGGTTTACTTTTATAAAATAAAAAGCATACCCTAATTATCGGTGCGGTTATAGATTTATATAAAAACCTACGGTTTCTCAAAAAGAAACCTAAAAATCGGTTCGGTGCGGTACGGTTCGATCGGTTTAGTCGGTTTTCGAATATTCATTGACACCCCTACGTGAACCGGCCAAAAGCTTTACCAATTACCACAAACTTTTGGAGCAAAAACGTTGAGGAGGGAGAGAGAGAGAGGGGGGGAGAGAGAGAAATAAGAAAAATCTTGCTGTGATTTGAGAAAGAACGTGTATTAAATGAAAGAAAGAGAGAGAAAAAATATAAAGAACTATTTTACGCCTTAACGGTAGTGTACACAATAAATACATATTTTGCTATAAAATATAAAAGGTAACTATAGATAATAATATTTTAAAATAGCTTTGGTTTATAATAAATATGGTGTAATAATTTACTATCAGAGGTAAAATTTCCAACAAATTATTACTCCTTTCATTCACTTTTACTTGACATGTATATAAAAATAGATTTTTATTTTTACTTGTCACTTTACGTATATCAAGAGAAGACAAATTTTTTTTCCTATTATATCTACAGTATTTATTACTCATTTCAAATTATTTTTCTCAAATCTAATAAAATATGCATTAATTAATATAGATATAATGGTAAATTATGTACTTCATCTATTATTTCTTAAGGAACGTGAAAAGTCTAAGACGTGCCCAGCAAAGGTGAAGGGAGAGGTAGTAGTTTCTTCTCTTGGTATTCACTATTCTCAAGTTACAATGTTGCAATAAAGATTGTAATTCGCCGATGTCCTTTTTGTATCTTTTGAGAGAGTGGATAAAATTGCAAATATAAAAAGTAGAGCTGCGGAGTGATGGCCCAGAATAATATTTGTCACTTTATCTCAAAGAATAGTTTGATCTATTTTAAAATAAATCAAACTATATTAACTTCTTTAAAATAGATAGTAGGTATTGAGGAATAATATGAAAAGTATTACTATAAGCTGTAATTTTGTAAATATCAAAATAAGAAAAAGAAATATGCTGAAAATATTAAAGTTCATTTTGTTTGGATTATCTAGAAGCATAATTTTGACATAGAAAGAAGACATTTTTTTTTTCTTTAAGTTTTGAAGTAAGCTTTTGAAGGACATACTTTCCCTATTTTTTTTTTTTTTTTGGGTCAACAACGTAACTTTCCCTAAATTTCATTGTAACTCTTTGAGAAATGTTGGCTTTATCACTATAACAACTTGTTTGGGATGATATTTTGCATGGCAAAAGATTTGTTTAGTCATATTAGTTAATCGTTAAATTATATATTGAGATAAAATAATATTAATTAATTATAATAAAATAATAAAAGAGTATGTAAAATAAACATGACATGCATTTATAGATTTACTATAAGCACTAGATATGAGTAAGTTTTGTCCAAACACTTATTGGCATGTTCTAATAATCTCAATGAACATGAGTTTGAAAGGGAGAAATGCAGGAAGAAACAATTTGTGGGAGAGGTAATGTGATACAAGTCCACACCAATTGGAATCAAGTCTTCCACCAAACATTTTGTGAATATAAAAGAATAATTATACTTTTCGGAAAACTCCTCGAAAATGGAATATACATTCCAACACATCACATGATCACATTAAACGAAGCCTCCAACTTCGATGCATTATAGTATATATATATTTCATAGTACATGCGGCGGTGGAGGCAGGACTTTTGCTATGGGATTCAAAAAACGAATAAGTTAAAAAATTTGATGAGATTGTAGCTAGCGAGAATTGAATCAAAGACCTCACAATTATTTTGAACTCTCTTGACCACTAAGCTATGCTTTTGGCTGTTTTAAGGGGATTCAAAACATAATATACAGAGATAAATCAAATTTTACCTTATATATACAATATAATTTTTTGGCGAACGGGGTTCGGGTCAACACCCTTGCGTCCCTAAATCCGCCCCTGAGTACATGTATAATTCTTAATAATATACCCATCGAGTGATTCAATGCTGAAATATGCCGGTGCCCCTTATCTGTCCTAGTAATTGCTGACTTGTCTTTTTATTCCCATTCCTTTATTAAATTTCATAACATGCATAATTCCAACTCATAAAACTACTCCATCTGAATCTGAAAAATACAATTTCAAGAACCATTTTGAGAATTATTGATCTTTAAGCATTGTGGTCATTATCGTGGGATGAAAATCATAGAAGATCATGGTTTAATCCTAACAAAGATAGAAAAACGCTAAGTGAATTCTCCTTACCTGTTCAAAAATTATTTGGTACATATGTTAGTAGAAAATAGTAAATATTTTATAAAATAGTCAAAGTGTGTGTAAGTTGGTCCGAAAGTTATTTGACCTTCAAATGCTAATAACATAAAATCAATATATTGGAGAATAATGAACCTCCTCGCCACCTACGATGTACACCAATTAAATCTCTTTCATTAGTCAATTTCCTTCTTTCTTCCTTTTCGAATTGACTTCAAACATAGACAATAAGCAAATATTTGCTTAACTACACATTAATTTTGCATGCTAATAATGTCTTTCTGCCAATAATGTCACTAGTACGTTAAATTATGAAGTGTCGGCTGCGTCCCTTCACGTACCCTTCTTCCTCCACGAGCTCTTCCCATACTTGTAGCAACATTACGTGCTCTACTTTAATTGTTTTTTCAACAGTCTCCACGAACCCTCCTTTTCCAATTTCCTAGTCAACTCTCCATCTCAAGAAAATTGTAACAATCTACACCATCTGATCACCAATTAGCCATTGATCTTCTAACACGTGTTCTTCCCTACATTTTTCAACTAACCACCTATATATATGTAGCCAACTACTTTAACAAGCTCATACACAAACCTACTAAAAGTTGTTCACATAAATCCATACACACGCTATTCTTTTTTTGTTCATATATACTTGTATTGTATGGTTCTTAGATTTGATCTTTCTTTTTGTTTTCTTCTTTCTCCTTTTTCTTGATCTATTTATTTTTACATCAATGATCAACAAGTCTAACGAATTCACTCGCCGGATTTTGAATTTGCCGGCTATTCGTCCTAGTGAAACAGTATCTTTCTCTAGCCTCCTTACTTCTTTGATCCAATTAGGCCAAACAATATCTGACTACAAGTCAAGAACTTTCTTTACCAATAAAAAGAATGCTAGAAACTCAATTCGTTTGGTTGAGGATATTCTCATTGTTCTCAAAGAAATCCCTAATGGGGTTTCAAGATTTGCATATTCCAGCATTTTGAGCTTATCAGAGATCCACTTTATCTTCCAAAAGTTTCAGTTCTTGTTAGAAGATTGTACCAGAGAAGATACCAGGATATGGATTTTAGCCAAATCCGAGGTTGTCTCAAGCCAGTTTCAAATGCTGGCAAGAGCTATTTCAGTGGCATTAGAAGTTCTTCCTTTGGAGGAAATGGATGTTTCTTTGGAAGTTAAAGAAGTTGTGGAGTTTGTGAGAAATCAAGCTGTTAAGTTGAGGTTTGACGTGGAAGTTGATGATAGGAGAATGCAAGTGAATGTTTTCAAGATTTTGGATCAGTTTAAAGATGGAATGATTCCAGAATCAAGTGATCTGAAAAGGGTTCTTGATTATTTGGGGATTAAACGTTGGGGTGAGTGCAATAGGGAAGTTAAGTTCTTGGATACTGAGATTGGCTTAGAGGGAAATACAATGGAGAAGAGAGATATGGGGATTCTAAGTAGCTTAATGGGGTTCATGATTTATTGCAGGGGAACTTTGTTTGAAGTTTTGGATAATGCAATCACTAGACAAATCAATGGAGGTAGCAACAATGCAGATCAAATCATCAGGTTCTTGAATCTTGACGATTTCAGGTGTCCGATTACTCTGGAGATCATGAGTGATCCAGTGACAATAGCCTCAGGTCACACGTATGATCGGTCGTCTATTCTGAAATGGTTTAGAGCTGGAAATTCCAATTGTCCAAAGACTGGTGAGAGGCTAATGAACATTGATTTGGTTCCTAATTTGGCTTTGAAGCTCTTAATCAAACAGTATTGCTCTGTGAATGGCATTCCATTTGTGGAAACTGGAAAGCGAAATCGCGATAGCATAAAGTTAGTTGCTACAAGCAGTGTGGCTAATGAGGAAGCTATGAGATTTCTTGCCAGTTTTCTTGTTGAAAGGCTAATTGCTGGATCAATGGAACAGCAAAATAAAGCTGCTTTCGAGATTCGTTTGCTCACCAAAACAAGCATTTTTAACAGGTCTTGTTTGGTAGAAGCTGGTGCAATTCCACCTCTTCTGAATCTTGTTACTACAAGGGATTCCTCTTATCAAGAGAATGCAATGGCTACCTTGTTGAATCTCGCAAAGAACTCTACGAGCAAAAGAATACTTGTTGAAAATGGAGGTTTGTTCTTGATACTAGATGTGTTGAAAAAAGGACTAAAGATGGAAGCTAGACAACATGCTGCTGGTACATTATTCTATCTTACATCAGTAGAAGAGTACCGTAAAATGATAGGGGAAAATCCACAAGCTATTCCATCACTTTTAGAGCTGCTCGGAAATGGCGCTGACCGTGGTAAAAAGAATGCCTTAGTCACCATTTTTGGCCTCCTAATGCGCCCCGAAAACCACTGGAGAGTAATTGCTGCTGGACTAGTCCCCTTGCTTGTCAATCTGTTGAAGTCTTTCGAAAGGGAAGATCTCATTACAGATTCTTTAGCAGTTTTATCAAGTCTTTGTGAAAGGCTTGATGGAGCAATGGCTGTTCTTTATGCTGGAGCTTTACCTATTATTATCGATGTTTTGAATTCGTGCAATTCAAGGACAGCAAAGGAGCATTGTGTCTCATTGTTGCTGGCTTTGTGCATAAATGGTGGGGCAGATGCAGTTCCTGTTTTAGTAAAGAACTCATCTCTTATGGGACCTTTGTATTCCCTCCTCGCCGAAGGCTCCTCCTCTAAAGCAAGCAAGAAAGCGAGTACACTCATCAGAATGTTACATCAGTACAATGAGAAGACCTCTTCTGGTGGCTTGATCACTCCAGTTTTTATAGAGGATCAATTCATCAATGTGTGGTAATTATTTTTTTTCCTTTTTTTTGTTTCTTTCGATTCATTTTTACAAGCATCCATCATGTATATATACACCATGGTGTAGGATGCTTCACTTTTCTTTTTCCTTGGTTTTGTGATTTAAGCTCAAGTTTTTAAGAGCTAGTCACTATACTTATGCAGCTTCTGTTTTTTGAATGAAGCTTTATATATTTTACTTGTATCTCTATACTTTCTGATGTTAATGTGAAATATTGTGAATTGATGTATAGTAAACATCAATCGATGTACTCTTCAAGTGAATAAAATAGCTTGTACTCTTGGACGAAATAATAGGTCTTGTTTTATCTTGATTGTTCAGTTACATTCCTCATGTAGGCACCTAATTAAGATCAAACTGTGTATAAGAGGAAAATTATGTAATTGGACAATCTATGCCCACTGACTATAAATTTTAAATTCGCCTCTCATCTTGGGTAGGATTAAAACATAAGTAAATTGTACGTGGGTTGCTATACTCATGTTATCCAATCTTATGTTATTCAGTCTGGACTAACCAGATAAAGAATACATGAGCTAGGGTTCAGACCTATTATTGATACAGCTTCTACAAAATACCGAAAATAGCTGGCTTATCAAGCTGCCCTTGAGAAGCTAGTCGACTTGGTCAGGGCGATTCACAATTTCTTTGTTGAGGGAGTTGTTAAGCCCTAACTTTAAATTATTACCCTTATTCTGAAAGTCTAAAGTCCTTCAAATTGTCACCAATTTCAACCTATGTACCTTCATTTCTCCGCACCTAAGAGCTCTAGTTATGACCACTCGAAAGCAGGTTTTCCAGAGGCCTTGTAATTGCCCTTTAGCCTATTCCCGCTAATGCGTATTTCATGGCTGATATCTCAAAATCCTAAATTAAATTTTGATTTCTTCTTTCCTTTCCCTTCTCGCGTCGTTCTTTTTAACAACTACCTCTTCCATGTATGGTCTTTCACCAAAAATCTTATGAATATAAAAGAAAAAATATGTAGTTTTAGCAGAACACCTCAAATGTGGAGTGTACATTTCGACACATCATATGATCACATTTAAGGAAACCCTCCAACTTCGATTCATTGATCAATTTTCATAGGACATCTATAATTTTAATAATATTACACATTGAGTGATCAAATGCTGAAATTTTGCCGGTGCCTCGTATCTGTCCTAGTAATTGCTGACTTGTCTTTTTGTTCCTATCCCTATATTAAATATAATAACATGCATAAGGCCAACTCACAAAATACTACTCCTTTATCTGATTAAAAAGAAGTTTAAAGAACATATGTTTAAGTTACAGCCCATCAAGTATGCAGAGGCGTAACTTAATGGTCAAATCATGAAAATCATGAAGATCGGGATTTAAAGTTTAGTAAAGACAAAAAAAAATATAAGATAATTTTTTCTCATCTACTTAAATCTTAATTGAACTCGTGTTGGTGAGAAATAATAACTAGACGATGAAATAATCAAGGACACTCATGAGCAGGAGTTGGAATATATGTGTTGTCCATTCTATAGATGAGAGACTCGCTGACCCATTAGTAATTTAAGTTGGTAAAAGACAAAAGGGACAAGAGGGAGTTGCTCAGATGCTCACCACCCCACACCTACAATCTTAGAGTCGTAGGTTTGAGTCACCAAAGGAGCAATAGCTCCAATACAAATAGGAATCAAAGGGGAGGAAAATCAACAACAACAAAAAAGGCAAAAGGTGGGAGGGGCCTTAGCATATTAAGACAAGTGGAGCCACATGATAGGTTACAAGTACTTTGTTTTATGTTTTGATGATCTAACAAACTTACTATCAAGAATGAGATAAGGAACCTGCCACACATTCTCAAGACCTTAAGATCACAAGGTTCCAGCTTGGGATATGATTCAACTCTTCAGAGTAGAAGGAATAGCTGAGGGAACAGATCCCTACCAGTTCCTGAGGCGACTGTACGAAGTTAACTCTCCAACTGGAAAGTTGCTGCCTGCACACGCTACAGTATAGGAACAGTGCAGCAGTCAACATTCTGTGGAAGACTTTTTACCTACCTTGCTTACATCATTGTTAGTAATGTCACACATATGTTATTAACCTCAAGGAAGGTAAAACACCTCACTTGAACACTTAGAATTTTACTCAAGCTCACTCACGTGACCATCCAGCAAGCAACTTTCAAGTGCTTTAAGAACAAAGAACAAAACAACTACAGACCAGTTCCCACATCAAGTCATTGTATGTCCTTAGTTGAGTTGTAACTTTGTAATAGTTCTTCAATTGTATTTCCTACTTAGCTTGTTTAGAAGCATTCTGTAGGAACCCCTTTTGTAAATCTTAAACCCATGTGTGTTTGAGTCTTGGCTAGAGTTAGTCGAGTTGCAGTCTTTGTAATAGAGTTATTACAAAGTGGCTTGTAATAGAGTATTATAAGTTAGTAAGGGATTAAGAGGTTAATTCCTAGGCTGCATAGGTTGTAATCTAAAAGTTGCTCAGTGGTGAAGTTGAAATCCTACAAGGGTAGGTCATGGTTTTTAATCCCGTTGAGTTGGAAATTGTCCACGTAAAATTTCTCTTGTCATTTATTTATTGCAGTGTGCGTGTGTTCTGTTGAACCTGATAGAGAACCTGGTTCTCTATAGAGTTTGGCGAATCCTTATATTCTATCACCACGTATATGTGAGGTGACAAGCGTATATGCGTATTTAGGTTATGACCATGTACGGTAGAGTTGGCCTATGATTATGCCTTGTTTGGACTATGTAAGTTTATTATTTATGTTTTGTTGATTCTATGCCTACGTGATGATTTATAATTTTGGGCTAGAAGCATGCTTAATATTATGACTTGCAAAATTGGACATAAAAGATTATTTTGCCATATTGAGCTTTTCTAGTGAGCCGTACTCATACATGTGTCTTATTTGATTTGTGATTGATGGTTACATGGCTTAACTTATTCATGATAAAGATTATGAAAAGACTTATGAAATGTACATGCTTAAATTATTTATTGAGTCATTGTGATAAATTGAATTACATGATTAGCCATAATTATCTTTTAGCCATATGGGCTTTTATCCGTATTCTTGTTGTTGAGTCTGGTACTTCTTAATGATATTAATTCATATAGATATGCATGAGTTGAATATTTAGATATCATGGAAAGTTGAGAAATTTGACACCTTGGACATTGTGAGTGAATATTAATTATTGATAATCGATTATTGATGGCATTGTGATTGGGATGGGTTGCATGTTACGACAATTGAATGATGATCATTAAATATAAAAATGTTCAACGCTTGGATATGGATTCGTCCCTTCGGAGTCAGGTATTACCCATATTACCTTGGGCCCTATGAGCATAGGCACACATGATATTTTTGGTGCTTGTCGGACACATGGCCTGTGTCAGGCATGTTGATTTGTGATGCGAGTTATTGAAAAAGGGATCCTGAGCATGCATTGGTAGCTCAGACTCATGCATTGGCTCTTATGTACATTGATACTGGATCATGAGCATGCACTGTCAGCTTAGGCTCATGCATTGATATCGGATCTTGAGCATGCATATGTACATATTTTTGGCTCATGCGGTGATTTGATATAAATGTTGTTGACATGAATCATGTTTTGGCATGAGGATTGAGGTGTTGATATCTTAATTGCTCTCCTTATTTGTAACACATACCTAAATTCTGTATGAACTGTGTTTCTTTGATTTCGTACTCATTTGATGATACCATGCTTACTTTCGTATATTAATTATGTTTTACTTGATTATTGGAGTGTTAGTAGCGTCAATGTCAACCTCTCGCCACTAGCTCTTTGAGGCTAGACTTGATACTTACTGGGTATCGTAGTTTTGTACTCGTACTATACTTGGCGGTATCATTGAGTTGAGTCGGAGTACTTGATTGGAGACTTCGTGGTGAATTGCTATACTTGATCCGATTCGCAACACATGGAGTCCTCATTCCCTACTTATCTATTTTTGTCTATCTATTCTTTTTCGAACAAATGCTTTGTTAAGTTGATATTAGTTATTGTTATTAAATGCTCGTGATGAAATGGCTCGAAGCCTATCCGAAATACACCCGAGGCCCTCGGGACCCCGTCCGAACATATCAACAAGATCCGTAACATAACTCGGACCTGCTCAAGGCCTCAAATCACATCAAACAACATCAAAACTACGAATTGCGCCTCAAATCGAACTTAATGAACTTATGAACTTTTAACTTCTACAATTCGTGCTGAATCATATCAAATCAGCCCGGAATGACGTTGAATTTTGCATGCAAGTCCCAAATGATGCAACAGAGCTATGCCAACTCCCGAAATCAAAATCTGAACCTGATAGCCTTAAAGTCAAACCATGGTCAAACTTAGTCAACTCTTTCAATTTCAAGCTTCTCAAGTGGGAGTCCTCCTTCTAAAATCAATTCTGAATTACTTAGAAACGAAAGCCGACGATGCACGCAAGTCACTATACGCTATGCGAAACTACTCATGACCTCAAACTATCGAATTGGACGAAATTGTTCAAAACGACCGGCCGGATCGTTACACAATGAAAAATATGTTGATTCTTCAGATCTTAACTTTGAAGATTCGGGGCAATATCGACATTTGCATATGGGATGCCGAAATTAGTTATTTTAATTGAAGTTTGATTATTATGGGACTAAACTTATAGGTGTATGTTAATTTCTATTAATTGCACGTACAGTTTAAAGAAGAAGCATGCACATCACTTCTTAATGTTGTTTTATGATTTAACGTGTTCATACAAATCATGTCATACTTTGATATGATTAATATTATTTAATAATATTCACACTTTGCGTGGGTATTAATATTAATATCCCAAAAATAATCCTCTCCTTAACGACGTTGCACGATGGGAATTCTAGTATTTTTTTTCTTTGAGTTTTTAAATTTTTCTGCTATACAGTTTTATTTTTGCTCAAAATAGATTTCAAGTATATTGTATTGTGATAATTTATAATGTAAATATTCCATCTATATATATTATATATCATAATACATGTAAATAAACAAAATATACTATACATATTCTTTATAAATGTGCATTATACTTGATATACACCACTATTATATAATTTATAACATATACCACTGAAATAAAAAATATATAAGCACTACCAATCAAAGTTGTAACATGTTAAACTGATATGTTAATATCCAAATTTAAATTCCAAAGAAGGAAACGAAAAGAAGAATTTTGCATATACAAAAGAAAATAAGAAAGAAAGGCATTAGAAAAGGGAAGACAAAAAAAGAATGAAAGGATGGTATCAGCTATGAAAGATAAAAAAATTTGAGTAGAAAAATATTTTTCTATGGCGTTGATTTTTGTTCAGCTGAATTTTAGGAATATTTATTTGAAAGCTATTATGATATATTAATATTTAGTTATCATGGATGATAATTAACTAATGCTGCTATAATTTTGCAAATTTTCTTTAAATATTGCCTAGTTTTATTTTTTTGTATAAATAAATATTTCCTCCGTCCACTTTTACTTGTTCAATTTGGAAAACTAAGACATAATTTATCACTTAATTCCTAATTTATCCTTATTATTTACTTTAATCATTCATAATGTGTTTCTCAAAGCATTGAATTTATTATATTTAAAGGATGATATATTAAACTAATTATATTTTATAATTATTTCTTAAGGGTGTGCCAAGTCAAATATGGACAAGTAAAAATGGAGAGAGTACTATGAATGGCTTGATGTAAACACGCAAATTTTTTCCTTTCACACTTTATAAAAGCATTATTGTAACGAACCGGCAGGTCGTTTTAAGAGTATTAGCCATGAACCCCTAATTATTGCTTCCTCCATTTCATTTTGTGGTTACGTGACATGCCGGGAGGTTTGAGTTTTGGTTTCGAAGTGAAATGGGACACATAGTCCTAAAATTGGGAGTTTAAGTTTTAGGAATTTGACCGTAGTTTGAATTGTGTGAAGACGACCCCAGAATAGAGTTTTGACGGTTCCAATAGCGTCGTAGTGTGATTTTGGTCTTAAGAGCGTGTTCGTATATTGAATTCGAGGTCCGTAGGTCATTTTGGCATCAATTGCCGAAAGTTGGAAAATTTGTTAATTTTTGGAAGTTTGACCGGGAGTGGACTTATTATATCGGGGTCGAATTCCGATTCTGAAAGTTGGAGTAGGTCCGTAATGTCAAGTGTGACTTGTGTGCAAAATTTGAGGTCAATCGGATTTGATTTGATAGGTTTCGACATCGGATGTAAAAGTTTGAAATTCTGAAGTTCATTAGGCTTGAATCGATGCGTAATTCACGTTTTTAGCGTTGTTTGATTTGAAGGTTTGACTAAGTTCATATGATATTTTAGGATTTGTTAGTATATTTGGTTGAGGTCCCGAAAGCCTCGGTTGTGACTTGAATCATGTTCGTAACATTTCGGGACTTGTTGAATTGCAGAAAATCATTGATGCTTCTGATGATGGTTTCCTTCATTGCGTTCGCGAGAGAGGTCTCGCGTTTGCGAAAGGCATTTGGGAGGCACGTGAATTTTGTTCTTCGTGTTCGCGAAGATAGCCACGCGTTCGTGAAGGTGTAGGAAGTTGTTCATCGCATTCGCATATGAGGGCTCACGTTCGTGTTGGTATGGGCTCAGTATGCATCGCGTGGGGAAGCTCGCGTTCGCGAAGAGGAATCTAGCAGCTGAGAATCTTTGTGCTTCGCGAACACGAGGCACATTCCACCGTTCGGGAAGAAGAATAGACCTAGGCAGCAGCTTAAATTTCAAAACTGAGGGTTTTTCTCCCATTTTTATTTTGAACTTGAGAGCTCGGAATTAGGCGATTCTTGGTTAGATTTTCACGTGGGTATTTGGGATAAGTGATTCTTACCTTATTTTGGTTAATTTCCATGATTATGTATTTAATTTAACCATTTAATTAGTGATTTGGGGTGCAAAATTGAAAAAAAATAGAAGAAAGTTCTTAGGCTGAATTTTAGGGTTTTGATCTGTAACGACCCGACTGGTCGTTTTGAGCATTTATACTTTGCTCGGTTGTTTGAGGGCATGAGTAGCCATGTATGATGTATTATGACTTATCTAAATCGTCGGTTTTGGTTTTGAGGATAAACGGAATAGATTCGGAAGAATGATTCTCAGCTTAGAGCTTTAAATTTGAAAAGTTTGACCAAATTTTGAGTTTTTAGTATTTGACCTCGGATTTGAATTTTAATGATTTTTTTAGCTCCGTTAGGTGATTTTGGACTTAGGAGCGCGTCCGGATTATGGTTTGAAGGTCAGTGGTAGAATTAGGCTTGAATTGGCGAAATTGAAAATTTGGCGATTTCCGGTCGACAATGGAAAAATTTGATATCGGAGTCGGAATGGAATCCCGACAGTTGGAGTAGGTTCATAATGTCATTTGTGACGTATGTGCAAAATTTGAGGTTTTTCGGATGAGGTTTGCTAGGTTTCGGCATCGGTTGTGGAAGTTTGAGGTTTTAAGTTCATTAAGCTTGAGCTGGTATGCGATTCATGTTTTTGTTATCGTTTGATGTGATTTGAGAGATCGATTGAGTTTGTATGCTATTTTAGGACTTGATGGTACCTTTGGTTGAGGTTCCGGAGGCCTCGGGTGTATTTCGGAGTGAGTTTTGAGCAAGTTCGGGCATTCCCGGAACTCTGGTAGTATTCGAATACTTTGAAGACGCGGACCTCAGCAGATTTTCATGGACCGCGGAGGAGGGTGGCGCTGACCGCATATTTTTTCCGCGGCCGCACTATAGGGGAAGTTCCACAGATCCGTTGGTCCAATTTCGGAAGCCTATATATTTTGATCTACAAGGAATTTTGAGATATTCAAAAACAAAAGTTGTAGCCCTTCATGTCTAGTTTCCATAAAGGTAAAGAAGTCATCATTTGGACATCTGTAGAGAAAGTTATGGCTAAAATACTAAAGTTTGGCAGTGCAGCACCAAAAAGTGCGGTCGCACAATTTTTTCGCGACCGCAGGGCCTGAGAGGCACGACCACGCTTGGAATTTTGCGGACCGCGGTGAGGAAGTTCAGAGAACACTATATAAGTGAGGTTTAGGGTTTTATTTCACATTTTGGACCTTGGGAGCTCGGTTGGAGGCAAAATTTCGGGAGTTTTTGAAGGAAATCATCTGGGTAAGTAATTCTAACTCGGTTTTGGCTAATATTCATGAATATATCATTGAATTCATCATTTGATTCGTGATTTTGGATGGAATTTGGGGAAAATTGGTGGAGTTTCATAAAATGAATTTTTGGGAATTGAACGCCTATTCGAGGTCGGATTTGAGTGAAACTAGTATGGTTAGTCTCATAATCGAATGGGTTGTCGGATTTTTTAACTTTTGTCGGATTTTAAGACGTGAGCTCGAGGCCGACTTTTGAGTTGACTTTTTGACTTTTGGCTTACAGCTTAGTATTTTCTTATGGGATTGATTCCTTTAGCTCGTATTGATTCTATCGAATTGTTTATGGCCAGATTCGGAGCACCCGGAGGTCGATCTAAGGGGCAAAGGCATCATGGAGTAGGATTTGGCTTGGTTGAGGTAAGTAACGCTTTCAAACTTGGTTATGAGGGTTCAAAACCCCGAGCCATGTGTTATGTGATCAGTACTAAGGTGGCGCAAATGCCAAGTGACGGGCGTGTGGGCGTGCACCGCAAGAAATGTGGCCTGGTTCATTCCATGGCACTGCGTAGTGGCTCTTTCTTGCTGATATCCATGTTTTTATTATGTGACTAAGTAAATGAGCTATAAATCATGCTAATTATCATGTTAGGGCTTCACGCTGATACTATTGAGACCCGAGTGGTCGTTTCTTGCTGTCATCTTATTAGTTTCATCGATATTCTGTACTCAGTCTTATTCATGCATATCATATCATGTCTCAGTCTCAGTTGTTATTATGTTGGCACATCATATCATTGTTTCGGGCTAGTCTCATGGCATTGTGAGCCCATGTGTGTGAGATTGGAGAGTGATGACTGAGTGAGGAAGAGAGCCTGATTATGAGTGATAGTTATGGGATCGGACTGCACGCCGCAGCAATTATGTTAATGATTATGATAGCGCTTAGGTTGTAGGAGCCCCTCCGGAGTTTGTAACACACCCCTAGTGGGCGCGGTTGATTATATTCATGGATGGATCTTCTCTATGTTGTTGGATTGGCCTATTTTTCCTTGGTACTGGAGACTGATAGTCAGTGATGTATATATTTCGGGATGGATTTTTCCTGGGTCGCGTGAGCCATACACAGTACCGAGTGGTTGTAAGGTTATTATCATTATCTGGAGATGAATCTTCTCCATAAGGTTGGATTGCCCCTCCTCAGTACTGAGTGACTTCTGTCAGAGATGTATATATTTCGGGATGGATCTTCCTTGTGCCATATGAGCCATATACAGTCCTGAGTGGACGAGCATTTGGGATTGTGTGCACATGAGGCACTCAGTATGGTGCATTACATATAGCATGTGCATTGACATGTAGATGTAGCAGAGTTATATTTCTTTACCAGTTTCATACCTGCTCTATTTCATTGTTTTGAGCTGTCTATTTACCAAAAAGCATGCCTACATTTTTGTACGTTATTTCTGTTGTTCCTGATGAGGTTAAGTTCGTCACTACCTTTCAGTCCATAGTTTGGACTCGTTACTTACTGAGTTGGTGTACTCACGTTATCCCTGCACCTTGTGTGCAGATCCAGGTACTTCCCAGTGGCAGTCACGATCGAAGTTGCAGGGTTTGGAGATTGTTGAGGTATCTGTATGGTGTTCTCAGGCATTGACCATCCTCCTCTATTCTAGATGTGTTTCAATGGTATTCAGTAAACATTGTAGTAGACTATGCTATTTCTCTAAATGCTCATGTACTCCCCCTGGTTTTGGGCTGGTTGGATCGCATTATAAATTTTGCTTTATGTGTTAAACATTTTATTTTTAAACGGTAAAAGTTTTCCGCAAATGTTTTCAATTTTAGTATTGTGGTTTAGATTACGTTGAGTTGAGGCTGGCCTAGTTCCACGATAGGCGTCATCACGGCGGGTTGAGTTTTGGGTCGTGACATGATTGAGGTTTTGGTATCGCATTTGTGTAATTTTGGTATGGGTGGAATTGTGGTTGAACGGGTGTTCAGATTTTGTGACTTTTTTCCGATTTCGAGACGCGGACTCGGGTCGACTTTTTGGGGCGATTTTCTAATTTCTTATTAAAGTTTTGATTTCATTAATTAGATTAGTTTCTTATAGTTATATTCATAGTATGAAATTTCTTTTGGCTAGATTTGGACCATTCGGAGTCGAAAAGTGGAGGAAAAGGTATTCTTATTGACTGATTGAGTTTGGTTTGAGGTAAGTGACTTGTTTATCCTTGTGTGGGAAAAATTTTCCTTTGGTTTTAATATTGTTATAGTATTTGAAATACGTGAAAGCCGTGTACGCGAGGTGATGAGTGCATACTCGGGTTAAATGTTGAAAACTCTGGTTCTTGCTGAGTAGTTTTCTTTTAATTCCTTAACTAAGTTGCCTTAATATGTGTAGTCATCATGTTTAGCCTAATATCGCATGTATGCGTGTCTTAATTCTTACTTGCAATCTATGCAACATGCTTAATTGAATTCCTACTTCCTTGATTTTGTAATTATTCTTTAACTGTAGAATTCCTTGCTGTAAATTCATTGTTCCATCGATTACGAGTTGTGTATTTACTTTTGGGACTACAAGGTGGTACCTCGGGAGCTTCCATGTTGCATATTTACTTTTGGGACTACGAGGCGGTACCTCGGGAGTTTTCCTATTGGGTATTTACTTTTGGGACTACGAGGCGGTACCTCGGGAATGCCCTTGTTGTTTACCTCTATTTGCTGTGTTGTTATCTTTCTGTAATTTCTCATTGTTAAATTCTCAGTTTTTTTATTATATTATTATATCTTCTGCATTGTTTCCTTTTTTTTCAGTAGGGCCCTGACCTGACCTCGTCACTACTCTACCGAGGTTAGGCTTGGCACTTACTGGGTACCGTTGTGGTATACTCATGCTACTCTTCTGCACATCTTTTTGCGCAGATCCAAGTTCATGCTATCACCCTCGATATCAGTGAGTAGTGAGTACTTGGAGACTTAAAGGTATATCTGCCAGCGTCCGCAGACCTCGGAGTCCCCCTCTACCTTTATGATGTTGTTTTACCTTATCTTCATCAGATTCTGATATATAGAGATATTTAGCATTTCTCTTAGAGCTTGTGACTTATTTCTACTAGGTTTTGGGAGTTGTAATCATTTTAAATTGCAGTTCTAATTATTTCAGATATTGAGATTTGAGTTTCAGTTTGATATTCAATCATTTGGTATAGTTGTTAGGCTTACCTAGTCTTAAAGACTAGGTACCGTCACGACATCCTACGAAGAGAAAATGGGGTCGTGACATTTGGTATAACTGGCTCAAGGGGGCTAGTAAAGCCTTTGCTTTAGGCCCCCTAAATTTGGGGTCCCAAAAACATTTTTAGTTATGTATTTTCTATCTTATTTTGGCTTAGACGATATTGAAGTTTACAAAGAAAAAAAAATAAAAAAATACACTGTATAATCGCTCCCAAAATAATAGTCGGCAAAATGCATAAATTTTGTATATTAACATATAAATCTATGTATTTTTTTTACATAATCAATGTATATTTTTATATATATTTGGCTAGAGGATGTAATTATTATTGCTCGACTAGCCAAATGTGTAAGTTGCCTAAAATAAAAGTACAAACTCCTTATAAAAGTAGAAAGAAAAATTGTTTATTTTTCAACAATAAAAATATTTTAGAACGTTGAATTAAGCTACTTAAATCTTCATATTGATAAATAATATTTTTTACAATAAGATCCAAGGTAACACATTATAACTACGTGGTTAAAAAAGTATTTAGTTTAACAGAGCTATTTGACTTTTGCTGGCAATATCTTAATGCAGTTTTCCATCATATTGTTTTACATGCATGTAACTTAATCTGCACGCAAGGGAGCTCTTTCTGTATCTTCTCGTATATTATTAAATCATTGTTGATGAAATATACACATAAATAAATATTAAAAACAAATATTTTTTCAGATAGTTAATGAACAAGAAATAAATTTCTCAATTTCAGTTAATTTAACATCCCTAATCAGAGAAATAAATAAATTGATAAGACTTGTAATCAAAGCAAGAAAGTATTAAAATTCAAATAAAATCAGAATTTTTAACCACTTAATTCTTCCTTAAAAGGAAAATTTTGTAATAATATTTATCTTTTTTTAATAAATTAGCATCAAGTGGGAAATTACATAAAACGAGAAACTTGAATAGATTTGTAATTGGGTCTTGAAATAGAAACTGCAATAACAAAGAAATTTGTATTTTCAAACATAAATAATAATCAAAGATGAAAAACACTCAATGTAATTAGGTCCTTGTAATCGACAATGAAATAGCAGATTCCAGAAACTGATAAGAAAATTTGGCAAAAAATATTAAAGAAAAGACATGGGGATCTGCCGATGCTGATGACTTCAAGAAGAGATTAAATATTTTTCTTTGAAGACCCTGAGAGAAAAGAGCTTGAATTAGGGGTTGGAGATTTTGTTACTGAAGAGGAATTTGAATTAAATTTGAACCCTTGAAACAGATAGTGGTTTTCGTTTTTTCAGAAGGGTTTTCAAGAAAAAACTGTTAAACCTCTGTTAGAATTAGGATTTCAGACCAAATTCAAGGGTATATATCAAGGATGACCATTTTGATTTTCTCCATAAAATACCAAAACTTATGAAATGGGAATGGGGAGAAGAAAAAGAACAAAGAAGAACCTTGGGAGAGGAGTGATCTTCGTCATCTGATGGAGCGTAGTGTAGGTTTTCCGGTGATGATGAATCTGATTCTTGCGATGATCCTGATTATGCACTATTGTGCAAGCTTAGGGTTTTTAATGGGTTTTGGAGATAGTGAGGCTTAGCAAAGTATTCAGATTTCTAGAACTGAACAACAACAACATACCTAGTGTAATCCCACAAGTGAAATTTAAGGACAATAATGTGTATGCAAACCTTATCCTTACCTTGGGAAGTAGATATTTCTAGAACTGAAGATGTGGTTAAATCTGTGGCATTCCCATGTTTGTCACATCCTTTTCTTTAGAAGCTAGGGCAAAATTGAGATGTCTCCACTTGTTTCTTCATAATATTTTTCTAACAATATTAGCTTTGGATAGAATCCTCCCTATTGAATATTGCTCTAATAAGGACTAGAAATTGATTTTATTTATCAGTAGGATCAATTGTTGTGTTAATGTTTTTTTAGACTTGGCTTGTTTTTTGGCATGTTTATTATAAGAAGCGACACCATGAGATACAATTGTGTTTGGCACGCTATTTTTCTTTCAATGGTAATGAAACAAAAGTGATATTTGGACGAGACGACTTCTAACCTCCAAAAGGATTATTTTGTTGCAGTTATTGTCCAGAAGTATATATTGTTGACAATGGTCATCTAATACGAACTTATCATGGTTACCAGCATCGTTCTAAGAATCAGGCTCATGAGTGGATTATAGGAAGCTTGAATGATATTCTAGCCCCAGTAGAGGCATTTCATTTCCGAACTATGTTTCAGAATGTTATCAATCATCAAGAAAGATTCGACTCTGATCGCATTCCAGCGGAAATAGTTTGCCCTCAAGTGTTCCTTTTCAAGCTGACTCTCTGTCTGATGATGATTTTATGTTGTTGGGAAGATAAACATTGAAAGCATAGGAAGTACTAAGGTTTGGAGTTCAGAGGTGATTGTTGGGTTATCCAGCAAAAGTTTGTGAACATTGTCAGAAGTTCATATAGGACCTTCTGGACATAAGGCTAGTCTTTGTGGCGTATTTGAGTTTGAAAGTTGGCGAGGAAGTCACTTTTGGAAGAAGGAAGAAATGGATCATTTGGTTCCTCTAAAAATTGTATGGTAGGGCCGATCCCAAGACCCTCCATTACTCCTAGATGACGGGCGGAACTATTACGGCCAACTCCTATTGTTATTGATTTGTGTACTAAGGCTGGAGTTATTGCTCCTTCCAATTACTTTTGCATGATGAAACTTGAAGGTTTATCGGCCCCGTCTCTGTGAAATGATGATGAGATCTTTTCCTTCTCTTTTTGGTGAAGTTTTTTACCCAACGACCAGAATGTGTCTAAATTGGGTGGTTCTTCTGAAGTCGACTTGCTTTTCTCAGACAACCCTAAAACGTTAATAGATATAGATTAGAGATTGTGGTTATGTTGCAATCAAGATTGTCTCTAGCATCAGAATATTTCATGAGACGGGAATATCTTGTAGATATTCGCATGAGGTTTAGTAGGCATTTGTCCATAAGTTTTGGAAGTGTTTTTTTCTTTAAAAAAAAGTTCAAATATGTGTTTGTTTATAGAATTAATTTAGTTTTTGGGAGATTTTGAAAACCAAAACTTTAGATCCCAAATATAGCTTAAGACCTCTTTGTGGGTCAAATCATGATTATTTAGGACTTTTTAGCAACAAAAAAAAAAGAGGAAAGGACTTTTTAACATGTCAAAATTTTTCCCAAAATTCATGTCGAAACACATTTTTAATTTCAAATCAAACTTCACCCAAATCAGCTTTTTCAAAAAATATTTAGGAATCTATATCCAAACGGGTCGTTATTCTTATTATGCGTGAGCAATTATTATCGATGGAGAGCATTATACTTTGATTGACTAGCCACTTAAATCTATCTCTCGGTACTTACAAGATCCAGATAGGGAAAAACGAAATGTACTCCAAATGATGCAGAACGAAGAGAAAAAGCAGCAGAAAGTGTGATGTTTTCAGGACTTGAAGTTATACTCTTGCGTCACTTTTGCTCGGACAATAGTTCCCATCCCATTGCATAGGTTCTGCATCTCCAGCATTTCTAGTTAATATATATAATCTTTTTAAGAGCGAAAGCAGTTTTTAGCTTACTAGTCTTATGCGCGTGTACACTATCTCTATGGATAAAAGAATATTAAAATATTATATTAAAATATTTTGTTTGATTTGTAAAATAAAAGTATATGTTCCTAAAAATGATAAATGTTGATTTTGTGCGCCTAAATCAATAAACCAAAAAACTACCCCATAAAACTTTTCAATCATCCATTAATATATTCAATTATAAATTTGTTCTAGTTTTATAGTTTCATCACTCCAAATTTAAAATTATCATTCTACCTTCCCAGTTTCAATATTCACACATAAGATTTAAGAGATTTATGATTTTAGTTTTAAAATTCTACTCCTTCCAGTCCACAATAAGTGAAAAATTTACTTTTTTATTTTGATCCAAAATAAGTGTCCATTTATATAACCAAGAAACAATTCAATTTGTTTTTCCAAAATTATCCTCATGTACGTATCCCTAAAAAGTTTTTTACTCCTCACATTAACTATGCTGCAACATTTAATTAATGGTAGTTTAGTGATACTAACTATTTTTGTCTAGAATTTAGTATTTTCTTAATGGGTATGTCCAAAGCAAATTGGTCATCTATTGTGGACCGGAGGGAGTACTATAATTATGGTGCAACATTTAATGAAGGATAGTTTAGTCACACTAACTATTTTCATCTAGAATTTAGTATTTTCTTAATGGGTATGCCCAAAGCAAATTGGTCACTTATCGTAGATCGGAGGGAGTAATTTAAGAATACCAAAAAAAAATTAGGTTGATGAATGATATTAAATAATAGTTTCCTCTTATTATCTCTTCTTCTTCTTTTTCTTTTGAACCTAAGGTAATACTAAATATTAAATTTTCCATTCTTTTTTCTTTGTCCAAATACCTATGTAGCCCCTTAATCTTGTCCATTTTTTTCATTTAGATACTTGTCCTAAAGGTGGTACCCATTGAACACTTGACCTCTAAAAATATGTACCTATCAGACACAATTTGTTGAGGTGGCACAATGTGTGCATAACACAGCTTCTAGGAGCGTGGCATAGCTCTAAATCCCAGTACAAAACATCTATCTGCCGGAAACTATGGAACTTAGCCGGAAAATGAATATTCATTGATCTTTTCCTTTTTTACCGGTCGATTCATCAAAATCATAAGAAAGAATAATTTTCTTCAACCAGTTTAATAATTCCTCCATATGGGGGAAAAATCCTTGGAATAAAAATGAATAACAACGAACAATTCTTCAAAGTCAGACGAAGGAACAAACAGATCTAATATCCAGAAGGTAATAAAGAAAGGAAATGCTTCTTTGAAGCTCTATTGATGGTAGCCACAAATTACAAAGGCAATCCAGCAAACATTTAGTTGCACTTGAAAAATCACCGATTTACAATACTTCGACAACATTAGATAGTAAATGTATGCATTTGCTGCTGTAGAAGCAGCTTGGGATGTTGTTCTAGCAGTTGCTGATGTTAATGCTAGATTCAATTTTAATTTGATTCGATTGTTCAACTTGGGGAGATGCTACAATTTTTTTACTATTTTTTCTCTTTGGTTATTCACTGGGTATATTATTAAAGCACATTTTGTATTGACTGTGGAGGGGGATTGACTGTAGAGGAGATGCAGGCTCTGTCGGGGAAGACGATGAGGAGTTAGAAGGGCCATAACTCTCTCATTTTAAGATTTAACACGTGTTATTTTTTAATTGGTATTGCTTGCCATGTCAATGGCAAGTGACATACACACGCTTAGCTTCGTTTAGCATTGTCAAATTTGTATTCAATAGACACATTTCATATTAGGATTAAGGGGTCGTTTGGTAGGAGGTATTAGAAAAAATAATGCAAGCATTAGCTCTGTGCATTACTAATACCTTGTTTGGTATATTTTTTCAACCTTTGTATAACTAATACTTGTATTAGTTATACATTATACTTGGTATTATGCTATGTATAAGCAATGCATTTGAAACCATGACATTAGTAATGCAAGGGTTTTTAATGCTTGCATAAACATGATTAAAGACTTAATTGCCCCCCTCAAATCCCTAATAAAAGCCTTTCCTCATATTATTAGCAAACAGATTTCCTCTGTACGCTTTGGCCATGGAAAAGCACAGTTGAATGCAGCCAAATCCTCTTCTTCTTCATTTTCCTCTTCAGAGATCAAAGTAACGTGTACAAGTAAAAGGATTTTCAATAATTTTGTTCTCCCCCCTCCTTTTGAATGACTCATGGAGTGAAGACACTAACTACTGGTTTCTTTGTTTATTTGGGGTGTGTTTCTATATTCAAGAACTACTATTTGAGGTATTTTGTAAAATTGGTTCTTATTTTCTGGTAATTTCATTCCCGGTGCTTCCTTTTGAAATGATTTGTTCTTTACTCATTGTTTTCTCTTTCTACCCCAATTTTACAAGTTGGGTATAGTTATTTCTCTACCAAATAGCATAGTATCAAATTTATGTGTATTCATTCTTTTCATTGTTGATGGAAAAATTAGGTGTTATTATGGATCTTCAACCACTATCAAGTACTGAATATATTATCCTTGAGGAGATAATGTGCCAGCAATTTCTTGTTGTCCTTATTTGCCTTTTCATGGCTAGTCATGGTCATTCTCTAAGAAGACGATGTCGAAACAGGCGAGAGATTAGATATTGTATGAGTGTTCGAGTACCGAAAATTATTTCTCACTTACATTGTATCATAAACAACAATGATAGTATATGTATCGATAAATTAAGAATGGATAGAAATGCCTTTCACACTTTAGTTATCTTAACTAAGGATATTGGAGGTTTGACCGATAGTAAAAGTATGTCAAGTAGCGAAAAGTTAGCAATGTTTTTAAATATCTTGGCTCATCATGAGAAGAATAGATCTATCAAGGTTGATTATATTAGATCGGGATGGAGCGTAAGTCAGGCTTTTAATGAATGTTTGAGTGCTATTCTCAAACTAACTCCATTGTTACTTGTTGATCCTAAACCGGTGCTTGAGGATGAGGTTGAAGATCGATGGAAATGGTTTAAGGTAGGTCAAAATTCAGTTTGGCATCTACTAATTTATGTATAAAACTAACTAAATGCAGTTTTTATAGTTTTACAAAGATTTTTTTATATTTTGAGATAACACTATAATTCATCTTATAGGGTTGTTTAGGTGCACTAGATGATACTTATATACAAATTAGAGTTCCATCCCAGTACAAACCAAGATACAGGACAAGGAAGGGAGAGATAGCAACTAATGTATTGGGAGTTTGTGATAGAAACCTCAATTTTACTTATGTGTTACCTGGTTGGGAAGGTTCAGCTGCCGACGGTCATGTATTACGAGATGCTGTAACAAGAAGGAATGGTTTAAAAATCCACGAGGGTATGCCATGTCTATGCTTTCAAGTTACATCACAAAAAGAATTAGATATGAAAGTAACTAAATTGTATTTCTATATTATAGGTAATTATTATTTGTGCGATGGAGGATATACGAACGGAAAAGGTTTTCTTTCACCTTATAGAGGATATAGATATTGGTTAAAGGATTGGCGAGGTGACAATCCATTGCCTCAATGTAAAGAAGAGCTTTTCAATATGAGACATGCTAGGGCTCGCAATGTTATTGAAATGACATTTGGTCTGCTGAAAGGACGCTGGGGAATTCTTAGAAGCTCTTCGTGGTACTCAGTTAAGGTTCATAACAGGATCATTAGTGCTTGTTGCTTGATTCACAACTTTATCCGCAGAGAGATGGAAGTGGATCCCTTAGACATTGATATGAAAGAACAAATGGAGTATCAACACGAAAATATTGATGTTGTTGAATCGTCCCAGGAGTGGACCACTTGGAGGGATGAGTTGGCTCAATCAATGTGGAATGCAAGATCTAACAATTGATCAATTTTCACAAAAAAAATTATTTGTTTCAAATGGAAGTTGAGAGCATTGGCAATATGCTACTTCACTGTATAGTGCTTATTGGTCTAAAATACAACCTGTTAGCTATATAAAACTTTTTCGACTTCATTAGCTCTTTTAAATTAGCCTAGTATAAATTGTATAGCTGCTAGACACTTCTAATTTTTTTGTGAGCTTAACTGCACATCCTTATGTACTTTCTACGTCTCTTGATGTCGTATGTTTTAATCTATAATGAAGACTAGTTGAATCAGTTGACGTTTGTGAGCTTAATTGCTCATTCTTCTATAATTGTAAAGTGTATTAGTATAAAAATGCATCTCTAATATATTGAAATCTTTCTGAAGCTACTATAATGTTTTGTTCTTCTTCCTGATTTTCTTGGTAATGTATTTCACAAGATTTTACAGGCAAAATGAATAGTCAAACATCTTCAAACAAGGTGTCAAAAAAATCAAGCAACTCAACATCTTCAACAAGAAGGATGTGGAATCCAGAAGAAGAACACACTCTTTTATATGGGTTGAAAGAGTTGTGTGTTAAGGGTTGGAGAGCTGATAATGGAACCTTTAGGCCGGGGCACTTGATGGAGTTAGAGCGCTACATACGCAAACAACATCCTAAAAGCGGATTGAAAGGTGATCCACATATCAAAAATAAAATAAGATATTGGAAGAGATGTTATGGAAGTATAGCTTCGCTAAAAAATCGAAGTGGTTTGGGATTTCAATATAGTGATGGAGCTATAATAGTAGACGATCCAAAATTTTGGGATGACTTTATAAAGGTAACTAATACTTTGCTATAAGTTATTACAATTTTGTTATGTTATATATGTATTTTTCTAATATGACATTGCTATATTTTTTTAATTATTTTCTAGATTGACCCACTAGCCAAAAATATGAATACTAAGAAATGGTCGATGTTTGAGGATTGGGAGGAAATTTTTGGCAAGGATAGAGTAACTGGAGAGTTCGCAGAAGGGCCGTTAGATGCTTCAGAGGAAATTCAAAAGAGTCAAACTCCAAAAGTTTGTAATGATATGAGTTTGGGATTTCCTATCGATATTGATGAAGATGAAGAAGCTAACGCTTATCATAGCCCTAAAGTATTTACTAGAGAAGCTGAAAATACCACTGGATATAGTGCATTTACTGAAGCTGAAAATGCCACTGAATTTAGTTCATTTTCGGGAGCTGAAAATGTCACTGGACCTAGCGCATTTACTGGAGCTGAAAATGCAACTGGACCTAGTGCCGGAGCATCTGAAAATGAATATCATGGATCCCAACAAACTCATAAACAAGGTGCGTATGATAAAAGGTCCTCTTCTAATGTAAACGAAAAAGAGAAAAGCAAGAAAAGAAAAAAAACAGTAGAGGATGATAATGAGACATTTCTCAAAGGTATGATGGAATTTATGAAAAACTTTACTGAAAGTCAAGACAAAAGAATGGGTGCCTTGATTGAAAAGATTGGGGATCGTGACCGATTCAATATTCGTGGTCAGATATATTCTATCCTTGAATCTCCCGTATTTGAGTTGTACACCATAGAGCAACGTATCAAAGCTTCAATGATTCTCTATGATGATGACAAAAAGATGGAATTGTTTTTACGTATGGGTGAATTTGAGCGCCATACAATGATGTCGATGCTCGTCAATGATAAACTATAAAAGTATGGTAAACTTGTGGATATAAGTGGTGGCACTAGTTTGATAGTTTTTTGCTTGGCTAACAACTTCAAAGTTTGACGATATTGCCATTTTTTTATACTTCTGGTTATTGGTGTGGGCAGGAGGAATCTAGATTTTTTGTGTAACTAATGTTTATTAAATAGCTCAACTCCAGTGTAAATGTTAAATACATATGTAATTATATAGCTGTTATAGTAGTTCTTCAAACCCTTTGTAGTCGTTTAACTTTTGAGATTCTATGATGTAATTATGTAAAGCTGCTATGACAGTTCTTTAATTTCTTTTTTTGTTTCTCTCCAATCTTACTTTTCATTGGTAATTTTTCTATAATTTGATAAGTTGTTTGTGACGGAAGAAGTGATAAATTTCTCTCCACAACTTGGCCACTGCCAAGAATAAATCACTGAAAACAACATGATTCTCAATTTGTTGATGCAGATTATTCCATTTTAGAGCTATATATTCTTATTTGCTTGAGGAGGTTGGAAGTCAAAGAGCAAGAGGCCACCAACTTCCATGTGACAGGCCATGTTATCGTTCCAAACAAGTGATTATTATGCACAGAATGTAGCCCAAGAGTGTGAAACATCTAGTGTTGAATAACGTCATAACTTTATCTAAATTCACTTCATTCAGCAACATAGGGAGCATCAAAAGTACACTCGTTATGTGGACATTTTGGAAGGAAGGGTGTTGCTATAAACTTTGTCACAAAGGATGACGGAAGAATGCTTTTTGACATTCAGAAGTTTTACAATGTTATAATCAAGGAGTTGGTAGCCAATGTGGCTGATCTCTTTTGAGGTTGTTTTGGTTATGTGATATAAATTCTTCCTTACATGAAGTAATTTAATATCTTAATCTTAGGTTAGTTAGAATGCTACCAGGCTTGGAATTGGGAAATGCAGGTGCTACGATTTACCATGGAACCTATAAATCTTCAATTTTGGTTGGACTATCGACTATCAATTTTATCGGTTTGCCTTTTGTTAAAAAAAGAAAAGAAAGTAAACTTGTTATAGCTTGATTCTTTGATAGTACTAATTTATTTATTTTTTTCATTATTATTTTGGTACTGATCCATATACGTTAATAGATCACTTAAAAGAGCCCCAGCCTTTCTTCTTCTGTTATGTATAAAGTTAATTTTTATAGCTAAAGTTAAAAAATTATGGAGGGTACTTTTGTAAACACCCAATTTTAAAAAAAAATATGCTATGTTTTAATACATCAAACCAAACAGTGGATAAAAAATAATCTCAGCATAACTAATGTCAGCATAACTAATGCCACCATTACTAATGCCAGCATTACTAATACCAGCATTACTAATACACTCTATTCAGCATTATTCTTATACCTCCTACCAAACGACCCCTAAGTGTTCAATAGGTACCACCTTTAATACAGGTGTCTAAATGGAAAAAATGGGCAAGTTTAAGGGGTTGCATATGTATTTGGCCTTTTTCTTTTTTAAACCAACGACAATCGTGTTTGTTAGGGATATATTAATTGAAAAGGGAGTTTCCCACTTGTTCTCTTCTTCTTTCTTTCTTTTTTTTTTTGCCATATTTTGGGTTTTGTAAAAATAAATTTTATTTGCATTTACAATTTTGTCCAACTTAAAATGTTACGAAGGATAAAAAGATAAACGACATTTCGATAAGAGGTTCGTGGTATTGTTCTTCAAGATAACTTTTCTTTCTTCTTTTCGTCTATTACTCTTCTGTATTAGCGGAATGAAGTATTAGTGGGCGTTTGGACATAAGAATTATAAAATTCCAAAAAAAAAGAGTGAAGTTCTTTTCAAGTGAAAATGGTATTTAAAAATTAGATGTGTTTGGACATGAATATAATTTTGGGTTGTTTTTGAAGTTTTGTGAGTGATCTGAGTGAAAATTTTGAAAAATAGTTTTTTGGAGTTTTTCAAATTTTCAAAAAAATTCAAAATTCATCTTCAAGTGAAAATTAAAAATTTTATTGCCAAACACTGATTTCGAAAAAAAGTAAAAAAATTCGAAAAAAAGTGATATTTTTTTATGTCCAAACGGGCTCTTAACCTAATTAGGCTCGAAAAGGCGCCATTTGGTCTAGATTCATACTACAGTCTTGCAAAATTTGCCAGTGATATGTAAAATGATATTTGTTATTCGTGATACGATACTGGCCAATATTCATGCATAGTTAAAATGTAGATTAACTAGAGTAACCAAATGTAACATGAAGAAGAAGTAGTAGTAATAGTGATCCCGTTTGATTTTCATGACTTGAGTTTCTCATAAGTCATAACTATTCCATTATTTCAGGCAATGAAATTAATAATTAAGACTCTCTCAAGAATGCAGTTCTTGTGAAAACTTCCTTTATAATCCATGAAAATCCCCGTCAGAACAAGCACTCAACACAAAAAGAAAAACAAGCACTCAACACAAACAAGAGAAGAAAATGCAGCTGGTTGTAGAGATTATGATAGGGACAATCTTTCACGTCCAAGCACGCGACAATGCAACAGTGATAGATTTGTGTATTGAATAAAATTTAGAGTTCACATGTGCAAACCTCACGAGCATACACGTGGCAATGGTGATGGGATGGAGGTGTGTCAGCAGCCAAATAATACCGGATAAAGTCATGTGACCGGTATTATATAAAATAGATTTCGGGGAAGCAAGGCCCAGAGGAATGAATTTAAAAACAAGATACCAGTTAAAGGAAATTACCATTACAGAAGATCTCGACATTTATTCCCAAGGTTACGCAACCAATAAGAGGAATTTTTATTTATCTTTAAGAGGGTGAAATTTGACGATCTTGTCTCTCTAAATCTAGCTATAGATAGAGGCATTTGTACTCATTGTAAGGACACGATCCAGAAGAATCATCAAGAATAAACTTTATTTTTTGCATTTTCATAGTTCTATACAAAAATATTTGTCCGAGCTTCGTTATTAACTTCCCTCCGGTGAACTTCATCAGAAATTCAGGCTTGTTTATTCTTTAAGTATCTTGTATTTTGCTACTTTTCATTTATAGTTTTGCTAATCAGATCATCTTAATCCACATGTCTATTAACCACGTATACAAATTCAATTGTACCTTTTTACAGGTAAATGGTTTGGCGCCCGTCATGGGGCATAGACAATTGTGGTATTATTTTAATGTGTTAATCTTAAAAGTTTTATCATTTTAGTAAGCATATTATAGCAATGGCACACAATGATGACAACAATCCGCTCAACACTGGTCAAAACAACAACAACGAGTCTGTGGGCAATTTGCATCGTGTACGCAGTGGATATCAACAATACGATTCGACTGGTGTAACTCACCATGATGGGAACCAATCAACTCCAAGCTGCCAGGTGGAAAGAAATGCTCAACGTGCGAGGAGTCCTACTCCTGATGATTTGGATGATAAGCCCGTAGCCGATATCGTGAAAGTTTTGAGAGCGCAACAAATGAAAACTATGAACCATCTCTCAAGACAAGATCGGATAATGACCGAACTTCAACAAGCAATATCGGCGGCTTCAAATAATTCAAATAGTGGAGTTCGAGCCTCTCTTGGTGTTCCAACGATGCAAATGATTCTGGGAACGGGTAAGTTATCTTCAAATGGGGGGTTTAGATCGGATAATGACCGGGCAAGCGGTACAGGTAATGGATCCGAAAATGAAAACACCATATATGATCCTTTCATGGCTAAACTCGTGAAGTGTATGAGACAGATAAATACACGTATGGATCAAAATGCTAAAGAATTTCATGCTTGGAAGGATAAAATTCCGGGAGCACCACCGGTCCTTAAGGGACCGGACTCAAAGAAATATATACAATTGCCATTTAAACCTAGTGCAACTCCGGAATTGATCCCAAAGAGATTTAAGATGCCGGATATTCCCACATATGATGGATCATCGTATCCGCAAGAGCACATTACAATGTGCATCACTGCTACAAAGGGAAGCGATTTGGCTCCAAACGAGATTGAATCGATTTTGCTAAAGAAATTCGGAGAAACCTTAACAAAAGGGGCTTTAACATGGTATTCACTTTTACCCGAACACTCAATTGATTCTTTTAAAAATGCTTGCAGATTCCTTTATTAAAGCTCATGCCGGAGCAAAGAAACTTCAAGGGCGGAAAGTAGATATCTTCATAATCTCTCAAGGAGATTCAGAACTACTCCGGGAATTCGTGATATCTTGGACTAAATAATAAGCCTTATTTTATCTGATTCAGTTGGTACAATCAGTAAACTTGTTTTAAGTTGATTGTGTTGTTCCTCTGTACTTGTAAATAATGATTCTGGAAATTAGAACGTTAGCTTATAAACGTAAATATAAATAAAAAAACAGAAATTAATTCGAGCCCACTGAATTCACAGTGTTTCCTTAAGGAATTTAATCCCCTCCTAGTACCCAAGGTTATAGATTATTTCCTCCCAGGATAGAACGAATTACACACTGGTGTAGCGGTACTTCAAACCCCAGTGTTTCAACGAACACAAAGTTCGGCAACAAATCACACTTATGGATGCTTTGTTTGTAGTTAAAAACAATGCAGAATAAGGAGGACAACTCAGAAGTCGAATGGAAATTCTGAGAGGAAGGAATGCAAAGTATAGCCAATGTTGAATTCTTACTGAAGAGAATATCAAATTGCAATTCGTTTTTCCAGTGTATACGCAGTGTATACAGAGTGTATATCCAGTATATGCAGAGTGTATATCCAGTGTATACAGAGTGTATATTAAGTGTATACAGATGTGTTCTTCTTTCTCTCCAACTTATGCTCTATTTATAGCAGTTATTTGAGAGAAATCCGCCCCTTCCATGGTGCAACAAGCACTAGATCATGGAGAAAGCACTTACATGGTGGTATATACACTTGCTTGGTGGGAGGAACACTTGCACCATTGTGGGAGGTGCACTAGGCTGCATTGTTGCTTAGTGTTGCAACACAATACACGGATTGGAAAACATCCGTTACAAACACGGATTATATCACGTTAATATTCACTATTAACAAATAAATTTGGTCCAAAAAATTAATCAATCGATCGATCATTTGACCAAATCCGAATCCAAATCCCATTTCCCATTCACTCTAATTTTAAGACTATTTCATCTTAAACAAAAACTCAACAATCCCCCACATGAATGGGGAATGGCTATATCATGGAAGTATGCATGAAAAACTTGTGTGATTTGCAAACAAGAATTAATTGCATCTGGATAAGTAGGTTTCCCTTTGAACTTTCCGTAGTGAACTTATGTCGGATATACTCGGTCAATCGGTAGATTTGATATCTTTGAACCGTCGAACTTTAGTGTATACCTAGACAACCATAAGTCACACAATCAATCCCTTAACCGTCTTTGGTTCTCATTGTTGTGTTCGTTTCAGCCATGAACACTGCCTGGTTTCATAAGTGCGTAGAGAATTGGCCTTGCAAAATTCTCCTTGAAGCGGCTAACACTTCACACATACATAGGTGATTCCTAAACGTGTCATCTCATAGATACACTATTTGATATACCCTGTATCAAATTTAGAAATCATTAAAAAGCCTTAATGCTTTATCCTTGGTACTGAACATTGTCTCATCACGAGAATGGACTAAAACAAATTTTGTTGACAATGTTGAACCGTCATTAATGACTTTGTTTGATCTCCTTGAACCTAGATCTTGGGATCTCCAGTCTTCTAGGTAGAGTTACCGCCACAATGACTTGTTCTTGGCCATAGTCCCATTCCCCTCGATGATTTCTCAACTACCTCTCTAGTTAGGCCTTTTGTAAGTGGATCTGACACATTATCACTTGACTTTACATAGTCAATCGTGATAATTCCTCTAGAGAGAAGTTGCCTAACGGTTTTATGTCTTCGTCGTATATGACGAGATTTACCGTTATACATAACGCTCCCAGCCCTTCCAATTGCCGCTTGGCTATCACAGTGTATGCATATTGGTGCCAACGGTTTGGGCCAAAATGGAATATCTTCCAAGAAATTCCGGAGCCATTCAGCTTCTTCACCGGCTTTATCTAAGGCTATGAACTCAGCCTCCATTGTAGAGCGGGCAATACATGTTTGTTTGGACGACTTCCAAGATACCGCTCCTCCACCAATAGTGAATACATATCCACTTGTGGACTTCGAATCAGTTGAACCGGTGATCCAATTTGCATCACAATATCCTTCAATCACCGCAGGATATTTACTGTAGTGCAAATCAAAGTTTTGGGTATGTTCTAAGTATCCCAAAACTCGTTTCATTGCCATCCAGTGAGATTGGCCTGGATTGCTCGTGTATCGACTTAGTTTACTTATAGCACAAGCTATATCTGGTCGTGTACAATTCATGATGTACATTAAGCATCCCAACACACGAGCATAATCCAATTGTGATATGCTTTGGCCTTTGTTCTTTGCTAGTGCAAGATTCACGTCAATTGGAGTCTTTGCAACTTTAAAGCCCAAGTGCTTGAATTTTTCAAGTACTGTCTTAATATAATGAGATTGTGACAATGCCAGGCCTTGAGGAGTCTTTTGGATCTTAATCCCCAGAATTAAATCTGCAATTCCCAAGTCCTTCATATCAAACTTGCTAGTTAGCATACGCTTAGTAGCATTTATGTTGGCAATGTTATTACTCATTATCAGCATATCATCCACATATAGGCAAACAATGACTATGTGATTTGGAACATTTTTAATGTACACACATTTATCACATTCATTTATCTTAAAACCATTTGACAACATTGTTTGGTCAAATTTCGCATGCCATTGTTTGGGTGCTTGTTTTAGTCCGTAAAGGGACTTAACAAGTCTACATACCTTATTTTCTTTACCTGGAACCACAAACCCTTCAGGTTGTTCCATGTAAATTTCTTCCTCCAACTCTCCATTTAAGAAGGCCGTTTTAACATCCATTTGATGAATTTCAAGACCATACACTGCAGCTAATGCTACTAACATCCGTATGGACGTAATCCTTGTAACTGGGGAGTATGTATCAAAGTAGTCAAGACCTTCTCGTTGTCTATACCCTTTGACAACAAGTCTTGCCTTGAATTTATCAATAGTGCCATCATCTTTCATTTTTCTCTTAAAAATCCATTTAGAACCCAAAGGTTTATTTCCAGGAGGAAGATCAACCAATTCTCATGTATGGTTGTTCAATATGGATTCTATTTCACTATTGACTGCCTCTTTCCAGAACAATGATTCCGAAGAAGACATAGCTTCTTTAAATGTTCGAGGCTCATTTTCCAATAAGAAAGTCACAAAATCTGGTCCAAACGAAGTAGACGTTCTTTGACGTTTACTACGTCTTGGATCCCCCTGATTAAATGTACTTTCTTTTGTTTCTTCCCGAGGTCGTTTAGATACTTCACCAATCGACTCGCATTCCTTTTTATACGGATATATATTTTCAAAGAACTCAGCATTATCTGATTCTATAACCGTATTATTATGAATGTCGGGATTTTCTGATTTATGAACCAGAAATCGATATGCTTTACTATTAGTTGCATATCCTATGAAAACACAATCAACTGTTTTCGGTCCTATTTTTACCCTTTTGGGTTTAGGAACTTGCACCTTTTGCCAAACACCCCCACACTTTAAAATAATTCAAGTTGGGCTTCCTTCTTTTCCATTTTTCATATGGAATGGATTGTGTTTTACTATGGGGTACTCGATTTAGTATTCGGCTGGCCGTAAGAATGGCTTCCCCCCACAAGTTCTGTGGCAAACCAGAACTTATCAACAATGCGTTCATCATCTCCTTTAATGAACGATTCTTTCTTTCCGCAATCCCATTGGATTGGGGAGTGTAAGGGGCTGTTGTTTGATGAATAATTCCATATTCTAAACATATTTGTTCAAAAGGAGATTCATATTCACCACCCCTATCACTTCTTATCATTTTGATTTTCTTGTTAAGTTGCGTTTCAACTTCATTTTTGTATTGCTTGAATGCGTCTATTGCTTCATCTTTACTATTAAGTAAGTAAACATAGCAATATCGAGTACTATCGTCAATAAAAGTTATGAAATACTTCTTTCCACCGCGAGATGGTATTGACTTCATGTCACAAATATCTGTGTGAATTAAGTCTAAAGGATTTGAATTCCTTTCAACCGACTTATAAGGATGTTTAACATACTTAGATTCCACACATATTTGACATTTTGATTTTTCGCATTCAAACTTAGGCAATACTTCCAAGTTTATCATTTTTCGCAAGGTTTTATAATTGACATGACCTAAACGTACATGCCATAAATCATTTGACTCAAGTAAGTAAGAAGAAGCTGAAGTTTTATTATTAGTTTCAACAACTATTACATTCAGCTTGAAAAGGCCCTCAGTAAGGTAACCTTTTCCTACAAACATTTCATTCTTACTAATCACTACCTTGTCAGATACAAAAACGCACTTGAAACCGTGCTTTACAAGAAGTCCAGTAGAGACTAAGTTCTTCCTAATCTCGGGAACATGAAGGACGTTGTTCAAAGTCATGACCTTGCCAGAAGTCATCTTGAGAAATATCTTACCGTATCCTTCAATTTTTGTTGTAGCATCATTTCCCATAGAGAGCGTCTCTTCGGGTCCAGCAGAAGCATATGTAGAAAATGCTTCCCTCACAGCACAAACATGGCGAGTGGCTCCAGAATCAATCCACCACTCCTTTGGGTTTCCTACCAGGTTGCATTCAGAAAGCATGGCGCACAAGTCATCAACATCATCATGCTTTTCTACCATGTTTGCTTGACCCCTTTGCTTGTCTTTCTTCCGAGCACGACACTCCGTAGATTTGTGTCCGGTTTTCCCACAGTTGTAGCAGTTTCCACTGAACCGCTTCTTGCTTGGGTTGTATTTCGGACCAGAAGCCTTCTTTCTCTTTTTGTTATCTTCAACAATATTTGCTCCCATTATTGTTGAATTTCCACGGCCTCTTCTCTCAGCAGCTTTGTTGTCCTCTTCGATTCTCAATCGAACAATGAGATCTTCAAGGGACATCTCCTTTCGTTTGTGTTTCAAATAATTTTTGAAGTCCTTCCACAATAGAGGCAACTTCTCAATTATTGCTGCTACTTGGAATGCTTCATTGATGACAAGACCTTCAATGAAAATTCCGTTAGTAAAATTACTAAAAAATTTACTTTCAATATCAGTATTTATTTGAAACATACCTTCAGCAAGTAGATCATGAATAATCACTTGCAATTCCTGGACTTGGGTAATAACAGACTTGCTATCTACCATTTTGTAGTCCAAAAATTTTGCGGCGACGAATTTCTTCATCCCGGCATCTTCAGTTTTGTACTTCTTTTCAAGTGCATTCCACAATTCTTTTGACGTCTCCACGCCACTGTATACATTATACAGATTATCCTCCAGCCCGCTAAGAATATAATTCCTGCACAAGAAGTCAGAATGCTTCCATGCCTCAATCACGAGAAAGCTATCATTCTCTGGAGTTTCATCTGGAAGATCAGGAACATCTTCCTTGATGAACTTCTGTAGACATAACGTAGTCAAGTAGAAGAACATCTTTTGCTGCCAGCGCTTGAAATCCATCCCGGAAAATTTTCCGGGTTTCTCTGCCGGTGCCAACGCCGGAGTTCGACTTGTCGATGCGTTGGCAGTCATCATCGGAACAGCTTGATTTCCGTCATTCGCCATTTTTACTGTAAAAATGACACAATCAAACGTTTAATAAACGTTTAAAACTGGAGTGAAAAATCACGTAGATTTTAATCTCCAACAAAATGCCACGAAGGTTTTAAAACTGGAGTAAAAATCACGTAGATTTTAATTTCCAACAAACCGCAACGAAGGCTTAACTCTCCAAACGGGAGTACACAAAAACCACAAAGGTTGGAAACAAGGTTATAGTTTCCAGAATAATAAAAGTAACACAAATACAGAAATTAAATTATTAAATTATTAAATTCCTTAAGATTGTTGTTCCTCTGTACTTGTAAATAATGATTCTGGAAATTAGAACGTTAGCTTATAAACGTAAATATAAATAAAAAAACAGAAATTAATTCGAGCCCACTGAATTCACAGTGTTTCCTTAAGGAATTTAATCCCCTCCTAGTACCCAAGGTTATAGATTATTTCCTCCCAGGATAGAACGAATTACACACTGGTGTAGCGGTACTTCAAACCCCAGTGTTTCAACGAACACAAAGTTCGGCAACAAATCACACTTATGGATGCTTTGTTTGTAGTTAAAAACAATGCAGAATAAGGAGGACAACTCAGAAGTCGAATGGAAATTCTGAGAGGAAGGAATGCAAAGTATAGCCAATGTTGAATTCTTACTGAAGAGAATATCAAATTGCAATTCGTTTTTCCAGTGTATACGCAGTGTATACAGAGTGTATATCCAGTATATGCAGAGTGTATATCCAGTGTATACAGAGTGTATATTAAGTGTATACAGAGTGTTTCAAGTGTTTTTTTCGATGTGTTCTTCTTTCTCTCCAACTTATGCTCTATTTATAGCAGTTATTTGAGAGAAATCCGCCCCTTCCATGGTGCAACAAGCACTAGATCATGGAGAAAGCACTTACATGGTGGTATATACACTTGCTTGGTGGGAGGAACACTTGCACCATTGTGGGAGGTGCACTAGGCTGCATTGTTGCTTAGTGTTGCAACACAATACACGGATTGGAAAACATCCGTTACAAACACGGATTATATCACGTTAATATTCACTATTAACAAATAAATTTGGTCCAAAAAATTAATTAATCGATCGATCATTTGACCAAATCCAAATCCAAATCCCATTTCCCATTCACTCTAATTTTAAGACTATTTCATCTTAAACAAAAACTCAACAGATTGTTCAGTTACACTCCCCATGTAGGCACCTACTTAAGATCAAACTGTGTATTAGAGGAAAGTTATATCATTATACATTCTTAGGCAGAGGCAGATCTTCAGTGAGTTCAATGAAAACCATAACTTTCCACTTGATCCATAAGTACATATATATGCGGAAAAAATGTAAACTTGTGTATTAAACTCATTTTGAATCCACTTACTATAAAATCTTGATTCGCCTTTGATCTTGAGTAGGCTTTTAAAAAAAATAAATTGTACTTAAGCTATTATATTCATTAGATTCAATTTGGACTTAACCAGATAAAGTGTATGTGCACTAAAGATGGACTGACTCAACTCTTGTTGATAAATCAAGAGCCTCTTCGAGTTTAACAACCACTTGTTCCATGGATGGTCGTTGCTGCTTCAGCCCTATGCTAACTAAAGCTAACTTAAGCATAAGTTCAAAAGCCTCCATTGAGAATTTCCCCTCCATTTTGGGATCAGCAAATTCTTTGATGTTCCCACCTTTAGTCAAGTTTTTCGCCTAAGATTCAAAATGACATGTTAAATTAAGAAAGTTTGGGAAAAAAAACACAAGAGAAGAGTGAGTATTTATTTTTACCATTTTACTTAGAGGCATTGGATTCTGCAAATTCAAGTTGATAACCCTTTGTCCAGATAATAGTTGTAGCAGAACTATCCCAAAGCTATAGACATCACCATAAGAATTTACGTGTCGGTTCTTTTGGTACTCAGGATCAACATAACCAAAAGTTCCTCTCACTTCTGAGCTAGCATAAGAGTGACCAATGCTAATAATTTTGGACAAACCAAAGTCTGAGAGTTTAGCTTCAAAGTTGGCAGATAGAAGAATGTTTGCTGGCTGCAAATTTCACCAAAAAAGTGAAACATAACTTAGAATATTTAGAAAATGGAGAACATATTATGGATGTAAAATAGGATTTAACCTTGATATCCCGGTGAACAATGGAGCCTTGAGGATACGAATGGAGAAACAGGAGACTGCGGGCACAATCAAGTGCAATTTCTAGTCTTTGTCTCCACGAGAGATATTTACTTTTACCTGCTCAATTAGTGTGTAGAAATCAGGACACAGTATAATTCAGGTCAAAAGAGAGCAGAAATGTTCAAAGAGTAAAAAAAATATACCAAATAACCATTCAGAAAGATTTCCATTGTGGCATAGCTCATAAACTAGAAAACACTCATTTGGTCCATCATTGTGTCCTAGCAAGGATACAAGGTTCGGATGTCTAATATGCGAGAGACTTGTAACTTCTCTAACAAATGTCTCCATTTGTTCGTCCTTAATTATGTGCTTAATCGCCACATATTGTCCATCTGCCAGAATTCCTTTGTATACTTTTCCTGTAGAACATGATCATTTCAAAATCCAACTTTCAAAAGGAATCGATCTATATAGAGGCGCATCATAAGAGACTAGGCCAACTTGTACATATAATTCGATTTTGTTCTTACCAGCTATGCCTTGACCTATGAAGTTAGACATGCTGAGATTGTCAGTCGCGGAGTAAATTTCTTTAAGTGATAGTTTACGATAGCTTGATTCTTCAGAGTAAGATCCATCTGATACTGCTAACAAGAAACAGAATTAGTATAAGTTAAAACATTCAGAACAATGACTTTTTCTACGATTGTTGGTGTAGAGGGCTTACTATATCTTCCACTTGATGGTTTAACTTCATTCTTCCTTTTCAATAATATCCACACCGCAGTGATTATTATTACTATAAGCCCTACTATACCACCAATTAGAATCCCAAGATCTGCATATTTAACCAATGCTTAACCATAGGAACACTCTTTTGTCCAGAAACTCAGCAATTGCAAAAATAGTTGTGAATACGGAATTCAAGATTTTACCTCTTTTAAACTTTGTTCTATGCCTAGTTTCACTTCCAATCTCATCTACAGAAGATACTGCACAGTACAATGATATGTCAATATCAAAATTTAATATTCAAAAAGTTGGAAGAGAAAACATAAATCTGCTTATAATAGAAAGTAAGACAAGCATTACCTAAAGGGAGAGAGTTGTCTCCTAGGCAATAAAAGATTTTGTCAATCCAACTCTCATCAGAAATTCTTTGGCTTGTTAACAAAATCAACATACTAAATCTACAAATGTCAGCTTCGAGTTTCATTGAGTTATTTTTCGATTTTGAAGTTAATGATCCCCATGTCCTCAAACACTGATTGCAGCCTTTAGTGAGTCCTCCTTCTGAATGCATTAGGCTGCAATCATCTCTTAGGCTTTTCAATATGTTTCCCAACTCGTTCACAATGTCGATCTCTGAATAATCAGAGCAGCCTCCTGCACCACTAGTCAACTTTTCAATGCCACAGCTAAAAGTATCAAAGCTAGTGTTCTTCATCGAAGTTAAGCAGTGAATCTGTTGTGTGGAATTAAGAAAGATATGTCCTGTTTGGTTTGTCCAACGTGCCAATGCTTGTAAATATCTATTGAAAGGTAATCCACAACAAGGTTGGGTCAAAAAACCATCCCAATTTCCATCTAAAGTTGTACAATCCTCAGATGATGAAGAAATGTTAATATTCAGGACACAGTTATTGGAGATATTAATATGAGAAAAAACTAAGTCCAAAGATATGGAAAAAACCATGATAAACTTGATTAACACTGGTACTTTGGAGCAATTCATTTTTGTGAAATGCTAAAGGGTACTCTAAATTAAGGGTGGCACCATAAAATCTTTGCTCATATATTGACACAATCAATGTAGGCTATATAACTTTTCTTCGTATAGAAAAAAATTCAAGTAGATTGAAGTAGTAACAAAGAGAAGCCAAATGGCCGGCTAATAAGGGTCTTTTTCTTGTTTGTAATTGTAGAGCATAACATTATTTAATCCATCATTAGATGATATAAGACAAAAGGAAAAGTTCATTTAAAATCTAAGATAATTTGCTAATTTAATATCTGTAGATTCGTAACTTTAAGTAAGATTGTCATAAAAGACAAATGTCGGACATGGCAAAATCAAGAAAATATTGAAGTTTGATGTCACTTTGTGCTGTAGCGTTTGGTTGACGAAGGACTCAATCTTACACCAGTAAAAAGAAATCAATTGTTCTGGCAACAACTAAACTAGTTAAGCATTTATTAGATAGTTAGAATCAAAGCAATAATCATTTTGCATTTAAAAGATTGAAAGCAATATAAATAAAATAAAAAAGGAAAATGCTCCGGCCTCCATGTGTATTTGGTATGGCAAAAGTTATTTTTTAAGAAAATATCTTACATGTAAAAGTCATTTTCTGGTGATTATTTACCGAAATATATTTTTTTCAAAAAAAATATTTTCTATAAGGGGAAAATGCCTTCATTCGCTAAAGATGGAAGTCATTTTCCTCAACTATCTAAATTTTATTATTTACTCCAGTTTACACTTAGATATTATTATTAATAAATTCAAAATTTTCATCCAAACATTCTTTGATTTACTAACATATTTTTAATTTTTAGTATACTTTTTCCAGCAAAAAATTTTCACAAACCAATCTAATATTTTTCATGGAAAATCACATGCGTCAGACCAAACACACTCTCCGTTTTATTGTTTTTTCTTCCGTTCCCTTTCCTTCTTCCATGGTTTATGGTTATACAATGTTTTGTTGCTACATTTAGAAAAGGCTGGAAATAAAAACCATAAACCCAAAGAAAATTAAAAAATGCAAGCAACCCTCTAGTTATATACTGAAGAAAAATTGAGTCTGTCGTGATTATAATTAATCATAGTACTTCATTTTAATTTGCTTTCCTTATTTTAGATATATGGAATAAGATGTGTTTATAACTTTAATTAGTGAAAAATTATGTACTTACAGAGGAGTGGTCAACTAACTTGTTTTTACAAGTAACATAGAGGGGTACATATAGTATAATGGAGGATCATAGAACAGTCTCTGGGACAAATGAAGAAGTTTAAGGAAGAACCTGCTCCTTAAGTGTAATATCTTCTTAGTTTTTTTATTTATTTAATTATTTTTAGCTTTCTTATGTATAATTTATTATGAAAATGAATGTCTAATACATGAATCTGCATTCGTCTTGCACTTAGGGCACTTTATGCTGAAAATTCAGTACTACATGGATCTATTCCGGCATTGACATTGTAGCTTCCATTATTTTTCAAATTGGTGGCCTTATAACTAATCTATTTCCAACGAATTAAGATATGTGGAGAGGGATAACAATCGAGAAATCGATACGCACCCAGTGTTTAATTTAAGCCACTAAATGCAAGTTAGGTGCATTGCGTATGAACTTTTATCACTTAACCATGGTCAAGCGATATGCATTCTGACTTTAATTTGTAACTCTTTACAATTAATTATTTGATTTGGTGTAAAAAAAAAGGGGTCAGTAGGTAAGTATTTTTCGGATAATGACAGCTCACATATCACAAATTCAAGAATCAGGTATATACATTTGAGAGAAGAAATAGTCCTTGTCTAAGTAAAGTAGAAAAGTTGTGTCATCATATAACACCTAAGAACTCGTATGACTGGGGAAAGACTTTAACTAAAACTTCTTATGTAACTCGAGGATTGCAGATCTCATATGTAACTTGAGGATTGGGAAACATTACATGGTATAGTCAAAGGCATGCATTTAAGAAGTAGCCAGTTTAAAAAATGTTACAAATATAGCCATTTTTCATTTTAAGCTCAACTTCGGGGTCCATCTTTGGCTGGAGATGCTTCTCTATGAGAGCCATTCTGCCTATATTTTTCTTTTTTTGTTTCTCACTCCCGCATTGGGCCCGACTAAATTCGAAGAATCATACCAAAATATTTTAAATTGGGGGTAAAATGTTCCCTAACAAAGGTGACTTCGTACACAAGCTCGATCCTGAGACCTTTGGTTAAGAATAAAGGAGTACTTACCACTCCACTATAACGCTTACTGGTTAGCAAGCTATCATCTGTATTTTCTGTAATTGTATTTCTTTGTCTTTGTAAAGTTTAAGTTATGTACAATGATAATGTATAAACTTTTTAACATCATAAATACTGCAAATTATAACTCTTCATTGCAAGCTTGACATGGTCAACTAAAAATTAGACTGATAATATGTTATAATTAGTTATATTGCATTGATAGTATAAAAGTTATTTATAATCTAAATACATAGAACTTAAATTCATAATACACAATGAAACTCTTAGCCGTTCTGCAATTGTTTCTGTGAAAGAAATCGTCGAGAATGGTCATTTACTCTCGTCATTCACTTTAATGTTCAAAATAAAATCTGAAAATTAGCTTTATTAGTGTTTTCTAAATAAAAGTAGAAACAGAAGAATAGTGCAAGTTGTGTGCAATCTTTTCTAAAAATTAAAAGTTGATAATAGTTTGGACATTTAATTGGCAAGCATAATACATTGGAAAAGAAAAATAAACAACAGTATATATGTTTAAGCATGTGATAGCCAAATGACCATTTCACAGTGACATTTTTACCCTGAAAAGTTCATTAAGATGACAAGGTGCACAACATTGTGAAATAATATGATGGTAGGAATATGGATGACAAAGAATTAGCTCTAACACTAAAAGCTAATTAATTCACCAAAATAATGAACCATTTGACCCATTCAAAGATTCTCAAAAGATGCTCTTATACTATTCGTTAAAAATAATACAAACTGAAGCCAAATCACATTAAATTGTTGGTCAGTCACCCTCCTTGCTTTTTACAATGTGGCACATACACTCCAGAAGTTAATATTATGATGAATAATATTATAATGATATCTTAATCTTATTAATTACCAGGGCACTAGGGATGGCAAACGGGCGGGTCGAAACCGGGTAATTTAAAAAATGAATAAATTATCTGACCCGACTCGTATTTGAGACGGATAAAAAAGGAGTTATCCGGCGGATAATATGGATATCCATATTATGCATGACTTCTTAAATATGATCACTTTAGGAGAATTCCTAGTCTTCCAAACTTGAGGAAGACCCGATTTAAGGCTTTACAAATGTAAAAGTTAAACACATTAGTTATCCATTGGTTAACCATTTTCTAAGTGGATAATATAGTTCTTATTCATATTCGACCCATTTTTAAAAAGTTCATTATCCAACCTATTTTTTAATGTATAATATGGGTGGATAACTATTTTCTTTTAACCATTTTCTCACGTACTAAATGAGGAGAAATTAAGTACGTGGTCAGATACATATTGTAAGTTTGTAACCTTCCAAACGAAAGAGCATATTTAAGATCGGAAAAAAATTACAACAGTCGTTACTTGTAGATAATAGTTAGAGGACATCCATTATATGCTAAAGATCGTTATATGCTATCAACATTGTCACATAACAATCAATTATTTGAGAAAGCATTTTATACGATACATGGCCTTTATTTATTTTCAACATTTTCCTTTATTTCTTCTTTCTCTGTCAATTTTCTAACACAGTATTAGTATATGTAGTGGGAGTCTGTGTGTTACTCGGACTTAAGTGGCATAGGCAGCTAATGATGATAAGAAAGATATGTGGCTACTGAAATGACAGCTGCTTTCACTACATTTACATATAGGTGAGTGGAGCTCTTAGGAAGACAAAACATGAAAAGAAACAACCATCACCGTTTTTAGAAAATGACAAATACAACTAGGTACAATGTCTTTGCATGAAAAGTCATGTGAAGAATATTTTGGCCTCTTGGCTGGGGAAGGTATGAAGCTTTGCCGTGGGATCGATCAATATTTGGGGCAGGGCAATTTCGGTACGGATTCCTAAGAATTCAATAATTTTTACTTATTTTTATTAACAATATGTAAAATTATTTAATTGTGAAGTCAGTTTAACTAAAACAATGTATAAGTTAGATAACAAGTTCAAAATATATAAACCCAGAACGCACGGCGAGCGTGGGTAGGAGGTGCGGAAGCATCTTAAACTGCTAACTTTATAGTTCACGGGGAATGAGAGTAGACAGAAACACTCTTCATTGATCATATGTGCTGCAGGACCCACATTACCCATTGATGTTGTCACTATCACGCCTCCTTCATTTTTTAGAGGAACAACAAACCCACCCCCGCGCAATTTGGACCCCCCCCTTCCTCTCATTTTACTATTTTAACCCTTTACTATTCTCTTCTTTTTTGTATAATCAATATTCACTCCCAGCCAACAGGTTGTGAGTTCGAGTCTCCCCAAGAGCAATGTGTGAAGTTCTTGAAGGGAAGGATGTTGAGGGTCTATTTGGAAACAGCCTCTCTACCCCAGGTAGGAGTAAGGTATGCGTACACACTACCCTCCCCAGACCTCACTAAACAGGATTATACTTTGTTATTGTTGTTTCCCTCGTCACCAAAGTTGTTGCCTTCAAGCCACTTTCGCCCCAAATATTTTAATATTACAAATTGGGGAAAAGGAAGTGAACTTTTGTTTTATGATGAAATTAAATTTAAATAATGTTTTATCATGTAATGGACGGTGAACACATCTATATATTGTGGTATTTATCAAATTACAACATGCTCTATAAGTTGGGAAGAAAAGTAATTAGAAAGTTGTTGAAATTGCATGAATTTTTTAGCCCTTTCCTGCCTAGAGAGATTATGACGAGCTAATTTACTTGTGGTATCGAAATTATTCATTTATCTACTTTGAGTAAATTAAGTATGTGCTTTTTAATTTTCCAAAACATATGTGTGTTTATAGACGTATAGTTGAACTATACACTTAAAAATTCATTTTGTTCAAATTAACAAGTTAGATATTACTTAAATTGCAATAAATTTGGTCATTTAAAAGGAAAATGTGATCTTTTCAATTATATATTAGTATGCTTAATGCTTTGCTACTTGTATTCATAGTTAGAGTCGAAAACATCTTGTTGATGTTAGGCTAAAAATACATGTTTTTGCATGTAATTTGTCTTGCATTATGCATCGATCTTGTTAACTTTGGTGTGAATATTTATGACTCGAGCTTAATAATAGTGTTTATATGTGTAGGAGCCAATTGGAAGTGATTTGCAAGCTTGCATGCAAATTGAAGTAAAAACGGAAGAACTTGGAGAGAGTATGACTTTGGTGCCTAGGTTCGCGCCACGCAACAACCAAAACGCCAAGGGCAATAGAGCATAAAAGTAGAAAAAGTTCGGTGTCCAAGTTGGCGCCAGGCACCAAGCGAGACGGCCAAGGAAGGATTTCATCCTAATTCGACTAGGACTTGGTAGTTTCGACCATACACGCCCCCAACATGTATAAAAGGGGTTTTAAACTTATTTCTTAGTAGTGAGACATTATTGGAGAGGCAAAAGGCTATGAGAACTGTGATGACCCGATAGGTCATCTTATGTTTTAGAACCCAATTCTATATTTCGAAGCCTTAAATACCTCATCTTAACCTTTTTCGATTTGCGTACACAGTTCGGGTATTTTTTCGGAAAGCTTTTATGTTGAAAACTGAGAAAATATGAAACTTTTGCTTTAAAATCCATTTGAGTTGATTTCGATCAACATTTTGAGCAAACGAATCCGGATTCATGTTTCGATGGTCCCTGTGGGTTCGTATCGTGATTTGGGTCTTGGGCATATGCCCGAAATCGAATTCGGAAGTCCATAGCACGAGTTATCGAACTTTTGTTGAAATTAAAATTTAAAGACTTAATAAATTTGAAATGTTTAACCAACAGTTGACTTTTTGGATATTGGATCCGTATTTTGGTTTTGGTACCAGGTATAGGTCCAATACTATATTTATGACTTGTCTATCAAATTTGGTAAGAAACGGAGTTGGTTTGACGTGATTTGGACGTCCGGTTGTGAAAGTAGAAGTTTAAAGTTTTCTTGAAAATTTCATTTGATTTGGTGTTCAATTTGTAGTTCTAGGTGTTATTTTGGCAATTTGATTGCGCGAGCAAGTTCCTGTGATGTTTTTAAACTTGTGTGCACTTTTGATTTAGAGCCACGAGGGCTCGGGTGAGTTCGGATAGGCTACAGAGTAAAATTTGGACTTAGAACATTGCTGGTGTGCTTCAGTTTTTAATGCAGACCTTAGACCTCGCAATTGCGAGTTCAGGCTTCGCATTTGCGTCCATTGATGGATTCGCATTTGCGAGTTACTCATCGCATTTGCGAACTCTGGCCTCCCTAGCTACTCTTCGGGTTTGGACCAAGCGTGGCCGGGAGTTGACTTTTGTTGACTTTTCAATAAGGACCTAAATTGAATCCTTTGCAATCGTGGGTAGTTCCGAAGGCTTAATTTGAATCGTTTGGTTGGTAATTTGGTAGATTCTATTGGTTCGGAGGCCTGTTTGAAAGGCAAAGACGTGGTTGAGCTTTGAGTTGATCTTTTGGAACGAGGTAAGTGTCGTGGTTAACCTTGACTTGAGGATTAAGACTTATTTGTCTATTTGCTATATGTTTAGATGTTGGGTAGAACGAACATGTGAGGTGATGAGTACTTATGCGTTGTTGTCGGGTTAAAATATGCAGGTGGGACTTGTTTCTTGCAACTATTACTTCCTTTTGATCATGTTATCCATGCTTAGACTAGTCATTTGCTAAATTGATCGTTCTTATCGTGTTTATGGGCTTTTGTGATAATTGAGTAATGATTCCAAGTGAGATTGATATTATGGAACCGTTGTTGAAGTAAAGCTTGTACTTGTTGATCCTATCTCCCTGTTATTACTTGTTCATTGTTATGTGGTAAGGGCGAATGTTAATGCACGAAAGGTGATGCTGTGCCATATTGTGAGTGTTAATGCACGAAGGGTGATGTCATGCCATATTGTGAGTGTTAATGCACGAAGGATGATGTCATGCCATGTTATGAAAGTTAATGCACTAAGGGTGATGTCGTGTCGTATCTATTGATCTATACTGTGAGTGAGAGTAAAATCACAAACGGTGATGACGTGCATTATCATTGTTTCATTGTGAGCTTGAGAGTAAAAGCACGAAGGGTGATTTTTTGTTCATTGTGCTTAATTGTTTTTACTGGTTAAAGGCATATTGATTGTTTTGGTTATCATTTCTGTTGTATATCTCATATCTTGTATCCCCTTAGCATGCCCCCCTCCCGATATTACCTGTCTAGCTTTTATTTGTTGGTGTCTTGTACATATATTGTTATCTGCATAGGTTTATCATGTAGGTGTCTTGTCATAGCCTCGTCACCACTTCGTCGAGGTTAGGCTCGACACTTATGAGTATATGGGGTCGGTTGTACTTATACTATACTCTGCACTTCTTGTGCAGATTTTGGTACCGACCCTAGTTGTCTGTGAGTTGGAGTACCTTGGACTAGCTTTGGAGACTCGAGGTAGATCTGATGGCGTCCGCAGAACTTGAAGTCCCCTTCTATAGTTCTTATTTCACTGTTTCTTTTCTTTCAAAATAGTTGTATTTCTTTCAGACTCTATTTGTAGTAAATTCTAGAAGCTAGTGAGTTATGACTCTAGATCCGTATTATAGTAGCTATTGGGCATTTATGTTATTCGATAACCGATTTTATTTGATTTGGTTTTATTGAATTTGAACAATAATTGACTTAACAGTCCTCTAACGTTGGCTTGCCTAGAAAGTGAAATGTTAGGCGCCATCACAATCCCGAAGGTGGGAATTTCGGGTCGTGAGAGGAATACTTGGAAGCAACGAATCACAAGAATTTTCTCTTTTGCTCTTATTTAATATGTATTTTAATGCTTTCAATTATTATCATGATTCTTAGCATGACTATGAATAGCTAATTTGCTATCTAGGATTTTGATGGAACCTTTTGTAGGATAAACTCTTGTTATGTTTTTATATAATTGAGCCATTAGATTTCTCTACTTGTTCAACTATGTGTTTATTGTTGTTAATTGAATGACCATCAATTGTCTGTGCCTATTTAGTGTGTACTGCTTGAGAAAGTGTATATATTTAGGTAGTTGTTTGTGAAGACCCGACCAGTTGTTTTGAGCTCTACCGCATCGTTCGATGATTTGAGGTCATGAGCAGCTTCACTTCGGGTATTATGACTTGTACGCGTGGTCGGAATTGGAATTTCAGAAGTTCAGAGTTGATTTGGAAAGAAAATTCTCATTTCGGAAGCCTTAAGTTAGAAGAATTGACTAAGGTTGTATTTTTGGGTAAACGACCTTAAAATCGGGATTTGAAAGTTTCAGCAGGTTCGTATGATAATTTAGACTTGGGCGTATGTCCGGATCGGGGTTTGGATGACCCGGGAGCGTTTCGTCGCCTATGTCCAGGTATTTCGAGGCTTACATCATGCCCTGTTGATATTGTTATTGATTTATGTTTATTGTTTGCCTTGAGAGAGAGCGAGATTGAATTTGATTATTAAATGTGTTGAAAAGGAGTTGAAATTGAGGAAAAGTTGGGATTTTAAAAGTTTTCATTTGAACTTCGTATTTTGAAAAGAATGGAAGAATATTGTAATAACTTAAGAAATCTATGTGTGACCACGTCGCAAGGGGTAGTTCCTTAAATTTATATTTGACCGAGTCGCATGTATGATCTGCAAGCTGGGTAATTCCTCAAATTTATATTTGACCACGTCGCATGTATGATTCGCGAGCGGGGTAATAGATGCATCTATGGTTCGCGCGGTTCGACCCTCGGCAATGCACATTTTACATTTATGTTGGATGTGGACCGAACGTCCTCGGTGGAATTTTTGTGTGATAATAGAACTGGAAGTCCCTTTTATAATTGATATAAATTCATTGTTTGTGTGATCATATGTGTTAACGAAAAGAAGTGATTTAGGTTCTTAAATATGATGAAGACTTGTTCAGTTATTTCTTGTTCTGAGTATTATTGTTGTATATCATGCTTTATTAGAATTTCATATTATCATCTTATTGGACCATTAGTAAGTGTCGGAGTTGACCTTTCGTCACTATTTCCTCAAGGTTAGATTGGATACTTACTGGGTACGCATTATTTTCTCATACTACACTTGATGTACATTTTATTGTACAGGCACATGTGTGCTCGATGGTCTTACGGGCGTAGCTGCGCTGTTGATACGGGGACTTAGGTGAGCTGCATCTTATGAGACGATTCCCAGCCAGCAAAGTCTCCTTCAGAGTGCTTGTATTTTTTTACCTGTACAAATTGTATTCCAGGCAGTTATTCTATTTTATTTTAATTCCTAGTAAATGCTCATGCACTTGTGACACCGGGTTCTAGGATGATTATGGGATATTCAGTAGTAGAATTAGAGAACATTTTTAATTGCTCTGTAAAGTTTACCTTTTACTAGTTAAATTGAAAGAAAGTTATGATTTCGAATATATTAACATGAGAACTTAATTAACTATTTGGTGTTGGCTTGCTTGTCAGTGGTGTCCGGCGCCATCACGATCTTTAATGGATTTTGGGTCGTGACAACATGGTATCAGAGCACTAGGTTCACTTAGGTATGACGAGTAATGAACAAGTCTAGTAGAGTCTTGCAGATCGGTACAGAGATGTATGTACTTATCTTCGAGAGGCTACATGGCTGTTAGGAGCACTTCCCTTCTTGATTCCTCATTATGCGATTTGATTTCTCTGAGGCTTATGCCTTTATTTCTTTCATATTCAATCTTATGCAATGTGAATCACTTTCTATCGATTGGGAACCGAGGAATCATAATGGTATGTTTCTCCCTACGTATTTGATTGGGCTATTGTCTCCGCCTTGAGGTAGGCCGTCCTGACGTTTCAGCTCATTATCGGTACTACCTAAAGTTTTGAGATTTGGCATTGATTGTTATGATTATTTGTGTGTTGCTATCGCACAGTGTGGTGTAATGGTAGGATGCTTGTCTATGCGTCGAAACAGTAAACGACTTGGAAGGATGTTTACTCAGCGCAAGATTCAGAGATTTAGTATTTTATTTGCGGCAGAGGAAAGGCATTCAGACTATGAATGTTCAAGCTTGGGTTGATGAGGTAATGAGACTTCGTATTTCGAGCGTGGTGGAATTTTCATCTCTGATGTGGTGTCGTCGTCTTTGATTGAATGTGTTAAGTTCGTCGGTGTTATGGTCTTCATCAATTTGCCTTCGGGACAGAGTAATGTGAGATGGTGCCGGAGAAGCGGTTGTCAGAGATAGCGGAGTGTAGCAGTTTCGGAATTTAAATGGGTATTTCTAATGTTGACGACTCGAGGAAGATGATCTTGGGAGGGGTTTAAAGTTGGTAGCGATCGATTGGTTCAAGTGCTACGGAGATGGATTTGACTTAAGGCAGCAACTGGGGAGCGAAGGATGAGGAAGGACATGTGGGAGGTGTCTTGTGGTGGATAAACTTTTAGAAGGCTGAGAGTGAGAAACAGGGGTCAAATGGTTGCTTAAAAGAGTAAGTTTGACCAAAGTGGGAGAGTGACAGAGTAACATATGGGTTCTGTGGTAGGATGACTACATACTTTGAGAAAAGTTTAGAATGATTTGGGATTCATGGCGGACAATGGCCAGGTCTACGGACTTAATTTGGAATAGTGGCTATTATACGTCGGGAGATTGGATATGACAAAAAGGAGTTGCTTGATACGAAGAAGGATACAACATGACTTTGGATTGGAATATATTGTCGCACCTTTGGTTGATGTCCATGAGGAGTGAACGAACTTGTACAACTGGTGAATGAGCATGGGCTCAGGATGGATTATTGATTTTGTAGAAATTGTACCAAGTGCAACGGCGTTGGAAGATGTCGGCATGTAAATTTTCACTTGTGGGTTATCTCCTGTGAACAAGTCAGCGATCCCGTGGTTGACGAAGCTTCTGCGAAGAATTTTTAGTGGCTGCCCGGTAAGATGTCAAATATGTAAATGTGACTAGTGATTTAGAGTGTTCGTGAAATGTTAACAGAAGGAATTTTGAGGAATTGGGCGGATTGATTGCGCGGTTGTCTACTTGTGAGGTTTCTGGTTATCGGCATATTGGTGGGTTATTACGAATAAGTAAAGAAAACATCATTGGTAATTTGAGCAAAGTATTGAGGAATGTGTGCTATATTGGGCCTTATCGGTTCATGTTCAAGTTTTGGGAGGACCCAGGATTTATGCTTCATGTCGAGGTGATTTACAAGAAAGGTAATTCAGCCGGTTGTCTCTTTGAGAGGGTGTTCATGTGCTAGCAAAGCCTTTGAGTGGATTATATTCAGGACCAAGTCAAAGTGAGTGACTCTCAACAACGGTCCTAGTGAATTCAAAAGTTAAAATACGGTGCCTAAGGATTTTAAGCCCGTAGTTGGTTAAGAATCGAGCTTTTGCAGCGGATTATGAAAAGGGGCTTGGAGTGTTCTATGATATTTTCGGCTTGCATTGTAGCATTTGAAGGAATGAGAGAAAATGACTTTGGATTCGTTGACGAATTATCAAAATGGGTGTACCAGTTGAGGATGCGAATATACGCACAAATAGGGTATAAGATGGTTCGTGGGATTTGAGACAGCATGGTCTCGTGATATGAGGTCACTCAGGATGAGTGTGGATTTGGGTTCATGATGTTTTGAATGAAGTTATTATTATTCCTAAGGCAATTCCAGAGTAAATTAAAAGAACTCAAATCAGTTAGCAATGGTTGGATTGGCATGATGGTGGCAATGATCAGTTCCTTCAGCGTGTTAAGTTATACATGTGCTTTGTGGCGGTACGTGCGAGGCTTGACGGTCGCCGTAATCGATTTTATGTGGAGGTATTCGAGTGTTATGGCCTGTTATGTGTAGATGGATCCCGGGAGGGTTATGGTGGTTTAGACCACTACTGGAGGTTGGTATTTTCTGCGGGTATGAGAATTCAGTCACGTGTTGCAATGGTTCCCTTGAAATGAGCTAAGTAAAAGGTTTCTATATGATGAAGTATTCACCCTACTAGTGGTTCAGGGGTTATGATGAAATTCTTGTACTGTTGCGCATTGGCATGATTTAGGTGCAGTGGGCAGCATGGAAATTTGAAAGTTGAAGATTAAGGTTGTCGTTTGGTATTGGCAAGAATAACATGAGCTCGGATGACCGAGAAAGGATTCAGATGGTTAGAATAAGATGGTTTTGTCTTTAGTGGCACCTGAGATCGTTGTCTGGTGTGAGAGTCTTTGCATACTGATTGCGGATTCTTGAATTGCTTTACAACGTTTGTGTGGCCGGTAGTATGGATGTGCAAACTCGTTGCCTAGTGCGGAAGGTCGAGGAAACGTGTCCCGCGGAAAGATTTTATAAGTGTGATAAGTAGTCACTTAATTAATTAAAGATTGAAACCAAGTATAGAGATTGTGGTACTATCGTTGATGTGAGAATTTAGGCCTGAAGGGCGCTCGATTCATCTGGTTGTGGACTAGGGAAGTTCGTTTTAGATTTGACAGTTGTTATTGTGTGTCGTGGGAAAAAGGGTTATTGTGAACCCTTGAAAGGTTAATAGCACAGTGCGGTACGATCAAAATCGGCTTGAGGTCCATGGATGGATCTAAATGTGAATGTGGGCTCTATATCAAGTCGGATGTGTTCATTTCAGCATAGCACTCCTTATAGAGGAGTATTCGGACATTGGATGTTGTTTCGTTGTTGGCTATTTCATGTAATACTATGTTGTGACATGTGAGTTGTGAAAAGCTTAATAGATTTCATATGTGTTAAGGTTCCGCGTAGAGATGGTGTTATGTGAGCAGGATGGCTCTCGAGATGCAAATCATATATCGAACCTTAGTCGTGCTTGAGTTTTGTAGCGTATGGCACTATTTGTCTCTCTAGGAATTTCATTATGCACTTCGTGTGCTTGTGGTTGAGATTCGAGTATTTCAATGGTATGAGCATTTTAGCTTGGTAAGTAATTCCTTCATAGATTATTATGTGTGGATCGGGTAGCATGCCGCCACGGGTATCATGGTTGGATCGGGTTACACGCCGCAACAGTGTGATGTTAGTTAACAGTTTCCCATATATATTCTTGTGTGTTTTGTTTCCCATTTTTTGAGAAAGGTTCATAACACCTTTTCGGTTGTCTAATTAGTTACGTGGGTAGAGAAGTTCTTTCCAGAGTTCGTTTTCCTTATGTATCACATTCGAGTTGGTAGCTTGTTGGCACGTTGTGGCATCATATGAGACTATTGGTCGTATTTGAGGTGGCTTGTTGCCTGAGCAGCTCGTACTGGGTGAGACGAGATTATTGGATCTGGGATCAGTGCGATCGAATTATATGAAGCATATTAAAGAGCAAATATCATTATTTGGTTCATAATGAGGTAATGGTTTCTGTCAGGAGGAGAGACTCAGCGAATTGTTGAATCGACAGTTGGTTATGAATTTCTACACATCTCTTCCGTTGTGGCGGTATTGCAAGAGTTGGAACAAGACTTATATATGTCATGAGGTGAATTGTGAACATTGGATTCGTGAAATTTCGGCTATTGTTATCAGAGGATATGATTATGATCATGTGAGTTATGCAGTGCATAGTATGGATTCAACAAAGGTATGCAATCATGTATTGGTGCATCACATAGATATTGATACGGTGTTCGTATGATGGAAGCGGGCCTAGCAGAGAATTCTGGATGTTGGAATTGGGCTCTAAGGCCTATTTGGCTAAGAAAAAGAGAAAATCTTCATATTAGCTCAGGCAAATGTGATCAACTAAGTTGTGGTAGCATGAGTAGGTGCATGAGGAGTTAAACAGTGATTTCAAACAACTCCAGAGCAGTCCTTAGCATGTTCGAGGACGAACATATGTCTAAGTGGGAGAGAATGTAACGACCTGACCGATTATTTTGAGCTCTAGTGCGTCGTTCGGCAGTTTGAGGCCATGAACAGCTTTACTTCGGGTATTATGACTTATACACATGGACGGAATTAGATTTTCGGAAGTTCAAAGTTGATTTGGAAAGAAAATTCTCATTTCGGAAGCCTTAAGTTGGAAGAATTGATTAAGGTTGGATTTTTGAGTAAATGACCTCAGAATCGTATTTGAAAGTTCTAGCAGGTTCGTATGATGATTTTGGACTTGGGTATGTCCGGATCGGGGTTTGGATGATCGGGAGCATTTCGGCGCCTATTGTGGAAGTAAGCATTTGGAAGAATTTCATGAATTCAGGGTGGAGGTGTATTTTATGTTATTAATGTCCGTTTAGGATTTCGATATGGGGATAACTCCGTGTGGTGATTCTGGTATTGGCAGCGCGTCCGAAAGTGGATTTCAAGGTCCGTAGGTCATTTTGGGGTCATTTGGCGAAAGTTAGGAATTTGAAGGTTTTTGAGAAGTTTGACCAGAAGTGGACTTTTTGATATCGGGGTCGAATTCCGATTCCAGAAATTGGAGTAGGTCCGTAATGTCAAACGTGACTTGCGTGCAAAATTTGAGGTCAATCGGACGTGATTTGATAGGTTTCGGCATCGAATGAAGAAGTTTGAAGTTCTAAAGTTTATAAAGTTTGAATTCAAGTGCGATTCATGGTTTAACCGTTGTTTGATGTGATTTGAAGCCTCGAGTAGGTTCGCATTATGTTTGAGGACTGGTTGGTATGATTGGATGGGGTCCTCGGGGCCTCAGATGGATTTCAGGCGGTTAACGAATAGAAATTAGGAGTTGAGGAAGAGTTGAAGTAGCTGGGCACCTGGTGTAACCGCACCTGCGTGAAGAGGGCCACAGGTGTGAGCCCGCAGGTGCCGGAGATGGCTCGCAAAAGCGGAAGGTGCCCGACCGCTGAGAACCGCATAAGCGAAAATATTTGTGCACCTGCTATGGCGCAGGTGCGATGCCAGTCGCCGTAGAAGTGGAAAGAGTCACAGATGCGGAGGAGGAAGCCGCAGAAGCGGAAGCGCAGATGCAGCCAAGGAGCCGCAGGTGCGGAAAGTCGCTGGGGCAGTGAGATTTCTTTAAAATGGGACTTGGCCCATTTTCCTCCCATTTTTCATTTCGTTTGGGCGATTTTGGAGAGTTTCAAGGGGAGATTTTCATCAAGCAACTCAAGGTATGTGATTCCTACTTATTATAAGTCAAATACATAGTTTATATAAGGATTTAAACATGTAGATTAGTATAAATTGTGGGGTTTTTGGTAGAAGACCTAGAATTTGGTATTTTGGATTTTGACCACGAATTTGGGCATGAAATTAGAAATAAATTATATATTTGAGTTCGTGAAGTTATGGGTAAAGTTTATTTTCGAAAATATTCAGAATCCGGGCGCGTGGGCCCGAGGGTGATTTTATCGACTTTCCTAGCGGAGTTGGGAATTATTGTAAATTGAATTGTTATGAGTATTAGAGTATATTTTCATTGGTTTGTGCATTGTTTGGCTAGTTTTGGAGCGTTGCGCATCGGATTGAGGTGTTAGAGCGACGTTGGAGCCGGTTATGGAACTTCGGAGCGAGGTAAGTCTCATTTCTAACCTTGTAAGATTGAATTAACCCCATAGGTGAACTAAATTATTATGTACTTCTATTTGTGAGGGCTACGTATGCATGAGGTGAAAAAGAGTCTGTATGTAGCTACTAGCTATGCCTATGTCTAGGTAGTTTTAGGCTTACATCATGCCTTGTTGATATTGTTATTGATTTATGTTTATTGTTTGCCTTGAGAGGGAGTGAGATTGAGTTTGCTTATTAAATATTTTGGAAGGAGTTGAAATTGAGGAAAAGTTGCGATCTTAAAAGTTTTCATTTGAACTTCATATTTTGAAAAGAATGGAAGAATACTGTAATAATTTAAGAAATCTATGTGTGACCGCGTCGCAAGTATGATCCGCGAGCGGGGTAGTTCCTTAAATTTATATTTGACCGCGTCGCATGTATGATACGCGAGCGGGTTAATTTCTTAAATTTATATTTGATCATGTCGCATGTATGATTCGCGAGCGGGTTAATAGATGCATCTATGGTTCGCGCCGTTCGACCCTCGAGAGTGCACAATTTACATTTATGTTGGATCGGGCCGAACGTCATCGGTGGAATTTGTGTGTGATAATAAAACTGGAAGTCCCTTTTATAATTGGTATAAATTCATTGTTTGTGTGATCATATGTTTTAACGAAAGGAAGTGATTAGGTTCTTAAATATAGTGAAGACTTGTTCAGTTATTTCTTGTTCTGAGTATTATTGTTGTATATTATGCTTTAGTAGAATTTCATATTATCATATTATTGGACCACTAATAAGTGTCGGAGTCGACCTCTCGTCACTACTTCTTCGAGGTTAGACTGGATACTTACTGGGTACGCGTTATTTACGTACTCATACTACACTTGTTGTACAGGCACATGTGTATTCGGTGGCCTTACGGGCGCAGCTGCGCGGTTGATACGGGGACTTAGGTGAGCTGCATCTTATGAGACGATTCGCAACCAGTAGAGTCTCCTTCATAGTACTTGTATTTTTTTACCTGTCCAAATTTGTATTTCGGACAGTTATTGTATTTTGTTTAATTCTTAGTAAATGATCATGCACTTGTGATACCAGGTTCTAGGATGATTATGGGATAACTGGAATTGGAAAACATTTTTAATTGTTCTGTAAAGTTCACCTTTTACTAGTTAAATTGAAAGAAATTTATGATTTCGAATATATTAAAATGAGAACTTATTTAATTATTTGGTGTTGGCTTGCCTGACAGTGGTGTCTGGCGCCATCACGACCTTTAATGGATTTTGGGTCGTGACATTGTTGAACAACATCACTCTTAACGTATATGAGAGATCGATACAGAGGGTTTAAAGGCGGGGTTAGAGATAACGAAACATTGGTGCGATCGTAGTGAGCGCTGAATTAGTGCCAATTAATGTAGTTCAAGAGAATACGTCTAGTAAGTTGTGGTAGTTGCTCGAGAGAGAGCTACGACACCCAAAGTACTCACGATCGGTAGAGAATACTTAGGAGAAATTATATAAGACGTAGCGAGAAGGATTCCGACAATTGAGGAAATCATAACTCTAGACCTCCTTAATCTTTTCTCCAACCCTTAGTATCCCTATTTATTAATTCACTACTTTAATTAGTTGAAAAATAAAATCTTAATATTTATAATTTAAAAATTGTTCGAGCTTGTTTTCTTAATATTATTAAACAGTTGTAGCTAAACATTAGTTCTTTGTGGAATTAAACTCCGAAATCTTAGACCGACTTATATTTGCAGCTACCGCTTAGTCCTTTTTATAAAGTATCATTGGGCATGATCACTTATACTTTCACATCTTGCTAGAAACATAGTCGCACTCGCACATTACTGTTTTAATAGTAATTTTATCTGAATTGTATAAGCTTTTGTAAACCGTAAAAAATAATCGAATTTGTGCTTTTGATGATCAATTTATTACATTGTTACTTTGGCCAATTTAAGAAAGTAACTGATCATTGACCAATAGATATGAGTTTTTTTTTCTTTGAACAAACAGGAAACATATATATTAAAAACTAAAAATAGTTTGTTACATCATGGCTTAATAGTGTGTCACTTAGGACACATTAATTTTCTAGGCTTACTAATCTATTGCAAGCATCCATCGACAGGTACTTAACAAAACAACGGTCATTGTCTACATCATACTTAACAAGATTAAAAACAACATTTGGAGGAGACACACAAAAAAATTTCTTCCTTCCTGGAGTCCTTTCCATCTTCGCCATGGTGTGAGCGACACTGTTGCATCCCCTAAACGTGTGCTAGAGGGGGGTCACCTTCCCTTGGTGCATTAACGACCTGCAAAAATTAACAACATTATCAAACAGTCTATTGCCATATTGTATAATAGATATGAGTTTAGCTTTATATCTTTTTTCTTTTCAAACGTTTAGCTTTTTTCATATATATTTAGAAAACAATACATGAAAGCATAGTGAAAGGGATGGATGATGTTCACCGCTTATGTGATCAATATTGTTCTAAAAAAATTAATTGAATAGTTTTACTCGTAGAAATAACAACATACCAATTCAACTTCTAGCCACAACAATCTATATAAGATGTTATGTATTCATCTCTGCAAAATGATTAGCAATCACCATTAACATGTACTCCTATATGCTTATCCTATTTCACGCGCATGATATTTTTTTATGTTAGCGAAAATATAACTTTATAAGTTTGAATTGAAGTCTTCTTGAACTTCTTTTGCTATAATTTACAACAACAACAATAATATATCCAGTGTAATCTCGTAATGTGGGATATGGAGAACGTAAAGTGTATACAAATCTTACTTCTACCTTGTGGAGATAGAAATGTTGTTTCCGAAATACCCTCGGCTCAAGAAAATAATTCTCAGCAGGTTTGAATAAGAGAACAGTAATAAAGAGGTCATGTCGGAAATACTAAAAATAAGAACATTAACAACAAAAATAACACAACATTAATATAACCAAGCAAGGGCTACAACATATGCTACTAGACACCACCAACAACAACAACAACGACCCAGTATAATCCCACAAGTGGGGTCTGGGGAGGGTAATATGTACGCAGACCTTACCTCTACCCCGAAGGGTAGAGAGGCTGTTTCCAGGAGACCCTCGGCTCAAAAAAGCAATAGGAGATGATATATTAGTACCATAAAAATGCGTAATAAAAATAACAACAATATATAAGAGATATGAAATATGAAATACAGAATACGAAATACGAAATACGAAATAGATGGCTGGTATAGTACAACTAGAAGGTAAAGCCCTGCATCAATAGACAACCAATGACATTCCTAGTCTAACTCCTAACTGGATAGTCTCACTCTATTGTGCTGTAGAAATATTCACACTCTCCCATAACCTACAACCTTAATGCTCGACCTCCATAATTCCCTATCAAGGGCCATGTCCTCAGTAATCCTAAGTCGCGCCATGTCCTGTCTGATCACCTCTCCCCAATACTTCTTAGGTCTTCCTCTACCTCTCCGCGTGCCCACTACAGCCAGTCGCTCACACCTCCTCACCGGTGCATCAGTGCTCCTCCTCTGAATGTGCCCGAACCATCTGAGTCTTACTTCCCGCATCTTGTCCTCCATGGGGGCCACACCCACCTTCTCTCGAATATCTTCATTCCTAATCTTATCCATCCTTGTATGCCCGCACATCCACCTCAACATCCTCATCTCTGCTACTTTCATCTTCTGGATGTGTGAGTTCTTTACCGGCCAACATTCAGTTCCATACAACATGGCAGGCCTAACCACTGCTCTATAAAACTTACCTTTTAGTAACGGTGGCACTTTCTTGTCACACAAGACTCCCGACGCTAACCTCCACTTCATCTACCCCACCCCTATACGGTGTGTGACATCCTCGTCAATTTCCCTGATCCCCTGAATAACCGATCCAAGGTACTTGAAACTACCTCTCTTGGGAATGACTTGAGAGTCAAGCCTCACTTCAACTCCCGCTTCCATCGGCTCAACTCCAAATTTGCACTCGAGGTATTCCGTCTTCGTCCTACTCAACTTGAAACCTTTAGACTCAAGAGCATGTCTCCAAATCTCTAGCCTCTCGTTGACGCCGCCTCTTGTCTCGTCAATTAGAATAATGTCATCAGCAAATAGCATGCACCATGGAACCTCCCCTTGAATATGATGAGTCAGTGCATCCATCACCAGGGCAAATAGGAATGGGCTGAGCGCAGACCCTTGGTGCAACCCCGTAATAACTGGAAAGTGTTCAGAGTCGCCTCCTACTGTCCTAACCCGAGTCTTAGCTCCATCATACATGTCTTTAATCACCCTAATATAGTTACTCGGGACCCCTTTATCCTCTAAGCAGCTCCATAAGACCTTCCTAGGAACCTTATCGTACGCTTTCTCCAGATCAATAAACACCATGTGGAGATCCTTCTTCTTATCTCTGTACTGTTCCACCATCCTCCTAATAAGGTGGATAGCTTCTGTGGTAGATCGTCCCGGCATGAACCCGAACTGGTTGTCTGAAATAGACACCGTCCTTCGCACTCTCATTTCTACCACTCTCTCCCAAACTTTCATGGTATGACTTAGTAATTTGATGCCCCTATAGTTGTTACAGCTCTTGGACATCACCTTTGTTCTTATACAACGGGACCATTGTACTCCACCTCCACTCTTCAGGCATTCTATTAGTCTTGAATATAACACTAAACAATGCAGTAAGCCATTCCAAGCCTGCTCTACCCACACACCTCCACAGTTCAACCGGAATTTCGTCTGGCCCGGTAGCTCTGCCCCTTCTCATCTTACGCATTGCCTCCATGACTTCATCGATCTCAATGTCCCTACAATTACTTAATTCATGGTGACTGTCGGCATTCCTCGATTCCCCAAGTATAATATCCTGATCCCCTTCTTCACTTAGAAGTTTATGAAAGTAGGTCTGCCACCTCCTCTTAATCTGGTCATCTCCCATCAAAACTTTGTCGTCATCATCTTTTATGCACCTCACTTGGTCCAGATCCCGAGTTGTCCTCTCTCTCGCCTTAGAGAGTCGGAATAACTTCTTCTCCACATCTTTGTTCCTTAGTTCCTCATACAGACGAGCAAAAGCTGTCGTCTTAGCCTCCGTCACTGCCATCTTCGCCTCCTTCCTAGCTACCTTATACTTTTGATTGTTCTCTCTCTTCTCCTCCTCGTCAGTGCTCCCTACTAACCTTAGGTAAGTCGCCTTCTTTGCTTCCACTATACCTTGGACAACCGCATTCCACCACCAATCTTCTTTGTGTCCACCATAGTGGCCCGTAGATATCCCTAACACCTCTCTCGCCACCTTTCTTATACAGTCCGCCGTCGTCGACCACATTGTGTTTGCGTCCCCACTACTTCTCCAAGCTCCCATTGCCGATAACCTTCCTTCCAACTCTTTAGCTTTATCCTTAGTTAAGACGCCCCACCTAATACAAATGTCCTTGTACTGACCTCTTCTTCCTCCTTATCCTAATACAAATGTCCATCACCAAAAGCCTATGCTGCGTTGAGAGGGTCTCACCTGGGATACAGAGCCCTAAACTCGATGGCCTACTAACCCTCAACCTAGTCTTCGACGTCCATATTTTTCTATTTAGGGCCATATGTCCTCGGCAAGTTGGAGATATGTTATGTCCTGTCTAGTTACTTCTCCCCAATACTTCTTCGGCCTACCTCTACCTCTTCTCAGATCCCACAAATAACCATTCTCTCGCACTTTCTCACCGGGGCATCTGTGGATCTCTTCTTCACATGTCTGTATCACCTTAGCCTCGCTTCCCTCATCCTGTCATCTATAGAGGCCACTCCTACCTTGTCCAAATAACTGTGTTCCTAATCATATCCTCTTAGTATGACCACACATGCACCTCAGCATATTCATCTCCGCTACTTTTATCTTCTGAGCATGAGAGTTCTTGACTAGCCAACACTTTGCCTCATATAACATAGTTGGTCTAACAATCACCCTATAGAACTTACCTTTAAGTCGGTGGCACCTTCTTATCACATAAGACACCGGATGTGATCTTCCATTTCATCCACCTACTCCAATACGATGTGTGACATCATCGTCAATCTCACCATTCCTTTGGATTATTGACCCCAGATACTTGAAATTCTCTTTCTTAGGGATGACTTGTGTATCAATCTTCCATCTGCCTCATGAATTTTATTATTCAACTTTCACTCCAAGTACCCCGTCTTAGTCATACTCAACCTAAAGCCTTTAGACTCCAGGGTCTCTCTCTAGACCTCCAGCCTCATGTTAGCTCCGATGCGCGTCTCGTCTATCAATACTTTGATATCTGCAAATAGCATACACCATGACATCTCCCCTTGAATATGTTGCGTCAATATATCCATCACCAAGGCAAAAAGAAATGGGCTAAGAGCTGATCCCTAGTGCAACCCTATAACTATTGGGAAGTACCCAAGTCTCCTCCCACTGCTCTTACCTGGGTTTTGGCCCCATCATATATGACCTTAATCGCCCTAATGTTTGCCACAACTACACCTCTTACCTCTAAACATCTCCACAGAATCTCCCTCAGGACTTTGTCGTATGTTTTTTCTAGGTCAATAAACACCATATGTAAGTCTTTCTTCTTTTCTCTGTACTGCTCCACCAATCTCCTAACAAGATGAACGACTTATGTAGCAGATCACCCCAACATGAATCCGAATTTATTTTCGGATCTTTTGATATGATTTAAAATTAAAAATTTATTTCAAGTTCTGTTGACCTTTCTTCATTACTTATTGTATCTTTTTGGTCTAATCAAAATGTTATCACATTATAAAATACATGTTTGGCATTTTATTTACTAAGGGATCGTTTGGTATGAGGTATAAAAAGGTATAGTGTTGGTATAAAAAATTAATACCACCTTAATACTTTGTTTAGTTAGCAAACTTGGTATAACTTATTCCGGGATTAAAATTAGTACCGAAATAACTTATACCTTGTAGAGGGTAGGGTAATTAGTGTCGGGGTAACTTATACATTTTTCTTAGAAATTATGCAATTGTCATTTTAATACAACATACTAAACAGTAGATAAAAAATAATACCAGAATAACTAATCTCAGTATAACTAATCACAGTATAACTTATCCCAGCATAACTTATCCCGACATAAGTCGTATTCAAACCAAACAACCTCTAAGTGTCCACTTATTCTTAAATAAATAGAAGTGAGTAAAATCCATCCAGTCCCATAGTTGGGATTCTCCAAATCTGATGCGTGTCATGCATGTAGGAGTTACATATATCCTTGCTAGTGTCCGTCCATCTCACAAGAGTTTTTCTTATTTCTTATGTTATAGATTTTCTTATGTTATAAATTTTTGTAATCTCATATATATATGCAAAAAGGAGAACCGTCAAAGAGTTTAATGACCATCCAGCCAAAACATAATAAAAAATTTAAGGGGTTTCAAGTATTACAACCATTAAATATATTAACATTTCAAGGGGTGTACACTAATAAATACTACTTGTTTAGACAAGTAATAATTCAGTTATTTATTTAATATATACATGTAACAATGTGAATATACATTACTAATATTATAATAATTTATAATATACTAATTTTAGTGTACGTGCATTGTATGTGTCTATAGTGTCTATCAATTAAAAATATATACATTAACGTTAAAAATAAAATACAATATTTGTTTAAATGATAAAATAATTTTCCGCATGGTAATTATATTAAATACCTTTTGAATATGTACATATAATGAATTTAGTTAAATTAGTTGTACATTATTATGAATTTATACATATCTTATAATATAGTTTACAAATATGTTAAATTGTATCTCACCTAATATCTCTTTATGATTACAATTTGGCTTCTAGTAATTCGTCCTTATTTCTTTAAATTTGCATTTAACCAATTTAATTCATAATACTATAATTAAATTTTATTTTATATTCTGATTTCTTGTATTGCCGATGGTCTTTTTCGGAAAAATAATTTATGTACTCTAAGATCTGTGTAAACTTGAAAAATATTTTTACCTTGATGAATTTGGAAAGGAATAAAATTGGATTATTTTTCTAGTTAGTTAATCAAATCCAGAGAAAAAAAGGCCAATTCAAATACTTAATTATCTTTTAATCACTAATATAATTAATTTATTTTTTGAGGATTTAAACTATTAATATTAGCTCATATAATAAAATAAATTTTTAATTATAAATATAATTTTATCTACAAAATTCTATTGTCAAATGATAAAAAATCGGACTTTTGCACTTTATGTTTGTCGTTGCATTAGTAAATGACTTTTGTCAATGTCACGACCCAAATTTTTCACCTACGGAAATCGTGATGACGCCTACTAATGTGAGCTAGGCAAGCCGACTATTGAACAAATTACCTTTTTACCCATTTAATATTCTGAAAAAAGATAAACGGTACACTGTTTCTAAATTAAAAAATTGAAAGAGGAATGAAGGGATAGAGGGAGACGCCAGGGTCTGCGGACGCCTGCAGGTCTACCTTGGATCTCCGCGTGGACTGAAGGCAGCCACCCAATCTACGGTCCAAATGCTTCTGCACATAGTGCAGAATGTAGTATCAGCACAACCGACCCCGTGTACTGGTAAGTGCCTAGCCTAACCTCGACAAAGTAGTGACGAGGCTAGGACCAGACTACCAAATAAACCTGTGCAATTCAACTATATACAGCGGAAAAGAAGAACAGTAATATACAATCAAGTATGAGAGGGGTAACATGTTGCGGGGGAGCTATAAATTTAGAATAGAAAGACAACATGTAATTGAAAGAAACAACATATCTCAGATATCAACAAGGAACCATAAATCAATAAGTGCACGGCATCACCCTTCGTGCTTTTACTCTCGACCTCACCAAAGGAATCAAATAATGAAAATGTGCACGACATCACCCTTCGTGTTTTTACTCTCGTCCTCACCATATAATCATATAATCGGCATGGAATGGTACATCGTGCGGCACAACACCACCCTTCGTGCTTTACACTCTTTCCTCACAAATCATACAAGGCATCACCCTTCGTGCTTTACCACTCTTCCTCACCAAAATAATACATGACATCACCCTTCGTGCTTTTACACTCTTCCTCACCCAAACAACAATCACAAACAATAGGGCAAGGGAATAAATGAAATTACGATAAGAATCGCGGCAAGGGAACAATAGTTCAACAATCAAGCCCCGACAATGGAATAACATCAAAAGAAACATCAATATCCCGACAAGGGAGCTAATATAATGATTTTCTTCTCTTTTTCACTTTTACTTCACAACTCACTTCACCACTTTGAGCCAATACTCTAAAAGGTTCAATTTCTACTTATACTTTCACATTTCATTGTACAACTCGAGCCAACGCTCCTCAATGTTCAAATATCACAATTACTTCCATAAACTTTGCCCAACAATAGAAATCATCATCAAAACATGAATAATACAACGAAGCCATAATAGTCACAATATAAGACTCACGGGCATGCTTGACACCAACGTATAGATACTCGTCATCATGCCTATATGTCGTACTCGACAAATACCACATAGCAAATAGGACTCGACTCCTAATCCCTCAAGATAAGGTTAGACCAAACACTTTCCTCGATGCCACGAACACAATTCAAGCCTATACTATCGCTTTACCTCGTGATTCCACCACCAATTCGCTCATATCTAGCAACAAGTTACTTAATTACATCAATAAATGCTAAATGAATCAATTTTAATGCATGAAAATGAGTTTTCTAAAGTTTTACCCAAAAAGTCAAAATTGCCCCCGGGCCCACATGGTCAAAACTCGAGGTTTGAATCAAAACCCGCTTACCAATTCCCCCATGAACTCAAATATATAATTTGTTTTGAAATCGGACCTCAAATCGAGGTCCAAATCCCCAATTTTTGAAAACCTAGGTTCTACCCAAAACACCCAATTTCCCCCATGAAAATCATTGATTTTGAGTTGAAATCATGTGAAAAGATGTTAATGACTGAATGAAACGAGTTAAAATTGACTTACAATCGATTTGGAAGAAGATTTGTCTTTGAAAAATAGCCAGGAGTGTTTTGGTTTTGAAAGAGTGTGAAAAATGAGAGATTTTCGGCTAAGTTATAAAATTGCAGGTTGCAGATATGGGAATTGTGACCAGGGTTCGCAATTGCGAACCCCGAACTCTGCTATGTTTGCATTTGCGAAGGAGGTTCTCGCATTTCCGAGTTGGGAAATGCGAACAAAGGGTCGCATTTGCGATAACATGCCCAAAAGGGGCGTATCGCATTTGCGAAGGAAATCTCGCATTTGCGAGGAAGAGCTGGCATGGGCTGTTTCGCATTTGCAACTCAGCCTTCGCATTTGTAAGCCAGGCTTTGCAAATGCGAAGCCTGCAGGCCTGATCACACCAGCTAAAAACCTGCAATTCACCAAGTCCAAAATCCACCACGTGGCCTATCCAAAACTCACTCGAGCCCTCGGGGCTCCAAACCAAACATGCACACCAACCTAAAAACATCATACGGGCTCGCTCGTGTACTCAAATCACTAAAATAACATCAACAACTATGAATTTAGCATCAAAATCATGAAATTTTCTTAAGAACTTCAAAATTCCAATTTTCTCAAAAACGATCCGATTCACGTCGTTTCAAGTCCGTTTCTTACCAAACCTCACAGACTTATCTTAAATCGCATATAAGACCTGTACCCGGCGCCGGATCCAAAATACGGGCCCGATACCATCAAGTTTTAAACTCATTTCATTTCCAAAACTCAGAAATAATTTCAGAAAATAATTTTCTTTAAAAATTCATTTCTCGGGTTTGGGACCTCGGAATTCGATTTCGGGCATATGCCTAAGTCCCATATTTTCCTATGGACCCTCCGGGACCGTCAAATCACAGGTCCGGGTCCGTTTACCCAAAATATTGACCGAAGTCAACTTAAATCTATTTTACAGTCACAATTCATCATTTTTCACAGATCTTCGCATAAGGGCTTTCCGTATACGCGCCCGGACTGTGCACACAAATCGAGGTGATGCCAAAAGAGGTTTTTAAGATCTCGAAATGCAGAATTCATTTTAAAACAGGTGATGACCTTTTGGGTCATCACATTCTCTACCTCTAAAACAAATGTTCGTCCTCGAACGGATATAAGAAGGAAGTACCTGAGTCGGGGAAAAGATGGGGATAACGGCTCCGTATATCGGACTCAGACTCCCAGGTCGATGCCGCAGCGGGCTGGCCTCTCCACTGAACACGAACAGAAGGAAAACTCTTCGATCTCAACTGACGAACCTGCCAGTCTAAAATAGCTACCGACTCCTCCTCATAAGACAAATCCTTGTCCAACTGGACAGTGCTAAAATCTAACATGTGAGATGGATCGCCGTGATATTTCTGAAGCATGGACACATGAAACACTGGATGCATGGATGATAAGCTCGGGGCAACGCAAGTCTGTAAGCCACCTCTCCCACCCGATCAAGAATCTCAAACGGGCCAATGAACCTAGGGCTAAGCTTCCCTTCTTCCCAAATCTCATCACGCCCTTCATAGGCGACACTCAAAGCAATACTCGCTCACCGACCATGAATGCCAAATCACAAACCTTGCGGTCGGCATAACTCTTTTTCCTGGACTGAGTTGTACGAAGCCTATCCTGAATAATCCTGACCTTGTCCAAGGCATCCTGTACTAGATTCGTACCCAAGAACCGAGCCTCTCCCGGCTCAAACCATCCAACTGACAACCGACACCGCCTACCATACAAAGCCTCATATAGAGCCATCTAGATACTCGACTGCTAGCTGTTGTTGTAGGCAAACTCTGCCAACAGCAAAAACTGATCCCACGAGCCTCAAAAGTCAATGACACAAGCTCGGAGCATATCCTCCAAAGTCTGAATGGTCCGCTCGGACTATCCATCCATCTGAAGATGAAACATTGTGCTCAACTCAACTCGTGTGCCCAACTCTCGCTGAACTGCTCTCCATAAATAGGAGGTAACCTACGTACCTTGATCCGAAATGATAGACTTGGGCACACCATAAAGACAAACAATCTCCCGGATATAGATCTTAGCTAACCCCTTGGAGAGTAGGAGACTGCCATAGGAATGAAATGTGCTGACTTGGTCAGCCTATCAATAATAACCCACACTACGTCAAACTTCCACTGAGTCCGTAGGAGTCCAATAATGAAGTCCATAGTGATCCGCTCCCACTTCCACTAGGGAAGCTCAATCCTCTGAAACAAACCACCAGGCCTCTGATGCTCGTAATTAACCTGCTGACAGTTCAAACACCGAGCCACATATGCAACGATATCCTTCTTCATTCTCCGCCACTAATAATGCTGCCACAAATCCTGATACATCTTAGCGGCGCCTGGGTAAATAGAGTACCGGGAACTATGGGCCTCCTCTAAAATCAACACTCGAAGCCCATCAACATTAGGCACACAGATTCGACCCTGCAATCTCAAAACTCCATCATCACCTAAAGTAACCTGCTTGGCACCTCCGTACTGCATCGTGTCTCTGAGGATACACAAATGGGGATCATCATACTACCGATCACGTATACGCTCTAATAAATAAGAACGAGCGACCGTACAAGCTAACACGCGGCTGGGCTCAGAAACATCCAACCTCATGAACTGATAGGCCAAAGCCTGAACATCCAAAGCAAGCGGTCTCTCACCGACCGAAATATAAGCAAGACTGGCCATACTGACTGACTTCCTACTCAAAGCATCGGCCACCACATTGGACTTTCCCGGATGATATAAGATGGTGATATCATAGTCCTTTAATAGCTCCAACCACCTCATCTGCCTCAAATTTAGCTCCTTTTGCTTGAACAAATACTGCAGACTCTTGTGATCCGTGAACACCTCACATGCCACACCATACAGATAATGCCTCCAAATCTTCAACGTGTGAACAATGGCTACTAACTCCAAATCATGAACCGGATAGTTATTTTCATGAATCTTCAACTACCGTGAAGCATATGCAATGACCTTGCCATCCTACATCAACAATGCACCAAGTCCAATACGAGATGCATTATAATAAACTGTATAAGGCCCTGAACATGTGGGCAAAACCAACATCGGTGTCGTAGTCAGAGCTGTCTTGAGCTTCTGAAAGCTCGCCTCACACTCGTTCGACCATCTAAACTGGGCACCGTTCTGGGTCAACCTAGTCATCGGGGCTGCGATAGATGAAGACCCCTCCACAAACCGACGATAGTAGCCTGCCAATCCTAAGAAACTCCGAATCTCTATAGCTGATGTTGGTCTAGGACAGTTCTTGACTGCCTCAATCTTCTTCGGATCAACCTGCATACCCTCTGCGGATACAACATGACCGAGGAATGCAACTGAACTCAACTCGAACTCACATTTCGAAAACTTGGCATACAACTGACTATCCCTCAAAGTTTGAAGAACCACTCTAAGATGCTGCTCATGCTCTTCCCGGCTACGGGAATAGATCAAAATATCATCAATGAAGACTATCACGAACAAATCCAAGTAAGGCCTGGAAACTCAGTTCATCAACTCCATAAAAGCTGCTAGGGCATTTGTCAACCCGAATGACATCACCAAGAACTCATAATGCTCGTACTGAGTGCAGAAAACTGTTTTAGGGACATCGGATGCCCTAATCCTCAATTGATGGTAGCCAGATCTCAAGTCAATCTTTGAAAATACCTTGGCACCCTCAAGCTGATCAAACAAATCATTAATTCTTGGCAATGGATACTTATTCTTGATTGTAACCTTGTTCAACTGTCGGTAATTGATACACATTCTCATCGAACCGTCCTTCTTCTTAACAAACAACACCGGCGCACCCCAAGGTGAAACAATAGGTCTAATGAAACCTTTCTCCAGCAAGTCTTGCAACTGCTCTTTCAACTCTTTCAACTCAGGCGGGGCCATACGATACGGCGGGATAGAAATGGGCTGAGTGCCCGAAGCCAAATTAATACAAAAGTCAATATCCATGTCGGGTGGCATAACCGGCAAGTCTGAAGGAAATACCTTAGGAAACTCACGAACAACGGGCATAAAATCAATAGAAGGAACCTCAGTACTAGAATCACGAACATAGGCCAAATAGGCCAAACACCCTTTCTCGACCATATGCCGAGCCTTCATATATGAGATAACACTACGGGTAGAATGATCAGGAGTCCCTCTCCACTCTAAACGAGGTAAACCCGGTATGGCTAAGGTCACAATCTTGTCATGGCAGTCTAAGATAACGTGATAAGGTGATAACCAATCCATCCCCAATATGACATCGAAATCAACCATGTCCAGAAGAAGCAAATCTACACGAGTCTCAAGACACTCAATCACAACTATACAATAACGATGGACTCGATCTACCATAATAGAATCACCCACTGGTGTAGACACATAAATATGAGCACTCAAAGAATTACTAGGCATGATCAGATACAATGCAAAATAAGATGACACATATGAGTACGTAGATCCCGGATCAAATAAAATTGAAGCATCTCTACTATAAACCAGAACAGTACCTATGATAACCGCATCGGAAGCATCAGCCTCGGGGCTGGCTGGAAGGGCATAACATCGGGGCTGGGCCCCACCACCCTAAACTACGTCTCTAGGATGGCCTGCTGCTGGCTGGCCTCCACCTCTAGCGGCCTGAGCTCCACCTCTAATACCTCTACCTCCACCTCTAGCACCTCTACCCCCACCTCTAGCTGGCTGGGCGGTCTGTGGAACACTCGGTGCCTGAACCATGGCACGGGAACCCTGATGCTAAGAGCTACTCGGTGCTCGAGGGCAAAACCTAGCAATGTGACCCATATCACCACAAGTGTAACAAGCCCTCGGCTACTGAGACTGCTGACCCTGACGACCTGAATGACCACCCCAAAAACTCTAAAGTGGCGGTGCACTGATAGGAACTGGTGGTGAACTATCGAACTGCTAATTAAAATATTGTATATGGGAACCACGACCACCTAAAGCACCGTGAGAAACCTGAAGTGCTGACTGAAAAGGACTAGGAGGATGGCCTCTACCGTACGAATCCCTGCCTTTAGACGAGGTACCACTGAATCGGCCTGAATGACGAGGCCTCTTGTTAGACCCCTAACCACCTTCCTACGATAGAACCATCTCAACTCTCCTAGCCACATTGGCTGCCTCCTGGAAAGAAATCTTACTCCCAGTCTCCTTGGACATCTGAAGTCAAATCGGCTGAATAAGTCCCTTAATGAACCTCCTCTCTCTCTCTCTCTCGGTGGGAAGTATGATAAGAATATGACGGGCCAAGTCGATGAATCTGGTCTCATACTGAGTAACTGTGGAACCTTGCTGGAGACGCTCAAACTGCCTACGATAGATCTCTCTCCGAGTAATAGGGAGAAACTTCTCCAGAAATAGCTGAGTAAACTGCTCCCAAGTCAAAGCTGGTGACTCGGCTGGTCTAGCCAAGCAATAATCTCTTCACCAAGTCTTGGCGGATCCAGACAAGCGAAAAGTAGCAAAATCAACTCCATTGGTCTCCACAATCCCCATGTTCCGAAGAACTTTATGACACATGCCTAGATAATCCTGGGAATCCTCAGAAGATGCACCGCTGAAAGTAGTAGTGAAGAGTTTGGTGAACTTGTCCAACCTCCACAAAGCATCGACAGACATAGCTGCTCCATCACCGGTCTGAGCTACCACACCCGGTTGAACTGCTCCAACTGGCTGAACTGCTGGAGTTTGGAACTGGGGAGCTACCTGCTCCGGAGTGCGAGTAGTAGGAGTCTGAGATCCTCCTCCAGCCTAAGAGACGGCTGTTGCTACAAGAAGTAAACCTGCCCGGGTGACACTCTCCATAAGGCCCACTAGACGGACCAGAGCATCCTGGAGTATGGGGTAGCAATAAACCCCTTTGGGACCTGAGTTGGGCTTACCAGAACTGTCTAGTCTGGAACCTCATCATTAAAGTTAGCCTGAGGCTTTGCCGCTGGTGCTACTACTCTGGGTTGAGCTCTGCCCCTACCTCGTCCTCTAGCACGGCCTCGGCCTCGCCCTCTATCCCTCGTAGGAACTGCTGCTGGGGGCTCGGGCTGCTGGTAGTGGATGAGGAAGCGCGTGTTCTCGTCACCTGCGAAAGAACAGAGTAGAAATTCAATTAGCATTGAGAAACCAAATCGCACGACAAGAAAGAATGAATGCAAAGTTTTTCCTAACTCTGTAGCCCCTAGGGGATAAATACAGACGTCTCCGTACCGATCCCTCAGACTCTACTAAGTTTGTTTGTAAACTGTGAGACCCATATAACCTAGAGCTCTCATACCAACTTGTCACGACCCAGATTTCTCACCCTCGGGAGTCGTGATGGCGCCTACTAATATGAGCTAGGCAAGCCGACTATTGAACAAATTACCTTTTTACCCATTTTATATTCTTTAACAATTATGAATCCATAACATTTAAACAACGAAATTTAACATAAGCAGAAGAAAATGCAATAAACAATTTGAACATGAATCCAATACAACTGTTTGAGCCTCTACTACCCAGAACTGGTATCACAGTTTCACAGACGATCTAAGAATACTACATACAAAGTCTGAAAAAAGATAAATGGTACACTGTTTCTGAATTAAAGAAATAAAACAGGAATACAGGAAGACGCCAGGGCCTGCGGACGCCTGCAAGTCTACCTTGGATCTTCGCGTGGACTGAAGGCAGTCACCCAATCTACGGTCCAAATGTTGTTGCTCCGGGATCTACACATAGTGCAGAGTGTAGTATCAGCACAACCGACCTCATGTGCTGGTAAGTGTCTAGCCTAACCTCGGCGAAGTAGTAACGAGGCTAGGACCAGACTACTAAATAAACATGTGCAATTCAACTATATACAGCGGAAAAGAAGAACAGTAATATACAGTCAAGTATGAGAGGGGTAACATGCTGCGGGGGAGCTATCAATTTAGAATAGAAAGACAACATGTAATTGAAAGAAACAACATATCTCATATATCATCAAGGAACCATAAATCAATAAGTGCACGGCATCACACTTCGTGATTTTACTCTCGACCTCACCAAAGCAATCAAATAATGAAAATGTGCACGGCATCAACCTTCGTGCTTTTACTCTCGTCCTCACCATATAATCAATATAATCGTCACGGAATGGTACATCATGCGGCACGGCATCACCCTTCATGCTTTACACTCTTTTCTCATAAATAATACACGGCATCAGCCTTCGTATTTTACCACTCTTCCTTACCAAAACAATACACGACATCACCCTTCGTGCTTTTACACTCTTCCTCACCCAAAAAATAATCACAAACAATCGGGCAAGGGAATAAATGAAATTACGATAAGAATCCTGGCAAGGGAACAATAGTTCAACAATCAAGTCTCGGCAATGGAATAACATCAAAAGAAACATCAACATCCCGGCAAGGGAGCTAATATAATGATTCTCTTCTCTTTTTCACTTTTACTTCACAACTCACTTCACCACTTTGAGCCAATACTCTAAAAGGTTCAGTTTCCACTTATACACTCACATTTCATTGTAAAACTCGAGCCAATGCTCCTCAATGTTCAAATGTCACAATTACTTTCACAAACTTTGCCCAACAATAGAAATTATCATCAAAGCATGAATAATACAACGAAGCCATAATAGTCACAATATAAGACTCACGGGCATGCTTGACACCAACGTATAGATACTCGTCATCATGCCTATACGTCGTACTCGACAAATACCACATAGCAAATAGGACTCGACTCTTAATCCCTCAAGCTAAGGTTAGACCAAACACTTACCTCGATGCCAAGAAAACAATTCAAGCCTCTACTATCGCTTTACCTCGTGATTCCACCACTAATTCGTTCGCATCTAGCAACAAGTTACTTAATTACATCAATAAATGCTAAATGAATCAATTTTAATGCATGAAAACGAGTTTTCTAAAGTTTTACCCAAAAGTCAAAATTGCCCCCGGGCCCACATGGTCAAAACTCGAGGTTCGAATCAAAACCCGCTTACCCATTCCCCCACGAACCCAAATATATAATTTGTTTTGAAATCGGACCTCAAATCGAGGTCCGAATCCCCAATTTTTTAAAAACCTGGGTTCTACCCAAAACACCCAATTCCCTCCATGAAAATCATTGATTTTGAGTTGAAATCATGTGAAAAGATGTTAATGATTGAAGGAAACGAGTTAAAATTGGCTTACAATCGATTTAGAAGAAGAGTTGTCTTTGAAAAATCGCCCAGGAGTGTTTTGGTTTTGAAAGAGTGTGAAAAATGAGAGATTTTCGGTTAAGTTATAAAATTGCAGGTTGCAGATATGGGAATTGCGACCAGGGTTCGCAATCGCGAACCCCGAACTCTGCTATGTTCGCATTTGCGAAGGGGGCTCTCGCATTTGCGAGTTGGGAAATGCGAACAAAGGGTCGCAGTTGCGATAACAGACCCAAAATGGGCGTATCGCATTTGCGAGGAAGAGCTGGCCTGGGCTGTGTCGCATTTGCGACTCAACCTTCGCAGTTGCGAGCCATGCGAAGCCTGCAGGCCTGATCACACCAACTAAAAACCTGCAATTCACCAAGTCCAAAATCCACCCCGTGGCCTATCCAAAACTCACCCGAGCCCTCGGGGCTCTAAACCAAACATGCACACAAACCTAAATACATCATACGGATTCGCTCGTGTATTCAAATCACTAAAATAACATCAACAACTATGAATTTAGTATCAAAATCATGCAATTTTCTTAAGAACTTCAAATTTTCAATTTTCTAAAAAACGATCTGATTCACGTCTTTTCAAGTCCGTTTCTTACCAAACTTCACAGACTTATCTTAAATCACATATAAGATCTGTATCGGGCGCCGGAACCAAAATACGGGCCTGATACCCTCAAGCTTTAAACTCATTTCATTTCCAAAACTCAGAAATAATTTCAGAAAAAATTTTCTTTAAAAATTTATTTCTCGGGCTTGGGACCTCAAATTTGATTCCGGGCATACGCTCAAGTCCTATATTTTCCTACGGACCCTCCGGGACCGTCAAATCACGGGTCCGGGTCCGTTTACCCAAAATGTTGACCGAAGTCAACTTAAATCCATTTTACAGTCAGAATTCATCATTTTTCACAGATTTTCACATAAGGGCTTTCCGGATACGCGCTCGGACTGTGCACGCAAATCGAGGTGATGCCGAAAGAGATTTTTAAGGCCTCGAAACAGATAATTTATATTAAAATAGGTGATGACCTTCTGGGTCATCACAGTCAATCACTTTTCTCTCTCTTTCTCTTGCTATTATGAAATATTTCGTAATTATTTTTTCTACTAATGTTTTAAAATCTATACTAATATTTATATTTAAGCAAATTATTAATCGAAGAATAAAATTAATAGCTTGTGGACCAATATCACATAGAATACTCATAGCATTTATAGGTTATATATTGATTTGAATAAAGGAAAAAGCAAATTACTTCCTCTTTCTTTATTTTATTTTTTCACATCATAATTGTTCACCTAATATTTAGCATGATTATACAAGTTTTTGGGATACCAAACGTTCAATTGTTAAAATTCATATATAAGGTAAACATATAAATATTTAATGTTATTTAATTATAGTTTAATTTTACATTCATATAAGATAAAACTTTAATAATTTTAAAGTCCTAAATATAAAGAACTCTTACTTAATTCAAATAAGGAAATGTATAATAAGTAATATATTTTGAGGGTGTTTGGCTAAACTTACAAGCTGGTCAAACTAGCTTATAAGCACTTTTCGGCTTATCTACGCGTTTGCTAAAGTTAAAAGTGCTTATTAAGCAAAAAATAAGCCAAAAGCCATAAGCTGGTCACCCCCAGCTTATGATTTTTTAACTTATAAGCACTTTAAGTTTGACCAAGATTTTTACTAATACCGATACTCACTACCTCACGTATTTTTTCAACCTAAACCCCCCGCCTCTTCAAGTCCGCAATTCTCATTGTTTATTTAAGGTAAGCAACTTTTCTATTCCTTTGCATATTTGTATCTATATGATTGTGTATTAATCTTTGAACTGTATGTAGTAAACGGGGACATATCAAATCTTTGGTGTATTGCTTTCTAAGTGTTGTGGTGATGAAGACAACGTTTCTCTTCAAATATTTTATCCTATTTAGGTTTTTGTACTGACAAACTTTTTCAATTTATTAATCATTATAACTTATGATTATATGATTATCATAAAATAAATTATATTTATCGTAAAAATTATCTTATCTAATCACAATTGTATTTAAAATAAAATGACAAGTAGAATATTTTGTATTTGAATCGATCTAGAATCTAAAATTTTGAAGAAATTACGCCCTTATAAGTGTAAACAGTTATAAGGTTATTTAAGTCATTTTAACAGGAAAAAGAGTTTATAAGCACTTTTTTTTATCAAATACAGCAACACCTTATTATCAATTTCAACACTTTATCCAAACATGTAACTGCTTATTTATTAAATTAGTTTCGGCACTTAAAAGTGCATTTCAGCACATAATGCTTATCAACTACTTCAAATCAGTTAATCCAAACAGGCTCCTTATTTAATTTCAAACTCCTAAATATTAGCTAGAAGATAACCAAATGACTATTTTGTCTAGTGTAAACTCTATTTTAAAGGGGGTAAAAAAGGCGAACGGTATTTCGTTAAGGACCTTCGTGCTTTTAATATAGTATAGATTATTTACCATATTTTTATGTTATTTTAGACTTAGTATGAATTTTTATATGTTATTAAATGTTATTTAAAACGGCGTGAAAAGACCAAATGGATACGGGATCGCTTCCGAATAGGGCTCAGGAATAAATTACAAAGAACACCAGTCCTGGCCAGTTACGGACCTTTACAGTAAACCTTAAACCACGAGGCTCCTCACAACCCTTCAACGACAAGTTCAAATGGTCTTGCACTGCTTTCTATGTTAATAAGCATGCTGAGCAGGAACGAGGAGTTCCTAGATTAGTCATTAACTACAAGCCCCTTAATAAGGTGTTAAAATGGATTAAATATCCTATTCCTAATAAAAAGAATCTATTAAACAGATTACATGATGCCATTATATTTTCCAAATTTGGTATTACTCCTTCTTTTATACAATTTAAATGTGTTCCATTATCAAATACAACAACAAACTAAGTTAAACTCCTCATATTCAATATAGTATATATTTATAGACATACCTTTCCTAGTACAAAAAAAATGCACAGTTGTTTTAAATAAAGAAAAGGGTAATTTCGTCATAATGAAATGGCCAAACCAAGTACACCTCTCACACCATCTCCAGCATCTCGTCGACCCCCTTTTCTCCATTCTCGAGAAAAAAGAAAACCCAAACCCACTCTTTTACTTTCGACTCTCTCTCTTTCTCCTTCTCATTCGCCCTTCTTTCTTCGGACAACAACAAGTACAAAACTCCTCTAATCCCATCTTTCAATTTTGGCCCTTTCTGCCCCTCTCCCAATTTACGTTACAAAAACACACTGTTTTCTTCTTCGATTCACAAAATCCAGTCGGTGGTCTAAAACCCCAACACCCCCTTTTCTCGTATAAAACACACACACGCATATAATGCTTGTTGATGTCTTTGAAAAATTTCACTCTAAACAAATTTATTCGTACTTGTTCTTCAAAAGATGGATGTGAATAGCAGGGCTTTGCCATTTCACATCGATCTTAACGAAGCTCCTCTTCCTTCACCTAGGGAAACCGAAAGAGGCCCCTTCTTGGAATATCCTGAACCGGCCCGGGTCAAGAAGGAACCGGTTGAACCGGGTCAAAGAAATGTTGTTCGGGTTTGTTCTTCATGTGAGTTGGGTTCTAGTCGTAGAAGTAGTAGGGACGACCACCAAGAGGAGGAGTGGAAATGCTTTAAGTGTTTGCTGGGTAACAGCAGCGGCGGCGGAGAAAGAGTGAGAGATGGCGGCGGCAGTAGAGGTGGAGGTGGCAGCGGAGTGGGCCTGTTGGATATTAATGCTTCGCCTCCGCGGGAACCGGAGGGGGAACGGGAACGTGTGTTTGTGGACTTAAATGAAGATTTGGTTGTTGCAGGACGAGAAGTGGAGGAGCAAAACCATGGGGCCAAGTATGAATTTTACTTCTTTATTTATCCTTTCTTTTCCGTTTAAAAACACAAATTATGGGTTTATTTTAGCAATGCATGTTGTATATATACATGAAAGGTTCAAACTTTGTGATTTTGACTTGTGTATCTTGATGTTAGACTGTGACTTTTCTTGTATTTGATTGGATACGTTCTTTAATTGTAAATGTTTGATAAAATCACAGTAATGTATTGGAGTAGTCTTGTTTTTTAAACGACGGTGGTGTTCGGGCCAGCTTGTGTGCACCTCGCCTATTCTATCTGGGGAGAAATCACTTATGGGATTTTGATAGTACAGGAGTAGTCTTTGGACATCCTTTCTATGAGCTTCTAAATGAATTCACTGAAATTTGTGGTTACAGTAGATTGAAGTGTGGATCGACGGTTCAATGACTTTCTGTTGATTCTTCTATATTTTTAACTGGAATTTTAGAAAGTATGAACAAGGCTATCCTGAAGTAAAGGAAGAAAAACAAAAGATTTATATTAAGATCTAATGACCACATTAGGATTCAAACTCTTTTTGGTTACAAAAGGTAAGTTCTTGTAGCTTTCTTAGCTAGGTTTTCATGGTTTGTCTTATGAGTCTTATAGAAACAGGGAATAAGACTCCTCTTGATGATTCCTCTGTCGATGTCCCTATTATATGTCTTTTTTTTGTTGATAAAAAGTCCCTACTATATGTAAATTGTCATATGTTTTTATTATTCGAGGGTGTCATCTTGACCAAAAAACATGGAGAGGGGAACCAATTACTTGACTGCCAATGTATTGACTTCTTCCATACTAAATGCAAGATATATGCCTATCGGAGCTGTGATATCAGACCAATTCGTTGTAGCTTCAAATTAAGTTAGAAGATCCCTGATGGTGCCTCTCATCTTTTAGACACCATCGTAGTCCCTTCGTCCTATTTTGTATAGTGTTGTTTCACTGAATTAGGAGTTTAAGATGTTAATTCAACTTAATATTATATATTAGTGGTAGTGGAGTAAAATATGAACGTAATGTTGGAAAGTTGGTTTGATAAAGAAAAAATTATATCAGTATTAAATTTCAGTATTTACATGAATTTGAATTGTTGATAATTATGGAACTTTTATAGAGTGATATTATTAATAGAATGGTGCAAATGTTTCCGGACGCCTAGAATGGAGCCGTGGAAATTTGGATATTTAGTCCCAAAATGTAGTTTTTCTTTTCTCTCGCTCTTCCTAACTATTTAAGGGTCTCCCTACCTGCATGTATGAGGTATCTTTCAGGTACTTGCAAAGGTAGTCATAAAGCTAGATAAAAAGAGGAGAAAATTTCTTTTGGATGACAATGTTATTAAAAGTCATCGCCTCATGATGCAAAGCGAGGGGTTATCGCTGTATTGGGGAAGCCATGCGCTTTAGAGATGTGTGCGCTTCAAACAATGCCGTGCAAAGTGGTCCTGACATGAATCCTTGTGAAAAAGGTGATCATGGCGTGAAGCGGTCTAGTCCTCGATTCCCAGCTTTGAGGAGTTGGATTAATATCAATGCTATTTTATATTAGATGCTAACCAGAGTTATTTTAGTTGCACTTTTATCATTATATTGCTAAATTCATGTGTTTGGTAGTTTTTAATTTTCTGCAGCTTGTGTATTTCACTTTAACAGAGCGTGCGCTTCGTTTCTCGCTTTTCACTTTCAGCTTGATAGACCTTGTCTCTTCTTTGCGTTAACTTTTAAAATCATTGTTGGATGGTAATAATGGAAGAAATCATACCACTTGGAAGAATGAGATATAGTAATGTTAAGCAAGAAGGACGATGAGGAACGTGGAACTTCTTTTTGGGATAAGTAATCGAGGATTTCAAACTTGACCCCGAAAGTTTACTTATTAAATAGTTATGGATGTACAACAAAGAGGAAGAGATGATGTGTGAAGAATTTAATTAATTAAAGTATGGTGAATAAGTCCTTGTTGTACCAGAAAGTTAATACTTCCTATTTACCCTTAATGGCATGCTTTTATAGCCACAAAAATCTCATGGCCTGTTTTACACCACAAGTTCCAAACATCTTTCTTTCTTAAACTCTGTGTAACTTCTAAGTCCAAACCGTCAATAAAATGAGACAGAGGGAGTAGCTCACACGGGGTAGGGATCAGGGAACATATTAGAAATATATGACATGTATTTTTTCATTATCGTGCATTTTGATGTTGTGGATGGAAGGACAGTTAAGTTGGTGGCATAATTCCTGGCTAGGCCATACCTCCTAAAGAGCAAGTTATTAGTTTTACTTTGAACATCATGGAGGTGACCACTGCTTAGTGTAGTTCAGAAATGGGTGGGACTGGGTGGGACTAATATTCTAGAAGGAATTGATTGTTTGTTTGACTGAGAAATTGAGGTGCTGGCCTCTTTGAATTAAGGAGTTAGTTCAGGGTGGATTTTATCGATGAATCATTGTCATAGATCGCACATTGTACTGGCGGATTCTCAGTGCAATCATGCTATAAACATCTAGATTGAGGAATCTGCAATGTCCGACAATGGCCTTAGAAAATGATTTGGTGAGCTAAAGCTTGAGAAGGTTGCATGTTTTTGTTTGGTGTTGGCTCTTATGCATGTCTTACTCAAAACAATGCAGAAAAGGTGAATGTAGATTTGTAGAAGATGCTTCTTCTGTGCAGAAGAAATTGAGGATAGCAAGCACCATCTTTTGCATTGTCCTAGACAATTGTGGAACAATATCAAATATATTTTGGGCTGAGATGGGTAATGTGCCAATGACTATGCAGGAATATTTTTGCTGCCTGCATAAGATGTAAAAATAACTGAGGAAATTATGAGAACAGTCCCAGGTTGTGTGCTAGGTGGCATGGATGGGAGGAACCATAGAGAGTTGTTGCATGTAAGCAATAGACCATGAAGGTCGAGGGATAAGATTTCATATATTGTCAAAGGGAAGAAAGAACATGAGATCTATATTTTGTTCCAAGTATAGATTAGTAATTTAGCAACTAACCATGAAGGTCAAGGTAGAAGATTTTACACATTGTCTAAGGGAAAAAGCCTATCAGATCTGTACTATGTTTCAAGTATGGATTAGTAGTTTAGCATCTAGGGTGCAGCATAGTAATCTATGATGTTGGAATGAGGACTATGGAAGACCAGGGTTCAAAACTAACATGATTCCCCCCCTATTGTCTAAGCATTAATGGGTAGGGTTACTTGATTCTTACACGGGCTGTCCTGGTGGGAGGATGTAGGTACCCGGTTGAATAGTCGTGGTGGCATAATGCTGGCCCAAACCTCACCGTGGTTAAAAAAGTATGGTAGTAGTTTAATCTATTCGTTGACTACTTATCCAAGATAAATTTAGTCTATGTGTTCGCTATTTATAAGAGGTAAGTATATTTGTATCTATCACCCAAAAAAGATGAAAAAAGAAAAGAAAAGAAAAGAAAAGAAAAGAAAAGAAAAGAAAAGAAAAGAAAAGAAAAGAAAAGAAAAGAAAAGAAAAGAAAAGAAAAGAAAAGAGGTCTCCTATTTGTCACATGAAAATTATTATTTGTTAGCTTTTGGTTCAACTCTTATTGATCGGAATAAAAAAGGATTCGTTAGTTTGGACAACCAATGAAATTCATAGGAAATTCTCAGCCAATAATTATTACAACCTGTTAATGAAGAGAACAAATCATTGGGAAACAGATTGGCCTTGGAAAGTGATTTGGAGAAACAAAGTTGCTATTAAAGTTGCATGGTTTGGATGGACTGCTGCTTGAGAAGCTTGCCTCAAAAGCAGTCTTTAGAGGAGAGGTTTTTCACTGTGTAATAGGTGCTATCCGTATGAGGAAGAGATGGAGACTGTGAACTGCCTTCTATTGCTCTGCAGTTTTGCTAGACAGTGTTGGGAATTATTCTTCCGTATATGTGGGATCTCATGGATCATGCCTCAAAGTGTTTAGGGCTTTATTGTAGTGTTAGCAACAACAGAGGACACTTAAAGCATTGAAGCAGATTTAGAGAACCATTCCCTTGTGTATCTGCTGGACTATTTGGCTAGAGAGGAGTAGAGCTTGTTTTGATGGGCAGAGAGATCAGATTGTTAGAGTTAAAAAAAAAATGCTTGCATAATTTGTTTCTTTGGTGTAGGAGTAGTCTAATTGATAATATTGATCGCTACTTGGACTTTCTGGAGCAGTTAGAAAAATGTTGTAACTAACTGCCTGGATATTCCCAGTGGTGTTTTGTTACTTTTTGGTACCATCTTGGTACTCAATTGATGAACCTTTACCTTATCAAAAAAAGAAGTTATTTGTTAGCTTTTGGTAGCATCTCAAAATATTCTTAGTTGGATAAATATTGAGTGGCTCATCTCGGATGACTTAATTTTTGTTACTTCTAGGACCTATCCTTGACCATATTTGCTTTGGTGCTTTAGTGAAGGTGATTCTGGTAGTTCTTCTTGTGGATGTTTGTCCATTCTTGTTGCTGCTTCGAGCAAGAAGGTCATGTCTTCAATGGAGAAAAGCGACCTTAACTGCGTCTTTGAGCTTTATCTTTGATCATATAATGATGATCTGGATATCCTTATTAGCCTTCAGGACTATACAAAGTTGTTGGGTTGTCTAGATACCTTCTGTTCACTTGGTAGTAATTTGAATTATCTCAATTTCACTCAATGGGAATCTCCATCTTCCATTTACATGAAAATTCCTACTGCATCTTCTCCTCTTATTCCTATTCCTTTTTTGTTAATTATCTTTATTTGGTCGAGAATTAAAAATCTAAGATGATGATATTGTCCCTTTTTCGTTGATGTCTGACAAGTCATATGGATAATATTTTAGCTTTGGATTGTTGATCATTTGATTTATTTGCAACTAGTTATTTTTATCTTCAGCCATGAAAGCCAAAATGTAAGTAAGCTTCGCAAGTAATTAAGCTTGGATTCAGGAAAGGCATCTCTTATTGAAAGATTCTGGACATGGTAGCACAAAATTTTCCATTCCCTTATTTACTAGAGAGAATTCCATTTGCTTAGGCTTAACATTTCTTCTTTGGAGGAGATATTGTTTTGGATCGGCGCTCTTTTTCTCATCCATGAATTTGTCCACTAAGCAAGTTATTTATTAGAAGTATCGTAGGCGCCTTGGGAACTGGAAAAAGAAAAAAGGAGAGAAATGAGAATAGCTGGTTGCTTTATTTCCCATGTGAAACGACTACTCCATTTGCATTGGGTGTAAACCAATTGCCCAATGTTTCTGGAGTGGTTCAACTACACACCTTTTCTGCATGAATGGTTTATCTCAAAGAGGTTGTATTTTTTTGGTTTATTGGTATTGGAATGCTGGAAAACATCTTTCACTAGAAGTGGTCTGATAATATTGCATGCCACTACATAGCTTGGTACTCTTTGCACGCACAATTCAGCTATGAAGTTTATAATCTACCTTTGCGCCTGCTTAATTGATCTCGCCACTAGTTAAATAGGGTTAAATCATCCAAAATTTGAATCACTAGTAGACCATCAACATAGAGACGCAATATATTCTATGGATCTTTTATCAGTACATGGACAATTGTATAGTTTAACGGGCTTTCCAGCTTTGATCGTTGCAGAGTGTTGCAAAGGTGAAACTATTGCCCTTCATTTTCAAACAAAAAGGTGAAGTTACTGCCCTAGGCTGAGGATCCAGGAAATGCAAATTTTGGATGCGCAGATTGATTATGGCTGGCTGATGAGAATCAACTAGTTTAGTGCTGAGTTGAATAGGTTCATAATAGGGATGCAAATTTAAAGGAAATAAGTTACTTCAATGTTCTTTTAAGATAGGGTAGCAAAATGTATATACTCTCTACATTCTTAACATCCATTCCTTTTTTGTGCTGTCCAAAATCTTGTCCACCTTTTAAAAGATAAAACTTTTCTTTTGACACTCATCAATGCTTGCTCGAAACTCATGGAAAAAATGGTATCTACTTTTATACTATAGGACATGCATGTATCAAAAGTATCTTTGTCTCCACTTTTAATTCATTTCTATTTAAATCTAATAAATGCTGCTATTACCTAACACCGAGATTAAGGGAATAACAAATTGGATCGATTTGAACATAGAATGTCTTAATTTTATGAAGGGGCTGCAATATTTTTCTCTTCCTTATTCTTTTTTTCTTATAGGTCACAGAAATACATTAATGAGACACCATCGTGGTGTCCAGCCCATTTACTAAGTTATACAACAGGGTTGCAAAAGAAAGGCAGCGCCTTGCCGCCTTTAAAATCAGTTTGAGATTGCCGGCCGTTTTTTCCTGTTTTCATTCATTCTTTTGAGGTAGAATCCCCCCCCCCCTCTTTTCCCCAAGAAAAGGAATTCTTTCCCATCTCCTTTGCAAAATAGCAATGAACTTACTCTGACTAATATAGAGGGAGCAATCGTGCATTTGAGCATCTTGCAAATCAGAATGTAGATCTTATAGATTTATCTACTTATTCTGCTTGACACAACATTTAGTTGTGAAGCAACTATGTTAACTTATTTCTTTAAATCTAGTGTTCTATAAAATGAAAGTTATGCTTACAAATCCTTTAGCAGTAATTTTTTTTAATCTCAATTTGTTCGGAATAATACGGCTATATATGCAATGTTCCTTGACAGTTTTCAACAAGGTTTGAGGGTGTTATTCTTTCGTTATGATTGTGTACAAGCTGTTATACAGAAATTTGTCTCTTTCTGCTGTTGTCTTCTTTGCTATTTTGCCATAAATCATATTAACTCTTGCTGTAGAAGGTATTCTATTTATTGTCACTCTGCAATGCTAATGATTGAACCATGAGAACTTTATTGTTGGTGGTTCAAATACTGAAGGCAAAGTCACATTTCACCTAGGACTGAGTGGACTCTGCTACAACCCTTTCAAAGACAACTTTGCTTGTGAAAAATTGTTGATCAAAAAGAATTTGCTCATGAAAGAATGGATATAAAACATTTGTGTAGCCGATTTAGAAAAAGATGTAAAACATTTCAGTAACATGAGACATAGAATCTGAGACTCATGCTCATCAAGAAAACGAGCAAGCTGTGTTTCCAGGTTTGATATTTTAAATCCTTCTTACCCTTTTTTGGGGGGGGGGGTGGAATATTTACAGACTTCAATATTTATCATCTTATCACCGCTGTGGTGCTCCTGATCATCTCCACTTCTAAAATTCTATGTTTCAAAATTACGAAGTTGATGTCTAATATTTACTAAGTTATTCTGTTCTTTCTTTTCCTTTGCCTCAAAGGGTTAAAGGGCACCAGAATGAATCTATATACTTAAGCTTTATTTACTTCTATGTGTTCCTTTCGAGAGAAAAGTGAGCTCTAATGTTGAATAAGGACTAGGCGTATCCATGTGGCAATGAGGACAAAAACATGCTTTTATCAGTGAATCTGTCCTATATAAAGTACACGGACTTTTTACTTGTTTTGCTTGCTTGTTGGCTTAAGGAAATTGGCACATAAAAGTGCCTCTACTGAAACACGAGTAAAAGGAATTAAAATTTATTTCCTTTTTGAAGAAGAAATTTACTTGTATTGCTTGATTCCTTACTCTTTCTTCCATTAAAAGCGGAACACAGACTTAGAAGTCCGATTAAGTGGTGACTTACATTTATCAAAAACAGAAAAGGAAAAAAGAAAAAGAATATATGGTAATGGTATATCTTACTATAAAAGATATCGTTCTTAAAGGCTTTTCCTTAAACTTCTAACAGACAAGGTGCACAGTTGTGCTTTGGTTTAAGAAATTGTAGCTTAGTCTGAAATACGTGGGTTGCTTAACTTATGCAGCTCCATATCTTTTTTTTTCCTTTCCCTTTCTTGATAATCGAGAGTTCCCCGAGGACAAGTGGTGCACGTTTCGAAACTTGGTGCATAATGAGCTTGCCCCTCTACTTCTCCACTTATATATTGGCTTTTGTCTGCAACTCGGTTCGAACCCATAACGAGTGCCTAATCAACGTATCACGCGCTATGATCTTACCATAATGTCGCACCTAAGATTTGAACCTGGGACCTAGAGCAATTTTATAACTATTTTGTTTGTGCATACTGTAGGGTAAGCAGGCAGTAGATGCTATACCTTCTCTTGCACTCTTTTCTTTTATCTCCTCAATAGATTCTTTTGTCTTGACTAGAGCTCATTGACATTCTCTCCCCTAGCATTTCTCTATTTGGTTGATTGAGTTACATTTGTGGAGAGCGATATCGTTCTATAGCTCCTTTAGTTGTGTGTACAATCCTGTATGCAAGGTTTTTCCCTTTTTTGTAAAATGGTGTTAATAACTTGAATAAGCTTTTTGTGGCTGATTGCAAAAAACTCTTCAAATTTAGTTCTTTAGGAAGTGAAAATTGTCATCTCTTCTTATTCTTACATGTGATTGAGTGGGTCATTACTACTTGGCTTTGAAATTGTTCGATGCTTCTAATTTTGGTATGTGTTTCTATGACCGTCAGATCAGAAACCGTTACCAAGTTATACCTTATATAGGTTGTACCCAAAGGTGTGGCTTAGCGGTCAATCAAGTGGGTTAAACCATGAGACATCAGGGTTTAACGAGTCAAAAGTGCTGGGCAATTTCGTGCCATCTGCCTAAGCCCTAAGCATACTAGCTTGGACACCACTGTTATAAAACAAAGTTATACCTTATATAGGTAGTGGTGGAGTCGGTGAAAGTACGAGTCAATGACCAATATGCTTGCAGATTGATCTAGACTCATCCTTTGTACATGCACATAATGCACCTTTCTTTGATATGCATACCACCTTTATTATCATGTTTAATTGAAACTCTTTCTATTTGTTGGAGAGTAAACTCTTTGTTATGGTAGCAATTGAATTCCCTGTCTTCTGCTTTTGGATGTGCGAAAATAGTATTTACTTCCATTTGCTTATAGATGTAAAGTTTTTGTCAGATATTCTTTTTGGATGGTTTCAGTAATTTTGGAGAATTACTAAATGTGAGATTGATCTAATTAAAAGAACATGGAACAAAATAAAGGTTCCTCAGTATGTTATTGTACAATAATCCACGTCATTAACATTTCCCAGATTTGCTGTATGGAGGCACAAGCAGGTCCATTCTTTTATTCTTACTACCAAGAGGTTCAGTTGTGTTTTAGAGAATATTGATTTTTTCTGCACGGATATTTTTGCCAAACCATGAAGAAGTTAATGTCTTCCTTGACGCTACTCCTTCTGTCTTCTTTTTTTATTTATCATGTAAATGTACTCCTTCTGTCTTCTTTCTCCAACTTTAATGACTTGGCTGCATAAAGTAACATTTAACTTCTGTTTGCGTTAATCTTCCTATCTTAAATCTAGTTGGATTGGTAATGTATTTGGATATTTAAGTGTGATTTTTCATAATATCGAAATGCGGTAGAGCAGGTTTATCTAATGCTTTGAATTCATTTTTTTTCCTGGGCGTGCTGCTTTAGGAGTAACTGGGACATTTTAATTGATATTATGAATATTGTTGGTGTTCACAGAGTTCAAGCTATGAAAAGTTCCTTTTCTACTGGCCATTCCTTCAATGCCCCAACAAGCTCTTTTTTGGTATATAGGGAGAATGGATTTAATTTTCAGAAGACTTCTCTTACAGGGGATATTCATAAGTCACAAATAGAGGACGCAGTACTCCATAGACCTCATTCTGACCAAATAAACCTAAGCATGACTGATCCAGTATTGATGTATGATTCAAGGTATCGGGCATGTCATTTTACTGCAAAGAACTGTGTTCCCCAAAGTGCGAGTCAAGTTTATCTTCAAGGCCTTAGAGAATATATTGCTGGGATGGGAGGTTCTATAGGTGATGGTTGGCATGTCGATTTTAAGTATTGCGACAAAAGATGCAAGACATATGCAGTATATGTTGGACCAGATGGAAGTCCCTTTGAGTTACTTGATGGTGTTGCTCGACATTTGGGGTTGGATCACTCCATGGAGGTTGAGAATGGAGGTAATGGATTTACTTTTGTTCATGAGGGATTATCAAATATCCCAAGGAGTAAAGAAGCTTCAGGTTCTACTAAAGTTCGCAAGAGTGGACAGAGTCGGAGTTCTCCTGGGAGCAGCTTCTTCCGTAATGGTGGCTCTATCTTCAAGTGTATATATCCAAGTGTATGTTCATCCTATTACTTATTTGGTTTATATTGCCCTTCTAGTTTTTGCAATTCTAATCTCCTTATAGCTGGAAGAATCAGTTAGTTTGTTCTGTCTTAAGTACTTGGCAATATTACTGATTAACATTTGACTGTTCTTTCAGGATGTCTTTCCAGTTCAGTTTCAGGACTTCTTTCTTATTTCAGCTGGAAATATTGACCCCCGACCATCATATCACAGCACTAGCGAGATATGGCCTGTGGGTTACTTATCTAGCTGGCACGATAGAATTACAGGATCTTTTTTTGTTTGTGAGGTTGCAGATGGAGGTGATCCTGGCCCAGTTTTCAAGGTCAGGAGGTACCCATGCACCCTGCAGTCTATCCCAATTGGTTCAACGGTCCTTTTAACATCTAAAGGGGATTCTCATATTGGTGAAGATAATGTGGGAAATGGTAATTCAGCAACTTCTAGGCTGGTTGATGAGGAGAGTATTTCAATCCAGGTGATGCTGGAAGAATGCAGCCCACCAGATCTGAATAATGAAACTCATGCCGCTGAGAATCTGCAGAGGGTGAATTCATTACCTGGAAACTTCGGAAATATATGTCCTGGTATTATTGGTCAAGGGGATAGTGTAGGGGAATTTCTTGTGGAAGGGAGATCATCATCATCTGTGTGGGAAATGGTTTCCCAGACTCTTCTACATGCATGCATTGATGCTTATAAGCAAAAAGGTGTAATTCAATTCTGCTGTAGTCATGATGTATATAAAATGGATGAAAAAGAGCCGAGTGAAATTGGTTCATTATCCAAGTTCTCTTACTTAGGTGGTCCCTTCAATTTCCCAAGATTAGTGCAGAGCAACTTTGAGTTTAAAATTGCTTGTGAAATGTTAGTGAAGTGGTTGGAGCAAGACAGATTTGGACTAGAGGCAGACTTTGTGCAAGAAATTATTGAACAGCTTCCTGGTGTATCTGCATGCTCAAATTATAGAATTATTACTAAAAGAAAGCACAACACAACTCTGCAGACAGTGGGAAGTGGGTTCCTGCAGGCTAAAAGAAAGAATCACATGCAGGATGAGACGGAAGCTGTTGAATCTTTCAGAATTTCTGGAACACTCAAAAAGCATCTGGAAGACTCTGACATCAGAGGTCCTTGTCCTTCAGGAAAGCCATTTAGCGCAAAGATTCCAAAATTTTTGATAGGTGACGCGCTCCAGGTATTTTGAGACTTTCGAGTTTGTTGTCTACAAAGAATTGGATATTCCCATATACTTACTATCTTTTTATTTGTATTTTCAAAATCAAATGTGTTTAGGTTTGGGAATTCTTGTTGAGGTTTTCAGAGGTCTTGGGGCTGGAAGCTCCATTTTCATTTGAAGAAATTGAGGAGGAATTAGTTAGTCCATGGATAGACAAAACAAGTTCAATGGAAATGCCTGGATTTGAGATCCAGGATGTCAGAGAGATCACCTTATTAAGAGGTGAAATGGACTCTCTGTCTGGTAGATTGGGTTTTCATCAATATAGCCGATTTACTGGTCTTCTTTTGGCAAAACTTCATGGTCTACTGCTCAAAGCTCTTGTCACCGAGCTGCTCTCAAAAGTTGCTGTCTATGTAGATCCGAATTTCGGTGCAGGAGGATTCAAATCTAAAAGAGGCCGGAAAAAAGATGTTGACAATTTAGCCAGTCTTAAGAAAACTAGACTTGATATGCTTCCCATTAATGAAATTACATGGCCTGAAATTGCTAGGAGGTACATGTTAGCGTTGTTATCCATGGAAGTTAACCTTGAGTCTGCAGAAATTGCTTGCCGAGAGAGTGGGAAGGTTTTCCATTGCTTACAAGGTGATGGTGGGATACTTTGTGGCTCTCTTACGGGAGTTGCTGCATTAGAGGCTGATGCAATGGTAAGATCGATTCATGTGCTGTTTGTTATAGCACATGGTTCCTCTCTTGATTTGATGAGCTAAAGTTTTTGACAACTGAAATTTAAATAAGAACTTTTTGCTGTTTTTTTCCTAGTTTTCATGTCATCAAAGTAATTTATCTTCCATCACATTTCTCGATGATGCTATGGCATGTGTTGCCAAAATCTCTAACTGATTTCACATGATAAGATTAAGGCCCATATTTTGGACTTATCAGAATCTCAAGATGCAAGTAATTTTTTTAAAAATGCAAATGAACTATTTTTTGAGGCGAAATCCAACATAAGTCAGTCTTTAAGTGTTTAGGGTGTCAGTTTTTTTACTTGTGAAGGACATCAAGTAATTAACTTTTCAAAAATAAAAACATCTTAACTTGGAAAACTTAATGAGAAATACTACTAACCACCAGTTTAGAATTACAAAATATTTCAAGTTATTAAAAAGCTTGGTCAAAGAAGAATCTGTTTGACTCACTAAACAGTAACCAAGTTCCCCCCCAAAAAAGGTGGAAGTAGTAGTTGATTATGGTGCATTAAGAACATGCAAGTATGTCAGAAACATCTACCATTTCATGTGCATTGCTATTACATGTTTAACAAGTTAATAACAAATATAAGCTCATTCTGTGAAGTGGATTCTTTCTATTTGGTGCAATCTTTGGCATGATGTAGTTACCATATTAGATGAGAATATGTCTCTTTTAAGCCGCAATGCTAAAGTTTACGCCTGTCGCATGTAGGCTGTAGCATTCTCATTCTCTATACTGAAGGTATTGTCTATGATAGTTTATTGAAGTGTGCATAGCAAAGAAATATTGATAGTTGATTGAAGTGTTGGGGAAAATCACCCACATACAAGGTGCATACAGAAAGTATAGAGTCCTACAGAAAAAAAAAGACGTGGGAAAACGTGATTCTCCGGATAGAGCATCCAATCATCAATATCAGTTAATCATATTTGTTCCAAAGTGTATGGGAAACAGTAGTGTGCCAATAATATCCTCTACAAATGTTTGTTTTTCGGTTGTGATCTGTAACTTGAACTGTTGCATACTATTGATTTATAAATCTTTTAGAAGTGTTGTTAATACATATATCCTTTAGTTGAGTTCTTTTTCTACATTCTGTTGGTACTTTAATCTATATGGAAAAACTGTAAAGAGTAGATCTCTCAAAAGTTGTTTCTGCTCTCCACTTTTACCTTGTCTTGAGAGTTTACTATAGTCAACTTAATAGTTTAAGCTTCTTGCCAATGTTAAATTGATGCGTTTGTTCTTGTCATACCTGCTTTGTGTTTCATACCCTACTTGAAGAGTGCATTTGTTGTGTCCATTTTTGAGCCCATTTGGCTGTGCTGTCTCTTCTTTACTAAATACACTTGCTTCTCCTATTATCTGAGGTCTGTCAAAATTAAGATATTCTGAAGTGCGTGATTTCAGCTTCTTGCAGAGGCTACAAAGAAAATATTTGGATCACTTAAGAGTGGTAGCATTTTTGTTGCTACTGATGAGAAAGAGTCTGATGCCAAAGGAGCTGATGCTGATGATGGAAAAGTCCCAGAGTGGGCGAAGGCGCTGGAGCCAGTAAGGAAGCTACCTACAAATGTCGGGGCTCGAATTAGAAAATGTATCAATGAGGCTTTGGAAAAAGATCCACCTGAATGGGCAAGAAAAATATTGGTGCACTCTATCAGTAAGGAAGTTTACAAGGGAAATGCATCAGGGCCAACGAAGGTGCTGCATGATGAATATCTTGAATATATACTGAATGTGTCAGCTTTGTTAAACGACTTATTTTTTTTAATCAATATTAACTGAATGCAGAGAGCAGTAATTTCTGTCCTGGCTGATGTTAACCGCGAAAATACTTCGCCCAAACCTGAGAAGGAAGAAAAGGTAAAGAGTGCTAGCTCTGTGTCTGATATCATTATGAAACAATGTCGGATTATACTACGGCGAGCTGTTAAAGAAGATAAAGATAAAGTCTTCTGCAATCTTTTGGGGAGAACAGTTCTGAACCCTAATGATAATGACGATGAAGGGCTTCTTGGGCATCCGGCAATGGTATCTCGGCCTTTAGACTTCAGGACCATTGATCTAAAGTTGGCTGCTGGATCCTATGGGGGATCACATGAATCTTTCATCGATGATGTGCGGGAGGTAATGCTTTTAACATGTATATGTGGTCTCAATGATGCATTAAGGATAATATGAAGATCCAATTCTGGTTTCATAAATAAGATATTAGTTGCAGTTTGAAATTTTGTGTAATTGTTGGCATCTATGTTCTTTGATGTCTGGGATTTGCTGGATCATTTTACTTAGAAAGATGCATGATTAGCCCAAGTGTTTCTACAAATTTTCGTTCAATCCTTTTCTTTTTCCTTCAATATGTTTGATTTAATGAGGAGAAAAGTTCAAAATTGCTTATTCTTTGCTTCTTTTAGGTTTGGCATAATATACGGACTGCATACTGCAACAAGTCCAATTTGCTTGAGTTAGCCGGATCCTTGTTGCTGAAATTCGAGGAAGATTATGAAAATGAGGTTTGTTGGTCTTCTAGCCTTTCCTTGGGCTTGTGTTATCCTATTATTTTAAGCCACAGTAAGGAATCACTTTGCCTTACTTTTTTTAATGTTTGTTTTCTTTTATATAAGCATGATGTTTGTTCCCATTAAATAAAAAGCGAAATGATATTGGCTGAAGGTAATTCAAATCTTTAGTTTAGGGAAGGAATCCGCTCCAAGAGCTAGTCTTCTTTTATCCTAAGAATCTGATGCGGTTAGAAAGTGTCGTGGTAGTTCAGTTTGAAAGGAAAGGCAGTTGAGGAAGTCCCCGATATGTTAAGATCCTCTCACTAGTCTTCTTTATATCCTAGCATGAATGATTAATGTTTCTTGAGATTGCTCAACAAGCTGCAAAAGATGAGCCATATGGTACTAGAGTTGGTCCATTTGCTTTTTCTGTGCTTTGATTCAAAAACCTATGGAATATGAGATTGTTTTTGGGGATATTTGATTTTGAAAGTTATCCAATGCAGTGCAGCTTTTCTATGACCTATTATTTTGGTTGAGCAGTTGAGCCTTGCTCCATTGAGTGTGTGATTCAGCCTCTTCTTTGGTTATACTAGTAGGCGTGTTGTCATTCTTGTTGTTTAACTAAGCTTTGGCTTGCTCATTTCTCCCAGGTTCTTCCCTTAATCCAGAAAATTGAGTGTTCAAATGACGGTAGTTTAAGCAGTGAAGATGCAAAAGTGAGAGATGAACTCCTCGCTCATGTGAATGAGAGCTTACTTCCTAAAGCTCCTTGGGAGGAAGGACTCTGCAAAGTATGTGGCATGGATAAAGATGATGTCAATGTTCTTCTTTGTGATGGTTGTGATTCGGAGTACCATACATATTGCTTAGATCCTCCGCTTATTAAAGTTCCTGATGGGGAGTGGTATTGCCCATCTTGTGAAACTAAGGAATCACAGTCCCGGAATGCTTCAGGTTTTCAGATTCTTCGTCAATGCGTTAAAAGGAGGTTGCACAGGAAACTAACTCACAAGTTTATGGAGGAACTTTCTCAATTATCGAGAACCATGGAGTTGAAGGAATATTGGGAGCTTTCTCTGGAGGATGTATGTTCTTCTACTTTCTTCGGTATTTCTATGTTGATATCATAATGTTAGGTTTATGTTACTGTTTGCAGTTGGAAGATGTATGAAATAATATTATTGCTTGATCCTTGAAAGGATTAGCATTTGTCTCGCATGTCTTCCTTTTTGTTTCTGAGACGTCTTCCGAGTTAAATTGACTCGTAGATTATATTGGTAGTGGTAGAAGAATTTCTTAAAGTAATTATTGGAGTTTGTTTCAAAATGTATTCGACAGTTGAAATTTCACTCGGTAAATATGTATAACATGAGAAAATGCATGGAATTGTTAAACAAGTGCTGAAGGATTTGTAGATATCTGAAATTCACGTGTCATAAAAAATTGTATGGGTTTGTCTACATAAGTCCAGTTAGCACTGGAACTTGTTCACATTTTGCTTGGTTGCACTGTTTCTTGAATGTGTACCATGCTGATAGAAGGCTTTAACCTAAATGATGTCTCCACCACATAGCAAGTTAAGCTAATATGTGTAAAGAGGTGATGGTGTCCATTTGAGAGGTCGTAAGTGTAAGATCTGCGGAGTAAAAATCTTTTGTCGCATAATGACCACCGACTAATACTTCGGACAACTTTAAAGGCCTCCATCGAACAATTTTAGGAACATTGTTCCACTGCTATTCCTGTATGCTCAAAGCTTCTCCATAATCTTGCTGGCACTCGTGCATCCAGCTTTTGGGTTTTGGGGGAGGGGAGGGCTACTAAATAAATGATTTCCCTTGCAGTCTTCATTTTCAATGTAAGTCGCACCAAATGCATGCTTGTCCTTCGCCACTCCTGTTTTGTTCCCAGTTGCTTTAGGTTCTTCCCTAGCCTCTTCTGATCTGCTTAGACCACTGAGCTTTGTACGTACATATATGTTTAATGTTCAATTTTCGCTTGATGAATTGCAAATGCTAGTCTTCTAAATTATCTGTGTGATGAGAACTGTGCCTCGTGCATGAATATTTTCTTAAATTCTAGGATTGCGTACTAAGCCTAACAACGAAGTAGTACATGAATTATGTGCAGCTTTTCCTAATCTAATTTGACATGTACAATTTCTTTCTCAATGATGCAGAGAATTTTCCTTCTTAAATTCTTGTGTGATGAGGTGCTGAATTCAGCCATTCTTCGTGATCACATTGACCAAAGTGCCTCTCTGTCGGCTGAGTTGCAGCAGAAACTGCGTAGCCTCAGTGCTGAACTGAACCTTCTAAAATGCAGGCACGAAATTTTGACTGCAAGCCTTGCAAAACTGAGTAGTAATGCTCGGAACAGTGGAGACACAGGATCAGACGCATTAGCGTCTCTACGGTCCAATGACTGTAAACTGAAGGTGCAGGAGCCTGACAGTGGCAGCCATAACTCGTCGATCTCTGGTGGTTGCAAACAGCTGGATAATGGCACTCAACAAAATGAGTGTAATGATTACAGCAAACAACCCTGCTTGTACAGCTCAAAAAGTATTCAGGACAAAACTTCTGCAAGCGGCAGCAATCAAATTAGAAACTCTCCTGATTTGATCAACCATTTACATCAACAGCAGTCTTTGAAGGAGAATACTGGGTCTAAGAATACTTCTTCCCATGCAAAATGTGGTGCCACTGAAGCTAGTTTGCAAAATGACTTGTTCATTTCTACCCCCCAACAAGAAAATGACCAAATTCCCGGCAATTGTTTGGAGTCGGCACAAAATAGTTCAAACGGTCTAGTGCCGTCTGCTGCTCACTTTGTGTCTGGCAATACTTTGTCAGGCTCCATCAGCAACCATATGGTTGAGCACACACCTACTACAAAATATAGCCGTCAGTGTTCCATACAAGCTGACCCAAATTTGGCCCAAGCGTACCTTCTTGAGATATCCGCTCTGAAGAATGAGATTCGTGCTTTGGAGGACTCAATTGCTGCCAAAGAATTAGAACTTCAGGAGGTTTCTGTTAGGAAGAAATACATGGGACAGGATTCTGAGGGCAGACTCTACTGGACTTTTGGCAGGTCTAGTTCTTCACAGTTAGTAGCTAATGCAAGTACAAGTACACAGCCAGAGTCCTCTCGACATTTGTGGTCTTATGGTGTAGAAAGTTCAAGACAAAGTGGTATTTTAGATTCATCTGCTCCTTGGGAGAATATGGGCATGCCTAATCTTGGTCAGTGGACATCTTATCAATCTGATGCTGAGATTGAAAAACTTCTTGGATGGCTAAGAGATAATGATATGAGAGAAAGAGAATTGAAAGAGTCTATTTTGCAGTGGAGGAGCAATAGAGCCAAGGAATCCAGCTATTCGGAAAGTCATATGCATAACAAGGTAAGAGAGAGCACTTCTGTGCCCTCTGAAGATTCTGGTTCCTGTTTCAGTTCTGATTCTCTCATCAGCAGAGCCGTTACTGCAATTAAATTGAAAATTAGTGGTTGCTTAGCAGAGGAGGAAACAGATATCTGTAAAGATATGGGTGTCAAAGTGAGAGTCTCCTGTGATGGTGGATTGTACAGGTGCGAGTGTCTAGAACCATTATGGCCGTCTAGACCTCATTGTCTCTCATGCCACCAAACGTTTTCCACTGCTGAAGAACGCCTGAAGCATGCAAATGACAAGTGCAGGATTGGTTCAACCTTTCAGGGCAGGGGGGAAACAAATGAACGACCCAGCAAGCGGAAAAGAATAGCAAAAAATGAAACACTGCAGGATGATTCTTTGAGCAATATTGATGTTTCTCAAGCTTCTAAGAGCAAAAAGCTTGGTAATGATGAAGCATCTAGGAGGGACAAGCATCTTAATGCACCAGCTCCTGCTGAGAATCAAACCAAACAAGATTGTCCATTTAAGTTTGAGGAGATCAAAGGACAGTTCATCACTCAGAGGTCACTGAAGGAGCTGGTAAAGGACATAGGACTCATTGGATGTAATGGTACACCATCATTTGTTCCATGTGCATCCCCGTATCTCAGTGATCCTGCCCTTGGATTGATCTCCCAAAGGGAAGATCAGGTATGTGCAGGAAATTCTGCAGATTTGCTGTCTTCAGAGCAGGAATCACAAAGTGGAGCCAATATTTCTTGCACTAATAACTTAAATATCTCAGACAATCCAAATTGTAGTAAAAATGGCTTAGCTGAGGTGGGACCAATGTCCGAGAGATTAAATTCTGCAACCAAGAGGGGAAGAGATCAGTTTTCTTTTACGAAGGATAAAATATTTGATTTTGGGGCTAATAAGTACTTTGTTATTCCGGAATTCTCTCTACATCCTTTAGTAGGCCGGGCTTCTGAAATTTTACAGTGTCTTAAAATCAACTTGCTTGACATGGATGCGGCTTTACCTGAAGAAGCTTTGAGAGTGTCAAGGTCACAATCAGAGAGAAGACGTGCATGGCGTGCTTTTGTGAAATCTGCAGCTACAATTTATGAGGTAAATGTTTTACTCTTTCTACTGAAATTAGATTGTATGATAAGATTGAGTATGTGCATATTAAAAGAAAATGTAATACAGCACGGGATGTGTTGTAGGCACATGTCACTAGTTTGCATTCTCTGTATTTAAAAGAAAAGGGTAGAGGGAGCATTATAAACCGTATTTCAAAGCTGGAAGCAGAAGATTTCTTGATTATCAAATAAGAAAGGAAGAGGAAGAAGAAGAAGAAGAAGAAGAAGAAAAGTTGTGTTCCTAGATATAAACAGAATATATTTTGCTAAATCACATAATAATTTCTTTGTTAGATAAACCTCTCAGCGAATTTCTCTGCTTTCTTCTTTTTGGTCCCAAAAATCTCATACTTAAGATTGCTCATTTATGTCCTTCAGATGGTCCAAGCCACAATAATTCTAGAGGACACCATCAAAACTGAGTATTTGAGAAATGAATGGTGGTATTGGTCATCACCTTCAGCTGCAGCAAGAATCTCGACACTCTCAGGGCTCGCTCTCCGTGTGTATGTCTTGGACTCTGCTGTTTTGTACAAGAAACTTCCATGTCAAGATGCTTCGGAGACGGATTGCAAAGAAGAAAGAGAACCTCCTCATACTTCTGTCCCCACAAACACAGGCAGCCCTTCAAGGCAAAAGCTGCTCGACTCAGAGCCTGCTGAGACTTCGAGACCCAAGGGCACCAGGACAAGTAAGAGGAGAAAAGATTCAGGTGGGTAAAACTGGAAACAGGCTTCAGGTTTGCAGAAAATGAAGCAGAACATTGTGATCTGCAGTTTTACCAAGGAATTCACTGTACCCTTATCTATACCAGCCAGGCCAATGCCTGTACAGCGGTTGAAATGATTTAAGCAGAAAGGACTTGCATAAGGGGTGCAGCAATTCTATCCAAAACTGCGGGAGCAGCTGTACACTAACTCTATGTATTGTTTGGCAACTCGAAAGATGCTGTTTTGCTCTTGAATTGGGAGACCAAATTCTTGCTTTGAAGGAGGAACAGAGACTTCTTTCGACACACAGCCTCTCTCCGCGTATACATGTAAAAGGCCTTTATGCTGATAAAATTGTGCATTATGGGCTTTCATCATACTCTTGAGATACAGATTTGGGAGGTGGGGTGTTAAACAGTTCCACCTGATGTACATAGAAAAGCAAGTTTGAGCAGTTGTTAGTCCATATTGTAAATAAGTTTTTTATATAGACAAGTCATGTTGTTCATCAGATGCCTTCCTGATAAATGAAAAGGCAACAAGTCTTCTGATATCATACTATCAGCTCTATCTAGACATAGCAAAAAAAGAGAGGAAGTTTTCTGGAAGTGTAATCCTGTAAATGGATAAGTGCTGCTTCTTTCCCCCGTGTTTTACCTTTCGAAGGTCCAATTTGATTTTATTTTAGGTAACTGTCTTCTACAGTAATGTTAAGTGATTTAGAAACAAATAGACGGGTATATATATAACGTATCATTCTACGAATTGATCCACGTTCAGATGAAATCAAATCTAGGCTTAATAAGACCAATGTACGTCCTGTCTAGATTTAATCATGTAGGGTCACAAAGAAACAAAAGAAGAAAAACAAAGGACATCTTTAGATTGCAACAGGAAAATTTGCCTTCTTTTTTAACTGAATCAAATTAGTCGCCCCCATTTAACCTATACCCATATTTTTAAAATTATTTAACCTATATACTAATTTTTACAACTCCAGGCTCCTCCTCCTCCTCCTCCTCAGCACATGCCATTGATGTGTGCACAAGGCGAACACCAGTTTCTTGTGAATCTACAAGTACAACTGGCCTTGTTGTTGCATCTCAAATCGTCATCGGAAATAATTCTATTTTGCTCATTGATAGCAATACTACTAGAAGATGCACCACCACCTGGGGATACACATAAATCTTTTCCTCCAATACTACCAATCATGTCGAAATTAGAGGGAACTGAAGTGTTGTTGAGCTCAAATAACATGCTTTGTACCCAACCAGAAAGATCAGAAGGATTTTTATGAACTGTATCAGTAGAAAGATGAGAAATTCAATCTTCAATACAAAATAAATTTCAGCTCTGAAATTCATCACAAACATAACAAAGCTTCAGCTAAAACATGTTGAAGTTCAGCAAATATAGAACAAAACTTCAGCTAAAACATGCTGAAGTTCAGCAAATGGAGAACAAAACTTCAGCTAGTAGAATGCTTAAGTTCAGCAATTACAAACAAAAACTTCAGCCAACACTTGGTTCAGCAATTTTTGCTACTTCAGGCCCATCTGCTAGAATGCTGAAGTTTGCGTAATTGCCTTTGCTACTTTAGGCAAAAACTTCAGCTAAAACATGCTGAAGTTCAGCAAATAGAGAACAAAACTTCAGCGAGTAGAATGCTTAAGTTCAGCAATTACAAACAACTAAGGCTGTATTGTGGTCCGGGCCCGGCCCGGGACCGGCACCGCGGGCCAAACGGGCCGGTTCAAGCGGGCCCGGTCTCTAGTGGTGCATAAGCCCGTAGCGGACCGGTCCAACCCAAATAGCCTGTGAGCCCGGGACCGGCAGGCGGGCCTGGGCCGGTTCAAGCGGGCCCAACGAGCCAAAAGGGCCCCAATGACTATTTTTAAATTTTTTTTTTTAAAATGACCAACGGTCAGATTTTTAAAATCTAGCCGTTGGCCATCAAAATTCAACCGTTTGACACTTTAAAAAATAGCCATTTGGCCCCCAAATTTTGTTTTAACCCCAAACTTTTTATAATTACACTTTTTCCCAATTCTCAACTATAAATACCCACCATTCTTTCATTTTTACTCACAAATTCATCAATCTCTCTCTAATTTTCTTCTATAATTGCTTACTTTATTATTGCAATTTCGTGAAAAATTGTGAAGTTGGTGAATTGAAATATTCAAGTCTTCAAGTCTTCAACGATATTCAATTTTCAAGAAGTTGTTCGTCAATTCGGTAAACTTGTTCCAACTCGTAAGTTTTAATATTATAGTTTTGTTAGTTTTATTTAGTATAATTATAATTAATATGACATTTTCTTTGAAATATTTTTTTGGTGGTAAGGGTAAGGGAAAATCTAAAATTGGTGAATCTAGTAGCCAAGCTACTACTCTTCCCCCGGCTCCCCGATCCAGACCTGTTACCCGTCCTCCTTCACCTATTATTTTTGATAGTGATAACCCTTGTTTTTAATTTTCCGATAGTTAATTTTGCCATGATGTTGCACCAGGTCAACAATTAAATGAAGAAGTTATGAATGCTCTTTATCCTAATGAAACTATCTTTGAAAATGATGAGAAAAATGATGATTTAGATGAAACGCAACCGGATTTAGATGATACACCTACTAGTCCTGTTAATAACCCAAATGATGCCCCGCCTGACCCTCCTGTAGTAACCCCTACTTTTAATAGACAACCTTCTAAACGGCCCGAAACATCTCTTGTTTGGCACTTTTTTACTTAACTAAGAGAACAAAATAAGGCTAAGTGTAAAACTTGTGGGTCTTTGTTGGTTCATAAATTTACTGGAGACCGTAGCGGTACAGTAAATTTTCTTTGGTGTTTTCTTTTTCTTTAAAACTTTTTTTTGGTTATACTTAGATGATAAGTCATCATAATCATTAAGTTTTCAAAGAGTTGCATCCTGAATTTTATCGCTAGTGATTAGCGTACAGTGGTGCCCCCGTCGTGCTCAAATCCTGGGTCCGCCTCTGAACATATTATGTTCTTTGTTCCCCAAGAGCTGATTTTATTTTTCTTTATCATATATAGAAAGGGAAATCCAGAAAAGTTACATATTCAGATAATATATCTTCTCAAAATAAGTTTTATTTTGGCCATGACCAACACTGAAAATAGGCTGACAAATTTTGAAATACACAAGTGATTGTTCAAGTTGATGCAAGAAACACACAACAAAAAATAACATGACAGCCATTTATAAGCTACTAGCAGTCAACACGCACATTTGAGGACAAATTAAAAATACACATGTTAGAATCAACATAACGAAAATTGAAACATGTTTAGTAAACAACGTAATTCTTTGCATGGTGGCTCGATGGGAGGCTAGTAAGTTAAAATTGTACGGGGCGCGCTATTTGGTCTTCTTCTTCTTCTTCTTCTTCTTCTTCTTCTTCTTCTTCTATAAGCTTCTTCTGTTGGTGCTGCTATGAAACTTGAGTTCATGGGATGTTACGTAAGTTAGTAGACAATAATTTGTGAATATTTTCACGTACGGGAAGTTTAAGGTCACACTTAGTGATTCTTTTCATGATAATTCTGTTTTTTTCATGTTTATTATTTCCAAAATTTATGATTTAGATACTATTGGCAATCTGATTATTTTATAGTAGTAATACATTATGAAAAAATAAGGTGATTATTTATCTAGTATGTTAGAAAACTTTTTCAAAAACTTCAGTTTATACAGTGCTGAAGTTTTTACAAATGAACTAAATAACTTTAGCATCTTTTGCTGAAGTTTTTGAAAAAGCTTAGTGACAAAACTAATGAATCTAGGACAAAAAAATTTCAGCTTATTTAGTGCTAAAGTTTTTACAAATGAACTAAATAACTTCAGCATCTTCTGGTGAAATTTTTGAAAAAGCTTTATACAAAACTAATGAATCCAGGACAAAAAAATTTCATCTTATTTAGTGCTGAAGTTTTTACAAATGAACTAAATAACTTCAGCATCTTCTGCTGAAGTTTTTGAAAAAGCTTAATGACAAAACTAATGAATCCAGGACAAAAAAACTTCAGCTTATTTAGTGCTGATGTTTTACAAATGAACTAAATAACTTTAGCATCACAAAATTTCAGCTACTAGAATGCTTAAGTTCAGCAATTACAAATAAAAATTTCAGCAAATAGAGAACAAAATTCAACGCTAGAATGCTTAAGTTCATCAATTACAAATAAAAACTTCAGCACACTTGGTTCAACAATTTTTGCTACTTTAGGCTCGTCTACTAGAATGCTGAAGTTTGCGTGATTGCCTTTGCTACTTCAGGCCTATATGCTAAAGTTACACGAAAAAGTGGGTACGCTTGCAATTTTTTTGCAAAGCGGGTACAAGTTAAAACATGACTCAAAAAGCAGGTATAGATGCAAATGCCCAGCTAGTAAAGCCTTTGCTTTAGGCCCCCTAAATTTTTGGGGCCCAAAAATATTTTTAGTTGTTGATTTACTATCTTATTTTCGCTTAGACAATATTGAATTTTATAGAAAAAACGAAAAATAAATACAAAATACTTATAAACAAGGAAAGAAAGATTATCTATTTTTTAACAATAAAAATATTTTAGAACTTTGAATTAAGATACTCACATTTTCATATTGATAAATAATATTTATTACAATAAGATCCAAAGTAACAAATTGTAAATATGTGACTAACATCTTATTAACTTGAATTTCCTTACCAATTGAATATTAATATTATATTTTATAAGATAACTCCTTTATAGACAAAAAGAAAGAAAGAGAAAAAGAAACCAATGTAATATTAATACTATATTTTGCAAGATAACTATACTATAGGCAAAACGAAAATTAAGGTTTCCTTATTAAAATTTGGCTTTAGGCTACGACTTTTATCGAGACGTCTTGATTCTTTAGTACACAAAATATCATCAATTCTTTGCCGTTGTCTTTTCTTCTTGGCTAACTACTGTAAATTTATGGAAGTATAAAAATAAAAAAATCTATAGAAGTATAAATTCAGGCAGCCTGAATCAGCATCAAGAGCTCTCTTTCTGCATTCAAACCGTCGTCAAAATTCATCGTTCTTTTTATACTTTCTATGGAAATACGAGCAACTTCTCTTTCTCTTTGTTTCTTCAACTCGGGTTTCTTGATCTCTTCACGCAACTGCACTTTTTGCTTCATCAGTAGTTGTTCGTCAAAATCTTTGCCGAGTAGTTGTTCGGATTTGAAGATTATGTTAGGGAAATGGTTCTTCAACATCCTTGCTCATAGTTGTTTGTCATCTTTCTCCAATAGCATATCATCAAAATCAGAAACTTGAGAGAAGTTCCTCTTCCTGCAGCAAGCCATCTTTGTGGCAACGACAAACTTTGGCTGAGAATAAAGCATCATATTTACTAAAACTTTAAGAAGAAAACCCTAAGCACTGCGTATGAAAGGTGAGTAGCAGAATTTAGTAAGTGCATTGTGAAATATATAGAGAACATTGAGTTTTCCTATCTTCTATAGGAATAAGAAAACAGTTTCCTAAACTATCGAAATCTGCTATGGGATCAAATATGGAAACTTTCGAAAGTAAGAAAATACGCTAACCCTATTTAATGCAACCTAGTTTCTTGAACTACGTGTAGCTGACTTCCTAAATATTTAATTTCCTAAATGTTTAATTTCTTAAACTAGTGTTTCTTGTAATTTAAGTAATTATACTGTTGATCGTCAGTTTGCTTTACCTTTTAATTTTTGATATTATTGTCCTCTTTAAATTTTTGGTAGGGCAACGCACATAAAAATTAAACCCATTATGGGAGATACTTATTCCAAATCAAATGATATTATAAAGTATCAATTATGATTTTGATTTGTGTTTGGCTATCTCCAATATTGGGTTTCCTATATGTGCATTGCTCCACGAAAAAAATAAAAAGGACAAGAAGCTAGGGTAACATCTTTGAATGACAATATTAATGTCACAGACAATAAGGTGAAGTAAAATGAAAATCAACAGTATAATTACTTGAACTACAAGAAATAACCTATCACTATAAGTATAAAAACCAGCCAAATATGTTTAAAATATACATGAATTTACTAAAGTTTATGGTCATATCTTATTAAATTCTCGCTTTAAGCCACCGATTTTATTGATCTTAGCTTGATTCATATCAATTTTAATGATAGTTATAGTCCTTGTTTGATGTGCATCTTGGTATTATATTCAAGTTTACTATAGAGCTGTACATTTTGATTCCTGAATTTAGATATGAAGTTACATGTGAAACTAATTGGGATATAATTTCAAGTACTTGGTTGAAGGATAGTTGACAAATTTAGTTACATATTATTAGTATTAAGAGTTCCAAAGTTATTTATAGGATTGAGGTCTGAAGGACCTAAACCTAAGTAGCAACATAGCATTAAGAGTTCCAACATAATGGTTCTAGTTATACAATGCCAGCTGCTTGTTATAATATGTCAAAAAGTGAAAAAAAACGAGTTCTGTAAATTTTTAAATCAGTTAAATTTCCTGATGGTTATGCTTCAAATATCTTACGGCGTATAAGTGCGGATGATGATAAAATAACTGGACTCAAAAGTCATGATCATCATGTTTTGTTATAACGACGTCTGCCTATTGCTATTCGTAGATGTGTAAATAAAAATGCCTCTTCAGCATTGATTGAGTTAGGCGATTTCTTTCAACGATTATGTTGCAAGACTTTGAGAAAAGATGACTTAGAACAACTAGAAAAGGATATAATTTTAATATTGTGTAAGCTTGAGATGATCTTTCCACCTGTTTTCTTTGATGTTATGGTACATTTGGCTGCGCATTTACCACGAGAGGCTATGTATGGGGGACCGGTACAATATCATTGAATGCACAAAATTGAAAGATTTTTGTGCAAGATTAAGCATTGCGAAACAAGGCACGACCAAAAGGTTCTATTGCAGAAGGCTATCTTATTGATGAATGTTTGACATTTTGCTCTATGTATCTTATTGGCATCGAAACTAGATTTAATCATGAAGATCGAAATGATGATGGATCTAGTAACAGAGATGAACTTGTTCTGGACATATTCTCAAAAAGTGTTAGGCCATCTGGAGATGGAAGCTATGATACCATACCAAAAAAAGATTTTGATATGGCTTGGTGGTATGTGTTGAATAATTCTGAAGAAGTAGAACCTTTTCTTTGGTAAGTTATTTTTCTCTCTATTGTTATTTTTCTGTTTTAAATAAATTATAAGAAATTTATTTTGCATACAGGGAACATAAAGAAGAGTTGATGAAGCAAGCTGTTGCGAATATAAAAAAGAAACATAGAGAACAATTTCCTTTATCGTTCAAAAGGAAAGCAAGTAACTTTTTAAAATAAGAATAATCTTAATGTGTTTAAATTCTAATTTGTTTTCCTCTTTATTAATTAAAAATAATAATTTTTTCATTGTAGATTATGCAATTATATAATAAGGGAAAGTCAATGTCTATCAATTAGTTATATCCGTTGGCAATAAGACCTGATGTGCGTGGAAGAATATATACTAGGTGTGTTGTAAATAGTGTTAGGTACCATACTCAAAGATGTGATGAACTACGTAAAAGTCAAAATTGCGGTTTAGTAGTTGAAGGCTATCAGGAAAATGAGGTGATTGATTTTTGTGGTATTATAACTGACATGATTGAGTTAGAGTATCTTAATGGTAATCCAGTTCTTCTTTTTAAATGCAAGTGGTTTGATCTTTACAAGAAGACAGGGATGCAGAAAGATTAAAATTTTACGAGCATAAATGTTAATAGATTTTGGTTTGAACATGATTCTTTTGTACTATCTACTCAATCAAGGCAAGTATTTTATATTGATGATCCGAAATTGGGAGAAAATTGGCGAATTGTCCTAAGATTTCAAGATAGACACTTATATGATGTGCCAGAGATAAAAAATTCAGAGGCATAAAATGGCGAATTGTATGTTACAAATGATGAAGTATATCAAGATGTATCACTTGAAAGTAGTTCAATTGTCAATAATACAGATAATATGCTGAGTCAACTAAATGGAGATGATGTTGATTCGATTACCCTAGATGCAAATTGTGTCACTACCCAAAACTAAATCCCGTCGTGATGGTTCCTATCGTGGAACTAGGCAAGCCAACATTTTCCAAAACATATTGATAATTTACAAGAAGATAGTTCAAAACTTTTTCATAACAAAGATTTCATAAGAAGAGTTAAACTCATAATAAAATACGGAAAAGATAGCCTGACATCGAGGTATCACTAAGTCATGAGCATCTAAAACCAAATCCAAATTCGGAGTTTACAATAGTCCACCAATACTAAACAGAAGGAAAGGACAACAATGGAAGGAGAGACAAGGGTTGCAGACACTGACAACTACCTCGTATATCTCCGAGTAGTCGACCGCGCACGAGCTCAACGACCTCCGCGACCGGTCTCACCTGAATCTGTACACAAGGTGCAGGGAGTAACGCGAGTACTTTCAAATCAGTAAATAACATAAATAAATAAGGAACTGAGAAGCAATGACGAGCTATGCAAATACAATATATTTCAGTGAATTTCAATAAAGAATAGGCATGCTCTCAAATTTTAACAGTTTAAGTCAAATCAGTTCGTGCTCAAGTGCCAGATATCAAGTCTTTTAGAGGGTTGCACAACAAGAACAGATAACAACTAAGTACAATAATAATTGAAAGCAAGTATAGTCTCTCAAGACAACAATCACTCAGCTCAGCAGCTCAATCACTCGGCTCTCAGCCCTCAGTAATCATACTCAATAGGTACCTGCACTCACTGGGGGTGTGCAGACTCCTGACGGGCTCCTTCAGCCCAAGCGCTATAATTCGCATGGACAACTCACGTGCTGCACGGACAACTCACGTGCTATAATATCAAAAAAAGAACCCGCACGGATAACTCACGTGCCATAATATCAAATCAAGATCCGCATAGACAACTCACGTGCTGCACGGACAACTCACGTGCCACAACATTAATGTCTCACCACTTGGCCCTAGGCCTCACTCAGTCACCAACATCCCTAGTCTCTCGGGCTCCCAGAAATCATATATAACAACCCAAACAGATATAATATCATATCAACAATGAACGGTAAGAGACGGAGGCATAATAAACAAGTAAAGCTATGACTGAGTACAAAACAATACTTAGCAGCTAATTCAGGAAGTACACGACCTCGCAGGTCTCAACAGTGATAACATAAGGCCTAAACATGATTTCTAACATGAAGTGTAGTCAAATTTCCATGAAAATAGAGGAACATGTATTAAACAATAGGCTAATTGATTCCACAGTCTCACGGGACGAACCAAGTCATAATCCCTGCAGTGCACGCCCACACGCCCGTCACCTAGCATGTGCGTTACCTCCAAATAGTCATACAACACAAGATCCGGGGTTTCATACCCTCAGGACCAGATTTATAACCGTTACTTACCTCAATCCGAGCAAAATCCTACTCCGCGATGCCTTTGCCTCTCGAATCGACCTTCAAATGTCCCGAATCTAGCAACAATCAATACAATACGATCAATATAGGCTAAAGGAACCAATTCCATAAGAAAATACCAAATCATAGCCAAAATCCTAAATCGGCCCAAACCCGGCCCCTGGCCCACGTCTCGAAATCCAACAAAAGTTATAAAACCCGAAAGCCCATTCACTCATGAGTCTAACGATATAAAATTTATCAAAATCCGACATCATTAGACCCCTCAAATCCCCAAATTATACTATCCAAAATCCCAAGCCCTAACCCCGAATTTTCACTTCATATTCCTACTAATTAGTTGAGAAATCAACGGAAAATACCATAGCTAAGGGTACTTAGGTTCAAGGGATTTAACTCAGTGAAAATACTTGAATCTCCTTAAAAAGTCACCTCAAAAGCTCCAAAGTCCGAGTTGAAAATAGAGGAAATGAGGAAAAATCATGAAGTCCTCTATTTATACATTCTGCCCAGCGATACCGCACCTGCGGTCCAAATGTCGCTTCTGCGACACCGCACATGCGGAAAATATATCACAGGTGCGGAACCCACTTAAGTTCTCAGAGTCTGCATCTGCGGTTGATCACATGCACCTGCGGGCCCTGTCCGCTTCTGCGATCCTTGCCTCCTTCGCCTTTTTCGCATCTGCGCTTCGCCTCCCGCATCTGCGCTTACGCAGATGCGTACCAACCCTCGCACCTGTGCTTCCAGACCAAACCACTCTTGCCCGTACCTGTGAGCACCTCTTCGCTTCTGCACTCCTCACCTGCGGGCTCCCTACCGCAGGTGCGAAAACACCAGAACCAGACCACTTCGGCAATCCTTCAAACTTCAATCTTGTTCCGATAACAACCCGAAATCAACCCGAGGTCCTTGGGACCTCAACCAAATATACCAACACATCTCATAACATCATACAAACTTAGGCGAACCTTCGAATCACCCAAAACGACATCGAAACACCAAATTACACCCGAATTCAAGCCTAAGAACTCTTAAACTTCCGAATTCTACAAACGATGCCGAAACCCATCAAAACACGTCTGAATGACCTCAAATTTTGTATACAAGTCAAAAATGACACCACAAACCTACTCTAACTTTTGGAAATTCAATCTGACCCCGATATCAAAATTTCCACTGCCGGCCAAACTCGCCGAAATTCCAACTTTCACCAGTTCAAGCCTAATTCTACCACGGACCTCCAATTCCCATTCCGTAGTCCAAAATCACCTAACAGAGCTAACGAAACTCCCAAAATTCAAATCCGAGGTCGTTTACACATAAATCAACATCCGATCAACTCTTCCAACTTAAACTTTCTCATAAGAGACTAAGTTCTCAACTCACTCCAAAACCACTCCGGATCCAAACCAACTAACCCGATGAGTAGTAATACAACTGAAGAACAAAAAAGTAGAAGGAAATAGGGGAACAAGGCTATAACTCTCAAAACGACCGGCTAGGTCGTTACATTCTCCCTCTCTTAAACAAACGTTCATCCTTGAATGGGTCCAGAAACATACCTGCAGTCTCAAATAGGTGTGGATATCTGCTCTGCATCTCCCGCTCGGTCTCCCAAGTAGCCTCCTCCACGGACTGACCTCTCCACTGCACCTTCACTTAGGCTATATCCTTTGACCTCAACTTTCGGACCTGACGCCCTAAAATAGCCATCGGCTCCATATCATAAGTCAAATCACCATACAACTGAACCGTGCTGAAATCCAAAACATGAGATGGATCGCTGATATACTTTCGAAGCATAGAAACATGAAATACTGGATGCACACTCGATAAGCTGGGCGAAAAAGCAAGCTCATAGGCCACCTCCCCAATCTTCCAAAGCACCTCAAACGGCCCAATAAACCGAGGGATCAACCTGACCTTCTTACCAAATCTCATAATACCCTTCATAGGTGAAACATTTAGCAAGACTTTCTCCCCAACCATGTACGATACATTACAGACCTTTCTGTCGGCATAACTCTTTTGTCTCGACTGCACCGTGCGAAATCACTCATGAATCAATTTAACCTTATCCAATGCATCATGAACTAAGTCTGTACCCATAAGCCTAGCCTCACCCAGCTCAAACTATCCCACTGGAGATCTACACCGCCTCCCATATAAAGCCTCATATGGAGCCATCTGAATACTCGATTGATAACTGTTGTTGTAAGCAAACTCTGCAAGTGGAAGGAACTGGTCCCATGAACCCCCAAAATCAATGACACAAGCACGTAACATGTCCTCCAAAATCAGAACAGTGCGCTTGGACTGCTCGTCCGTCTAAGGATGAAATGCTGTGCTCAACTCAACTTGAGTGCCCAATTCTCGCTGTACGACCCTCCAAAACTGCGAGGTAAACTGTGTGCCTTTGTCTGAAATGATGGAAACTGGCACACCGTGAAGGCGAACAATCTCTCTGATATAAATCTCTGCCAACTGATCTGAAGAATAGGTAGTGCTCACAGGAATGAAGTGCGCGGACTTGGTCAGCCGATCCACAATCACCCAAATAGCATCGAACTTCCTAGAAGTCCGTGGGAGCCCAACTACGAAATCCATGGTGATCCGCTCCTATTTCCACTCTGGAATCTCTATCTACTGAAGCAAGACACTCGGTCTCTGATGCTTATATTTCACCTGTTAACAGTTGAGACACCGAGCTACAAAGCCAACTATATCTTTCTTCATTCTCCTCCACCAATAGTGCTGTCTTAAATACTGGTACATCTTCGTGGCACCCAGATGGATGGAATACCGCGAACTATGGGCCTCCTCTAGAATCAACTCCCGAAGCCCATCTACATCAGGCACACATATCCGGCCCTGCATCCTCAAACCCCCATCATCTCTAATAGTCACATCCTTGGTGTCATCATGCTGTACCTTATCCTTGAGGACAAGCAAATGAGGGTCATCATACTGGCACTCTCTGATATGATCAAACAAGGAATACCGAGAAACCGCACAAGCTAGAACCCGACTAGGCTCCGAAATATCCAACCTCACTAGCTGGTTGGCCAAACCCTGAACATCAACCACAAGAGGTCTCTTCCCAATAGGAATAAATGCAAGACTGCCCATACTCACTGCCTTCCTATTCAAGGCATCTGCCACCACATTAGCCTTTCCCGGGTGATACAAAATATAGTCTTTTAGTAGCTCCAACCACCTCTGCTGCCTCAAATTGAGATCCTTCTACTTGAACAAATACTGGAGGCTACGATGATCAGTAAACACCCCACAAGACATACCATAGAGATAATGCCTCCAAATTTTCAACGTGTGAACAATGGTAGCCAACTCCAAATCATGAACAAGGTAGTTCTTCTCGTGGGGCTTCAGCTTTTGCGAAGCATAAGCAATCACTCTACCCTCCTGCATCAAAACACGCCCAATGTCAATCCGAGAAGCATCACAATATACGGTATAAGAGCCTGAATCTAATGACAGAACTAACATTAGAGTTGTGGTCAAGACAATTTTGAGCTTCTGAAAGCTCGCCTCACTCTCATATGACCACCTGAACGGAGCACCCTTTTGGGTCAATTTAGTCAAGGGTGATGCAATAGACGAGAAACCCTGAACGAACCGGCAGTAATAACCTGCCAAACCAAGAAAGCTACGAATCTCTGTAGTTGAGGACGACCTGGGCCAACTCTAGACCGCCTCTATCTTCTTCGAATCAACCTGAATACCCTCACTGGACACAACGTGTCCCAAGAATGCCACTGAACTAAGCCAAATTTCACACTTGGAGAACTTAGCATAAATCTTCTCCTCCCTCAACTGCTGTAACACAATCTACAAATGCTCGACGTGCTCCTCCTGGCTACGAGAGTACACCAGGATATCATCAATTAATACAATAACAAACGAATCAAGATAAGGCCGAAACACATTGTTCATCAAATGCATGAATGCTGCTGGGGCGTTGGTCATCCCAAAAGACATCACAAGGAACTCATAATGACCATATCGGGTCTTGAAAGCTGTTTTAAGAATGTACGAGTCCCTAATCTTCAACTGGTGATACCTTGACCTCAAGTCGATCTTGGAGAACACCCTAGCTCCCTGAAGCTGGTCGAATAGATCATCAATGCGCGGTAAAGGATACTTGTTCTTGATTGTGACTTTGTTCAACTGCCTATAATCAATGCATATTCTCATAGTGCCATCCTTCTTCTTCACAAATAGAACAAATGCACCCCAAGGTGACACACTAGGCTGAATAAACCCCTTATCGAGGAGTTCCTGAAGCTGTTCCTTCAATTCATTTAACTCCGCCAGTGCCATATGATACGGTGGAATAGAAATGGGCTAAGTGCCCGACACCAAATCAATATCAAAGTCAACATCCCTATCCGGCAGCATGCCTGACAGGTCTGCAGGAAACGCATCCGGAAAATCTCTCACCACCGGAACTGAATCAATAGTAGGAGTCTCTGCACTGACATCCCTTACAAAGGCCAAATAAGAAAGAAACCCCTTCCCAACCATCTGCTGGGCCTTCAAGAATGAAATCACTCTACTGGGAACATAGTCTAGTGAACCTCGTCACTCAATGCGTGGCAACCCCGGCATAGCCAATGTCACCGTCTTAGCATGACAATCTAGAACGACATGACATGGAGACAACCAATTCATACCCAATATCACATCAAAATCAACCATACTGAGCAGCAAAAGGTATACTCGGGTCTCCATACCCCTAATAGTCACTACACAGGATCGATATACGTGGTCCACAATAATAGTATCGCCCACGAGAGTAGATACATGAACAAGTGAAACTAGAGACTTGCAGGGCATATCCAAATAATGAGCAATGTACGATAACATATATGAATAAGTAGAGCCAGGGTCAAATAATACCGAAGCATCTTGGTGACATAGTGAGATAATACCTACGATCACAACATCTAAAGCAATAGCATCTGGTCTGGCAGGAAGTGCAAAGAAATAGGCCTGACCGCCACTTGATTGACCTCCCCCTCTCGGGTGACTCCTGGCTGACTGAGCTCCACCCCGAGCTGGTTGGGTAGGTGGTGTAGCTACTGGTGCTGATGCCATCGGCCTAGAACTCTACTGCGGAGTCCCACTCAACAACCTAGGGCAATCGCTCTTGATATGACCAAGATCCCCGCACTCAAAACAACCCCTCCTCTGACAGAACTGCTGCTCCTGATGCCTTGTAGAACTACCCGTAGAAACCTGAGCAAACGAGGCATGGTGAGAACTCTGTGCTGGTAGTGCACTGAATGAAGACTGGCCTGAGTGAGCAATGTGAGGGCTATGGCTGACTGACGCACCACGATGAACTGGTTGGGTTGTCTAAGTATGTCTATAGGGATGACCCCTACCGTGGTGGAACTGACCCCTAGAAGGAATGCCACCAAAACTCCCTGATCCACGAGGCCTCTTGGCCTCCCTCTAAACTCGCTCCTAGCGATGAACCAACTCTATCTACTGAGCAATGTCAACAATCTCCTCAAAAAAGCACCAGACACCCTCTCCCTAGTCATGGGAATCCGCAGCTGATATGTGAGGCCATCAAAGAACGTTTTGATCCTCTCCCTGTGTGTGGGGACCAACTTGATAGCATGATGGGCCAAATCAGAGAATCTCATCTCGTACTTCGTCATAGTCATATCATCTTGACACAACTGCTCGAACTGTCTGCACAGCTCCTCTATGCAGGACTGCGGCACATACTTCTCCAGAAAGAAAACGGAGAACTGCTGCCATGTAAGGGGCACTGCACCAAAAAGCCTACGCCTCTCAAAAGCCTCCCACCAAGTGAAGTTAGCTCCAGAGAACAGAAATATAGTGAACGAGACCCCACCAGTCTCCAGAATACCTGCTGTACAGAGAATCCTCTGACACTTATCCAAGAAACCCTGGGCATCCTCTCCCTCTGCACCACTAAAAGTCGGAGGCTGAAGTCTACCAAACCTCTCCAATCTACGCTGCTCATCATCAGGCATGACTGGAATCACATAGTCCTGAGTAGGTCCAACCGGCTGGGCTGGTGGTACCCCCGGTGTCTGGAGTCCCTGTACCACCTGCTCGGGTGTGCGGGCGGCGGGAGTCTAAGCACCTACCCAGAATAGAGACCGCCTGAGCAAGACTGGTGCACATAGTCAAAATCTGAGCTAAGGCCTCCTGAAGGTCTGGGATAATAATTGGCACAACCGGTGCTTGAGCTGGTCCTGCTGGTGCATCTATAACCGGGACTTGATCCTGAACTGGGGAAACTGGTGGGTCTGCAGGTGCTGTCCTAGCTGCTGTGCGGGCTACACCCCTGCCCCTACCACGACCTCTAATGCGATCTCAGCCTCTTGCGGCCCCAACTGGTGGTACTGGTGGCTGTCCGTCCTGATCGATAACACGTGTCCTAACTGAGAGAATATAATAACACAAGTTTAGTTACCAGTATCAACAGATTCACATGATAAGAATTCAAGAATGTGAAGTTTCCTAAGGGTTCAGCAACCTCTCAAAGATAAGTACAGACATCTCTGTACCAATCCGCAAGACTCTACTAAACCCGCTCATGACTCGTGAGACCTATGTAACCTAAGCTCTGATACCAACTTGTCACGACCCAAAACTAAATCCCATCATGATGGCGCCTATTGTGGGACTAGGAAAGCGGACATTTCCCAAAACACATTGATAATTTACAAGAAGATAGTTCAAAACCTTTTCATAATAGATATTTCATAAGAAGAGTTAAACTCATAATAAAATGTGAAAAAGATAGTCCAACATCGGGGTGTCACTAAGTCATGAGCATCTAAAACCAAATAAAAATTCTGAGTTTACAATAGTCTACCAATACTAAACAGAAGAAAAGACAACAATGGAAGGAGAGACAAGGGTTGCGGACGCTGACAGCTACCTCGTAGATCTCCGAGCAGTCGACCGTGAACGAGCTCAACGACCTCTGCGACCGGTCTCACCTGAATTTGTACACAAGGTGTAGGGAGTAACGTGAGTACTTCCAACTCAACAAGTAACAGAAATAAATAAAGAACTGAGAAGCAGTGACGAGCTATGCAAATATAGTTTATTTCAGCAAATTTCAATAATGAATAGGCATGCTTTAAAGTTTTAACAGTTTAAGTCAATCAGTTCATGCTCAAATGCCAGATATCAAGTCTTTCAGAGGGTTGAACAACAAGAACATATAACAACAATAATTGAAAGCAAGTATAGTCTCTCAAGACAACAGTCACTCATCTCAGTTTAGTTGCTCAATCACTTGGCTCTTAGCCCTCAGTAATCATACTCAATAGGTACCTACGCTCACTAAGGGTGTACAGACTTCGGAGGAGCTCCTTCAGCCCAACCGCTATAACCCACACGGATAACTCACGTGCTGCATGGACAAATCATGTGCTATAATATCAAAACAAGAACCCGCACGGACAACTTACATGATATAATATCAAATCAAGATCTGCACGGACAACTCACGTGCCGCACAGATAACTCACGTGCTACAACATCAATGTCTCACCACTTGGACCTAGGCCTCACTTAGTCACCAACCTCCCTAGTCTCTCGGGCTCCCAGAAATTATATACAACAACCCAAACAGATATAATATCATGTATCATCAATGAACGATAAGAGACGGAGGCAGAATAAGCAAATAAAGCTATGACTGAGGCATAATAAGAAAATAAAGCTATGACTGAGTACAAAATAACACTTAGCAGCTAATTCAACAAGTACACGATCTTGCAGGTCTCAACAGTGATAACATAAGGCCTAAACATGATTTCTAACATGAAGTGTAGTCAAATTTCCATGAAAATAGAGGAAACATGTATTAAACAGTATGCTAATTGATTCCGCAGTCTCACGGGATGGACCAAGTCACAATCCCTGCGGTGCACGCCCACACGCTCGTTACCTAGCATGTGTGTCACCTACAAATAGTCGTACAACACAAAATTTGGGGTTTCATACCCTCAGGACCAGATTTATAACCGTTACTTACCTCAATCCGTGCAAAATCCTACTCCGCAATGCCTTTGCCTCTCGAATCGGCCTCCAAACATCCCGAATCTAGCCACAAACAATACGATGCGATCAATATAGGCTAAAGGAACCAATTCCACAAGAAAAATACCAAATCATAGCCAAAATCCAAAATCAGCCCAAACCCGTCCCCCGGGCCCACATCTCAAAATCTGACAAAAGTCACAAAATCCAAAAGCCTGTTCACTTATGAGTTTAACCATACAAAATTTATCAAAATCCGACATCATTAGGCCCCTCAAATTCCTAAATTATACTCTCCTAAATCCCAAGCCCTAACCTAACCCCCAATTTCCACTTCATAATCCCACCAATTAAATGAGAAATCAACGGGAAAACACCATAGCTAAGGGTACTTAAGCTCAAGGGACTTGCCTTAGTGAAAATACTTGAATCCCCTTCAAAAGTCACCTCAAAAGCTCCAAAGTCCGAGTTGAAAATGGTGGAAATGAGGAAAATCACGAAGTCCTCTATTTATACATTCTGCCCAGCGATACCGTACCTGCGGTCCAAATGTCGCTTCTACGACACCACACCTACGGAAAATCCATTGCAGGTGTGAAACCCATTAAGTTCTCAGAGTCCACATCTGCAGTTGATCCTACGGGTGCGCACCTGCGGGCCCCGCCCGCTTCTGCAATCCTGCCTCCTCCACTTTTTTCGCATATGCACTTCGCCTCCCGCATCTGCGCTTACGCAGATGCACACAAACCCTTGAACCTGTGCTTCCAGACCAAAACACTCTCGCCCGCACCTATGAGCACCTCTTCACTTCTGCGGTCCGCACCTGCGGGCTCCCCACTGCAGGTGTGAAAACACCAGAGCCAGACCACTTCAGCAATCCTTCAAACTTCAACCTTGTTCCGATAAGCTCCCGAAATCAACTTGAGATCCTTGGGACCTCAACAAAACATACTAACATGTGTCATAACATCATACAAACTTAGTCGAACCTTGAATCACCCAAAACACCATCAAAACACCAATTTACACCCGGATTCAAGCCTAAGAACTTCTGAACTTCTGAATTCTACAAACGATGCCGAAACCCAACAAAACACGTCCGAATAACCTCAAATTTTGCACACAAGTCAGAAATGACACCACAAACCTATTACAATTTCCAAAAATCTAATCCGACCCCGAAATCAAAATTTCTTTTGCCGGCCAAACTCGCCAAAATTCCAACTTTTGCCAATTCTAGCCTAATTCTACCATGGACCTCCAAATCATATTTTGGACACGCTCCTAAGTCCAAAATCACCTAACGGAGCTAACGGAACCCTCAAAATTCAAATCTGAGGTCGTTTATGCATAAGTCAACATTCGTTCAATTCTTCCAACTTAAACCTTCTCATAAGAGACTAAATGTCTCAATTTACTTCAAAACCACTCCGGACCTGAACCAACTAACACAGTGAGTCAAAATACAGCTGAAGAACACAAATGGAGCAGGAAATGGGGGAATGGGTCTATAACTCTTGAAACGACCGGCTGGGTCATTACAACTTGTCACGATCCAGATTTTCCATCATCGGGACCGTGATTGCGCCTAACATTACACTTTCTAGGCAAGACAATGTTAGAATCATCTACTCCTTTTAACAGTTTAAATCAGATATTAAAGAAGAACTAAGATAACTGAATAAATCAAAAGTAACAATGCGGAAGTTAAACTAGCCAAATATCTATTACAATTCCCTGAACCTGGTATCACGAGTGCACAAACTACTAGAGTAATACACATAAGGGTCTGAAATAAATAACAAGCCATTCGAATGAAAGTTCACAGCTAAATAAACAGAGGATGAGGACTCTAGAAGCTGCGGGCACTGAAAAGCCGTACCTCAAGTCTCCGCAAAGGTCTGATCCGAGCTCTCTAATAGCCGCTGTCGGGACCATCTCCAAAATCTACACAGTGTGCGGAGTGCAATATCAGTACAACTGACCCCATGTACTGGTAAGTGCCGAGCCTAACCTCGACGAAGTAGTGACGAGGCTAAGGCGGGTCACCTACGCTAAAACCTGTACGCAATTTATAATAATGATAGAATAATTGAAATATAGTACAAAATTAAATAGCCAACAGGAAATGATAACCACATCCTCGATAATAAACCAGTGTCGTCCAAAATTAACAGTTTCTACCAGCTCAAATAAAAGTACCGAAAAACAACACAGCTCAAGAAAATGAAACATATAGGTTGTTGCGGCGCAGCCCGATCCCACCAGACATCACATAATTCTCCCTTATTCCACTAATACAATTTTAATAATAGTAAATAATATATATATACATGTTGTGGCGCGTAATCCGATCTCACCGTATATCAATATCAACGTCGTAATTCACCCTTATTTCAACATATCAATCCAACCTTATTCCACCTGTTGCGGCGTGCAACCCGATCCACCACCATATCAATCCTCCCTTATTACACCTACTGCGGCGTGCAGTCCGATACCACCATATATCAATACCAAATAGTCAATGTACATAGTCAAATCAACCATCTAAATCACAAGGCCTTTACGATAAATAAATATCAAACTGAACCAAGAAAAGGAACCTTGTTCAATATAGAATCTACACAAATTACACTACACAACGAGACCAAACCAGCAATTTATAGTTAAAAGGTACAAACAAGTCAAATTAAGCAAATAGCTGGGATTGGGGTAATATGAGAAGAGCTAACATGATTAACAGAAGAAAATATTGATCAACACGTAGCAATTAAGCATGGAAAATATTTAGAGCATGTGACAATTAAGATAGGAGGGAAAAAGGAAATTTGGCGACGTATAAGCACTCATCACCTTGCATATACGCTGCTTACATAGAATTCACATAACACCAAGTCCGAGGGTTCCTAATTCCCTCAAGTCAAGGTTAGACACAATACTTACCTCGCTCCAAGGGCCACTTAAAACTCGATCATAACTTTGCCTTTCAAACATGCCTTTGAACCAACAATATCTAGCAAATTACCAACCAAACGTTTCAAAATAAACCTTAGAATCACCGACAATCGATAAGAATTCAATTTAGGCCATTATTGAAAAAGTCAACACCTGGGCCCGCTTGGTCCAAACCTAAAATTCGGACTAAAATCCGATTATCCATTCACCCCCGAGCATGGATATGCAATTGGTTTTGGAATCCTACCTCAATTTGAGGACTAAAATCCCTAATTTCTACCCAAAATTCCCAATTCTACCATGAAAACCTTAGATTCTAGGTAGAAATCTTGTAAAATAAAGTGAAAGATTGAAAGAAACTAGTTAAGAATCACTTACATATGATTTGGGGAAGAACTGGTGTTTGGAAAATCACCTAGAGGGTTTCTTGTTTTGAAAAATTTGAGAAATGAGCAAAAATCCCGTTTAAGTTAGGTTTTACACAACTGCAGATGTCGCATTTGCGACCTGGGCTTTGCAATTGTGAAGCTCGCAAAGCGAGAAAACCATCGCATTTGCGAGGTCTCTCACACTTCTGCTTCTTACGCAAAAGCGAAGAAATGCTTGAAATTGTGAGCTCAGCTGATCGCAAATGCGAAGGTCGCCTGCCCCCGTCCCAATCGCAAATGCGAATAATTGTTCGCAATTGCGAATGCTGGCCTTCCTAGCCACTCTTTGCAAATGCGATGTGTGGATCGTAAAACCCAAAAGTGGTCACAAATGCAATGCTTGATCTCGCATTTGCGAGGTGTGAGGCCTGCAATGAAATCTGATGCACCAACAAATTTTTCCATGTTCAAATCACTCCGCAGCCTATCCGGAACTCACCCGAGCCCTCAGGGCTCCAAACCAAACATGCACACAAGTCTTAAAACATCATACAAACTTGCTCGTACAATCAAATCAACAAAATAACACATAGAACAACGAATTTATCACCAAATCAAATGAAATTCTCAAGAACACTTTGAAATTTATATTTTCTCAACAGGACGTTCGAATCACGTCAAACGAAATTCATTTCTCACCAAATTTCACACACATGTCTTAAATATTATAATGAACCTGTACCGGGCTCTAGAACCAAAATACAGACCCGATACCAACAAGATCAAACATTAACAATTTCTTAAAAACCAATAAATTTTCAGACTTACAATTTTCTTCAAAAATTCATAACTCGAGTTAGAGACCTTCGATTTCGATTTTGGGCATACGCTCAGGTCACATATTTTGATACGAACCCACCGATACTATCAAAACACGAATTCGAGTTTATTTACATAAAATGTTGATCGAAGTCAACTCAAATGAAGTTTTAAATCAAAAATCCCTATTTTTATCAACTTTCAACACAAAAGCTTTTCGGAAACACACCTGGACTGTGCATGCAAATTGAGGAGGGATAAAATAAGGTTTTAAGGGTTCAAAACACAGAATTTGGTTTTAAATCATAAGATGACCTATCGGGTCATTACATTTTCCACCTCAAAAACAATCGTTCGTCCTTGTACGGACATAGAAAAGTACCTGAGCTAGGAAAAAGGCGGGGATATATATTCTGCATATCGGACTCGGACTCCCAGGTAGCTGCCTTAACAGGCTAACCTCTCCACTGCACTCGAACTGAAGGATAACTCTTCGATCTTAACGGACGAACCCGACAGTCTAGAGTAGCTATATGCTCCTCCTCGTAGGTTAAATCCTTGTCCAACTGGACAATGCTGAAGTATAACATGTGAGATGGATTGCCGTGATACTCCCGAAGCATGGACACATCTGGATGGACCGCTGATAAACCAGGTGGAAACGCAAGTCTGTAAGCCACCTCTCCCATTCGATCAAGAATCTCAAAAGGCCCGATGTACCTAGGGCTTAACTTGCCCTTCTTTCCAAATATCATTACACCCTTCATGGGTGACACATGGAGCAACACTCTCTCTCCGACCATGAATGCAATATCAGGGACCTTACAGTCGGCATAACTCTTTTGCTTGGACTGAGCTATGCGAAGTCTATCCTGAATGATCTTAACTTTATCCAAGGAATCCTGTACCAAATCTATACCCAATAACCAAGCCTCCCCCGGCTCAAACCATCCAACCAACGATCAACACTGTCTACCATATAATGTCTCATAAGGAACCATCTGAATGCTCGACTAGTAGCTATTGTTGTAGGAAAACTCTGCAGTGGAAATAACTGATCCCAAGAGCCTCCGAAGTCAATAACACACGCGGGGAGTATATCCTCCAATATTTGAATAGTGCGCTCGGACTACCCGTCTGTTTGAGGATGAAATGTTGTGCTCAACTCAACCTGCATGCCCAACTCACACTGTACTGCCCTCCAGAAATCCGAGGTAAACAACGTACTTCGATCAGAAATGATAGACACGGGCAACCGTGAGGACAAACGATCTCGCGAATATAAATCTCTGCCAACCACTCTGAAGAATAGGAAATTGCCACCGGAATGAAATGCGCTGACTTCGTCAGCCTATCCACAATAACCAAAACTGCATCGAACTTCCTCTGAGTCCGTGGGAGTCCAACAATGAAATCCATTGTGATATGCTCCCACTTCCACTCAAGAATCTGTATCTTCTGAAGCAAACGACTAGGTATCAAATGCTCGTACTTTACTTGCTGACAATTTAGACACCGAGCCACATATGCCACTATATCTTTCTTCATTCTCCTTCACCAATAATGCTGTCGCAAGTCCTGATACATCTTGGCGGCACCCAGATGAATAGAATACCGGGAACTGTGAGCCTCCTCTAGAATCAACTCATGAAGTCTATCCACATTAGGCACACAAACACGACCCTGCATCCTCAAAACTCCATCATATCCAACCGTAACCTGCTTGGCATCTCCGTGCTGCACTGTGCCCCTAAGAACAAGAAAATGAGGATCATCATACTGTCGCTCCCTGATGCGCTCAAACAATAAAGACTGAGCGACCGTACAAGCTAGAACACGACTAGGCTCATAAACATCCAACCTCACGAACTGATTGGCCAAAGCCTGAACATCTAATGTAACGGTCTCTCTCCGACTGGAATGTATGCAAAGCTGCCCATACTAGCTGACTTCCTACTCAAAGCATCGGCCACCACATTGGCCTTACCGGGATGATACAAGATGGTGATATCATAGTCTTTAAATAGATCTAACCACCTCCCCTGCCTCAAATTGAGATCCTTTTGCTTGAACAAGTACTGGAAACTCCGATGATCTGTGAACACCTCACAGGACACGCCATAAAGATAGTGCCTCCAAATCTTTAACGCATGAACAATGACTGCCAACTCTAAGTCATAAACATGGTAGTTCTTCTTGTGAACCTTTAGCTGCCTTAATCATATGCAATAACCTTGCCTCCTTGCATCAATACCGCACCAAGTCCAATACGAGATGCATCACAATATACTGTATAAGGCCCTGATCCTGTGGGCAACACCAACACTGTCACCGTAGTCAGAGCAGTCTTAAGCTTCTAAAAGCTCGTCTCACACTCGTCTGACCATTTGAACGGGGCACCCTTCTGGGTCAACCTGGTCAACGGGGCTGCTATAGATGAAAACCCCTCCACAAACCGATAGCAATAGCCCGCAAATCCCAAGAAACTCCGGATCTCCATAGCTTATGTGGGTCTAAGCCAGTTCTTGACTGCCTCAATCTTCTTAGGATCCACCTAAATACCCTATGCTGATACAACGTGACCCAAGAAAGCAACTAAACTCAATCAAAACTCGCATGTTGAAAACTTAGCATATAACTGGCTATCTTTTAGAGTCCGAAGAACAATCTGAAGATGCTGCTCATGTTCCTCTCGACTGCGGGAGTAGATCAAGATATCATCAATAAAAATAATCACAAAGGAATCTAGATAGGTCTTGAACACCTGGTTCATCAAATCCATGAATGCTGCTAGGGCATTTGTCAGCCCAAATGACATCACCAAAAACTCATAATGTCTATACCGAGTCCGAAAAACTATCTTAGGGACATTGGATGCCCTAATCCTCAACTGATGGCAGTCAGACCTCAAATCCATATTCGAAAACACTTTGGCACCCTCAAGCTAATCAAATAAGTCGTCAATTCTCGGCAATGGATACTTGTTCTTGATAGTGACTTTGTTCAACTGCCGATAATCTATGCACATCCTCATTGACCCATCCCTCTTCTTTACAAATAATACAGGCGCACCCTAGGGTGATACACTAGGTCTAATAAAGCCCTTATCAAGTAAGTCTAGCAACTGTTCCTTCAATTCTTTCAACTATGGCGGGCCCATGCGGTATGGCGGAATAGAAATGGGCTGAGTGACTGGATCCAAATCAATACAGAAGTCAATATCTTTGTCGGGTGGCATCCCCAGCAGATCTGCAGGAAACACCTCAGGAAACTCACGAACAACGGGCACAGAATCCATAGAAGGAACCTCCGCACTAGAATCACGGACATAAGCCAAATAATCTAGCTTCTCGACCATGTGTCGAGCCTTCATATAAGAGATAATCCTGCTAGTAGAATGTCCAGGGGTCCCCCTCCACTCTAATCAAGGCAACCACGACAAGGCTAAGGTCACCGTATTGGCATGACAATCCAAAATAGCATGATAAGGTGACAACCAATCCATACCCAAAATGACATCAAAATCAACCATATCGAGAAGCAGAAGATCTACACTAGTTTCAAGACCTCCAATAGTAACCACACACAAGCAATAGACACGATCTACAACAATAGAATCTCCCAAAAGGGTGGAAACATATACATGAGCGCTCAAAGAATCACGCGGCACAACCAAATATGGAGCAAAATAGGACAACACGTATGAATATGTAGAACCCAGATCAAATAGAACTGAGGCATCTCTACTGCGAACTGAAACCGTACCTATGATAACTGGGTCAGAAGACTTAGCCTCCGGCCTGGCTGGAAAAGCATAACATCGAGGTTGGGTCCCACCACTCTAAACCATGTCTCTAGGATAACCTCCTACTGTCTGGCCTCCACCTTTAGCGGCCTAGCCTCCACTTTTAACGGCCTGACCTCCACCTCTAGCAGCCTGACCTCCACCTCTAGCGGCATGACCTCTACCTCTGGCTCCCTGACTCCTACCTCTAGCTGGCTGAGTTGGAGGTGATGCAACTAATGCTAGAATCATGGCATGAGAACTCTGCTGTGGCGTGTCGCCCAATAACCTCAGACAAGTCCTCCTAATATGCCCATAACCACCAGATTCAAAACATCCATCCTAGTACTGTGGCTGCTGAAACTAATTCCAACCCAAATGGGCTGGCTGACCACGGTAATAACTCTGAATAGGATGTGCACCAATAGAAGTTGGCGATGCACTGTAGGCTAGCTTCCTAGAATGAGGCACATAATGACCACGACTCCCTGAAGCACTATGAGATGTCTGAAGTGCTGAATGATATGGCCTGGGAGGATGGCCCCTACCAAAGGTACCCCAGCATCCAGACAAGGCACCACTAAAACTACCTGAATGACGAGGTTTCTTGTCAGATCCCTAACCACTCCCTTGAGCTAGAACCATCTCGACTCGCCTGGATACATTACCTACAGACTGAAAAGAAATCTCGCTCCCAATCTCCTTAGCCATCAGTAATCTGATAGGCTGAGCAAGTCCCTCAATAAAACTCCTCACCCTCTCTCTCTCGGCGAGAAGCAGAAGAATAACATGATGGTCCAGATCCACAAATCGAGTCTCGTATTGAGTGACAGTCATAGAACCCTACTGCAGACGCTTGAGCTGCCTCCGATAGTCCTCTCTCTGAGTGATAAGAAGGAACTTCTCAAGCAATATCTGAGAGAACTGGTCCCAAGTAAGAGTAGGTGAACCAGCTGGTCTAGTCAACATATTATCCCTCCACCATTTCTTGGCGGAACCTGACAAATAAAATACAGCAAAGTCGACCCCATTGGTCTCCACTATCCCCATATTCCGTAACACCTCATGACAACTGTCCAAATAGTCCTGGGGATCCTCTGAAGATGCACCGCTGAAGTGAATTGGGAAAAGCTTGGTAAACCTATCCAACTTCCACAAAGCCTCAGAAGACATAGCTGATCCATCACCGATTTGTGCTGCAATACCCGACAGAACTGTCTATATTTGCTGGGCTGCTGGAGTCTAAAACTGGGGAGCCATCTGCTCTAGAGTGTGAGTAGCAGGACTCTGGACTCCTCCCTCAGCTCGAGAGACGGATGGTGCCACAGGAAATGTGCCAGTCTGAGCAACATTCTCCATAAGGCCCACTAAACGGACCAAAGCATCCTAAAACACTGGGGTAGAGATGAACCCCTTCGGGACCTGAGCTGGTCCGACAGGCACAGTCTGGGATGGAACCTCCTCATCAAACTCTACTAGAGGCTCCACCGCTGGTACCGTTGGTGCTGCTGCTCGAGCTCTGGGCTGAGCTCTGCCTCTACCTCGGCCTATGACATGACTTCAGCCTCGACCCCTACCCCTCGTAGGAGTTGATGTTGGGGGTTCTGGCTGCTGCTCAGCTGAAGATGTGGTACACGTTCTCGCCATATGCGAGAGAACATAATAGAAGAGTTCAATCATCAGTGATAGAATAAAATTGCTTGACAGAGAAGAATAGAAGTGAAACTATTCCTAACTCCATAGCCTCCAGAAGATAAATATAGACGTCTCTGTACCGATCTTCCAGACTCTACTAAGTTTGCTCGTGACTCATGAGACCTATGTAACCTAGTGCTCTGATACCAACTTATCACGACCCGAATTTCTCATCATCGGGACAGTGATGGCGCCTAATATTACACTTTCTAGGCAAGTCAATGTTAGAACAATCTACTCCTTTTAATAGTTTAAATCAGATATTAAAGAAGAACTGTGATAACTGAATAAATCTAAAGTCACAATGCAGAAATTGAACTAGCCAAATATCTATTACAATTCCCTGAACCTGGTGTCACGAGTGAACGAATTACTAGAGTAATACACATAAGGGTCTGAAATAAATAACAAGCTATTCGAATGAAAGTTCACAGCTAAATAGATAGAGGATAGGGACTCCAGGAGCTGCGGGCACTGAACAGCCGTACCTCAAGTCTTCACGAAGGTTTGATCCGAGCTCTCTAATAGCCGCTGCCGGAACCATCTCTAAAATCTACATAGCGTGCAGAGTGTAGTATCAGTACAACTGACCCCATGTACTGGTAAGTGCCGAGCCTAACCTTGACGAAGTAGTGATGAGGCCAAGGCGGATCACCTACGCTAAAACCTGTACGCAGTTTTTAATAATGACAGACAATACAGAATTAAACAGCCAATAGGAAATGATAACTACATCCTCAAAAATAAACCAGTATCGTCCAAAATTACCAATCTCTACCAACTCAAATAAAAGTACCGGAAAACAACGCAGCTCAAGAAAATGAAACATATAGGTTGTTGCAGCGTGCAACCCGATCCCACTAGACATCACATAATCCTCCCTTATTCCACCAACACAATATCAATAACAGTAAATAATATATATACATGTTGCAGCGCGCAACCCGATCCCACTGTATATTAATATCAATATCGTAATTTACCCTTATTTCACCATCTCAATCCACCCTTATTTCACCTGTTGCGGCGTGCAACCCGATCCCACCGTATATACATATTCACCCTTATTCCACTATATCAATCCTCCTTTATTACATATGTTGCGGAGTGCAGCCCGATCCCACCATATATCAATACCAAACAGTCAATGTACACAGTCAAATTAACTGGCTAAATCACAAGGCCTTTACGATAAATAAGTATCAAATTGAACCAAGAAAAGGAACCTTTTTCAATATAGAATCTACACAAATAACACTACACATCGAGACCAAACCAACAATTTACAGTTAAAAGGTACAAACAAGTCAAATTAAGTAAATAGCGAGGATTGGGGTAATATGAGAAGAGCTAACATGATTAACAGAAGAAAACATTGATCAACACATAGCAATTAAGCATGGAAAGCATTTAGAGCATGTGACAATTAAGATAGGAGGGCAAACAATTAAGGGAAAACGATAAATCAGGGAAAACAGGAAATTCGACGGCTATAAGCACTCTTCACCACAATTAGATAGTGAGGCGGTCGAAGCAATAATAAATTCCAACACAGGTCGGGGTCGATTCCTCCGGGAGTTAGATATGTGATTAGGTATATAACTAGAGTAGGTATACGATGTGCCTCAATTTGTACTTCCACATATTCATTGGTTGTTTTTATTTCTACTTTTAACTAATGATTGCAAGTAATAAACTAGAAGACAATATTTTTGGTTTTGGTTATTTTTTAAATGATAAAGGAATCTAGGGTCGTGACTTCCACCTAGGTGGCTACCTAACGGGTTGTAAACTATAGGGAAAGTTTGATTTATCGAGGTCATGGTATAACAATTACACGCAATTGCTCACTCTATACCTCTCGGTAGTCTGAGTGATTTTGCCCAATTTGGCTTTCTCAAGCCCAAATGGGTATTGCACAAATCAAGTGATATATGCTCAAGTCGGGTCTTACTATCTCTAGATTTGACCCTTTAATTGGAGCTATCAATTTCTTGAGTTCACCCCAATTCCTTTTTAGCCAAGTTTTCCTAAACCTAGTCTCTCTTTCTCAAATGAAGACTAGGTAAAAAAGGCATAAATCAATGTTTGAAACCATTAATTCTAGAATTTAAGCATAAACAAGGCTAAATATCACAAACCCAATCTCAAACAAGCCCTAAAATTAAATACCCACTAAGTACCCACACTAGGATTGAGCCACAACCCTAGCTAAATATTTAGTTACTCATAAAAAATAAAGAAAGACAAGAAAAAATTAAGATAGAATGCATTGATTAAACAAAGAAAATCCAATGTTAAGAAGTCAATCTAATAAAAAATTACTCAAAGAAGTAAAGAAAACCTCTCAGGTGCACCTCTGCAAATTAAACTTGACCTAAAAATAACAAAAAGTTCTATTATACTAAGCTAAAAATATATGATAAAAATGCCCTTGCGAAGGTTGTGCAGCCGCATAATTCTGGTGCGGTCCGCACAATAGGCTTCTGCGGCCGCACAAAAGTGTTGTGGTCCGCAGTTTTGGGGATTTGGGATTGGCACTTCAGGCTTCTGCGGTCCGCATAAAAGTGGGTGAGGTTGCACTTAGGATTATGCGGCCGCACAAAAGTGCTGCGGTCCGCACTTTTCCTTTCCAGCTCTCTGAATCTTCAATCGTGCGGACTGCATAATAATGGATTCGGCTGCACTTGATCTCATGCGGCCGCACAATTTCAGTGCGGTCCGCACTCCCTAAGCTGGCCAAAACACCAGTCTCTGAATCTCTATTCTACGACCACACTAGAATTGTGTGGTCCGCACTGCTAGCCTTTTTGCCCGATTTTGGTTCTTGTTCACTTTTGACTCCTTTTTGAGTTGATTTTGACTTCTTTGGCTCGTTTCCTAATATTCCTGTAAGTAAACATAGTTTGTTAGTTTCTGGGAATACTTTTAAGCATTTTTGAGCTAAAACGCAAGTAAAAGAAAGCAAATAAGCGGTCAAAATCCCTACTTATCAATCCCATCTAAGTTAGGTTTTACACAACTGCAGATGTCGCATTTACGAAGCTCGCAAATGCGAGAAAACCATCGCATTTGCAAGGTCTCTCACACTTCTTCTTCCTTCGCAAAAGTGAAGAAATGCTCGCAATTGCGAGCTGAGCCAATCGCAAATGCGATCCAGTGATCGCAAATGTGAAGGTCGCCTTTCCCTGTCTTAAATATTATAATGAGCATGTACTAGGCTCCGGAACCAAAATACGAACCCGATACCAGCAAGATCAAACATTAACAATTTCTTAAAAACCATTAAATTTTCAGACTTACAATTTTCTTAAAAAATTCATAACTTGAGCTAGGGACTTCCAATTCCGATTCCGGGCATACGCCCATGTCCCATATTTTGATACGGACCTACCGGGACTGTCAAAATACGAATCTGGGTCCGTTTACCAAAAATGTTGACCGAAGTCATCTCAAATAAAGTTTTTAATAAAAAATCTCTATTTTCATCAACTTTCAACACAAAAGCTTTTCGGAAATACGCCTGGACTGTGCACACAAATAGAGAAGGGATAAAATGAGGTTTTAAGGGTCTCAGAACACAGAATTTGATTTTAAATCATAAGATGACTTATCAGATCATCACACAACTATAATTGAATTGGAGGCTCAGACAGAACATGAAGCTTGTTATGACAGAAAATTTTAGCGAAGAGGGTGACACAATGGTAGAGTACATCAGTGATCAGGAGGAGAATGAGGGGAATGGAGGTAATACTAGTACTAATGATGATGAAGTCGATAACACAGATGATGATGACGACATTGGTTTTATGATATAACCTCATAATAGTAAGGTCAGTAACTTGTTGTTGGGTGTGCATTTTTTTTAATATATTATGTTGGCGATGGGGAGAATGGAAAGTTTTAAATAATTAGGCCATTTCTATATGTCATGAGGTAATATCCGTCTGTGTAGGTCTCTCTGTCCTCTGTTTATTCTACTTTAAACGTCTAAAGCAGATTCTCCTTTTGTTTTCTCTTAAATGTTAACTTTATTAGTGTCTATCACATGAATTCTGAATATATAGTGAAAGAGCAAATAAATCATCCGCTTAATGCTTTAAGCATTATGAACAGATGGTTGGCATATTGCTCTTCCTTTCCTTTATGTATCACCAACTGCTGAGCCCTTTGGTTTTATTTGAAAATTGTCTTGATCCTCTTGGATGAAGGGGCTTCAAAAACTCATTCCTAGCAAAATTCTTCATCATAGAGATGCTTTGCTAATAACCTCTACGAGATTCTATGATACTTGGCTTCCAGATAGTCAAAAAAGACAACTGAAAATAACCAATTGTTTCATGTCCAATTTGTCCATAACACTCACCCCCTATCAGTTCAATGGCACATACAAAATTGGCTTGTGGGACTGAATCTAATCTGGATCCCATTACTTTAACTCCTTGAAAGCCTATTAGCCCACGTCGTCACGTTCCTAAATAGATTTACATTTTTGGGACCTCAAATCATTCATCATGTTAAAGATTTATCCCTCGAGGATTGTAATACAATGAATGGCTCACATCGACATCATGTTGAAGGGGTTTTGTTTGTAGAATAGTGAGAGTGAGGGCTGTCATTTTCCTTGGAGTTGAATGAAGCACAGGCCCTCAAACATTTATATATTTACTTCCTAAAGATATTTGCTCACTATCATGCCTACCTGCTGAGAAGGAAATGCTGGGTATTTTTTAAAGGATGACCTAGGCCGGAAAGTTCTTTTCCAGCTGCTTGTCAACTTTAAGTTCTGCTGTAATTTTAGTTAATTAGCATCTCTTTTCCCCGTCTGCAGTGCATGCTATTGAGATGAATCATATCATAAAAAATGTTTAAAAGGCTCGTTAGCTTAGCTGTCGAGAAATCATAGTTAGTGAACTCAATCCAATAAATAGTTGTATGATCTAGACCATCATCTTCCATCTATTTTTCTAGTTCTTACATTGTTGTTATCATTTTCTGGCTTTTGTCTCTGACATTTGATTGTTTTCTATTTTTCCTTTCGAGCCGAGAGTTTTCGGAACCAACCTCTCCATTTCCCGCGGGTAGGGATAAGGTCTGCGTACTCACTACCCTCCCCAGACTGCACTTGTGAGATTTCACTGAGTTTGATAGATTGATTGATGATTATAGAAATAAATTATTGAGCCTTGTTGTGCGTAGTATGCTTAATTTTCTTGGCAGAGTAGACTTAAGGTGTGCTGAGCTTTGTGTAAAAAATATTTTCTCACTTGACTTGCCAGTTGTGTGCTGATGGTGTGTCGTTTTATTGGCAGCTCGAAGATGTATCTTTTACAAATTTACGAGTTGCTTATATTCATGCTTGTCACCATGTCAACTCAGTATTTTTCTAAGCCATCACAAAGAGCAGATGTATTTCGCACCAATGTAATTCGGTGGGAATATCCTCGTTCTTTTTAGGGAAAAGTCTATAGAGACTACACATTTTTTTCTTCTTTTCCTTTCTTCTCTTTCTGTATTTTACGATTGATCTTATATCTAGCAAGAGTGTTTTTATTGGTAGTAGATAAATCAGTGTTTATCATACTTATATTTTATTGAGTTATAATTCGTAGTCATTTTCTTTTTAGATATAACCCTTATTCAATCATGATTAGAAAGAATCTTAGCAAAATTTTGATAAGTATATTGCTACATTTGTGTTAAATCACTAATTTGTTGTGTTGTATGGAAGGATATTTATTTCTCAGATTCTTTTTGGTGAATAATATGGTATGCACATGAAAATTTATTGTCAGGCTAGGGTGATGTTTTAGACTTAATACCATACGCGGGGGGTGTGATTTGGGTGGTACCCAATTTTTGCTTAACTTAATTATAAAAGGACCTGGTTCTTCTATGTATTCCATCTACTACTGTTGCGGAATGATAAGTACAGAAAATAAAGAACACAGAGATTTTTACGTGGAAAACACCTGGCTCAAAAGGTGAAAAAACCACGACCTACTACTCAGTAGGATTTTCCCAAATTTCCTAAAATCACTGAGCCAAAAACTGCATTTACAAAAACTCTTTAGTAAACCTAGGATTAACTCTAATCCCGTTGTGGCACACAACCTCAACTGTTGCGACAACTTCAAGTTAACTCTAACTTGAATACTCTAAGTACCTAATACAATTGCTTCTATAAAAGTTGAAAGGTACAATGTAAAATCACCTACTACAATTGAACTAGAATAAAAGATAAACACTTGGAACTGGTTCTTCTATCTGGTTCAAGTAGCTTTAGGATTGCACGCTTGAATCACACATAAATTGCTTGCAAAATTGCCTTGCTATTTTGCTCTCAATTCACGTTTAACTTCTGCTTATGTGCATTACCTGTAAAAGAGAACAACACTGATATTTAAGGGGTTAGTAATTAGATATTGACTGGGATACAGATGCTACTCTTCTATGGTAGAAGAGTTCTAGTTGATCTCATACTCTAACTCTATCCTCTTCCTAAACTGTGTTCTCTTCGTGTAAGGAGTCTTTCTCTCCTTATCCAATATGTAACCTTTTCGATCAGATCAGGAGATATTACTTCTGATAAGTTAGATTTATCTCCATCACGTGCATCTCACATGTTTGGGTTGATCACGACTGTGCTTCACAAGATGGACATGGTCCATGTCTGAGTTCTTTTGTCAGTCTTCAAAACTTCACATTTACTTGGGCCAACAAATTCCCCCTTTTTGATGATGAAAAACTCTGTGCTTTTTACTGATTTAAACCCTGTAAAAACTCAACTTAACCATCAATACAAAGTTTAGAAAAATTCACTTATCATCAAGGACTAGGTTAATTAGGTTATAAATATCACTTATTCAGAATATGTAAAGCACAATATCTCTCCCCACTTTTGGTATCATTGAAAGTTTGCATAAACAGAGTGTGAGTCCCAGATTTTAATAAGTACTCATGGCCACTGGGGCAACTGCAAGTGGAATCATGGATTAATCACCAGTAATCAAGCAAACATATTTAAACTATCAAGAAAATATTAACATTTAACAAGAGTAAAAAATAGTAGATATCATTGATAGAAGATATGTTGCTACCACAATCCACAACCAGAAAGCAAAAATATTCAAAACATGAGCAAAAGAAAGAAAAATCCCTAATCCGGGTCACTAAAGGTACTAGACAGGTTCAGGAGATAAAAGCTAGAATTCCTAAGGCTTGGGGGAGCTAGAGGGTTGGTTTTGGGCTTGGAGAAGATTCAACATATTGTGAAGAATCCCATCATTCTTCTCTTTTTCCTTGGTAAGCTCAATTCTGAGGGCATCCCTCTCAGATTCAACCTCTGCTAAGCGATCCTTCAGCCTAGCTATCTCAACATCCTTGGCCTCACTTTCCTGAACAAGAGCCCTGACTTTACTATTGATAGGTGTCTTCTTGGATGAACCAGGTTCATTTGGAATGGCATTGACTAAATAGTCACAAACAAGCAAAGTATTAATGCTAAAGTAGTCCTTGATTGTAGCCATTTCCTTTTTCTTCAGAGGCACATTGCATCTATCCAGAACCGTAGTCAGAATAAAGCCATAGGGGGGTGGCATGAGCCTTGGAGCCATTGATGACGCTGTCCATTAGCTTGATGATGAATGCAGGCCAGTTAATTTGCCTTCCACTTTCAAGGCACTCCATCAAAACTAAGTCCATATAATTTGCAATATGCCTTCTCTCCTGCCTGGGCAGTAGGCACTTGTTGACAAACTCAAAAATGACTTTGTGTTGTGGCTACATCTCACTCTTGTGCACAAACTTGGCTTCATTCACTTCTTTAACATCACCGAATCTCTTAGTGATTTCAAGGGTAGGAGGGAGGGAATCCAGACTTGGCCATCTCTGTCTGGTGTAGACATCATATCTCTCAACAGGGATGTCTAGAATCTCTCCTAGCTTCTCTACATCAAATGTCACTTGAACTCCTTTGACTTTGCTTGTAACTATGCCATCTTTAACCTTAGCATTCACCATGAATTCAATGATTTTATTTTTGGACAATCTCCCATCCATCTGAAGGACCATGTCCTTCCAGCCCTGAGCAGCTAGGGTGTCAACCAAACGAACCATTCTTGGTTCCATCAAATCTTTCAGCAATCTTCCCTTCAAAATTTTTGTTTGCCAAACTTGGCCAGCTTGTCTTGTTCACCATTAGACTCACTTTCTTCTTCACCACTCCATTACTCATCTTCAGAAATTCTAACTTGTTTACTTTTCACTGCAGACCTTGTCCTCTTGGCCATTGAAGGTTCAACAACCTTAGACATAGATGAAGACTTCTTGGAAGAAGTCTTGGACTTTTTGGGCTTGGGGGTCTGAACCTCCATTGTTGTATGGTCCTCCTGATGGACCTATTCCATCTCCTCAACATCAACAGCTTCTGAGGAATCTGCAACCTTACCTTTTCCTTTCTTCTTACTTTCAGCCAAAGCCTTCTGTAGGTCACTCTCACTTTGTTTTACCCTGCTTCTTGTGGCTCTTTCCTTTGGCAATGGAGTTTCAGTAGTTGTTGGGGAGGAATCCTTTCATTTCTTGGAAGGTTTAGCAGCACTGGGGGTTCTCCTTTTCTTTGGATCATAACTGGCACCTACTTTCTTTATAAGGTCTGCTAGGGTCTCTTCAATGGATGAACCAAGTTCATCTCCCTGTGAACTTAGATTAACTAACCCTTCAGCAGCTTTCCCAGAACCACTTCCCCCTGACTTCCTGCCACTTTCTTCCACACTTACTCCACAGATAGCTGGTAACGACAATTCAGAAGTGGGTGAAGAACCAGCCACTCCTTTCCCTTTTCCCCTCACATCACCACATACACCCTCTCACTCTTTTTCTTTTTCAATTTTCTTTTTACCTCCACTCCTTCCCAATTCAGGTATTTCTACCTCCCTAATATGTCCAACCAAAAAAAACCTATTTTCTAAATTTTTTGCCAAAGCAGAACTTACCTCAGAAAAGGGGTTTTGTGTCTTCTTAGAGTCAGACGACCCAAGTCCTTCCCCCTCACTTGCAGATTTGAACGAATCGTTTGAGTTCTCAGAATCTTGGGCTTCAGTGGCCTTCAACTGTACGTTTAATTTCTTTGACAATGCACTTGAGGCTACAGTTTTTTATGCTAGCATTTTAACACGTTGTTTCTTAAGCTGGGGGTTTATACTGGGTGGAGGAGGTGTGGAGGAACCAGAAGGGGATAGTGGTGGAGGATTCCCTGGCTTATCTTGATGGTTCGACATTTTAGCTGATGGTTTGAGAGAATTTGTGAATTAAGCGTTTGGAGAAGAAAACAATTTGGAGTGAAAAAGGATTTTTGACGGTTTAGAATAATGAGGGTGGCAGAAAGTAATAATGGGTATTTAAAGAGAAAGGGTTATTTAATGGATAACGGTAACTTTAGTATCCATTAGAGGTCTAATCAACATGAAATTGCAGGTTGAATGAACGGTTAGGCTTCCCTAGATTTTAGGCAATTTTTGTGGTGAGAATTCTAATGAGGACGGAACTGGTTCAAAAACAAACGGATAGGATTTTCTAATGTGTTGAATAATGGTAGGACTCTGCTCATGATTTAAATATTTATATTTCTAATTGTGTAGAGTATAGAAAGTATACCTTGTCATTCAGATGAACCAATACTGATGAACCAGGTTCTTCATTTAAAATTCTCTTGATCATACCTCAATTTACCACAATAGAGAAAAATTTGTTAGAGATGAGTGAGTCATATTAACACATGTCATAGGAGGATACTATTTACAATATGAAGCTGAGTAAAGATTAATCTAGATATTTACACAAGTTTCAGATTTCCTAGCCAAATTTTTTTTTTCATTTTTTTTCATTGTGCAATCTGAGCTGGTCCCATTAGGTGATCTTAATCATCCTTAATTCTAACATGTTCCTTTCAAAGCCTTTTCTAATCAGTGCTTTAGTAAAGATGTCAGCAATTTATTTATTAGTAGCACAGAATTCTATGGTAATCATTCCTTTCTCATAGTTGTCCCTTAAGAAGTGATATCTAACATCTATGTGCTTAGTCCTCTTATGATGAACTGGGTTCTTTGTCATAATTATAGCACTAGTGTTATCACTAAAGATAGGAATGCAACCAACTTCAATGCCAAAATCTATCAGCTGATGTTTGATCCACAACAACTGAGCACAACAAGAGGTAACAACAGCATATTCAGCCTCAGCAGTGGATAAGGCCACTGAATTCTTCTTTTTAGTGGCCCATGATACAAGACATGAACCAAGAAACTGAGCCATACCTGAGGTGATCTTCCTATCCATAAGAAAACCTGCATAGTCAGCATCAACATACCCCACTAGATTAAAATTACTACCTTTAGGGTACCAAAGACAAAGATCAGTAGTGCCTTTCAAATATCTCAATATCCTCTTGACAACAGTCAAGTGAGATTCCTTAGGATTTGCCTGAAAACGAGCACAAAGCCCTACACTGAAAACTATGTCAGGTCTGCTAGCAGTAAGATACAAAAGTGAACCAATCATACCCCTATACAACTTCTGATCAACAGATGAACCAGGTTCATCTATGTCTAATTTTGTAGCTGTTGCAATGAGTGTGTCTATTTCCTTTGATTCATCCATTTTAAACTTCTTAATCAACTCTTTTGCATATTTCTGCTGATGGATCATGGTTCCATTTGGGTTTTGTTTGATCTGTAAGCCTAAGAAAAAGTTAAGCTCACCCATCATACTCATTTCAAACTCATTCCCCATTAATTTGGCAAAATCCTTACTTAATTTGTCAGTGTTTGCCCCAAAAATTATGTCATCAATATATATATTTGTACTACAAGAATATCCTTATATTTTCCCCTCAGGAATAAAGTACTGTCAATTTTACCTCTCTTGTAGCCATGTTTAAGCAGGAATTTGGACAATCGTTCATACCTTGCTCTAGGAGCCTGCTTGAGTCCATAGAGAGCCTTGTCTAATTTGTACACATGTTCCGGACAATCCTTGCTCCCAAACCCTGGAGGTTGTTTGACAAACACTTCTCATTTTATGTAGCCATTCAGGAAGGCATTTTTGACATCCATCTGATGAAGAGTGAATTCCATGTGTGCTGCAAAGGCTGAGGAGTCTTATTGACTCCAGTCTTGCAACTGGAGCAAAGGTCTCATCATAATCTATGCCCTCCTCTTGGTTATAACCTTGGACTACCAGTCTTGCCTTGTTCCTTGTAATTGTTCCATCTTTATCAAGCTTGTTTCTGAAGACCCATTTAGTGCCAATTACTGATCTATCCTTGGGTCTTGGAACTAGATGCCAAACTTGACTTCTCTCAAAATGATTGAGCTCATCTTGCATTACATTTACCCAATCTGCATCCTGCAAAGCCTCAACAACATTTTTAGGTTCAATAAGAGATAAGAAAGCATCAAAAGCACACAAATTCTTTAATTGTGATCTAGTTTTAACTCAAGAAGTTGGATTAGTAATTATGTTCTCAATGGGATGAGAACTTTGATACTTGTAAGGTTTCACAACCAACTGGTTTCTATTTGATGTTTCTCCCATGTTCTGTTGCTGAGGAACAGAGTCATGGACAAGTTCCATTAGGGGATTGATTTCAGTTCTTCTTTGTTCAGTTCCCCCTATCAGGTTGCCCTGGATGGAAGAACCTATTCCATCACCTATTCCTTCTTTTGGTGCATCTTTAGCTTGAGCTGTGACTTCCCTCAATTCTTTTACCATCCCAATAGCTTTATCTTCATGTTCCTGTCTCTTAGAAAGAATGTTAGTTTCATCAAAATTTACATGTACACTTTCTTCTACACACAAAGTTTTTTTGTTGTACACTTTATAAGCTTTGCTATGTGAAGAATATCCCAAGAATACTCCCTCATCACTTCTGGGATCAAACTTACCTAGGGAGTCCTTTCCATTATTATGAACAAAACACTTGCATCCAATGCCCTAAGATGGGATATATTTGGTTTTCTCCCTTTAAGTAACTCATAGGGAGTCTTCTCTACAAGAGGTCTAGTCATGCATCTATTAATGATATAACATGCAATATTTACAACCTCTGCCCAGAAGCTATGGGGTAGTTTACTAGAAAGAAGCATAGTCCTAGCCATATCTTCAAGAGTCCTATTCTTTCTTTCAACTACTCTATTTTGTTGAGGGGTCCTAGGGGCAGAGAAATTATGATCTATACCATGCTCATCACAAAATTCAGCAAACTTAGCATTTTCAAATTCCGTTCCATGATCAGACCTAATTGATGCAAGTTGATTACCTAGTTGTTTCTGAGTTTTTCTAACAAAGGCAGTAAACATGTCAAATGCTTCATCCTTAGATGTTAAAAACAGTACCCAGGTAAACCTAGAGTAATCATCAACAAGTACCATTACATATTTCTTACCACCTCTGCTCAATGTTCTCATTGGACCATAGAGATCCATATGAACCAGTTCCATCGTCCTGGTTGTGCTTACCATTTTCTTGCTTTTAAAAGATGATCTTACCTGTTTCCCCCTTGCACAGACCTCACAAACTTTGTCTTCCTTGAACTTGATGTTAGGTAACCCTATCATCAGGTCCTTGGAGACTAATTTGTTGAGTTGATTCAGACTTGCATGACCAAGTCTTTTGTGCCATAGGAGGGGATCATTGTCCAACACACTCAAGCAAGCGAGTTCATTTTCTGAAAGAGTGGACAAATCTACAATGTAAATATTGTTAACTCTTTTTCCCTGCAAAACAATCTTGTCAGTGGTAAGATTAATCACAAAGCATTTGGTAGAGGTAAATGCTACCAGGTTACCTCTGTCACACAGTTGTGATACACTGATTAGGCTATATTTCAATCCATCTATCAAGTAGACATTCTCAATGGAATGTGAGTCTGTCTTACCTACCTTTCCAACCCCAATGATCTCACCTTTCTTCCCATTTCCAAAGGAGACATTACCTCCTTTTAGATCCTTAAGTGACAGGAACTGGTTCTTGCTTCCAGCCATATGCTTTGAGAAGGCACTATCCATGTACCATATTTGGCTACTTCCCTTCACTTGGACCTGCAAAATGAAATCAGGGGTTAGTCTTAGGAACCCCAGTTAGTTTGGGTCCCTTTCTATAGGCAAAAAAGGTGAATTAAATTCCTTTTGGCCCATCCAAACAACCTATTTTTCTCTTGAACAAAGGTTTTGTTCTTTTGACTGGCCTTTTCTTTTGCATTACATTCACTTTTGTAATGACCAGTCTTGCCACAGTGTGTGAAGATTTTGTTTTCAGGAAGTGTGATATATTTGCTTTTGGGATCCCACTTAGGTGTTGTGGTCCCATAGCCAAGTCCTCTCTTGTTGCTACTGTGGTGCTCTTGTAGCCAAGATAGTGCATCAGAGGACTTATTCCATTTGCAAGTTCTATCTAGTTCATGCTTCACCTTGCCTAGATCTTCTTTTAGGACTCTTATCTGCTCATCTTTCTTGTACAACTTATCCTTCATCTTTCCTAGATTTTCTTCTAAGGTGAGATGTGTGTGATCGGCTTTCTTCTTACCTGTTCCTAATTTCAGTTTTAAATTTTCAGACCTAAGTTCTAAGACACTGGTGTCAAGTTCAAGAACCTGGTACTTCAACTCAACATTTTTACTATCACTCTCACTAGCCCTAGATTTTAGATTTTTGCACTTGGCTTTTAAGATCACACACTCCCTAGACAACTGTTCCTTCTCATTGTTTATTACCTCAAACTCATCGATGAAGTCTAGCAATAATTCAGCTAACCTTTCTTTAGATACTAATTTAATCTTGTCTTTGAGATGAATCACACTTACCTCTTGTTCATCATCTGATTCTCCAATGGCCATAAGTGTTTGTTCATCTCCAGCTTCATCTTCTAAATCCTCATCCGATGTTTCTCCCCAAGCAGCAACCATAGCCTTTGTTGATCCTTTATTCCTTTTGGTTTGAACCTGTTCCTTCTTCCTGTTCATTCGTTCAGCCCTTTCCTTCTTCCTGTTCATTCGTTCAGCCCTTTCCTTCTTCCATTCGATTTCCTACTGAGGACAATTCTTGATCATGTGGTCAGTCTTGCCACATTTGTAGCAACACTCGTTGGTCTGTTTCTCAAGGGCCCTTGGTTTGTTGAAGGTTGTACCTCTTGAAGAACCCTTTCCTCTTATCAGGTACTTCTTGAAATCCCTTGTGATCATGGCCATTTCATCATCCTCTAGATCTGCACCTTCAGCTATTCTGAGAGCCAGAATCCTTTCCTTCTTGAGTGCATCCATTTTCATGGTTTGCCTTCTCAGTTCATAGGCAGTGAGATTTCCAATTAGTTCATCCAACTTGAGTGTAACAATGTTCTTTGATTCCTGAATAGCAGTGATTTTGCTTTCCCAAGTTACTACTAAGACCTTTGTCAAGATTTTCTCAACCTTGTCTTCTTCAAGGACAATTTTTCCAAGAGATTTAAGTTCATTTGTTAGTGTTGTGAACATTGTGTACATCTCCTGGATAGTTTCTCCTTCCTTCATGGTGAAATTCTCATATTGAGAATATAACAGTGTTCCTCTTGATCTCTTTACTTGAGGAGTTTCTTCATGGGCCACTTGTAGAGTGTCCTATATCTCCTTAGCAGTGGTACAACTTTGAATCCTGTTGTACTCGTCTGGACCTAGTCTACACACAAGCCACTTCTTGGACTTGGCATTCATTTCCCATTTCTTCAAATCTTCAGCAGTGCAGTCAGCTCTTGTCTTTGACATGTCCACTCCTTCAGCATTCTTCTTTGTAGTAGCCAGGGGACCATCAGTGACTATGTCTCAGAGTTCTTAGTCTTCTTATATGATGTGGTCTCTCATCCTATTCTTCCACCAAGAATAGTACGACCAATAAAGAGTGGGGACCTAGCAGTGGATTGCCCTTCCCAGTTTTCAGGTGGTGCACTCATCTTGATCTGTTCCTAAGGTGTTAGCCTCTTCAAGGATAACCTGCTCTGATACCAATTGATTTTTTAGACTTGAATACCACACAAGAGGGGGGTGGTTTGTGTGGTACCCAATATTTGCTTAACTTAATTATAGAAGGACCTGGTTCTTCTATGTGTTCCATCTACTACTGTTGCGGAATGATAAGTACAAAAAATAAAGAACACAGAGATTTTACGTGGAAAAAACCTGGCTCAAAAGGTGAAAAAATCACGACCTACTACTCAGTAGGATTTTCCCAAATTTCCTAAAATCACTGAGCCAAAAACTGCATTTACAAAAACTCTTTAGTAAACCTAGGATTAACTCTAATCCCGTTGTGGCACACAACCTCAACTGTTGCGACAACTTCAAGTTAACTCTAACTTGAACACTCTAAGTACCTAATACAATTGCTTCTATAAAAGCTGAAAGGTACAATGTAAAATCACCTACTACAATTGAACTAGAATAAAAGATAGACACTTGGAACTGGTTCTTCTATCTGGTTCAAGTAGCTTCAGGATTGCACACTTGAATCACACATAAATTACTTGCAAAATTGCCTTGCTATTTTGCTCTCAATCCATGTTTAACTTCTGTTTATGTGCATTACCTGTAAAAGAGAACAACACTGATATTTAAGGGGTTAGTAATTAGAGATTGACTGGGATATAGATGCTACTCTTCTATGGTAGAAGAGTTCTAGTTGATCTCATACTCTAACTCTATCCTCTTCCTAAACTGTGTTCTTTTCGTGTAAGGAGTCTTTCTCTCCTTATCCAATATGCAACCTTTTCGATCAGATCAAGAGATATTACTTCTGATAAGTTAGATTTATCTCCATCACGTGCATCTCACATGTTTTGATTGATCACGACTGTGCTTCACAAGATGGACCTGGTCCATGTCTGAGTTCTTTTGTCAGTCTTCAAAACTTCACATTTACTTGGGCCAACACAGGGAAAAAGAAAAAGAAGCAACAACTTTGGTTTGAGTGACATTTGCAGAAAAAAAATGGAAGAGGCTTCTCTGCCAAATCAGACAACATTATTGAAATTCTTGTTCTCTATCTTGTTTTGTGAGAATACAGCTTAGAAGTAGGCATATGACTCTTGTTAGCTCTCACTGTTGCGTTGGATCTTGTAAACTCCTATGTTCAGAAGCCTTTTATTAGCCATGTGTGTGATAAAGTATTTGCAGACTTGTTGAGACTCTTGAGATTTTGACAACTTAATTTGTAACTTTTTTTATTCAGAGTATCCTGATGTTTTTAGGCATTTTATTTATTTTATCACATGATATGTCGGCAGTATAGTCTAATAATTGTTCAGAGAAAATTGAATTTGTGTTATGCATGTTTATTGACGGATAGAACTCTAATTTTTGTTGTGTTTTGATATTTGTGTTTTCGGCGTCTCAGGTTAGTTAGCCTAACAAGCATTCACGTGAGTATAGACTTATTAATTGTGATTAGTGAGCTAAAGTAGTGTGCTATTTATTTTTATTTATAATAAAATGATGAGCTAGATATAAGGTTAAATTGGTAAATAAAGGAGGATTATTTAGGGGAATAACCTTCTAATTTCAATAAATTTTGAAGCGGAAGCTAAATTTTTCTTATAGCAAGTGTTCCTTGAGTTCTATTAAATTTTATTTTGGTTTTCTATTTTTTAAAGTTAGATATGGCAATTGAATCAAAATGAGTATGATTTTAATTTGATTTCTTTCGATTTTGCAGGACATATAGACTTCATAATATAGAACTTTATTAAAAAAAAATTTCAAGACGGGTGCTTCAGTCATAAGGTTAATTAGTCCTAAAGTAATTTTATGTATCATACATGAACAAAACTATAGTTTTTAACTATGAATCTTTTTCGTCGCCAATAATTGTACTATTCAACTACAAAATTCTAGTCATAGCCATTTAAAAATTATATTTTTTGTGAATTTTTTTTTGTTGTGACTAAATTGTAGGTTAAATAGAGACAATTAAATAATTGTCACTAATTGTTTGCACTATTAGTGACAAAAACTAATGTCATAATAAATTATAAACTTTTGTAGCTAAAATTTACCATGTTTAACTACAAATTTTATTTTGTCACTATTGTAATAACTCATTTTTTGTGACGAAATTTTTTCGTGTCCAAAGGTTTACCAATTTTAAGACAAATTATGATTTGTCGCAAATTGGGTACATCTGACAAAATAATATGTCACCAATAATATAAAATTCCTGGCTAATGTTATTAAATAATGGCACCAAGTTATTTTTTGGTGGGAAATTTTAGTGGACAAAATTTTTGCTACGAAATTTTATGTTTCGTCACTAAAAGTATGCAGATTATGTATCTAAACACGAAACATACTTTTCGTCACGAAAAGTAAATAATTAGTGACGAATTTTATGCCATGGCTAAAAGGTTTGTAGCTAAATATCACATTTGTTGTAGTGACATTCATTGTGGACACTACTTAAGTAATTATAATGAAATGTCAAAGAGGTCAGAATGAGACACTGATAGACGGTGGATATTTCATTATGTAGAACTGCTTAATTTACACAAAATATCATATATTGCGATAGAATTCTTGGTATAGAAACACAAAATTAAAAAAAACTATAAATTGTTTGCTCTATTAGTGACAAAAACTAATGTCATAATAAATTATAAACTTTTGTAGCTAAAATTTACCATGTTTAACTACAAATTTTATTTTGTCACTATTGTAATAACACATTTTTTATGACGAAATTTTTTCGTGTCCAAAGGTTTACCAATTTTAAGACAAATTAAGATTTGTCGCAAATTGGGTACATCTGACAAAATAATATGTTACCAATAATATAAAATTCTGGCTAATGTTATTAAATAATGGCGCCAAGTTATTTTTTGGTAAAAAATTTTAGTGGACAAAACTTTTGCTACGAAATTTTATGTTTCGTCACTAAATGTATGCAGATTATGTATCTAAACACGAAACATACTTTTCGTCACGAAAAGTGAATAATTAGTGACGAATTTTGTGCCATGACTAAAAATATTGTAGCTAAATATCACATTTGTTGTAGTGGCGTTCATTGTGGACACTACTTAAGTAATTATAATGAAATGTCAAAGAGGTCAGAACGGGACACTGATAGACTGTGGATATTTCATTATGTAGAACTGCTTAATTTACATAATATATCATGTATTGCGATAGAATTCTTGGTATATAAACACAAAATTAAAAAAACTTGAATAGAGGATAAATTGTTTGCACTATTAGTGACAAAAACTAATGTCATAATAAATTATAAACTTTTGTAGCTAAAATTTACCATGTTTAACTACAAATTTTATTTTGTCACTATTGTAATAACGCATTTTTTGGGACGAAATTTTTTCGTGTCCAAAGGTTTACCAATTTTAAGACAAATTATGATTTGTCGCAAATTGGGTACATCTGACAAAATAATATGTCACCGATAGTATAAAATTTCGGGCTAATGTTATTAAATAATGGCGCCAAGTTATTTTTTGGTGGAAAATTTTAGTGGACAAAACTTTTGCAACGAATTTTTATGTTTCGTCACTAAATGTATGTTTCGTCACTAAATGTATACAGATTATGTATTTAAATACGAAACATACTTTTCGTCACGAAAAGTGAATAATTAGTGACGAATTTTGTGCCATGGCTAAAAGTATTGTAGCTAAATATCACATTTGTTGCAGTAGCGTTCATTGTGGACACTACTTAAGTAATTATAATGAAATGTCAAAGAGGTCAGAACGGGACACTGATAGACGGTGAATATTTCATTATGTAGAACTGCTTAATTTACACAATATATCATGTATTGCGATAGAATTCTTGGTATAGAAACACAAAATTAAGAAAACTTGAATAGAGGATAAACTAGAATAGCGTAAATATATTCTCCTTTGTGACAATATTTAGATGGTCAAAATCTTGTACACCACTTTGGTGTATTTCATAATATTAATTAGTTAGAACAAAAACATGAATTCCCGCACATTCGAAACGCAGCCTTGAATCAAGCTTATTATGGTACTAGTGAAATTGCCCGCGCTTTACGCAGGCATACAAGACATCAACATTAAATTTATAAAATGATATTTTTAACTTCTTCTTGTTGTTGTTACTATTCTATTATCGTATGTGCAGAGGTTCTATTCGGAAACAGCCTCCCTACTCCAGGGTAGGGGTAAGATCTACGTTACACACTACCCTCCCCAGACCCCACTTGTAAGATTATACTGGGTTGTTGTTGTTGTTGATATTTTTGACTTCTTGTGAAAAGAAGAAATGAAAAATTTTCATGTAACCTTGACCAATCTATAACTAATTTGAATTATTTATTTCTTTTTCACTTTGAGTTATAAGTTTGACTTTAATATACATTCCATCCAATATAATTTGAACTATTTAGCTATATTTTTTGTTTTTGTTTTGAAGGCTACTTTGCTATTTCAAATAAATCTACTCGTATTTCTTTCACAACTACCTTAAAGACGAATTCTGGCCAAGATATAATATTTTTCATATTGATAAAATGCCTAGTTTTATTTCTCAAAATAATAGGAAGCTGGTTTTTTCTCTTTGATCAATCAGATTAATTGGATTATTAATTTCATTTTCAAGGGAAAAAAAATTCTCTAAAACTTTAAAAAATAATTAATAATATAGATGTTGGTCTTAGATCTATAGAACTACACTAAATAACAAAAATCAAAATCAATAAGATAGTGACAACAACTAACTAATGACAATATTTGACATGTAAAATATTCTTATGAATATAAAATAACTGAAGAAACTTATGATAATTAAAGTAATTTTATGAGATAAAATTCAGATATGACCTATTGCCTTTGGGATTGTTTATATGAAGAATCAACCTAAATAGACATTCACCCAATCGTTTAAACTTAAAATAGCCCTTTGATGTATAATATGTAAATAATCCATGTATAATCATCATCCGCAAAAAGAAAAAGACGAAAGAGAACAAAAGAAAAAAAATGTAAAAGAGAAAGGAAAAAACAAATAAATCCCACAAATTAGACATTAGCAAAAAAGACGAAAAAGTGAGAAATTGAGAATACAACAGATTAAAAAATGTTAAGGTATTCAATAATCTATATAGTAGTAGAGAAAGCATCAAATATCAAATACTGCTCAAATTATAAAACAAAACGTATGCAACATTGAGTACCAATGCAATAGTATTAAAAATAAAAAAAGAGGAGTAAAAAATTCCTATATCAGTGATGGAAAATAACAAAAATAAGTTAGCCACAGTAACAAAGAAATCAATAACAGAGATTGAATAACAAAAAAGTGAGAATGCAAGATATTCTAGGAAGAAGGAATTCTGAAAGCTACAAGTTTAAAGTGGAAAATCAAAAAGCAGAAGAGGTAATAACAGATGTATGGTTTCTTTTCCTCCGCTGCTCCCTTCATAGCTATTGTTGTCTTACTGCAACTCACGTCTTCGGATTATCATACCCAATTTGTTCATCGTGTCATAATATAGATTGCAAGATCACTATTAATGTCCTTCATCTACTACCAGCTAATGAAAAGGTATTGTAAATGAAAGGTTTTAGAAACTGAAAATAGGGCAGCAAATAGTTAAGGGACTTTCCGTAACTGAAATTAATATAATGAGATGTAATAAATACAATAGAAAATGATCAATTTTTAATTATTGAACAAATTAAATTAAATGAATGAAGGGGGAAAAGTCACAAAAAGGAAAAAAAAGATAAATAGGATCATTGGCTAAAGAGAGGTGTCAAGTTACCTTTTATATATATATATAAATTATAGCAAATAAGTCGTTTTAGATTCGCTTCAAGTCTCATCACCACAAAAAAGAATTTCTACGTGGTTAATATTCTATGAAAAAATCAAACTTGCACGTAAGTGAGTGTATCAAAGATATAATTAAATAAATAAAAATATACCCTCTTTTAAGAACTTAAGGTTTTAATTAGATGAGAAGGTCATATTCAATAACAATAGTACCTCGGCGGCCATCTCAATAGGATAAGCTTAAACCCTAAGCTAGAAACTCCATAGTCAATTAGCTTAACTCTCCCAACTTTGTTTTGAGAAAAATATATTTCATTTCGCAGTTCTTCAATTTGAATACATTCATCGTATTCGCTACAATATATTAACAGAATCCAGGATTTGAGGTTTATGAGTTCCTATCGTAATTTCAGATTAATATGCATTAATAACTGAGTTCACAGTCAGATATTTACCAATATTTAGTGAATTTCTTAATATAAATACAGAGTCTACGCAAGAGTTATTGGGTTCCCGGAAATCCGTAGTCTATGCACTAGTCCGCCCATTATATATATATATGTTGACCTTTTTGATATTTGAATTTTTTACTTCTGATGTATTGTTCTTTGTTCTCCAAGAGCTGATTTTAATTTTCTTTATCATAGAAAAGGAAATCTGGAAAAGTTACATATTCAGATAATATATCTTCTCAAACTCAGTTTTATTTTGGCCATGACCAACACTGAAAATAGGCTGACAAATTTTGAAATACACAAGTGATTGTTCAAGTTGATGCAAGAAACACACAACAAAAAATAACATGACAGCCATTTATAAGCTACTAGCAGTCAACACGCACATTTGAGGACAAATTAAAAATACACATATGTTAGAATCAACATAACGAAAATTGAAGGGAAATTACCAGCTATGTCCATTTATAAGCAGCTCATTATAAAAATTGGTCAATTGATAAAATATTACTAATATTAGCCAATTAGCTATTTGTAGCAAAAAAATATCAAAATTTTGCTTTGTTTTGAGTGGGTGCTATTAGAATAGATTGGGCACAACTTAAGGAGCTTGAATCTCAGTTTTGGGATGATTTGGTGAAGTTTTGAGGTGGTTTGAATTGAAAATTCGAAGTAAAAACTGAACATGAAAAAAATGATGTGTATAACACTGTGTATCATTCGTGTATCACATATGTATCATATTTGTGTCAATTATGTATCACATGTATATCCATGTATACCTGTGTGTGAGATACATGCGTGATACATGTTTGATACATGTGTCGCAGAAGACTTTTTGAACTCGATTTAATTACGAATTTTGATACAAAACCAGTCCAAATTACCTCCAATCTTCCTCAAATTTTGTATATTGACTTATCTATATATTTTCAATGAATTTCAACTATACCCATTGGAAAAGTTCTTTTTTTGTTTAGATATTTGGAATATTGTATATATTTTTGTATTTCATCACCTTATTTGCTACCTCATCCGTGAATTTTTCTTTCTGTCTTGTATCTAGTGTTGCTAATCACGCTTAAAAATATGGAAATTGATTTTTGCATGTGAATCTTTGAGAGAAAGAACCCTATTATATGGTTTTTCAATTTTTGTTGGTAGGTTTTAGTAAGTCTATGACTAATGGCTAGAGGTTGGTAAGTTGAGATTTATTTGGGACATTTGTGTAAGTTAAAATTGAAACATGTTTAGTAAACAACGTAATTCTTTAGTACACAAAATATCATCAATTCTTTGCCTTTGGTTTTTCTTCTTGGCTAACTACTGTAAATCTGTGGAAGTATAAAAATAAATTTTTTTTATAGAAGTAAAAATTCAGACAGCCCGGATCAGCATCAAGAGCTCTCTTTCTGCATTCAAACCGTCGTCAAAATTACTATTATTTTTATACTTTCTATGGAAATACGAGTAGCTTCTCTTTCTCTTTGTCTTTGTTTCTTCAACTCGGCTTTCTTGATCTCTTTACGCAACTGCACTTTTTGCTTCATCAGTAGTTGTTCGTCAAAATCTTTGCCGAGTAGTTGTTGTTCGGACTTGAAGATTATGTTAGCGAAACGGTTCTTCAACATCATTGCTCGGAGTTGTTTGTCATCCTTCTCCAGCAACACATCGTCAAAATCAGAAACTTGAGAGAAGTTCTTCTTTCGACAGCAAGCCATCTTTGTGGCAATGACAGACTTTGGCTGAGAAGAAAGCATCATGTTTACTAAAACTTAAAGAAGAAAACCCTAAGCAGTACATATGAAAGGTGAGTAGCAGAATTTAGTGAGTGCATTGTGAAATATATATAGGGAACATTAAGTTTTATCATCTCCTACAGGAATAAGGAGAGAGTTTCCTAAACTATCGAAGTCAGAATAAGGAGAGAGTTTCCTAAACTATCGAAGTCAGCTATGGGATCAAATTTTTTGGAAGTAAGAAAATACGCTAACCCTATTTAATGCAACCTTTCTTGAATTTAATGCAACCTAGTTTCTTGAACGCATAACCGGTTTCCTAAATATTTAATTTCCTAAATGTTTGCTTTACCTTTTTATTTATGATACCGTTTACCTTTTCAATATTTTGGTAAGGAAACGCACATAAAACGTAAACCCATTATAGGAGATAATTATTACAAATCAAATGATATTAGAACGTATCAACAATGTTGGGATGCAAATACGAAAAAGATGCCAGAGGCTATAACAACGTACAAATCATTTACCATCAATCTAAAATGGTGGTGCTCATCTAGGGCCATTTGTTTGATTCAACTCTTTTAATCTCTTGGACAGAATAAAATTCATGCTCAAGAGGCTTTTAGCTGGTATCATAGTTGCACTTGCAGGTTATAGGGATTTAGTTTCATTCAGTTTAGCATATTGTAGAATATATACAGTGGGTGGTTATGATTTATTTATAAATGGGTAATTAGTTCGCATAAGTATATACCAAAATGAGATCATGCTGCATCAAGAAACACATATAGCTTTGATCTTTCATCTCATTAGAAAGGAAGTCATTTACATGAACGGTATAAGCTCCAGGAAGGGAACAAATTCGCCCCACTTCTTCCTCAACAACTACACCCAAACAGAAGGGCAGGCAAAAAAGAATGTTGATCAGCAGAAATATCCTAAGAATGTACTTGTTGCAGCTTCTTTTTTCGAAAGAAAATAGTCAGATAATACGAAATTCTCCTACATCTTCTGATTCCTTTAAAATTTAGCTTCCACCAAAGGGATCTGTACAATTTATCTCTTATGCTTCACAGCGTTTGGTGAGAAACTTTGCTAAACAGAGAATGCAGAGAGAACTTCCAGAATCTCTATTGAATCGGGGCATGTGAGCAACAATAATATCTAACAGTTAAGCTATACAGAGTCGGGCACTTCAGGAGTGGTGGTAATAAGCAGTTAGCTCCATTGATGCCTGATCCGGTTAAGAAATGCTTGTCAAGAGCAGCAGTTATCTACAGATGGTAGGTGACCAAGAAACATTATTTGTCACTAGAATTCTTGAATTTTTCCTTAAGTATGTTACGGATTTTCCGCCTCATACTAGACGCTTCTTCAGGTTCGAACCACTTCCTTCCAAACTGAAAATGGGACAACACATCACAAACAAAGAAACCGATGCATTATCGGAGGGAAGAAAGATGGAAAATTCTATAATTGGAGAAGAAATTATACCATTGCCAGATCCTTCTCTTTAAGCCTTTCATGAACTTTAACTATGAAGCGTTCGATAAAGAAAAGCACAAAGAGTCCACAGTCATACTCATTTCTTTGTTGTGGGACCTGTCAGAGAAGTTCGACAGAACAAGCAGGTTACCGTGAAGAGACGTGATCATGAAGTATTTACAAGTTTACTTATTTCTATTGCAGAAAATACTCAAGTAGAAGTTGACGAACTGAGCCAATCCACCCCCCTTCGGTCTAGTATGCATTCGGATGATCTCTTTTGAGACAACCAAAAAGAAAGGCAAAGAAAATGAATAAGGGGAATAAAAGCAAAAAAGGGGGGAAAAAAAAACAAAAGCTGGACTGAGCCAATCTAGCAGAGAATTTCACAGTCTAAAGACAACTAGACACATAAAACTGGAGGTCATTGCAATGGAACACAACCACTTGCATTTCCAGTATAGTGTGAAAACCGCTCTCTTTGTAACAATATCAGTTTAAAATGTTTGTATGCATCGAATGTTACTGAAAAAGTTTAACCTACCAACTAAACCGTAACACGGTGCTTCTTGACTGCAATGATGTAAGGTATGAAAAGATTTTAATTCACGGCTAAAGCTCTCGAAAATATAGGACAAATGAATCTTGTTTTATAAGACGGATGAATTCTTAGAGAGAATGTCCAGCTGTGCAGCTGAACGGTTTTGCCACAATAAAAGGGCAGTCCGATGCACTAAGCTCCCGCTATGAGCGGGGTCCGGGGAAGGGTCGGATCACAAGGGTCTATTATACGCAGTCTTACACTGCATTTCTACGAGAGGATGTTTCCGGGGCTCGAACCCGTGACCTCCTTGTCACATGGCAGCAACTTTACCAGTTACGCCAAGGCTCCCCTTCCAGCCTTGCCACAATGAATCAGAAAATAAAATTTCGCATTCCATCTGATGCTAAAACCAATTCCGCTACCTTACAAGTTATTGACTATATATGCATGAAAAAAGTTCACAAGAATGCTTAGAAATAAGAGACAAGAAAACTCTAAAAGAAGGATACCTGAATAATAATATCATCTATACTCCGTGGAAGGTTATCCCATATTTTGTCAGCAATAGGAAGATCTGCCACTTCTCCTTGTCTCAAGAATTTCCATTCTTCCACCAAAAATCTGGTCCAAAATTAAAACTTTGAATTAAATGAACCTCCTGAGTAAAGAAGCTCTCCATTTCAGAAATGATGTTCCATCAGTCAGGACTTGAGAATCTTTTCTATGAAGTAATAATTTACTAATGTGGGAGAAACTCCCCATATACAAGTAGTATATAAAAAGTAGAGAACCGAGGGAGCGCACCAACTGCCCAGAAGTTATTTAAACCAAAACAAATGGTTTTCATAACAGATGGGTAATTTTGGTCTTGAATTCTAAAAGATCACTAGATATGGTTTTAACTTGATTTTTCTTTAAATCTGCCAAAATTTGCTCATATACACCCCTAATAATAGTTGCAGTCCCCAACAAGCTAATAATAATTAAGCAAAGACTAGAACTTCACAAGAAGTAAATCGTGTAGCATGCATGCATGCCTATTATTTAACAGCCGATGACAGAGCTAAGCTTACTTTTTCATGGTATCAAAAAGAGACCTGCTGCAGTGGAGCCCCAATGAATCCAAGTGAAGTAAAATTGGCCCCAATTGGTCTTCCTTATCTGGTATGCAAATTATCACCAAGCTCCAGTGAAGCCTACAGAAAATAAAAAGAAACAACAAGAGGATATGAACAGCAAGCTCCAGGAAACTTAGTGGGAAAGAACAAATAGCTATCTTAGATGAGAGAGAGAGAGAGAGAGAGAGAGAGAGAGAGAGAGGGAGAAAGAAAATTAAAAAAAAAAGAATCTGAGCAAAATCAGTGAGGCTATTAAAAACTCAAATCTTTTCAATTACTTAGCAAAATGCGGAAAAAGTAAACAAGTCCCCAATATATGATCCACATTGAACAAGCATCAAATTTGACCTAAATAATGTAGTTTCATAAATTGATTAAAACTGCAAAACTAGGCCATGTATAAAAGCTTGGCGGACAGCATAATTGACCCAACTACTGAATCCTCATGAACCAATGAAATGGCAAATGCAACCTCGAAAACTTACTTTTCATGTATGGGAAGAAATATATAGGCTTTCTCAAATATATTCACCCCCTTCCACCACCTCCTTAATTTGACAAATGAAGCTTCCTTGTCATTCTGCTGTTAAAAATTAGAAAACCAAAAATTGTTCAGATTTACATATATAAGATGGATGCAAAAAGAATTTCTTATTTACCGATAAAAAAAGGATGGATGTAAAATGGAAGTTAAGATGGATGTGATGTCATGCAAGATTAGACAAAATTAGAAACGAGCACATCTAACAAGGAGTGAACATAGCACACACGAAGGATGAAATAAGAGGTCGCTTGAGATGATAATGCCATATCTAATATAGACCTCCAGACAGCAGGTGTGCCGATGATTGAAAGTGATAAAAAGTGATGAGGCAAACCTAAAATCACACATTATAAACTTCTCTTGAGAAGCTTACAATCTCGTGTAATCACTGCAGACTTAGCTAAGCACAAAACACAATGAAAGCAAAAGATCCATCCAAGCAATGGCAATTAGGCAGGATAAAGGCTTAGTAGTTGTTTGTTACACTAACATTAGGGTGTATTAGTCAGTAGTCTTTTAATTTTGATTAGAGAACTATATGTGTGACTAGGCTAAGCGCAAGATTTAGAGAACCACTGGTTTTGGAGTACCACTATTTTGCCTTAAGGAGAGAAGCTTTAAGATTTTTGAATGAAATAAACCTGAACAGAGCAAAATGATAAGGAGAATTCATATAGGCCTCTGCTACTAATTTAGAATTGAGATTTAGTTGATTAAATCGTTGATATAGTTGAATAAGTGCAAGAGCAAGGAAAAGAAGAGAGGGAGGGAGGGAGGGAGGGAGAGAGAGAGAGAGAGAGAGAGAAGCAATCCTCAGAATTCATTTTGGTTTCTATAAATAAACATTACTCCCTCTATCCCATTTTATGTGACACTTTCTTGTTTAGTCTGTCCCCAAAAGAATGGCGCCTTCTACATTTTGGAAACATTTTAACTTTAAAATTTTCATTTTACCTTTAATGACATGATTTTATGGCCTGCCTTAGACCATAAAGTTTCAAAAGTCTTTCTTAAATTCCGTGTCCAATCAAACACCGTCACATAAAATGGGGGAGTATTTGGTATATTTTATTTGCATGATCATAATACAAGTACAAAGCACAGAGTTATCCTGCACCACCCATTTCATAGCAACTCTATATTTGTTTCTCAGATCCGTTCTACCAGGATTCATTATATTACACAAACCAGTTAGTTAAGTTTACAGTAAGGATTTAGCAGAGAAGAAATATTACCTTACTGAAAACAGCCTCTTTGAGCTTGTTGTAAAAATATGTATTGAAAAAGTGATATGCGCACCTTTCACCATCTGCAAGAGACTTTGTCTGCTGGAGGTACCTATCCAACAAGAGAAGGCAATTAGGGAATAACAGATTTAATAAGTCATTGTCAAGCATCCTCTATCCTCTACCAGATGACTTCGGAATCAATTGAACAACAATATCTAACTTAGGTTACTAAAACAAGGTTGTCGTGTCACACAAACTCAGGGAGTATGTCTCATAGGCAAAAAGGTCCAGTCACATTCCCAAGATATCAAGCTACCATGATCATCTAAACGCCAATTAATCCAAATATTATCTCTCGGGTGATTATTTCATGATGCTAACAAATTGAAGAAGCATAAGTAGTCAACAGGAAGCCACCAATACATCGCGTAGGAAGGATTAGTAACGAACTTCTATACATACATAAGTAATTATGTTTAGTCACTTGATAGAAATATTATCATTCTTTTCCCGAGTCAACATTGATCAAGGTTAAAAGAGTATCGCATACCTGCATCAGCATCAGTGCCACTGAGGACTAAAAAGTTTCAAGAAAAGATATCTTTTGTATTTAGTGGTTTTTGTGATATTAAAATGTTGTGAAAGACAAAAATATAAACAATGATAACTTAAGATTTGATCAAGTTCATGCATTCAAAAGGTATCATTACTTTAATTCCATAAAGACGGACAGAGGAAACAATCTAAAAGAAGCTGCTAAAAATTAAGTTTGTCATCCAACACTGTTTAGTAGGTTAGTCAGAAGGTTTGTTTCATTCACGGATTAATTATGCAAGAATTATAATACATGAATAGTTATGCAGTGAAAACTAATGGATGGATGGTTATGCAGTGAAAAATATGTAAGGATTGCTATGGGGTGAACAATAATACAGGAATGATTAAGCATGGATTGCCTTCTTTAGGGGCCTTTTTTTCTTGAGATACTCATATTCATGTTTCTTTTTTATAACCGAGAAATTCCCCAGGGCCAACTGGCACATGGTTCAAAACTTGGTGGATATTGGAACCACCACTCTACCTTTCTCCTCTTAAATACCATGCTTTTCTTTGCGGCCAGAAATAGGTCTTACCACTTAGATCGAAGTCTGGGAGTGATACCTTTTTTTTATAAGTTGGTGTGATATTTATTCATGTTGCTAACACGTTTATCTGTGTTTCACATTTTTTCCTGTATAAATAGTAGTTAATTGCTGCATATTATGCCAATATTAGCAATACAGAGTTCAATACCACAAACCAAAGTTGCATTGGTTAAACATAGTTTCATACCGAAAACTGAACATTGTATTAGTTATGCAAAGATCAAATTCGTAATGCAGAGTTTTATCTTGTAGGCCAAATGTTGTATTAGTAAGCAGAATTTTGTGCCTGTACTATTTTTCTTATGTGGCCAACCAAACGACCCCTTAGTTTGTTTTCACAGGCAGCTGAGTAGAATAACATGCGATCTCTTGTCTGGGAAGGATATAGAGTACAAAAATATCTGAGATATCCACAGAACATTAACATAGTAATATCTAAACATAAGAATCTGTCACAACAAACTATTCAATCAGCTACAGTTCGTATTTTATTTATTATGGTAGTTATTGCTGAAAAAGAAGCAGTTTGAAGAACATGTTTCTATTCAAAAATGGATCTGTACTTTGTGACTGATAGCTAGATGTGCTTATTATCTATCTATGCCAGACATATAACTTCTACGTTTTCTAATCAATTCAGTAACTAGTCGATCAGAATCTTTCACTTACCGGATGTAAAAGTTCATTATAGTAGACGACAGATATGCTTCAGGAGCAAGAGATTCCATGTCTGAATAACAGATTTCGACTGATTCAGGATCATCCCTAATCAATGTAAAAGATAGTACAGATATCATAATAAAAAATAAGAGATAGTGCCCAAGGTAATAAGTGATGCTGATAAAAAAATGTTCATTCAGGACATACCTCGACGGATAGTATATCTTGGTTGCCATTGTGCTGAACGAGGTACAAGAGTAATCAATAATTGCTACCAGAACTAAAACTAGGTGCTTACGTGTCACATGAAAAGACAAATATATCAGTTCAATACCTTTCAACCACATGAACTTGCTGCCTTATCTCAACAACATCAAGTTCCTCCTCATCCACTAGAACAACAGCCTCATCCTAAGAAAATAAAGAACGTCATAATGAGACCCGGGACCATATTAAGAGTAAATACAAGACTGACACACTTCTAACCTCGAACATGAACCATAATACTGAAGATAGAATTTTTTATCTTGAATGGGGGGAGATGCTGTAACAATTCACTGTAAAGTCTTGTTATTGTTTGTTGACAAGAAGGTGTACCAGATTTATCATAGTGCTTGGTAGCAGTTGTGGAATTCTAAGGCTCCAACAAAGGAAATGTGTTTTGTATGGCTGGTGATCAGAGAAGTGTGCTTAACTCAAGACCATTTATAAAGAAGGGGCTTCCAACTTGTCAACAGACATTACTTGTGTGGAAAAGAGACTGAATCCAGCAATCACTTTTTTTGCATTATCTTTACACTGCCGAACTTTTGGTAGATGATTCTGAATACTTTGGGTCAAAAATGGACCATGCCAAGGTCAGCTGCAGATCTCATTCTATGCTGTTACAGTAAGGAACTGCCTAAAGGAAAGAAAAAAATTGGAAATGACATACCTGCTTGTATTTGGTGGTGTATGTGGAAAGAGAGAAACAGAAGAGGCTTTGAAGACTACGAGCCCGTTTGGATTGGCTTATTTTAAGTGCTTTTAAGCTATTTTGTAGTGTTTGGATAAAGTAAAAAAGTGCTTTTAAGCACTTGTTTTTAAGCTAAAATGACAAAAATAAGCCAAAAGCCAAAAGCTAGAATTCCTAACTTATGGCTTTTGGCTTAAAAGTCATTTACAACAAGCCCATCCAAACGGGCCCTACAATAACCCCATACTGAAGACCTATGATTGTATACTTTTGGCTTTTGGTGTAAATTGGAATGTGTAAATGAGGCTGAGCCCTTGCTACAGTTTTGTATAGCATAGACTGGGCACTCCTCCCTTTTGTTACTAGCTCTTTTTGCTAGTTTTTTTTCTGTTTTTTGCCTGTACTTTCGGATGTAATCAGCACTTTCTTTGTGCTGTTTTTTTTACATCAATAATACTTACCACTTCAAATGAAGTAGAAGTTCTAATAAGCTAATAAATCCATGCGTACACGATGCTACTAACCATCCCCACCACCAAAGGGAGAAAAGAAAAGAGGCAGTGGAAATGACTAATGATTGTTTCCTCTATCAAGGATAAAGTAGCCATTATCATCCCTTAATCCATACATAGGAACAAAAACGGATGCAATTTTTCTACTCAATGAAGAATGTACATGAGGAAACCAAAAGGAAAGAGAGAGATACAGGGGAATCTTACATTCACATGCCTCAAAGTACATGAAGATTGGGCTTGAGAAGCATTCCACCTGAAAAAGTAGAGCAGCAAATCATAAATAAACTGATTTTCCGCGTAGTTTTAAAACTAGAAGAAGAAGAAGAACAAACGACTGGATCTTCAAAATGTCATCACCAGAACTGCACTTCTCTCACCGGGGGTGGTTGCCACATAAGGAATAGAATACTGTGGGGATTATAAATCATCCTTCGGAACCGTAGTTTGGTTCAATTCGTTAGGGAGAGATTATAACCTGATTCACATCTAGCATTGGTAGCTCAACCTAACAATTCATTAGGCTTACAATGAGGGGATTAACAATTACATTTGTGTATATGTTGGGGTGCCGCGGAACAGGGGATTTTTTATCTAATACTGTCACTCTAGCAAGGCACAAAGATACTATTTTACACTCTTCCCCTTACACACCCATCCTCATAGCAGCACATCTTCCCCAATCAAGCCCTCCATATATTTTTATTACTTTATCCTTTATATGGTTAGTCGTAGATACAGAAATGTGATTTAAAAAGGTAAAGTTAATCCCACGTAAATTTCCGCACCTAATCCATAAAGAAATGTGACGCAAAAATTTACCAATCATATTCCCAATCCCCCCCAAGTATTATCCCATTCACAATCACCTTAGTAACTGACAAGTGACAACACTCCCTCTAATCAGGTAGGTAATATATAATCCACCTTTGTCTTGGCCATGAAAGCATTGACAGAACAAAACAACCCCTTCAGAATTGTCCCTTTGACAATTTAATTATAGTTCCCGAGTAATATCTTTGAAGTATGAACATGTTCATAAAATCAAACTTGGAACTAGAAGGTGCATAATCCAAAAAGATAGTAGCTGAAAGAAATATACGCACATAAATGGTTGGGAAGATCAGCGAGAACAGGGTTAATGGGAATGGATGATATTTCTTACTTTTCTTATTGCTTGACCATCAATTCTAAAGAAACTAATGTACTTCATCATAAAAGAGGTCTCAGTTTTCAGTGTATCTAAAAAATTTCATCTTACAAAATAACCTTTTTTTAGTAAAATGCACACCAGATATCCACCAGGTAAGGGTAATATCTGCATACACACTGCCCTCCCCAGACCCCACTAGTGGGATTATACTGGGTTGTTGTTGTTGTTGCACACCAGATATAGTTTAACTCCATTAATCAAGAAAATAAGAGCAACAGTAAAGTACTCCAGTAGTAACAGAAAAACAACGGTAACAATAAAATGCGATAAAATAAGGAGGGAGACAGAAAAATCACATACTTTTCTGGGAAACAGCTAGAGAAACTTTCTTCAGAATAACGAGTAGAAATGTTTCTTCTCTTTCGGTCAGCATAAAAATCTTGTTCATCTATGTTTACACGGAATTTAAAAGGTTCTTCTCGTGAAGACATCGCTATCTTATGTCTTTTTCTTGTAGAAAACTGCCTGTTTAATGTCCTTTCGCGGCCACATGGATTTAGAGCATGTAATTCATTTTGGAAAGCATTTTCTGGCTTAGTGTCTGCCTGTTAATCAGTAAGAGAAAAAATCCATATATGTTGCAGTAAGTGTAGAATAACATTTACTATTTTCAGATAAGATTATTAAAGTAAGGCTATACTTTTTCCTCCAGCTTGTTTGAAAAGCACGCAGCAAATGAAGATTGTGAAGGGGATGCTGATTGTGTTGACCGTTGCCCAAGGCCATCAAGCGCACCTACAAAATTCCATCCACCTTTACTTCCCTTTCAAACAAATATCTTGTAAAGCAACTCAAATCTTTTGCCCATCTAATTCCCATGTAGCTGCATGCATACATGTACATAAAACCAGCGTCACACTCATGCTCGTGTAATGAACTCATAAAGCGCCTAAGTCAGCAGTAGACCTTTCCAATCTGTACCATGGGTACACTTGGTATGCTAGAAGTTCTTTTGCATATATCTGTTCTCCCCACTAAGGAACTTCCCTTAATTCGTATAGACAAGAACTCGTAACAAAAGAAAAGCTTAAATTGTTCTTTTAAAACAGAGAAAGGCTTAACATAGTCCCAAAAATGCATAAAGAAAATATTGACTTACCAATAGAACCAGACCTGTGCCTCCCCCACGAGGCACATCCATTTTCCTGTCAAAATGGTGTAAGCAATAATGCTCAATTACATAACCAATCAAAGAGGAAAAGGACACATTTGTTCGAGGGAACATATTCCAAACATGGATCTATCACTATGCATGATTGACAGCATCATTATGATTATACATCAAAACCACTAAAGTTATTGAAAAAGTTTTTCTCTTTCATTCGTGATAGATTTTTCATCAGAGTATTGTAAGCCCTCACTCAAATTATGACACTAATGCCATATTAGTTAAAACACATTTACAAGCAGCTTTCACTAATCAACCAATACCAGAGTAACATAAAGCCCACCATTTGCTATGCAAATGTGGTAAAGGTAATTGTGGGTCAACATAACTCACAATCAGGTTTATTTGGGAAAAGTAAATCACACTACCTTAAGTTGATAATGCGGTAGTGGTCGATGAAGTGGGAGGAGACCCTTGAAGTCTCAAGTTCAAATCCCGGCGGATGCATGGGTAGAGTTACCGAATATTTATGCGGGTAGGAGGTAGTAGGTACCCTACGAAATAGTCAAGGTGCGTGCACAAGTTGGCCCCGGACCACCGTCATAAGAAATTGATAATGATCATATAATACATCATGTTAATGGTGCACAGACTCTTTAATAAAGTTTATAGATAGTCACCCTATTCCCCAAAAATTCACAAAATGCAGCAAATGCATGAGCCAAAGTACACGTGAAAAACAAATGCACACATTTCCAACTACATTTTTGTACTAGTTCTAAAGCAAAATTTGATTGAGAAATCTCCATAATTCAACAACTCCGCAACACTCTTATATGTAGGGTTCTTAAAAATTTTACTCTCTTCTTCGAAAATCTACAAAATCCAATGAATGTACGACCAACAGTAATAAGTATGCCTCAATCCCAAACTAGTTAGAACTCAGAGCCTCACCTTATCGGAACGGAGAAATTTTCTCCGCTCCAATTCATCCTCGTGCTTTTTAATATTTGCCTTCAACTTCTCACCGCCATCAGGTAACATAGCGCCTCTGGAGCCAAGCAACTTCTTGAGCCTGGCTATTTTGTCGGTTAGTTCAGCATTCGTTAGTACCGAAAGCTCGTCACTTTGGTCTTCTCCATCCACGGCAATCGTCGGTTGGTGTATCTCCGCCGCTGCCGCCGGCGGTGCTTTGGTGGTGACCACGAGCTCTGCCGGAGGCTCGTCATCGGCGTCGTTGATCAGCTTATTCCAGTCAATAAGTAACCCTTTTTTCATGATGCATGTGATAAATGTGACACATTTACAACTTTAAGTCAGTGCGTGCATTTATGTTATTAATAGCTTTGATACCTAAAATGACACCTCAAACTTGTAGCGCTTTACAAAATTAATCCTTTTTAACTCTCATGGTCTTTTGGTATGTGGGATTGGAAATAATGTGGCATTTGGTTGAATTTGTAAATTCAGGATTAATAATTTTGATATTAGTTAATTCTAGGTAAAATACATATTTTACCCATCGACCTTGTCCCCAAATCCCTCTTACACACTTCTTAACTACGGGAATAATATTACACACCAAAATTTTTAAAGGTGTGTCAATTACACACCACTTCGGTGTTTGACCACATTTGTTCAAAGATTGCTCTTACATGCGCCAATCAGCATCTGACACGTGTCAAATCGAAGAAAAAAAAAAGAAAAACTAAAAAAAAAACCTCTGCACCCTCCCCCTTCCCCACCAAACCCCCTCTTCTCATCTTCTCAAAGAAAAAAAAAATACAGAAAAGAAACCCTCCCCCCTCCTCTTCATCTTCCTAACCCCATCATCTTCTCCATCACCACCAACCCTTCCACCACAAGAACCTTCTTCCATAACTATAGATTCAATTCTTTGCCGATTTTTAACAACATCCATCACAAAATTCTTATACAAATTTCAAATTCAAGCTCAAACCCAAAGCTTCAAACTTGTTAATGGTGTTTTTTGAATTTTATCAAAATTAATTACCTAAGTAAAGTTTTACTCATCAATAATCACGAATTCAAACTAATTTTTTAGGTCATGGAACACCAAAATCAACAAAACCCGATTAAATTTTCAAGCTTTTTCAAAAAGTCAATAATGGTAATTTTTACAATACCCAATAGCTCATGTTTTTTTTTTCTTTTCTTCTTAGTCATGGAGTTGGAGAGACGAAATATGAGGTGGTAGATAAAACTAGGATGGGGATTGGGGACGAAGACAAACCGGGGGGGAGAGAAAACGCTCGGTTTTGGGATTTGGGAAGAAGACATGGGTTATATATTTTTTCATTAATTTAAAGGAAATAGTTAAAAAGGGAAAAATTTAAAAAAAAAAATTAATTTCGGGTGAATTTTTTAGTTTTCACGTGCCTCTTTTATGTGTAATACACGTGTGTGACACATGGCAAAAGAGGTGTGTAATTGACACACTTTTAAAAGTTTTAGTGTGTAATACTATTTCCGTGTTTAACAAGTGTGTAAGGGGGATTTGAGTACAAGGTCGATGGGTAAAGTATGTATTTTGCCTTAATTCTATAATTAGGAATTATTCATCTCATATTGAGGGTGAAATAATAACTGGGGTAAACATTAAAAAAATAAAGATGTCGTCTCCAAAGCTCTTCCCAAAGTCTTCTAGACAATTCAAGATTAAAATTAAAACTAAAGTTTATCACAACTTATCTGGTATACGCCAAATACATATTTCTATTTCTATTTGTAGTCTAATGAATCAAACATCTTCCAATAAAAATATATTCACTAAATAATTTCATCATTATTTACTCCCTATATTATAATTTTATTATTGTAATCCCGAAATAACTTGTTCCCCTGCCAAATAACTCCTCGCTTCTTTAACAAAACTAGGTGGAGATATACGAGTGCTAGAATGGGCCAACATGCTAAGCAAAAAAATATTGAAGTCATCGTAACTTTTAATACCTCAATTATAATTGTCATATTTCTTAAATTGTTACTCTTTTGTGTCCCAATTTATATGGTACTTTTCACTTTATCAAGAGCTAACGAAGGTAAATTTGATCAAATTAACTCAATAATTAAAAAAAATTCAAACATTTAAAAATTATACAAAAAGTTATTGGGTATGTGTGAACAAAGTCCTAGATGAAAAGTAGAAAAGAAAAAAAAGCCACTTATAATGAGTTGGATACTTTTAATGGTGTGAGCCCTTTTGGAGAAACCGTGCAGGCTAGGCCAAATCGGACAATAACACACCATGTTAAGAGTACATTTGAGCCGTTTTAGCCCAATAACGAGTATTAGAGCCATTGGTTTGGCGGCAGAACTACGGAGATGGCAGAGTGTGATATGGAGGCCCAACTTAGTACCTTTGCTCGTCTAGGAGGATTTATGACCTTTACCCGTAGGTTTGAAGATGCATACACAACTTTGAGCATATAACTTTTGGCCTATTTAAAATTGCTCCTAAAAATGCTCTAGACTAATCTTTTAGTTATTTTTAGTTTTACTGGATTTTTATGAAATTTTATTCATTTGTTCTGCATAACTAATAATATTTTTGGCATTTAGTTGCATTTAAGTGCATTATAAATCACAAAATTACCAAAGAATATTGTAGTCTTTCATTCTGCATTTTAAGAATTGTTAATTGCATTATTAGATAATTTGTTAGGTTAATTGACGAATTAACCATTAATTAGGTAGTCTATTAGGTGAATAGGCTAAAAGTGCAAAAAATGTGTTCATTGGAATTCAAGTTGAAATGTGTACTAGGTAAAAGAAAAGAGAAAGAGAAGGAGGTTTGCCTTCGTGCAAAGACCGGTCCTATTTCGTTTCAACCAGTGCAATTCAGAACCCGGTATGCTAAAGACTACTTTTAGAGGACTAAAACAATGTAGTTCACTTATAAACTACATCGTTTTAGTCTAGAACTCTATTCCATAAAAGAACAAGTTAAAGATCGTATTTTTACACCTTCAACTCTAAATTTCTTTTATCTCCGCCAAATATGAGAGGAGATTGAGTGATCAGATCCTATTTTCCTCACAGACTACCTTTGTTCGACTCTTTCCCCTCTCCTCTATCCCACCCTATAAGAACTAAGATTCAATTTTTGCCATTCTACTCCAAATCGAACCCCAAATGGAAAACCTAGCATGCCTTCTCCTCTTTTGATTTTGAATGAAATCGGCCACCGATTGACCTTGAAACCTACGTCAATCGATAGATCTCTTTGAGGTCTATGTATTGAAGAAGGATTCATGTTATTTCGCGGTGGCCAACGCTCGGTCAAACCTCGGTTGACTTGCTAAGAGTCGCTGAAATTTCTCTTTCTTCTATACATCCGGCTCACAGTAGTTATCATGGTATATACAACTAGCTAAACTGTAAAGATTCCAAGCAAGTGGTCATGTAACGATAACCACTGTTGGCTGAAATTTTCTTTGCCAGTCAGTTTGAACATCCACATGTAATGCTTAGGTCATTTTCCTCTTTAATTTTTCCTGCCCTTATTTGTTCTCACATGCCAATATTAGTCCTCCAATTTTGTTTTATTAGGGTTTCTGTGTCATCCTGCGATTGCATGTTATAACGATTATGATATTTAGTTGCTTAAAATTAATTGCATGATTCAATTCGACATTGTTAATTAAAGTAGTTGATTTCTCTTTGTTGTTAAAAATATGGTTAACTATAAACATTTTATGCTTTGATTTTTTTTAACTTGTTAATAGGCATGTTGCAGCTTGGGGTCTGTTTAATTAGTCGAGCTTTGAATTTTTGGTTCGAGTACTTGAGGTATACGGGCCTGTCAGTTGGGCCACTAACATGCCCCCAACTTGTATTTTACTAGGCTTTGACCCTGTAGGTAGTCTATAGGATTTGACCCAAGCTCTTGAACCACTCTCCTAAAGAGATAAGATTGAGCTGAAAGAGGGTACATACCAAGAACTGGAGGGGTATTAGAGGAATTTGAGCGGGGAGGAATCTTATATACCAGGCAGCTACTAGGAAAGTGTGTGTGTCGGGGGGAGGGTTGTAAAGATCCGACCGGTTGTTTTGAGCATTTGCATTCAATTTGGTGGTTTGAGGGCATGCGTAGCTTCATATGGTGTATTATGACTTGCATGTAACGTCAGTTTTGGTTTCCGAGTGATTTAGGATTGATTTGGAAGAATGATTCTTATTTTGGAAGCTTTAAGTTGGAAGAGTTGATCAAGTTTAACTTTGGTGTGTTTGACCTTGGATTGAAGTTTTGATGATTTCATTAGATCCATATGGTGATTTTGGACTTGGGCATGTGCTCAGATTTTTATTTGGAGATTTCTAGAAGGGTTTGGCCATAATTGGCGAAAGTTGGCAATTTCAAGGTTTGGAATATTTATATGTTTGACCGGGAGCTGACTTTGATGTTATCGGCTCGAATTATTGTTATGGGAGTTAAAATAGATTCTTTATTTTATTTGGAACTTGTGTGCAAAATTTGAGGTCAGTCCGAGTTGATTTGATGAGGTTCGACACGAATTTTAGAAGTTGAAAGTTCAAAAGTTCATCAAATTTTATTTGAGGTGTGATTCGTGATTTTGATGTTTTTATGTGTAATTTGAGGCCTCGCGTAGGTCCATATTATATTTTGTACTTGTTGGTATGTTCAGACAGGGTCTCGAGGGGCTCGGGTGAGTTTCAGACGGGTTTCAGACCATTTTGGGCCATGTTAGTTCTGTTGGTTTTTGCTGCTTCATTTTTTCTTCGAGTTTGCGTCCCTATATATTCATGTTCGTGCAATGTTAGTGGTGGTCTTCTTTGCGTTCGCATCCCTTTTTTCGTGTTCGCGTAGTGTTGAGCTGGGCTGGGCAGGTCATGATGGATTCCTCTTCGCATTCGCGCTGGTGTCTACGCGTTCCATATGGTCTGGCAGTTGTGTTTTTCGCATTCGCGAGGGTTGCTCTACAAACACGTAGCATTATTTCGCAACAATGTATTTTGTGCATTGCGATCGCGAGGGTACAACTGCGATGGCGTAGGGTACCACTGGGCAGAGCATATGAGTACTCTATTTCGGACCTTGAGCTCATTTTATCACATTTTGAGTTATGGAGCTTGAATTTGGGCAATTTTGGAGAGGATTTTAACCTCATGGATTCAGGTAAGTATTTTTTACCTAGTTTTGATTATATTCCATGATTCCATCTTCGATTTTGGCATTTGATTGATGAATTTAAAAGAGAAATTGGGGGGGGGGGGTTTGTCTAAACTTCTCTAAAGTGATTAATTGAGTTTTGAACATCGATTCAGAGTCGGATTTGAGTGAAATTAGTATGGTTGGACTCACAATTGAATGGGTTATCAAAATTTGTGAGTTTTTTCGGTTTTGGAATATGAGACTAGATTGACCTTTTGGTTGACTTTGAGTATTTGATTGAAAATTCGACCCTTTTCATTTGGGTTTGTTTTCTTTGGCATTAATTGATGATTTTGAGATGCTTTTGGCTAATTTCGAGCCGTTCGGAGGCTGATTCGCATGAGATGGCATTTATAGGGTATTATTTGGCTTGCTCGTATTTGATTTGTCTTGTTCGAGTTAAGTAATATATCTAAACTTGGATTTGAGGTAATTATCCCCGAAAACTATGATATTTGAGATGGGTTAGAGGTGACGCACGTGCTAGGTGACGAGCGTGTGTGCGTGCACTGAAATATATTCATAATACAGGTAGTTTTATGCTATTATGTGCCTTGTTTTGCTACCATGCTTCTTTGATATCATGTTTTCTCCATTTATATGATTATGTGAGATTGTATTCATGCTAGAAATTATGTCTAGGCCACCTGCTCAATTATTGAGACATGATAGGACTATTTTTCCATGTTGAGCTAATTGCCTTAGCCGTAGTCATAATGTTTCAGTCATAATAGTTATATCCGCATGTTATATCTCTACCTTTGTACATTTGTTATATGTTATCTCACTTGTTATTGGTGTCTTAGTACGTGACACAGGTTGATTTATAATTGAGGCACATTGGGGTATTCCATGTTATATGATTGGATTATGTTTCTGTGATATATTGAGATATGGAGACTTGAGCGGATTGATGACTGATGTAGGCCGTAGAGCTGTGTTGTGAGTTATGTTGGATCGGGTTGCACACAACAACGATTATATTGATATTGAGGCGACGCATACACCAGGACCCACATTGGGCTAAGTATTACAGATTTTGAGGCTACGCATGCACCAGACCATATTAGCTTATGATTAGCATTTGGGCAGGATCCATTCCTCCGGAGTCCGACATATCAGCAATGGGCTCAAGTGCAGTGTTTTATATGCATGCTTTAGTGATGGGAATTTATGTCAGGCACCCATACAGTGCTACGTGTTGCTGTGTATGATCGTGAGGGCCTTGGACCAGGTACTGTAAGTGTGGTAAGTGTGTTTATTCTTGGTTGTTTCACTGTGATGATATTTAGTTGACATGTATATTTTTGACATGTAGGCATAGATATGTATTTTTCTCATGCTAGACAGTTTATGACTTCTGATGACTTGGCATGTATATTGACATGTAGATATAAGGATGTATATTCCTCTTGCTAGACGGTAATATGATATTTGATAATTTGAAATTTATATTTGACAGATAAGCATAGAGGTGTATATTTTTCATGCTAGACGATATATGATAATTACTGACTTGACATGTATACTAATATGTAGGCATAAAGATGTACTTTTCTCATGCTAATTGGTAAATAGAGATTCTTATCTAGTGTTGTGAATTGGAAATATAGAGTTAGTTTGATAAACTCATGCTTAGTTGATTTTGATGCTAAGGTTTAGACTTTGACTGTCATACTTAAAAAGCATATCTATTTTTCTGTAACTATGACCGAGTTGAGCATAATATTTTTCTGAGTTGTTACTATTTCCGGCATTATCATATCTCATGTTATTATCGATTATTTGATGTTAGACTCTGACTATCTTCCAAGCTCGTCACTGCTTTCAACCTGAGGTTAGGTTTGCTACTTATTGAGTACATGAGGTCGGTTGTACTCATACTACACTTCTGCACCTTGCATGCATATCTTGGTGTTGATGCTCTGTGTATAGCGGGAGCTGGCATTGAAGATGTACCTACTTTTCGGATATAGCTACTACTTGTCATTGGTAGTTTTAAAACTTAAATTTTGTTTATGTATATTCCAAATAGATGTTGTATTATTTCATACTGGCTTTGTAAATCTAAGTCTTAGTGGTTCGTGACTTGTACTATCAATCCTTGAGGTTAATGCATAGAAGTTCAGTTATTCATTTAATGAGTTCTTATTATCTTTTTTGAAATTGTGGAATTGTTGTTTGGTTTACCTAGCGGGTTGGGTTATGTGCCATCATGACTAATAAATTTTTGGGTCATGACAACTTGGTATCAGAGCTCTAGATTCATAGGTTCTACGAGTCATGAGCAAATGTCTAGTAGAGTCCTGCGGATTAGTATGATGACGTCCATACCTATCTTCAAGAGGCTATAGGGCATGTAAAATTTTTTTCCATCTTTCTTTCCTTATCGCGCGACATTGATTCAACTTGAAGCATATCTGTTGAATTCCTTCCACTCACTCGTATGTTATATGAGTGCTCGGTATCAGTTGTGCATCTATGATTTGTGATTCCATGGATGAGGTGCGAGATGTATTTTTCGTGTTTTAGTGATGGACCAGTCTGGAGGACTTGAGGCTTAGTTTAGACCGCAACTTGGGCTTGATTGTTTTAGTGATGTAAGTATGTGCTTTTGAATTTATATTTCCGGTAGTGTCCCTTAGGAGTGGGATTTATGGCGATGTGAGTGTTTGGATAGCTATATGATAAGTATTATGTGACTGCATAATATGCTTAGATGGTTTGGATGTGAGGAGAATAATTTTGCTTGGGATGCGAAGGAAATATGGATGCTTGATTTTTGCCTTGATGTGTTTTACAGACTCAAGTTATGGGTGTGTTGAGGGATTTTTTATGTTGTTTATTTGTGGGATGAAGTAGATTCTTATGTCTTGTTGACGAGTTCAGACTCAAGAAGATTTAGTGATTGCATAGTGGTTGTGGCCATAAAAGGGTATAGCGAAATGCCAGGTTTGAGGCTAAGTAGGTGGGTTATCTCCTGCTGGATGTTATGAGGTTTTGTGATTCTTACGCTGATTCTGCGGAGAGTTTCTTTCTACTTGTGGGTTACATGTGTTGCAATTTGAGTTTGGATCGCTTGAGGAATTTGCACGACTGCCATGAGATTGGATATGTACTTAGCTGGTGATTTAAGTTATTTTATGATTAGAGCTACGTGAGGTGCGAAGGGATTTTGTTGAATTACAGTGCATGATTATGGCATTAATGAAGTAAGAGTATTGTTGGTTATCAGGTGTTGTGTTCTATGGCTTTGAGCCAAGTGGCTGGGTTTACTATCAATAATCAGGTTGCATGGTTATGTACTATATTAGTTTCGGCCTGAGGCAGGTTTATGGATCAATTATGACTTGAAGAGGTTGGTTTTGAGGATGACTTGAGTAAGGAAATTTCTGGATGCATGATGTATTACACTTTATGGATATATGGAGATCTTGGAATGGTTTAGGTTTGTTATTCGTGATGGATGTAATGTGCTAAGAAAAGGGAGTCACTCGGTTGTGTTAAGGTGGGGTTACTTCTTTGAGTGTCGGTGTGCTAATAAGCCGCAGGTCGTTCGGCTCATTTGGACAGTGCATTTAAGATTTGGAGAGGATGGATGACTCTCGAGAAGGTTCTAATGGGTTCAAGAATCATATGTGGTATTTGAGGAATTTTTGGATTTGTAAATGGCTAAGATCTGAGATTTGCATTGGATGGTTTCAGGACTTGCGGTATTTCTGTATTATTTGTGATTCTACATTTCAGTATCAGAGAAGTTGGAGAAACAACATTAGATTTACAGAAAGTCTCTTCAGAGTGGGCATTTCGGTTGCGATATTACTGGGTGTTTAAGAGAGAATATAGTGGCTTATGGGCTTTAAGATGATTTGGTTTCATGCTAGGATCTCTTGTGGTGAGATTTGGGTTAGGGATCATAGTGTACTGGTAATGAGAAGAGTTAACTTGAAGGCAATTTGGAAAGAACTTAGAGAAATGGGACAACTTGGTAGTAGGTTGGATCATCATGGTAATAGAAATTATCGATTCTTTTGGTTCTTTTAATGTGGTGGGTTTCTACCAGTATTTTATGGCAATACTCTTGCGTTTGGCAACCCGCGTGACTTGGTTGAGTTAAGAGGAATTCTGTTATAATAGCCTGGTTATGTGCATATGGTTTTGAAGAGTTCTCGATGGTGTTGACCATAGTTTGGGATCGATATTTCTACAGGCATAAGGAGTTTGTCGCGCGTTGTGATTTTCTCCTAGATGAGATCAAATGGAAAATTTCTGGCTGATTGAGTATGCATTATACTTGTGACTCAGAGTTGATAATGAGATTCTCATGCTTTATATGATGGTATGTTGGCGGTGCGTCGTGTGGGATTGAGATTTGCATGTGCAAGTTTGTGGTTCAGTTTCGAAGGGAAGATCATGAGTTCTAAATAGTCTGGAGGTTTTTGATGTATAGAAGAATACTGACACTATCTAGTATCACCTGAGAAGAGCGTGTATTTCGAGAAGGCGCATTGTGCTTTGACTTGCCCATGCTTGATTGATATTACGGTAATCGCCTAGTTGATCGACTACTGATGTTCAGATTTTGCTATGTGGCACGGATAAATTATAGAAGTAATTATCGTGGGATGATTGTGTATGAGGGATGCGTCTGTCACTTGAGTGATCGAGTTGGGATCGGATATGGTGATTCTGGTATTCTAGGGATTTGGAGACTGGGAATTCTCAGAGGAAGATTGTTTCTTGGTTGTGGACTATGAAGGTATGACCAAAGTTAGACAACTAATAATATGTGTTATGGTTAGATTATTGTGGACTTTTGGAGGGTTATTATCTATTTGCGGATGACTAAAATTAATTTGGAGGCCCATGGGTAGGCCTAATGAGGATGTGTATTCTACACCATGACGAATTTGTTGACCCGATAATACTATTGTCGAGGGATGTGTCATTCAATTAGATTTGAGCTTGTTCGTGTTCTAATATGTCCTATGTGTTACTTTTTTATGCTACGATGGGTTGTGATCTGTTGGTTAGTTGCACATGTGACGCGGTTCTATTTGGGCCTTATGACAGAAATTAGGCAAGATGGCTCTTGGGGTGTTGAATAGTTGATTGCGCCTGGGGTATGGCTTTCCTGTTATGGTATATTGTGTTATTAGTTTCTCCATGGTCATGGTCGTGAACTTCGCATGTGTTGTTGTTGTTATGTATATGGTTGTTGATTATGAGCATCATGGCTCAAGGTATTTCATGTGGATCGGTGTTTGGAATGGGTCACGCATCACATCAGATTTATGTCGGGATATGACACTTTGTGTTTATCTCGTGTGGTTTGGTTCTCCTTTGTGTGATGGGTTTATAGCAGTGCGCTTGTGGTGGTATCTATTTAGCTTGCGGGATGGTTATCACATTTGATTCTCTTTTCATCATTGGGTATATTGGAGTTTTTGCTTGTCTGGTGTACGGATTGGATGATATAGGGTTATAGATGGTATTGGTATGGCATGTCGATTAAGAAGCTCTTACTAGATGGGATAAGGTTATTGGATCTAGAATTAGTACTATCGGATTTGGTTAAGGTATGTTTGGAAGAATAATATTAGAAGTTAGTTTATAATTTGGCAATAGTTCTTACCGGGCAAGAAAACTCCACGACTAGTTGATTTGATAAATAATTATGAGTTTCTGCATGTTTCATTCAAGATTGGCAGTGTACAAAGGTTCTGAACAATGTTTTACTTAATACGAGGTTTGTTACTGGTACCAGATTTATTATTGAGCAGTTATTATTGCCGAAAGTAATTGCTATGTACTTGAGTTTTGCGGTATAACATGTGATTATATCTTGGGTTATGGTTATGGATTGATACAGTTTGTTCAGATTTGTGGCCTGATACAGTTTGTTTAGATTTGCACAGTATATATATGCGAGAATCGGGTCTTATAATGAGCTCCGAATGTTGAGGATTTGATTTTAAGGCTTATGTACTAAGGTCATAGTTAGGATCTTCAGTTAGTTTGTGTTGTCAGACTTATATGGATCGAAATGAGATGAGATCACCTATGGTTATGCACATAGTGAGTTTATGCAGTGATTTGATGCCTTTGTAATGACTCTTGGCACGTTCGAGGACGAACAATTCGAGGTCGTTTCGAGTTGATTTGATGAGGTTCAACACGAGTTTTAGAAATTGAAAGTTCAAAAGTTCATCAAGTTTGATTTGAGGTGTGATTCATGGTTTTGATGTTGTTATGTGTAATTTGAGGCATTGCGTAGGTCCGTGTTATGTTTTGGGACTTGTTGTTATGTTCGGACGGGGTCCCAGGGTGCTCGAGTTTTCGGACGGGTTTTAGACCATTTTGGCCATGTTAGTTGTGCTGGTTTCTACTAATTTTTCGTGCTTCATTTCTTTTTCACGTTCGCGTCCCTATTTTCGTGTTCGTGTAGTGTTAGGGGTGGTCTTCTTCGCGTTTACGTCCCTGTCTTTGCATATGCGTAGTGTTGAACTGGGCTGGGCAGGTCATGATGGAATCCTCTTCTCATTCACGCTGGCGTCTAACGCATGCATTTATTTTGTGGCAGTATATATTTTGTGCATCACGATCGTGAGGGTACAACTGCGACCGCGTAGGCTACCACTAGGCAGAGCATACATGTTATTTCGGACCTTGAGATAATATTATCACATTTTGAGTTATGGAGCTCGGATTTGGGCGATTTTGGAGAGGATTTTTAGCACATGGATTGGGGTAAGTATTTTCTACTCGGTTTTGATTACATTCCACGATTCCATCTTTGATTTTGGAATTTGATTGATGAATTTAAAAGGGATATTGGAGGTTTTTGTCTAAACTTCTCAAAAGTGATCAATTGAGTTTTGAACATCGATTCGGAGTCGAATTTGAGTTAAATTAGTATAATTGGACTCGTAATTGAATGGATCAGAATTTTTGAGTTTTTTCGGGTTCCAAGATATGGTCCTTTTGGTTGACTTTGAGTATGTGATTAAAGATTCGATCTTTTCATTTACATTTGTTTCCTTTGGCATTGATTGATGATTTTGAGTCATTCGGAGTTTGATTCGCGTGGGATATTATTTCTATAGTATTGTTTGGCTTGCTTGGTATTTGATTTGGCTTTTTCTAGGTAAGTAACATATCTAAACTTGTATTTGTTGGTAATTATCCCTGAGAATTATGATATTTGAGATAGGTTGGGGGCGAGGCACGTGCTAGGTGACGGGTGTGTGTGCTTAAACTGAGGTATTCATGATTAGGGTTGTTCTTAGGCTATTACGTGACTTGTTTTGCAATCATGCTTGTTTGATATCATGGTTTCTCCATTTATATAACTACGTGAGATATTATTCATGCTAGAAATCATGTTTAGGCCACCTGCTTAATTGTTGAGACATGATAGACTATTTTTTCATGTTGAGCCAATTGCCTTAGCGTAGTCATTTTGTTTTAGTCCTGATATTTATATTCGCATGTTATATCTCTGCCTTTGTACATTCTTCATATGCTAGCTCACTTGTTATTGGTGTCTTTGTACGTGACACGAGTTGAGCTATAATTGAGGCACATTGTGGTATTCCATATTATATGATTGGATTATGTTCCTGTGATATTTTGACATATGAAGACTTGAGCGGATTGATGACTAATGTGGGCTGTAGAGCCGTGTTATGAGTTATGTTGGGTCGGGTTGCACACCGCAACGATTATATTGATACCGAGTTGACGCGTACGCAAGCCCTACATTTGGCTAAGTATTATTGATTTTGAAGATTCACGTGCACTATGCCATATTGGCTTATGATTAGCACTTGGGCAGGATCCGTCCCTTCAGAGTCTAACATAGCAGCAGTGGGTGCAAGAACAGTGTTTTATATATGTGCTTTAGTGATGGATGTCACACCTCCTTTTTCCTACACCCCCGGAAGGAGTGTATAAGGGAGGCTTTTCCAACTTAAAGTGACAATCGAAATGAGATTATTTATTTAAGGATTCAGAGTCGCCACTTGGGATAATTTATGGTGTCCCAAGTCACCGGTTCAAATCCCGAATCGAGGAAAAGATTGACTCTGTATTACAATCCGCGAACCAGAAATCCGAGTAAGGAATTCTGTTAACCCGGGAGAAGGTGTTAGACATTCCCGAGTTCCGTGGTTCTAGCACGATCGCTCAACTGTTATATTCGGCTTAATTATCTGATTTTAAACAATTATGAACCTATGTGCAAATTTTAGTTTTATTCTCTTTTATTCATTTTTTTTAGAAAGTTGCAACGTTATTAAAACACGTCTCGAACCACGTCACATAAATACGCCCGTGGTTTTTGACATATTTTAACATCGTTGAGATTTAGATTTGGGTCACATAAATGTGCACCCGAGTTCAGGAAAGTAGATTATTAAAACACGTGCCTAAAACAACTACGCATTTTTAACTTCGCGAAGGCCATGGAAATTTGCTAAATGGCGCGCCTCGATTTCTAAGGATAAAACAAAATTAATTACACGAGGGCCATGCAATTGTCATTTTTGTTTGGCACAACGCACCTCGATTTATTCTAAAGGGCATTCAAATTAAAAACTCGGAGGGCCATAAACTATATCTTATCTAGTATAGCTCGCCCCCAATCTAATTAATGGACCTAATTGATTACTTATTCAAGCTAATAGAATTCCTATTTCTTTTTTTTCCTTTTTATTTCAATGAGACGTTCAACTTGGCAAGGAACACAGACCAAATATGATTGACATGGAAAGGCCCAAACCTCGTCAGGCCTCATTAGAAAGGCAAATCTGCCTGTGACAATCATATATGGGCCGTTAGCCCAACAAAAGTCTCAGGTCGAGATCACAGGAGAAGGATCGAATCTCCTTAAATAGAAACAAACTAACGGCTAATTCTAAACCCAAACGCAGCCACAACCTTTTCACAAATTGTTTCATTAATTAATCACCTAAAACCAACACTCACAACCCATATGTAATTTAATCTGGATTGACACCTTTAGTGGACCAAACGATTTAAACTTTTCCAGAAAACAAAAGCAAGCAAAAATAGGGAATTAAACTACATATCAGCAAGTTCTCAAGTCTGCTCCAAACTCACGCTCCATTTTACACCCTTTAAGATTTAACCATCATCACATGAACAAAGGGAATGGGAAATTAAGTTGCAACTCCCTAAAAATCATGAACTTATATTATAACTATACCCTAGCAAATCCAGAACACACATTAAAGGGAAAATATAAATGAAACCAGATTCATTTGACTAACAACATGAATAAATGAGTTGATAAGCGTATGGCTTATAGCTAGGCCAATGAATCCCACACAACCATACCCCATTCAACCCAAAAGCATTACAGTATACACTATATAAAATCACAAATGAGTGCAAAGGTTAAGCTGTTGATTCAATCGGACAAGCTACTTTCTCTAAAACTTCATGACATTTCCCAATCAAATAAAATAATGAAGTTCCTAACTCAAAACAGAACTGAATCGATTAATCCATAACAACAAGCTAATACAAAAACATAATACTCCACAATACAGAAAAGTCAAAGGCAAATTGATGCTACATTTCAAACTATTGCTTTCATTTTTAACCTTCAAATCCAACTTCAAAAACAACAAAGCCTCTCAGTGTGTACCTGGAAATAAGACAGAATCCAAAGTAAAGCAGGATCGGTAGCTAGCAGCTAATAACACAGCTCCTAGATCCAAGAAAAATCAGCAGAAAACCAACTCAAACCAAATGGTACAAAGCAGACCCTAGGACCCAACTTCGTAGCAGTTTTAAATCCCAAATCAATTCATATTCAATCTCAAATGAACCAGAAAGTATTTCAGAACTGGAAAATTTTAGAAATCAATGAAACAGTAGCAACTTTGGCCGTTTTTGTATTTTCTGGAATTGTAGCTCTCCAAAAAAACTCCCTTCAGCCTCAAGTAATAATGCCTTTATAGGCAAGTTACTAGGGTAGTCTTAAAGGTCTAGTTATTTCATTTTAGTCCTTTTCAAATTTTCATTTTTGCTACTTAGTCCTTTATTTTCTGACTTGCTAACCAAGTAAGTATATTATGCACCTTCTGAGAAACTTCTTAGGTGGTTATGGCAATATTCCCCTAAGTGTTTTACCCAAACCATCCTTAATTACCCCTGAAATTTCTCTTAAGTCTCAGGTGGGTTATGGGTCAAGTTGACCCTAGGCTGACTCATTAGAATGAACTCCATTTTCTCTGGTCTTTGGTTCAATCATCAATCAAATCTAGTCCATTGAAGCCCAAACAAAAAAAAATTCAAACCAAACAAAAAAGGGGGACAAACTAAACGGACTTCAAGAATGAAAGCAGAACAAAGGGAAAGAGATTTAAAATTGAACATGAGAATTGAAACGACAATCAAAAACTTAACACGTCTTAAATAAAAACAAACATGGCAAAATAAGCTAAACAAATACAAGCAAAGGAGAAAACTAGCACGACACATCATGAATATCAAATAACTAATGAAAGAAAAAGAAAACCTAAATTCAGAGCTTGAACTTTACCTAATTTTATCAGAAGAAAACTTATTGGAGAGGGGCAGAAGAAAGAGAATAGGACCAGATGGTAAGACAATGAGAATAAACAGAAAAGGTGAAGGAAACTTATCGACATGAACTGAAAAACCAGTGGAAACCAGGGACATGACCAAAATAATATTGATCCCTTGTTCTTTGTCAAGAACAAAAGAACAATATTGGTTTCGCCAAGTCCGGACTTCAAAGCTCAAAGAGAAAACGGACCCCAAGGTCATGCATGTGAACATGCTTAGCAAAACGATTTCGAACTTTAGGAGCCAAACCCGGATCCAATATTCGAAGAGCTTGAAGGTGATTCGAAAGTCAAGAGTTTGAGATTGGGGAAGAGGGGACTATGGGGATTCTAGGGTGTTAGTTTGGGGTGATTTGGGAAAGGTTAGGTTTTTGGTCTAGTTTTCGATTTAAGATTCGAGACGAACTAGTGGGATTCGAAGGACATAGGTTAGGGATTTGGGAGAGGAGATGAAGGAGGTCTTGGGGTGTATTTTTTATGGCGTTTGGAGGCGGCGCCGCCACCCTTAGGCGGTGGCGTTCAAGGGCGGCTGCTAGGGTTCAGGGCTTGGTCTCTGAAGGGTGAATTGGGAGAGACGAGTGAGGGGTAGGGGGTGCCATTCGGACACTGATATATCAAAAAATCCTAGCTTATGAGCCATTAGATTAATTAACCTCGACGGCTCAGATCCATCCTAAGTGAAATGGGGTCGTTTTGATTAAGAGGGAGACTGGACCGGGTCAGGGTGGTTTTGGGCCGGGTAAGGGGTGATTTGGACGGGCATTTGGGGTGGATTTGGCCCAAAAATTTGGGTCTCTTATTAAGACCTTTTGTTTCTTTTCATTTTCATTTTTTTTCTTTTTCTTTTTGATTTTCAGATTTTTATTAAATACAAATTAAAATAGAAAAACCTGATTTAATTCAAAACTAAACTAATTGTTTCCTCAAAAATAAATTAAGTCCTAATTTAAAAGAAAACTATGACAAATTCGAATAGTAAAAATTAAAGATGCAAAGTGAACTATTTTTTGTGATTTTCCTTCATTTTTTGTAATATTAAATAACTAATTATCCTAAAAAATATAAAATTGGGTCCTAAAGGCAAATGCACTATTTTTGTATTTTTTTATGAATTATATAAATTAAATATGCACACAAAAATGCAAATAAACACATAATTATGCAATTAATTCCTAAAAATCAAATAATTAAAAGCAAAATCCTAATTTTGGGAATTCTGTAGGAGCAAATCATGCGAGACAAAAATCACATGCTCACAATGGACATTTATGCCAGGCACTCGTACAGTGCTAAGTATTTGTGTGTGTGGTGGTGAGGGCCTTGGGCCAGGCATTATGAGTGTTCTAAGTGTGATTATTCTTGGTTGTTTCACTGTGATGATATTTAGTTGATATGTATATTTGACATGTAGTCATAGAGATGTATTTTCACCATGCTAGACATTTTATGATATTTGATGAATTGGCATGTATTTTGACATGTAGGTATAGAGATGTATATTCCTCATGCTAGACGGTAATATGATATTTGAGGATTTGACTTGTATATTCGACATATAGGCATAGAGATGTATATTCCTCATGCTAGACGACATATGATAATTAATGACTTGACATGTATATTGACATGTAGGCATATAGATGTACTTTCCTTATGCTACTTGGTAAAAAGAAATTCTTTTCTGGTTTTGTGAATTGGAAATATACAGTTCTTTTAATATACTCATGTTTAGTTGATTTCGGTGGTATTGTTTGGACTTTGACTGTCATACTTGAAAAACATGTTTATTTTCCCGTAACTATGATCGAGTTGAGCGTAATATTTTTCTGAGTTGTTACTGTTTCCTGCATTATCGTATTTCATGTTATTATCGATTTTTTTTTTATGTTGGGCTCTGACTATCTTCCGAGCTCATCACTGCTTTCAACCTGAGGTTATGTTTGTTACTTATTAAGTACATGAGGTGGGTTGTACTCATACTATACTTCTGCACCTTGAGTGCAGATCTTGGTGTTGATGCTGCCGTGTATAGCGGGAGCTGGCATTGAAGATGTACCTACTTTTTGGATATCGCTACCACTTGTCCTTGATAGTTTTAGATCTTAAATTCTGTTTATGTATATTCCAAATATATGATGTATTATTTCATACCAGCTTTGTAAATCTAAGCATTAGTGGCTCGTCACTTGTACTACCAATCCTTGGGGTTATTGCATAGAAGTTCAGTTATTCATTTAATGAGTTCTTATTTATCTTCTTTGAAATTGTGGAATTGTTGTTTGGCTTACCTAGAGGGTTGGGTTAGGTGCCATCACGACTAGTAGATTTTTGGATCGTATGTCACAACCTAAATCCTAACCTGTCGTGATGGTACCTAACATGGTATTAGGCAAGCCGAAATTTACAATTTTACTCCAACACTTTTAATAGAAAATGGATTTAAAGCAGTTTAAATAGTAAAACTTCTCATAAACAGGATAGAAAATCCAAAACACAACGCGGAAACTCCCAATATCGGGATGTCACTGAGTACATGAGCATCTAAATATCACAAGTCTGGAAAAATACTGTCTATCATAATCCAAAACAAAATATAATAAGTGGAAGGATAAGGAAGGAGAAACAAGGTCTGCGAGAACGCCGAGCAGCTACCTCCAAATCTCCGAAGGGTCAACTACGCAGAGAATCAACGCCCACCGTGTCCGGAAACAGCTGTATCTACATACGAAATGCAGGGTGTAGCATGAGTACTACCAACTCAGTAAGTAACAAGACTAAATAAGGAGTTGAAAGTAGTGACACGTTTCACAGTTATAGTTCAATTACAGAGATTTCAACATAGGAAGGTAGACATGCTTTCAAGTTCGATAAATTAGGTAAATATTTACCTCATGTCAAGTTCAACTAAAAACAGAATAAGGAAATCCAAAGCATCCTCTCAGAGCAACAGTCACTCAGCCTTTCTCAATCGCTCAGCACTCGGCACTCGGCATTCAGTAGGTTCCTGCGCTCACTGGAGGTGTGTATAAAACCAGAGCGGCTCCTTCAGCCCAAGCACTATATCAAGCCAATCATGGCATAAATCAATGACACTGTGAGCACATAATTTTTGCCCTATATGAAATACTCCTACAGAATCCAAAGGAAATAGATTTTTTTTAATTATTTGCCATTTTAGGGATTTTTGTAGAATTCTCTTAATTATTTTCATTTTTCTGTGCATGTTTAATTTTTATTTAAATCATGAAAAATACAAAAATACTCTGCATTTACATTTAGGATTTATTTTTATATTTTTAGGTTAATTAGTAAATTAGTTATTTTATAAAAATGAAAAAAATCACAAAAAATGACTCACTTTGCATTTTTAACCTTTTAATTTTAAATTTTATAGTTCTTCTTTTTAATTTAGGAGTTAATTAATTTTTGTAAATACTATGATGAACAATTAGCTTAATTTGGTAAGTTAATTTAGGTTTTAATTTAATTTGAAAAGAAAAAGGAAAATTAGAAATTGAAAAGAAAAGAAAAGAATCAAAAGAAAGCGTGTGATTTTGGGCCAATTCGTCACAGCCCAATTGAATTTCCCCAAACCTATTCAGATCCGGCCCAAAACCTAGTCCCACATACGGTCCAAGCCTTCAGCCCCCAAAACCTTTGAAACGACGTAGTATGGGAAAGAGACTACGTCGTTTTGAGTTCGAAGTTTTAAAACCAATCCGGGCCCTTCATCTTCTTTCATCGAACGACTATCAAGGCTTCGTCTTTAGTTGCATAAATTGTCCGACAACCCTAAATCAAGCTAGGACCTGTTTCATCTTCTCCCTCACACCCCTTCTCTCACCACCGTCTACCGCCCACCGAAAATCGCCAGCGGCGGCGGTTGACCTCCAATCCTCACCAGATTTACACCATACTCTTCGAATCTGAGATCGATGTTCGGACTCGCGAACCCTAACCTACCCAAATTCATACCAGGTGACCCTCAGGCTTTCCTAATCCTATTCCCACACCTATTTCCCAAAAATCCCAACAAACTTTCCCCCAATTCCAAATCTAAAAGTTCAAGCACTAATTTTCTCTTTTATTCTGATTCCGCGCAAGTCCCGACTCGTGTGACCTATAATCTACGCTAGTCGATTGCTCTTAACGAGAGCAATCAATTAGCATTGGTTTTAGTTCATTCCGAGGATGCCGGATTTTGACGAATTCATGAGATTCCAGTCAAATTTTCACCCCCGTCGATGTGTTTCATGTTGTCAAGACATTCCGGCAGTTTGGTATTTTCCCCTCCATTTTCTTACTGATTTCATGCATTGTAGTATTTTCTGCTTTCATTTTTTTCCTTTGTTTTGGCTTGTTTTCTTTTGTAGTCGATTTCATTTTAAGTTGATAGTTAAAATAAGTTAAATCCTAAAATCTGAATTGTTTGATTTGTTTTCTATTTTTTGGAATTTCTGTGGTCTTGTTTAATCATTTTTGATTGTTCGGGTTCTTATATTAACTATGATCATCACTGACCTAGTTAAGCGACTTGTTCATTTGGGCTTGGTTTAACTTGACCCAGGTTAGTATAATAGAGGTTTAAAGGGTAGTTTAGGAAATTGGGCAAGGGAAATCTTTCTTAACTGCTTTGAGAAACTTTTAGGAAGGTGGGGTTAGGTTTGTTTTAGCAAGCAGATTTTAATTTTGGGGTCTAAAATGAATAAATTGGAAATGAGGGAAGGGGTAATTGGTAAATGGCAGAGTCATTTCTGATGCCCTAAAGGCTTTCTATAAAAGGCCTGTTTCCTTCATTGCTGGGTGGGTGGGGTGGGTGGGTGGGTGGGTTACAGATACTGAAATTTAGAATGGCTGAAAGAATACTCTGAAAGAATACTGAACTTTCTGCATTCTTTGTTTGAAATTGGTTTAGAGTCTGCTTTTAATCTTCTTAACTTGAAACCTTCAAGAATTTCTAGTTCATTTTGGGTTAAAAGTGGTTTAGAAGAACTGAGTTTTGTTGTTGTTTGATTTGCTGAGTTGCAAGCTGATACTATTGCTGATTTCTTTCACCTTCCTTTTGTTTTGATCTTTCCAGGTACTTCTTGGCCCTCAGTAATATGTGAAGTGCCTTGTTGAAACCATGTAATCGATTTGGACATTGTGGAATTAATGTGAATCTGCTGCATATTAGTCCCTACCCTTCAAAGATTAATCATATTTTTTGGAATTAGCTTTATTATTTAAGTGGTACTGTATTCAGTCGTGCATGGGCAAAAATGGGTTTGCCTATGTTTTTCCGGAGTTTCTTAAAGGAATTAGGCCTGGCTTGGGCCAAAATGGGTCTGCCAGTTAGGAAAAGGGCTGTTTAGGCCTATTTCCGCCTTTTTGTGACTTCTAGGCCCAATTTGGGGCCTATAACATCCAGGAAGTTTTTCTTTTTAACTTGTCGTTATTTTTGGTAATAGATGTAATGAAAAGGGATTTGTCTTTGAGTTTTGATTGGCCATCCTCATTAATGTTGGTTTTTTGGGTGCCATGCCCTACTTACTCTGCGTTCTTTCTTCTGAAAGTCTTCAAATGACATTGGGCCTATAGCTGGCCCAAACATGTTTCAATTAATTAAGCACTTGGTCTCAACCGGCGCGGGTTCATTAATCATTAGGATTAGATTGAATATTAACCTAGAATAAATTCGAATTCTCTTAGTCTTCTCTAATTAATTAGACTCTTTTAAGTTAGATTGGGGTTGTGCCATATCCACAAAACTTATAATTTATGGCCCTCAAAGACTAGATCAAGAAATAACTTTAAGAATAATTTGAGGCGTGCCATGACAAATCAAACTCTCAAGCCCATGGCCCTCATTTAATTAATACAACTTTTTTTAATCGAGGTGTGCCGTCAATTTTCCATGGCCCTCGAAGCCTTGTTATTAATTTGAACCTTCGTAGTTGCTTTAGGCGCGTTCTTTAAATTGACTTTCTTTTAATTATTAACCTCGGGTGCACATTTCATGTGACCCAAATTCAATTCTTAACAATGTTAAATAGAACGTATCGCAAACCGCGGGTGCATTTTATGTGGCGTGGTTCAAGGCATGTTTTAAATAACATTGAATCTCCCTAAAAGCGTTTTAAAATAATTAAAAGCAGCTAAAAGGTTAAAAATGCACATAGGTTTAAAAGTGTTTTAAAATCAAATAATTAGGCCAATAATAATAGTTGAGCGACCGTGCTAGAACCACGGAACTCGGGAATGCCTAACACCTTCTCCAGGGTTAACAGAATTCCTTACCCGGATTTCTGTGTTCGCAGACATAAATAGAGTCAAATCTTCCTCGATTCGGGATCCTAAACCGGTGAATTGGGACACCATAAATTATCCCAAGTGGCGAATCTGATTTTTAAATAATAATCTCGTTTCAATTGTCACTTAAATTGAAAAAAACTCCTTTATACCCTTCTGGGGGTAGGAAAAAGGAGGTGTGACAGCTATGACGACTCTATTAGGGAAAAGAACCTAAAACCTCTGGTTGGGTTCAGAATTCGAGCTTAAAATAACTGTTATAGTTGGCTTTTATTTATTATCTAATTTTTATATGTTTGAGCCTAATGTGATGATTGCCGCTTTTTACCGCTTTGATATTTGGTTGAATTGTGTATAAAAACTGCTACGAAACCCTCTTCTCTCTGAGTCTTCTAAATCATTTGGGAAGTGTGCACTTCGTGTGACTTCTCTTCTGTTAGAGTCATATCCCAATTTTAGAACCAGGTTCGGACAAGTTGCAAAGCCGGTGAAGCTTCTGTATTCCCGGTACGCTGCCCCTCGGCTCGAGCTGTACGCTCGGGTAAGCCAGGTCTAGAACAAATAAACCCAGGTTTTCAAACCTAGTATAACATAGCCTCATGCCGGATCCTTAGTAGGAACTCTTGCTTGCATCATGTGCATTCTGACTTTGGGGACTCAACACAGGGATTGGGTCCGTCTAGGACAGGCGCACCTGAAATCAAAAGACCATCCTGATGCATTTTTGCTTGCTACTTGCGCATTTATTTGACTCGGTCACACCTCCTTTTTCCTACCTCCGGAAGGGTATAAGGGAATTTTTCCAATTAAAGTGATGATCGAGATGAGATTGTTTTATTTAAAATTCAGAGTCGCCACTTGGGATAATTTATGGTGTCCCAAGTTACCGGTTTAAATCCCGAATCAAGGAAAGATTGACTCTGTTTTACAGTCCACGAACACAGAAATCCGGTTAAGGAATTCTGTTAACCCAAGAGAAGGTGTTAGACATTCCCTGGTTCCGTGGTTTTAGCACGGTCGCTCAACTGTTATTATTGGCCTATTTATTTGATTTTAAAACATCCTAGAAACCTGTGTGCATTTTTATTCCTTTTAAACCGCTTTCAATAATCCGATTGTTATACAACTAATTATTTGGTTACACGTTGCAGATCATGTCACGAGAGCCGTACCCACGATCCACAACATGTTTATTTTATTAACAAGATTAAATTGTAGCCGGATCACATAAATGTACCCCCGAATTTTAGAAATTAAGCATCACAGCTACGTCACAGGAACCGTACCCGTAGCTATTATAATTTATTTAATTAACGCGCCTAAATAAAACTACGAGATTTCAAGGCATTTTCTACACTAGTTAAGATATCGATGTGAGGGCCATAGACTAGGTGATTAGATGGCACACCTCAAATTTATTAAAGGAAAAGTATTCAATTAAGTGAACTATAGATATTCATATTTAACTAATTAGGTATCAGAACTACGCCACGGGAACCGTATTCGTAGTAGTAATGATTTAATTACGTGCCTAAAAGTTTGCCCACCCACATGTAGTCGACCTATAACATGCTACTAGCAACCAATAAAATAAGCAAATTAAAATAGAACTAAATAAAATGAAAACTCAATTCATGTCCACATGTTAAAAACCCAAAATTAACGATCAAAGGATAATATGAAAGTGATGAATATTTTTCATTTTAGTCCAGATTGCTTTGGTTCAGCATTTCAATCCCTCATGGTATATTTCAACTAATCATCATTGCCTGACTTCTCTTTCATTATAACTCTGTTGTTATTTTATCAACAATGACAAAAGGGAAAAATTAGTTCAAACTACAGATGATCAGATGCAAAGAATCAACCAAACATATATTCAAAAAATCACGTTAAACTTATATCACAACTGAAGGATTGAATCATCACATAAGAGTAACGAAATGAAACAGAGGAAGAAGAAAAACTTGAACCAAATAATGAGCTTTCCAGTATGTGAATCCAAGAGCAAATGAGAAAATAGTTCAGGACCTCGATGAGGCGGAATCTCGTTGGACAACACTCGAACCTCGACGGAACCAACAGACAGAGCTTTGGACAAATTTGACAGTAACCTCAGACAATGACGTCTCCGGCAGGATCTCAAAATTAGAACAAAAGGCAAAAGTGCCAAACAATAAAAGAACAGAAACCGTTATTTGGAGAATATTTTGACTGTGAAGGGTGCCAGAAATGGTGATTTCAGCGACGAGAGACAAAAATGTGATTTCGTCGGCATTAATGGAGGTCGTTGGTCAGACCCAGATGGATTTTGACTTATTTTTACGCACAAACACAAATAACGACGTTGTTCAACAGATTCGCTGCTGCTAGTGGCGTCGTTACTCGCTGGTGATCAATTCCGGTGAGGCACCAGTTCGAGCGACGAGGCTAAGGGAGAAGCGCTACTGTCGTCTCTCACCGTGAGGAGGAAAATGAGAGAGGGGTCTTTTTTGAGGTTCTCGCTGCTTAGGTCTCCTAATGTTGAAGAAGAAAAGGTCCTAGGGTCTTTTTCAAATCTGATGGAACGACTGGCTAAGGGTTGTAGCCATTGTTGTCTTAGCTAGGTCTTTTTGTGGAAGAGAAGAAGCTTAGGGTTTTATTTTGTATCTAGGTTAGTCCAATCCAAAGAAATACGGCTGATCTCATTTAGGGTCCCTAGGCTAGCTTTTGTAGGGTTTTTTTAGGTTAGGGGTATGGCCTAGGAATTATGGGCTAGGTTCGAAAATTAGGCTTAAAAATGGGTCGTTTGAGCCCAAATTTTATTCTTTTCCACGAACGTAACAAAAAATACGATCTCATTTATTAATTAATCCTACTTAAGTAAAATAACTATTAAAATAAGACTGACCGTTAAAACAAAACTATTTTTGATATTTTTCAAGATTAAAAATGACTATAAAACATTAATGAAACTATTTTTTTGTAATTTTCATTTTCTTGTAATAAAATAAAGTAAAAGTGTCAAAATTAGTTGAAATAGCGATATTAGGCATAAATTAAATATTTACATGCTAAAATATAAAAAATCTTGGGGAGGGTCAAAAATCACATGTCTACACTCGGATTACATGTTGACCAACTTCTAGAATAAAAGAGAAATGGAGAAAAACCATATTGAGGTAAGAGAGGAAATTACCCGCATGTGAAAAACCTGGTGTCCAAAATACCCCGAAACTCTGTCGAAATTTTCGAAAAAAAAGAAAAAAAAGCTACTTCAAAAGTTTGTGTTTTCTGTTGCGTCAAAATTGACCGAATTACGCAAGTTTGATTCTCATCGGATGTGGGATACGTGAGCAACCTTCATCGGGTCCAACTACTTTTGCAAAAATAACCCAAAATATGAAGTGTCGTTGTTTTGTCATAAATAAATTAGGTGGCGCCATTCTTGTCCAAAATAGCCAAAAATGCCCCAAAAGGTGTCGGAAGGCTGTTTTTGCAAGAATAGCCACCTAGGGTCCATTTTCAAAATTTTTTGGTTGATCACCAAAAACAACCCTAAAAAGTTTTTCTCTCTTGAGGTGCTGAAGGGTTGTATTCACAAGAATGTTTTGTTCTAAAATTTTACGAAAATGGGCGTTTTTCTCTTGAGTCAAAGTAAATCACAGTCTTTTAATCAATTGCCTAAAATAAATGTGCAGGATGAGCACAATTGAAAATGAACCTTTCACAGTCCGCGAGGAAATCCCATTAGAACTACATATGTGGTGGAATGATTTGGGAGAAGTCAGTAGGAAAACTGTGATAAAAGCTTTGGGTGGTCTTGTTGGGCTAAGATCAAGCCGAGGAAGGATATAATTGAGGCTTTGATACCCTTCTGGGACCAAGCACATAATGTGTTCCATTTTGCTGATTTTGAGCTAACTCCTACGCTTGAAGAAAGGCGGGCTACGCTGGTTTTAGTGGGAATCTCAGAAATCAATACCCGGTGGCACCCAGAACAGTGACTCCTCATAAATTTTTGGACCTTCTAAGCATCAGTCGGGAAGTTCAAGATGCAAATTTGGCCAAGGGATTCTGCATACATTCTACTTCTTGTACCGACGTTACGGGAATCCCCGCGGTTTTGAGATGTTAGATACTAGTCTCACTCATTCGGGGAACAAAGATAAGTGAGAAGCTCGGCGGGGATTATCTTTCATAGTGGCATTCCTGGGTGTTTTGATTTGTCCAAGAAAAGATGGAAACATAGAATTGGGGCTTGTGGGGATAGCCGACTTCATGAGTAAAAAGGCAAATGGCACCATTGTACAGATGATCCTGCGGAGATTTACCGAGCTCTAACTGTTTTCCGAGAAGGAGGAAAGTTTTTTGAAGGATGCAATATGCTTCTACAACTTTGTATGGTAGAGCACCTTTGCCACCGTCATGGGTACATGAACTGCGGTATGACCGATCTTCAATGCATTGAAAAACATGAACGACGGGTGGAGGGCTATGAGTTTCCGGATGGTACAGAAGCATGGTTTGCACACTTGTGCTCCCTGAATGCAAACAAGATTGAATGGACATTCGGGTGGCTCTCAGTCAGTGAAGTCATTTATATGTCGGCTGAGGTGTGTTTTCTTCTATTGATGGGTCTCCGGAGCATTCAGCCTTATGCCCCGCACAGAGTTCTACGCCAGCTAGGCAGGTACCAGACGATCCCACATGATGAGGATTTGAGTCGGCAGGTCATCGAATTGGAACCAAAAGCTGCTTTCCTAGAAGAAAGGGTGCATCGAATTTGGCATCAATGTAGGTTCTTAGAGCCAAAAAATCAGGTACGCGATTTATCCAGAGGCTAGTTGGAGCCTAGTTACACAACTTGGTACGGTAAAAGGTCCCAAGTCCATCAAGAGCCCGAACGACCCACAAAAAGGCCCCATGTCCAACAATTCACTGATGGAGCGCAAGAGTAATGGGATTGGTCGACAATAGAGGCAAACTACAGAGCCACCATAAGCAAATTGGAGGGACAGATTCGGGATCTTAAATTTGACAAAAGTGTACAGGCCATTGCCGACGAAGGGGAGAAGAAGAAATTGGCTCAAGAAAACAAGGCCCTTCGAGCACAGATCCAAAAAATGAAAATAGCTGCTGAGAATCAAGAAAGGAGCCAAAAGGATGAGAGACTCATAAGTGGTCTCAAGAGGAAAATAGCTGAGTGTGAGGATGATCTGGAAAAATCCAAGGGTAATTTGGCAAGGGCCCAGGCACAGTTAACGAAGAACGCAGAGGGATGAGCAGAGTTTGTCCGGCAACTAAAAAAGAAATATGAAGGAGAAGCCACCAAGTTGAAGAAACAACTAAATACCCTAAAAAATGAGATGGCCAAACAAGCTAAGAACTCTAAAGCAGAAAGGGAACATTGCTATACATTAATGGCCCAGTTAGAGGAAGATATGCAACAGTTGCAGGGTCAAAACCTTCATGATTCCCAGGTGCTAGAAGCTAGGTCTCAGCAAATAAGGCGTTTGCTCTAAGAAAAAGGTATCATCAGGGAGAGGGTTAAAGCCATTGCTGACTACATCGTCATGAAATGTCATGAATGTGAAGTCATGACTAGAACCACCTTCTTTGTTGCGGTAATGACCTTTGTTCGCCAAATAATGAGTGACCTGGAGCGCCTTCTAGGGGATCTTGCGCATAGGCCCGTGGCGAAACCGACTGATGTCCCGCGAGCCCCTAGAGTAGTTGAGGCATTGATGTATTCATGATTTTCATTTGAGTCTGTATTTTCATTTTCTTTGTTGGAGTCTGTTAGTCTGTTTTCAAGTTTGTACTTTCATCTTTTTGTTGGAGCCTGTTAGTCCCCCTTTTTCGAGTCTGTTAGTTTTTATGATTAAATTATGTAAGATGAGCCATTGTAGTCAAGATGTTGTTTTTATGAAAAACTTGAAAACCCCAAAATGTTTTATTTATTTATTTTATGCTTATCCTCTAGAACTACGCTTGGTCTGATTCATACGGTGTCATGATACGTAGGCAATCCCCATAGGATTCGATCATAACCGTGAAATGAAAAAAGAGAGAAAAAAAGAGAATACAAGAGAATTGTGGGAAGGAAATAATAGCAAAACAAGAGAGAAAAATGAGGGAATAAAAGAAAAACAAGAATCAAGCAAAGGAAAAGCAGGAATGAAAAAAAGAGAAGTTGCAAAATGGAAATTAGGGAAAGCCGGGATGACACAAGCAACCGATCAAATGCATAATAGGAATGGTTAACTGCTTAGGTGCATTGCATCCCCAATGTGCGGTTGCCTATCTGTTAAACCCTAATCGCTAATAAGTTTGTTATTGTCATCAAGTTCAGGTAAGTGGTTAGTTTGTTTGGCATTCTGGCAACTCACCCATACAACACCAGGTCCAAAGACAAGTTGATCATGGCTAACCAAGAACTGGATGCAAGTGTTGTTGATCCATCAAGAGAGGGGGAAGAGTCTGATGTTAATTTGAAAGAGGAGTTATATAAGCTGAAACACCAGATGGCAGAGATGTACCTGGCATGGGTAAAAGGGCATCCACCACCATCCTACCCGCTAACCCTGCTTTCGTCCCGCCGCTGGCTCAATACCAAGAACCTCCCACTGTTGATTCATCTCCAGGCTTCCTTATTTACTACCACTACCAGGGCACCACTTCCCAAACACCACAAGCTCTGCCACCCAAACCAGTTCCATACCCTCCTCCACCAGCCACCCCCATTTTCGTGGCATCCCCGCCCGCTACACTCCACCGATCCTCCAGTGAGCCTTTATTCCATACCCAAGATAACCAATACTATCCCCCGAAGCCTACTTTCAAGGCCCCGAAACCTTACCCTACACTTCTCATTTTGACCTCCCTGTCGAGACTGAGAAACCACCTAAGAACCCAGAGCAGGAAGAGATGTTTAGGAAGGTTAGAAGTCTGGAACAGTCATTTAGAAACATGCAGGGATTGGGAGGCCAGGTGAGCGTAGCGTACAAGGATTTGTGTCTATTTCCCGATGTTCAGTTTCCTGTAGGATTTAAGATGCTGAATTTTGATTTGACTGATGGGCACAGAAACCCAGTGGCCCATTTAAGGGGATTCTACAGTAAAATGAGAGAAGTTGGTGGGAGAGATGAGTTATTAATGGCATATGTTATCTAGAGTTTGAGTGGCTCAGCATTGGAGTGGTACACTCGTCAGGATCACATCAGATGGTATACCAGAGATGATTTGGCCCAAGCGTTCGCTCGTCATTTCCAGTACAACATCGAGATTATCCTAGATCGTTTGTCTTTGACTAAAATTGAGAAGAAACCTAGTGAAAGTTTCAGAGAGTATAGTTTTTGTTGGAGAGAACAAGCGGCAAGAGTTAAAACCCCGATGGAGGAGAGCGAAATGGTGGAGTACTTTCTGCAGGCCTTGGAGCCTACTTACTTTGGCCATATGATATCGGCCATTGGCAAGTCTTTCAACGAGGTAGTGAAGATGGGTGGCATGGTGGAAGAAGGGCTTAAATCAAGCAAAATCATGAGTTACTCGACTATCAAGGCAACTACCCAAGCCATTCAGAACGGTACTAGGGGAGGGATCGGAAAGAAGAAGAAAGAAGATGTGGCAACAATTAATTCAGGATCATGGTGTGGACCCAGGGGCCCGTCACACCAATATACCCAGCCTCGACCCCATTACCAAACCTACACCCAACCCCTATATAATCTACCCCAACACTACTTCTCATTACCAGACCCTCATATTTCTGTCCACCACGCCCAAACATATACCCAACCTCCTACCTACACACAGTGGCGTGCCCCAGCCCCACAAAATACCTAACCAGTTCCACGAAATGCTTACCCACCCCCACGAGCCTACCGAAACCCTGCCGGCCCAGGTTTCTGACCTAATCCAGCATTCAAAAATGAGAGGTTGCAGCGAAAGAAAACCTTCACCCCATTGGGAGAATCTTATACCAGTTTATTCCATAGTTTGAGGTAGTTGGATATGTTGAGGCCAATTGAGTCGAAATTGCCAAACCCTCCCCCAAAGAATCTTTGTTACTCAGTGAGTTGTGAATATTGTTTCGGAACTCCGAGGCATGATACGAAGAAGTGCTGGCACCTAAAAAATACCATTCAGGAGCTCATTGACACAAATCGAATTGAAGTCCAAACTCCAGAGGCACCCAACATCAACCAAAACCCATTACCAACCCATCAGGAAACAAACATGATTGAGATAATACATAAGGGAGGGGAGCCCAAGAAGCCTTCACAAACCGTCATGATGATTCGATCCAGTGAGGTCAAGCCAGTTAAAAAACCAATAGTTGAAGGACTAGTGAACAAGTTGAGCAGGACAAACGGCGAACCATCTACGGTAGTCAAGAGAGGATCCCCAAGTGCTGTTGCGGCAAAGCAGGAAAAGTCAAAAGTGGTTGTGCCAGGAATGGCAAACAAGCCTATCATAATTGTAGAGGGTGCTCGTATGGATACTGTCATCATCAAGCCTATAACCCAGTTGCCGATAATCAGCACCAAGGTCATCCCATGGAACTATGAACGGGTGATAGTGACCTATAAGGGAAAGGAAGTGAAAGAAGAAGTCAATGAGGCCCAGGGACTAACTCGTTCGGGGAGATAATTTGCCCCGGAGGAGTTAAGGAAAGCTAAAACATCCAGAGATAACCCGGTTCTAGTGAAGAAAGCAGTGACTGAAGAAGAGGCGGAGGAGTTTCTGAGAAAAATGAAGGTACAAGATTATTCCATCTGGAGTAGTTGAGAAAGACGCCTGCTCAGATTTCATTGTTGTCATTGTTAATCCACACTGACGAGCATCGCCGGACCTTGATGAAAATTCTAAACGAGGCTCATGTTTGTCGCGCCCCTTTTTCCCTCTTCATATCGAAAAATCGGGCTTATGACATTTTGGGTATGGGACAACTCATTCCTTTTGGGAACTGGGTTTGCGTTTTCGAAGAGTCACCACCTAATGATTTAAGATGCATTAGGACACCTATAGGGTTCATTTCTAAGTTTGTTTGATAACCTGAGATAGGGTAAGGGCTTGAAATTATCCTAAGGGGAAGGTGTTAGGCACCCCTCAGGATCCACTAGTGTGGTTCCCGACCAAATAGTTTTGTGAATTTTGTACAATTAGCAAATAGACAAGTATATGCTCAAATAGTAGGGGATTTAAGTTTAAACACATGGGAGTTTGAAAACAACTATTAGAAGGCGAAATTTAAAAAAAAAAGACTTAAAACATACTTAAGAAAGTAAAAGGGAGGGGGGTCCTAGGTTTGTTTATAATATGGATCACCTCAATGCAATACCCGGTATGACACTCCTCAAAAAAGGGGATACACGTGGTATTAACGCACCGGTCATCATATCCATATCTACCCTTCCCACCCCGTTAAGGTATTAAAGCGCGGATTGGTCTCGACCTCTATTGCAAGCTATTGCCCGTCCCTTTTCTATCAGTCCCGGAGGAATTTAGGACTACTGTTCCAATAAGAGAGAGGATTTTAGGCTGACTCTTAGGTTTTAAAGGTAAAAGGCTAAGGCGACATACAAAACATGTAGGACTGCATTTTGAAGGGGACATATAAACAATTAAAGGGCTCATATATACCTCCGTAGACAAATGCATATAAATAGCATGACTTAAACACAATTAGGGTCTGAATTCTAAAACACTAAAGCAGGGTGTTTAAATTGTTGAAGTAGACCAAATTTATTACATAACTCAGATAAGAAGTCCGAATCAGGCCTGCCTGCTGGTTGTAGCAATTGCTAAATAAGGGAAGATTCAGTTTTATCATTATTATTACCTAAGGCTTGTCTAGGCGTAATAGTGAGGTCCTAGGAGCATGATATCTATTACTCATTAGGAGTGCAGTAAACAGTAAACAATTTTAAACAAGCGATTTTGATCCTATAGACATGGTTTCTAATTATGTAAAAGTAAGCATGCACAATTTTATTAAAACAAAAACAGATCCTATAGGCATGTTCTCGAACAGATCATATCGAAATACACCCTATAAACATGTCATCTACCCTTCTAATGGCTAAAGCATGCATAATCAGCCCATCCCTTTTCACTAGTCAACCCCAATATTTGTTATAAATTATTATAGACCAAATGATTGAATTACATCAGAAAAAGTGCAAAAATAAGAAGTTACAACCATAGGAAGCCTGATTCTGACTTCCTCTCTGAGTTATGGAATAAACCACCTCAAATTCCAATGTTGTTCAAAGCCTTTCTCATATCTGGGTGTGTCATAGTTCCCCAAGGACCTCGTGGGATCCCGGGCAGTGCTCACACCCAGATTTGCATAACCAAACATAATGAGTGCAGTGTGAAAGGGCCAGCCCTTATGTGGCCAAGTTCAGAGTGAGCTCAGGGGTCCCAAGGCAAAGCTCACACAAGAGGGGCAGAACCTAGGTTCTAGGAGTATAGTGAAAGTGCAGAGCATAGTTGAAAAAGAGTTTGTTTATGCTGGACTGGCAAGTCCATTTTGAAAGTAATTAGTAGCAGAAGTGTTTGAGATCAGTTGGGGTAATGAACAAAACTCAAACACATAGAATCAGTAGTCACACAAAGAGGTGAAGAGGTTTTGGGAGTACATTATATAAAGCATATGACCTCAGTAGGGGTCAGGATTGGTCATGCACAACAATAGCTGATGCTGACATGCCCACAAATAAACCAGAGAACACAAACACATAGAGGGGATATGAGGGTTTGGGATTCATAAGTTAGCAAATACATAACAAGTGACTGATAGAGTACACACACGGGGAAACATTAATTTAAAAGGGAAGGGAACATATTAAAGCAAGCTAGTGATATAACTTGACTACAGAATCATAAGCACGAGTAGACAAGAATGAAAGGAATTGGAACAATCAAAGAAGAATGTTGTTGTTGGGGATTTAAAACATTAACTAGGACGTACCAGTAGAGGAGCAAAGCGCAGAAAGGAAAAGTAAGCAAGATTCTACAGTCTAGCCTTGGCTTTCAGCCGGCTAGACAAAGCAGTAGCTCAAGTGGTAGTAGAGAAAAAAAGAGTTTTGAGTGTAAGTGTGTGTTATGAACTCAAATTGTTCGTGTCTTTGAAAGAAGAGAGGGTGGGTATTTATAGTTTTGAAAACGCATGAAAAATAAGGTAATAAGTAAAGTCTTAACACAAACATGGAAATAATAACAAATCAGAATCAATCAGCGCAAGTGATTCCCTTTAATTGAGGAATCACTGCTTAACGAATACTAACAGTGGTTAATTAAGGAAAGAAAATCAGTTTGAAACAAATTAATTATTGCCATATAAGTGGGCAGTAAAAGCATGAAGTACATAATCAAGTCTAAGTACAAAATATGCTTAGTTTTGGGAAAGGATTCAGCAAGACAGACATCACAGTAAAGGAAAAGAATCAATTAATTTTAAATAAATGAGTAAAAAATTAGGGTTTATAAGGGAACCCTTTGCAATCAGTCCTAAGATTGAGGGAGTCAGAATCAATCAAGAAAGGGTCATGATCCTGCACCTCAACATATAAATAGCAAAGAGTAAACATGCATGCAGGGTCAAACATGTTGACAAAAAGAAGCAACACAAATATACAGTAGCAGTAGGGGTAAGCTAGGATTCAGTAGTAAGAAAATATTCGAAGCACAGTAGTCAAGTAGGTCAAGTAGTCGCATAGAATCAACAGTGGAGAACAACACAGTAACAGGTAAGAAAAATCAGAAACAAGTAAAGGTCTCATAGTAGTAATAAGTGAGGAAAACCTTTTTAAAAAATTAGGGTTTTAACAATAGTTGAGTTTTTTTTTAAAATGGTAAGAGCTCAGAATCAAATAAGTCAATCAAGGACAAAGAAAATCAGAAACAAAGAACTTAATCGAACAAATACACATTCAAACAAACAAGGACAATTTCAGAACTCAGATAAAACCAAAAGACCTAAGGTTTTCAACATGTTGTATCAAGTAGAAGGAAAGCATAAACAAGTTGTTTGAATATAGTAAAATCATAAAACAACACCAAAAATTAGAGAAGAGATCTTTAAAGAGAAGTTAAGAGAAACCCTAATCGTTGAAAAATGAAGAGTCACTTTGAAAGAAAATCGGAGAACCTTTGAGAAAAACACTTAAGAAGTTCATAATATGCACAGATCTAAGATAGATCTGAAGAAAGTTGAAAGATCCTAAAGGTTAGGGTTTTAGAGAACCCAGAAAAAAAGTGAGAAAGACCTTGAAAAGTTACCGATCTAGCCGAAAAGTCAAGGATCTGACTTGAACGGCGATGGATGGCCGGAGAAAGGCCATGAACAGAAGTTGAGCAAGTACTGGACCAGATCTCTTTGAGATCTGGCCATGAAATCACACAAACGAGCCACCAGGAGATGCAGGAGGCCGATATACATCTCAAACAACCATAGGAGGCCATGGATTAGGGTGGAATTAGGTGGCGGCGGCTAGGGTTCATATGAGGATGCAGAGAGAATTGAGAGAAGAGGGATTCAGGGCGGCGTTTGGTTAAAAATGAGTTAGGGTAAGGGGTCGTTTAGGTTTATTTTAGGAAGGGTGAATGATGGCCGTTGATCCGAATGATCAACGGCCTGGATTAAACGGGTAGGTGGGGAATCCGGGTTTGGGTTGGATGAAATTAGGTTGGGGTCGGGTTTAATTGGAATTGGGCCGGGGAAATTAGGTTTGATTTGGTGTTCAATTTAGGGTAAAAATTAAATACAAATGGGCTGTTATTTAAATAGCCAATTTTCCCCCTTTTAAATTATAAAAAATAGTAAATAAATTTCTGGAAATAAATTGAAAGCACTAAAATGATTCACAGCATGTAAATAACAATTTAAAAATATAGGACTTAATTTTATGAATATAAAACTTAATTAAATTTTAAAAAGGCTAATACTACAATTATATGCAATTAGCTTTAAAAAATACTAAATAAAATTGTAAAAATTACCTTAGCTATGTTTTGGTATAAATATGAAAATCCAATAGATGAATTATCAAAAATAATAATTTTGGAAATAATTATTGGGATTTTATGGATAAAAAAGGAAATAAATCAATTAAAATCTTTTAAAAATTATGGAAAAATAATAAAACACTTGGATATGCTTATATATGCATATGTAGGCTATTTTGAAGTTATTTTATATATTGAAAATATATAGGAAAAAATTGGGTATCAACAACTGCCCCTCTTTACACGAGAAGGATGAAAGAGTTGACGGGTAAAGATATGATGGCCAATTTTGACCGAACGAAGCGGTTCGAAGAAGTTAGGCCGCACCCTGGCTTCTGAGCTGCCTACATATCAGGCCATATGTAGTTCAAGATTCACCTGCGGAGTATGCCGATGGATACTTTTCAAGAACGAACGCAATATCCAGGGTAGGGTGAATGGACGGCTTGCGGGAATGGTTAGGTTTGATAAGGCTGCGGGAATTGGAGTGGAACCACTCCTGCCGGGATGGCCATTGCTAGTCAGTTTACCTACAATTAGGAACAATACAAGCGTATACTATGCATAAATTTAAACATGATGCAAATTCCCGTCGGACCATAAAATGTTGTCTCTGGACGGCTAGGATGACGTCCTTAGACCATGATGTCCTGGGCCATGAAGCGTATGATAAAGGATTTGCGGGCCATGAAATGATGCTCTCGGTCTATGAGGATGGTGCCTCCGAACCATGACACCTTTGAATAATGATATACAAAGGATTGAAATAGATCCTCAGGCCATGACATGGTGTTCTCGGGCTATGAGGATGGTGCCTCCGAACGATGACACCTTTGGATGAATTGGCGATATTTCAGCCCATGAAGGATGTAGTAGTATGATGCGGACAAAACAGAGCTTAGTCTTGCAAATTGAAGGGCATAGCTTAGCCCGTAAGAAGAGCAAAATAAATAAAGCTTGGGATAGCACTTAGTTTCGAAGAAAATTGGAGGCAGATCTTAGCCTCGGAAGGAAGAATGATAGCCTTATGCAAAGATGTGGTTGGAGATAGAGCTTAACCTCTGAAGGCAGAAAGGTAGCCTTATACAGAAGTGCAGATGGAGATAGCGTTTAGTCTCGGAAGGCAGAATGGTAGCCTTATGCAAGTTGGAAGGCAGAATAGTAGCCGTATGCAATGCAAATGCAGATGGAGGTAGAGCTTAAACTCGGAAGGCAGAATGGTAGCCTTACGCAAGAAATGCAAATGGAGACAGCGTTTAGTCTCGGAAGGCAGAATGATAGCCTTATGCAAATTGGAAGGCAGAATAGTAGCCTTATGCAATGTAGATACAGATGGTGGTAGATCTTAACCTTGAAAGGCAGAATGGTAGCCTTATGCAAATTGGAAGGAAGAATAGTAGCCTCATGCAATGTAGATACAGATGGAGGTAGAGCTTAACCTCGAAAGGCAGAATGGTAGCCTTATGCAATAATGCAGATGGAGACAACATTTAGTCTCGGAAGGCAGAATGGTAGCCTTATGCAAGAAATGTAGATGGAGAGAACGTTTAGTCTCAGAAGGCAGAATGGTATCCTTATGCAGGAAATGCAGATGGAGACAGTGTTTAGTCTCGAAAGGCAGAATGGTAGCCTTATGTAAGAAATAAAATGACAATTGGTGGTAGAGCTTCCTTAGCTAATAGCAAATTACGGTGTTGTGATTGCTGGGATCATTGTGATATACAAGATGTCACCGGTGTATGCTGATAGCAAATGTTTGCAAGTGCAACAATTCTAAGAATTGTAATCTTGAATAATGTTTGTTCCATGGGCATACAGTATGTTTAATGACTTTGCGATCCTAGTGCCTGCATCCAAAAAAAATCATGAGTTTTGTAAATGGGGAGGTTAGTTCGTATCCCTGCTGGATTTTGCTTGACTCGTTCGGCTTTGATCTGGTGATACTGTTTGTATCATTGGGGTAGCATTGCTAAACAAAGTAGTTTCAGCAATAAACATGCATGATTTCATAAAAACATAACATAAGTATATAACTAAAATAGCCTTTTAGATGGACCGATGACTGCGACGTAGCTCGGGACATTGTAACCTATCTTGCTACGGAATTTTGAGGAGGACCCTTAAAATTTTGCCCCAGTTTAATGGGTTGACATTTCTGACTGTTGCTCGGCTGAAATTACTTCGGAATTTTGAGGGTCCTCCTCAAAATTCTGCCCCAGTTTCCAACTGTGGGGGAAATATATTTTTTATTGAATTATGACCGAACCCATAGGGCTGCCTACGTATCCCCTCTTAAACGGGAATCAGGTCAGGCGTAGTTCAATTTACATCATGTATGAAAGCATAGAGATTACATGTAGTAACGCTTGATTGCATCTGCATTAATCGTCTTCGGCCAGACTTCTCCGTCCATTTATGCAAGTATGAGGGCTCCTCCTGTCAGAACCCGGTGAACCATGTATGGACCCTACCAGTTGGGAGAGAACATCCCTTTGGCTTCATCTTAATGCGGGAAAATTTTCTTTAACACCAGCTGCCCTGGTGTGAACCGTCTTGGCTTGACTCTCTTGTTGAAGGCTATGGACATTTTGTTCTGATAGAGTTGCCCATAGCAGACTGCATTCATTCTCTTTCCATCTATAAGGGCTAGTTGCTCATAATGACTCTTTACCCACTTTGTGCCGTCGAGCGCAACTTCCTGTATGATCCTTAAGGAAGGAATTTCTACCTCAGCGGGAATGACAACCTCTATTTCGTAAACCAGCATATAGGGGGTTGCCCCAGTTGATGTGCGGACTATGGTGCGATACCCCAATAGAGCAAATGATAACCTCTCGTGCACTTTCTATGATTCTCTATCATTTTACTCATCCATCCAGATCTGATGATAACTAACGAAGCAATCTACAAATGTCTGTAACTCATGCTTGAAGCAATTGTCAATCAGGATGTGTATATTTGGCAAAGAGAAGTCGTCTTTCGGACTGGCCCGGTTGAGATCCTGGTAGTCGACACAGACTCTGACCTTCCCATCCTTCTTTGGTATTGGCACAATGTTGGCTAACCATGTTGGGTATTCTACTACCCTGAGAACCTTAGCTTTGATCTGCTTGTTGACTTCTTCCTTGATTTTCAAACTCATATCAGGCTTGAACTTTCTGAGCTTTTGCTTTACCGGTGGACACATTGGATCGGTTAGCAGTTTGTGAGCTACAATGGACGTACTCAGACCAGTCATGTCATCATATAACCAGGCGAATATGTCCTCATACTCTTTTAGGAATTCTGTATATTCTTCCTTCTCTGATGGTGATAGGTAAAAGCTGATTCGTGTTTCCTTGATGTTTTCTGCATCTCCCAAGTTGACAATCTCGGTCTCGTCCAGGTTGGACTTAGGTTTATTCTCAAAGTTCTCAACTTTTTTAACAATCTCGTCAGGTATGTCATCTTCCTCTGAATCAATATCCGTTTGTTGCGTTGTCTCATTACATGTCACATCCATTGGTTCATCAAGACAAGTAATAGTAATGCTGTATAAGTAAAGTAATGAGAGAAAATGATAACAATGAGTGTTGATTCAAAAGAAAAGTCAAAATGCTTTAATAAATTGTATAACTATTTTGAACATTGAATATCTTATTACGGGAATTAAAAATGCGAAAAGAAAATCATTTATTAAAAACAATGGATAATGCTTTTTTTAGCCTTGCTTCCCCGAGGCACGTCGGGCTTTGGTTGTCTTGATGGTCCAATTCTTGAGGCGTGCCCCTTTGCTCACAACCTATATGGAAGAGCCTTCCTCCCCCTTCTCCCCGAGAACAACACAACTGTCCATATAATTCTCTTCTAGGAACAAGTTCTTCACCGCTTCAAGTGCTTCTTCTTCGTCTGACCCATAAACAATGTCAGCCTATTGGAAAGTGTGCTCCAGACGCGGTATTGGCTGCTCTAGCGGATAATAAGGACCACGCCATGGTGGCGACCAGTTGTTGAATTCTTCCAGGTGTAATCATATCCCAAACCGAAGGTAGTGCCATGTTTCTTGAGTTTTATGGGCTTAGCGATTCCTTGGAGGTTCTTGCCGAGCCCCTTGACAGGTTCGTACCAACTCCAGTTCAGTATACTCTCGATTTTGTTATCCCACCATTTGTCTTTGTCAATAGCATTTACCCGTACTATGTGATGGTAAGTCTCTCCACCTAGCTTCCTTATTCCCTCGATCGTCGAAATGGTCTGGCGACTGCATATAGGGTTGCTACCGTCGCCGTGAATGATCACCTCTTGGTGATTCCATTCGAATTTTACTTCCTGATGCAGTGTTGATGCTACGACCCCAACAACATGAATCCATGACCGTCCCAACAGCAAGTTGTAAGATACTGACACGTCTATCACCTGGAAATCGACATCAAACCATGTTGGTCCCATTTGTATGCATAGGACAATCTCACCAATGGTGGACCTATGAGATCTATCAAAGGCTTTCACATTGATTGCTCCATCTTTTATCTCATACAGTCCTTTACCCAACTTCTTGAGTGTTACCAGTGGACAAATATTGAGACTGGAACCTCCATCGATCAGGATTCTGGTGATAAAATAGTCCTCGTATTGCACGGTGATGTGCAGTGCTTTGTTGTGCCCCAAACCTTTAGGTGGCAGCTCGTCCTCATGAAAGGTGATCCTATGGCTCTCCAACACATGCCCTACCATGTTGGCCATTCCCCGCTAGTGATGTTGCTTGGTACGTATGCTTCACTCAACACCTTTAGCAGAGCATTCTTGTGTGCCTCAGAATTCTGCAACAAAGAGAGAATGGATATCTATGCCGGCGTCTTATTTAACTGGTCGATGACCGAATACTCCTTGGCCTGTATTTTCCTCTAGAGGTCGTCTAGACCTATCTCGATGATGGGTGATCGGTTAGAGGACTGCTTGCTAGACTCAGCTAGATGTTCAAGGGTATAGATTCTACCAGTTCTTGTCATACCCTGCGCTGCAACAGTCTCTTCGAACCTAACCTCACCTCTCCTCCTTGCCTCGGCTGTATAGTCCCAGGGTACAACCTTTGTATGGAATAGTGTCATGGCCGACATCGCCACTGGGATCAGCATGGCTATCCTTACTCCGAACGGAGCGTGTGCCTTGGGTGGCAAAAGTGCAACCTCAAATGGTGCGGGTGCGTTTGCTGAAGACACGAATCCAACCTCAATTAGTGTTGGCGTCTTTGCGGACGATGTTGCTTCAAATTCAAGTGGTACAGACAAATTCACCTCAGCATCCACAGATGATTGAATCTGGACTATGATTGGATTGCGAGTGATTGCTGGCTTCTTTGGGTCATCACCTTCTGCGATCAACCCGATTGATCCCTCGGGATCCCAATCATACTCTATTTCAATCATGTAGATACCTCCACCCTTATGGTCTGGCAGAGGGTTATTGCGGACATTTGGAGCGGGCTTTTTTGCCACAATAATCTTGTTATCAATTAAAGACTGGATATTATCTTTCAAGGAACGACATTCATCGATAGTGTGCCCTTTCATACCGGAGTGGTATGCACAGGATTTATTTGGGTTAACCCACTGAGAAGGGTTCTCAGGGGTTGCAGCAGGGATGAGGGTGACATAACCAGCAGCTTTGAGTTTCTCATACAACTGGTCAATGGGTTCAACAATGGTTGTATATTGTTTTGGAGGTCTGCGATCAAAATTTGGCCGAGGTCTAGGGAAGTTTTGGCTTGCAAGAGGTGATTGATAGTGGGATGGTTAAGTATTATAGGTTTAGTAGATATGAGCGGGTTGGGAGTATCTGGCTGAAGTATGTTGATATGCGGGAGGTGGAGGTGACTGATAAGTCGGTGTAGTTTGGTATGAGGGTAAATGTGCTTGGTAATTTGGGGTTGGCTAATATGTGAGTGGAGGTGTTGGGTAAGTTTGGTATTTGAGGGGAGACTTGGTCCTTTGTGCAACCATCACGGCCCCTACGTCCCTTTTCTTGGACATACCACCGGACTGTAAAACATTATTTGTAGCTTGCAAGACCTCGAAGTTTGTGACCATACCGCTTTTGATACCCTCTTCAATTCTTTCACCTAGCTTGATAATATCGGAAAATTTGTGGTTCTCAATCATCATCAGCCGCTCATAGTACTGTGGGTCCTGTGCCCGGATAAAGAACTTGTTCATCTGTTCCTCTTCTAAGGCAGGTCTGACCTTAGTAGTTCCGGACCTCCAGCGAGTGGCATACTCGCAAAATGTCTCTGTGGGCTTCTTCTTCAGATTCTGTATATAGAACACATCCAGCGCATTCTCTGTGTTAAACCTGAACCTGTCCATAAAATTGGATGCCATGCCTACCCAACTTGACCACTTCTTTGGATCTTGACTGATGTACCAGGACAACGCATCTCCTTCAAACTCCTCATGAATAGCTTCATGTGGATTCTCTCGTCTTTCCCTACTCCAACTAGCTTGTCGTAGTACATACTCAGATGGACCCTTGGATCTCCTGTACCATCAAACATTTCGAACTTTGGAGGTTTGTACCCCTCAGGCAGTTTGACATCGGGCTGTATGAAAAGATCTTCATAGTTCAGCCCTTCGATTCTTTTGCTTCCCTCAACGCCCTGAATCCGGCTAGTCAATTTCTTAAGTTCCTTAGCCAAGTTTCTGATAAGCAGATCTTTTTCATCAGACTCGGGTGTGCTTGAGATAAGTTGGGTGGAGTGTGACATGGTTTTCATGTAGATAAGTGTGTTGTGGTGGGTGTGAAAGTGGTCGTTTATGGAGTTTTGGGGTTTTATGATGAGTAGTGGCGTGTTGTTTGGGGTATGGCAGGTGTTGCATTGGGTCTTTGGTGGAACAATATGATTTTGTTGCTTTGGGATATTTTGAGGAGGTGTAGGGTTTTGAGTGTTGAGAAAGTTGATATCTGGGGTGCTGAGGGAAAATGACAGGCTTGCCAGATTCCAAACCTGATCGAGCTCTTCTTGGAATTTAGCAGCTTTTGTTCAATTTGGGATACATTCTCCTTAGGAACCTGAGTACCATGTCCATTAGTGGCCTCTACCCGTTCAGTTGGATTCTCCTTTCTGACATTGTTCAAATCTTCCATCTTGCTTTTGTTCTTGTTTTTGACAGGACTGAGAGGAGGAGTGGGTGGAGAGCCCCTGGATCTCGTGGAATAAGATGATGATGCCAGAGTGCACGAACTAACCTTTGGGAAGGGGAATAATAAAACAAAAAGTAAAACAAAAAGGTAACCAAGTTAGTGAGGATCATAAAAAGTATTGCAATATTTAAACACATAGTGCGGGAATGTAAATCATGTCCTAATTTGGGGACCTCTTTGTGCCCGAGGTAGGCCTAGCGACAAGTTGATTTGGAGAACTTAGAATGCTAAATGCCTCATTTTATTGATAGAGAAATAAGACGAATCCCAAAATGACACTAAATAAGCAAGAAATAAAAGTCACTAATGGCCATTAGCCTTATTACATTCATAAGGAAAAACAGTAAATTCCTATCTATTTGGTCCTAGAAGGACCTTCCTCAAGTTGAATGCTCTCGTTGATCAAATCCTCTGGTTCGCGTAGGTTCACCAGTAAAAATGCCTTTGCCAGGCGTTCTCCTTCGTTTCCCTCAGCGTTCAGTCGGTGTCTCTCTTCCTCACTTTTCCTTCCAATTCCAGCAGGCTGTATTCCAGATATTCCAACTTTTTGATAGATTTGGCGGCCCTCTCTTTCCACTCGTTGATTTGGTCATTTGATAGAAGACCCCTCCACCAGTCTAGCAAGAGTGGGGGCATGCTAATCATACCGAAACTGGGGACCTCGTGCCTCATTTTCTTCAAAACAAAAGGGTTAGACCCTACCCCCACTAGACTCGACTATTTAATATCAACAATTAGCATGAAGCATTTAGTCCTCCAAATAAATTCACAGAATGTGATGATGTCTGTTTGGGTTTAGGGAAACCCTGTGGACTTTTGGACAAGGCTATTTTAAATGATCATTATGTGGACAACATAACTGACCCGGCTAGGTTTGACCATGATGCATGCACAATTTAAGCAGAGTAAGGTTTCTATGGGGTTTTATACTGGTACCCTTGAGCGGACAACTCAAGGGGCAAGGCACGGAACTGTCGCCTGCATCGCTGATCGACTAGTTTTACCGCAAATATGCCTTTCCAAATTTAGGGGGTAATGATATGGAAGAGCGCAACCACTCATTAAAAGCGTTGCTATAGTATTTGTTCATCACGAGTGAAGTAAGATGGTGAGCATGATTATGCAATAATTAACAGCATGTTGGAATGTATTAGCATGTTAAGAAAGCGATAAATACAACAGTTTCATAATTTACAGTAGTAATAAAGGAAAGAAACAAAGAAGGCATGTCAGTTTCGTAGTTGAAGAAGAAATTAAATGCTTTGAAGAAAATAAACAAGTAGTTTCACATAGGGAGGGTATAAATTAACAAGAACAATCTGAAATGGTAAAAGCCTAAAAATCCCCAGCAGAGTCGCCATGCTGTCGCGCCCCCTTTTTCCCTCTTCATATCTGAAAATCGGGTTTATGACATTTTGGGTATGGGACAACTCATTCCTTTTGGGAACTGGGTTTGTGTTTTCGAAGAGTAGCCACCTAATGATTTAAGGTGCATTAGGACACCTATAGAGTTCATTTCTAAGTTTGTTTGATAACCAGAGATAGGGTAAGGGCTTGAAATTATCCTAAGGGGAAGGTGTTAGGCACCCCTCAGGATCCACTAGTGTGGTTCCCGGACAGATAATTTTGTGAATTTTGTACAATTAGCAAATAGACAAGTATAGGCTTAAATAGTAGGAGATTTAAGTTTAAACACATGAGAGTTTGAAAATAACTATTAAAAGGCGAAATTTGAAAAAAAGAGAGTTAAAACATACTTAAGAATATAAAAGGGAGGGGGTCTTAGGTTTGTTTATAATATGGATCACCTTAATGCAATACACGATATGATACTCCTCAGAAAACAGGATACACGTGGTATTAGCGCACCGGTCATCATATCCATATCTACCCTTCCCACCCCGTTAAGGTATTAAAGCACAGATTGGTCTCGACCTCTATTGCATGATATTACCCGTCCCTTTCCTATCAGCCCCGGAGGAATTTATGACTACTGTTCCTATAAGAGGGAGGATTTTAGGCCGACTCTTAGGTTTTAAAGGTAAAAGGCTAAGGCGACATACAAAACACGTAGGACTTCAATTTGAAGGGGACATATAAACAATTAAAGGGCTCATATATACCTCCGTAGACAATACATATAAATAGCATGACATAAACACAATTAGGGTCTGAATTCTAAAACACTAAGCAGGGTGTTTAAATTGTTGAAGCAGACCAAATTTATTACTCCGAATCAGGCCTGCCTGCTGGTTGTAGTAATTGCTAAATAAGGGCAGATTCAGTTTTATCATTATTATTACCTAAGGCTTGCCTAGGCGTAATAGTGAGGTCCTAGGAGCATGATATCTATTACTGATTAGGAGTGTAGTAAAACAGTAAACAATTTTAAACGAGCGATTTGGATCCTGTAGACATGGTTTCTAATTATGTAAAAGTAAGCATGCAGAATTTTATTAAAACCAAAACAGATCCTATAAGCATGTTCTCTAACAGATCATATCGAAATACACCCTATAGACATGTTATCTACCATTCCAATGGCTAAAACATGCATAATCACCCCATCCCTTTTCACTAGCCAACCCCAATATTTGTTACAAATTATTACAGACCAAATGACTGAATTACATCAGAAAAAGTGCAAAAATAAGAAGCTACAACCATAGGAAGCCTGATTCTGACTTCCTCTCTGAGTTATGGAATAAACCACCTCAAATGCCAATGTCGTTCAAAGCCTTTCTCATATCTGGGTATGTTAGAGTTCCCCAAGGACCTCGTGGGATCCCGAGCAGTGCTCACACCCAGATTTGCATAACCAGACCTAATAAGTGCAGTATGGAAGGGCCAGCCCTTATGTGTCCAAGTTCAGAGGGAGCTCAGGGGTCCCAAGGCAAGGCTCACACAAGAGGGGCAGAACCTAGGTTCTAGGAGTATAGTGAAAGTGCAGAGCATAGTTGAAAAAGAGTTTGTTTATGCTGGACTGGCAAGTCCATTTTGAAAGTAATAAGTAGCAGAAGTGTTTGAAATCAGTTGGGGTAATGAACAAAACTCAAACACACAGAATCAGTAGTCACACAAAGGGGTCAAGGGGTTTTGGGAGTACATTGTATAAAACATATGACCTCAGTAGGGGTCAGGTTTGGTCATGTACAACAATAGCTAATGATGGCATGCCCACAAACCAGCCAGAGAACACAAACACATAGAAGGGATATGGGGGTTTGGGATTTATAAGTCAGAAAATTCATAAAAAGTGACTGACAGAGTACACACATGGGGAATCATTAATTTAAAGGGGAATGGAGCATATTAAAGCATGCTAGTGATATAACTTGACTGCAGAAGCATAAGCAGGAGTATACAAGAATGAAAGGAATTGGAACAATCAAAGAAGCATGTTGTTGTTGGGGCTTTAAAAAATTAACGAGGAAGTACCAGTAGAGGAGCAAAGTGCAGAAAGGAAAAGTAAGTAAGATTCCACAGTCTAGCCTTGGCTTTCAGCCGGCTAGACAAAGCAGTAGATCAAGTGGTAGTAGAGAAAAGAGAGAGTTTTGAGTGTAAGTGTGTGTTATGAACTCAAATTGTTCGTGTCTTTGAAAGAAGAGAGGGTGGGTATTTATAGTTTTGAAAACGCATGAAAAATAAGGTAATAAGTAAAGTCTTAACACAAACATGGAAATAATAACAAATCAGAATCAATTAGCGCAAGTGATTCCCTTTAGTTAAGGAATCACTGCTTAACGGATACTAACAATGGTTAATTAAGAAAACAAAATCAGTTTGAAACAGATTGATTATTGCCATATAAGGGGGCAGTAAAAGCATGACGTAAATAATCAAGTTTAAGTACAAAATATTCTTAGTTTTGGGAAAGGATTCAGTAAGACAGACATTACAGTAAAGGAAAAGAATCAATTAATTTTAAACAAATGAGTAAAAAAATTAGGGTTTATAAGGGAACCTTTTGCAATCAGTCCAAAGATTGAGGGAGTCAGAATCAATCAAGAAAGGGTCATGATTCTGCATCTCAACATATAAATAGCAAGGAATAAACAGGCATGCAGGGTCAAACATGTTAACAAAAAGAAGCAACACAAATATACAGTAGTAGTAGGGGTAAGCTAGGATTCAATAGTAAGAAAATATTCGAAGCACATTAGTCAAGTAGGTCATGTAGTCACATAGAATCAACAGTGGAGAAGAACACGGTAACAGGTAAGAAAAATCATAAACAAGTAAAGGTTTCATAGTAGTAATAAGTGAGGAAAAGCTTTTTAAGAAATTAGGGTTTTAACAATAGCTGAGTTTTCTAAAAATGGTAAGAGCTCAGAATCAAATAAGTCAAGCAAGGACAAAGAAAATCAGAAACAAAGAACTTAATCGAACAAATACATATTCAAACATACAAGGACAATTTCAGAACTTGGATAAGACCAAAAGACCTAGGGTTTTCAACATGCTGAATCAAGTTGAAGGAAAGCATAAACAAGTTGTTTGAACATAGTAAAATCATAAAACAACACCAAAAATCAGAGAAGAGATCTTTAAAGAGAAGTTAAGAGAAACCCTAATCATTGAAAAATGAAGAGTCACTTTGAAAGAAAATCGGATAACCTTTGAGAAAAACAGTTAAGAAGTTCATAATATGCACAGATCTAAGATAGATCTGAAGAAAGTTGAAAGATCCTAATGATTAGGGTTTCAGAGAACCCAGAAAAAAAGTGAGAAAGACCTTGAAAAATTACCGATCTAGCCGGAAAAGTTAAGGATCTAATTTGAACGGCCATGAATGGCCGGAGAAAGGCCAAGGATGGCTGGAGAAAGGCCATGAATGGAAGTTAAGCAAGGACTAAACCAGATCTTATGAAATCACACAAACGGGCCACCAGGAGATGCAGGAGGCCAGTATACATCTCAAACGGCCATAAGAGACCATGGATTAGGTGAGGATTCAGGTGGATTAGGGTGGAATTAGGTGGTGGCGGCTAGGATTCATATGAGGATGCAGAGAGAATTGAGAGAAGAGGGATTCAAGGGCGGCGTTTGGTGAAAAATGAGTTAGGGTAAGGGGTCATTTAGGTTTATTTTAGGAAGGGTGAATGATCAACGACCTGGATTAAATAGGTAGGTGGGGAATCCGGGTTTGGGTTGGTTGAAATTGGGTTGGGGTCGGGTTTAATTGGAATTGGGCTGGGGAAATTGGGTTTGATTTGGGGTTCAATTTAGGCTAAAAATTAAATACAAATGGGCTATTATTTAAATAGACAATTTTCCTTCTTTTAAATTATAAAAAATAGTAAATAAATTTCTGGAAATAAATTGAATGCACTAAATGATTCACAACATGTAAATAATAATTTAAAAATATAGGGCTTAATTTTATGAATATAAAACACAATTAAATCTTAAAAAGGCTAATACTACATTATATGCAATTAGCTTTAAAAAATACTAAATAAAATTGTAAAAATATGTAAAAATTACCTCTGCTATGGTTTAGCATAAATATAAAAATCCAATAGATGAATTATCAAAAATAATAATTTTGCAAATAATTATTGGGATTTTATGGATAAAAAAGGAAATAAATCAATTAAACTTTTTTAAAAATTATGGAAAAATAATAAAATACTTGGATATGCTTATATATGCATATGTAGGCTATTTTGATGTTATTTTGCACATTGAGAATATATAGAAAAAAATTGGGTCTCAACAATGTTCCCGACAAAATTTCAGTAAACCATCTGGAAAAGATCGCCAACAAAATATTTGAGGTGAACAAGGTCACCTTCTCTGATGATGAGTTGCATGTGGAAGGTAATGAACACAACAAAGCTCTCTATCTTACAGTAAAATGTGAAGATTCTGTGGTTACTAGGGTATTAGTTGACAATGGGTCCAGTGCAAACATCTGCCCTCTCTTTACTCTGAACAAGTTGAAAGTGGATGATGAGAGGATTCACAAGAACATCATCTGCATTCGGGGATTTGATGGTGGAGGGAAAGATTCAATTGGTGATATAGTGCTTGAGTTGACAATAGGACCGGTGGAATTCACCATGGAGTTCCAGGTGTTGGACGTAGCCGTCTCTTACAATTTGCTGTTAGGTCGCCCTTGGATTCATGCAGCCAAAGCAGTCACGTCCACTCTGCACCAGATGGTCAAGTTCGAATAGGATAGACCAGAGATCATCGTGCATGGCGAAGATAACTTGTGTTCTCACAGCGATGCCTCTGTCCCGTTCATTGAGGTTGAAGATGACAAAGGGCCTTGGGTCTATCAAGTTTTTGAAACAGTGACGGTAGAGAAGGTTCCAGAAGGGAAATGTGTTCCAACCCCAAAGATAACCTCCGCATCAGTCGTGGTGGCCTTTGAAATGCTGAAAAATGGCTTTGTGCCCGATAAAGGTCTGGGTACATCTCTGCAGGGTATCATACAACCAGTGTTCCTCCCTAAGAATTTGGGTACGTTCGGTCTTGGATTCAAACCTACAACGATAGATGTGAAAAGGGCTAAAAGGTTGAAACAGAAGGCGTGGGTACTTCCAAAGCCTATTCCGTGTCTCTCCAGGTCTTTTGTCAAGCCCGGTGCCAGGAAACACCCAGTGACGATAGTTCCAAGTTCTGTGGTTGACATTGATTAAGAGTTAATTAAAAGTTTCCAGGGGTTGTTTGATGATGTGAACACGGTGGAAGTTGGAGAAGGTTCTAGCAAAGTGGACGTGCAGTTCGTTGGTCCGAATGCAAAGCTTAACAATTGGAAGGCTACTCCTCTCCCTACCAGGAAGGAGTCTTGGTAGTTTTTTTGTTTTCCTTTCTATCTGGGTCATTCCAGGGTTGTGACCCAGATTTTTATTTTTCGCTTGTTGATGTACAAACCCTGTTATCCTTTAATTTCAATGAAATGCAATTTCCTTTTTTTTATCATTCCTAATAGTTCTTATTTTTGTTTTTCTTTCTTTTTCTTTGTACAGTTCTTTTTATGCTGGTTTCAATGACATGACATGCATGAGGAATCTTCGGCCCAATATTAAAAGTCAATCTAATTCTGAAATAATATTCCAAGAAATAGAGTGTAATGATGAATCAGAATATGATGAGGATGAGGCCTTTGAAGAGATTAGTAAGGAATTAAGTCATTTTGAAGAAAAACCTAAGCCTAATTTTAATGAAATGGAAGAAATCAATCTAGGGGATCCCGATAATGTCAGAGAAACTAAGATAAGTGTCCATCTTGAACCACAAATCAGGGAAGAAATAATTAAAGCATTGTTCGAGTATAAAGATATTTTTGCATGGTCGTATGATAACATGCCAGGCTTAAGTACCAATTTGGTGGTCCATAAATTGCCAATTGATCCACCATTCCCTCTCATCAAGCAGAAGTTGAGAAAATTTAAAACTGACATGAGTGTGAAGATTAAAGAAGAGGTCACAAAGCAGCTTGATGCAAAGGTCATTCGGGTTATGTGGTATCCCACGCGGTTAGCCAATGTTGTGCTTGTGCCAAATAAGGATGGTAAGACTAGAGTGTATGCTGATTACTGTGATCTCAACAAGGCAAGTCCAAAGGACAACTTCCCATTGCAAAATATCCACATTTTGATCGATAATTGTGCCAAGCATGAGATTGGGTCTTTTGTGGATTGCTACGCGGGCTATCATCAGATTTCGATGGATGAGGAAGATGCGGAAAAGACGACATTCATCACGCCGTAGGGAACATACTGCTACCGGGTCATGCCTTTTGGTTTGAAAAATGCCGAGGCAACTTACATGAGGGCAATGACGACCCTATTCCATGACATGATACACAAGAAGATCGAGGTTTACGTGGATGATATGATCATAAAGTCCAGGAAGTAGTCTGACCACATCAAGGATTTAAGAAAAGTTTTCCAGAGGCTCCGTAGGTACAATATTAAGCTCAATCCTGCAAAGTGCGCGTTTGGTGTTCCATCGCAGAAATTGTTGGGATTCATAGTTAGTCGGCGGGGCATTGAATTGGATCCGTCAAAGATCAAGGCTATCCAGGAATTACCACCGCCAAAGAACAAGACCGAGGTGATGAGTCTGTTAGGGAGGCTGAACTATATTAGCAGGTTTATGACAACTTGTGAGCCCATCTTTAAGTTGCTAAAGAAGGATGATGCAGTCAAATGGACTGATGAGTGTTAGGAAGCATTCGATAAGATAAACGGGTATTTGTCAAACCCACCTATATTGGTCCCACCGGAACCAGTGAGACCTTTGATTCTTTACTTGACAGTCCTGGATAACTCATTTGGTTGTGTGTTGGGTCAGCATGACATCACTGGAAGGAAAGAGCAAGCCATCTACTATCTCAGCAAGAAGTTCACATCTTATGAGGTCAAGTATACTCCCCTTGAAAGAACATGTTGCGCCCTGGCTTGGGTAGCACAGAAGTTGAAGCATTACTTGTCATCCTACACTACTTACCCCATCTCTCGTCTGGATCCTTTGAAGTATATCTTTTAGAAGCCCATGCCCACAGGAAGGCTCGCAAAGTTCCAGATCTTGCTCACGGAGTTTGACATCGTATATATGACTCGAACGGAGATGAAAGCCCAAGCTTTGGTTGATCACTTGGCCGAGAACCCGGTGGACGAAGAATATGAACCTTTGAAGACTTATTTTCCTGATGAAGAGGTAATGCACATTGACGAGGTTGAGAAGGAGGAAAAGCCCAGTTGGAAACTCTTCTTTGATGGGGCTGCTAACATGAAAGGCATTAGGATTGTGAGCATGTAATTTTTGCCCTATATGAATTACTCCCATAAATTCAAAACAAAATAATTTCTTTCAGTGTTCGCAATATTGTGGATTTTCGTGACATGTTCTGTTATTTGCATTTTGTGTGTGCATTTTAGTTAATGAAAAATACAAAAATATGTTGCATTTGCATTTAGAGTTTAACTTTGCATTTTCTTAAAAATTAATTAGTAATTTAATTGTTTTATAAAAATAGAAAAATCAAAAAAAAGTAACTTATTTTGCATTTTTAATTGTTAGCTTCAAATTTTGGTAGTCTTTCTTTTAATTTGGTATCTAATTATTTGTGGTAATATTTATTTAAAGTTAATTAATTTATTTTACTTTGTAGGATAATTTGATTAGGGATTAATTTAGGTTTTATTTTTAATTTCAATTTATTTTTAAAGATATCAAAAGGAAAATTGAAAAAAAGAAGAAAAGAAGAAAAACAAAAAATGAGATCAGATTTTTGGGCCAAATTTGATTTTCCAGCCCAAAATATCCGTTTGACCCAGGCCCAGACCAGCCAAAACCCGGTCATTCCCACTCAAAACCCAAACGACGTCGTTTTGCTGGGTTGATTTGAGCCGTTGAATTGATCTGATCGGACGGATCGGAACTGGGGAGGTAAGGATATTTATATGTCCAAACGCTACCCTACCCCCCTCATTTCATCTCGTTCAAACCCCCCTCTTGAGACTCTCATCAAGAAACCTAGCCCGCCGCCCCCTTTCCCCACTGCTTCGATCCCCGCGGCGCCACCCCAAACCGCCTCCAAATCCTCACCCCACACTTCCTATACTCCTTCAAACCCTAAGCCATAGTCAATTTTCCCAGAATCCCCACCGTTTCCCTTTAATTTTAGATCTAAAACGGAACCCTAAATCCTTTCCCGCCTCTGCCTCATCATGCAAGGGTCTGGAAGCATTGTTTTTCTCCAAGCTTTGAAAAGATTTTGCCTGAAACAAGTGTTAGGCGATTGTTCTCACAAGAACAAGCCGATTAACACTCGTTTCGGTCCGAATCAAAGCTGCCGGATAATTTGTGCAAGCCCATTTTCCGTCTGATATCCTAGGTATTTCCATTCCTTTCTTTTTATTTTCATCTTTGTTGTATCCCGGTCCTCGCCTTCTTCTAATCCTTTCTTTCTCTTTTATGTTTCTGTTTTTAATTTGTTTTGTTGAATGATTATGTTGGATTCGCGATTAGTTTATAAAGTTTAATTTATTTTCTTTAGTAAATGACTGTTAATTTTCTTCATTTAAAAGATTACATGTTACTAAAAATTCAGAGTTAGATGATTTTTTTTGTTTGTCTGATTTTTCACTTGGGAATCCATTTGCTTAAGTTTTGAATTTGGGCTTGATGAGTGTTGAAGCCCAAATAGGGGGTCGGTTCGGGTTTCAAACCCTGGTTTTTGGGTTGGTTGTTGGGTCAATCTGATCCATTTGGTTTCTGAAGTAAAAATAGAAGTTTTCAGGGGTAGTTTAGGAAATAGGACATAAGGAATCTTTAGTGTAACTGATTTGGAAGTTTCTAGTGAGGGTTTCTCTGTGAATTTCAGACTTTTAACAATATAACTTGAGTAACAAGCCAATAAGTGAGGGACTTTTAAGCTAAAAGAAGATTTAAAAAGGGACTAAAAAGGTAAAAACAAATTTGCAAGGCTGCCCTAGTAACTTGCCTATAAAGGCACCATTTCTTGCCTTCCAAGGCAGACCCAAGAGTTAAGAAATCCCTAAAATCCTGAACTCTGAAAATTTGAACAACTAAAATAGGGAAGAAATCCATAGAAGGACTGTGCTATTGAAATCCTTCTTTGATTTTCTTAGTTTTCGATTGTTGAAGGTCGAATGAAACTGATGTTGTTTGCTTGGTTTTAATTCTCTGAGCCATTCTGTTGGTTTTAAATTTCTGGAAAACTTCTGAAAGCTAAGAATCTGGTTAAAATGAATTGAGCTTGGGCTTGTAGAGGTTTGGTTTGAAGTTGTTGAGGTCATAGTTCAGTCGAATTGGTTTTCTGGTTTGACTGGTTTCTTCCTAGTTGCTGGGCTCTGCTGCTTTGCTATTTGACTACTGACCTCCTCCTATTTCTTTCATTTCATATTCCAGGTACATGTTTCTAGACTCACCTCATATGAGGCCTCATATTGAAGTAAAATGAAATCTGGAGGTCCAAATATGGCTTCTACATGTTCAGATCCTTTAGTTTATTTTCAGTTTCTTTGAGTTAATTGATGCATTGTATGTTCGATATGAGAATCCATAGCCAGTTTGCATCTGTTTGAAATTAATATGGTCTTGTAGTTAAATGTTGTTTGCCTCTAAAATTCCTGCTATTATAGTTGGTCTTGAACTGTTGAGAAACGTGAACTTGATAAAGTATTGATCATTAGTTAAATTTTGTAATTAAGCAGTGTTAGATCCTTTATGCCCTTGCAGCTCATTTGAATGTTGAGGCCTAATGTATACCCAGGATTTCATGTTACTGTTTGATAGGTTGAGTTGTATGATATGAATATTAGTTAGATGTTTTATTTTGAAAATCAATTACTGGTTTGGAATTGTCTGGGAATGATGGTAAGGAAAATAAGATAAAGTGAGAATAGCTATTAACATACTAATACTAAGTTTGGAAATCATGTTAGCATGAACTTGAATAATTTGTTTAGGAATCGTAACAACAGCCTAATTTGAATAACCATGCTCGTTCGTTGTGATTCTGCAATAGTCATTTGGAGTCTAACTTCCTTACTCGAATTGGCTGACGAGACTATATCTAGACTCGATGCCGAGTCGTCCGAAAGATGGGCTCGCCCAGGCCCAAGGTTAAGGCCCTTTTACGAGCAGGCCTTGTACATGCATGAAGCTCACGTTTTTATTTTGTTTGTTTTATTCGAATCAACTCTCAATTAATGGGTGCATTAACCCAAACCTCTTCATGTAGTCTAGAATAGGTTCAAACCTCTCAAGTTCGTCTAATTAAGTATCATTTTTTTAATAAATCAAGATGCATCGTGCTGAACAAAAGGACAATTGCGTGGCCTTCGCTTAATTATTCCTTTTAATATTCTTAGAATTTGAGGCGTGCCATTTAGCAAATTCCATGGCCCTCGCAAAGTTGCAAAATCGTAATTGCTTAGGCGCGTTAGATTAATAATATTACATTCCTAAATTCGGGTGTGCATTTATGTGACCCAAATCCAAATCTCAATGATGTTAAAATATGTCAAAATCACGGGTGCATTTATGTGACGTGGTTCGAGACGTGTTCTAATAACGTTGCAATTTTCTTTAAAAAAAATGAATAAAAGCGGTGAAATTAAAATTGAACCATAGGCTAAAAACATGTATTAAAATCAGATAATTAAATCGAATATAACAGTTGAGCGACCGTGCTAGAACCACGGAACTCGGGAATGCCTAATACCTTCTCCTGGGTTAATAGAATTCCTTACTCGGATTCCTGTTTCACAGACTGTTAAATAGAGTCAACCTTTTCCTCGATTCGGGATTGGAACCGGTGACTTGGGACACCATAAATCTCCCAAGTGGTGACTCTGAATCTTTAAATAATTAATCCCGTTTCGATTGTCACTTTAATTGGAAAAACTCCCTCATATACTCCCTTTCGGGGGGGGGGGGGGTGTAGGTAAAAAGGAGGTGTGACAAGGATAGGATTTGTACTCATTTCTAAAACAGTTCATCACTACCCTGTTACGGCTCAACTTCGTTTCTATTGCACCAACAACATAGCTAAGTATGAGGCATGCATTTTGGGTTTAAGGCTAGGTGTAGATATGGGAATCCAGGAAGTCTTGGTCTTGGGAGACTCGGACCTTCTGGTGCACCAGATTCAAGGAGAATGGGAGATGCGGGATTTAAAGCTCATACCGTATCGACAATGTCTGCATGATCTCTGTCAGCAGTTTCGATCGATAGAATTCAAGCACATTCCAAGGATCCATAATGAGGTTGCTGATTCCTTGTCTACTTTGGCATCGATATTACATCATCCAGATAAGGCTTATGTTGACCCTTTGCATATTATCAACATGTTTACTGTAACATGGGGGAGGAAGAACTTGAAGGTGAGCCTTTGTTCCATGATATCAGGGAGTACATCAGGTCGGGAGTATATCCAATACAAGCCACAGAGGATCAAAAGAGAACAATTCGTCGATTGGCAAGTGGATTTTTATTCAGTGGGGGAGTTTTGTACAAAAGAACGCCAGATCTTGGATTCTTAAAATGCATAGATGCTAGACAAGCCACCGCCATCATGACCGAAGTACATTCCGGGGTTTGCGAGCCGCATATGAGTGGGTATGTTCTAGCAAAGAAGATTTTTCGAGCGGGTTATTATTGGCTCACCATGGAGCGAGATTGTATCAGTTTTGTGCGCATATGTCATCAATGCCAAGTACATGGAGATTTGATTCATTATCCGCCATTTGAATTGCACAAATGTCTGCACCATGGCCCTTTGTTGCTTGGGGTATGGATGTCATCAAACCAATTGAGCCAGTAGCATCAAATGGACACATGTTCATTCTGGTGGCCATTGACTATTTCACTAAGTGGGTTGAAGCTAAAACTTTCAAATTTGTGACCAAGAGGGCAGTGGTCGATTTTGTTCATTTAAATATCATTTGTCGGTTCGGAATCCCAAAGGTGATCATCACAAATAATGGTGCTAATCTTAACAGTCATCTGATGAAAGAAGTGTGTCAACAGTTTAAGATCACGCATCGCAATTCCACCCCGTATCGCCCCAAGGCGAATGGAGCAGTCGAGGCAGCCAACAAGAACATAAAGAAAATACTTCAGAAAATGGTGCAAAGTTCTAGGCAATGGCATGAGAAGTTTCCCTTTGCGTTGTTGGGTTATCGCACTACTGTTCACACTTCAGTAAGTGCAACCCCTTACTTATTGGTATATGGCACAGAAGCAGTGATACCCGCAGAAGTTGAAATTCCATCCCTTCGGATTGTTGTTAAAGCTGAAATTGATGATGATGAGTGGGTCAAAACCCATCTGGAGTAATTAAGTTTGATTGATGAAAAATGATTGGCGGCAGTGTGCCATGGCGAGTTGTATCAAAAGAGAATGGCGAGAGCATACAACAAGAAGGTGCGTCCCCGGAAATTTGAAGTGGGTCAGTAAGTATGGAAACACATCCTTCCACATCTGGCTAAAGCAAAAGGCAAGTTCGCCCCAAATTGGCAGGGGCCGTTCATTATAACAAGAGTTTTGTCCAACGGGGCTTTGTATTTAACATATATAGAAGGCAAATGTGTAGACATGGATATCAACTTTTATGCAATCAAAAGATATTATGTATGATTTCTACAGTTTAAATTGTGTTTGTTTGTACTTGGCATGTTTTGAATATTGGAATGACGAAAGCATTTTGTTCTGCTATATAAATACTTTATCCTTTGTTACCCTTTTGAGCTTTATTTATTCCCTTTCATATCCCTCTTTTGGAATTAATAGCAAAATTCAGAAAACACGGATGCAAAAGGTAAGTAAAGAAGTAAAAAAGGAAAGAAGAGAGAAAAGAAAAGAAAAATGGAAAAAGAATGAAAAGATAGAAAGGAAGAGAATAGAAAAGAAAGAGAGGAGAAGAAAAATGGAAAAAGAATGAAAAGAAAGAAAGGAAGAGAAAAAAGAGAGAAAGAAAGGAAAGGAGAGGAGTAACAACCACAAAGCAATTCCTACGATACGTAGGCAGCCTTACGGTTTGGTTCCATCAAAATAGAAATCCAGAAGTCCCCAAGCAAAGAAATTGGGGCAGAAAGTTGTAGTTGTTGTAAGAAATCTGATTCTAAGAGTTGTAATTTTTAAACCCATTCAAGTCGTTTTGAGCCTTTTGATATCCTTTCTTTCTAACCCTATCCAAAAGCCACATTACGATCCAAAGAAAAACCTTCCGATCAGTTTTCGAGAGATGCCAAGTCGAGCAAGCAGATATGATTCATATCAGGGGCAACACTCCGGTCTAAGCAGAAAAAATGAAAAAATAAGAGAGTCTTATTAGTGAAAATCCTCACGGGCACCTTAAGGAGATAGAAAGCTGAGAGAAATAAAAAATGAAAGAGTTTTATTGGTGAAAACTCTCACGGGCACCGTAAGGCGACAGTGAGTTGAGAGATGATTAAATGAGAGAGGTTTGTTGGTGAAAATCCTTCAAGGCACCGCGGATCAAACAAGGTTAGTGATTCGGCGAAGAAATCGGTTTATGGAAATCCTGGGGCATATAGTATGACAACTGAAAGGTGATTGGTTGAATAGGTTGGGTTGATTAATCCAAAATGTATGTCATGATCATTGATGCCAGCTGTTCCACTCAGATAAGTCTCTTTTCCTTTTTCCCTCTCAAACAGTCGTCCAATTTTAGATTTTCTTTTATTCCTAACTCTCAAAGTCATTTTGCATTTCATTCCTTTTGGGTTTATTTCTATAAGGTTTTTCCAATGTCAGCCTTGTTTAAGCAAGTAGGAAAGGGTTTCAAAGCTTACTACCAACTTCCAATTACACAAAGCAGTGTGTGGCCAAAGCATACCAGAGATAGCATGATGTAAAGTGGGAACTAAGGTGTTAGTGAAACTTCCATTCGTCTAATGATTTAGTAATCTTGTGGGAGATACAGAGGTTCAGGTAGAAAGGTCAGAAATGTAAAACAACGGTGTGGGTGTAGAACACTTGGGTCATCCAAGGTCCTATGGTTGAGAGTCAGCCAGAAAGTCAAAACGGTTCTTGGCTGGTTCAAGGCAACCAGTCAAAGCAAAGCACGACAGCAGAGAGGCCACCTTCAGCAAGAATGCCACAAACTAACCACCACATTGTAAACTGACAAGATTTTTCTTTGATTTGAAACAGAGGCAGAAAATTCTGTTTGTTTCAGAGAAACCTTCCGTAAAGAAAGCAAGTACCAGACAGGTTCGACCGTAAATCCTCAGGACCCTCCTGGACAATGGGACCTAGTTAAAATGCAAAATATTCATGCGTAACAAGATCTAGCATAAGTTTTACCTTGAGGAAATATAAGTTGGCTTTAAAGTTTTATTCTTAAGATAGAATTCAATTCGAAATTTTCAGGACCCTCCGGAATAATGGGACTTAGATTTAAGACCTCCATTAGATAACAAGATTTAGCGTAAGTTCTGCCGTAGGGAAATATAATTTAGCCTTAAAGTTGTCACTCTAAAGATGAGATTTGATTTTAATGATTCAGGACCCTCGTGGAAAATGGAATTTAGTTTAAGATCTTCATAGATAACAAGATTTAGTGGAAGTCATACCTTTAGGAAATATCATTTAGCTTAAAAACTGTCAGTTAACTAGTAATTTTCAGGACCCTCCTCGATAATGAGATCTAGCTTTCAAATCCTTAGATATTTGTTAACATGACTCAATTAACACTTACAAACGTGCCCAACTACCAAACTAGGGCAGGAAATTTTCTTTGTTTTGCCCATTCTGTTGTAATCGGGCACTCACTTGGAGAGCAAGGGAAATCACCACGAGTTTCGAAAATAGAAAAAAGTTCAAGTGTTGGAAATCAGGAGCCCACTTGGAGAACAAAGGGAAAGCAGTTCAAGTGTTGGAAATCAGGAGCCCACCTGGAGAACAAAGGAAAAACAGTTCAAGTGTTGGAAGTCAGGAGCCCACCTGGAGAACAAAGGGAAAACATTTCAAGCGTCGGAAATCAGGATCCCACCTGGAGAACAAAGGGAAAGTAATTCAGGTGTTGGTAATCAGGAGCCCACCTGGAGAACAAAGGAAAAGCATTTCAAGTGTCGGAAATCAGGAGCCCACCTGGAGAACAAAGGGAAAGTAATTCAAGTGTCGGTAATCAGGAGCCTACCTGGAGAACAAATGGAGATGCAATTCAAGTGTCGGCAATCAGGAGCCCACCTAGAGAACAAAGGGAAGCAGTAATTCAAGTGTTGGTAATCAGGAGCCCACCTGGAGAACAAAGGGAAGTAGTCCAAGTTTCAAGGAAAAATAATGCAAATGTTGGTAATCAGGAACCCTCTTGAAGAACAATGGGAAAGTAATCCAAGTGTTGGTAATTAAGAGCCCACCTGGAGAACAAAGGGAAGTAGTCCAAGTTTTGAGGAAAAACAATGCAGATGTTGGTAATCAGGCACCCTCCTGAAGAACAAAGGGAAAGCAGTCCAAGTGTTGGTAATCAGGAGCCCACCTGGAGAACAAAGGAAAGGCAACAATGTTCAAAGGAAGATGGTGCAAGTTCGGCAATCAGGCACCCACTTGGAAAACAAAGGGAAAACAAGTCAAGTGTCGGAGGAAAGGAAGATAATTCAAATGTTGGTAATCAGGCACCTACCTGGAGAACAAAGGGAAAACAACGATGTTCGAAGGAAGACGATTCAAGTTCAGCAATCAGGTGCCCGCCTGAAAAACAAAGGGAAAGCACCTCAGAATACAATTCAAGTCAGCAGCAAAGGAATTTCACCTGGAGAGTACAAGTCAACCAAGCAACAGAAACTGCAAGATTAAGTTTGAAGATATAGATATGATTATTGTAATTCATAGATCATAGTTTAGTCTAGCTTCTTTTATTTTGTCTTGGTGTAATAAGGAGTTCAGTAAGCAGTAGCAGCAGTAGCAACAGTGAAATCCCAGCTTCCTAGTAATCCCAGCTACCGAAACTTCCCGAACTACACTGACCTGATTCCTTTATAGCCAAGGATATGTAGGCAACCTCGGAAGCAAGGTGCGGTCAAACCTTTCAAAAATGCTTCCCACGGAGTATTCAAACGGGCAAAAATGGCTCGTACTCGCTCACTTTATCTTTGCACGAAAACTCTTCGTGTTTCCGAGCAAAGAGGGGCAGCTGTGAGCACGTGATTTTTGCCCTATATGAAATACTCCTACAGAATCCCAAGGAAATAGATTTTTTTACTTTTTATTTTTTTAATTCTTTTCCATTTTCGGGATTTTTGTAAAATTCTCTTAATTATTTGCATTTTTCTGTGCATGTTTAATTTTTATTTAAATTATGAAAATACAAAAATACTCTGCATTTACATTTAGGATTTATTTTTTACATTTTTATGTTAATTAGTAAATTAGTTGTTTTATAAAAATAAAAAAAATCACAAAAACTGACTCACTTTGCATTTTTAACCTTTTAATTTTAAATTTTATAGTTCTTCTTTTAATTTAAGAGTTAATTAATTTTTGTAAATACTATGATGAGTAATTAGCTTAATTTGGTAAGTTAATTTAGTTTAACAGTTAACTTAGGTTTTAAATTAATTTGAAAAGAAAAAGGATAATTGGAAATTAAAAAGAAAATATAAGAATCAAAAGAAAGGTTGTGATTTTGGGCCAATTCATCACAGCCCAATTGAATTTCCCCAAACCCGTTCAGATCCGGCCCAAAACCCACTCCCATACCCGATCTAAGCCTTCACCCCCAAGACCTTTGAAATGACGTAGTATGGGAACGAGACTACGCCGTTTGAGTTCAAAGTTTTAAAACCAATCTGGGCCCTTCATCTTCTTTCATCGAACGGCTATCAAGGCTTCATCTTTAGTTGCATAAAACTATCTGAAAGCCCTAAATCAACCTAGGATCTATTTCGTCTTCTCCCTCACACCCCTTCTCTTACCACCATCTGCCACCCACCAGAAATTGCCAGCAACAGCGGTTGACCTCCAATCCCCACCAGATTTACACCATACTCTTCGAATCTAAGATCGAAGTTCGGACTCTCGAACCCTAACCTACCCAAATTCATAACAGGTGAACCCCTAGATTTCCTAAATCCTATCCCCACACCTATTTCCCAAAAATCCCAACAAAATTTCCCCCAATTCCAAATCTAAAAGTTCAAGCCCTACTTTTCTCTCTTCTTCTGATTCCGCGCAAGTCCCGGCTCGTGTTGACCTATAATCTACGCTAGTCGATTGCTCTTAACGAGAGCAATCAATTAGCATTGGTTTTAGTTCATTCTGAGGATGCCGGATTTTGACGAATTCATCAGATTCCGGTCAAATGTTCACCCCCGTCGATGTGTTTCATGTTGTTAAGACATTCCAACAGTTTGGTATTTTCCCCTCCCTTTTCATACTGATTTCATGCATTGTAGTATTTTTTGCTTTCATTTATTTATTTATTTATTTTCTTTGTTTTGGCTTGTTTTCTTTAGTAGTCGAGTTCATTTTAAGTTGATAGTTAAAATAAGTTCAATCCTAAAATCTAAATTGTTTGATTTGTTTTCTATTTTTTGGATTTGATTCTTTTTCTGTGGTCTTGTTTAATCATTTCTGATTGTTCGAGTTCTTATATTAATTATGGTCATCACTGACCTAGTTAAGAGACTTGTTCATTTGGGTCTTGGTTTAACTTGACCCAGGTTAATAATTGAAGGGTAAATAATAGAGGTTTAAAGGGTAGTTTAGGAAATTGGACAAGGGGAATCTTTCTTAACTGCTTGGGAAAACTTCCAGGAAGATGGGGTTGGGTTTGTTTTAGCAAGCAGACTTTAATTTTGGGATCTAAAATGAACAAATTGGAAATTAGGGAAGGGGTAATTGGTAAATGGCAGAGTCATTTTTGCTGCCCTAAAGGCTTTCTATAAAAGGCCTGTTTCCTTCATTGGGGGGGGGGGGGTTACAGATACTGAAATTTAGAATGGCTGAAAGAATACTCTGAAAGAATACTGAACTTTCTACATTCTTTGTTTGAAATTTGTTTAGGGTCTGTTTTTAATATTCTTAACTTGAAACCTTCAAGAATTTCTATTTCATGTTGGGTTTAAAAGTGGTTTAGAAGAACTGAGTTTTGCTGTTGTTTGATTTGCTGAGCTGCAAGCTGATACTGTTGCTGATTTCTTTCACCTTCCTTTTGTTTCGATCTTTCCAGGTACTTCTTGGACCTCAGTAATATGTGAAGTGCCTTGTTGAAACCATGTAATCGATTTGGACATTGTGGAATAAATGTGAATCTGCTGCATATTAGTCCCTACCCTTCAAAGATTAATCATGTTTTTTTGGAATTAGCTTTATTATTTAAGTGGTACTGTATTCAGTCGTGCATGGTGAATATAATTTTTATTTGGTTAAAATTATTGCTCTAGTACTTGTGTGTTTGGACTGTTATGATAGAAACTTAATGAACAATATTCTTAGTTGAATCAGTAGTTAAATAGTGTATTTTGTTTATGCTTAAGGTTAGAAATTTGGATATCATGTTAGTGGTGGCTGTTGAAACTTTATAGCTTAGTCGTTTAATTCGAGTAGAGTTAGTTGACTATTGGAAATACATAGCTTTTAGCATTATTAGAGAAATTTGGTAGTGCAAGGGTTAGCATGTGGTAAAGAATAGTTTTGGATCTTTCATTTTTGAAATTGCTTGTTAAAAGGTTTTAAACTTGAACTCAGAATAGGGTAATGCATGCTAGCTCTTACCTATGTTTTTCCGGAGTTTCTTAAAAGAATTAGGCCCGGCTTGGGCTAAAATGGGTCTGCCAGTTAGGAGAAGGGCTGTTTAGGACTATTTCCGCCTTTTGTGACTTCTAGGCCCAACTTTGGGGCCCTATCATATCCAGGAAGTTTTTCTTTTTAACTTGTCGTTATTTTTGGTAATAGATGTAATGAAAAGGGATTTGTCTTTGAGTTTTGATTGGCCATCCTCATTAATGTTGGTTTTTTGGGTGCCATGCCCGACTTGCTCTGCGTTCTTTCTTCTGAAAGTCTTCAAATGACATTGGGCCTATAGCTGGCCCAAACATGTTTCAATTAATTAAGCACTTGGTCTCAACCGGCGCGGGTTCATTAATCATTATGATTAGATTGAATATTAACCTAGAATAAATTTGAATTCTCTTAGTCTTCTCTAATTAATTAGACTCTTTGAAGTTAGATTGGGGGTGTGCCATATCACAAAACTTATATAGCCCTCAAAGACTAGATCAAGAAATCACTTTAAGAATAATTTGAGGGGTGCCATGCCAAATCGAACTCTCAAGCCCATGGCCCTCATTTAATTAATACAAACTTTTTTTTAATCGGGGTGTGCTGTCAATTGAATTTTTTATGGCCCTCGCAAACCTTGTTATTAATTTGAACCTTCGTAGTTGCTTTAGGCGCGTTCTTTAAATTGACTTTCTTTTATTTATTAACCTCGGGTGCATATTTCATGTGACCCATATTCAATTCTTAACAATGTTAAATAGAACGTGTCGCGAACCGCGGGTGCATTTCATATGGCGTGGTTCAAGACATGTTTTAAATAACGTTAAATCTCCCTAAAAGTGTTTTAAAATAATTTAAAGTGGCTAAAAGGTTAAAAATGCACATAGGTTTAAAAGTGTTTTAAAATCAGATAATTAGGCCAATAATAATAGTTGAGCGACCGTGCTAGAACCACAGAACTCGGGAATGCCTAACACCTTCTCCCAGGTTAATAGAATTCCTTACCCGGATTTCTGTGTTTGTAGACATAAACAAAGTCAAATTTTTCTCGATTCGGGATCCTAAACCAGTGACTTGGGACACCATAAATTATCCCAAGTGGCGACTGATGTTTAGCGTAAAGTATATATATTTTTATGTATATCGCCTCATATCTTACTCTTGTTTCGTGAATTTGGGATGTTAAATGCTATGAATTATATTAATTTGAAGTGTTTTTACTTGTAGGAATGATTTACGAGCAATTGGAGGCAAAACGTGCAAGATTTGAAGCTAAAACAAAAAAAATCGGAAAAGGAAGCCAGTTAGGCGCCACAGGCAGCGCCTGGCGCCACCTGTGGCGCAAAAAACAGTATGCACAAATTTGGGGGCACTGTGGAGGCCAGCCGGTGATGCGAATTGTGTCCTATTTCGCCCGGGACACGGTTTATTCGACCCTAGACTTATCCAGCATGTATAAAAGGAAGACTAAGCCTAATTTTGGAGGGGGAGACGCACTTTGGAGAAAATATACACGCAAGAAACATTGAGGAGCAAGAACATCTCAGAATTCTTCATCCTTTCTAGTATTTTTCAATTAATCAAAACTTATGCAATTGTTTGATTACATCATGAGTGGCTAAACACCCATTGTTCTGGGGTTGTGATTTAGCTATGAATATTGTTGTTTGACATTAACTTAACCTTGATTATAATTCACCAACATATGGTTGTTTCTTCAATTCTGTGTTAATTGCTTAATTGTCTGGTCAGCAGTTAGGTTCTATTTGCTATCTATGCTATGCTTGGGAAAGCCATGTTTATATTAGAGAAGAATTGAAGAGAGCACGATCTAAACCCTCAGGGGAAGCGGATTTGTGGTTAGGATAGAAATATACCTAGTCACCGTGCTTAATTAAATATCGTGATCTTAGTGCATTCTTAATAGATTGATTTCATAGGAATACAGGCGTTAATCTATTGAGAATAGGTGAGTTGTACTTCGGGAGAAGGTTATGAGAGCATTTATCAATTAATTAGCAACCATGAGTGAATTATACGAAAGGGAGAGTTAATTAGAACACAATACGTATGGTGAATCGATTACAACCTTGGAATATTTGTCTCTACTGAATACACAACAATCAACTCGTTACTTCATAATTTAGTTATTGTTTAGAATCGTAGTATAATATAATCATATTATTGGATGTTGATTTTAGCTGTATTGAATAACAATTTTATTGATTTAGTGACTAATTTACACAAGTCCCTGTGGGTTAGACACCCAACTTATCATTATATTACTTGTCGACCACGTATACTTGCATGTGCATTTGGAAGAAACAAGTTTTTGGCGCCGTTTCCGGGGAATTGAATATTAGCTACTTGCTAGTTTTTTGCTTTAATTGTTTATTTCATCGAGTCTAACGTTACTTGATTGTTGTTCGGATCTCAGGAACTTTGATTGAATGCGTAGGGTCAGAAGCCAAGACCGACTTCAAGGCTTTGATCCTGAACCTGAGAGAACATTTCACAGGAGATTGAGGGAACCAAGGGACATGAATAATATTCTGGCACTTGTTCAATTTCCTGTGGACATGGCAGAGGAGCAACCCATGGTTGTTCAGGAGATAGCGATGCCCAGCATTGCTAATGTCACCTCCAGTATAGTGAAGCCTAGGATCACTGGGTACTTTGAGCTGAAACAGAGCATGATCCAGCTGCTTCATGCAAACGGGCAATTTATGGGTCTTCCATACGAGGATCCACAGTAGCGTATTCTGAACTTCTTGGATATTAGTGATACTTTTATCACTAACGGGGTCACTCCAGATTATGTGAGGCTCACACTTTTTCCATTCTCTCTGTTGGGAGAGGCTAAGTGATGGCTAAAGGCAGAACCAGCTAATTCAATTACAACATTGAATGATTTGGCGAGAAAATTTCTAGCAAGGTTCTTCACTTCAGGCAAAACTGCAAAGATCAGAAGTGAGATAGTTGCCTTCAAACAGAAAGCGGGAGAATCGTTATACTCAGCTTGGGAAAGGTTCAAGGGGCTACTCAGAGACTGTCCTCATCACAATCAGATGAATGAAATGTTAGCTAACACTTTCATAGAAGGGCTACATTCTGAAACAAAGATCGTGGTAGATGCTGTAGCTAGGGGTCAAGTGTTGGAGAAAAGCTTTGACGAGATATATGCATTTTTGAACAAATTCTCCAAGAGCAATCCGGATTGGCAAGGAGAGATGGGCAGACACATAGTGCAAAAGTCTGCAAGGGTTCTTGAGTTAGATGTCGTCTCAGCATTATCAGCACAGATTTCTACGCTGACCAATCAAGTCAACCAGATGAACTTGAGTATCAACAAGCAATAGGTACAACAGGTTCAAGCCTTTTGTGAAATATGTGGAGAGGGGCACACGAGCGACATATGCCCCGAAAACCCAGAGTCTGTCTGCTTTGTGGGTAATTCAAATAGGGGTGAAACAAAACAATATGGGTACACTTACAATCCCAACTAGAGGAACCACCCAAACTTCTCTTGGGGTGGAAGCCAGGGCACTCAGAATCAATACAGGCCTCAAGCACCTCAACAGTAATATAGACCACCTCAGGTTGAACAATAAGTGAGTCCTATAAGTCACCTTGAAGACATGTTGAAAAAAGTGATGGCTGAACAGCAAGCCCTCCCCACAACAGTGAGAAATTTGGAGCATCAAATGGGACAGCTTGCTAGTGCTCAAAACACTAGACCAGTTGGAGCTCTTCCAAGTGACACTGAAGAAAATCCTAGGGCGGCCCTTCATGCTGTGTCATTGAGGAATGGGATACAACTAGAGGAAGTTCAGTCTAAAAAGAGGAAACAGGTGACTTTTCATGAGAGGCCAACCACTATAGAATCAACATCAGAGAAAGCTAAGGAGCCAGAGAAGCCAGTTGGAGAGGCGGTGGCTGAGCAACCCCCACAATTGGTTGCAAGGACACCACCTTCATTCCCTCAAAGATTGTAGAAATTAAGAGATAATGCAGTATATAAAAACTTTCTTGATATCTTGAAGCAGGTGCAAATTAATATTCCATTGGTTGACATCTTACAAGAAGTACCCAAATATGCAAAGTACATCAAGGACATTGTGGAAAATAAAATGAGGCTAACCGAGTTCGAGATTGTGGCACTCACTGAGGAGTGCAGTTCCAGAATTCAAGGCAAGTTACCTCAGAAAATGAAGGATCTAGGTAGTTTAACTATCCAAATCTCGATTGGTAAACATGATTTTGGGCGAGCTTTATGTGATCTTGGAGCCAGCATTAATTTGATGCCGCTATCTGTGTTCAGACAATTGGGGTTGGGTGAGCCACACCCAACAACAGTTATCTTACAGTTAGCTGATCGCTCCCTTGCTCATCTTGAGGGATTGATTGAAGATGTGCTAGTTCAAGTTGGTTCCTTCATATTCCCTACTGATTTCATTATCTTGGATTACGAGCCTGATCGGGAAGTTCCATTTATTTTGGGGCGTCCATTCTTAGCCACGGGTCGAGATATTATTGATGTCTGTGAAGGAAGGATGACAATGAGAGTGAGTGATCAAGTGGAGGTTTTCAATGTTTATAGAGCACTCAAGTTACCAGTCCACTATGAAGAGCTATCCATGATCTCTGTGGTGGAGAGTGATGCCACATCGTTAGTACCCTATATGAGCCCTGCAGATCCTGTTGAACAAGTATTGATTGGGGATGTAGAAAATAGTGAAGATGAAATGATAGGAGAAATTGAGCAAGTAATGGATATGTCCTGCAATTATGTACAGGGGTTTAGAAAATTTGAAGAGTTGGACAGGCCTGTTACTCTGACCTTTACCAGGCCATATATTGAAGAAGCTCCGAATCTAGAACTCAAGCCACTTCCAGCGCATCTGCGCTATGCTTATTTGGGGAACTCTGAGATATTGCCCGTGATAATTTCATCCAGCTTGACCAGCACTCAAGAAGAAAAATTGCTCAGAGTACTCCGTGAGCAAAAAAGTCCATTGGGTGGACTATAGCTGACATCAAGGGTATTAGTTCATCGTTCTGCATGCATAAAATCTTTTTAAAGGACGGTCACCGCCCTAGTGTGGAGAAGCAAAGGAGATTAAATCCCATTATGAAGGAGGTGGTGAAAAAGGAAGTAATCTAGTTGCTCGATGCAGGTATCATTTTCCCTATTTCTGACAGCAACTGGGTAAGCCCAGTTCAATGTGTGCCCAAAAAGGGAGGTATGACTGTAGTTGAGAACGAGAAGAATGATCTAATCCCCACTTGCACTGTTACGGGATGAAGAGTCTGCATTGATTATAGAAGGCTCAACAAGGCAACTCGCAAAGACCACTTCCCACTTCCATTCATCGACCAAATGCTAGACAGGTTAGCTGGGCATGAATATTATTGCTTCCTTGATGGTTATTCGGGATACAATCAGATTGTCATATGCCTAGAGGATCAGGAGAAGACTACGTTTACTTGTTCTTATGGCAGATTTGCCTTCAAGCGAATGCCGTTTGGTCTTTGTAATGCACCAGCCACTTTCCGGAGGTGTATGATGGCTATTTTTACCGACATGGTGGAAATATTCGTGGAAGTGTTTATGGATGATTTTTCAGTTTTTGGGTCTTCTTATGATGATTGCTTGAAGAATTTAAGCAAGGTGGTAGCCCGTTGTGAAGAAACAAATCTGGTACTGAATTGGGAAAAGTGCTATTTTATGGTACAAGAAGGCATCGTGTTGGGTCACAGAGTATCTAGGAGCGGCATTGAAGTTGATAAAGCGAAGGTGGAGGCGGTTTAAAAATTACCTCCACCTATTTCAGTGAAGGGTGTCCGGAGTTTCTTGGGACACGCGGGTTTCTATCGGCGCTTTATTAAAGATTTTTCGAAAATTGCTACTCCTTTGTGCAGGCTGCTTGAAGATGTAACTTTCAACTTTGATGATGCTTGCCTCAAGGCATTTGAAGAACTTAAAAAGAAGTTGGTGACTGCTCCCATTATTGTGGTACCTAATTGGTCCTTACCATTTAAACTTATGTGTGATGCGAGTAACCTTGCTATTGGGGCAGTGCTAGGCCAGAGGAAGGACAAGGTGTTTTATTCCATCTACTATGCGAGTAAGACTCTTGATGATGCACAACTGAATTACACTACCACTGAGAAGGAGTTGTTAGCTGTAGTGTGGGCCTTTGAGAAATTTCAAGCATACTTGGTGGGGACAAAAGTCATAGTCCATACCGACCATGCGACAATCAGGTATTTGTTTACAAAAAATGAATCTAAGGCTAGATTGATGCGCTGGGTTTTATTGCTGTAGGAATTTGATGTAGAAATACGAGATCGAAAGGGGAAAGAGAACCAAGTAGCTGACCATCTGTCAAGGTTGTAAAATCACGATCACGTGGAGGAGGGTGGCCAAATTAAAGAAGTATTCCCTGATGAGCAACTTTTTGCTATAAACCAAGACCCTCCCCTATGGTACGCAGACTATGTGAATTATCTTGTGAGTGGGGTACTTCCTCCCGAAATCCAATCTGAAGCTAGAAAGAGGTTTTTACATGATGTGAACTTCTATTACTGGGATGAGCCCTATTTGTATAAGCAATGTGCTGATCAGTTGATGAGGAGATGCATTCCTAAAAAAGATGTGGAATTAGTGTTGTATGATTTTCATGCATCACCTTATGGGGGCCATCATGGAGGAGATAGAACAGCTGCAAAGGTGCTACAATCTGGTCTCTTTTGGCCGACTTTATTCGAGGATGCCCATGCATTCGTTAAGAAGTGTGACCAATGTCGGAGGACAGGAACAATCACAAGGAGGCATGAGATGCCTTTAAATAACATTCTAGAAGTTGAGCTTTTTGATGTGTGGGGGATAGATTTTATAGGGACATTTCCACCGTCCAGAGGAAACAAATACATTTTGCTAGCAGTTGACTACGTGTTAAAATGGGTGGAGGCAATTGCTTTGCCAATGAATGATTCCATGGTGGTAGCTGCTTTTGTGAAAAAGAACATATTCTCGAGATTTGGGACTCCACGTGCCTTAATTAGTGATGAAGGGACTCATTTTTGCAATAGATTGTTGAATAACCTTCTAGCTAAATATGGAGTTCGCCACAGATTTGCTACAGCATATCATCCTCAAACAAGTGGGCAAGCTGAGGTGTTAAATAGAGAAATCAAGCAAATATTGGAGAAGACAGTGAGTGTGAATAGGAAGGATTGGGCTGCAAAGTTGGATGATGCCCTATGGGCATATAGGACTGCATATAAAATGCCAATTGGAGTGTCCCCTTACAAGCTGGTTTATGGGAAGGCATGTCACTTGCCCGTTGAGCTTGAACACAAGGCATACTGGGCCATTAAGAAGCTGAACATGGACCTTGAGGCCACAGGTGAGAAAAGACTTATGCAGTTGAATGAGTTAGACGAGTTCAGGCTGCACTCTTATGAAAATGCTAAGCTATATAAAGAAAAGACAAAAAGATGGCATGACAAGCATATCAAGCCGCGTCACTTTGAGCCAGACCAACAGGTATTATTATTCAATTCTAGACTACGACTATTCCCTGGGAAACTAAAGTCGAGATGGTCAGGTCCTTTTGAGGTGGTGAGAGTCACTCCTTATGGTGTAATCGAGCTGCGAATGGTCAGGTCCTTTTAAATGGTGAGAGGAAATTCTTGGTGAATGGTCATAGAGTCAAGCATTATTGGGGAGGAATGATTAATCGTGAGAAGACCAAGGTTGTACTCGCTGATGAGTAAGCGAGACTCTGCGTCGTGCCGCGACGTTAAATCAGGCGCTTGTTGGAAGGCAACCTAATTTTTATTGCTTTCCTAGTTTAACTTCTTACTTTTTCTTTTTAGAATAGGTAGAGTATTAAATTTTCTTTATAGGTATAGAAATTTTAGATGTAATGGTGTAGGACGTGTAAATTGGATATATATAAGGCTCGGGGGATCGGGATGTGTATTCAACAAAAAAAAGGTAACATGAACAATGCCTAGGCCAATGCTTAGCGCTGCCTGGGGCGCCAAAAATAGTGAGGTCCGAAAACCCCAGTGCCAGGCAGGGCACCAGGCGCCAAGCTGGGGGGTCCAAGTAAGTTTTTCTTATTTTTTTTTTATTTCGTTATTTATTGTATTTTAACCCATACCCATTTAACCCAACCCAAATACCCATTTACACTAATACTACTACCCATATCCCTTCCCAAATCCACCCAAACACAGACGTCCCAAAAATTTAAAACCTGAAGAAGCACACTTAATGCCAAACGCTACTGCTTCTGTTGACTCCCTTCTTCTTCTTCACGCAATTTTTTTTCATCAATTTTTCTTTCCCTCTTGCACTCTTTTTCCAGGTATTTCTTCTTTGTCTCTTCTATTTCTTGTTGTGTTTTAACTAGTAGATAAACATAATCCCATTCCCAAGAGCCCTAATTTCCCATAGTTTTCCCCATGTAGTTATTATGAAATTTTTATGATGGGTGAATTGTTTTGGTCGAAAATTGTGTGTTTGATGTGTATACGGAGTAGCAAACTAGAATTCCCTATACTTCGTTGACAATTGGGAGGGCCACCATGTTCCACCATTGTTGAATTATAAGAACACACTTCATGCCCACATTGTGTTTGTTTAAATGCTTGAAAGAGGATTGGTGCACCGGTAAAGTCTGAGTAACCGGATGAAATTGTATATTGCTTTTATATGTTGTATGTTGTAGAATCTTGTAAGTTAGCTTAATCTAGTAGAGTCTAGTATTTGTGAAAGGTGCACACCATATGCCTTTTGCTTACCTTATTGAGAATTCACATTGCCATGATCAATCATTATTGTGTATCATGGGGAAGTCTTGAGTACCCATAGCTTTGAGGTGCAACACTTGTACTTGTGCCTTCGGTTTTAAGTGTGGGGTCATTTCATGACTTGCACGACAACCTAAGGCATATTTCTTGCACCATTCTCACATTCATGTTTACTTGTGTTGCAGGATACTTTGGCTCGTGATAGAACTAGCAAAGGCAACGGCATTGGAAAGTCCTCCACCACCTCTCCCACGACCAAAAAGCGCAAGCATGGAGAAAGCTTCTCACGGCAATCCAAGGGGAAACAGGTCGCCAAGGGATCTCAGCAAGTGCCATTGAGGCCAAGGCATCGTTTGGACTTGGTTGATGCTGCTGCTATAGCTTGGCATAGAGACTTTGTGCCGTCTGGTTGGTACGTTTCTGAGATGAGGATTAATACCATAGCCTTAGAGAGGAAATTCCCGGAGATACTTGACAGGCTGCGAGCTCTAAAGATGGACAAGTTCTTGGAATGCCCGGGGCCTGCAAACCTGAGCATGGTACGAGAACTGTATGCTAACTGGGATTATCGAAGAAGCACTTCACGTTTACGAGGAAAGGATGTGTCACTAGGCAGGGAGTATTTGTGTGACTATTTGGGGGTTGAGAATGCCGACCCAAAGAGACACCAACGATTTCTCCGAAAGCCGAAATATGAGCAAATACGTCACAATCTTTGTGGCGTAGAGTCCAATGCTAAGGGGATACAGAAGAAAGGCAACATTCATCTCTCTATGGTCCGCTCAGACTTCAACAACACTGCCAAAGTGTGGCAGAACTTTGTGCAGGCGAGACTAATACCGGCAGAGCACAACAATGACTGCACTCGAGCTAGAGTGTGTCTCATCTTGTACTTGATGATAGGCTAACCAATTAATGTAGCTGACATCATGCTCAATGAGATGGCCCACACAAGGTTTGGGCGACAGATTTGGCGGTTCTTCTTTGGCAATTTACTTACTTAGTATATGATGTTTTGCGGAGTGCTAGAGTACCCCGAACATGATGAGGTGGTGGAGGTGCCGTCAGGGTTTATGGACATCACATATGTGGTGGAGGCATCTTCCAAACTCCCCTCCCCCGTTACTCGGATGGAGCGAGAGGAGAACTTTAATAGGTACATTTATAACACTTTGAACTTGCTCATGAGCTAGGCTGGCATTACAGACGAGGAGCGTATGCATTCGCGTGATGACTTGTCCAGCACGTCCAAGGAGATGTTGGGGATTGCACCGGGCAGCCCCGTTCACACGTTTGAGGACATCAACTCTGTAAAAGGCTTGGATACTGAGGATGAGGATGGCAATGGTGCTACGGGGCCCATGAATTTGGTGCCTTTCGGACCGAATGATGATGACCCCAGCACTGTTGGGGGAGTGGACTCTGATTGACAGGGAGTTTTTCTTTTCGCCCTACTCTGTTTTTCATTTTTACTTGCATCGAGGGCTATGCATAGTTCAAGTGTGGGGTGGGCAGAATACTACCTGTGCTGTAGTTGTATATTTTGTATTAACTTGTTTTGTTTTGTTTCTTTCAGTAGTTCTAGTAAAGTCAGTCTAGTTTAGTATTAGTTGCTTTAAATGAAAAAAAAACATAAAAACACAAAAAGAAAAAAATTTGAAAAAGCTCGGACTTTTCCCGACGATGGATCTTTTGGACAATTTTCTTGAGGGATAAAAGTCCGATTTAAAAACACCAAAAAGATTTTTTTTTTTTTTTTATAGAATAGCTAGGTAGTATTCCTTGGTTTTTCTTTGGGCACCGGTTCTTTTCCAAGGATGTAGCTCGAACCGGGCACTTTAATTTCTTTTTAGGAGTAGTTTAGGAAGGAACTGAGTCGTTCTGAGATACTCATTGACATAGTTGATGCTGGCACATTAGGCTATAACATACATTCTGTTTTCCCGTGTATTTGTTTTGAATTGTGAAGCCTAAGTAAAGTAAATAGCCTATTTTGTGACGCCTTTTCTCAGTTGTTTGACTTGTATGCCGCATAGTGAAATGTTGCTTAAATTTCTCATTTAATTGTTCTTGCTTGACTAGAGAGTTGAACATAACCGTCTTGATTGAGTCATGTGCTACGTGTGTGTGAGGATTCATGATTTTCTATGCTATCCTGTGTAGTCTAGAACTTGCCCCGTGTATTAATTGAAGCGAAATTGTAAGTTGTGCTAATCTAGGAGATGACGTAGGCATTTTCTTGCTTGATCATGGATGTGCTTGTCACATAATAATAGAATTTTACGTTGCTAGCCTCTTTGAGCCTATAGACCTTTCTTTTGGCACCCACATTACAATCCATCCCCTATTTTGTTCTTAATTTGATATTGATTGAAGCTTTATCTCCTAAGGCACTTAGTCGCTAAAAGAAGTATGGTTAGAGATTGGGGAGTAGCTTTTGAGTAGAACCATGGAAGGGCCCATTGGTGCACTAAAGTTGAAATCGAAAGTCACTAGCCGATGAACTTTAATGTATGGAGTGTGTGAAGAAAAAAAAGAGAGAAAGGAAAATAAAAATTGCAAGAAAAGAAAGAAAAAAATATGATAGTTCGAATAATGGAGAAAAATACACACCTCCAATTCTTATTGATTTGTGCTAGTGGAAATATAGAAGTGCTTAATTGAAAAGAGGACTATGTTGTATATGGCAAGCGAATTGGTTGAGAAGAATATGTGCTTGAATTGTGAATCTAGTGTATTAAAGTGCTTAGGAGGGTTAGCCACTATTCCTAAATGTATCCTATCCGTCCCTTAGCCTACATTACAACCTAAAAGTCCTAATTGATCCTAGATTTGGCTAGCTTAAATTAGTAGAGATATACACTACGGGTAACTTATGGTACGACCACGAGATGCATATGAATTCTTTGTGAGAGTGAGCGAATTTTGTTCAATTGTGTGATGTCCTTAATCTATATTCAAAAGTATATTTGAATGTGTGGACCAATTTATACTCACTCTTTTGTTTGTTGGTGAGGGCACATGATCTCATGAATGATTGGTAATGTTGTAAACTTTTTTGTTGGGTAAGTGCACGAATTGAGGGTGCTTAGTGGTTGCAAGTCGATTGTTGAGGTTGGGTGGTGACGAATAGGTTGTTTGAATTTATTAAATTGAAACATTATACTTGGGTATACTTAAACGGGAAGAATGTGAAATTTTGTGTGTTCATGCTTATGTGCCGGTATTGATTGTAGTCAAGAGTATAGTGTGTGGTTAAAAGTTAAGGTGCTCCTCTATGATTGATCTTTGTACGTAGTTGAGGGTTTATTAGATTGTCCCATTGCTCGAGGACGAGCAAGGGTCTAAGTGTGGGGTGTTGATGTTTAGCTTAAAGTATATATATTTTTATGTATATCGCCTCATATCTTACTCTTGTTTCGTGGATTTGGGATGTTAAAATGCTATGAATTATATTAATTTGAAGTGTTTTTACTTGTAGGAATGATTCAGGAGCAATTAGGGGCAAAACGAGCAAGATTTGAAGCTAAAACGAAAAAAATCGGAAAAAGAAACCAGTTGGGGGCCACAGGCAGCGTTTGGCGCCACCTGTGGCACAAAAAACAGTATGCACAAATTTGGGGGCGTTGTGGAGGGCGCCTGGCGCCGGTGACGCGAATTGTGTCCTATTTCTCCCGGGACACGGTTTATTCGACCCTAGACTTATCCAACACGTATAAAAGGAAGACTAAGCCTAATTTTAGAGGGGGATACGCACTTTGGAGCAAATATACACGCAAGAAACATTGAGGAGCTAGAACATCTCGGAATTCTTCATCCTTTCTAGTATTTTTCAATTAATCAAAACTTATGCAATTGTTTGATTAAATAATGAGTGGATAAACACCCATTGTTCTGGGGTTGTGATTTAGCCATGAATATTGTTGTTTGACATTAACTTAACCTTGATTATAATTCACCAACATATGGTTGTTTCTTCAATTCTCTGTTAATTGCTTAATTGTCTGGCCAACAGTTAGGTTCTATTTGCTATCTATGCTATGCTAGGGAAAGCCATGTTTAGATTAGAGAAGAATTGAAGAGAGCACGATCTTAACCCTCAGGGGGAGCAGATTTGTGGTTAGGATAGGAATATACCTAGTCACTGTGCTTAATTAAATATCGTGATCTTAGTGCATTCTTAATAGATTGATTTCATAGGAATATAGGCGTTAATCTATTGAGAATAGGTGAGTAGTACTTCGGGAGAAGGCTATGATAACATTTATCTATTAATTAGCAACCATGAGTGAATTATACGAAAGGGAGAGTTAATTAGAACACAATACGAATGATGAATCGATCACAATCCTGGAATATTTGTCTCTACTGAATACACAACAATCAACTCGTTACTTGATAATTTAGTTATTGTTTAGAATCGTAGTATAATATAATCATATTATTGGACGTTGATTTTAGCTAGATTGAATAACAATTTTAGCGATTTAGTGAGTAATTTACACAAGTCCATGTGGGTTCGACACTCAACTTATCATTATATTACTTGTCCACCACGTATACTTGCGTGTGCGTTTGGGAGCAACAACGACTCTAATTTTTAAAAAATAATCCTGTTTCGATTGTCACTTAAATTGAAAAAAAACTCCCTTATACCCTTCCGGGGGTAGGAAAAAGGAGGTGTGACAGATACATGCTGTGGCGTGTAGCCCGATCCCATAAATATATATAGCTATAAGGCTCATTGCGGCATGCAACCCGATACATATATATACAACCATAAGGATCGTTGCGGCGTGCAACCCGATCCACATATATACAACCATAAGGATCGTTGCGGCGTGCAACCCGATCCACATATATACATACATCACTCACAGCTCGGCGCTCAGGCCCCAACTCAGTCACTAAATTCTCAAGTCTCTCGAGCTTTAAGAAATCATGAAAATCAGCCCAAAACAGAAATGATTAAAGTATAAAAAAGGAACAATAGATACTGAGATATGATATGCAAGTAAAATTGTGGTTGAGTACAAGCAACAATTGGTAGATAATTCAATAGGTAACACGGCATATGTGGGTCCCTACAGTACCAACACATAGCATAAGCATGATTTCTAACATGATTTGCAGTCAAATTTCTGTAACACATGGCGAGCATACAACTAACAACATGTTATTCAACTTCACAATTCCACGGAATGGACCAAGTCACAATTCCTACGGTGCATGCCCACACTCCCGTCACCTAGCATGTGCGTCACCTCCAAACCAATCACAAGACACATAATATAGGGTTTCATACCCTCAGAACCTGATTTAGAACTGTTACTTACCTCAATCTGAGCAAATCTCTACTCTAGCACACCTTTGCCTCGCAAATCGGCCTCCAAATGTATCGAATCTAGCCACAAATAGTACGATACAATCAACACGGGCTACAGGAAATAATTCCATAAGAAAATGTTAAGTTATAATCAAAAGTCAAAAATCGACCCAAAGCCGGCCCCCGGGCCAACGTCTCGAAATCCGACAAAAGTTACAAACCCTGAAATCCCATTCAACCATGAGTCCAACCACACCAAATTTATCAAAATCCGACACCAAATCGTCACCCAAATCCCCAAATCAAACTCTCCAAATCCCTAGCCTCAAACCCCCAATTTACACCTTAAATACACACTAACTAGGTGGGAAAATCAATATGGAAACAATATTATTGATCAAAACCGAGCACAAGGGACTTACCTCAAGAATTCCCTCGAAAATCCTCTCAAGAATCGTCAAAAACCCGAGCTCAAAATGTTAAAATGAAGCCAAAATCGCGAACCCTTATTTTTAAACATTCTTCCCAGGCCTTTTGCACCTGCAACCAAATAAGCGCACTTGCGGAACCACTTTTGCTGTAAAATCCTCCGCTTATGCAAACTTTACTTAAAGTCCCAGGACCGCATCTGCTCTCTAGGTTTCGCATCTGCAGAGGCGCTTCTGCGGCCCTCTATTCGCTTTTGTGGTAACAAGCCTTCCCCTACAGCTTTGCATCTGCGGAGCCTCACTCGCATCTGCGGGCTTGCAGATGCGGTTACCCCCTCGCACGTACGCCCTGCCCCAAGCTAGCCCAGCTCTGCATCTGAATAATTCCAGCCATATGTAAGACATTGCACCTGCGGCCAATCCCTCGCAGGTGCAATCATACTAAAAGAGTTCAGCCTCACCAATCACTCAACTTCAACTTTTGATTTATTAACCATCCAGAATCCACCCGAGGCCCCGAGGACCTCAACCAAACTTACAAACAAGTCTTAAAACCTCATATGAACACAGTCGAGCCCTCAAATCACATCAAGAAACATCTAAAACACGAATCGCACCACAATTCATGCTTAATGAACTTTGAACTTCCAATTTTTTCAAACGACACCGAAACCTATCAAATCATGTTCGATTGACCTCAAATTTTGCACACAACTCAAAAATGACACCACAGACCTGCTCCAACTTTCAAAACTCCAATCCGACCTCGATATCAAAAAGTCTACTCCCGGTCAAACTTTCCAAAAATCCAACTTTTGCATTTCAAGCCTAATTTAACTACAGACCTCCAATTCACAATCCAGACACACTCCTAAGTCCAAAATCACCCAACAGAGCTAACAGGACCATCAAAACTCCATTCTGAAGTCTTTTACACATAAGTCAACATCCGGTCAACCTTTTCAACTTAAGCTTCCAACCTTGAGACTAAGTATCTGAATTCATTCCCAAATCATTCCGGACCCAAGCCGACTAATCCAGCAAGTCACATAATACTATAAAGTACAAAATGAGCAGTAAATGGGGGAACGAGACTACAACTCTCGAAGTGACCAGCCGGGTCATTACATCCTCCCCCTCTTAAACAAATGTTCATCCTCGAACGGGTCTAGAAACATACCTTGAGTCTCAAATCGGTGTGGATATCTGCTCCGCATTTCCTGCTCGTCCTCCCAAGTAGCCTCCTCAATTGGCTGACCTCTCCACTGCACCTTCACTAAAGTTATGTCTGTTGATCTCAACTTCCAAACTTGTTAATCCAAAATGGCCGCCGGCTCCACATCATAAGGCAGATCACCATCCAACTGAACCATACTGAAATCCAAAACATGAGACGGATCATCGGCATACTTCCGGAGCATAGAAACATGAAATACTGGATGCACACTCGACAAACTAGGTGGCAAGGCAAGCTTGTAAGCCACCTCTCCAATCCTCTAAAGTACATCAAACGACCCAATATATCGAGAGCTCAACTTGCCCTTCTTCCCGAATCTCATAACAACCTTCATGGGTGAAACCTTGAGCAGAACCTTCTCCCCAACCATGTAAGCGATATCGGCGGACCTTCTTATCGGCGTAACTCTTCTATCTAGACTGCACCGTACGAAGCCGATCCTGAATCAATTTAACCTTGTCCAAAGCATCCTGAACCAAATCAGTACCCAATAGCCTAGCCTCACCCAGATCAAACCAACCCACTAGAGATCGATACCGTCTCCCATACAAAACCTCATATGGAGCCATTTGAATGCTCGACTGGTGGCTGTGGTTGTAGGCAAACTCCACGAGCGGCAGTAACTAATCCCAAGAACCACCAAAATCAATGACACAAGCGCGTAACATATCCTCCAATATCTGAATAGTGCACTAGGACTGTCTGTCTGTCTGAGGATGAAATGTTGTACTCAGCTCAACCTGGATGCCCAATCTTGCTACACGTCTCTTCAAAACTACAATGTAAACTACGTGCCCCGATCTGAAATGATGGACACTGGCACACCGTAAAGGCGTACGATCTCTCGATGTAAATCTCAGCCAATCGCTATGGGTAATAAGTAGTGCCAACTGGAATGAAGTGTGCAGACTTTGTCAGCTGATCTACAATCACCCAAATAGCATCGAACTTCCTTGAAGTCCGTGGGAGCCTAACTACAAAATCCATGGTGATCCACACCTATTTCCACTTTGGAATCTCTAGCCTCTGAAGCAATTCATCCGGTCTCTAATGCTCATACTTCACATGTTGACAGTTAAGGCACTTTGCTACAAACCCCACGATATTTTTCTTCATCCTCTTCTACCAATAGTGCTGCCTTAAGTCCCGGTACATCTTTGTGGCACCCGAGTGAATGGAATACCGCGAACTGTGGGCCTCCTCAAGAATCAACTCATGTAGCCCATCCAAATTAGGCACATAAATCCGACCCTGCATCCTCAATACCCTATCATCCCCAATAGTCACATATCTAGAATCACCGTGCTGAACCATGTCCTTAAGGAAAAGCAAATAGGGATCATCATACTGACGCTCTCTAATGCGATCATATAAGGAAGACCGAGAAACCACACAAGCTAGAACCCGACTGGGCTCCGAAATATCTAATCTCATGAACTAGTTGGCCAAGGCCTGAACATCAACTGTAAGAGGTCTCTCACCAACAAGAATGAATGCAAGGCTACCCATACTCACCGCCTTCCTGATCAAGGCATCGACCACCACATTGGCCTTCCTGGGGTGATATAGAATAGTGATATCGTAGTCCTTCAACAACTCCAACCATCTCCGCTACCTCAAATTTAGATTCTTCTGTTTGTACAAATGCTGGAGGCTCCAATGATCCGTAAACACCTCACAAGACACACCGTAGAGATAATGCCTCTAAAACTTCGATGCATGAACGATGGCAACTGACTCTAAATCATGGATAGGGTAGTTCTTCTCATGGGGCTTCAACTGGCGCGAAACATAAGCAATAACTCTACCCTCCTGCATCAAGACATACCCAATACCATTCCGAGAAGTATCACAATACACTGTATACGAATCAAAAGTTGAATGTAGAACTAGAACAAAAGTTGTGGTCAAGGTAGTCTTGAGCTTCTGAAAGCTCTCTTCATACTCATCCGACCATCTGAAAGTAATACCCTTCTGGGTTAATTTGGTCAAAGGCAATGCAATAGACGAGAAACCCTCTACGAAGCGATGATAATAACTGGCCAAGCTGAGAAAGCTCCAAATCTCCGTAGCTGAGGGAAGGACTGTGCCAACTCTGAACCGCCTCTATCTTCTTCGGATCCACCTAACTCCCCTAATTGGACACCACATGCTCCAAAAATGCCACTGTGCTAAGCCAAAACTCACATTTTGAGAACTTGTCATAAAGTTTCTCCTCCCTTAACCGCCCCAACAGAATCCTCAAATGCTGGGAATGCTCCTCCTGGCTACGAGAGTACTCCAGGATATCATCAATGAATACTATGACAAACAAGTCGAGATAAGGTTGAAATACATTATTTATCAGATTCATAAATGCTGCTGGGGCGTTGGTCAGCCCAAAAGACATCTCAAGGAACTCATAATGACCATAACCGGTCCTGAATGCTGTTTTTAGAATATTTGAGTCCTGAATCTTCAACTGGTGATACCCAGACCTCAAATCAATCTTAGAGAATACCCTCGCTCCCTGAAGCTGGTCAAACAGATCATCAATACGCAGCAAAGGATTTGTTTTTGATTGTGACTTTGTTCAACTGCCTATAATCAATGCACATTCTCATAGTACCATCCTTCTTCTTGACAAATAGAATCGGTGCATCCCAAGGTGACACACTAGGTCTAATAAACCCTTATCAAGAAGTTCCTGAGGTTGCTCTTTCAATTCCTTCAACTTAGTTGGTGCCATACGATATAGAGGAATAGAAATAGGTTAAGTTCCCGATACCAAGTCAATACCAAAGTTAATATCCCCATCGGGTGGCATGCCCGACAGGTCTGCATGAAATACATCCGAAAAATCTCACACCACCAAAATAGAATCAATAGTAGGAGTATCAGCACTAACATCCCTCACAAAGGATAAATAATATAAACAACCCTTCCTAACCATCCGCTGGGCCTTCAAGTATGAAATAACTCTACTGGGAACATAGTCTAGAGAACCTCTCCATTCAATCCTTGGCAACCCAGGCATTGCCAACGTCACGGTCTTAGCATGACAATCCAGAATAGCATTACATGGATACAACCAATCCATACCCAAGATCACATCGAAATAAACCATACTACTCAATAAGAGATCAACTTTAGTCTCCAATCCCCCCAATAGTCACTAAACACGACCGATATACACGGTCAACAACAACAATATCGCCCACCTACGTAGATACATGGACAGATAAAACTAAGAACTCACGGAGCATATCCAGATAATGAGCAGAATACGATAAGACATACGAATAAATGCAACCAGGGTCAAATAATACGGAAGCATCCCTGTGGCATACTGAGACAATACATGTGATCATTATGTCTGAAGCAATGACATCTGTCTAGCAGGAAGAGCATAGAATCGGGCCTGGTCACCACCTGATCGGCTTCCCCCTCTAGGACGACCCCTAGCTGCCTGAGCTCTACCCTGAGTTGGCTGGGCTGGTGGTAAAATAACTGGTGCTGAAGTCGTAGTCTGACTCCTCTACTGAGCTGGACCTCCTAAGAGGCAGGGACACTACCTCCTAATATGACCAAGCTCCCCACACTCGTAGCAACCCCGATCTGACAATGGTGGTGGGGACTAAAGGGACCCCCGAGCACTGGAATAACTACTAGAAGGACCAAACATAAATGAACCCTAAACTAGTGGAGTACGGGATGAACTCTGAGATGGAAGGGAACTAAGAGATGATTGAACCTGATGAGAGCTGTATGAACCGTGGCTGGATGATACACCACGGTGAACTGGATGAGTCATCTGAGCGTGCCTATAAGGACGACCCCTACCGTGGTAGAACTGACCTCAAGAAGGAATATCGCTGAAACCACCCAATCCATGAGGCCTCTTGGCCTCTCTCTTACCCCGTTTTTGACTGCGGACCATCTTTATCTATCAAGCAATGTCGACCATCTCATCAAAAGTAGCACTAGATACCCTCTCCCGAGTCATAAGCAACCGCAACAGATATGTGAGGCCATTAATGAACCTCCTAATCCTATCCCTATCAGTGGGAACCAATCAAACTACGTGACAAGACAACTCAGAAAACCTCATCTCGTACTGGGTCACAGACATGCCATCCTAATGAAGCACCTCAAACTGCAACACGAACTTCTCCAAGAAGAGAATGGAGAACTCCTGCCATGTAAGTAGTGCTCCACCAACCAACCTGCGCCTCTCATAAGCCTCCCACCATCTGAAGGCAGCCCCAGAAAATTGAAAAGTAGTGAACGAGACCCCACTAGTCTCTAGAATACCTACTATACGAAGAATCTACTGACACTTGTCCAAGAAACCCTGGGCATCCTCTGACTCTGCCCCACTGAAAGATGGAGGCTGGAGCCTCCCAAACCTCTGTAGTCTCATCTGCTCATCATCAGTCATAACAGGAAACACATAGGCCTGAGCAGCTGCAACCAGCTAGGCTGGTAGTGCCCCTGGTGTCTGAAGTCCCTGCGTCAGTTGCTATGGTGTGCGGGCAGCGGAAGTCTAAGCACCTCGCCCGGCCTAATAAGTGGTTGCTGCGGTCGGAACTAAGACCGCTTGAGCAAGACTAGTGCACACAGTCAAAATATGAGCCAAGCCTCCTAAAGGCTTGTGTCACACCTCCTTGTTACACCCGAAGTGGGATGTAAGGGAGCTTTTCCAATTTAAGTGATATTAATCGAAATGGGATTATTTATTCAAATTCAGAGTCGCCACTTGGGATATTTATTATGGTGTCCCTAGTCACCGATTTATTTTTAAAATCCCAAATAGAGGAAAATTGACTTTATTTAAAAGTCTGCGAAACCAAAAATTCTAGGTAAAGAATTCTGTTAACCCGAGAAGGTGTTAGGCATTCACGGGTTCCGTGATTCTAGCACGGTCTCTTAACTATTAATAATTGGCCTAATTATCTAATTTATTACATATTTTAGACCTTTTGTGCATTTTTAACTTTATAACCGCTTTAAATTATTTTAAACCCTTTTAAGGTTTTTATGGAATTGTTTCTTGAACAAGTTACGATTGTCGTACACTTGCCATTTTGGAACACACCACAAACCACTCTACATAAAATGCACCCACGATTCGCGACATGTTTATTTTATTATCATTTGAAGTTGTTATGATCGGGTCACATGAAATATGCACCCAGATTTGGGAATTAGGTATCACGATTATGCCACGGGAACCGTACCCATAGTCACGATGATTTACTATAAACGCGCCTAAAGCAAACTACGAATGTTCAAAGTATTTTCTACACTAGTTAGGAATATTCAAAGTTTTTTCCACATTAGTTTTTTTATTAATGTGAGGGCTATAGATTATGGAATTCATTTGTAGATGGAACGCCTCGATTTATTTCAAAAGATTGTACCCAACCACTAGTAATTCATTAGTTAAAGCCGATATTTGTCAAGTTCGCACCTAAAGCAGACTAAGAATGTTCACATATAAAACTAAATCAAAGTTCAATATAAGGCTACTAATTATAACTATGCGTTGGGTAAATATACTGAATTTTAATTGTTTTGGAAAGGTTGGGCCAGCAGTGAGGCTATCACGTCATCTAAAAAAAAAGAACCATTGAGGAAAATGTTACTACTGCTGTTTGGGCTAGCAATTAAGCCCAGGAGCGTAAAATAAAACAGGAGCCCAGAGACTATGTCAGGTTTGATTTCGATCGGGATGTCTCATTTTTGGGCTAGTCAGGCCAAACAATTTAACAGAAAACCATGAACGTACTAAGGCCCCAACTGAAGCCAGTCTTCTTTAAACGCACATATAATAAAACAGTTTATTAAACTCTGAAAATCAAATATACTGAATAACCATATTATGAATTTAACATGCCATTAGCAACAAATATAGGTTTAAACTACCTTAAACTTCTCACTAATCACATTAATATCAAATACGTAATCATTTTAGCAATGCTGGAACTCTAGACCATTAAATTGAATGTACCTATCAACCAGACAATGCATCTTTCGAACATGTATGACATGTTAACCAATATCCTCTTATAAAAAACCTAAATAAATTACTGAAGCTATTATGAACAATACATTAAAAGGTGAACTAATTTAAACATTCACACATGAAGGCTCCCCACTAAGCTGTTGACTATCAGGTAGATCCAAAATGCTTAAACAAAAAACTAAGAAATTACAAAGATGGATAACTGAAAAGAATCATATGTGAAGTAAAACTGAGATTTAATATTTTATGAACAATAACTTCAATCACAGGTACATCTCTCAAAGAAAGAGCATGTTTACACTCCATTTACCATTCATGGTTCAAGATAGGTACCTGGATACAACAGGTAAACCGAATAAGCAAAAGTAACTCTAAGATCAGTAGAAAATTGCAAGAAACAGTAGAGCCAGCAGCAGAGAAGACAACAGTATCAGTCAACTAACAACACATCCTCATATCAATCCATATCTTGAATTAGAAAACAAGAAATCCTAGAGAAAATTTTCTAAGTTTTTGCTAGATATCAGAAGAAAATAGAACAAAAAATCAATGAAACAGTAGCTGAATCTTTTTTTTAGGGTCTAAAAATCTATCTTGAATGAAGGAGTCCCTTTTCTTTTATAGGGTATCCTAAAATGGCATCATAAAAGCATATTCTACCCTAAATTCCCTAGGGATCAGATAGTACAACATCTTTTGACAGCTGTATGTTCTTTTTCCCACCCAATTTCAGCATTTACATGCGAAGAATAGGACAACTATACAAAATACTAGAAACTTCTGATATTTACCTTATGTAAAACCAATTTTACCCCTTTTATTTACTAAATATTTCAGTTCTAACCAATTCTGCCCAAAAATCTGATTTCAAAACCATTTGTGGAACCTTCTAGAATAATCTAGAAGATTCCAGCATTAGGGGTCCAAGCTTGTTACAATGTCATTTTAATTCTAAAATTTGTTTTAGGCTTAAGGGTATTTAGGGCTTAATTCAATCCTAGACTAGTGAATTAACAAGCTAAACTTAAACAAGAACACTGAATTTTAAAATAGTAACAAAACAGAGTGGTGAGGCCAGGAAAATCTAGAAATTAAACTAATCAAATTGCCAATCAAACGAGTTAATCAGCTAAGCTAATGTTAACTAATCAGAGACCGACCAAGTAAGTTGTTTAATAAAACTCCTAAAACTATTATAATCAACTTTAAACCAAACATTGAATATCAAACAAACAACTATAAGAGAGGAACAAACTCAACAGAATAATCAATTTTATCAAAACCCTAAAAAGACTAAATCTAATTAACCTAAACTTATGCAAATTGAAATTAAACTTCAAATGATGAAATTCTAGCATGCTTTAATTAACATAATAAACAGATGCAAATAAACAAGCTAAACAGTCATGAAAAAGAGAAAAACTAAAGTTGCAATTACCTAAAACATGCGGCTAAAAGAAGAAAAAAGATGAAAGAGATAAACAAAAGAAGAAAGAAAAAAATAATGGAAAGGAATTACTAAAACTCACTTCGAATTTGGACCAGTGAAGAACTCAGACAGGCTTCAACGGGATAAAATGAACTTGGACGACCACTAATCGACTATTCTCAACAAGAACAATCGACTAATGGAAGTCTTGGGTTCAAACGATCTAGAAATTGAACGGAAATAAAAAATGAAAAACTAGGGTTTGGCTTTTAGATCTAAAATTTGAGAATTTCAAGACTTGTTTGAAAAGAACGATTGGGATATATGGGAAGAGGAGGTAAAGATGGTTATGGGGTTTTAGTCTGGTGGAGTTTGGAGGTGGTCCACCACCGTGAGGCGATTTCTGGTCGGCGGACCACGACGGAGACGACGGGGGTTAAAGGGGAGGCTAGGGTTTCTCGTTTGAGAGTGTTTGAGAGAGGGAATAAACTGGTGTTAGGGGTTTGGGGGGGGGGGCTGGCTTCGGATAGTTATAATGGAATTAAGTGTGGAGTTGCGAGCCGTTGGATCAAGAGAATCCAACGACTGGGATTAAATGGCGATGAAACGACGCCGTTTTAGTAAGTGAGGTTTGGGACAGGGCGGACCCGAATTGGGCTTGAGGTGAAAACCGATTAAGAGGCGTAATTGGGCCATTGCATTTGCTTTTTGAGATGGTCCAATTATCAGAAAACCCAATTGTTTTCTTTCTCATTTTCCTTTTCTTTGTTTTGTTTTGTTTTCTTTAATTTTAAAAAAAACTAATTAAATAAATTAATCCCTAAATTAAATACTAAATTAATATTACCTATAAAATCAAACCAACTGTCTATTTATAATAATTACAACATTAGTTAATCCTAAATTAAAGAAGAGAAAATTATTAATTTAGCATTAAAAAGCTAAAAATATAAAATGAATGATATTTTTTTGTAATTTTTATTTTAATAAACCAATCAATTAACCAATTAATCCTAAAATATGAACAAAAATATCTAATACGCAATGTATGATATTTTTGGTGCATTTTTCATGGTTTTAACAAAAATAATCGTGCACAAAAATGCCAACAATTAATAAAATCTTACAAAAATCCTATAAAATTGCAAATAATTTGGAAAAATCTATTTTCTTTAATTTTGTAGGACTATTTTTAATAGGGAAAAAATTACATGCTCACAGCGCCTCTCTTGCTCGGAAACACGAAGATTTTTCGGACAAAGATAAAATGAGCAACCACGAGCGATTTTTGCCCGTTTGAAACTCCATGGGAAGCATTTTTTGGAATTAATTTGACCGAACCTTGCTTCGGAGGTTGCCTACATATCCTTGGCTATAAAGAAATTAGGTCACTTCTGGAAGTTTTGGTAGCTGGAACTACCGAGAAACTGTGATTTCACTGTTGTTGTTGCTGTTTCTGCTTGCTGAGCTCCTTAATATACCAAGATGAAAGATGAAAAGCTAAACTAGCTAATCCTATCAACTACGAGTTACAATATTCCTATCTATAAACCTTCAAAAGCTTGATCTTGAGTCTTGGCCGGTTCTTCCTGCAGACTCTGAACCGAATCTCGATGCTCGTTAGTGTAACGACCCGATCGGTCATTTTGAGCTTTTGCACTTCGCTTTCCAGTTCTCGGGCATGACTAGCCCTGTCTGATGTATTATGACTTATGTAAATCATCGGTTTTGGTTTTCAGGGTAATCAGAATGAATTTGGAAGAACAATTCTCAGTTTGAAGCTTAAAATTTAAAAGGTTTGACCAAGTTTTGACTTGTTAGTATATGATCTCGGAATGGAATTTTTATGATTTGGTTAGCTCCGTTAGGTGATTTGAGACTTAGGAGCGTGATCAGAATGTATTTTAGAGGTCCGTGGAAGGTTTAGGCTTGAATTGGCGAAATTGGATTTTTGGCGTTTTCCGGTTGATAAGTGAGATTTTGATATAGGGGTCGGAATGGAATTCTGGAAGTTGTAGTAGGTCCATCGTGTCATTTGTGACGTGTGTGCAAAATTTCAGGTCATTCGGACGGGGTTTGATAGACTTTTTTATCGAAAGCAGAATTTGGAAGTTTTTGGAATTCTTAGGCTTGACTCCGATGTAATTTTGGTGTTTTGATGTTGTCTTGAGCGGTCCAAAGGTTGGAAAAAGTTTAAATGATGATATGAGATATGTTGGCATGTTTGGTTGAGGTCCCGAGGGCCTGGGGTGAGTTTCGGGTGGTTGAACGAATCATTTCATGTTGGAAAAAGTTGCAGAAAAACTGTTATTGGTGTTGCAGGTTTTTGACCTTCGCGTTCATGATGGATGCCCCACGTTCGCGAAGGTTTAGGATGTGAGGCAGTGGATTCAGCCTTCGCGTTCATGAAGGTTGTCCCGCATTCGCGAAGGGCTGAGGTCAGTAGTCATCGTGTTCGCGAGGGTTTTGCCGCGTTCGCGTAGAGGAAGTGGAATAGTTGGGACCCCAAGGCATTTGTCCTACGCATTTGCGTAGTAGAGGTCGCATTTGCGAAGAGGTGAGCCAGTTGTGCATCGCATTCGCGAGAGGGTCCTCATGTTCGCGTAGAAGGAATTTTGGTCATTGAAGCTTTGTGCTTCGCGAACGCAAGGGTGCTGCCGCGTTCGTGATGAAGAAAATATCTGGGCAGACAATTTATATTTAAAAATCGAGGGTTTAAGTCCATTATCACAAAAGCCATTGGAGAGCTTGGGAGAAGGTAAAATTTGAGGAGATTTTCATTGGAGAAATTGGGGTAAGTATTCTTCACTCATATTTGGTTTAATTCCATGATTTAGTCTTGAATTTTTATCATTTAATTTGAGAAATTAGAGTGAGAATTGGGGAAAAATGGAAGAAAAGTTTGAGAATTTTTTTGGGGATTTGAATGGGCAATTGAGGTCGAATTTTGATGAATTGATATGGGTAATCGTGAGAGGATGAGGATTCTGTAGATATGATTTTTATCGGAATCCGAGACGTGGGCCCGGGGGCCGGGTTTGAGCAATTTTGGGATTTTTGATGTAAATTGGATATTTTCGAGTGGGCTTTGTTCCTTTAGCATATTTTGTTGGTATGAATCTGCCTTTGTCTAGATTTGGAGCATTCGGAGGCCGAGTCGAGAGGAAAAGGCATCGCGGGCTAGAGTTTGGACTGGATTGAGGTAAGTAATGATTGTAAATGCTGTCCTGAGGGTATGAAACCCCGAATTTCACATTGTTGTGCTACTTTGAGGTGACGCACACGCTAGATGACGAGTGTGGGGTCGTGCACCGTTGGGGATTATGACTTAGTCCATCCCGTATGAGTGTTTAATCACGTATTTGATTAAAAACTGTTTCCTATCATCATATGTTGGGCTGAATGCCATATTAGGGCCTCGTGCCAACTATTTTGGACCCTTAGGGAATTTTTACTACTATTCCTCATTGTTTTGACTTCATATTTGTACTCAGTCATGCTGTATTCTACTATTTTCATAATTTAGCCATATTTATCTATTTTGACATCTTAAATGATATTTTGGGCTGAGCTTCATGTTCTACTGTTGCCCGAGTGGCTTGGGAGATTTCTGACTGAGTGAGACCGAGGGCCTGTGTTGTGAGGATACTGTGGGATCGGGATACACGCCACAGTAGTGTTGTACTAATTCATGATTCTGAGGTCGAGGGCTTGATTTGTTACGCCACAAGGTGGCTTGATATGAGGCTGAGAGCCTATTTGATTATGCCACGAGATGTCTTGTTATTGCGCTTGGGCTGTAAGGGTCCCCTCCCGGAGTCTGTACACCCCCGGTGAGCGCGGGTACCCAGTTTGTGATGTGATATAGCCCGAGGGGCTGATGTTGTTTCATGTTATTGCCCGAGGGGCTGGTATGAGTGATTCTGAGATAGCCCGATGGGCTAATTCTGCTATTCTTTTGCTCGAGGGGCTGGTTTTATGTGTTTATCTTTTCTCACTACTTTTTCATTCACTCGTTTAATTGTTAAAAGATGTTTTAAAGAAGCTTATATTGAACTAAGGTGTTTTTATAAATTTTCACTATTTTATTGTATTGTATTGGTTTTACACTGGCCCATTGTAGCATTTTGCTGTGTTTTACGTGTTTTCTTATCGCTCAGCTGCCTTTACTTTTATTACTCACTGAGTTGGAGTACTCACATTACTCCCTGCACACTATGTGCAGATTCAGGAGCCTCGGGTCCAGCTAGCGAAGGTTGATTGCTTCCAGCAGCCTGTTCGGAGTTCACTAGGTAGCTGCTCGGCGTCCGCAGCCCAGTGCTTCTCCTTCTTATCTTTATTTTCATTTTTACTGGATTTGTAGTAGCCTATGTATACTCTTCCTACTTTTAGACGGTTGTTTAGATGCTCATGACTGGTGAAACCCTGATGTCGGGCTGTATCTATTTCCGCACTTGTTCTATTTCACTTAATTTTGGGGATTTATTACTTATTAATGACTTAAATTGAATTATTATAATTGTTAATTGTATTAGGGGTTTATGTTGGCTGGCCTTGTCTCCACGAGAGGAGCCATCACGACCGGGTCCGGTTTGAATCATGACAAGTTGGTATTAGAGCCTAGGTTACATAGGTCTCACAAGCCATGAGCAGGTTTAGTAGAGTCTCACGGATCAGTACGAAGACGTCTGTACTTATCCTCGGGAGGTTGCAGAACCTTTAGGAAAAACTTCACATTCTTGAATTCTTATCGTGTGTCCTTGATTCAGTTTGAAATATAACTCTTTGAATTATTTCCACACATTTGTATGCGTGTATAAGCGCTCAGTATCAGATGTGCATTAATGGCTTGTGAATCCCTAATTGAGGGGATATATATGATCTCTGTGTGTTGATGTTGGGCCAGTCTAGAGGACTTGAGGCCAGATTTTTCCTATAGCTTGAGCTCTGAGGCATTGATTGTGTGTGCACGTGCTTTAAGATTTGTATGTCTGATAGTGTCCCTATTAGTAGGAGTGATGATTGGATAGCTAGCTACGTGATGAGTATGATGTGATTGCGAGATGTGTGCATATGATTTGAACGAGACAAGAAGGGTCTGCTTGGGGTAGTAAGAACTATCCGGTGCTTGGTTTCCATCGTGATTTGATGTTTAGCCCGAGTTGAGGGCGTGTTGAAGGATCTTTTCATGTTGCCTAGTTGGGAAGTGAAGTAGATTTTACGTTGTATGATGAGTTCAGACTCAGGAAGATTAAGTGGCTGCGTAATGTTTATGATGGTGGAAGGGTATAAATAGGTGTTAGTTTGAGGCAAAGCAGGTGGGTTATCTCCTGCGGATTGATTTGAAGTTTGCGTGATCCTTTATGTCGTTTATTGGAAGATCTCTGTTACCAATGAAATATATGTGTTGCAATTTGAATTTGTGTCATCTAAGAGAGTGGGCTTGACTATTACGAGGGTGAATGTGAGATTTGCAGAAGATTTAAAGTACTAGATGGTCTGTGTTTCACGAGCTTATGATTGAGTTTAATCTTACTATAGTGTTATGGCAGTAATAGAGTGTATGCATTATGAGTTATTGTGTGTTTTGAACGATGGATTTGAGCCAAGTGGGGGAGTCTGCTATTGATTAGTTGATTGCACAGTTATGTGCTATGTTGGTTCCAGTTTGAGGCGTACATATGAATCAGTTAAGGCTTTCGGAGGTTGAGATCGAGGATGGCTCGAGTAAAGGAAATTTCAATACAGGTTATGTTATGCTTTATGGGCGTATGAGAATCACGGAATGACTTGAGTTGTTATTGGTAAAGGATGTGCAGTGCATAGAACAGGAAGTTGCTTGGTTCACTAAGGTGAGGTTACATTCTGCGGTGTCGAAATGCTATTGGAGCACAGGTTGTCCGGTCTAATGGCGGTTTGAGTAGAGTGGATGACTCTTGAGAATGGTTATAGTGGGTTCAAGATCTTGCATATAATAATTGGAGATCTTCAAGTTGTATATTTGGCTAGAAACTGAGGTTTGCATTGGAGGGTGTCAAGACTTGTGGCATTTCTATGTCAATTATGGGGTTCTATATATCAATATCACGAAGGTGAAGGTAATGGCTTTGGATTTGCAGGAAGTCTCTTCAGGGTAGGTATTTTGAATGTGGTGCTTTTTGGAATATTTATGAGAGTATCCAGTTGTTTATGAGCCTTAGGCGGTGTGGTTTTATGCTTGGGTCTCGTGTGGTGAGTCTGGGTTGAGCAATTGTGGTGTTATAGCAAGAAGAAGTATCAAGTGAAGGTAAATCAGAAGGAACTTGGATATATGGGATACCTTGGTAGTAGTTCAGATCGACATGGTAAGGATATGACTAGTTCTTTAGGTGCTTACGAGGTAATGAGTTTCTACAGGTGTTTCGCGGCAATGTTCTTGGGTTTTAGTGGCCTGCGTAGCTTGGTTAAGTTAGAAGGATTCAATCCTGAAAATTTAGTTTTGTGCAAATGGAATTCGGAGAGTTCTTGATGGTTTCTACCATAGTTAGAGATGGATATTTTCTACGAGCATGAGGAGTATGGGATGTATGGTGATTTTCTTTTAGATGGGATCAATAGAAAGTTCTTGGCTAGTTGAGTACGTAGCTGCTTGTGTCCCGGAAGGGATATGAAGTTTTCATGTTTATCCTAGGATGGTATGGTATATGTGGTATGTTATGTAGGATTGAGATTTGCATGTATAAGGTCACAGTTCAATTTTGAAAGGAAGGTCAAAAATTCTTAGGTAGCATGGACAGTTCAGATGACTAGATAAATGCGATCACTGATTGGTGTGGCTTGATGAGGGTATACATTTTAGAAAGGGCGGTGTGTTTGAGTTGAGGATACTTCATTAGTATTGTGACACTCTCTTGTTGGATCGACTACTGATATTCGAGTTTGCTTGGTGGAACAGAAGAATTATAGGAGTACCTCTCGTGGGATGATTGGGTATTAGAGGTGTGTTGTATATTCGGATGGTGGAGTTGGGATCAGATATGGTGATTCGCGTAATGTATGGATTTCGAGACTGGGAGTTCTCATAAATAGGTTATGTCGTGGTTGTGGACCACGTATATTGGTCTTGTGTGGTAACTATTGGAGGTTTGGAGACCCGAGTGTATCCTTATTGCTTAGTATGCAAGATTTTGGTATGATATTGGGTATGGACTGGTTGTCTCCGTATCGTGTTATTCTAGGTTGTTGCGCTAAGGCGACGGCGTTGGCTATGCCGGGGATGCTACGGATTGAGTCGCGAGGTTCGATGGATTATGTACCTAGTATGGTGGTTTCATTTTTGAAGACCCAACGGATGGCTGAAAAGGGTTGTCTTTCTTATTCGGCCTTCGTGATAGATGTCAGTGTAGAGACTTCTACCATTGATTCAGTTCCGGTGGTGAGAGATTTTTCGGATATGTTTCCTATTGCCAAGCATGTCGCCGAACATGGTTGTTAATTTTGATATTGATTTGGTGCCGGGCACCGTATCGTATGGCATTGGCGGAGTTAAAGAAGTTGAAGGAACAGCTTCAGGAACTCCTTGACAAGGGGTTCATTGGTAGGCCAATATGGATGTGTGTTCTAACTCGAGTCGGCTTGGTTGACTCCGAGTTGTATTGTTAAGGTATGTGTTGATTCAATTGTTATTGAGCTTATTAGTGATCTGGGGAGATCTATGAGTTATCTTTCCGTGTTGCGAGGCCTTAGGATTTGTTGGTTATAGGCACATGTGGTGCGGTTTTATTGGGGCCTCTTAGTGGAATTCGAGAGGGAAGAGTATTGGGTATTGCTCGGCGAATAGCATATCAGTTGTGTCCTTACGGATTTGTGTAATGTTATGTCAATTGCTTCGCCGTGGTTATGATGATTTGCTTTGGTTCTAGATATCAAATTGTGCGCGGTTGTCGACTTTGAGCATAGTGACTTGAGGTGTTTCATGTGGACCGGTGTTTGGATAGGGTAGCGCATTGCAGCAAAGTTATGTGGAGATATGACCCTTCGGGTTAGATTCGTGTGTTTTGTTTCTATGATGTGTGACGGGTTCTCAGCATTGTGTGTGGTGGTACTAGTGAGCTTGCGGTACAACTCTCTCATTTGAGACAATTTCATAATTTGAGTATGTTCGGATTGTTGCTTGTTGATGTGCGGATTGCACGAGTTGTGGCTTTAGATTGTATTGATGTGTCATGTCACCAGAGTAATTGTGTTGAATTAGATGAGATCGTTGGGATCCATAATGAATGCAAACGGATTCAGTTTCAGCATGTTGGAAGGATAATATCGATGTTCGACTCAGAAATTTGCTATGGTCCTTGCCAAAGGAGAAGTGGCTTCATGAATGGTTGATCTAAGGAATGGTTATGACTTTCTACGTGTTTCATTTATCATTGGCAGTATACGAAAGTGTTGGAATAAGGCTTTATTTGATAAGAGGTTTATTATCGATATTCAGTTGTTCTGAGCAACTGCTGTGATCAGAAGTTATCGCTATGAGAGTTTGAGCTATGTGGTATATCATGTAATTGCACCTGAGGTTGCAAGTATGTCTTGTTACAGCTTGTTCGGGCTTATTTAGAGTATAGATGTGAGATTCTGATCTTGTGGATGATTTCAGAAGTGGAAATGTGGTTCCAAGGTTTATGGGCTAGGTTGGATTGTGAAATTTTAGTTACATTGTGTTATCGGACCTATATGAGATAGGGTAACATGGGATCACCCCCGGTATATGCATGGTAAGGTTACACAGCGATTTCATGGTTTTCGGAACAACTCTGGGCACATTCGAGGACGAATGTATGTATAAGTGGTGGAGGATGTAACGACCCGATCAGTCATTTTGAGCTTTTGCACTTCGCTCGCCAGCTCTCGGGTATGACTAGCCCCGTCTAATGTATTATGACTTATGTAAACCATCGGTTTTGGTTTTCAGGGTAATCAGAATGAATTTGGAAGAACAGTTCTCAGTTTGAAGCTTAAAATTTAAAAGGTTTGACCAAGTTTTGACTTGTTAGTATATGATCTCTGTTGATACCCAATTTTTCCCTATATATTTTAATATGCAAAATACTTTCAAAATATCATATGTATGCATATATAAGTATTTCCAAATGTTTTATTATTTTTCCTTATTTTTTTTAAAGATTTTTAACCAATTTATTCCCCTATTTTATTCATAAAAACCCAATAATAATTTCCAAAATTATCATTTTTGGTGATTCATTTATTGGATTCTCATATTTGTACTAAAATATAGCTAAGATATTTTTGCATATTTTTACAAATTTATTTAGTATTTTTAAAGCTAAATTGCATATAATTGTAATATTAGACCCTTTTAAGATTTAATTGCGTTTACATTTATAAAAAATTAAGTCCAGCATTTTTAAATTGATAATTATGTGTTATAAATCATTTTAGTACCTTTAATTTATTTCCATAAATCAATTTGCTATTTTTTTATAATTTTAAAAAGGAAAATTGACTATTTAAATAATAGCCCAAATTCATTTCAATCATAGTCTAAATCCTACCCAATTTTAACCCAATTTTAGCCCAATTCTCGACCTAATTGAACCCATCGGACCAGGACCAAACCCAGTTTCATAAACCGCCCCACTTACCCGTTTTAATCCAGGCCGTTGATCACTTAGATCAACGCCAATAGTCGCCCTTGCCTTAATTAATTCCAAACGACCCCAAAACCCTATCATTTCTCACTTATCTCCACCTTAGAATCCCCTTCCTCTCAAACACTCTCTGCAACACCACTTAAACCCTAGCCGCCACCCCCCTAATCCGCCCTAATCCATGGCCTTCCGAGGTCATCGAAGACCTGTACCAGCCTTCCCTGGCTCCAATGTGTTTGTCCTTATGGTTTCAAGGCAAGACTATAAAGAGCTCTGGTCCAGTATTCGTTCGATTTTAGTTCATGGACCTTCTCCGGTCATCTTTGACCTTTCTCCGGCCGGCCATGGTCATTCGAGTAAGACCCTTGACTCTCCTGATTAGATCGGTAACTTTCGAAGCCTTTCTCATCTTTTCTAGGTTTTCTGAAACTCTAATCTCTAAGGTTTTTCGATTTCTTTCAGATCTACTTTAGATCTATGGTTGCTCTGAACTTTTAAGCATCTTCTCAAAGTTTCTTCAGTTTTGCTTTTAGAAAATGACTATTTGTCTTTTTCCGATTAGGGTTTTTCTTGTGAAGTTATTTCAAAATCTCTTCTCTAACTTTTAATATGTTGAAGATATGCGTTTGTTTGTTTAAAATCTTGCTTGACTCATCTGTTTACCATCTTTTGAACTCGTTGTTGTTGAAAACCCTAAATTCTTGTGGGTCTTAGTTGAGTTCTAAAAGCTGTTTGTTAGATGAGTGTTTGTTTGGTTAAGTTTTGTTTGATCTATTTTTAGGGCTCGATTATTGTTGAAAACCCTGTGTCTTTGGGTTTGAAACTTTTCGTTTAAATGCCTAACTCGATTTGAAGTTCCTTGTTTCAGAATCCCTTTTCCTTTATGCGATTCCTCTGACTTTGGGTTTCTACTATCTTTAAAACTTGACTATGCTTGAAATCCTAACTTTTCAAAAGGTTTCTCATCTGTTACTGTGAGACCTTTGCATGCTTTTGATACTCTGTATTTTCTTCACTATTGATTCAATGTGACTTGACCTGCTTGATTAATATGCTTCGAATGTTTGCTTTACTACTAGCTTATTTCTACCACTATTGCATGTTTGTGATTATCTCCTTTGTTTGGCCTCGCATGTCTTATGGCCCTGTTCACTTTATTTATATGCTGAAATTTCTTCCTTGATTAATCTTCACCTTGTGACTGATTTCTAAAGTTTCCCTTTTATGAACCCTGATTCCACTCGCCCGTTCCAAATTGATTGATTCTTTTCCCTTTATTATAATATTTACCTTGTTGAATCTATTTCCAAAATAAGTATATTCTGTACTTAGACTTGATTATTTACTGAATGATTGTACTACTTCTTTTATGGCAATAATCAGTCTGTATCTAAACTGATCTCTTTCCTTATTTGAATCTGTTAAACAATGATTCCTTAATTAAAGGGAATCACCCGTGTAATTGATTCTGACCTATGATTGTTTCCATGTTTGTATCTTATTACTTTTCCTTCACTCGTTTTCAAAAAAACTATAAATACCCTACACCCTCTTCTTTCAAAGACACGAACCAATTGAGTTCAAAAACACACACTTCACTCAAACTCTCTCTCTTTTCTCTGTTACTACTTGTGTTGCTACCTTGTCTAGCCGGCTGAAAGCCAAGGCTAAGCGGTGGGAAACTTGCCTACTTTTTCTTTCTGCATTTGTTTTCTTTACTGGTATGTCTTTATTACTCTTCTAGCATCAACAACAACATGCCTCTTTACTAATTCCTTCACTCTTACCTGTTTCCTGCTTATGTTTAATCGAGTTTCATTATCAAGCATGCTATGATCTGCCCTTTTCTTTTTCTGTATTAATGCTTTCTCATGTATGAACCCCAATACCCCATACCCCCTATGTGTTTGTATATTGGTTTGAGGGCATGTCAACATCATACATTGCTGTGCATGACTTAAACCTGACCCTCCCTGGGTCATATGTTCCACATCCCCTATGTGTTTGATATCTTTGGTTGGTTTGGGGCATGACATCTGTCGCACCTCCTTTTCACCGCACCCGCGGGGCGCGTGGGGAGTTTTCTCCAATTGAAGGACAGTCGAAACGGGATTTATTTAATTATTTCAGAGTCGCCACCTGGGAATTTTAAGGTGTCCCAAGTCACCAATTTTAATCCCTGAATCGAGGAGAATATGACTCTGTTTATTATTCTGCGAACCAGAAATCCTGAGTAAGGAATTTTGTTAATCCGGAAGAAGGTGTTAGGCATTTCCGAATTCCGTGGTTCTAGCACGGTCGCTTAACTGTTTTTATTATTGGCTTAATTATCTTGATTTTTACTAAATACGTTTTTATTGCATGATTTTACTACCGCTTTTTACTTATTGTTTACAATTATATGGACGAATTACGCGTACGTATATTCGTATTATATATTTTTTATAAGTACCAGGGATTGTGCCACGCGTACGTGTACACAATAAAATTGTCCATGTTATATAAAAATATATATTCGAAGATTAAAAATAAAATCCGGAACATCATCATCCTTTTATTTGGACAATGAACTACACATCTCGGGTTATATGAAATTATTTTGACATCCGCGGAGAAATCCTTTAAAATACTCGCTCGAAATTGCGCGTACGCATAATCCGAATTTGCTTTTAAATATAATCAGGGTACGCGAACGCATCCCTAATTGCGCAAAATACTGTAATGGTATTATGGAATTTCCACAAATTGTTTATTATATCACGAGAAATCTCCTTTTAAGATACCCTTTAATTCTTGAAAAAGAATCCACAATTTATTAAATGTTGCCCGTCGATTAGAATTTCCGCGTATAATTTATGTTCATCCAAGACTATTCAAATTCAAAATAAAGAATAAGAACATGATTAATACTATTCTTCACAAATACAACATATATACATATACCAAAGAATGAGGGACATATGAAACTCACAAAATGATTTATGAAGGGAAGAAGTATTTTTGAACAATTTTTATTTATTTCTTATTTAGTGCAAATTCTATTTCTACTTACCATTGATATAAGTATTGCAATTTATGCTTGTACACCTCATTTTATTCTCATATACTTGCTTTTGATCTAATTGGCCTAATTGTTTGGTTAATTTATTTATGAGGGTGAATAGGCATCAAGTTGATAAGAAAAGAATTATTATTCAAATTGATTGACAACATTGCCTTACATGCGACGTATTTGTATGTCTTGAAACATTCATAGCATTTTAGCATCATAATGAGCCATAACAACTCAACTCACCATCCACTAATGGTTCTATAGATACCTGTCATCATACCACATAAGAACGTACAACTTATATCATTCCATCCATAACTAAATCAAGTATCAGAATAAACTAGCAATATGGTTTTGACATTTTCACTCTATTCTAACAACGCCACAAGGCCTAGTTAATGGCCAATCTTTATGCCATGTTTCCTACCTTGACAGTTCAAATATGACTAAACTAATGAGATGAAGGGCTAACATTATTACAAAGCTTTATACGAACTTTCAAAGTAAGACAATTAGCTCATAGCTATCAAATTGAATTCACTACTAATTAACTATCATGAAACAAAAATGAAATTTAAATTGATGAACTTGGACAAATGGAAAACAGAATTGCAATTCAAGCTTCATTGATTAGTCATGTTGAATCTCTTTCCAACATGAAATTTAAAAGACATGTACCTGAAAATGAAGGTGGAAGGAGTAAATTCCAGCAGTAGCAGCAGTAACAAACTCAGCAAAATACCAGTATTCCCACAGATTTGAGCAATAATAAGACCTGAAGAAAACAGATGCACAGTACAGTTATTTTTAAAAAAAACACTTCAGATGTTAACTGAATCAGCGGAACCAAATAAAGTTGAACAGATTCAACAAAAGAACAATATTTCAGATTTCAGTTTCTTTTCGGTTTCAAATTCCCATTTTTCTGATTTCTGTTTCTGCTGTTGTATCTCTGTGTGTGTGTGACTGTTCTCTTTTGTTTCTTTTCTGTTTCTTTTTCCTCTCTAAAAAAACTCTCACTGAAAACTGATATTCAGTCCTAACATCTCTATCTGAAAATTGATTTCTCTTTCTCTCCAAATTCTTTCTTCAAAATCTGATCTTAAAATCTGTTTTTCTTTAGATTTTTTTTAAAATCTCTTCCAGTCCCCTTAAGCTCTATCTCTCTGTCTGAAAATTGTATCCTTTCAGATTTTTTCTTCCTCTCTAAATTTCTTAAAGTTTCTTCAAGTTTTTTCTCTGTCTGCCAATTTTTCTCTCTCAAAACTCTCAGTCTCCTTTCTTTTTCTTTCTTAAAATCTTCTGTTTTTCAGATTTTTTCTTTTTTCATCTCCTAAAATCTCTCAAACTCTCTTCCAGTTCCCCCCATTAAGCTGTCCAGCTCTTGTATTTATACAGGGCTGGTCCTATGCTTTTAAGTGCTTCTTGGACCCCTTTCTTCTTTTAAAACAGAAAGTTCCATTACAAACTACTTTTTAATACATTAAATGATCCTATCCTGATTTTAAGCAGCCCATTACCCTTTGTTCCCCATTATTACTCATTAACTAATAGCCATTATCACTCCACTATCAGCTCACTTTTATATCATATTACCCTCACTATTCTGTCCAAAAATGTCCCAGATTTTCTACTGTAATTAATGTTATTACTGTCTTAAATTCAGAATTTCACAATACAGATTTTAAAATCTGTTTAAGAAGCTATAACCAATCCTAAAGTTTGGACTGAATTCTGATTAAAAATGTAATTCCTAACACAATTACATCCAATCAAACATTGGTAGAATCATACTGAATTCAGAACCAATCATCATAGCAACATATTACACTGAGTTCAGTAACTAAGCTTTAACTTTGAACAATAAATCAAACAAACACAGGAGCATTGTCAATATACTGACAATGCCCTGTTTAGAAAACAATATATACACATCATACATTTGAAATTACTGATTTGCAAACAAACATGATTTAATTGACAAGTATTAATCAGTAGACTATTTACAACATTTGTCCATAATCAGTCTAAAACAATAGAAGCAGACTGTTTTTATTAGCATTATCATAAATGAGAATTCATAATATAACTAATCGACGAACTTAATCGAGTCGATTACTTACATTATGAACAATCACAACCAGCAGAAAAAGTTTCATATTTTGATCATATAGACGGGCATGAGACAAAATGACAGAATTAATCAAAACAAAAAATATAAAAAATTAACAAGTTATTAAAACAAACAAAAATACATACAGAATATGCAAACAGAAATAGAAAAGTACCTCTGAATTTTAATCAGACTCGAACTCAACTCGGCTTCGGATTTTGTTTGAAATCAAACAGACCTTAGTCGAAGTATTTTCCACTGAAAATACTTCGACTAAGGTCGATTAAACCTCAATCTTTATTCAATCTGAACAGAATCCAAAAGTTTTTGGTATTTTTAGGGTTCTTGAAAGTTCGATTTGGGATTTAACCATTTCTGGTCAGATTCGAGGAGAACCAAACATGATACAAAGGTGAGGGTAGCCTAGGGGTCATTTGGTGTCAGCTTAAAACAGATTTGAGTTTGTTCTTGTTTGGTCCGAATCTTCAAAAGAAAATTCGAGAAGCTTGGAACTGATTCGAGCCAAACAAACAATAGATCCATACTCAGGGTGGTTAGGGGAAGCTATGGTGTCGATTTGGGGCTGTTAGGTTTAGATCTAAACTCGGCTCGAATCTTCAAATGAAGATTCGAGAACCTTCAAGCAGATTCGAGCCAAGTGGCTAGCATAACTGGATAGAGGATGTTCAGGGGGTTCTAGGTTGTTAAGGTGGTGACCGGCGGCGTTGATGCCGCCGGGTTTCAGGCTTTGGGGTCTTAGGGCGGCTAGGGTTATGGGGGGGTCTGAGGAAGGTGACGATGAACAGTAGAGAGGGGGGGTTTAGTTAGGGGGGCCGGGGTAGGGGTCTGGAACTTATATAGGGGAGGGGTGGATTGATCTTGACCGTTAGATCAATCAGAATGAGTGGCCAGGATTCGTTCATTAAACCAAACGATGTCATTTGGTTTAATGCCAGGGTCGGGCTGAGTCGGGGGGGATGGGTCGGGTAGAGGGTTCCGGGTAAGGGTAGTGTATCTCAGCCGTTGAATTGATCTAATCTAACGGCCCTTGATGAATGATCACCAAACGACGTCGTTTGGCGTAGCTGAATTGGACCGGTACCTGGGCTGTTTTGGATTGGGCTGTGGGGGTAGGTTAAAATGGTTTGGGCCTGATTGTTTTGTTTAAGATTTGGCCCAGATCCGTTTTACCCACTTAATTTCTACTTCTTTTAATTTCCTAATTAAATTCCTAATTATTAAATTCTTAATAAAAATAATAAAAACAAAATTACCCTTACAAAGATAAATTTCCTATTAATACATAGACAAAACATTAATCACACAGTGAAATATTTAAAATAGAACTATTGCATATTTTTGTGATTTTATTTAAATTATCTTTTAAATACATAATTAAATCCTATATGCATGCAACATGTATTTTATTTTATTTTTCATTTTATTTATGACAAAGTAAACATTTATGGTCATAACACAAATATTTAACACCACGCAAATTCAAAAATTACACAGTAAAAGAAATTTATTTTATTTTTTGATTTTATTTTGGAGTAGTTTTCGTAAGGCAAAAATCACGTGCTCACAGCTGCCCCTCTTTGTGCGGAAACTCGAAGAGTTTTCGTGCAAAGATAAAGTGAGCGGATACGAGCGATTTTTGCCCGTTCGAATACTCCGTGGGAAGCATTTTTAGAAAGATTTGACCGAACCTCTGCTTCAAAGGTTTCCTACATATCCTTGGCTATAAAGGAATCAGGTCAATGTAGTTCGGGAATTTTGGGTAGCTGGGACTACCGTGGGACTGTGATGTTACTGCTGCTTCATGCTATTTTTACTGCTTGCTGACCTCCTTATTACACCTTACTTCAAAGGTAATACAAAAAACTAAACTAGATTATGATACAGGAATTATAAAAATCTTATCTAGATCATGCCCTTGCGTTTCTTGTTGTCTTGATATCTTGGTGACTCTTGGGCATTTGGCTTATTCCGTATTCCTTTTGGCTTATTCCGTATTCCTTTTGGAACTCTTGTTGTTTCTTGCTGGGGATTCTGTTGGACTCCTCTGCTTTATTGATTCTAAGTGTGCTCCTTTTTCATATGAGCGGGCTTTTGATTTCAACACTTCAATTTCATTCCCTCGTTCTTCAGGTGGGTGCCTTGACTGCTTCTTTTCTTTCTTCATCCTCATTCTCCAGGTGGACGCCTGACTTCTTTTTTTCTTCATCCTCATTCTCCAGGTGGACGCCTGACTTCTTTAATTCTCATCCTCATTATCCAGGTGGACGCCTGACTTCTTCAATTCTCATCCTCATTCTCCAGGTGGACGCCTGACTTCTTCTTTTCTCATCCTCATTCTCCAGGTGGACGCCTGACTTCTTCTTTAATTCTCATCCTCATTCTCCAGGTAGACGCCTGACTTCTTTAATTCTTCATCCTCATTCTCCAGGTGGACGCCTGATTTCTTCTTTTCTTCATCCTCATTCTCCAGGTGGACGCCTGACTTCTTTTTCTTCATCCTCATTCTCCAGGTGGACGCCTGACTTCTTTAATTCTTCATCCTTATTCTCCAGGTGGACGCGTGATTTCTTCTTTTCTCTCATCCTCATTCTCCAGGTGGACGCCTGACTTCTTTTTCTCATCCTCATTCTCCAGGTGGACGCCTGACTTCTTCTTTTCTCATCCTCATTCTCCAGGTGGACGCCTGACTTCTTTAATTCTCATCCTCATTCTCCAGGTGGACGCCTGACTTCTTTGATTCTTATCCTCATTCTCCAGGTGGACGCCTGACTTCTTCTTTTCTTATCCTCATTCTCCAGGTGGACGCCTGACTTCTTCAATTCTCATCCTCATTCTCCAGGTGGACGCCTGACGTCTTCTTTTCTCATCCTCATTCTCCAGGTGGACGCCTGACTTCTTTAATTCTTCATCCTTATTCTCCAGGTGGACGCCCGACTTCTTTAATTCTTCATCCTCATTCTCGAGGTGGACGCCTGATTTCTTCTTTTCTTCATCCTCATTCTCCAGGTGGACGCCTGACTTCTTCAATTCTCATCCTCATTCTCCAGGTGGACGCCTGACTTCTTCTTTTCTCATCCTTATTCTCCAGGTGGACGCCTGACTTCTTCAATTCTCATCCTCATTCTCCAGGTGGATGCCTGACTTCTTTAATTCTTTACTAAGTATTTCCTGACACAAATATTGTACTTGCCCCTGCTTTAAATCAAAGAAAACTTCGTTAGTTTAAAGCAGGGTGGTTGGCTGGGGTATTTTTGCCGATGGTGAGGCTTCTCTTCGTCTCTCTTTATTGCCTTGGAATGGTTGAAAAGACTGTTTTGTCCTTGTAATTGATCCTTGACTATAGGATTCCCCTCTGTATGTTTTCCTTCAAACCCTTTTAACTGTAATCATATGTTCCTTCTGACTTTGCTGATCCACTTTTGATTTCACCTTTTTTACACCCATATCCTTTATCTCTCACCTTTCGTGGCTGTATTTTATAACCTTGAATCTTGGTAGTAAACCTTGACATTCCTTCTTATTTGTTTGGAAATAAACTTATCTTAAAGCTTTTAGAAAAGTAAGATTATTAGTGACGAAATACACTGATTTCGACAATTATAGAATGAAAAGAAAAATCCAAGTTTGGATGATTGTTGGAGAAAGAATAAAAACTTATCTGTTTGGAGTTACTGGCACCAATGATCAGGGTATGCATTTCGGATTAATCAACCCAGTCTTTTAATCAATTTCCTTTCAATTGTCTCATTTTTGTTTTCACCAAAATTTCCATAATCCAACCTCATTTTTCATTTCACAGACCTGTTGGACTTGCAATGTCTCAAAGAGTTTTCACCGATAAACTTTCCTTATTTTTTCATTTTCTTTCACTTCCTTTTCGCCTTATGGTGCCTACGAAGGTTTTCACCAATAAGACTCTCTCATTTTACTTTTCTCTCAACTTCCGTCGCCTTATGGTACCCGTGTGGGTTTTCACCTATAAGACTCTCTCATTTTTACTTTCTTTTCTTGTTTGTACCAGAGTATTATGAACCATCTTCATTTGCTTGACTCAACATTTTTCTAAGATTGGTAGAAAGGTCTTTCTGGTATGGGGTTAGAAATGGAAAAGGTATTAAAAGCTAAACAGTTTTGGTATGTGTTTAAAAATTACAACTCTTGGAATCTTTTTCTTATTTCCAATACCATTCTTGCCCCAGTTCCTTGATTGGGGTCGCTTGATGTTTCTTTTTGTGCACATTTTATGTATATTGTGCACCCTATGACCGAGCCGTGAGGCGCCTATGTATCCTTCTTTGAGGAATCAGGTCAAACGTAGTTCACTAAATAATAGTGATGTTTTTATTTATTTTTTTTTATTTTTTTTATTTTTTAATTGTTTCATACTTGATTTTTTTATTGATTCCAAGAGAGGGTAGGAAAGAAACAAGTATGGCTCAAAGGGGAAGCAAATGGTATAGTGTTTGGATAGCAGAATAAATTGCCTTTGTCATTCCAATCTTCGAAATAATGCTAAATACAAACACTCAAAAAGTTATGCATAATATCTCTTTACCGCGTCAGAATTGATCGCCATATCTATGCATTTGCCTTCAATGTCTGTTAAGCATAGTGCACCATTCGATAATACTCTGGTCACAATGAATGGTCCTTGCCAATTCGGGGCAAATTTGCCCTTTGCCTCGACCTGATGTGGAAGAATACGTTTCAGCACATGCTGACCTACTTCAAACTTCCGGGGTCGCACCTTTTTGTTGTATGCTCTTTCTATTCTTCTTTGATATAATTGACCATGACATACTGCGGCCAATCGTTTTTCATCAATCAAGTTTAACTGTTCCAGACGGGTTTTGACCCATTCATCATCATCAATCTTTGCTTCGGCGATGATCCGAAGGGAAGGAATCTCAACTTCTGCAGGAATTACTGCTTCAGTGCCATATACCAACAAATAAGGAGTTGCTCCTACTGAAGTGCGAACAGTAGTGCGGTATCCCAATAATGCAAATGGTAATTTTTCATGCCATTGTTTTGAACCTTCTACCATTTTCCGAAGTATCTTCTTTATGTTTTTGTTGGCTGCTTCTACTGCTCCATTCGCCTTGGGCCGATATGGGGTAGAGTTGCGATGTGTAATCTTAAACTGTTGACATACTTCCTTCATTAAGTTGCTGTTAAGATTAGCACCGTTATCTGTGATGATCACCTTCGGGATTCCGAATCGACATATGATATTTGAGTGGACAAAATCGACCACAGCTTTCTTGGTCACTGATTTGAATGTCTTGGCCTCAACCCATTTGGTAAAATAATCAATAGCTACCAGAATGAACCTGTGCCCATTGGATGCTGCCGGCTCAATTGGTCCAATCACATCCATGCCCCAGGCAACGAAGGGCCATGGTGCCGACATTGTGTGCAACTCGGATGGTGGAGAATGAATCAAATCTCCGTGTATTTGGCATTGATGACACTTGCGCACAAAACTGATACAATCTCGCTCCATGGTAAGCCAATAGTAACCAGCTCGGAGGATTTTCTTTGCCAACACATATCCACTCATGTGGGGTCTGCAAACTCCTGAATGTACTTCAGATATGACAGCTGCAGCTTGTCTGGCATCTATGCATCTTAATAATCCAAGATCTGGCGTTCTTTTATACAAAACTCCTCCGCTTAAGAAGAAACCATTTGCCAAATCGCCTAATGGTCCTCTTTTGATCCCCTGTGGCTTGTGAGGGATATATCCCCATTCTGATATACTCCTTGATGTCGTGGAACCATGGTTAACCATCAACTTCTTCTTCAACCATATTGCAATAAGCGTGCTGATCGTGGACTTGAATATGTATCGGATCTACATAAGCTTTGTCCGGATGGTGCAACATTGATGCCAGGGTAGCCAATGCATCAGCAACCTCATTATGGATTCTTGGAATATGTTGGAATTCCACTGATTGAAACCGCTGACAAAGATCATGTAGACATTGTCGGTATGGTATGAGCTTCAAGTCTCGGGTTTCCCATTCTCCTTGAATTTGATGTACCAAAAGATCCGAATCTCCCATGACTAAGATTTCTCGGATACCCATGTCTGCGGCTAGCCTTAACCCCAAAATGCAAGCTTCATATTCAGCCATATTATTGGTGCAATAAAATCGCAATTGAGCCGTAACAGGATAGTGATGCCCTGTTTCAGAAATGATTACAGCTCCTATCCCAACTCCTTTCATGTTAGCGGCTCCATCAAAGAAAAGTTTCCAGCCAGGCTTTTCAATTCGCTCCACCTCGTTGATATGCATTGTTTCTTCATCAGGAAAATAAGTCTTCAATGGCTCATATTCCTCATCGACCGGGTTTTCGGCTAAATGATCGGCCAGTGCTTGAGCCTTCATTGCAGTTCGAGTCACATAGATGATGTCAAATTCTGTGAGCAATATCTGCCACTTTGCAAGTCTTCCCGTTGGCATAGGCTTTTGAAAAATGTATTTCAATGGATCCAACCGAGAAATGAGGTAAGTAGTGTAGGATGACAAATAGTGTTTCAATTTTTGAGCTACCCATGTTAGGGCGCAACATGTCTTTTCCAGATGAGTATACTTAACCTCATAAGCTGTGAACTTCTTGCTAAGGTAGTAGATGGCCTGTTCTTTTCTGCCAGTGAGGTCATGTTGCCCCAATACACAACCAAATGAATTTTCCAAAACCGTCAAGTAAAGAATCAAAGGTCTTCCTGGCTCTGGCGGGACCAACACGGGTGGGTTTGACAAGTATCCTTTTATTTTATCGAACACTTCTTGACACTCATCGGTCTATTTGACCGCAGCATCTTTTTTCAACAATTTGAAAATTGGCTCACAGGTTGTTGTGAGCTGAGCAATAAACCTGCTGATGTAATTTAACCTCCCCAACAAACTCATTACTTCAGTTTTGTTTCTTGGAGGTGGCAGTTCTTGGATGGCTTTAATCTTTGACGGATCTAGCTCAATGCCTCGTCGACTGACTATGAATCCCAGCAACTTTCCGGATGGAACTCCAAATGCGCATTTGGCAGGGTTAAGCTTGAGGTTGTACCTGCGAAGTCTTAAGAAGAACTTCCTCAAATCCCCAACGTGGTTGGCCTGATGCTTTGATTTTATGATCACATCATCCACGTATACCTCAATTTCCTTGTGTATCATATCATGAAACACTGTGGTCATTGCTCTCATATAGGTTGCTCCGGCGTTCTTTAGACCGAATGGCATTACCCGGTAGCAATAAGTTCCCCATGGTGTGATGAATGCCGTCTTTTCTGCATCTTCTTCATCCATTAGAATTTGATGATACCCGGCATAACAATCCACGAAAGACCCTATATCATGCTTGGCACAATTGTCGATCAAAATATGGATATTGGGTAATGGGAAATTATCCTTTGGACTTGCTTTGTTGAGATTGCGATAGTCGACGCATACTCTAATTTTGCCGTCTTTCTTTGGCACAGGAACGACATTAGCTAACCAAACAGGATATCGAGTGACTCGAATGACCTTTGCTTCCAATTGTTTGGTGATTTCTTCCTTAATTCTCACACTCATATCAGGCTTGAATTTTCTCAGCCTCTGCTTGACAGGAGGCACCGTTGGATCGGTGGGCAATTTGTGGACCACTAAATCAGTGCTCAAGCCCGGCATGTCGTCATACGACCATGCAAAAACATCTTTGAATTCTATGAGTGCTTTAATTAACTCCTCTCGGATCTTTGGTTCGAGATGGACACTTATTTTAGTTTCCCGGACATTACTCGTGTCCCCTATATTGACGTCCTCGGTATCACTCAAGTTAGGTTTGATTTTTTCCTCAAAGTGAATTAACTCTTTACTAATCTCTTCAAAAACCTCATCTTCATCATATTCTGATTCATAATCACAATATATTTCTTGAATTATTACTTCGGAACCAGATTGATTTTTAAGACTGGGCTGAGGATTCCTCATGCATGCCATATCACTAGAGCCAGCGTAAAAGGAACTGTACAGGAAAGAAGAAAAAGAAAAGAAAACTATCAGGAATGATAATACAAAGGAAACTGCTTTTTATTGGATGATGAAAGATAACAAGGTTTTGCACACTTCAAACCAACTGTAAGATAAACTTTGGGATTACAACCTTGAAATAACCCAAACAAACTGAAAGAAAATCAAAATAAACTACCAAGACTCCTTTCGAATTGGGAGAGGAGTGGCTTTCCAATTATTGAGCTTTGTTTCTGGTCCAACGAATTGAACTTCTGCGTTGCTACACCCTTCTCCGCCTTCCAACCTCATTCTCCAGGTGGACGCCTGACTTCTTCAATTCTCATCCTCATTCTCCAGGTGGACGCCTGACTTCTTCTTTTCTCATCCTCATTCTCCAGGTGGACGCCTGACTTCTTTAATTCTTCATCCTTATTCTCCAGGTGGACGCCTGACTTCTTTAATTCTTCATCCTCATTCTCCAGGTGGACGCCTGATTTCTTCTTTTCTTCATCCTCATTCTCCAGGTGGACGCCTGACTTCTTCAATTCTCATCCTCATTCTCCAGGTGGACGCCTGACTTCTTCTTTTCTCATCCTCATTCTCCAGGTGGATGCCTGACTTCTTCAATTCTCATCCTCATTCTCCAGGTGGACGCCTGACTTCTTTAATTCTTTACTAAGTATTTCCTGACACAAATATTGTACTTGCCCCTGCTTTAAATCAAAGAAAACTTCGTTAGTTTAAAGCAGGGTGGTTGGCTGGGGTATTTTTGCCGATGGTGAGGCTTCTCTTCGCCTCTCTTTATTGCCTTGGAATGGTTGAAAAGACTGTTTTGTCCTTGTAATTGATCCTTGACTATAGGATTCCCCTCTGTATGTTTTCCTTCAAACCCTTTTAACTGTAATCATATGTTCCTTCTGACTTTGCTGATCCACTTTTGATTTCACCTTTTTTACACCCATATCCTTTATCTCTCACCTTTCGTGGCTGTATTTTGTAACCTTGAATCTTGGTAGTAAACCTTGACATTCATTCTTATTTGTTTGGAAATAAACTTATCTTAAAGCTTTTAGAAAAGTAAGATTATTAGTGATGAAATACACTGATTTCGACAATTATAGAATGAAAAGAAAAATCAAAGTTTGGATGATTGTTGGAGAAAGAATAAAAACTTATCTGTTTGGAGTTGCTGGCACCAATGATCAGGGTATGCATTTCGGATTAATCAACCCAGTCTTTTAATCAATTTCCTTTCAATTGTCTCATTTTTGTTTTCACCAAAATTTCCATAATCCAACCTCATTTTTCATTTCACAGACCTGTTGGACTTGCAATGTCTCAAAGAGTTTTCACCGATAAACTTTCCTTATTCGTTCATTTTCTTTCACTTCCTTTTCGCCTTATGGTGCCTACGAAGGTTTTCACCAATAAGACTCTCTCATTTTAATTTTCTCTCAACTTCCGTCGCCTTATGGTGCCCGTGTGGGTTTTCACCTATAAGACTCTCTCATTTTTACTTTCTTTTCTTGTTTGTACCAGAGTATTATGAACCATCTTCATTTTCTTGATTCAACATTTTTCTAAGATTGGTCGAAAGGTCTTTCTGGTATGGGGTTAGAAATGGAAAAGGTATTAAAAGCTAAACAGTTTTGGTATGTGTTTAAAAATTACAACTTCTTGGAATCTTTTTCTTATTTCCAATACCATTCTTGCCCCAGTTCCTTGATTGGGGTCGCTTGATGTTTCTTTTTGTGCACATTTTATGTATATTGTGCACCCTATGACCGAGCCGTGAGGCACCTATGTATCCTTCTTTGAGGAATCAGGTCAAACGTAGTTCACTAAATAATAGTGATGTTTTTTTTATTTTTTATTTTTTTTATTTTTTAATTGTTTCATACTTGATTTTTTTATTGATTCCAAGAGAGGGTAGGAAAGAAACAAGTATGACTCAAAGGGGAAGCAAATGGTATAGTGTTTGGATAGCAGAATAAATTGCCTTTGTCATTCCAGTCTTCGAAATAATGCTAAATACAAACACTCAAAAAGTTATGCATAATATCTCTTTACCGCGTCAGAATTGATCGCCATATCTATGTATTTGCCTTCAATGTCTGTTAAGCATAGTGCACCATTCGATAATACTCTGGTCACAATGAATGGTCCTTGCCAATTCGGGGCAAATTTGCCCTTTGCCTCGACCTGATGTGGAAGAATACGTTTCAGCACATGCTGACCTATTTCAAACTTCCGGGGTCGCACCTTTTTGTTGTATGCTCTTTCTATTCTTCTTTGATATAATTGACCATGACATACTGCGGCCAATCATTTTTCATCAATTAAGTTTGTGAGCACGGGATTTTTATTTTACGCGACAATCGCTCCAAAAGAATTAAAAATGTATGTGTCATGCGTAATTTAAACCATGACCCGTTTGTTAGATGGAAAATTACAAAAATACGCATTTTTTTTCTTTTGTCCTGATTCGCCACCCTGTTTAATTTTACCTTCTTTTAACATTTTATATGCGTGAAATAAATATGTTAAGTGGTTAATTAATGGTCTAGTTTTATTTAATTAGGGTTGTATTTAGGAAATTAGAAATAAACAAGAAAGGGGGAAAATTTGTTTTAATATGAATTTGGGTTACAAAACATTTGAAAACTGAAGCCCAAATGAATGGCCCAATCCACCGGTCCACACAGCCCACTCCCCAGGCATCAAAATGACGTAGTTTAACGCCAAAACTACGTCGTTTCAATGCCAATCCATCCCAACCATCCAAACCAAGCCGATCCAACGGTCCGGATCTCTCACCCGTAACCCCATTTGCCCGACCCGTTACCCGAACCAACTCTGCCCCCAACACTTGAAACGACACCGTTTCCCTCGAGTGGAAGGATCCTGGCCTTTCATCGTGCCTCATCCAACGGCTGAGGTCCATCCACTCACTCCATATATAAGCTGCCCCTCATACCCCCACCCCCTTGTCCAAATACCCCTGCCTCTCATCACCCTCACAAAGAACCCCGGAACCCTAGAGCCGCCCCCATCTCCCTTCACCAGAAACCCGGCGGCATGAACGCCGGTGACCCTACCCTTAACACCACAGAGGCTCTTCACCGTCCTGAACCCAAATCTACCAACCACACACCTCGAATCCTATCCCACCTTCTCGAATCTTCATTTGAAGATTCGAGTCGGAACCTAATCTACACCGATCGGCCCTAAATTCATACCAGACACTCCCCAGACCCCCCTCGTGACCAAACCATACTTGGTTTGGTCCGAATCTAACCAGGGAAACACGAATCCCAGATCTAAGTTTTTGAACTCTAGTTTTCCCTGTGCATGTTCCGTGCTTTGTTCAAACTGAAGAGATTAAGGTCTAATGGACCTTAATCGAGGTGTTTCTCATCCGAGAAACACTTCGTTTAAAAGTCCATTCAACCTTAAAGAAGGTCCGTTCAAACACCAGTGGATTTTTCTGATTTGTTCCTTAAAAAGCTTTAAGGTGAGTTAATTTTCTTTTCTTTATTTCAGTTCGTATGTTTGTGTGTTGTTAAAGGCCTGTCCGCATGGCCAAACTTTTTGTTTTGTGTTTTTGAACTGCTATTGTCCACCTTGGCCGGACCTCTGTATTCAGTCAGTTTCTTTCTTCATAATGCGTGTGTATAAATGTATGTTCAATTGAATCCGTAACTGGTCATTCATTTAGTTCTTAGGGCCTTTCTGTTTGACATTGCAAAATGAACCCCTTATGTGATACTGTTAAATGTCTGATTTTTGGTTACGATTGTATGTGTTAATGCTAATATAGTCGAGTCGACATGTGTCGTCAATTAGTTTCAACTGTCCGAACAATAACAAATCAACTTACTTCTGCTAAGCATGTGTTGAGTCAATTAAGAACCAGTTTTTGTTTACTTATAGCTTGTTTGAATTGATCAGTAATGTAAAAAGGATTGTTTTGTTTAAAGTTCTGAAATGGAGGGCATGTGCACTTGGCACAGCATGTGCATTGGTGCACCTCATGTGCCTTGTGCACAGCCTGTTTTTCCTGCATAAAAGGGCTTTCAATTTTAAAATGGTTTGACAGCATATGCTGTCAGATATATTCTACTGCCCATACTTGCTTTTAGTTAATAAAATGGAAAAGTTAAATCTGCCAGGGAATGCGAATGGGGTTTAATACTTAATTAGCTAAAGTGGGACTGAAAATGGAAGGCACATGGGAGGGGCATGGTAATAGTCGAAACATGCTGTTAAAAAGGGGTAAGGAGGGCTTATAAAAGAAGAGGACCTGGGAGATAAAAGAGAGACAGAATTGAGGGGAGAGACAGAATTGGGAGATACAGAATTGTGAGGATAGGAAAGAAAGAGAAAGAGTTGGCAGGAATAGAAAGAGAGCAAGAAAGAGATAAAAACAGATTAAGAAATCAGAAACTTGGTCTTGTTTGTCTGAAGTTCATTTATTGTCAATACGTTAGGCAGTGTTCTTTCTTCTAAATTTCAATCGAAATTATTGTTAGTGTTCTGTTACATTTGGTATATTCCGGAATTGGACTATCTGGAGTATCACACTGTGTGCTGTTTCATCTGGTTGTTTCTCCTTCAACTCTAGTTCCATCTCGCAACAGAATCCTTTCTGTTGTGCTGTTCTGATTGCTGCCGCTATCTTGCTCACTATTGCTGCTGCATTTTTGTCCTGCTGCTACTGTTAATTCTGCTTTTTGCTGCTGCTGATTCCCCATCTTCTTCTTCTTCTCCTTTGCACTTTCAGCATTTTCAGGTACACATTTCAAGTCCCATATTGATGTAATTGAAACACTTTGAAAGCATGAAATGAAAAAGGTTGAAGAAGTTCAAGCGTTTGCTGTAATATTCATAGTACATTAACAGGCCTGTAAAAATTGATTAGTTTATAATTCAGCAGTTCGAAAGCATGTACTGATATTCGACTAAGTTTATCCTGTTGTGTTTTAGCTCGGTAGTTTGTTTGTTGATATGGGCATGTATGTTTCGACCTTATACGATACTGTTCCTGTTTCATTCAGTTATTTTTTAGTCAAGATTAGTCCACGTAAGTTTAGTTAAGTTCAACTCGAGAAGTGTTCGGATTAAGTGTTGTATTTCGTTAACTAGCACACGATTCTTTGTCAAATTAAAACATTTTACTTTGCCAGTTATCCTTTAATCTAGCCCAAATAAGTTCAGTTAAGTTCAACAAGAAATCTTTTCGTATGTGATGTTCGGATTAAGTATTGCATTTCATCAATCTCATATGTAATCTTTTGTTCGACCAAAGTATTTTCGTAAGGCATGATGCTTTCTTACTTTATAAGTAATTAATCAGAAATTGATAGGAGTCCGATTTAGACCAAGACATATACTTCAATTAGCATATACTTTTTTCGTTCTCCTATCTCTGGAAACAAAATAATAGAAATGTAGCCACTGTAGGGTAACCTTCTAAAATAATGAGACGAGCCTCGCCAAATAAAAAATACAAATTGCGGGGCCCTCAGTAAAATACATAACCATTGACTAGACTTTGGATTTGGTCGTTTAATGAACCTTCACGGCCTCTTCCTAAAATAACAATACGCTAGTTGCTTTAGGCGTACCTTTAATAATTTAACCTTCTTAAACTCGGGTGCACATTGATGTGACCCGAATCCAAATCTCAACGGAGTCGAAATGTGTTAACAACTACGGGTGCATTGATTGTGACGTGGTTCGAGATGCATTTTCATGACGTTGCAATTCTATAAAAATAAATGATAATAATAAAAGCGGTTTTAAACTTAATAAAAGCACATAAGTCACAACATGTATTTAAATTAGATATTTAGCCATTATAACAATTTAAGCGACCGTGCTAGAACCACGGGATTCGAGGGTGCCTAACACCTTCCCTCGGGTCAACAGAATTCCTTACTTAGAATTTCTGGTTCGCAGACTTCATTTGGAAAAGTCTAAAATTTCCTCGATTTGGGATTCAAGATAAACCGGTGACTTGGGACACCAAAAGCCAAACCTTTCCCAAGTGGCGACTCTGAATTAAATAAATAATCCCATTTCGAATATTGTCACTTAAATTGGAAAAACTCCACCCGCGCATTTTAACCCTTCGGGGCCGGGCGCGCAAAAAGGAGGTGTGACAGCTCTGGCGACTCCGCTGGGGATTTTTACCCAGAACCACTGGTTCAGGGTTCAAGAATTCGAGCTTAGAATAATTGTTATATTTGGCTTTATTATCTGATCTTTATTACATATTTTTGCATAACGTGCTAAATGTTGTCTTTTACCGCTTTGATATTATCTGAACTGTATATAAACTGTGCCGAAACCCTTCTCTCTTCACCTCCGGGGAGAAGCTCGCTGGTCGAGACTCCCTATTCTGTTAGTGTCAATACCCGAAATAAGAAAGAGGACGGATAAGTTACGAAGCCGGACGGCCTTTTGGTTCCCGGTAAGTTGCCCCTCCTCGACTCGAGTTGTCCGCTCGGGTACACAGTCTAGAACAAATACCAAGGTTTAAACCTAGTATAACTCGACTTCATGCCGGATCCCTAGTAGGAACGCTTATTTGCATCATGTTGCATTTGACTTAGGGGGCTCAACACAGGGGTTGGGTCCGTCTAGGACAAGCAACCTGAAATGAAAAGACCACCCTGCTGCATCCTATTTGTTTTGCGCATTTATTTGCTTCGGTTCCGCATGCTGACCGGTTTCTAAAAAAAAAAGAAAAATAGCAGCGTAGGGAGATAATTACCTTTTGGAAAAATAAAACCAATGTCCAAGTAGTGTCGAAACCTCGTCGGAATTTTTCTAAAAAAAAATATAAAACCAAAAGTTGTCTTTTAGTTTGATTCATTAAAAAAAAAACATATAAAAATTGTTCTTTTCTTTCTAAGAAAAAAGAGGGGGTATTTATTTAAAAAAATAAAATAAAATAAAAAATGGAAAACTCATAATTCAAAAAATGTGTTGTCTCTTTTGTAGTACCCTTTTATAAATTCGGACTAATAGTCCAAATATTGCAAAAAACAAAAAAAAAATATTTTTTTTTAGTATTTATCTTTCTCCAAAAATAATACTTATTCTTGATTGCTAGGTTTATTTGATTTTCTCTATTCACGATATGACCGAACTACGCCGGTTTGATTCTCGCACGGGGTGAGATACGCAGGCAACCCTCGGCGGGTCCAACCTCCCGTTTTTGCAAAAAAAAAAAAAAAAAAAATCTAGATAATTTTAATTTTTTTTGAGTCTAATAAAGTTTATCGCCCTAAATAAATGTGCAGGATGAGCACGATACAAAATGAATCGTTTTCAATAATGACCAAGATCCCTTTTGAGTTGCGATTATGGTGGAACGACTTAGGCAAAGAGGGGCAAGGCAAAGTGAGGAAATATCTGAAAAATCTCCCGGATTTACTAGACATTCAGCCTCGGGGTGATATTATCAGATCATTGGTCACTTACTGGGATTCGGCGCACAATGTATTCCATTTTTCAGACTTCGAACTCACCCCGACGTTGGAGGAAATAGCGGGATACATTGGGGGTGATGAAGCTCCGTTAAGGTTCAAGTACTTGATTGCACCTAGGGCCGTCACGGTACACCGATTTTTGGATTTTCTGAAAATACCCCGAACATTTCACCATCCAGATCTTGCCAAAGGTTTCTGCAGTCTCCATCTCATGTATGCTAGATACGGTCATGAGGGCGGGTTCAATAAGCCGGATTTCAAACTATGTAGTAAAGGCAACCGACAAAAATGGGACGAACACAGGCAGTTGGCTTTCATGACGGCCTTCTTAGGTCTTATAGTGTTCCCAAGGAAGGACGGCCACATCGATCTAAGAATGACTGGGGTTGTCAGTACTTTGCTTACCCAAGATAAAAGTACTCTGGCGCCTATGATTATGGCTGACATTTTCCGGGCTCTCACTGTTTGTCGAGCCAGGGGTGACTTTTTCGAAGGATGTAACCTACTGTTGCAAGTGTGGATGACCGATCATTTATGTCATCGCTCCTCACTTTTGGGTTATGGTTCGCCAGAGAAAACTTGTATTGGAGAATTCTACACGAGAATCAAAGGGCTCAATTTACCTGAGGGAGTCACATCATGGACCTCATTTCTCCGAACTCTCACCGCCAGCCAAATCCAATGGACGCTCGGATGGTCACCTATCGAGGAAATCATATACATGCCGGCAACCCGGCCTCACTTTCTGTTGATGGGACTGAAAAGTATCCAACCCTATGCACCGTATCGGGTTTTGAGGCAACTTGGGAGGTACCAAGTGGTACCGAAAGATGAAGATTTGAGTACCCAAGTGATTGAAATCAGTCCGAACGGTCATTTCCCTGAAGAAGAAGTTCGCCAAATCTGGAGTGAATGCCAACATCTGACAGCAAACACTTGTGTGATCGATACGGCAAAAGGGGAAGTCGCCCCAGGATATCACGCTTGGTTTAGAGGTAGCCTGTCTTACGAAAGACCGGCTAAGAGGCCGCATCTCAAAGATTTCGTAGAATCATCCCAAGGGCAATGGAACTGGTTAGCAAAAGAGAAGGGTTATCGAGCAGAGATTGGCGATTTGAAGCTACAAATAGATAGTTTGAAATTCGATAACAGCGTACAAATCGCGGCGGATCGAAGCGAAAAGAATAGGTTGATCCAAGAGAATGAAGAACTTAAGGCCCAAGTCCAAAAATTGAGATTGTCTCTTGATGAGCAACCCAGAAGTCAATCAGACCAGCGGTTGATAAAGGGTTTGAAAAGAGAGATCACGGAATGGCGAGACAGGTTAGAAGAATCCGAAAAGGTCATGACAGAGTTCAAGGCACGGTGGGAAACAAGAGTAGATAAGCATCGCCGATGTTTGAACCAATTGAAACGTGACCACGAGAAGGCTGTTTCCAAAATAAAGAGGGAGATGGCTACACTTGAGTTTAAAGCAGTTAAGCAGGCCAGGGATTTCCAAATGGAGAGTAGATACTGTTACGACTTGTTGGCCCAAATGAAGGAAGAAGTGCGGCAGCTGAGGGATCAGCACATACAGGACTCACAGGTATTCAAGACGTGCAGTGATCAGATAAGGCACCTACTCATAGAGAAGAAGCAAACCAGAGATAGGATCAAGGCCATTGCCCATGCCATCACCAGACGATGTCTACGATGTGAGAACATGTCCAGCGCTACCGTCCTCTCGGCAGTAATGGGTTATGTCAAGCAGACTATGCACGAGCTGGAGCAACTTGAGAGGGATCTCACGCCTAGGACCGCGGCGAGGCCGAACGATGCCCCGCGGAAACCAATTTTTAAAACCATAATGCATTCATAGGTCAAATCTGTATTTTAGCATCTTCTGCCTGTTTTTTCAGCAAGGTGATTTTCAGTCTATTTTGAGTCTAGGTTTATTTTCAAAGTTTGCTCTTTCTTTTGCAAAATGTAGCTTGTAATGGAACGTTTCAACAATAAAGAGGTTGTTTCTTTTACACCCATTTGTGTTTTTCGAACTACGTAATGATCTGATTCACGTAGGCATCGTGATACGTAGGCAATCCTCATCGGATCCGGTCGCATTTCTTTTACTACAAAAAATAAAAAAAAAATATATAATAAATAAAATAAAAGGAAAACAAAAGAGAAAAGGAAAAGAAAAGAAAAAAAAGGGGGAAAAACTAATAAGAGAAAAATGCCGGAATGACGCATGCTCTCGTAGCAAACATATAATAATCCACTTAACTGTATAGGTGCATCATGCCCAACGTGAGATTAACTATCTATTATTTGCTGCAAAATTAACCGTGTGTTTGTCATTGAGCATTTTCCCAGGGTTTTTGGAAAAACGGTTGGTTTGGTGAAAGTCTGGCCTCGCACTCATACTTCACGAGGTCAAGGAGAAGTGTTCAATTACCTGTTGTTAAGACCAGAAGCAGTACTCACACTTACTTCACCAGGTCAAAAGGAAGTGTGGGAATGTCTTCAGAAATTCCATTGCAAACAATCCCTGTTTCTGAGGAAAGCTCGATCTCAGTCGTCCTCACACCTGAATCCGCGACTGCGGAAGAAAATAGAATTCTACGGCTCCACATGTTGGAAATGCTGGATGACTGGAACAACGGGAAAGAGCCGCCAAGTGTCGTCCCCGGATTCCCTGAATTATTCTCCAGGTCAAGTGGGACTTCTAATGTCCCCATAAATTACCCTGCTACCCCATTTGGGTACCCAGCCACCTCCGCCTTCTCCGCAGGATCACCTTCTGAGCCTCATCCCCGAATGTCGGCCACTGATGCAAGCATGAACATCTTTACTGCATCGCCTTGCCCAGCTACGGCACAACCTGCCACATACAAGCCAAGCTTTGACTCATCCTCTTTTACATTCCAAGCACCATCGTTCTCAATGGAACCAACTAGGTTCGCTACCAGTACTAATCCTCTACCGCCTCAGTGCGAGCTCGCACCAGGACAGGATCAGGACCCCAGAGTTGTAGAACAAAATGAGATTGCCAAGAGAATGAGAAGCCTTGAACAAAGTCTGAAGAATATGCAAGGATTGAGCGGACAAAAGAGCGTCTCTTACGCCGACCTGTGCATATTCCCTCACGTGCACCTGCAAACGGGTTTCAAGACCCCCAAATTTGAGAAATACGATGGGCACGGTGACCCCATTGCACATCTTAAGAAATACTGCAACCAATTGCGGGGAGCCGGCGGAAAAGAAGAACTGCTAATGGCATATTTTGGGGAAAGCCTAGTAGGGATAGCTTCGGAATGGTATATGGATCAGGAAATGTCCCGATGGCATATATGGGATGATCTCGCCAGAGATTTTGTAAAACAATTCCAGTATAACATCGACATTGCGCCAGACCGAAACTCTCTGTCGAATTTGAAGAAGAAGCCTTCGGAAAGCTTTAGAGAGTATGCTATTAAGTGGCGTGAACAGGCGTCGAGAGTGAAGCCTCCCATGGATGAAGTGGAAATGGTCACTACCTTTCTCCAGGCTCAAGAGTCTGACTATTTCCAAAACATGATGTCGGCCATGGGTAAGCCATTCGCGGAAGCGATCAAGATTGGAGAGATGGTGGAAAATGGTTTGAAAACGGGAAGGATTCTGAGTCAAGCAGCCATAAGGGCAACCTCTCAGGCCGTCCAAAGCGGGTCTGGAGGAACGACAAGGGGGAAGAAGAAAGAAGAAACGACTATGGCAGCCTCTGAAGCAAGGGAGTATCGTCATCCCAGGCCCCATTTTCCGGAAAGAGCCCCACGCCACTACTACCCCCACTCAAATTTGGCATATGCTCATCAACCTTACATGGTCATGAATGCCCAACCTTATAACCATCCACCACAACAAACCAACCGAGGCCCAGCTCCACCTCCCAGAAATCATCCTCCTTACCGCAACCACTATAACCCACAACCCCCGCAGAATAACTACCGCCCCCAAGAGCCACCTCGACGGCGGACTTTCACGCCCATCGGTGAGCCATACTCAACTTTGTTCCCAAAGTTGGTCCAGTTGGGTTTCTTGCAACCCATCCCTCAAACAAGGCAAAACCCGACATCTCCTTCTTACAAAGCCGGAGTCAGATGCGCCTATCATTCAGGGGCCGAGGGACATGATACAAACGACTGCTGGTCATTGAAAAGAGTGGTCGAAAATTTGATAGAGCAGGGGAAAATAGTGCTAAGGGACGAAGAGATCCCAAATGTGACTAACAATCCATTGCCCGCTCACAATAATGGGCCGCTGATCGGCATGATTTGTGAAGACAAAGAGTTCGACCCTGCTTTGAAAGCCATAATTGCCATTGTCGACACAGGGAAGAGGCCTGAAATAGACCAGAAATCAGAAAAGGGGGAGGAGGCCAAGGCTGTAAAGAACAAGCCTGAAAAGAAGGTAGAGAAGAAAGTGGTACCTGTAAAAAATGAAGTTCTTTACATACCACGAGGTCGAGCTGAGAAGGCGCAGAACTTCGGGATCAAAAAGACAAAACCTATGTACGTGCCAAAAGGGGCCTATGTGGTCCGGGGGACGATTCAACCACCTCGGCTGAATGAGCCAGTGGTTATCGGACGCGTGCCACAAAAGCCGATGACCAACCCGTCCACAGTGCCGTGGAATTATCAAAAGACTTTGGTAATGTACAAAGGTAAGGAGGTCATGGAAGAACTTCCAGAAAATACTTTCGTTGGAGGGTACTCAAATACCCAAGAACTGAACAACGCCACGCAAAGGCGCTTCCCTCCAAAGAAGCCCGTGAGTGTTGAAGAAGCGGAAGTGTTCTTCCAACAAATGAAGATGCCGGATTACGAAGTGATAGATCAGCTGCGCAAGCACCCTGAGCAAGTATCCATGCTGTCATTATTAATAAGGTCAACCGAGCATCAAAAGATCCTGCTGAAAACCCTGAATGAAGCATATGTACCGGTCGAAACCTCGGTGGAGCAACTAGAGCGGATGACAGAAAGATTCTTCGCCGTCAACCAAATCTCTTTCAGCAAGAATGATTTACCCCCGGAAGGAGCAGCACACAACAAGGCCTTGCACTTAACAGTTAAATGCGAGGACTACTACGTCAAGCGGGTAATGCTGGATGGGGGATCAGGTGTTGACATTTGCCCGCTCTCCACGCTGCAAAGAATGGAAATTGAGACCGGAAGAATCCGACCCAACAACGTCTGCGTAAGAGCTTTCGACGGCATCAAGAGAGATACCATGGGAGAAATAGACCTGCTGCTGGTCATAAGACCAGTCGAATTTCGAGTAACCTTCCAAGTGATCGACATGGACACATCCTACAATTTCCTCCTTGGAAGACCTTGGATCCATGAAGCAGGAGCCGTGCCTTCCACTCTTCACCAGATGGTGAAGTTCGAGTACGAAGACCAAGAGATCGTGGTCCATGGGGAAGACGAACATGCCATTTATCGGGACCCATCCATCCCGTATCTTGAACCGAGAGAAGGGAGCGAACATACGGTCTATCAAGCTTTCGAGGTGGTACTGGCAGAGCAGCACGAAGAGGGAGTACCTTGCCCCCAGCCTTTCTTGTCTAATGCCTCGGTCATGGTGGCCAAAGAGATGATCCGGCACGGATTTAGGCCAGGGAAGGGACTTGGACGAACCCTTCAGGGAATAACAGAACCCATTACTTTACCAGTCATCAAGAAACCTTTTGGACTAGGTTTCAAACCTACTCCAGCAGACGAAAAATGGGCAAAGAAAAGGAGAAATGAGGGCTGGAAGTTGCCTCAACCACTGCCGGATTTATATGCGACTTTCGTCAGGCCAAGGTACGCTGAAGAAGAAGATGATGAGGTCTTCACAACTGAGGAAATCGAGGAAATATGTGGGGCGATGAGAGAAATGCTCTACGAGGTCCACATGGTTCAACCAGGTGAAGGCACAAGCACTGCTGAGATGCTGTACATGGGACCGAACGCCCAACTTCAAAACTGGGAGGCCACGCCATTCCCGACTAGACGGAAGTCCGGGTAGACCTGCCCTGCCACCTTTCCTGTATCACAAGTTATCTCCGGGACATAACTTGAACGTTTTCTTCTTTTCAATTGTTGTTTTGAATTCCTAGTTGTAAACATTGTTGTCTTCCAACTTCCTGAAGAAAATATACAAAAATACAAAAATAAATCATCATTGCTTTCCTATTCTTTCTTTTGTTCTGATTTTTATTACTTTTCCTCTTATCTTCCTTTTCAGTCCTAATAATGCGGCTTTAAATATGACATGCTTGCGGACTTCACGCCCAGATCACAATGAGCTATTTAACTGCGAATTAATGAACCCAGAACCAGAATATGATGCGGAAGAGGCTTTTAGGGAGATAAACCGAGAGTTGGAATATTTCGAGAATAAACCTAAGCCAAATCTGAATGACACTGAACCGGTAAACTTAGGAACCCCGGAAGAAATCCGGGAGACCAAGATAAGCATTCACACGGACAAGAAAACGCGAGAGGCGATAATTCAACTTCTTTTTGAATTCAAAGATGTGTTTGCTTGGTCATATGATGACATGCCGGGACTAGGTGTTGATCTGGTGGTTCATAAATTGCCGATTCATCCTGATTGTCCTCCAGTCCAACAAAAGCAACGAAAGTTCAAAACTGAGGTCAGTGACAAGATTAAGGAGGAGATCACCAAGCAACTGAAAACAGGAGTGATCCGGGTAGTCCAATATACAACATGGTTGGCAAATGTGGTTCCAGTACCAAAAAAGGACGGGAAAACTCGGGTATGTGTAGATTACCGAGATCTGAACAGAGCAAGTCCCAAAGATAACTTCCCGCTGCCCAACATCCACATCCTCGTTGACAATTGTGCCAAACACGAGATACAGTCTTTCGTAGATTGTTATGCTGGGTATCACCAGGTACTGATGGATGAAGAGGACGCCGAGAAAACCGCCTTCACCACGCCTTGGGGCACCTACTGTTACCGGGTCATGCCATTTGGTCTGAAGAATGCTGGGGCTACTTACATGAGGGTCATGACTGCCATTTTCCATGACATGATGCACCAGGAAATAGAGGTGTACGTGGACGATGTGATAGTCAAGTCCAGGACGCAGGATAATCACATCCAAGACTTGAGGAAATTCTTCCAAAGGCTAAGGAAGTATGACTTGAAGCTAAATCCAGCCAAATGCGCTTTCGGAGTTCCGTCGGGCAAACTTTTGGGTTTCATCGTAAGCAGGAGAGGGATCGAGCTAGATCCAACTAAGATAAAATCTATCAGAGATCTACCTCCCCCGAGAATGAAGAAAGACGTGATGAGTCTGTTGGGCAGGTTGAACTACATCAGTCGGTTTATTGCCCAGTTGACAAGCACGTGTGAGCCCATATTCAAGCTGTTAAGGAAAGATGCGGCGATTAAGTGGACAACGGAGTGTCAAGAAGACTTTGATAAAGTCAAAGAATACCTTTCAAATCCCCCAGTCTTGGTCCCTCCAGAACCAGGGAGGCCACTTTTCTTATATCTGACAGTCTTGGAGAACTCTTTCGGTTGCGTCCTCGGGCAACACGACATAACCAGAAAGAAGGAACAAGCAATCTACTACTTGAGCAAGAAATTCACCAGCTACGAGGCCAAATACACTCTGCTGGAAAGGACATGCTGCGCTCTCACATGGGTTGCTCAAAAGCTGAGACATTATCTCCAAGCCCACACTACATTCCTCATAAGCAGGTTGGATCCTTTGAAGTATATATTTCAGAAACCAATGCCTACTGGGAGACTGGCTAAATGGCAAATCTTGCTTACGGAATTCGACATAGTTTATGTCACTCGCACGGCAATGAAAGCCCAGGCGTTAGCAGATCATTTGGCCGAAAACCCGGTCGATGAGGAATACCAGCCATTGGATACCTACTTTCCAGATGAAGAGGTAAACACCGTAGAAGTGATCTCGGAGGAAGCTCATGTTTGGAAGATGTTCTTTGACGGAGCCGTGAATGCCAAGGGTATAGGGATTGGGGCAATTTTGATCTCACCTGCCGGTCAGCATTATCCCGCCACAGCTAGACTTCGTTTCTTCTGCACAAATAATACAGCTGAATATGAAGCCTGCATTATGGGCATGCATATGGCAATCGATCAGGATGTCAAAGACTTACTTATTATGGGAGATTCTGACCTGATCATCCGGCAAGTTCAAGGCGAGTGGGAAACTCGGGATGTCAAACTTATTCCATACCGACAACATGTGGAGGACCTCAGCAAGCGCTTTACCTCAATAGAGTTCAGGTATATTCCGAGGTGTCACAATGAACTGACAGATGCACTTGCTACTCTGGCTTCTATGCTACCCTACCCGGGCAATGCCCACATCGATCCTTTGGAAATCCAAATCAAGGAAAGACACGGTTACTGCAGTGTAATCGAGGCGGGATCAAATACGCAGCCTTGGTACCATGACATCAAGAGGTTCCTGAAGATGCAAGAATACCCAGAGCATGCTACTGGAGATCAGAAGAGGACCATTAGGCGACATGCAAGTGGTTTCTTTCTAAGCGGTGAATTGTTATATAAGAGGACCCCGGACCTCAATCTCTTACGATGCGTCGATATCGAGGAGGCAAGAAAGATCATGCACGAAGTACACGCAGGTGTGTGTGGACCTCACATGAACGGGTATGTCTTGGCGAAGAAAATCCTTCGAGCAGGTTATTACTGGATGACCATGGAAAAGGATTGCTTTAGTTTCGTTCGGAAGTGTCATCAGTGTCAGGTGCACGGTGATTTGATTCATGCACCTCCCACGGAACTGCATCCCATGTCCGCACCATGGCCATTTGTCGCCTGGGGCATGGACGTCATTGGACCAATTGAACCAAAGGCCTCGAACGGACACAGGTTTATACTAGTTGCCATAGACTACTTTACGAAATGGGTAGAGGCTGTCACTCTCAAGTCGGTCACCAAGAAAGCTGTGGTGGATTTTGTACACTCAAATCTTATCTGTCGCTTCGGTATTTCTGCGACTATCATTACGGATAACGCAGCAAACTTGAACAGTCACTTGATGGGAGATGTGTGCGAGCAATTCAAGATAACACACAGGAATTCCACTCCTTATCGGCCAAAAGCCAATGGTGCCGTGGAAGCGGCAAACAAAAACATCAAGAAGATTCTGAGGAAAACGATCCAAAGTTCCCGACAGTGGCATGAGCAGTTACCTTTTGCATTGTTGGGGTACCGCACTACAGTACGCACATCGGTGGGAGCGACTCCTTATCTTTTGGTTTATGGGACCGAGGCTGTAATACCGGCAGAGGTAGAGATTCCTTCGCTTCGAATCATTGTCGAAGCAGAAATCGAAGACAGCGAGTGGGTTAAGGCTCGACTGGAGCAATTGACGTTGATTGATGAAATGCGAATGGCCGCAGTTTGTCACGGACAACTATACCAACAAAGGATGGCCAGTGCTTACAACAAGAAAGTCCGACCCCGGAATTTCGAAGTAGGTCAGCTAGTACTGAGGCGTATTCTGCCGCATCATGAAGAAGCAAAAGGAAAGTTTGCCCCAAATTGGAAAGGTCCATACATCGTAAGGAAGATATTGCCGAGAGGAGCACTGTATTTAGGTGATATCGAAGGAAATGACCCCAACACAACAATGAATGCAGATGCAGTCAAGAGATACTACGTCTAGATCATACTCCGAGTGGTCCTGACACATTCAAAAATGGCGAAGGTTTTATTCCCCACTACTTCCAAACACTACCCAATCCTCTCTATAAAAAAAAAGAAAAAAAAAGAAAAAAAAGAGAAAACAAAAACAAAACAAAATTTGATTGAGGCCTGAACTACGTTTGACTTGATTCCGAAAGGATACGTAGGCAGCCTCTCCCTGAGGTTCAGTCACACCAACAATAAAATCCCATTCACCCTGAAATTGAAACCGGGGCACGTCGAGCAGTTTAGAAGTTAGTATCATCTACCTCTCTTTACCAAGCACAAGCCTTCAAATCAATTACCGAATATGGTGGGAAACCAATATAGCATCACAAATGGAGACCGGCACACTCTGAATTGAGAGAAATAAAATGAGAGAGTCTCGTCGGTAAAAACCTTCGGGCACCACGAGGCGACGGGAGTAGAGAAACCAAAATGAGAGAGCTTGTTTAGTAAAAACTCGCAAAGAGTGCTATCAAGCGATGATAGGAAGAGAAATGAGAGAGGTCAGCCAGCGAAAACCCGCAAAGGGCGTTGTTGGCCGAAAAGAATGACGCCATCCCAAGAAAGTTTCGGCAGAGTGCCACCATTTTGGAATCACAGATCCATTCTGGTTCAGGAAAACGCAAGCTCTTAGAAGGTCAGACGTCCAGTCCAAAAAGCATGTCATATCATTGAAAACCAGCGTTATTTTCCTCAGATAAGTCTTTCTCATCCCGAAAAGGGTATTCCTTTTCTGATTTGTTTTCCCCTTTCTTTGTTTCTTTTCGAATCCCTTTCGCATTTTAACCCCGAGTTCAGGACACACCGGAAAGGACAGGTGGCAGGTTTGTTTGCACGGAATCCCGTCTCATGAAGGAAAGCACCTCATCTCGTTGATATGATTACCCAAGCATGATGAATCATGACGTTTGATGGTGTTCCGGAGTAAAGGAAAAAGAGAGAAATCTTGAAATCTTCCCCAGCAAGTCCACCTTCGGACAAATCCCCACAGAGTCTCCCCCTGTACAGAACCCCACAGAGTTTCTCTTTTGTACAATCTCCCACAAAGTCTCCCCAGTATAAAAAAAAAAAAAATCCCCGTTGGAATTTCATCAGCACATCCCCAACGAGCCCTTTTGTAAAAATTCCCCAACAAGCTTACCCCAACAAACCCTGGGAAACCCGTTTTGAAACAAAAACCCAGCACACTCCATTGTACAGAATCCGCACAAAGGATTCACTTTGTAAATATTCCCCCCACATAGCTTCCTTTTGTACAAGTTCCCACAGAACACCTCCAATAAAATCCCCGTTGAGAACCTTCAATCAAAACGGGACACAAAAAAAGAGGCCTTACGAGGCAAATCATCACAGAATCCGGAAATACAAGCCTGAGCAGTCTAAAGGTTTCGCCATTCGAATCAAATCAATGGCGGGACTTCGCAACAGAAATAGAGACGCAACAAAGCAATTGGGAACGATCAAGGTCACCGAACCAACCGTCGTTTCCGAACTAACAATTTTTCTTTGTCTGAAAAGTTGAAACAGGAATGATCCAAGACAACCATGCAAGAAGCGGGTGTCGCCCAAAGAAGAAGGTACACGGGTACAAGAAACATTTTTCCTTTTAGTCAGCATTAGGGTTTTAAACCCTAAACTGAACTTTTTCCTTTCAGCCAACATTAGAGTTTTAAACTCTAAACTGAGCTTTTCCATGCAATCAGCATTAGGGTTTTAAACCCTAAACTGAATTTTCCTTTTAGTCAGCATTAGGGTTTTAAACCCTAAACTGAACTTTTTCCTTTCAGCCAGCATTAGAGTTTTAAACTCTAAACTGAGCTTTTCCATGCAATCAACATTAGGGTTTTAAACCCTAAACTGAATTTTCCTTTTAGTCAGCATTAGGGTTTTAAACCCTAAACTGAACTTTTTCCTTTCAGCCAGCATTAGAGTTTTAAACTCTAAACTGAGCTTTTCCATGCAATCAGCATTAGGGTTTTAAACCCTAAACTGAATTTTCCTTTTAGTCAGCATTAGGGTTTTAAACCCTAAACTGAACTTTTTCCTTTCAGCCAGCATTAGAGTTTTAAACTCTAAACTGAGCTTTTCCATGCAATCAGCATTAGGGTTTTAAACCCTAAACTGAATTTTCCTTTTAGTCAGCATTAGGGTTTTAAACCCTAAACTGAACTTTTTCCTTTCAGCCAGCATTAGAGTTTTAAACTCTAAACTGAGCTTTTCCATGCAATCAGCATTAGGGTTTTAAACCCTAAACTGAATTTTCCTTTTAGTCAGCATTAGGGTTTTAAACCCTAAACTGAACTTTTTCCTTTCAGCCATCATTAGAGTTTTAAACTCTAAACTGAGCTTTTCCATGCAATCAGCATTAGGGTTTTAAACCCTAAACTGAATTTTCCCTTTAGTCAGCATTAGGGTTTTAAACCCTAAACTGAACTTTTTCCTTTCAGCCAGCATTAGAGTTTTAAACTCTAAACTGAGCTTTTCCATGCAATCAGCATTAGGGTTTTAAACCCTAAACTGAATTTTCCTTTTAGTCAGCATTAGGGTTTTAAACCCTAAACTGAACTTTTCCCTTTCAGCCAGCATTAGAGTTTTAAACTCTAAACTGAGCTTTTCCATGCAATCAGCATTAGGGTTTTAAACCCTAAACTGAGTTCTTCCTTTGTTCGGCGTTAGGGTTTTAAACCCCAAACCGAACCTCTCCCCAGCTAGCCGGTGTTAGGGCTCCAACCCTGAACTGAGCATGCATATCCTCTTTCATCAATTTTATGAACTTCCTGGTGAATAATTAACGAAATTTTCCTAGTGAAACTGGGGCAGAAAATTTCGTTCGTTTGTTTGTTTTTTCCCGCAGGTCTAACCTCGAGCCACACGGATCGAAATGACCTACGAGATGAGTCTCAACTCAGAATCAAAGAAGAAAAGACAAAAGAAGACATCCCGAGATATCAGAGTGAATGGAGAGCAGATCGACTCCAACATTTGACTAAGGCCTTGAACCCTACCAATCGCGTCTCACTCAGTATCCCGGAGATTAAACGAGTCGCCGCAACTCGCAAACATCAAGATTCAGGTCGAAGTCTACAAGCAAAATCAGCTAAGACCCAAGATCAAGTTGTAAAAGAATCATAGATAGGAATCTTGTAACTAGCAGTTGACATGCATATAAGTAGTTAGTTCAGTTTCCAATTTTCGTTTGGGTGTAATAAGGCGGTCAGTGACGTAGTAGTGACAACAACAACAGCAGTAGCAGCAAGCATTGCAATCCCATGGTAGTCCCAGCTACCAAAACTTCCCGAACTACATTGACCTGATTCCTGTTTAGCCCAGGATATGTAGGAAATCTTTGAAGCAAGATTCGGTCAGATCTTTCAAAAACATGCTTCATACGGAGTAGTCCATAGGCAAAAATCGCTCATACACGCTCACTTTATCTTTGCACGAAAACTCTTCGTGTTTCCGAACAAAGAGGGGCAGCTGTGAGCACGTGATTTTTGTTTTACGCGACAATCGCTCCAAAAGAATTAAAAATGTATGTGTCATGCGTAATTTAAACCATGACCCGTTTGTTAGATGGAAAATTACAAAAATACGCATTTTTTCTTTTGTCCTGATTTGTTGCCGTGTTTAATTTTACCTTCTTTTAACATTTTATATGCGTGAAATAAATATGTTAAGTGGTTAATTAATGGTCTAGTTTTATTTAATTAGGGTTGTATTTAGGAAATTAGAAATAAACAAGAAAGGGGGAAAATTTGTTTTAAAATGAATTTGGGTTACAAAACATTTGAAAACTGAAGCCCAAATGAATGGCCCAATCCACCGGTCCACACAGCCCACTCCCCAGGCATCAAAACGACGTAGTTTAACGCCAAAACTACGTCGTTTCAATGCCAATCCATCCCAACCATCCAAACCAAGCCGATCCAACGGTCCGGATCTCTCACCCGTAACCCCATTTGCCCGACCCGTTACCCGAACCAACTCTGCCCCCAACACTTGAAACGACACCGTTTCCCTCGAGTGGAAGGATCCTGGCCTTTCATCATGCCTCATCCAACGGCTGAGGTCCATCCACTCACTCCATATATAAGCTGCCCCTCATACCCCACCCCCTGTCCAAATACCCCTGCCTCTCATCACCCTCACAAAGAACCCCGGAACCCTAGAGCCGCCCCTATATCCCTTCACCAGAAACCCGGCGGCATGAACGCCGGTGACCCTACCCTTAACACCACAGAGGCTCTTCACCGTCCTGAACCCAAATCTACCAACCACACACCTCGAATCCTATCCCACCTTCTCGAATCTTCATTTGAAGATTCGAGTCGGAACCTAATCTACACCGATCGGCCCTAAATTCATACCAGACACTCCCCAGACCCCCTCGTGACCAAACCATACTTGGTTTGGTCCGAATCTAACCAGGGAAACACGAATCCCAAATCTAAGTTTTTGAACTCTAGTTTTCCCTGTGCATGTTCCGTGCTTTGTTCAAACTGAATAGATTAAGGTCTAATGGACCTTAATCGAGGTGTTTCTCATCCGAGAAACACTTTGTTTAAAAGTCCATTCAACCTTAAAGAAGGTCCGTTCAAACACCAGTGGATTTTTCTGATTTGTTCCTTAAAAAGCTTTAAGGTGAGTTAATTTTCTTTTCTTTATTTCAGTTCGTATGTTTGTGTGTTGTTAAAGGCCTGTCCGCATGGCCAAACTTTTTGTTTTGTGTTTTTGAACTGCTATTGTCCACCTTGGCCGGACCTCTGTATTCAGTCAGTTTCTTTCTTCATAATGCGTGTGTATAAATGTATGTTCAATTGAATCCGTAACTGGTCATTCATTTAGTTCTTAGGGCCTTTCTGTTTGACATTGCAAAATGAACCCCTTATGTGATACTGTTAAATGTCTGATTTTTGGCTACGATTGTATGTGTTAATGCTAATATAGTCGAGTCGACATGTGTCGTCAATTAGTTTCAACTGTCCGAACAATAACAAATCAACTTACTTCTGCTAAGCATGTGTTGAGTCAATTAAGAACCAGTTTTTGTTTACTTATAGCTTGTTTGAATTGATCAGTAATGTAAAAAGGATTGTTTTGTTTAAAGTTCTGAAATGGAGGGCATGTGCATTGGTGCACCTCATGTGCCTTGTGCACAGCCTGTTTCTCCTGCATAAAAGGGCTTTCAATTTTAAAATGGTTTGACAGCATATGCTGTCAGATATATTCTATTGCCCATACTTGCTTTTAGTTAATAAAATGGAAAAGTTAAATCTGCCAGGGAATGCGAATGGGGTTTAATACTTAATTAGCTAAAGTGGGACTGAAAATGGAAGGCACATGGGAGGGGCATGGTAATAGTCTAAACAGGCTGTTAAAAAGGGGTAAGGAGGGCTTATAAAAGAAGAGGACCTGGGAGATAAAAGAGAGACAGAATTGAGGGGAGAGACAGAATTGGGAGATACAGAATTGTGAGGATAGGAAAGAAAGAGAAAGAGTTGGCAGGAATAAAAAGAGAGCAAGAAAGAGATAAAAACAGATTAAGAAATCAGAAACTTGGTCTTGTTTGTCTGAAGTTCATTTATTGTCAATACGTTAGGCAGTGTTCTTTCTTCTAAATTTCAATCGAGATTATTGTTAGTGTTTTGTTACATTTGGTATATTCCGGAATTAGACTGTCTGGAGTATCACACTGTGTGCTGTTTCATCTGGTTGTTTCTCCTTCAACTCTAGTTCCATCTCGCAACAGAATCCTTTCTGTTGTGCTGTTCTGATTGCTGCCGCTATCTTGCTCACTATTGCTGCTGCATTTTTGTCCTGCTGCTACTGTTAATTCTGCTTTTTGCTGCTGCTGATTCCCCATCTTCTTCTTCTTCTCCTTTGCACTTTCAGCATTTTCAGGTACACATTTCAAGTCCCATATTGATGTAATTGAAACAGTTTGAAAGCATGAAATGAAAAAGGTTGAAGAAGTTCAAGCATTTGCTGTAATATTCATAGTACATTAACAGGCTTGTGAAAATTGATTAGTTTATAATCCAGCAGTTTGAAAGTATGTATTGATATTTGACTGAGTTTGCCCTGTTGTATTTTAACTCTGTAGTTGTTTGTTGATATGGGCATGTATGTTTCGACCTTATACGATACTGTTCCTGTTTCATTCAGTTATTTTTTAGTCAAGATTAGTCCACGTAAGTTTAGTTAAGTTCAACTCGAGAAGTGTTCGGATTAGGTGTTGTATTTCGTTAACTAGCACATGATTCTTTGTCAAATTAAAACATTTTACTTTGCCAGTTATCCTTTAATCTAGCCCAAATAAGTTCAGTTAAGTTCAACAAGAAATCTTTTCGTATGTGATGTTCGGATTAAGTATTGCATTTCATCAATCTCATATGTAATCTTTTGTTCGACCAAAGTATTTTCGTAAGGCATGATGCTTTCTTACTTTATAAGTAATTAATCAGAAATTGATAGGAGTCCGATTTAGACCAAGACATATACTTCAATTAGCATATATTTTTTTCGTTCTCCTATCTCTGGAAACAAAATAATAGAAATGTAGCCACTGTAGGGTACCCTTCTAAAATAATGAGACGAGCCTCGCCAAATAAAAAATGCAAATTGCGGGGCCCTCAGTAAATACATAACCATTGACTAGACTTTGGATTTGGTCGTTTAATGAACCTTCACGGCCTCTTCCTAAAATAACAATACGCTAGTTGCTTTAGGCGTACCTTTAATAATTTAACCTTCTTAAACTCGGGTGCACATTGATGTGACCCGAATCCAAATCTCAACGGAGTCGAAATGTGTTAACAACTACGGGTGCATTGATTGTGACGTGGTTCGAGATGCATTTTCATGACGTTGCAATTCTATAAAAATAAATGATAATAATAAAAGCGGTTTTAAACTTAATAAAAGCACATAAGTCACAACATGTATTTAAATCAGATATTTAGCCATTATAACAATTTAAGCGACCGTGCTAGAACCACGGGATTCGAGGGTGCCTAACACCTTCCCTCGGGTCAACAGAATTCCTTACTTAGAATTTCTGGTTCGCAGACTTCATTTGGAAAAGTCGAAAATTTCCTCGATTTGGGATTCAAGATAAACCGGTGACTTGGGACACCAAAAGCCAAACCTTTCCCAAGTGGCGACTCTGAATTAAATAAATAATCCCATTTCGAATATTGTCACTTAAATTGGAAAAACTCCACCCGCGCATTTTAACCCTTCGGGGCCGGGCGCGCAAAAAGGAGGTGTGACAAAGTTTAACTGTTCCAGACGGGTTTTGACCCATTCATCATCATCAATCTTTGCTTCGGCGATGATCCGAAGGGAAGGAATCTCAACTTCTGCAGGAATTACTGCTTCAGTGCCATATACCAACAAATAAGGAGTTGCTCCTACTGAAGTGCGAACAGTAGTGCGGTATCCCAATAATGCAAATGGTAATTTTTCATGCCATTGTTTTGAACCTTCTACCATTTTCCGAAGTATCTTCTTTATGTTTTTGTTGGCTGCTTCTACTGCTCCATTCGCCTTGGGCCGATATGGGGTAGAGTTGCGATGTGTAATCTTAAACTGTTGACATACTTCCTTCATTAAGTTGCTGTTAAGATTAGCACCGTTATCTGTGATGATCACCTTCGGGATTCCGAATCGACATATGATATTTGAGTGGACAAAATCGACCACAGCTTTCTTGGTCACTGATTTGAATGTCTTGGCCTCAACCCATTTGGTAAAATAATCAATAGCTACCAGAATGAACCTGTGCCCATTGGATGCTGCCGGCTCAATTGGTCCAATCACATCCATGCCCCAGGCAACGAAGGGCCATGGTGCCGACATTGTGTGCAACTCGGATGGTGGAGAATGAATCAAATCTCCGTGTATTTGGCATTGATGACACTTGCGCACAAAACTGATACAATCTCGCTCCATGGTAAGCCAATAGTAACCAGCTCGGAGGATTTTCTTTGCCAACACATATCCACTCATGTGGGGTCCGCAAACTCCTGAATGTACTTCAGACATGACAGCTGTAGCTTGTCTGGCATCTATGCATCTTAATAATCCAAGATCTGGTGTTCTTTTATACAAAACTCCTCCGCTTAAGAAGAATCCATTTGCCAATCGCCTAATGGTCCTCTTTTGATCTCCTGTGGCTTGTGCGGGATATATCCCCATCCTGATATACTCCTTGATGTCGTGGAACCATGGTTCACCATCAAATTCTTCTTCAACCATATTGCAATAAGCGTGCTGATCGTGGACTTGAATATGTATCGGATCTACATAAGCTTTGTCCGGATGGTGCAACATTGATGCCAGGGTAGCCAATGCATCAGCAACCTCATTATGGATTCTTGGAATATGTTGGAATTCCACTGATTGAAACCGCTGACAAAGATCATGTAGACATTGTCGGTATGGTATGAGCTTCAAGTCTCGGGTTTCCCATTCTCCTTGAATTTGATGTACCAAAAGATCCGAATCTCCCATGACTAAGATTTCTCGGATACCCATGTCTGCGGCTAGCCTTAACCCCAAAATGCAAGCTTCATATTCAGCCATATTATTGGTGCAATAAAATCGCAATTGAGCCGTAACAGGATAGTGATGCCCTGTTTCAGAAATGATTACAGCTCCTATCCCAACTCCTTTCATGTTAGCGGCTCCATCAAAGAAAAGTTTCCAGCCAGACTTTTCAATTCGATCCACCTCGTTGATATGCATTGTTTCTTCATCAGGAAAATAAGTTTTCAACGGCTCATATTCCTCATCGACCGGGTTTTCGGCTAAATGATCGGCCAGTGCTTGAGCCTTCATTGCAGTTCGAGTCACATAGATGATGTCAAATTCTGTGAGCAATATCTGCCACTTTGCAAGTCTTCCCGTTGGCATAGGCTTTTGAAAAATGTATTTCAATGGATCCAACCGAGAAATGAGGTAAGTAGTGTAGGATGACAAATAGTGTTTCAATTTTTGAGCTACCCATGTTAGGGCGCAACATGTCTTTTCCAGATGAGTATACTTAACCTCATAAGCTGTGAACTTCTTGCTAAGGTAGTAGATGGCCTGTTCTTTTCTGCCAGTGAGGTCATGTTGCCCCAATACACAACCAAATGAATTTTCCAAAACCGTCAAGTAAAGAATCAAAGGTCTTCCTGGCTCTGGCGGGACCAACACGGGTGGGTTTGACAAGTACCCTTTTATTTTACCGAACGCTTCTTGACACTCATCGGTCCATTTGACCGCAACATCTTTTTTCAACAATTTGAAAATTGGCTCACAGGTTGTTGTGAGCTGAGCAATAAACCTGCTGATGTAATTTAACCTCCCAACAAACTCATTACTTCAGTTTTGTTTCTTGGAGGTGGCAGTTCTTGGAGGGCTTTAATCTTTGACGGATCTAGCTCGATGCCTCGTCGACTGACTATGAATCCCAGCAACTTTCCGAATGGAACTCCAAATGCGCATTTGGCAGGGTTAAGCTTGAGGTTGTACCTGCGAAGTCTTAAGAAGAACTTCCTCAAATCCCCAACGTGGTTGGCCTGATGCTTTGATTTTATGATCACATCATCCACGTATACCTCAATTTCCTTGTGTATCATATCATGAAACACTGTGGTCATTGCTCTCATATAGGTTGCTCCGGCGTTCTTTAGACCGAATGGCATTACCCGGTAGCAATAAGTTCCCCATGGTGTGATGAATGTCGTCTTTTCTGCATCTTCTTCATCCATTAGAATTTGATGATACCCGGCATAACAATCCACGAAAGACCCTATATCATGCTTGGCACAATTGTCGATCAAAATATGGATATTGGGTAATGGGAAATTATCCTTTGGACTTGCTTTGTTGAGATTGCGATAGTCGACGCATACTCTAATTTTGCCGTCTTTCTTTGGCACAGGAACGACATTAGCTAACCAAACAGGATATCGAGTGACTCGAATGACCTTTGCTTCCAATTGTTTGGTGATTTCTTCCTTAATTCTCACACTCATATCAGGCTTGAATTTTCTCAGCCTCTGCTTGACAGGAGGCACCGTTGGATCGGTGGGCAATTTGTGGACCACTAAATCAGTGCTCAAGCCCGGCATGTCGTCATACGACCATGCAAAAACATCTTTGAATTCTATGAGTGCTTTAATTAACTCCTCTCGGATCTTTGGTTCGAGATGGACACTTATTTTAGTTTCCCGGACATTACTCGTGTCCCCTATATTGACGTCCTCGGTATCACTCAAGTTAGGTTTGATTTTTTCCTCAAAGTGAATTAACTCTTTACTAATCTCTTCAAAAACCTCATCTTCATCATATTCTGATTCATAATCACAATATATTTCTTGAATTATTACTTCGGAACCAGATTGATTTTTAAGACTGGGCTGAGGATTCCTCATGCATGCCATATCACTAGAGCCAGCGTAAAAGGAACTGTACAGAAAAGAAGAAAAAGAAAAGAAAGCTATTAGGAATGATAATAAAAAGGAAACTGCTTTTTATTGGATGATGAAAGATAACAAGGTTTTGCACACTTCAAACCAACTGTAAGATAAACTTTGGGATTACAACCTTGAAATAACCCAAACAAACTGAAAGAAAATCAAAATAAACTACCAAGACTCCTTTCGAATTGGGAGAGGAGTGGCTTTCCAATTATTGAGCTTTGTTTCTGGTCCAACGAATTGAACTTCTGCGTTGCTACACCCTTCTCCGCTTTCCAACATATTCACATCACTAAACAATTTCTCGAACCTTTCAATTAATTCCTTCTCAGGATTGACCCGGGATTTAGGAATTGTTGTTATCGGGCGATTTTTAGCGCCGGTCTTGACAAAAGACTTTGACAGATGTGGTACTGGTTTTGGAAGAACCCATGCTTGGTGTTTCAACTTCCTGGCCCTTATCACGTCATTGGCGGTGGGTATGAACCCTAAACCGAATGTTCCCCAGTTCTCGGGGAGAGATACTGGTTGTACAATTCCTTGCAGAGATAAGCCCAGACCTTTGCCGGGTATAAAGCCATTCTTTAACATTTCATAAGCTACCATGACTGATGCAGAGGATATCTTTGGATTCGGAAGGTATTTCCCTTCTGGAATTTTCTCTACCGACACCGTGTCGGACACTTGGTATACCCATGGTCCTTGGTCAATTTCTGTTCCCTCGACCGGTACAATGGTACTGTTGTGAGCATTTAAACTTTCTTCTCCATGCACGACTATTTCTTGATGATCCCATTCAAACTTGACAGCCTGATGTAGTGTTGACGGGACTGCTTTAGCAGCATGGATCCATGGTCGACCCAACAACAAGTTGTAAGAAACAGTTATGTCCAACACTTGGAATTCCATTGTGAATTCAACTGGCCCTATAGTTAGTTCCAACACTATGTCGCCAAATGAATCTCTGCTTCCACCGTCAAATCCTCGTACGCAGATACTATTCTTCTGGATCCTCTCCTCTTTAATTTTTAATTTGTTTAAAGTGGAGAGAGGGCATATGTTTGCACTGGACCCATTGTCAACCAATACCCGGGTTACTACGGAGTTTTCACATTTCACGGTGAGGTAAAGAGCTCTGTTGTGCTCGGTACCTTCCACAGGTAATTCATCATCAGCAAATGTAATTCTGTTTGTCTCAAAGATTCTGTTGGCTATTTTTCCCAAATGATTTACAGAGATCTTTTCAGGAACATGAGCCTCATTCAGGATTTTCATCAAAGCCAGACGGTGCTCCTCTGAATGGATCAGTAATGACAACAATGAAATTTGAGCGGGGGTCTTCTTTAATTGATCCACGACAGAATAATCATGGAGTTTCATTTTTCTTAAAAACTCCTCCGCCTCTTCTTCCGTCACAGCTCTCTTTGTTGGCGTTGGATTGTTTTTAGTTTTTCTCAACTCTTCGGGAGTAAAACATCTTCCCGAACGTGTCAAGCCTTGCACCTCACACACTTCTTCCTTGATTTCTTTGCCCTTGTATATTACAGTCACCCGTTCGTAGTTCCATGGGATGGCTTTGTTGTTGATGACCGGCAGCTGGATTACAGGTGCAATAATAACCTGATCTGTACGGGCTCCTTCCACGAATACAATGGGTTTGTTAGCAACCCCTGGTACTATTATTTTCGGCCTTTCTTGTTTTGCGGCAACTTTGTTCGATGATCCCTCATCGACTATCATAGACGGTTCACCACCATTCTTGTTATGCTTAGACACCGGCTTCTCCTCCATTAACTGCTTATCTGGCTTGGTTTCATGAGACTTGATCATCATGACAGTTTGTGACGGCTTCTTTGTCTCCCCATCAGCTTGTATGATTTCTATCATATTAGCCTCTTGATGGGCTGGCATTGGATTTCTATTGATATTTGGAGCTTCGGGGGTTTGAACCTCGATTTTATTAGTATCAATCAGCTCTTGTATTGCATTTTTCAAATGCCAACATTTCTCCGTATCATGGCCTGGTGCACCGGAGCAATATTCACAGCTAATGGTGTAATCCAGATTCTTTGGAGGAGGATTGGGTAGCTTGGATTGTATTGGTCTCAGCATGTCTAGCTGTCTCAGCCTGTGGAACAGACTAGTGTAAGACTCTCCCAATGGAGTGTAAGTTTTCTTTTTCTGTTCCCTTTCTCCCCTGAATGCTGGCCTAGGCCTGAAACCTGGTCCGGGATAGGCTCGTGGGTAAGTATTTGGTGTGACAGGAGCACGCCAATTGGTGTGAACAGGTGGCTGATTGTATGCTTGAGCATGGTTAATGGAAAAATGAGGCTCTGAAGGGTGATAGTAGTGTTGGGATGAATCATGGTGGTAAGCTGATTGGCGAGGTCGTTGTTGATTATAGTAAAGCGGTGAACCTCTGGGTCCCGACCAAATTCCTGAATCAACTACCGCTGCTTCCTCCCTCTTCTTTCTTCCGATTCCTCCTACCCCGCCTTGAATAGCTTGAGTAGTTGCCTTAATTGCTGAATAGCTCATGATTTTATTTGTCTTGAGGCCTTCTTCCACCATACCTCCCATCTTCACTACTTCGTTGAATGATTTCCCAACCGCTGAAACCAAATGGGCATAGTAAGTCGGTTCCAAGGCTTGGAGGAAGTAGTCTACCATTTCGCTCTCCTTCATAGGAGGATCCACTCTTGCTGCCTGTTCTCTCCACCGAAAACCATACTCTCTGAAACTTTCATTATGTTTCTTCTCAAATTTTGTCAAAGATAATCGATCTGGGATGATTTCCAGATTGTATTGGAAATGGTATGCGAATGCCTGTGCCAGGTCATCCCAGGTGTACCATCTCCCATGGTCCTGGCGTGTATACCACTCCAAAGCTGATCCGCTTAGACTTTGACTGAAGTAAGCCATCAATAATTCATCCTTTCCCCCAGCTCCTCGCATCTTGCTACAGAAACCCCTTAAGTGGGCTACTGGGTCACCGTGCCCGTTGTATAAGTCAAATTTGGGCATCTTGAAGCCAACTGGTAATTGTACGTTTGGGAACAAGCACAAATCTTTGTAGGCTACACTGACTTGCCCACCTAATCCTCGCATGTCTCTGAACGATTGTTCTAGACTCTTGACCTTCCTGAACATCTCTTCTTGCTCAGCATTTTTGGCTGGCTTGTCAATTTCGGTTGGGAGATCAAAACGAGGAGTGGTTGAATGAATTTCGGAGGCTTTGAGGGTGGGCTCCGGGGGTAATATTGGTTGTCCTGGGCCTGGAATGTAGGCTCACTAGGAGATTTGTGGAATGTAGCAGGGGAGGTGCTACGAAAACAGGAGTCATAGGTGGAGGAAAATATGGAACGTGTTTCGGAGGTGGAGACTGCAGTGTCTGAGAGGTGGTGCCTCGGTAGTGCTGGTAAATGGGGAAGTTTGGGGATAATTCAGTGGTGATATTATCCTGAGTTTGAGTCATTGATGGAGCAGGGTTATTTGGATAAGATGGGGGTAGCTGTCCTGTAGACCAGGCTTGGTACATCTCAGCCATTTGCTGTTTGAGCTTAAACATCTCTTCTTTCATTTTCCCGACATCCATCTCCTCTAGTTCCATACCTGTGTCAACATCAGGGATAAACATATTTTCGGGTATTGGTCCTTTTGATCTTGTGTGATAGTGATAATATGCCAGTATACTCTTTAGAGAAACTAACTGCTTGAATTCTGAAAATGAACAAACTTGTTAGTTTTGAGAGTTTAACACATATATAATCACACGTTGAGATGCAATGCTCCTAGACAAATAATCCCTTTCTATTATGCATTTGCTCGGCTGCTTGTGTCGTCCCAGCTTTCTTGAAATTTTTATTGTTATTCACTTTTATTTATTATATATATCTTTTATCGTGGTGGTCGAATCTTAGAGATTGCCTACGTATCATGCCTCACATGAATCAAACCTTGCGTAGTTTGGACCAAAGGCAATCACTTTTATTCATTACACAAAGATGGAATTACATTTGAAAACTTTAAGAAACTGGCTTGAAAACACACACTTAAAAAAAATAAAAGATACAATTCTTAACATCTCACAACGTGCCCCACTTTCCACTTTTGTTGTCAAATATTGGATTATCTGCTCAATGTGGGGCTTGACCCGGATGGCCTCCCAGCGTACGATACATCCTTTCCAACTCCATTACTAGATGACGAGCAAAAGTGGGCGCATGCTCTGTAAACCTTTCATAATCCATTCCTTGGCAGTTTACATAATTTTGAGATGTGAAGACTGCCAAGTCGTGGATTTGTGCCCTGAAACCTTGGAGACGTTGGTCTTGGTCTTGCAATTGCTGCTGACGAGTGGTGGTTATATCTCTGACACGGTTTTCACGATCTAGAACTGATTCTAATAGAGCTCGGAGTCTGGCCTGCTCTAATCTTGCTTGCGATCTTTCCCTGTCGAGGTCTGCTTGTTGGTGTTCTCTGTTGCATCTTCTTGCCTCTTCTAGTTGTGCACGAAGCTGGTCTTCTGATCGCATCCAATAGTCCTTTTCCTTCTTGAATTGTGCCTTGTCTTTTTCGGATTGCCTATCCTGGCGTTCCTTGTTAGATCTGGCTTCTTCGTTTAATTGTTGGATCCTTTCTTTTGCCTTGCTCAATGCCCTTTCGTTTTCCGCAAGAATGGAATCATAATCTTGCATTCTTTCAAAGAGATTGGCGATGGTTTTTTTATCCTTCCAGTTCCTCTTTGGCATTTCAGAAACTCTTTTCATTTTTTGGAATCGGGCATGAAGATTTTCATTCTCACAAGCTAGACTCTTCTTCTCGCCTTCAGCTTCTTGTGCTTGCAAATCTTTCTCCAAACTGAGGCTTCTTAGATTTTCTTTTAGGGCATGGATAGTTGCTTTGTACCCTTTTTCCTTTTCTCCCCAGATCAACCGTTCTTGGATTTTATCACTGAAGTTTTGAACATGGGGTCTTTTTGTTGGCCTTCTTAGCTCAGGCTCTGATACATCATCTACGCGAGACCGTTTTTCAAACCACCTTGCATATCCAGGATTTATCTCACCCTTTGTAGCGTCTGGGACTTGAGTATCACTTTTCAAGTATCGGCACCCATTCCACATCTGCTGAAGTAGAGCCTCGGGAATAGTGGCTTCTGGGTGTAATTCGATTACTTGCACACTCAAATCTTCATCATCAGGAACTATTTGATATCTCCCTAATTGCCTTAGGACTCTCAGTGGTGCATATGGCTGAATGCTTCTCAATCCCAATAGTAGTAGATAACTATTTGAGGCTGACATGTGTATTACTTCCCTCATCGGGAGCCATCCCAGAGTCCATTCAATTTGATTTGCCGTTAAAGCCTTTAGATGAGATACCCATGCTTCTATCCCTTCTGGAGCTTGATAATTTTTTGTTCTTTCCTCATAGCTCTCGATGCAATTAGCATTGTTTGACCCATACTGTATGATCTTGGGCTGTTGTTGGAGATGCTCCATCACCCACATTTGCAACAAAATTTTGCATCCTTCGAAGACCTTTGCTCCTGATTTACATAAAGTCAAAGCCCGATAAATGTCTGATAGAATGATGGGGACAAAGGTGTGATTTTCTTTGGTGGTGAGGATTTGCACAATTTTTGCGGTGCGAATATCAATTGTTCGCTCTTTATTTGGGAAGACCATGACTCCTAGAAAAGTCACCATGAAAGCAAATCGACGGTGAATCTGCCAAGTGTCTTTGTTTTGCTTATTAGTAAGGCCTTTCTCATGAATTTCGAACCCATCTGACTTTCCGAACCTTGAATACAAAAAGTTGAAGGAACAACATCCATTGATGACGTTGTTTTTCCTGATTTGACTGCTGATGTTCAGAAGACCGAAGAATCGATGTACCGAAGGAGCCTTTGTGAATATCAAGCTTTGATTTCTTAAACTTCTGTCAAAACCAGCATATCCAGCTATCTCCTCTAATGTAGGAGTAAGCTCGAAGTCAGAGAAACGAAAAACATTGTGAACAGGATCCCAGAAAGTTACTAACGCCGCAATCAGATCATCACGGGGTTTAACTTTCATAATGTCCGTGAGATTTCCCAAATGCTTGACGACCCATTTTTGACCGTCTTCGCCTAAATCATACCACCACATTTGAAGCTGACATAGAAATTCTTCCGTACTTGTGGATGAGGGGCTTTGTGTGGTGCTCATTTTGTATCTGAAATTTAATTTTGATAAAGTCAAAATTCATTTTGAAAATTTATACTAAAAAAAATCATTTTCGATTTTTTTTTATTTATTAAATACCTTTATTTCAAAATTTAAAACTATATTTTTTTTCGAAATTTTTAAAACAACCCATTTTATTCCTTTCTTCTTACCATGATTTTATTTAAGCTGGTCAACAAGCATGTTCGAGGCAAATGAATGCACAAGTAACAAGTAGGATGCATCATGATGGTCTTTTTATTTTGGGTTCACCTGTCCTAGACAGACCCAACCCCTGTGTTGAGTCTCCAAGGCCAAATGCATATGATGCAAATATTCGTTCCTACTAGGGATCCGGTACATGGCTGAGTTATTCTAAGTGTAAAACCTTAGGTTGATTGTTCTAAACCTGGCTTACCCAAACGGACAGTTTGAGCCGAAGCGGGGGCAACGTACCGGGAGCACGAAAGTCTGCCCGGCCTAGTTACTTGTCCCAACTCCGTCTTATTTGGTATGACTTTAACAGAAAGGTGGGTCACGCGCACGTGTACACCATAAATTCAGAAGACTCAGAAAGAAGGGGGTTTCGTAGCAGTTGTATATATTCACAATTCAAATAATATTAAAGCGGTAAAAAAAAACATTTAGCATATTAGCATATAAACAGTTGAAAATCATATAGTAAATAAAGCCAATTAACACAGATATTTTAAGCTCGAATTCTTTAAACCATGAACCAATGGTTCTGGGTTACAATAACACTAGTTATCCCCAGCAGAGTCGCCAGAGCTGTCGCACCTCCTTTTTACCGCACCCGCGGGGCGCGTGGGGAGTTTTCTCCAATTGAAGGACAGTCGAAACGGGATTTATTTAATTATTTCAGAGTCGCCACCTGGGAATTTTAAGGTGTCCCAAGTCACCAATTTTAATCCCTGAATCGAGGAGAATATGACTCTGTTTATTATTCTGCGAACCAGAAATCATGAGTAAGGAATTCTGTTAATCCGGAAGAAGGTGTTAGGCATTTACGAATTCCGTGGTTCTAGCACGGTCGCTTAACTATTTTTATTATTGGCTTAATTATCTTGATTTTTACTAAATACATTTTTATTGCATGATTTTACTACCACTTTTTACTTATTGTTTACAATTATATGGACGAATTACGCGTACGTCTATTCGTACTATATATTTTTTATAAGTACCAGGGATTGTGCCACGCGTACGTGTACACAATAAAATTGTCCATGTTATATAAAAATATATATTTGAAGATTAAAAATAAAATCGGGAACATCATCATCCTTTTATTTGGACAATGAACTACACATCTCGGGTTATATGAAATTATTTTGACATCCGCGGAGAAATCCTTTAAAATACTCGCTCGAAATTGCGCGTACGCATAATCCGAATTTGCTTTTAAATATAATCAGGGTACGCGAACGCATCCCTAATTGCGCAAAATACTGTAATGGTATTATGGAATTTCCACAAATTGTTTATTATATCACGAGAAATCTCCTTTTAAGATACCCTTTAATTCTTGAAAAAGAATCCACAATTTATTAAATGTTGCCCGTCGATTAGAATTTCCGCGTATAATTTATGTTCATCCAAGACTATTCAAATTCAAAATAAAGAATAAGAACATGATTAATACTATTCTTCACAAATACAACATATATACATATACCAAAGAATGAGGGACATATGAAACTCACAAAATGATTTATGAAGGGAAGAAGTATTTTTGAACAATTTTTATTTATTTCTTATTTAGTGCAAATTCTATTTCTACTTACCATTGATATAAGTATTGCAATTTATGCTTGTACACCTCATTTTATTCTCATATACTTGCTTTTGATCTAATTGGCCTAATTGTTTGGTTAATTTATTTATGAGGGTGAATAGGCATCAAGTTGATAAGAAAAGAATTATTATTCAAATTGATTGACAACATTGCCTTACATGCGGCGTATTTGTATGTCTTGAAACATTCATAGCATTTTAACATCATAATGAGACATAACAACTCAACTCACCATCCACTAATGGTTCTATAGATACCTGTCATCATACCACATAAGAACGTACAACTTATATCATTCCATCCATAACTAAATCAAGTATCAGAATAAACTAGCAATATGGTTTTGACATTTTCACTCTATTCTAACAACGCCACAAGGCCTAGTTAATGGCCAATCTTTATGCCATGTTTCCTACCTTGACAGTTCAAATATGACTAAACTAATGAGATGAAGGGCTAACATTATTACAAAGCTTTATACGAACTTTCAAAGTAAGACAATTAGCTCATAGCTATCAAATTGAATTCACTACTAATTAACTATCATGAAACAAAAATGAAATTTAAATTGATGAACTTGGACAAATGGAAAACAGAATTGCAATTCAAGCTTCATTGATTAGTCATGTTGAATCTCTTTCCAACATGAAATTTAAAAGACATGTACCTGAAAATGAAGGTGGAAGGAGTAAATTCCAGCAGTAGCAGCAGTAACAAACTCAGCAAAATACCAGTATTCCCACAGATTTGAGCAATAATAAGACCCGAAGAAAACAGATGCACAGTACAGTTATTTTTAAAAAAACACTTCAGATGTTAACTGAATCAGTGGAACCAAATAAAGTTGAACAGATTCAACAAAAGAACAATATTTCAGATTTCAGTTTCTTTTCGGTTTCAAATTCCCATTTTTCTGATTTCTGTTTCTGCTGTTGTATCTCTGTGTGTGTGTGACTGTTCTCTTTTGTTTCTTTTCTGTTTCTTTTTCCTCTCTAAAAAAACTCTCACTGAAAACTGATATTCAGTCCTAACATCTCTATCTGAAAATTGATTTCTCTTTCTCTCCAAATTCTTTCTTCAAAATTTGATCTTAAAATCTGTTTTTCTTTAGATTTTTTTTTAAAATCTCTTCCAGTCCCCTTAAGCTCTATCTCTCTGTCTAAAAACTGTATCCTTTCAGATTTTTTCTTCCTCTCTAAATTTCTTAAAGTTTCTTCAAGTTTTTTCTCTGTCTGACAATTTTTCTCTCTCAAAACTCTCAGTCTCCTTTCTTTTTCTTTCTTAAAATCTTCTGTTTTTCAGATTTTTTCTTTTTTTCCTCTCCTAAAATCTCTCAAACTCTCTTCCAGTTCCCCCCATTAAGCTGCCCAGCTCCTGTATTTATACAGGGCTGGTCCTATGCTTTTTAAGTGCTTCTTGGACCCCTTTCTTCTTTTAAAACAGAAAGTTCCATTACAAACTACTTTTTAATACATTAAATGATCCTATCCTGATTTTAAGCAGCCCATTACCCTTTGTTCCCCATTATTACTCATTAACTAATAGCCATTATCACTCCACTATCAGCTCACTTTTATATCATATTACCCTCACTATTCTGTCCAAAAATGTCCCAGATTTTCTACTGTAATTAATGTTATTACTGTCTTAAATTCAGAATTTCACAATACAGATTTTAAAATCTGTTTAAGCAGCTATAACCAATCCTAAAGTTTGGACTGAATTCTGATTAAAAATGTAACTCCTAACACAATTACATCCAATCAAACATTGGTAGAATCATACTGAATTCAGAACCAATCATCATAGCAACATATTACACTGAGTTCAGTAACTGAGCTTTAACTTTGAACAATAAATCAAACAAACACAGGAGCATTGTCAATATACTGACAATGCCCTGTTCAGAAAACAATATATACACATCATACATTTGAAATTACTGATTTGCAAACAAACATGATTTAATTGACAAGTATTAATCAGTAGACTATTTACAACATTTGTCCATAATCAGTCTAAAACAATAGAAGCAGACTGTTTTTATTAGCATTATCATAAATGAGAATTCATAATATAACTAATCGACGAACTTAATCGAGTCGATTACTTACATTATGAACAATCACAACCAACAGAAACAGTTTCATATTTTGATAATATAGACGGGCATGAGACAAAATGACAGAACTAATCAAAACAAAAAATATAAAAAATCAACGAGTTATTAAAACAAACAAAAATACATACAGAATATACAAACAGAAATAGAAAAGTACCTCTGAATTTTAATCAGACTCGAACTCAACTCGGCTTCGGATTTTGTTTGAAATCAAACAGACCTTAGTCGAAGTATTTTCCACTGAAAATACTTCGACTAAGGTCGATTAAACCTCAATCTTTATTCAATCTGAACAGAATCCAAAAGTTTGGTATTTTTAGGGTTCTTGAAAGTTCGATTTGGGATTTAACCATTTCTGGTCAGATTCGAGGAGAACCAAACATGATACAAGGGTGAGGGTAGCCTAGGGGTCATTTGGTGTCAGCTTAAAACAGATCTGAGTTTGTTCTTGTTTGGTCCGAATCTTCAAAAGAAGATTCGAGAAGCTTGGAACTGATTCGAGCCAAACAAACAATAGATCCATACTCAGGGTGGTTAGGGGAAGCTATGGTGTCGATTTGGGGCTGTTAGGTTTAGATCTAAACTCGGCTCGAATCTTCAAATGAAGATTCGAGAACCTTCAAGCAGATTCGAGCCAAGTGGCTAGCATAACTGGATAGAGGATGTTCAGGGGGTTCTAGGTTGTTAAGGTGGTGACCGGCGGCGTTGATGCCGCCGGGTTTCAGGCTTTGGGGTCTTAGGGCGGCTAGGGTTAAGGGGGGGTCTGAGGAAGGTGACGATGAACAGTAGAGAGGGGGGTTTAGTTAGGGGGGCCGGGGTAGGGGTCTGGAACTTATATAGGGGAGGGGTGGATTGATCTTGAACGTTAGATCAATCAGAATGAGTGGCCAAGATTCATTCATTAAACCAAACGATGTCGTTTGGTTTAATGCCAGGGTCGGGCTGAGTCGGGGGGATGGGTCGGGTAGAGGGTTCCGGGTAAGGGTAGTGTATCTCAGCCGTTGAATTGATCTAATCTAACGGCCCTTAATGAATGATCACCAAACGACGTCGTTTGGCGTAGCTGAATTGGACCGGTACCTGGGCTGTTTTGGATTGGGCTGTGGGGGTGGGTTAAAATGGTTTGGGCCTGATTGTTTTGTTTAAGATTTGGCCCAGATCCGTTTTACCCACTTAATTTCTACTTCTTTTAATTTCCTAATTAAATTCCTAATTATTAAATTCTTAATAAAAATAATAAAAACAAAATTACCCTTACAAAGATAAATTTCCTATTAATACATAGACAAAACATTAATCACACAGTGAAATATTTAAAATAGAACTATTGCATATTTTTGTGATTTTATTTAAATTATCTTTTAAATACATAATTAAATCCTATATGCATGCAACATGTATTTTATTTTATTTTTCATTTTATTTATGACAAAGTAAACATTTATGGTCATAACACAAATATTTAACACCACGCAAATTCAAAAATTACACAATAAAAGAAATTTATTTTATTTTTTGATTTTATTTTGGAGTAGTTTTCGTAAGGCAAAAATCACGTGCTCACAACATCATTGAACATTGTTGTGCATGAGCCAAACCTGATTCTATGGGATCATAACCTAGATATCCCCTCTATATGTTGTGTGTTATGGTTGGTTTATAGGCATGACAACACCATCTATTACTGTGCGTGCCCAAACCTGGTCCTTGCCTAAGGATATATGCTCCTTGCAATGTATTTCCCAAACCCCTGACCCTTTTTGCAATTGCTGATTCTGTGATTTTAGCTTTACTGCTACTGTTTTCAACTCACCCCTCTCCCCCCTCCATTCTCCACTCAGTTCTAAATCTCTACTCCTGCACTTCCACCATATTCTTAGACTTAAGTTCTGCCCATCTTGTGTGAGCCTTGCCTTGGGACCCATGAGCTCCCTCTGAACTTGGACACATAAGGGCTGGCCCTTCCACACTGCACTCATCTCTATTTGGTTATGCAACTTGGGTGTGAGCACTGCCCGGGGTCCTCTTGAGACCCTTAGGGAACTTTGGCACACTCAAGTCTGAGAAAGGCTTTGAAACAATGGCACTTGAGGTGGTTTATTCCATAACTCAGAGAGGAAGTCAAGAATCAGGCTTCCTCTGGTTGTAACTTTTCTTTTGTGCTTCCTTGATGTAAGTCATTGTCTAGTTTGTAATAATTTTGTAATAAACATTTGGGGGCTTGGCTAGTGAAAGGGACTGGGTAATTATGCATGTTCAAGGGTAGATATTACGTCTATAGGATCTAAAATTTTGCATGTTTAATTTTGCAATTTAGATATCATCTGTTGTTCTGCATGTTTAATTCTACATCTAGATACCATGCCTATAAGATCTAATTTCATTAAACTTCTGAATGTTCTACATTTAGAGAATATGCCTATAGGACCTAAATTCTGCATATTGAATTCCGCATTTAGAAAACTTGTCTATAGGACTTGTCTCAACTTCTGCATTACCACACTTAAACACCATGCTTAGGAACTAACTGGCTAAAATCAGATATCATTTTCAGTACCCATTTTGTCGAAATCATGCTTATAGGGATACTGCATGCTTCAATTCACGTTCGACTAGATATTATGTCTATAGGAATTAAATTAGTAATAATCAGTGTTTATAGAATCTGAAATCAGACTAATCTAAAATCAGTTGGCTTCAACTAGTTTTTTAAACAACTCTCTCACTTCCTATTAGTACGGTTTATAAAGCATGCCTATAAAATTTCAGATCGTTCATCTTCAAGTGTTACTGCTTTGCTTCATTCTAAATAGATACCATGTCTATAGGATCTCACCTAAACGCTTAGGCAAGCCTTAGGTGATAACAACCATAAAATTGAATCCACCTTCGTTTAGTTAATAACTGCTACAACCAGCAGGCAGGCCTGATTTGGACTTCTTATCTGAGTTATGTAATAAACTGATCTGCCTCAATGATTAAAGTTCCCCTTGCCTTAGTATTTTGAATTAAGACCTTGATTGTGTTTAAGTCGTGCTACTTATGTGCTTTGTTTGAGGAGGTATACATGAGCCTCTTATTTGTTATATGTTTCCCCTTAATGTGCAGCCCCTATATGTTTTGCATGTCGCCTTAGCTTTTTCATCTTTAAAACCTAAAATCAGCCTAATATCCCTCCCCTTTATGAATAGTAGTCCTAAACTCCTCCAGGACTGATAGGAAGGGACGAGTAGTAGCATCCAATAGAGGTCGAGACCATTCCGTGCTTTAATACCTTAACGGGGTAGGAAGGGTAGATATGGATATGATGATCGGTGTGCTAATACCACGTGTATCCCCTCTATTGAGGAGTGTCATACCGGGTATCGCATTGATGTGATCCATATTAAATACAAACCTAGGACCCCTTTCCCTTTTATTTGCAAACTTCTTTTTTTTTCAAAACTCGTCTTTTAACTACCCTTTCAAAACTCTTATGTGTTTAAATCCCCTACTATTTGAGGCTATATTTGTCTATTTGCTAAATCACACAAATTCACAATAAACTGTCTGGCCGGGAACCACACTAGTGGATCCTGAGGGGTGCCTAACACCTTCTCCTTAGGATAATTTCAAGCCCTTACCCGATCTCTAGTTATCAAACAAGCTTAGGAGTAGATCTTATAGGTGTCCTAATGCACCTTAAATCATTAGGTGGCGACTATTCAAATGCAAAAACTCAATTCCCAAAAGGAATTAGTTGTCCCATGCCCAAAATGTCATAAACCAGACTTCCCGATTGCACCAAGAGGGAAAAAGGGGGCACGAAAATATCGGATTAGAATTTTTATGCTTTGGTTAGATCCGTTGGGTGATTTGGGACTTAAGAGCATGATCAGAATGTATTTTGGAGGCCCGTAATTGGCGAAATTGGAATTTTGGCATTTTTCGGTTGATAGGTGAGATTTTGATATAGGGGTGGGAATGGAATTTCGGAAGTTGGAGTAGGCCCGTTATGTCATTTGTGATGTGTGTGCAAAATTTCAGGTCATTCAGACAAGGTGTCATAGACTTTTTGATCGAAAGCGAATTTGGAAGTTTTTGGAATTCTTAGTCTTGAATCCGATGTAATTTTGGTGTTTTGATATTGTCTTGAGCATTCTGAAGGTTGGAACAAGTTTGAATGATGTTATGGAATATGTTGGCATGTTTGGTTGAGGTATCGAGGGCCTCGGGTGAGTTTCGGGTGGTTGAACGGATCATTTCATGTTGGAAAAAGTTGCAGAAACATTGTTGTTGGTGTTGCAGGTTTTTGACCTTCGCGTTCGTGATGGATGTCCCGCGTTCGCGAAGGGTTAGGATGTGAGGCAGTGGAGTTAGCCTTCATGTTCGCGAAGGTGGTCCCGTGTTCGCGAAGGGCTGAGGTCAGAGGTCATCGCATTCGCGAGGGTTTTCCCGCGTTCGCGTAGTAGAAGTGGAATAGCTGGGACCCCAAGGCATTTGTCCTACGCGTTCGCGTAGTAGAGGTTGCATTCGCGTAGTAAAGGTCGCGTTCGAGAAGAGGTGAGCCAGTTGTGCATCGTGTTCGCGAGAGGGTCCTCGCATTCGCGTAGATGGAATTTTAGTCAGTGAAGCTTTGTGCTTCGCGAACGCGAGGGTGCTGCCGCGTTCGCGATGAAGAAAATATTTGGGCAGACAATTATTATTTAAAAATCGAGGGTTTAAGTCCGATATCACAAAAGCCATTGGAGAGCTCGGGAGAAGGTGAAATTTGAGGAGATTTTCAGTAGAGAAATTGGGGTAAGTATTCTTCACTCATATTTGGTTTAATTCCATGATTTAGTCTTGAATTTTCATCATTTAATTTGAGAAATTAAAGTGGGAATTGGGGAAAAATGGAAGAAAAGTTTGAGAATTCTTTTGGGGATTTGAATGGGCAATTGAGGTCAGATATTGATGAATTTGATATGGGTAGACTCATGAGAGGATGAGGATTCTATTGATCTGATTTTTATCGGATTTCGAGACGTGGGCCCGGGGGCCAGGTTTGAGCAATTTCAGAATTTTTGATGTAAATTGGATATTTTCGAATGGGCTTTGTTCCTTAGAATATTTTGATGGTATGACTATGCTTTTGGCTAGATTTGGAGAATTGGGAGGCCGAGTTGAGAGGAAAAGGCATCGCGGGCTAGAGTTTGGACCGGATTGAGGTAAGTAATGATTGTAAATGATGTCCTAAGGGTATGAAACCCCGGATTTCACATCGTTGTGCTACTTTGAGGTGACGCACATGCTAGATAACGGACGTGGGGTCGTGCACCATTGGGGAATGTGACTTAGTCCATCCTGTATGACTGTTTAACCACGTATTTGATTAAAAACTATTTGCTATCATCATGTGTTTGGGCTGAATGCCATATTTGGTCCTTGTGCCAACTGTTTTGGACCCTTAGGGGATTTTTACTACTATTCCTCATTATTTTGACTTCATATTTGTACTCAGTCATGTTGTATTCTACTGTTTTCATAACTCAACTATATTTACTCTGTTTTGACATCTTAAATGATATTTTGGGCTGAGCATCATGTTTTACTGTTGCCCGCGTGGCTAGGGAGATTTCTAACTGACTGAGGCTGAGGGCCTGTTTTGTGAGGATACTGTGGGATCAGGCTGCGCGCCACATCAATGTTGTACTGATTCATGATTCTGAGGCCGAGGGCCTGATTTGTTACGCCACGAGGTGGCTTGATATGAGGTAGAGAGCTTGTTTGATTATGTCTCGAGATGGCTTGTTATTGCGCTTGGGCCGTAAGGGGCCCCTCCCGGAGTCTGTACACCCCCAGTGAGCGTGAGTACCCAGTTTGTGATGTGATATAGCCTGAGGGGCTGATGTTGTTTCATGTTATTGCCCGAGGAGCTGGTACGAGTGATTGTGAGATAGCCCGAGGGGCTGATTCTGCTGGTCTTTTGCCCGAGGGGCTGGTTTTATGTGTTTATCTTTTCTCACTGCTTTTCCATTCACTCGTTTAACTGTTAAAAGATATTTTAAATAAGCTTATACTGAACTAAGGTGTTTTTATAAGTTTTCACTGTTTTATTTTATTGTATTGGTTTTATAGTGGCCCCTTGTAGCATTTTGTTGTGTTTTACGTGTTTTCTTATCGCTCAGTTGCCTTTACTTTTATTACTCACTGAGTTGGAGTACTCACATTACTCCCTGCACACTGTGTGCAGATTCAGGAGCCTCGGGTCTTGCTAGCGAGGGTTGATTGCTTCCAGCAGCCTGTTCGGAGTTCACTAGGTAGCTGCTCGGCGTCCGCAGCCCAGTGCTTCTCCTTCCTATCTTTATTTTCATTTGTATTGGATTTGTAGTAGACTATGTAGACTTTTCCTACTTTTTGACAGTTGTTTAGATGCTCATGACTGGTGACACCTCGATGTCCGGCTGTATCTATTTCCGCACTTGTTCTGTTTCACTTAATTTTGGGGATTTATTACTTATTAATGACTTAAAGTGAATTATTATAACTGTTAATTGTATTAGGGGTTTGTGTCAGTTGGCATTGTCTCCACGAGAGGCGCCATCACGACCGGGTCCGGTTTGGGGTCGTGATAGTTAGCTGCAATCACTGGTTCATTCTTCTTTAGCTTTTCAGATCAAGGCAGGACATGCAAAGCTTGTGACTTCAATCATATCTTGAGCAGTCTGCATCTTTTCTCCACTTCTACACTTAGAGTTCAACTTCCTTTCTTATTTTTCTTTTCTTTTATTTGGATTGAGACTTCTTCTTTTGGTCATCTCAAACCTCGTGCGTTATGGTAAAAATATGTTCAGGCACCAAAACAGACAAACAAACGAAATTTTTCTACCCCAGTTTTCATTAGGAAAATTTCGTGAGTTATTGCAACAAAATCTAAACTATTTCTTTATTGAAAGCAATAAAATCAGGATTGTGTATCCTTGAGAAAAAGAGATTAGGGAGTGGAGACCCTATATCTAAAATAAAATCAAATGGGGATCGAAGGCCCTAAGTTGGAAAGATTACCAGGTTATGCTGGCATCAACAAGGGAGTGGAACCTTGTGCCAGAAAAGATTACCAGGTTATACTGGCAAAGCTAGGGAGTGGGACCCTATGATGGAAAAGATTAACAGGTTATGCTGGAAAAATCATCGGGTTATGCCGAAATGGTCCTCGGGTTATGCCGGGAAAGTTATCGGGTTATGCCGGAATCGTCCTCGGGTCATGCCGGGAAAGTCATCGGGTTATGCTGGAAAGGTCCTCGGGTCATACCATGAAAGTCATCGACTTATTCCAGAAAGGTCCTCGGGTCATGCCGGAAAAGTTATCGGGTTATGCCGGAAAAGTCCTCGGGTTATGCCGGGAAAGTCATCAAGTTATGCCGAGAAAGTCATCGGGTTATGTCGGAAAGGTCCTCGGGTTATGCGGGGAGATTCGTCGGGGTATGCCGAAAAAGTCCTCGGGTTATGACGGAAAGGTCCTCGGGTAATGCTGGGAAAGTCATCGGGTTATGCCGGAAAGGTCCTCGGGTTATTACGGGAAAGTCATCGGGTTATACTGGAAAGGTCCTCGGTTTATGCCGGAAAAATCATCGGGTTATGCCGGAAAGGTCCTCGGGGTATGCCGGGAAATTCATCGGGTTATGCCGAAAAGGTCCTCGAGTTATGCCGGGAAAATCATCGGGTTATGCCGGAAAATCATCGGGTTATGTCGGAAATAACTAAGGAGTGGGACCCTATGTTGGAAAAGATTACCAGGTTATGCTGGCATCGACTAGGGAATGGGACCCTATGTTAGAAAAGACATAGCTAGAGATTGGAGACCCTATGCTACCATTTTGAATTTTTCTTCTTCTTTCTTTTCATTTCACTTTTCATTTTATTTAGGAGAATGAATAAAGAGTTTGAAGGGGACTTCCCTTTTTCGGGTTAACTTTTGTTGCAGACCCGTTTTGGTCTCTGCGTACTTTGCTTTTATCGAAATTGCTCCTTGTGGAGTTGTTTTGGATTGTTCCTGTTTACTTGTTTTCAAATCAAAGAACATTTTGTTAGTTTGAAATGGTGGTTGGTTTTGTGGCCTTGATTGTTTCAATCACTTGATCTTGGCCCAGCTCTTTCAATAAAAATCTCTATTGCTCGCTGGCTCTCTGGAAATTGGTTTCATTTCTAAACCCAGGATCTTGACTTTCCCAAATTCCACATGATGATTGACCTGTGTGGGGCTTGGCCTTTTTCTATCTTATTTTGCCTTTATGGGAACATGACTTTGATTTCCTCTATTTTCGAGAGTTTTTGACTCTAGAGCATCGGCCATCATGGCCAGTCGAGGTCGACTCGATGCACCTGCTGAGGCTGGGTGCTTTGTTGAATTTTAGCTTTTTCTCAAACAAAACCCCGTAAAACTAATCTTGCCATCTTTTCTGGAGGAGAATTAGACCGAAAGGGATTCAAATAAAAGTAAACAACGGACGTGATAATGAATATATATGAGAAGTGTTCCTTTCGGGGAAAGGAAAGAAGGACTTATCTATAGTGTATGCAGACTTCAATAGACATGATAAGCTACTTGGACTGGATACCTGATCTGTGCAAACCATCCAACTCTCATAAACCCATCATAACCCATATCTCAAAACCGAGAAACCTTGCCAGGACTCTATCAGTACCGATGGTTGTAAGGGATATCTTTTCGATCAGTGGCATCCTTTGCGGGTTTTCACCAACTGACCTCTCTCATTTCTCTTCTCGCCGTCGCCTTATAGTGCTCTTTGCGAGTTTTCACTAACAAGACTTTCTCGTTTTCAATTTCTCTGCTTACCATCGCCCTATGGTGCCCGTGTGGATTTTCACCAATAAGACTCTCTCCTTTTATTTCTCTCATTTGATTATATCAGATCCAAATAACCACATCCTCCAATTTTGAACATCTTTACCGATTGATCAGAAGGACTTTGAATAGGATTTGGGGTAAAAAAAGTTTGGACTGAATTACAACTTTGGAACCTTTCAGGCGAACCGTCGCCGAACCATTATAAATTCTACCCCAGCTTCAACTTTTGGAGAAATATGGATTTTTGTTTTGGTGTGACTGAACCTCCAGAGAAAGGCTGCCTACGTATCCTTTCGGAATCAAGTTGAACGTAGTTTAGGAAACTTTGTTTTTGATTTTTGTTGTTTTGTTTTTGTTTTTTGTTTTTACAATATTTTTGGGTTCCAAAGAGGGTAATCAAAGAAAGGTAACTAGCTCAAAGGGTTTGCAAAGGGTTAACAGTGTTTGGGTAGCGAGAATGAAAGCCTTCATCATCCCAATCGGAGAATATCTATACCACAGAAGGGTTAAACGTAATACCTTTTGACCGTGTCTGCATTGACAGATGTTTCAAGGTCATTTCCTTTAATGTCTCCCAAGTAAAATGCTCCTTTTGGCAACAATTTCCTTATAATGTACGGACCCTTCCAGTTTGAAGCGAATGTTTCTTTTGCTTCCTTATGATGCGGGAGAATGCATCTCAAGACGAGTTACCCCTCTTCAAAGTTCCTACGCCGCACTTTCTTGTTGTAGGCACGGGCCATTCTTTGTTGATACAACTGCCCATGGCAAACAACGACCATCCATTTTTCATCAATCAGGGTTAACTGTTCTAGATGGGTCTTGACCCATTCATTGTCCTCAATCTCAGCTTCAACGATGATTCGAAAAGATGGAATTTCAACCTCTGTTGGTATTACGGCTTCGGTGCCATAAACCAATTGATAGGGTGTTGCCCTAATTGATGTGCGCACAGTGGTGTGATATCCCAACAATGCAAAAGGCAACTTTTCATGCCATTGTCTAGAGCTTTGAATCATTTTCATAAGATCTTCTTGATGTTTTTGTTTGCTTCCTCAACAACACCATTAGCTTTAGGCCGATAAGGGGTAGAAATTTGGATGCGCTATCTTAAATTGTTCGCATATCTCCCTCATCAAATGACTGTTCAAATTTGCAGTGTTGTCCGTAATGATAGTTTTAGGAATACCAAAACAACAGATAATGTTGGAATGCACGAAGTCCACCACTGCTTTCTTGGTGACGGCTTTGAGAGTGACTGCTTCAATCCACTTTGTGAAACAATCAATGGCAACTAAGATGAATTTGTGCCCATTTGAAGCTTTTGGCTCGATTGGCCTAATGACATCCATACCCCAAGCAACGAACGACCACGGTGCCGACATAGGATGCAATTCTGAAGGCGGTGCGTGAATCAGGTCACTATATACCTGACATTGATGACACTTTCAGACAAAACTGAAGCAATCCTTTCCATGGTCATCCAGTAATAACCTGCTCGAAGGATTTTCTTTCCAAGGACGTATCCATTCATATGGGGTCTGCATACTCCTACGTGCACTTCATTCATGATTCTTCCAGCCTTTTGGGCATCCACACATCTTAAAAGGTTCAGATCTGGAGTCCTTTTATACAAGACTTCTCTGCTAAAGAAGAAACCACTGATGAGTCTTCTAATGGTTCTCTTTTGGTCTCTACTGGCTTGCTCGGGATATTCCTTTGCTTTCAAAAATCTTTTGATATCATGATACCATGGTTGAACATCCAGTTCCATCTCAACTGTATTGCAATAACCATGTCTTTCTCGGATTTGGATTTCCATTGGGTCAATGCGGACATTGCCCGAATATGGCAGCATCGAGGCCAAAGTAGCTAACGCGTCAGCTAACTCATTGTGGAATCGAGGGATGTATACCTGAATTCAATAGACTTGAACCGTTTGCTAAGATCTTCCACATGTTGCCTGTATAGGATAAGCTTGATGTCCCAAGTTTCCCATTTACCTTGATCTTGCCGAATAATCAAGTCAGAATCTCCCATGATTAACAACTCTTCCACATCCATGTCAACTGCCATATTCATACCCATAATGCAGGCTTCATACTCGGTAGTGTTGTTTGTACAAAAAAACCAAAGCCGGGCTATGGCCAGATAGTGCTGACCAGTGGGAGAAATTAAAATTGCCCCAATCCTACCCCTTTTTGCATTTACAGCTCCGTCGAAGAACATTTTTCAAGCATTGGTGTCTTCTGGGATTACCTCAACTGAATTTACTTCCTTACAGAAAGTAGGTACTCAAAGGCTGATATTTATCATCAACAGGATTCTCATCTAGGTAATCCGCCAAGGCTTGAGCTTTCATCGCCGTGCGGGTGACATAGACTATATCAAACTCGGTGAGCAGGATTTGCCATTTTTCTAACCTTCCTGTGGGCACCGATTTTTGGAATATGTACTTCAAAGGATCCAATCTGGTTATGAGATAGGTGGTATAAGCCAATAAGTAATGCCTAAGCTTCTGAGCGACCCAAGTTAGGGCACAACAAATTCTTTCTAACAAAGTGTACTTGGCTTCATAACTAGTGAATTTCTTGCTCAAATAGTATATGGCTTGTTCTTTCTTCCCGGTCACATCATGTTGCTCGAGAACACATACAAAATGATTCTCTAACACTGTCAAGTACAAGAACAAAGGCCTTCCAAGCTTGGGTGGAACCAACACTGGCGGATTCGACATATATTCTTTGATTTTGTCGAAATCTTCCTGACACTCATCTGTCCATCTAATCATCGCATCATTCTTCAATAGCTTAAATATGGGCTCACACGTGGAAGTTAACTGAGCAATGAACCTGTTGATGTAATTCAACCTACCTAGAAGACTCATAACCTCTTTCTTAGTTCTCGGAGGGGGAAAATCCCGAATAGACTTTATCTTTGTCGGATCTAACTCGATGCCCCTCTGACTGACTATAAACCCCGAAAGTTTCCTAGATGGAACTCCGAATGCACATTTAGCTGGATTTAACTTCAAGTCATACTTACGCAGACGCTCAAACAACTTTCTCAGATCCCGCACATGGTCATCCTGCATTCTTGATTTACTGATCATATCATCCAGATACACCTCAATTTCCTGGTGCATCATGTCATGAAAGATGGTAGTCATAGCTCTCATGTAAGTTGCCCTGGCGTTCTTCAAACCAAATGGCATGACCCTGTAACAGTAACTGCCCCAAGGTGTGGTGAAAGCCGTCTTTTCTGTGTCTTCTTAATCCATCAGAACCTGATGATACCCAGCATAACAATCCACGAAAGACTGTATCTCATGTTTCGCACAGTTGTCAACAAGGATGTGGATGTTTGGTAATGGAAAGTTGTCCTTGGGGATTGCTTTGTTCAAATCCCAATAATCAACACACACTCGGGTTTTTCTATCTTTCTTTGGCACTAGGACCACATTAGCCAGCCATGTGGTGTATCGGACCACTCGGATCACACCCACTTTCAACTGTTTGGTGACTTCCTCTTTGATCTTGTCACTGATGTCTGTTTTAAACTTTCTCTATTTTTGTTGGACAGGGGGATAACTGGGGTAAGTTCGCAATTTTTGCACCACTAAATCAACACTCAATTGTGGCATGTCATCATAGGACTAGGCAAACACGTCTTTGAATTCGAACAAAAGTTGGATCAATGCATCCCTAGTTCTTTCATTAGCGTGAATTTTTATCATGGTTTCCTGGACCTCTTCCGAACTACCCAAATTAACTGGCTCAGTTTCATTTAAGTTTGGCTTAGGCTTATTCTCAAATTGTTCCAGTTCTCGGTTTATTTCCCTAAAAGCCTCATCTTCATCATATTCTGGTTCTTGATTCATTATTTAACAGTTAGACAGCGTGTTAGGATCTGGGCATAAAGTACTCAAGCATGTCATGTTATTTAAGTCCGCATTATTAGAACTGAAAAGAGAGATAAGAAAAATAACAAAAATCAGAAAGAATAAAGAGAGAGATTCATAGACGATGAAATATTGATTTTATTTCATTGAATTTGAAGATAGAAGGGTTTACATCGGAATTTAAAAGACAATAAACTAAAAGCATTCGAGTTACACCCTAAAATAACTCGGAATGCAGAAAAGATGGCAATACTGAACTACCGGGAATGACTGACTGGGAATAGAGTAGCCTTCTAATTTTTAAGTTTGGCATTTGGCCCCATATACTGCACCTCAGCGGTGCTTGAGCCTTCACCTGGCTGGACCATATGAGCCTCATATAACATTTGCTCACTGCCCCACAGATATCCTCAATTTCTTCGCCCGTGAAGGCCTCTTCTTCTTCTTCTTCTTCTTCATTTAACAAAAGTTCTGGCAAGATGCAGAACCAGCTGAGGCATAATCCACCCATTGTTCTTACGTTTATTAGCCCATTTTACGTCGGTTTCTGTAGCTCGGAAACCGACGCGGTCAAAGTGATGGTCTCTATAATGCTTTGCAAAGATGCCCCGAGCCCTTTCCCGGGCTTGTAGCCATGCTTGATCATCTCAATGGCGACCATGATTGACGCGTTTGACAAGAATGTTGAGGACACGAGATTCCTTCCCTACACTAGTCTACGACCACAATCTCAAAAGCTTGGTAGACTATGTGCTCGCTACCTTCTCTAGCCTCGAGACATCGGACTGATGGGTCCCTGTAAATTGATTGATCATCTTCTCCATGGACAACTATTTCCTAGTTTTCATGTTCAAACTTAACCGGTGGAGAGTAGAGGGTACAACCCCTGCCTTATGGATCCAAGTCCTTCCTAGGAGAAAATTATAGGAGGTGTCCATGTCCAAAACCTGAAATGTTACTTCAAAATCAATCGGGCCGATGGTTAGGATCAAATCAATCTCCCCTATCGTATCCCTTTTGACGCCGTCAAATGCACGTACACAAATATTGTTGGGCCTAATCCTTTCAGTCCCAATTTCCATTCTTTATAGGGTCAAGAGATGGCAGATGTCAACTCTCGATCCGCCATCCAACATAACTCTTTTCACGTAGTATCCTTCACACTTGACGGTCAAATGAAGATCTTTGTTGTGGGAAGCCCCTTCTGGAGGCAAGTCATTTCGACTGAATGAGATCCGATTGACTTCAAAAAATTGTTCCGCCATTCTTTCCAATTGCTCAACCGTGGTCTCGACCGGAACATATGCTTCATTGAACGTTTTTAACAACACTTTTTGATGCTCAATCGAGCTTATCAACAAAGACAAAAGTGAGACATGGGAGGGGGACTTCCTGAGTTGATCAATCACAGTGTAGTCTGAGGTTTTCATCTTTTGGAAGAATTCCCTTGCCTCTTCAGCATTGACTGGCTTTTAAGCGGAAAACACTTCTGTTTGGTCTTGTTCAATTCTTCTAAGTTGAGTTACTTTCCAGACGGGTTCATTTCATTCACCTCCCCCATGATTTCTTTCCCTTGTACGTTACCACTGCTTTATTGTAGTTGCAAGGGATGACAGTGGGGTCCTTCATGGGATTTTATGGGGCGCGGCTGATAACCACGGGCTCAGTCAACCTGGGTGAAATTATCGGCCCCCGTGCCACATAAGTCCACATTGGTAGGTATATTTTTAGTACCTCTAGTGTAACCTTGTTTTGCTCGAACCTTTTGGGAGGACTCAACACAAACTGTTCTTTTCTAGAGGCCCTGGGAACATAGAGAACAACATCTTTAGGGGGTGCTGCCCCTGTCTTGGTTTCCACAACCTTTTCTATGCTCTGAGGGGTGGAGTTGCTTTTCTTTTCATCCTTAGCTTGCTTTGCCGCCGCTTTGGGTTTCTTTTCTAAGTCGGTAATAGCAATGATAGCTTTCAAAGCTAGGTCGAACTCTTTGTCCTCACAAATCGTCCCAATAACTGGCCCATTGTTGTGAGCTGGCAATTGGGTTATTGGTTACATTAGGGACCTCCTCATCCCTCAACACTACCCACTTTTGTTCTATCAGGTTTTCAACAGCTCTCTTAAGGGTCCAACAATCTTCAGTGTCATTCCCTTCTACCTAAGAACGATAAGCACATCGGGTACCGGGTCGGTAGGAGGGTGACTCTGTGTTTTGCCTGTTTGGAGGTGCGGGCTGCAGCAAACCCATTTGGACCAACTTTGGGAAGAGGCTGGAATATGATTCACTAATGGGTGTGAAGTTGGTTTTTTTGGGTGGTTCACGGGCATGGGCATTATAAGGAAAATTATTCTGTGGTGGACGGGGATTACATGGAGCTTGGTAAGGAGGGTTGTTTCTGGGAGGTGGAGCTCGGTCTTGGTTATAATGTTGTTGCGGCCAAGCGTATGGATGGGCATTCATTACTGCATAAGGCTGCGGAGTCATGGCATATGCCGCATCTTAGTGAGGGTAGTAATGTTGCGAGGTGCTTGAAGAGGAACCAAAGTAACCTCGGGGTTGACGGGGGTTTCTTAGACTTGAGGCCATCATTTCCACTTCTTCTTTCTTTTTCCAGTTTGCTGCAGCCCCTGACCCGCTCTGGATTGCTTGAGAGGTGGCTTTTATAGCCGACTGGCTTAGGATGCGACCCATTTTCAAACCATTCTCCACAATTTGCCCAATCTTTATGGCTTCTGCAAACGGCTTGCCCATAGCGGACATCATATTCTGGAAGTAATCAACCTCTTGGGCTTGCAAGAAGACACTGACCATCTCGGTCTCATCCATTGGGGGTTTCACCCTGGAAGCTTGTTCACGCCACTTGATAGCGTACTCTCGGAAGCTCTCTAAAGGCTTCTTTTTGAAATTGGACAAAGAGTTTCGATCTAGAGCTATGTCCACGTTGTACTAGAACTATCTGATAAAGTATCGGGCCAAGTCATCCCATATGTGCCAGTGGGAGATGTCTTGGTCCATATACTATTCGGATGCAATTCCGGCTAAACTCTCCCCGAAGTAAGCCATCAAGAGTTCTTCTTTTCTGCCCGCTCCTCTTAACTGATTGCAATACATTTCCAGGTGGGCTATGGGGTCTCCATGTCCATCATACTTTTCAAACTTGGGGGTCTTGAAACTGATGGGTAGGTGAACATGAGGGAACATGCACAAGTCAACGTAGGAGACACTCTTCTGGCGACTCAGGCCTTGTATGTTCTTGAGACTTTGTTCTATATTTTTCATTTTTCAAGTAAAATTTTCTTGCTCGGGATTCTTTATAGTTCTCATTTGTCCCGTGGTAAACTCATACTGAGGTTGTTGAGGGTAGGAGTTTAGGGTGACATGAGCCGTGTTCGATTGAAATGGTGGTATTTGGAAAGTAAAGGATGACGGCTCAAAACTTGGCCTGGGCAATATTGGTTGTGCCATAGCCGAGGTTGGTGGTGCGGTGAATATGTTGGAAGACACTCTCGAAATTAGTGCCTGGGGGCGAACCTCAGAAGGCGTTCCAGCAAAATGGGCTGACATAGTGGGGTATCCGAATGGGGTGGCCGGGTAGTTTATAGGGATGTTGGAGGTTCCACTTGTTCTGGGGATCAGCTCAGAAAAACCAGGTATTGCACTAGGTGGCTCTCTACCGTTAGACCAAACGTCCCAAATATCCAACATGCGGAGGCTCAGTGCCCTGTTCTCTTCAGCAGTTGCTGACTCTAACATTGGGATAACCGTCAACGGGATGTCCTCTAAGGGGGTAATTGTTGGTAGATGACTCTCTGACGTCATTTCGACACTTTTTGGATCTTGTAAGGTTAGTGTGCCAAGCCAGGTTACCACAAAACCAACCACCTTAAAAAACAGAATATGTTCTCAACAACATACACAACAAACCGGTTAGTTTGAGAAAATTAACACATAGGGAATCGCACGTTGGATGAATGCAATGCACCTAGAAAGTTAAAACATTTTCTATATGTTTTCAATGGTTGCGTGTCTCATCCCGGCTCTTGTTATCTTCCAGATCTTTGAATCTTTCTTTTCTTTTTGCACTTTTCATTATTTTCTCTCTTTTCTTTGCACTCTCTTTTTTGCATTGTTTTATCTCTTATTCGTGTTTTCTCACTTTTTCTTGTGTCCTCTTTTCATCATTTTCTCTCTTATTCGAGTTATCTATAGCTATGACGATATCCGATGAGGATTGCCTACGTATCACGATGCCGTGTGAATCAGATCATTACGTAGTTCAGGGGATAAATGCGAAATAAAAGAAAGAAAAAACTTTTGGTTTTTTTCTAATTTTCATTAAAATAAAAACTTCTAATTTTCTCTATTACAACGACTCCATCATACAGGCTTAAGGACTGAAAAATAAAAACAGACTCAAAGTAGGCTAACAGACTCTAAAAGAAACTGAAATACAGATTTGAAAAGAAAAATCAGGTATACATAAGTGCCTCCAACACTACTCCAGGGGCCCGCGGGACTTCAGTCGGTCTCGAAGCGGGCCTAGGTGCAAGATCTCCTTGGAGGCGGTCCAGGTCATCCATTATCTGGCGAACGAAAGTCATCACTGCGACAAAGAAAGTAGATCTAGTCATATCCTCACACTCATGAAATTTCATGATGATGTAGTCAGCAATTCCTCTAATCCTTTCTCTAATGATGCCTTTCTCTTGGAGCAGGTGCCCAATTTGTTGAGATCTAGCTTCCAAAACTTGGGCGTCATTATGGCTTTGCTCCTACAACTATTGCATGTCCTCTTCCAGTCGGGACATCAATGAATAACAATGCTCCCTCTCTGCCTTGAAGTTCTTTGTCTGTTGAGCCATTTCATTCTCGAGGGTAGTTAGCTTTTTCTTTAGATTTGCAACTTCTCTATCAAATTTTCCTTTTAATTGTTGAACAAACTATGCCCGTTCTTTTGCGTTCTTTGCCAACTTTGCCTGGGCTCTTGCCAATCTACCTTCGGACTTTTCCAAATTATTCCCATACTCACATACTTTCCGCTTAAGACCGTTTATAAGTCCTTCATCTGTTTGGCTCTTTCCCGGGTTTTCAGCAGCTATCTTCATTCTGTGAATCTAGGCTTGGAGGGCTTCATTTTCTCGGGCCAATTTTTTCTTCTCTCCTCCATCAGCAACGGCCTGCACACTACTATCAAATTTAAGATCTTTGATTTTCCCTTCTAATTTGCTTATCGTAGCCCTGTAGTCATTCTCTTTGGTCAACCAAGCCTAGTGATCTTGCGACGGGTCAACAAACCCTTGGATGTGGGGCCTTTTGGCCGGCCTTTCAGATTCATCATTGGTCGCAATTCTCTTCCCATACCAAGCAAGATAACCTGGTGAAACCTCGCCCTGGATAAATCATGCACTCATGTTTTTGTCCCTAAATACTGGCATTCGCTCCAAATCTGGCGAACCACTTCTTCAGGAAATTGAGCCTCAGAGCGGATTTAAACAACATGAATACTAAGGTCTTCATCTTTAGGGACTATCTGGCATCTTCCAAGTTGTCTTAGAACCCAACATGGGGCATAAGGTTGGATGCTTCAGAGACCCATTAGCAGAAAGTAAGGACCGGTGGCAGGCATGTATATAGTCTCATCAACGGGAAGCCAACCTAGTGTCCACTCTATCTGATCCACAGTTATAGAATGGAGGTGAGATATCCAATCATTGACTCCTTCTGGTATTTCAAATCCAGTCACCTGAGTACCAAACTCTTCAATGCAACTTTTTCCTGTAGACCTTCATGTATCGGGGGCGGTGGCAGAGGTGTTCAATCATCCACATTTGTAATAACAGATTTCACCCCTCAAAAAATTCTACTCCGGCCTTACAGGCTGTAAAAGCTCGAAATATTTCTTCTACTATCATGGGTGCGAGGGTGCTCTTGGCATTGGTAGTCAAAACTTTGACGACTCCGGCTACTAGCAAATAAATATTACCATCCTCCTTGGAAACACTAAGAGGCCTAGAAATGCCACCATGAAAGCAAAACATCTATGTATTTCCCACTTTGATCTGTTTCCGTTACTGTAAAGTCCACCTTCTGGGTCATCCAATCCTCTTAAATGCCCATACCGCTGGTACAGAAAGTGTAAAGTGGAAAATTCCTATGTCAGATCTGCATTCTGGACTTGCCTGGTTATTTTCAATAAGTCCAATAATTTGTGGGGAGTAATGGCCCTCGGAGCTATCAAGTATTTGTGTCTTAAACCCTCTGTACTCCCATTATAACCTGCCATTTCCTCCAAGGTAGGTGTAAGCTCAAAATCCGGGAAATGCAGAATATTGTGAGCGGGCTTCCAGAATGTTACTAATGCTCCTATTACATCACTCCTAGGCTTAATCTTCAATTATCCAGTGAGCGCCCCTAGGTAGTGGTTGACCTTGTCTCGCCCCTGTTTTCCCAAATCCTCCCACCACATGTGGAGGTCCAACGGAATCTGATTCATAACCTTCACCGGCAAATTTTGAATCATGCTCATTCTGCACATTTAGATTAGGGTGATTGGTTTAAAGCAAAAAAAAACGAGTTTTATTTTAAAAACTAACAAAAATAAATAAAGTAAAAGAAAGGTTTATTTTTGCAAAACTCAGGTAAATCATGGCTACTTTTGTAAATACGGCCCTTCAGCACTTCAGAAGGGAAGATTTTAGGGCTGTGCTTGCTAGGTGGCCAAAAATTGACAAAGGGACCGTTGGTGGCTATTCTTGCAAAAAACAGCCTTTCGGCGTCCCGTCGGGACATTTCTGGCTATTTGGACAAAAACGGTATCGCCTAACTTTGTTTATGACAAAAATGTCAATATTTCATATTTTTGGTTATTTTTTTTGCAAAAGCGGGGCTGGACTCGATAAGGGAGGGTTGCCTACGTATCTCACATCCGATGAGAATCAAACCCGCGTAGTTTGGTCAATTTTTTACATAATTGAAAAATATGACTCATTTCAAAATGGCTTTTCCTCTTCCTTTTTTAAAATAAAAATTCGGCAGAGTTTAGGGATATTTTAAACACCAGATTTTTCAGAAACGGATGATTTCCTCTCTCACCTCAATTTTGGGTTTTTCTTGATTTTCCTTCCCTATCCTAGAAACCGGTCAATATGCAAACCGAAACAAATAATTGTACAAGTAGCACGTAAAATGCATCAGGATGGTCTTTTGATTTTTGGGTACACCTGACCTAGACGGACTCAACCCCCGTGTTGAGTCCCCAAAGTCAAATGCACATGATACAAACAAGCATTCCTACTAGGGATCCGGCATGAGGCTATGTTATTATAGGGTTAAAACTTGGGTGTATTGTTCTAGACCTAGCTTAACCGAGAGGACAACTCGAGCCGAGAGGGGGGGAGGGCAATGTACCCGCAACCAAAAGGCCATCCGGCTTTGTAACTGATCCGATCCTTGTTCTAAATTAGGGTATGACTCTAACAGAAAAGAAGTCACGCCAGCGTACACTTCCCAGAAGATTTAGAAGACTTAGAGAGAAGAAGGGTTTCGTAACAATTTATATACAGTTCAAACAATATAAAAGCGGTAAAAAGCGGCATTTAGCACATTAGGCTCAAAACATGTAAAAAATCAGATAAAAATAAAGCCAAGTATAACAGTTATTCTAAGCTCGAATTCTTGAACCCTAAACCAAAGTTCTGGGTTATAATCCCCAGCAGAGTCTCCAGAGTTGTCACACCTCCTTTTTACACATGAAGTGGGATATAAGGAAGTTTTTCCAATTTAAGTGACATTAATCGAAATGGAATTATTTATTCAAATTCAGAGTCGCCACTTGGGAAATTTATTATAGTGTCCCAAGTCACCGGTTTATTTTTAAAATTCCAAATCGAGAAAAATCGACTTTATTTAAAAGTTTGCGAAACCAGAAATTCTAGGTAAGGAATTATGTTAACCTGGGAGAAGGTGTTAGGCATTTCCGGATTCCGTGGTTCTAGCACAGTCGCGTAACTATTAATAATTGGCCTATTTATTTAATTTATTACATGTTTTAGACATATTGTGCATTTTTTAACTTTATAACCGCTTAAATTATTTTAAACCCTTTTAAGGTTTCTATGGAATTGTTTCTTGAACAAGTTACGATTGTCATACACTTGCCATTTTGGAACACACCGCAAACCATGCTACATGAAATGCACCCGCGATTCGCGACATGTTTATTTTATTATCATTTGAAGTTGTTATGATCGGGTCACATGAAATGTGCACCCAAATTTGGGAATTAGGTATCATGTTTATGCCACGGGAACCGTACCCATAGTCACGATGATTTATTATAAATGCGCCTAAAGCAAACTACGAATGTTCAAAGTATTTTCTACATTAGTTATGAATGTTCAAAGTATTTTCCGCACTAGTTTTTGTATTAATGTGAGGGCCATAGATTATGAAATTCATTTGTGGATGGCACGCCTCGATTTATTTCAAAAAATTGTACTCAACTACTAGTAATTCATTAGTTAAAGCCGATATTTGTCAAGTTCGCGCCTAAAGCAGGCAAAGAATGTTCACATATAAAACTAAATCGAAGTTCAATATAAGGCTACTAATTGTAACTATGCGTTGGGTAAATATACTGAATTTTAATTATTTTGGAAAGGTTGGGCCAACAGTGAGGCTATTACGTTATCTAAAAAAAAGAACCATTGAGGAAAATACTACTAGTGTTGTTTGGGCTTGCAATTAAGCCCAGGAGCGGAAAAAATAGGATCCCAGAGACTATACTAGGTCTGGTTTCGACCGGGCTGTCTCCTTTTTGGGCTAGTCAGGCCTAGGAATTAACAAAAAACCATTAACATACTATGGCCCCAACTGAAGCCAGTCTTCTTTAAACACACATATAACAAAATAGTTTATTAAACTCTGAAAATCAAATATATTAAATAACCATATTATGGATTTTAACATGCCATTAGCAACAAACATATGTTTAAACTGCCTTAAACTTTTCATTAATATCAAATACATAATCACTTTAGCAATGCTGGAACTTTAGACCATTAAATTGAATGTACCCAACAACCAGACAATGCATCTTTCGAACATGTATGACATGTTAACCAATATCCTCTAATAAACAACCCAAATAAGTTACTGAAGCTATTATGAACAATACATGAAAAGGTGAACTAATTTAAATATTCACACATGAAGGCTCCCACTAAGCTGTTGACTATCAGGTAGATCCAAAATGCTTAAACAAAAAACTCAGAAATTACAAAGCTGGATAACTGGAAAGAATCATATGTGAAGTAAAACTGAGATTTAACATTTTTTGAACAATAGCTTCAATCACAGGTACATCTCTTAAAGAAAGAGCATGTTTACACTCCATTTGCCATTCATGGTTCAAGAAAGTTACCTAGATACAGCAGGTAAACCGAATAAGCAAAAGTAACTCTAAGATCAGCAGAAAATTGCAAGAAACAGTAGAGCCAACAACAGAGAAGATAACAGTATCAGTCAACTAACAATGCAGCCTCAATATCAATCCATATATCGAATCAGAAAACCAAAAATCCTAGAGAAAGTTTTCTAAGTTTTTGCTAGAAATCATAAAAAAATAGAACCAAAAATCAATGAAACAGTAGCTGAATCTTTTCGGAGTGTTTTTTTAGGGTTTGAAAATCTATCTAGAATGAAGGAGTCCCTTTTCTTTTAGAGGGTATCCTAAAATAGCATCAAAAGAGCATAATCTACCCTAAATTCCCTAAGGGTTAGATAGTACAACATATTTTGACAGCTGTATGTCGTTTTTCCCACCCAGTTTCAGCATTTACATGCTAAGAATAGGGTAGCTGTACAATATGTTAGAAACTTCTGATATTTACCTTATGTAAAACCAGTTTTACCCCTTTCATTTACTAAATATTTCAGTTCTAGCCAATTCTGCCAAAAAATCTGATTTCAAAACCATTTGTGGAACCTTCTAGAACAATCTAGAAGATTCCAGCATTAGGGGTACTAGGCTTATTTCGATGTCTTTTAATTCTGAAATTAGTTTTAGGCTTAAGGGTATTTAGGGCTTAATTCAAACCATTTAATCCTAGACTAGTGAATTAACAAACTAAACTTAAATAAGAACACTGAATTTTAAACAGTAACAAAACAGAGTGGTGAGGCCAGGAAAACCTAGAAATTAAACTAATCAAATTGCCAATCAAACGAGTTAATCAGCTAAGCTAATGTTAACTAATGAGAGACTGACCAAGTAAGTTGTTTAATTAAACTCCTAAAACTATTCTAATCAACTTCAAACCAAACATTGAATATCAAACAAACAACTATAAGAGAGAAACAAACTCAATAGAATAGTCAGTTTTATCAAAACCCTAAAAAGACTAAACCTAATTACCTTAAACTTATGCAAATTGAAATTAAACTTCAAATGATGAAATTCTAGCATGCTTTAATTAACCTAATAAACAGATGCAAATAAACAAGCTAAACAGTCATGAAAAAGAGAAAACCTAAAGTTGTAATTACCTAAAACATGCGGCTAAAAGAAGAAAGAAGATGAAAGAGATAAACAAAAGAAGAAAGGAAAAAGAATAGAAAGGAATTACCAAAACTCACTTCGAATTTGGACCAGTCAAGAACTCGGACAGTCTTCAACGGGATAAAATGAACTTGGACGACCATTAATCGACGGTTATCAACAAGAATAGTTGACTAATGGAAGTCTAGGGTTCAAACGATCCAGAAATTGAACGAAAATCAAAAGTGGAAAAAATTAGGAAGTGTTGGAGGCTACGATGATCCGTAAACACCTCACAAGACACACCATACAAGTAATGCCTCCAAATCTTCAACGCGTGAACTATGGAAGCCAACTCCAAATCATGAATGGGGTAGTTCTTCTCATAAGGCTTCAACTGACGAGAAGCATAAACAATAACTCTACCCTCTTACATCAATATACACCCAATACCAACTCCCGAAGCATCACAATACATGGTATATGAACATGAAGCTGATGGCAAAAATAACACTGGAGTTGTGGTCAAGGTAGTCTTGAGCTTCTGAAAGCTCTCCTCACACTCATCCGACCACACAAATGAAGCACCCTTCTGAGTCAACTTGGTCAAGGGCTATGCGATAGATGAGAACCCTTGAACAAACTGGTGATAATAGCCCGCCAAACCAAGAAAGCTACGAATCTCTATGGCTGAGGACAGTCTGGGCCAACTCTGAACTGCCTCTATCTTCTTCGGATCAACCTGAATACCCTCACTGGACACCACGTGCCCCAAGAAAGCCACTGAACTAAACCAAAACTCACAGTTGGAGAATTTTGCATAAATCTTCTCCTCCCTCAATCTCTGCAACACAACCCTCCGTGTGCTCCTCCTGACTACACGAATACACCAGAATATCATCAATGAAAACTATGACAAACGAGTCGAGATAAGGCCAGAACACGCTGTTCATCAAATGCATGAACGCTGTTGGGGCATTGGTCAGCCCAAAAGACATCACCAGGAACTCATAATGACCATATCGGGTCCTGAAAGCCGTCTTAAGAATATCCGAGTCTATGATTTTCAACTGGTAATAACCTGAATGGAGATCAATCTTGGAGAACACTCTCACTCCCTGAAGCTGGTAGAATAAATCATTAATACGAGGAAAAGGATACTTGTTCTTGACTGTTACTTTGTTCAACTTCCTCTAATCAATACACATCCTCATCGTGCCATCCTTCTTCTTCACAAATAGAACCGGCGCACCCCAAGGCAACATACTAGGCCGAATAAACCCCTTGTCAAGGAGTTCCTGAAGCTGCTCCTTTATCTCCTTCAACTCTACTGGTGCCATACGATACGGCGGAATAGAAATGGGTTGAGTGCCCAACACCAGGTCAATACCAAAATCAATATCCCTGTCCGGTGGCATACCCGACAGGCCTGCAGGAAACACATTGGGAAAATCTCTCACAACTGGAACAGAATCAATACTAGGAGTCTCTGCATCGACATCCCTTAGAAAGGTTAAATACAAAAGACAACCCTTCCAAACCATACGTTGGGCCTTCAAAAATGAAATTACCCTACTGGGAATATAATCAGTCAAACCTTGCCACTCAATCAGTGGCACACCCGATATAGCCAATGTCACTATCTTAGCATGACAATCCAAAATAGCACCACACGGAGATAGCCAATCCATGCCCAAAATAACATCAAAATCCACCATACATAACGATAAAAGATCCACTCGGGTTTCCATACCCCCAATAGTCACCACACACGACCGGTACACACGGTCTACAACAATAGTATCGCCCACCGGAGTAGATACATGAACAGGTAAAACAAAGGACTCACGGGGCGTATCCAAATAACGAGCAAGGTATGATGACACATAAGAATAAGTGGAACCGGGATCAAATAATACAAAGGCATCTCAATGGCAGATTGAGACAATACCTGTAACAACAGCATCGGAAGCAATATCATCGGGTATAGCTGGGAGTGCATAGAAATAAGCCAGGCCGCCACCTGATCGACCTCCCCCTCTAGGGCAACCGCTAACTGACTGACCTCCACCCTTAGCTAGCTGGGTGGGTAGTGATGGAGTAACTAGCGCTGAAGCCGATGGCTGACTCCTCTACTGAGATGAACCCGCAAGATGACGAAGACACTGCCTCCACATATGACCCATCTCTCCACACTCATAACAACTCTCAGGTGCTAGAGACAGGGAGTGAAGGGAGCCCCTAGCACCGGAATAACTAGTAGATGCACCTGTCATGGAAGAGCCCTGAACTAATGGAGTACAGGACGAACTTTGAGCTGGAAGGGCACTAAGTGATGACTGGCCCTAATAAGAACTCTGAGAACCATGACCCGATGACGCCCCACGATAACATGGGCGAGCTGGCTGAGCATGCCTGAATGGATAGCCTTTGCCATGCTAAGACTGACCTCTCAAAGGAGAACCACCATAACTACCAAATCCTCGAGGCCTCTTGGCCTCCCTCTCATCTCGCTCCTAGCACCAAACTAACTCAATCTCACGAGCAATGTTAACAACCTCCTTAAAAGTAGCATGAGACACCCTCTCCTTGGTCATGAGAATACAAAGCTGATAAGTGAGACCATCCACAAACCTCCTAATCCTCTCTCTATCTGTCAGAACCAACCAAATAATATGACGAGCTAACTTGGAGAACCTCGTCTCATACTACGTCACAATCATCTCCCCCTGATGCAACCATTTAGACTGCTTGCGCAACTCCTCTCTACGAGACTGTGGAACATACTTCTCCAGAAAGAGAACAGAGAACTGCTTCCGGGTAAGGGGTGCTGCATCAACAGGCGTACGCCTCTCATAAGCTTCCCACCAAGTGAAGGGAAGTCCAAAAAACTAAAAAGTAGTAAAAGCGACCCCGCTGGTCTCCATAATACCCGTTATGCGAAGAATCCACTGCCACTTGTCCAAGAAACCCTGGGCATCCTTGCCCTCTACACCACTGAAAGTCAGAGGCTGAAGTCTACCAAACCTCTCCAACCTACGATGCTCGTCCTCTGGCATGGCAGGAGCTACATAGTCCTGAGCAGCTACAACCGGCTGGGCTGTATGCGCCCCCGACGTCTGAAGTCCTTGCACGACCTGCTCAGGTGTGCGAGCAGCGGGAGTTTGAGTGCCTCCCCCGGCCTGAGAAGTAGTTGCGGTTGTAGTAACTGAGACTGCCTAAGCTAGGCCAGTGCATACTGATAGAATCTGAGCCAAGGCCTCCTGAAGACCCGGAATCACAATGGGCACAGCTGGTGCCTAAGCTGGTGCTACTGGAGCATCCACAACTAGGACCTGCTCCTGAACTAGGGCAGTTGGTGGATCTAGAGGTGCTGCCCTAACTGTTGTACGGTCCACACCCCTGCCCCTACCGCGATCACGACCGCGTCCTCGTCCTCTAGTATCCACATCTGGTGGTAATGGTGGTCGTCCACCCTGACTAGTAGCGCGTGTCCTCACCATCTAGTAAGAGAATAGAATAATAGAAGTTTAGTACTCGAATCAATAGATTCGCACGACAGGAATTTCAAGAATATGAAGTTTTTCCTAAAGGTTCTGCAGCCTCTCGAGGATAAATACAGACGTCTCCGTACCGATCCGCGAGACTCTACTAAACCTGCTCATGACTCGTGAGACCTATGTAACCTAGGCTTTGATACCAACTTGTCTCTACCCTAAACCCGGACCCGGTCATGATAGCGCCTCTCGTGAAAACAAGGCCAACCGACACACTCCCAATTCATTTTAAGCAATTAAAATAATACAAATTAAGTCATTAACATGATTAAATCTAAATAGAAACCGTGAAATAGTACAATTTGCGGAAAAACTAACATAGCCCGACATCGGGGTGTCACCAGTCATGAGCGTCTAATAACCAATTAAAAGTAGAAAGAGTCTACGTAGTCTATTACATAACTAAACAAGGAAAAACAATAAGATAGGGGAAGAAGCACTGGGTTGGGAACGTCGAGCAACTACCTAGTGAATCTCTGAACCGCCTGAGCTAGAAGAAATCAACACTCGCTAGCAGGACCTGAAGCGCCTGAATATGCACACAGGGTGCAGGGAGTAAAGTGAGTACTCCAACTCAGTGAGTAACAACAATAAATGAAGACTGAGCGATAAGAAATCACGTAAAAGCACATCAACATGCTATAAAGAAACAGTATAAAACCAGTAAAAGCAATGAAACAGTGAAAACATATAAAGACACCTTAGTTCAGAATAAGCTTCTTTAAAACCCTTTTTAACAATTAAACAATTAAATGAAAAGCAGCTAGATCAGATGAACACATAAAAAATCCGCCCCTCGGGCACAATGTCAATAGAATCCGCCGCTCGGGCAATATATTATGGAACATCACCAGCCCCTCGGGCTATATCTCATATCACAATGGGTGCACGTGCTCACTGGGGGTGTATAGACTCCGGGAGGGGCCTCTTACGACCCAAGCGCAATATCAAGCCATCTCGCGGCATAATCAATAGGCTCTAGGCCTCATATTAACAAGCCACCTCGTGGCGTAAAATCTCATAAGCCACTCGGGCAACAGTAAAACATGATGCTCAGCTCAAATTATCATTTAGAATATCATTTAATGTGTTAAAACAGAGTAAACATGGTTGAGTTATGAAAACAGTATAATACAGCATGACTTAGTACAAGTTTGAAATCAAAACAGTGAGGATATATCAGTAAAAATCCCCTAAGGGCCCAAATAGTTGGCATGAGGCCCAAATATGGCATTCAACCCAAAACATGATGATAACAAACAGTTTTTAGTCAAATATGCACTAAAACAGTCATTCGGGATGGACTAAGTCACAATCCCCAACGGTGTACGACCCCATGCTCGTCATCTAGCGTGCGCGTCACCTCAATATAGTACAACGATGTAAAATCCGAGGTTTCATAACTTAAGGATAACATTTAAAATCATTACTCACCTCAATCCGGTCCAAACTCTAGCCCGCGATGCCTTTTCCCCTCGAATCGGCCTCAACTCACGTCGAATCTATCCAAAATCAGAACCACAACGTCAAAATATGCTAAGGAAATGAAGCCCATGCGAAAATAATCAATTTACAACATAAATCCCGAAATTAACAAAAACCCGACCCCGGGCCCATGTCTTGAATTTTGATACATATTAAAAGTCCCAAAATCCGACCACAAATGGCCCCTCAAATCCTCAAGTCAAGGTTTCCAATACCAAGCCCTAGTTTCCCAATTTTTAACCCTTAATTTCCATAATTACAGCTCAAATCTGCGAAATAATACCATAGAAACGAGTTTTAGGTTCAACAATCTTACCTCCAGACGTTATCCCTTGAATCCCTCTTCAAAATCTCCCAAAAATCTCCAAAACCGACTTGAAATGATGAAGAACAACTCAAAAATCGCGAAGGAATTTTCTTATACCTTCTGGCCGAGGCATTTCGCACCTGCGGTCCAGCTACCACTTCTGTGGTCCTCACTTAAGTCCTCAACTTTCGCATCTGCGATACACAACCCGTACTTGTGCCATCGCAAGTGTGGTTCCATAATTGCTTCTACGTTTCCTGCCCTCCTTGGCTTCTTCCGCTTCTGCGAATCCAAACTCGCTTTTGCGAGACCGCACCTGTGGTCCCCTAGCCGCAGGTGTAGTTATGACAGCAATGGAACATCTTCAGCTGCCAAAACCAAACTTAATCCTTCCGTCAACCATTCGAAATCACTTCGAGGCCCCCGGACCTCAACCAAAAGCACAAACACGCCATACACTACTATCCAAACTTATACCAATCTTCAAAATACCTCAAACAACATCGAATCAACCAAATCACATCGAAATCAAGCCTAAGATTCCAAAATCTTTCGAATTCTGCTTTTGATCAAAAAGTCTACCAAACCAACATATTCGCGGCACCCATATGAATGGAATTCCGCGAGCTATGGGCCTCCTCCAGAATAAACTCCTGAATCATATCTACATTGGGTACACATATCCGGCCCTGCATCTTCAACACCCCATTATCACCAATAGTCACATCTCTGGCATTATTGTGCTGAACTCTGTCCTTAAGGACAAGCAAATGAGGATCATCATACTGGCGCTCTCTGATACGATCATATAAAGAAGACCGAGAAATCACACAAGCCAATACCCGACTAGGCTCCGAAATATCTAACGTCATGAACCGATTGGCCAAGGCCTGAACATCAACTGTAAGAGGTCTCTCCCCAACTGGAATCCATGCCAAACTCCCCATACTCACCGCCTTCTGGCTCAAAGTATCGGCCACCACATTGGCCTTTCTCGGATGGTACAGAATAGTAATATCATAATCCTTTAGCAACTCCAACCATCTCTGATTCCTCAAATTGAGATCCTTCTACTTAAGCTTCTTCAAAAGAGACTAAATGTCTCAAACCATACCAAAATCTCTCCGAACCCGAGCCGACCAACCTGATCACACATAGAACCGATAAACAAAGTAATAAGAATTAGAAATGGGGGAAACGGAGCAATGACTCATGAAACGACCGGCCGGGTCGTTACACTTTTCTCTCAATTTTTAAGAAAGAAGTCTTTTTTTGAGTCACTCAAATGATATTTTCAATCTCCAAGGGATGATGAAGTCTGCCTCTAAAGAGAAGAGGGGACCTATATAAATCTAGTTCCTGGGGTTTCTTATTTGTATTCTATGCCTATTTTACCCCCGTAACTTATTGCTTTTAAAGGATCTTAAGTGTCATACCAATCAAAATCTTGTCACGATGTAACGACTCGGCCTGTCATTTTGAGAGTTGTTATGTGACTTGCTGGATTAGTCAGCTCGGGTCCGGAAGGATTTCGGAATGAATTGAGACACTTAGTCTCAAGGTTGGAAGCTTAAGTTGAAAAGGTTGACCGGATGTTGACTTATGTATAAACAACTCTAGAATGGAGTTTTGATGGTTCCATTAGCTCCGTTGGGTGATTTTGGACTTAGGAGCGTGTCCAGATTGTGAATTAGAGGTCCGTAGTTGAATTAGGCTTGAAATGTGGAAGTTGAATTTTTGGAAAGTTTGACCAAGAGTGGACTTTTTGATATCGGGGTCGGATTGGAGTTTGGGAAGTTGGAGTAGGTTCATGGTGTTATTTGTGAGTTGCGTGCAAAATTTGAGGTCAATCAGACGTGATTTGATAGATTTCGGCGTTATTTGTATAAAATTGAAAGTTCCAAGTTTATTAGGCTTGAATTGGGGTGTGATTCGTATTTTCGATGTTGTTTGATGTGATTTGAGGGATCGATTGTGTTCTTATGATGTTTTAAGACTTGTTGGTATGTTTGCTTGAGGTTTTAGGGGCCTCGGGTTGATTCTGGATGGTTAACATATCATAAGTTGAAGTTGAGTGATTGCTGAAGCTGAACTCTTCTGGTGTGATTGCACCTGCGAGGGGTTGGCCACAGATGCGGCTAGAATTACACAGATGCGGAGCTGGGATGGACTGGGTCAAGGCGCAGGTGCGAGGGGGTAACCGCATCTGCAAGCCGCAGGTGCGAGGTGCGAGCGAGGCTTCGCAGATGCGAAGCTGTGGGGGAAGGCCTATTTTTGTAGAACGAATAGAGGGTTGCAAAAGCGCCTCCGCAAGTGCGGAACCTGGAGCGCATATGCAGGCCTGGCACTTTAAGTGAAGTTCATAGAAGTAGAGGATTTTATAGCAAAAGCGGTTCCACATGTGCGGTTATTTGGCCGTAGGTGCCAAAGGCCTGGGCAAAATGTTTAAAAATAAGGGTTCGCGATTTTGGCTTCATTTTAACATTTTGAGCTCGGGTTTTTGCGGTTCTTGAGAGGAATTTCTAGGGGATTCTTGAGGTAAGTCCCTTGTGCTCATTTTTTATCATTAATCTTGTTTCTCCATTGATTTTCCCACCTAGTTGGCGTATATTTAAGGTGTAAATTGGGGTTTGAGGCTAGGGATTAGGAGAGTTTGAATTGGGGATTTGGGTGACGATTTAGTGTCGAATTTTGATAAATTTGGTGTGGTTGGACTTATGATTGAATGCGCTTTCGATTTTTATGACTTTTGTCGGATTTCGAGACGTGGATCCGAAGGCCGACTTTGAGCTGTGTTGATTATATTGTACTGTTTGTGGCTAGATTCGAGACATCTGGAGGCTGATTTGTGAGCAAAGGTGTGTTGGAGTAGAGATTTGCTCAGATTAAGGTAAGTAACAGTTCTGAATCTTATTATGAGGGTATGAAACCCTGTATTATGTGTCTTGTGATTGGTTTGGAGGTGACACACATGCTAGGTGACGGGTGTGAGGGTGTGCACCGTGCTGTGGAATTGTAAAGTTGAATAACCTGTTGTTAGCTGTATGCTTTTCATGTGTTATAGAAATTTGACTACAAATCATGTTAGAAATCATGCTTAGGCTATATGTTGGTATCATAGGGACCCACAGAGGCCGTGTTACCTGTTGAATTATCTGCTAATTGCTGCTTGTACTCGTTCATAGTTTTACTTCCATATCATATCTCAGTCTCTATTGTTCTTTGTTGATACATTATATCATTTCTGTTTTGGGCTGATTTTCATGATTTCTGAGAGACACAGTGACTGGAGAGGTTGGTAACTAAGTTGAGTCCTGAGCGCCGAGCTGTGAGTGATGTATATATATATATATGTGTGTGTGTCGGGTTGCATGCCACAACGAGCCTTATGGTTGTATATATGTGGATCGGGTTGCACGCCGCAACGAGCCTTATGGCTATATATATTTATAGGATCGGGCTGCATGCCACAACATGTATCATTGATTTATGCCATGATTGGCTTGATATAGTGCTTGGGCTGAAGGAGCCCTTCCGGAGTGTATACATACCCCTATTAAGCGCATGTACCTACTAAGTGCGAGTGCCGAGTGCTGAGCAATTGAGAAAGGCTGAGTGACTATTGCTTTGAGAGGATGCTTTGGATTTCCTTATTGTTGCACTTAGCTGCTATATATCAATGTCTTGAAATTTCTGAAAGATATTATATTCTATTTTTAGTTGAACTTGACATGAGGTAATTGTTGACCTAATTTATCGAACTTTAAAGCATGCATACCTTCCTATGTTGAAATCTGTGTAATTGAACTATAATTGTGAAGTTCGTCACTACTTTCAGCTCCTTGTTTAGTCTTGTTACTTACTAAGTTTGTTGTACTCATGCTACACCCCATACTTCGTGTGCAGATCCAGGTGTTTTCGGACACGGTGGGTGTTGATTCTCTGCGCAGTTGACCCTTCAGAGAATTCTAGGTAGCTGCTCGACGTTCTCCCAAACCTTGTTTCTCCTTCCTTATCCTTCCACTTATTGTATTTTGTTTCGGATTATGATAGACAATATTTTCCCAGACATGTGATATTGAGATGCTCATGTACTCAGTGACATCCCGATGTTGAGAGTTTTCGTGTTGTGTTTTGGATTTCTATCCTGTTTATGAGAAGTTTTACTATTTAAACTGCTTTAAATCCATTATCTATTAAAAATGTTGGAGTAAATTCATAAATGTCAGCTTTCCTAGTAACATGTTAGGCTCCATCATGACAGGTTAGGATTTGGTCCGTGACAGGTTGGTATCAGAGCCTAGGTTAGATAAGTCTCATGATTCACGAGCAGGTTTAGTAGAATCTTGCGGATCGGTATGGAGACGTCTGTACTTATCTTTAAGAGGCTACGAAACCCTTAGGAAACTTGACATTCTTGTATTCTTGTTGTGTGGATTTGTTGATTCCAGTAACTAAACTTCTGTATTCTATTCTCTCACAGATGGTGAGGACACGTGCTACCGGTCAGGGCGAACAACCACCAGTACCACCAGCTAGGGCCACGAGAGGCCGAGGTCGCGGTAGGGGCAGAGGTGTAGCTCGTACAGCAACTAGGGTAGCACCTACAGACCCACCAGTCGCTCCAGCTCAAGAGCATGTACCAGATACAATTGAGCCAGTGGGGCCAGCTCAGGTACCAGTTGCGCTCATTGTGATTCCAAGCTGTAAGCATGTGATTTTTTTCCCTATTAGGAATACTCCTACAAAATTAAAGAAAATAGATTTTTCCAAATTATTTGCAATTTTATAGGATTTTTGTAGGATTTTATTAATTGTTGGCATATTTGTGCACGATTATTTTTTGTTAAAATCATGAAAATGCCCCAAAAATGTCAAAAATATCATGCATTGCATATTAGATTTTTGTGTTCATATTTTAGGATTAATTGGTTAATTAATTGCTTTATTAAAATGAAAATCATAAAAAAAAATATCATTCATTTTACATTTTTAGCTTTTTAATGCTAAATTAGTAATTTTCTCTTCTTTAATTTAGGATTAACTAATTTTGTAATTATTATAAATAGACAATTAATTTATTTTATAGGTAATATTAATTTAGGATTTAATTTAGGGCTTAATTAATTTAATTAGGGGTTTTTAAATTAAATTAAAGAAAAGAAAATAAAGAAAAGGAAAATGAGAGAGAAAACAATTGGGTTTTCTGATAATTGGTCCATCTCAAAGAGCAAATCCAATGGCCCAATTACCCCTCTTAACCCCTTTGCACCTCAAGCCCTATTTGGGTCCGCGCGATCCAACCCCCACTTACCAAAACGATATTGTTTCATCGCCATTTAATCCCAGCCGTTGGATTCTCTTGATCCAACAGCTCGCAACTCCACACATAATTCCCTTATAACTATCTGAAGCCAACCCCTCCCCCAAACCCCTAACACCAGTTCATTTCCTCTCTCAAACACTCTCAAACGAGAAACCCTAGCCGCCCCTTTAACCCCAGCAGTCTGCGCTGTGGTCTGCCGATCGGAAATCGTCTCACGGCGGCGAACCACCTCCAAACTCCACCAAATTAACATCCCATAACCATCTTTACCTCTTCTTCCCATATATCCCAACCGTTTGTTTTCAAACAAGTCTAGAAATTCTCGAATTTTAGATCTAAAAGCCACTCCGGGAGGGGCCTCTTACGGCCCAAGCACAATATCAAGCCATCTCGTGGCATAATCAATAGGCTGTCGGCCTCATATCAAAAAGCTACCTCGTGGCGTACAATCTCAAGCCCTCGGCCTCATAATCATAAATCAGTGTATCCTCACAGCACAGGCCTCCGGCTTTACTCAGTCAGAATCTCATAAGCCACTCGGGCAATAATAAACCATTATGCTCAGCTCAAATTATCATTTAGAATATCATTTAATGTGTTAAAACAGAGTAAACATGGATGAGTTATGAAAACAGTAGAATACAACATGACTGAGTAAAAGTATGAAATCAAAACAGTGAGGAAATATCAGTAAAAATCCCCTATGGGCCCAAATAGTTGGCACGAGGCCCAAATATGGCATACAACCTAAAACATGATGATAGCAAACAGTTTTTAGTTAAATATGCGGTAAAACAGTCATTCGGGATGGACTAGGTCACAATCCCCAATGGTGCACGACCTCACGCTCGTCATCTTGCGTGCACGTCACCTCAATATAGCACAACGATGTGAAATCAGGGGTTTCATATCCTTAGGACAACATTTAAAATCATTACTCACCTCAATCCGATCCAAACTCTAGCCTGCGATGCCTTTGCCTCTCAAATCAGCCTTAACTCGCGACGAATCAATCCAAAATCAGAACCACGACGTCAAAATATCTAAAGGAATGAAGCCCATGCGAAAATAATCAATTTACAATATAAATTCCAAAATTAACAAAAACCCGACCCCCGGGGTCCACGTCTCGGAACTCGATAAAATTTAAATCAATAGATTCCTTATCTCCCCACGAGTTCATACATAGCAAAAGTCCCAAAATTCGACCACAAATGGTCCCTCAAATCCTCAAGTCAAGATTTCCAATACCAAGCCCTAGTTTCCCAATTTTTAACCCTTAATTTCCATAATTACAACTCTAATCCGCGAAATAATACCATAGAAACGAGTTTTGGGTTCAACAATCTTACCTCTAGACGTTATCCCTTTAATCCCTCATCAAAATCTCTCAAAAAGCTCCAAAACCGACTTGAAATGGTGAAGAACAACTCAAAAATCGCGAAGGGATCCTCTTATACCTTCTGGCCCAAGCATTTCGCACCTCCGGTCCAGCTACTGCTTCTGTAGTCCACTTCTGCGGTTCAAGACGCCGCATCTGCGGTCTTCACTTAAGTCCTCAACTTTCGCATCTACGATATACAACCCGCACCTGCGCCATCGTAAGCGCGGTTCCTTAAACGCTTCTCCGGTTCCTGCCCTCCTTGGCTTCTTCCGCTTCTGCGACTTCAAACTCGCTTCTGCGAGACCGCACTTGCGGTCCCCTAGCCGCAGGTGCAGTTATGACAATAATGGAACACCTTTAGCTGCAAAAACCAATTTCAATCCTTCCGTCAACCATCCAAAATCACTCCGAGGCCTCCGGGACCTCAACCAAAAACACAAACACGCGATATACCACTATCCAAACTTATACCAATCTTCAAAACACCTCAAACAACATCGAATCAACCAAATCACATCGAAATCAAGCCTAAGCATATCAGATAGGGGCACTCAGTTTACATCACAGTTTTAGAGGTCTATGCAGCGAGAGTTGGGTACTCAGGTTGATTTAAGCACGGCTTTTCACCCTCAGACGGACGGCCAGTCCGAGCACACTATTCAGATATTGGAGGGCATGTTGCGTGCTTGTGTTATTGATTTAGGAGGGTCATGGGATTAGTTTCTACCGCTCGCAGAGTTTTCTTATAACAACAGCTACCAGTCGAGTATTCAGATGGCTCCATATAAGGCTTTGTGTGGGAGGCGGTGTAGATCTCCAGTTGGTTGGTTTGAGCAGGGCGATTGCTAGGCTGTTGGGGATAGACTTGGTGCAGGATGCTTTAGAGAAGGTGAAGGTGATTCAGGAGAGGCTTCGTACAGCGTAGTCGAGACAAAAGAGTTATGCTGACAAGATGGTTCGGGATGTGTCCTACATAGTTGGTGAGAAGGTTCTGTTGAAGGTTTCACCCATGAAGGGTGTTATGAGATTTGGGAAGAAGGGTAAATTGAGTCCTCGGTTCATTGGGCCTTTTGAGGTGTTTCGGAGGATTGGGGAGGTGGCTTATGAGCTTGCTTTTCCACCCAACTTGTCGAGTGTGCATCTGGTATTTCATGTTTCTATGCTTCGGAAGTATATTGGGGATTCGTCTCATGTTTTGGATTTCAGCACGGTTCAGTTGGATGATGATTTCACTTATGATATTGATGTTATATTAAGTTCTTATCGTCTCCAACATGTTAGTATGACTGTGATTACGATGTTTTACTAAGAAGGTTTGATAGCAGGTGCCTAGCTCTTTTCCCTTAGTCACATTAAATTGTATTTAATCAAAAATTGAAGTTGTATACATTAGGAGAGGAATTTGTCTACAAAAATTAAAGCATTAATAGTAGAAACTTTTAGTGGCCACTTTGCAAGGCAATTCTTTAGACGTCTACTGGAAATTCTAGCATGTTAAAAATGCAACCTCGAATTTCTTTGACATGTAATTTGGTCGACCCTATAAATTGTCACATGTTCTTGATTTATGTGCGTATTAACTTGAATATGGATATGTATGTGGAAGGGCTGGTAATGCAAGTAACATTGCAGTCGTATTTTTCTTTAACAATAGTAGTTATACATGCAATTGATTAATTGGGTGAACTAGGGTTTGGTGAAAGTGTTGATCCTGCAAATAATTAGTAATACTATACGTATAATAGCCAAGTCTTTGATAGATATTCATTTATGTAATAAGTGTAAATGGACTATGTTTAAATATGGGAAAATCCCGATTTGTAAGAATATCGGGCCAAGCACCATATCTAGACTAAGTCTGCAAGTAAAAAATACAGGCCAAATAGGTGTCTCGATCTTGAATAACATTTCGCAGGCCTGCTAACCCTTGGCCCAAAGCGTAATTCAATGACCAGGCCGCGCCTCCTGGCCCAAAAGATTACTGTTGATGCTCTTTCCTGTAATATATTTGTCACGACCTCAATCTCCCTCCATAGGATGTCGTAATGGCACCTAGTCTCTACGACTAGGTAAGCCTAACAATAATGAAAACTGAACAGATATGAATTAACAAAATTTCGGAAAATAATGAAACAATAGTTAAAAACCTCCAAAAAGCGAAATCTCACAAATACACACCCCAAAACCAGTGGAACTGAGTCATAAGCTCTATAAAATGCAACTAGAGTACTACTACATCAATGTCCGAAAAGGAAATACAACAGTATTTGAGGATAAAGGAAGGCCACTCCGAGGCCCGCAGACACCGAGTAAGCATATGAAGTCTCCGATAAAATAGCTAGCAAGAATCCCTATCTACCGGCACGAGCAGACATATCTGGATCTGCATAAAAGGATGTGCATAAGCATAGTATGAGTACACTCAACGGTACCCCGTAAGTATCAAGCCTAACCTCAGTAGAGTAGTGACGAGGCCAGGTCAAGACACTTGCTAGGATAAAAAATAGACAATATAAAATGAAATAGAAATATAAAATGGACAGTACGAAGGCAACTAATACGGAACAAGATGATAGCATAATCTAATACTGGAAAATCAACAATAGAAATAGCATAAAATAAGCAACTAAAGGACTACAAAGATCATGTATGGACAACAACTGATAGAACAATAAGGAATGAAACAACAGATGTATTTCCCAGCAAAACACTTTACAATATGAAATAAACAGCAAGAATAACATCGAGGTACTGCCTCATGTATAGTAAAATCAACCGAGGTACCACCTCATACAATCAAGAATCACAACCGAGGTATCGCTTCGTATTCACTTTTCTCAATTTCAATCACAATCTTTCCTTATAATACCGTTTGAGCCTTACATTTGAAAATAAATTTTTAAAATACTTTTTCCGAAATAGCTACACGCACTTTAGCCCACCTTATGACACCGCGTGGCTTCACGTAGTTTTCCTACAAGCAACACGCACATAAATCCCACCTTATACCACCGCATGCACATCAACCCAAGCCTAACCACATTAATATCATATCACAATAACGACTCGCACTACAAGTGCCCATATATCACAACTTGCCAACAACAATAATAATAATGTTTCCACAACAATAGCCCATGTCTCCAACACAACGTATACGAGAATATCAATAACAAAAATGAATGGAAAATGCTCAACAAGATAGATATTTCAACAATAACAAACATCGCCTCAAGGTATCAACGGCTCCCACAACTTCAAAAGCAAATAACTCAACAATGCGGGAAACAATGTATGACTACAACATGAGATAATACTAACTTCATAGTAAAGAGATAATATTCAACAATGAGTCTCAAATAATGGAATTGAACAAGTAAAGGATAACATGAACAATTACTTCAACAATGATAATTAACAATGAAGAAATAGCATGTGACAATAAAGGATACAACAAGTTCAACTAAAGCATGGAAGCAATTTAGCACGTAGGATGTAGAACAAATACTAAACACGTCAACTAAGTCATTTAAGGATATTCTAATAGAATTAAGGATAATTTGACTATGAGGGTTAGAACATAATAAGGCAATTCAATAAAAGCATGGAAATAGTCTAAATAGCCTAAGCCGATCAAATACTATGTACAACCCTTGTACCCACTCGTCACTTTGCATATACGGATTTCACTTAGCACAATTAAACAATACCAATCCTAAGGGGTAGTTTCCCCCAAACAAAGTTAGGCAAGACACTTACCTCAATTACGCTAATTGAAAACTCAGAAATAGCTTTTCCTTTACAATCCACCTCCACACGGCTCAAATCTAACCAAAATTGACTCAATAACATCAAACTATGCTGGGAAATTCAATTGCAATAGATAAAGTTAAGATTTTTACACTTTTCTAAAAAGTCAACAAAAGTCAATTCGAGACCCACCCGGTCAAAACCCGGGTCCAATGGTAGATTCCTCTACCCATGACCGACGAGTTCATAGATGTGATTAGTTTCAAAATTCGAGTCCAAATTGACTCTCAAAACTCAATTTCTTATTTTTTGAAAAATTGACTAAGTTTCATAAATTTCTTCTTTGATTCACATGATTTTGATGTAAATATCCAAGGTATATTGATGGAATATGATTAGAAATAGATTAGGATCACTTACCCAAGATTTGTAGGTGAAAATCCCCTCTCCAAATCGTCTCCTACCGAGTCTAGGGTTCAAAAATGAGAGAATAAGTTCAAAAATCTCATCTCCCAAGCCTTTAACCAGTCGCAGATGTCGCATTTGTGAACCCTTGAAATTACGAACCAGGGCTTGCATTTGTGAACCCTGACAGACTTGGCTTTAATCGCAATTGTGATATAGTCTTCGCAATTGCGAACTAGGGTCCTTCGCAAAAGCAAACAATTGTTCGCAATTGTGAACTCTGTGATTTTCCAACTGGCTTCGCAAATGCGAAGGGGAGGTCGCAATTACGACATCAACCCTTACCTATCACCTTTGCAAATGCGAGTGGTGTTTGCATTTGCGACACCAGAGCACCAAACATCAATTTTTCTGCAATTTTAATCCAAACCTCTCCGGATCGTGTCTGAAACTCATCCGATCCCTCGGGGCTCCAAACCAAACATCCACACAAGTCTAAAAATATCATACAAACTCACTCACGTGATCAGAATACAAAAATAATATCTAAAACTATGAATTGAACTCTAAAACGCATGATTTTCAAAGAGATTTTCAATATCTTCTATAATTTCAACTAAGCATCTGAATCCTATCAAATCAACTCCGAACGACGCCAAATTTTGCAAACAAGTTCTAACTGCCATAACGGACCTATTCGAAGTCCCAAAATCAAATTTCAAGCTAGATAGCTAATAGTCAACCTACGGTCAAACTTTTCAACTTCAAATTGCTAAATTTCGGCAAATCAACCTATGGACTTCCAAAATCAATTCCGGGCATACACCCAAGTCCAAAAACACGATACAAAGCTATCAGAGTCATAAAAACACAATTCCGGGGTCATTTTCACAAAAGTCAAGGTTTGGTCAACATTTTCAAATTTCAACTTCTAAATCTAGAATTAAGGGTCCAAATCAGCCCAAAAGCTTCCCGGAATGAAACCAACCAACTCCACAAGTCATAAAATCATAAAATCAGATATATGAAGTAATAAAAGGGGTAACGAGGCACAATTACACAAAACGACCGATCGGGTCATTACATTCTACCCCTATTAAAACAAAACGTTCGTCCTCGAATGTGCATAAGGACATACCTGAAGTGGTGAATAGATGAGGATAATGACTCCGCATGTCGTGCTCGGTCTCCCAGGTCGCCTCCTTGACCGGATGACCCCTCCATTAAACCTTCACTAAAGCAATATCCTTTGATATCAACTTCCGGACCTGCCAGTCCAAGACTACCACGGGCTCATCAATATAATTGAAATCCTCATCCAACTGGACTATGCTGAAGTCTAGAACATGAGACAGATCACCATAATACTTCCGGAGCATAGAGACATGGAACACCGGATGAACCACTGACAAACTAGGTGGCAATGCAAGCTTGTAGGCCACCTCTCCAACCCTCTCAAGGATCTCAAAAGGCCCGATATACCTAGGGCGCAACTTGCCCTTCTTTCTGAACCTCATCACACCCTTCATGGGTGAAACCCAGATCAAGACTCGCTCTCCAACCATGAATGAAACATCGCGAGCCTTCCAATCCGTATAGCTCTTCTGTATAGATTGGGTTGTACGAAGCCGATCCTGGATCAACTTGACCTTTTCCAAAGCATCCCGAACAAGATCCGTGCCTAATAACTTAGCCTCTCCCGACTCAAACCATCCAATTGGAGAACGACACCGTCACCCATATAGAGCCTCATATAGAGCCATCAAGATATTCGACTGGTAGCTGTTATTGTAGGCAAACTCCACAAGTGGTAAGAATCGATCCCAAGCACCTTCGAAATCCATAACTCAGGCGCAAACCATATCCTCCAATATCTGAATAGTATGCTCAGACTGTCCGTTCGTCTGAGGGTGAAATATTGTACTCAATTCAACCTATGTGCCTAGCTCACGCTGTACAACCTTCCAGAAATGCAATGTGAACTGCGTACCCCGATCAGAGATAATAGACACCGATATGCCATGAAATCGGACAATCTCGCGGATATAAAACCGAGTCAGCTGCTCTAAAGAATATGTAGTCACTATTGGAATAAAATGAGCCGACTTGGTCAACCTGTCCACAATCAGCCATACTGCATCAAACTTTTTCTGAGTCCTTGGAAGCCCAACAACGAAGTCCATGGTGACACGCTCCCATTTCCACTTAGGAATCTCAAGCTGTCGAAGCAAACCACCCGGTCGCTAATGCTTATACTTCACCTGCTGATAATTTAGGCACCAAGCTACATACTCCACTATGTTCTTCTTTATTCTCCTCCACCAATAGTGCTGCCTAAAGTCCTGATACATCTTGGCGGCACTCGGATGAATAAAGTACCCCGAACTATGAGCCTCCTGGAGAATCAACTCACATAATCCATCTACATTGGGCACACACAACCTACCATGCATCCGTAATATACTATCATCCCCAATAGTAACCTCCTTGGCATCGCCGTGCTGAACTGTGTCGTTGAGGACAAGCAGATGGGGGTCGTTATACTAGTGCTCTCTGATACGGTTTTATAGAGAAGATCGAGAAACCACATAGGCAAGAACTCAACTGGGCTCTGAGACATCCAATCTAACAAACTGGTCGGCTAAGGCCTGAACCTCAAATGATAATGGCCTCTCTGCTACCGGTAGATATGCTAAACTGCATAGACTCTCCGCTTTTCTACTCAAGGCATCAACCACAACATTGGCTTTCCCGGGATGATATAGAATGGTGATATACTAGTCCTTAAGTAACTCTAGCCACCTCCGCTGCTGCAGATTAAGATTTTCTTATTTGAACAGATGTTGTAGACTCCGGTGATCAGTAAAAACCTCACAAAGAACACTATACAAGTAATGCCGCCAGACCTTCAATGCATGAATAATAGCTGCCAACTCCAAATCGTGGACTGGATAATTCTTCTCATGAGTCTTCAGCTGTCGAGATGCGTAGATAATCACCCTACCGTTCTGCATCAACATCGTGCCAAGGCCATACGTGACACATCACAATACACAATGTAAGACCTCGAGCCCATAGGCAACACCAACACTAGGGCTGTGGTCAAAGCAATCTTGAGCAAGCTTGCCTCACACTCCTTGGACCATATGAAATGAACACCCTGGGTCAATCTGGTCATAGGTGTAGCAATAGACGAGAAGCCCTCTACGAATCGACGATAATACCCGGCCAAACCAAGGAAACTCCAGATCTCCGTAGCTGAAGACGGTCTAGGCTAACTCTGCACCACCTCAATGTTCTTCGGATCTAACTTGATCCCTTCACTCGACACCATATGACCCAAAAATGCCACCGAATCAAGCCAGAATTCAAACTTTGAGAACCTTGCATATAACTTCTTCTCTTTCAAGGTCTGGAGCAAGACCATCAAATTCTGCTCATGATCTTTCCCATTGCGGAAGTATACCAAGATATCATCAATAAACACAATGACGAATGAATCAAGATAAGGCTATATTACATTGTTCATCAAATGCATAAATTCTGCTGGGGCATTGGTCAGCCCAAATGACATCATGAGGAACTCGTAGTGACCATACTAAGTCCTAAAGGTAGTCTTCGGAATATTCGGATACCGAATCTTCAACTGATGATAAACTAACCGCAAATCAATCTTGGAGAACACTTTGGCACCCTGTAGTTGATCAAATAGGTCATCAATGCGCGATAGTGGATTCATGTTCTTCACTATAACCTTGGTCAACTAGCGATACACATGGGCATAGAACCATCCCTCTTCTTCACAAATAAGAACAGAGCACCCCATGGCGTCACACTAGGCCGAATTAATTCCTTATCAAGCAACTCTTGCAACTATTCCTTTAACTTCTTCAGCTCCGCTGGGGCCATACGATATGATAAAATAGAAATGGGTTGAGTACCCGACAACAAGTCAATACTAAAGTCGATGTCCCTGTCGGGCAGCATGCCCGAAAGATTTGTTGGAAATACATCTGGAAATTCACTCACTACGGGAACTGACTCAACGGTAGGAGTATCAGCATTGACATCCCGCACAAAGGCTAGATAAGCATTACACCCTTTCACAACCATCCACTGAGCCTTTAGAAATGAGATAACCCTGCTAGGAACATAATCTAATGCCCCCCTCCACTCAAATTGTGATAAACCTGGCATAGCCATCGTCACATTCTTGGCATGACAATAAAGAATAGCATGATTGGGCAACAACCAGTCCATGCCCAAGATAATATCAAAGTCTACCATACTAAGTAACAACAGATCAACTCTGGTCTCAAAACCACTAATCACAACCAACACAACCGATACATACTGTCCACAATAATAGAATCTTCCACAAGTGTTGACACATAAACATGAGAACTCAAGGAATCACGAGACACATCCAAATACGGAGAAAAATAAGATGACACATATTAATAAGTGGATCCTGATAAAATAATATTGATGCATATCTATGGCAAATCGAAACCATACTTGTAATAACTGAGTTTGAAGCAACTGGCTCTGCCTTACTCAGGAGAGCATAGAATTTGTCCTGGCCTCCCCCTCTAAGGTGACATCTACCCACCAATGCCCCACCCCTAGCTGGCTATGCAGGTGGAGTGGCAATTGGGGCAACAACCATAGCCTAAGAAGTTTGCGGACCTGACTGGATCCGTGGAGCCTGAGTAGTCTGGGAAGGTGCACCCCTACTGAGTCTAATGCAGTCTTTAACCATATGGTGGGTATCACCATACTCAGAACAAGCTCTCGGTGGGCTTAGTGGATGGCATTGGCGTGGGCCTGGCCGGTTGGACTGACAGCTGAAGGCACCTCGTGCAGGAGGTGCACTGGAAAGTGGCTGAGCAAAGTGTGCAACCTGAGTTCTTTTAACAACCGGACCACCACTAGAAGCTGGAAGTGCTGAGTGAACTGGATGGCTCACATAGACCCTACCATGACGGGCAGAAGCTGCACCATAACCACCACTAAATCCTCCTGTGCCACAAGACCTCTTGGCCTCCATATCATCTCTATCACAGTCTCACATACCTTCCAATCTCCATGCAATCTCAATCACCTACTGATATGAAGTGTTTGACTCTAACTCCCTGGCCATGTTGTATCTAATACTCTGGTTGAGCCTCTCGATGAATCGATGGACTCGAACTGTGATTGTGGAAATCGAGGCTAGTGCATGCCTGGACAAATCACAAAATTGGACGGCATAATCCAACACTAACATGGTACCCTGGCACAGCCGCTCAAACTCCGCACGCCAAAAATCCCGAAAGGTCTGAGGAAAAACTCTCTCAAAAAAACTCTAAGAACCGATCACATGTAAGTGAAGTTGCCTCGGCTGGGCTACCCACCTAGTATGCCCGCCAGCACTGATATGTTGCTCCCTTCAGTTGGAATATAGTAAAGGTAACCCCACTCGTCTCCACAATGTCCATAGTACGGAGAATACTATGACACTCCTCAAGAAACCCATGCGCATCCTCTGAAGCCAAGCTAATGAAAGTAGGAGGGTAGTACTTCTTGAACCTTTCGAGCCTAAGCTGCTCCTCTTTAGATGTTGATGCCCTAACCATGGGCTGAACTGGTGCAACAGGTTGTACTGGTATAACCTCTGGGACCTGATCAACTTGGACCCGCTGCTTGGGGTATGGGCTGAAGGAGTCTTTTCTCCTCCCCCACCTTGAGATGTGGTTGGTGAAAGTGGGATCAACCCCGCTTGAGCTAAGGTGCTGAACATTCTCAAGAACTGTGTGAGGGTCTCCTGAAGTGCTGGGGTAGAAATAGGCACCTCGGGTGTCTGATCCCTGATTGGAGCTATTGGTGTCTCCTCTGTCGTAGCTTGGGGAGGTGCTCTGGACGAACCACATGCCCGTCCTCGACCTATGCCCCAGCCTAGGCCTCTCATGGCTCTAGCAGGGGGCGTGTGTGTTTGATCGTCAAGTCCTGCAGTGTGTGTCCTCACCATCTATGAGAGAATATAAAGTCAAAGGCAATTCGCACGATAGGGAATCAAAGAAGTAAAATTTTCCTAATAGTTCTGTAGCCTCACGAAGATAAGTACAGACGTCTCTGTACCGATCCGCAAGATTCTACTAAACCTGCTTATGAATCGTAACACCTATGAACCAATAGCTCTGATACTAACTTGTCACGACCCCAATCTCCCTCCGTAGGATGTCGTGATGGCACCTAGTCTCGACAATTAGATAAGCCTAACAATAATGAAAACTGAACAAATATGAATTAACAAAATTGCGAAAAATAACTAAACAATAGATAAAAACCTCCAAAAAGGAGAATCTCACAATATACACCCCAAAACTGGTGGAACTGAGTCATAAGCTCTATATAATGCAACTAGAGTACTACTACATCACTATCCGAAAAGGAAATACAACAGTAATTGAGGATAAAGGAAGGTGACTCTGAGGCCTGCGGGCGCCGAGCAAGCATACCTTGAACTCTCTGATAAAATAGCTAACAAGAATCTCTATCTACCGGCACGAGCAAAGGTACCTGGATCTACACAAAATGATGTTCAAAAGCATAGTATGAGTACACCACAATGGTACCCAGTAAGTATCAAGCCTAACCTCAATGGAGTAGTGATGAGTCAAGTTCAAGACACCTACTAGAATATGAAATAGACAGTATAAAATGAGATACATATATAAAATGGATAGTAAGAAGGCAACTAACATGGAACAAGATGGTAGCATGATCTAGTACCCAAAAATCAACAATAGAAATAGCATAAAAAAGCAATTAAAGGACTACAAAGATCATGTACGAACAACAACTGATAGAATAATAAGGAATGAAACAACAAATGTATTTCCAAGCAAAACAATTTGCAATGTGAAATAAACAACAAGAATCACATCTAGGTACCACCTCGTGTATAATAAAATCAACCGAGGTACCGCCTAGTATAATCAAGAATCACAATCGAGGTACCGCCTCGTATTCACTTTTCTCAATTTCAATCACAATCTTTCCTTATAACGCGGCGTGAGCCTCACATATGAAAATATATTTAAAAAATAGTTTTTTCAAAGCTACACGCACTTTAGCCCACCTTATGACGCCGTGTAGCTTCAAGTTGTTCCCCTACAAGCAACACACACAAAATTCCCACCTTATATCACCGCATGCATATCAACCCAAGCCTTATATCGCCGTATGCACATCAATATCATATCACAATAACAACTCGCACCACCAGTGCCCATATATAACTACTTGTCAACAACAATAATAACAATGTTTCCACAACAATAGTCCGTGGCTCCAACACAACGTATACGAGAATTTCAACAACAACAATGAATGGAAAATGCTCAACAAGATAGATGTTTCAACAATCACCAACATCACCTCAACGTATCAACGGCTCCCACAACTTCAACACCAAATAACTCAACAATGAGGGAAACAACGTATGACTACAATATGAGATAAGACTAACTTCACAGCAAAGAGATAATATTCAACAATGAGTCTCAAATACTGGAATTCAACAACTAAAAGGATAACATGAGCAATTACTTCAACAATGATAATTAACAATGAAGAAATAACATGTGACAATAAAGGATATAAACATGTGATTTTTGACCCTTCCCAAGATTTTTTATATTTTAGCATGTAAATATTTAATTTAGTCCTAATATCTCTATTTCAATTAATTTTGACTCTTTTAATTTATTTTATTACAAGAAAATGAAAATTACAAAAAAAATAGTTTCATTAATGTGTTGTAGTCATTTTTAATCTTGAAAATTACCAAAAAATAATTTTGTTTTAACGACCAGTCTTATTTTAACAGTTATTTTTCTTAAGTAGAACTAATTATTAAATGAGGCCGTATTTTAGTCTCGTTCACGGAGAAAGAATAAAACTTGGGCTCGAGCAACCCATTTTTAGGCCTAATTTTGAACCTAGCCCATAATTTCCAAGCCCATAATTTCTAGGCCCATACCCCTTAACCTAAATATAACCCTAGAACCTAAACCTATAAAAGAAGCTAACCTCTACACCATATAAAAATCAGCCGCAATACATTGGAGTGTGGCACACCTCAAACCTTTCCTATGAGTGTTAGTTCTTGAATCTAATCTTATGAGGGCCATGGATTATAAATTTTGTTTGGCATGACACGCGTCAATTTATTTCAAAATGTTTTATTATTCGAAGTTATTATAATCGGGTTACATGAAATGCACCCCCGAATTTGGAAATTAGGCATCATGACTATGTCACGGGAACCGTACCCATAATCACGATGGTTTATTAATCACGCCTAAAGCAAGCTACGATGTTTGTGATTTATCTCCTAATCTAATTTGAGATTATTGTGAAGGCCATGAATTATGGATATCAAGTTGTGGAGGAAGTGTATCATTTAAACAACTGTTCACAACTTAATTAATCTTAAAACTATTTACAACTTAATAAATTACCAATATTCTATATCTTGAAATTATTTTGATGAATAATAACACGTAACACAAGCAAAGATTACTGAAACGAGAAGCTTTGATCTATTATGAAAAATGAGCTAGCTTCAATCTTATTTTACATAGGCCACGATGCTTAAACTATTCGGCCCAAAAATTTAAGGCATCCAAAAAGTGTAGAACACATTCTTACTAAAAACTTTTACAAACAAAGGTGACAAACTAATTTATACCAATTCTGCAATTGTAGTAAACAACGATTTAACTCAAAAGATTAAAAGATTAACATGCATTATATCCAAAATATTTAAAGTAGCTATGCATCAAAACAAAAATGGGTCCTTAACTTACATAATAGAGACTTCAAACTCTTTGATGTCAAAACAGGAAGAGTATAACTTCTGCTCGTTGTCACACCTCCTTTTTGCGCGCCCGCCCCCGAAGGGTTAAATGCGCGAGGGGAGTTTTTCCAATTTAAGTGATAATATTCGAAATGGGATTATTTATTTAATTCAGAGTCGCCACTTGGGAAAGGTTTGTCTTTTGGTGTCCCAAGTCACCGGTTTATCTTGAATCCCAAATCGAGGAAATTTTCACTTTTCCAAATGAAGTCTGCGAACCAGAAATTCTAAGTAAGGAATTCTGTTGACCCGAGGGAAGGTGTTAGGTACCCTCGAATCCCGTGGTTCTAGCACGGTCGCTTAAATTGTTATAATGGCTAAATATCTGATTTAAATACATGTTATGACTTACGTGCTTTTATTAAGTTTAAACCGCTTTTATCATTATCACTTATTTTTATAGAATTGCAACGTCGTGAAAATGCATCTCGAACCACGTCACAATCAATGCGCCCGTGATCGTCAACACATTTTGACTTCGTTGAGATTTGGATTTGGGTCACATCAATGTGCACCCGAATTTAAGAATATAATTTACTTAAACCGTGCCTAAAGAGTCTAACGCGTTATTATATGGTGGAAAGCCATGAGATTCACTAAACGGCCTAGCCTGAATTCTAAATATTATGATTATTTATTGAGGGCCCCGCAATTTGCATTTTTATTTGGCGAGGCTCGTCTCTATTTTAGAAAGGATATCCTAAAGTGGCTACATTTCTAATGCATTTGTCCTTAAAACTAAAAGAAAAGGGACATGCTAATCTAACTATATGCTTTTGCCTAATCCGGATTCTTATCAATTTCTGATTAATTATTTACAAAGTGGAGGGATGTCATAACTTGTGAAACATACTTTAATTGGACAAAGAAAATACATTCGAGATTGACCCAATGTTATACTTGCGTCCAAACGTTTCTTGAATTGAATTTAACTAGACTTATTGAGGCTAAATTTAAGGGAATTAACTACTATGTCTCATTACTTGCGGGGATTCGAACGCGCTCCTATATGCTGCCTAGCGGGTTATGATAAAGGAAAACTAAAAATAAACAAGGAACATTTGTGTAAGGTGGAAATATTCTATTCTATTCATGCCATTAGTTAAACGGGAATCCAGTCAAAAAATCTATACCAATTCTCCATGCCTTCTATATACTGTACCATTACATCTTGTACTGGCAAACAACTATAAACTAAGATGCAAGAGGCTAAAACTTGATTAAGTATTATCTAACTAATCTTTCATTACTGAATCACACTAATCAATTTATACAACAGAAGTCAATATACCACAAGTATTACAAAACAGACATCTAAATTTTCTTCAAGAACTCCTTTCATTTCATGCTTTTGAACTGTTACAGTTAACACCAAAGTGGGATTTGAAATGTGTACCTGGAAACACTGAAAATGCAAAGGAGAAGAGGAAGAAGATGGGGAAATCAGCAGCAGCAGGAAACAGAATTAACAGTAGCAGCAGGACATAGAATAGCAGCAGCAACAGGGACAGAATAGCAGCAGCAACAAACACACGAAATAATTGAAGTGGGATCAAGACCTCAACTGGGAATACTTAACTAGACCAAGTCTTCGAGTAAAACAACAACAATCAAGAAGACTCAGCTGGGATTTGGAAGAAATCAATGTTGCACAAACAGGTCAAGACTAGTGAAATCAAAACAGCAATCAAAAGATGTAATTTCTGATCCTGCCTGTCTGTGTCATCAAAGAGAATTCTTTTCCAGTTTTCTGTTTTCCTCACTTTAATTCTCAAAATGTTCTCTCCTCAAATCACTCTGTTCTTGTCAATGTTTGTTTCTATGTGTGTGTGTGTATATCTCTCAATGTGTATCACCCTCTCTTTCTTTCAAATTATTCCTCACCGTGTGCCTCTCTCTCTGTCTGTATGTGTGTGTTCTTTCTTTTCTATCGGATGTCCCCCCTCCCTTTATAAGCCTTAACACTACCCCTTTTAACAGCCTGTTTAGAATATCACCATACCCCTCCCATGTGCCTTCCATTTTCAGTTCCACTTTAGCTAATTAAGTATTAAACCCCATCATTCCCTTGGCAGGCTTAACTTTCCCATTTTATTAACTAAAAGCAGACCTGGGCAGCACGATGTAGTCTGACAGCACATGCTGTCAAACTATTTAAATCAAAAGGGCCTTTATGCCCATGTTGTGCACATGCCCTCCAGTTCAGATTACCATTACAGCCTAACCTTAGATTTTTGAAATCAAATTAGCAATTATAAGTAACTAAACTCAGTTCTTAATCGATTCAGGTAAATGCTTTAACAGAAACAGGTCGATTTGTTTGTTGTTCAAACATCTGAAACTAATTGACGACACATGTCGACTCGACTATATTAGTTACAACACATACAATCGTAACCAAAAATCAGACATTTAACAGTATCGACACATGATTCGAATTATACTGACTGAGCAAAGTGGTATTCGAGGAACCAATTGCTCAGTCAACATTTGAAGCTCAATTAATGCACAACAAATACATACATACACACTTATCAGAACAAGTAGAAGAAGATACTCAATCAAACGACAAAGGTTCAGGCAAAGTGGACAGGGCATAGTTGATAAAATTCGGGGACAACCATTACACAACAAAAATAACAGCCTTTCAAACAAACATGGACTAAAGAACAAAGAAAAGAGAACAGAACTCACCTCAAATCCCGAAAAATCAAAACCTTAAACTCGGACTCGGTCAGGCCTTTCTTAAGGCTGAACAGACTTTAATCGAAGTGTTTCTCAGATGAGAAACACCTCGATTAAGGTCCATTAGACCTTAATTTCTTTGGCTCGAACAAGACACGGACCAGTGATGAGGAACCCTAAGGTTCGAAAACTAGATCCGGGATTCATGCTTCCCTGGTCAGATTCGGACCAAACCAAGTATGGTTTGGTCACGAGGGGGTTCTGGGGAGTGTCTGGTATGAATTTAGGGCAAATCGGTGTAGATTAGGTTCCGACTCGAATCTTCAAATGAAGATTCGATAAGGTGGGATAGGATTCGAGGTGTGTGGTTGATAGATTTGGGTTCAGGACGGCAAGGGGGTTCTATGGTGTTAAGGGCGAGGTCACCGGCGTTCATGCCGCCGGCTTTCATGGCGAAGGTATGCAGGGGCGGCTAGGGTTTGGAGGGTTGGGGTCTTGGTGAAGACGACCTAAAGCAGGGGGGTTTGGATTAGGGCGCGGGGTAAAGGGGGAAGGGTTTATATACGGGGTGGATGCATTGATCTCAACCGTTAGATCAATCTAGATCTACGGTCTGGATCCGAGGGCTTAAGTGGAACGGTGTCGTTTCGAAGGTAAAGGGTTTGGGTTGGTCCGGGTGGCAACGGGTCGGGTTCCTCAGTGGGTTATGGGGAATCGATCTTGACCGTTGATCAATTTGAGATCAACGGCCCAGATCGACCTGGCTTAACACGACGTCGTTTAGACGCTCTGGCGTTTAGCTGGGACTGGACCGGGTAGGCCTGGTTTTTGTGCATTGTTTGTTTGGGCCAATTTTAATAAATTGGCCCAATTCGGAAGAAGAAGGGATCTTTTTATTATTTTTATTTCTTTTTCTTATTTATTTTAAAAACAAAACTAAGCAAAAATCAAATTAAAATTAAATACACACTCAATACAATTATTTGCACACACACTAAAATATTTCAAAACAGGTAAAATCAAACAAAAATAAAATCACGGACGAAGATGCCTATTTATGATTTTCTATTTAACGACCGGATTACGGTTCGAATTATGCATGACACACACATTTTTTGTATTTTGTTTTAATAAAGTAAAAATGGGCAAAAATCGTAAATAACCAACAAAGTGCCATGTAAAAATCCAAAATTTGTACAGCAGGGCCAATTATTATTATTTTTTATTTCTTTTGGAGCGATTGTCGTGCGAAACAAAAATCGCGTGCTCACAGCTGCCCCTCTTTATTCGGAAACACGAAGAGTTTTCGTGCAAAGATAAAGTGAGCGTGTATGAGCGATTTTTGCCTATGGACCACTCCGTATGAAGCATGTTTTTGAAAGATCTGACCGAATCTTGCTTCAAAGATTTCCTACATATCCTGGGCTAAACAGGAATCAGGTCAATGTAGTTCGAGAAGTTTTGGTAGCTGGGACTACCATGGGATTGCAATGCTTGCTGCTACTGCTGTTGCTGTTGTCACTGCTGCGTCACTGACCGCCTTATTACAACCAAACGAAAATTGGAAACTGAACTAACTACTTATATGCATGTCAACTGCTAGTTACAAGATTCCTATCTATGATTCTTTTACGACTTGATCTTGGGTCTTAGCTGATTCTGCTTGTAGACTCCGATCTGAATCTTGATGCTTGCGAGTTGCGGCGACTTGTTTAATCTCTGGGATACTGAGTGAGACGCGATTGGCAGGGTTCAGGACCTTAACCAAATGTTGGAGTCAATTTGCCTTCCATTTACTCCGATATCTCGGGACATCTTCTCTCTTTTTTCTTCTTTTTCTTCGTTGATTCCGAACCAGGACTCATCTCGTGGGTCATTTCGATCCATGTGGCTCGAGGTTAGACCTGCGGGAGAAAACAAGCAAACGAACGAAATTTTCTGCCCCAGTTTCACTAGGAAAATTTCGTTAATTATTCGCCAGGAAGTTCATAAAATTGATGAAGGAAGATAAAAATGTTCAGTTCAGGGTTGGAGCCCTAATACCGACTAGCTGGGGAAAGGTTCAGCTTAGGGTTTTAAAACCCTAATGCCAAACAAAGGAAAAATTCAGTTTAGGGTTTTAAAACCCTAATGCTGATTGCATGGAAAAGCTCAGTTTAGGGTTTAAAACTCTAATGCTGGCTGAATGGAAAAATTCAGTTTAGGGTTTAAAACCCTAATGCTGATAGCATGGAAAAGCTCAGTTTAGGGTTTAAAACCCTAATGTTGGCTAAAAGGAAAAAGTTCAGTTTAGGGTTTAAAACCCTAATGCTGACTAAAAGGAAAATTCAGTTTAGGGTTTAAAACCCTAATGCTGATTGCATGAAAAAAGTTCAGTTTAGGGTTTAAAACCCTAATGCTTACTAAAGGAAAATTCAGTTTAGGGTTTAAAACCCTAATGCTGATAGCATGGAAAAGCTCAGTTTAGGGTTTAAAACCCTAATACTGGCTGAAAGGAAAAAGTTCAATTTAGGGTTTAAAACCCTAATGCTGATAGCATGGAAAAGCTCAGTTTAGGGTTTAAAACCCTAATGCTGGCTAAAAGGAAAAAGTTCAGTTTAGGGTTTAAAACCCTAATGCCGACTAAAAGGAAAATTCAGTTTAGGGTTTAAAACCCTAATGCTGATTGCATGAAAAAAGTTCAGTTTAGGGTTTAAAACCCTAATGCTGACTAAAGGAAAATTCAGTTTAGGGTTTAAAACCCTAATGCTGATAGCATGGAAAAGCTCAGTTTAGGGTTTAAAACCCTAATGCTTGCTGAAAGGAAAAAGTTCAGTTTAGGGTTTAAAACCCTAATGCTGACTAAAAGGAAAATTCAGTTTAGGGTTTAAAACCCTAATGCTGATTGCATGAAAAAGCTCAGTTTAGGGTTTAAAACCCTAATGCTGACTAAAGGAAAATTCAGTTTAGGGTTTAAAACCCTAATGCTGATAGCATGGAAAAGCTCAGTTTAGGGTTTAAAACCCTAATGCTGGCTAAAAGGAAAAAGTTCAGTTTAGGGTTTAAAACCCTAATGCTGACTAAAAGGAAAATTCAGTTTACGGTTTAAAACCCTAATGTTGATTGCATGAAAAAAGTTCAGTTTAGGGTTTAAAACCCTAATGCTGGCTGAAAGGAAAAAAATCAGTTTAGGGTTTAAAACCCTAATGCTGACTAAAGGAAAAATTCAGTTTAGGGTTTAAAACCCTAATGCTGATTGCATGAAAAAGCTCAGTTTAGAGTTTAAAACCCTAATGCTGGTTGAATGGAAAAAGTTCAGTTTAGGGTTTAAAACCCTAATGCTGACTAAAAGGAAAATTCAGTTTAGGGTTTAAAACCCTAATGTTGATTGCATGAAAAAGCTCAGTTTAGGGTTTAAAACCCTAATGCTGGCTGAATGGAAAAAGTTCAGTTTAGGGTTTAAAACCCTAATGCTGACTAAAATGAAAATTCAGTTTAGGGTTTAAAACCCTAATGCTGATTGCATGGAAAAGCTCAGCTTAAGGTTTAAAACCCTAATGCTCGCTGAAAGGAAAAAGTTCAGTTTAGGGTTTAAAACCCTAATGCTGACTAAAAGGAAAATTCAGTTTAGGGTTTAAAACCCTAATGTTGATAGCATGGAAAAGCTCAGTTTAGGGTTTAAAACCCTAATGCTGATGAAGGAAAATTCAGTTTAGGGTTTAAAACCCTAATGCTGATAGCATGGAAAAGCTCAGTTTAGGGTTTAAAACCCTAATGCTGGCTAAAAGGAAAAAGTTCAGTTTAGGGTTTAAAACCCTAATGCTGACTAAAAGGAAAATTCAGTTTAGGGTTTAAAACCCTAATGCTGATTGCATGAAAAAAGTTCAGTTTAGGGTTTAAAACCCTAATGCTGACTAAAGGAAAATTCAGTTTAGGGTTTAAAACCCTAATGCTGATAGCATGGAAAAGCTCAGTTTAGGGTTTAAAACCCTAATGCTGGCTGAATGGAAAAAGTTCAGTTTAGGGTTTAAAACCCTAATGCTGACTAAAGGAAAATTCAGTCTAGGGTTTAAAACCCTAATGCTGACTAAATGGAAAAAGTTCAGTTTAGGGTTTAAAACCCTAATGCTGACTGGCTGGGGACAAAATTCGAGAACAACCACTGACTTCTTTTTTTTTGAATTTTCTTACTTTAGTACAAGAAATAAAAGGGAGTTTCGTGGAAACTTACCTTTCGATTGAATTCCTTATTGCCAAAATGTTTCTTGCACCCATGTACCTTCTTCTTTGGGCGACACCTGCTTCTTGCACGGTTGTCTTGGATTAAACCTGTTTGAACTTTTCAGACAAAGAACAATTGTTAGTTCGGAAATGACGGTCGGTTTGGTGACCTTGATCGTTCCCAGTTGCTTTCGTGCGTCTTTATTTCTGTTGTGAAATTCCGCCATTGATTTGATTCGAATGGCGAAACCCTTTAGACTGCTCAGGCTTGTATTTCCAGATTCTGCGATGATTTGCCTCGTAAGGCCTCCTTTTCTTTTCTCTCTTTTTGTCCCGTTTTGATTGAAGGTTATCAACGGGGATTTTATTGGAGGTATTCTTGTGGGAATTTGTACAAAAGGAAGCTTTGTGGGGGGATATTTACAAAGTGGATTCTTTGTGTGGAGTTTGTAGAATGGGGCATGCTGGGTATTTATTTCAAAACGAGTTTCCCAGGGTTTGTTGGGGTAAGTTTGTTGGGGAATATTTACAAAGGGACTCGCTGGGGATGTGCTGAGGAATTTTTTTTTTCTTTTTTTTTTATATTGGGGAGACTCTGTGGGAGATTGTACAAAGAGAGACTCTGTGGGGATTTGTACAGAGGGAGACTCTGTGGGGATTTGTCCGAAGGCGGACTTGCTGGGGAAGATTTCTCTCTTTCCTCTTTACTTTAAACAACATCAGACGTGATGATTCATCAGGCTTGGGCAATCGTACTAACGAAATGAGGCGCTTTCCTTCATGAGACGGGATTCCGTGCAAACAAACCTGCCACCTGCCCTTCCCGGTGTATCCTGAACTTGGGGTTAAGACATAAAAGAGATTCGAAAAGAAACAAAGAAAGGAGAAAACAAACTTCAGGAAAGGAGTGTCCTTTTCGGGACGAGAAAGACTTATCTGAGGAAGATAACGCTGGCTTTAAATGACATGACATGCTCTTTGGACTGGGCGCCTGACCATTCCATGAACTTGCGTTTCTCTGAACCAGAACGGATCTGTGATTCCAAACCGGTGGAACGTTGTCGAGACCTTCTTGGGGTGGAGTCATTCTTTTCCGGCGAACAACGCCCTTTGCAGGTTTTCGCTGGCTGACCTCTCTCATTTCTCTTCCTGTCATCGCTTGATAGCACTCTTTGTGAGTTTTTACTAAACAAGCTCTCTCATTTTGGTTTTCCTGCTCCCGTCGCCTCGTGGTGCCCGAAGGTTTTTACCGCCGAGACTCTCTTATTTTATCTCTCTCAATTCAGAGTGTGCTGGTCTCCATTTGTGACGCTTATTGGTTCCCCACCATATTTGGTAATTGATTTGAAGGCTTGTGCTTGGTAAAGAGAGGTAGATGATACTAACTTCTCAACTGCTCGACGTGCCCCGGTTTCAATTTCAGGATGAATGGGATTTTATTGTTGGCGTGACTGAACCTCAGGGAGAGGCTGCGTACGTATCCTTTCGGAATCAAGTCAAACGTAGTTCAGGCCTCAATCAATGTTTTGTTTTGTTTTCTTTTTCTTTTTTTTGTAGAGAGGATTGGGTAGTGTTTGGGAGTAGTGGGGGATAAAACCTTCGCCATTTTCAAATGTGTCAGGACTACTTGGAGTATGATCTAGACGTAGTATCTCTTGATTGCATCTGCATTTACTGCTGTGTCAGGGTCATTTCCTTCGATATCACCTAAATACAATGCTCCTCTCGGCAATATCTTCCTTACGATGTATGGGCCTTTCCAATTTGGGGCAAACTTTCCTTTTGCTTCTTCATGATGCGGCAGAATACGCCTTAGTACCAGCTGACCTACTTTGAAATTCCGGGGTCGGACTTTCTTGTTGTAAGCACGGGCCATCCTTCGTTGGTATAACTGTCCGTGACAAACTGCGGCCATTCGCTTTTCATCAATCAACGTCAATTGCTCCAGTCGAGCCTTAACCCACTCGCTGTCTTCGATTTCTGCTTCGACAATGATTCGAAGCGAAGGAATTTCTACCTCTGCCGGTATTACAGCCTCGGTCCCATAAACCAAAAGATAAGGAGTCGCTCCCACCGATGTGCGTACCGTAGTGCGGTACCCCAATAATGCAAAAGGTAACTGCTCATGCCACTGTCGGGAACTTTGGATCGTTTTCCTCAAAATCTTCTTGATGTTTTTGTTTGCCGCTTCCACAGCACCATTGGCTTTTGGCCGATAAGGAGTGGAATTCCTATGCGTTATCTTGAATTGCTCGCATACATCTCCCATCAAGTGACTGTTCAAGTTTGCTGCGTTATCTGTAATGATAGTCGCAGGAATACCGAAGCGACAGATAAGATTTGAGTGTACAAAATCCACCACAGCTTTCTTAGTGACCGACTTGAGAGTGACAGCTTCTACCCATTTTGTGAAGTAATCGATGGCAACCAGTATAAACCTGTGTCCATTCGAAGCCTTCGGTTCGATTGGTCCAATGACGTCCATGCCCCATGCGACAAATGGTCAAGGCGCGGACATGGGATGCAACTCCGTGGGAGGTGCATGAATCAAATCACCGTGCACCTGACACTGATGACACTTCCGGATAAAGCTAAAGCAATCCTTTTCCATGGTCATCCAGTAATAACCTGCTCGAAGGATTTTCTTCGCTAAGACATACCCGTTCATGTGAGGTCCACACACACCTGCGTGTACTTCGTGCATGATCTTTCTCGATTCCTCGATATCGACACATCTTAGGAGATTGAGGTCCGGGGTCCTCTTATATAACAATTCACCGCTTAGAAAGAAACCACTTGCATGTCGCCTAATGGTCCTCTTCTGATCTCCAGTAGCGTGCTCGGGGTACTCTTGTGTCTTCAGGAATTTCTTGATGTCATGGTACCAAGGCTGCGTATTTGATCCCGCCTCGATTACACTACAGTAACCGTGTCTTTCCTTGATTTGGATTTCCAAAGGATCGACGCGGGCGTTGCCCGGGTAGGGTAGCATTGAAGCCAAAGTAGCAAGTGCATCTGCCAGTTCATTGTGGCACCTCGGAATATACCTGAACTCTATTGACGTAAAGCGCTTGCTGAGGTCCTCCACATGCTGTCGGTAAGGGATAAGTTTGACATCCCGAGTTTCCCATTCACCTTGGACTTGTCGGATGATCAGGTCAGAATCTCCCATAATCAGTAAGTCTTCGACATCCTGATCGATTTCCATATGCATGCCCATGATGCAAGCTTCATACTCAGCTGTATTATTTGTGCAAAAGAAACGAAGTCTAGCTGTGGCGGGATAATGCTGACCAGAAGGCGAGATCAAAATTGCCCCAATCCCTACACCCTTGGCGTTCACGGCTCCGTCAAAGAACATCTTCCAAACATGAGCTTCCTCCGAGATCACTTCTACGGTGTTTACTTCTTCATCTGGAAAGTAGGTATCCAATGGCTGGTATTCCTCATCGACCGGATTTTCGGCCAAATGATCTGCTAACGCCTGGGCTTTCATTGCCGTGCGAGTGACATAAACTATGTCGAATTCCGTAAGCAAGATTTGCCATTTAGCCAGTCTCCCAGTAGGCATTGGTTTCTGAAATATATACTTCAAAGGATCCAACCTGCTTATGAGGAACGTAGTGTGGGCTTGGAGATAATGTCTCAGCTTTTGAGCAACCCATGTGAGAGCGCAACATGTCCTTTCCAACAGTGTGTATTTGGCCTCGTAGCCGGTGAATTTCTTGCTCAAGTAGTAGATTGCTTGCTCCTTCTTTCCGGTTACGTCGTGTTGCCCGAGGACGCAGCCGAAAGAGTTCTCCAAGACTGTTAGATACAAGAAAAGTGGCCTTCCCGGTTCTGGAGGGACCAAGACCGGGGGATTCGAAAGGTATTCTTTGACTTTATCAAAGGCTTCTTGACACTCAGTTGTCCACTTAATCGCCGCATCTTTCCTTAACAGCTTGAATATGGGCTCACACGTGCTTGTCAGCTGGGCAATAAACCGACTGATGTAGTTCAACCTGCCCAAAAGACTCATCACGTCTTTCTTTGTTTTCGGGGGAGGTAGATCTCTGATAGATTTTATCTTAGTTGGATCTAGCTCGATTCCTCTCCTGCTTACGATGAAGCCCAAAAGTTTGCCCGACGAAACTCCGAAAGCGCATTTGGCTGGGTTTAGCTTCAAGTCATACTTCCTTAATCTCTCGTAGAATTTCCTCAAGTCTCGGATGTGATTATCCTGCGTCCTGGATTTGACTATCACATCGTCCACGTACACCTCTATTTCCTGATGCATCATTTCATGGAAAATGGCAGTCATGGCCCTCATGTAAGTAGCCCCAGCATTCTTCAGACCAAATGGCATGACCCGGTAACAGTAGGTGCCCCAAGGCGTGGTGAAGGCGGTTTTCTCGGCGTCCTCTTCATCCATCAGTACCTGATGATACCCAGCATAACAATCTACAAAAGACTGTATCTCGTGCTTGGCGCAATTATCAACGAGGATGTGGATGCTGGGCAGCGGGAAATTATCTTTAGGACTTGCTCTGTTCAAATCTCGGTAATCTACACATACTCGAGTTTTCCCGTCCTTTTTTGGTACTGGGACCACATTCGCCAACCATGTTGTATATTGGACTACCCGGATCACTCCTATTTTTAGTTGCTTGGTGATCTCGTCCTTAATCTTGTCACTGACCTCAATTTTGAACTTTCGTTGCTTTTGTTGAACTGGAGGACAATCAGGATGAATCGGCAATTTATGAACCACTAGATCAACACTTAGCCCCGGCATGTCATCATACGACCAAGCAAACACGTCTTTAAATTCAAAAAGCAGTTGAATTATCGCCTCTCGCGTTTCTTTGTCCGTGTGAATGCTTATCTTGGTCTCCCGGATTTCTTCCGGGGTTCCTAAATTTACCGGTTCAGTGTCATTAAGATTTGGCTTAGGTTTATTCTCGAAATATTCCAACTCTCGGTTTATCTTCCTAAAAGCCTCTTCCGCATCATTTTCTTGTTCTGGGTTCATTAATTCGCAGGTAAATAACTCATTGTGATCTGGGCGTGAAGTCCGCAAGCATGTCATATTTAAAGTCGCATTATTATGACTGAAAAGAAAGATAAAAAGGAAAAATAACAAAAAATTAGAACAAAAGAAAGAATGGGAAAGCAATGATGATTTTTTTATTTTTTCTTTGGAAAGTTGGAAGACAACAATGTTTAGAACTTAGGAATTCAAAACAACAATTGAAAGGAAGAAAACGCTCAAGTTATGTCCTGGAGATAACTTGTGACACAGGAAAGGTGGCAGGACAGGTCTACCCGGACTTCCGTCTAGTCGGGAATGGCGTAGCCTCCCAGTTTTGAAGTCGGGCATTCGGCCCCATGTATAGCATCTCCGCAGTGCTTGTGCCTTCACCTGGTTGAACCATGTGGACCTCGTAGAGCATCTCTCTCATCGCCCCACATATCTCCTCGATTTCCTCAGCTGTGAAGACCTCATTCATCTTCTTCTTCAACGTACCTTGGCCTGATGAAAGTTGCATATAAATCCGGCAGTGGTTGAGGTAACTTCCAACCCTCATTTTTCCTTTTCTTTGCCCACTCTTCGTCTGCTGGAGTAGGTTTGAAACCTAGTCCAAAAGGTTTCTTGATGACTGGCAAAGTAATGGGTTCTGTTATTCCCTGAAGGGTTCGTCCAAGTCCCTTCCCTGGCCTAAATCCATGCCGGATCATCTCTTTGGCCACCATGACCGAGGCGTTAGACAAGAAAGGCTGGGGGCAGGGTATTCCCTCTTCGTGCTGCTCTGTCAGTACAATCTCGAAAGCCTGATAGACTGTATGTTCGCTCCCTTCTCTCGGTTCAAGATACGGGATGGATGGGTCCCGATAAATGGCATGCTCATCTTCCCTATGGACCACGATATCTCGGTCTTCGTACTCGAACTTCACCATCTGGTGAAGAGTGGAAGGCACGGCTCCTGCTGCATGGATCCAAGGTCTGCCAAGGAGAAAATTGTAGGATGTATCCATGTCGAGTACCTGGAAGGTTACTTGAAATTCGACTGGCCCTATGACCAACAACAGGTCTATTTCTCCCATGGTATCTCTTTTGATGCCGTCGAAAGCTCTTACGCAGACATTGTTGGGTCGGATTCTTCCGGTCCCAATTTCCATCCTTTGTAGCGTGGAAAGTGGGCAAATGTCAACACCTGATCCCCCATCCAACATTACCCGCTTGACATAGTAGTCCTCGCATTTAACTGTTAAATGCAAAGCCTTGTTGTGTGCTGCTCCTTCCGGGGGTAAATCATTCTTGCTGAAAGAGATTTGGTTAACGGCGAAGAATCTTTCTGTCATCCGCTCTAGTTGTTCCACCGAGGTTTCAACCGGTACATATGCTTCATTCAGGGTTTTCAGTAGGATCTTTTGATGCTCGGTCGACCTCATCAATAATGACAGCATGGATACTTGCTCAGGGTACTTGCGCAGCTGATCTATCACTTCGTAATCCGGCATTTTCATTTGTTGGAAGAACACTTCCGCTTCTTCAACACTCACGGGCTTCTTTGGCGGGAAGCGCCTTTGTGTGGCGTTGTTCAGTTCTTGGGTATTTGAATACCTTCCAATGAAAGTATTTTCTGGAAGTTCTCCCATGACCTCTTTACCTTTGTACATCACCAAAGTCTTTTGATAATTCCACGGCACTGTGGACGGGTTGGTCATTGGCTTTTGTGGCACGCGTCCGATAACCACTGGCTCATTCAGCCGAGGTGGTTGAATCGTCCCCCGGACCACATAGGCCCCTTTTGGCACGTACATAGGTTTTGTCTTTTTGATCCCGAAGTTCTGCGTCTTCTCAGCTCGACCTCGTGGTATGTAAAGAACTCCACCCTTTGCTGGTACAACTTTCTTCTCCACCTTCTTCTCAAGCACTTTATTTATAGCTTTGGCCTCTTCCCCCTTTTCTGGTTTTTGGTTCATTTCAGGACTCTTTCCCGTGTCGACAATAGCAATTATGGCTTTCAGAGCAGGGTCGAACTCTTTGTCTTCACAAATCATTCCGATCAGCGGCCCATTATTGTGAGCGGGCAATGGATTGTTAGTCACATTTGGGATCTCTTCGTCCCTTAGCACTATTTTCCCCTGCTCTATCAAATTTTCGACCACTCTTTTCAATGACCAGCAGTCGTTTGTATCATGTCCCTCGGCCCCTGAATGATAGGCGCATCTGACTCCGGCTTTGTAAGAAGGCGATGTTGGGTTTTGCCTCGTTTGGGGGATTGGTTGCAAGAAACCCAACTGGACTAGCTTAGGGAACAAAGTAGAGTATTGTTCACCGATGGGCGTGAAAGTCCGCCGTCGAGGTGGCTCCTGGGGGCGGAAGTTATTCTGCGGGGGTTGTGGGTTATAGTGGTTGCGGTAAGGAGGCTGATTTCTGGGAGGTGGAGCTGGGCCTCGGTTGGCTTGTTGTGGTGGATGGTTATAAGGTTGGGCATTCATGACCATATAAGGTTGATGAGCATATGCCAAATTTGAGTGGGGGTAGTAGTGTTGTGGGGCTCTTTCCGGAAAATGGGGCCTGGGATGACGATACTCCCTTGCTTCCGAGGCTGCCATAGTCGTTTCTTCCTTCTTCTTCCCCCGTGTCGTTCCTCCAGACCCGTTTTGGACGGCCTGGGAAGTTGCCCTTATGGCTGCTTGACTCAGAATCCTACCCGTTTTCAACCCATTTTCCACCATCTCTCCAATCTTGATCGCTTCCGCGAATGGCTTACCCATGGCCGACATCATGTTTTGGAAATAGTCAGACTCTTGAGCCTGGAGAAAGGTAGTGACCATTTCCACTTCATCCATGGGAGGCTTCACTCTCGACGCCTGTTCACGCCACTTAATAGCATACTCTCTAAAGCTTTCCGAAGGTTTCTTCTTCAAATTCGACAGAGAGTTTCGGTCTGGCGCAATGTCGATGTTATACTGGAATTGTTTTACAAAATCTCTGGCGAGATCATCCCATATATGCCATCGGGACATTTCCTGATCCATATACCATTCCGAAGCTATCCCTACTAGACTTTCCCCAAAATATGCCATTAGCAGTTCTTCTTTTCCGCCGGCTCCCCGCAATTGGTTGCAGTATTTCTTAAGATGTGCAATGGGGTCACCGTGCCCATCGTATTTCTCGAACTTTGGGGTCTTGAAACCCGTTGGCAGGTGCACGTGAGGGAACATGCACAGGTCGGCGTAAAAGACGCTCTTTTGTCCGCTCAATCCTTGCATATTCTTCAGACTTTGTTCAAGGCTTCTCATTCTTTTGGCAATCTCATTTTGTTCTGCAATTCTGGGGTTCTGATCCTGCCCTGGTGCAAGCTCGCACTGAGGCGGTAGAGGATTAGTACTGGTAGCGAACCTAGTTGGTTCCATTGAGAACGATGGTGCTTGGAATGTAAAAGAGGATGAGTCAAAGCTTGGCTTGTACGTGGTAGGCTGTGCCGTAACCGGGCAAGGTGATGCAGTAAAGATGTTCATGCTTGCATCAGTGGCCGACATTCAGGGATGAGGCTCAGAAGGCGATCCAGCAGAGAAGGCTGAGGTGGCTGGGTACCCGAATGGGGTAGCAGGATAATTTATGGGGACATTAGAAGTCCCACTTGACCTGGAGAATAATTCAGGGAATCCGGGGACGACACTTGGCGGCTCTTTCCCATTATTCCAGTCGTCCAGCATTTCCAACATGCGGAGCCGTAGGATTCTATTTTCCTCCGCAGTTGCGGATTCAGGTGTGAGGACGGCTGAGATTGAGCTCTCCTCAGAAACAGGGATCGTTTGCAATGGAATTTCTGAAGACATTTCCACACTTCCTTTTGACCTGGTGAAGTAAGTGTGAGTACTGCTTCTGGCCCTAACAACAGGTAGTTGAACACTTCTCCTTGACCTCGTGAAATATGAGTGCGAGGCCAGACTTTCACCAAACCAACCGTCTTTTCAAAAACCCCTGGATATACTCAACGACAAACGCACGGTTAATTTGTAGCAAATAACAGATAGTTAATCTCACGTTGGACATGATGCACCTATACAGTTAAGTGGATTACTATATGTTTTCTACGAGAGCATGCGTCGTTCCGGCATTTTCCTCTTATTAGTTTTTTTTTTATCTTTTCCTTTTCTTTCTTTCTTTTTTTTTGTTTTTCTTTTATTTTTTTTTTATTTTTTTTATTTTTGCAGTAAAAGAAATGCGACCGGATCCGATGAGGATTGCCTACGTATCACGATGCCTACGTGAATCAGATCATTACGTAGTTCGAAAAACACAAATGATCGTAAAAGAAACAACCTCTTCATTGTTGAAAATGTTCTATTACAAACTACATTTTGCAAAAGAAAAAGCGAACTTTGAAAATAAACCTAGATTCAAAATAGACTAAAAATCACCCTGATGGGAAAAACGAGCAGAAGATGATAAGATACAGATTTGACCTATGAATGCATTATGGTTTTGAAAATTGGTGTCCGCGGGGCATCGTTCGGCCTCACCGCGGTCCTAGGCGTGAGATCCCTCTCAAGTTGTTCCAGCTCATGCATAGTCTGCTTGACATAACCCATTACTGCCGAAAGGACGGTAATGCTGGACATGTTCTCACATCGTAGACATCGTCTGGTGATGGCATGGGCAATGGCCTTGATCCTATCTCTGGTTTGCTTCTTCTCTACGAGTAGGCGTTTTATCTGATCGCTGCATATCTTGAAAACTTGAGCATCTTGTACATGCTGGTGCTTTAGTCGCCGTACTTCCAACTTCATCTGGGCTATTGAGTCGTACCAGTATCTGCTCTCAATTTGGAAACCCTTGGCCTGATTAGCTGCTTTGATCTCAAGTGCAACCATCTCTCTCTTTATTTTAGCAACAGTCTTCTCGTGGTTGCCTTCCAATTGATTCAGGTATCGGCGATGCTCATCTGCTCTTGCATCCCACTGTGCCCTGAGCTCCGCTATGACGTTTTCAGATTTTTCCAAACCATCTTGCCATTCTCTGATTTCGCTTTTTAGCCCTTTTATCAGGTGCTCTTCTGATCGACGCCTTGGCTGTTTGTCCGCATCCACCCTTATCTGTTTGATCTGGGCCCTGAGCATTTCATTCTCCTGAACTAACCTGTTCCGTTCTCCCGAATTGGTAGCAGCTTGCACATTGTGCTCATATTTCAAGCCTTTTATTTGTTGCTTTAACCTGCTGATTTCGGCGCAATAGCCTCTTTCCTTTGCTAACCAATCCCACTGTCTTTGCGATGATTCGGTGAAATTCCGGATGTGGGGCCTCTTAGCTGGCCTTTCATGCTCAAGTTTCCTTCTGTACCATGCAAGGTAACCTGGCGCCGTTTCTCCTTTGGCTCGATCCCGCACGCAAGTATCTGATTTCAAATATTGACACTCACTCCAGTTTTGACGAATCTTTGCTTCTGGGAATTGTCCGTTAGGACTTATCTCAATTGCTTGAGTGCTAAGATCTTCCTCATGAGGTACTGTTTGGCATCTTCCGAACTGTCTCAAAACTCGGCAGGGTGCGTAAGGTTGAATGCTCTTAAGCCCCATTAGTAAGAAATGAGTTTTAGCTGCAGACATATATAGGATCTCATCAACAGGCAACCATCCCAACGTCCATTGTATTTGGCTGGCAGTAAGAGCTTGAAAGAACGAGGTCCATGCCAGGACTCCTTTGGGCAAACTGATCTCTTTGGTTCTCGTGTAAGATTCTTCTATGCAGGTCTTTTCCGGGGAACCATGGCTCAAAATCTCGGAATGATGGCAGAGGTGCTCGGTCATCCATATCTGTAGGAGCAAGTTACAACCTTCGAAGAAATTTCCCCCAGCTTTACAAACTGTAAGAGCTCAAAAGATGTCGGATACCACCATAGGCGCGAGAGTACTGTCACTTTGCGTGAGTAAAGTGCTGACGACCCCGGATATCTTCAGATCAATGTTTCCGTCTTTCCTTGGAAATACCAGAAGGCCTAGGAACATCACCATGAAAGCTACCCGTCTGTGCTTGTCCCACTTCTGACGAGCTCCTTTGCTGCACAGTTTGTTGATTGGATTATTGAATCCCCCCTCATGACCGTACCTATCATATATGAAGCATGGAGTACAAAATCCGGCTGCCAGATCCGGGTTGTGGACTGTTCTAGGTATCTTCAATGAATCTAGGAACCGATGTACCGTGACGACTCTTGGGGCGACCAAGTATTTTTCCCTCAAGGGAAGTTCAGTATTCCCGATGTATCCGGCCATTTCTTCCAAAGTTGGGGTGAGTTCAAAATCAGAGAAATGGAAAACATTGTGCGCCGGGTCCCAATAGGTAACCAAAGCTCTTATGATATCCCCCCGAGGCTGGATTTCCAATAAACCCACAAGACCTTTCAGGTATTTCTTAACCTCATTTTGTCCTTCAACACCTAGATCATTCCACCATAGCCGTAACTTGACAGGGATTTTGGTCATTATTGAAAAATGTTCATTTCGCATCGTGCTCATCCTGCACATTTATTAAGGTGATTTTAACAAAACGAACTGACTCAAAAAAATTTTTTTTCTACAGAGGGGATCGAGTTTTAAACACGGCCTTTAAACACTTCGGGGGCGAAGATTTTAAGGCTGTGTGGGTCTACTGGATAAAAATGCTAAACAAGACCCAAAGGTGGCTATTTATGCAAAGTCAGCCTTCCGGCGTCCCTTTCGGGAACATTTGGCTATTTATGACAAAACAGCGTCACCCGATTTATTTACGACTTTTTTTTTTTTTTAAAAGTTTGAAACGCATTTTTTATTTATTTAATGATTTTGGCTATTTTAGCAAAAATGGGGTTGAACCCGACGAGGGTTGCCTACGTATCTCACATCCGGTGAGAATCAAACCGGCGTAGTTCGGGCATATCATGAATAGAGAAAATCAAATAAACCTAGAAATCAAGAATAAGTATTTTTTTATTATTTTTGAAAAAAAGATAAAGACTAAAGAAAATATTTTTTTTAGGCAATATTTGGACTATTAGTCTGAATTTATAAAAGGGGTACTACAAAAGAAACAACACATTTTTTGAATTATGAATTTTCCATTTTTTTTACTTTTAAATAAATACCTTCTTTTTTTTCGATTTTGGACATGAAAGAAAAAAAAATTTTGTATTTTTTTTTAATAATTCAAACTAAGCAGACAAATTTTGTTTTTATTCTTTTTTTTTAGGAAAAAATTCCGGCGAGGTTTTGACAATACTTGAACATTGGTTTTATTTTTCCAAAATAAGTAATTATCTCCCTACGCTGCTATTTTCCCTTTTTTAGAAACCGGTCAGCATGCGGAACCGAAGCAAATAAATGCACAAAACAAATAGGATGCAGCAGGGTGGTCTTTTTCATTTCAGGTTGCCTGTCCTAGACGGGCCCAACCCCTGTGTTGAGCCCCCTAAGTCAGATGCAACATGACGCAGATAAACGTTCCTACTAGGGATCCGGCATGAAGTTTCGTTATACTAGGTTTATAACCTGGGCATTTGTTCTAGACTGTGTACCCGAGCGGACAACTCGAGTCGAGGAGGGGGCTACGTACCGGGGACCCGCGAGATCGTCCGGCTTTGTAACTTGTCCGACCTCTTTCTTATTTCAGGTATTGACACTAACAGAATAGGGAGTCTCGACCAGCGAGCTTCTCCCCGGAGGTAAGAAAAGAAGGGTTTCGGCACAGTTTATATACAGTTCAGATAATATCAAAGCGGTAAAAGACAACATTTAGCACGTTATGCAAAAAACATGTAATAAATATCAGATAATAAAGCCAAATATAACAATTATTCTAAGCTCGAATTCTTGAACCCTGAACCAGTGGTTCTGGGTTTAGGTCCCCAGTAGAGTCGCCATAGCTGTCACACCTCCTTTTTGCGCGCCCGTCCTCGAAGGGTTAAATGCGCGAGGGGAGTTTTTCCAATTTAAGTGACAATATTCGAAATGAGATTATTTATTTAATTCAGAGTCGTCACTTGGGAAAGGTTTGGCTTTTGGTGTCCCAAGTCATCGGTTTATCTTGAATCCCAAATCGAGGAAATTTTCGACTTTTCCAAATGAAGTCTGCGAACCAGAAATTCTAAGTAAGGAATTCTGTTGACCCGAGGGAAGGTGTTAGGCACCCTCGAATCCCGTGGTTCTAGCACGGTCGCTTAAATTGTTATAATGGCTAAATATCTGATTTAAATACATGTTATGACTTACGTGCTTTTATTAAGTTTAAACCGCTTTTATCATTATCACTTATTTTTATAGAATTGCAACGTCGTGAAAATGCATCTCGAACCACGTCACAATCAATGCGCCCGTGATCGTCAACACATTTTGACTTCGTTGAGATTTGGATTTGGGTCACATCAATGTGCACCCGAATTTAAGAATATAATTTACTTAAACCGTGCCTAAAGAGTCTAACGCGTTATTATATGGTGGAAAGCCATGAGATTCACTAAACGGCCTAGCCTGAATTCTAAATATTATGATTATTTATTGAGGGCCCCGCAATTTGCATTTTTATTTGGCGAGGCTCGTCTCTATTTTAGAAAGGATATCCTAAAGTGGCTACATTTCTAATGCATTTGTCCTTAAAACTAAAAGAAAAGGGACATGCTAATTTAACTATATGCTTTTTCCTAATCCAGATTCTTATCAATTTCTGATTAATTATTTACAAAGTGGAGGGATGTCATAACTTGTGAAACATACTTTAATTGGACAAAGAAAATACATTCGAGATTGACCCAATGTTATACTTGCGTCCACACGTTTCTTGAATTGAATTTAACTAGACTTATTGAGGCTAAATTTAAGGGAATTAACTACTATGTCTCATTACTTGCGGGGATTCGAACGCACTCCTATATGCTGCCTAGCGGGTTATGATAAAGGAAAACTAAAAATAAACAAGGAACATTTGTGTAAGGTGGAAATATTCTATTCTATGCATGTCATTAGTTAAACGGGAATCCAGTCAAAAAATCTATACCAATTCTCCATGCCTTCTATATACTGTACCATTACATCTTGTACTGGCAAACAACTATAAACTAAGATGCAAGAGGCTAAAACTTGATTAAGTATTATCTAACTAATCTTTCATTACTGAATCACACTAATCAATTTATACAACAGAAGTCAATATACCACAAGTATTACAAAACAGACATCTAAATTTTCTTCAAGAACTCCTTTCATTTCATGCTTTTGAACTGTTACAGTTAACACCAAAGTGGGATTTGAAATGTGTACCTGGAAACACTGAAAATGCAAAGGAGAAGAGGAAGAAGTTGGGGAAATCAGCAGCAGCAGGAAACAAAATTAACAGTAGCAGTAGGACATAGAATAGCAGCAGCAACAGGGACAGAATAGCAGCAGCAACAAACACACGAAATAATTGAAGTGGGATCAAGACCTCAACTGGGAATACTTAACTAGACCAAGTCTTCGAGTAAAACAACAACAATCAAGCAGACTCAGCTGGGATTTGGAAGAAATCAATGTTGCACAAACAGGTCAAGACTAGTGAAATCAAAACAGCAATCAAAAGATGTAATTTCTGATCCTGCCTGTCTGTGTCATCAAAGAGAATTCTTTTCCAGTTTTCTGTTTTCCTCACTTTAATTCTCAAAATGTTCTCTCCTCAAATCACTCTGTTCTTGTCAATGTCTGTTTCTATGTGTGTGTGTGTATATCTCTCAATGTGTATCACCCTCTCTTTCTTTCAAATTATTCCTCACCGTGTGCCTCTCTCTCTGTCTGTATGTGTGTGTTCTTTCTTTTCTATCGGATGTCCCCCCTCCCTTTATAAGCCTTAACACTACCCCTTTTAACAGCCTGTTTAGAATATCACCATACCCCTCCCATGTGCCTTCCATTTTCAGTTCCACTTTAGCTAATTAAGTATTAAACCCCATCATTCCCTTGCCAGGCTTAACTTTCCCATTTTATTAACTAAAAGCAGACCTGGGCAGCAGGATGTAGTCTGATAGCACATGCTGTCAAACTATTTAATTCAAAAGGGCCTTTATGCCCATGTTGTGCACATGCCCTCCAGTTCAGATTACCATTACAGCCTAACCTTAGATTTTTGAAATCAAATTAGCAATTATAAGTAACTAAACTCAGTTCTTAATCGATTCAGGTAAATGCTTTAACAGAAACAGGTCGATTTGTTTGTTGTTCAAACATCTGAAACTAATTGACGACACATGTCGACTCGACTATATTAGTTACAACACATACAATCGTAACCAAAAATCAGACATTTAACAGTATCGACACATGATTCGAATTATACTGACTGAGCAAAGTGGTATTCGAGGAACCAATTGCTCAGTCAGCATTTGAAGCTCAATTATTGCACAACAAATACATACATACACACTTATCAGAACAAGTAGAAGAAGATACTCAATCAAACGACAAAGGTTCAGGCAAAGTGGACAGGGCATGGTTGATAAAATTCGGGGACAACCATTACACAACAAAAATAACAGCCTTTCAAACAAACATGGACTAAAGAACAAAGAAAAGAGAACAGAACTCACCTCAAATCCCGAAAAATCAAAACCTTAAACTCGGACTCGGTCAAGCCTTTCTTAAGGCTGAACGGACTTTAATCGAAGTGTTTCTCAGATGAGAAACACCTCGATTAAGGTCCATTAGACTTTAATTTCTTTGGGTCGAACAAGACACGGACCAGTGATGAGGAACCCTAAGGTTCGAAAACTAGATCCGGGATTCATGCTTCCCTTGTCAGATTCGGACCAAACCAAGTATGGTTTGGTCACGAGGGGGGTCTGGGGAGTGTCTGGTATGAATTTAGGGCAGATCGGTATAGATTAGGTTCCGACTCGAATCTTCAAATGAAGATTCGAGAAGGTGGGATAGGATTCGAGGTGTGTGGTTGATAGATTTGGGTTCAGGACGGCAAGGGGGTTCTATGGTGTTAAGGGCGAGGTCACCGGCGTTCATGCCGCCGGCTTTCATGGCGAAGGTATGCAGGGGCGGCTAGGGTTTGGAGGGTTGGGGTCTTGGTGAAGACGACCTAAAGCAGGGGGGTTTGGATTAGGGCGCGGGGTAAAGGTGGAAGGGTTTATATACGGGGTGGATGCATTGATCTCAACCGTTAGATCAATCTAGATCTACGGTCTGGATCCGAGGGCTTAAGTGGAACGGTGTCGTTTCGAAGGTAAAGGGTTTGGGTTGGTCCGGGTGGCAATGGGTCGGGTTCCTCAGTGGGTTATGGGGAATCGATCTTGACCATTGATCAATTTGAGATCAACGGCCCAGATCGACCTGGCTTAACACGACGTCGTTTGGACGCTCTGGTGTTTAGCTGGGACTGGACCGGGTAGGCCTGGTTTTTGTGCATTGTTTGTTTGGGCCAATTTTAATAAATTGGCCCAATCCGGAAGAAGAAGGGATCTTTTTATTATTTTTATTTCTTTTTCTTATTTATTTTAAAAACAAAACTAAGCAAAAATCAAATTAAAATTAAATACACACTCAATACAATTATTTGCACACACACTAAAATATTTCAAAACAGGTAAAATCAAACAAAAATAAAATCACGGACGAAGATGCCTATTTATGATTTTCTATTTAACGACCGGATTACGGTTCGAATTATGCATGACACACACATTTTTTGTATTTTGTTTTAATAAAGTAAAAATGGGCAAAAATCGTAAATAACCAACAAAGTGCCATGTAAAAATCCAAAATTTGTACAGCAGGACCAATTATTATTATTTTTTATTTCTTTTGGAGCGATTGTCGTGCGAAACAAAAATCACGTGCTCACACTCGTCGGCGACAAACTCGGACACCCTCAACAGTAACATCAGGCAGAAACTCAAATCGGCTCAGTCGACCTCCATTTGTTTTCCGGCGGAAGAAGAAGCTAAAGGGTCCCTCGAATTTTATCAGAAACGCTCTTTTTTTTCAGGTTCTAGGCGTTAGCTCTATCCGTTGTAGCCGATGGCAGCGTCATCACTCACCGGTGACCAATTCCGGTGAGGCAGCAGGTTCGAAAGAAGGAGCAAAAGAGTCGAAATCGGCAGTTGCTGCTGCTTTTGTGAGGAAGGTCCTCGGCTAAGGTCTAGGTTCTTTGGAATGAAGAAGCCTCGTTGGTTTTTGTCTGTCGAAGGAAGGTCCGAAAATGGCTGTTACAGAGTTGTTTTTGAAGAAGAACGACGTGAGAAAGGGGGTGGGGCCCAAGTTTGCTGCGCTACAACTTTTTGCTCTAGGGTAGCGTCCCTTCTTTTTTAGATCTTAGGGTCTGTTAGGTCTTTTTTTGTATTTCTTTCATTTTTTCACTGATCCCCACTCCAATGTATTGCGACTGATATTTATATGGTGTAGGGGTTAGCTTCTTTTATAGGTTTAGGTTCTAGGGTTATATTAAGGTTAAGGGATATGGGCCTAAGAATTATGGGCTTGGAAATTATGGGCTAGGTCCAAAATTAGGCCTAAAAATGATTTGCTCGAGCTTAAGTTTTATTCTTTCTCCGCGAACGAGACTAAAATACTACCTCATTTATTAATTAGTCCTAAACTATCTTTTTGGTATTTTTCAAGATTAAAAATGACTACAACACATTAATGAAACTATTTTTTTTGTAATTTTCATTTTCTTCTAACAAAATAAAATAAAAGAGTCAAAATTAATTGAAATAGCGATATTAGGCCTAAATTAAATATTTATATGCTAAAATGTAAAAAATCTTGGGGAGGGTCAAAAATCACATGTCTACAGCTGCCCCTCTTTGACTGGAAACGCGAAGAGTTTTCAGACAAAGAACGACTAGACAAGTTTTTTGACCCGACTCTTATTTGGAGACCAAAAACTAAGAGGAAGGAGAATGTTACCGAGCCCTGGTATCTGAGCTGCCTACATATCCTTGGCTATAAAGGAATCAAGCCACGTGTAGTTCAGAGGTGAGTGAGATGATGGAGTATACCAAGGTGGAGAGCCGATCGAGGTACCGTTCCGTCGAGGTTTCGGTCCGCAGTCCCGTTATGACATCCAAATCAAATTAAAAAGACTAACTAAGCCTATCAGCTACGAGTTACAAGATTCCTATCTATGAGTCTTCTGAAGCTTGATCTTGAGTCTTAGTTGGTTCTTCATGTGGACTCTGATCTGAATCTTGATGATTATTAGCTGCAGGTGTTGGTTAAATCTTCTTCAGCGTTTTTCAGATCAAGACGGGACATGCATAGCTTGTGACTTCAATTATGTCTTGAGCAGACCGCATCTTTTCTCCACTTCTGCACTTCGGATTCACTTTTTGCCTTTCTTTTTTTCTTTTCTTTCTTGTTTCTTGGATTGAGACTTCTTCTTTGGTCATCTCAAACTGTTGACTCACATTCTTGTCGCGAGCTTCTGCTACTTCTAACTTGGATTGAACTCTGAAATGACTTCCCTTATTCTCCAGGTGGGCACCCGATTGCTAAAACTTGAACTGACTTCCTTTGAAACTTGAACTGCTTTCCCTTGAAACTCGAACTGTTTTCCCTTGAAACTTGAACCGTCTTCCTTCGAAATGGCTTTTCCTTGAAACTTGAACTGTCTTCCCTTGTTCTCTAGGTGGGCGCCTGATTGCTGAACTTGACATTTCTTCCTTCGAAACTTGAACCATTTTCCTTGTTCTCCAGGTGGGCGCCTGATACTACAACAAAACAGACAACAAAAGAAACTTTTCTGCCCCAGTTTGCACTAGGAAGATTTGTGAGTTGTTAGCAGAACTATAAATCACATACGCTGCTGATGAAGGATGCAATGATGAGAGTAAAATTAATGACTCGACTAGGATGTGCGTCTCCTAAAGGTGATTGAACTTGCGGAAAACTATAAACTAAGCTTGACTAAAGTAAAGACTAACCCTATTCTCCAGGCGGGGCCCCTGATTTCAAGAAAACTAAACATTGATAACTTAAGAAAACTAAAAATTGACCCCTCTTTTTTCAAATTTAGACTTCCCTTTTTTTTAAATTATTATCCTAGGAGAAAATTCATCGGACTAGGTTTTCTATCTTATGAGAAAATTCATCAGACTAAGATTTCTATCCTAGGAGAAAGTTCATCAAATGTACTGTGATCGGAATAAGGCGCCGACCTACTTATAACATATATACATATATACATAAGATGTACACAAAACTCCCAACCCGGCAACTGCGAAGGACATGAAGCTTACCGATCAAGCTGAACTCAGGCAACACCTATTGAGGAGGTCTACCTTTCCATCTATTTTAATTTGCACGCATGAAATGCAGCATCACCAGAAAAGGGACGTCAGTACGAAATAATGTACCGAGTATGTAAGGAAATAAAATAACTAAAATCTGAAATTGAACTGACAATATAATATCTCAAAGTAATTGGGAGTCAAAGATAATATGAAGATATGCTTACCTGCTGATACTGACTCAACTCTCTCAATATAGTAAGTAAAATAACTATCCAGCCTTATAAAGCTCGGTATATGTAACTGCTCTACCATAGTAGGCTCGCTTATAGGGGCTCGACCGTACTAAACTCTATATCTTGACCATCTGGGTCGCTCATAGGTGCTCGACCACAGTAGGCTCGGTATATAACTTACCATCTGATCAGAGGTTGCCCAATAGGGGCTTGCCCATCGATTATAGCTCGATGGTGGTGAAAATACTGAAATACTGTATATATATATAGACTTTATGCTCTCTTGGCTAGAAGAAGACAAAACTACACTGAATATGAAGTCCCGATAAGGGATAATGCTGTAACTTATGAGACCATGATAATGTACATAAATTTAGGAATATGAACTTCTCTTTAAGTCTCGTTATCAAACACATATAGTTACTGGATCATGCCAAAATGAAGTAAAGGTTTAGCCTTAACATACCTGAGCTGATTCTCTTGACAATCCCTCCAACACACGTTTTTTACAACAAAACACGTGACGACAAGATCGAAGTATGGAAAATCCGTATGATATTCTTGAGAAAGATTGCATCGTACTTCTTTAAAATTGCAAAATCTCACATTGCTAAGATACTAAGAATTTTCGTTTGAATTTTTGAAGACGCTTATGAGATTTTGTTGAATTGTGGAAGATGAAAATTCTCACGTTACTCATGAATATGCATCTCTCTTTATGAAGTAAAGAGATCTTTAAATGTTGTGAGCTCCATCCGTTGCCTTCAATCCGTATAGAATTGCAAATCTCTTAGAATTGAAAATGCTAACATATGTATTTTGATGACTTATGTTGGAGTCTTTATTAAAGAGACTGGCCCCACTTTAGGATGACTTCAGCCATAAGATCTTCTAATTGTGACACCATGTACATGGCTTAAGAGTCATGTTTAGCTAAAGCTTCTTGGCTGCCACGTTGGTACCTTAATCTTATCCAATAACCTTCATTAATTATTTAGTTAATCTCCCACTAAAATTAATAATTACCCACATAATTAAGAATTATCTCAAATTACTTAAAATACTATTTACTTTTAACACACTTTATGTACCCTACTATCATGGTCATGTGGTACCTTGTATGACATTAGTTCATAAATACCGGGTATTATAGCTCGGATCATATTTTATCCCAAATTGACAAACTTTGACGAAATTCACTTTCTTCGATTCGCTTACCCTCTCACATTCACGAATTTACTTATAACTTTTTTGAAATAGCATAATTCTTATAATCTCAATATAATCTCATTCCCGAACTTACGTCGATTAACTTATGACGAAACTTTAACGTACGAAAATGCAGGATGTAACATCTCATTTCCGAGCTTTCATTAATTTGTTTATGACGAACTTTCACGTACGAAAATATGGGGTGTAACACCTTCATCTTTTGGACATGAACAATCTTGACTGGTCAACACTCAGCCTCAGACAACATCGTTAGTCCGACCACCACTCTGTAGAACTTACCCTTATGTTTCGGAGGCACCTTCTTGTCACACAAAATACCGGAAGCGAGTCTTCATTCCCTCAATCCATCTCTAATACGATGTGTGACATCTTCATCAATCCCCCCATCCATCCGAATAATAGACCTGAGGTACTTAAAACTCCCTCTCCTAGGGATAACCTGCGAGTCCAGTCTCACCTGCCCTTCCCATCCTATAGTCTCGCCACTGAACTTACACTCTAAGTATTTTATCTTGGTCCTGCTCAACTTGAAACATTTAGATTTTAGGGTCTGCCTCCATACCTCTAATTGATCGTTCACACCATCTCACGTCTCATCAATCAATGCAATATCATCTTCAAATAGCATGCACCACGGAACCTCCCTTTGGATGCGGTGCATCAGTACGTCCATCACCACAGCAAACAAAAACGGGTTGAGTGTTGACCCCTGATGCAACCCCATCATAATCGGAAAATGGTCCGAGTCCCCCCCTCTTGTCCTCACTCAAGTCTTTACTCCATCATACATGTCCTTAATCATCCTAACGTAGGTAATATGTACACCTCTAGCCTCCAAACATCTCCACAAAGCCTCCATCAGAACTTTAACGTACGCCTTTTCTAAGTCGATGAACACCATATGAAAGTCCTTCATTCTCTCCCTATATTGCTCTATCAATCTCATAACAAGTTGGATGGCTTCTGTAGTTGAACACCCCGGCATAAACACAAATTATTTCTCGAAAATAGTCACACTCCTTCTCACTCTTAGCTCTATAACTCTCTCCCAGACTTTCATAGTATGGCTAAGCAGCTTTATACCCCGATAATTATTGCAATTTTGGATATCACCCTTGTTCTTGTATACAGGAACCATCGTGCTCCACCTCCACTCTTCGGGCATCTTTTTCGTTCTAAAAATGACATTAAATAACCTAGTGAGCCACTTCAAGCCTGCCTTGCCCACACCCTTTCAAAACTCCACCGAGATTTTATCCATCCCGGTCGCTTTGCCACTGCTCATCTTACGCATAGCACCCTCAACTTCATCAACTCTAATCCGCCTACAATACTCAAAGTCACAATGAATCCCGGAGAGTTCCAAATCACCTAGTACAATGCTCCTATCCCCCTCCTCGTTCAAGAGACTATGGAAGTAGGTCTGCCATCTCTGCCGGATAAGCCCCTCATCCAACAAAACTCTACCTGCTTCGTCCTTGATGTACTTCACTTGGTCCAAGTCACGCGCCTTGGCTCATCTGAACAACCTCTTATCCCAACCTCGGCCCTCGAGTTCCTTATACAGACGACTAAAAGCTGCAGTCTTGGCCGTCGTAACTGCTAGCTTAGCTTCTTTCTTAGCCAACTTATAATGCTCCCTATTCTCCCTCTTCTCCTCCTCGTCTACACATTCCACTAGCTTTAGATACACTGCTTTCTTAGTATCCACTATTCCTTGCACCTCTCTATTCCACCACCAGTCTCCCTTGTGACCACTGTGAGCACGTGTTTTTTGCCTTGTGTGAGAATTACTCCCAAAAAATCGAAATAAAACAATTTTACTTTGTGTGCAATTTTGAGAATTTTCGTGGCATTTTTTGATAATTATTGGTATTTGTCCGTGCATGTTTATTTGTTAAATTAATAAAAAATACAAAAATATGTCGCATTTGCATTTAGGATTTGATTCTACAATTAGGAGCAATTAAGTTTGTTTTGCAAGAATAAAAATCATAAAAATAATGTACATTGTAGTTTTAGCATTTAATGTCCAAATTGTGTGATTTTATCGTAATTGGTATTTAATTGTATGTTAATTGTTATCGAGAGTTAATTAGCACTTTTATAAATTAATTTAGTTCTATAGGCTAATATAGGATTTTTAGAATTTAGTTTTAGTTAAAGAAAAATAAAAGAAGAAAAAGAAGCAATGGAAATAAGAAGAAAATCGGACTGGGCCACCTTTTAAATTAAATCAACCAGGCCCAAACCAAATAACTCCTTATCCAACCCAAAAAACCCGACCCGGTCTGCCCCATAACCCAAACAACCACCCCCCTTCTTCCATTTTTCATTTTTTAACCCCTTAACCCTAAACACCCGCCCCCCTCTTCTTCTCCTTCTCCAACCAACCCCTCAAGCTCCCATGGCTGCCCTTCTCTTCACCCCTCGTCCCAAACGACCATCTGCTGTTTCTTCCTCTTCATTCGAGCAGCTGCCCCCTCCCCCTTCTCCGTCGACCACTCTTCAGTCGAGAAGCTGCCCCCTCTTCCTTCTCCGTTGACTCCATCAGTTCTCCAAACTACCACGCCTGAGCTTCATCATCAGCTGCTTCACATCTTCCTCACTTCGCCATCCTCTGTGTCACTGCCATCTTTGTTCTCAACTCCAGCCTTTTCCATTTTTATGGAGCTCTTCGAATGGAAACCTTTTCTCAGCGCCTATCAACTCTGGCAATGCATTAACATCATTGAGCATAGTTCCTACCACAATGAGCAAAGAGCCGCTGCTGCCACATTTCCAGCTCCCATGACTACCCTTCTACATCTTCTTCGTACCCATCGTCATGGCAGCTGCTGCTTCATCCATCGTCGTCCAGATGACGACAAGCAGCTCACGAGCAGTCGTCTTCAACACCCTTACGACCAGCAGCTCACCCAACTTCATCTCCAGTCAGTCGCAACACCAACCAGCACACACGCAAAAAAGTTTTAAGCTGAGGTTGGTTTGAGGTCTTCACCGTCCATCGAGGTTCTGTTCGAATCCGTGTCTGTTAGTCAAGCGTCGAAACAGTGTTGCGAACGAAGTTGTGTTTCATCGGAAGTTCAATATTGTTTGACGTCGGATCGTTAGCATAAAGGTCATCCATAGTTCGTTCACGGATTTTTGTTGCTTTGTCTTTGGTTTCGCTTTAATATGTGGTTTCATTTTTGAACATTTTCGCATGATATTCCTACTGCATATTCGTTGAAATTGTGTGTGTGTGCTTTTTCGACGACTTTCCTACTGTTTTGAGTTCGATTGATGCTCAAGATAGTGATTGAAATCTACTCGCTTGTTCCATTAAGTTTGTTCGGATATGAATCTGACTCTGTAGTTAATTCATAAACGTTGTCGATTAGGAGTTTGTTTTGGCGAGTTTGTTTATTCAGAGTTTTTTATTAATTGGAAATTGATTAGATGAATAGTTGCTAAAGTTTGGTTAATTGACTTAGGAGGATTGGATATAGCTGATGGGGTAGAATGGTAATTTCAGTATTTTCAGGGGCTTTTTCGGGATTTTGAGTCTTAAAAAATGATTAATTTGAGTGCTCCGTCCACTAAGCATTAATAATATTAAAATAATACATAGAGGGGGACAAGACATATGATGGTGGGAATTAATGCATTGTTTAATAAATAGTGGGGGACAAAACATGTGGTAGTGGGCAATAATGCATTGTTTAATATAGTGGGGGACAAAACATGCAGTAGTGGGGAACAAGGCATGCAAATATGGGGAGACTATTTCGGATTAGTTTAAGTCTTTCATGGAAAGAGTTTTGTTATAAATAGGCGGAGTTTTGAGAGAGGAAGAGGGGATTTTTTGAAGAGAGTTTGTGGCTGGTTTTTGGAGAAAGAAGAACGAGTTCTCTTTCAGTTTTTTTTCCAGAGAGTCTAGGCTGGATTTTTAACATTTAAAAGTTCAGTAATTTGAGGAACTAGTACTGTTGCGGTTTCAATTGGTTCTTCCTGAGTTTCCTATTGGTTATTGGCTACTGTTTTATTGGTGGTTGCTGTTTAGTCTTTTACAAACTTTTGGGGCTGTTCTTTCGAGCTTGTTTGGTTTTCTTCAAATTTTTCTGAGCCTCGAATTTGGTTTGAACTGCTGCTGTTGGGTTGCTGTTGTTTTGCTGTGTTACTACTGTTGCTGACCGCTTCTTCATCTTCTTGTATTTCCGTTATCCAGGTACATGTTCTACAGCTCTCAAATTTAAAGGAAAGGAAGTAAAGAGTTGTTGGAATGGATTTCTGAAAATAACTGTTACTTTGTGTTTAATTTGATGTATAAGCAGTAGTTCATTTGATGTTCCATAGTATGTATTGGAATGATTTTGAAATGCATAAACCGGACTGATTGAATCTATTTCTACAAACATGGAATATCAATTGTAATTAATCTTAGTTGATGATTACTAGTTATGGAATATACTGCATTTAATTCTTTTGTTCAGTAGTCACAAAACAGGTTCAAATAGTTTATGAAAATCAGCATGTTGGTTTAATAGGGTTAGTTCTGAAATTGCGAGTTCACTTGAGTAAGTAACATCATTTTAAATAACAATAAGAATAATTTTAGTAACTAATATTCTCAAATGTTAGTGATTGATGTTAGCCTGAGGTCAGTTTTTTAAAGCATTGACGCATTTCTTCGACAAGTCGTAAAAAAAATGGCTTTGTATTACACGTAGTTAGTTCTAATAGTTTAATTCATCTGATAATGTTAGTTTAAATTAATCAAAGAATAGTTAGTTTGTTTTGATATTACTGGGTGTCAACCGCGTGTTCTATTCATAATCTCAATTTTAGTGTTATTAACTAATAGAATAAAGAACGATACAATCTCCCTTGAGCAAGCTATGTTACAATTTTCCGTTTGCATTATAAACATGTAACTAATTAGGACCTTTTCTCTTTTATTTTAGAGATGAACTTAATAGAAAATGTAGTCACTTTAGGATTGTCCTTTTAAAGTAAATGAGAAGAGCCTCGACAAACAAAAATACACAAGATGCGGGGCCCTCTATATGTGTTAGTAAAATTACTTAGACTTCGGGATGGACCGTTTAGAAAATTTCACGGCCTCACCCAAAATAATGATACACTAGTCGCTTTAGGCGCACCTTTAATAATTTACTTTCTTAAACTTGGGTGCACATATATGTGACCCAAATCCAAATCTCAACAGAGTCGAAATGTGTCGCTAATCATGGGTACATTGATTGTGACGTGGTTCGAGATGCATTTCCATGATGTTGTAAATTCCTTAAAAAAATAATGAATGAGACGAGCCTCGACAAATAAGAATACACAAACTGCGGGCCCTCAACGGACAGTTATTTCGAATGCTTAGATTTCGAGACAGGCCGCATAGCGAACTTTACGGCTTTTCTCAAAACAACAACGCGTTAGTCTTTAGGCGCGTATTCAATAATATTATTTTCCTACACTCGGGTGCACATTTATGTGACCTAAATCCAAATCTCAACGAAGTTGGAAATTATCAAAAATTGCGGGTACATTTATGTGGCGCAATTCGAGATGCATTCTCACGACGTTGCAATTCTTTGAATAAATAATAACAAAAGCGGTAAACAGTTAAAATCTGCACATAGATTCAACATGTATTAAAAATTAGATAAATAAGCCGAATATGACAATTGAGCGACCGTACTAGAACCACGGAACTCGGGAATGCCTAAAACCTTCTCCCGGGTTAACAGAATTCCTTACTCGGATTTCTGGTTCGCGCACTGTAATTCTGAGTCAATATTTTCCTCGATTCGGGATTCAATTGGTGACTTGGGACACCATAAATCTCCCAAGTGGCGAATCTGAAATAAATAAATAAATCCCGTTTCGATTGTCCTTTAATTGGAAAAACTTCCTCTGCGCCCCTTGGTGGGGTGTAGGTGAAAAATGAGGTGTGACAGCTCTGGCGACTCTGCTGGGGACGACGAACCCAGAATCTCTGGTTCAGGGTTCAAGAATTCGAGCTTAGAATAATTGTTATTATTTGGATTTATTTATTATCTGATTTTATTACATGTTTTAGCCTAAATGTGCTAAATGCTGCTTTTATCGCTTTGATATTATCTGAACTGTGTATAAACTGTGCCGAAACCCTTCTCTTCTTACCTCCGGGGATGTTCTTTCTGGTAGAGACTCCCTATTCTGTTAGTGTCAATACCTACAATAAGAAAGAGGCCGGACAAGTTACTAAGCCGGATGGCCTTTTGGTTCCCGGTACGTAGCCCCCTCCTCGACTCGAGTTGTCCGCTCGGGTACACAGTCTAGAACAAATACCCAGGTTATGAACCTAGAATAACTCAGCTTCATGCCAGATCCCTAATAGAAACGTTTGTTTGCATCATGTGCATTTGACTTTGGAGTCTCAACACAGGGGTTGGGTCTGTCTAGGACAGGTGTACCAAAAAATAAAAATGACCATCCTGATGCATCTTACTTGCTTCTACTTGTGCATTTATTTGCTTCGGACTTGCATGCTGACCGACTTTTTAAGGAAAGCGAAATAGCAGTTAAATCGCCTGTTTTGAAAACTAGTGTCCAAATAGTGTCGAAACTCTGCCGAAGAAAAAAGAGTATTGTTTTCAAAAAAAAATTTGTTTTATCGGGCGAACTACGCGGGTCTGATTCTCACCGGATGTGAGGTACATAGGCAAACCTCATCGTTTCTGGCCCCCAATTTTCAAAAAAAAAAAATTCTTTTACTTCCTTCTTTAGAAAAGTTTTTCTTTGCGACCCCAAATTTTTAAATACAAAAAAATATTTTCTTTTAGTTGCTTCTCACAATCAAAAAATACAAAAATATTTTCATTCTTCTTTCGAATACAAAAATTCGGAAATATTTTCATTCATCAAAAAATACAAAAATTCAGAAATATTTTTTTAGAAGCATTTCTTTCTTAAATTCAAAATAAAATTCCAAAAATATTTTCTTTCAAAATTCCAGAAAAAAATCAAGAAAAAAAATAAATCTTTCTTCTTTAGAAGTCTTTCTTTGCAAAAATGCTAAAGAAAAATCAAAATCCAAAAAAATATTTGCTTTCTTCTTTATATGTCTTTCTTTCGAAAAGTTCAAAATCCAAAAAAAGTTGGTTTATTTACTTTATTCCTGATCTTCCCGAACTACGCAAGATCTGATTCATGTTCCCACATGATACGTAGGAAACCCACACTAGGTTCGATTACCATTAAAAAAAAGTGAGAAAAATGTAGAAATAAAAAATATTGATAATAATAAGGACCGACTAAGTCCATTCTAACATGTTTTGTTTTGAATTGTGAAGAAAGTTGAGGTGGTCGGTTTGTGGTAAGATGGAAACACAAGATCCAAGGAAAAATGATAACTGACATCGAAGCTGTTACAAGTGCTCAAGAGACTCAGGGTCAGAGGGTTCAACAAGAGTCTACTGTGCTGGAGAAAAATAGAATACTGAAACAGCAAATGACCGAAATATGTCAAGCATGGGCCAGTGGTCAAGGACAGCCTCGTCATGAGTCACAATTTGCGACACAACAAGAGCAGTACCACTCTCCTGAGTACCACTCGTACTCGTTTGATCTTCCTGCAAAGATTGAGAAGTCTGCCCGAAAGATAGTACAGGAAGAAATGACCCAAAGAGTGAAAAGCTTAGAACAATGGTTGAAAAACATGCAAGGGTTGGCAGGTCAAAAGAGTGTTGCCTTCAAAGATCTATGTATGTTCCCCGATGTCCACTTGCTGCCTGGTTTCAAGACTCCCAAATTTGAAAAGTACGATGGACATGGAGATCCCATAGCCCACCTGAAAAGGTATTACAATCAACTGAGAGGTCCGGGAAGAAATGAAGAATTGTTGATGGCTTATTTTGTGAAAAGCCTTACGGGAGTAGCCTCCGAATGGTTTATGGATCAAGACACGTCTCGCTGGTATGTCTGGGATGACATGGCACAGGCCTTTGTCAAATAGTTTCAATACAACATCGACATTGCCCCAGACCGCATTTCCCTTTCAAACCTGAAGAAGAAACCAAGTGAAAGTTTCAGGGAATATGCCATTAAATGGAGAGAGCAAGCAGCTTGAGTTAAGCCACCCATGGATGACCACGAGCTAATAACTGTCTTCCTTCAAGCGCAAGAGCCAGATTACTTTCAAAACATGATGTTCGCTGTTGGCAAATCCTTCTCGGAAGCAATCAAAATGGGAGAAATGGTAGAGAATGGTCTTAAGACAGGCAAAATTATAAGTCAAGCAATTTTTAAAGCCGCAACTCAGGCTGTCCGGGTTGAGTCTGATAATTTTAGTGACAAAAATGAGAAGATTGAAGAAATCATGATGACATCAGGGTCGAGAAGAGGTCCCAAGAGAACATCTCGAAGGTATGAGCAGCCTTCTCATGTTTCCCATGACTCCCCTGAGCAGTATTATCCACCTCAGAACCCTCAATACTCTGTCACTCTACCTCAGTATGTTGTCCAGCCACCAAAACACCCAGAAGGCGAGCACGAGCATCATAACAGCCTCCACAAAATATTCAGGTGCCCTATAACCCACATCCCTGCCAAGGGTATAGAAGGGAACAAACATTGAAAGATAATTTTACACCAATAGGAGAATCCTATGCAAGCTTATTTGAGAAGTTAAAGAATCAAAACATGATTGCACCCATTCCTCCAAATCGTGTGGACCCACGTGCAAAGAGCTTTGACCCATCTAAAAGGTGTGAATACCATTCCAATGCCCAGGGGCACAATGTTGAAAGTTGTCGGGATTTGAAAAAAGAAATAGAAAGGATGATCCAGGAAAACCTGATTGTGATCCAAGGCAGTGACATCCAGAATATTGTGCAGAATCCTTTACCTGCACATCATGATGCACACTTTGTGGGGATGATGCTTGGTGACATGGAGTATGAGAATCTTCTCGGGAACTTGCTAACTGAAGTTAATGATGTTGAAATTGGAGAAGGCTCTGCTGATTCTGATGAGAAAATTTGTGGCTAAATGCCAAGCCTAGCAATTGAAAAGTCATTCCCTCCGCACTAGGAAGGAATCTTGGTAGCTTGTTTTGATGTTTTTTATTATCTAGGTTATCTCAGAGTTGTGATCCAGATTTTATTTATTTTATTGAGTCAAACCCTTCTATCCCTCCATTCTATTTGTGTGAGTCTTGTCTGTCTGTTCTGTTGCTATTTTCATTATTCGGGTTAGTTTAGGGTTGTAACTCGTATTTTAGGTTGCTTGTTTAGTTGTAAAACCCTTTCATCCTTTACTCAATAAAATACAGTTTGTCCTTTTGTGTCATTCTGTTCCTAGTTCTTTTCTCGCTAGTTCTAATGACATGACATGCATGTGGAAATTTTGGCCAGATCTTAGGAACTGATTTAATCTGAAATTCGATAACTAAAAAAAATAATACTTTTGAGGATGAATAAAGAGTTGGAATACTTTGGAACTAAGGTCGAGTAAAATTCCCCTTCAAATCATTGTGAAGATCGGGCTTGAGGATGTTTAATCAATTGATGTTTGTTGGAAAGTTTGTCACTAAGGGATGAAAAAATATCTTGTGACCACGGCACACCAAGAAGACAGACATGTTCGTCAATGCTGTGATCGCGAAAAGATGCCATATTTGACGTTCTTGACGTTGGGAGACCCCTTTTCTGCTACCCAAACACTTTATATACTTGGCTACCCCTTTTGAGCCTGTGTTATTTTTCTTTGACTACCCTCTTTTGGAATCAAGTTTATAGTAAAAAAAAATAGAGAAAGAAAAAAAAGTCCATGTCCCAAGAGTACAAACTGGGGCAATTTTCAAGTTAAAAAAAAAGAAAAGAATTGTCAAAGGTCCATGTCCTAAAAAAAATATAGAAGTTGGGGCAACATGTTTTGAAAAAAAAAGGAAAAAAAAAGATAGAAAGAAGAAAAGAAAAGAAAAAAAGGAAAAAAAAAACAGAAAGAAAAATGAGAAAATTAGTTAGGTGAGATGTTTGAACTACGTTCAACCTGATTCCTTAAAAAAGGATACGTAGGCAGCCTCACGGTTCGGTTCAACCAAATAAGAATTCAGAAAAGCAAAAAAAAAATCCAAGAAAAATCCTCAATAGCTAAAACTGGGGCAGAGATTTTTATTTCACTTGTAAAAGAGTCGGTTCCAAGAGTTGTAAGTCCATAACCCCTTATTTTGAGTCTAATTTGAGCCTTTATGCCGACCTTTTTGTCCGACCCTATCCAAAAACCTTCCAAATAAAGACCTCCGGATACACCTTCAAGAATGCCAAGAGAAGCATGCAATGAGCAACGGCGGTCACGCGACATAGAACACTGTCAGGATGCTCGCACAAGAAAAGCGAAAGAAAAAGAAAAAGAAAAAGGAAAATGAGAGAGTCTTATTAGTGAAAACCCTCACGGGCACTGTAAGGCGACAATAAGCAGAGATGAATAGATGAGAGAGACTTTTTAGTGAAAATCCCTCGGGCGCTACTAGTCGAAAGTGAGTCGTGAAGCTGATGCAAAGGATTGGCACGGATAGGCCCGACTTCAAAGATCATAAGAATGGTAAAAGAGAAGATTGGATTAGTTTGGTAGATCAGGCCGTTGAGTCCAAAATGCATGTCATGATTATTAAGGCTAGTTATTGAAAAAAAAATTCTTCCTTCTGTTCTTCCGACAGGGGCATTTCTTGTTAATATTTGTTTCTTTGCGTCATTGTGTCCTTCACCCTGAGTCAATCCTTCTCAAAACAAGCACGAAAAGATTTCAAAATCTGCTACCAGCTTTTCAGTTGTACAAAGTAAATTTGGCCAGCAAACTCAGCTGTTAATGTCAACATGCCTTGAGGATTCATACAAAGGCTCTCCCAAAAGACTTTTGTCAGCCTGCTTGGCGCAAACAAAGATAACTTGTGATTCTCTCTGACAGACAAATTGCTCAAAAAACAGGAAGTCATTCAAGATATCAGAAAAGGTCACGTAAGCAAAGATCTCCAATTGGTATAAGGCTGATTGAGCCACACCTACAAATGGTATTGGGTATAAAACAATCAGGATTGATGCAGAGCAAGAGTCTCTTGAAACCGACTTAAGCTGATTGAGCAGAAGCCAAGCTGCCCAAGACTCAAGGCCACAAACCGACCACCATTTTCAAAACTGACAAATTTTTCTTTGTATAAAACAGGAACAAAGCGGTGTAAGGAAAGTGATTCAAAAGGAAAAAAAAAACAACAAAAAAAAGAGAAGAAAAAGAAAAGACGAGAAGATCCGACAAAAGGAAGTTTCTCAACTCTTTGTCTTTACTTGTCTTGCTAATTATGCAAAAAGTCTTGCCATTGATCTTCGCATTTTTTCTCCTAGGATAAAAGTCCTAGTCTGATGGATTTTCCTTCCAATATCTTAGTCTGATGAATTTTTTCTCCTAAGATAACAAAAATAGACCTAGTCTGATGAATTTTTCTCCAAAGATAGAAATCTTAGTCTGATGAATCTTTCTCCTAAGATAAAAAAAAAGGGAACTTAGTCTGATGAACTTTCTTCTAGGATCAAAATCTTAGTCTGATGAATCTTTCTCCTAAGATAACAAAAAAAAGGGAACCTAGTCTGATGAACTTTCTCCTAGGATCAAAATCTTAGTCTGATGAATTTTTCTCCTAAGATAACAAAAAAAAGGGAACCTAGTCTGATGAACTTTCTCCTAGGATCAAAATCTTAGTGTGATGAATCTTTCTCCTAAGATAACAAAAAAAGGGGAACCTAGTCTGATGAACTTTCTCCTAGGATCAAAACCTAGTCTGATGAATTTTTCTCCTAAGATAGAAGACCTAGTCTGATGAATTTTCTCCTAGGATAAATGTCTTAGTCTGATGAATCTTTCTCCTAAGATAGAAAACCTAGTCTGACAAAATTTCTCGTAGGATAATTTGAAAAAAAAGGAAGTTTGAATTTGAAAAAAGGGAGTCATTTTTTTTAGTTTTCTTAAGATTATCAATGTCTAGTTTTCCTAAAATCAGGGAGCCCCGCCTGAAGAATGGAATGACGATTTATTTTTCGAAGTTTTTGTTGTGGTCAGGAGCCTCGCCTGAAGAACGGAATGACGATTTATTTTTCGAAGTTATTGTTGAGGTCAGGAGCCCCGCCTGAAGAACGGAATGACGATTTATTTTTTGAAGTTGTTGGTTGAGGTTGGGAGCCCGCCCATATAACAGAGGAATACATTTCAGTCTTTACATTTTTTAGTTGAAGAAGTTGGGAGCCCGCCCATATAACAGAGGAATACATTTCAGTCTTTACATTTTTTAGTTGAAGAAGTTGGGAGCCCGCCCATATAACAGAGGAATATATTTCAGTCTTTACATTTTAAGTTGAAGAAGTTGGGAGCCCGCCCATTTAACAGAAGAATACATTTCAGTCTTTACATTTCCAGTTTTGAAGTTGGGAGCCCGCCCATATAACAGAGGAATACATTTCAGTCTTTACATTTCAAGTTTTGAAGTTGGGAGCCCGCCCATATAACAGAGGAATACATTTCAGTCTTTAAATTTCAAGTTTTGAAGTTGGGAGCCCGCCCATATAACAGAGGAATACATTTCAGTCATTACATTTCAAGTCTGGAAGTTGGGAGCCCGCCCATATAACAGAGGAATACATGGAAGTTTGAAGTCAGTAAAGTGGAGGGTTACAACAAAAAAACCCAACAGAAATCAGAGGGAAGATCATAAGTCGAGCCAAAAGTAAAGAAACAGCAGAGAGGAATACAACTGAAATCCCCAGCGGGAAACAACAAAAATCCCCAGCAGAGGAAGGAAGTTGAAGATTCGAGGGAAAAATAATGCGAAGCTCACGAGAAGGAAATAAGCAGTTCGAGATCGGCAGTCAAGGGAGAATACAAGACAAATCAGAAGTAAAGAAATACCAGATAAAAAAATACAAAAATACGTCGCATTTGCATTTAGGATTTGATTCTACAATTAGGAGCAATTAAGTTTGTTTTCCAAGAACAAAAATCATAAAAATAATGTACGTTGTAGTTTTAGCATTTAATGTCCAAATTGTGTGATTTTATTGTAATGGCTATTTAATTATGTGTTAATTGTTATTGAGAGTTAATTAGCACTTTTATAAATTAATTTAGTTCTATAGGCTAATTTAGGATTTTTAGAATTTAGTTTTAGTTAAAGAAAAATAAAAGAATAAAAAGAAGCAATGGAATAAGAAGAAAATTGGACTGGGCTACCTTTTAAATTAAATCAACCAGGCCCAAACCAAATAACCCCTTATCCAACCCAAAAAATCCGACCCGGTCCGCCCCATAACCCAAACAACCACCCCCCCTTCTTCCATTTTTCATTTTTTAACCCCTAAACCCTAAACACCTGCCCCCTCTTCTTCTCCTTCTCCAACCAACCCCTCAAGCTCCCATGGATGCCCTTCTCTTCACCCCTCGTCCCAAACGACCATCTGTTGTTTCTTCCTCTTCATTCGAGCAGCTGCCCCCTCCCCCTTCTCCGTCGACCACTCCTCAGTCGAGCAGCTGCCCCCTCTTCCTTCTCCGTCGACTCCATCAGTTCTCCAAACCACCACGCCTGAGCTTCATCATCAGCTGCTTCACATCTTTCTCACTTCGCCGTCCTCTGTGTCACTGCCATTTTTGTTCTCAACTCCAGCCTTTTCCATTTTTATGGAGCTCTTCGAATGGAAACCTTTTCTCAGCGCCTATCAACTCTGGCAATGCATTAACATCCTTGAGCATAGTTCCTGGCACAATGAGCAAAGAGCCGCTGCTGCCACATCTCCAGCTCCCATGGCTACCCTTCTGCATCTTCTTCGTACCCATCGTCATGGCTGCTGCTGCTTCATCCGTCGTCGTCCAGCTGACGACCAGCAGCTCACGACCAGTCATCTTCAACACCCTCATGACCAGCAACTCACCCAACTCCATCTCCAGTCAGTCGTAGCACCAACCAGCACACAAGCAAAACAGTTTTAAGCTGAGGTTGGTTTGAGGTCTTCACCGTCCGCCGAGGTTCCGTTCGAATCCGTGTCTATTAGTCAAGCGTCGAAACAATGTTGCGAACGAAGTTGTGTTTCATCGGAAGTTCAACATTATTCGACGTCGGATCATTAGCATAAAGGTCAGCCATAGTTCGTTCACAGATTTTTGTTGCTTTGTCTTTGGTTTCGCTTTAATATGTGGTTTCATTTTTGAACATTTTCGCATGATATTCCTACTGCATATTCGTTAAAATTGTGTGTGTGTGCATTTTGGACGACTTTCCTACTGTTTTGTGTTCGATTGATGCTCAAGTTAGTGATTGAAATCTTCTCGCTTGTTCCGTTAAGTTTGTCCGGACATGGATCTGACTCTGTTGTTAATTCATGAACGTTGTCGATTAGGAGTTTGTTTTGGCGAATTTGTTTATTCATAGTTTTTTATTAATTGGAAATTGATTAGATTGGTTATAGCTGCTACAGTTTGGTTAATTGACTTAGGAGGATTGGATATAGCTGATGGGATAGAATGGTAATTTCAATATTTTCAGGGGCATTTTCGGGATTTTGAGTCTTAAAAAATGATTAATTTGAGTGCTCCGTGCACTAGGCATTAATAATATTAAAATAATATATAGTGGGGGACAAGATATATGATGGTGAGAATTAATATATTTTTTAATAAATAGTGGGGGACAAGACATGTGGTAGTGGGCAATAATGCATTGTTTAATATAGTGGAGGACAAAGCATGCAGTAGTGAGGAAGAAGACATGCAAATATGGGGAGAATATTTCGGATTAGTTTAAGTCTTTCAAGGAAAGAGTTTTGTTATAAATAGGCGGAGTTTTGAGAGAGGTAGAGGGGAATTTTTTAAGAGAGTTTGGGGCTGGTTTTTGGAGAAAGAAGAACGAGTTCTCTTTCAATTTTTTTTTCCAGAGAGTCTAGGCTGGATTTTTAACATTTAAAAGTTCAGTAATTTGAGGAACTAGTACTGTTGCGGTTTCAATTGGTTTTTCCTGAGTTTGCTATTGGTTGGCTGTTCTTTCGAGCTTGTTTGGTTTTCTTCAAATTTTTCTGAGCCTCGAATTTGGTTTGAACTGCTGTTGTTGGGTTGCTGTTGTTTTGCTATGTTACTACTGTTGCTGACCGTTCCTTTATCTTCTTGTATTTCCGTTATCCAGGTACATGTTCTACAACTCTCAAATTTAAAGGAAAGGAAGTAAAGAGTTGTTGGAATGGATTTCTGAAAATAACTGTTTCTTTATGTTTAATTTGATGTATAAGCAGTAGTTCATTTGATGTTCCATAGTATGTATTGGAATGATTTTGAAATGCATAAACCGGACTGATTAAATCTATTTCTAGAAACATGGAATATCTATTGTAATTAATCTTAGTTGATGATTACTAGTTAAGGAATATACTGTATTTAATTCTTTTGTTCAGTAGTCACAAAACAGGTTCAAATAGTTTATGAAAATCAGCATGTTGGTTTAATAAGGTTAGTTCTGAAATTGCGAGTTCACTTGAGTAAGTAACATCATTTTAAATAACAATATGAATAATGTTAGTAACTAATATTCTCAAATGTTAGTGATTGATGTTAGCCTGAGGTCAGTTTTTTAAAGCATTGACGCATTTCTTCGACAAGTCGTAAAAAAATGGCTTTGTATTACACGTAGTTAGTTCCAATAGTTTAATTCATCTGATAATGTTAGTTTAAATTAATCAAAGAATAGTTAGTTTGTTTTGATATTACTAGGTGTCAACCTCGTGTTCTATCCATAATCTCAATTTTAGTGTTATTAACTAATAGAATAAGGAACGATACAATCTCCCTTGAGCAAGCTATGTTACAATTTTCCGTTTGTATTTGTCTTGATCTAATAAATAATAAGAGGCATGAGCTTATAAACATGTAACTAATTAGGACCTTTTCTCTTTTATTTTAGAGACGAACTTAATAGAAAATGTAGTCACTTTAGGATTGTCCTTTTAAAATAAATGAGACGAGCCTCGACAAACAAAAATATACAAGCTGCGGGGCCCTCTATATGTGTTAGTAAAATTACTTAGACTTCGGGATGGACCGTTTAGAAAATTTCACGGCCTTGCCCAAAATAATGATATGCTAGTCGCTTTAGGCGCACCTTTAATAATTTACTTTCTTAAACTCGGGTGCACATTTATGTGACCCAAATCCAAATCTCAACGGAGTCGAAATGTGTCGCTAATCACGGGTACATTGATTGTGACGTGGTTCGAGATGCATGTCTATGACGTTGTAAATTCCTTTAAAAAATAATGAATGAGACGAGCCTCGACAAATAAGAATACACAAACTGTGGGGCCCTCAACGGACAATTATTTCGAATGCTTAGATTTCGAGACAGGCCGCATAGCGAACTTTACGGCTTTTCTCAAAACAACAACGCGTTAGTCTTTAGGCGCGTATTCAATAATGTTATTTTCCTACACTCAGGTGCATATTTATGTGACCTAAATCCAAATCTCAATGAAGTTGGAACGTATCAAAAATTGCGGATACATTTATGTGGCGCAATTCGAGATGCATTCTCACGACGTTGCAATTCTTTGAATAAATAATAACAAAAGCGGTAAATAGTTAAAATCTGCACATAGATTCAACATGTATTAAAAATCAGATAAATAAGCCGAATATGACAGTTGAGCGACCGTGCTAGAACCACGGAACTCGGGAATGCCTAACACCTTCTCCCGAGTTAACAGAATTCCTTACTCGGATTTCTGGTTCGCGGACTGTAATATAGAGTCAATATTTTCCTCGATTCGGGATTCAACCGGTGACTTGGGACACCATAAATCTCCCAAGTGGCCACTCTGAAATAAATAAATAAATCCCTTTTCGATTGTCCTTTAATTGGAAAAACTCTCTCTGCGCCCCTTGGCGGGGTGTAGGTAAAAAAGGAGGTGTGACAACCACTAGAGTAACCTTTGAGACCCCTAATACCTCTCTCACTACTTTCCTAATGCACTGCGCAGACATGGTCCACATAGCGCTTACGTCCCCACTACTCCTCCAAGCCCCCATAGTCACCTGCTTGACCCCTACCGTCTTGCGCTTTACCTTTCGTCAAGGCTCCCCACTTTATCCTATGTTGGCTATATATATCTCCCTCTTCCTCCTCTTCCTCGTGATCTCAAGGTCCATGACCAGGAGCCTATAAAGGGTCGAGAGGTTCTCACTCGGGATGACCTTGCAATTTGTGCAAAGACCTATATCGAACTTCCTACAGAGTACATAATCAATATGAGTCTCAGCCACCGAACTCCGGAAGGTGACCAAGTACTCCCTTTTCTTCAGGAAACTCGAGTTTGCTATCACCAAATCAAATGCTCTAGCAAAGTCCAGCAGAGACGTTCCTCCTTCATTTTTATCTCCAAAACCAAAGCAACCATGCACATCATCATAACCCCAGACATCACCCTAATGTGGCTGTTGAAATCTCCTCCTATAAAAAGCTTCTCAGTATGCGGGATACCACGCACCATCTCATCTAAGTCCTCCCAGAAACGCTTCTTGACTTTCTTATTCAAACCTGCTTGGAGTGCGTACACACTGATTATGTTCAAAGTAAAACCTCCAACAACTAGCTTAATAGTCATCAGCCTGTCATTCACCCTCCTAACCTCCACCACTAGTTCACGGAGGTCGTTATTAACCAAGTTGCCTACCCAGTTCTTGCCCCCCAATTGACTTCTTCATGTATTTATTTATTCATACTGACACCTATTAATAAAACTCAAGTAGTAACTAAAGAACTAAAATACCAAAAATAATAATATTAATGAGCCACATTTTATTTAAAACAAAAATTCTAGAAGGTAATTTGATAAGAACTTTTAACTTACATAAATAAATTTAAAATAAAAATAAAGAGATTGCAGAAAACAATACAAAAGCATAAAAGCATAACGAAACGAACATTCCAAATATAATGGTAATTCGATGCTTGTTGATTCAAAAACTTGGAAAGAAATAATTTATAGTACAAAGATTTACCATTTTATATCTTTATTGAATAATTACGATTGTTTAAATTCTTTCATGTAAAAAAAGTAAATACCAAAAGAAAGATATTTCTTTAAGTAAAATTTTATTCTATTTTAAAATCCCTACATATTAGTAGTTTTCACATAATTCAAATAAGGAAAGATTTAATAATTAAATTTTTAATTGATTTTAAAGTCCTAAATATTAGGAAATTAATTAGATTACTATTGCTAAATATAAGGAAAATAATCAAATGACTATTTTGTTTAGTGTAAACTCTAGTTTAAAATGGCAAAAAAGCCAACAACATTTTGCTAAGGACTTTCGTGCTTTTAATATAGTGTAGATGACAACCCGCGACATCCTAATTTCACGGGCTAACAGTTTGAACTTTTCCCGTCAAAACAAGTTACAAAAGGCTAGGTCTCTTTTGTAAAGTTAATAGATAATACAATTGTTTATAGATTCTTATATTCATAATATATGGTTAATCATCAAATTCAAAATCCAGTTAATCCTCATACATATAGTAATCTAATTATATAAAAGTAGTCTAATACCAAAAAATGCAGTGATCTTGTTGACCGAGAAACAAGTACTATAAGAAGGAAGCCCATTAGCCCAAGTCAAGAGTTCATGAGTAGTAGCTTTTGAAGTAAAACTTGGAAATGACAAAGTTTCTAGCTTCATTTTTCTATGTTGTCCTCTTTGTTTCGACTGCATCAGGTCCCAACTCTCTCAGATGATGATATCTTGGTTTCACTTTTTTTATTTTTTCGGTACTAACATTAGGGCTCCACTAATTCGGATTCCTCCATGGATGTCCCACATTGGGGAGGGGCGGGGGTATCGCTTTTCCTAGCCCGAAATCTTTGGTTAATAATGAAGGAGCGCTTATCACTCCACCGCTACAATCGTTGTTGGTGCCTTTACATTATTATTATAATGATCACATTCTTAATTAATTATCACTACGTGTTATCTTATTTTACATTTTTTGATGAATGCAGGTGAGAGGTTTGTTCCTGTGATACATGAAGAAGGACTATGCATACTTGAAGTTGGTGTTAACATTTGCACCCCTCTTAAAGATCGATGTATGGAGCCATGCATTCGAGCAACTTCCGCTCGGGTTACCAAGGCGACCTGTGAAATACGTGTCGATCATTCTACATATTGCCAATGTATAATTGTTTGCCATGACAAACACATAAATCAAGAAAAAAACTTGAAGATTGCAGCATCACCTGCACCTTATTGATGTTTTGGATCCAAATATTCTAACTTTTCTCGATCTGATGCATAGTTGTTATTGTAAGAAAAATGATTGTGCGGTTAGATTTTCGGTCACCACCATGATTTACATGCTCTATATATAATCTACTATTTCCGAACAATTGTTAATTTGACTAAATTTGTCATGACCCAAATCTTATCCTGTCGTGATGACGCCTATCGTGATACTAGGTAAGCCAACATTTACGAATAACTCCAACACTTTTAACAAAAATGGATTTTTAAAGCAGTTTAAATAGTAACCTCTCGTAAACACGATAGAACGATCCAAACACAACGCAGAAAAACTCCCAAATCGGGATGTCACCGAGTACATGAGCATCTAAATATCACAAGTCTGGAATACACTGTCTAAGATAGTCCGAAACTAACTACAATAAAAGGAAAAATAGAGAAGGAGAAAACAAGGTCTGCGAACGCCGGGAAGCTACCTCGAAGTCTTCAAAGAGTCAACTGCGCAGAGTATTAACAACCACCGTATCCGAAAACACCTGGATTTGCACACGAAGTGCAGGGTGTAGCGTGATTACAACCAACTCAGTAAGTAAGAAGACTAAATAAAGAACTGAAGATAGTGATGAGCTAAACAATTATAGTTTAATTCCAGTTGTCTCAATAAAGAAAAGTAGGCATGCTTTCAAATCCGACAATTTAAGTCAAATCAGTTTATACATGTCAAGTTCAAGTAGAACTAGATGTAGTATCTCTTTGAAATTTTAAAGCAGTGATATATGGCAGCTAAGTGCAACAACAATGAAATCAAATGCAGCCTCTCAGAGCAACAATCAGTCAATTCTCTCATTCACTCTAACCTCACAATCACTCATTCCTCACAGTCACTCATTCCTCTCAGTCGCTCAACACTCCGTACTCGGCACTCAATAGGTACCTGCACTCACTAGGGGTATGTACAGACTCCGGATGGGCTCCTTCAGCCCAAGCGCTATATCAATCCAATCATGGCATAAATCAATAAAACATGCTGTAGCGTGGAACCCGATCCCATAAATATCCCCTCAATCAGGCACTCGGCCTCACTCAGTCATCAACTTCTCCAGTCTCTCGGGCTCTCAGTAATCATGAAAATCAGCCCAAACAACAATGATATGATGTGTCAACAAGAAATAATAGAGACTCAGATATGATATGAGAGTAAAAACTGAGACTGAGTGCAAATAGAAATTAGCAGGTAATTCCACATAAAACATGGCCTATGTGGGTCCCAACAGTATCAACATATAGCCTAAACACGACTTCTAACACGATTTACAGTTAAATTTCTATAATACATGGAGAGCATATAAAAAACAACAAGTTATTAGACTTCATGTTGATACCCAATTTTTTCCAATATATTTTAATATACAAAAATATCTTCAAAATAGCATATATAAGCATGCCCAAGGATTTTGTTATTTTTCCATAATTTTAAAGGTTTTTAAATTGATTTATTTCCCCTTTTTAACAATAAAATCCTCAATAATTATTTCCAAAATTATTATTTTGATAATTCATCTATTGGATTTTTATATTTATGTCAAAATATGGGTGAATTATTTTTTACATATATTTACAATTTCATTTATTATTTTTAAAGCTAAATTGCACATAATTGCAATATTAGCCCCTTTAAGGCTTAATTATGTCTTATATTCATAAAATTGGATCATGTATTTTTAAATTGTTATTAATGTGTTATAAATCATTTTAGCCTTTTAAATTAGTTTTCAAAAATTATTTATTATTTTTATAAAATTAAAAGGGAAGAAATGGCTATTTAACTTATAGCCAAAATTGGCTTTAAAATCTAGCCCAAATCGAATCCCCAATTCCCCAGCCCAATTCGAATTCAAATTTGGCCCTAACCCAATTTTAACCCAAGACCAAATCGGATCCCTACCTACCCATTTGATTATGACTGTTGGTCATTCAGATCAACGGTCCCCTTTTCCCCTTACCATTTTTAACCCAAAACGACCCCTAACCTAATTCATTTGTTACAATCTGCCACCCTTGTATCCCCTCTCCTCTCAAACTCTCTCTGAAACCTAAAGCAAACCCTAGCCGCCGCTACCCAAACTGACCCTAATCCCCTTCTATTCTCGCCCAATCCATGGACTCCTATGGCATTTTGAGATGTATACAGATCTCCTACATCTACTGGTCGCCTGTTGCCATGATTTCATGGAAAGATCTCGAAGTGATCTAGTCCATACCTTGCTAAACTTCTATCCATGGTCTCTTTCTAGCCATCCATGGCTGTTCGAGTCAGATCCTTGACTTTTCCAGCTAGATCGGTAACTTTTAGAAGTTTTTCTCATCTTTCTGGGTTCTCCGAAACCCTAACTTTAAAGGCTTTCCGATTTTCTTTTAGATTTGTCTTAGATCTGTGTGTGTTATGAACCTCTAAAGTGTTTTTTAAAGGTTTTCTGATTTTTCAAAGCGACTTTTCGTCTTCAATGATTAGGGTTTTTCTTAACCTCTTTTAAAAGATCTCTTCTCCGATTTTCAGTGTTGTTTTATGATTTTGCTATGTTTAAACGATTTGTTTATGTTTTTATTCTACCTGGTTCATCGTGTTGAAAACCCTAAGTATCTTTGGTTTTATCCGAGGTTTTGGAACTGTTTCTGTTTGTTTTGTATGTATACTTGTTTCGATTAAGTTCTTTGTGCTTAGATCCTCTTCTTTGTTGACTAATTCAGAGTTCTTACTATTTTTAGCCCGACTATTGTTAGAACCCTAATTTCTTAAAAGGTTTTCCTCACTCATTACTGTGAGTTTAAAGGGTTCTTTACTTGTTTCTGACCTTCTTACCTGTTAGATTGGTTTTCCACTCTGGTTCTGTGTCAACCATGACTACTTGACCTGTTGATTGCCATGGTTCGAATGTGTTCTTTTACTACTGAATCCTTAGCCTACTCATGTTACTGCTGTATGTTTATCTAGTTGTTTTTTTTGCCAATATATTTGGCCTTGCATGTCTGATACTCCTGTCCATTATTTTATATTTATATGTCGAAGTGCAGAATCATGACCCCTTCTTGATTGATCTTGATTTCCTTAAGTTACAGTTTGGTTGCAAGGTTTTCTTATAAACCCTTAACTTTACTCATTTATTTAAATTGATTGATTCCCTTCCTTTATTTGTTGTGATGTTTCACCCCTGTTGAATCCTTTCCCCAATTAAGTATATTCTGTACCTAGACTTAATTGTATACTATATATTCTTACTATCCCTTATATGGTCAGGAATCAATCTTCCTCAAATTGATTTCCTTTCCTTAATTATCCATGTTAGTATCCGTTAAGCAGTAATTCCTTGATTAAAGGGAAGTACTTGTATTAATGGGATTCTGATTGTGATTATTTCCATATTTGTGTTAAACCTTTACTTGTTACCTTATTGTCTACTCATTTTAAAAGCTATAAATACCCTACCCTCTCTTCTCTAAACACATGAACAACTGAGTGCAAAAAGACACACTTACACATTCAAACTCTCTTTCTTTCTCTACTACTTGTGCTACTGCCTTGTCTAGCCGGCTGAAAGCCAAGGCTAGACTTTAGAACTCTGATTGCTTTGCCTTTTTTGCATTTTGCTCCTTCAACTGGTATGTTCCCGAGTTTAAATTCTGAAACTCAAACCTATCTGTTCCTTTGTTGTCAATCACTGTCTCTTTTTGCACTGACTTAATGGCTCATGTTGTTGCCCTTTTGTTTACTTCTTTAATCAACATGCTTAACTTTCTGCCCTCTTTTGTTCAAATGTAATTAACATGTTTACTTGTTCCTATTTGTGTCCCTCAATTAGCATGTCTTCTAATGTACTTGAGTAATGACTAATTATGTGTTTCTGTTTGGGTCCTCTATGTTCTGAACTTATTCTGTGTGTGTTGTTGTTGCTCCTACCCCATTTCCCTTTCAAAAAACTATTTTGTTAGGCCATTCTTCTGCTGTTTTACAAACTTACTTCAGACATGTTGTTTCTAAAACTATTTTCCAACTCAACTCTTATGAGTCTATGTCCAGCACTCTCACATGCACTCTTAGATCATTAGGTTCTGCCCCTCTTGTATGAGCCTTGCTTTGGGACACTTGAGCTCCCTCTGAACCTGGACACACAAGGGCTGGCCCTTCCACACTGCACTTACTCTTGGTTATGCAATCTGGGTGTGAGCACTGCCCGGGATCCCTTGAGGTCCTTAGAGAACTCTGACATACCCAGATATGAGAAAGGCTTTGGAACAATATTTACTTTTGAGGTGGTTTATTATATAACTCAGAGAGGAAGTCAGGATCAGGCTTCCTATGGTTGTAACTTCTTATTTTTTCATTTTTATGTAATTCAATCCATTGGTCTGTAATAATTTGTAAACAAGTATTGGGATGGTTAGTGAAAAGGGATGGGGAAATATGCATGCGATAGTTAAAGGGTAGAACACATGTTATTAGGTTTATATTCCAAGTTGTGCAATAGAAATCATGTTTAGGATTCATGCAATGCATTAGAAATCATGTTCTTAGGATTCATGTTTCCTGCTCCAGCATCTCATTCATTAATCCATGCTTTGTGTCCAACACTTAAAAATCCTGCTTCTAGGACGGACAAATAAAAAACTGTTACTCATGAAGTTGTTTCTTAATATTTCTGCAACTCTTTTGTATATTTAGAAATCATGGATTAGGAACTCTGCTATCTGCATGTGCATATTAGATATCATGTTCTAGGATCCTGTTTGCATTTTGTTTAAAACGCCTAGTTAGTTACTGATTCATGAAAAAGGTAGTAAGGTCATAGTTTTCACACTGCGAAGTTTCTGAATAACTGGTGATAACCTCTGCAACTAGAACAGTATGTTTTAAGTAATAATAAGCTCCAAACTGTCTTAGCAATTCTGAATAACTACTGAATACTGCTAACGCCTAGGCAAGCCTTAGGTAATTACTTAAATAAAACTGGAACTGCCTTTGTTTAATTATCGATTGTAACAACCAGTAGGCATGCCTGATTCAGACTTCTTTTCTGAGTCATGTGATAAATCTTGTTCTGACTTAAACACCCTTCTTTAGGATTCTAAATTCAGACCTTAATTTTGTATAAGCCGTGTTGTCTATGTGCACTGTTTGCGGAGGTATAACTGAGCCTTCTATTTGCTTATATGTTTCCCCTAATTGCAGTCTTATATGTTTTTGTATATCGTTTTAGCATTTTTGCCTTTAAACCTGAGGGTCTACATAGAACCTCTTTTTTATAGGAATAGGAGTCCAAAATTCCTCCGGGATTGATAGGAAGGGACGGGTAACAATATGCAATAATGGTCGAGACCAACCCTCACTTTAATTACTTTTACGGGGTGGGAAGGGTAGATATGGATATGATGACCAGTGCTAATACCATGTGTATCCCCTCTTTTTAGGAGTGTCATACTGGGTATTGCATTGATGTGATCCATATTATAAACAAACATATGACCCCCTTTACACTCATAAGCATGCTTAGACTATAACTCTTTTTCCAAAACCTTGCTTTTATTAATACTTTTTCAAATGCTTGTGTAATTAAACTTAAATCCCTTATTACTTGAGCCTTACTTGTTTATTTGCTAATTGCACAAATTCACAAAAACTGTCTGGCCGAGAACAACACTAGTGGATCCTGAGAGGTGCATAACACCTTTCCCTTAGGATAATTTCAAGCCCTTACCCTATCTCGGGTTATCAAACATAGTTGTAGTTGAACCTTATAGGTGCCCTAACGCACCTTAAAATCATTAGGTGGCGACTCTTCAAATACCCAACTTCCAAAAGGAAATGAGTCATTACACCCCCAGGAATGTCGAAACCCGGACTCCTCTCCGCGGAGGGAAAAACGGGGGCGCGACAGCATGGCGACTCTGCTCAGAATTTTTAGGCTTTTACCATTTCAGATTGTTCTTGTGAATTTATACTTCCTTATGTGCAATTATTTGTTTAATTTCTTTAAGCGTTTGATTTCTTCTTCAAAATCAAAACTGATATATCTTGCTTGTTTCCTTCCTTTACTGCTGTATTTATCGCTTTCTTAATGTGCAAATACATGTCAACATGCTTTTAATTATTGCATAATCATGCTCAACATCATACTCCACTCGTGCCAAACAAATACTCTAGAAACGGTTGATGAGTGGTTGCGCTCTTCCTATATCATTACCCCTAAATTCGGAAAGGCATATTTTGCGGTAAAAATAGTCGATCAGCGGTGCAGTCGATAGTTCCGTGCCTTCCCCCTTGAGTTGTCCGCTCAAGGGCACCAGTCTAAAACCCCATAGAAACCTTACTCTGTTTAAATTGCGCATGCATCATGGTCAAACCTAGCCGAGTCAGTTATGTTATCCACATAATGATCCTTTAAGATAGCCTTGTCCAAAGGTCCACTAGGTTTCCCTAAACCCAAATGGACATCATCAAGTTTTGTGCATTTATTTAAAGAACTAAATGCTGCATGCTAATTGTTGATATTAAATAGTCGAGTCTGGTGGGGGTATGGTCTTAACCCTTTTGTTTTGCAGAAAATGAAGAACGAGGTCCCCAACTCCAATATGGTTAGCATACCCTCACTCTTGCTAGACTGGTGGAGGAATCTTCCGTCAAATGACCAAATCAATGAAAGGAAAGAGAGGGCCACTAAATCCAGCAAAAAGCTGGAATATTTGGAATACAACTTGTTGGAATTAGAAGGAAAGGTGAGGAAGAGAGTCGCCGATTGCCAGAACGCTGAGAGAAATGAAGGAGAACATTTGGCGAAGGCATTTTTACTGGTGAACCTACGCGAACTAGAGGATTTGATCAACGAGAACATTCAATTGAGGAAGGTCCTTTTGGGACCAAATAGATAGGAATTTACTTTTTCGCTTTATGAATGTAATAAGGCCAATGGCCATTAGTAACTTTTATTTCTTGTTTATTTAGTGTCGTTTTGGGATTCGCCTATCTTTATTAGTAAAATGAGGCATTTAGCATCTTAAGTTCTCCAAATCAATTTGTCGCTAGGCTTACCTCGGGCACAATGAGGTTCCCAAATTAGGACACACTTTACATTCCCGCACTATGTGTTTAAATATTGCAATACTTTTATGATCCTCACTGACTTAATTACCTTTTTTTTATTTTGTTTTATTTCTTTATTCCCCTATCCAAAGGTTAGTTCGTGCACTCTGGCATCGTCATCTTACTTTACAAGATCCAGGGGCCCTCCACCCAGTCCTGTTAAAAGCAAGAACAAAGGCAAGATAGAATATTTGAACGACATCAGAAAGGAGAACCCAACTGAACGGGTTGAGGCCACTGTTGGCCATGGTATTCGGGTTCCTAGCAAGAATGTGTCATAACTTGAGCAGAAACTGTTGAAATTCCAAGAAGAGCTCGACCAGGTTCGGAATTTGACAAACCTGTCGTTTTCCCTCAGCACCCCAGATATTAACTTTCCCAACACTCAAAACCATATACCTCCTTAAAATATCCCAAAACAACAGAATTATCCCATGCCTCATCATCATGCTGCTCCACCAAAGAACTAATGCAACACCTGCCATACCCCAAACAACACTTTTCTACTCATCCCAGAACCTCAAAACTCCACAAACGACCATTTCCACACCCATACACCAGGCCACCATATCACTCCTATCTACGTGGAGACCATGCCACACTCCACCTAACCTATATCATGCACACCTGAGTCTGATGAAAAGGATCTGCTTATCAGGAACTTGGTCGAGGAACTTAAGAAATTGACCAGCCGGATTCAGGGCGTCGAGGCAAGCAAAGGAATTGAGGGCCTGAACTACGAGGACCTTTACATACAGCCTAATGTCGAACTACCTGAGGGGTACAAAACTCCTAAGTTCAAAATGTTTGATGGTATGGCTGATACAAGGGTCCATTTGAGGACATATTGCGACAAGCTGGTTGGAGTATTAAAGGATGAAAGGATCCGCATGAAGCTGTTCATGAGGAATTTGAAGGGAGATGCATTATGTTGGTACATCAGCCAAGATCCCAGGAAATGGTCAAGCTGGATAGGCATGACGTCAGACTTCATAGACAGATTCATGTTTAATACAGAGAATGCACCAGACGTGTTCTATATCCAAAACTTGAAGAAGAAGTCCTAGGAAATGTTTTGCGAGTATGCTACTCACTGGAGGTCCGAAGCTGCTAAGGTCAGACCTGCCTTAGAAGAGGAGAAAATGAACAAGTTCTTCGTCCGGGCTCAGGACCCACAGTACTATGAGTGGTTGATGATGATTGAGAACCACAAGTTCTCCGACATTATCAAATTAGGTGAAAAAATTGAAGAAGGCATCAAAAGTGGTATGGTTACAAACTTCGAGGCCTTGCAAGCTACAAATAAGGTCTTACAGTCCGGTGGTGTGTCCAAGAAAAGGGATGTAGGGGCCGTGATGGTTGCACAAAGGACCAAATCTCCTCTCAAATACCAAACATATCCAACACCTCCACTCACATACCAGCCAACCCCAAATTACCAAGCACCCTCACCCTCATACCAAGCTCTGCCACCAACTTATCAGTTATCTCCACCTCCTACATATCAACCTACTTAACCCAGATACTCCCAACCCGCTCATGTCTACCAAACTTACAATGCTCAACCATCCCATTATCAATCACCCCCTGCACGCCAAAACTTCCCTAGACCTCGACCAAATTTTGATCGCAGACCTCCAAAACAATATACAACGATCACTGCACCCATTGACCAGCTGTATGAGAGACTCAAAGCTGCTGGTTATGTCACCCCCATCCCTGTTGCAACCCCTGAGAATCCTTTTCAGTGGGTTAACCCAAACAAATCCTGTGCATACCACTCTGGCATGAAAGGGCACACCATCAATAAGTGTCGTTCTTTGAAAGACAAGATACAGTCTTTGATTGATAACAAGATCATTGTGGAAAAAGAACCCGCTCCAAATGTCCGCAACAACCCTCTGCCAGACCATAAGGGTGGAGGTATCCACATGATTGAAATAGAAGATGACTGGGATCCCGAGGGGTCAATTGGGTTGATCATAGAAGGGGATGACCCAAAGAAACCAACAATTACTCTCAATCCAATCATAGTCCAGATTCAACCATCTGAGGATGTTGAGGTGAATATGTCTGTACCACTTGAGTTTGAAGCAACATCATCCACAAAGACACCAGCACCAATTGAGGTTAAATTCGTGTCTCTAGCAAATGCACCCGCACCATTTGAGGTTGCAGTTTTGCCACCCAAGGCACATGTTCTGTTCGGAGTAAGGATAGCCATGCTGATCCCAGTGGCAATGTCAACCATGACACCATTCTATACAAATGCTATACCCTGAGACTATACAGCCGAGGCGAGAAGGAAAGGTAGTGGCAGGGTTGAAGAAACCGTTGCAGCACAGGGTATGACAAGAACTGGTAGAGTCTATACCCCTGAACATCTAGCTGAATCAAGCAAGCAAGCCTCCAATCAGCCACCCCTCATTGAGACAGGTCCGAACGACCTTTGGAGGAAGATACAGTCCAAGGAATATTCGGTCATCAACCAGTTAAACAAGACACCAATACAAATCTCCATTCTTTCTTTGATGCAAAATTCTGAGGCACACAAGAATGCTCTGTTAAAGGAGCTAAGTTAGGCATACGTACCAAGTAACATCACTGGCGGAGAAATGGCTAACATGGTATGACAAATGCTAGAAAGCCATAAGATCACTTTTCATGAGGACGAACTGCCACCTGAAGGGTTAGGGCACAACAAAGCACTGCACATCACCGTGCAATGCAAAGATTATTTCATCACCAGAATTCTGATCGATGGAGGTTCTAGCCTCAACATTTGTCTGCTGGTAACGCTCAAGAAGTTGGGTAAAGGACTGCATGTGATAAAAGACAGAGCAATCAATGTGAAATCCTTCGATGGTTCTCATAGGTCCACCATTGGTGAGATTATTCTATGCTTGCAGATGGGACCAACATGGTTCGAGGTCGATTTCTAGGTGATAGATGTGCCAGCATCTTACAATTTGTTACTTGGACGGCCATGGATTCATGCTGCTGGGGTCATAGCATCAACGCTGCATCAGATAGTAAAGTTTGACTGGAATCACCAGGAGGTGATCATTCACAGCGATGGCAGCAACCCAATATACAGTCGCCAGACCATTTTGGCGATAGAGGGAAGAAGGAAACTATGTAGGGAGACTTACCACCACATTGAGCGGGTCAATGCTATCGACAAAGACAAATGGCGGGATATCAAAATCGAGAGCATACTGAATTGGAGTGGGTACGAACCTGGCAAAGGGCTCGGCAAGAACCTCCAAGGAATCGATAAGCCCATAAAACTCAAGAAACATGGCACTACCTTCGGTTTGGGATATGATTACACCTGGAAAGAATTCAACAACTGGTCGCCACCATGGCGCGGTCCTTACTATCCACTAGAGCAGCCAATCCTGCATCTGGAGCAGACTTTCCTACAGGCTGACATTGTTTATGGGTCAGGTGAAGAAAAAGCACTTGCAGCAGTAAAGAACTTGTTCCTAGAAGACAATGATATGGATTGTTGTGTTGTTCTCGAGGAGGAGGGGGAGGAAGGCCCTTCCATACAGGCTGTGAGCAAAAGGGCATATCTCAAGAATTGGACCATCAGGACAACCAAAGCCCGACGTGACTCGGGGTAGCAAGGCTAAAACAAGCATTATTCATTGTTTTTACTAAATGATTTTCTTTTTGCATTTTCAATTCCTGCTATAAGATCTTCAATGTTTAAAACAATTATTCAACTTATCAAAAGAATTTTGATTTTTCTTATGAATTAATATTTATTGCTGTTGTTTTCTTTCCTTACTTTACCAATACAACATTACTCTTACTTATCTTGATGAACCAATGACTGTGACATGCAATGAGACAATGCAACAAACGGACATTGATTTAGAGGAAGATGACATACCTGACGAGATTGTTAAAGAAGTTGAAAAATTTGAGAACAAACCTAAGTCCAACCTGGATAAGACTGAAATTGTCAACCTGGGAGATGCAGAAAACGTCAAGGAAACACGAATCGACATTCATCTATCGCCATCAGAGAAGAAAGAATATACAGAATTTCTAAAGGACTATGAGGACATATTCGCCTGGTCGTTTGATGACATGACTGTTCTAAGTACATCCATGTAGCTCACAAACTGCCTACCGATCCAATGTGTCCACCGGTAAAGCAAAAGCTCAGAAAGTTCAAGCCTGATATGAGTTTTAAAATCAAAGAATAAGTCAACAAGCAGATCAAAGCTAAGGTTCTCAGGGTAGTAGAATACCCGACGTGGTTGGCCAACATTGTGCCAGTGCCGAAGAAGGATGGGAAGGTCAGAATCTGTGTCGAATACCGGGATCTCAACCGTGCCAGTCCGAAAGATGACTTCCCTTTTCCATATATACACATCTTGATTGACAATTGCGCCAAGCATGAGCTATAGTCGGTTGTGGATTTCTTTGATGGTTATCATCAGATCTGGATGGATGAGGAAAATGTTGAGAAAACGGCTTTCATTACGCCGTGTGGAGTGTACTATTACAAGATAACTCCATTCAGCCTAAAGAATGTAGGGGCCACCTACATGAGGGCTATGACTACCATTTTCTATGATATGATACACAAGGAGATAGAGGTATACGTGGATGATGTTATTATCAAATCAAAGAAGGCCACTGACCATATGGAAGATTTGAGGAAGTTCTTCAATAGACTGCGGAAATACAACCTGAAACTAAACCCCGCAAAGAGCGCATTTGGGGTTCCTGCTGGGAAATTCCTTGGGTTTATTGTAAGCCGTCGGGGAATAGAACTGGATCCATCAAAAGTCAAAGCCATTCAAGAACTACCACCGCCAAAGAACATGAAGGATGTGATGAGTTTCTTGGTAAGGCTTAACTACATCAGCCGGTTCATAGCACAGTCCATAGTTATCTGTAAGCCAATCTTTAAGATGTTGAAGAAGGACACCACTACCAAGTGGACTGATGACTGCCAAAAGGCCTTCGACAGAATCAAGGAGTACCTGTCAACACCACTAGTCTTAGTCCCGCCCGAGCCAGGTAGACCCTTACTACTCTACCTTATAATGTTAGATGGAGCTTTCGGCTGCGTTCTGGGGCAGCATGATGAAACAGGGAGGGAGGAACAAGCCATTTATTATCTCAGTAAGAAGTTTACCCCGTACGAGGCCCATTATTCTCTATTGGAATGCACCTGTTGTGCTTTGACTTGGGTAGCTCAGAAGCTGAGACATTACTTCTGTGCCTATACTAAATATCTCATATCGAGGATGAATCCTTTGAAGTACATCTTTCAGAAGCCCATGCCCACTGGCAAGCTGGCCAAGTGGCAAATCCTACTAAGTGAGTTCGACATTGTCTACGTAACTTAGAAAGTGGTCAAAGGACAAGCACTGGCAGATCACCTTGCTGAGAATCTCATGGATGGAGAATACAAACCCTAGAAAACGTATTTTCCTGATGAAGAGGTATCATTCATATGAGAAGACATTGCAGAATCCTATGACGGTTGGAGAATGTTCTTCGATGGAGAAGCAAACTTCAAAGGAGTTGGTATAGGAGTAGTCCTAGTATCAGAAACCGGTCAGCATTATCCGTTGTCTGCCAAGCTCAGGTTCCCCTGCACCAACAATATGACCGAATATGAAGCCTGCATCTTAGGGCTGAAAATGGCCATTGACATAAACGTTCAAGAGCTGTTAGTGATTAGGGATTCAGACTTGCTTGTACATCAGGTACGAGGAGAATGGACAACCAAGAACTCCAAGATACTCTCATATCTGCATCATGTACAGGAATTGAGAAAGAGGTTCATGAAGACGGAATTCCAGCATGTTCCCAAAGTCCAGAATGAGTTCGCCGATGCATTGGATACCCTATCATCTATGATACATCATTCAGACATGAATTTCATTGATCCCATTCCGGTGAAAATCCATAATCAGCCAGCTTACTGTGCCCATGTTAAAGACGAAGCAGACGGAAAGCCTTGGTTTCAAGATATCAAGGAATACTTGGCAAAATGAGAGTACCCGAAGCTTGCGAATCCTACTCAGAAACGCCCACTTTGGAGATTGTCCAACAACTTCTTTCATAGCGGAGGAACCTTGTATAGGAGGAATCTTGATTTGGGACTATTAAGATGTGTCGACACGAAGGAAACATCCAGGATACTAGAGGAAGTTCATGCTGGGACCTGCGGTCCACATATGAACGATTTTGTCTTAGCAAAGAAGATACTCTGGGCTGGTTACTTTTGGATGACTATGGAAACGGACTACATACAGTATGTCCGGAAATGCCACCATTGTTAGATACATGCAGACATGATAAAGCTACCTCCAAGCGAGCTTAACACAACAAGCTCACCATGGCCGTTCGCCGCCTGGGGAATGGACGTTATTGGACCAATCGAGCCTGCTGCCTCCAACGGACACAGGTTTATCCTGGTAGCCATACTATTTCACCAAATGGGTCGAAGCAACATCTTACAAAGAGGTAACTAAGAAAGTCGTGACAAACTTTGTCCGCGACCGCATTGTTTGTCGATTCAGAATTCCAAAGTCAATCATTACTGACAATGGCTCCAACCTCAACAGCGACCTAATGAAAGCTATGTGTGAAACTTTCAAGATCAGACACAAGAATTCGATAGCCTACATGTCTCAAATGAATAAAGCTGTAGAAGCCGCCAACAAGAATATCAAGAAGATATTGAGGAAAATGATAGAAAAACATAAACAGTGGCACAAGAAGTTATCATTTACTCTATTGGAGTATCGCATCACAGTCCGCACATCAACCGGGGCAACCCCCTATATGCTAGTTTATTGTACAGAGGCTGTCATTCTCGCTGAAGTAGAAATACCTTCCCTAAGGATCATACAAGAAGCTGAGCTCGACGACGCAGAGTGGGTAAAAAGTCGTTATGAGCAACTAGCCCTTATATATGGAAAGAGAATGAATGTAGTCTGCCATGGTCAACTCTATCATAATAGAATGTCCAGAGCCTTCAACAAAAGAGTCAAGCCAAGACAGTTCACACCGGGGCAGTTGGTGTTAAAGAAAATTTTCCGCATCAAGATGAAGCCAAAAGGAAATTCTCTCCCAACTGGCAGGGTCCATACATGGTTCACCGGGTTTTGACAGGAGGAGCCCTCATACTTGCAGAAATGGACGGAGAAGTCTGGCCAAAACCGATCAATTCAGATGCAGTCAAACGCTAGTATGTGTAATCTTTATGCTTTCCTTATATGATGTAAATTGAACTATGCCTGACCTGATTCCCGTTTAAGAGGGGATACATAGGCAACCATATGGGTTAGGTCACAATTTAATAAAATTTTCATTCCTCCCCCCCCCCCCGCAATTGGAAACTGGGGCAGAATTTTGAGGAGGACCCTCAAAATTTCTAAGTAATTTGAGCCGATCACCGCACACGAAACAGTAAGAAACGTCAACCCATCAAACTGGGGCAGAATTTTGAGGGTGACCCTCAAAATTCCATAGCTGGAGAGGTTGCAATGTCCCGAACCATGTCGCAGTCGTTGGTTTATCTAATCATTATTTTGAATTATACACTTATGTCATATCTTTACATAATCATGCATGTTCATTATTGAAATTTCTTTGTTTAGCAATGCCACCCCAATGATACAGACGGTATCACCGGATCGAAGCCGAACAAGTCAAGCAAAGCCAGCGGGGATACAAGCTAACCTCCCCCCTTACAAAACTCACGATTTTTCTTTGGATGTAGGCGCTAGGATTGTGAAATCATTAAACATACTGTACACCCATGGAACAAACGATGTTCAAGAGTACGACTCTCTGAACTGTTGCACTTTCCAACATTTGTTATCAGCACACACAAGTAATGCTCCGTAGTCACAAATGCTCCCAGTAATCACAATGTCGCAATATGCTATCAGCTAAGAATACTCTACTATCATTCGTTATTTTATTTTCTTGCATAAGTCTACTATTCTGCCTTCCGAGACTAAACGCTGTCTCCATCTGCATCTGCATTGCATAAGGCTACCATTCTGCCTTCCGAGGTTATGCTCTACCTCCATTTGCATTCGTATTGCATAAGGCTACCATTCTGCCTTTCGAGGTTAAGCTCTACCTCCATCTACATTCGCATTGCATAAGGCTGTCATTATGCCTTTCGAGACTAAACGCTGTCTCCACTTGCATTCTTGCATAAGGCTACCATTCGGCCTTCCGAGACTAAACGTTGTCTCCATCTGCATTCTTGCATAAGGCTACTATTTTGCCTTCCAATTTGCATAAGTCTATCATTCTACCTTCCGAGGTTAAGCTCTACCTCTCTCCGTATTCGCATCTTTGCGTAAGGCTGTCATTCTGCCTTCCGAGGCAAGGCTTTGCCTCCAATTTTCTTCGGAACTAAGCATTATCTCAAGCACTATTTGTCTCGCTTTTCTTACGGGCTAAGCTTTGCCCTTCAAATCGCACGACTAAGCTCTATCTTTTCCATACTACTGCATCTTTCATGGGCTGAAATATCGCCAACTAATCCAAAGGCGTCATCGTTCGGAGGCACCATCTTTATAGCCCGAGAACACCATGTCATGGCATGAGGATCTCTTTTGATCTCTTGCATAATCATTATTCAAAGGCGTCATGGTTTGGAGGCACTATACTTAGAGCTCGAGAACATCATTTTATGGTGAATCCTTTATCATACGCTTCATGGCCCAGGACATCATGGTCTAAGGACGTCATCCTCATCGTTCAAAGACAACATTTATGGTCCAGCGGGAATTTGCATCATGTTTAATTTTATGCACAATATACGCTTGTATTGCTTCTAGATGCAGGTAAACCGGCGAGCAACGGCCATCCCGATAGGAGCAATCCCGCTCCAGTAACCGCAGCCTTATAAAACCTAACCATTCCTGTAAATCGTCCACTCACCCGGCCCTAGGAATTGCGTTTGTTCTTGAAATATCTTCATCGGCATACTTCACAGGTGAATCCTAAACTACATACGGCCTGATTCCTGTAAAACCAGGGATATGTAGGTAACTTAGAAGCTAGGGTGCATCCTAAACTTCGTCAAACCATTTCGCTCGGTCAAAATTGGCCATCATTTCTTTACCCGGAAACTCTTTCATTCTTCCCGGGTAAAGAGGGGTATCTGTTGATACCTAATTTTTTCCTATATATTTTAATATACAAAAATATCTTCAAAATAGCATATATATGCATATATAAGCATTCCCAAGGATTTTATTATTTTTCCATAATTTTAAAGGTTATTAAATTGATTTATTTCCCCCTTTTATCCATAAAATCCCCAATAATTATTTCCAAAATTACTATTTTGATAATTCATCTATTGGATTTTTATATTTATGCCAAAATATGGCTAAAGTAGTTTTTCATATTTTTACAATTTCATTTAGTATTTTTAAAGCTAAATTGCACATAATTGCAATATTAGCCTTTTTAAGGTTTAATTATGTCTTATATTCATAAAATTGGGTCCTGTATTTTTAAATTGTTATTTATGTGTTATAAATCATTTTAGCCTTTTCAATTAGTTTTCAGAAATTATTTATTATTTTTTTAAAATTAAAGGGGAAGAAATGGCTATTTAACATATAGCCAAAATTGGCTTTAAAATCTAGCCCAAATCGAATCCCCAATTCCCCAGCCCAATTCGAATTCAAATTCGGCCCTAACCCAATTTTAACCCAAGACCAAACCGGATCCCTACCTACCCATTTGATCATGACTGTTGGTCATTCAGATCAACGGTTCCCTTTTCCCCTTACCATTTTTAACCCAGAACGACCCCTAACCTAATTCATTTGTTACAATCTGCCACCCTTGAATCCCCTCTCCTCTCAAACTCTCTTAGAAACCTAAAGCCAACCCTAGCCACCTCCACCCAAGCTAACCCTATATCGGTCTTCTACATCTATTGGTGACCTATTTTTGTGATTTCATGGAAATATCTCGAAGAGATCTAGTCTATACCTTGCTCAACTTCTATCCATGGTCTCTTTTCGGCCATCCATGGCTGTTCGAGTCAGATCATTGACTTTTTCCGGCTAGATCGGTAACTTTTTGAAGTCTTTCTCATCTTTCTGGGTTCTTCGAGACCCTAACTTTAAAGGCTTTCCGATTTTCTTTTAGATCTGTCTTAGATCTATGTGTGTTATGAACCTCTTAAGTGTTTTCCTTAAAGGTTTTCCGATTTTTTGAAGCGACTTTTCGTCTTCAACGATTAGGGTTTTTTAACCTCTTTTAACAGATCTCTTCTCCAATTTTTAGTGTTGTTTTATGATTTTTCTATGTTTACACGATTTGTTTATGTTTTTCTTCTACCTGGTTCATCGTGTTGAAAACCCTAAGTATCATTGGTTTTATTCGAGGTTTTGGAACCGTTTCTGTTTATTTTGTATGTATACTTATTTCGATTAAGTTCTTTGTAGTTAGATCCTCTTCTTTGTTGACTGATTCAGAGTTCTTACCATGTTTAACTCGACTATTGTTAGAACCCTAATTTCTTAAAAGGTTTTCCTCACTCATTACTTTTTTCTGACCTTCTTACCTGTTAGATTGGTTTTCCACTCTGGTTCTGTATGTCAGCCATGACTACTTGACCTGTTGATTGCCATGTTTCGAATGTGTTTTTTTACTACTGAATCCTTAGCCTACTCTTGTCACTGCTGTATGTTTATCTAGTTGCTTCTTTTGCCAATATGTTTGGCCTTGCATGTCTGATATTCCTGTTGATTGATCTTGATTTCCTTAAGTTAAGGTTTGGTTGCAAGGTTTTCTTATAAACCCTTAATTTGACTCATTTGTTTAGATTGATTGATTCCTTTCCTTTATTTGCTGTAATGTTTTACCCCTGCTGAATCCTTTCCCCAATTAACTATATTCTGTACCTAGACTCAATTGTATACTCTATATTCTTACTATCCCTTATATGGTTAGAAATCAATCTTCCTCAAATTGATTTCCTTTCCTTAATTATCCCTGTTAGTATCCGTTAAGCAGTAATTCCTTGATTAAATGGAAGTACTTGTATTAATGGGATTCTGATTGTGATTATTTCCATATTTGTGTTAAACCTTTACATGTTACCTTATTTTCTACTCGTTTTAAAATATATAAATACCCTACCCTCTCTTCTCTAAACACACGAACAATTAAGTGTAAAAACACACACTTACACATTCAAACTCTCTTTATTTCTCTACTACTTGTGCTACTGCCTTGTCTAGCCGGCTGAAAGCCAAGGCTAGACTTTAAAACTCTGATTGGTTTACTCTTTTGCATTTTTCTCCTTCAACTGGTATGTTCCCTAGTTTAAATTCTGAAACTCAAACCTATGTGTTCCTTTGTTGTCAATCATTGTCTCTTTCTACACTGACTTAATGGCTCATGCTGTTGCCCTTTTGTTTACTGCTTTACTCAACATGCTTAACTTTCTGCCCTCTTTTGTTCAAATGTAATTAGCATGTTTACTTGTTCCTGTTTGTGTCCCTCAATTAGCATGTCTTCTAATGTACTTGAGTCATGACAAATTATGTGTTTCTGTTTGGGTCCTCTATGTCCCCAGCCCTTACTCCCCTGTTCGTAACTGCTGAAGCATGTAATTTTCTCTGAACTTATTCTGTGTGTGTTGTTGTTGCTCCTACCCCATTTCCCTTTAAAAAAATTGTTTTGTTAGACCATTCTTCTGGTGTTTTACAAACTTACTTTAGACCTGTTATTTCAAAAACTATTTTCCAACTCAACTCTTGTGAGTCTATGTCCAACACTCTCACATGCACTCTTAGATCATTAGGTCTACCCCTCTTGTGTGAGCCTTGCTTTGGGACCCTTGAGCTCCCTCTGAACATGGACACAAAAGGGCTGGCCCTTCTACACTACACTTACTCTTGGTTATGCAATCTGGGTGTGAGCACTGCCCGGGATCCCTTGAGGTCCTTAGGGAACTCTGACATACCCAGATATGAGAAAGGCTTTGGAACAATATTGGCTTTTGAGGTGGTTTATTACATAACTCAGAGAGGAAGTCAGGATCAGGCTTCCTATGGTTGTAACTTCTTATTTTTGCATTTTTTCTTATGTAATTCAATCCCTTGGTCTGTAATAATTTGTAAACAAGTATTGGGGTGGTTATTGAAAAGGGATGGGGAAATATGCATGCTATAGTTAATGGGTAGAAAACATTTATTAGGTTTATATTCCAAGTTGTGCAATAGAAATCATGTTAAGGATTCATGCAATGCATTAGAAATCATGTTCTTAGGATTCATGTTTCCTACTTCAGCATCTCATTGATTAATCTATGCTTCATGTCCAACACTTAGAAATCCTACTTCTAGGACGAACAAATAAAAAACTGTTACTCACGAAGTCGTTTCTTAATAATTCTGCAACTTTTTCGTATATTTAGAAATCATGCCTTAGGAACTTTGTCATCTGCATGTGCATATTAGATATCATTTTCTAGGATTCTGTTTGCATTTTATTTAAAACGCCTAGTTAGTTACTGATTCATGAAAAAGGTAGTAAGGTCATAGTTTTCGCACTGCGAAATTTCAAAATAACTGGTAATAACCTCTTCAACTAGAACAATATGTTTTAGGTAATAATAAGCTCCAAACTGTCTTAGCAATTCTGAATAACTACTGGATACTGCTTACGCATTGGGAAGCCTTAGGTAATTATTTAAATAAAACTGGAACCGCATTTATTTAATTATCGACTGTCACAACCAGCAGGCAGGCCTGATTCAGACTTCTTTTCTGAGTCATGTTATAAATCTAGTTCTGACTTAAACACCCTGCTTTAGAATTCTAAATTCAGACCTTAATTGTGTATAAATCGTGCTGTCTATGTGCACTGTTTGCGGATGTATAACTGAGCCTTCTATTTTCTTATATGTTTTCCCTAATTGCAGTCTTATATGTTTTTGTATGTCGCTTTAGCATTTTTTCCTTTAAACCTGAGGGTCTGCCTAGAACCTCCTTCTTATAGGAATAGGAGTCCTACATTCCTCCGAGACTGATAGGAAGGAACGAGTAATAGCATGAAATAGTGATCGAGACCAACCCTCACTTTAATTACCTTCACGGGGTGGGAAGGGTATATATGGATATGATAACCGGTGCGCTAATACCACGTGTATCCCCTCTTTTTAGGAGTGTCATACCGGGTATTGCATTGATGTGATCCATATTGCAAACAAACCTAGGACCCCCTTTACACTCATAAGCATGCTTAGACTATAATTCTTTTTCCAAAACCTTGCTTTTATTAATCCTTTTTCAAATGCTTGTGTATTTAATCTTAAATCCCCTATTACTTGAGCCTTACTTGTTTATTTGCTAATTGCAAAAATTAACAATAACTGTCTGGTCGGGAACCACACTAGTGGATCCTGAGGGGTGCCTTACACCTTTCCCTTAAGATAATTTCAATCCCTTACCCTATCTCTGGTTATCAAACATAGTTGTAGTTGAACCTTATAAGTGCCCTAATGCACCTTAAAATCGTTAGGTGGCGACTCTTCAAATACCCAACTTCCAAAAGGAAATGAGTTATTACACCCCCACGAATGTCGAAACCCGAACTCCTTTTTGCGGAGGGAAAAACGGGGGCGCGACACTTCATAGTTCTATGGAATGGACCAAGTAACAATTGCTATGGTGAACGCCCACACGCCCATCACCTAGTGAGTCACCTCCAAACAAATCACAAAATACATATTACGGGGTTTCATACCCTTAGAACTAGATTTAGAACTGTTACTTACTTCAATCCGAGCCAATCTCTACTACAACACACCTTTGCCTCGTGAATCGGCCTCCAAAAGCCTTTAATCCAAACATAAACAATACAATACAATCAACACGGGTTAAAGGAATTTAATTCCACAAAAAATATATGAAATTATAAATCAAAAATCTGAAATCGGCTCTTAGATGGCCCCCGGGCCCACATCTTAAAATCCAACAAAAGTCACAAAACCTGAAATCCCATTCAACTACGAGTCTAACCATATGTCACACCTCCTTTACTACACCCCCGGAAGAGTGTATAAGGGAGTTTTTCCAATTAAAGGACAATCGAAACGGAATTATATTTATTAAAAGATTCAGAGTCACCACTTGGGATAATTATGGTGTCCCAAGTCACCGGTTTCAAATCCCGAATCGAGAAAAAATTGACTCTGTATTATAGTCCGCGAACACAGAAATCCGAGTAAGGAATTCTATTAACCCGGGAGAAGGTGTTAGGCATTCCCGAGTTCCGTGGTTCTAGAACGGTCGCTCAACTATTGTATTTGGCTTAATTATCTGATTTTAAATAATTATGAACCTATGTTCAATTTTAGAATTTAACCGCTTTTAATCAATTTTAAAAGAAGATTGAACGTCATTTAAAACACGTCTTTGGATCACGCCACAGGAAAAGCACCCGCGATCCTAAACATATTTTATTCAACGTTTTAATATTTTGATTTGAGTCACATGAAATGCACACCCGAGTTTAGGAGGGTAATATTATTAAAATACGCGCCTAAGCACTACGTGCTTTTAACTTTGCGAGGGCCATGGAAATTTTCTAGATGGCACGCCTCGAGTTCTAAGGATTTTAAAAGAAATGAGTAAATGAGGGCTGCACATTTGGGATTTCAATTGGCATGGCATGCCCCAATTATTCTATTAAAGGTATTTCTAAATTAGTCTTAATGTCCATAAATTATAACTCGTCTAATATGACTTGCCTCAAATTTATTTTTAGGATGTAGTTGATTAAGAAAGAAAGAAAAAGAAGGAAAAAAAACTAAGAGACTCTAATTGATTGTTCGAATCGGCTAAAAGGAAAATTACTATCACGCCAAAAACCAACCAAACGAAGAACTGCATTTTTGAAAAAAACGAAACAAGTCCAAAAGGCAAAACAGTCTATTTGCAAACACATTCGGCTTGGGCTCAAATGAGCCCAATCCTTGATAGAAGAACAGGCGTCCATGACATGGCACATACACCTGAAGTGGACTTTTAACAACTGGGCCAGCAATAAGCCCAATCTTCAGAACTAAATAATCATTCAGATTCAATTAAATTGCCCAACCAACTAAGATGAAACAAACACAGAATTAAACTGACAGTTACTTCTGAATGTTAACTGACTAACGAGCTAATCATCCGGAAATTTTAATATTCACACTTATACATACTCACAAATGAATCAGATGGAACATTCATTAGCTAAGTCAGCTGTAAGCCCAACTCTCAAAACCCAATTGAGGGTGCCAAACCAATTAGAATGCAAACTCTGCAAAACTATGTGAAACCTGTCATTTGATTAACAACTTTTTTTTATTTCTACCTTTTAACAACTCGAACCCAAATTGACTGAATGAGCATTTGGGATTTCAAATACTAATTCTGAGTTTAAACGTGATGTTACAATAGTAAGATCACGTGCTCACAGTTTCAAATACTAAGTCTAACTACTCATTCAAATAACAAGTTGTTCCCCAAGCTTTCATGATAATTTCAAGCTAAATACAATAGTAAAAAGGTCACTCATCCAAACTAGAATTCAATTTAGGCGATATAACACATCAAATAAAAAAAACAAATCAAGAGTAATATGAAACAGTTGACAAAAACTGATGCTATGCTTTTAACTGTTGCTTTGCATTTCACTCTTCAAGTTAAACTTCACAAGCAATAGAGGTTCAGTAGCATGTACCTGGATGTAGAAGAAACAAAAGAAAAGGATAAAGGATCAGCAGCTACAGAGCAACAATCAACAACAATTTTTAACCAATTTCAAACCCAGAAATTGAATAAAACAGCCCAAAAAGTAGTTTTGAATGCACAGTCTAACCAGCAGACCTCTAAACCAATCTCAATGACCAAGTCTCAGACCATTTCTAAGTTCAAATAATCAGGTAATCGATTCAGAAAGAAGAGGATTTCAGATTTCAAAACTAAAGCCCAATGAAACAGTGTTTTCTACGAAAAATCTTTCAGCTGTTTTAGTTGTTTTCCGGATTTTTCCAGAATTTTTTCCCCAGAATCTCACTTGAACATCAAGTAAAGATGCCCTTATAGACTAGGTCTTTAGGGAAGCAGAGAGTGGGTTCAGTTTTGCACTTGAACCCTTTTTGAATTTTCATTTTTGCTCTCATGTCCTCAGTTTTAAAATCAGTATTTCATATAAATCCCAATCCCAGCTTCTAGGAAGCTTCCCTATTCAGTTACAAGAGATTCCCCCACCTAAATTTCCTATACTAACCCTTAGACCCTCTATTTTTACTTTGGAAACCAAATGGGTCATATTGACCCAACAACTCAAATAGACATAGGCTCAGATCCGACCCCAAAATCCAAACAACCCCTTGAGGTGAGGTCTAAACTGGCCTCAAAGCCCAAGCAGCAAAGACAATCCAAATCAAATCAGTATTTCATAGCAGGCAAAAGAAAACACTCAAACAATTTCCAAAACCCAAAACCTAAACTAAGTGACTGACTAATTAACAAAATAGGCAGGGATTCAAAATGACCTAATTAAATTAAACTATGCGACTAAATCAAAATATGTAATGAGAAGTTTAAGCATGGAACTAATAAAAACTAAACAGACCACAAACTTCAGATTTTGAAAAAGAAAGCTGAAAAGCCAACGGAACAGATACGAACACAAAATCAATCTAGAGGGAAACTAGGATCAAAACCTTGCTCGAATTTCAATCAAAGTGAAAAAAACTATAGAAAGGGAGAATAAAAGAAGAGGAACAAAAGGTGAAACTCGGATAGAAAAAAAAAAGGGAAGAAAACTTACCCTAGTAAACCCGAAATTGCACTGGACATCTTGATTTAAACGGAACTGATGCTAATCACTTGTTCTTCGTCAAGAACAAATGAGCAGCATCAATTCGCGTTAAATCAGACTTCAAACTCGAACAAGTCGGAAGCCTATGGTCATGCATGCCAACAGATTCGACGGAAATTGACTTCAGGCTTTTTACGGTTCGAACTCAGATTTGAAATTCGAAGAGTTCTGGGGTAATTTGAGGGGATTTGTTTGGAGATTTAGGATGGGGAGGGGGGTAGGATTCAAGGGTGTGATTTTGGCGAGGATTGGTGGTGGCCCCGCCACCAGTAGTGGTGGGATTTCAGGGCGGCGTTAGGGTTTAGGGCTGTTTTCTGACGAGGGTGGTGAGCAGAGGGGAGTTCTGAAGGGGGGGGGGGTAAGGGTATTCAGACACTTAAATACGTATGAGACTTCAGTTCTGAGCCGTTTGATCAAGGGGAGATCAACGGCTCAGATTGCGTAGTCCAAAACGACGTCGTTTGGGTTTTGAGTGGGACTGACCGGGTTTTGGCTGGTCTAGGCCTGGGTTAAATGAGTATTGTGGGCTGGAAAATCAAATTTGGCCAAAAAATCTGATCTCATTTTTTTTTTTGTTTTTCAATTTTCCCGTTAACTTATTTTAAATAAAATTAAAATTAAAAATAAAACATAAAATAATTCCTAATCAAATTATTAATTCTAAATAATAATTATCACCATTAATTGAATACCAAATTAACGAAAAGCTACCAAAATTCGGAACTAAAATTAAAAATGCAAAAATACGTTACTTTTTTGTGATTTTTTCCATTTTTATAAAACAATTAAATTAATAATTAATTTTTAAGAAAATGCAAAGTTAAACTCTAAATGCAAATGCAACATATTTTGCATTTTTCATTAACTAAAATGCACACACAAAATGCAAACAAATAACAGAACATGTTACGAAAATCCACAAAATTGCGAATACTGAATGAAATTATTTTGTTTTGAATTTATGGGAGTAATTTATAAAGGGCAAAAATCACGTGCTCACAGCTGCCCCTCTTTGCTCGAAAACACGAAGAGTTTTCGGGCAAAGATAAAGTGAGCGGATACGAGCAATTTTTGCCTGTTCGAATACTCTGTGAGAAGCATTTTTTGAAAGATTTGACCGCACCCTACTTCCGAGGTTGCCTACATATCCTTCGCTATAAAGGAATCAGGTCCGTGTAGTTCGGGAATGTCTGGTAGCTGGGACTACCATGAGGCTATGATTTCACTGCTGCTACTACTGCTACTGCTTATTGAAACCCCTTATTACACCATGTCATAATAAAAAGAAGCTAGGCTAGACTATGATCTATGCATTACAAAAATCCTATCTATCTCTTCAACTTGCTCTTGTGGTTCTTGTTGCCTTGTTGACTTATATTCTCCTGATGAAATCCATTTGTTACTGCCTTGAATTGTAATCTGAGATGTTTTCCCTTTCTCCAGGGGGATGCCTGACTGCTAGACTTGAATGTATTCCCTGCTCTCCAGGCGGGCTCCTGATTTCAAAATGTGAATATATTCCCATGCTATCCAGGCGGGCTCCTGACTTCAAAACGTGAATGTATTCCCATGTTATCCAGGCGGGCTCCTTACTTCAACTTGAAAGTATTCCCTGCTCTTTAAGCGGGATACTGATTTCAAAATGTGAGTATATTCCCATGCTATCCAGGCGGGCTCCTGACATCGAAACGTGTATGTATTCCCATGTTATCCAGGTGGGCTCCTGACTTCAACTTGAAAGTATTCCCTGCTCTTCAAGCGGGCTCCTGATTTCAAAATGTGAGTATATTCCCATGCTATCCAGGCGGGCTCCTGACTTCGAAACGTGAATGTATTCCCATTGTGAGCACGTGATTTTTGCCTTAACGAAAACTACTCCAAAAATAAATCAAAAATAAAATAAATTTCTCGTACTGTGTAATTTTTGAATTTTTGCGTGGTGTTAAATACTTGTTTTATGTCCGTAAATGTTTACTTTGTCATAATGAAATGAAAAATAAAATAAAATACATATTGCATGCATATAGGATTTAATTATGCATTTTTAGAATTAATTAAAAAATAAAATCACAAAAAATATGCATTCGTCCTATTTTTGAATATGTTACTGTGTGATTAATGTTTTGACTATGTGTTAATAGTTGTTATGAAGTAATTAATATTTTTATGTAAGGTTAAAAATTGTTTTATAATTTTATTAGGATTTTTTTATTAATAATAAAATCAGAAAATAAAATAAAATAGAATGGAAAATTGGACCTGGATTTTAAAATCCAGGCCCAAATCGAATTACCCTTCCACAGCCCAGTTCCAACACTCCCAGGTACTGGTCCAATTCAGCTACGCCAAACGACGTCGTTTGGTGACCATTCATCAAGGGCCGTTAGATTAGATCAATTCAACGGCTGAGATACACTACCCTCACCCGTAACCAGTAACCCGACCCTTTGACCCGATCCAGCCTGACCCCGACCTTTAACCAAACGACGACGTTTGGTTAAGTGAATTGATCTCAACCGTGAATCTTAATTGATCCAACGGATGAGATCAATTCACCCCACTCGTATATAAATCCAATCCACACCCCAGCCCCCCAGACCAAACACCCCACCCTTCGGCCCTGTTCATCGTCTCCTTCAAGAGACCAAATGAACTTCACCTTCCACCACCGTGCACCGCCTACCGGAAATCGCCTCACGGCGGTTCCGGTAGTCCAAACCACCCCACCTTAACACCCTCGACTCCTCTCAACCTCCCCATTCCAAATCCATAACCCATATACCTCGAATCAGGCCCCAATGTCTCGAATCTTCGATTGAAGGTTGGCCTGAAAAACCAACTTTCTCCGATGACCTCCAAAATAACACCAGAGCTTCCCCTGTCCATCCTCATCACGGATCTGTTAGTAGCATGGTTCGAATCTTCATAGAACTGCTCGAATCTTCATTTGAAGATTCGAGTGAAACCTAACCATACTCAGATTCCTTCCAAATTAACACCAAGTGACCTCTAGACCTCCCTCGTGCCTAGAATACCATTGGTTTGCTTCGAATCTTCCTAGAAGTGTTCGGATTTATGATCCAAAATCTGAAACCCTAAGAATTTTCCAATCTTGGAATTTTTTCCGATTCGAGTGAAGGATTGAGGTCTAAGAGACTTTAATCGAGGTATTCTCAACTGAGAATGCTTCGAATAAAGTCTGTTCAACCTCAAAAATGTTCGAATCCAAGTTGAGTCTGTGTCTGAATAAATTTGAAGATTCAGAGGTATTTTTCTATTTTTCTTTTGTGTATTCTACGTGTATTGTTGTCTGTGCTAATAGCTTTTTAATTTTTCATATTTTGTTTTGATCAATTCTGTCATTTCTGTCTCCTACCTATCTACATGATCCGAATGTGAATTGTTTCTATTGGTTGTGATTGTTTACAATGTGTGTAATCGACTCGATTAGGTTCGTCGATTAGTTATATTATGAATTTTCATTTCTGAAAATGCTGACTGAAACAGTCTGCTTCTATTGTTTCAGACTAATTATTGACAAATGTTGTAAATAGTCAATTGATTAATACTCGTCAATTAAATCATGTTTGTTTGTGAATCAGTGAATTCAAATGTATGATGTATATGTTGTTGTCTGAACAGGGCATTGTCAGTATATTGACAATGCTCCTGTATTTGTTTGCTTTTAATTCAGTTTTGAATTTCAGTTGAAATAATCCTGCATGTTCTGTATAACGTTAAGGTTGTTTTATTCAGTATTCAGTTGAGAATCCCCTGTTTAAATTCAATTCTTGTCAATCAGTTATTAGAAATGTAATATACTGTCTCAAAATCATAGGATTGGTTATAGCTGTAAATCAGAAGGATAATTAAGTTTATACAGATTATAGAATCTGTTTTACAGTGGGTTCTGATTTTTCAAGTAATAACAGTAGGTTTTCCGGGGGTATTTGAGGAATGAAACAGTAGGGTAATGTAATAATAAGAGTGTGCTTATAATGGAATGATAGTGGCTATAATTTAAATGGGATAATGGGAAACAAAGGGTAATGGGCTGCTGAAAAACAAGATAAATAGCATTTAGTTTTAAAATATTCAAAAGTAGTTTTAATGGAAAAACTTTCTGATTTTTAAAAGATAAAAGGGTGCAACCATCCCTGTATAAATACAGGAGCTGGACAGACCTTAGGGAGAAGAATTTTTAAGACAGAATTTTTAAGAGAGTTTTTAAGGAGTTTTTTTTAGAAAACTTGAATACAGTTTCAGACAGAAGGAGAGTTTTAATCAGTTTTCAGAGGGAGGGAAATCAGTTTTCAGAAGAAGATTAGTTTGAGAGAATTTAGGAGAGGAAGAAGAAACAGAAAGGGAACAAAAATAACAGTCATACACACACACAGATATACAACAGCAGAAAAAAAAATCAGAAAAAATGGGAATTTGAAACTGAAAAGAAATTGAAATCTGAAATATTGTTTCTTCTGTTGAATCTATTCAACCTTACTTGGTTCCACTGATTCAGTTAACATCTGAAGTGTCTTTTAAAAAATAACTATACTGTGCATCTGTTTTCTTCGGATCTTATTATTGTTTAAATCTGTGGGAATACTGGTATTTTGGCTGAATTTGTTACTGCTGCTACTGCTGAAATTCATTCCTTCCACCTTCATTTTCAGGTACATGTCTTTTAAATTTTAAGTTGGAAAGAGATTCAACATGACTCATCAATGAAGTTTGAATTGAAATTCTGTTTTTTATTTGTCCAAGTTCATCAATTTAAATTTCATTTTTATTTTATGTTAGTTAATTAGTAGTGAATTCAATTTGATAGCTATGAGCTAATTGTCTTACTTTGAAAGTTCGTATAAAGATTTGTAATAATATTAGCTCATTATGTCATTAGTTTAATCATATTAAATTGTCGAAGTAGGGAATATGGTATGAATGTTGGTCATTATTTAAATTTTGTTGTTGGTTAAGTAAGAAGTGATGTAGAAGTGCCAAGAAAACTACAATAGTGATATTTATTGTTAAATAAGGTTAAGATGGTGTTGTTGGTATATTTTAATAAGATAATAGATGTGTGTATAAAAGTTGGCGAAAGGTGATATGATGTAGCTTATTACAATGTTAAAACGTTATGAATGTTTACGATATACAGTTAAGTTGCATGTAAGGTAATTTTATTGAATTAACTTGTATAATAATTCAGCCATTATAACTCGATGCTTATCTACCTTCATAAGACAAATTGATCAAATAATTAGTGTCTATTAGATTAAAAGCGAGTATATGAGAATGAAAAGAGATGTACAAGCATAAATTGCCACGCTTTACATCAATGATAATTAGAAATAAAATTTGCATTAAGTAAATAATGAAAATTCTCGGAAAATATTTCCTTCCTTTATGAATCATTTATTTTCAGTTTCATATGCAATTTATTCTTTGGCATATATATATGTGTCATATTTGTTTAAAAATAGTATTAATCATATTTTTATTATGTTCTTTGAATTTGAATAGTTGGAATGAATATAACTTATATTCGGAAATCATAATCGACGAACAACCTTTAATAGATTGCGAATTCTTTTCAAAGAATTTATAGGCCTCTAAATAGGAGTTTCTCATGATTTTCACATAAAAGAAATACATAAATATAATAAACAATTTGTGGAAAATCCCTAAACCATTACAAATATTTTGCGCGATTAGGGATGCGTTCGCGTACCCTGATTATATTTTTTTTTTTTTAAAAATTCGGATTATGCGTACGCGCAATTTCGAACGGATATTTAATAAAAAGGATTTTTTCAAAGGCGTTAAATCAATTTCATAAAAACCCGAGATGTACGGTTCACTATTCAAGAAAAACAAATATTCTTGATTCGACACAATTTCGAAAAAACGATTGTTTAAAAGTTATCGTGTACACGTACGCGTGACACAATTCCGCATTTGTAAAATTTAAAACACGAATATACGTACGCGTAATTCGATTCAAAGAAGGGTCCTCAATAAGCGGTAGTAAAAACATGTAATATCAATGTATTTAATAAAATCAAGATAATTAAGCCAATAATAAAAACAGTTAAGCGACCGTGCTAGAACCACGGAATTCGAAAATGCCTAACACCTTCTTCCGGATTAACAGAATTCCTTACTCAGGATTTCTGGTTCGCAGAATAATAAACAGAGTCATATTCTCTCGATTCAGGGATTATAATTGGTGACTTGGGACACCTTAAAATTCCCAGGTGGCGACTCTAAAACAGATAAACAAATCCCGTTTCGACTGTCCTTCAATTGGAGAAAACTCCCCACGCGCCCCGCGGGCGCGGCAAAAAGGAGGTGCGACAGCTCTGGCGACTCTGCTGGGGATAAAACTGTCAAACTGTAACCCAGAATCTCTGGTTCAGGGTTTAAAGAATTCGAGCTTAAAATATCTGTGTTAATTGGTTTTATTTACTATGATATTTTCAACTGTTTATATGCTAATATGCTAAATGTTGTTGTTTACCGCTTTAATATTATTTGAATTGTGAATATATACAACTGCTACGAAACCCCCTTCTTTCTGAGTCTTCTGAATTTATGGTGTACACGTGCGCGTGACCCACCTTTCTGTTAGAGTCGTACCAAATAAGACGGAGTTGGGACAAGTAACTAGGCCGGGCAGACTTTCGTGCTCCCGGTACGTTGCCCCCGCTTCGGCTCAAACTGTCCGTTTGGGTAAGCCAGGTTTAGAACAATCAACCTAAGGTTTTACACTTAGAATAACTCAGCCATGTACCGGATCCCTAGTAGGAACGAATATTTGCATCATATGCATTTGGCCTTGGAGACTCAACACAGGGGTTGGGTCTGTCTAGGACAGGTGAACCAAAAAATTAAAAGACCATCATGATGCATCCTACTTGTTATTTGTGCATTCATTCGCCTCGAACATGCTTGTTGACCAGCTTAAATAAAATCTTGGTAAGAAGAAAGGAATAAAATGGGTTGCTTTAAAAATTTCGAAAAAATATAGTTTTAAATTTTGAAATAAAGATATTTAATAAATAAAAGAAAAAATTTCGAAAATGATTTTTAGTATAAATTTTTCCAAAATAAATTTTGACTTTATTAAAATTAAATTTCAGATACAAAATGAGCACTACACAAAGCCCCTCATCCACAAGTACGGAGGAATTTCTATGTCAGCTTCAAATGTGGTGGTATGATTTAGGCGAAGACGGTCAAAAATGGGTCGTCAAGCATTTGGGAAATCTCACGGACATTATGAAAGTTGAGCCTCGGGATGATCTGATTACGGCATTAGTAACTTTCTGGGATCCTGTTCACAATGTTTTTCGTTTCTCTGACTTCGAGCTTACTCCTACATTAGAGGAGATAGCTGGCTATGTTGGTTTTGACGGAAGTTTAAGAAATCAAAGCTTGATATTCACAAAGGCTCCTTCAATACATCGATTCTTCGGTCTTCTGAACATCAGCAGTCAAATCAGGAAAAGCAATGTCATCAATGGATGTTGTTCCTTCAATTTTTTGTATTCCAGGTTTGGAAAGTCAGATGGGTTCGAAATTCATGAGAAAGGCCTTACTAATAAGCAAAACAAAGACACTTGGCAGATGCACCGTCGATTTGCTTTCATGGTGGCTTTTCTAGGAGTCATGGTCTTCCCAAATAAAGAGCGAACAATTGATATTCGCACCGCAAAAGTTGTGCAAATCCTCACCACTAAAGAAAATCACACCCTTGTCCCCATCATTTTATCAGATATTTATCGGGCTTTGACTTTATGCAAATCAGGAGCGAAAGTCTTCGAAGGATGCAAAATTTTGTTGCAAATGTGGGTGATTGAACATCTCCAACAACAGCCCAAGATCATACAGTATGGGTCAAACAAAGCTAATTGCATCGAGAGCTATGAGGAAAGAACAAAAAATTATCAAGAGCTCCAGAAGGGATAGAAGCATGGGTATCTCATCTAAAGGCTTTAACGGCAAATCAAATTGAATGGACTCTGGGATGGCTCCCGATGAGAGAAGTAATACATATGTCAACCTCAAATAGTTATCTACTACTATTGGGATTGAGAAGCATTCAGCCGTATGCACCACTAAGAGTCCTAAGGCAACTAGGGAGATATCAAATAGTTCCTGATGAGGAAGATTTGAGTATGCAAGTAATCGAATTACACCCAGAAGCCACTATTCCCGAAGCTCTACTTCAGCAGATGTGGAATGGGTGCCGATACTTGAAAAGTGATACTCAAGTCCTAGACGCTACCAAGGGTGAGATAAATCCTGGATATGCAAGGTGGTTCGAAAAACGGTCTCGCGTGGATGATGTACCAGAACCTGAGCTAAAAAGGCCAACAAAAAGACCCCATGTTCAAAACTTCAATGATAAAATCCAAGAGCGGTTGATCTGGGGAGAAAAAGAAAAAGGGTACAAAGCAACTATCCATGCCCTAAAAGAAAATCTAAGAAGCCTCAGTTTAGAGAAAGATTTGCAAGAACAAGAAGCCGAAGGCGAGAAAAAGAGTCTAGCTTGTGAGAATGAAAATCTTCATGCTCGATTCCAAAAAATGAAAAGAGTCTCTGAAACGCCAAAGAGGAGCTGGAAGGATCAAAAAACCATCGCCAATCTCTTCGAAAAAATGCAAGATTATGATTCCATTCTTGCGGAAAACGAAAGGGCATTGAGCAAAGCAAAAGAAAGGATCCAACAATTAAACGAAGAAGCCAGATCTAACAAGGAACGCCAAGATAGGCAATCCGAAAAAGACAAGGCTCAATTCAAGAAGGAAAAAGACTATTGGATGCGATCAGAAGACCAGCTTCGTGCACAACTAGAAGAGGCTAGAAGATGCAATAGAGAATATCAACAAGCAGACCTCGACAGAGAAAGATCGCAAGCAAGATTAGAGCAGGCCAGACTCCAAGCTCTATTAGAATCAGCTTTAGATCGTGAAAACCGTGTCAGAGATATAGCCACCACTCGTCAGCAGCAATTGCAAGACCAAGACCAACGTCTCCAAGGTTTCAGGGCACAAATCCACGACCTGGCAGTCTTCACATCTCAAAGTTATGTAAACTGCCAAGGAATGGATTATGAAAGGTTTACAGAGCATGCGCCCACTTTTGCTCGTCATCTAGCAATGGAGTTGGAAAGGATGTATCGTACGCTGGGAGGCCATCCAGGTCAAGCCCCACATTGAGCAGATAATCCAATATTAGAGAACAAAAGTGGAAAGTGGGGCATGTTGTGAGATGTTATGAATTGTATCTTTTATTTTGATTTAAGTGTGTGTGTTTCAAGCTATTTTCTTAAAGTTTTCAAATGTAATTCCATCTTTGTGTAATAAATAAACGTGATTGACTTTGGTCCGAACTACGTAAGGTCTGATTCATGTGAGGTATGATACGTAGGCAATCTCTAAGATTCGACCACCACGATAAAAGATATATATAATGAATAACAATAAAAATTTCAAGAAAGCTGGGACGACACAAGCAACCGAGCGAATGCATAATAGAAAGGGATTATTTGTCTAGGAGCATTGCATCTCAACGTGTGATTATATATGTGTTAAACTCTCAAAACTAACAAGTTTGTTCATTTTCAGAATTCAACCAGTTAGTTTCTCTAAAGAGTATACTGGCATATTATCACTATCACACAAGATCAAAAGGACCAATACCCGAAAGTATGTCTATCCCAGATGTTGACACAGGTATGGAGATAGAAGAGATGGATGTCGGGAAAATGAAAGAAGAGATGCTTAAGCTCAAGCAGCAAATGGCTGAAATGTACCAAGCTTGGTCTACAGGACAGTTACCCCCATCTTACCCAAATAACCCTGCTCCATCAATGATCCAAACTCAGGATAATATCACCACTGAATTATCCCCAAGTTTCCCCATTTATCAGCACTACCGAGGCACCACCTCTCAGACACCACAGTCTCCACCTCCAAAACCAGTTCCGTACCTTCCTCCACCTATGACTCCTGTTTTCGTAGCACCTCCCCCTGCTACATTTCACAAATCTCCTAGTGAGCCTACATTTCAGGCCCAAGACAACCAATATTACCCCCCGGAGCCCACCTTCAAAGCCTCCGAAATCAATTCAACTGCTCCTCGGTTTGATCTCCCAACCGAAATTGACAAGCCAGCCAAAAATGCTGAACAAGAAGAGATGTTCAGGAAGGTCAAAAGTCTAGAACAGTCGTTCCGAGACATGCGGGGATTAGGTGGGCAAGTCAGTGTAGCATACAAAGATTTATGCTTATTCCCTAATGTACAATTGCCAGTTGGCTTCAAGATGCCCAAATTTGACCTATACAGCGGGCACGGCGACCCAGTAGCCCACTTAAGGGGTTTCTGTAGCAAGATGCGAGGAGCTGGGGGAAAGGATGAATTATTGATGGCTTACTTCAGTCAAAGTCTAAGCGGATCAGCTTTGGAGTGGTATACACGCCAGGACCATGGAAGATGGTACACCTGGGATGACCTGGCACAGGCATTCGCATACCATTTCCAATACAATCTGGAAATCATCCCAGATCGATTATCTTTGACCAAATTTGAGAAGAAACACAATGAAAGTTTCAGAGAGTATGGTTTTCGGTGGAGAGAACAGGCAGCAAGAGTGGATCCTCCTATGAAGGAGAGCGAAATGGTAGACTACTTCCTCCAAGCCTTGGAACCAACTTACTATGCCCACTTGGTTTCAGCGGTTGGAAAATCATTCAACGAGGTAGTGAAGATGGGAGGTATGGTGGAAGAAGGCCTCAAGACAAATAAAATCATGAGCTATTCAGCAATTAAGGCAACTACTCAAGCTATTCAAGGCGGGGTAGGAGGAATCGGAAGAAAGAAGAGGGAGGAAGCAGCAGTAGTTGATTCAGGAATTTGGCCGGGACCCAGAGGTTCACCGCTTTACTATAATCAACAACGACCTCGCCAATCAGCTTACCACCATGATTCATCCCAACACTACTATCACCCTTCAGAGCCTCATTTTTCCATTAACCATGCTCAAGCATACAATCAGCCACCTGTTCACACCAATTGGCGTGCTCCTGTCACACCAAATACTTACCCACGAGCCTATCCCAGACCAAGTTTCAGGCCTAGGCCAGCATTCAGGGGGGAAATGGAACAGAAAAAGAAAACTTACACTCCATTGGGAGAGTCTTACACTAGTCTGTTCCACAGGCTGAGACAGTTAGACATGCTGAGACCAATACAATCCAAACTACCCAATCCTCCACCAAAGAATCTGGATTACACCATTAGCTGTGAATATTGCTCCGGTGCACCAGGCCATGATACGGAGAAATGTTGGCATTTGAAAAATGCAATACAAGAGCTGATTGATACTAATAAAATCGAGGTTCAAACCCCCGAAGCTCCAAATATCAATAGAAATCCAATGCCAGCCCATCAAGAGGCTAATATGATAGAAATCATACAAGCTGATGGGAAGACAAAGAAGCCGTCACAAACTGTCATGATGATCAAGTCTCATGAAACCAAGCCAGATAAGCAGTTAATGGAGGAGAAGCCGGTGTCTAAGCAGAACAAAAATGGTGATGAACCGTCTATGATAGTCGATGAGGGATCATCGAGCAAAGTTGCCGCAAAACAAGAAAGGCCGAAAGTGATAGTACCAGGGGTTGCTAACAAACCCATTGTATTCGTGGAAGGAGCCCGTACAGATCGGGTTATTATTGCACCTGTAATCCAGCTGCCGGTCATCAACAACAAAGCCATCCCATGGAACTATGAACGGGTGACTGTAATGTACAAGGGCAAAGAAATCAAGGAAGAAGTGTGTGAGGTGCAAGGCTTGACACGTTCGGGAAGATGTTTTACTCCCGAAGAGTTGAGAAAAACTAAAAACAATCCAACGCCAACAAAGAGAGCTGTGACGGAAGAAGAGGCGGAGGAGTTTTTAAGAAAAATGAAACTCCATGATTATTCTGTTGTGGATCAATTAAAGAAGACCCCCGCTCAAATTTCATTGTTGTCATTACTGATCCATTCAGAGGAACACCGTCTGGCGTTGATGAAAATCCTGAATGAAGCTCATGTTCCTGAAAAGATCTCTGTAAATCATTTGGGAAAAATAGCCAACAGAATCTTTGAGACAAACAGAATTACATTTGCTGATGATGAATTACCTGTGGAAGGTACCGAGCACAACAGAGCTCTTTACCTCACCGTGAAATGTGAAAACTCCGTAGTAACCCGGGTATTGGTTGACAATGGGTCCAGTGCAAACATATGCCCTCTCTCCACTTTAAACAAATTAAAAATTAAAGAGGAGAGGATCCAGAAGAATAGTATCTGCGTACGAGGATTTGACGGTGGAAGCAGAGATTCATTTGGCGACATAGTGTTGGAACTAACTATAGGGCCAGTTGAATTCACAATGGAATTCCAAGTGTTGGACATATCTGTTTCTTACAACTTGTTATTGGGTCGACCATGGATCCATGCTGCTAAAGCAGTCCCGTCAACACTACATCAGGCTGTCAAGTTTGAATGGGATCATCAAGAAGTAGTCGTGTATGGAGAAGAAAGTTTAAATGCTCACAACAGTACCATTGTACCGGTCGAGGGAACAGAAAATGACCAGGGACCATGGGTATACCAAGTGACAAACATAGTGTCGATAGAGAAAATTCCAGAGGGGAAATACCTTCCAAATCCAAAGATATCCTCTGCATCAGTCATAGTAGCTTATGAAATGTTAAAGAATGGCTTTATACCCGGCAAAGGTCTGGGCTTATCTTTGCAAGGAATTATACAACCAGTATCTCTCCCCGAGAACTGGGGAACATTCGGTTTGGGGTTCATACCCACTGCCAATGACGTGATAAGGTCTAGGAAGCTGAAACGCCAAGCATGGGTTCTTCCAAAACCAGTCCCACATCTGTCAAAGTCTTTTGTCAAGACCGGTGCTAAAAATCGCCCGATAACAACAATTCCTAAATACCGGGTCAATCCTGAGCAGGAATTAATTGAAAGATTCGAGAAATTGTTTAGTGATGTGAATATGTTGGAAAGCGGAGAAGGGTGTAGCAACGCAGAAGTTCAATTCGTTGGGCCAGAAACAAAGCTCAGTAATTGGAAAGCCACTCCTCTCCCAATTCGAAAGGAGTCTTGGTAGTTTATTTTGATTTTCTTTCAGTTTGTTTGGGTTATTTCAAGGTTGTAATCCCAAAGTTTATCTTACAGTTGGTTTGAAGTGTGCAAAACCTTGTTATCTTTCATCATCCAATAAAAAGCAGTTTCCTTTTTATTATCATTCCTAATAGCTTTCTTTTCTTTTTCTTCTTTTCTGTACAGTTCCTTTTACGCTGGCTCTAGTGATATGGCATGCATGAGGAATCCTCAGCCCAGTCTTAAAAATCAATCTGGTTCCGAAATATTAATTCAAGAAATATATTGTGATTATGAATCAGAATATGATGAAGATGAGGTTTTTGAAGAGATTAGTAAAGAGTTAATTCACTTTGAGGAAAAAATCAAACCTAACTTGAGTGATACCGAGGACGTCAATATAGGGGACACGAGTAATGTCCGGGAAACTAAAATAAGTGTCCATCTCGAACCAAAGATCCGAGAGGAGTTAATTAAAGCACTCATAGAATTCAAAGATGTTTTTGCATGGTCGTATGACGACATGCCGGGCTTGAGCACTGATTTAGTGGTCCACAAATTGCCCACCGATCCAACGGTGCCTCCTGTCAAGCAGAGGCTGAGAAAATTCAAGCCTGATATGAGTATGAGAATTAAGGAAGAAATCACCAAACAATTGGAAGCAAAGGTCATTCGAGTCACTCGATATCCTGTTTGGTTGGCTAATGTCGTTCCTGTGCCAAAGAAAGACGGCAAAATTAGAGTATGCGTCGACTATCGCAATCTCAACAAAGCAAGTCCAAAGGATAATTTCCCATTACCCAATATCCATATTTTGATCGACAATTGTGCCAAGCATGATATAGGGTCTTTCGTGGATTGTTATGCCGGGTATCATCAAATTCTAATGGATGAAGAAGATGCAGAAAAGACGGCATTCATCACACCATGGGGAACTTATTGCTATCGGGTAATGCCATTCGGTTTAAAGAACGCCGGGGCAACCTATATGAGAGCAATGACCACAGTGTTTCATGATATGATACACAAGGAAATTGAGGTGTACGTGGATGATGTGATCATAAAATCAAAGCATCAGGCCGACCACGTTGGGGATTTGAGGAAGTTCTTCTTAAGACTTCGCAGGTACAACCTCAAGCTTAACCCTGCCAAATGCGCATTTGGAGTTCCATCCGGAAAGTTGCTGGGATTCATAGTCAGTCGACGAGGCATCGAGCTAGATCCGTCAAAGATCAAAGCCATCCAAGAACTGCCACCTCCAAAAAACAAAACTGAAGTAATGAGTTTGTTGGGGAGGTTAAATTATATCAGCAGGTTTATTGCTCAGCTCACGACAACCTGTGAGCCAATTTTCAAATTGTTAAAAAAGGATGCTGCGGTCAAATGGACCGATGAGTGTCAAGAAGCGTTCGACAAAATAAAAGGGTACTTGTCAAACCCACCCGTGTTGGTCCCGCCAGAGCCAGGAAGACCTTTGATTCTTTACTTGACGGTTTTGGAAAATTCATTTGGTTGTGTATTGGGGCAGCATGATCTCACTGGCAGAAAAGAACAGGCCATCTACTACCTTAGCAAGAAGTTCACAGCTTATGAGGCCAAGTATAATCATCTGGAAAAGACATGTTGCGCCCTAACATGGGTAGCTCAAAAATTGAAACACTATTTGTCATCCTACACTACCTACCTCATTTCTCGGTTGGATCCATTGAAATACATTTTTCAAAAGCCTATGCCAACGGGAAGACTTGCAAAGTGGAAGATATTGCTCACGGAATTCGACATCATCTATGTGACTCGAACTGCAATGAAGGCTCAAGCACTGGCCGATCACTTAGCCGAAAACCCGGTCGATGAGGAATATGAGCCGTTGAAGACTTATTTTCCTGATGAAGAAACAATGCATATCGATGAGGTGAAACAAATTGAAAAGCCTGGCTGGAAACTTTTCTTTGATGGAGCCGCTAACATGAAAGGAGTCGGAATATGAGCTGTAATCATTTCTGAAACAGGGAATCACTATCCTGTTACGGCTCAATTGCGATTTTATTGCACCAATAATATGGCTGAATATGAAGCTTGCATTTTGGGGTTAAGACTAGCTGCAGACATGGGTATCCGAGAAATCTTAGTCATGGGAGATTCGGATCTTTTGGTACATCAAATTCAAGGAGAATGGGAAACCCGAGACTTGAAGCTCATCCCATACCGACAATGTCTACATGATCTTTGTCAGCGGTTTCAATCAGTGGAATTCCAACATATTCCAAGAATCCATAATGAGGTAGCCGATGCATTGGCTACCCTGGCATCAATGTTGCACCATCCGGACAAAGCTTATGTAGATCCGATACATATTCAAGTCCACGATCAACACGCTTATTGCAATATGGTTGAAGAAGAATTTGATGGTGAACCATGGTTCCACGACATCAAGGAGTATATCAGAATGGGGATATATCCCGCACAAGCCACAGGAGATCAAAAGAGGACCATTAGGCGATTAGCAAATGGATTCTTCTTAAGCGGAGGAGTTTTGTATAAAAGAACACCAGATCTTGGATTATTAAGATGCATAGATGCCAGACAAGCTACAGCTGTCATGTCTGAAGTACATTCAGGAGTCTGCGGACCCCACATGAGTGGATATGTATTGGCAAAGAAAATCCTCCGAGCCGGTTACTATTGGCTTACCATGGAGCGAGATTGTATCAGTTTTGTGCGCAAGTGTCATCAATGCCAAATACACGGAGATTTGATTCATTCTCCACCATCCGAGTTGCACACAATGTCGGCACCATGGCCCTTCGTTGCCTGGGGCATGGATGTGATTGGACCAATTGAGCCGGCAGCATCCAATGGGCACAGGTTCATTCTGGTAGCTATTGATTATTTTACCAAATGGGTTGAGGCCAAGACATTCAAATCAGTGACCAAGAAAGCTGTGGTCGATTTTGTCCACTCAAATATCATATGTCGATTCGGAATCCCGAAGGTGATCATCACAGATAACGGTGCTAATCTTAACAGCAACTTAATGAAGGAAGTATGTCAACAGTTTAAGATTACACATCGCAACTCTACCCCATATCGGCCCAAGGCGAATGGAGCAGTAGAAGCAGCCAACAAAAACATAAAGAAGATACTTCGGAAAATGATAGAAGGTTCAAAACAATGGCATGAAAAATTACCATTTGCGTTATTGGGATACCGCACTACTGTTCGCACTTCAGTAGGAGCAACTCCCTATTTGTTGGTATATGGCACTGAAGCAGTAATTCCTGCAGAAGTTGAGATTCCTTCCCTTCGGATCATCGCCGAAGCAAAGATTGATGATGATGAATGGGTCAAAACCCGTCTGGAACAGTTAAACTTGATTGATGAAAAACGATTGACCGCAGTATGCCATGGTCAATTATATCAAAGAAGAATAGAAAGAGCATACAACAAAAAGGTGCGTCCTCGGAAGTTTGAAGTAGGTCAGCATGTCCTGAAATGTATTCTTCCACATCAGGTTGAAGCAAAGGGCAAATTTGCCCCGAATTGGCAAGGACCATTTATTGTGACCAAAGTATTATCGAATGGTGCACTATGTTTAACAGACATTGAAGGCAAATGCATAGATATGGCAATCAATTCTGATGCGGTAAAGAGATATTATGCATAATTTTTTGAGTGTTTGTATTTAGCATTATTTCGAAGATTGGAATGACAAAGGCAATTTATTCTGCTATCCAAACACTATACCATTTGTTTCCCCTTTGAGCCATACTTGTTTCTTTCCTACCCTCTCTTGGAAAAAAAAAATCACTATCATCGGGTGAACTACGTTTGACCTGATTCCTCAAAGAAGGATACGTAGGCGCTTCACGGCTCGGTCATAGGGTGCACAATATACATAAAATGAGCAAAAAAAAAATAAAAAATCAAGCGACCCCAATCAAGGAACTGGGGCAAGAATTGTATTGGGAATAAGAAAAAATTCCAAGAGTCGTAATTTTAAACACATACCAAAATTGTTTAAGCTTTTCCATTTCTAACCCCATACCAGAAAGACCTTTCGACCAATCTTAGAAAAATGCTAAGTCAAGCAAATGAAGATGGTTCATAACATTCTGGTACAAAACAAGGAAAGAAAGTAAAGATGAGAGAGTCTTGTAGGTGAAAACCCACACGGGCACCATAAGGCGACGAAAAGTGGAGAGAAAAGTAAAGATGAGAGAGTCTTGTAGGTGAAAACCCACACGGGCACCATAAGGCGACGAAAGTTGAGAGAAAAGTGAAAATGAGAGAGTCTTATTGGTGAAAACCTTTGTAGGCACCATAAGGCGAAAAGGAAGTGAGAAATGAACAAATGAGGAAGGTTTATCGGTGAAAACTCTTTGAGACGTTACAAGCCCAACAGGCCTGTGAAATGAAAAATGAAGTTGGATTATGGAAATTTTGGGGGAAAACGAAAATAAGACAATTGAGAGGAGATTGATTAAAAGACTGGGTTGATTAATCCGAAATGCATACCCTGATCATTGGTGCCAGTAACTCCAATCAGATAAGTTTTCATTCTTGCTCCAACAGTCATCCAAAATTGGATTTTTCTTTTTATTCTATAATTGTCGAAATCAACGTGTTTCGTCACTAATAATCTTACTTTTCTAAAAGCTTTGAAATAAGTTTTATTCCAAACAAATAAGAAGGAATGTCAAGGTATACTACCAAGATTCAAGGTTACATGATGCAAAATACGGCCACAAAAAGTGGAAGATAAAGAATATGGGTGTAAGAAAGGTGAAATCAAAAGTGGATCAGCAAAGTCAGAAGGGACATATGACTACAGTTAAAAGGGTTTGAAGGAAAACATACAGAGGGGAATCCTATAGTCAAGGATCAATTACAAGGACAAAACAGTCTTTTCAACCATTCCAAGACAATAAAGAGATACGAAAAGAAGCCTCACCATCGGCAAGAATACCCCAGTTAACCACCCTGCTTTAAACTAACGAAGTTTTCTTTGATTTAAAACAGGGGCAAATACAACATTTGTGTCAGGAAATACCTGGTAAAGAAAAGAAGAAGTCAGGCGTCCACCTGGAGAATGAGGATGAGAAAAGAAGAAGTCAGGCGTCCACCTGGAGAATGAGGATGAGAAAAGAAGAAGTCAGGCGTCCACCTGGAGAATGAGGATGAAGAATTGAAGAAGTCAGGCGTCCACCTGGAGAATGAGGATGAGAATTAAAGAAGTCAGGCGTCCACCTGGAGAATGAGGATAAAGAAATTGAAGAAGTCAGGCGTCCACCTGGAGAATGAGGATGAAGAAATTGAAGAAGTCAGGCGTCCACCTGGAGAATGAGGACAGAGAATTAAAGAAGTCAGGCGTCCACCTGGAGAATGAGGATAGAGAATTAAAGAAGTCAGGCGTCCACCTGGAGAATGAGGATGAGAAGTCATGCGTCCACCTGGAGAATGAGGACAAAGAATTGAAGAAGTCAGGCGTCCACCTGGAGAATGAGGATGAAGAAAAGAAGAAGTCAGGCGTCCACCTGGAGAATGAGGACAGAGAATTAAAGAAGTCAGGTGTCCACCTGGAGAATGAGGATGAGAAAAGAAGAAGTCAGGCGTCCACCTGGAGAATGAGGACAGAGAATTAAAGAAGTCAGGCGTCCACCTGGAGAATGAGGATGAAGAAATTGAAGAAGTCAGGCGTCCACCTGGAGAATGAGGACAAAGAATTGAAGAAATCAGGCGTCCACCTGGAGAATGAGGATGAGAAAAGAAGAAGTCAGGCGTCCACCTGGAGAATAAGAATGAGAATTAAAGAAGTCAGGCGTCCACCTGGAGAATGAGGATGAGAATTGAAGAAGTCAGGCGTCCACCTGGAGAATGAGGATGAGAATTAAAAAAGTCAGGCGTCCACCTGGAGAATGAGGATGAAAAATTGGAAAAGTCAGGCGTCCACCTGGAGAATGAGGATGAAGAAAGAAAAGAAGCAGTCAAGGCACCCACCTGAAGAACGAGGGAATGAAATCGAAATGTTGAAATCAAAAGCCCGCTCATATGAAAAAGGAGCACACTTAGAATCAATAAAGCAGAGGAGTCCAACAGAATCCCCAGCAAGAAACAACAAGAGTCCCAAAAGAAAATTCGGGACATAATGAAAAAGAATACGGAATAAGCCAAATGCCCAAGAGTCACCAAGATATCAAGACAACAAGAAACACAAGGGCATGATCTAGATAAGATTTTTATAATTCATGTACCATAATCTAGTTTAATTTTGTATTTCCTTTAAAGTAAGGTGTAATAAAGAGGTCAGCAAGCAGTAAAAACAGCACGAAGCAGCAGTAACATCACAGTCCCACGGTAGTCCCAGCTACCCAAAAATTCCCGAACTACACTGACCTGATTCCTTTATAGCCAAGGATATGTAGGAAACCTTTGAAGCAGAGGTTCGGTCAAATCTTTCTAAAAATGCTTCCCACGGAGTATTCGAACGGGCAAAAATCGCTCGTATCCGCTCACTTTATCTTTGCACGAAAACTCTTCGAGTTTCCGCACAAAGAGGGGCAGCTGTGAGCACGTGATTTTTGCATTACGAAAAATTGCTCCAAAATAAATCAAAATAAATTTCTTTTACTGTGTAATTTGTGAATTTGCGTGGTGTTAAATATTTGTATTATGTCCGTAAATGTTTATATTTGTCATAATAAAATAAAAATAAAATAAAATACATATTGCATGCATATAGGATTTAATTATGCATTTAAGAGATAATTTAAATAAAATCATAAAAATATGCATTTTGTTCTATTTTTAATGTTCCACTGTGTGATTAATGTTGTCTATATGTTAATAGTTGTTAAAAAGGTAATTAATATCTTTGTAATGGTAATTTTGTTTTTATAATTTTTAATTAAGATTTTTTTTATTAATAATAAAATCAGAAAATAAAATAAAATAGAATGGAAAATTGGACCTGGATTTTAAAATCCAGGCCCAAATCGAATTACCCTTCCACAGCCCAGTTCCAATACTCCCAGGTACCGGTCCAATTCAGCTACGCCAAACGACGTCGTTTGGTGACCATTCATCAAGGGCCGTTAGATTAGATCAATTCAACGGCTGAGATACACTACCCTCACCCGTAACCAGTAACCCGACCCTTTGACCCGATCCAGCCTGACCCCGACCTTTAACCAAACGACGACGTTTGGTTAAGTGAATTGATCTCAACCGTGAATCTTAATTGATCCAACGGATGAGATCAATCCACCCCACTCGTATATAAATCCAATCCACACTCCAGCCCCCCAGACCAAACACCCCACCCTTCGGCCCTGTTCATCGTCTCCTTCAAGAGACCAGATGAACTCCACCTTTTACCACCATGCACCGCCTACCGGAAATCGCCTCACGGCGGTTCCGGTAGTCCAAACCACCCCACCTTAACACCCTCGACTCCTCTCAACCTCCCCATTCCAAATCCATAACCCATATACCTCGAATCAGGCCCCAATGTCTCGAATCTTCGATTGAAGGTTGGCCTGAAAAACCAACTTTCTCCGATGACCTCCAAAATAACACCAGAGCTTCCCCTGTCCATCCTCATCACGGATCTGTTAGTAGCATGGTTCGAATCTTCATAGAACTGCTCGAATCTTCATTTGAAGATTCGAGTGAAACCTAACCCTACTCAGATTCCTTCCAAATTAACACCAAGTGACCTCTAGACCTCCCTCGTGCCTATAATACCATTGGTTTGCTTCGAATCTGCCTAGAAGTGTTCGGATTTAAGATCCAAAATCTGAAACCCTAAGAATTTTCCAATCTTGGAATTTTTTCCGATTCGAGTGAAGGATTGAGGTCTAAGAGACTTTAATCGAGGTATTCTCAACTGAGAATGCTTCGAATAAAGTCTGTTCAACCTCAAAAATGTTCGAATCCAAGTTGAGTCTGTGTCTGAATAAATTTGAAGATTCAGAGGTATTTTTTTATTTTTCTTTTGTGTATTCTACGTGTATTGTTGTCTGTGCTAATAGCTTTTTAATTTTTCATATTTTGTTTTGATCAATTCTGTCATTTCTGTCTCCTACCTATCTACATGATCCGAATGTGAATTGTTTCTTTTGGTTGTGATTGTTTACAATGTGTGTAATCGACTCGATTAAGTTCGTCGATTAGTTATATTATGAATTTTCATTTCTGAAAATGCTGAGTGAAACAGTCTGCTTCTATTGTTTCAGACTAATTATTGACAAATGTTGTAAATAGTCAATTAATTAATACTCGTCAATTAAATCATGTTTGTTTGTGAATTCAAATGTATGCTGTATATGTTGTTGTCTGAACAGGGCATTGTCAGTATATTGACAATGCTCCTGTATTTGTTTGCTTTTAATTCAGTTTTGAATTTCAGTTGAAATAATCCTGCATGTTCTGTATAACGTTAAGGTTGTTTTATTCAGTATTCAGTTGAGAATCCCCTGTTTAAATTCAGTTCTTGTCAATCAGTTATTAGAAATGTAATATACTGTCTCAAAATCATAGGATTGGTTATAGTTGTAAATCAGAAGGATAATTAAGTTTATACAGATTATAGAATCTGTTTTACAGTGGGTTCTGATTTTTCAAGTAATAACAGTAGGTTTTCCGGGGGTATTTGAGGAATGAAACAGTAGGGTAATGTAATAATAATAGTGTGCTTATAATGGAATGATAGTGGCTATAATTTAAATGGGATAATGGGAAACAAAGGGTAATGGGCTGCTGAAAAACAGGATAAATACCACTTAGTTTTAAAATATTCAAAAGTAGTTTTAATGGAAAAACTTTCTGATTTTTAAAAGATAAAAGGGTGCAACCAGCCCTGTATAAATACAGGAGCTGGACAGACCTTAGGGAGAAGAATTTTTAAGACAGAATTTTTAAGAGAGTTTTTAAGGAGTTTTTTTTAGAAAACTTGAATACAGTTTCAGATAGAAGGAGAGTTTTAATCAGTTTTCAGAGGGAGGGAAATCAGTTTTCAGAAGAAGATTAGTTTGAGAGAATTTAGGAGAGGAAGAAGAAACAGAAAGGGAACAAAAATAACAGTCATACATACACACAGATATACAACAGCAGAAAAAAAAATCAGAAAAAATGGGAATTTGAAACTGAAAAGAAATTGAAATCTGAAATATTGTTTCTTCTGTTGAATCTACTCAACCTTACTTGGTTCCACTGATTCAGTTAACATCTGAAGTGTCTTTTAAAAAATAACTATACTGTGCATCTGTTTTCTTCGGATCTTATTATTGTTTAAATCTGTGGGAATATTGGTATTTTGGCTGAATTTGTTACTGCTGCTACTGCTGAAATTCATTCCTTCCACCTTCATTTTCAGGTACATGTCTTTTAAATTTTAAGTTGGAAAGAGATTCAACATGACTCATCAATGAAGTTTGAATTGAAATTCTGTTTTCTATTTGTCCAAGTTCATCAATTTAAATTTCATTTTTATTTTATGTTAGTTAATTAGTAGTGAATTCAATTTGATAGCTATGAGCTAATTGTCTTACTTTGAAAGTTCGTATAAATATTTGTAATAATATTAGCTCATTATCTCATTAGTTTAATCATATTAAATTGTCGAAGTAGGGAATATGGTATGAATGTTGGTCATTATTTAAATTTTGTTGTTGGTTAAGTAAGAAGTGATGTAGAAGTGCCAAGAAAACTACAGTAGTGATATTTATTGTTAAATAAGGTTAAGATGGTGTTGTTGGTATATTTTTAATAAGATAATAGATGTGTGTATAAAAGTTGGCGAAAGGTGATATGATGTAGCTTATTACAATGTTAAAACGTTATGAATGTTTACGATATACAGTTAAGTTGCATGTAAGGTAATTTTATTGAATTAACTTGTATAATAATTCAGCCATTATAACTCGATGCCTATCTACCTTCATAAGACAAATTGATCAAATAATTAGTGCCTATTAGATTAAAAGCGAGTATATTAGAATGAAAAGAGATGTACAAGCATAAATTGCCACGCTTTACATCAATGATAATTAGAAATAAAATTTGCATTAAGTAAATAATGAAAATTCTCGGAAAATATTTCCTTCCTTTATGAATCATTTATTTTCAGTTTCATATGCAATTTATTCTTTGGCATATATATATGTGTCATATTTGTTTAAAAATAGTATTAATCATATTTTTATTATGTTCTTTGAATTTGAATAGTTGGAATGAATATAACTTATATTCGGAAATCATAATCGACGAACAACCTTTAATAGATTGCGAATTCTTTTCAAAGAATTTATAGGCCTCTAAATAGGAGTTTCTCATGATTTTCACATAAAAGAAATACATAAATATAATAAACAATTTGTGGAAAATCCCTAAACCATTACAAATATTTTGCGCAATTAGGGATACGTTCGCGTACCCTGATTATATTTTTAAAAGTAAAAATTCGGATTATGCGTACGCGCAATTTCGAACGAATATTTAATAAAAGGATTTATCCAAAGGCGTTAAATCAATTTCATAAAAACCCGAGATGTACGATTCACTATTCAAGAAAAACAAATATTCTTGATTCGACACAATTTCGAAAAAACGATTGTTTAAAAGTTATCGTGTACACGTACGCGTGACACAATTCCGCATTTGTATAATTTAAAACACGAATATACGTACGCGTAATTCGATTCAACGAAGGGTCCTCAATAAGCGGTAGTAAAAACATGTAATATCAAAGTATTTAATAAAATCAAGATAATTAAGCCAATAATAAAAACAGTTAAGCGACCGTGCTAGAACCACGGAATTCGGAAATGCCTAACACCTTCTTCCGGATTAACAGAATTCCTTACTCAGGATTTCTGGTTCGCAGAATAATAAACAGAGTCATATTCTCCTCGATTCAGGGATTATAATTGGTGACTTGGGATGCCTTAAAATTCCCAGGTGGCGACTCTAAAACAGATAAACAAATCCCATTTCGACTGTCCTTCAATTGGAGAAAACTCCCCACGCGCCCCGCGGGCGCGGCAAAAAGGAGGTGCGACACCCATGTTATCCAGGCGGGCTCCTGACTTCAACTTGAAAGTATTCCATGCTCTTCAGACGGGCTCTTGACTTCAACTTGAAACGTATTCCCTGCTCTCCAGGCGGGCTCCTGACTTCAAAAAAATAAAACAAAGAAAATTTCCTGCCCCAGTTTGGTAACTGGGCACATATGTGATTATTAAACTGAACAATGTAACAAAATATTCGTGAGAATTTGAAAGCTACATCCCATTATCCAGGTGGGTCCTGACAACTCTTAATTAAAGATAGTTATAAATCTAAGTTATATCTTCTAAAGGTGTGACTTACACTAAATATTGTTATCTAAGAGGGTCTTAAAGCTACATCCCATTATCCAGGAGGGTCCTGAAAATCAAAGGTCAAATTTATCTTAAGAGTGACAACTTTTATGGCTGAATTATACTACCCTACAACAGAATTTACGCTAAATGTTGTTATCTAATCGAAATCTTAAAGCTAAGTCCCATTATTCAGGAGGGTCCTGAAAACTCCTAATTGAATCCTATCTCGAACATGAAAACTTTTAAGCCAACTTATATTCCTTTAGGATGTATTTATGCTAGATTATGCTATTTTTGAACATTTAAACTAGGTCCCATTTTCCAGGAGGGTCCTGAAAATCAAAGATCAAACCTGTTTAGTGACTGCCTTTCTCCACGGAGGGTTTTTCCGAAACAACCGAAATTTCCTGCCCCTGTTTTAATCAAATAAAAATCTTGTCAGTTTAAAATGTGGTGGTTGGTTGATGGTATTCTTTACTGAAGGTCTCTTCGCTGCATTGTTTTGTTTTGACTGGCTTCCCCGAAATGGACCTGAACCGCTTGACTTTCCGACTGACTTTCAAAACCCTATGACGCTGAATGACTCGAGTGTTCTATATTTGAACTGTTATTTCACATCTCTGACCCCTTTAACGGAACCTCTACATCTCCCATGAAATTACCAAATTATTTTGCCGATGGAACTCTTGTTGGCACTTTACCCCACTTTACATCATGCTATCTTTGGTATGCTCTGGCCGCACTGTGCTTTGCAATCTTGAAGTTGGTAGTGAGCTTTGAAATTCGTTCTTGTTTGCTTAAACAGAACTGACATTGGGAACATCTTAGAGAAATAAACCCGAAAGAAATGAAATGCAATGACTTTCAGAGTTAAGGATAAGAAAATCCAAAATTGGGAGACTATCTGAAGAGGAAAAAGAAAAGAGACTTATTTGAGCGGAGCAACTGGTACCAATGATCATGTCATGCATTTCGAATTAATCGGCCCAATCCGCCCCACCAATAAACTTTCAATTGCCATACTTTGCTGCCCCGAAATTTCCATAACCTGATTTCTTCACCCAAATCCTGACCTTGTTCATCCTGCGGTGCCTTGAAAGATTTTCACCAGCAGACCTCTTTCATTCGTTCATCTCTCAACTCGCTTTCGCCTTACGGTGCCCGTGAGGGTTTTCACCAATAAGACTCTCTCATTTTTTATTCCTCTCAACTCCCGTCGCCTTATGGTTCCCGTGAGGGTTTTCAACAATAAGACTCTCTCATTTTTTATTCTTTCCCTATTTGGACCAAAGTGTTGCCCTTGATATGAATCACCTCTACCTGCTCGACTTGGCATTTCTCGAACACTGATCGAAAGGTCTTTCTTTGGACCATAACGTGGGATTTTGGATAGGGTTAAAAAGAAATGATATCAAAGGCTGAAAATAATTCACATGGGTTTAAAATTACAACTTTCCGAATCAGATTTCTTACAACAACCACAACTTCTACCCCAGTTTCTTGCTTGGGGACTTTTGGATTTTTAGTTTGATGAGACCGAACCGTGAGGCTGCCTACGTATCCTTAAAAGGAATCAGGTCGAACGTAGTTCATGTCATAGAGATTACTTTGTTGTTGTGATTTTCTTTTTCTCTTTCTTTTCTTTCTCTTTTTTCTTTCTTTTTCTCTTTTTGCTGCTTTTCTTCTTTCTTTCTTTTTCTTTTCATTCTTTTTTTTTCTCTTTCTTTTTTTCTTTTTCTTTCTTTCTTTCCTTCTTTTTTTTGATTTTCATTTTTCTTCTCTTCCTTTTTGTTTTTTTCTTTTCTTGTTTTCCTTTACTTATCTTTCACCTTTGTGTTCCTGATCTTTGCTACTGATTCCGAAAGAGGGGTATGAAAGAAAATAAATAAGGCTCAAGAGGGGTGACAAGGGATAAAGTGTTTAGATAGCAGAACAAAATGCCTTCTTCATTCCAATATTTAAGTCATGCCAAATACAAACAAGTACAATCAAACAAAGAAATCATACATAGTATTTCTTGACTGCATCAGAATTGATAGCCATCTCCACACATTTGCCTTCTACATCTGTCAAATACAATGTACCATTGGACAACACTCTAGTCACAACGAATGGCCCCTGCCAATTTGGGGCGAACTTTCCTTTTGCTTCAACTTGATGAGGAAGAATGCATTTCAATACTAACTGACCCACTTCAAACTTCTGTAGCCGCACCTTCTTATTGTGTGCTCTTGCCATTCACTGTTGATACAACTGGTCATGGCACACTGCTGCCAGTATTTTTTCATCGATCAAACTTAATTGCTCCAGACGGGTTTTGACGCACTCATCATCATCGATCTCAGCCTCTACGACAATTCGAAGGGACAAAATTTCCACTTCTGCGGGTATCACTACTTCTGTGCCATACACCAACAAATAAGGAGTCACCCCTACTGAAGTACAGGCAGTAGTGCGATAACCGAGCAATGCAAATGGCAACTTCTCATGCCACTGCCTAGAACCTTCCACTATTTTTCGAAGTATCTTCTTTATATTCTTGTTGGCCGCCTCAACTGCTCCGTTTGCCTTAGGGCGGTACGGGGTAGAATTGCGATGTGTAATCTTGAACTGCTGACATACCTCTTTCATTAGATGACTATTGAGATTAGCCCCATTGTCTGTAATGATCAACTTCGGTATCCCAAACCGGCAAATGATATTTGAATGCACAAAATCAACCACCACCTTCTTGGTTATAGCCTTGAATGTTTTAGCCTCTACCCACTTGGTAAAATAATCGATGGCCACCAGAATAAACCTGTGCCCGTTGGATGTTGCTGGCTCGATTGGTCCAATGACATCCATTCCCCAAGCAACAAAAGGCCATGGTGAAGACATTGTATGTAATTCAGATGGTGGAGAATGAATCAAATCTCCATACACTTGGCACTGATGGCATTTTCGCACGAAACTGATACAATCTCGCTCCATAGTGAGCCAATAATAACCTGCCCGGAGAATCTTCTTTGCCAGCACATACCCACTTATGTGCGGTCCACAAACCCCGGAGTGTACCTCAGTCATGATAGCCGTGGCCTGTCTAACATTTATGCATCTTAGCAATCCCAGATCTGGAGTTCTTTTGTACAATACGCCTTCACTGAAGAAAAATCCACTTGCCAATCGTCGAATTGTTCTTTTCTGATCGCGTGTGGCCTGTATCGGATATACCCCCATCCTAATGTATTCTTTAATATCATGGAACCATGGCTCCCCATCAAGTTTTTCTTCCACCATATTACATTAAGCATGCTGATCACAGACCTGAATCTGCAAAGGGTCCATATAAGCCTTATCTGGACGATGTAACATTGACGCCATAGTATCCAAAGCATCGGAAACTTCATTATGGATCCTTGGGAAATGTCTGAATTCTATTGACTGAAACCGTCGACAAAGATCCTGCAAAAATTGTCTATAAGGTATGAGTTTCAGATCCCGTGTTTCCCATTCTTCCTTAATCTGGTGCACCAGAATGTCTGCATCACCCAAGACCAAGACTTCTTGGACACCCATATCCACCGCTAACCTCAAACCCAGAATGCATGCCTCGTACTCAGCCATATTGTTGGTACAGTAAAAATGAAGCTGAGCCGTAATAGGGTAGTGCTGCCCTGTTTTACAAATAAGTACCGCTCCTATCCCTACGCCCTTCATGTTTGCAGCCCCATCAAAGAAAAGTTTCATTTCCGGCTTCTCAACTTGTTCCAACTCATCAATGTGCATCCTCTCTTCATTGGGGAAATAAGTTTTCAAAGGTTCATAATCTTCATCAACCGGATTCTCGGCCAAATGGTCCGCCAAGGCCTGTGCTTTCATTGCAGTTCGAGTCATACAGATGATGTCAAATTCTGTGAGCAAGATTTGCCACTTTGCGAGCCTCCCTGTGGGAATAGGCTTCTGAAAGATATACTTTAACGAATCCAAACGAGAGATGAGGTAAGTAGTGTAAGATGACAAATAGTGCTTCAACTTCTGTGCCACCCAAGTGAGGGAGCAACTGGTTCTCTCAATATGAGTGTACTTAACCTCGTAAGTTGTGAACTTCATGCTGATACAATAAATGACCTGCTCCTTCCTGCCGGTAATGTCATGTTGTCCCAACACACATCCAAATGAATTGTCCAAGACTGTCAAATACAGAATCAAAGGTCTCCCTGGTTCTGATGGGACCAACACAGGTGGGTTTGACAAGTACCCCTTTATCTTATCAAATGCTTCCTGACATTCATCTGTCTACTTGACTGCAACATCTTTCTTTAATAATTTGAAGATATGCTCACAAGTTGTTGTGAGCTGAGCAATAAACCAGCTGATGTAATTCAATCTTTCCAATAGACTCATCACCTCAGTCTTGTTCTTTGGAGGTGGTAATTCCTGGATGGCTTTGATTTTTGACGGGTCAAGTTCAATACCTCAGCGGCTAACTATGAATCCCAACAACTTTCCAGAAGGAACACCAAACGCGCATTTTGCAGGATTAAGCTTGAGATTGTACCTGCAAAGCCTTTGGAAGAACTTTTTCAGATCTTTGACATGGTCAGACTGCTTTCAAGATTTTACAATCACATCAATCACGTAAACCTCGATCTCCCTGTGTATCATGTCGTGGAATATGGTTGTCATTGCCCTCATGTAGGTTGCCCCGGCATTTTTCAAACCAAATGGCATGACCTGATAGCAGTACGTTCCCCTTGGCATGATGAATACTATCTTTTCTGCGTCTTCTTCATCCATTAAAATCTGGTGGTAGCCCGCATAAAAATCCACAAAAGAACCAATCTCATGTTTGGCAAAATTATCGATCAATATATGGATGTTCGGAAATGGAAAGTTATCCTTAGGACTCGCCTTGTTGAGGTCTCGATAATCAACACACACCCTGGTCTTGCCGTCCTTCTTTGGCACATGCACTACATTGGCTAACCAAGTGGGATACCAAGTGACTCGAATGACCTTGGCCTCAAACTGTTTGGTGACCTCTTCCTTGATTTTCACACTCATATCAGTTTTAAATTTCCTCAGCTTCTGCTTGACAGGGGGGAATGCCGGATCAGTGGGCAATTTGTGAACTACCAAACCAGTGCTTAGACCTGGCATGTCATCATAGGACTATACAAAAACATCTTTACACTCGAACAATATTTTAATTATCTCCTCTCTGAGTTGTGGTTCAAGATGGACACTTATTTTAGTTTCCCGGACATTATCTTGATCCCCTAAATTGATTTCTTCTGTATCACTCAGGTTAGGCATGGGTTTTTATTCAAAATGGCTTAATTCTTTACTAATCTCTTCAAAGGCTTCGTCCTCGTCATATTCCGATTCAACATCACACTCTATTTCTTGAATACTATTTCAGGATTAGATTAGCTTTTAAGACTGGGCTGGAGATTCTGCATGCATGTCATATCATTGAAGCCAACATAAAAAGAACTGTACAAGGAAAAAGGAAAGCAAAAATAGAACTATCAGGAAGAAAGGAAAAGAGAAATTGCATTTCATTGAAATTAAAGACAACGGGGTTTATACATCCAAACGGACGAAACATAGAATCTGAATTACAACCCTGGAATAATCCAGATAAATTGAAAGAAAATCAAACCGAACTACCAAAACTCCCTCCTGGTGGGGAGAGGAGTAGCTTCCCAATTGTTAATCTTTGCACCGGGCCTAACAAACTGCACATCTGCCTTGCTAGAACCCTCTCCAGCTTCCAACACGTTCACATCGCCGAATATCCTCTTAAACCTTTCCATCAAATATTCATCCACATCAACCACCGAAATGGGAACCGACATCAATGGGCGCTTTCTGGTACCAGGTCTGACAAATGATCGAGAAAAACGCAGGACTGGCTTTGGAAGGGCCCATGCTCTCTGTTTTATTTTTCTGGCTCTTCAAATGTCTGCGACTGTGGGCTTGAACACTAGACCAAATGTATCCAAGTTCTTAGTAAGAGAAACCGGCTGTACAATACCTTGAAAAGATGTGCCCAAACCTTTGCCCGGTATAAAACCATTTTTCAACATTCAACGGCTACCATGACTGATGCAGCAACCACCCTTGGAGTCGGCACGCACTTCCCTTCAGGAACTTTCTCTACCGCTACCGTGTCAAAAACCTGATAGACCCACGGCCCCTTATCGTCTTCAAACTCTATGAATGGAACAATGACATCACTTGGAACACACAAATTGTCTTTGCCATGCACAACAATTTCCTGTCTATCCCATTCAAACTTAACCATTTGATGTAGAGTGGACGGGACCACTTTGGCAGCATGAATCCAGGGTCGACCTAACAACAGATTGTAAGAAATAGCCATATCGAGCACCTGGAATTCCATAGTAAATTCAACCGTCCCTATTGTGAGCTCGAGCACTATGTCCCCGACTGAATCTTTCCCTCCACCATCGAATCCCCAAACGCAGATACTGTTCTTGTGAATTCTTTCATCATCCACCTTCAACTTGTTCAGAGTGGAAAGAGGGAAAATATTTGTGCTGGAACCATTGTCAACTAATACCCAAGTAACCACGAAATCTTCATATTTCACCGTCAGATAAAGGGCTCTATTGTGCTCAGTACCCTCCATGGGCAACTCATCATCAGAAAAAGTGACTCGGTTTACCTCAAATATCTTGTTGGCTATCTTTTCCAAATGGTTTACTGAGATTTTGTCAGGAACGTAGGACTTGTTCAATATCTTCATCAAAGCCCGACAATGCTCGTCGGAATGGATCAATAATGACAGGAGCGAGATCTGAGCCGGTGTCTTTCTTAACTGTTCCACAATGGAATAGTCCTGTACTTTCATCTTTCTCAGAAATTCCTCTGCCTCTTCCTCGGTCATCGCTTTCTTCACGAACACTGGATTATCTTTTGAGGTATTAGCTTTTCTCAACTCTTCGGGGGCAAAGCATCTCCCCGATCGAGTCAAACCATGAGTCTCACACACTTCTTCTTTAACCTCTTTCCCCTTGTAAGTCACTATCACTCATTCATAATTCTATAGGACTGCCTTGCTGTTGACTATAGGTAATTGAGTTACCGGTTTGATAACGATAGGATCTATGGGCGCACCCTTCACAATTACCACAAGCTTGTTCGTCACTCCTGACACAACCACTTTTGCTCTTTGATGTTTCCCTGCAACATCACTTGAGGACTCCTTCTTGACATCCACAGATGATTCGTTATTTTCCCCGTTCAACTTGATCATAGACTTCTCACTTGTTGACTTTTCAAATGGCTTGGCTTCAATAGCCCGAATCATCATGACGGTTTGTGAAGGCTTCTTAGGCTCCCCTCCCTTATGCACTATCTCAATCATATTAGTCTCATGATGGGCCGACAACGGGTTCTGGTTGATGTTGGGTACCGCTGGGGCTTGGACCTCGATCCGATTAGTATCAATGAGCTCTTGAATAACTGTTTTCAATTTCCAACATTTCTCTGTGTCGTGACCCAGGGTCCCTGAACAATACTCACAACTCACCGAGCAATCAAGATTTCTGGGAGGGGGATTCGACAGTTTAACCTCGATCGGATTCAACATAACAAACTGTCTCAGTCGATGGAATAGACTAGCATATGATTCTCCCAAAGGAGTGAAGGTCTTCTATTTCTGCGACCTCTCATTCTTAAAGTCTTGATTTGGCCGAAAACCTGTCCTAGGGGGATTTCTGTAGGCTTTCGAGGGTGGATGTGCATTTTGTGGAGCTAGGTATGGACTTTGTTGAGCCGGGCATGCCATTATGCGTGAGCGGTAGTTTGGGTATAGGTTTGTGCGTGATGGACAAAAAATTGGGGATCGGGCGCTGGGTAGTAGTGTTGTGGTGGACTATATGGAGTGTGGGGGTAAGTTTGATGGTAGGGTCGAGGCGGGTTGTAGTAACGTGGAATGTTCCTGGATCCAACCCAAGCTCCCGACTCAATTGTAGCAACATCCTCTTTCTTCTTCTTCTTCCCGAGTACACCTCCAATACCGTTTTGAATGGCCTGGGTGGTCGCCTTGATTGCTGAATAACTCATGATCTTGTTGGACTTGAGTCCTTCCTTAACCATGCCTCCCCTTTTTACAACTTCATTAAAGGACTTACCTACTGCTGACACCAAGTAACCAAAATAAGTGGGTTCCAAAGCCTGCAAGAAATAATTAACCATATCACTTTCTTTCATCAAAGGGTCAACCCTCGCTGATTGCTCTCTCCAACGGAATCCATATTCCCGGAAGCTCTCATCGGGCTTCTTCTCAATCTTTGTCAACAACAGACGGTCTGGGATAAATTCGAGGTTGTACTGAAAATGGCAGGCAAAGGCTTGGGCCAAATCGTCCCATGTGTACCACCTGTTGTGATCTTGTCTGGTATACCATTCTAAGGCCGATCCACTCATACTTTGGCTGAAATATGCCATCAGCAATTCATCTCTTCCACCTGCTCCTCTCATCTTGCTACAAAATCCTCTTAAGTGTGCTACTAGGTCACCATGCCCATCGTACAGATCAAACTTGGGAATTTTGAACCCTGCTAGCAACTGAACATCTGGGAACAGACATAAATCCTTATAGGACACACTTACTTGACCTCCCAACCCCCTCATATCTCGGAACGACTATTCTATGCTTTTGAGCTTTCTGATCATCTCTTCATGCTCGGGATTTTTGGGTGGCTTCTTGGTCTCTGCCGGGAGATCAAGATGAGGGGTGCAAGAATATGGTTCTGGAACTTTGAAGGTGGGTTCAGGGGGATAGTACTGGTTGTCGTGAGTTTGGAATAGAGGTTCACTGGAATATCGGTGTAATGTAGCAGGTGGAGGTGCCACAAAAACATGTGTAATTGGTGGGGGAGGGTATGGGACTTGTTTGGGTAGTGGAGCTTGATAAGTATGGGAAGTGGTGCCATGGCATTGTTGGTAGAGGGGAAAGGCTGGAGATGAGTTCACAGTGGGAGGCTCCAGAGGTTGGGCTGATAGTAGGATATAAGTAGGGTTGGCGGGATAAACCGGTGGTGGACGCCTCTTGGCCCAGGCTTGGTACATTTCAGCCATCTGCTGCTTTAACTTATACATCTCTTCCCTCATTGCATTAACATCTAGTTCTTCCACCTCTTTTGACGGGTCAACAATACTTGCCTCTGGTTTTTGGTTGGCTATATTCAACCTGTCTTTTGATCGGGTGTTGTATGAGTAGGTTGCCAGAATGCCAATTAACTAACCACCTGCCTGGACTCAATACATCAAACAACAACCTTGTTAGCGTTTAGGCTTTAACAGATTGGTAACCTCACATTGGGGAAGAATGCACCTAAACAGTTAACCGTCTCTATTATGTATTTGATCGGTTGCATGCGTCATCCCGGCCTTTTCTTACTTGCAAAATTTTCCCCTTTTTCTTTCTTTTTCGTTTCCTTCCTTTCACTCTTGCCTCTGTTCTCTCTTTGTTTTTATTCTCTCTTGATTTCTTATTTTCTCTCTTTTCTTTCTTGTTTTTCCGCTCTTTTCTTTTCTTTACTCTCTTGTTTTTCCTCTTATTTTCTCTCTCTCTTTTTTATTTGGTTACAGTCGAATCCTATGAAGATTGCCTACGTATCATGACCCCGCATGAATCAGACCAAGCGTAGTTCTTGGAGATAAGTGCAAAATAAAACATTTTTTTTGGGATTTTCAGTTTTCATAAAAAAAACAAATGCTTCCATTACAAAACTCAAAACTAAAAAATTCCAAAAGACTAACAGATTTCGATGCAAAGATGCAATACAGACTTTGAAAATAGACTATCATACTCCAACAAAGAAAATACAGACTTGACAACAATTTGACGGACTCTAGCAGAAAGAAAATACAAACTCCACAAGAGTGGCAAATGCTAATAAAAAAGGAAATACAGACTCAAACGGAAAAATCATGAATAAATCAATGCTCCTGGTGCCCGCGGGACTTCATTCGGTCTCGCCGCGGGCTTATATGCAAGCTCTCTTTGAAGTCGATCCAAGTCATTCATTATCTGTTTAACAAATGTCATTGCTGCTGCAAAAAAGGTAGTGCGAGTCATATCTTCACAAATCTGGCACTTCATAACGATGTAGTCGGCGATGCTTCTAATTCTCTCTCTTATGGCGCCTTTTTCTTGTAACAAACGCCCAATCTGCTGGGCCCTAGCTTCCAAAGTTTGCTCAGCCGCATGATTTTGCTCCTGAAGTTGTTGCAAATCTATTTCTAATTGTGCCAATGTTGTATAACAATGTTTCCTTTCAACCTTGAAGTCTTTTGCCTATTTGATCATTTTGTTTTCCGTGGCGATGACCCTTTTCTTTAACCTTGCGACCTCATCGTCATACCTTTCTTTCAACTGCTTAACCAGGTGTGCTCATTCATCTACGCTTTTAGCCAATTGCTTTCGAGCTTTGGCTAGTTCGCTTTCTGCTTTGATCAAATCAAAACTATAGTCATTTACTTTCTACCTTAGGTTAGCTATGAGTTTTTCATCTTTGTCACTTCGAGCTGGATTTTCTGCAGTTGTTTTCATTTTCTGAATTTGGGCTCGAAAGGCCTCATTTTCTTTGGCTAGCTTTTTCTTTTCTCCTTCATCCGCTGCTACTTGCAAGCTATTCTCGAATTGAAGTTCTCTGACTTGCTTTTCCAGTTTTCTTATGGTAGCCCTGTACTCGTTTTCTTTGGTCAGCCAGTCCCATTACACTTGTCCTCCGTCGGTGAATTGTTGGACATGGGGTTTTTTTGCGGGCCTTTCGAGCTCATGTTGAACTCGGGATCTTTTACCATACCATGAAGTATAATTAGGCTCTACCGTGCCTCTAGATAGATCTCGCACTTGAGTGTTAGGCCCTAAGAATCTGCATTGATGCCAAACTTGACGCACTTTTTCTTCTAGGAAGGCAGCTTTTGGCTCTAACTCAATGACTTGCCGACTCAAATCTTCATTGTGTGGGATGGTCTGGTATCGGCCTAACTGATGTAGGACTCTGTACGGAGCATAAGGCTGGATACTCCGAAGATCCATCAACAGCAAAAAACACACCTCACCCGACATATAGATTACTTCATCGACCGAGAGCCAACCGAATGTCCATTAGATCTTATTTGCGGTCAAAGATCTCAAATGAGCATGCCATGCTTCTGTACCGTCCGGGAACTCATAACCCTCTACCCGATTTTCTTGTTTTTCGATGCATTCAAGGCCAGTCATACCACAATTCAAGTATCTGGGACGGTGGCAAAGGTGTTCCTCCATCCATAGTTGTAACAACATATTGCACCCTTCAAAGAACTTCCCTCCTTCTCGACAATGGGTCAGTGCTCATTAAATTTTTGCCAAGATCAGCGGCACTATAGTCCCATTTGCCTTTTTCATCATAAAATCGAATATCCCTACAAGTCCCAACTCTATGTTCTCGTCTTTTCTAGGGCAAACCAAAATACGCAGGAACGCTGCTATGAAAGCTAATCCTCTCCGAGCTTCCCACTTGTCTTGGTTTCCTGCGTGAGTAAGATAGGTATCTGGTGTTTCAAAGCCACGAGGATTCCGTAACGTCGATACAGAAAGTAGAAAGTACAGAACCCTTTGGCCAAATTTCCGTCTCAGATGTCACGACTAATGCTTAACAAGTCCAAAAATTTATGAGGGGTTACTGTTCTCAGTGCCACCGGGTATTGACTTCTAAGATTCCCTTCGAAATCGGCATAGCCTGCTATCTCCTCTAGTGTAGGAGTTAACTCGAAGTCAGCAAAGTGAAATACATTATGTGCTGGGTCCCAGAATGGTATCAAGGCCTCAATCACGTCTTTTCTTGGCTTAACCTTCAAGAGCCCGATAAGACCACCCAATGCTTTTGTCACAGCCTTTCTGCTATCTTCTCCTAAATCCTACCACCACATATGTAGCTCCAAAGGGATCTCTTCACGGACTAAGAAAGTTTCATTTTGAATTGTGCTCATCCTCCACATTTATTAAGGTGCTTTTAATTAAAAAGAAACTATGACTCGTTTTGACTCAAGAAAATGACCATCTTATTTCCAAAATCTCCACACAAATATCCGGCTTTCCCAATACGGCCTTTCAGCACTTCGAAAATGAAGATTTTAAGGTTGTGTCGGCTAACCAGCCAAAACCTTTAAAAGTGACTAAAAGTGGTTGTTCTTGCAAAAACAGCCTTCCGGTACCCTTTTTAGGGACATTCGCTTATTTCTGATAAGAATGAGATCACCCTAATTATTTTTGAATTAAAGAAAATTTTTTGGGCTTTTGGGCTATTTTTGCAAAAAGGAAATTGGACCCAATGTGGGTTGCCTACGTATCTCACACCCTGTGAGAATCAAGCTGGCGTAGTTCGGGTGAATAAAACAAACTATTTTTGAAAAACAAGACTATTTTTTTTAATTATTTCATTGGCAAATAAAACTATTTTTTGAAAACAAAAACTTTTTTTCTCTTTTTTTTTTCTCAAAAATTCGGCAGAGTTTCGACACTATTTGGACATTGTTTTTTTTCAGAACAGGCGATTAACTCGCATACTACTATTTTTATTTCCTCAAATTTTTCCAATATTCATAAGCCGGTCAGCATGCAAGTCCGACGCAAATAAATGCACAAATAGCAAATAGGATGCATCAAGATGGTCTTTTTGTTTCGGGTGCACCTGTCCTAGACAGACCCAACCCCCCATGTTGAGTTTCCAAAGTCAAAATGCACATGATACAAACAAACGTTCCTACTAGGGTTCCGACGTGAGGTATTGTTATACTAGGTTTAAACCTGGGTTTATTTGTTCTAGACCTGGCTTACCCGAGCGGACAGCTCGAGCCGGGGGGGGATAGTGTACCGGGAATACATAAGCTTCACCGGCTTTGCAACTTGTCCGAACCTCGTTCTAAATTTGGAATATGACTCTAACAAAAAAGAAGTGACACGAAGTGCACACTTCTTCATAATTTAGAAGACTCAGAGAGAAGAGAGGTTTTGCAATAATTTATATACAGCTCGCGGAGCAGTAAAAGCAATCAATTAGCACATTAGGCCCAAATCATGTAACAAAATCACATAATGGATAAAGCCAACTATAACAATTATTCTAAGCTCGAATTCTTGAACCCCGAACCAGATATTCTGGGCTCGTTCCCCAGCAGAGTCGTCACAGCTGTCACACCTCATGTTACTACACCCCCGAAAGGGTGTATAAGGGAGTTTTTCAAATTAAAGGACAATCGAAACGGGATTATATTTATTAAAAGATTTAGAGTCGCCACTTGGGATAATTATGGTGTCCCAAGTTACCGGTTTCAAATCTCGAATTGAGGAAAGATTGACTCTGTATTATAGTCCGCGAACACAGAAATCCGAGTAAAGAATTCTATTAACCCGGGAGAAGGTGTTAGGCATTCCCGAGTTCCGTGGTTCTAGCACGGTCGCTCAACTGTTGTATTTGGCTTAATTATCTGATTTTAAACAATTATGAACCTATGTTCAATTTTAACTTTTAACCGCTTTTAATCAATTTTAAAAGAAGATTGAACGTCGTTTAAAACACGTCTTTGGATCGCGCCACATGAAATGTACCCGCGATCCTAAACATATTTTATTCAACATTTTAAGATTTTGATTTGGGTCACATGAAATGTACACCCGAGTTTAGGAGGGTAATATTATTAAAATATGCGTCTAAGCACTACGCCCTTTTAACTTTGCGAGGGCCATGGAAATTTGCTAGATGGCACGCCTCGAGTTCTAAGGATTTTAAAAGAAATGAGAAAATGAGGGATGCGCATTTTGGATTTCAATTGGCATGGCATGCCCCAATTATTCTATTAAAGGTATTTCTAAATTAGTCTTAATGTCCATAAATTATAACTCGTCTAATATGACTTGCCTAAAATTTATTTTTAGGATCTAGTTGATTAAGCAAGAAAGAAAAAGAAGGAAAAAAAACTAAGAGACTCTAATTAATTGTTCGAATCGACTAAAAGGAAAATTGCTAGCACGCCAAAAACCAACCAAACAAAGAACTACATTTTTGGAAAAAAACGAAACAAGTCCAAAAGGCGAAGCAATCTATTTTCAAACACATTCGGCTTGGGCTCAAATGAGCCCAATCCTTGATAGAAGAACAGACGTCCATGACATGGCACATACACCTGAAGCGGACTATTAACAACTGGGCCAGCAATAAGCCCAATCTTCAGAACTAAACAATCATGCAGATTCAATTAAATTGCCCAACCAACTAAGATGAAACAAACACAGAATTAAACTGACAGTTACTTCTTAATGTTAACTGACTAACGAGCTAATCATCCGGCAATTTTAATATTCACACTTATACATACTCACAAATGAATCAGATGGAACATTCATTAGCTAAGTCAGCTGTAAGCCCAACTCTCAAAACCAATTGAGGGTGCCAAACCAATTAGAATGCAAACTCTGCAAAACTATATGAAACTTGCCATTTGATTAACAACTTTTTTTTACTTCTGCCTTTTAACAACTCGAACCCAAATCGACTGACTGAGCATTTGGAATTTCAAATAATAATTCTGATTTTAAATGTGATCTTACAATAGTAAGGTCACGTGCTCATAGTTAGAAATATGAAACAATCGACAAAAACTTATGCTATGCTTTTAACTTCTGCTTTTCATTTCACTCTTCAAGTTAAACTTCACAAGCAATAGAGGTTCAGTAGCATGTACCTGGATGTAGAAGAAACAAAAGAAAAGGATAAAGGATCAGCAGCTACAGAGCAACAGTCAACAACAATTTTTAACCAATTTCAAACCCAGAAATTGAATAAAACAGCCCAGAAAGCAGTTTTGAATGCACAGTCTAACCAGCAGACCTCTAAACCAATCTCAATGACCAAGTCTCAGACCATTTCTAAGTTCAAATAATCAGGTAATCGATTCAGAAAGAAGAGGATTTCAGATTTCAAAACTAAAGCCCAATGAAACAGTGTTTTCTATGAAAAATCTTTCAGCTGTTTTAGTTGTTTTCCGGATTTTTCCTCAATTATTTTCCCAGAATCTCACTTGAACCCTTTTTGAATTTTCATTTTTGCTCTCATGTCCTCAGTTTTAAAATTAGTATTTCATATAAGTCCCAATACCAACTTCTAGGAAGCTTGCCTATTCAGTTACAAGAGATTCTCCCACCTAAATTTCCTATACGAACCCTTAGACCCTCTGTTTTTACTTTGGGAACCAAATGGGTCATATTGGCCCAATAGCTCAAACAGACATGGGATCAGATCCGACCCCATAACCCAAACAACCCCTTGGGGTGAGGTCTAAACTGGCCTCAAAGCCCAAGCAGCAAAGACAACCCAAACCAAATCAGTATTTCATAGCAGACAAAAGAAAACACTCAAACAATTTCCAAAACTCAAAACCTAAACTAAGTGACTGACTAATTAACAAAATAGGCAGGGATTCAAAATAACCTAATTAAATTAAACTATGAGACTAAAACAAAATACGAAATGAGAAGTTTAAGCATGGCACTAATAAAAACTAAATAGACCACAAACTTTAGATTTTGAAAAAGAAAGCTGAAAAGCCAACGGAACAGATACGAACACAAAATCAATCTAGAGGGAAACTAGGTTCAAAACCTTGCTCGAATTTCAATCAAAGTAAAAAAAACTAAAGAAAGGGAGAAGAAAAGAAGAGGAAAAAAAGGTGAAACTCGGATAGAAAAGAAAAAGGGAAGAAAACTTACCCTAGTAAACTCAAAATGGCACTGGACATCTTGATTTAAATGGAACTGATGCTAATCACTTGTTCTTCGTCAAGAACAAATGAGCAACATCAATTCACGTTGAATCAGACTTCAAACTCGAACAAATCGGAAGCCTATGGTCATGCATGCCAACATATTCGACGGAAAATGACTTCGGGCTTTTTAGGGTTCGAACTCAGATTTGAAATTCGAAGAATTCTGGGGTGATTTGAGGGGATTTTCTTGGAGATTTAGGATGGGGAGGTGGATAGGATTCAAAGGTGTGATTTTGGCGAGGATTGGTGGTGGCGCTGCCACCAGTAGCGGTGGTATTTCAGGGCGGCGTTAGGGTTCGGGGGTATTTTCTGACGAGGGTGGTGAGCAGAGGGGAGTTATAAGGGGGGGGGGGTAAGATTATTCGAACACTTAAATACGTATGAGGCTTCGGTTCTGAGCTGTTTGATCAAGGGGAGTTCAACGACTCAGATTGCGTAGTCCAAAACGGCATCGTTTGGGTTTTGAGTGGGACTGACCGGGTTTTGGCTGGTCTGGGCCTGGGTTAAATTGGTATTTTGGGCTGGAAAATCAAATTTGGCCCAAAACTCTAGTCTCATTTTTTGTTTTTCTTCTTTCTTTTTTTTTCAATTTTCCCTTTAACTTCTTTTAAATAAAATTAAAATTAAAAATAAAACCTAAATTAATTCCTAATCAAATTATTAATTCTAACTAATAATTACCACCATTAATTGAATAACAATTAACGAAAAGCTACCAAAATTCGGAACTAAAATTAAAAATGCAAAAATACGTTACCTTTTTTGTGAGTTTTTCCATTTTTATAAAACAATTAAATTAATAATTAATTTTTAAGAAAATGCAAAGTTAAACTCTAAATGCAAATGCAACATATTTTGTATTTTTCATTAACTAAAATGCACACACAAAATGCAAACAAATAACAAAACATGTCACGTAAATCCAAAAAATTGCGAATACTGAAAGAAATTATTTTGTTTTGAATTTATGGGAGTAATTCATATAGGGCAAAAATCACGTGCTCACACATACTAAATTCATTAAAATCCAATACTAAATCGCCACTCAAATTACTAAAATCAACTCTCCAAATCCCTAGCCTCAAACCCCCAAATTACACCTAAAAAATACACAAACTAGATGGGAAAGTTAATGGGGAAACAAGATTATTGATCAAAATCGAGCACAAGGGACTTACCTCAAGAATATTTTCAAAACCCCTCTCAAAAATCGCCTTAAACCAAGCTTGGAATGTCCAAAATGAAGAAAATTCGTGAACCCTTGCTTTTATATGTTCTACCCAGCCTTTTCGCTTCTGCAGTCATTTAGCCGCTTCTCCGACACTACTTTTGCGGCCAACCTTCTGCATCTGCGGAAGTCTCTAACGTCGACCAACCGCTTCTGTGGGTGCGCGTCTGCGCAAAGCATCCGCTTCTGCGGACAAGCCTCTCCAAACTCACTTCTGCTTCAGCGATCCCCACACGCAGGTGCGAGTCCACACCTGCGGAAATTTCTTCCATACCTGCAAAAATTCCCTAGATCAAGCCAACCTTGCTTATGTGTCACTCCAGCCGCACCTTCGGCACCGCCAACCCCTCATAGGTGCGATCACACCAGAAGACTCCCAGTTCAACAATGCATTAAGTCCCATTTTTGATCCATTAATCATCCAAAATCATTACGAGGACCTCGAGACCTCAACCACATATACCAACCAGTCCTATAACACAATACGAACTTAGTCGAACCCTCAAATCACCTCAAACAACATCAAAAACACAAATCGCACATTGATTCAAGCCTAATGAACTTTGAAACTTCCAATTTCTACAATCAATACTGAAACCTATCAAATCACGTCTAATTGACCCCAAATTTTGTACACAAGTCACAAATGACACCACGTACCTACTCTAACTTTCAGAATCCTAATCCTACCCCGATATCAAAAAGTCCACTCCCGGTCAAGCTTCACAAAAATCCAACTTTCACTATTTCAAGCCTAATGCAAGTATGGACCTCCAAATCACAATCCGGACACGCTTCTAAGTCCAGAATTACCCAACGGAGCTAAAGGAACCATCAAAATTCCATTTCGGAGTCGTTTACATATAAATCAATATCTAATTAACCATTTCAACTTAAGCTTTCTATTATGAGACTAAGTGTCTCAATTTATTCCGAAATCTTTCTGGACCAGAACCGACTAACCCAGTAAGTCATATAATAGCTATGAAGCAAAAAAGGAGCAGTAAATAGGGGAACGAGGCTACAACTCTTAGAATGACTGGCCAAGTCGTTGCATTCTTCCCCTCTTAAACTAACGTTCGTCCTTGAACAAGTCTACAAACATACATGGAGTCTCAAATAGGCATGGATATATGCTCCAAATTTCCCACCCGGTCTCCCAAATAGCCTCTTCAATGGGCTAACCTCTTCACTGCACCTTCACTGAAGCTATGTTCTTTGACCTCAACTTTCGAACCTGCCGATCCAAAATGGCCATCGGCTCCACATCATAAGTCAAATCGCCATCCAACTGAACCGTGTTAAAATCCAAAACATGAGACGGATCGCCGATATACTTTCGGAGCATAGAAATATGAAATACTAGATGCACACTCGACAAAATAGGTTGCAAGGCAAGCTTATAAGCCACCTCTCCAATCCTCTGAAGTATCTCAAATGGCCCAATATACCGAGGGCTCAACTTTCCCTTCTTCTCGAACCTCATAACACACTTCATAGGTGATACCTTGAGCAGAACCTTCTCCCCAACCATATAAGCAACATCACAAACCTTCCTGTCGGCATAATTCTTTTGTCTAGACTGCGCCGTGAGAAGCAGATCCTGAATTAATTTAACCTTATCCAAAGAATCCTAAACCAAGTCAGTACCCAATATCTTAGCGTCACCCGGCTCAAACCAACCCACCGGAGATCTACACCACCTCCCATATAAAGCCTTATATGGAGCCATCTGAATGCCCGACTAGTAACTATTATTGTAGGCAAACTCTACGAGCGGTAGAAACTGATCACATGAATCCCTAAAATCAATAACATAAGCGCGTAGCATATCCTACAATATCTGAATAGTGCACTCAGACTGTTCATCCATCTGAGGGTGAAATACTATACTCAACTCAACCCGGGTGCCCAATTCTCGCTGCATGGCTCTCCAAAACAGCGATGTAAACTGCGTTCCTTGATCTGAAATGATGGACACTAGCACCCCATGAAGGCGAACAATCTTTTAGATATGAATCTCAGCCAACCGCTCCGAAGAAAAAGTAGTGCCAACTAGAATAAAGTGTGCAGACTTGGTCAGCCGATCCACTATCACCCAAATAGAGTCGAACTTCCTCGAAGTCTGCGGGAGCCCAACTATGAAATCCATGGTAATCCGCTCCCATTTCCACTCTGGAATCTCTATCATCTGAAGCAATCCACTTGGTCTCTGATGCTCGTATTTTACCTGCTGACAGTTAAGGTACCGAGTTAAAAACCCCACTATATCCTTCTTACCCCACTATATCCTTCTTCATCCTCCTCCACCAATAGTGTTTCCTCAAGTCTTGATACATCTTCGTGGCACCCGGATGAATGGAATACCTTGAACTGTGGTCCTCCCTAAGAATCGACTCACGTAGCCCATCTACATTGGGCACACATATTCAGCCTTGCATCCTCAACACCCCATCATCTCCAATAGTCTCATCTCTGGCATCACCATGCTGAACCTTATCCTTTAGGACGTGCAAATGAGAATCATCATACTGGCACTCTCTAATGCATTCAAATAAGGAATACCGAGAATCCACACAAGCTAGAACCTGACTGAGCTCTAAAATACCTAATATCACGAACTAGTTGGCCGAGGCCTGAACATCAACTGCAAGAGGTCTCTTACCAACAAGAACGAATTCGAGGATACCCATACACATTTCCTTCCTACTCATGGCATCGGCCACTGCATTGGCCTTCCCCAAGTGATACGGAATAGTAATATCATAGTCCTTTAGAAGCTCCAACCATCTCCACTGCCTCAAATTTAGATCCTTCTATTTGAACCAGTGTTGGAGGCTCCGATGATCCGTAAATACCTTACAAGACACACCATAGAGATAGTGCCTCCAAATCTTCAATGCATGAACAATGGCAGCCAACTCTAGATCATGAATATGGTAGTTCTTCTCATGAGGCTTCAACTGACGCGAAGCATAAGCAATCACTATGCCCCCGTGTGTCAAGACACACCCAATACCAATCGGAGAAGCATCACAATACACTTTATAACTGGAGCTGTGGTCAAGGCATTCTTGGGCTTCTGAAAGCTCTCCTCACACTCATCTGACAACCTGAAATGAGCACCCTTTTGGGTCAATTTGGTCAAAGGCGATACAATAGACGAGAAACCCTATACGAAGCAACGATAATAACCAACAAACCCTAGAAAACTCCAAATCTCCGTAGCTGATGACGGTCTGGGCCAACTCTGAACCGTCTCTATCTTCTTTGGATCCACTCGAATCCCCTCACTAGACACCACGTGCCCCAACAATGCCACTAAACTAAGCCAAAACTCACACTTGGAGAACTTGTCATAAAACTTCTCTTCCCTTAACCGTTGTAACACCATCCTCAAAAGCTGGGCATGCTCCTCCTAGCAATGAGAGTACACCACGATATCATCAATAAATACTATGACAAACGAGTCAAGATAAAGATGAAACACACTGTTCATCAGATGCATGAACATTGTTGGGGCAATGGTTAGCTCAATAGACATCACAAAGAACTCATAATAACCATAACAAGTCCTGAATAATGTATTTAGAATGTCCGAGTCCCGAATCTTCAACTGGTGATACCTTGACCTCTAATCAATCTTAGAAGACACCTTTGCTCCCTGAAGCTGGTCAAATAAATCAACAATACGCGACAAAGGATACTTGCTCTTGATTGTGACTTTGTTCAACTGCCTAAATCAATGCACATCCGCATGGTACCATCCCTGTTCTTCACAAACAAAACTGGTGCACCCCAAGGCGACATACTAGGCCTAATCTTGTAAAGGAGTTCATGAAGCTGCTCCTTTAATTCTTTCAACTCCCCTAGTTCCAAACGGTACAGAGGAATAGAAATAGGCTAAGTTCTCGGCACCAAGTCAATATCCCTGTCGGGCGGTATGTCCGACAAGTCTGTAGGAAACATATTCAGAAAATCTCACACCACTGGACTGAATCAATAGTACGGGTATTAGCACCAACATTCCTCACAAAGACCAAATAGGATAAACGATCCTTCCCAACAATCCGCCGGACCTTCAAGTATGAAATCCCTCTGCTAGGAACATAGTCTAGATAACCTCTCCAATCAATCCTTGGCAATACCAAAATCACCAATGTCACGATCTTAGCGTGACAATTGAGGACATCATGACATGGAGACAGCCAATCCATACCCAAGATCACGTCGAAATCAACCATGCTAAGCAATAAGAGATCTCTTCTACTCTCCAAACCTTCAATGGTCACTACACACTACTGATATACATGGTCCACAATAATAGTATCGCCTACCAACGTAGATACATGAACAGATGAAACTAGGGACTTACGGGGCATATCCAGATAATGAGCAAAATACGAGGATACATACGAATAATTGGAACAAGGTCAAATAATAGGGAGGCATCCCTGTAGAAAACTGAGACAATACCTGTGATCACTATATTTGAAGCAACAACATCTGGTCTGGCAGGAATAGCATAGAATCGGGCCTGACCGCCACGTAATCGGACTCCCTCTCTAGGGAAACCTCTAGCTGACTAGGCCCCACGCCGAGCTGGATGAGCATGTGGTGTATTAGCTGGTGCAGAAGTCGTAGTCTGACTCCTCTACTGCACTGGACCTCCCGGATGACAAGGACATTGAAAGGAGCCTCAAGCACCGGGATAATTGGTAGAAGGTCCTGACATAGATGAGCCCTCAACCAAAGGAGCACGAGACGAACTCTGTACTAGAAGGGCATTAAGAGATGACTACCCCTAATGAGCACTGAATAAAGCATGGTTGGACGATGCACCATGATGAACTGGACGAGCTATCTAAGCGTGTCTGAAAGGACGACCCCTACCGTTGTAGAACTGACCCTAGAAAGAACACCACTGAAGCCTCCCGATCCACGAGGCCTCTTGGCCTGCCTCTCACCTTTTTCCTAACTACGAACCATCTTTATCTACCAAGCAATATCGATAACCTCATCAAAAGTAGCACCAGATACCCTCTTCCTAGTCATAAGCAACCGCAACTGATATGTGAGGCCATTGATGAAACCTCCTGATCCTCTCCCTATTAGTGGGAACCAACCAAATTGCATGATGGGCAAACTCAGAAACCTCATCTCGTACTGCAACACCAACATACCATCCTGACAAAGCTGCTCAAATTGTCTATATATCTCCTCTCTATGAGACTGCGGCACGGACTTTTTAAGAAGAGAACGGAGAACTCCTACCATGAAAGTGGTGCTGCACCGACCGGCCTGCATCCTCATAAGCCTTCTCACCATCTGAAGGCAGCCCTAGTGAACTGAAAATTAGCGAACGAGACCCCACTGGTTTCTAAAATACCTATTGTACGAAGAATCCTCTAACATTTGTCCAAGAAACCCTGGCATCCTCCGACTCTACCCCACTAAAAGATGGAGGCTGGAGCCTCCCGGACCTGTCCAATATCCTCTGCTCAACATCAATCATAACAGGGACCAAACGGGCCTGAGCAGCTACAAACGAGTGGGCTGGTAGTGCCCCCGGTAACTAAAGTCCCTGCATCACCTGATCTGGTGTGCGGCCGACGCGAGTCTGAGTATCTCCCCCGACTTGAGAAGTGGCTTCTACGGCTAGAACAGAGACCGCCTAAGCAGGACTAGTGCACACGGCCAGAACAGAGACCGCCTGAGCAAGACTGGAATACACTGTCTAAGATAGTCTGAAACTAAATGCAACAAAAGGAAAGATAGGGAAGGAGAAACAAGGTCTGCGAATGTCGGGGAGCTACCTCAAAGTCTCCAAAGGGTCTACTACGTAGAGTATCAACACCCACCATGTTCGGAAACACTTGGATATGCACACAAAGTGCAGGGTATGGCGGGAATACAACCAACTCAGTAAGTAATAAGACTAAATAAAGAACTGAAGATAGTGACGAGCTACATAGTTATAGTTCAATTTTAGTAGTCTCAGCAAAGGAAAGTAGGCATGCTTTCAAGTCCAGCAATTTAAGTCAAATCAGTTTATACGTGTCAAGTTCAAGTAATACCGAATATAATAACTCTCAGAAAATTCAAACCAGTAATATATGGCAGCTAAGTGCAACAACAATGAAATCAAATGCAGCTTCTTAGAGCAACAGTCACTCAGTCCTTCCATTCACTCCAACCTTAAAATCACTCATTCCTCTCAGTCACTCATTCCTCTCAGTCGATCGGCACTCGGCACTCGTACTCAGTAGGTACCTGCAATCACTGGGGTGTGTAGACTCCGGAGGGGCTCCTTTAGCCCAAGCATTATATCAAGCCAATCATGGCATAAAAAATGAAACATGTTGTGACGTGCAACGGGATCCCATGCATATCCTCACAATTAGGACCTCGACCTCACACAGTCATCAACCTCTCCATTATCTCGAGCTCTCAGTAATCATGATAATTAGCCCAAATAGCAATAATATGATGTATCAACAAGGAATAATAGAGACTGAGATATGACATGCAAGTAAAATTGAGATTGAGTGAAAATAGCAATTAGAAGGTATTTCCACTTATAACATGGCCTCTGTGTGTCCCAACAGTACCAACACATAGCCCAAACATGCTTTCTAACATGATTTACAGTTAAATTCCTATAACATATGGAGAGCATATAACTAACAGAAAGTTATTAGACTTCACAGTTCCATGGAATGGACCAAGCCACAATTCCTACAGTGCACGCCACACGTATGTCACCTAGCATGTGCGTCACCTCCAAACCAATGGAAAAACACATATTACGGGGTTTCATATCCTCAATACCATATTTAGAACTGTTACGTACTTCAATCCGAGACAATATCTACTCCAACACACCTTTGCCTCGCGAATCGGCCTAAAAATCCTTGAATCTAACCACAAACAATACAATATAATCAACACGAGCTAAAGGAATCAATTCCACACAAAAATACAAGATTATAAATAAAAATTTGAAATCGGCTCCAAGCTGGCCCCCAGACCCACGTCTTAAAATCCAACAAAAGTCACAAAACATGAAAGCCCATTCAACCACGAGTATAACCATACCAAATTCATCAAAATTCGACACGAAATCGCCACTCAAATCCCCAAAATCAACTCTCCAAATCCTTAGCCTGAAACCCCCAAATTACACCTCAAAAATGCACAAACTAGGTGGTAAAACCAATAGGGAAACAAGATTATTGATCAAAAATGAGCACAAGGGACTTACCTCAAAAGTCTCCTCAAGAACCCTCTCAAAAACCACCTTAGACCTAGGTTGGAATGTCCAAAATGAAGAAAAATAACGAACCTTTGCTTTTATATGTTCTGCCCAGCCTTTTCACTTTTGCGGTCATTTTGCTGCTTCTACGACACTACTTTTGCAGCCAACCTTCTGCATCTGTGAAAGTATTTAATGTTGAACAAATGCTTTTGCAGTCTCAAATCCCACTTCTGCGGGTGCGCATCTACGTAAAACGTCCGCTTCTGCGGACCAGCCTTTCCAAACTCACTTTCGCTTTTGCGATCCCCACATGCAGGTGCGAGTCCGCACCTGTAGAAATTTCTTCCGCACCTGCAAAAATTCCCCAGCGCAAGCCAACCTCTCTTCTGTATCACTCCAGCCGCACTAGCGGCACCTCCAACCCCTCGCAGGTGTGATCACACCAGAGGACTCCCAGTTCAGCAGTGAATTAATTCCCAAAATCAACCCGAGGGACTCAGGACCTCAACCAAATATACCAACCAGTCCTATAACACAATACGAACTTATTCGAACCCTCAAATCACCTAAAATAACATCAAAACATGAATCGCACATAGATTCAAGCCTAATGAACTTTGAAACTTCCAATTTCTACAACCGACACCGAAACCTATCAAATCATGTCTGATTGACCCCAGCTTTTACACATAAGTCAGAAATGACACCACAAACCTACTTCAACTTCTAGAATACCAATTCGACCCCCATCCCAGTCAAGTTTCACAAAAATCCAACTTTACTATTTTAAGCCTAATTCAGGTACAGACCTCCAAATCACAATCCGAACATGCTTCTATGTCCAGAATCACCCAACGGATCTAATGGAACAATCAAAACTCCATTCTGGAGTCATTTATTGATCAAGACCAACCCTGCACTACTATTGAGTAGCAAGAGAGGTCGAAGCAGCTTTTACCTGAGTAAGGTCGGGATCGATTTCCACAGGGAGCTAGATATTGGAGTTGAGTGTCAATCTAGATGAGAGTTGTGTATTTGCTCTTAATTGCACTTCTACATATTTTTAGTTTGACTTATAATTCTAATTTTATAAAACTACAATGCTCAATTAAACTAAATAAAGCTAAGGTTTAAACTATTGCAAGTTGTTCAAATGATTAAAAGGCACTAGGGTAGTGACTTTTGCCTAGGTGGTCAATTGATGGATTCTTGAGTCTAAAGCTAGATTGTCACATTTGGGGAGTATGATATAACCATTGCACGATTCTACTCACATACCTCTCGGTAGTTCGAGTGATTTTGCCTGAATTGACTTTCTCAAGACCAATTGGGTATGCAAATTTGCACAAGCAATCAAGGTTCAAGTCGAGTATTACTATCTCTATGTTTAACCCTTTAATTGGGGCTATTAATTTCTTGAGTACACCCCAATTTCTTGTTGGACTACTTTCATGGACTTAGGCTCTCTTTCTCAAGAAGAGCCAAAGTCTACTAGGCATAAACTAGTGTTTGCAACCACTAATTGACAATTAAAACCCTAAATTAGCCCAAATATCAAACACCCATAAAAAATCAAGTATCAAAATGCAAGACCCATCAATTACCCACACTAGAGTTGAGCCACAACAATACCTGATGGGTCTAGCTACTCATAATTTGAGAAGAAAACAAAGGAATAGATGAAGAAAAACCCATAATAATTAATTGTTAAATTAAACTTGAAGATTCAATGTTGAAATCAAGCTAAAATTACTCAAAATAGGTAAAAGGAACGAAGTCACGAGCGCATCTCTTAGTATAAAACTATCTGATGAACTAAAAATGGGAAATGAATCTATTTATACTAGGCTGACAATCTTGGATAAAAATACCCCTGCGGGGCTAGTGCAGACCGCACAAAATCGAGTGCGGCCGCACTAAGGCTCTGGACTTGAATAATTAGCTCTCTGAACTCAGGTAATGCAGACCGCATGAAATCGAGTATGGCCGCGGTGGCTTCTATTGTGGTCCGCATTGCCTGTTGTCCTGAACAACAACCTCTCTGAACTTCACTTATGCGGACCGCACAGAATGGTGTGCGGCCACACTGGCCCTATTTGACTGAGCTTTGTCTTGTCTTGGTACTTGTGCAAGTTTCACTCTTTTTTGAGCTGGTTTTTGACACCTTGTCACCTTGTTGATCAAACCTGCAATCAAGTACAACTTGTGAGCCTTTGGAACTATTTTGTACGCAAATATAATCAAAAGTTGAGTAAGAAGGAGTGTAGAATGCATCATATTCCCTAGTTATCATTTATACATAAGTCAACTTTCGATCAACCATTTCACCTTAAGCTTTATATTATGAGACTAAGTATCTCAATTCATTCTGAAATGCTTTCGAGCCCGAACACTAATACGGTAAGTCATATAACAACTATGAAGCACAAAAGCAGCAGTAAATAGGGGAACGGGGCCACAACTCTCGAAACGACCAGCCAGGTCGTTACAAAATTCCATTCGTTGGTGAAGAAAATCAAAGAAAACCCTAGAACAATCTAAGAGAGAAGAAATATTCGGCCAGTATCTAGAATAATGACCTGACTTGACTTTTTTATTCCAACAATAATATCTATATGCATTTTACAAAATGAGAAAATACAAAATGTATGCTGGAATTAACAATACAATGTATTGGGCTAATGGATTATTCTACTAATAGGCATGTGCTACTGGACCCGTCTGGCTTCAACTTCTGTTGAGCCTCAATGTTAATACCCTCTCAAGCTTGAGGGTGAAAGCACACCAAGCTTGCAATGAATCTATAATGATGTTGTCCAGGTAAGGCTTTAGTCATGATATCTGCTAGCTGGGGAGAATTAGAAACAAAATGCAAGGAAATCATGCTAGAGTGCAAACATTCACGCACATAGTGTCATGACCCAATTCCCACTATAGGTCGTGTTGGCGCCCAACGTCACTGTTAGGCGGCCAATAGTGAACTACCAAATTAATTATTCCTTTTATTATTTTTGAAATCGTGAATTTTTTTTAGATAAAGAAATTAATTCATTAAAATAATGAATACTTACAATTTAAATAGTATAGATAATAAAAGTGTGTAAATTCTATGCAAAACCACAAATAAATTTTAGAACATCCCAAAACCTAGTGTCACAAGTGCTTAAGCGTCTACCAAAGAGTGCAATAGTAATACAATATCTGTCTGAAATATAAAATAGACACGATAAAGTAAATAAGATGGAGACCCTATGGGATGCGGTGTGTAGCTTAGAAAGCAACTTACCATAAAGTTTCCTCAACAGTTGCACCTACGCGCCAAGATGGCCACCAAATGAACCTGTCAGATCCTCCACATTGTGCAAAAGTGTAGCATGAGTACGTAATTCAACGCGTACACAATAAGTATCTAGTCTAACATTAGAAAAGTAGTGATGAGGGATCGACATCGACACTTACTAGTGGTCTAATAAATCAATATAATAAGTCATAATAGATATGAAGCACAATAATAGTAGTGAGATAAATACTGTAACTAACATAATCCCCCAAAAATTTCTTTTAATAATATATCTCTATCAAATCTCATGTGCCATCTCAACAGATCTGAAATATCAAGTGCAATCTCAAACAGATAAGGAATACCATATAAAATGCCAGGCCTCAATAGAAGGGGGATCTTATGAATATCAAGACTGTTAGCGGTATAAAACACGATTATGCCGAGGTCTTACGGCCCAATCCAGAGTGGTGTGTCCACTGCCGAGGGTCACCAGGCGCGAACAAGAGATGCATCTCAATATACTGTCCAGGCGTTCGGCCCGATCCACAAGAAATGAAGAAATTTATCAAATTATGAGCCACGTATTTGCAACATATGCACATGATAAAGTAACCATGATTTTTACCGCTATCAAATATATCGCTAAGAAAATCAAGGTGATAAGCTCTATCTAATATATACCAGAAGCAATTCAATTATAAATTCAAGTTAAGCTAGAAAATTGAGTTCGAATAATTCAAATATTATATGATAAAGTCTTAAGTCTACCACATGCTTCAGCTATGTGCGGACTCTCGTCACCTCGTACATACGTAGCACACACAACTAGTATCACATAACAATTTAATAGCTACAGGGTAGTTTCACCCTCACAAGGTTAGACACGAGACTTACTTGCAACGAAGTTCCATAGCCGGCTCCAACGCCTCTCTAACACCTCAAACAAATACATCTATCTGAAACTAGTCAAACAACATGCAAACCAATAAAAATATACTCCCATAAAATAAAATTCAACCAAGTCAAACCTCGGGCCCATGTGCCCGATTTCTAAAAGATTTTGAAGATAAATATTACCCATAATACCATGAACTCAAATATATAATTTATTCCTAATTCCATGTCCCATTTCGTGGTCAAAATCAAAAAATACTGTTTCTAGGTTTTCTTCCAAAAATTCCCTAAATTTCTATCAAATTTCCATGTTAAAGTTCATATTAATCCATGTATTTAACTCGAAACAAGAAGGAATAACTTACCTTATGATATATGGAAAAAACGATCTTCAAGAATCACCCAAATAGCCCCACATGAGCTCCAAGAACTTAAAAGTGATGAAATTAGCTCAAAATCCCGATATTAGATATTTAATACACCTGCCAGGCCTCCTTCTTCGCGATCGCGATCACTACGTATGCGATCGTGATTAATAAAAGTTCCAACATCGTTTCCTTGATGACGTCCACAACACACCTCAATAAGAGATATGATACGGTCGTACACAATAATAATTACCCAACTATGAGTCAAGGTTGAATCCACTGGGAGTTATGAGGGGTGTTAGGAGTATATATTCGAAGCAAGCAAATGGGTTATATAAGATTGTACTTCCACAACAGAGTTTTGTTTTCTACTTCTACTGTTACTCTAATGAATGCAAGCTAACGGAAATAGATTATGGATAAATGTTTTTGATGTTTTTCCAAATAGGTTAAAGGCCTAGGGTTGTGACCATAACCTAGGTGTTTGCCTAATGGGATAAAGACGTTAATACTTGTTGATTGGTGTATATTATATCTTTCAACTATACATTACACACTCAATACCTCTCGGTTAGAGAGTGATTTTTTCCAATTTGGCTTTCTTAAATCTAAATGGGTATCAATCAAAACAGCTGATAAGAGCTCAAGTCGAGTTATTACTACCTTTAGGTTGAACCCTTTAGTTAGGTTAATCAGTATCTCATTAACCTAATTCCTTGTAAGCTAAGTTATCCTAGACTAGGTCCCTCTTTCTCAAGTAGAGACTAAGTCAAATAGGCATGAATTAGTGTTTGCAACCACTAATTCTAAAATTGAAGCATGAACTAAACTAAATAAACAACACCCAATCATAAACAAGCACTAAATTAGATACCCATAAGGTTTATACACTAGGGTTGGGTCACAACCCTAGTAATAATCTAGCTACTCATAATAGAAGTTACAGAAAATAAAAAAGAAAAGCTAATTAAACTCATAATGGAAGATTAAAATGATGAAATCTAATGTTAAAATACCCAAATAAGCTAAAACGTCCTAAAATAGTAAAGAGAAACGGCTTCAATAGCTTTGGATGTTCAAACTTGACATAATTTTGTGAACTCGTCTGTTTATACAGGGCCAAAAATCACGGACAAAAATGATCCTCAAATGGTTCTGTGGCCATACAATTCCATGTGCGGTCTGCAGATTTCTTCAGCTAGCAAGAGGGTAAGTTCTGCGGCCGCACATTTCTGGACTGCGGCCACGAGGTAATCTTTTGCGGCATCACAATTCTTGTACGGTCCGCACTTCACAAGGACTTCGGGACTTGGTCTTTTTTGTATATTCTCTGAACTTTGAATCTGTTAGTGAAAGCCCATTTCTACGACCGCACAATTCATGTGTAGTCCGTACATTGCTGAAATTCTATGATTCTGCGGTCACAGATGGAATTCTGTGATTCTGCGGCCGTAGAATTCCTTCTACGGACTGCACATCTATACTTTTACATCATTTATTGCCTTGTGCTAAGGAAGGCTCCTTTTTGAGTGAGAATTCATCATGGGAAACCAAACTTCTAACATTCCTGCAATTTGCATGATTCTATTAGTTTTGGGAACACAATTCGATACTTTCGAACTAAGTCAGGAGCAAAAAGGTGCTAATAAGCAGTCAAAATCCCCACTTATCATTCCTTCATCGTGATCACAGCCAAAACCTCGCGATCACAATGTACAAATTTTCTTTCCTCATCACAGACACCCTTAGGTATAATAGCCATAACATTTTTTACAAAATTTCAAATGACAAATGATTTAATTTTCTAAAAACTACATTCAAAGGGACACAACTTTCGTTTTTTGATCATCCCTAAATTCCTAATAGATTGCAAGATATTAACTCCCAAAGTCAAACCACTGACGGCAAAAATTCCTTCTACATGATCGCGAACTTGCTTCCCCCATCACGATTTACAAGGCCTAGAACTTTGCTATTCGCGATCATGGCCCTTTCTTTGATTTTGCAAAGAAGGATGCACCAGATATCAGAAATAGCAGCTCAAGCATGGGGAAATGACCCACAGCCCATCCGAAACACACCCGAGGTCCTCGAGACCCCATCCATTCATACCAACCATTCCCAAAACATGATGGAATCTCGCTCGAGACCTCGAATCACACCAAACAATATGGACGCAGAAGCGGGGTCTTGCACACGAGAGAAAAGGAGCTCCCACCCACGATGTTGGAGAAGCGAAACATTGTTCCGCAGGTACGAGGGGTGGCTGGTTACTTGTCACGACCCAATTTAGGATCGTGACCGGCGCTTAGGAGCAAGTTCTCCCAAGTAAGCCTCATCGGTATTTTATAGAAAATCGGACAGAGTTTCCCCTGTTTTTGGACTATCCCAGAAAAGTTTCCTGTCTCAAATCAGCAAGCAAATATCCTAATAGCAATTCAATTGTCAACGACTTTATCAATTAACCAAAATAAATATCTACCTTTAATAGTCCACCCATTAACAACTAGAAATACTACTTTTATCTCCAAATTTGATAAGAATGGGCTATACTCAACATAAGTCTATAATAACGAAGAAATACTCAAGACACTAAAAGAATGACCATGGAGTGACTCTAAGAGTTCAAATAAAAGAGTATAACAATAAATAAAATCTCCGCCCACGCGAACAAGTGCGAGGCTCACCAAAAACGATCAACCTGTGTGCTCTAATCAACAAAATCCTCGCCTGCGTCAACTACTGTCTCTGTAAAAAAAATTAGCGGGGAATGAGTGGCTAGCTTAGTGAGTAATAACACTTAACCACAACCATTTTAATTTTGGGACAAGTCAGAAAACATGCTAGTATATCAAACAGAACACAACATAAAAATGCCCTTTCAGAAACTATAAATAATTTTCAGTCTCATCATGTTTTTCTTGTAGTATAATATAAATACAATTCAGTAATAAGCGCAGTAATCACTGTATAATATCAATATTCACATTTGAGAGGTTTTAATGAACGGATCATGTAATCGGTATAACTGTGGACTTCTTCGCAAGAAGTCAAATATAATGGTAGTCCCTACTCGAGGGAAAATCGGTAATGGTATGCTAGTTCTACCTTCCCACTAGCGAGGGCTATATTTGTACTCTGTAATTGGTAAATACAAGGTGCACCAGGTCTAACAAACCCGCCATTAGCTACGGGATCCTTCAAAGTGTACTCCCATTTATACTTGTCTTTGTAATTCGTATATACTCATAGGAAATATTTTAAAACAATATAGGGCATTTCGGTTCTTATCAAATCATGAAATTTCATTTCAATAACAGTAAATTCAAGTAACGGTAACACATATCTAGTAACGATAAAAATATTTAGGTTAGTCAATAACTATCTCAAGTAAATTGTTCGGTACTATATCAAGTAAAAGACTTGTCCCATATACAATTTCAAAGCATCGATAACACATTTATTTTAAAAATCATATATAAACCATGCAGGTTATCAAAACACAAATTGTGGCAAGATTACTACTCACAGTACTCGTACCGAAATACCAAATACTTCACCTCGAGCAAATCGTGCAACTTGCTCCAATCAATCTATAATTACATAATATCGATCTCATGTTAATTGCCTCATTTAGGCTAAATCCATCACTAATTTAGAATACCCAATCATCTGGGTTCATGTTTGAGTCTTTGTTTGTGGATTTATATTTAATCATAGATCTAGTCCATAACTCTATCAATTTCAAACTATTTAGTATAATTTATTCCTCTAAAATTAGACTTATCTATGCTTAAACCAAACCTTTATAGCCTTATTGTTTCCATCGTAAGTGTATATTTTTTTTATAAGAGAAAGTTGATATTGAATTCTTTTATACTATATAAAATTGCATAGATGCAGTGAAATAATTTAACAGATGAGAAGAAGAAGGTTAACCTCTTGAGTCGAAGGAGAACTTTAATACTTTCAAGTCAAGCCCCAATTATTCTTAAAGCCTTTGTCCAGCTTTGTTCTTCTTCCTCTCTTTTCTTCTCTTCTCTTTCTTCCCTTCTCTATTTCTGTTTTTTTTTCTCATTTTCTTGAAGCAAAATGCTTCGTACCTTTTCCCCTTGCCCTTTTTCAATTTGGCAGATTTTTCTAACCCTTGTGACTTTTGTCACGTTGATGGGCTAAACCCACTTGTATTCTTTATTTTATTTTTTTGGTTTCTTTTATTTAGTTTCATTGTTTGTTTTTTTTTGTAATAGTTTTTTATTATTATTATGCTAATGACCAATACACCCTTATAAAAAATATAGGCTATTACATCCTCCCCACCTTATGAAATTCGGTCACCGAATTTAACTCAAGTACGTACCTGTAGACTGAAACAAATGGGGATACTTCGCTTTCATATCTTTTTCTAGTTCCCAAGTAGCTTCTTCAACGGTATGGTTTCTCCATAAAACATTAACGAACACAATTTCTTTTAACCGTAAATTTCTTACTTGTCTATCAACAATTACCATCGGCTCTTCCTCGTAAGACAACTTCTCATCAAGTGGTATAGTTGGTGCTTCAAGCACCTGTGATGATTCTGACATATATTTTCTTAGCATTGAGACGTGAAACACTGGATGAATAAAGGAAAACTCAGGAGGAAGTGCCAAACGATAAGCCACCGATCCCTCTCGGTCTAGTATCTCATGCGGTCATATAAACCTGGGGCTTAAATTGCCGCTTTTCCCAAACTGCATCACACCTTTCATAGGGGAGACTCATAGGAACACTTTTTCCCCAATTGTGAACACTAAATCTCTTCTTCTCTTATCAGCATAAGACTTTTGTCTACTTTGAGCTGCAAGCAATCTCTGTCTCATCAACTGGACCTTGTCCATAGCTTCTTGTACTAGGTCGGGTCCCAATAAGTTAGTCTCACCAGTTTCAAACCATCCGATAGGAGAATGACATCTTCTACCATACAATGCTTCGTACGGTGTCATTTGAATACTGGAATGGAAGCTGTTGTTGTAAGCAAATTCAGCTAATGGTAGATAAGTGTCCCAACTACCTCCAAACTCAAGAATGCAATCTCTCAACATATCTTTCAAGATCTGAATAGTACGTTCAGACTACCCGTCTGTCTGTGGATGAAATGCAGTACTAAGATCTACTCGTATACCCAATGCTTCTTCAAAAGATTTCCAAAAGCGTGAAGTGAACTGTGATCCTCTATCAAATATGATGGATACTGGAACTCCGCAATGTCGGACAATTTTGTTCATAAATATCTGTGCATACCTCACTCCACCATATGTAGTCTTCACTAGCAAAAAGTGTGCTGATTTTGTTAGTCGATCTATAATTACCCACACTGAATCATAACCTCTAAGAGTTAGTGGTAGACCGGTGACAAAATCCATAGTAATTTTTTTCCATTTCCACTCTGGTATCTCAATTTGTTGTAACAGTCCTGCAGGTCACTGATGCTCAGCCTTGACCTGCTGACAAGTCAAACAACTAGAAACAAAGTTAGCAACATCTTTCTTTATTCCTTCCTACGAATAAAATTGCTCCAGGTCATGGTACATTTTTATGGATCCAGGATGTATGGTGTATTTAGAGTTGTGGGCTTCTTCAAGAATATCATGTCTCAACCCATCTACGTCTACTACACATAACCTGTCACACATTAGAAGAACACCATCACTTTCAACAATCATATCCTTACTTTTACCAGCTAAGGCCTCACCTCTATATTTGCATAATCAATCATCCCCATATTGGGTGGCCTTAATGGGCTCAACTAATGAAGGCTTAGCCTGAGCACAAGCCAATAATGCCTCTAAATTTCCGACAAAAACTCGAATACCTGTATCTTCTAGTCTCTGAATATCTTTGGCAAAAAAGTCTCTTTGCATGAGCTATGTGTGCCAGACTCCCTATAGATTTTTTGCTCAATGCATCAGCCACCACATTGGATTTTCCAGGATGATACAAAATAGAACAATCATAGTCTTTGAGTAGTTCCATCCAACAACGTTGTCAAAGATTCAGATCTCTTTGCTGAAAGATAAACTTCAGAATTTTATGGTCACTATAAATCTCACAAGTTTCGCTATATAGATAATTCATCCAAATTTTTAGAGCAAATACCACTGCAGCCATCTTCAAATCATGTGTAAGATAGTTTTGTCCATTCTTTTTCAATTGTCTCAAAGCATAAGCTATAACACGACCATTTTGCATGAGAACACATCCTAATCCCACCCTCGAGGCATCACAGAATACTATAAATCCTCCAGAACCTGATGGTAAGACTAATATTGGTGCAGTTGTCAAACATGTTGTGAGCTTTTGAAATCTTTGCTCATATTCCTCCTCCACTGAAACTTTGCATTTTTCTGTGTTAACTTGGTCAGTGGCGCTTCTATTCTGGAGAAATTCTGCACAAAATTCTTGTAATAGCTTGCTAAGCCTAAAAAGCTGTGAATCTCTGTATGAGAAGTAGGTCTGGGCCATTTCTGCACAGCTTCGGTCTTCTTATGATCTACCATAATTCCATCTTTGGACACAACATGTCCCAGAAATGCTACCGAGTCTAGCCAGAATTCACACTTCGAGAACTTAGCATAAAGCTGATGTTCTCGCAATGTCTCTAACACAGTCCTGAGATGATTCTCGTGTTCTCCTTGGCTACAAGAATATATCATGATATCATCAATAAATACTATTACAAAGCTATCCAAAAATGGCTTGAACACCCTATTCATTAAATCCATGAATGCCGCTGGAGCATTAGTCAGTCCGAAAGGCATCACTAAAAACTCATAGTGCCCGTATTGAGTTCTGAAAGTAGTCTTAGAAATATCTTCGTCTTTGATTCTAAGTTGATGATAACCAGAACGGAGGTCAATCTTTGAAAAGTGGGCAGCTCCTTGTAACCGATCAAGCATGTCATCTATACAAGGCAAAGGATATTTATTGCGTATTGTTATCTTGTTTAACTTCCTGTAGTCAATGCACATTCTCAGGGATCCATCTTTCTTCTTTACAAAGAGTACTGGTGCACTCCATGGTGATACACTAGGTCTAATAAAACCCTTATCTAACAAATCCTATAACTGTTGCTTTAGCTCCCTCAACTCTGCTAGTGCCATCCGATATGGGGGTATCGATATGGGTTGTGTGTCAGGTAGCAAATCAATACCAAAGTCTATTTCTTGTATTGGAGTCAATCCTGGTAAATCCTCAGGAAATACATCAGAAGATTCTCTCACTACTGGTAAATTTTCTATACTAATTGTTTCCTTTCTTGTATCATTTACAATAGCTAAAAGACCCAAGCAACCTTTCTTTAGAAGTCGTTGGGCTTTCATAAAAGATACAACTTTACAAATCTCTAGAACCTGACTCCCTCTTAAAATAAAACTGGATTCATTTAGTATCTCAAACTTAACAATCTTTGTATGACAATTGACTATAGCATAACAAGAAGATAACCAATCCATTCCCATCAGCATATCAAAGTCAATCATATCAAGTACAAAAAGGTCAACCAGAGTATCTCTACTCTCAACCCAAATCTGACAAACACGATACATGTATTCAACTAATAGAGACTCTCCAATAGGAGTAGCAAGTAGAAAAGGATCATTCAATAGCTCAGCCTGTCTACTAAATCTCAAAGCAAAGTACGAGGACACATAGGAGTGAGTAGATCCTGGATCAATCAGCGCAAGTGCATCAAATGAATAGACAGAAAGAATACTTGTAACCACTGCATTCGAGGCCTGTGCATCCTGTCTAGCAAATGCAAAAACTCTCGTCTGACCTCTACCAACATTCCCTTATCCTTGATTCACAGTAGCACAGTCTCTAGCACCTCGACCTCTATTTCCTGTACCTATAGCACATGAAGTATTACGAGTAGCCTGAGTTGGTGCAGCTGACTAAATAGAAGCCTGGTTGAAATTTCTCGGAGGTTGAGGGCAATCCCTCAAGTGATGTCCCAACTGGCCACACCAAAAGCACTCTCCAGTTAGAAAACGACATTGTCCCTAATGTGATCTACCACAGGTCTGGCCGACTGAAGTAGTGGCATATATCTGCCTAGAATTACGATGTCCAGAAGATGATGGTCCCCTATTACCTTGTCTATAATGTGGTCTGTATATGGACTGTAAAGACATGTGTGTCCCTATCTGGGAACCCTGTTGTTGTTGTTGTCCCTGATTTCCTGCTCTTCTATTTTCACTAAAATCGCCACTGAAAGTCCCTCATGTCTTGGCCTTCTTACGTAAATCACTAGATGCATGCTCGTCACGTCCCTTGTTTTCAATCTTTCTAGCAAGGTCGACTACATCAGAGTAGGATAAAGTCTTCATCTGTGGGGCTACTTTAGTGTATAGACGACCAACCAATCCATCAACAAACCTCTGAACTCGAGCTTTTTCCGTAGGCACTAAGTAAGGAGCATATATAGCCAACTTACAAAACTTAGTGTTATATGTTGACACATCCATATCTGGAGTCTGAACCAATCTCTCAAAGTCTCTAGCATAATTTGGCATCAGGCTGGCAGGAAGGAAATGATTCTTGAACAACTTAGTAAACTCGTCCCATGTCAGTGGTGCTACTCCTGCTAGCCTTCCTAGCAATACAGTTTCATACCATGTGTTGGCCATATCCTCTAGTTTGTATGCTGCGAGCTCCATAGCTCTCTCAATAGAACATCCTAGAGCACGTAATGCCTTGAGTGTCCCATCCAAGAAACTTTGAGGATCTGCTAAATTATCGGAACCTGTGAATATTGGTGATATCAATTTCAGGAACTCTTGTAGGAATACTTCCTTATTCCCAAAAGTCTAAGTATGTGCAGGTGCTTGTGTCTGTAAAGTAGCCTGAGGAGCTGAACTTCCACCTTGAGCAGGCACCAATGCCTCCAACACATTCAATAACCTTTGGCGTGCCTCCTTTTTCTCACAAAATCGGGTTTGTGACATTTGGGAAGACAACTCGTACCCTTTTGGGAATTGGGTTTGAATTGAAGAGTTGCCACCTAATGATTAAAGTACATTAGGACACTAAGAAGAGTTTGATTTAGAAAACCAGAGATTGGGTAAGGGCTAGAAATTATCCCGAGGGGAAAGTGTTAGGCACCCCTCAGGATCCACTAGTGTGGTTCCCTGCCATGCAACAATTATGACTTTAAGTACCAAGTAGGAAAATAGAAGTTTCAAATATAAGGGGATTTTCACGTAATGGTTGCAAATAGATTAAAGTTTAAAGAAAACAAAAGGAAGATAAATTTTTGAAGAAAACAGTTTGAAGATTCTAAAAAATAAACAAGTAAAGGGAGAGGCGGTCTTAGGTTCACAAATAATATGGATCACCCCACACAACATCCGGTAATCACTTCTCAAAGAGGGGCTACATGAGATGTTATCGTATGGTCATCATATCCATATCTACCCTTTCCCACCCCGTTAAGGTATTAAAATGCGGAATGGTTTCGTTATTTATTGCATGCTAGTACCCGCCCCAACCTTATTAGTCCCGGAGGCATTTGTGACTACTAGTCCTAAAGGGAAGGGAGATTTGGGCTTTTATGGTTTCAAAAGGATAAAATTCTAAGGCGACAAACAAAACACAGAAACTAGATATGGGAAAACACATAACAGTTAAAAGGCTAAAACAGGCCTCCTCACTTAAAGACAGATTGTTTAGCATGTCTTGAATGTACTGGTTATGGTCTGATTAAGCTTAAAAGGAGCGTGATGCAGACTAATTTATAACATATTTTAGATAAGAAATCTGAATCAGACTTGTCTGCTGGTTGGAATTTAACGAAGTCTGATTCTATTCATCTTATGGCTTGCCTAGGTGAAACCTATAGGCATGATATCTAATAATGCAGGAGAAATACACTGATTTCAGAAGAAGAATTATTGATCACAGGAATAGGAGTTCTTCAAGTGTTTAAGCGGTTGTTACTGATTTTAAACTTATAGGCGAGTGGTCGAATGAGATTGGTTGATTACTCCTATAGGCATGATTTCTAAGCGTTATTGATCTTAATCTTTACAGAAGTGCAGGAGTCCTATAGGCATGATGTCTAAAATACTGATTGTTATTTAAACCTATATATATACATTTGCCTAGTGATATATACGCATGCAGAGAGCTTTTTTACCAGATTTACGCATAAAGAAAAGGTAGGATTTCAGCTTCTCAGGAAGCCCTATAGACATGCTCTCTATATGATAGGCAGAAATGCAGAATCCATTAGACATGTTCTCTATATGATAGGCAGAAATGCAGAACCTATAGACATGTTCTCTATATGAGATGCAGAAGATATATACATGTTCTCTATATGATAGGCAGAAATGCAGAACCAATAGACATGGTCTCTATATGATATCTATGCGGTACTTATTGGCAAGATTCCTAAGATGCAGAAAGTGCAGAAAAAATGGTTTCTACGCATGAAATGTAGAAGTGAGAGCAGGATATGATTGCAGAAGTAAATGCCTATGATAATGATATCTACCCTTATATATACATGAGTGACCCTCCCCTTTTCACTAAAAACCTCATAAGTTATTGCAAATTATTACAGCCAGAATGAATAAAGAAAAGTAAAATAAAATACATCAGAAACCTAAAAATCCCAACCAAGGAGAGCCTGATTCAGACTTTTGTCTGAAGCATGAAGTAAACCAACTCCAAAGATCAAATTCCAAAGCCTTTCTCTTACTTGGGATGTGTCAGAGTTCCCTAAGAGTCTCAAGTGGACTCCGGGTAGTGCTTACACCCAAATATATTGCAGGATTGAATCATAATGCAGTGTGGAAGGGCCAGCCCTCACATGTAGAAGTTCAAAGGGAACTCCAGGTCCCAAAGCAAGGCTCATAGGAGGGGGCAGAACTTAGAATCTAAGAGAGAGTGCAAGTGCACAGAGGAGATTTTGGTGAAGGCCAAGACAGGCTGGTGGTCATACCCAGTAATTAGGATTGTTGGCACACCCCAACTGGCCTGTTAGCCACATTGTTTGGGAGTTAGGATCCATTGAAGGATCAAGTCCAGACATGAGCAACAATTTGGATGCTACCATGCCTGAACTTTGACTCAAACACATAGAAGGGAATAAGGGTATGGGGTAATTCACAACAACAACAGATGCAAAGAGAATAGCATATTCAATACTAAACATAAATATCAAAGTAGACAAGATTGTAGAAGCAGTAAAGCAAACACATAGGGATGAGGTTGGAAACTAAATTAGAACATACCAGTTTTAGGGAAACAAGAAAAGAAAAAAGCAGCAATCTTGTAAACCCAAATTGTAAGCAAACAATCAGACGATCTCGGAAGAGAGGGGAGTGTTGAATTGAGAGTGTAAGAGTATTGAAACTGAAAGTGTTCAGTAAGTGATGTCTCTTTTGAAAGTGCAGAAGGGTCATGCCCTTTATAGTGCAGAAAACAAGTTGGAATAGGTAAGAAAATAGTTTTGTAATCAATTACATAAGGTCTCCCTTTGATTAAGGGATTCTGATTTCAGACGGGAAAAATAATTAAGGAAAGGGGTTAATCAAACACTTCTCCAAAGAAGTCAAAGAGGGGTAAATACATAAAGGTCTATTTAAGGACAAGGTTTGATAGCACACGGTTTGTGCAAATAAGGAAAGGAAATTAGTTGTCAGTCAAGAAATCAAAATCGTAAGCTTTGTACGAGTGAACCAAGCCAGGAAAGGTGAGGAAAGGTTTTACTTAAAGAAAATCAGTAACAATCAATCAACCTAAAAAAGATTCTGAATCCAATCATAAGTTGGAAAGCCTTTTGAAGAAAGGTTCAACACACATATAAAAGCATATAGACATGCTTAAACAAGAAAGAATTGTCATGCTAATCAGAAGAGTCTAGTATAGAAGAGTTCAGAGTCATAAACAAAAAGGTTCAAATCCAGTTCATAGACTCAAAATGAGTCTGAGAGAGTCAAGGGTTCAAAGTAGAACCCTAGTCCAAACGACAAATCAACCTCGTCAAAACCCCCAAAATCTAGGGTTTCAAATTCGAATTAGATACAGAGACGAGAGGCCAAGTAATTGAAACAGGCTCAGAGATCTCTTTCAGAGACTCATGAAAAAACAAATAGATAAAATAGCAGGTTCGAAGCAAATAGAATATAGAAATTGATTTGAAGCATAGTGAGGATAGAAGGAACAAGTTTTAAGAAAAGCTTGGAACTTAAAAAAGTCCAGAAGAGAAAAGAGGTAGTATAACACTTAAGAAAACAGTAGAAGAACATGTTTAAAGAGAACTCAAACAAGGTCCAGAAGAAGGCAAAATAAAGAACTAAAAATCATAGTAGAAAATACAGTAGAGGAAAACAGGGGTATCGGAAAAGCCTAGAAAAAGAACACATAAGATATATATATGTGAAAGCATGACACAGAAACACAGTAGAAGAAAGAACGGAGCACAGTAGAAGGACAAGCATGATAAAAGCAAACATAAGAACATAGGAGAAGAACATGCGAGGTAGAAAAAAAAACATAGGAACATATCATACATAGATACACACAAAGAAAAGAAGAAGAAGAGTCAAAAACATTTCGCAACTTTTCAGAAACCCTAAACTGGAGAGAAGTAATTTTTGAAAGAAAAATTAGGGAAAATGTTTTAAAACTCGAGTAGAGCACAGCTATGTCACAGATTTAAGATAGCAATTAGAGGAAACCTCAAATAGCTAGGGTCTCAGAGGAACCCTAGAATGAGAAAGGCTTGGAAAAGGTCCGATCTTGAGTCAGATGAGTCAGAACCAGGCTCGAAATGTTTTGGATATGTCGGAGCAATGTCGGAGAGGCCATGGACCCTTGAATCAGCGAAGATCTGAACGGACCTCATCGAGGTCAGACCTAAAAACTTTGAACACCAAACGTTTAAGAGTGGAGGGTGGTGAGTACAGTCCATTCATGGCCTGAGAAGCCATGGATTCCGGTGAGATGACGTTTGAAAATGGTAGAAGAGAACTAGGGTTTTAGGAACCTTGGAGAAAATTTTGAAAGAGGAGAGTGTTTGAAGGCGGCTGAGAGAAGAGAATGAGGTAGGGTTAGGGGTATGGGCAGATTAAAAAAGGAAAGGGGAAATCATGGCCGTTAATCGAAATGATCAACGGCCTGGATTAAAAGGGAGACGGGCGGGCAGGTTAAACGGGTTAAGGGTTGGGTTAAATTGGATTGGGCTGGTCCGACTTTTGAGTTAGAAATTGGGTCAATTTTAGGCTAAAATTGAAATTTGAAAGGGGCTACAATTGAAATGAAATGAGGCCAAAATTTAAATGGCCAGTTTTCCCTTTTTATTTTATAAAAATAGTAAAAAATAATTTTGAAAGCAAATTAAAGGTACTTGATCATTTAATAATATATAAATATTAATTAAAAAATGTTGGAACCAATTGTATAATTATAAAACGCTATTAAATCTTAAAGTAGGCTAAAATTGCAATTATATGCAATTTAGCTTTTAAAATATCGAATTAATTTGTAAAAAAATATATAAAAATTACCTCCACTATTTTGGTATAAATATGGGAATAAAATAAACTATTCACCAAAATCGATGATTTTGGGAATAATTATTGATTTTGGACAATAAATTGATTAAAAAAATCTTTAAAAATTGAGAAAACACTAAAACACTTGGGCATGTTTATATATGCATATATATGCTATTTTGAAAGTATATGCATGTAAAAATACATAGGGAAAAATTGGGTATCAACAGCTGCCCCTCTTTACCCGGGAAGGATGAAAGAGTTGTCGGGTAAAGATATGATGGCCAATTTGACTTAACGAAATGGTTTGAATAATTTGACCGTGCTCTGGTTTCTGAGCTACCTACATATCCCTGGTCTTACAGGAATTAGGCCATATGTAGTTCAGGGTCCATTGGCGGAATATGTTGATGGGGTTTTACAATAACAAACGCGATATTCAGATTGGGAAGGATAGTTAAGGTCTAATAAGGTCTGCGGGAATTGGAGCAGGATTGCTCCTGCTGAGACGGCTATTGCTAGCCGGTTTACCTATAAATGAACAATGCAAACATATATGGTGCAAAATTTAAACGTGATGCAAGCTCCCGTTGGACCATGAATGTTGTTTTTAGACGGTTAGGATGACGTCCTCAGACCATGACATCCTGGGCCATGAAGCGTATAATAAAGGATTCGCAGGCTATGAAATGATGTTCTCGGGCAATGAGAATGATGCCTCCGAACCATGATGCCTTTGAATAATGATATGCAAGAGATAAGAATGGGGTCCTCAGGCCATGGCATGGCGTTCTCGAGCAATGAAAATGGTGCCTCTGAACAATGACGCCTTTGGACAATTTGGCAATCTTTCAGCCCATGAGATGTGAAAGGTGGCGATATTTCAGCCATGCAGGAATGTAAATAAGGCGACGATATTTCAGCCAAATGCGAGGTAAATAAGTGGCGATATTTCGGCTGATGCAGATGTAAATAAAAGTGGTGATCTTTCAGCCAAATGCAAGGTAAATAAGTGGCGATATTCGGCTGATGCAGAGTAAATAAAGGTGGCGATATTTCAGATATGCAAGAATGTAAATAAAGGTGGCGATATTTCAGCCAATGCAAGATAGAGGTAGAGCTTAACCTCGGAAGGCAGAATGGTAGCCTTATGCAATGCAAGAAATGCAAATGGAGGCAGAGCTTAGTCTCGGAAGGCAGAATGGTAGCCATATGCAATGTAGAGAATGCAGATGGAGACAGAGCTTAGTCTCGGAAGGCAGAATGGTAGCCTTATGCAATGCATAGAATGCAGATGGAGACAGAGCTTAGTCTCGGAAGGCAGAATGGTAGCCTTATACAATGCAGATAATGCAAATGGAGACAGAGCTTAGTCTCGGAAAGCAGAATAGTAGCCTTATGCAATGGAGAGAATACAGATGGAGGTAGAGCTTAACCTCGGAAGGCAGAATAGTAGCCTTATGCAGGAAATAAAAATGGCAACAGAGTTTTCTTAGCTGATAGTGGGTTGTGGTATCGTGATTGCTGGGGATATTATGCCTGCTGGGGACACCGTTGTGTGCGGACAGCAGCTATGAGCAAGTGCAATGGTTTGGAGAGTTGGATTCCTAAACTTTGTGAGTGAGCGTATAGTATATTTGATGATTTTTCAACTCAAGTGCATGCATCCAAAGAAAAAGTTGTGAGTTTGTAAAAAGGGAGGTTAGTTCGTGTCCCCGCTGGCTTTGCATGACCTGCTCGGCTTTGATCTGGTGATATTGTACGTATCATCGGGGTAGCATTGCTAAACAAGGCATAAACATGCATGATTTAGTAAAAGCATAACATAAGTGCATAATTAAGAATAATTTAGATGAACTGATGACTGCGACGTAGTTTAAGACATTGCAACTTCTCTTGCTTCGGAATTTTGAGGGTCCTCCTCAAATTCTGCCCCAGTTTATGGGGCTGCTGCTTCTGACGGCTACTTGCGGCGAATGGCTGAAATCATTTCAGAATTTTGAGGTCCAATTGCGGGGGAAATGAAAATTTTATTGAATTGTGACCGAACCCATAGGGCTGCCTACGTATCCCCTCTTAAATGGGAATCAGGTCAGGCGTAGTTCAAATTTCATCATATAAGGAAAGCATAAAGATTACACATAGTATCGTTTGACTGCATCTGAATTGATCGGCTTTGACTAAACTTCTCCGTCCATTTCTGCAAGCATGAGGGCTCCTCATGTCAGAACCCGGTGAACCATGTATGGACCCTGCCAGTTGGGAGAGAATTTCCCTTTGGCTTCATCTTGATGCAGAAAAATTTTCTTTAACACCAGCTGCCCCAGTGTAAATTGTCTCGGCTTGACTCTTTTGTTGAAGGCTCTGGACATTCTATTCTAATAGAGCTGACCATGGCAAACTGCATTCATTCTCTTTTCGTCTATAAGAGCTAGTTGCTCGTAACGACTCTTCACCCATTTTGCGTCGTTGATCTCTGCTTCTTGTATGATCCTCAAGGAAGGAATTTCTACCTCGGCAGAAATGACCGCCTTTGTACCATAAACCAACATATAGGGAGTCACCCCGGTTGATGTGCGGACTGTGGTGCGATACCCCAATAAAGCAAATGGTAACTTCTCGTGCCACTTCTTATGCTTCTCTATCATTTTCCTTAGTATTTTCTTGATATTCTTATTGGCGGCTTCTACGGATTTGTTCATCTGAGGTCTGTAGGCTATAGAATTCTTGTGTTTGATCCTGAAGGTTTCACACATGGCTTTCATCAAATCACTGTTGAGATTGGAACCATTATCAGTAATGATTGATTCTGGAATTCCGAACCGACAAACGATACGGTCGCGGACAAAGTCTATCACAACTTTCTTAGTTACTGCCTTGTACGATGCTGCTTCAACCCATTTGGTGAAATAATCAATTGCCACTAAGACGAACCTATGCCCATTTGATGTGGCAGGTTCGATTGGTCCAATAACATCCATTCCCCAAGCGGTGAATGGCCATGGCGAACTTGTTGCATTAAGCTCATTTGGAGGCACCTTTATCATGTCCGCATGTATCTGACAGCGATGGCACCTTCAGACATACTGGATGTAGTCCGTTTCCTTAGTCATCCAAAAATAACCAACCCGGAGTATCTTCTTGGCTATGACAAAACCGTTCATATGGGGACTGCAGGCCCCAACATGGATCTCTTCTAGTAGCCTAGATGCTTCCCTTGCATTGACACACCTTAATAATCCCAAGTCAGGAGTCCTCCTATACAGGATTCCTCCATTGTGAAAGAAATTGTTGGATAACCTCTGAAGCTTGTGCTTTTGAATAGCGTTTGCGAGTTCTGGGTATTCTCCTTTTTCCAAATATTCCTTGATATCATGAAACCAAGGTTTCCGTCTGCTTCTCCTTTGACATAAGCACAGTAAGCGGGAAGATCATGGATCCTCACCGAAATAGGATCAATGAAATTCTTGTCTGGATGTTGTATCATGGATGATAGGGTAGCCAGTGCATTGGCGAATTCATTCTGTACCCTGGGAACATGCCGGAACTCTGTCTTTGTGAACCTCTTCCTCAACCCCTATACATGATGTAAATACGGGAGTATCTTGGAGTTCTTAGTCACCCATTCTTCTTGGACCTGATGTATAAGAAAATCGAAATCCCCGATCACTAGCAATTCCTGAATGTTCATGTCAATGGCCATCTTGAGCCCCTAGATACAGGCTTCGTACTCGTCCATGTTGTTAGTGCACGGGAATCTGAGTTTGGCGGACACCGCGTAATGTTGACCGATTTTTGATACTAGGACTGCTCCTATGCCAACTCTTTTGAAATTTGCTGTTTCATCAAAAAACATTCTCCAACCATTATAGGATTCTACAATGTCTTCTCCTATGAACGACAGCTCTTTGTCAGGAAAATACGTCATTAAGGGTTTGTATTCTCTGTCTACGGGATTCTCGGCAAGATGATCTGCCAAAGCTTGTCCCTTGATTGCTTTCTGAGTCACATAAACAATGTCAAATTCACTTAACAGAATCTGCCACTTGGCCAGCTTGCCAGTGGGCATGGGCTTTTGAAAGATGTACTTCACGGATCCATTCTTGATATGAGGTATGTAGTGTATGCACAGAAATAGTGCCTCAGCTTCTGGGCTACAACAGGTGCGTTCCAACAGAGACTATCGGGCCTCGTACGGGGTGAACTTCTTGCTGAGATAATAGATGGCCTGCTCCTTTCTCCCTGTTCCATCGTGCTACCCCAGAACACAACCGAACGCTACATCCAATACTGCAAGGTAGAGCAATAGGGGTCAACTTGGCTCAGGCGGGACCAAAACTGGTGGTGTTGACAGGTACTCATTGATTCTGTCGAAGGCCCTTTGGCAGTCATCAGTCCATTTGGTAGCGGCGTCCCTCTTCAATATCTTAAAGATTGGCTCACAAATGATAGTAGATTAAGCTATGAACCAGCTAATGTAGTTGAGTCTCCCTAGGAAACTCATCATGTCATTCTTGTTCTTTGGCGATGGCAATTCTTGAATAGCTTTGACCTTTGACGGATCCAGTTCTATTCCTCGGCGACTTACAATGAACCCAAGTAGCTTTCCGGCAGGAACCCCGAATGAACCGTTGGCAGGATTTAGTTTCAGGTTGTATCTTCTCAGTTTTTTGAAGAATTTCCTCAAATCTCCCATGTGGTCAGTGGCTTTCTTAGACTTGATGATTACATCATCTACATATACTTCGATCTTTTTGTGTATCATATCAAGGAAAATGGTAGTCATGGCCCTCATGTAGGTGGCCCCAGTATTCTTTAACCCAAATGGCATTATCTTGTAACTATACATTCCCCACGGTGTAATGAAGGCCGTTTTCTTAGCATCTTCTTCATCCATCCAGATCTGATGATACCAGCAAAGCAATCAACAAATGACTGCAACTCATGCTTGGCATAGTTGTCAATTAGAATGTGTATGTTTGGCAAGGGGAAGTCGTCTTTGGGAGTGGACCGGTTGAGGTTTCGGTAGTTGACACAGACTCTGACCTTCCCATCCTTCTTGGGTACTGGCACGATATTGGCTAACTATGTTGGATACTCTACTACTCTGAGAACCTTAGCTTTGACTTGCTTGGTGACTTCTTCCTTGATTTTCAAACTCATGTCAGGCTTGAACTTCATGAGCTTCTGCTTTACCGGTGGGCATGTCAGATCAGTTGGTAGCTTGTGCGCCACAATAGATGTACTCAAACCAGTCATGTCATCATATGACCAGGCGAATATGTCCTCATATTCCTTCAGAAATTCTGTGTATTCTTCCTTTTCTGACGGTGACAAATGAACGTTGATCCGAGTTTCTTTGATATTTTCTGCATCTCCCAGGTTAACAATCTCGGTCTTGTCCAGGTTGGACTTAAGTCTATTCTCAAAATCCTCAACCTCTTTAACAACCTCTTTTGGTATATCATCTTCCTCTGAGTCTGTTTGTTGTGTTGTTTTGTTGCATGTCACAGTCATTGGTTCATCAATATAAGTAATAGTAATACTGTAAATAAAGTAAATAAGAGTAAGATCCATAAGAAAAATCGAAATGCTTTGAAAAATTCCATAACTGTTTTGAACATTGAAGATCTTATTGCGAAATTTTAAAAGGCAAAAGGAAAGTCAACTAGTAAAAATGAAAGATAGTGCATGATGCTTGTTCAGCCTTGCTACCCCGAGGCTTTCCGGGCTCTGATGGTTCTGATGGTCCAGTTATTGAGGCATGCTCCTCTGCTCACTGCCTGTGTGGAAGGGCCTTCCTCCCCCTCCTCCTCGAAAATAACACAACAATCCATATCATTGTCTTCCAAGAACATATTCCTTACTACTGCAAGTGTTTCCTTTTCTTCTGACCCATAGATAACGTCGGCTGGCTGGAAAGTCTGTTCCAAATGGGTATTGGTTTCTCCAGCGGATAGTAAGGACCGCGCCATGGAGGCGACCAGTTGTTGAATTCCTCCCAAGTGTACTCATATCCTAGACCAAATGTGGTGTCATGTTTCTTTAGTTTGATAGGCTTAGCGATTCCTTGTAGGTTCTTTCCAAGTCCCTTGCCAGGTTCGTATCCACTCCAGTTCAATATGCTTTCAATTTTATTATACCACCATTTGTACTTGTCGACAGCGTTGACTCGATCGATGTGGTGATATATCTCCCCACCTATCTTCCTTCTTCCTCCGATTGTTGGGATGGTCTGGTGACTGTATATGGGGTTGCTACCGTCGTTGTGAATGATCACTTCTTGGTGGTTCCACTCAAATTTCACCGCCTGATGTAGTGTTGACGCTACGGCCCCAGCGGCATGAATCCATGGCCATCCCAACAGTAAATTGTAAGATGTTGGCACGTCTATTACTTGAAACTCAACATCGAACCAAGTAGGCCCCATCTGTAAACACAGGCTAATCTCCCCAATAGTAGACCTTTGGGGATCGTCGAAGGCTTTGACGTTGATGGCCCCATCCTTGATCTCGTGCAGGCTCTTTCTCAATGTCCTGAGAGTTACCAATGGACATGTTGAGGCTGGACCCTCCGTCAATCAGGATTCTAGTGATGAAATAATCCTCTTACTACACAGTGATGTGCAACGCTTTGTTGTGACTCAACCCTTCTGGTGGCAGGTCATCTTCATGAAAAGTGATCTTGTGATTTTTCAATACCTACCCTACGATGTTTGCCATTTCTCCTTCGGTGATGTTGCTTGGTACATATGCCTCGCTCAGCACCTTCAATAAGGCATTCTTATGTGCGTTAGAGCTTTGTAGTAGAGCCAGGATAGAGATTTGGGCTGGCGTTTTGTTCAGTTGATCGATGACTAAATTCTCTTTGGCTTGTATCTTCCTCCAGAGGTCGTCGGGCCCAGTTTCAGTGATGGTTGGCCGTCTAGAGGCCTGCTTACTCGACTCAGCTAAATGCTCTGGAGTATAAACCCTGTCGGTCCTTATCATACCCTGTGCCGCAACTGCTTCTCCGAACTTGGTTTTACCTTTCCTTCTTGCCTCGGCTGCGTAATCCCATGGTATGGCTTTTGTGTTGAACGACATTATCGTTGTCATTGCTATTGGAATGGGCACCCTTGATTTAGAAGGTAACACAACAACCTCAAATGGCGCAGGTGCCTTCGGGGACCCAAGCTCCACCTCAATTGATGTTGGCGCCTTTGCAGAAGCAGGTGCTTTGAACTCAAGTGGTATGGACATATTCACCTCGGCTTCCCCGGAAGGCTGAATCTGGGCCACAATCGAGTTAAGGGTGACTGTTGGTTTCTTTGGATCGTCACCTTCTACAATCAACCCGATCGATCCCTTGGGGTCCCAATCATCTTCTATCTCAATCATGTGAACGCCTCCACCCTTGTGGTCTGGTAGAGGGTTGTTGCAGACATTTGGAGTAGGTTCCTTTGCCACGATGATCTTGTTGTCAATCAAAGCTTGGATCTTATCCTTTAGAGAGTGGAACTTATCAATGGTATGCCCTTTCATGCCAGAATGGTATGCACAGATTTTTTTTGGGTTGACCCATTGGGAGGGGTTTTCGGGGGTTATGGCAGGGATAGTGGTGACATAACCAACAACTTTGAGCCTTTCGTACAGCTGGTCAATAGGTTCAGCAATGGCGGTAAACTGTTTGGAAGGTTTGCGGTCGAAATTTGGTCGGGGTGTAGGAAAGTTTTGGCGAGTGGGAGGTGATTGATAGTGAGAGGGTTGAGTATTGTAGGTTTGGTAGACATGTGCGGGTTGGGAATATCTGGGTGAAGTAGGCTGATATGTGGGAGGTCGGGGTGATTAGTAAATAGGTGGTGGAATTTGGTAAGAGGGAGATGGTGCTTGGTAGTTTGGAGTAGGTTGATATGTGAGTGGAGGCATCAGGTAGGTTTGGTATTTGATAGGGAATTTGGTTCTCTGTGCAACCGTTACGGCACTCACGTCCCTTTTCTTGGACGTGCCACCAGACTGTAGAGCCTTGTTTGTAGCCTGCAAAGCCTCAAAGTTTATGACCATACCACTTTTGATGCCTTCCTCGATCCTCTCACCTAACTTGATGATGACGGAAAATTTCTAGCTTTCAATCAGCATCAACCTTTCATAGTACTGCGGGTCTTGAGCTCGGACGAAAAACTTGTTCATTTGTTCCTCTTCTAAAACCGGTCTGACCTTAGCAGCTTCTGATCTCCAATGAGTATCATACTCGCGGAAAGTCTCCGTAGGTTTCTTCTTTAGGTTCTGGATGTAGAAAACATCTGGCACATTCTCTGTGTTGAACCTGAACCTGTCCATGAAATCGGATGCCATACTTACCCAATTCGACCACTTCTTTAGGTCTTGGCTAATGTACCAAGACAGAGCATCTCCTTTCAGACTTCTCATAAAAAGCTTCATGTGAATATTTTCGTCCTTCCCTACTCCGACCAGCTTGTTGCAGTATGTCCTCAAATGGACTATGGGATCCCTTGAGCCATCAAACATCTCGAACTTGGGAGGTTTGTACCCCTTGGGCAGTTCGACATCTGGTTGTATGCAAAGGTCTTCGTAGTTCAATCCCTCGATCCCCTTACTTCCTTCAACACCCTGAACTCGACCAGTCAACTTCTTGAGTTTTGCGGCCAGGTTCCTGATAAGAGAGTCTTTGTCATCAGACTCAGGTGTGCTTGAGACGGGTTGAATGGAGTGTGATATGGTTTCCACATAGATGGGGGTGTTTTGGTGAGTGTGGAGATGATCATTTGTGGAGTTCACCGATTTTGGGATGAGCAGTGGAGTATTGTTGGAAGTGTGGCAAGTGTTGCACTGATAATGGGGGTGGGATGGTTTTGTGGTTTCGGGATCTTTTGTGGAGGTGTAGGGTTTTGAGTGTTAGGAAAGTTGACATTTGGGGTGGTGAGGGAAAGCGACAAGCTTGCCAAATTTCGGACCTGATCAAGTTCCTCCTGAAATTTCAGCAGTTTCTACTCGAGCTGGGACGCACTTTCTTTAGAGACATGAGTACCTTGAGTGAGTTCTACCCGTTCAACCGAGTTTTACTTTCTGATGTTGCTCAAATCTTCCATTTTCCCCTTGTCCTTGTTTCTGATGGGACTAGGAGGAGGAGTGGGTGGAGGGTCATTGGATCTTATGAAGTATGATGATGATGCCAGAGTGCACGAACTAACCTTTGGGGAGGGGAATAAAACAAAAGTAAAAACAAAAGGTAACAAGTTATTGCGGATTATAAGGAAAAGATGTTGCGATGTTTAAACAAATAATGCGAGAATATAAATCGTGTCCTAATTTGGGACCTAGTTGTGCCCGAGGTAGGCCTAGCGACAGGTTGATTTGGAGAACATATAATGCTAAATGCCTCATTTTATTGATATAGATAAGACGATTCCCAAAACGACACTAAATAATAGGAAATAAAATTTCACTAGTGGCCATGGACCTTATTACATTCATAAAACGAAAAGTAAAGACTCCTATCTACTTGGTCCCAGAAGGACCTTCCCCAGACTCGACATTTTTGGCTCCATCGAACAGCTTCACCAGCTCGCGAAGTCCCAGCAGCAAGTAGGCTCTAGCTAGGTGTGAATCCTTGGTTTCTTCATTGGAAACACTATCATCCCCAAGAAATAGAGCATGAAGACAAAGACCCTTCGGTGAAATGCCCCAACGATGTAAGGCCAAACTCATCCGGATAAGTACGGTAGGATTTGCTGTGACCGTACCTTTCGTACAAATAATCAAAGGGAATGTAAGACTCCTTCAAACATGTCAAGTCTGGATTCTTCTTTAAGCCCATCATTTTGAGGAAACCTCTACCCTTGCGATTTTCCGGCATTAACAAACCCGGGGTCTCCCATGGTATACCAGCCATTCCTCCTATTTACTCTAGCAGGGGTGTCATCTCAATCTCTCCAAATCCAAACACAGATCTGTCACAATCGCAGAACAGAGTAGCAGCTTCTATGATTTTGTTGTTGGGTTGGACCTCTAGGAGTGAAGGAAAATTTCCTAGGTATTTCCGGACAAGAGTCTAATCACTGGAGTGAAGATCCTCCCACCAACTTAGCAACCTTGGGTGGATGTTTGTGACCATTCTGAATCTGGGGACTTCGTGCCTCGTGTTTCTACAAGACAAAAGGGTTAGACCCTTAACCCCACCAGACTCGACTGTTAAATACCAATAATTGGCATAAAAGCATTTAGTTCTCCAAATAAATGCACAAAACGTGATAGTGTCGTTTGGGTTTTTGGGAAACCCAGTGGACTTTGGATAAGGCCATCTTAAAAAGTCATTATGCGGACAACATAACTGACTCGGCTAGGTTTGACCATGATGCATGCACAATTAAACAGAGTAAAGTTTCTATGGGGATTTTAGACTGGTACCCTTGAGCGGACAACTCAAGAGGGAAAGGCACGGAACCATCGACTACACCGTTGATCGACTGGTTTTATCGCAAATACGCCTTTGTTGAATTTAAAGGGTGATAATATCGGAAGAGTGCAACCACTCATTATAAGCGTTGCTATGGTATTTGTTTGGCACGAGTGGAATATGATGTTGAATATGCAGTTACAATAACTAAACAAGTTGTCATATATTTGCATGTTATTAAAGTAATAATTATAGTAATTGCTCATAATTACAACAATATTAAAGGAAAGCGGTAAAAGAAATCATTAAGAGAAATAAAGAAAAGAAACAAAGAGCCAAGTCAGTTTTCGAAGTAAGAGAGGGAAATAAATAAAGACATTAAAGACATTTAAAGAGGCATAGAGTCACAAATAGCATGAAATGGTAAAAGCCTTAGATAAATCTCCAGCAGAGTCGCCACGCTGTCGCGCCCCCTTTTTCTCGCGAAATCGGGTTTGTGACATTTGGGAACACAACTCGTTCTCTTTCGGGAATTGGGTTTGAATTGAAGAGTTGCTACGTAATGATTAAAGGGCATTAGGACACTAAGAAGGGTTTGATTTAGAAAACCAAAGATTGGGTAAGGGCTAGAAATTATCCCGAGGGGAAGGTGTTAGGCACCCCTCAGGATCCACTAGTGTGGTTCCCGGCCATGCTACAATTGTGACTTTAAGTACCAAGTAGGCAAATAGAAGTTTCAAATATAAGGGGGTTTTCACATAATGGTTGAAAATAGATTAAAGTTTAAAGAAAACAAAAGGAAGCTGAATTTTTGAAGAAAACAGTTTGAAGATTCTGAAAAATAAACAAGTAAAGGGAGAGGGGGGGTCCTAGGTTCACAAACAATATGGATCACCCCACACAACATCCGGTAATCACTCCTCAAAGAGGGGCTACACGAGATGTTATCGTGTGGTCATTATATCCATATCTACCCTTTCCCACCCCGTTAAGGTATTAAAATGCAGAATGGTTTCGTTACTTATTGCATGCTAGTACCCGCCCCAACCTTATTAGTCCCGGAGGCATTAGGGACTACTAGTCCTAAAGGGAAGGTAGATTTGGGCTTTTATGGTTTCAAAAGGATAAAATTCTAAGGCGACAAACAAAACACAGAAAGCAGATACGGGAAAACACATAACAGTTAAAAGGCTCAAACAGGCCTCCTCACTTAAAGATAAATTGTTAAGCATGTCTTGCATGTACTGGTTATGGTCTGATTAAGCTTAAAAGGAGTGTGAGGCAGATTGATTTATTACATATTTCAGATAAGAAATCCGAATTAGACCTGCCTGCTGGTTGGAATTTAACGAAGTCTGATTCTATTCATCTTATGGCTTGCTTAGGTGACACCTATAGACATGATATCTAATAATGCAGGAGAAATACACTGATTTCAGAAGAAGAATTAATGATCGCAGGAATAGGAGTTCTGCAAGTGTTTAAGCGGTTGTTACTAATTTTAAACTTATAAGCGAGTGGTCGATTCAGATTGGTTGATTACTCCTATAGGCATGCTTTCTAAGTGTTATTGATCTTAATCTTACAGAAGTGCAGGAGTCCTATAGGCATGGTGTCTAAAATACTGATTGTTATTTAAACCTATATATATATATATATATATATACATTTTCCTAGTGATATATACGCATGCAGAATTCAGGAAGCCCTATAGACATGCTCTCTATATGATAGGTAGAAATGCAGAATCCTATAGACATGTTCTCTGTATGATAGGCGGAAATGCAGAACCTATAGACATGTTCTCTATATGAGATGCAGAAGATATATACATGTTCTCTATGTGATAGGCAGAAATGTAGAACCTATAGACATGTTCTCTATATGATATTTATGCAGTACTTATAGGCAAGATTCCTAAGATGCAGAAAGTGTAGAAAAAATGGTTTCTACGCATGAAATGCTGAAGTGAGAGCAGGATACGATTGCAGAAGTAAATGCCTATGATCATGATATCTACCCTTATGCATACATGAGTGACCCTCCCCTTTTAACTAAAAACCCCAAAAGTTATTACAAATTATTACAGCCCAGAATGAATAAAGAAAAGTAAAATAAAATTACATCAGAAAACTAAAAATCCCAACCAAGGAGAGCCTGATTCAGACTTCTATCTGAAGCATGAAGTAAACCAACTCCAAAGATCAGATTCCAAAGCGTTTCTCTTACTTGGGATGTGTCAGAGTTCCCTAAGAGTCTCAAGTGGACTCCAGGCAGTGCTTACAACCAAATATATTATAGGATTGAATCATAGTGCAGTGTGGAAGTGCCAACCCTCAAATGTCCAAGTTCAAAGGGAACTCCAGGTCCCAAAGGAAGGCTCATAGGAGGGGGCAGAACGTAGAATCTAAGAGAGAGTACAAGTGCATAGAGGGGATTTTGGGGAAGGCCAAGACAGGCTGGTGGTCATACCCAGTAATTAGGAGTGTTGGCACACCCCAACTGACCTGTTAGCCATATTATTTGGGAGTTAGGATCCATTGAAGGATCAATTCTAGACATGAGCAACAATTTGGATGTTGTCATGCCTGAACTTTGACTAAAACACATAGAAGAGAATAAGGGTATGGGGGAATTCACAACAACAATAGATGCAAAGAAAATAGCATATTCAATACTGAACATAAATAGCAAAGTAGACAAGTTTGTAGAAGCAGTAAAGCAAACACATAGGGATGAGGCTGGAAACTAAATTAGAACCTACCACTTTCAGGGAAACAAGAAAAGAAAAAAATAGTAGTCTTGTAAAGCCAAATTGCAAGCAAACAGTCAGAAGATCTCGGAAGAGAGGGGAGTGTTGAATTGAGAGTGTAAGAGTATTGAAATTGAAGGTGTTCAGTAAGTGATATCTCTTTTGAAAGTGCAGAAGGGTCGTGCTATTTATAGTGCAGAAAGCAAGTTGGAATAGGTAAGAAAATAGTTTTGAAATCAATTACAGAAGGTCTCCCTTTGATTAAGGGATTCTGATTTCAGACGTGCAAAATAATTAAGGAAAGTGGTTAATCAAACACTTCTCCAAAGCAGTACAAGAGGCGTAAATACATAAAGGTCTATTTAAGGACAAGGTTTGAAAGAACACGATTTGTGCAAATAAGGAAAGGAAATTAGTTGTCCGTCAAGAAATCAAAATCGTAAGCTTTGTACTAGTGAAACAAGCCAGGAAAGCGGAGGAAAGGTTTTACTTAAAGAAAATCAGTAACAATCAATCAACCTAAAAAAGATTTTGAATCCAATCATAAGTTGGAAAGCCTTTTGAAGAAAGGTTCAACACACATATAAAAACATATAGACATGCTTAAACAAGAAAGAACTGTCATGCTAATCAAAAGAGTCTAGTATAAAAGAGTTCAGAGTCATAAACAAAAAGGTTCAAATCCAGTTCATAGACTCAAAATGAGTCTGAGAGAGTCAAGGGTTCAAAGTAGAACCCTAGTCCATATGCCAAATCAACCTCGTCAAAACCCCCAAATTATAGGGTTTCAAAGTCGAATCAGATACAGAGACGAGAGGCAAAGTAATTGAAATAGGCTCAGAGATCTCTTTCAGAGACTCATGAGAAAACAAACAGATAAAATAGCAGGTTCGAAGCAAATAGAATGTAGAAACTGATTTGAAGCATAGTGAGGATAGAAGGAACAAGTTTTAAGAAAAGCTTGGAACTTAAACAAGTCCAGAAGAGAAAACAGGTAGTATAACACTTAAGAAAATAGTAGAAGAACATGTTTAAAGAGAACTCAAACAACGTCCAGAAGAAGGCAAAACAAAGAACTAAAAATCTTAGTAGAAAATACAGTAGAGGAAAACAGGGGTATCGGAAAAGCCTAGCAAAAGAACACATAAGATAAATATGTGAAAGCGTGATACAGAAACACAGTAGAAGAAAGAACGGAGCACAGTAGAAGGACAAGCATGATAAAGGCAAACATAAGAACATAGGAGAAGAACATGCGAGGTAGAAAAAGAAAACATAGGAACATACCATAGACAGATACACACAAAGAAAAGAAGAAGAAGAGTCAGAAAAACATTTCGCAGCTTTTCAGAAACCCTAAACCGGAGAGAAGTAATTTTTGAAAGAAAAATTAGGAAAAACGTTTTAAAACTAGAGTAGAGCACAGATATGTCACAGATTTAGAAAGCAATTAGAGGAAACCTCGAATAGCTAGGGTCTCAGAGGAACCCTAGTATGAGAAAGGCTTGGAAAAGGTCTGATCTTGAATCGGATGAGTCAAAACCAGGCTTGAAAAGCTTTGGATATGTTGGAGCAAGGCCGGAGAGGCCATGGACCCTTGAATCGGCGAAGATCTAAACGGACCTCATCGAGGTCAGACCTCAAAACTTCGAACACCAAACGTTTAAGAGTGGAGGGTGGTGAGTACAGGCCATCCAAAACCTGAGAAGCCATGGATTCCGGTGAGATGGCATTTGAAAATGGTAGAAGAGAACTAGGGTTTCAGGAATCTTCGAGAGAATTTTGAGAGAGGAGAGTGTTTGAAGGCGGCTGAGAGAAGAGAATGAGGTAGGGTTAGGGGTATGAGCGGATTAAAAAAGGAAAGGGGAAATCGTGGTCGTTGATCAAAATGATCAACTGCCTGGATTAAAAGGGAGTCGGGCGGGTTGGTTAAACGGGTTAAGTGTTGGGTTAAATGGGATTGGGCTGGTCCGATTTTTGAGTTTGAAACTGAGTCAATTTTAGGCTAAAATTGAAATGTGAAAGGGGCTACAATTGAAACGAAATGAGGGCAAAATTTAAATGGTCAGTTTTCCCTTTTTATTTTATAAAAAATAGTAAAAAATAATTTGAAAGAAAATTAAAGGTACATGATCAGTTAATAACATATAAATATTAATTAAAAAATGTTGGAACCAATTTTATAATTATAAAACGCTATTAAATCTTAAAGTAGGCTAATTATATACAATTTAGCTTTTAAGCTATCAAATTAATTTGTAAAAAAATATATAAAAATTACCTCCAATAAATTTTGGTATAAATATGGGAATAAAATAAATTATTCACCAAAATCGATGATTTTGGGAATAATTATTGATTTTGAACAATAAATTGATTAAAATCTTTAAAAATTGAGAAAAACACTAAAACACTTGGGCATGCTTATATATGCATATATATGCTATTTTGAAAGTATCTGCATGTAAAAATACATAGGAAAAAATTGGGTATCAACAACATTGCCACTGCGTCGGCAGGTAAGGCAACAGTAGGTACAACAGTTGGCGCTAGTGGTGGAGGAAGAGTCCATCTTCTAATTTGATGAACCCCAACTTGACCTCCACCCCGGGTAGCACCACGTCTAGCACCATGTCCAGCAGATGAGGGTGTGCGTGTCCTGGCCATCTGCGAAAGAAATATTCCAAAGTCAATCTCAAGTTATCTTAATGCACGATCAAAGAATGAAAGAAGGGAAAACATTCCTAGATGTTCAGTAGCCTCGAGATCACAAGTATGGGAGCCTACAAGACTCTACTAAACATTGCTCCGTGACTCGGGACTTAAAGCCTAAGCTTTGATACCAACTTTGTCACGACCTAATTTAGGATCGTGACCGGCGCTTAGGAGCAAGTGCTCCCAAGTAAGCCTCATCGGTATTTTACAGAAAATCGGACAGAGTTTCCCCTGTTTTTGAACTATCCCAAAACTTTTCCCTGTCTCAAATCAGCAACCAAATATCCTAATAGCAATTCAATTGACAACGACTTTATCAATTAACTAAAATAAATATCGACCTTTAATATTCCACCCACTAACAACTAGAAATACTACTTTATCTCCAAATTTGATAAGAATGGGTAATACTCAACATAAGTCTATAATAACGAAGAAATACTCAAGACACTAAAAGAATGACCATGGAGCGACTCTAAGAGTTCAAAGAAAAGAGTATAACAATAAATAAAATATTCGCCCACGCGAACAAGTGCGAAGCTCACCAAGAACTATCAACCTGTGCGCTCTAATCAACGAAATCCTCGCCTGCATCAACTTCTGTCTCTGTAAAAAAAACTAGAGGGGAATGAGTCGCTAGCTCAATGAGTAATAACACTTAACCACAACTGTTTTAATTTGGGGACAAGTCAGAAAACATGCTAGTATATCAAACAGAAAACAACATAAAAATGCCTTTTCAGAAACTATAAATAATTTTCAGTCTCATCATGTTTTTTTTTTGTAGTATAATACAAATACAATTCAGTAATAAGCTCAGTAATTACTGTATAATATCAATTTTCACATTTGGGAGGTTTCCATGAACGGATCATGTAATCGGTATAACTGTGGACTTCTTTGCAAGAAGTCAAATATAATGGCAGTCCCTACTCGAGGGAAAATCGGTAACGGTATGCTAGTTCTACCTTCCCACTAGTGAGGGCTATAACTGTACTCTGTAATCGATAAATACAAGGTGCACCAGGTCTAACGAACCCGCCATTAGCTACGGGATCCTTCAAAGTCTACTCACATTTATACTTGTCTATGTAATTCATATATACTCATAGGAAATATTTTAAAACAATATAGGGCATTTCAGTTCTTATCAAATCATGAAATTTCATTTCAATAACAGTAAATTCAAGTAACGGTAAAACATATCTAGTAACAATAAAAATATTTAGGTTTGCCGGTAACCGTCTCAAGTAAATTGTTTAGAACTATATCAAGTAAAGGACTTGTCCCACATGCAATTTCAAAGAATCGATAACACATTTATTTTAAAAATCATATTTGAACCATGCAGGTTATCAAACACAAGTTGTGGTAAGATTACTACTCACAGTACTCATTCAGAAATACCAAATGCTTCACCTCGAGCAAATCATACAACTTCCTCCAATCAATCTATAATTACATAATATCGATCTCATGTTAATTGCCTCATTTAGGCTAAATCCATCACTAATTTAGAATACTCAATCAACGGGGTTCATGTTTGAGTCTTTGTTTGTGGATTTATATTTAATCATAGAACTAGTCCATAATTCTATCAATTTCAAACTATTTAGTATAATTTATTCCTCTAAAATTCGACTTATCTGTGCTTAAACCAAACCTTTATAGCCTTATTATCTCCATCGTAAGTGTATTTTTTTTATAGGAGAAAGTTGATATTGAATTCTTTTATACTATATGAAATTGCATAGATGCAGTGAAATAATTCAACAGATAAGAAGAAGAAGGTTAACCTCTTGAATCGAAGGAGAACTTTAATACATTCAATATCAAGTCCCAATTCTTCTTAAAGCCTTTGTCTAAAGTTTTGTTCTTCTTCCTCTCTTTTCTTATTTTCTCTTTCTTGCCTTCTCGGTTTTTTTTTCTCGTTTTCTTGAAGCGGAATGCTTCGTCCCTTTTCCCCTTGACTTTTTTTCAATTTGGCAGATTTTTCTAACCCTTGTGACTTATGTCACGTTAATGGGCTAAGCCCACTTGTATTCTTTCTTCTTCTTTTTTTGGTTTCTTTTATTTAGTTTTATTGTTTGTTTGTTTTTTTGTAGTAGTTTCTTATTATTATTATGCTAATGACCAATGCACCCTTATAAAAATATAGTGTATTACATTAGTTGTGGTCGCAGAAGCGTAAATGTTTTCATAGAAGCAATGCCATATAAGTGGCTATTTTCTTTTACATACGAACAATGTTGGAAAGAAGCTATATTTTCGAGGTTTGGTCATTTTATTCTCATTTATGAGACTTGGAGCTCGGTTTTGGGCGACTTTGAAGAGGAATTTCACCACACGAATAGGGTAAGCATTCTTAACTCAAATTTTTATTATAATTCATGAATCTATTCTCGTTTTTAGCATTTGGAGGATAATTCAAAAGAAAAATTTAGGGGGTTTTGTATAAAGTTTCAGAGAGTGAATTTTTTTGTTTTAAACATCGATTCATAATCGGATTTGAGTAAAACTAGTATGGTTAGACTCGTAATTGAATAAATTGCCGGATTTTGTGAGTTTTATCAGGTTTCGAGGTACAAGCCCGGGTTTGACTTTGGTTGACTTTGGGGTTTTGATTAATAATTCGACCTTTATCATTTGAAATTATTTCATTAGGCATTATTTGATGTTCTTGAGTTATTTTTGGCTACTTTCGAGCCTTTCAAAGGTCGGTACGCGTGGAATGGCATTTTTGGAGTATCATTTGGCGTGCTCGATATTTGATTCGGCTTGTTCGAGGTAAGTAAGACTTCTAAACTTGGTGCTTAGTGTATGAACCCCTGAATATGCGTTTTATGTGTTTGGTGTTGAGGTTACGCAGGTGATAGGTGATGGGCGTGTGGGCGTGCACCATGTGAATTATGACTCGATTATTTTTGTGGTATTGTGTAGTTACCTAATCTTATTTGTATTCAATGAAATATGTGCTAGAGTAATTGAGTTGTGATTCATGTTAGAAACCATGATTAGGATATATGTTTATTCTGTTGGGACCCACTAAGGTTATATATGCTGCTGAGTTATTTGCTTAAATTTACATAGTCATACACATTCATTGGCATATCATATCTCAGTCTCTGTTTCTATTTATTGGTACTTCATATCATAATTTTGGGCTAATTTTCATGACATTGTGAGCCTGAGAGACTGGAGGGATTGATGACTAAGTGAGGTCGAGGGCCTGATTGTGAGGATATTTATAGGATCGGGCTGCACGCCGCAACATGCTTTATTGATTCATGCCATGATTGGATTATTATAGTGCTTGGGCTGAATTTGCCCCTCCGAAGTCTGCACACCCACAGTGAGTGTAGGTACCTATTGAGTGCGAGTGCTGAGTGCGAGTACCGAGCACGAGTGCCCTTTGACTAGGAGGATTGAGTGAGTGTGAGGACTGAGTGATTGGGAGGACTAAGTGCATTGATACTCTGAGATTATGCACATGGATTTATCATTTCATTGTATTACAGTTGGCATGCATACTTGATATACATGCATAAAGATGCATTTCCTCATGCTATACTATTTTGTGACATTCATGATTTCACGGTCATATTGACATGTAGGCATAGAGAAGTATTTTCCTCATGCCATCTAAAAATGAAACATCTTAATTATTGTTGGAAGATTTTTGGGAAAAGTCACAATTTTCAAACTTACTCACATTTTTGGTGTTTATGGAGAAAGATTTGGGATTTACTGTTATAATTGAAAAGAATGCCTATTTTCCGTAACTATGAACAAGTAGAGTTATTTTTGTACCATCTTTATTTTATTGTTATGAACTATTGTCGGTTATTTGAGTTGGACTCTGACCCTTTTTCCATCTTGTCACTACTTTCAACCTAAGGTTAGGTTTGTTACTTATTTAATACATGGGGTCAGTTGTACTCATACTACACTTATGTACCTTGCGTGCAGATGTTGGATGTTAATGTTGTTGTGTATGGCGGGAACTGGACTTGAAGATGTACCTGAACTCCGGTCATAGCTGCCTCTCATCCTTGGTAGCTTTAGAATTTTTAATCTGTTCATGTATATTTCAAACAAATGATGTATTTATTTCATACCGGCTTTATAAACTCTAAATCTTAGAAACTCATGATTTGTACAACATGTCTTCGAGAATTCTTTGTATAATAGTCCAGTTGTATTATCATGGCTTCTCTCAACAAATCTCATTTGAATTGGTTTATTGTTAACTAACTAACCAAGTGGGTTGGGTTAGGTGCCATCACGGCTAGTTGGATTTTGGGTCATGACATCGAGGCCTCAAATCACGTAATACAACATCGAAACCATGAATCATACCTCAATTCAAGCCTAAGGAACTAATCCAAATTTTCAAATTCAAAATTTATGCCGAACATGCCTAAACAACTCAAAATGACCTCAAATTTTGAATGTAAGTCCCAAATAACAAAATGCACCTTACCCAACTCCCGTAACAAAAATTCGAACCCGATATTAACAAAGTTAACTCTCGATCAAACCTATCAACCTTCTAAACCTTCAATCTTCCAACTTTTACCAATCAAGTCAAAACAACCTAGGAACCTCCAAATCTAAATTTGGACATATGCCTAAGTCCAATAATATACAAAGCTATTGGAACCATCAAAACATCATTCCGGGGTCGTCTACACAAAAGTCAAACTTCGGTCAACTCTTAAAACTTAAGCCTCCCGCCAAGGGACTAAGTGTCTCAATTCAATACAAAACTCCCCCAAAACCAAACCAACCACCTCGTGAAGTCATGTAATCACAAGTACACATATAGAGAGCTTCAAAAGGGGAAACGAGGCTCAAATACACAAAAGACCGGTCGGATCGTTACATTCTTCCCCTCTAAAACAAATGTTCATCCTTGAATGAGTATAAAGACATACATGAAGTGCAAAAAAGGTGAGTATCTCGGCTCCACATATCATGATCGGTCTCCCAAGTTGTCTCATAGACCGATTGAACTCTGCACTGAACCTACACCGATGCAATGTTCTTTGACCTCAACTTCTGGACCTGCCTGTCCAATATAGCAACCGGCTCATCAACATAGGTCAAATCCTTGTCCAGATGCACTAAGCTGAAATCTAACACATGTGATGGATCATCATAGTACTTCTGGAGTTTGAAATTAGGGAACACCTAGCGAACTCCCGATAAGTTGGGTGGCAATGCAAGTATGTATGCCACCTCACAAACTCTCTCAAGAATTTTAAAAGGACCAATATACCGAGGGCTCAACTTGTCCTTCTTCCCGAACCTTATCATACCTTTCATGGGCGAAACTTTGAGTAGAACCCTCTCATCCACCATGAATACCATATAACAAGCACTCCTATAGGCATAACTTGTTTGCTTGGATTGTGCTGTACGAAGTCGATCTTGAATCAACTTCACTTTTTCCAAAGCATCACGAACCAAATCAGTGCCTAACAACCAAGCCTCCACAGGCTCAAACCAACCAATCGGAGAATGACATCGCCTCCCATATAAGGCCTCATATAGAGCCATTTGGATACTCGATTGTTAGTTGTTATTTTAGGCGAATTCTGATAGTGATAGAAAATAATCCCACTGATCCCCCAATTAATGACACAAGCTCGTAAAATGTCCTCCAAGATCTGAATAGTGCACTCTGACTGCATGTCCATCGGTGGATGAAATGTCGTACTTAGCTTGACCTGTGTACCCAACTCACACTGCACGACTCTCAAAAAATGCAATGTAAATTGTGTGCCTTGATTAGAGATAATAGACACCGGCACACCACGAAGGCGAACAATCTCACAAAGATAAATCCGAGCCAGATGCTTTGAATAGTCGGTGTCATGAGTTGAATGAAGTGTGCGCACTTGTTCAGTCTATCCACAACGACCCACACTGCATCAAATCTCCTCAAGTTCTGTAGAAGTCCAACTATAAAACCCATAGTGATACGCTACCACTTCCACTCCGAAATGTCAAGCCTCTGAAGCAAGCCACCCGGTCTCTGATGCTCATACTTAACTTGATGATAGTTCAAACACCAAGCGTTATACTCCACAATATCTTTCTTCATTCTTCTTGACCAGTAGTGCTGCTTCAATTCATGGTACATCTTTGCTATTCCCGGATGAATGGAATACCGCAAACTATGGGCCTCTGCAAGAATCGACACCCGCAACCCATCCACATTGGGCAAAAAAATCCAATGCTAAAGCCTCAATACCCCACCATAACCAATAGTCACCTCCTTAGAATCAATGTGATGTACTGTGTCGTTGAGGACAAGAAAGTGAGGATCATCATGCTGATGCACCTTGATGCGCTCAAACAAAGACGATCGTGACACAACACAAGCAAGAATCTTAATAGTCTCCAAAAAATCCAACCTCACTAATGTATTGAAAAAAGCCCGAACATCCAAAAACTAATGGTCTCTCCCCAGCTAGGATAAAAGCAATAATACCCATGCTCTCAGCCTTCCTACTTAAAACGCCAGCCACCACATTGGCCTCCCTGGGATGATAAAGAATTGTGATATCATAGTCTTTTAGTATCTATAACCACCACCATGATACTTTTGGAACCTCTCTAACCTCTTTTGCTCCTCCTCTGAAGCCACTGGCCTGACCCCAGGCTGAACCGCAATTGTGGGCTACACCGGTATAACACTCGGAGCCTAATCAACATGAGCCCGCTGCTCTAAAGTACGAGCAGCAAAAGTCTGAGCTCTTTCCCTAGCCTATGAAGTAGCTTGTGCAATCGAGATCAACCCCGCCTGAGCCAAAGTACCAAACGTCCTCAGAAAGTGTGCTAAAGTCTCCTTAAGTCTAAGGGTAGCACTAGGTGCCTCGGGTTCCTGCTCCCCAATCGGAGCTATTGGTGGCTTCTCAGTTGCTGCTCAAGCAGGTTCCCTAGCTATAGCATGTCTCACCTCGGCCTATACCTCTACCTCGGCCCCTAGCAACATCAGCCCTGGGGCAGCAACATTAATAAGTGAAGCTCGCGTCCTCAGCATATGGTAAAGAATAGAAAGACAAAGGCTTAGATTCCGAAATCTATAATTTCTCACAATAAGGAAAGAAAGAAGTGAAATTTCCTAATAGTTCTGTAGCCTCCCGAAGATAAGTAAATATGTCTCTATACCGATCCACAAGATTCTACGAAATGTGCTTATGACTCGTAGAACCTATGAACCTAGAACTTTGATACCAACTTGTGAGGATCCAAAATCCCACCTTAAGGATCGTGATGGCACCTAGCCTCTAAGACTAGGTAATCCTATCACACAACAATATCAAGCAAATTATAAAAATGTTAAATATTAAATAAAATCTGAGAAATGACATAATATAACCAAAAACGGGGCTACAACAGTCATAAATCCCAAAAATCAATAATACTAAGCCATAAGCTCTACAAAGAATACATAATAAATCTCAAAGTGTACAACATTATTTGAAATACATAAACAATAATGAAGCAACTAAAGAGGATGACTTCGAGGCCTGTGAGTAGAACATCAGGTATACATTGAAGTCTCCAACAGCTCGACACCATTCTCTAACGACTAGCACCATCTGAGGTACCTGGATGTACATAAACAATGTGAAAAACGTATTATTATGAGTACACAGTTGTTGTTACTCAGTAAGTATCAAGACTAACATAGGTGGAGTAGTGACAAGGTTCAAGTCAAGACACTCACTAGTAAAATAACCCGTGAGAGATATCAATATAAAACTAACATAAAAAACATGACAGAATAAACAACCAAGGGTGGGGCATGTGATAACCGGGAAAATCGACCAACAACTCATAAAACACAAAATTAAGTCATTTAAGGAAAACAAAGATATGCTCAAAACTGTCACGCCCCAAACCTGGGGGGCGAGACCGGCATCCAGTGCCTCACCTATACTTCCGTACCAACTTGCAACTAAGGAACTTTGAATATATGATGTCATACTTTGGTCATGGTCCACATTGCAAGACAAATGCGAATGCTAACTAAATGTCAATATAAATCTGGGTTGACTATGCCGTCATAATTATTACGACTGACAAACCAACCAAATATACATACAAGGCCTGTAAGCCCTACATACTGCAACTCCGAAAGGCATGGAGCTTACCGATCAAGATGAACTCGGGCAACACTTAATGAGGAGGTCTACCCGTCTGTCTGTCTGAACCTGCATGCATAAATGCAGCGCCCCCAGAAAAGGGACGTCAGTATAAAATAATGTACCAAGTATGTAAGGCAATATACTAAAAGGTGAACTGAACTAATAATATAATGAGTGAAAACAACTAGAAGTCAAAGATAATCTGAAGATGTGCTTACTTGTTGATACTGACTCAACTCTCTCAATATAATAAGTAAAATAGTTTTCCGACCTTATAAGGCTCGGTATATATATATAACTGCTCTGTCGTAGTAGGCTCACTCATAGGCGCTCGTCCATACTAGGCTTTGTATCTCGACCAACTGGGTTCTCTCATAGGCGATCGGCCACAGTAGGCTCGGTATATAACTTATCATCTGATAAGAGGTTGCCCAATAGGGGCCTGCCCATCGATTATAGCTCGATGGTAATGAAAATACTGTAATATTGTATATATAGACTCTCCGTTCTCTTGACTGGAAGAAGGAAATACTCAATTAAATATTGTAACTTACAAGACTAGGAAAATATATGTAAATTCCGGGATATGAATTTTTCTTTATGCCTCGTTATCAAACTCATGTAATTACTGGATCATGCAAAATGAAGGAAGAGTTTATCCTTAACATACCTGGAGTAGGTAAAAATTCATATAATATTCTTGAAAAAGATTGCACCGTACTCCTTTAGAACTGTAAAATCTTACGTTGCTAATATACTCCTTCACAAATTTACTCATTGTAGACATGTGATTTTTGACCCTCCCCAAGATTTTTTATATTTTAGCATGTAAATATTTAATTTATGCCTAATATAGCTAGTTCAACTCATTTTGACTCTTTTACTTTATTTTATTATAAGAAAAATAAAAATTACAAAAAATATTTTAGTTTATGTGTTTTTCATAAATTTTAAAAAAAAATATAATACAAAAAATAGTACCTTATTTTTATCTTTATATAATTTCGAAAACACAAAAAATAATTTCATGTTTAGTTTAATTAATTAGGATTAGCTTTGGCATTGTGTAGTATTTCAAATCATAAAAATATAAAAAATATATATATTGCTTCTGCATTTATATATATATATATTGCATCTGCATTTAGGATTTTATTTTACATATTTTAGATTAATTAAGTAAGTTGTTGTTTGACAAAATAGAAAAAATCATAAAAATAGTCATGTTGCATTTTGCTCTTTAATTTTTGAATTTTGGCAATTTCCTTTTAATTTGATATTTAATTAGTTGGGATAATTATTATTTTGAGTAATTAATCTAATTTGGTAGGCTGAATCTTGGGTCAATTTGACCCATTTGATTTTTGAAGTAATTAACATGGGGTTTTAAGTGTAGTCTAGGGATTGTTTAAATTGGTGAGTCTTACCTAACTAATTAGGAAGCTTCTAGAGTGGTGGGGTTGGGAGTGCATTATTGAATAGAGTAAAGAAAAGGATATGAGTGGAGAACACCTCACAAAAGGGAACAATAAATCTGGGGGGCTGTCGTTCTTCGTCTCCGTCCTCTCACCCCCTCCCCGTCTCCGTCCTCTCAAAAATGAACCACTGTCGTTCTCTTCTTCTTCAGTAACAACTAGCAACCGGCAGAAGACAACACAAAATAACACTTGGGATATGGACTGAAATCTAGAGCTGCGCCGAATACATGACACATGACCTCCCCCCTCCCCTATTGGACTTCGTCATCTTCAGGCTGAAGCAACAGTCCAGCCACCGACGACACCCCATCTTCTTTGTCTACCAAAAAAAACGTCCAAGTCTGAATTCAAAAGAGAAAGTTGGATCGAGTCGAGTTCGTCGAGTTCGTTGGGTCTGTTCAGTTTGGTTTGAGATTCTGGCGGAGGTCCATGACCGTCTCATGTTCGTTCGAGGCTTTGTTCACAGTTGGTTTCTAAATGTAAAGAAAGTTTATCGCGTAAGGTCTATTCTTATACTTATTTTACCTCTATTTTCTTTTGTCAGTTTACTTAATGGGTTTTGTTCTGCGGTTGCTCTTCGGATTAACTTCCCTTTCATTATGTAGTCTTAGTAAATTTAGTTCGTTTTATGCCGTGGGTGGATTTGTTAGATTCATGTTTCAGCTCACCATTTATTGCTTGGTCTTGTTACATGTTAATTTGCCATTTTATTTCTTTAAAGTTAATGCATGTGAATCGTGTTTATTTAAAAGGAACATTTAGGTTGGTAACAGTTTTGTTTGTAATTATCATGTTATTGTTTATTTTGGGATGGGAATTCTAATGTTAGTTTAAAGTTAATTGAGAAAGAAAGAAGGTAATAGATTGGGGGACAGAGGGTTGACTATTAGACTAGACCATTAGGCCGTAAGCATGGGAAATAAACCAATTATGAACATCCTAACTTGCTTTAGGCGCGATTATTATTAAATATCGTGGCTATGGGTACGGTTTCTCATGGCATAGTCATGATATCTTATCTCCAATTCGAGTGCGCATTTATGTGACTGGAATCCAAATCTCAACAATGTTAAAATATGTCGAAAGTCACAGGTGCATTTATGTGAGGTGGTTCGAGGCGTGTCTTAATAACGTTGAATCTTCCTAAAAAAATATTTAAATAGAAGTGGTTAAGTAAAAATTTGCACATAGGTTCATAATTGTTTAAAATCAGATAATTAAGCTGAATATAACAGTTCAGCGACCGTGCTAGAACCACGGAACTCGGGAATGCCTAACACCTTCTCCCGGGTTAACAGAATTCCTTACCCGGATTTCTGGTTCGTGTACTGTAATACAGAGTCAATCTTTTCCTCGATTTGGGATTTGAACTGGTGACTTGGGACACCATAAATCTCCCAAGTGGCGACTCTGAAACTTTTAATATAAATCCCATTTCGATTGTCCTTTAATTGGAGAAACGCCCTTATTTATACATCTTTCCGGGGGTGTAGGTAAAAAGGAGGTGTGACAGCTCTGGCGACTCTGCTGGGGACGAACCCAGAATCTCTGGTTCAGGGTTCAAGAATTCGAGCTTAGGATAATTCTTATATTGGGCTTTATTTATTATCTGGTCTTATTTACATGTTTGGGCCTAATGTGCTAAATGTTGCTTTTTGCCGCTTTGATATTATCTGAACTGTATATAAATTGCTACGAAACCCCTCTCGTCTCTCTCCCGAGGACTGCACGTTGATCGTGACTTCTTTCTGTTAGAGTCCTTTTCCAAATAGAACGAGGTTCGGACAAGTTGCAAAGCCGGATGTTCTTTTGGTTACAGGTACGCAGCCCCCCCTCGGCTTGAGTTTTCTGCTCAGGTAAGTCATGTCTAGAACAAATAAACCCAGGTTTTTAAACCTAGTATAACAATACCTCATGCCGGATCCCTATTAGGAACGTTTGTTTGCATCATGTGCATTTTGACTTTCGAGACTCAACACAGGAGTTGGGTCTGTCTAGGACAGGTGTACCCAAAATAACAGACCATCTTGATGCATCCTATGTGCTACATGTTGCATTTCTTCGAGGGTAAAGGGGTCATTTGGCGGACTAATGATAGTTGAGGGCAAATGAAAAAAAAATGGAAAAGAAAAGAAAAAGAGAGGGTGAATTATGAATAGAGTGGGCCCCAATTATGTTTTCTGTCACATTTTTTGTTAAGGAAAAAGAGCTTGAAAATTCAAAAGAAAGATTTTGCACTTTTTCATCGTTTTCGAAAATAAAAAATCAAAAAAAAAATCAAAAAAAAAAAAGTGGAAAAGAAAATCCAAAAAAAAAAGATGTTGCATGTTTCATCATTTTCAAGGAAAAGATTAAAAAAAACTATATTTTCTCTAAATTAGCTATTTTGTTTTAATTCTCGCCAGTATTCAAATTGCCCGAACTACGCATACCTGATTCTCGTCTTTCGGGGCATGATACGTAGGCAACCCACATAGGGTTTGGTCTTCCTAGTGAGATTAGGTTCTTGGCTTCGCGGGATCTTAGCCAAATCTTGCATTTTTAGCCACTTTTAGCCACATAGGTTAATTTTAGAAAATAGTCGCAACCATGCCTTGCATGTGTCTAGTAGGGAATGTTATTGTCTCACATAGTGTTGGTTTAAGTTTTCTTATACAGGTGTGGATTTACTTACTGGAGTTTGGGCATGACAGATACCCCAGGATCACTGCATTCAGAAGTTGCTCGAGGAGTCATTTTATATTTTTGAGTCAATTGTTCATGTTTTACTTTCTAGTCATGTATAGTAGTATTCGGCCTTTTAGGTGATGTTAGAGTTTGTAATAGTCTAGTTAAGTTTGTAATTGTGTTACAAGTAAAAAAAAAAAGAAAAAAAGAAATTTTGCGTTTTTATATTTTCATTATAAGTTTTCTTTAGAATACTAATTCTATAAATGAAAAAAAAATTCCTTTGAGGTTGTTTTTCATTTAGGCAATTAATATTAAAATAAAAATTGCTTTTACATTTCCTTTAGTATATTAAGACCAAAAATTCAAAAAAAAAAAATTTCTTTAGTATCTATTTAAAAATAATTCTTTTAAGATATTAAATCCAAAATTCCAAAAAGATTTTCTGTTGAGGTTTTTTTTTGGGAAATTGATGAAAAATGACTTGAAAAAAAATCTTTTATTAGAATTTTAGGACATTGTACATATAAGAAAAAGAAAACAATAATACTTTTTCTTTGGTTTATTTTCAGAGTTTCTTCCTTAAGTAATCAAAAATTCAAATCCAAAAACAGTTTTTTTATCTTTTTCATTTCTTGTTTCGAACTCTTTTCTTCAGGATATCAAGTGAAAATTCAAAATATTTTTCTTTGGTCTAGTCTTTAGATTTCCTTCTTAAAAAAGAAAAAAAATCAAAAGAATATTTTTCTCTTGTAGGGATTTTCCTTAATAATTTCTCATAGAGTATTTCTTTCAAAAAGAAAAAAATATATGCTCGTTAAGCTTGAGTTTAGAATAGGTTATAGAACATTAAGTCTAGAAAAATAAAAATAAAAATAAAAAAAAGAAAAAAAAGATTTGTTTCTTTTGTTTCCTTTTTCTCGTCAGAGTAGTCTTTAAAGAAAAAAAATGAGAACGTTAGTTTGTTTACTTTATTTTCGATCTTCCAGAACTATGTAAAGATCAGATTCATGCGGGGTCATGATACGTAGGCAACCTACATAGGGTTCGATCAAATCATTCTTCTTTATTATTACAAGAAAAAGAAAAAAAAGGAAAAAAAAGAAGGAAACAAAAAAAAATAGGTGAAATTGTGGGATGTGAGATTTGAGAGAAAGAAAAGAGTGATGATAAAAAAAATGAAGGAAAATGGGCAAGCCAAGAAGTGCTAGAAAAGAAAAGAAAACAGAGGATTGAAATGAATAAATTGGGATGATGCCAAGTGACCTTATGACCCTCGAAGTCATTCTAGAACTATTAATTGTTGCTAGGTGCATTCCATGCAATGTGATATTTTTGTTGTTAAATGCCCTAACGCTAACGGGATGACCCCATTTTGTTCCTTTTGATATCTTCAGAAAAGAAAGGTGGTTGGTTTGTGGTTCTCGAAGTAGTAACTCCTCTCCACAACATAAAGTCAAAAGGCAATGGCGGACAACAACAAAATTGAGTTGGTTGATACAGGCACCCAAAAGCAATTAGTTGAACAGGACAATGGGTTGGCTGAAAAGGTAAAGATGTTGAGACAACACATGGCAGACATGTATCAAGTGGGATGACTGGGAAGGCACCACCCCCACCACCACCTAGTTTCTTAGATGTCGCCCTTACCCAAGCTCCGAACACAATGCTAGATGATCCTTCATACTCTCCAGTTCTACCCGCCTATCACAGCTTTCCCAACCGTCGCAGTAGCTCCATCACTCATCCTCCAATTGCCTCTCCCTAAAATCGTCCTCCTGTCACATCCACTATCCCCGACAATGAATACTCCTTCAAAGCTCATGATGCCCAATATTACCCCTCAGAGGTTGCCCACAATGTTCTCTACTCATACAAACAAGGCCCGCGGGACGAGCCTCATGTTGCAAATGAAAGCTACAAAAAGAAGAGAAGGGAAAGATGGGATACCCACGAGGCTGAAAGGCATAGAACAATCTTTGAAGAACAAGCAAGGAACGGGAGACCAGGGTAGCATGTCTTACAAAGAATTGTCTATGTCCCCCGACGTTCGTCTGCCTTCGGGGTTTAAAGTGACAAAGTTTAACTTGTATGATGGGTGTGGGGATCCGGTAGCCCATTTAAGGGATTATTGCAGTAAAATGAGAAGTGTTGGAGAGAAAAATGATTTGCTGATGGCATACTTCAGTGAGAGCCTGACCGGGGCAGCTTTGGAATGGCATAATCGTCAAGGTGTTGGTAAGTGGCCTACATTGGGTGACATGGCTCAAGATTTTGTTCGATACTTTCAATACAGATCGGGTGTTGTCCCAGACTGCTCCTCCCTATCTCAAATGGAAAAGAAACCCAAGAAAAGTTTTAGGGATTTTTGGCTCAGATGGAACGAACAAATTGCTCGGGATAGTCCTCCCATTGATAGAAAAGATGTTGGTGAGCCCCGCGGACGATAGGGTCCAGTGGCCGTTCTTGCTAAACGCTTTCAGCCTCAATGTCGACCTCGTGGATATATTTGTAATCCTCCCCAATGCTACTTCTCCCTACAGAACTCCCAAAGTCGTACATCACTTTCCCAGTACCTTGTCCACAATGCACCACCATATGCTCCACACCCGCAAGGCTCGCGATGGCCCACACCACTTCCCCAAATGTCTTACCCGCCCCCACGAGCCTGCCGAAAACCCCCTGGATCAGGTTTTCAGCCCAATCAAGCATTTAAGAATGAGAGGTTGCTGAAAAAAGAAAAGGCTTTCACCCCTATTGGAGAATCATATGCCAGTTTGTTCCAGAAGTTGAAGCAATTGGACATGTTGAAGCCGATTCATATAAAAATGCCAAACCCTCTGTCAAAGAAGTTTGATTTTTCTCAAAGGTGCGCATATTTCTCAGATGCCCCGGGGCATGACATATAGAAGTGTTGGAATCTGAATAAAGAAATTCAGAAGCTTATTGATGCAGGCGACATTGTCGTGCAAAATCCAGATGCAGCAGACACTAGCCAAAGTCCATCGCCTATGTAAAATGAGACGCATATGATGGGTATGATTTATTTTGAAAAGGAATATGAGAATTTTTCTGAGAACCTCGTAGGTCCACATGCTACAAAGCTTTCAGTGCTATTAGAGGTTGATCCTAAGAAAGAGCAGGCAAAGGGAACCCAAAAGAAATTTGCTAAGAACAATGTGATGGAAGTTTGTGAAGGTCCTAGTAATGTTGATGCAGAATTCAGTGGCTAAGATGCCGAGCTTGGCAATTGGGAAGACGCTCCTGTCTTGGTTAGCCAGGGAAGAGTTTTGGTGGTTTAGTTTGTTGTCATTTCTATTGTCCAGGTTATTGCAGGGTTGTAATCCGGGTATCGTCTTGTGACTTAAATCCTTCTATCCTTTATTTCGCCTAGTTCCTTAGTCGTATTATCTCACTTAGTGTTTTCTAGGTTTGTAACCCCAGTTTAGTTTGTCTGTTTTGATTTCCAAACCCTTTCACCATCTGTCTAATGCAATGTTCTGTTTTCTGTAATTTCTAGTCATTTTCGTTTAGTTCTCTTTTCTTTTCATAGTTCTTTTCCTGTTAACTCTAATGACATGGCATGCACGCGTAATTCTCAGCCTGGTTTTAAAAAGTCAGTTTAGTCACGAAGCAAAGAAACATTGTTGAAGATGTAGGGACATTTGAGGGAAATAAGTGAAGGCATTTTGAGATCACTTCATCCCGAATTGTGTGAAACTGGGGCAGGTAGAACATAAAAATACACTATTGGAATGCATCATGCTGCATCGAGTGAAGATAATGGCAAGTTTGCCCCAAATTTGTAGGGGGGCGTTCATGGTAGTGAGAGTGAGAGTGTTTTCCAATGGTGCTTTGTATGTAACAGATGTAGAAGGCGAATGTGTGGATATGGTCATCAAGTCTGGCACAATCAAAAGATGTTACGAATGTTTTCCTTGGTTTGTTTAATTGTGTTGTTTGTACTTGACATGTTTTGAAGATTGAAATGAAGAAGGCATTTTGTTCTTCTATCTAAACACTTTATACCTCGTTACCCCTTTGAGCCTCATTTATTTTCTTTCATACCCTCTTTTGGAATCAATAGCAAATATCAGAAACACAAGCGTAAAGATAAGGAAAGGAAAAAAACAGAAAGAAAACGAAAAGGGAAAGAAAGAATGAAAAGAGAAAGAAAAGAATGAAAAGAAAAAGGAAAGAAAAAGAAAGAGAGAAAGAAAAGAAAAATAAAGAGAGAGAAAAAAACAACAAAGAGAAAAACAAAAAGAAGAAAAGAAGAGAAAGAAAAAGAGAAGAAAAAACACAACAAACAAAGTAATTCCTATGACATGAACTACGTTCGACCTTATTCCTTTTAAGGATACGTAGGCAGCCTCACAATTCGGTCCCATCAAAATAAAAATCCAAAAGTCCCCAAGCATGAAACTGGGGAAGAAGTTGTGGTTGTTGTAGAAAATCTGATTCTGAAAGTTGTAATTTTGAACCCATGTGAATTGTTTTGAGCCTTTGATATCCTTTCTTTTTAACCCTATCCAAAAGCCCACGTTACGGTCCAAAGAAAGACCTTTCGATCAGTCTTCGAGAGATGCCAAGTCAAGCAAGGAGAGGTAATTCATATCAGGGGCAACACTCTGGTCCAAGCAGAAAAATAATAAAAATGAGAGAGTCTTATTGGTGAAAACACTCACGGGCACTGTAGGGCGACGGGAGCTGAGAGAAATAAAAATGAGAGAGTCTTATTGGTGAAAACCCTCGCGGGCACCGTAAGGCGACAGTAAGTTGAGAGAAAAAACAAAATGAGAGAGGCCTAATGGTGAAAACCCTTCGGGCATTACAAGTCGAATAAGGACTGTGAATCAGATTGGATAATTAGAGCATTGAAGCCCAGTTTCACGGTTTAGGGGTATAACAAGAGTTGAACATTAGACTTGCTCAACAGAATAGGCCACAGGTGCATGTCATGGTCATTAGAGTTGGTATCCACATCTAATAGGTTTCTACTTTGTAATTTTCTTGTTAGGAATCATCTCGTTCCTTTGTCCTTTACTTTGTTCGTCTTGTCTTATTTACTTCCTCTTCCTGATCTGTTTGGTCAAAATAAGTGAGAAATGACTTCAAAATTTGCCACCGGCTATCCAATTACACAAAACAGGGTCTGGTTAACACCTCGAAATGTCATAAGTTAGAAAAGAACAACAAGCACATTGAGCTGGTAATAATTAACATGTTTTGGGATCCTTATGAAATACAAAGGTTTGGTACATATCAATTCATGGACAATGCAACAGATGGAGGGTGTTAGGTGAATAGATTAAGGGTATTTTCTGTGATAAGATTGACAGAGAAAGTGGTTAACCAATAACAAGCAAGGTCTTCCAAGTAGAAATAAAATTTATCATGGCAAGTGAAGGAGCAATAGACCTCAAGGCCAATGCTAGTGGGTTAAGTCAGGAAAGAATAGCATGCACATTGAGTGGACGGTAATTGATGTGCTTTGGGATTCATGGGAGACACAAAGGTTGGTAAATATCAGTTCATGAGTAATGCAATAGATAGAGGGTATTGGGTCTGAACGGAGAAGAGGTATTTTCTGTGGTAAGGATGACAAAGAAAGTGATTAGTCAAGGAACAAGCAAGGTCTTCGAGTGGAAATCGATTATCATGAGAGGTGAAGGAGCAACCGCCCTCAAAGTCAAGGCCACAAACCAACCACCATATTTTAAACTAACAATATTTTTCTTTGATTTGAAACAGGGACAGAAAATTTCGGTTGTTCCGGAGAAACCCTCCGTGGAGAAAGGCAGTCGCCAAACAGGTTTGATTTTTGATTTTCAGGACCATCCTGAAAAATGGGACCTAGTTTAAAAGTTCAGTAATAGTATAATCTAGCATAAATGTATCCCAAAGGAATATAAGTTAGCTTAGAAATTTGCATGTTCGAGATAGGACGCAATTAGGAGTTTCCAGGACCCTCCTGAATAATGGGATTTAGTTTTAAGATTTCGATTAGATAACAACATTTAGCATAAACTTTGTTGTAGGGTAGTATAATTCAAACATGAAAGTTGTCACCCTTAAGATAAAATTTGACCTTTGATTTTCAGGACCCCCCTGGATAATGGGGAGTAATTTAAAGATTCTCTTAGATAGCAAGATTTAGCAGAAGTCACACCTGTAGAAGATATAACATAGATTGAAAATTGTCATTTAGTTAAGAGTTGTCAGGACCCCCTGCATAATGGGACCTAACTTTCAATATTTGGTAATATGATTCAGTTTAACACTCACATATGTGCCCAGTTACCAAACCGGGGCAGAAAATTTTTCTTTGTTTTTGTCTATTTTGTTGAAATCAGGCACCCACTTGGAGAACAGGGAGAAGACATTCAAGTTCAACAGTCAGGAGCCCACCTGGAGAGCAGGGAATACTTTCAAGCGCAACAGTCAGGAGCCCGCCTGGAGAACAAGGGAGTATAATTTAAATTTTAGCTTTCAAATTCTTTGCTTTGTCTATGTTGAAGTCAGGAGCCCACCTGGAGAGCAGGGGATACATTTCAAGTTGAAGTCAGGAGCCCGCCTGGAGAGCAGGGAATACTTTCAAGTTGAAGTTAGGAGCCCGCCTGGAGAGCAGGGAATACTTTCAAGCATAGCAGTCAGGAGCCCGCCTGGAGAACAAGGGAGTACAGTTCAAGTTTCAGCTTTCAAGTTCTTATTGATACTTGGTAACACGATTCATTTTACACTCATATATGTGCCCAGCTACCAAACCAGGACAGAAATTTTTCTTTGTTTTTGTCTATTTTGTTGAAATCAGGCGCCCACCTAGAGAGCATGGGAATACAATTCAAGTTTCCGCAATCAGGCGCCCACCTGGAGAGCAAGGGAATACAATTCAAGTTCAGCAATCAGGCGCCCACCTGGAGAGCAAGGGAATACAATTTAAATTCAGCAGTTAGGAGCCCACCTGGAGATCACGGGAATACAATTCAAGTTCAGTAGTCAGGAGTCCATCTGGAGAGCAAGGGAATACAATTCAAGTTCAGCAGTCAGGAATCCACCTGGAGAAAGGGAAATCATCTCAGATTACAACTCATTTTGACTCTTTCACTTTATTTTATTATAAGAAAAATAAAAATTACAAAAAATATTTTAATTTATGTGTTTTTCATAAAATTTTTAAAAAATATAATACAAAAAATAGTACCTTATTTATCTTTATATAATTTTGAAAACACAAAAAAAAATTACATGTTTAGTTTAATTAATTAGGATTAGCTTTGGCATTGTGTAGTATTTCAAATCATATATATATATATATATATATATATATATATATATATATATATATATATATATATATATATATATATATATATATATTGCATCTGCATTTAGGATTTTATTTTACATTTTTTAGATTAATTAAGTAAGTTGTTGTTTGACAAAATAGAAAAAATCATAAAAAATAGTCATGTTGCATTTTACTCTTTAAATTTTGAATTTTGGCAATTTTCTTTTAATTTGATATTTAATTAGTTGGGATAATTATTATTTATAGTAATTAGTCTTATTTGGTAGGCTGAAGCTTGGGTCAATTTGACCCATTTGATTTTTGAAGTAATTAACATGGGATTTTAAGGGTAGTCTAGGGATTGTTTAAATTGGGGAGTCTTACCTAACTAATTAGGAAGCTTCTAGAGTGGTGGGGTTGGGAGTGCATTATTGAATAGAGTAAAGAAAAGGATATGAGTGGAGAACACACTCACAGAAGGGAACAATAAATCTGGGGGGGCTGTAAAGCAAAAAGGGGAGCAGACAAAAAAATGACCCTGCCCCCCTTTGGATCGTGGTTTTCACGAGACCATCAGCAGCAAAGCTGCGCATAATAACGAAGAAGGAGATACGCACAAAGCGGCGCAGCTAATACACACAAGACCCCCCTGCCTGCGTCGCCTTCTTCTTCACGACCCACCACCCCTACGTCATCTTCTTCATGACCCACCACCCCTGAGTCGTCTTCTTCGAGCACACGGCTATCGCACCTCCTTTTTCCGCCCCCGCGAGGGTGCAGGGAGTTTTCTCCAATTAAAGGACAGTCGAAACAGGATTTGTTTATTTGTTTCAGAGTCGCCACCTGGGAATTTTATGGCGTCCCAAGTCACCGGTTTTAATCCCGAATCGAGGAGAATATGACTCTGTTTGTCATTCTGCGAACCAGAAATCCAGATAAGGAATTCTGTTAACCCGGGAGAAGGTGTTAGGCATTCCCGAATTCCGTGGTTCTAGCACGGTCGCTTAACCATTTTTATACTTGGCTTAATTATCTCGATTTACTAAATATATTTTTTATTGTTGCCTGATTTCGTTACCGCCTTAGATTGTTTATGATTATAGACCCTTCTTTGAAACGAATCACGTGCACGTATATTCGTATTATATATTTTTTATAAACGTAGAGAATCGTGTCACGCATACGTGTACACAATAAGATTGATAATATTTTTATATTTTTGTTATAAAAAAAATATGTTCGAAATAAAATTAAGAATATCATCACCCTTGTATTATTAAATAGTGAACTGCACATCTCGGGTTATATGAAATTATTTTAACATCCTCCGAGGAACCCCTTTTATTAAAAATTTGCTCGAAGTTGCGCGAACGCATAATCCGAATTGCCTTTAGAAGTATAATCAAGTCGCGCGAACGCATCCCTAATTATGAAAATAATCTTGATGGTAATATAAATTCTTTACAAATGTTTATTGCATCCATCTATTTTTAAATGTGAAAGTCATGGAGAATCACCGATTGGGATGCCACCAAATTTCTTGAAAAAAAATTCAAAATTTATTAGGCGTTGACCGCGAGTTATATTTTACACGTATGAGTTATGTCTCTCAAAGATTATTCAAATTTAAGAAATTAATGATAAAGAATAAATAACGTGCGGATACACTTACCATTTTATTAGTTAATATGGTATTAGTATAAAAAGTGAATTACACGCAAAATTCGGAAAGATTTAAACGGATAAACAAACTAATATTTTTTCGAAGAATTTGCATTATTCTATTTGTAGCAAATGCTATTTACACATTCTTAAAATGTTGCAATTTATAAATCCAATCTTCTTCTACACCACTTGTTTTTAATCCAAATGTATGATTATTTGGTTAATTTGCTCACGATGATTGAATTTTAGGATAAATATAATCAAACCAATTCTTATTCTCGGCCTATGCGAATATTTGCAAACACTAACTCTATATTTTGTAAAATTATTGACATTATTTTTATACTTTGTTTTTTTTTTAGAATTGAGTTGATCGCACTCTCAAAATAACTATGGCCATTTGTTATTAAGAAAGAGAACTAATCTACCAATTGATTTAATAAGACGACATCACATATAACGCAAACATACATCATGAACTGTTCGCAATATTCCAACATTGTAATCGTAACGGATTATATCAATTCACCTTTCAACTATTGATTATACACATAACCATTATTGCGCCATATATGATCAAAATACAACTAACAATCATCTAGCTTTGAACAAAATCAAATATTGGACGAGATATGCCAGTAATGTAGTTTCTTGGTATTTCCATACTATCCTACGCTTAACCAACAGTATCACAAAATGTAATTAATGGCCAACTTTCTGCCATGTTCCCTATCTCAACAATTCAAACAGTAAATGTCATCACTAGTCCTTAAAACATATAAGATTATCGTGGAATTTACTACTCCAGAATGTTAATTAGTTAACAGTTTATCATGTCAAGTATAATACTATATTAACCAACTAAAACAAAACTGAAACTTAAACTAATAAAATTTAAATGAGTAGAAGACATCCTTATAATTCCAAACTTCATTTACTTGCCATGTTGAAGCTTTTCATGACATGAATTTACAGATATGTACCTGATATTGGAAGCAAAAGAAAATGATGATGAGAATCAGCAGCAATAATAACAGTACAATAGCAACAACTGCCCAGCAACAGTAACAACCCAGTAACAGACCGGTGGAGTAGTAATCCCAAAAACAAAAGCTTTAAGCTTTAAATGAAACAACAACCATTAATACTAATTTCAAACAAAGAAAGAAAGCAGTAGATTTTTTTTAGTTTTATTTTATTTTGAAAGCTTAAATATTTTTCGGAATTTTTCTTTCTCCTAAATGTTCAGCCCTTTTTTCTCTCTTTCCTATTCTCGTTTTTTCTGTTCTGTTCTCTCTCGTATCTTCAGATTCGTTCCTCTATCTGTGTTCTATTTTCTGTCCGTCTAATCTTGTTTCAAGACTTCCTATATATAACCCATCCCATAAATCTTTCAATCAATTAAAATCAATATTTTTTCTCTACCAAATCCATTATCTTCCCACTCATCCCCATTACATTAAATAAACATATCACACCACCCCATTATAGTTTGTCCCCCATGCCTAACATAAACAAATACAAGATTCCCCCACACTAAAATTTGTCTTGTCCCCCCTTTATATTAAATAACTATATCACAACCCACCCCATTTCATTTTGTCCCCCATGCTTCACATAAAAAATTACAAAATGTACAATTTCTAAACTACCCCTCTGACCTTATTGCAATTATCATTTTAACCCTGAACGTACTACAAATTACCAAACTACCCCATCAGCTATAACAATCAATTAATCAAACTTAACCAAAATATAGACAATATGATCAATTTCTAACAATGTTCAAACAACAATATGAACACGGATGAACATCATAACAACAATATCACATGAACACAAATTGAACAACAAAGAACAACTAAAATTTGATTGAACAATATTTTTAGCAACAACAAGCCTATTTTCGGATTCAACAACAACAACAATCAAACAAGTATATTTAGATTTCTAAATTCAATAATATTGAACTTAAAATCAACTCTAACAACATTACAACAAACAATTCCTATATTAAACTTAAACAAGATTATGAGACAAATTCAAGAAATAATCATAAGTGATAAACAAGAAATCAAACTATACAAATTTCGGATTCAAGAACAATCAAACAAAGTATGAACATGAATGAGTCTATTTTAACACAACAAACATGACGGATTAAATGATTAAACCAACATTAATAATTTCTGGAAAATATATAACAACATGAAACAAATTGAAGAAATAATCAATTAAATTTCAATTTGAATCTAACAAACATCAAACTAACAAATTCTTACCTAAACAATAAAACAAACATGAAATAAACATGAAAACCCACTAATTAACTTTCCATTTGAAATCTGAAAATTAATTCAATCAAAACATAAGAACATGAACAAAACCAAAAATCAAATATCTACCGATTTTAGATTCGAGAAATATCAAAACGAAACACGGACAAAAAAAAAACCCAAAATCTACTAACCGGATCGACACGAAATATGTACGGACTGTTTCGACAAACCTCGACCAAACAACCATGTCATTCCGGATTTTGACGAAGCATTCAAGTACAAAGAATGAAGCAACAGAAGCAGTAGCTTGGTATTTTGTGAAGCAACAACAATTCGTTATGTAAAGCAACAACAGAAGCAGCACCTCGACCAAACAAACTCGTCATGTAAAGCTCGACGAAGGAGGTATAAGCAGCGTGAAGCAGGAACAGCAACACAGCAGCAACTCAGAGGAAGGAGGAGAAGCAGCGGCGATGGGGGGGGGGGGGGTTTGAACCAGTTGCTCGACGGGCAACAGCAGTAGAAGCGTTTGGTCGTTTGGACGTGAGGTTGAGGGTTGGAGTGGCTACGCTGGTCGACGACAAGAAACGCAGCCATGGCTGCTAGGGAAGCAGTGGTCATCCATGGATGTCGAGCTCAAGCTTGAGTTCGACGAAGAAGATGAAAGCAAGCGCGGGCAGCCATGGCGCAGAAAAAAAAAATAAAAAAAATAAAACGACAATGGTGAAGCTTGAGGGCAGCCATGATTATGTGGTGAAGGGGTGGTCGTGGTGGAGATGGTGAAGAGGGTAGCCATTGATGGAGCTTGGTGAAGCTTGAGGAAGAAGAAGAAGATAGGAGGGGGGGGGCGGATGACTTCTTAGTTTTTAGGGTATTTTCTTCTTTTTTTTTTGTTTTGTTTTTGTAAAATGTAAGATAATAGGTTGTTGGGTTATGGACTGGGTCGACCCAGTTCGAAATGGACTGGGTCGTTTGGGAAGATTGGGCCATTTTTTGGGCTTGTGGCTTGAAATCGAAGAAGAGGCCCAATTCCGACTTTCTTTATATTTTCGCTCTCTTTTCTTCTTTTATTTCTCTAAAACTAAATTATAAAAATACTTAACTTATTATTAAGAACTAAATTAAGTTATAAAAGCGCAAATTAACTCCCAATAACAATTAACGCACAATTAAGTAATAATTAAGCATAAAATTGTATATTTGGATATTAAATGCTAAAAATGCAAACGATGCCTATTTTTGTAATTTTTAATTTTTTTGTAAAACAAACTTAATTACTAACAATTGTATAATTAAATCCTACATGCGAAATGCGACATATTTTTGTATTTTTAATAATTTAACAAATAAACATGCACAGACAAACATACAAATAGTTACACAAAATATCACAAAATTGCACACCAAGAAAAATTATTTTATTTTTGAATTTTTTGGGAGTAATTCTCATATAGGGCAAAAATCACGTGCTTACAGCTGCCCTCTTTGCCCGAAGACACGAAGGGTTTTCGTGCAAAGATAAAGCGAGCGATTTTTACCCATCCGAGTACTCCGTGTGAAACATTTTTTTTTGAAAAAGATTTGACCGAACCTTTGCTTAAAAGGTTTCCTACATATCCTAGGCTAAACATGAATCAGGTCAATGTAGTTCGGGAAATTTTGGTAGCTGGGACTACCGTTGGACTGCAATGTTACTGTTGTTGCATGCTATTACTACTGCTTTCCGATCTCCTTGTTACACCGTGCTTAAAAGAAAACAAGAAGCTAGGCTAGACTGCAATTTGTTCTTGTTGCCTTGCTTTCTTGTCTGCTTGCATTTTTTCCGGTGCTTTTCTTCTTTTTGACACATGCACTTGAGTTTGTGCTTGTGACCTCTTGTTGCAACCTTCTGCTTCCCGGTGCTGGGGATTTTTATTGTTTCCTGCTGGGGATTCCTATTGTAACCCTCTGTTTTATTGTCCTCTGACTTGATCTTAAAATGTATGCCTCTGTTGTATGGGCGGGCTCCCAACTTCAATACTTGAAAATTAATGCTGAATGTATTCCTCTGTTATATGGGCGGGCTCCCAACTTCAACACTTGAAATGAAAAGACTGAATGTATGCCTCTGTTCTATGGGCGGGCTCCCAACTTCAACTCTTGAAATGTAAAGACTGAAATGTATGCCTCTGTTATCTGGGCGGGCTCCCAACTTCAATGCTTGAAATGTAAAGACTGAAATGTATGCCTCTGTTATCTGGGCGGGCTTCCAACTTCAATGCTTGAAATGTAAAGACTGAAATGTATGCCTCTGTTATCTGGGCGGGCTCCCAACTTCAACGCTTGAAATGTAAAGACTGAAATGTATGCCTCTGTTATCTGGGCGGGCTCCCAACTTCAATGCTTGAAATGTAAAGACTGAAATGTATGCCTCTGTTATCTGGGCGGGCTCCCAACTTCAACCAATAATTCGCCATTCTGTTCTTCAGGGGGCTCCTGACTTTAACCAATAAATCGCCATTCTGTTCTTCAGGGGGATCCTGACTTCAACCAGTAAATCACCATTCTGTTCTTCAGGGGGCTCCTGACTTCAACCAATAAAACGTCATTCTGTTCTTCAGAGGGGGGGGCTCCTGACTTCAACAACTTTTCAAAAATGTCATTCCTTTCTTTGGCTGGCACGATTTTAACAACCTTTTTTTTAAAAAAAATGCCTTTCCTTTCTTCAGGCGGGCTCCTGATTTCAACCAATAAATCGTCATTCTGTTCTTCAGGGGGCTCCTGACTTCAACCAATAAATCGTCATTCTATTCTTCAGGGGGCCTCCTGACTTCAACTTTAAAATAAAATGCCATTCCTTTCTTTAGGTTGGCGAGATTTCAACAACGTTTTTTTTTCAAATTCAAACTTCTTCTTTTTTTCAAATTATCCTAGGAGAAAATTCATCAGACTAGATTTTGATCCTAGGAGAAGATTCATCCGACTAAGATTTTATTATACTATCTTGGGAGAAAAATTTCATCGGACCAAGATTTTGACTCTAGGAGATAAATCGTCAAACTAGGTCCATTTTGTTGTGATCTTAGGAGAAAGATTCATCGGACTAAGATTTGGTATCTTAGGAGAAAATTTCATCGGACTAAGATTTTTGTCTTAGGAGAAAGATTCATCGGACTAAGATTTGGTATCTTAGGAGAAAATTTCATCGGACTAAGATTTGATATCTTATCTTGGGAGAAAAATTTCATCGGACCAAGATTGTGACTCTAGGAGATAAATCGTCAAACTAGGTCCATTTTGTTATGATCTTAGGAGAAAGATTCATCGGACTAAGATTTGTTATCTTAGGAGAAAATTTCATCGGACTAAGATTTCTATCTTAGGAGAAAGATTCATCGGACTAAGATTTGATATCTTAGGAGAAAAATTCATCGGACTAAGATTTGATATCTTATCTTGGGAGAAAAATTTCATCGGACCAAGATTGTATCGGGAAAGAAATTCATCAGATTAGGACTTTTATCCTAGGAGGAAAATGTAAAGATCAATGATTTGAGAAACTTACCTTCGTAATTTCTTCTTTTCTTTTCTCCTTCCTTCGCTCTGCTTTGTTCTTGCTTGCTGGGGATAATACCACTGTGGGAGTCTCCTTTCTTCCCCTCCTTAAAATTCAAAAAACAATTTGGGTTTTTTTTTTCAGAATTTATTTTCTCTCAACACTGCTGGGGATAAAAATGTTATTTTCTTGGGATAACGTTGTTGAGAATAACGCTGCTGGGGAATTTTATCCTTCCAAATCGATGCTTCATTCTTCTGGAAGCTGCTGGGGATGATAATGGCTCTTTGCTTTTCTGAGCACAAATGTCATCCCTTTGTTCTGTCTGTTGGGGATCAACTTCCTTCATTTGAAACTTATTATGTCGGGGGCAACACAGGTTCAAAGACCACTTCCCTTGAGACTGGTGTTATTTTTATTCTTCCTCGAATGGGTACCTGACTTCCAGAAAATCTTCCAAATGAAAGGAAAATTTTCTGCCCCAGTTTTACAGTCTCCCTTATGGCATGCATTTTCCGACATCAATGCCATTTCTTTTACCTGTTTCAAATTAAACAAAATTTGTTAGTTTAAAAAAAACGGTGGTTGGTTGTGATACTCCTACTGGGGATGGCTTTCCCTTTCTCTTTCCTTGCTCTGCGTTCCACAACTTGTTAGGGATGATATTATTTGCTGGGGATAATCCCTTTCCGCTGGGGATATCCCTCTTCTTTTGTGGCACAGCTCGGAAATTGGCTTTTCCCCGACTTTTTAGTCTCGCATGAATTTCCCAAATCATGCTCATTGCTCTCTTAGCTGTGTTCATGGGCCTTGGCCTTGAGGTTTATAACCTTTGGTTTTGCAAGGATATCCCTCTTGACACTCGTCAATCCTTCTGTCAATTCCCTTTTGCTGGGGATATCTTTCTTGACACTGGCCTCGCGCTTGTTCCTTGCTGACTATACCACTTGGATGTACTAGTCAGATCTCCTCTTGCATGATTGGAGAGTTGATGGCCTATTTTGAAGTCATTTCCCACTGGTACTGACCAAACAGACTCTACTGGGGAATTTTCTATGAAAGGAGAAAGATAAAAAGGAACAGAATAAAAGACAAAGGAAAAAGATGACTCTTTAACAAAAGAAACTATAAATAAAAAACCTATCACACGCAGACACCGACTCTAATGGTCATGACATGCATATGTGGCCTATCCTTCGTCATCAATCGTCTTTCAAGGTCTTCCCTTGACTATTCCCCATCTGATTCCCAATCTTATTCGACTTGTAGTGCCCGAAGGGTTTTCACTATCAAGCCTCTCTCATTTTGGGTTTTTCTCTCAGCTTTCATCGCCTTATGGTGTCCGTGAAGATTTTCACCGATAAGACTCTCTCATTTATATCACTTTCCAGCTGGGGATTTGGAGTGTTGCCGGTATGACTCTCTCTGCTGGAGATTAGAGTCCTTTCTGCTGTGGAACAGAATGTTATGTTCGCCGGTAAGACTCTCATTTGTCTGACTTGGCATCTTTTGCAGACTGGTCAGAAGGTCTTTCTTTGGACCGTAATGTGGGTTTTTTGGATAGGCTTAGAAAGAAAGGGTATTAAAGGCTCAAAAACAAATCAAATTTGGGGTTCAAAATTACAACCTTCGAAATCATATTTGTTTACAACAAGCGCAACCTTTGCCCCAGTTTCTTGCTTGGGGATTATTTATTTATTATTTATATTTTTTTAATTTTTATTACACCATGCACACCATGCACATTATGCATACTATGCACCCTATGACCGAGCCGTGAAGCGCCTACGTATCCTCTTTGAGGAATCAGGTCAAACGTAGTTCTCAACTCCTCTTTGTCATTTGACTCTTTTTTTTTGTTTTATATATTTTTTTTTATCATCTTTCTTTTCTTTTCCTTTTTCATTCTTTTTTTTTCTTGATTTTTTTTCTTTACCTTCCAGGCTCGTATTTCCTAGTCGTTGTTATTGATTCCGAACGAGGGGTATGAAAGAAAATAAATAAGGCTCAAAAGGGGCAACGAAGGATAAAGTGTTTAGGTAGCAGAACAAAATGCCTTCGTCATTCCCATCTCCAAAACACGCCAAGTACAAACAACACAATTAAATAAACCGCCGAAAACATTGGTAACATCTTTTGATTGCATCAGAGAACCATATCCACACATAACATCGTTGGACAACACTCTCATTTACTTGCCCCAATTGCTCATGGTTTGGGCTTCAGATGATCTCAAACTGTTCTTATTTTCAAAGGGGACCCGATCATCCCCAAATGGCTTTACGATCAACTTTTAAGATTAGGCTTAAACTGTGCGCGCATGTCATGTCACTAGAATCGGCGTTGAACATAAGCAAAACAAAAGGGTAAAGAAAACTAAACAAAAAGATGAAAAAGACCGGAATTTGCTTTTAGACAAAAGGTAGAACCGTTTAAACGACAAAATAAACAGTTACAACCCTAAAACTAAACCAGATAACACCACATTAGGTACTAGACAAATAAAAGGATAAGGGGGTTTGACCACAAGACAATATCCGAATTACAACCCTGAAATAATCCGGACGAATGAAATGACAACAAAATAAACCACCAAAACTCCTCTCTGGCTGACCAGGAGATGGAGCGCCTTTCCAATTGCCCAACACGGTGTTTTAGCCATTAAGTTCTGCATCATCATTGCCAAGACCGTTACCAACTTCAATATCATTATCATCAGTTAGCGGCTTCCCGGGATGACTCTAAAATCCCATGTTACCAGGCATATTCCCCATAAAGTGTGCATCATGATGTGCACATAAAGGATTCTACGCGATATTCTGGGTGTCATTACCTTGGATCACAATCAGATTTTCCTGGATCATCCTTTCTATTTCTCTTTTCAAATCCCGACAACTTTCAACATTGTGCCCCTGGGCATTGGAATGGTATTCACACCTTTTAGAAGGGTCAAAGCTTCTTGCACGTGGGTCCACATGATTTGAAGGAATAGATGCAATCATGTCGTGATGCTTTAACCTCTCAAATAAGCTTTCATAGGACTCTCCTATTGGTGTAAAATTATCTTTCAACCTTCATTCCCCTTTATACTTCTGGCTTGGATGTGGGTTATAGGGCACCTGAAAATTATGTGGAGGCTTCTGGAGATTTTATGACGCTCGTGCTCGCCTTCTGGGGCGTTTTGGTGGTCGGGAAACATACTGAGGTGGAACAATAGAGTGTTGTGGGTTCTGAGGGGGATAATATTGCTCAGGGGATTCATAGATAACTTTAGGAGGCTGCTCATACCTTCGAGATGTTCTCCTAAGACCTCTTCTTGACCCTGATGTCATCATGATTTCTTCAATCTTCTCATTTGTGTCGCAAAAATTATCAGACTCAACCCGGACAGCGTGAGTTGCAGCTTTAAAAACTGCTTGACTTATAATTTTTCCTGTCTTAAGACCATTCTCTATTATTTCTCCCATTTTGATTGCTTCCGAGAAGGATTTGCCAACTGCGGACATCATGTTCTGAAAGTAATCTGGCTCTTGCGCTTGAAGGAAGACAGTTATTAGCTCGTGGTCATCCATGGGTGGCTTAACTCGAGCTGCTTGCTCTCTCCATTTAATGGCATATTCCCTGAAACTTTCACTTGGTTTCTTCTTCAGGTTTGAAAGGGAAATGCGGTATGGGGCAATGTCGATGTTGTATTGGAACTGTTTGACAAATGCTTGTGCCATGTCATCCCAGACATACCAGCGAGACGTGTCTTGATCCATAAACCATTCGGAAGCTACTCCCGTAAGGCTTTCCACAAAATAAGCCATCAACAATTCTTCATTTCTTCCCGCACCTCTCAGTTGATTGCAATACCTTTTCAGGTGGGCAATGGGATCTCCATGTCCATCGTACTTTTCAAATTTGGGAGTCTTGAAACCAGGCGGCAAGTGGACATCGGGGAACATACATAGATCTTTGAAGGCAACACTCTTTTGACCAGACAACCCTTGCTTGTTTTTCAACCATTGTTCTAAGTTTTTCACTCTTTGGGTCATTTCTTCTTGTACCATCTTTCGGGCAGGCTCTTCAATCTTTGAAGGAAGATCAAACGAGTACGGGTGGTACTTAGGAGAGTGGTACTGCTCTTGTTGTGTCGCAAATTGTGACTCATGACGAGGCTGTCCTTGCCCACTGGCCCATGCTTGACACACTCCGGTCATTTGCTGTTTCAGTATTCTATTTTTTCCCGGCACAGTAGACTCTTGTTGAACCCTCTGAACAAACCGACCAACTCAACTTTCTTCACAATTCAAAACAAAACATATTAGAATGGACTCAGTCGGTTCTTATTACTAGCAACATCTTTTTCCCTTTTTTCGATTTTTTTTTTTCATTTTTTGTTGTGGTCGAATCTTATGGAGATTGTCTACGTATCATGACCCCGCATGAATCAGACCTTGCGTAGTTCGGACCAATAAAAGATAAACAATACTAATCATTTTTTTTATCAATTTTCATATTAAAACAAACTGGGTTTCAATGGTTTGAAGATGACCAACAAACTCGAAAATCAAACAACCCACATATTTTAATCAAAAGATTTACAAACTCCAAAACAAAAAGGCCAGCTTCCTTTCCCCGTTTGACAAATGCAACCAAACGGCTATTTTTGCAAATGTGGCCCCTTCCAAATCTCACATGAATTTTGAGGCCGGGGAGGATTATTTTGACACTTTACAAACTTGACCGTTCTTTTACGAAAACATCCTTTCGACAACTGAAAGATACTCTAAGTCTATTTCGGCAAGAACGGTTTAAGACGCGGCCGAAGCTGGCTCGGCTTGTTTTGACCAAAAAATTCAAATGGTATTCACCTAACCGCTGCCTCTTTGTTTTTTTTTTTCAAATTTCATTGAAAACGTGGTGTTGCAAACACGGCCCTTCAGCGCCTCGGGGACGAAGATTTTTTAAGGCTGTGTGGGTCAACTGGACCAAAAATCCTAAACATGACCCAAAAGGTGGCTGTTTATGCAAAGTCAGCCTTTCGGCGTCCCTTTCGGGAACATTCGGCTATGTCTTGACAAAACAGCATCACCCGACTTCTTTATGAAAAAATTAAAATTTGACATATTTTTTTTGGCTATTTTTTTTAGCAAAAGGGGAGGCTGGACGCTGCCCGACTTATTTATGACAAAATTAAAATTTTGACACGTTTTTTATTTATTATTGGTTTTTGACTATTTTAGCAAAAAGGGGGGTTGGACCCGATGAGGATTGCCTACGTATCTCACATCCGGTGAGAATCAAACCCGCGTAGTTCGGGCAAATTAACCGAACTATTTTAAAACAGGATTTTTTTTTCAGCAACAACTAACAAAACCACTTTCAAAGCACGACTCTTTTCATTTTCATTTTGGCATTTTCAGAAATGAATAAAAAAACTATTTTAAAAGTAGACTCTTTTTCATTGTTATTTTCAGGGGAAGACAAATTATTTTCCTTTTTATTATTTTTTTATTTTTTTATTTTTTTAAAAAAATAAGACAGAACAATGATTTTTTTTTTTCTATTTTTCCTTTGCTTTTTAGTAAAACAAACTAATAAAACATTTTTTTTTATTTTCTCGAAATTTCGGCAGAGTTTTGACAATACTTGGGCATTGATTTTTTTTTTTTTAAAAATAAACAATCAATTCCCTAACCGCTATTTTTTTTTTTAATTTCAAAATATTATTCCTGATATTCAAAAGTCAGTCAACACACAAGTCCGAATCAAATAAATGCGCAAGTAGCAGCAAGTAAGATGCATCAGGATGGTCATTTTCATTTTTTGGTACACCTGTCCTAGACAGACCCAACCCCTGTGTTGAGCCTCCAAAGTCAAATGCACGTGATGCAAACAAACGTTCCTACTAGGGATCCGGCATGAAGCTGAGTTATTCTAAGTGAAAAACTTGAGGCATATTGTTCTAGCCCTGGCTTACCCAAGTGGACAGCTTGAGCCGAAGTGGGGGCAACGTACCGGGAGCACAAAAGTCTGCCCGGCCTAGTTACTTGTCCCAACTTCGTCTTATTTGGTATGACTTCTAACAGAAAGGTGGGCCACGCGCACGTGTACACCATAAATTCAGAAGACTCAGAAAGAAGAAGGGTTTCGTAGCAGTTTTATATACACAATTCAGATAATTTTAAAGCGGTAAAAGCATCATTTAGCACATTAGGCATATATCATGTAAAAATCAGATAATAAATAAAGCCAACTATAACAATTATTTTAAGCTCGAATTCTTGAACCCTGAACCAGTGGTTCTGGAACTCTTATCCCCAGCAGAGTCGCCAAAGCTGTCGCACCTCCTTTTTCCGCCCCCGCGAGGGTGCAGGGAGTTTTCTCCAATTAAAGGACAGTCGAAACGGGATTTGTTTATTTGTTTCAGAGTCGCCACCTGGGAATTTTATGGCGTCCCAAGTCACCAGTTTTAATCCCGAATCGAGGAGAATATGACTCTGTTTGTCATTCTGCGAACCAGAAATCCGGATAAGGAATTCTGTTAACCCGGGAGAAGGTGTTAGGCATTCCCGAATTCCGTGGTTCTAGCACGGTCGCTTAACCATTTTTATACTTGGCTTAATTATCTCGATTTACTAAATATATTTTTTATTGTTGCCTGATTTCGTTACCGCCTTAGATTGTTTATGATTATAGACCCTTCTTTGAAACGAATCACGCGCACGTATATTCGTATTATATATTTTTTATAAACGTAGAGAATCGTGTCACGCATACGTGTACACAATAAGATTGATAATATTTTTATATTTTTGTTATAAAAAAAATATGTTCGAAATAAAATTAAGAATATCATCACCCTTGTATTATTAAATAGTGAACTGCACATCTCGGGTTATATGAAATTATTTTAACACCTCCGAGGAACCCCTTTTATTAAAATTTTGCTCGAAGTTGCGCGAACGCATAATCCGAATTGCCTTTAGAAGTATAATCAAGTCGCGCGAACGCATCCCTAATTATGCAAATATTCTTGATGGTAATATAAATTCTCTACAAATGTTTATTGCATCCATCTATTTTTAAATGTGAGAGTCATGGAGAATCACCGATTGGGATGCCACCAAATTTCTTGAAAAAGAATTCAAAATTTATTAGGCGTTGACCGCGAGTTATATTTTACACGTATGGGTTATGTCTCTCAAAGATTATTCAAATTTAAGAAATTAATGATAAAGAATAAATAACGTGCGGCTACACTTACCATTTTATTAGTTAATATGGTATTAGTATAAAAAGTGAATTACACGCAAAATTCGGAAAGATTTAAACGGATAAACAAACTAATATTTTTTCGAAGAATTTGCATTATTCTATTTGTAGCAAATGCTATTTACACATTCTTAAAATGTTGCAATTTATAAATCCAATCTTCTTCTACACCACTTGTTTTTAATCCAAATGTATGATTATTTGGTTAATTTGCTCACGATGATTGAATTTTAGGATAAATATAATCAAACCAATTCTTATTCTCGGCCTATGCGAATATTTGCAAACACTAACTCTATATTTTGTAAAATTATTGACATTATTTTTATACTTTGTTTTTTTTTAGAATTGAGTTGATCGCACTCTCAAAATAACTATGGCCATTTGTTATTAAGAAAGAGAACTAATCTACCAATTGATTTAATAAGACGACATCACATATAACGCAAACATACATCATGAACTGTTCGCAATATTCCAACATTGTAATCGTAACGGATTATATCAATTCACCTTTCAACTATTGATTATACACATAACCATTATTGCGCCATATATGATCAAAATACAACTAACAATCATCTAGCTTTGAACAAAATCAAATATTGGACGAGATATGCCAGTAATGTAGTTTCTTGGTATTTCCATACTATCCTACGCTTAACCAACAGTATCACAAAATGTAATTAATGGCCAACTTTCTGCCATGTTCCCTATCTCAACAATTCAAACAGTAAATGTCATCACTAGTCCTTAAAACATATAAGATTATCGTGGAATTTACTACTCCAGAATGTTAATTAGTTAACAGTTTATCATGTCAAGTATAATACTATATTAACCAACTAAAACAAAACTGAAACTTAAACTAATAAAATTTAAATGAGTAGAAGACATCCTTATAATTCCAAACTTCATTTACTTGCCATGTTGAAGCTTTTCATGACATGAATTTACAGATATGTACCTGATATTGGAAGCAAAAGAAAATGATGATGAGAATCAGCAGCAATAATAACAGTACAATAGCAACAACTGCCCAGCAACAGTAACAACCCAGTAACAGACCGGTGGAGTAGTAATCCCAAAAACAAAAGCTTTAAGCTTTAAATGAAACAACAACCATTAATACTAATTTCAAACAAAGAAAGAAAGCAGTAGATTTTTTTTAGTTTTATTTTTATTTGAAAGCTTAAATATTTTTCGGAATTTTTCTTTCTCCTAAATGTTCAGCCCTTTTTCTCTCTTTCCTATTCTCGTTTTTTCTGTTCTGTTCTCTCTCGTATCTTCAGATTCGTTCCTCTATCTGTGTTCTATTTTTTGTCCGTCTAATCTTGTTTCAAGACTTCCTATATATAACCCATCCCATAAATCTTTCAATCAATTAAAATCAATACTTTTTCTCTACCAAATCCATTATCTTCTCACTCATCCCCATTACATTAAATAAACATATCACACCACCCCATTATATTTTGTCCCCCATGCCTAACATAAACAAATACAAGATTCCCCCACACTAAAATTTGTCTTGTCCCCCCTTTATATTAAATAACTATATCACAACCCACCCCATTTCATTTTGTCCCCCATGCTTCACATAAAAAATTACAAAATGTACAATTCCTAAACTACCCCTCCGACCTTACTGAAATTACCAAACTACCCCTGAACGTACTACAAATTACCAAACTACCCCATCAGCTATAACAATCAATTAATCAAACTCAACCAAAATATAGACAATATGATCAATTTCTAACAATGTTCAAACAACAATATGAACACGGATGAATATCATAACAACAATATCACATGAACACAAATTGAACAACAAAGAACAACTAAAATTTGATTGACCAATATTTTTAGCAACAACAAGCCTATTTTCGGATTCAACAACAACAACAATCAAACAAGTATATTTAGATTTCTAAATTCAATAATATTGAACTTAAAATCAACTCTAACAACATCACAACAAACAATTCCTATATTAAACTTAAACAAGATTTTGAGACAAATTCAAGAAATAATCATAAGTGATAAACAAGAAATCAAACTATACAAATTTCGGATTCAAGAACAATCAAACAAAGTATGAACATGAATGAGTCTATTTTAACACAACAAACATGACGGATTAAATGATTAAACCAACATTAATAATTTCTGGAAAATATATAACAACATGAAACAAATTGAAGAAATAATCAATTAAATTTCAATTTGAATCTAACAAACATCAAACTAACAAATTCTTACCTAAACAATAAAACAAACATGAAATAAACATGAAAACCCACTAATTAACTTTCCATTAGAAATCTGAAAATTAATTCAATCAAAACATATGAACATGAACAAAACCAAAAATCAAATATCTACCGATTTTAGATTCGAGAAATATCAAAACGAAACATGGACAAAAATAAAACTCAAAATCTACTAACCGGATCAACACGAAATATGTACGGACTGTTTCGACAAACCTCGACCAAACAACCATGTCATTCCGGATTTTGATGAAGCATTCAAGTACAAAGAATGAAGCAACAGAAGCAGTAGCTTGGTATTTTGTGAAGCAACAACAATTCGTTATGTAAAGCAACAACAGAAGCAGCACCTCGACCAAACAAACTCGTCATGTAAAGCTCGACGAAGGAGGAAGAAGCAGCATGAAGCAGGAACAGCAACGCAGCAGCAACTCGGAGGAAGGAGGAGAAGCAGCGGCGAGGGGGGGAGGGTTTGAATCAGCTGCTCGACGGGCAGCAGCAGTAGAAGCGTTTGGTCGTTTGGACGTGAGGTTGAGGGTTTGAGTGGCGACGCTGGTCGACGACGAGGAATGCAGCCATGGCTGCTAGGGAAGCAGTGGTCGTCCATGGATGTCGAACTCAAGCTTGAGCTCGACGAAGAAGATGAAAGCAAGCGCGGGCAGCCATGGCGCAGAAAAAAAAATAAAAAAAATAAAACGACAATGGTGAAGTTTGAGGGCAGCCATGATTATGTGGTGAAGGGGTGGTCGTGGTGGAGATGGTGAAGAGGGTAGCCATTGATGGAGCTTGGTGAAGCTTGAGGAAGAAGAAGAAGATAGGAGGGGGGGGGCGGATGACTTCTTAGTTTTTAGGGTTTTTTCTTCTTTTTTGTTGTTTTGTTTTTGTAAAATGTAAGATAATAGGATGTTGGGTTATGGACTGGGTCGACCCAGTTCGAAATGGACTGGGTCGTTTGGGAAGATTGGGCCATTTTTTGGGCTTGTGGCGTGAAATCGAAGAAGAGGCCCAATTCCGACTTTCTTTATATTTTCGCTCTCTTTTCTTCTTTTATTTCTCTAAAACTAAATTATAAAAATACTTAACTTATTATTAAGAACTAAATTAAGTTATAAAAGCGCAAATTAACTCCCAATAACAATTAACGCACAATTAAGTAATAATTAAGCATAAAATTGTATATTTGGATATTAAATGCTAAAAATGCAAACGATGCCTATTTTGTGATTTTTATATTTTGTAAAACAAACTTAATTACTAACAATTGTATAATTAAATCCTACATGCAAAATGCGACATATTTTTGTATTTTTAAGAATTTAACAAATAAACATGCACAGACAAACATACAAATAGTTACACAAAATATCATAAAAAATTGCACACCAAGAAAAATTATTTTATTTTTGAATTTTTTGGGAGTAATTCTCATATAGGGAAAAAATCACGTGCTTACAACGGCCCCCACCCCCTCCCCGTCTCCGTCCTCTCAAAAATGAACCACTGTCGTTCTCTTCTTCTTTAGTAACAACCAGCAACCAGCAGAAGACAACACAAAATAACACCTGGGATATGGACTGAAATCTAGAGTTGCGCTGAATACACGACACACGACCCCCCCATTGTACTTCTTCATCTTCAGGTTGAAGCAACAGTCCAGCCACCGATGACACCCTATCTTCTTCGTCGACCAAAAAAAAACGTCCAAGTCTGAATTCAAAAGAGAAAGTTGGATCGAGTCGAGTTCATCGAGTTCGTTGGGTCTGTTCAGTTCCGTTCGAGATTCCGGCGGAGGATCATGACCATCTCATGTTCGTTCGAGGCTTTGTTCACAGTTGGTTTCTAAATATAAAGAAACCTTATTGCGTAAGGTCTATTCTTATACTTATTTTACCTCTATTTTCTTTTGCTAGTTTACTGAATGGGTTTTGTTCTGCTGTTGCTCTTCGGATTAACTTCCCTTTCATGTTTATTTAGTCTTTTTTATGCCGTGGGTGGATTTGTTGGATTCATGTTTCAGCTCACCATTTATTGCTTGGTCTTGTTACATGTTAATTTGCCATTTTCTTTCTTTAAAGTTAATGCATATGAATCGTGTTTAGTTAAAAGGAACGTTTAGGTTGGTAACAGTTTTGTTTGTAATTATCATGTTATTGTTTATTTTGGGATGAGAATTCTAATGTTTGTTTTGAGTTAATTGAGAAAGAAACAAGGTAATAGATTGGGGGACAGTGGGTTGACTATTAGACTAGAACATTAGGCCTTAAGCATGGGAAATAAACCAATTATGAATCCTAACTTGCTTTAAGCGCGATTATTATTAAATATCGTGGCTATGGGTACGGTTTCTCGTGGTATAGTCATGATACCTTATCCCCGTGGTTCGAGGCGTGTCTTAATAACGTTAAATCTTCCTAAAAAATATTTAAATAGAAGCGGTTAAGTTAAAATTTGCACATAGGTTCATAATTGTTTAAAATCAGATAATTAAGCTGAATATAACAGTTCAGCGACCGTGCTAGAACCACGGAACTCGGGAATGCCTAACACCTTCTCCCGGGTTAACAAAATTCCTTACCCGGATTTCTGGTTCGTGGAATGTAATATAGAGTCAATCTTTTCCTCGATTCGGGATTTGAACTGGTGACTTAGGACACCATAAATCTACCAAGTGGCGACTCTGAAACTTTTAATATAAATCCCGTTTCGATTGTCCTTTAATTGGAAAAACTCCCTTATTTATACATCTTTCTGGGTTACTTTAATATAAATCCAGAACTCCAGGTTACTTTCATTTCTTATCCTATATGTATAAATTTAAGTCCTTTAATTCTTCCTCGGTACTGCGTATCTTAAGAATGGCGCCTAATCTCATCTCATACTTTGTGACTTTTGTCCATCCATTGTTAATTCGTCTCTATATTAATCTACAATATACCATTGATAAGTTGAAACTTCTTATGTCATGCCTTGCCACTAAGGCTTACGTTGCATCGAGGAATATTTGAAGTGATTTTCCTGATACACTTAGGACAGTATCTTATAGCATCCCAATGTGATTCACTTATGCGGGTATTTTAATCTCGTACAGCCATGGAATCCTCTTCAAATCATTACTCAATCAAAGGCCTAAACATCATCCTTAATACATCACAATTACACTCTCATTTTACTATCAAAGTAGCAATCCATCTCTTCTAAATGCTACTAGTCTTAGACTCCTTTGAGTTCATTCAGGCTATACCGAGCTTTCTATAACTTAGAGAAACCATCAGATCTTCTTGTTTTCACGAGTTTAATCCCGAGGACTTAACTATTCTAGTCACATTCTCACTCACCTTTCTTATCCTTACTCCTGTCTTCCTACAACCTTGTCGCTCTACCTTACTCTTAGTTTGCGACCCATACATATCCATTTATGCTACTTGCAACCATCCTTCAACTTCCGTGCACCATAGATTTCCTTGTGTTATTATGGAATATCAAGCGAGACATCACCTCGTCTCTAAATCTTCTTTATTATCTTAAATAGACCTTTTAGTACCTATAAGCCATAGGCTAGAAGATATGCCACTGGCGATGCTGCTATCATTCCTGGATACTGAATCCCAGCGCTTTTAGTCTTTTACCTGAAGTATGGACCATTCATATCGTTTTACACTTGAGTATTTCGTGTGTTGTTCACCTTTACCTTACTTATTTTAAAATATCACCTCACATTCTTATATCTCTTTCATAACCTCCCTCCCATATGGTATAAATCACATCCACCATGTGAAGCTTTATTATAATACTTGCACCTCTGGTGTCTATACCATCAGGTAGGAGCTGCATACTGAATTCTTATGAGGCTGGTAGTTTTCTAACTGGCTTTATCGTAGAGCCGTTATAGAATATGGTTGTTGTGCTATCTCTCTTGTACCTCTGATATTAAGGGTGATTCTGTTATGTTCTCAATTATGATTCCTATAACTCCTGAATCTAATAATCGGATTCCTGACTTACTTCATTGATGTAACTCTTTAGTTTCCTCCTTCTTCTGATCGGCCTTTATATAGGCTTAAGTTATCTCCTGATCTGAGGTTCATGGTATTAGTTATTCTGTTTAGCCTTTCATGGGCTCTGAGGAATATTCATGATACAATCCTTTAACAATTCAATCCTTCTTCTATGACCTGGGCTCAATTCTTTCTTTTAGCGTATACCAAAATCTTATACGGCTGTATGTGTTATATGTATAAAACTCCAAACTCTTGAGTGCGTCCATAACGTAACTAACCCTAGATCATTAATCGAATAATTCTTTTTGTTCTATCTTAGATTTCTTTAGATATAAGCAATTACTTTTCCTGTCGTTCTGTCCCCTTTTTGCGTGCATACTTAACTTATCTTAGTTCCCACACATGCCAGAGTCTTCGTGCAACTCATATGATCTCGAATATTACTTTTTAATTTTTACTTCCCGTTCATTAGCCACGGTAGGTTCCACTTTCCTTTGGAGTGCTTACAATATTGTTTTGAGACTGTTGTTACACGACCATTTCCTCTTTGGGTTGTTGTGCTTAGGTTGAAGCCTTCTTCCTTATTTCTCAGCTAGTCTTTAGTCGTAGTACTTAGGGAGAACCCTTGACTCTTGTAAAGTTGTGAGCTTATTACGGATATTTTGATGTCCTTCCTTACCTATAATTATCCGTAGTTGCTTACCTCTATGCCCTTGCGTTTGTAGGGTTGCTTCTGAACTGATATTTTGACTATCTTCCCAGTGGCACCCTCTTTTATTCTCGTAACATTTATACAGTACCTTTAACTGCCCCGACCCCTATTTCAGTATATCTCAAGTATTATAATAACGTTACTGCAAGGCTGAATTCTCCATGTTGGGTTCACTATATTTATCTTGCACGATGTATTTATTTGTATGTATCCTCTTATCTAGCCATTACTAAGCTCTTCCTAATTCAACTACTAACCATTTGTTGGCCCATTCTCATATTAATATTCAGTGTAATCTTTCTTGGGTTATTTCCTTTGTCTTAACTTACCTTTCGCGCTGGTTCCTTATTTATCAATAACATCCCAGGCAGGAACCCTTACTTTCTTTCCTTGACGTCGTGTTTGCATAATGTTCTGGAATCGTAGCATATCTGTAGGATTTATATAAGTGCAATCTCATCCCTTTCTCATTTTTATCGCATTCTTCCTTTAGCACTCCATAATTATTAGATCCACTTAATTCTGACTTAATGCTCATCATTCCATATTACCCTCTTTAGAGAGGTACTAAGATTTAGCGCTACGATGATCCACATATAGATGTTTTACCTCATTGGTATCTTTTCACATCATCGACAACTCTTACCCACCTTGCGGTAATCCTTCTGTACTAAGGATAAAAATATTCCTTACACACAAGGGTGACACTTAATGTAACTGGCACACTTAGTCCATTAAGCTTAACTTTGCTCACATTGCTTTCCTTTAGGAAAACACCCTCCTGAATGACCTTTAAGGGTTATTCTTCTGTCATCCATTCTTTCATCGCCGAAACACAATCTGAAATTCTTATGGTGCCGACTATTATCAAATCACTCAGTTCCCAGTTCATGTTTAGTTTACCTTTTTCACTAGCCCATACTGATTTCTTATTACTTTGGGGTCTAACTTTTCCTTTTGGTAATCACGTTAGAGTCGCGAACTTATTTCTTGAAATTAGGATATGACTTTATGGCCTATACTCTTTTGTTGTCTCAAAGTCTGTCACTTTTCGTCTTTTCCTTCACTTGACTATAGACTCTGTAATACTGTCCTCATTTTCATTTTTTTTATTTTCTACCATTATCATCCAGTTATCACATCTTACTTATAATGCTTCACTAACTCTTTTCCTATCTCCCGCATCCATGTCTATCACTTTTATTCTGAAAACGTCAACAAGATATTCTTTTGCTTGTAGCTCCTCTTTGTTCCATCCACTGGCCCTTCAGATTGCCTAGCATTATCTCTCTACTAGGGACGGGAGCCATACTTAAGATAATATTTATCCCTTCCAGGCTTCCAGTGCCTATCTTTGTAGCAATCATATCTAGCTGTACTATTTTAAAGTGCACCATCTAGGTGTCTCACAAGGAGATCCATCACCGTATTTGCACTATCTTTCGAAAATGTCAACTAACTCAACCAAACCATCCACTATTTTGGTTTACTCTAACCCTATCCGAATCCTGATAACCCTTACTTCTGTTAAACTATATCCGTTAGCTCCCATAGAGCATAACTGAGGTGTGGCAGATTGTACATTTATCTGTCACTGTTGAAGGTAACTCAAAATGCTCATATCTCCCTTCCTGAATGGTAAATAATGATAATCTTTATTAACACTTCCACCTCTATATCTCTTACCGACCGTCTTTCTGAATGTAGACATTATTGTATGACGAATAAGATAAAGTTTAGGAAATTGAGTCCTTACAACTGAGCTCTACCACATGATCTAGAGTAAGAAGAAAGAGTGACAGTCTTAAATGCCATGTAGCCTCCTGCTTATAAATGTGGTGCATGACACACCCATAAACAAGACTCTACTAGACATGGCTTGTAGGCTCCCTAGGACAGAACTGCTCTGATACCACTTTTGTCATGCCCCAAACCTGGGGGGCGAGAGCAGCACCCAGTGCCTCACCTATAGTTGCGTACCAACTTGCAACTAAGGAACTTTGAACATATGATGTCATACTTTGGACATGGGCCACATTGCAAGACAACTACAAATGCTAACTAAATGTCAATATAAATTTGGGTTGACTATGCCGTCATAATTATTACGACTGACAAAACAACCAAATATACATACAAGGCCTGCAAGCCCAACATACGACACTAATTGACTGGATATGTCTACAAGGCTTTATCTGATGGGTATATTATGATCGGAACAACTCCCCGACCTACTCATAACATATATACATATATATACATGATGTACACAAAGCTCTAGACCCGACAACTTAGAAAGACATGGAGCCTACCGATCAAGTTAAACTCGGGCAACACTTAATGAGGAGGTCTACCCGTCTGTCTGTCTGAACCTACACACATGAATGCAGCGCCCCCAGAAAAGGGACGTCAGTATGAAATATATGTACCGAGTATGTAAGGCAATATATTGAAAGGTGAATTGAACTAATAATATAATAAGTGAAACCAACTGGAAGTCAAAGATAATTTGAAGATGTACTTACCTACTAATACTAACTCAACTCTCTCAATATAGTAAGTAAAATAGTTGTCTGGCCTTATAAGGCTCGGTATATATGTATAACTGCTCTGCCGTAGTAGGCTCGTGCATAGGCGCTCGACCATACTAGGCTTTGTATCTCGGCCAACTGGGCTCATTCATAGGCACTCGACCATAGTAGGCTCGGTACATAACTTACCATCTGATAAGAGGTTGTCCAATAGGGGCCTGCCCATCGATTATATCTCGATGGTAATGAAAATACTGTAATACTATATATATAGACTCTCTGCTCTCTTGACTGGAAGAAGAAAATACTCAATTAAATATTGTAACTTACAAGACTAGGAAAATATACGTAAATTCCGGGATATGAATTTTTCTTTATGCCTCGTTATCAAACTCATGTAATTACTAGATCATGCAAAATGAAGGAAGAGCTTAGCCTTAACATACCTGGAGTAGGTAAAAATTCCAATGATATTCTTGAAAAAGATTGCACTGTACTCCTTTAGAACTGTAAAATCTTACGTTGCTAATGTGTAAATAAATTTTCGTTGGAATTATTAAAACTTGTAGGAATTTGTACGCATTTCATGTTTCTAAATGGCAAAGCTCACGCCTTCTGTTGTAGTATTCATTTGTAGGAATTGTAAGTATTTCATGTTTTTAAATGGCAAAACTCTCTTCTCTATTGTAGTATTCATTTGTAGGAATTGTAAGCATTTCATGTTTTTAATGGCAAAGATCTCAACTGAATTGTTGTCTTAGTATTTTAGATACTAGAAATGAGTTGTCTTGAGATTAATACATTATGTTGCCACCTGGTCCAAATTGATCAAGAGTCATTTGGTGGGTTCATGACTTGCTGCCACATGGGGGTGGGGGAGGGGTTTTAATCTTATACCATAACCAATTAATTAATTATGCAATATTCCGTTATCCGTTAATTAATCAATTACCCGCATAATTAAGAATTGTCTCAAATTACTTAAAATTCTACTTATTTTTAATACCCTTTTATATATCACACTATTATGCTCATATGGTACCTTATATGGTATTAATCCATAAATATCAGATATTAACGCTCGGACCGAATTTTATCCCAACATGCCAAACTTGGACGAAAATTTATTTTCTTTGACTTGCTTCCCCTCCCACCTTCACGAATTTACTCATTACTTGTGAAATAGCACAATCCTTATAATCTCCAAATAATCTTTTCCTTGGACTGATGTCAATTACCTTACGACAAATTCAAAGTACAATACTACAGGGTGCAACATTGTAGTAATTTAATATTGTGAAGCGTAACATCATCGTAATATTGCGGGGTGTAACAAAAACATCAATCCGTTCCAACACATGAGTAACATCAATAATCACCCCAAAAATGCCACATAACCTCATCAACAAGCCACCCTTACGCTGTCGCGTGAGCTTCACAATGAAATATTTCCCCCTATATAGGTACACGCGCATAAGCCTCCTTATCTCGCCGCATGTGTATCAATAAACACCATCATTATGTCACTGCAAGCGCATCTCGCCACTCTTATACTCAACACCACAAGCTTATGTTTGCCACAATATTGCAAAAAAATAACAATATCCCGAAGCTACATCAAGATATAGCCCACGACTCAACAATAAGATGCACAATAAGATAAAAGTGCAAGGAATAAACAATAAAGTATGTTCATATAGCAAACAATTCTAATTCAAGGCATATTAATAGACTAAGGTCTAATCTGGTCACAAACCACACATACGCCCATGTACACACTCGTCACCTCATGTACACACCGCTTACAAAGCACAAATAATGCAAATTAGACCAAATCTTAAGGGAAAGTTCCCTCACACAAAGTTAGGCAAGATACTTACCTCAAATAAGCTAAGTCAATACTCTAAGAAGCCCTTCCCGCATGAATCAACCTTCAGAGGACTCGAATCTAACCAAAACAACTTACTAATATTAATAAAAGCCATAGGAAACAAGTCCAATCAATAAAGCTAAGATCTTGGTTCAATTATGCAAAGTCAACCCAAAAAGTCAACCGCAAGCCCGCACTCCGGAACCCATCAAAACTCACAAATTCCGAATACTAATTCAAATATGAGTTCAAATATATGTGTTTCATCCAAATTCTACCTCAAATCGACTCTCAAATTATCAATTTTTACTTTGAAAAAGTTTTTACTAAAATTTTCAATTTCTTCAATTACATTCACCAATCAAATGATAAAATTAAAGTTGGAATCACGAATATTAAATAAATTCGGGTAAACAAAATACTCACTCCAATCTAAATCGTAAAAATCATCTTCAAAATTGCCAGAATCCGATCTCTATATCTTAAAAGTTGATAAAATAACCAAAACTCTCGAAATAGAGTAATTAAGTGGCATGCCCAGACATGTACATCACGATTGCTATCGCGAAGACAAACCCTACGCCCATCTGCTTACCCTTCTACGCGAACGCAAGTCCATCCTTGCGAATGCAATGCTCAAACTTGTTGGGCCTACACGAACGCGAAGAACAACCGCATGCCATCCCCCCGCCTGGCCTTCCTCTACGCGAACGCGAAGGCTACTGCCTCTCAAGCTCCGTGAATGCGACCTCTCCTGCGTGAACACGAATAACAAACCTCTCCTGACACCAAAATGCTCTCCACGAATGTGACTGCCATGTCGCAATCACGATGAAGGAAACCAGACATCAACAAATCAACAGTCTAAAACAAGGAAACAAGATCTGAAACTCGTCGGAGGCCCTTAGGACCCCGTCCAATCACACCAACCAATACCAAAACATAACACGAGCCTATGCAAGGTCTCAAATCACACAAAACAACATCAAAACCATGAATTGCACATCAATTTAAGCCTAAGGAACTAATCCAAATTTCCAAATTAAAAACTTACGTCGAACATGCCTAAACACGTCGGAATTACCTCGAATTTTGCATATGATTCCCAAATGACAGAATGGACTTATCCCAACTTCCAGAACAAAAATCCAAACCCAATATCGATAAAGTCAACTCTCATTCAAACGTATCAACTTTTCAACTTTCGCTAATTCAAGCCAAAACAATCTAGGAACCTCCAAATCTAAATCTAGACATACGCGTAAGTCCAAAATGACCATATGAAACTATTGGAACCATCAAAAACATCATTCAAGGGTCGTCTACATAAAAAGTAAACTCCAATCAACTCTTACAACTTAAGCCTCCTACCAAGGGACTAAGTGTCCCAATTCAATCTAAAATTCCTCCGAAATAAAATCAACCACCCCGTCAAGTCACATAATTAAAATTACACAAACAGGGATCTTCAAAAGGGAAAACGGGACTCAATTACACAAAAGGACCGATTGAGTCGTTACAAGAATAGTGTTCCGTTCTATAAAACCTTGGGCATTTATAAGGGAATTAAATTTCTTAAGAAAATATGATTTTCTGTTGGACTCGGAACCTTCGATTCTTCTACTTCTATTTTTTTCTGTTTTACCTTACATAATTTATTTTCAAATACAGCCTACTAATAGAAATTTTACCTTACAAAAGTCATAACATGCTTTCACGTTTTTCTCCTTTTAACATCTGGTAGCGGATATAAAGTTGTTCAGTTTCACTTGTCTACGTACTTGTGTACACATTAATTAATAAAACTATGTCTGTCATTAGAGCAGTCTAAGTAATACTCCTATAAGTCAAAATTAACCACATTTTAAATAATATTTGAAGAAAAGCGGGTCACAATCATGTCCAACTCTATGAATTCGTCTGAGGTGAAACATCAAAGTTGACGAAATACATATAGTCGAAAAGAAAAGATATGCGGTGGCATAAAACGAAAGAGACTAAACATCCTTATTATAACGATGGTTATATCTTTACCCAAAAAAAGAAAAAAAACGACTGTTATTTATTGTGAAATTCTTTGCAATTTTGCACATTAACACCGAATGGGTTATTATGTTTTTAGTGATGGTTATTTACTGTGAATATATATATATATATATATATATATATATATATATATATATATATATATATACACACACACACACATACAATTACATTTTTGTAAAAAAATATTATAGGAGAAATATTTGAGTAAAGGTCAAAATAATTATTCGGTTTTTGATTAGCAGTTTGGCCTTTTAACTTTAGGCAGAAGAGCTTCCTACTCATAATATAATATGGTATATAATATATGATATGATAATATTCATAAATGGTTAATCATCAAATACCAAATCTAGTTAGTTTTCATATATATAGTGAACTAATTAATATAAAAGTAGTCTAATACCAAAAATGCAGTAATTTTGTTGACCGAGAAACAAGTATAAAAAGGAAGCCCAAATCAAGTTTCATGAGTAGTAGCTTTCGAAAACAAAACTTGCAAAATGGCAAAGTTCTTCGCTTCACTTTTCTATGTTGTCCTCTTTGTTGCTATTGCATCAGGTCCCAATTTTCATTGAGACCATGATATCTTTGCTTTAATCTTTTTTTCTCTTTTGCATCCGATTTTCGATATTTGTATTAGGACCCGATTAAATTTAAAGTCATATTGCAAAGTCCCAATTTGGGGTAAAACACTCCCTGACAAAGGTAACTTCATGCCCAAAACTCGAATTCGAAACCTCTGGCTAAGGATAAATGGATAATGGAGTATTTTCCACTCCATCGCAACCTTGTTGTCGCAACCTTTGTTGGTTGGTTTACATTATTACAATAATCATGTTTTATTATTTTGTTATTTTAGTTTATTTTATTTTGTTGAATATGCTGATGAGAGGTTTGTTCCAGGGGTATATGGAGATCAATGCACAGTTGATGTTCGTTTTAACATTTGCAGCAGTCTTAACGATCGATGTAGGAAGATATGCATTCAAGCAATTTTCTATCCGGTTGACAAAGCCACGTGTCAAATACGTAGCGATGGTTCTACATTTTGCGAATGTATATTTGCTTGCCATAAAAAAACGAACTTAAAGATTGCAACATCACCTGCACCTTATTGATGTTACAGATTTTAAATACCTTAATTTATTTGGGACCGAGATATAATTATTATAAGAAAAAAGTTAGTACAACTAAGTACTAACCACCACCATAATTTACATGCTCTATATATAGTCTACAATTTAATTTCCGTACAATTCGTATGATAAATTTCATTTGATCTAATGTTTAAGACGAACGTTTTACATATGAAATCCTTTCATGTGTGTGTCATATTTTAGTTGAAAATTTTGTCCCATTTTGTTCTCCCAAGTCTTAGAAGAAATTTAACGAAGAATTAACATAATAAGTACAAGCGAAAAGTTGGTAAGAAATTATTATAAAGTAATTTATAATACTATTTGTAAACAAAAAAATTGGAGAAATTGCATGCTTGGTTCAATCGTGTTGGCACTTTCTTTTTCTTTTCATTTTTTAACGACCACCTTCTCTGAGGGGAAGAAAATAAAGGAAAACAGAGTTGCTGAATTATAATCAAGTTAAAACCTCTCTAGTGGGAGTAAATAAGTTTCTAATATAGTATAATTAGGTAAAAATTCATGTCCAAAATAATACTGTTTTATTTAGTCCAGTTAATGTTGGTTTTCAATATGAATCACTATTAAAATGGGGCAAAATTCAGGCCCAAAATGATCAGCAGTTTGCCTTCATAGTGCGCATATAAATTTACAAAACTGGAAAATTTTTGAAACAACATAAATATCACAATTCCAAGAGGTGAAATTTGTGCAACCCAAATGGAAGTTGTAGGAGATGAAGCCTCTTATAACAAATGTTGAATCCATTTTTTTTTTTCTGTGTTTATTTTTTTCTTATCTTGAATTCCTTTTGTGAATCCACCATTGCACACAAATAATACTCAAATTTCATCTAAATCGAGCAAAGATCCAATGTTGACAAGCTCTAACTTGCTGCAAGGACTCATCATTACAATCCTTGTAAAGCTTCTAGTTAAGTCCATGTCACAGTTGAAATGTGTTTTAAAAGATTTGCTTGGTTTAATTAGCCCTGAATTTGTCAACACCCAGTCACCCATCTTAGTTTTACTGCTAAGGGTTACACCCGCCATAGATTGTTGTTGAGACTAGAGCAAAATCTTAAACAATATTTTGTTAGCTCTTTATTTTATGAGTCTGTTACTGAGGAATTTGACTTGGACTTTCTCATGAAATTAAAATTCCCGTTGCAATTGTGGGTACTGTCAATGGGTTGGTTAATCTTTGTATTTGCAAAGTGTCTGTTCGCTTGGTTATGCGAAATCCATCAATCAGAAAGTTCAAGCAAGTGCCGAACCTTATGCCTACACAGACATATGAGTGCTGGTCTGCGTATTGTTTTGGATATGATGAGGTTCATGATAATTACAAGGTAGTGAGTATTTTCTCTAATAGCCTATTAGGGAATTTTTTTTTTTTGGCTTTTTTTGGCCAAAAATTGAGGTGTTTGGCCAAGCTTCTAGTAGGGAAAAAAGTGCTTTTAAGGAGAAGCAAAAAAATGTAGTTTCTCTTCAAAAGCACTTTTCTGAGAATCACTTTTGAGAAAAATACACTTAGAAGCAGTTTTCAACAGCTTGACCAAACACTAATTACTACTCAAAAGTGCGTTTCAAATTAATTAGCCAAACACAAATCGATTCTCATCAAAAATACTTTTTTGGAAAAACCACTTATCGAAATAAGCAGATTAGAAGCTTGGCCAAACAGGCTATAACATCAATAATAGCTATGTCAATATGTATATAGTTTAAAGGCGGGATTCCGTACAGTCTTTCAGTTAAGTTGGTGAACAGAAAGCTTAATTCACTGGGTCACTGTGGGTGCATGTGGTGATGGTAGGGGTATCATTTCTATTGATTTGTTTGATGAGAAATGTGGAAAGGTGGAGCACCCCGATACTACGAAGGAGCTTCTATTGAAGCTTGGAGTGTTGGAAAGTGAATTTCTGTGCTTTGTGTTCAAAATCGAGCTAATGTATGAGTTATGAAGGAATATGAGGTTAAAGAGTCTTAGACAAAGTGCATACGATCAAAGATCCAAATGACCCTAGAAACCATGTGATTTCTCCATTGACAGCCTAGTTTGGATCAACTTTGACGATAATGACACAATATTGGAGCCTACAAAAATTTAGGTAAATGACAGCTGTGTAGCTAACAACTTGATTGTAGTGTTTGGTGTCTTCCATGTTTTAAGTAAATGACATCGGACGAAGACCAATGTTAATACACAAAAAGAGTAAGAGTAACGAGCACTATGGCCAATGTGAATACACAAATAATATATATATATATATATATATAAAGGAGGGAATAAAAAAGGTGAGGTGACACCTCTCTTTGGCCAAGAATCCTATTTATTTATTTTCTCCATTTCTTGACTTTTTTATTCCATCTTTCTTTTAACTATTGTAGCAATAAAAGTCTTCATTATTATTACTCCAACATTTCATATTCTTTACTGTAAACCAGTACCCACGAACTGATTCCATTAATATTCCACATTAATGGTCCTTAAAAATTTGCATTAATGATAAAAACGAGGGCCAAAAAGAACAAGTAATGCATAAATAATAACGGCCAATAGTTATCTCCATATCAAATAGTTTCTGAATTATATCCTCATTAGAAAGGCTTCCTATATTTTCTCCCGTATGCTTTCGAAGAAAAGAGTAAGGAAAGCTATTGTTGTACGACCTTGGGAAATTTTCAGCAGTGTCAGGATTATTTAATGCATACAAAATTTATTTGTATATTGTTATTTGAGTTATGTTCTGGTATTTCTTTGCATTTCCGTTGGGTAAAAAAGCCACTCCTTGCCTGTTTTATCGTTGTTCGTTTCTTAACTAATAGCATTGTACTACAACATCAATTTCTACTATTGTGTATTAAACATATTGAAGTGTGTCTTCCAATTTTCTAATGATTTATGATTGGTGTTAGGGCGTTGGTTATGCTTATATAATGTGTACTCTTATGGAAGGAGTTGAAACAACAGTTTTGATTCCATTCGTCCTTGTGTGTATTGAATTATAAGGTACTTCAAGAGTTCATGTTATGTTTTTTTGTCTTTTTGATCCACATTGTAGTTGGATAGTTTTATTTGATTTGATGCAATAGCCAAAGCGTTCTCTAAGTAGTCCACTTTCCCGTAGTGGATCCTCACTCTTCGAAGCAACATTAGGTAGATTTGGTGGTATTGGATCAATAATGATTACAAGAAAAATATGGTTTTTATTGTCAGGAACAAGGTGCGAGGAGGCATACTGGAGATTACCTTTGAAAAGTAGAAGAGATGGAGGATGGCAGATCAGCGATTTCTGTAAAAGTATTACTACTACTTTCTTTATGGATTCAGATCTCTTGAACAATACAGTTATGTTTAATTGATTTAATTAAAGGAAAGATAAAAAATAACAGTTTTCTTGCATATACATTGGCACATCATTTAAATAAAAGAAGCCTGTTTTTTTCCCCTTGCTTTTTCTTTTATTTTTCCATTTACCTTATTTTTAATAGTCTCTAGGATTATTTAATTTTTTCCTCCCCCATAATTGCTTTATTTTAGATGTTTTAACACCTCATTATATTTTTTCACAATTTTCCCCCTTCCCCTATTATAGTTTATTTACAAGATATTTTACCATCCGCATATGTAGTCGTTTAAAAGTTTATTTTCATAGTGTTTGATTCTCTTCTTTTTTCTATCTTTGGATAAAACATATTTGACAGAGGAAATATATGAATACATCCTTATCGTAATGTTCCCTTATTTGTCTCAATCACACAAGCATTTAAATACATGTTTTTTTTAGTTCTTTTTCCTTCTATTGATGTTCTTTTACTATTTTTTCCATTTTTTAAACCCTCTCAATTTCTCAATCATACAAATAACATCTATTATCGATATATATATATTGCCTCTCTATCCTTTGTTTTTTTTTTCTTTTCCTTTTCTCCCTCTGCTACAAGTTTCTATTTTCTTCTCTTAATTTCGTTCAAAATATAATTTCAACACAATACATAGACAATATAAAGAGGGGTGAAAAGACCAAGGAATGAGATAAAAAAGCAAAAGGCAAAATGAAAAAATAACTAAGACGGATGGTACAATTAATCTTCACAATGTATTTGTAAAATTCTTTTTCACTTGTACGTAGTACAACTCTTTGATACTTTTAAATGAAGCATCTTTTTAGAGTATTAGTTTGTGGAAACAATCTAAATATGTTACTTCTGTTTTATAAAGTGGAAAAATGGACTATGAGGTTAAATAGACACTTTTAGTATGAAAAATTTATAAATGGTCTATACATTTTAATCTCTGTCCTTCCATGCATTAAAAAACATAAAACTGATACTTATGATAATTTATTAAAAAAATTATCTTCCGAAGATTTTAATTAGCACGATACAGAGAGGTAATTGTTGTGTTTTATTGGCATAATGTTTTTAGCGATAAGAGTTATGCCACATAGTTTTTCTCTATAAAATGAGCATTAACTTCTCTTCCCCAATTTAAAAGAACCAAAAAAAAAATCTCTTCACAAATTGAGAAGATTTTTCCACGCCATTGTTGAACTACAAAAGGTAAGCATTGTTTTATTATTTGCATTTATTTTTTTATACATGTACTTTTTCGTATATATTTGATCTTTAGTAATTATAATATGTATGTCTTAAATTAAATTTAATTAAATTTTTTAATACATTAACATTTTATCTCTTCTTCAGTACCAACAAATTTACAAAAAGGAAATAACCCCGCGAAGTGCATGTTTGTTAACTAGATTACCTATAGGAAACATAATTTAGAGGTATCTATGATAATTAGTAGCTACAAAATGAGATTTATGTAATTTTATTTCATAACTTTATATTTTTCAAATGCTCCTTCTGAATCTTTCTTAATAACCCAAATGGAGAATTAACGTAAGAATTAACTCAAATATATGTTGTTATGAATATTTTTTTTCTCATATAGAATAGAAATAATATCTAAATTATTATTGAATTTTCGATCATTTCGTATATTCAATAACTCTTTAAATAATCGCGCGAAGCGCGAATATATTCACTAGTTTAGCATATATAGTTGGCAGAGTCATTTTTGATTTAGGGCATTCTTTAATGACTTTTAGCGAAACTTAATAGAGAGAGAGGAATCACAAGAATCATGGAATAACTTGTTATGGTATGAAACGTCATCATTTTGGGTGTGTCCCTTGCTGCAAATAGTAGAATACTATTATTTCTTTGTGACTATCTATAATAATCCGGGCAGTAATTTTGTGTATCTGAGCCTCAGTCTCCTATTTGATACTTTCTGTATGCTTGTTCGTTAGTTTGTGACTTATGGGGTAGTTGGTGTGGTTTCGATAAGATTTGGGGTGAATTGGAACACTTAGTTTCATTATTGGAAGCTTAAGTTATAAGTGTTGACCAATATTTAAGTTTCAAGTGGATTATTTCGAATGAGTAACGGTAATGCTACCCTGTTGAAGGCGCTCCAACTGACTGCGGAAGTCCTCTCTTGGGGTGAAGAGAATGAAATTCTTCAAGAACAACTGTGCGAATTAAGCCCAAGTGAGAGGAGGTGAACATGCTGGCCTGCCCTGAATATGCCACCAACTCTTGGTAGAACCATACATCTGAAATACAGTTAAGTCAACTCCGTTGGACTCCACTATACCCATGTTGCAGAATATCTCATGAAAACGATCTAAATATCCTAGGGGTCCTCAGAAGGTGTACCACAAAAGTGAGGGGGAAACAACCTAGTGAAATTATCCAACCTCTTCAACCCCTCGACCGACATAACAGGTTGAACTGCTCCTACTGGTGGAACAGCTGGAATCTGATACCCCTAAGCCATCTGCTCTGGAGTGTGAGCAGCGGGAGTCAAGGCTCATTCTTCGTCACGACCCAAACAATCCGGTCGTGATGGTGCCTATCATGTAATTAGGTCAGCCGACACACTTCCAAACAATTTGACATTTCATTTAAAGATATGTAATAGCCTTTTTCATATTGAAAATTCGTAAAAAAGAGATTAATTCAAAAACCAAAATGCGAAAATAAAAGCCCGACCTCGGTGTTACTAAATCATGAGCAATTACTACAACTGTTCTGAAATATAGCAAGACCAACACAGTCTGAGAGTAGCCAAAATACACTAAAAGGAAGATAAAGAAGGAGAAAGGCAGGACTGCGATCGCCAGGCAACTACCTCACTATCTCCGATGAAAGTCCGTGACTGGAATAGTTAACAGCCGCTGTCGTGGCCTGAGATACATGAATCTGCACACAAGGTGCAGGGAGTAACGTGAGAACACTAACTCAGTAAGTAACAAGTCTAAACTATTGACTGATAGGTAGTGACGAACTAAACCTCAACAGGTAGACACAATTAAACTGACTAGTAAAGTAGGCATGCTTGCAATTCAAGTATTCAACTCAACAGTAAAGTAAATACAAATCTGAACAATATGAAGTATAAAGCTCAGCTAATCTCTACGTGCCAATGCACAGAATGCATGAAAATGTACTATGTACCTCCACTCTCAAGTGCTCAACCACTCGGTACTGTATATGGCCATCTGGCCCAGGGAAGATCCATCCCGAAATATATACCCATCACTGACAACGGTCACTCAGTACCGAGGAAGGCCATTCTAGCTCTATGGAGAAGATCCATCTCTAGGTATAAATACTTCGGACAAGATCCATGTCCAGGGAAGATCCATCCCTCAATAATATCAACTGCACTCATTGGGGGTATGCTACAGACTTCGGAGGGGCTCCTACAGCCCAAACGGTATCATAATATCAACATAACTGTTGCGGCGTACAACCCGATCCCATAACTATCACTCATAATCAGGCTCTCGGCCTCACTCAGTCATCATTCTTCAGTCTCACACACACGGACTCACAATGCCATGAAACTAGCCCGAAATAATGATATGATGTGCCAAATAATAACAACCGAAACTAAGACATGATATGATATGCATGAATAAGACTAAGTTCAAGATATCTATAAAAATAATGAGATGACAGCATGAAACGATCACTCGGGTCTCAACAGTATCGGCGTGAAGCCCTAACATGATATCTAGCATGATTTACAACTCATTTACTTAATCACATGATAGAAATATGGATATCAGCAAGAAAGAGTCACTAAGCGGTGCCATGGAATGAACCAGGCCACAATTCTCACGGTGCACGCCCGTCACTTGGCATATGTGTCACCTCAATGCTAATCATATAGTATATAGTTCGGGGTTTCGAACCCTCAGAACCAAGTTTGGAAGCATTATTTACCTCAAACCAAGCCAAATCCTACTCCGCAATGCCCTTGCCTCTGGAATCGGCCTCCAAATGTTCGAATCTAACCAAAAGCAATACAATGCAATCAATATAGGCCAAGGAACCAATTCCACACGAAAAACTATCAATTTAGACCAAAATCTCGAAATTCACCCATACCCGCCCCTGGGCCCACGTCTCATAATCCAATATAAATCACAACACTAGAAATCCCTTTCACTCACGAGTCCATACATACAAGATTTATCAAAATCCGACTCCATTTGACCCCTCAAAACCTCAATCAAACTCTCCAAAAATCCCAAGCCCTAACCCCTCATTTTCACCCCTAATCCTCACTAATTACATGATTAATCAACATGAAATTATCACATATACAAGTATTATAGCTCAAGCAACTCACCTTGCTGATAAACCTCTGCATTCCTCCTCAAAATCGCTCTCAAAAGATCCAATGCCGACTAAAAATGGTGGAAAATAATCCAAAATTCGCGAAGTCCACCTTTTATACATTCTGCCTGGAACATCCGCATTTGCGGTCCACATGCCGCTTCTACAACGCCGCACCTACGGAAAAACATCGCAGGTGCGGTTCTCACTTAAATCCTCACAATTTGCTTCTACAGTCCATTTCTCGCACCTGCAGTCTCGTAGGTGCGGTCCACTATTTGCACCTGTGACTCCTGCCTTCCTCAGCTTTGGCCGCTTCTGTGGCTGCTTTTCCGCTTCTGCGGGTCCGCACCTGCGGTCCCCACTCCGCAAGTGCGGTTATAACAGCTGAGTGAAATCTTGAGCATTCCTCAAATTCTAACCTTGTTCCATTAACCACCCCAAATCAACCTGAGGCCCTCGGGACCTCTACCAAACATACCAACAAGTCACATATCAACATACAAACTTAGTTGAACCTTCGGAAAACTCAAAACAACATAAAAACACCAAATCATCCTCGGATTCAAGCCTAAGAACTTCTAAACTTTCAAATTTCGCAAACGATGTCGAAACCTACCAAACCTCATTCGAATGACCTGAAATTTTGTACACACATCACAAATGATATTACGAACCTACTCCACCACCGATCGAAAATCGCCAAATTTTCAATTTCGCCAATTCAAGCCTAATTCTACTACGGACCTCCAAATCCCATTTTGGACGTGCTCCCAAGTCCAAAATCATCTAACGGAGCTAACCGAACCATCAGAATTCACATCCGAGATTATTTATATATAAGTCAACATCCGGTTAACTTTTCCAACTTAAACTTCTAAATAGGAGACTAAGTGTCTCATTTAACACCGAAACCACTCTAGACCCAAACCAACCAACATGATACGATGAAATACAACTGAAGAACACATAAAGAAGAAGAAATGGGGGAAACAGGGCTATGACTCACAAAATGACCGGCCGGGTCGTTAAATCCTCCTCCTTTTAAACAAACGTTCGTCCTTGAACGAGTCTAGAAACATACCTGAAGCCTCAAATAGGTGTGGATATCTGCTCTGCATCCCCCGTTCGGTATCCCAAGTAGCCTCCTCCATGGGCCGACCTCTCCACTGCACTTTCACTGAAGATATATCTTTTGATCTTAACTTTCGGACCTGCCACTCCAAAATAGCCACTCGCTCCACATTATAAGTCAAATCACCATCTAACTGAACCATGCTAAAATCCAAGACATGAGATGGATCGTCGATATACTTCCGGAGCATAGAAATAACAAATACTGGATGCTCCCCCGACAAGCTAGGTGGCAAAGCAAGCTCATAAGACACCTCCCCAATCCCCCGAAACACCTTAAAAGGCCCAATGAACCGACGACTCATCTTGCCCTTTTTCCCAAATCTCATAACGCCCTTCAAAGGTGAAACCTTCAGTAGAACCTTCTCCCCAACCATATAAGACACATGTCACGACCCCAGTTCGCCCTCTGTGAACTATGGTGATGACACCTAGTCTCTAAGACTAGGTATGCCTAAATTGCGGAAGAAAAACCAAAACTTGCGGAAGTAAAACAATTTAAAACAGGAATAAAGTAATAACAGTGTTTAAATGTGCCACTCGGCATACACCATGTTAAACTCTCAATACCAATATGTAAATCCAAGACCCGGAAACTCATGAATGACAAGCTAAGAAAAATACTACATAGCTCTAACTCCGGAATGTCTAATAAGAATAAAAAATACAGAAGGGCTAAATACTAAAAGCAGGAATAGAAAGGGACTCCTCGGTCTGCGGACGCGGCAGATGTACCTCGAAGTCTCTAAGAAGTCGCCTCCCTTAAGGATGGTAGGCCTGAGTAGCGGTACCTGGGTCTGCACATGAAAACTATATGCAGAAGGGGCATGAGTACACCACAGCGGTACTCAGTAAGTGCCAAGCCTAACCTCAGTCGGGTAGTGACGAGGAAGGTCAGGGCTTTACTGGGGTTAAATAAATAATAAGATGACAAGATAAGATAAGCAGTACAATTGAAAATCTACAACAAGAATCTATACAGGATAATAAGAATACAATAACTGAAACAGAGATAAAGGCAACCCACAAGGAAATACCACTCATAGCAAGGATGATAACCGGGGATCTCTTGGTATCCCGAGGATCTCTTGGTATCCTCTATGTGTACAAGGGATCTCTTGGTATCTCGAGGATCTCTTGGTATACTCAATATATACTAGGGATATCTCGGTATCCCAAGGATCTCTTGGTATCCTCAATATACATGCCAAGGATCTCTTGGTATCCCGCACCTCAGTCTAGATCACAAATGCGTACAGGGGGTCTCCCGAGATGCCGTCCCATAGTACCAAATTAAAACACACAAGCAACACAAGAATACTCAATTTTAATGCTAATACCATACCAAGTAAACAATTGATTCTAGCCTAACATGATCCACGTAATGCAATTAAAGCAGTTTAAACAATAGGCAATTAAGTCAACTACACATGCTTTTCTAAACTAACAACACGCTAAATTCACAAGTAGAATAAAACCGTAAAAAGGAACTCAACTGAAATACTTAAAGTAAAACCGGATTTTCAACAATTAGCTCAAATATGCACTCGTCACCTCACGTACAAGGCATTTCAATTATCAAATATATCATATCCTAAGGGGAAGGTCTCCCACACAAGGTTAGACAAGCCACTTACCTCGAACCAGTTCAAAATCAACCGACACCACGTCTTTCCCATGAGTACTCGACTCCAAATGGCCCAAATCTATTCAATTCAATTGCATAATGTAAATAACACTTCAAAAAACTGATTCTATAATTAAAGTCTATGCTAATATGCGAAATTATATAAAATGACCAAAACACCCCTCGAGCCCACGTCTCGGAATCGGGTGAAATTTATATTTTCATAAACTTCGTACTCTCATGAGTCTATACATAACAAGAGCACTAAAATCGGAGTCGAAATGACCCCACAAATCCTCATTTAAAGGTCTCTTAAACTCAAGCCCTAATTACCCATTTTCACCACTAATTAGGTCTTTAATGACATAAAAACAAGTTATGAAGTCAAAGATGTTACCTCCAAGTGATGCCCTTTTTTTTTCCTCAAAAAACTCTCTCAAAATCTTCAAACCAGGATGAAAATGGTGAAAGAATAGCTCAAATTCGCAAAGGCAACTATTTATATGTTCTGGCCCAAGCATTTTTGCATCTGCGACCCGTTTTCTGCTTCTGCGGTACCGCATTTGCGGTCCTTCAACCGCATCTGCGGTTTTTCACTTAAGTCCCAATTTTCGCTTCTGCGATCCCTTATTCTGCATCTACGGCATTGCAGATGCGGCCACTAAGCTGCTTCTGTGGTTCCAGCCTTCCCAGGCCCTTTCCGCTTATGCGCTCCTTTTCCCCGCATCTGCGGCATCGAACCTGCGGTCCCCAATCCTCAGGTGCAGAAACACCAGAGGCAGAAAATCTGAAGCTTCTTAAAAATTCCAAAGTCTCTGTTAACCATCCGAAATTACCCTGAGGCCCCCGGGACCTCAACCAAAAGCACAAACATCACCTAATACCTTATTCAAACTTGTACCATTCTTCAAAACACTTCAAACAACACCAAATCAAGCAAAACACATCGGATTCAAGCCTAAGTTTCTAAAATCTTCCGAATTTCGCTTTTGATCAAAAACCCAACCAAACCACGTCCGAATGACCTAAAATTTTGCACAGACATCCCAAATGACACAACAGAGCTACTGTAACTCTCGGAATTACATTCCGATCCTCGGATCAAAATCTCACTATCAGACCGGAAACTTCAAAATTTCAACCTTCGTCATTTTAGCCTAAATTAGCTACGGACGTCCAAAACACAATTCGAACACGCTCCTAACCCCGAAATTACTCAACGGAGCTAACGGAACCATCAGATTTCCATTTCGAGGCCGTCTTCATGCTGTTCCGACTACATTCAACTTTCCAACACTTAAGCTCTCATTTAGGGACTAATTGTCCCAAAACTCTCCGAAACTCAAAACCGGACATTCTGGCTAATCAAAATAGCAGAAATAAACTCGGGGAAAATAGTTAATAGGGGATCAGGGTATTAATTCTTAAGACGACTGGCCGGGTCGTCACATCCTCCTACACTTACACATTCGTTCGTCCTCGAACGAGCATAGAGACATACCTGAAGTAGTGAAAAGATGAGGGTAACGGTTGCGCATATCCTGCTCGGCCTCCCAGGTCGCCTCCTCGACCGGCTGACCCCGCCACTGAACCTTTACTGATGCAACGTTCTTTGACATCAACTTTCTGACCTGCCTGTCCAATATTGCCACTGGCTCCTCAAGATAGGATAGATCCTTGTCCAACTGGACTAAACTGAAATCCAACACGTGCGACGGGTCACCGTGGTACCTACGGAGCATCGAAACATGAAATACCAGATGAACTCTTGCTAAGCTAGGAGGTAAGGCAAGCTCATAAGCAACCTCCCCAACACGCCTCAATATCTCAAAAGGGCCAATAAATCTCGGACTCAACTTCCCTTTCTTCCCAAATCTCATAACGCCCTTCATAGGCAAAACCCGAAGCAGAACCCGCTCTCCAACCATATAGGAAACATCACGAACCTTCCGGTCCGCGTAACTCTTATGTCTAAACTGTGCTGTGCGGAGTCTATCCCGAATCACCTTAACCTTCTCCAAAGCATCCTGAACTAAGTCCGTGCCCCATAATTTGGCCTCACCCGGCTCAAACCAGCCCACCGGAGATCTACACCGTCTCCCATATAAAACCTCATACAGTGCCATCTGAATGCTGGATTAAAAGGTGTTATTGTAAGCAAACTCCGACAATGGCAAGAACTGATCCCAAGACCCTCTAAATTCAATCACACACGCACGGAGCATATCCTCAAGAATCTGAATAGTGCGCTCGGACTGTCCGTCCGTCTGAGGGTGAAATGTTGTACTCAACTCTACCCGAGTACCCAACTCATGCTGAACGACCCTCCAGAACCGCGATGTGAACTGAGTACCTCTATCTAAAATGATAGACACTGGAATACCATGCAGACGAACAACCTCCTAGATATAAATCTTTTCCAACCGCTCCGAAGAATAAGTAGTACACACAGGAATGAAATGAGCGGACTTGATCAGCTGATCCACAATCACCCAAATAGCATCGAACTTTCTCAAAGTCCGTGGGAGACTAACTACAAAGTCCATGGTGATCCGCTCCCATTTCCACTCCGGAATCTCTATCTACTGAAGTAACCCACCCGGTCTTTGGTGCTCATACTTTGCTTACTGATAGTTGAGACACCGAGCTATGAATCCAACTATATCTTTCTTCATCCACCTCCACTAATAGTGCTGTCTCAAATCCTGATACATCTTCTCGGCATCTGGATGAATGGAATACCGCGAGCTATGGGCCTCCTCCAGAATCAACTCCCGAAGGCCATCAATATTAGGTACACAAATCCTACCCTGCATCCTCAATACCCCATCATCACCAATAGTCACATCTCTAGCATCGCCGTACTGAAACTTGTCCTTGAGGACAAGCAAATGAGGGTCATCATACTGCCGCTCCATGATATGATCAAATAAGGAAGACCGAGAAACCACGCAAGCTAGAACCCTACTAGGCTCTGAAAGATCCAATCTCACAAACTGGCTGGCTAAGGCGTGAACATCCATCTCCATAGGCCTCTCTGATGTTGGTAAATAAGCCAAACTCTCCACCCGGCGGCTCAAAGCATCGGCCACCACATTGGCGTTGCCCGTGTGATAAAAAATAGTGATGTCTTAATCCTTCAGCAATTTTAACCACCTCCTCTGGTGCAAATTTAGATCCTTTTGCTTGAACAAGTGTTGCAAGCTCCGATGGTCAGTACAAATCTTACTGGGAAACCCGTATAAATAATGGCACCAAATCTTCAGGGCGTGAACAATGGCAGCTAACTCAAGGTCTTGAACAGAGTAGTTCTTCTCATGAATCTTCAACTGTCTGGACGTGTAGGCAATCACCCTACCGTCTTGCATAATCACCGTTCCTAGGCCAATCATCGAGGCATCACAATAGACCGTATAAGACCCCGAACTCGTAGGCAAGATCAAAATTGAGGTTGTGGTCAAAGCTGTCTTGAGCTACTGAAAGCTTTCCTCACACTCCTCCGTCCACTGAAATGGAGCACCTTTCTAGGTCAACCTAGTCATAAGGGCTGCAATCGATGAAAACCCCTCCACAAAATGAAGGTAGTAGCCCGCCAAGCCAAGGAAACTGCAGATCTCCATAGCTGAAGATGGTCTGGCCAACTCTACACGGCCTCTATCTTCTTCGGATCCACCTGAATACCCTCACTCGATACTATGTGGCCTTAGAACGCTACTGAATCCAACCAAAAGTCACACTTTGAGAACTTGGCATATAACTTCTTCTCTCTCAAAGTCTGAAGCACAATCCTCAGGTGCTGCTCATGATCTTCCCGACTCCGGGAATACACAAGAATATCATCAATAAAGACAATGACGAACGAGTCAATATACGGACGGAACACACTGTGCATCAAATGTATAAAAGCTGTTGGGGCATTGGTCAGCCCAAATAACATAACAAGGATCTCGTAATGAACATACCGAGTCCTGAAAGCAGTCTTCGGGATATCTGGCTCCCGAATCATCAACTGATGGTAACCTGAGCACAAATCAATCTTAGAAAACACCCATACGCCCTAAAGCTAGTCAAACAGATCATCAATACGAGGCAAAGGATAGCGGTTCTTCACTATAACCTTTTTCAACTGACGATAATCAATACAAATACGCATAGAACAATCCTTTTTCTTCAAAAACAAGATAGGAGCACCCCAAGGCGATACACTAGGTCGAATATAACCCTTATCAAGTAATTCCTGTAACTGATCCTTCAATTCCTTCAACTCAGGAGGAGTCATACGATACGGAGGAACAGAAATGGGCTGAGTGCCCGGCGACAAATCAATGCCAAAATCAATATCTCTATCAGGCGGCATGCCCGGAAGGTCAGCTGGGAACACATCAAGAAAATCCCATACTACTGGGTCTGAATCAACGGAAGGGGTATCAATACTGACACCTCTCACATAAGCTAAATATGCGTCACACCCCTTCTCAAACCATACACTGAGCTTTAAGAAAAGAAATGACTCTACTGGAAGTGTGATCTAAAGTACCCCTCCACTCAACACGCGGTACACCTGGCATAGCCAGCGTCACGGTTTTGGCGAGACAATCAAGAATAGCATAATGGGGAGACAACCAGTCCATGCCCAAGATAATATCAAAATCAACCATGCTGAGTAACAATAGATCGGTTCTGGTCTCAAAACTACTAAGAGCAACCAAACACGACCGATAAACACGGTCCACAATAAGAGAATCTCCTACAAGAGTAGAAACATAAATAGGGAAACTTAAAGAATACCGAGATACACCTATATGCGGAGCAAAATAAGAAGACAAATAAGAGTAAGTAGAGCCTGGATCGAATAGAACCGATGCATCTTTGTGGCAAACCAATATAATACTTATGATGACAGAATTGGAGGCAACAACCTCGGTACAGGCAAGAAGGGCATAGTATCTGGCCTGGCCTCCCCCTCTTGGGTGACCTCTACCTTCCCGACCTCCACTTCTAGTTGGTTGAGCAGTTGGGGTAGCAACTGGAGCTGTAATCATAGCCTGATAACTCTACGGGGCACGATGTGGCTGAGAAGTCTATGGAGGTGCACTCCTCCCAAGTCTAGGGTAATCCTTCACCACGTAGTGTGTGTCACTACACTCAAAACAAGATCTGGGAGGATGTGACGGTTGTGACTGGCTTGGGATAGGTCTGCTGGACTGACCTCTGAAAGCACCCTGCGTAGGAGGCACGCTAGATACTGGAGGTGCATAATAAGGCTCCTGAGGTCTAGGAGGAACTGGAGCACTACTGGATGCTGGAAGAGCTGAATGAACAGGGCGACTCATATAACCCCTACCCTGACGACCTGCTGTGGGGGCACATGCACCAAAATAATGGCCCGACTTTTGAGACCTCTTGGCCTTCCTCTCCTCTCTTTCCCTAGCATGCTTACCCTCAATCCTCCTAGCAATGCTCACCACTGCTGATAAGAAATATTCATCTCCAACTGACGAGCCATGCTAGATCTGATGCTGGAAATAAGGCCCTCAATAAACCGACGAACCCTCTCGCGGACAGTAGAAACCAAGGCTGGTGCATGCCTAGACAAACTGGTGTAACAGACAGCATACTCTGAGACAGTCATAGCACCCTAGTGCAAATGTTTAAACTCGGCGCGCCATGCGTCCCTAAGGCTCTAAGGAACATTTTCTCTCAGGAAAAGATCTGAAAACTGAGTCCAAGTTAGTGAAGCAGCCTCCTCCGAACTGTCTAGCTCATAGGTGCGCCACCACTCATAGGCGGCTCCTCAAAGCTGGAAGGTAGTGAAGGAAAGCCCGCTCGATCCTGATATACCCATGGTACAGAGAATGCGGTAACTCTCATCCAGAAATCCTAGAGCATCCTCTGATGCTAGACCACTGAATACCGGAGGCTTGTACCTCTTGAACCTATCGAGCCTCAGCTTCTCCTCCTCGAAAGCCATTGCCCTGCCCTCGGGCTGAACTAGCACTGCAAGCAGTACAGGAATAATCTCAGGGACTTGCTCCACATGCACTCGCTGCTCAGGAGTGCGGGCGGCGGGAGTCTATGCTCCTCCCCCGACCTGAGATGTGGTTGCAGCAAGGGGAAGCAACCCTGCCTGAGCCAGAGTGGTGTACATGCTCATGAACTATGCCAAAGTCTCCTGAAGAGATTGAGTATTGGTAGCAGTAGGCGTGTCAGGTGCCTGGACTCCAGCTGGAACTGCTGGCGGTACCTCGGCGGCAGCTCGTGCAGGTGCTCTGGCTGCACCACGTGCACATCCTTGGCCTCTACCCCGGCCCAGGCCTTTGACTGCTGTAGTAGGGGGCGCGGGTGCCTGATCATCTCGGGTAGCACGTGTCCTCACCATCTGTGAGAGAATAGAATATAGAAGTTTAGAATTGTGATGTCAAAAATATCGCACGATAAGAAAATCAAATGAAGTGAATTTTCCTAACAGTTACATAGCCTCTCATAGATAAGTACAGACGTCTCCGTACCGATCAGCGAGACTCTAATAAACCGGCTTGTGATCCATGACTCCTATGAACCTAGAGCTCTGATACCAACTTGTCACGACCCAAGTTCGCCCTCCATGAACTGTCATGACGGCACCTAGTCTCTACGACTAGGTAAGTCTAAATTGCGGAAGAAAAACCAAAACTTGCGGAAGTAAAACAATTTAAAATAGGAATAAAGTAATAACAATGTTTAAAAATGCCACTCGGCATACACCATATAAAACTCTCAATACCAATACGTAAATCCAAGACCCAGAAACCCACGAATCACAAGCTAAGAAAAATACTACATAGCTCTAACTTCGGAATGTCTAATAAGAACAGAAAGTCCAGAAGGGCTAAATACTAAAAAAAAGGAATAGAAAGGGACTCCTCGATCTGCGGACGCGGCAGATGTACCTCGAAATCTCTAAGTAGTCGCCTCCCTCAAGGATGGTAGGCCTGAGTAGCGGTACCTAGATCTGCACATGAAAAACATGCGCAGAAGGGGCATGAGTACACCACAGTGGTACTCAGTAAGTGCCAAACCTAACCTCGGTCGGGTAGTAACGAGGAAGGTCAGGGCCCTACTGAGGTTAAATAAATAATAAGATGACAGGATAAGATAAATAGTACAATTGAGCATCTACAGCAAGAATCTATAAAGGATAATAGGAATACAATAATGGAAACAGAGATAAAGGCAACCCACAAGGAAATACCACTCCTAGCAAGGATGATAACCGGGGATCTCTTGGTATCCTCTATGTATACAAGGGATCTCTTGGTATCCCGAGGATATCTTGGTATCCCGAGGATATCTTGGTATCCTCAATATATGCTACGGATCTCTCGATATCCTGAGGATCTCTTGGTATCCCCAATATACGTGCTAGGGATCTCTTGGTATCCCGCACTTCAATCCAGATTACAAATACGTACAGGGGCTCTCCAGGGATGCCGTCCCGTAGTCCCAAATTAAAACACACAGAAGCAACACAAGAATACTCAATTTAAATGCTAATTCCATACCAAGTAAACAGTTAATTCTAGCCTAACATGCTCCACGTAATGCAATTAAGGCAGTTTAAACAATAGGCTATTAAGTCAACTACACATGCCTTTCTAAACTAACAACAGGCTAAATTCATAAGTAGAATAAAACCGGAAAAAGGAACTCAATTGAAATACTTAAAGTAAAACCGGATTTTCAACAATTAGATAAAGTACCCACTTGTCACCTCACGTACAAGGCATTTCAATTATCAAATATATCATATCATAAGGGGAAGGTCTCCTACACAAGGTTAGACAAGCCACTTACCTCGAACCAGTTCAAAATCAACCCGACACCACGTCTTTGCCATGAGTACTCAACTCCAAATGGCCCAAATCTATTCAATCTAATTGCATAATGTAAATAACACTTCAAGTAACTGATTCTACAATTAAAGTCTAAGCTAATACGTGAAATTACGTAAAATGACCAAAATGCCCCTCGAGCACACGTCTCGGAATTGGGTGAAATTTACATTTTCAGAAACCTCATACTCTCATGAGTTTATACATAACAAGAGAACTGAAATCAAAGTCCAAATGGCCCCTCAAATCCTCATTTAAAGGTCTCTTAAACTCAAACCCTAATTACCATTTTCCCCAAAAATTTCACCACTAATTAGGTCTTTAGTCACATAAAAATGAGTTATGAAGTCAAGGATGTTACCTCCAAGTGATTCCCCTTTGTTTTCCTCAAAAATCTCTCTCAAAAGCTTCAAACCCGGATGAAAACAGTGAAAAAATAGCTCAAATTAGCGAAGGCAACTATTTATATGTTCTAGCCCAGGCATTTTCGCATCTGCGGGCCATTTTCCGCTTGTGCGGTACCGCATTTGCGGTCCTTGAACCGCATCTGGTGTTTTTCACTTAAGTCCCAATTTTTGCTTCTGCGATCCCTTATTCCGCATCTACGGCATCGCAGATGTGGCCACTAAGTCGGTTCTGCGGTTCCTGCCATCCCAGGCCCTTTTTGCTTCTGCGCTCCTTTTCCCCGCATTTGCGGCATCGCACTTGCGGTCCCTAATCCGCAGGTGCGGAAACTCCAGAACTAGAAAATCTGAAGCTTCTGAAAAATTCCAAACTCTCCGTTAACCATCCGAAATCACCCAGAGGCCCACGGGACCTCAACCAAAAGCACAAACATTATCTAATACTCTATTCAAACTTGTACCAATCTTCAAAACACTTCAAACAACATCAAATCAACCAAAACACATCGGATTCAAGCCTAAGTTTCTAAAGTCTTCTGAATTACGCTTTTGGTCAAAAACCCAACCAAACCACGTCCGAATGACCTGAAATTTTGCACACACATTCCAAATGACACAACGAAACTACTATACCTCTCTTAATTCTATTCCGACCCTTGGATCAAAATCTCATTATCGGACTGGAAAATTCAAAATTTCAGTCTTCGGCATTTCAAGCCTAAATTAGCTACAGACCTCCAAAATACAATTCGAACACGCTCTTAACCTCGAAATCACCCAACGGAGCTAACGGAACCATCATATTTCTATTCCGAGGCCGTCTTCATGCTGTTCCAACTACGGTGAACTTTCCAACACTTAAGCTCTCATTTAGGGACTAAGTGTCCCAAAACTCTCTGAAACTCAAAACCGGACATCCCGACGAATCAAAATAGTAGAAATAAACTCGGGGAAAACAATTAATAGGGGATTGGGGCGTTAATTCTTAAGACGACCGGTCGGGTCATCATAATATATCACAAACCTTTCCGTCAGCATAACTTTTTTGCCTTGACTACGTTGTACGAAGCCGCTCCTGAATCACTTTCACCTTGTCCAATGCATTTTGAACCAAGTCTGTACCCAAAAGCCTAGCTTCGCCCGGCTCAAACCAACCTACTGAAGATCTACACCGTCTCCCGTATAAATCCTTATACGGAGCCATCTGAATATTCAACTGATAATTGTTGTTGTAACCAAACTCCGCGAGCGGTAGAAACTGGTCTCATGAACCCCCGAAATCAATGACACAAGCACTGTCCTCCAATATCTGAATAGTACGCTTGGACTGCCCATCTATCTGAGGGTGAAAAGTTGTGCTCAACTCAACTTGAGTACACAACTCTCGCTGCACGGCCCTCCAAAACTGTGATGTAAACTGAGTACCTCTATCTGAAATGATGGAAACTGGGATACCATGTAGGCGAGAAACCTCTCGGATATGAATCTCAGCCAACCGCTATGTAGAAAAGTTAGTACACACAAGAATGAAGTGCGCGGACTTGGTCAGCCGATCCACAATCACCCAAAAAGCATCGAACTTCCTCAAGGTCCGGGGGAGTCCAACTACGAAATCCATGGTGATCTGCTCCCACTCCCACTCCGGAATCTCTATCTGCTATAGCAAGCCACTCGGTTTCTGATTCTCATTGAGGCACCGAGCTACAAACCCCACTATATATTTCTTCGTTCTCCTCCACCAATAGTAATGTCTCAAATCCTGGTACATCTTCGCGGCACCCGGATGGATGGAATACCGCGAGCTATGGACCTCCTCCAGAATCAACTCTCAAAGCCCATCTACATTGGGCATACATATCCAACCCTGCATCCTAAATACCTCATCATCACCAATAGACACATCTCTGGCATCATCATGTAGAACCTTGTCCTTGGGGACAAACAAATGAGGATCATCATACAGGCGCTCTCTAATACGATCAAACAAGGAAGACTGAGAAACCACACAAGCTAGGACTCAACTAGGCTCCGAAATATCTAACCTCACAAACCGATTGGCCAAAGCCTACACAATCGCAAGAGGTCTCTCCCCAATAGGAATAAATGCAAGACTGCCCAAATTCACCACCTTCCTACTCAAGGCATCGGCCACCACATTGGCCTTTCCCGGATGGTACAACCACCTCCACTGCCTTAAATTGAGATCCTTTTGTTTGAACAAGTGCTGGAGGCCCCGATGATCAGTAAACACTTCACAACACACACCATAGACATAATGCCTCCAAATATTCAACGTGTGAACAATGGTAGCCAACTCCAAATCATGAACAGGTTAGTTCTTCTCATGGGGCTTAAACTGACGAGAAGCATAAGCAATCACTCTATCCTCCTGTATCAACACACATGCAATGTCGATCCGAGAAGAATCACAATATACCGTATAAGAACCTGAAGCTGATGGCAAAACTAATATTGGAGATGTGGTCAAGGCAGTCTTGAGATTTTGAAAGCTCGCCTCACATTCATCCGACCACCTAAAAGGAGCACCCTTTTGGGTCAATTTGGTCAAGGGTGATGCAGTAGATGAAAATCCCTGAATGAACTAATAGTAATAACCCGCCAAACCAAGAAAGCTACAAATATCTGTGGTTGAGGACAGTCTAGGCAAACTCTGAACCGCCTTTATCTTCTTCGAATCAACCTGAATACCCTCACTGGAAACAATGTGCCCCAAGAATGCCACTAAACTTATCCAAAATTCACTCTTGGAGAATTTTGCATAAAGCTTCTCCTCCCTCAACCACTGCAATACAACTCTCAAATGCCCAGCGTGCTCCTCCTGGCTACGCAAGTACACCCGAATATCATCAATGAATACAATAACAAACGAGTCGATATAAGGCTGAAACACGTTGTTTATCAAATGCATGAACGGTGCTGGGGCATTGGTCAGCCCAAAAGACATCACAAGGAACTTTTAATGACCATATCGAGTCCTGAAAGCCGTCTTAAGAATGTTTGAGTCCCTAGTCTTCAACTAGTGATACCCTGACCTGAGATCAATCTTGGAGAACACTCGCTCCCCAAAGCTGGTCAAATAAATCATCAATACGAGGCAAGTGATACTTGTTCTTGATTATGACTTTGTTCAACTGCATTAGTCAATGCAAATTCTCATAGTGCCATCCTTCTTCTTCACAAATAGGACAGGCGCACCCCAAGGTGACACACTAGGCAGAATAAACCCCTTATTTAGGAGTTCCTGAAGTTGCTCCTTCAACTCTTTCAAGTCCGCCGGTGCCATACGATACGGTGGAGTAGAAATGGGCTGAGTGCCCGACACCTAATTAATACCGAAGTCAATATCCTTGTTCGATGGCATGCCCGACAGATCTGCAGGAAACACATTCAAAAAATCCCTCACCACCGAGACTGAATCAATAGAAGGAGTCTCTGTACTGACATCCCTCACAAAGGCCAAATAAGAAAGACAACCCTTCCCAATCACCCGCTGGGCCTTCAAGTATGAAATTACCCTACTTGGAACATAATCCAACAAACCTTGCCAGTACTCAAACTATGGCACCCCAGGCATAGCCAATGTCACTGTCTTATCGTGACAGTCCAGAATAGCATGACACGGAGACAACCAATCCATGCCAATAACATATTAAAATCAACCATACTAAGTAGCAAAAGGTCTACTCAAGTCTCTAAACCCCAAAAAGACAGATATATGCGGTCCACCACAATAGTATTGCCCATAGGAGTAGATACATGAACAGATGAAATAAGAGACTTATGGGGCGTATCCAAATAACGAGCAAAATATGGTGACATACATGAAAAGGTGGAACCAGGATCAAATAATACAGAGGCATCCCTATGGAAAATTAAGATAATACATATGATCACAGCATCTAAAGTAATAACATCCAGGCTGGCAGGGAGTGCATAGAAATGGGTCTAACCACCACCTGATCGGCCTCTCCCTCTAGGGCGACCCCTAGCTGACTAACCTCCACCCCGAGTTAGCTGGGTGGGTGGGGAAGTAACTGGTGCTGAAGCTGAAGGCTGACTCCTCTGTTGGGATGAACCTCCTGTAAGGCGGGGATAGAATCTCTTGATATGACCCAAATCTCCACACTCAAAGCAACCTCTCCCAGCAAATGGCGGTGGGAATTGAAGGGAACCCCGAGCACCAGGATACCCACTAGAAGAATCAGGCATAGATGAGCCCTAAACTAATGGTGCATGAGTCAAACTCTGATCTGGAAGGGCACTGAGAGATGAGTGGCCCTGATGTGAACTGTGAGAACCATGGCCAGATGATCCACCACGGTGACTTGGATGAGCTGACTGAGCATGTCTAAATGGACGGCCTCTGCCGTGCTGGAACTGACCTCCAGAAGGAACACCACCAAAACTACCAAATCCCCTAGGCCTCTTGGCCTCCCTCTCAACTCGCTCCTGGCGGAGAACCGACTCTATCTCTCTGGCAATGTCAACCACCTCCTCAAAAGAAGCACTATACACACACTCTGTCTCTAGTCATAAGAATATGTAGCTGATATACGTGGTCATCCACGAACATCCTGATCCTCTCCCGGTCTGTAGGAACCAACCAAACAACATGCCGGGATAACTTAAAAAACCTCATCTTATACTAAGTCACAGTCACATCATCCTGATGCAACTGCTCGAACTGTTTGTGCACCTCCTCTCTGCGGGACTGAGGCATATACTTCTCCAGAAAGAGAATAGAGAACTGCTGCCAGGTAAGGGGCACTGCACCAACAGGCCTACGCCTCTCATAAGCCTCCTACCAAGTAAAGGCAACTCCCGAGAACAAAAAGGTAGTGAACCAGACCTCACTGGTCTACAAAATACCTGCTGTTTACAGAATCCTCTAACACTTGTCCAAGAAACATTGGGCATCCTCGCCCTCTGTACCACTGTCAGTCGGAAGTTGAAGTCTACAAAATTTCTCCAATCTACACTGCTCGTCATCAGGCATGACTGGAACCACATAATGGTGGTACCCTCGGTGTTTGTAGTCCCTAAACAACCTGCTCGGGTGTACAGGCAGCAGGAGTCTGAGTGCCTCCCCCGGCTTAGGAAGTAGTTGCTGTAGTAGAAACAACAACCGCCTAATCAAGACTGACGCACACGGTCAAGATCTGAGCTAAGTTTTCCTGAAGACCTGGGATAACAATTGGCACAGCCGGTGCCTGGGCCGGTACCGCTGGAGCATCCACAACTGGGACCTGATCATGAACTGGGGTAGCTGGTAGATCTGTAGGTACCGCCCTAGCTAATGTGCGGGCTACACTTCTGCCCCTACCACGGTTCGATCGCAACCTTGGCCTCTCGCGGCCCCAACTAGTGGTAGTTGTCTGTCCGGACCAGTAGCACGTGTCCTCACCATCTGTAAGAGAATAGAATAACAGAAGTTTAGTTACCAGAATCAACAGATTCACATGACAAGAATTCAAGAATGTGAAGTTTTCCTAAAGGTTCTGCAGCCTCTCAAAGATAAGTACAGACGTCTCTGTACCGATCCGCAAGACTCTACTAAACCCACTCATGACCCATGAGACCTACATAACCTAGGCTCTAATAACAACTAGTCACGACAAAAACTAACCCAGTCCTGATGGCGCCTTTCATGGAACTAGGAAAGCCGACACACTTCCAAACAATTCCATATTTCATTTAAAGATATGTAATAGCCTTTTTCATGCTGAAAATTCGTAAAAAGAGATTAATTAAAAAACCAAAATGCGGAAATAAATGTCCGACCTCGGGTGTTACTAAGTCATGAGTAATTACTACAACTATTCTGAAATACAGCAAAACCAACACAGTTTGAGAGTTAAATATACTAAAAGGAAGATAAAGAAGGAGAAAGGCAGGACTGCGATCGCCAGGCAGCTACCTTGCTATCTCCAATGAAAGTCAGCCACTGGAATAGTCAACAACCGCTATCATGGCCTGAGATACCTGGATCTGCACACAAGTTGCAGGGGGTAACGTGAGTACACCAACTCAGTAAGTAACAAGTCTAAACTATTGACTGATAGGTAGTGACAAACTAAACCTCAACAGGTAAACACAATTAAACTAAACATTAGCATGCTTGCAATTCAAGTATTCAGCTCAACAGTAAAGTAAATACAAATCTGAACAATGTGAAGTATAAAGCTCAGCTAATCTCTACGTGCCAATGCACAAAATGAATGAAAATCTACCATGTACCTCCACTCTCAAGTGCTCAACCACACGGTATTGTATATGGCCATCCGACCCAGAGAAGATCCATCCCGGAATATATACCCATTACTAACAACGGTCACTCAGTACCGAGGAAGGCCATTACGGATCTATGGAGAAGATCCATCTCCAGGTATAAATACTTCGGACAAGATCCATGTCCAGGGGAGATTCATCCCTCAATAATATCAACTGCGCTTACTGGGGGTATGTTGCAGACTCCGGAGGGGCTCCTACAGCCCAAGCGGTATCATAATCATCAACATAACTACTGCAGCGTGCAACCCGATCCCATAACTGTCACTCATAACCAAGCTCTTAGCCTCACTGAGTCATCACTCTCCAGTCTCACAAATACAGACTAACAATGCCATGAAACTAGCCCAAAACAATGATATGATGTGCCAAAAAATGACAATCGAGACTAACACATGATATGATATGCATGAATAAGACTAAGTTCAAGATATCTATAAAAATAATGAGATGACAGCACGAAACGATCACTCGGGTCTCAACAGTATCGGCGCGAAGCCCTAACATGATATCTAGCATGATTTACAGCTCATTTACTTAATTACATGATAGAAATACGGATATCAGTAAGAAAGAGTCACTAAGCGGTGCCATGGAATGAACCAGGCCACAATTCTTACGGTGCACACCCGCACGCCCGTCACTTAGCCTTTGCGTCACCTCAATACTAATCATAGAGTACATAGTTCGGGGTTTCGAACCCTTAGAATCAAGTTTGGAAGTGTTAATTACCTCAAACCAACCAAAACATACTCTGTGATGCCCTTACCTCTCGAATCGGCCTCCAAACATTCCGAATCTAACCAAAAGCAATACCATGCAATCAATGTTGATACCCAATTTTTACCTATATATTTTCTAATATGCAAAATATCTTCAAAATAGCATATTTATGCATATATAAGTATTTTCAAGTGTTTCATTATTTTTTCCTAATTTTAAGGTTTTTAAATCAATTTATTATCCTATTTTATCTATAAAATCCCAATAATTATTCCCAAAATTATCATTTTTGGGTGATTCAATTATTGGATTCTCTTATTTATGCTACAATATAGCTAAGATAATTTTTGCATATTTTTATAAGTTTATTTAGTATTTTTAAAGCTAAATTGCATATAACTGCAATATTAGCCTCTTTTAGGATTTAATTGCGTTTATATTTATAAAAAATAATTTCAGTATTTTTAAATTGAAAATTATATATCATAAATAATTTTAGTACTTTCAATTTATTTTCATATTTAATTTGCTATTTTTTATAAAATAAATGGGAAAAATGGCTATTTAAAATCTAGCTAGATTTTATTTCAATTTCAGCCTAATTTGAACCCCAATTTAAACCCAATTTCCCTTGGCCCAATTCCTTTTTAATCCGACCATTTACCCGTTTAAATGACCCAACCCGGATCTCCACCTAACCATTTAAATCTCAGCCGTTGATCATTTAGATCAACGGCCACCGGTTGCCCTTACCTTAATTAATCCCAACCGACCCCCAAAACCCTATCATTTGATACAATCCACCGCCCTTGAACTCCTCTTCTCTCTCAAATTCTCTTTGAAACTCTCATGAACCCTAGCCGCCGCCCTCTCACCCCACCTTGATATTTACTTAATCCATAGCCCTCCGTGGTCATTTGAGACCTGTACCAGCCTTCCATGGCTCCTATGTGCTTGTTCTTATGGTTTCGCGGCCAAACCTTGAAGGAGTCTAGTCCAGTCCTTGTTCGATTTTAGTTCATGGCCCTTCACCTTTCTCCGGCCAACCATGGCCGTTCGAGTCAGATCCTTGACTCTCCTAGTTAGATCAGTAACTTTCGAAGCCTTTCTCACCTTTTCTGGGTTTTCTGAAACCCTAATCTCTAAGATCTTTAGATTTCTTTTAGATCTACTTTAGATCTGTGCTTTCTTTGAACTTTTAAGCATTTTCTCAAAGTTTCTTTAACTTTGCTTTCAAAACGACTCTATCTTTTTCGATTAGGGTTTTCCAGTTAAGTTATTTCAAAATCGTTTCTCTGATTTTTAACACGTTTGTGATTTTGCTATGTTTTTCTCGTGTAGTTCCTTCTATCTGAGTTAGTATGTTGAAAACCCTAATTTCTTTTGGGTGTCATTCGAGTTTTGAAGTTGTTTGTTAAATGTGTACATGTTTGTTTAAGTTCTTACTTGACTCATCTGTTCACTATCTTTTGAACTCGTTTGTCATTGAAAACCTATGTCTTTGAGTCTGAAATTGTTGTCTGAACACTCGACTCAAAGTTCTTGTTTCAGATTCTCTTTTCTTTATGTGACTTATCTGATTTTTACTATCTTTCAACTCGACTATGGTTGAAACCCTAACCTCTCAAAAGGTTTCCTCACTTGCTACTATGAGACCTTTGCATGTTTCTGATACTCTACTTTTCTTCACTATTGATTCAATATGACTTGATCTACTTGACTATTATGCTTCGAATGTTTGCTATCTACTGAACCTTATGCTACTATTGTATGCTTGTTTCTTTTGCCAATGGGTTTGGCCTCGCATGTCTGATGTTTGTTCATTATATTTATATGTTGAGGTTCCTTCTTTGATTGATCTTCAATCTTGTGACTGGTTTCAAAACCTTTCTTTTATGAATTCTAATTTCACTCGCCTGTTAAAGTTAATTGATTCCTTTCCTTTTTTTGCCTTACTGAATCCTTTCCCAAAATAAGTATATTTCTGTACTTAGACTTGATTACTTACTCAATGGTTTTACTACTCCTTTTATGGCAACAATTAGCCTGCTGACAAACTGATTTTCTTTCCTTATTTTGAACATGTCACGACCGTTAAACAATGATTCCCTAATTAAAGGGGAATCGCTTGGTTAATTGATTCTGACTTGTGATTGTTTCCATGTTTGTATCTTATTACTTCTCCTTCACTCGTTTTCAAAAAGCTATAAATACCCTGCACTTCTCTTCTTTAAACACACAAACTACTTGAGTTCAGAACACACACTTCACTAAAAGCTCTCCCTCTCTCTTTACTCTGTTACTACTTGTATTGCTACCTTGTCTAACCGTCCGAAAGCCAAGGCTAGGTTGTGGAAATTTGCCTACTTTTCTTTCTGCCTTTGCTTCTTTACTAGTATGTTCTAATTAATCTTCCAGCATCAACAACAACATGTTTTCTTTACTATTTCCTTCACTCTTGCCTGTTTCTTGCTTGTGTTTAATCTAGTTTCATTCCTAAATCATGTTGTGAATAAATGTGTTCTCTTTATGTATGAATTATGTTAGTCATTTATTATGAGTTATGAATACCAAACCCCATATCCCCTATGTGTTTGTATTCTTTAGTTGGTTTGAGGGCATGTCAGCATTAGACATTGATGTGCATGACTCCGACCTGCCCTCCCTAGGGTCATATGCTTCATATCCCCTCTATGTGTTGTATTCTCTGGCTGGTTTATGGGCGTGCTAGCATCACTTATTGCTGTGCATGTCCAGATTTGACCCCTCCTAGGGTCATATGCCACCTACGATATATTTCCAAACCCCTGCCCCCCTTCGTGTAATTGCTGATGCTGCATAATTTTAGCTCTACTATTACTATTATCAAACTACCCTTATCCTTTTACTCTTCTCAATCCAGTTTTAAACAACTCTCTGCTCCTGGACTTCCACTATACACTTAGACTTAGGGTCTGCCTCTCTTGTGTGATCCTTGCTTTGGGACCCATGAGCTCCCTCTGAACTTGGACACATAAGGGCTGGCCCTTTCACACTGCACTCATCTCTATATGGTTATGCAAACTTGGGTGTAAGCACTGCCTGGGGTTCCTTGAGACCCTTAGGGAACTTTGACATACCCAGGTATGAGAAAGGCTTTGAAACAAATGGTATTTGAGGTAGTTTCTTCCATAACTCAAAGAGGAAGTCAGAATCAGGCTTCCTCTGGTTGTAACTTTTTCTTTTACACCTTTTCTGATGTAATTCATTATTTAGTTTGTAATAATTTGTAATAAATATAGGGGTATGGCTAGTGAAAAGGGATGGGTAATTACGCATGTTTAGCTAGGTAGAAAACCTGCCTATAGGACTTTTCTAAATTCTGCATGTTCAACTCCGCATTTAGATATCATGCCTATAAGATCTACTTTCACTAAAATTCTGCATGTCCTACTTCTAGAAAATATGCCTATAGGACTTATATTCTATATACTTACCTCTGCATTTAGAGAGCATGTCTATAAGACTTGTCTTAAATTCTGCATTACCACACTTAGACACCATGTTCTTAGGATCTAACCAGTTATAATCTGGCATCATGTCCAATAGTTCAAAATCAATACCTTTTTATAGAGATCATGCCTATAAGAATTGCGAGTAAGTTCTGCCCGCTTCATTACACGCTCAACTAGATATCATGTCTATAGGAATTAAATCAGCAATAATAGATATCATGCCTACATGATCTGAAATCAGTCTAGTCTAAAATCGGTTCAATTCATACTGTTCTTACCAAGTTTTAAACAACTCTCTCTCTCTTTTCTTATTAATACGGTTTAGAAAGCATGTCTATAGGATCTCAAATCATTTAAAATTATTACTGCTTTGCCACATTCTAAATCAGTAATAGATATCATGTTTATAGGACCTCACCCAAACACTTAGGCAAGCCTTAGGTGATAACAACAATAAAACTGAATCCGCCTTTGTTAATCAAGTAATTGCTACAACCAACAGGCAGACCTGATTCGGACTTCTTATCTGAGTTATGTAATAAACGGGTCTGCTTCAACAAATTAAATCCCCTCGCCTTTAGTATTTTAAATTCAGATCCTAAATGTATGTTTAAGTCATGCCATTTATGTGTTTTTGCTTGAGGAGGTATACATGAGCCTTTTATTTGTTTACATGCTTCCCTAATGTGCAGTATTATGTGTTTTTGTATATAGCCTTAGATTTTTTACCTTTTGAAACCTAAAGTCAGCTTAATATCCCTCCCCTTTAGGAATAGTAATCCTAAGTTCCTCCGGGATTGATAGGAATGGGACGGGTAATAGCATGCAATAGAGGTCGAGACCAATCCGCGCTTTAATACCTTAACGAGGTGGGAAGGGTAGATATGGATATGATGACAGGTGCGCTAATACCACGTGTATCCCCTCTTCTGAGGAGTGTCATATTGGGTATCGTATTGATGTGATCCATATTAAATATAAACATAGGACCCCTTTTCCCTTTTATTTGCAGATTTCTTTTCAAAGATTTGTCCTTTAATAGTTGGTTTGTCAAACTCTTATGTGTTTAAATTTAAATCCCCTACTATTTGAGCATGTACTTGTCTATTTCCTAAATTGCACCAATTCACAAGAAACTATCTGGCCGGGAACCACACTAGTGGATCCTAAGGGGTGCATAACACCTTTCCCTTAGGATAATTTCAAGCCCTTACCCTATCTCTGGTTATCAAACAAACTTAGAAGTGAACCTCATAGGTGTCCTAATGCACCTTAAATCATTAGGTAGCGACTCTTCAAATGCAAAACCCAGTTCCCACAAGGAATGAGTTGTCCTATACCCAAAAAAATGTCATAAACCCGACCTCCCGATGCGAAGAGGGAAAAAGGGGGCGCGACGGCATGGCGACTCTGCTGGGGATCTTTAGGCTTTTACCATTTCAGATTGTTCTTGTGAATTTGTACCATCCCTTATGTGCAATTACTTGTTTAAATTCCTTTAAGCGTTTAATTTCTTTTCAAAAGCAAAACTGACTTATCTTCTTCGTTTCTTTCCTTTATTACTGCTTTAAATTATGAAACTGTTGTATTTATTGCTTTCGTAACGTGCAAATATGTACCAACATACTTTTAATTGCTACATAATTATGCTCAACATCATACTCCACTCGTGCCAAACAAATACCATAGCAACACTTATAATGAGTGGTTGCGCTCTTCCTATATTATTACCCCCCCTAAATTCGAAAAAGCATATTTACGGTAAAACTAGTCGATCAGCGATGCAGTCGACAGTTCCATGCCTTCCCCTTGAGTTGTCCACTCAAGGGTACCAGTCTAAAACCCCATAGAAACCTTACTCTGTTTAAAATTGTGCATGCATCATGATCAAACCTAGTCAGATCAATTATGTTGTCCACGTAATGATCCTTTAAGATAACCTTGTCCAAAAGTCCACTGGGTTTCCCTAAACCCAAACGAACATCATCATGTTCTGCGCATTTATTTGCTAAACTAAATGCTTCATGCTAATTGTTGATGATAAATAGTCGAGTCTGGTAGGGTAAGGTCTAACCCTTTTGTTTTGCAGAAAATGAGGCACGATGTCCCCAGTTTCGGTATGATTAGCACGCCCCCACTCTTGCTAGACTGGTGGAGGAGTCTTCCATCAAACAACCAAATCAATGAGTGGAAATAGAGGGTTTCCAAATCTAGCGAAAAGCTGGAATATCTGGAATACAACTTGTTGGAATTGGAAGGAAAGGTGAGGAAGAGAGTCGCCGATTTCCAGAACACTGAAGGAAATGAAGGAGAACACCTGGAAAAGGCATTTTTACTGGTGAACCTACGCGAACTAGAAGATTTAATCAACGAGAACATTTAACATGAGGAAGGTCCTTCAGGGACCAAGTAGATAAGAGTTTATCTTTTCGCTTTATAAATGTAATAAGGCCAATAGCCATTAGTGACTTTTATTTCCTGTTTATTTAGTGTCGATTTGGGATTCGTCTTATTTTCTATCAATAAAATGAGGCATTTAGCATTCTAAGTTCTCCAAATCAATTTGTTTCTAGACCTACCTCGGGCACAAAGAGGTTCCAAATTAGGACACGTTTTACATTCCACACTATGTTTTTAAATATAGCAACACTTTTTATAATCCTCACTAACTTGGTTACCTTTTTGTTTTTACTTTTTTTTTATTATTCCCCTCCCCAAAGGTTAGTTCGTGTACTCTGGCAACATCATCCTATTCCACGAGATCCAGAGGCATACCACCCACTTATCCTTTTAGTCTTGTCAAAAACAAAACAAAGGGAAGATGGAAGATTTGAACAACGTCAGAAGGGAGAATTCAACTGAACGGGTAGAGGCCACTCATGGTCATGGTACTCAGGTTCCTAAGGAAAATGCATCCCAACTTGAACAAAAACTACTAAAATTCCAAGAAGAGCTTGATCAGATTCGGAACTTGGCAAATCTGTCATTTTTCCTCACCACTCCAGATATCAATTTCCCAAACGCTCAGAACCCCACACCCCCACAGAATATCCCAAAGCCGCAGAACCATCCCGCTCCTCACAATCACTACAACACCTACCATCTCCCAAACAACACTCCACTACTCATCCCAGAACCCTAAAACTTCACAATTGACCACTTTCACACCCACCATAACATCCCCATCTACGTGAAGACCATGTCATATTCCACCCAACCTATCGTAGAGTCTGATGATAAAGACTTGCTCATCAGGAATCTAGTCGAGGAACTTAAGAAATTGACTAGCCGGATTCAAGGCGTTGAAGGAAGCAAGGGAATTGAGGGGATGAACTATGAAGATCTTTGCATATAGCCCGATGTCGAACTGCCCAAGGGGTATAAACCTCCAAAGTTCGAAATGTTTGATGGTACAGGGGATCCAAGGGTCCATTTGAGAACATACTGTAACAAGCTGGTTGGAGTAGGGAAAGACGAGAGAATCTGCATGAAGCTATTCATGAGGAGTCTGAAAGGAGATGCGTTGTCTTGGTACATCAGCCAAGATCCAAAGAAATGGTCAAGCTGGGTAAGCATGGCATCCAACTTTATGGACAAGTTCAGGTTTAACATAGAGAATGCACCGGATGTGTTCTATATTCATAATCTAAAGAAGAAGCCTACAGAAACATTTCGCGAGTATGCTACTTGCTGGAGGTCTGAAGCTACTAAGGTTAGACCTACCTTAGAGGAGGAACAGATGAACAAATTCTTTGTCCGGGCTCAGGACCCGCAGTATTATGAACAACTAATGATGATCGAGACCCACAAATTTATCCAACATCATCAAACTGGGTGAAATGATTGAAGAGAGTATCAAAAGCGGTATGGTTACAAACTTTGAGGCCTTGCAAGCTACAAATAAGGCCTTGCAGTCAGGTGGTGTGTCCAAGAAAAGGGACGTAGGAGACATAATGATTGCACAGAGAACCAAATCTCCTGTCAAATGCCAAATTTACCCAACACCTCCACTCACCTATTAGCCCACTCTGAACTACCAAACACCCTCAACCTCTAACCAAGCTCCACCCCCAACTTATCAATCACCTCCACCTCCCACATATCAGCCTACTTCGCCTAGATATTCCCAACCCGCACATGTCTATCAATCCTAAAATTCTCAACTATCCCACTATCAATCACCTCCCACACACCAAAATTTCCCTAGACCTCGACCAAATTTTGATCGCAGACCTCCAAAACAATATACAGCCATTGCTGAACCTATTAACCAGTTGTACGAGAGACTCAAAGCTACTGGTTATGTCACCCCCATCCCTGCTGCCACTCATAAGAACCTTTCTCAGTGGGTTAACCCAAACGAATCCTATGCATACCACTCCGTCATAAAAGGGCACACCATCGACAAATGTCGTTCCTTGAAAGACAAGATCCAGACTTTAATTGATAACAAGATTATTGTGGCAAAGGAGCCCGCTTCAAATGTCCGCAATAATCCTCTACCTGATCATAAGGGTGGAGGCATCCACATGATTTAAATAGAAGATGACTGGGATTCTGAGGGATCAATCGGGTTGATCGCAGAAGGCAATGACCCAAAGAAGCCAATAGTTACTCTTAATTCGATCATAGTCCAGATTCAGCCATCTGGGGACGCTGAGGTAAACATGTCTGTACCACTTGAGTTTGAAGCAACATCATCTGTAAAGACACCAGCGCCAATTGAGGTCGAATTTGTGTCTCCAGCAAACGCACCCACATTGTTTGAAGTTGCAGTTTTACCACCCAAGGCACATACTCCATTCGGAGTAAGAATAACCACGCCAATCCCAGTGGTGATGTCAACCATGACACCATTCCATACAAAGGCTGTACCCTGGGACTATACAGCTGAGGCAACGACGAAAGGCAAGATTAGATTCGAAGAGACTATTGCCGCACAGGGGATGACGAGAACTGGTAGAGTTTACACCCCGGAACATCTAGTTGAGTCAAGCAAGCAGGACTCCAATTGGTCACCCATCATTGAGATAGGTCTAGACGATCTTTGGAGAAAGATACAAGACAAGGAATACTCGCTCATCGACCAGTTGAACAAAACACTGACATAAATCACCATTCTTGCTCTATTACAAAATTCCGAGGCACACAAGAACGCTCTATTGAAGGTACTAAGTGAAGCATACGTACCAAGAAACATCACTGGCGGAGAAATGGCTAATATGGTAGGACAGGTATTAGAAAGCCATAAGATCACTTTTCATGAGGATGAACTGCCACCTAAGGGGCTGGGGCACAACAAAGCACTGCACATCACCGTGCAATGCGAGGATTATTTTATCACCAGAATCCTAATCGATGGAGGCTCCAGTCTCAACATCTGTCCACTGGTAACACTCAAGAAGTTGGATAAGGTATTGCACGAGATAAAGGATAGAGCCATCAACGTGAAAGCTTTCGACGTTTCCCAAAGGTCCACCATTGGGGAGATTAGTCTATGCTTGCAAATAGGGCCAACCTGGTTCGACGTTGATTTCCAGGTAATAGATGTGCCAGCATCTTACAACCTGCTGTTGGGATGGCCATGGATTCATGTTGTTGGGGCCGTAGCATCAACACTGCATCAGGCCGTAAAGTTCTAATGGAATCACCAGGAAGTGATCATTCACGGCGACGGTAGAAACCCTATATACAGTCGCCAGACCATTCCAACAATCTAAGAAAAAAAGAAGCTAGGTGGAGAGACTTACCATCACATTGAATGGGTAAATGCTGTTGACAAAGACAAATGGTGGGATAACAAGATCGAGAGTATACTGAATTGGAGTGGGTATGAACCTGGCAAGGGGCTCGGCAAAAACCTCCAAGGAATCGCTAAGCCCATAAAGCTCAAGAAACATGGCACTACTTTTGGTCTGGGATATGAGTACACCTGGGAAGAATTCAACAACTAGTCACCACCATGGCGCGGTCCTTACTATCCACCGGAGATCCCAATACCACATCTGGAGCAGACCTTCCAACCGGCCGATATTATTTATGGGTCAGACGAAGAAGAAGCACTGGCATTGATGAAAAACTTGTTCCTAGAAGACAATGATATGGACTGCTGTCTTGTTCTCGAGAAGGAGGGGGAGGAAGGCCCTTCCATATAGGTTGTGAGTAGAGGGGCACGCCTCAACAACTGGACCATCTAGACAACCAGAGCCCGACGAGCCTCGGGGTAGCAAGGCTAAAACAAGCATCATGCATTGTTTTTATTTACTAAATGATTTTCCTTTTGCATTTTAATTCCCGCAATAAGATCTCCAATGTTCAAAACGATTATGCAATTTATCAAAGTACTTTGACTTTTTCTTATGTATCAGCACTCATTATTATTTTTTCTTTCTCTCATTACTTTACTTATACAACATTACTATTACTTATCTTGATGAACCAATGACTGTGACGTGCAATGAGACAATGCAACAAACGGACATTGATTCAGAGGAAGATGACATACCAGAAGAGATTGTTAAAGAAGTAGAGAATTTTGAAAACAGACCTAAGTCCAACCTGGACGAGACCGAGATTGTCAACCTGGGAGATGCAGAGAATGTCAAGGAAACACGAATCAACGTTCACTTGTCACCTTCAGAAAAGAAAGAATACACAGAATTCCTGAAGGAATATGAGGACATATTCGTCTGGTCGTATGATGACATGACTGGTCTGAGTACGTTTATTATAGCTCACAAACTACCAACCGATCCAATATGTTCGCCGGTAAAGCAAAAACTCAGAAGTTTAAGCCTGATATGAGTTAGAAAATCAAGGAAGAAGTCACTAAGCAAGTCAAAGCTAAGGTTCTCAAGGTAGTAGAATACCCAACATGGTTAGCCAACATTGTGCCAGTGCCAAATAAGGATGGGAAGGTCCGAGTCTGTGTCGACTACCAGGATCTCAACCGGGCCAACCTGAAAGACGACTTCCCTTTACGAAACAGACACATTATGATTGACAATTCCACCAAGAATGAGCTGCAATCATTTGTATATTGTTTCGCGGGTTATCATCAGATCTGGATGGATGAAGAAGATGCTGAGAAACGGTTTTCATTACACCGTGGGGAATGTACTATTACAAGATGACGTTCGACCTGAAGAATGCATGGGGCACCTACATGAGGTCCATGACCACTATTTTCCATGATATGATACACAAAGAGATAGAGGTATCTATGGATGATGTCATCATCAAGTCCAAGAAAGCCAATGATCACATGGGAGAAATCTTTAAGATGTTGAAAAAGGATGTCGCCACCAAATGGACCAATGATTACAAGAAGGCATTCAACAGAATCAAGGAATATCTGTCAACACCACCAGTCTTGGTCCTGCCTGATCCAGGTAGCCCCTTATTACTCTATCTTGCAGTATTGGATGGAGCTTTTGGTTGCGTTCTGGGGTAGCATGATAAAACGGGGAGGAAGGAGCAGGCCATCTATTACCTCAGTAAGAAGTTCACCCCGTACGAAGCCCGATATTCTCTATTGGAATGCACCTATTGTGCTTTGACTTGTGTAGCTCAGAAACTGAGGCATTATTTTTGTGCCTATACCACATATCTCATATCAAGGATGGATCCTTTGAAGTACATCTTTCAGAAGCCTATGCCCACTGGCAAGCTAGACAAGTGGAAAATCCTATTGAGTGAATTCAACATTATGTACGTAACTCAGAAGGCGGTCAAGGGACAAGCACTGGAAGACTACCTTGCTGAGAATCTCGTGGATGGAGAATACGAGCCCTTAAAAACATATTTTCCTGATGAAGAGGTATCATTCATAGGAGAACATATTGTAGAATCCTATGATGGTTGGAGAATGTTTTTTGATGGAGCAGCAAATTTCAAAGGAGTTGGCATAGGAGAAGTCCTATTATCAGAAATAGGTCAGCATTATCCGGTGTCCGCCAAACTCAGGTTCCTGTGCACCAACAACATGGCTGAATATGAAGCCTGTATCTTAGGTCTCAAGATGACCATTGACATGAACATTTAAGAGTTGCTAGTGATTAGAGATTCAGACCTACTAATAAATCAGGTGCGAGAAGAATGGTCAACCAAGAACTCCAAGATACTTCCGTATTTGCATCATGTACAGGAATAGAGAAATAGGTTCACAAAGACGGAGTTCCAACATGTTCCCAGAGTCCAGAATGAGTTCGCCGATGCACTGACTACCTTGTCATCTATGATACAACATCCAAACAAGAATTTCATTGATCCCATTCCAGTAAAGATCCATGATCAGCAAGCTTATTGTGCCCACATCGAAGAATCAGCAGATGGAAAGCCTTAGTTTCATGATATCAAGGAATATTTGGCAAAAGGAGAATACCTAGAGCTTGCAAATACTGCTTAGAAATGCACACTTCAGAGATTGTCCAATAATTTCTTTCATAGCGGAGGAATCCTATATAGGAGGACTCCTGATTTGGGATTACTAAGGTGTGTCGATGCAAAGGAAGCATCCAAACTACTAGAGAAAGTTCATGTTGGGACTTGCGGTCCACATATGAACGGTTTTGTCTTAGCAAAGAAGATACTCCGAGCAGGTTACTTTTGGATGACTATGGAGACGGACTGCATCCAGTATGTCCAGAAATGCCACCGCTGTCAGATACATGCAGACATGATAAAGGTACCTCCAAATGAGCTTAATGCAATGAGCTCACCATGGTCATTCGCTGCTTGGGGAATGGATGTTATTGGACCAATTAAGCCTGCTGCATCCAACAGACATGGGTTTATCCTAGTGGCCATCGACTATTTCACCAAATGAGTCGAAACAACATCCTACAAAGCAGTGACTAAGAAAGTCGTGGCAGACTTTGTCCGCGACCGCATTGTTTGTCGATTCGGGATTCCAGAGTCAATCATTACTGATAATGGCTCCAACCTCAATAGTGGTTTGATAAAAGCTATGTGTGAAACTTTCAAGATCAGACATAAGAATTCCACAGCCTATAGGCCTCAGATGAATGGAGTTGTAGAAGTCGCCAACAAAAACATCAAGAAGATATTAAGGAAAATGATAGAGAAGTATAAACAATGGCACGAGAACTTATCATTTGCCTTATTGGGACACTGCACCATAGTCCGCACATCAACCGGGGCAACCCCCTATATGCTGGTTTATGGTACAGAGGCAGTCATTCCCGCCGAGGTAGAAATTCCTTCCCTAAGGATCATACAAGAAGATGAGCTCAATGACGCAGAGTGGGTGAAAAGTCGTTATGAGCAACTAGCCCTTATAGATGGAAAGAGAATGAATGCAGTGTGCCATGGTCAACTCTATCAGAACCGAATGACCAGAGCCTTCAACAAGAGAGTCAAGCCGAGACTTTCACACCGGGGCAACTGGTGCTAAAGAATATTTTTCCGCATCAGAATAAAGCCAAAGGGAAATTCTCTCCCAACTGGTAGGGTCCATACATGGTTCACCGGGTTTTGATAGGATGAGCCCTCATACTTGCAGAAATGGACGGAGAAGTCTGGCCAAAGACGATCAATTCAGATGTAGTCAAGCGTTACTATGTGTAATCTTTATGCTTTCCTTATATAATGTAATTTAAACTACGCCTGACCTGATTCCCGTTTAAGAGGGGATACGTAGGCAGCCCTAGGGGTTTGGTCTCAATTCAATAAAATTTTCATTTCCCCATGCAATTGGAAACTGGGGCAGAATTTTGAGGAGGACCCTCAAAATTTTGAAGTAATTTCAGCTGATCGTCGCAAACAACAGTCAGAAGCATCAATCCATTAAACTGGGGCAGAATTTTGAGAAGGACCCTCAAAATTCCGTGCAAGAAAGGTTGCAATGTCCTAAACCACGTCGCAGTCGTCGGCTCATCCAAAAGCTATTCTTAATTGTATACTTATGTATTATTTTTACTAAATCATGCATATTTATTACTGAAATTGCCTTGTTTAGCAACGCTACCCCAATGATACATACAGCATCACCAGATCAAAGCCGAGCGAGTCAAGTAGAGCCAGCGAGAGATACGAACTAACCTCCCCCTTTACAAAAACTCACGATTTTTCTTTGGATGCAGGCACTTGGATTGCTAAATCATCAAACATACTATACACTCACGAGACAAACATTGTTCAGGAATACAACTCTCAGAACTATTGCACTTACTCACATTTGCTATCCACACACAACGGTGTTCCCAGCAGGCACAATATCCCCAACAGTCACAATATTGCAATCTGCTATCAGCTAAGAAAGCTCTGTTACCATTTGCCATTTTATTTCATTGCACAAGGCTACCATTCTGCCTTCCGAGACTAAACGTTGTCTCCATCTGCATTTTCGCATTGCATAAGGCTACCATTCTGCCTTCCTAGGCTAAGCTCTACCTCCATATGCATTTTTGCATTGCATAAGGCTACCATTTTGCCTTCCGAGACTAAACTTTGTCTCCATCTGCATTTCTGCATTGCATAAGGCTACTATTCTGCCTTTCGAGACTAAACGTTGTCTCCATCTGCATTTTCGCATTGCATAAGGCTACCATTCTGCCTTCCGAGGTTAAGCTCTACCTCCATCTGCATCTACATGGCTGAAAGATCGCCAAAAACTGCATCTCATGGGCTGAAAGATCGCCAAATTATCCAAAGGCGTCATCGTTCGGAGGCACCATCTTTATAGCCCGAGAATACCATGTCATGGCCTGAGGATCCCTTTTAATTTCTGTGTACCATTATTCAAAGGCATCATGGTTTGGAGGCACCATCCTCATAGCCCGAGAACATCATTTCATAGTCTGCGAATCCTTTATCATACGCTTCATGGCCTAGGACGTCATGGTCTGAGGACGTCATTCTAGCCGTCCAAAGACAACATTCATGGTCCGACGGGAATTTGCATCATGTTTAAATTCACGCACAATATACGCTTGTATTGTTTCTAATTGCAGGTACAACGGCGAGCAACAGCCATTTCTATAGGAGCGATCCCGCTCTAGTGCATCCATATCAAACCTAAACATCCACAAGTCTACCACACACTCGACTTTAGATATTGCATCCATTCTCGAAAAGCCTCCATCGACATCCTCCGTCGATGGATCTTGAACTACATATGGCCTGATTTTTGTAAAACTAGGGATATGTAGGCAGCTTAGAATCCAGGGCACTGCCTAACTTGGCCATCATATCTTTACCCGACAACTCTTTCATCCTTCCCAGGTAAAGAGGGTCAGCCGTTGATACCCAATTTTTCTTTATATATTTATTAATATGCAAAATATCTTCAAAATAGCATATGTATGCATATATATGTATGTTCAAGTGTTTCATTATTTTTTCCTAATTTATTAAGATTTTTAAATCAATTTATTGCTCTATTTTATCCATAAAACCCCAATAATTATTCCTAAAATTATCATTTTTGGGTGATTCAATTATTGATTCTCATATTTATGCTAAAATATATCTAAGATAAGGTTTTCATATTTTTACAAGTTTATTTAGTATTTTTAAAGCTAAATTGCATATAACTACAATATTAGCCTCTTTTAGGATTTAATTGCCTTTATATTTATAAACATTAAGTCCAGTATTTTTAAATTGAAAATTATATGTCATACATCATTTTAGTACTTTCAATTTATTTCCAAATTTAATTTTCTAATTTTTATAAAATAAATGGGGAAATGGCTATTTAAAATCTAGCCAGATTTCATTTCAATTTCAGCCTAATTTGAACCCCAATTTAAACCCAATTTCCCCTGTCCCAATTCCTTTTTAATTCGACCCTTTACCCGTTTAAATGACCCAACCCGGATCCCCACCTAACCCTTTAAATCTCAGTCGTTGATCATTTAGATCAATGGCCACCGGCTGCCCTTACCTTAATTAATCCCAAACGACCCCCAAAACCCTATCATTTGATACAATCCACCGCCCTTGAACTCCTCTTCTCTCTCAAATTCTCTCTAAAAACTATCATAAACCCTAGCCGCTGCCCTCTTACCCTACCTTGATATCTACCTAATCCATGGCCCTCCGTGGTCATTTGAGACCTGCACCAGCCTTCCATGGCTCCTATGTGCTTGTTCTTATGGTTTCAAAGCTAGACCTTGAAGGAGTCTGGTCTAGTCCTTGTTCGATTTTATTTCATGGCCCTTCACCTTTCTCCGGCCAGCCATGGCCATTCGAGTCAGATCCGTGACACTCCTGGTTAGATCGGTAACTTTCGAAGCCTTTCTTACCTTTTCTGGGTTTTCTGAAACCCTAATCTCTAATATCTTTCGATTTCTTTCAGATCTACTTTAGATCTGTGCTTGCTTGAACTTTTAAGCATTTTATCGAAGTTTTTATAACTTTGCTTTCAAAACGACTCTTTATCTTTTCCGATTAGGGTTTTCCTGTTAAGTTATTTCAAAATCTCTTCTCTGATTTTTTAACACGTTTGTGATTTTGCTATGTTTTGCTCGTGTAGTTCTTTTATCTAAGTTAGTATGTTGAAAACCCTAATTTCTTTTGGGTGTCATTCGAGCTTCGAAGCTGTTTGTTAAATGTGGACATGTTTGTTTAAGTTCTTACTTGACTCATCTGTTCACCATCTTTTGAACTCGTTTGTTGTTGAAAACCTATGTCTTTGAGTCTGAAATTGTTGTCTGAACACTCGACTCAAAGTTCTTGTTTCAGATTCTCTTTTCTCTATGTGACTTATCTGATTATTACTATCTTTCAACTCGACTATGGTTGAAACCCGAACCTCTCAAAGGGTTTCCACACTTGCTACTGTGAGACCTTTGCATGTTTCTGATACTCTACTTTTCTTCACTATTGATTCAATATGACTTGACCTACTTGACTACTATGCTTTGAATGTTTGCTATCTACTGAACCTTATGCTACTGTCGTATGCTTGTTTCCTTTGCCAATGGGTTTGGCCTCGCATGTCTGATGTTTGTTCACTCTATTTATATGCTGATGTTCCTTCTTTCATTGATCTTTAATCTTGTGACTGATTTCAAAACCTTTCTTTTATGAATTCTAATTTCACTCGCCTGTTAAAGTTAATTGATTCCTTTCCTTTTTTTTTGCCATACTGAATTCTTTCCCAAAATAAGTATATTTTTGTACTTAGACTTGATTACTTACTCAATGGTTTTACTACTCTTTTTATGGCAACAATCAGCCTGCTTACAAACTGATTTTCTTTCCTTATTTTGAACCTGTCACTACCGTTAAACAATGATTCCCTAATTAAAGGGGAATCACTTGGTTAATTGATTCTGACTTGTGATTGTTTCCATGTTTGTATCTTATTACTTCTCCTTCACTCGTTTTCAAAAAGCTATAAATACCCTGCACTTCTCTTCTTTAAACACATGAACTACTTGAGTTTTGAACACATACTTCACTAAAAGCTCTCCCTCTCTTTTTGCTCTGTTACTACTTGTGTTCCTACCTTGTCTAGCCGGCTGAAAGACAAGGCTAGGCTATGGAAATTTGCCTACTTTTCTTTCTGCATTTGCTTCTTTACTGGTATGTTCTAATTAATCTTCCAGCATCAATAACAACATGTTTTATTTACTATTTCCTTCACTCTTGCTTGTTTCTTGCTTGTGTTTAATCAAGTTTCATTCCTAAAGCATGCTGTGAAACAATTTGTTCTCTTTATATATGAATTTTGTCATTCACTTATTATGACATATGAATCCCAAGCCCCATAACTATGTGTTTGTATTCTTTGGTTGGTTTGAGGGCATGTCAGCATTAGACATTGCTGTGCATGACCCAAACCTAACCCTCCCTAGGGTCATATGCTTCATATCCCCTCTATGTGTTGTATTCTGTGGCTGGTTTATGGGCGTGCCAGCATCATTTATTGTTGTGCATGTCCAGATTTGACCCCTTCTAGGGTCATATGCCACCTGCGATATATTCCCAAACCCCTACCCCCCCCCCTTGTGCAATTGTTGATGCTGCATAATTTTAGCTCTACTATTACTGTTTTCAAACTACCCTTATCCCTTTACTCTTCTCAATCCAGTTTTAAACAACTCTCTGCTCCTGCACTTCCACTATACTCTTAGACTTAGGTTCTGCCCCTCTTGTGTGAGCCTTGCTTTGGGATCCATGAGCTCCCTCTGAACTTGGACACATAAGGGTTGGCCCTTCTACACTGCACTCATCTCTATCTGGTTATGCAAACTTGGATGTAAGCATTGACCGGGGTTCCTTGAGACCCTTAGGGAACTTTGACACACCTAGGTCTGAGAAAGGCTTTGAAACAAATGGTATTTGAGGTGGTTTCTTCCATAACTCAGAGAGGAAGCAAGAATCGGGCTTCCTCTATATGTAACTTTTTCTTTTCCACCTTTTCTGATGTAATTCATTATTCAATTTGTAATATTTTGTAATAAACATTGGGGTATGGCTAGTGAAAAGGGATGGGTAATTATGCATGTTTAGCTGGGTAGAAAACCTGCCTATAGGACTTGTTTTAAATTCTACATGTTCAACTCTGCATTTAGATATCATGCCTATAAGATCTGTTTTCACTAAAATTCTGCATATCCTACATCTAGAAAATATGCCTATAGGACTTAAATTCTATATACTTAACTCTGCATTTAGAGAACCTATCTATAGGACTTGTCTTAAATTCTGCATTACCACACTTTGACACCACGTTCTTAGGATCTAACCGGTTATAATCTGGCATTATGTCCAATAGTTCAAAATCAGTACCTTTTTATAGAGATCATGCCTATAGGAATTGCGCGTAAGTTCTGCCCGCCTTATTACATGTTCAACTAGATATCGTGTCCATATGAATTAAATCAGCAATAATAGATATCATGCCTACAGGATCTGAAATCAGTCTAGTCTAAAATCAATTCAATTCATACTGTTCTTAACTAGTTTTAAACAACTCTCTCTCTTCTTACTAATACGGTTTAGAAAGCATATCTATAGGATCTCAAATCATCTTAAATTGTTACTATTTTGCCACATTCTGATTCAGTAATAGATATCATGTTTATAGGACCTCACCCAAACACTTAGGCAAGCCTTAGGTGATAACAACAATAAAACTGAATCCGCCTTTGTTAATCAAGTAATTGCTACAACCAACAGGCAGACCTGATTCAGACTTCTTATCTGAGTTATGTAATAAACGGGTCTGCTTCAACAATTAAAACTCCCCTCACCTTTAGTATTTTAAATTCATATCCTAAATGTATGTTTAAGTCATGCTATTTATGTGTTTTTGCTTGAGGAGGTATACATGAGCCTTTTATTTGTTTACATGCTTCCCTAATGTGTAGTATTATGTGTTTTTGTATATCGCCTTAAATATTTTACCTTTTGAAACCTAAAGTCAACTTAATATCCCTCCCCTTTAGGAATAGTAGTCCTAAGTTCCTTCGGGACTGATAGGAATGGGACGGGTAATAGCATACAATAGAGGTCGAGACCAATCCGCGCTTTAATACCTTAATGGGATGGCAAGGGTAGATATGGATATGATGACCGGTGCGTTAATACCACATGTATCCCCTCTTCTGAGGAGTGTCTTATCGGGTATCGTATTGATGTGATCCATATTAAATATAAACCTAGGACCCTTTCCCTTTTATTTGCCGATTTCTTTTCAAATATTTGTCCTTTAATAGTTGTTCTGTCAAACTCTTATGTGTTTAAATTTAAATCCCTACTATCTAAGCATGTACTTGTCTATTTGCTAAATTGCACCAATTCACAAGAAACTATCTGGCCGGGAACCACACTAGTGGATCCTGAAGGGTGCCTAGCACCTTCTCCTTAGGATAATTTCAAGCTCTTACCCTATCTCTGGTTATCAAACAAACTTAGAAGTGAACCTCAAAGGTGTCCTAATGCACCTTAAATCATTAGGTGGCGACTCTTCAAATGCAAAACTCATTTCCCAAAAGGAATGAGTTGTCCTATACCCAAAAAGATGTCGTAAACCTGACCTCCCAATGCAAAGAGGTAAAAAGGGGGCGCGACAGTCAATCTAGGCCAAGGAACCAATTCCACACAAAAAACTATCAATTTAGACCCAAATCCCGAAATTCACCCAAATCCGGCCCATGGGCCCAGGTCGCGGAATCCAACAAAAATCATAAAACTAGAAAGCCCTTTCACTCACAAGTCCATACTTACAAGATTTATCAAAATCCGAGTCCATTTGACCCCTCAAAACCTTAATCAAACTCTCCAAAATCCCAAGCCCTAACTCCTCATTTCCACCCTTAATCCTCACTAATTACATGATTAATCAATGGGAAATTATCACATATACAAGTATTAGGGCTCAAGCCGCTCACCTTGCTGATAAACCCCTGAATTCCTCCTCAAAATCGCTCTCAAAAACTCCAATGCCGATTAAAAATGGTGGAAAATAACCCAAAATTTGCAAAGTCTACCTTTTATACATTCTGCCTAGAACATCTGCATCTACGGTCCACATGTCACTTTTGCGATACCGTACCTGCGAAAAATCCAGCGCAGGTGCGGTTCTCACTTAAATCCTCACAATCCACTTCTGCGGTCCACTTCTCGCACCTGCGGGACACTTTCCACTTTTGCGGCTGCTTTTCCGCTTTTGCAGGCCCGCACCTACAGTCCTCACTCCGCAGGTGCGGTTATGATAGCTGAGTGAAATCTTCAGCATTTCTCAAATTTCAACCTTGTTCCGTCAACCACCCGAAATCAACCTAGTCCCTCGGGACCTCTACCAAACATACCAACAAGTCACATATCAATATATAAACTCATTCGAACCTTCGAAAAACTCAAAACAACATAAAAATACCAAACTACCCTCGGATTCAAGCCTAAGAACTTCTAAACTTTCAAATTCCGCAAACAATGTCGAAACCTACCAAACCTCGTCCGAATGACCTGAAATTTTGTACACACATCACAAATGATATTACGACCTACTCCAACTTCCAAAATTCCATTCCGATCCAAATATCAAAATTTTCACTGCCGACCAAAAATTGCCAAATTTCCAATTTCGTCAATTCAAGCCTAATTCTACTATAGACCTCCAAATCCCATTTGGGACGTGCTCCCAAGTCCAAAATCACCTAATGGAGCTAACCGAACCATCAGAATTCACATCTAAGATCATTTACATATAAGTCAACATCCGGTTGGCTTTTCCATCTTATACTTCTTAATAGGAAATTAAGTGTCTCATTCCACATCGAAACCACTCCGGACCTGAACCAACCAACACGATGCGATGAAATACAGTTGAAGAACACATAAAGAAGAAGAAATAGGGGAAACGGGGTTATGACTCATGAAACGACCGGCCAGATCGTTACATCATCTGGCCTGAAAAACAACTCATGCTACAGGAAATACAACAGCCTGGGTCATACTCTTCTTAAGGCCAACCAAACGGACTAGGATGTCCTGAAGAAATAGGGTGACGATGAACCCCTCTAGGACCTGATCTTGTCCTACTGGCATAGTCAGAATAGAGATCTCCTCATCTTTATTGATCTAAGGCTCGACAACAGGTGCTACTGTAGATGCTTTAGACTGAGCTCCGTATCTACCTCTGGTTCTACCTAGGCCCTGGACCTGACCCCTACCCCTTATAGCGGCTGGAACCTGGGGTCCGATTGCTTATCAACTATGAATATTATACATGTCCTTACTATTTGCGATAGATTAAGATAAGAATGATTCAAACTTCAGCGGTAGAATAAAGTTGCACGATAGAGAAAGAAAGAAAGTGAAATTCCCTAAAGTCTTATAGTCTCCAAAAAATAAGTACAGACATCTCTGTACCGACCCTCAAGACTCTACTAAGCTTGCTCGGGACTCGTGACACCTAGGCAACCTAGTGCTCTGATATCAACTTGTCAAAACCAAAAATTCCAACTACGGGGATATGATGGCGCCTAACATCCGCTTGCTAGGCAAGCCAATATTAGCTAAATAGTTATTCAATTTAACAATTTAAAAACAAATGATTAAGAATAGAAGTCTAAAATGTTTTGTAATAGAATAATCTAAACTCACAAATTTGTGTCACAAGTGCATGGGCTGCTAAAAAATACTACAAACAGGGTCTGAAATAAACATACAACTATCCAAAATAAAATAAATAGTATAGTAGATAAGAATGGGAATTCAGGATCTGCGATCGCCGTGCAGCTCTACCTCAAGTTTCTTGATGAAACTGGTCCGAGTAATCCTCCACTAAGAGCTGCTGGGACCAACACCAGAATCTACACAAAAAGTGCAGAAGAGAAGTATGAGTACAACTGACCCCATGTACTCCGTAAGTACCAAGTCTAACCTCGACTAAGTAGTGACAAGGCTATAACAAGACACTCGCTACAAACCTATACAAGTATAAGTACAAGACAATAACGGAATAGAAAAATAGAAATTAACATGCAACCAGAATAAGAAATACACAACAGAGGGCTCAGAATATCAACTATGCTCAGTTTCACAACACACACGGAAACGAAACCAACAGCCAAGAACAATCATAATATAACTTCTTCATTGTGGCGTGCAACCTAATCCATATATATATATACCACTACCATTGCAGTGTGCAACCCAATCACATATACTATATCAATACCGTAGTGGTGTGCAATCCGATCGCCAAATATCATATCAATACCATTACGGCGTGCAGTCCGATCCCAAATACCATATCATCTGTTGCGGCGTGCAACCTGATCCCATATATAGCATATACATACAATACTACAACTAACTACGGCGTGTTTCACAACGTAATGCAAAAAAGAGAACTAAACAAATAAAGTCTCTAAGACGGTTCAATATATATTGAAGAGTGAAATGGAAGTAAGTAAGTCAATTAAACAAGTGAAGACATAAAACAAGCAAAAGCAGCTAACTAACAACATATAAAAAAACAAAGAAAGTAAAGGTGGTCAATAAATGAAGGCGTGGATACATGGAAATATATAGCAAATTGAGACATGTAACGAAGGAAAGCATGAATTTAATAAGTAAAGGCGAGTTGCAATTAAATAATAGAGGGAATAATAACACGAAATAAAAAAAGTATGGTATAAATGAAGACGTGTAATTAAGTAGTCTTCCTCGCATGCTTAACCCATGATAATACATATCATTTTGCATATACGTCACCTCCACACATAAATCAAATAGCAAATAGACCAATCAGGTCTTAGTTCCATGGAATCAATTAAACAATCAACCACGACTTTTCTATAGAACAAGCCTCCAAACCAACCAAATCTAGCCAATTATCATTCAAACAATCCCAAACAAGCTTTAAAAACTACTCACGAATGAAAAAGGCTCAATCTTTAACTAAATTGAAAAGTCAGCAAAAAGTCAATCCCGGCCCACATAGTCCAAAACCGATATTCGAACTAAATCTCGATTACACATTCACCCCCGATCCTGGTTATGTGATTTGTTTCGAAATCCAACCTATATTCGAGGTCTAAATCTCAATTGTACAAAATTCCTAAATTCTATCAAAACCCCTAATTTCTATTTCGAAATTCATAGATTTGATGATTAAATTCATGGAAAAGTAATTGAAATTAATTGAAAACTAGTTAAAGTTATTTACCAATGAATTTGGGAAGAAGATTCTCTTAAAAAATTGCTTCTAAAGAGTTTAAGGTTGAAAAAATATATAAAATGAGCTTAGTGTCGAAATTTCCCACTTTTACCCAGCTGTTGATATCACAATTGCGAACTCTTATTGGTAATTGCGATGTTCGTAAAAGCGAACTATTGTTTGCAAAAAGAACCACTGTTTGCAATAGCGAACAGCTGCCCAGCCCCTCTAATATCTTTTTTGCATTAAAATGGTCACATTTGCGATGAGCCCCTTAGTCGCAAAAGCGAGACAGCCTTTGCAAATGCGCAAATTGTCCAGCTCAATTTCTAGTCACATTTTTGGGCATTACCATCGCAAAAGCGAAGACCCACAGCTCGCATTTGCTACAGCCACTTCGCATATGCGAAGCTCACACTTCCCCCCAATTATCGCATTTGCGAGCCCGACTTTGCAAAAACGGGACTCGCAATTGCGAAGAGGTCATCGCATTTGCGAGACTTGTAAACCTGATGCACCAGATTTCCCATAGCAGTTCACAACTTAGCCACAACACATCCGAAACTCAAACTAGCTCCGGGTTCCAATCCGAATATCCACACAAGTATAATAACATCATACAAGCTCACGCTCTTCCTTCAATCATCAAAATAATATCAAATATCATGAATCGATCATCAAAACTCAAGATATTCAACTTTAAAACTCAATTTTAGCTAATTTTCACATAATGCGCCGAAACGCCCTCCGCGTAACTTGGGACCTCAATCAACCATGCGTACAAGTCTAAAACTTTATAAGGACATGCCGGAATCATCAAAATAGTGATCTGATATCGTTTACCAAAAATATTGATTGTGGTCAACTCAATCCCATTTTAACTCAAAAATCATATTTTCTTCAAAATTTTACGTAATCGCTTTTCCAAAAAACGACACGAACCACACATGTAATTTATAACCATAGAATAAAGTTACTGGAGTCTCGAAACATAGAAAAAATGAGCTAGTATCAAAAGTGACTTATCGGGTTGTCACATTTATCTTAGATGTAATGATAGAAATAGTTTATCTATTTATAGAATTAATTTTTTGTAAAGTCAATTCATTTTTTGGTAGTCATACGAATCTCTTTTCAGATTTAAATTAATATCAAAATTGTTCTTCCCAACACTATACATTTGTCGAACATATTTTCTACACATTTGGCGAAAATATTCTCTCTCTTCCCTCTCTCTCTATATATAGTAATCATTATTTTTATAAATTAAAACCAATATATGAATTTTTAGTACTTTATCTTTTTATATTAGAAAAAGCTCAAGATTATATACTATACGCTTAATAGTTACAAAAATTATTTAAAGTACTTTAAATTGGTAAGAGTAATAAAGATGAGATAAGAGTATACAATCTTACTTTTGTTCGCTTTATAATATATATTATTCAATAATTTTAAAATATTATTTTTTTAAAATATGTAGAAAGAAAAATAGGAGTAAAATTCCGCTTAAAATTTTTAAATTTATGTTAAAGTCACAATTATCTCGATTTCCTAATGAATATTTCTCATATATGGTTCATTCTTAATTGAATAATATGGATGTACTTCAACATGAAAATAAAAAAATGGTAGGCGAAGAATGTACTCAAGTATGGCGTTGAGGGATAATTTAATAAAATTTAAGGATGGTAGATAAAAAATGGATTTTATGGTAGTGTGTGGCTTTTGGAGAAACAAATGAATAATTTATTGACTTTTTATCTTAAAACGAAAAAAATAAAAAATTGCTAGGTAAAGTCATCAAGTCGAATAACTATTTGGGGAATTCACTCACAAATACGTTTCCATGATTTGATTCTTCCTAATGATTTAATTAGGATAACATCACAAATTTTAATCAGTAGAAGAAGTAATTAAACTAAAATAGTAGACACCCATTTCTAGCTTGTTCACCAAACTATTGGATTCTGAGCTCTTAAGTCTTAAAAATCTCATTTTTACCCTTCTTGATTTGTGTGCGCAATCCGGCCGTATTTTCGGAAAAATTTTATGTTGAAAGTTGATAAAAATAAGAATTTTTGCCTTAAAATTTGATTTTAGTTGACTTCGGTCAACGTTTTGAGTAAACGGTCCGGACCCATGTTTTGATGGTCCTAGTGGGTCCATAATGAAATATGGGACCTGGGCATATTCCCAGAATCTAATTCCAAGGTCCCTAGCTCGAAATATGAATTTTTGTTGAAAATTACAAGTTTGAAAATCTAATAGTCTTAAGGAATTGATTGATGTTTGGTCTTGTTAATACCGGGTCCGTATTTTGGTTCTGAAACCCGGTATAAGTCCAATATAATATTTATAACTTATCTGTGAAATTTGGTGAATCGAGTTGGTTTGACATGATTCAGATGTCCGGTTGAGAAAATAAAAAAATTAAAGTGTTCTTTTGAATTCCATTTGATTTGGTGCTAAATTCGTAGCTCTAGGTATTATTTTGGCAGCTTGATCGCGCGAGCAAGTTCGTATGATTTTTTAAGACTTGTGTGCATGTTTGGTTTGGAGCCTCGATGGCTCGGGTGTGTTTCGGATAGGTTACAGATTAAAAATGTGACTTAGAACACTGCTCGTGCATCAGATTTTGTTGCAGGCCTCTGACCTCGCAAATGTGAGGTAAATCATCGCATTTGCGATCTCTGAAGAGTTCGCATTTGCGGGTTTCTCATCGCAAATGCGAAGAGAAGCTGGGCCACCTTATGTTCGCATTTGCGAATTTTCCTCCTCAATTGCGATGGGGACAGGGGAGATAGTCTTCGCATTTGCGATCATTGGATCGCATTTGCGGTCAGCTCATCTCGCAATTGCGAGTATTTCTTCGCTTTTGTGAAGGAAACAGAAGTGTGAGAGACCTCGCAAATGCGATGGTTTTCTCGCATTTGCGGGTTTCGCATTTGCGAAGCCCAAGTCTCACAAATGCGACATCTGCAACTGATGAAAAGAGACTTAGACGGGATTTTTCTCCCATTCTTCAAATTTTCAAAACCTAAAACACAAATGACGATTTTTCAAAGAGTTTTTCTTTCCCAAATCATAGGTAAGTGAGTCTAAACTAGTTCCTTTCACTCTTTCACTTCATTTTACAAGATTTCAACCTAGAATCTAAGGTTTTCATGGTGGAACTGGGGGTATCTTGGTAGAAACTAGGGATTTCGAAATTTGGGGATTTACACCTCAAATTGAGGTTGGATTCCAAAACCAATTATATATCCGGGCTCAGGGGTGAATGGCTAATCGGGTTTTTTTATCCGAATTTCGGATTTGGACCAAGCGGGCCCGGATTAAGTTTTGTTGACTTTTTCAATAATGATCTAAATCGAATTGTTGTTATCGTGGGTAATTCCTAAGGCTTATTTTGAATCATTTGGTTGGCAATTTGCTAGATACTGTTGGTCCTAAGGCTAGTTTGAACGGCAAAGCCATGGTTGAGCTCTGAGTGGTCCTTGGAGCGAGGTAAATGTCGTGTCTAACTTTGACTCGAGGGATTAGAAACCCCTGACTTATGTGCTATATGAAATCCATGTGAGTGGCGCATAGGTGAGGTGACGAATACCTATGTGCCGCCAATTTATCTATTATTTCTTGTTTCTTTCCTGTTCTTCTCATATTGTCTCTTTCCCTATCATAACTACTGCATGCTCTACTTGTATTTCCATGCTTATTTGTTATCTGATAGATATTGTTTCTCCTTGTTGAAGGTATTGGTTATTTCGTAGTTTCGTTGCCTCCTATTATTTTCTTAGGCTGGTTATCAGTACTTTCATGATATATTCTGGATTGGTCTCGCTGAGTAGTATTACTTGTATAAAGTCTCATAGTGTATAAGCTTCCTAGTTGTTTTGGTTTAAAGTTGAGCCTTGTGAAGGGTTATGTGATTTAAATTGTGAAATTTCTATACTTGCTGAATAACTAATACTGATATGGTGAGATCATGTTGCACGCCGCAACATGAGGAATAAGGGTGATATATTGATGAGGAATAAAGGTGAAATGATATGTACGGTGGGATCGGGTTGCAAGCCGCAACAAGTGTAATAAAGGTAGATTGTGGTAAAATAAGGGTGAACTGTGATTGTGATTATTGTGATTTGGTGGGATCAGGTTGCACGCCGCAACACTCTTATATATATTCTGTTGTTTGTGTTAATAAGAGGAAATAAGGAAGGAATATGAGATGTACAGTGGGATCGGGTTTCACGCCGCAACAACCTATATATTCATATTTTCCTTGACTATGTTGGCTGAACGGTAGTCTTAAATTGCACTTGAGGATTGGTAATAGCTGAACACTGATGATATGCTTCGAGGACTGTATTCACTTCTTGCAAGTTACTACTCTATTTTATCCTGTCTTTCATTCTGCTTTTATTATACACTATATGCAGGTTATATTGTGATTTCCCCGTCGCAGCCTCATCATTACTTCGTCGAGGTTAGGCTCGGCACCTACCCGTACATGGGGTTGGTTGTACTGATACTGCACTCTGTACTTCCTGTACAGATTTTGGAGCACGTTCGAGCTGATCGAGAGGTTGGTAATAGGATTCATCAGCTAGGAGACCCAAGGTAGACATATAGGCGTCCACAGGCCCTGGCGTCCCCTTCTATATCTCATACTTTGCTGTTTTCCTTATTTGGTAAACAAATGCATTTTCTTTCGGACAAATACTTGTAGTAAAATCTTATAATGTTCGTGAATTGTGACTCCGGATTCTAGGTAGTAATAGTATATAATCAAAGTTGTTATTTACGTACTTTCTCGTTCATTTCGACTTGTTTTAGCTTGCTTATTGTAAATCAGTGAAACATAAAGGAATTGGCTAATAAACCTCTAAAGTTGGCTTGCCTAGCAAGTGTGATGTTAGGCGCCATCACAGTCCAGATAGTGGGGATTACGGGTTATGACAAGTTGGTATCAGATCACTAGGTTTCCTAAGTCTCACAATTCACGAGCAGGCTTAGTTGAGTCTGGGGGATCGGTACAGAGACATATGTACTTATCTATCGGAGGCTATAGAGTTTAGGAACAAGTTCACTTCTATTCTTCTTCGTCGTGCAATTTTCTTCTCTCAATGCTAATCGAACTCTTCTAATCTTGTTCTTCCACAGATGGGGAGAACCTGTACTATATCTTCAGCTGGGCAGTAGCCAGAGCCCCTAGTTACACCTTCTATGAGGGGTAGAGGACGAGGCCGAGGCCATGCTAGAGGCCGAGGTAGGGGTAGGGCTCAGCCCAAAGCTCGAGCAGCAGCACCAGCGGTGGAGCCTCAAGTAGAGTTTGATGAGGAGGCTCTAGCCCAGACCATTCCAGCAGGACCAACTCAAGTTCCAGAGGGGTTCATCACCACCCAGGTACTTCAGGATGCAATGGCCCGTTTAGTGGGACTCATGGAGAGGGTGGCACGAACCGGCACATTTCCTTTAGCACCAGCCGTCTCTCAGGCTGGGGGAGGAGCACAAACTCCCTCCACCCACACTCCGGAGCAAATGGATCCCTAGTTTCAAACTCTAGCAGCCTAGCCCATTGCGGTAGCTCAGCCGGGTGTTGCGGCACAGATCGGTGATGGATCAACTATGTTTTCTGAGGATTTGTGGAGATTGGATAGGTTTACCAAGCTTTTCCCAGTTCCCTCCAGTGGTGCATCTTTAGAGGATCCCCATGAGTATCTGGATAATTGTCATGAGGTATTACGGAACATGGGGATCGTTGAGACCAATGGGGTCGACTTTGCTACATTTCATTTATCGGGTTCTGCCAAGAAATGGTGGAGGGATTATATGTTGACTAGACCAGCTGGGTCGCCTGCTCTCACTTGGGACCAATTCTCTTAGCTATTTCTTGAGAAGTTCCTTCCTATCACTCAGAGAGTGGACTATCGGAGGTAGTCCGAGCATCTACAGTAGGGTTCTATGACTGTCACTCAGTACGAGACTCGATTTGTGGATCTGGCCCATCATGCTATTCTTCTACTTCCTACCGATAGAGAGAGGGTGAGGAGGCTTGTTGAGGGACTTACTCAGCCTATCAGATTGCAGATGGCTAAGGAGACTGAGACTGAGATTTCTTTTCAGGTGGCTGCCAATGTCGCCAGGCGAGTCGAGATGGTTCTAGCTCAGGGGAGTGGTCAAGGATCTGACGAGAGACCTCATCATTCAAGTAGTTTTAGTGATTCCTCTTCTGGAGGTAGGGGTACTTTTGTAGGGGACATCCTCTTAGGCCTATCATTCAGTGCTTTAGGCATCCCATAGTGCTTCAGGGAGTCGTGGTCCCTATGTGCCTCATTCTTGGCAGCCAGCCTACAGTGCACCTCCTATTCAAACTTATTATCGTGGTCATCCGGCCCGTTCGGGTTAGTCTAAGTTTCAGCAGCCCCAGCACCAGGATGGATGTTTTGAGTGTGGTAGTTTTGGGCATATCAGGAGGACTTGTCCGAGATTGTTGGGCGTTGCACCACAACAGAGTTCTCGTGCCATGATTCTGGCACTTGTTGCATCACCGCCCGCTCAGCCAACTAGAGGTAGGGGTTAAGGAGCCATAGGTAGAGGTCATGCCACTAGAGGTGGAGGCCAGGCCACTAGAGGTGAAGGCCAGGCCGCTAGAGGTCCAAGGGATATGATTTAGAGTGGTGGGGCCCAGCCTTGTTGTTATGCTTTTCCAGCCAGGACTGAGGCTAAGTCATCTGATGCTGTTATCATAGGTATTGTTTCAGTTTGCAATAGAGATGCTTCAGTTCTATTTGATCTAGGGTCTACCTACTCCTATGTGTCATCTTATTTTGCTTAATATTTGGTTGTGCCCCCTGATTCTTTGAGTGCCCCTGTATATGTGTCCATACCTGTGGGGGATTCTATTATCGTAGATCGTGTCTATCTTTCGTGTGTGGTTATATTGGGGGTCTTGAGACTAGCATAGATATTCTACTTCTCGATATGGTTGATTTTGATGTCATTTTAGGGATGGATTGGTTGTCACATTATCATGCTATATTGGATTATCACGCCAAGACGGTGACCTTAGCCTTGCTAGGGTCGCCTCAATTAGAGTGGAGAAGGACTCCAGGCCATTCTACCACCAGGGTTATCTAGTATGTGAAGGCTCGACATATGGTTGACAAGGGGTGTCTAGCTTATTTGTCTTACCCGTGATTCTAGTGAGGAGGTTCCTTCTATGGATTTTGTGCCAGTTGTTCATGAATTTCCAGAGGTGTTTCATGTAGACTTGCCAAGGATACAACCCGACAGAGACATCAACTTCTGTATTGATTTGTCTCCAGGAACTCAGCCCATTTCTATTTTGCCATACCGCATGGCCCCACCAGAGTTGAAAAAATTGAATGAGCATTTGCAAGATTTGCTTGATAAGGGCTTTATTAGACCTAGTGTCTCGCCATGAGGTGCGCCTGTTTTGTTTGTAAAGAAGAAGGATGGATCGATGAGGATGTGCATAGATTATCAGCAGTTGAACAAAGTCACCATCAAGAACAAGTATCCACTGCCAAGGATTGATGACTTATTTGATCACCTTCAGGGTGACAAAGTGTATTGAAAGATCGATTTGAGGTCTGGCTACATTCAGTTGAGGGTTAGGGCATCTGATGTCCCTAAGACAGCTTTTCGGACTCGGTATGGGTATTATGAGTTTCTAGTGATGTCATTTGGTATGACAAATGCCCCAGCAGCATTTATGGATTTGATAAACCGGGTGTTCAAGACTTACCTGGATTTCTTTGTAATTGTGTTTATTGATAATATCCTTATCTACTCCCGCAGCCGAGAGGAGCATGAGCAGCATCTTCGGATCGTACTTCAAATGCTGAGAGACAACTGTTGTATGCTATGTTTTCAAAATGCGAGTTCTAGTTGAACTCAGTCGCTTTCTTGGAGCACGTTGTTTCAGTAGAGGGTAGTCAGATGGATCCTAAGAAGATTGAGGCCATTCATAATTGGCTTAGGCCTACTTCAACCACTGAGATCTCTAGTTTCTTGGGATTGGCAGATTATTACTGTCGATTTGTGGAGGGGTTTTCATTCATAGCAGCCCAATTGACCAGGTTGACTCAGAAGGGTGCCTCGTTCAGATAGCCAGACGAGTATGAGGCGATCTTTCAAAAGCTTAAGACAGTTTTGACTATGGCACCAGTGTTGGTGTTGCCCACAGGTTCAAGGCCTTATACAGTATATTGTGGCGCATCTCGTATTGGACTTGGTGCAATATTCATACAGGGTGGCAAGGTTATTGCATATGCTTCACGACAGCTGAAGGTTCATAAGAAGAATTATCATGTTCATGAGTTGGAGCTGGCAGCCATTGTTCACGCGCTGAAGATTTGGAGGAACTATCTTTATGGCGTGTCGTGTGAGGTGTTCACGGATCATCGGAAGTTTGCAGTATTTGTTCAAGAAAAATGAGCTCAATTTGAGGCAGAGGAGGTGGTTAGAGTTATTGAAAGACTATGATACCACCATCTTGTAACATCCCGGGAAGGCCAATGCGGTGGCCGATGCTTTGAGTAGGAAGTCAGCTAGTACGGGCAGCCTTGCGTACATTCCAATCGGTAAGAGACCGATTGCATTAGATGTTCAAGCCTTAGCCAATCAGTTCATGAGGTTGGATGTTTTTGAGCCTAGTCATGTCTAAGCTTGCATAGTCTCTCGGTCTTCTTTATTTGAGCGCATCAAGGAGCGGCAGTATGATGACCATCATTTGCTTGTCCTTAGGGACACAGTGCATCACGGTGATTCCAAGAAGGTTACAGTTGGAGAATATGGAGTTTTGAGGATGCAGGGTTGTGTTTGTGTGCCTAACGTGGATGGACTTCATGAGTGGATTCTAGAGGAGGCCCACAGTTCCCTGTATTGTATTCTTCTAGGCACCGCCAAAATGTATCAAGACTTGTGCCAACATTATTGGTGGAGGAGGATGAAGAAGGATATAGTTGCATAAGTAGCTCAGTGTCTAAATTGTCAGCAAGCACATGCAACAACCCGACCGGTCATTTTGAGCTCTAGCGCGTCGTTCAGCGGTTTGCTCTAGCGCATGGTCGGAATAGAATTCCGGGAAGTTCGGAGTTGAATTGGAGAGAGAATTCTCATTTCGGAAGCTTTAAGTTGAAAGAATTGACTAAGATTGGATTTTTGAGTTAATGACCTCGAAATCGGGATTCGAAGGTTCTAGCAGGTTCGTATAATGATTTCGTACTTGGGCGTATGTGGAAGATCCAGGTACGTTTCAGCACCTATTGTGGAAGCTAGCATTTTTGGAAGAAATTCATAAGTTTGGGTTGAAGTGCATTTCAGTGTTATCGATGTCCGTTTGGGATTTTGAGTCTCGGAATAGCTCTGTATGGTGATTCTGGTATTGGGAGCGCGATATGAAGTGAATTCAGAGGTCCGTGGGTCATTTTGGAGTCATTTGGCTAAAGTTGGAAATTTGAAGGTTTTTGAGAAGTTTGACCAGAAGTGGACTTTTTGATATCGGGGTCGGATTCCAATTCCTAAAGTTGGAGTAGGTACGTAATGTCGAATATAACTTGTGTGCAAAATTTGAGGTCAATCGGACATGATTTATTAGGTTTAAACATCGAAAGTAGAAGTTTGAAATTTTAAAGTTCATTAAGCTTGAATCGGAGTGCAATTCATGGTTTTAGCATTGTTTGACATAATTTGAGGCTTCGAGCAGGTCCGTATTATGTTATGGGACTGAATTGTGTGATTGGACGGGGTGCCGGGGGCCTCGGGTGTGTTTCGAGTTGTATTGCGCTCTTATTTGAAGTTTCAACGTCGTTTCTTTGGGAATAAAGGGTAACATATTAAGCAAATGAGCTCCAAAATCAGTTTTTATTAAACCATTATATATGTATCATAATTACGGAGTCATAGTAGAAAGAATCATCAAATTTGGACATCGTATGAGGAAGTTATGCTCATTTTTGTGTCGAGAAAAAACTATTGGTTCTGGTGTGGTCGCAATTGCGAACATTTCCATCGCAATTGCTATACCTAATTCGATTTGGATTTGTTCGAGACTGAAACGTAATTGATGTTGTACGGAAAAATTGGCTAAATTTTCAACAACCACCTTGATTTACATGCTCTATGTATAATTGGAATTTAATTTCCGTACAATTCACTATACAAGCCTTTGTTCTCAAAATAGATTATTCTCATTTTTCCTCTTGAATTTAAGATCGAAATGGTTGTCCTTTAACTATTGATTCCTTACCGGTTTAATGTTGTTCGATTTTAATTTTCTTCTTTTATGTAGAAAATCCCAACGGCTAAATCCTAATTTATAGTAACTAGAAATTTTATGTTTAAAGTTCGAAAGCGGAAGAAGAGAGATGCCGGATTTAAAACTTAGGGTGTGTTTGGGATAACGAAAAATGTTTTCCGTAAAAAAAGTTTTTTAAGAAAATATTTTTTTGGAAAATAAGTAGTAATGTTATTCATTTTCTGGTATTTGACACGCAAATTAAGGAAAATGATTTCTCAAGAGTATTCATAAATAATTTAGATATAATAAACATGAAGCCATAAACTTTCAAACCAACAACCTTCCAAATCCACAAATTCATAAAACATTCGAACCGCTAAACTTTCAAAACAACGGAATTTCGAACCCGTAAACTTCCAAATACATAAATCTCCGAACTCATAATTTTGGAACTTGTAAAATTTTGAACCTTTAAACCGATAAATAAAAAAATTAAAATTAAAAAATATATTAAAAAAATATTTTTTTGGGGGGTTGGGCAGGAGTAAAACGAAGAAAAAAACAAAAAATTAAATTACAAAATAAAGTAAAAAAAAAATTATGCGGGGTGGGGGGAGGAGGGCAAGTGAGGGGGTTGGGGTGGGTGGTGCAGATAAACAAAAAAATAGAAATTTGAAATTGCAAAAAGAAATAATTAGGGTAAAAAAATAAATTTTTTTTTGCGGTGGGGAAGGGGGTGGGGGTAGTAGGGTGGGTAATAACGGAAAAATTAAAATTTGAAAAAAAAAGAAGCCTTTTTTGGAGAGGGGTGGTGTGTGTTGGTGAGGGTGGGGAAGGTTGAGAAGGAGTTTTGGAAAATGTTTTCCTTCTCTTGATAAGGAAAACATTTTCCTCCAATTGGAGGAAAATGAGTTCATAAAGAAAATGTTTTCCAAAACATTTAAGCCAACCAAACATGGGAAAATTAGAAAATATTTTTCGTCCTACCAAACACATCCTTAGTCGACTTTACAAAGTTATTCTGGTCCATCAACATTCAGATTTTTATACTTTTATAATATTATGTAACATAAAATACAGATAAAGTATTAATCATATTCATACTCTTGAAATACGGCTACAACAACAACAACAACAACAACGACCCAGTATAATCCCACAAGTGGGGTCTGGGGAGGGGTAATATGTACGCAGACCTTACCCCTACCCCGAAGGGTAGAGAGGCTGTTTCCAGGAGACCCTCGGCTCAAAAAAGCAACAGGAGCCGATATATTAGTACTATAAAAATGCATAATAAAATAATAGTAATATAAGAGATATGAAATACAAAATACGAAATACGAAATACGAAATAGATGACTGGTATAGTAAAACTAGCAGGTAAAGCCCTGCATCAATAGACGACCAATGACATTCTTAGTCTAACTCCTAACTGGCTAGTCTCACTCTATTGTGCTATAGGAATATTCAAAAGTTTCCCATAACCTACAACCTTAATGTTCGACCTCCATAATTTCCTGTCAAGGGCCATGTCCTCTGTAATCCTAAGTCGCGCCATGTCCTGTCTAATCACCTCTCCCCAATACTTCTTAGGTTGCACTCTACCTCTCCGCGTGCTCACTACAGCCAGTCGCTCACACCTCCTCACTGGTGCATCAGTGCTCCTCCTCTGAATGTGCCCGAACCATGTGAGTCTTACTTCCCGCATCTTGTCCTCCATGGGGGCCACGCTCACCTTCTCTCGAATATCTTCATTCCTAATATTATCCATCCTTGTATGCCCGCACATCCACCTCAACATCCTCATCTCTGCTACTTTCATCTTCTGGATGTGTGAGTTCTTTACCGGCCAACATTCAGTTCCATATAACATGGCAGGCCTAACCACTGCTCTATAAAACTTACCTTTTAGTAACGGTGGCACTTTCTTGTCACACAAGACTCCCGACGCTAACCTCCACTTCATCCACCCCACCCCTATACGGTGTGTGACATCCTCGTCAATCTCCTCGATCCCCTGAATAACCGATCCAAAGTACTTGAAACTACCCCTCTTGGGAATAACTTGAGAGTCAAGCCTCACTTCAACTCCCGTTTCCGTCAGCTCAACTCCAAATTTGCACTCGAGATATTCCATCTTCGTCCAGCTCAACTTGAAACCTTTAGACTCAAGAGCATGTCTCCATATCTCTAGCCTCTCGTTGACGCCGCCTCGTGTCTCGTCAATTAGAATAATGTCATCAGCAAATAGCATGCACCATGGCACCTCCCTTTGAATATGATGAGTCAGTGTATCCATCACCAGGGCAAATAGGAATGGGCTGAGCGCAGACCCTTGGTGCAACCCCGTAATAACTGGAAAGTGTTCAGAGTCTCCTCCTACTGTCCTAACCCGAGTCTTAGCTCCAGCATACATGTCTTTAATCACCCTAATATAGTCAACCGGGACTCCTTTATTCTCTAAGCAGCTCCATAAGACATCCCTAGGAACCCTATCGTACGCTTTCTCTAGGTCAATAAATCACGTATCTAATGTTTAATACGAACGTTCTACGTATGGAATCCTTTTATATGTCTATCAGAGTTTATAAGTTAAATTTTAGTCTCTCAAGTGAATTAGCGAAGAATTAACGTAACAAGTACAAGCGAAAAGCTGGTAAGAAATTATTAAAAATTAGTAATTATTAATAATTGGGGAATTGCATGCTTGGTTCAATGGAGTAGTTTTTATAATATTGATAAACTTCTCATTATTTCAAGATAATTTAGTCAAGTTAAGGTGTTGTCGGCCTGTCGCATGTGTTTATATATTTTAACTTTTTCTATAATATGATCAAAATTAAAGTAAAACTAAAGTGTGTTTACCTTGAAAATGGTAACGACAATTATATTTGATTTTATGGTTCTAAAAATACGTGATTTATTTCTACACTAGTTGTTAGGCAATAGATGTCAAGTGTAAGTAAAGAAAATAAGGAATGCAAACCAATAGGGTCACAAGGATGGGCCTCGAGTTGGCTGGAGCAGGGCCTCGAGGTCTAGATGGGGCTAATAGCAATGAACAATTTATGAAGAATCAATGATGATGAAGGCCTCAAAGATGGCCTTTTGCGGTTAATAATGAGCAATAAATGAAGAACAATAAATGAACAATGAGTGAACAATGAAAGAATAAGCAATAACTGTGTAGAACAATTATTTAAGCAAAGAGCTGAGAATATTGTATTGTATTCAATATGTTGTTTTTACAAAATGATAAGGGTCCCCTTTATATATGAGGGGTGAATCACAACACAGTACATGTCTAAAAAATGACGAAGAAAGGCTACTAGTACAACTGTATAACGGCTCAGCACGGATTTGCACTATTCTTGCAGACTCTGTCAGTCCTTGTCACACCACTTTTTTTACCTGCGCCCGCAGGGGCGTAGGGGGAGTTTTTCCAATTAAAGGACAATCGAAACGGAATTTATTTATTTATTTTAGAGTCGCCACTTGGGAGATTTATGGTTTCCCAAGTCACCGGTTGAATCCCGAATTGAGGAAAGGATTGACTCTGTATTACAGTCCGCGAACCAGAAATCCAGGTAAGGAATTCTGTTAACCCGGGAGAAGGTGTTAGGCATTCCCGAGTTCTGTGGTTCTAGCACGGTCGCTCAACTGTCATATTTGGCTTATTTATCTGATTTTAATACATGTTGAACCTATGTGCAAATTTTAACTGTTTACCGCTTTTATTATATTATTATTATTATTATTTAACGAGAATTGCGACGTCGTGAAAATACATCTCGAACCACGTCACATCAATGCACCCGTGGTTATTAACACATTTCAACTCTGTCGAGATTTGGATTTAGGTCACATAAATGTGCACCCGAGTTTAAGAAAGTAAATTATTAAAGGCGCGCCTAAAGTGACTAGCGTATTATTATTTTGGGTAAAGCCGTGAAATTTTGCTAAACGGCCCATCCTGAAATCTAAGTAATTTTACCAACACGTATAGAGGGCCCCGCACCTTGTGTACTTTTGCTTGTCGAGGCTCATCTCATTCATTATTTTTAAAAGGAATTTGCAACGTCGTGGAAATGCATCTCGAGCCACGTCACAATCAATGTACCGGTGATTAGCAACACATTTCGACTTTCGTTGAGATTTGGATTTGGGTCACATAAATGTGCACCCGGGTTCAAGAAGGTAATGTTATTTAAAGTACGTGCCTAAAGAGACTAACGCGGGGTTATTTTGGGAAATGGCCGTGAAATTCGCTAAACGGTCCTTCCGAAATCTAAGTATTTTAATATATACAATTATCGAGGGCCCCACAATCTATGCGTTTTATTTGGCGAGGCTCATCTCGTTTATTTTAAAAGGACGATCCTAATGTGACTACATCTTTTCTATTAAGTTCGTCTCTAAACACAAAATGAAGGTCCCAACCAATTGTTACTTAACTCTATTGTATGATTTTCAAGGATGGTCTTGTGATCGAGCCCGTTTCCTACGACCAGATTTCATGCGTTATTCGAGCCACGTTCAGCATTCTGCTCATAGAAGCGGATTCAAGTCTGATCTAACGTACACAGGCTATTGCCAATCGCTTTACATGATGAAGCCAAACCCAATATTTCAACTTTTGAGCAAGTGGACTGCCAACAATCATTATCCACCTACTGTTGACAACATTAAAACCCTCATAGCTAATGAACTAACAAATTTAAACAGGCGGGTTCAATAGAACAAACTCATGCTATCTTCATCTTACTCCACTTATTTAACTAAACAGTTTTGTCAATAATGGGCATGCTTAACTATTCGGGAAAAGCACAATTAACTTGGAAGTTTGATTTTTCAATTCTATGCTACTAAAGTTGGTATTAAACTACTAAATTTACAACTACGAAAGGCAAATTAATGGTCCAATACAATCCTTATCAGATATAAACTCCACAGTCCACATTCTTTATTGAGTTATAAAGATAGACTATACGACTTATTATTTATCTACTAAATTACAGATGCACTAAGTACTCCACTACTCGAGCATTTTATTTTCACTTTTACATCTCACAGCTACATCACAGTATGATTCGAAAGTATACCTGGTAATAGACAATAGAAGAAGATAAGGAGGATCAGTAGAGCAGTAGCAAACAGCAACAGCAACAACCAGCAACACAGTGACAGAACAACCCAATAACAGATTTAAAAGGGAACCAGCCAAATTCCAGCAACACCCAATGAAACAGTAGCAAATAATCAATAGCAAACTCAGGAAGAACCAATTGAAATCCCAGAAATACCAACCAGCAACACCAATGAAACAGCAACAGTACTAGTTCTGATATTCAGCAGTAAAAGAAAAGACCTCACTTTTCAGTTTCATAGCTCTCAAACACTGAACCTTTTAGGATTAAAATCAGTCTATTTTTTACTCTCCAATTACTGAACTTTTTTAAATATTAAAAATCCGGCCTAGACTCTCTGAGAAAAAAAAACTGAAAGAGAACTCGTTTTTTCTCCCCCCCCCCCAAAAAAAACCCCAAATCTGTCTTAAATGACTCTATTTATAACCCAAAAATAGGCCTGCTATTTCTGCCTTGAAACTATCAGATTCTAACTACCCATCCCCCTTTGAATCCCATTACTTAATGTCTTCTTGTTTGAAGTTATTTTGTTCCCCACACTTGCATGCCTTGTTCCCCACTATGTATTAAACAATGCCTTATTTTAATATTATTAGTTCTTAGTGGACAGAACACTCAAATTAATCATTTTTTAAAACTTTAAATCCCAAAATACCCCTGAAATTACCATTCTACCCCATCAGCTATATCCAATCCTCCTAATCAATTAACCAAACTATAGCAGCTATAACCAATCTTAAGTGAGAAATCCTAATAATTAACTAATCAAATCATATGAGACTAACTCCCAATTGACAACACTTAGGAATCAGTTCATCATGGTCATATTCATATCAACATTCCAAATCAGATTCATATCAGAACAACATTAAGATTCCTCAAACTCAAATCACAATTTAAGCTTGAAACTCAATTTAGACCAAATATCATCAAAATAAAGATTTAGTGATTAAACTAACACACTTCTAGATTAAACTTAAATAAGAACAAATGAACACTGTCAACATACTGAATGAAAACAAACTGACTTCATATGCAAGAAAGGATGAACAATGATAAGAAAAGAAACAACATAACATAACTAAGAAAAGATAGAAACTAGAACGAGGCAAGATAATTAAAACAAGCAAGAAGAACCACAGATTCATGAACTTGTACTGCTGCTCACTACGTTCGATCATGGAAATACGCAGCTCATTGATATCAGTTTAACCAAAAGACGATGAAAATTAAAAGGAAATGGACCTTCATTGTTGCCAAAATGGATTTCCCAAGTGATTGAATACAGAAAACTCTTTGAGCAGAGCTGTACAGCAAAGGCAAATACCGAACAAAAGCTTCAAGCTAATGTTCCAAGAAACTCGAGCAAATCTGGAATAAAGAACCCGTCGGAAACTTGAACTCACATACTGAAAATGAGTCATTTTTTAATAGAGGGTTTTGAAGGTTTTGAGCCAGAGTTTCATGGTTGCTCGAGCATGATGACTGACGGAGTGTTTGGTCGTTTCTATGAAGGCTGCTGGTCGACGACTATGGAGCTGGAGTGGCGGACTGTTGGTGACTGGTTGACGAGTGATGACGTTGGGTCTATTGGTGGCGTTGGACGTCGATGGAGAAGTTTGGCCAGTGGTCAGCAGTGCAGCGATGGGCGGACTGGCTGGAGCTCGCGACTAGAGGGTCGTTGGGCTGTAGGTTGTCGACGGGTTGATGGAGTCGACGGTGGTCATTGGTAGTAAGGCTGGCGTGAAGGGAGGTGGTCGTTTGGACGAAGATGGTGGTCTTTGGTTCGAAGAAGAAGAAGGAGGGAAGCCATGGATGTCGAGGGAGAAGGAGGGGTCGTTTGGAGAAGATGAAGAGAAGAGGAGGCAGGTGGTTTAGCGTTTTTTTGTTGGAAATGAAAATGAAAAATGGAAAAAATGGGGGGTGGTCGTTTGGGCTATGGGGCAGACCGGGTCGAGGATGGGGTATGGGCTGGGTATCTGGGCTGTCTTGGACGGGTTTCAATTTCAAGGAGAAGAAAATTGTTTGGGATGATGGACTTTAAATTGATTTGGCCCAAATATGACTCAACACTCTTTTATTTTGCTTTTCTTTTTCTGAAACTAATAAAACTAAAAATTCCAAAAATTCTAAATTAACTTATAGGACTAGATTAATTTATAAAAGTACTAATTAACTTTTAATAACAATTAACACACACAATTAAATAAAATTACACAACTTGGACATTAAATGCTAAAAATGCAAAATACATTATTTTTTGTGATTTTTTCATTTTTGTAAAACAAACTTAATTACTCCTAATTGTAGAATTAGATCCTAAATGCAAATGCGACATATATTTTGTATTTTCTTATTAATTAAAAAAAATAAACATGCATAGACAAATACAAATAACTATCCAAAAATGCCACGAAAATTCTCAAAATTGTACACAAAGGAAAATTGTTTTATTTTGAATTTCTTTTGGAGTAGTTTACGTGAAGCAAAAATCACGTTCTCACAACTGCCCCTCTTTGTACGAAAACACAAAGAGTTTTCGTGCAAAGATAAAGTGAGCAGATTCGAGCGATTGTTTTGCCCGTTGGAAATACTCCGTGTGAAGCATTTTCTGAAAGGCTTAACCGAACCTTTGCTTCAAAGGTTTCCTACATATCCCTGGCTAAAAGGGAATCAGGTTAATGTAGTTCGGGAAGTTTTGGTAGCTGGGACTACCATGAGACTGCATTTTTGCTGTTACTGCTGCTGCACGTTGTTGCTACTGCTTTTCGATCTCCTTATTCACCGTGCCAAAAGAAAATAAGAAGCTAGACTTAAACTAGGAATTACAAAATCTTATCTATCTCCGACTTGTTCTTGTAGTCTTCTTTCTGATTTCTGCGATGGGATTCATGCTGGGGGTATTTTGTTGTAACCCTCCACATTACTGACCTCTAATTTGATCTTGAAATGTATTCCTTTGTTCTGCAGGCGGGCTCCTGACTTTAACAACTTAAAAAGTAACGCCTCTGTTCTATAGGTGGGCTCCCGAATGCAACAACCTAAAATTATAACAACCTCCGTTCTACAGGCGGGCTCCTGACTTCATCAACTTAAAATTTAACAACCTCCATTCTACAGGCGGGCTCCTGACTTCATCAACTTAAAATTTAACAACCTCCATTCTACAGGCGGGCTCCTGACTTCTTCGACTTAAAATTATAACAACCTCCGTTCTACAGGCAGGCTCCTGACCTCAATCTTGAAATTTGTTCCTCTGTTCTACAAGTGGGCCCCTGACTTCGTTATGAAATGTACTCCTCTGTTCTACAGGCGGGCTCCTGACTCCAACTTGACTTTAAAAGATAATACGACCTCCATTCTCCAGGCGGGCTCCTAACTTCAACAACAACTTTTAAAATAAACACATCCATTCTACAAGCGGGCTCCTGACTCCTTTAACTTAAAACATGACAACCTCCGTTCTACAGGCGGGCTCCTGACTCCTTTAACTTAAAATATGACAACCTCCATTCTACAGGCGGGCTCCTGACTTCATTAACTTAAAATATAACAACCTCCGTTCTAACAGGCGGACTCCTGACTTCTTCGACTTAAAATTATAACAACCTCTGTTCTACAGGCGGGCTCCTGACTCCTTCAACTTAAAATATGACAACCTCCGTTCTACAGGCGGGCTCCTGACTTCTTCAACTTAAAACATACCAACCTCCGTTCTACAGGCGGGCTCCTGACTTCTTTACCTCAAAATATAACAACCTCTGTTCTAACAGGCGGGTTCCTGACCTCAATCTTGAAATATAATAACCTCTGTTCTGCAAGCGGGCTCCTGACTTCTTCAACTTAAAAATGTAACTCCTCCGTTCTCCAGGCGGGCTCCTGACTTCAACTACTTCTTAGAAATATAATACCTTCATTCTCCAGGCGGGTTCCTGACCTCAACAATTTCTTTTAAAACATAACACCTCCATTCTCCAGGCGGGCTCCTGACTTCAACTACTTCTAAGAAATGAGTTTTATTGTTGTTGCTCTTTCCTGCCTCCTGAACCATTTTCCTTCTAACTTGAAATTATCTTCTTTCAGAACTGCTTCCCTCAAAACTGGTGTTTCATCCCTCTGAAAACTTCTGGGGATAACACCGGTGTTTTATTCAAAAATATGTTGTTTTCCTCCTTCAAAGACTACTTCCCTTAAAGATGGTGCTTTCCTTCCACTGGAACTACTTCCCTTAAGACTTGTGTTATTTTCCTTGCGAAATTGCTTCCTTTAAAACTTGTTTGGCCTTCTTCCGAAAACTGCTGGGGATACCATTTTTCCCCAAACTTTTGTTTTCTTGCTTTTTCCCCAAGTGGGTACCGGTCTTCCAGAAAATTTTCTGCCCCAGTTTGACAATCTTTCTCGTATCATGATGTCTTTTCATCATCTATAACATTTCCTGTCCCTGTTTCAAATCAAAGAAAAAATTTTGTTAGTTTAAAACGTGGTGAATGGTCGTGCCACTCCTGCTGGGGATGGTTTTCTCTTTCTCCTTTCCCAGCTTTGTGTTCCATTACATTACCAAAGCTTGTTGGGGATGAGATTATTTGTTGGGGATGGTATTCCTGCTGGCAATCATATTCCTGTTGGGGATGGTTTTCCCCCTCTTCTTTCCCTGCTCCGTGTTGTCCGACCCTCTTGGAACTTGGTCGATAATCTGTCAGGGATGCTCTTGTTTCTTGACGATTCTTTATTCACCAATTGTTGCTTCCCACTTTTCTCCATACTCTCCCCGAAATCCTAGACCAATCCATCATTTGGTCTTGCAACGAACGTCTTTCTCGTTCCATTGCATTATCTTTGGCCCGTCCTATCCATATTGTGTTTTTGCACCATCTTGGCAACTGGTAATAAACTCTGAAAATCCTTTTCAAAAACAAACTGGCGGGAGATAAAGTCTTTAAAAATAAAAAATGATGAATTCAACAAAATAAGAGAAGAATAGTTTTCTGAATGGTACAACCGATCCCAATGATCATGTCGTGCATTTTGGATTAACCAACCCAGTCTATTTATATCAATCAATCTTTCTGGTGGCCTTACTTTGTTGGGGATATGTAAGCGCCCAATTCTTTTGTCGACTAAACATCTTTGCACTGCTTGATGTCTCGATGGGTCCTTTCCGTCAATCTTATCTTGTTTGCCTCTTTTGACCCCTTGTCGCCTCATAGTGCCCTTCGAGGGGTTTTCACTAATAAGACTCTTTCATTTCCCTCAACTCCCGTCGCCTTATGGTACCTGTGAAGGTTTTCACCGATAAGACTCTCTCATTTTATTTCTCTCAACTTACGTCGCCTTATGGTGCCTGTGGAGGTTTTCACCGATAAGACTCTCTCATTTTATTTTATTTTATTTTTAAGCTGGGGATTGGAGTGTTACTGATATGACTCTCTCTGCTGGGGATTCTTTCGGCTATCAATTCATTTCCAGCTTATGATCCTCTTCCCTGCTGGGGATCAGAGTGTTATTCCCGACTTCCATTTGCATGACTTGGCGCTTCTCGAATACTGATCGGGAGGTCTTTTTGGACATCAATATGGGTTTTTGTGTATGGCTAAAAGAAAAGGGGTATCAAAAGGTTCAAAATAATTTTGATAGGTAAAACATTACAACTCTTGGAATCAAACTTCCTTCCCAAAATTACAAACCCAACTTCTGCCCCAGTTTCTTGCTTGGGGATTTTAATTTTTTGTTATACTATGACCGAGCCATGAGACGCCTACGTATCCTTTTTGAGGAATCAGGTCAAACGTAGTTCCCAATTCCTTTGTTTTTCTTGTGACTTTTCTTTTGTCTTTATTATCATTATTTTTCTCTTCTTTTTTCTTTCATTTTCATTACTGATTCCAAAAGAGGGGTATGAAAGAATAAATAAGGCTCAAAAGGGGAAGCAAAGGTTGAAGTGTTTGGATGGAAGAACAAATTGCCTCCGTCATTTCATTCTCCGATACCATGCCAAATGCAAACAAACAACAATTACAATCAAAAGAAATCATACATAATATCTCTTAACTGCGTCAGAATTAATAGCCATGTCGACGCATTTCCCTTTGATATCTATTAAACATAAAGCGCCATTGGACAACACTCTGGTTACAATGAATGGCCCTTGCCAATTCGGGGCGAACTTGCCCTTTGCCTCAGCCTGATGTGGGAGGATGCGTTTCAGCACTTGCTGGCCCACTTCAAACTTTCGGGGACGCACCTTTTTGTTGTATGATCTTTCCATTCTCTTTTGATATAACTGGTCATGACACACAGCTGCCAATCTCTTTTCATCAATCAAGTTCAACTGCTCCAATCGAGTTTTGACCCACTCGTCATCATCAATCTCAGCCTCAGCGACAATCCGAAGGGATGGAATTTCAACTTCTGCCGGTATCACTGCTTCAGTTCCGTATACCAGCAAATAAGGAGTTGCACCTACTGAAGTACGAACAGTAGTGCGATAACCCAAAATGCCAATGGTAACTTCTGATGTCATTGTCTCGAACCTTCTACCATCTTCCGAAATATCTTCTTTATGTTTTTGTTGGCTGCCTCAACTGCTCCATTCGCCTTGGGACGATATGGGGTGAAATTGTGGTGTGTAATCTTAAACTGTTGACATACCTCTTTCATCAAATTGTTGTTAATATTAGCACCATTATCCGTGATGACCACCTTTGGGATTCCAAATCGACAGATGACATTTGAGTGAACAAAATCGACCACTGCTTTCTTGGTCACAGACTTGAAAGTTTTGGCCTCAACCCATTTGGTGAAATAATCAATGGCTACCAGGATGAACCTATGCCCGTTGGATGCTGCTGGCTCAATTGGTCCAATGATATCCATGCCCCAGGCAACAAATGGCCATGGTGCTGACATTGTATGTAATTCTGTCGGCGGAGAATGAATCATATCTCCGTGTATCTGACACTGATGGCATTTCCGCACGAAATTGATACAATCACGCTCCATAGTGAGCCAATAATACCCCGCTCGAAGAATCTTCTTTGCCAATACATATCCACTCATATGTGTCCCACAAACTCCCGCATGTACCTCTGTCATCATTGTCCTGGCTTGACCAACATCTATACATCTCAACAATCCAAGGTCTGGAGTTCTTTTATACAAAATTCCTCCACTCAAGAAAAATCCGCTTGCCAACCGTCGAATTGTTCTCTTTTGATCCCTCGTGGCTTGCACTGGGTATATCCCCATTCTGATGTACTGCTTGATATCATTGAACCACGGTTCACCATCAAGTTCTTCTTCAATCATGTTGCAGTAAGCATGCTGATCTCGTACTTTAATATGCAAAGGATCGACACAGGCTTTGTCTGGATGGTGCAACATTGACGCTAAGGTAGCCAAAGCATCGGCGACCTCGTTATGGACCCTAGGAATATGCCTAAACTCCACTGATCGAAACCGTTGACAAAGATCATGCAAACATTGTCGGTATGGTATGAGCTTCAAATCTCGTGTTTCCCATTCTCCTTGAATTTGGTGTACCAGAAGATCCGAGTCTCCCAAGACCAAGATTTCCTGGACATCCATGTCTGCAGCTAGCCTTAAACCTAAAATGCATGCTTTGTATTCAGCCAAATTGTTGGTACAATAGAAACGAAGTTGTGCCGTAACAGGATAGTGATGCCGTGTTTCAGAAATAAGCACAACTCCTATTCTGACTCCTTTCATGTTAGCAGCCCCATCAAAGAAAAGTTTCTCCCAGCGGAGTGAATGTTCTCTGTCTTTGCACCCTTTCATTCCTGAAAGTCTGATTCCTATGGAAACCTGGTCCCGAAGGATTCTTGTAGGCCCTTGGTGGTGGATATGTGTTTTGTAGAGGTGTATATGTGTTTTGTGGAGGTGGATATGTATTCGGGGGAGGTAGATATGTATTCTGGGGAGCTAGCACACGCCATTGCGGGCGAGCCGGAGGCTGGGTGTAAGTTTAGGCGTGATGGACAGAGAAATGTTGCTCTTGTGGTAGGTAGTAGGGCTGTGGAGGGCCGTACGGAATGAGTGGGTAATTTGAGTGATGGGGTCTAGGTTGGTAGTGAGGGGGGACCTCTGGATCTGGACCAAGTACCTGCCTCGACTGTTGCGACATCTTCCCTTTTCTTCTTTCCGAGCGCACCTCCCGTGCCGCTCTGGATGGCCTGAGTGGTTGCTTTAATCGATGAATAGCTCAGGATTTTGTTGGACTTAAGTCCCTCTTCAATCATACCGTCCATTTTTACTACTTCATTGAAAGATTTGCCAACTGATGTCACCAAGTGACCGAAGTAAGTTGGCTCCAGAATCTGCAGAAAGTAGTCCACCATCTCCCCCTCTCTCATCGGAGGATCGACTCTTGCCTCCTGCTCTCTCCAGCGGAACCCAAATTCTCGGAAGCTTTCCCCGGGCTTCTTCTCAAGTTTCAGCAATGTGAGACGGTCAGGGACGATCTCAAGGTTGTACTGGAAGTGGCCTGCAAAGGCTTGTGCCAGATCGTCCCAAGTGTACCACCTGCTAGGATCTTGTCTTGTGTACCATTCCAGTGCAGACCCGCTTAGACTATGACCAAAATTAGCTATCAACAGCTCGTCTTTTCCCCTGGCCCCTCTCATCTTACTGCAAAAACCTCACAGATGTGTCATTGGATCACCGTGCCCCTCGTATAGATCAAACTTTGGCATCTTGAACCCTGCCGGCAATTGAATGTTGGGGAATGGGCACAGATCTTTATAGGCCACACTGACTTGGTTGCCTAACCCATGAATATTCCTGAAGGACTGCTCCAGGCTTTTAAACTTTCGGAGTATTTCGTCTTGCTCTGGGCTCTTAGCTCGCTTTTCAGTCTCTACCGGGATATCGAAGTGAGTATTATAAGCATGAGGCTCGGGTGCTTTGAAGGTTGGTTCAGGGGGTAATATTGGTTATCGTGAGCCTGAAACAACGACTCACTGGATGATCTTTGCAGCGTGGCTGGTGGGGGTGCCACGAAAATAGGAACATTTGGTGGAGGAGGGTTCTGATTGGGTTGTGAAGCTTGGGGATCATAGGCATTTCTTCCCTAATAGTATTGGTGACTGGGGAAGCTTGTCGAAGGGCCGGGGGAGGGTATTCCAGCGGGTGTCCTGGTGGGAGAGTGGGAGTAACGGGAGGGTCAGGCACTTTTTGTACCCTAGCTAAGGCCAGCTGCATTTCTTACATCTCCTGTCTCATCTTATCTATTTCCTCCTTCAGCATTTGATTCTCCGTCTTTTCATATTCGACACTTTGGTCTGAACTAGTCATGCTTTTTAGTATGGGCCCTTTGGATCTTGTTTGGTAATGGTAATCTGCCAGAATGTTCTAACAAACTAACTAGTTCGAAATCTCTGGAAATCAACAAACTAGTTAGCGTTAGAGTTTAACACATATTGCAATTTCACGTTGGGGGATGCAATGTCCTAGGTAGTTTAACCATTTCTAACATGTCTTTGCTTCGACCGCATGCGTCATTCCGGCTTACTTTGTTTGTGCCTCGTTTAAGTGTTTCTGAAACTTTCTTTATCTCTCTTTTTATTTCTTTCTTTTCCTTTCTTTTATTCACTTTGCCTTTTCTCTTTTCTTTTTAGTGGTGGTCGAATCTTATGTGGATTGCCTAGGAATCATGTCCCTGCATGAAACAGACCGAGCGTAGTTCTACCACAAGTGCGGAAAATAAAGACACCATTTTTTTTGGATTTTTCAAACTTTACTAGCAAAACGTTTAATTACAAGGCAAAACATTTTTGAAAGGAATTTGACAGAATTGATACAGACTACAGACTTTATGCCAAAAAGGAAAATACAAACTCCGACGGACAACAAACTCCGAAGACAAGGAAAATACAGACTCAAACTATGAATGTTTCAGAGTTTTGAATTTTAGCGCCCGCGGGGCGTCGTTTGGCCTCGCCGTGGGTTTAGGTGTAAGGTTCCTTTCCAGCTGTTCCAATTCATACATGATCTGCTTCACAAATATCATCACCGCCGAGAAGAAGGTAGTGTGGGTCATCTTTTCAAACTCCCGACATTTCCTGGTAATAGCATGAGCAATAGTCAGGATCTTGTTCCTGGTTCGGTCTTTCTCTAGGAGTAGGAGTTTTGTCTGAGCCTCTCTAGCTTTCAAAACCCGAGAATCATGCAGATGTTGTTTCCGTAACAGCTGTATTTCATCTTCCATCGAAGCCATCAGATTATAGCAGTGTTTACTCTCGGTTTCAAAAGCCTTGGCTTGTTTAGCCGCCTTGCTCTCTAGGGTGGTCACCTTCCCTTTTAGACTGACAATGATCTTTTCATAATCTTTTCTCGCCTGCTGTAAGTACTGTGTGCGCTCTTTCGTTCTCTTTGCCCATTTTGCATGGAGTTGTGCTATGGTATCCTCAGATTTCTTCAAATCATCCCAGCACTCACCGATTTCCTTTTTCAATCCTTTTATTAACAGCTCATCCGACCGACTCCTTTATTGTTTGTCAGCATCTCTCCTCATTTGTTGGATTTGGGCTTTCAGCGCCTCTTTTCTTGGGACAATTTGCTCTTTTCTCCCCGATCGGCATCAACTTGCAGGCTATTTTCAAATTCCAGGTCTCTAATCTGTTGCCTCAGCTTGCCTATTTCTGCCTGTAACTCTCTTCTTTAGCCAACCAATCCCACTGTTCTTGCGACGCCTTGACGAATTCCTGGAGATGGGGTCTTTTAGCCGGCCTTTCGTACTCAAGTTCTCTCATGTACCAAGCAAGGTATCCTGGCGCCACTTCGCCTTTGGCCTGATACTGCATGCAAGTATCTGCTTTTAAATATTCGCATTCACTCCAGATCTGACGGATTCTTGCTTCAGGGAACTGTCCGTCAAGGCTAATCTCAATTACTTGAGCACTAAGATCTTCCTCCCATGGCACTGTTTGGCATCTCCCGAGTTGTCTCAAAACCCGATATGGTGCGTAAGGCTGAATGCTCTTGATCCCCATCAATAGAAAGTGGGTCCTAGCTGTCGGCATATGGATGACCTCGTCAACGGGCAACCATCCTAGTGTCCACTATATTTGGCTGGCGGTGAGGGTCCTAAAGAATGATGTCCACGCCGTAACTCCCTCAGGTAGACTGAGCCCCTTGATTCTTGTGTAGGGGTTTTCGTTCATAGCAGCCCAATTGACCAGGTTGACCGAGAAGGGTGCCTCGTTCAGATAGCCAGACGAGTATGAGGCGAGCTTTCAAAAGCTTAAGACAGTTTTGACTATGGCACCATTGTTGGTGTTGCCCACAGGTTCAAGGCCTTATACAATATATTATGGCGCATCTCATATTGGACTTGGTGCGATATTGATATAGGGTGGCAAGGTTATTGCATATGCTTCACGACAGCTGAAGGTTCATAAGAAGAATTATCATGTTCATGAGTTGGAGCTGGCAGCCATTGTTCACGCGCTGAAGATTTGGAGGAACTATCTTTATGGCGTGTCGTGTGAGGTGTTCACGGATCATCGGAAGTTTGCAATATTTGTTCAAGAAAAATGAGCTCAATTTGAGGCAGAGGAGGTGGTTAGAGCTATTGAAAGACTATGATACCACCATCTTGTAACATCCCGGGAAGGCCAATGCGGTGACCGATGCTTTGAGTAAGAAGTCAGCTAGTACGGGCATCCTTGCGTACATTCCAATCGGTGAGAGACCGATTGCATTAGATGTTCAAGCCTTAGCCAATCAGTTCATGAGGTTGGATGTTTTTGAGCCTAGTCGTGTCTTAGCTTGCATAGTCTCTCGGACTTCTTTATTTGAGCGCATCAAGGAGCGGCAATATGATGACCATCATTTGCTTGTCCTTAGGGACACAGTGCAGCACGGTGATGCCAAGAAGGTTACAGTTGGAGAATATGGAGTTTTAAGGATGCGGGGTTGTGTTGTGTGCCTAACGTGGATGGACTTCGTGAGTGGATTCTAGAGGAGGCCCACAGTTCCCTGTATTGTATTCTTCTAGGCACCGCCAAAATGTATCAAGACTTGCGCTAGCATTATTGGTGGAGGAGGATGAAGAAGGATATAGTTGCATAAGTAGCTCGGTGTCTAAATTGTCAGCAAGTACATGCAACAACCCGACCGGTCATTTTGATCTCTAGCGTGTCGTTCATCGGTTTGCTCTAGCGTATTGTCGGAATAGAATTCCGGGAAGTTCGGAGTTGAATTGGAGAGATAATTCTCATTTCGGAAGCTTTAAGTTGAAAGAATTGACTAAGATTGGATTTTTGAGTTAATGACCTCGAAATCGGGATTCGAAGGTTCTAGCAAGTTCGTATAATGATTTCGTACTTGGGCGTATGTGGAAGATCCGGGTACGTTTCGGCACCTATTGTGGAAGCTAGCATTTTTGGAAGAAATTCATAAGTTTGGATTGAAGTGCATTTCAGTGTTATCGATGTCCATTTGGGATTTCGAGTCTCGGAATAGCTCCGTATGGTGATTCTGGTATTGGGAGCGCGGTCGGAAGTGAATTCAGAGGTCCGTGGGTCATTTTGGAGTCATTTGGCTAAAGTTGGAAATTTGAAGGTTTTTGAAAAGTTTGACCAGAAGTGGACTTTTTGATATCGGGGTCGGATACCAATTCCGAATGTTGGAGTAGGTACGTAATGTCGAATATAACTTGTGTGCAAAATTTGAGGTCAATCGGACGTGATTTATCAGGTTTAAACATCGAAAGTAGAAGTTTGAAATTTTAAAGTTCATTAAGCTTGAATCGGAGTGCAATTCATAGTTTTAGCATTGTTTGACATAATTTGAGGCTTCGAGCAGGTCCATATTATGTTATGGGACTGAATTGTGTGATTGGACGGGGTGTCGGGGGCCTCGGGTGTGTTTCGAGTTGTATTGCGCTCTTATTTGAAGTTTCAACATCGTTTCTTTGGGAATAAAGGGTAACATATTAAGCAAATGAGCTCCAAATTTAGATTTTATTAAAACATTAGATATGTATCATAATTACGGAGTCATAGTAGAAAGAATCATCAAATTTGGACATCGTATGAGGAAGTTATGCTCATTTTTGTGTCGGGAAAAAACTGTTGGTTCTGGTGTGGTCACAATTGCGAACATTTCCATCGCAATTGCTATGCCCAGTTCGCAATTGCAAACTTTTTGTCGCAAATGCGACCTTTTCCAGCCCTTCCTTGTTTGCAATTGCGAAGGCTTTCTTTGCTTTTGCGAGGGTTCGCATCTACGAATCCTAGATCGTAAATGCGACATCTACAGCTTGTTTTCAGCTATGTAACTTGGGTTTTTGCTTCATTTTATCATATTTTGAACCATAGGTCCGAAAGTGGGCGATTTTGAGAGAGGAATTTCGTATAAAATCATTGGGTAAGTGCCTCTAACCATTTTTTAATTATATTTTGTGATTATACCTTAGATTTAATATCAAAATTCATGAGAATCTAAAGGAAACTTTGAGGTTTTTAAAGAAAAACCTAGAAATTGAGATTTTTTGGATTTTGACCACGATTTTGGAATCTGTGCACGTGGGCCAGAGGGCAATTTTGTCAACTTCTCGACCGGGGTTAGGAAATGTTATAAATTGGACTATAATGAGTAATTGAACATATATTAATGGGTTTACAATTATTGGCTAGTTTTTGAGCATTTTGCATTGATTTGAGTCTTCGGAAGGGCGTGGAATGCCGGTTATGGAACTTCGGAACGAGGTGAGTCTCCTTTCTAACCTTGTAAGAGGGAATTAACCCTATAGGTGAACCAAATTAATATGTGCCTCTATTTGTGGGGGCTACATATGCAAGAGATGATGAGAGTCCATATGTAGCTACTAGCTATGCTTATGTCGGGGTAGTTTTAGGTTTACACCATATCTTGTTGATATTATTGTTGATTTATGTTTATTGTTTGTGTTTAGAAGAAGCGAGATTGAGTTTGCTTAGTAACTCTCTTGAAAAGAGTTAAAATTGAGGAATTTGAGATATTAAAAGTTTTTATTTGAACTTCGTATTTTTGAAATGAATTGAAGGAATATTATAATAGCTTAAGAAATCTATGTGTAACCGCGTCGCATGTATGTTTCGCAAGCGGGGTAATTTCTTTAAAAAGCTACAAGCTAAATTTCCTTATTTTGAAAAGAATCAAGAAAGAGATATGATTTTAATGTTAAATTTATATTTGACCGCGTTGCAAATATGATCTGCGAGCGGGGTGATTCCTTAAAATTATATTTTATCGCGTCGCACGTATGATTCGCGAGCAGAGTATTTCCTTCTACTACTCTTATGGGATCAGGCTGTTCGCCTCGGTAGGATTTATGTACCACACTTTCATGGGAGCGGGTCGTTCGCCTTGGTAGGTTAATAGATGCATCTATGATTCGCGGCGTTCGACCCATGGCAGTGCACATTTTACTTTTATGTTGGATCGGGTCGTACGCCTTGGCATTTCCTACATATATATATATATATATATATATATATATATATATATATATATATATATATATATATATATATATATATCATTCTTATGGGACTCGTGCTTAATATTTGGCTAGCAGCCAGTGTACCTGAGGATCTTTCCCTGATTTGAAATTGTAACAACCATATTATGAAAGCCACTATACCTTTATGTATATGTTCCGGTTACGGAGGGAACATTCTAGTTGAGAGCTTGAGTATAGTAGTAAAGAAGGGAATTGTTTCACGTATTTTATACATGTTTGTTTAATATGTCTACTCTGCTTCATATTTATTCACTTCTTTACTGTATTTGATATCATTGGACCACTAGTAAGTGTCGAAGTCGACCTCTCGTCATTACCTCTTCGAGGTTAGGTGAGATACTTACTGGGTACACGTTATTTTTGTACTCGTGCTACACTTGATGTGCATTTTTGTTTCTAACGTTGGCTTACCTAACAAGTGTGATGTTAGACGTCATCACGGTCCCGATGGTGGGGATTCCGGGTCATGACATTTGGAAAATTAAAAGCGATTATTTTCAACAAACAAAAAAATAATTTTATAATTTTGTTGCAATAATATTTAGTAGAATGACACCCCGTGAAATAAATCCTACATTTCACGGGCTAACATTTTGAACTATTCATGTCAAAACAAGTTATAAAAGGCTAGGACTCCTTTGTAAAGTAAATAATAGTTATTATTGTTTAAAGATCATGCTTATATTCATAAATGATTTATTCATAATGTACGAAATCCAGTTAGTCCTCATACATATAATAAACTAATTAATCTTTTCCTGTCAAAATAAGTTACAAAAGGGTAAGACTATTTTGTAAAGTTATAATTATTACATTAATTTATAGATTTCTATATTGGTTAATGATTAATCAGCAAATACGAAATCCAGTCAATCCTCCTAGATATAGTATTAATCTTATTAATCTTTTCCTGTCAAAACAAGTACAAAAGGCTAAGACTCCTTTGTAAAATAATTAATAAATACAATTGTTATAGATCATTGTTATATTCATATATGGTTAGTGATCAAACGCCAAATCCAGATAATCCTCATACATATAGTAATCTAATTAATATAAAGTAATCTACCAAAAATGCAGTGATCTTATTGACAGAGAAACAAGTATAAAATGGAATGCCAAATCAAGAGTTCTTGATCAATTGTAACCTTTGAAGCAAAACTTGAAAATGGTAAAGTTCCTCACTTCACTTTTCTATGTTGTCCTCTTCGTTGCTATTGCATCAGGTCCCAACTCGATCAATATCTTGGCTTTACAATAATTACAATGATTAATTATGTTTTTCTTGCTAATTGTAGTATTTTGATTTTATTGTGAATGCAGATGAGAGAATTGTTCCAATGGTATATGGAAAGGTATGCGTAGTTGATATTGGTTTTAACATTTGCAGCACTCTTAATGATCGATGTAAGAAGCTATGCATTCAAGCAACTTTCTCGTATGTTCACGTAGCAACGTGTCAAATACGAAGCGATGGTTCTACATTTTGCGAATGTGCATATGATTGCGACGATGACAAACACATACATCAAGAAAAGATGAAGATGTCATCACCTGCACCTGCACCTGCACCTGCACCTGCACCTTATTGATGTTTCGATTTGGATTTGTTCGAGACTGAAACGTAATTGATGTTGTACGGAAAAACTGGCTAAATTTTCAACAACCACCTTGATTTACATGCTCTATGTATAATTGGAATTTAATTTCCGTACAATTCACTATACAAGCCTTTGTTCTCAAAATAGATTATTCTCATTTTTCCTCTTGAATTTAAGATCGAAATGGTTGTCCTTTAACTATTGATTCCTTACCGGTTTAATGTTGTTCGATTTTAATTTTCTTCTTTTATGTAGAAAATCCCAACGGCTAAATCCTAATTTATAGTAACTAGAAATTTTATGTTTAAAGTTCGAAAGCGGAAGAAGAGAAATGCCGGATTTAAAACTTAGGGTGTGTTTGGGATAACGGAAAATGTATTCCGTAAAAAAGGTTTTTTAAGAAAATATTTTTTTGGAAAATAAGTAGTAATCTTATTCATTTTCTGGTATTTGACACGCAAATTAAAGAAAATGACTTCTCAAGAGTATTCATAAATAAACCTCCGAACTCATAATTTTGGAACTTGTAAAATTTTGAACCTTTAAACCGATAAATAAAAAAATTAAAACTGAAAAATATATTTAAAAAATATTTTTTTTGGGGGGTTGGGCAGGAGTAAAACGAAAAAAAAACAAAAAATTAAATTACTAAAAAAACTAAAAAAAAAATTGTGCGGGGTGGGGGGAGGGGGAGTGAGGGGGTTGGGGTGGGTGGTGCAGAAAAACGAAAAAATAGAAATTTGAAATTGCAAAAAAAAATAATTAGGATAAAAAAAATAATTTTTTTTTGCGGTGGGGAAAGGGGTAGAGGGGTAGTAGGGTGGGTAATAGCGGTAAATTAAAATTTGAAAAAAAAAGAAGCCTTTTTTGGAGAGGGGTGGTGTGTGTTGGTGAGGGTGGGGAAGGTTGAGAAGGAGTTTTGGAAAATGTTTTCCCTTCTCTTGATAAGGAAAACATTTTCCTCCAATTGGAGGAAAATGAGTTCATAAGGAAAATGTTTTCCAAAACATTTAAGCCAACCAAACATGGAAAAATTAGAAAATATTTTTTGTCCTACCAAACACATCCTTAGTCGACTTTACAAAGTTATTCTGGTCCATCAACATTCAGATTTTTATACTTTTATAATATTATGTAACATAAAATACAGATAAAGTATTAATCATATTCATACTCTTGAAATACGGCTACAACAACAACAACAACGACCCAGTATAATCCCACAAGTGGGGTCTGGGGAGGGTAATATGTACGCAGACCTTACCCCTACCCCGAAGGGTAGAGAGGCTGTTTCCAGGAGACCTTCGACTCAAAAAAGCAACAGGAGCCGATATATTAGTACCATAAAAATGCATAATAAAATAACAATAATATAAGAGATATAAAATACAGAATACGAAATACGAAATAGATGGCTGGTATAGTAAAACTAGCAGGTAAAGCCCTGCATCAATAGACGACCAATGACATTCTTAGTCTAACTCCTAACTGGCTAGTCTCACTCTATTGTGCTGTAGAAATATTCACAACTTTCCCCTAACCTACAACCTTAATGCTCGACCTCCATAATTCCCTGTCAAGGGCCATGTCCTCAGTAATCCTAAGTCGCGCCATGTCCTGTCTGATCACCTCTCCCCAATACTTCTTAGGTCGCCCTCTACCTCTCCGCGTGCCCACTACAGCCAGTCGCTCACACCTCCTTACCGGTGCATCAGTGCTCCTCCTCTGAATGTGCCCGAATCATCTGAGTCTTACTTCCCGCATCTTGCCCTCCATAGGGGCCACGCCCACCTTCTCTCGAATATCTTCATTCCTAATCTTATCCATCCTTGTATGCCCGCACATCCACCTCAACATCCTCATCTCTGCTACTTTCATCTTCTGGATATGTGAGTTCTTTACCGGCCAACATTCAGTTTCATATAACATGGCAGGCCTAACCACTGCTCTATAAAACTTACCTTTTAGTAACGGTGGCACTTTCTTGTCACACAAGACTCCCGACGCTAACCTCCACTTCATCCACCCCACCCCTATACGGTGTGTGACATCCTCGTCAATCTCCCCGATCCCCTGAATAACCGATCCAAGGTACTTGAAACTACCCCTCTTGGGAATGACTTGAGAGTCAAGCCTCACTTCAACTCCCGCTTCCGTCGGCTCAACTCCAAATTTGCACTCGAGGTATTCCGTCTTCGTCCTGCTCAACTTGAAACCTTTAGACTCAAGAGCATGTCTCCAAATCTCTAGCCTCTCGTTGACGCCGCCTCGTGTCTCGTCAATTAGAATAATGTCATCAGCAAATAGCATGCACCATGGCACCTCCCTTTGAATATGATGAGTCAGTGCATCCATCACCAGGACAAACAGGAATGGGCTGACTGCAGACCCTTGGTGCAACCCCGTAATAACTGGAAAGTGTTCAGAGTCTCCTCCTACTGTCCTAACCCGAGTCTTAGCTCCAGCATACATGTCTTTAATCACCCTAATATAGTCAACCGGGACCCCTTTATTCTCTAAGCAGCTCCATAAGACCTCCCTAGGAACTCTATCCTACGCTTTCTCTAGATCAATAAATCACGTATCTAATGTTTAATACGAACGTTCTACGTATGGAATCCTTTTATATGTCTATCAGAGTTTATAAGTTAAATTTTATTCTCTCAAGTGAATTAGCGAAGAATTAACGTAACAAGTACAAGCGAAAAGCTGGTAAGAAATTATTAAAAATTAGTAATTATTAATAATTGGGGAATTGCATGCTTGGTTCAATGGAGTAGTTTTTATAATATTGATAAACTTCTCATTATTTCAAGATAATTTAGTCAAGTTAAGGTGTTGTCGGCCTGTCGCATGTGTTTATATATTTTAACTTTTTCTATAATATGATCAAATTAAAGTGAAACTAAAGTGTGTTTACCTTGAAAATGGTAACTACAATTATATTTAATTTTATGGTTCTAAAAATACGTGATTTATTTCTACACTAGTTGTTAGGCAATAGATGTCAAGTGTAAGTAAAGAAAATAAGGAATGCAGACCAATAGGGTCACAAGGATAGGCCTCGAGTTGGCTGGAGCAGGGCCTCGAGGTCTAGATGGGGCTAATAGCAATGAACAATTTATGAAGAATCAATGATGATGGAGGCCTCAAAGATGGCCTTTTGCGGTTAATAATGAGCAATAAATGAAGAATAATAAATGAAAAATGAGTGAACAATGAAAAAATAAACAATAAATGTGTAGAACAATTATTTAAGCAAAGAGCAGAGAATATTGTATTGCATTCAATATGTTGTTTTTACAAAATGACAAGGGCCCCCTTTATATATGAGGGGTGAATCCCAACACAGTACATGTCTAAAAAATGATGAAGAAAGGCTACTAGTACTTCTGTATAACGGCTCAGCACGGATTTGTACTATTCTTGCAGACTCTGTCAGTCCTTGTCACACCTCTTTTTTCACCTGCACCCGCAGGGGCGTAGGGAAAATTTTTCCAATTAAAGGACAATCGAAGCGAGATTTATTTATTTATTTTAGAGTCGCCACTTGGGAGATTTATGGTTTCCCAAGTCACCGGTTGAATCTCGAATCGAGGAAAGGATTGACTCTGTATTACAGTCCGTGAACCAGAAATCCGGGTAAGGAATTCTATTAACCTGGGAGAAGGTGTTAGGCATTCCCGAGTTCCGTGGTTCTAGAACGGTCGCTCAACTGTCATATTTGGCTTATTTATCTGATTTTAATACATGTTGAACCTATGTGCAAATTTTAACTGTTTACCGCTTTTATTATTATTATTTTTTAACGAGAATTGTGACGTCGTGAAAATACATCTCGAACCACATCACATCAATGCACCCGTGGTTATTAACACATTTCAATTCTGTCGAGATTTGGATTTGGGTCACATAAATGTGCACCCGAGTTTAAGAAAGTAAATTATTAAAAGCGCACCTAAAGTGACTAGCGTATTATTATTTTGGGCAAAGCCGTGAAATTTTGCTAAATGGCCCATCCTGAAATCTAAGTAATTTTACCAACACGTATAGAGGGCCCCGCACCTTGTGTACTTTTGCTTGTCGAGGCTCATCTCATTTATTATTTTTAAAAGGAATTTGCAACATCGTGAAAATGCATCTCGAACCACATCACAATCAATGTACCCGTGATTAGCAACACATTTCGACTTTCGTTGAGATTTGGATTTGGGTCACATAAATGTGCACCCGGGTTCAAGAAGGTAATGTTATTTAAAGTACGTGCCTAAAGAGATTAACGCGGGGTTATTTTGGGAAATGGCCGTGAAATTCGCTAAACGGCCCGTCCCGAAATCTAAGTATTTTAATATATACAATTATCGAGGGCCCCACAATCTATGCGTTTTATTTGGCGATGTTCATCTCGTTTATTTTAAAAGGACGATCCTAATGTGGCTACATCTTTTCTATTAAGTTCGGTCGGGATGCATGGTGCGCGGAGTTTGAGCAACTGCAACATGGTACTATGTTAGTGTCAGAGTATGCTATTAGGTTCAGTGATTTCTCCAGGCATGCACTTTTGTTTCTATAGTTAGAGAGCGAGTCCGTAGGTTCATTGAGGGGCTTAGTAATGGTATTTGATTCAGCATGGCTCGAGTTGAGATAGAACACTTGCACAAGCATACACGTAATTAATCACTCATAATAGTTAAGAAGATTAATCATGTTATTGTTATTATTGACACGTGAGTTGTCCATGTGGTTATGAGTTATTTACTATTGTTTCCACGTGAGTTGTCCATGCGGTGATGAGTTATTATTATTGTTGATACGTATGTTGTTCGTGCATATATGAGGTATTAATAGTATTGGTGTGTGAGATGTCAGTGTAGCACATGAGTTGTCCGTACGCTTGTGATTGTCATGTGGGCACAAGATGCCAAGTGATGAGGGTTTATGAGTTGGGATTCATGATTTGTGATTATGTGATGTGGTACCTCGGGGGAATTCTTGAATATTTTTTGAGTGAAAGTGATTCTTCCTATTGAGTTGTTAATTGTTTTTGCTTACATGGTTTCACCAAACCTTGACTATATTCAATTTACCCTACGATGTTATTACCTGTTTGTTCCTTGTTGTTAATTAATTATTTTAATTTTCTATTGCAAGTATTGTTGTCGTTTTACCATTCTTAGCTTTATATTGATATTGTTCCTTGTTAGTTTCACATTTATACTTGTACAGGTTATTATGTCTCGTAGGTGTATTGACTGTTTCTCGTCATTACTCCACTGATGTTAGCCTTGATATTTACTGGGTGCTGCTGTGGTGCACTCATGCTATGCTTTCTGCACATTTTTGTGCAGATCTAGGTACTTTTGAGCTTGTTGATGATTGGATAGCTGATCGAGTCACCTTCTGAAGTTATTTGTACAGTTTATTTCTATTCCGTAACAGTTGTACTTAGAAATTTCATAGTGAACTTAGTAGAGCTTATGACTTGTGTCATGCCCCAAACCTTAAGAGGCATAGTTAGCACCTGGTGCCATACTCGACCTGATTGTACCACTCTGTAATTGTGAATTATAGAGGGGTAACCCTCAGCTTAGGGTGATGAGGCCATATTTTGAATCATCTGAAAATAACGCCTCTCTCTTCTATGGGGTAAACATACCTAAAAGTTGATATATATATATATATATATATATATATATATAACTATGCTAGCTGAGGAAGCTGCCATGAACATCTACCAATATAACTGAACTGTACCATGGTCAGAATAAGGCCTCGACCTACCCATCAAACATGTATATATATATAATGGAATCCAAAGTCTAGACCTGGTAACTTCGAGGAAGTGGAGCTTACCAACCAAGCTGATGTTTGACTCTATCTGCTGGAAGGGTCTGTCCAACTGTCAATCAGGACCTGTAGGCTTCATGCAGCATCCCCGGCAAAAGGGACGTCAGTACGAAATAATGTACCGATTATGTAAGGCAACAAAATAACTAAAAGATGAAACATAACTGATAATATAATAACTGAAAGTAATTGGGAGTCAAAGATAATCTGAAGATATGCCTACCTGCTGATATTGATTCAACTCTCTCAATATAGTAAGTAAAATAGTTGTCCGACCTTATAAGGCTCGGTGTGTATACCTGATGTGCTGTAGTAGGATCTCTCATAGGCACTCGGCCAAACTAGGCTCTATATCTCGGCCATTTTGGGTTCGCTCATAGGTGCTCGGCCACAGTAGGCTCGGTATATAACTTACCAACTGATCAAAGGTTGCCCAATAGGGTCCTGCCCATCCTGCCCATCGATTATAGTTCGATTGTAGTGAAAATACTGTAATACTTTATATATATAGACTATCTGCTCTCTTGGCCGAAAGAAGACAAAACAAAACTGAATATGAAGTCCCGATAAGGGAGAGTATTTTAGCTTATGAGACTAGGATAATGTACATAAATTCAGGAATAAGAACTTCTCTTTATGCCTTGTTATCAAATGCACGTAGTTACGGGATCATGCCAAAATGAAGGAAAGGTTTAGCCTTAATGTCACACCTCCTTTTTCCTACCCCCCGAGAAGGGTGTAAGGGAGTTTTTTCCAATTTAAGTGACAATCAAAATGAGATTATTTATTTTAAAAATCAGAGCTGCCACTTGGGATAATTTACGGTGTCCCAAATCACCGGTTTAAAAAATCCCGAACTGAGGAAATTGACTCTATTTACGATCTACGAACACAGAAATCCGGGTAAGGAATTATGTTAACCCATGAGAAGGTGTTAGGCATTCCCGAGTTTTGTGGTTCTAGCACGGTCGCTTTGATCATACTTGGCTTATTAAATTGTTTAATTACTCATTTTAGAACCTATGTGCATTTACCTTTTACCGCTTTTTAATTAAGAAAATTATCTTGAAATGGGACACGCGTACGTGTACCCATTTGTTTGGCGCGTCAAAAATTATGTACGCGAACGTGTCCACAATTAGTAACGCTTTATTATTATTAAAAAAGTTTGGCCAAAGTTGCGCGAATGCATACTTCGGTTTTGTTTTTAGGATCGTAGTTATGTCACGTGAACGTGTCCACAACCACGATAGTATTTTAAACGTACCTAAAGCAAACTACGAACGTTTGTCGATTTTTATATCTGAATCATAAGATTAATACGAGGGCCATGGGTGATTAAATTGGATGGCACACCTCGGTCTATTTTTAAGAAATATATTTAATTTAAGCGAACTATTAATAACAATTTATTACTAAGAAAGTTTGATCGAAGTTGCACGAACGCATACTCCGAATTATTTTAGAAATCGCAATTATGTCACGCGAATGTGTACACAATCACGATGATAGATTAAGAGTGTAGCCAGGAGAATACTAACGATATAATTACTTGTAAAACAACAGAAGAAAAGCATACTTCCTCATCTCAAATAGCGTCGAATACTATCACATAATTAAAAATCCTACGGCAGCAAACTTATCATGATCCAAACTACAAAGCTCGGAAATTAAAACTTGGAAATTAGTAAAAGCAATGGTATTTTCAGTTCAAGAGACAATACTGGAAAGCAAATATCCACATGATAACATAAATAAAGCAATTCACGTATAAAATGAGATTGATGCTGCTTAATAAGAAAATAAGCTCTAATTTTTGAATTGAAGAGATCAACTCTATTTTACTTATTTTTGAATCGTTGATCTAGCTAGATCATGGACTGTATTTCCATCAACAATATTGAGGAATGTTCTTTATTTAGTTGAGAACTCCAAACCAATTGACACAGAAATCAACCAACAGTCCAAAACGCTGAAATGCACTGCTGACCCAAGGATGTTTCTGTACGTGCAAATCTTCAAGAATGCCTTAGCGTTCCATATCTTTCTTTTTGACTTTAATTTAATAAAATGGGAATACAAAGCCACACTAAACATAAGCAATTCAGTTATTACCATTATCCATGAGCAATGACAAGAATAGCAAAACTAGGTAAAATTAACTTCTTCATATAAGAATAGCAAAGTTTGAAGCTCCAGAAACAAAACTAGGTAATATTCACAAAGAATAACAATTCCAAAAGCTACAGAGCAATATTTAAAAGGGAATCGAACAACTGTAGAAGCTACAAAAAGCAGATTTGAAAAAGAAGTGTGAAATCGACAAACTTAGCACCGGCACCAATGACTGAGCATGGTAGGACTCAACGTCGACTTCCAAAGCCTCAACGACGACCTCTAACTCGAAAATGTACAACGACTTCAACAAAGAACTGATGGAAACAGTCATCCAAACTCCATTGGGAATACTCGAAACTCGCCGGAAGAGGACTCGAAATGAGCTTTTGGACACTTACTGCTTTCAGCTTTTGCTTATTTTGTTTTCTTTACTGTTCTCGATTTGTTTTTCATTTTGGAGTGAAGGTCGTCGGATCCAAAATTAAGAAGCCATGGTCTGTCGGTATGGTCGTGATGGAGAAGGTGAAGGTTTCAGGCGGTGAGGGAGCGGTGGATTAAGCTTCAGGGGTGTTGGAATGGAGGAGTTCTCTTTCGAGTTCTTTCGTGTGAAAGCTGAAGAAGAAGACATTATGGGGGGTCCCTGTATTTCGGCGCCTGATCTCTCTTTGTGAACTTTTTAGGCATTTTTTTCTTTGTTTTAATGAAAAAAAATTACACGTGCTCACACTTAGCATACCTTGTCACAACCTTTCCAATCACCAAGTTGAACTCGCCTCTTCGCACCTTAATCTACAATAATGATAATTATACTATCATTAAGTTACGAAAGGTACAACTATCGCACAACGAACGACAAGCTTATTTTGTATAAAATGGGCAGCATCTCCCCTATAATCCTTACTTCCGCCAAATACAAGATAACACCAACAAAACAAAAACACAACAATATCAACATATATATATTATTTTCCAACCATATATACACCACAAAATAGTACAAAATAGCCCAACACACCCCAATCTCTTCATACACAAAACGACCACCGTTGTAGTGTCAAACATCCTGAATATAGCACGACGAACGACCAGCCCTCTGCCCTATATTTATGTGGTGTTTCTCCACTCTCTTCCTCCTCAAAAACTCCAGAAAAGAGTAGTAAAACATGCAAACTGACATCAATACAAAAATAGTCCACAAATCTGCTACAAGTGAATAACTCGAACTCACGACTTCCGATCACCATACCGTGGTTCTTACAATTATAGAAAGATTTTACATACATCTCCAGCAGATAAAATGGATGAAAGAGAGCAGTAAATATACCTTATTTGTTGAATAACTCATCTCCTATCTTGGTTCTTCAAACTCTAGGATTTACCTCCAACAAGAACTTGAAAAGCAGAGAAAATCAATTAGAGTTCGTGGGCAATTTTTGGGAGGATGTTTGAAGGAGTTTAGGCATGGTTATTGTGTTAAGTGGTTTCTTCGGCCAACCCGAAATAGCCCCTTTTTGGACTCTCATTTAAGCAAGTAAGTGACACACCTAGCAGTTTACGTAGTTTCGCAGAAACACACATAGCTCTCTACTCCAATGTCGTATTGACAAACGGTTTAATGGGTTAGAAAATAGAATTATATATATTCAATTTGGTAGGTATATCATCCCTTAATTCCAATTATATTGGGAGAAAATCGCATCTACATTTGACCTAATATTCAGCATATTTATGAATGCAACTTGTGATGACCTTTGCCAACTTTTGTTCCACAAGTTGCTTGACTTAAAAGCATAACACAGGACTATCATACGACTAAAATAACTCATAACATAACCTCTTTATCTTGTTAATCACCCTAGTCTCATCACAAAAGTACACTTATAACATTCCCAACTTGTCGACATGCGACAAAATTTATTTTCTTCAATATGTTTAGCTTCTTAGCCTTTCAACCTTTTGGTACTTGTTATCCATGATCTTAAAGATTTGTAATCTCCAAGGTAGCATGATTAAATTACTTGTTGTATTCTAAAAGATGATCTCATTTCTAAGCTTACATCAATTGACTTGAGAATACTCTTTGGTACGAAGATATAGGGTGTGACATTATTCCCTCTTGGAACATTCGTCCTCGAATGTTGACTAATGCGCTTATCAGTATCATAAAATATAGCTCTTGCAAATACTTTAATGTTTCCCTTTCCATATAGGCAACTGTTCTTCGAATAAATCCAAATGCCAGGGCATTCCCCCCTTTAGGTCTCGTTCTCATAACATGACTTGTGGTCGGAATTCTTCTAATCCCGTAATTATTGCTATCTTATGTCATGCAGCTTGTATGACTCTGTCCTTATATGTGCGCCTATGTGACTCTTCTCTCCTTTTTCCTTTAGATTTTATCCAATATATAGGTCTCACTTTGTGAACATATACAGAACTATGACAAGATGTCCCTCTGAGAATCTATAGGTGTACTGAAGTTTTTCGCTCGGTACTTTGTCGAACATACGACTTTTGTTATATCTTGTTTCATAGCCTTGGTTTGCGATGATTATGGCTTTACTTATTGTGGCCAAGGTCTGCTACCCAACTCTAGGTTACTCTCTCGCTACTTATCCTATATGTATAAATTAAAGTCCTTTAATGCTTCCTCATTACTATTCATCTTAAGAATGACAGCCTAATCCCATCTCACACTTTGAAACATTCATCCATCTATTGTTGATTCACCTTAATGTTGATCTATAATCTACCACTGATGACTTGAAACCTCTTATGTAATATATCGTCACTAAGGTTCACGTCTTATCGGGGAACATCAGGAGTTATTTGCCTGATCCACTTAGGGTCAATACTATACTTCAATAACCGTTTTTCATAGAATCCCAACGTGATTCGCCTTATGGGGTATTTTAATACTATACAATTCATGAAATCCCTTTTCTTTTGAATCATTACCCAATCAAAGGCCTAAACGTCATCCTCTTATCTATTACAATTACACCATTATTCTATCACTAGGGCAACATTCTATCTCTTCTAAATTCTCTTAATCTTTAACTCCTTTGAGTTCACCCATGCTATACTGTGCTTTTTATAACTTATGGAAACCATCGGTTCTCTTGTTGTAATGGGTTTAATCCCGAGGACTTACCTATTCTCGTCATCTTCTCACTCACCTTTCCTTATCCTTACTCCTATCTACCTAAAACCTTGTCGCTCTACCATACTTTAGCTTACGACCTACATATATCTATTTACACTACTCGCAGCCTTCCTTTAACTTGTTAGCACCATAGATTTCCTTATGTTATTTTGGAACCTTAAGCAAGACATCATATTACCTATAACTTTTTTGTACTCTCTTAATTGGAACTCTCTGTACCTGGAAACCATAGGCTGGAAGATATGCCACTAACGACCACGCTATCATTTTTTGATATAGAATTACGACACTTCTACCCCCTTATCTAATATATGGATTATTTGTAACCTTCTGTACTTGGGCATCTTGTATCTTCTTCACTTGTACCTTACTTACCTTTAAATTTTCACTGTATCTTCTGTCTCTTTCATAACCTCCCTTCCACATAGTTGGAATCCACATCCACAGCTTAAAGCTCTACTATAATACTTGCACATCATGTGCATACACATTTCGGCGAAGGCTTCATACTGACTTCTTATGAGGTTGGTACTATTCTAACTAGATTTATCGTAGAGCCATCATAGAATATGGTCGTTGTACTATCTCTTTTTTACCTATGATATTTAGAGTGATTCTACAATGTTCTGAATCACAATTTCTATACTCATCGGGGTCTAATAATCAGACTGCTGATTCACTTTTCTGATGTAACTCTTTAGTTTCCTCTTCTATCTTAGCCTTTAAGTAGGCTTACTTTATCTTCTAATCTACAGCTCAAGGTATTAGTTATTACTTTAGCCTCTTACCGACGCTATGAAACATCCATGATATAACCTTCTAGCAACTCAAGCTTTTGTCTATGACGTGGAGCCAATTCTTTCTTTTAACTTATACTGGAGTCTCCTATAGCTGTATCGTTGTCAACATATATGCTACATGGATAACACTCCGAAATCTTATGTTTTTCATAACATAACTAACTCTAGGTCATAGATCGAATAATTCCTTTCGTACCTTCTCAACTTTCGTTAAAAGTAGGCAATTACTTTTCTTGGTCGTTCTGCCACTTGTTGCATGAATACTTGGCTTATCTTAGTGCCCACATATATTGGAATTTTTTGCAACTCATATGATCTCAAATATTACTTTGGATTTTACTTCATATTCCTTAGTCACGATAAGTGCCATTTTCTTATGGAGTGCATACACTATTATAGTAAGACTGTTTTTACAAGATCATTTCTTCTTTAGGTTACTATGCTTATATTGAAGCCTTGTTCCTTATTTTCTCAGCTAGTCTTTCGTTGTAGCACTTAGGGGAGAACCTTTAACTCATGTAAAACTGCGAGCTTATTACATCGTATACCTTAAGGAATTTTTAATGTTCTTTCTCGCCGATAATTATACTTAGTTACTTACCTTCGCGCTCTTGTGCTCATAGGGTTACTTCATAACTGAAATTTTGACTATCTCCCCAAGGGCACTCTCTTTTATATTCGTAATACTTATACGATACCTTTAACTATGCCAGCTCATATCTGAATATTTTTCAAGGATTAAAATGTCATATATGTGAGACTGAATTCCCTATGTTGGGATTCACTATGTTTATCTTGCACGATCTGCTGATTTATCTGTAATATCTTGTCTAGCCATAAGTAGGCTCTTCCTAAATCAACTACTAACTACTTATTGGTCTATTCTCATATCTATATTCTGCGTAATCTCTCTTAGGTTATGTCCTTTATCATAACTTAACTCTCGCACTGGCTCTTTATGTATCAAGTTTCCATCCACACTTATTTATCAATAACATCTTGGCCGGGAACCTTTACTGCCTCTCCTCGGCATCGTTCTTGCTTATTGTTCTGGTCATAACATATCTGTAGGATCTGAATAAATGCAATCTTATTCCTTTCACCCTTTTTACAGTATTCTTTCTTTACTATTCCATACTTGAACCACTAACTCCGACTTAATACCATATCACACCATCTTCCTCCCTTTATGGGAGTACTAACATTTAATGCTATGAAGATTTACTTATAAATATTTTTTCTCTTTATCTTTGGTATCTTTTCACGTCTTCACTGACTCTTACTCGCCTTGTAGTAACCCTTCTATACTAGGGATAACTGAATTTCTTACATGCGAGGGTGACTCCTAGTGTAACTGGCACACTTAGTCCCTTAAGCATAACTCTACTCACATTGCTTGCTTTAGGGAAGCGTCTTCCCGAATGACCTTGGAAAGTTATTCTTCCATTGTCCATTCTATCATTTCTGGAACAAGATTTTTGAAATTCTTACGATGCCGACTATTATCAAATCCTTTGGTCCCTAAATCATGTTTGATTTTTTTCTTATTTACTAGCCTATGTTGATTTCTATTACTCCGGGGGGTCTAACTTAGCCTTCTTATAATTACGTTGCAGTCGCCAACTTATTTTCTCAAAATAAGGATATGACTTATACTCTTTTATAGTCTCAAGGGTTGTCACCTCTTGTCCTTTTCTTTACTTGACTATAGAGTATGTCATCCTGTCATATTATGATTTACCGTTACCACTCGTTCATCAAATCTTATTCGTAATGCTTCATTTACTCTCTCTTATTCTCCTGCTAATATCTCTGTTTATTACCTTACTATGAAAACTTCAAGAAAACATTCTTTCACTTTTATCTCCTCTTTCTCTATCTCACTGGCTCTTCGAGTCGCCTATTTTTCTCTTTTTACTAGGGGCAGGAGTCACACTAAAGAAAATATTTATCACTTATAGGATGCCACTACATGTCTTCTGATATTTTTTAACGTTCTAGTATTCATATTTGACTATACTATTCCAGAGTGCACCATCTGGTATGCACGATCTAATAGGGCCTCAAACAGGCCACGTCGTCAAGAATTCTCTCTCTACTAATGCCCTTACCTGCTGTTGTATTAGTGCTCAGGCTAGCTGTAATTTTTTAAATTGCAAGCATCTCTATAATTAGCAAACATAAGTCATGGCTCGAACTCTTATGACTCAACTCTACAGCACGATGTGGATATGAAAGAAGGGTAACAAACTCCTAAATACCTTGTAGCTTCCTATTTATAAATGTGGTGCACAACACATCTATAAACAAGGCTCTACTAGACATAACTTGTAGACTCCCTAGGACAAAACTGCTCTGATACCAAGTTTGTCACGCCTCAAACCTGAAGAGGCATGTCGCCACCGGCCCGAGCATACCATACTGTAACTGTAAACTCTAGAGGGGTAACCCTCAGCTTAGGCCGATGAGGCCATATTCCGAATCGTTTGAAATTAATGCCTCTCTCATCTGTGGGGTAAACATACTCAAAAGCTGATATGTATAACTGTGCAGGCCAACGAAGCCGCTATGAACATCTACTGATATACAAAATATACAGGACTCGTTTACAAGCCTCTAGAGATAACTGAACTGTACCATGGTCGGGACAAGGCTTCGACCTACCCATCAAACATGTATATATAAAATGGACTCCAAGGTCTAGACCTGGTAACTCCGAGAAAGTGGAGCTTACAAACCAAACTGATGTTTTACTCTGTTTGTTGGGAGGGTCTGTCAAACTGTCAATCAGGACCTACAGGCATGAAATGCAACATTCCCTGCAAAAAGGGACGTCAGTACGAAATAATGTACCAAGTTGTAAGGAAACAAAATAACTGAAAGATGAAGCAAAACTAATAAGATAACAACTTGTTACATCCCATGTTTTCGTACGTGAGAGTACGTCGTAAGCCAATTGATGCAAGCTCGAAAATGAGATCATTTTTGAAAGTAAATAACGTAAGTTCATCATGTTATCTTAGAGGTTACAAATCTTTAAGATCATGAATAACAAGTACCAAAAGGGTTGGAAAGCTTAGACGCTAAACGAATTGAAGAAAATAAGTTTCGTCGAAAGTCGACAAGTTTAGAATGTTATAACATATACTTTTGGGGGAGACTAGGGTGATTAACATGATTTGGAGATTAAGTTATGAGTCATTTTAGTTGTATGATAGTCGTGTATTATGTTTTTAAGTCAAGCGAGTTGTGCAAAAAAAGTTGTCAAAGGTCATCACAAGTTGCATTCATAATGTGCTGAAATTTAGCTCAAATGTAGCTGCACTTTTCTCCCAATATACTTGGAATCAAGGGATGATATACATATCAAATTGAAGATCTACGAGTCTAGTTTCTAATGCATTAAACCGTTTGTCAATATGGCATCGGACTAGAGAGATATTCGTATTTTTGCGAGACTGCGCAAACAGCTCCCATGGGACCCACAAAGTCGGTTTAAAGTTCAGCTTGTATTTAAGTCATTGATAGGTCGTTTTAACTCATTTTTCTCATCCAAAATAGTTCCTAAACCCTCCTAAATTCTCTCCAATAGTTCCTCCATGATTTTAGAGTGAAAACCTAAGATAAAAACATGAATCCAATGCTAGAAATCCTGTGGTGCTTGCTAGATCGTAGTTCTTCATCTTGTAGCTGTTTTGGAGGGTTCTTCAAAGGTAAATAACCTCAAATTTCGTGTTATTCTTTATGATTATGCTATGAATCAGTACCTCCTTCATGTATATTAGAGTTTCAAGGCGAAATACAAGTGTTTACACACCAACATGAACACAAAAGTTGATTCAAGAAGAGAATACAACTCCTATAGTGTTGTGGTGTGATTGAGGGTTGTTGTGAGCTACATCAGCTGGGGATTTCAAGTTGTATCTACTGACTAAGGTTATTAAATCATGTTCTTGGTTGTGCTTAAGGTCAATCATGTGTTGGTTGAGTTGTTTGAGTGAAAATCTACAAGATAGTAATTGACATGGCATAAGGAATCGCTATCTTTTTTTGTGGGTTGTATTGAAGCTATATATATGGTTTGTTGTGGCTGAAAATTGTTATAAATAGTTTTATTATGTTTGTGGATGTTGTTGTTAAGCTTATCTATGTGCTAATTCAGTGGATTGAAGAATATAACATGAAAAATAAGATGTTGATTTTTTATTTTACAACTTTATCCGATGTAAAATATAGTTTTAAAGGGTAAAAAAGGCGAATGACATTTCGCTAAGGGTCTTTGTGCTTTTAATATAGTATAGATAGATAGATAGATATTGTGCATCTCACCTTAAGTAGATAACATATATTTCCTACCTTGACGGTACATAACTAAGTTTTTTAAACTATGGTATATTTTAACGAGAGAAAAAAAAAATGGTTCTTCCTATGAATTACTGGTATATGTTACTCAAACCATAAATAAATAAATATTTTGTCTCAGGTATGCTATAGTTCTGATAACAATGTATATTGCATGGGATCTGATATTAAGATACATTACACTCATCAAGATGAATTCGCGAAAAGGCCTCATATAATCATAGAGTTATGGCTTGAAATCTGCAGTTTGTGACATCGGGTTCTGGTTTCAGCTTCTAGCAAGATGGTGGAGTATAGAGAATGATTAAATTGCCATCTATTCTGGTTAAATTACTTTCTGGTTTCTATGAACTATATATATTAAGCAACTCTTAACAAGAAAATCCTGAAGTTACACAGTAACATCTTTTGTCCTCAGTGTTATTACTTTATTCCAGTTAGCTAAAGTCCTTGAACGCTTCGCCGAAATCATGCTCAAACAGCTCTTCAACCACTAGCAGCTAGGGGTGGCAAAATGGTTAAAAGAAACAGTTAACCAACCATATTATTCACTAAAAAATGAGTTGAATAATAAACTTTTTAAAAACGGGTCAAATATGGATAAGAACCATATTATCCATTTAGAAAATGGATTCTAAATGGATAATTAATTAGTCTAACTTTTACATTTGTAAATTAAAGCCTCAACTTGGGGGCTCCTCAAATTAAGGAGACTAAGAATTCTCTCAAAAGTGATCATATGCAAGAAGTCATGGATAATACGATTACTCATATTATCCGCCAGTTAACCCCTTTTTTGTCCGTATTAAATATGGGTCGGGTCGGATAATTTATCCATTTTTTCATTACTCGTTTTCGACCCGAACCATATCCGACCCGACCTGCCCGTTTGTCGCTCCTACTTGCGGCCATACTATGACATATGGGCCCGCATGGTTGACCTTCAATTGAATTGAATGCGCAATTCGGTCTCACCCATGATAAGCATAGGTTCCATAAAATTTGTCCACCTCCACTGTCACGTCATTTTGTCTAGACTTCTGGGAAAACATATTCAATTTGGCAAAGAAGTTCTCATTTGACAGTCAAGAAAGGAGAACAAAAAGTTAAAACTATCAATCAATTTCTGGCAATTTATTTCTTCGATTAGGACTTCTGGTGTTGCTTCCTCTGGTACTTCCCTATCGTGGAATTTCAAGAAGGCTATTTGATGCATGTCATAGCAAAAGTAAATGAAAAGAGAACAGGTAAATCATCCGATATAACTTCACATTTCCATCACTGTCTTTGCTCAATTTAATGTTTAGAAGCAGACAATAATGAAAGAATGGAGACTAGAAGTCCTCTAACCTAAATCTTGTCAGTGCTCCCCAACCCCATTCGTTATCTCATGTGAACGGCGATATCAACGGATCAGTTGACCAACCAAAGTGGAAGAATCCAAGTCCAAAGCTGAAGGTATGAGGCAAAGGTTAGAGGAGGAGATTACTGAGGTGGCGTAGAAAACCAAAATTGTCCTAGTGTAACGTTAGCTCCGTTAAGCTTGTCAATAGAAGGTCGAACTTGTTTTGTCAGACATAAGGCTTAAAATTTAAAATTTTAATAAAGCAATAATACAGAGACCAAAAGGGTTGTTTCCCCTACATATTAAGTGGGTGCTCTCTGATCAACTTTTTCTTATGTACAAGAACCATCTCAACTGCTCTTTCAGAAATCTTCAAGTATAGCGTGGGATTCATGCCACCAGCCTGGTTAAGAAAATTCAATCCCCAAGTGACTAGCCAAATGCAAGGAGTTTTGACTTGACATTTGCATATGCGACATCGAATTTATAACGCAGTATTAAAGGTCCAACTACATGTCAAGGCCAAGTCAATAACATGACATATCGAAGATGTATGTACATGCCCTGCAGCCACATTTCTTGACTACAAACACGGTAGGTATAAAATGCAGAACGCGGAAACAAAGGTAACTTTCCTTCTCCGAGCCACCACATGGAAGTTCCATTAATGAAGGTAATGAATTTCCTCCAAAAGTAATGTGTTGCCACACTATCTGATAATGAAGAAGAATACGGTCCAAGCAGGAAAACGAAAATTGAAGTGCAGCAACCTTTTGTAGTCTACCAGTGGGAAGAGAAGCAGATGAGAGATAGAAACTTTGTTGACCATGGAGCAGTTCAAGCTGGCAAATGAAGATTTAAGGCAGCAGACAGCTATCATTGTCCCACCCCCCCCCCCCCCCCAGAAAAGCAAAAAACTTTACCTGCCTAAAAAAGCTTTGTTGCAGAAGGAGCCGCTTGGCCATTTTACAGTTTTCAGTAGGAAAAAACTCATACAAGATGATGATTTGATGTAGAGAAGCACTGGTGCTAAACAATGTCAACAAAAGAAGCATGTCGCGAAATGATGCAGTCTCAGCTGGAAATCATACCTCAAAGAAGAAAACCTAGATATTTTACGAAAAGGTGACTTTATGATAATAGTCATAGCAATTAAGAGCACACATTAAACAATAATGAAGTATAAAAGAGACCTCCAAAGTTTGCTGAACTGAGAAAAGCCGGCACAAGAATGAAGTCCGGAGGTGGCTATGGAGAGCAGAAGCCTCCCATAATCCAGTTCGAACACACCATTTATCACAGAAACAAACTACATAATGCTACTCTTTTGACAAGCCTATCAGACTACAAACGAAGAGCCTCAGTTGTATTTCCCGCTCAGACCATCAAGCTCTGCACAAAACATCAATTCCAAGTGCCCGTGTGAGTATTGTGCAAAGAAATTGCAAAATAAAAGTTCATAACTTTAACAATACAAGGAAGCACTGCTCATGCGAAATTGATAAGCACAAAGTAGAATAATATTATTTCTTAATGTGCTTTATTTGAAGCCCTAATACCCACCCAAACCACAAAAAAGTAAAAAGATACTCAACTCTGCGTTGATAGGCAGTAATGGGAGAAAAAGCTAGCTTAATGATGAAACCACTAGGAGGCAGCAAACAAACATACCCGCTTGCATAAGGAGAATCACGATGACGACGATATGCTGGGGATCTGCTATAGCTGCCACGGCCACGACAAGGTGATAAACTGTTCAAGTAAAAGATAGTCAATAAGGGTCTGTTGCTGCAGGGGCTCCCAGAAAAAAGCAGCAGATCTAATGCTCTCATCCAATTCCAAATCCACAAAATTAACATGGAGGCCTTGGAAAGTTTTATAGAAAATTTCCACCTAAAGATTGTTTCAGACTTCTACCTAAAGATTGTTTCAGACTCAGTTTTAAGGCGAAACTCAAGAATTGCCCCAGTAAATGCGTATGCCGTAAATATGTTCATCAATTACTTACCCGTCGGCATAAGGTGACACATAGCGGCCCCGGTGATTGGGGGGTGACTTGCTGTAGCTGCGTCCACGACGAGGAGATAGGCTACGACCTCGAGGAGATTTTCCATGAGGGCTATAACTCCTGCAAAGCCACATCACTATGTTCCTCAAAATGTAAAATTTCGAAGAAATTGTTATATGGACAAGAACTCTACCCTGAATTCAAAACCAAGTGACTTATTATATTCAGAAGTAAAGCAGTACTAAAATAGAACTTGTCACTGCCACCCAAGTTATAGGCCATCAACTAAGATGATGAAGCACCACCTTTTGATATTATGAAGCCCATCTGATAGAAGTACTCAAGAAAAACTAAATAACATACCCAATGTGATACCACAAGTGGGGTCGGGGGAGGGTGGGGTGTATGCAGACCTTACCCCTACCTTGTGTGAGGTAGAAAGGTTGTTTCCAATAGAGCCTTGGCTCAAGAAAAGGGTTTTCCAAACAGGTTTGGAAAGTACAAGAGTAAAAAAGCTAAGATGAAAAGAAAAGAAAAGTATTGACACCAAAAATAGTAAAGATAACCAAAGTAAAAGACAACAGCAATACTCTGGAAAAACTAAAATTGTATATATCCAAAACAATATCTCTGTAGCTGCAACGTCACGACCATCGAGAACCATGATATATAGGATATATACGCATGCATATGAATAATGCAACTGGCTAAGCTGGTGACCAGGAAGTAGACAAATCCACTCTCCTCGGACCTCTATGTGTTACCATTTAGGTAATGAATAGAATGTACAAAAAGCAAATTAAAGAGTGGCCTAATTTGCAAAGAGGAAAAAGAAAAAGAAGGTTATAAACAGCCAAGTGTTCACATATATTTCTTACGTCATACACCAAGTGAAGACACTGACATAGCTGTGATGTTATATCTGCCATCGAGACAAAAGAACCCACCAGAAGGATGACTATGTAGGCATTATTTTGTAGTGTAACATCACCCTAACTTGCATGGCTCTGACAAGGTTCTATGACAAATGAAATATTTTCTTCTTCACAGTCAAGTAGCATAAAACTAGAGTTCAAGAAGCTCCGCAATGTGAGTTGATTGAATAATGTGCATCAGTACATTGCACATAAACTAGGAGATAAGCCCCATTTGATTAAAATCAAAGAAAGAGAGAGAGAGAGAGAGAGACCTTCTCCCATAACTGGGACTTCTACGATATTGAGGACTAGGACTTCGACGTCGCCCACTTCCAAGTCCTCGTGAACCAATGCACAAGCGGCACTCTCGAGCAAAATGACCTGGCTCACCACACTCGTAACATTTCGTATCATCACCTCCACGACCACCACGGCCTCCACCACGACCGCTTGAATTGTGTGAGAGCTCCACACGCCAACCATTTTTCCCTGTTATACAGATTTCCCCAAAGGTTCACCAGGGATGGATGTAGCACAGTTACTATCCAAGAAGAGATAAAAATAAAGTCTTACAGGCAAGAAGTTTTCTGAATGAACCTGTATCACACTCATCTATTATTAAAACTGAAATGTCAGCAGATTCTGTTCCACTGGACTTATTTTTCAGATTAGTATCACACATTTTTTTTCAGGAAGTATCACATATTGTGAACAAAGCTACAACACACTCAAGTAATATTACATCTGAATGTTCAGCAGTAGTTATATGTATGATCACTATCTATTCCATTGGACGTTTCTTAAGAGATTATTACGAGAAGACACACAACTTAGAAGGCAGGCAAGAATTACATCACAGAGGAAAAGTCCAGAAGTACGAGGTACGCCGAAAACAAAAATGAATCGTTCTATGAAAACATGCACTAGACAGAATGAAACTGGTGATAATTAGCAAGATCTGCATGTTTTAAACTACACTAACCATATCATTACTTGAAGGAAAGCCTGGTAAAACGAAGTTCAACATAAGATATCAGTTGTGGACCATAAAGGGGCATGCTACAGTCTTCTCATAGAAAAGATAAGAACCAAAATGGAAGGTTATACTGATAACCTGAACTTGCATGTTATTATTACTAAAAAAGGGTCAACTACAATCACCATACTCAGCTAGCTATTGATGTATGGTGCCCAACACTCGGTTCATACCATCTAGCTCGCGAATAGCATCTAGAGCATCCCTGCGATCGTCGAACTCAATGAATGCATAACCTGGCGGTTGTCTTGCAACCCAAACACTGCACCAAATTAATAACACTTTAATTATGTGCAAAACAATAATATCACACCCAAAACATATAAAGAGGGCCGAAACAGACAACAAAGACGCCCAAAAATGCAATCTTTGTCATCGGTCTTATGGAATATGAGAAGAAAACAAGATATACTATGAAACTTTAGGCAAAAGGAAGTAGCTCAACACAAAGGGATGTAAAAACAATGATAGAAAATGCAGTAGCTATTGCAACACATTAGGTTGTATAGCCATAGGCTTGTTCATCAGACAGTGTAAGCTATTTTCATAAAGTCAGATAGGTATAAACTACATGCATCTCATTAGGGTAAAAGAGCTTCTTTTTTTATGATAAGTTCAATAGGGTAAAAGACCTTTTAAACACCACCTAGACCAAGTAGTCATTCATGGACTAGACCAAAGAACCAATGCAGACTGCTGAAGCCACTAGCTTCTGTTTTGAGATTTGTTCCTTCAGGGAGGTGGAGCTCATCATCTTAAGTCGTTTAACTTCTGCGAGTTCTGACAACATCTTCACACAATGTGTAATCCATACATAGGACATTTAAAGCAGTAAAAGAGACATAACAAAACACAATCGAAGTAGTATGAGAAAAAATTCACCAGCCAAATAAAGCTTCCCAAATATTGAAACTAACTGAGGTGCTCCACTTAACACTCGACTTATTTATATACCTAAAACATACATCCTCCATTCCATTTTATGTGGCGGGTCCAGGCCACAAGGGTCAAAGTACTTAATTTTCGGTGTGAAGTCGAACATAAATCCTTCAAGTTTTTTGAAATAAACTTCACATATTTGGAAATTACAATAAGTCACAATAGTTAATAATTCAGAACATTTTTAAAAAGTACTTGAACAATGATGGTCGAAGAAGAATCTCTTTGACTCAGAGGCGAATTCAGGATTTGGAACTTCCAGGTGCCACATAGCTTTGAACGTCCATGTGTCACTATTTATACATTGAGATATAGTAAATATTTTGTCCGTTTGAGCAACTTTGGACTTCGATTCGAGTTACTTGTCTTTTTTGTATACAATATATAAATCAATTGTACGGAAAAAATATGGTACTGCAGTTATGATAGAGCGAAGATTTGCAAAAGAAAATGTTATTTTAACTTTGTGCGAAAAAAGCAAATACTTAACTAATAAGAGACACCAAAAGAAAGTCAAAAATTAACAAATAAAGTATGATATTGAACAATAATTACACTAGAAGAAAAAAGAGAATGACATGTATAGAATGATAGAAAGCTCAACGTGATGTAGCAAGCCAAAAAGTACAAAAACTATTGCCAGTAGGATTTGATCATTCACAATCAAGGTGGAATCTCCTGCTCTTTGGCACTGGCACCTTTGTATCATTTGGTGCTATGGGTGGCGCTTTCAATATATATACGGTTTCTTAAATATATATACAGAGTTTCTACCGAAGGTTGCGGGTGGCGTACCACTCCCTCCGCCCTTACTAGATCCGCCCCTGCTTTGACTTACCAAATGGTCATATTGCCACATAAAATGGAACAAAGTGAGTAACAAATACGATCCTTTGAGATGTCCTTTTTCATTTAACAACTCCTCATTTTCACCTCCCCCCCCCCAAAAAACAACCCCAAGGCAAAAGTGGGGTTTACCCGGTCCCTCACCGGTGACTCGAACCCCACCTAATGGTGTAAGGCAGCAATCTCTACTGCTAGAGCAACCTCTCTCATCCTCTCACGATGCTTCAGATTTCAAGTTCCACTCCAATTTCTAAACCCAATCTCATTTTCATGAAGGTCAAATTTTTTTTTTTTTTTTTTTTTTTTGTGTTGAGAATATCTTGAATTGAATTTCTTTTTTGAGCTAATTCAAAAGAAAGAGAAACACGAGAAAACAATACCAAGAATGTGGCCTAGGTGTCGATGAAGCTGAAATGAAGACCATGAGAGACCAAAGTTCGATTGTCAACAGAGGCAAAGAAGTCAGGTGATTTCTCCCCATCTGTCAAACTTTGGTGAAATAGTGGAGGTGCGCGCAAGCTGGTCCGCCCAGGCACCATCGTTATTTAAACAAACAAGAAAAACAATAAAACATGAGCTTATAATAACTACAAAAACTAATTTATCCCAAAAGATCCTTCATTTTTTTCCGAAAAATACGACTTGGACCATCCAACGAAAGATGAACTGATAAATTGAACGAGGAACTTTAAAACCTAATTCCATCTAAAAATACATAGGAAAAATTTACCTTCGAAGAACGCCGTAGATACGAAACTCATCCTCAAGGTCTCTCTCAGTTACCCGAGGATCCAAATTACCAACGTAAACCCTCGACATTGCTCTCTCCTGATAATTCAAAAAAAAAAGTTCAAAATCGCCGTCTTTCAAATTAAAAAAGAAATGCATAAAACCACGTTTGAAGAAAGAGGAAAATATTTGAAAGAAATTGATTGATACAAAACATAGGGTTTTAATACATTGAAATAATGGGTGAAAAAAGGAGAAGAGAAATAAGGAATTTACCGGGAGACTATCAAGCGTTATTGTGAGCTCTATCAATGGCTTTTCACAGTATTGGTGAGCTTTTGATAGGTAAACTTTTTTTTCCTTTTGTTTTGTTGGGGGAGAGTGGCGCTGAATAGAGAGTTCCAGAGAGTTCTTTTTTGCTTTTTGTAAGAGAAAAGAGGACGCGTGTTTGCATGTGACATGGAGATGTTTTTGTTGAGCCCCCATTTAAGTGGAGCTGGAAATGTATTACAGCCCAGTTAACTGAGCATCTTTTCCGAAGATTACCTTAAAATTTCTTAAAAATTTTACATTCTTATGAAATTATATTATCCTCTCTACTCAACAAGTTTTAATATAATTATATTTTATTTATATACCCAATTATCATTTATGTACATTTTAAGAGAATTAATGATAATAATTAGTGTCCTAAAATCACTCTAACGTATCTTCCACTCCCCACGTTTCTCTCTCCACATCTCACTCCTTCTCCCCTACGTATCTTGCACAAGAGAGCAGCAATTCCACCATTGATAACCATTAAAAAGCTTTGAGGCTCTGAATTCGAATTTGGGTTTTCAAAAAACATTATTTGTTTGAATTGGATGTTGTTGCAAAGAATTGGGAATTCTCTCTACGTCTCTCTATCTCTCAATCCCTAATTCCAGTAATGTAAAGCAAAGGAAAAGAGAATAGCAATTCCACCATTGACAGCCATTAAAAAACTTTGAAGCTTTATTTAACTATTGTATGAAAGTTGAACAACATTATATAAAAATTATATTTAAGTTGTATGATATTGTAGTTGTATATAACTAAGTAAAAATAATGTATAAAAATTGTAGATAAGTTGTATAATATATAATTAGTTGTATGAAATTTATTTTTACTATGTATAAATCAGATACCAAATATATAAAAGACATATTGTAAAAAATTTGTATTAAGTTGTATGTTATTATAGTTGTATTTAACTGGATAGAAATAACGTGTGAAAGTTGTAGATAAGTTGTAGATAAACTATATAATATATAATTAGTTGTATGAAATTTGTTTTTATTTTGTATAAATCAGATACATAATATACAAAAGACATATTGTATAAATGTCACGATCCGGATTTTCCACCCTCGGGAGTCGTGATGGCGCCTACTAGTGAAAGCTAGGCAAGCCAACCAACTAAACTATTTACCTTGTTTCTATTTTTAATCAGTTAACAGTTAAGAGCCAACAATTAGATAACAACATAATTGAATAAGCGGAAGGCTGCATTGTAATGTTTTAATAATACTGCTAATACCAATCCATAACAAATCTACTCAAGACTGGTGTCACAACTTCACAGACTATTTAGAAGTACTACAAATAAAGGTCTGAAAGAAATAAATACAACACTGTCTTTGGAAATACATGGAAGAAACAGGAATAGTAGATAGATGGAGACGCCAAGGCCTGCGAACGCCTTTAAAACTACCTCGGGTCGCCTGATGAACAAGACAACAATCTCATTGCGGTCCGAAGTCTATAGCACTGGGATCTGCACAAAAGGATGCATAGTGTAGTATCAGCACAACCGACCCTATGTACTGGTAAGTGCCTAGCCTAACCTCGGCAAAGTAGTGACGAGGTTATGACCAGACTACCAAATAAACCTGTGCAGTTAAATCATAAACAGCAGAAAAGAAGAACAGTAATGTATAGTTAAGCATGGGAGGGGTAACATGCTGCGGGGATATCGAATAATAACAGAAGAGCAACAAATAAATATGAGGATCACCACAATTCAATTAAAAATAGGAAGGGGGAATCATGTTGCGGGGTACAACAAGTATCAACAGGAAACCAACAATTAAATGTAGAGAAACCGTAACTCATTTATCAATAAAAATCAGGAAATCAAAGACAACTACACGGCATCACCCTCCGTGCTTTAACACTCTCTCACCAAAATAATACACGACATCACCCTTCGTGCTTTAATACTCTCTCACCAAAACAATACACGGCATCACCCTTCGTGTTTTACACTCTTCCTCACCCAAGCAACAATCACAGGGCAAAAGGGTAAGGGAATCTATAACATCGAAATAAAATTAAGTAACAACAGGAAATCAGTAAATAAACGTAAAGGACAACATAACTCAATTATCAGCAAGAATCAGGAAAGTCAAGGACAAGTGCACGACATTACCCTTCGTGTTTTTACTCTCGTTCTTACCATAAGAATCAATATAAACTGCACGGCATCACCCTTCGTGCTTTTACTCTAATCTGTACCAAGAATCAATATAATCGACATGGAATTGTACATCGTGCGGCACGACATCACCCTTCGTGCTTTACACTCTTCCTCACAAAATCATACACGGCATCACCCGCCGTGCTTTATCACTCTTCCTCACCCAAACAACAATCATAAGAAATGAGGGCAAGGAAATAAATGAAATTGCAATAAAAAATCTCGGCAAGGGAACAACATTAAAAGGAACATCAACATCCCGGCAAGGGAGATAACATCAAAGGCAACAATATCCCGGCAAGGGAGATAATATAATCATTCTCTTCTCTTTTTCACTTTTACTTCTCAACTCACTTCACAACTTGAGCCAATGCTCTAAAAGGTTCAATTTCCACTTATACTTTCACATTTTATTGTACAACTTGAGCCAACGCTCCTCAATGTTTAAATGTCTCAATTACTTCCACAAACTTTGCCCAACAATAGAAATCATTATCAAAGCATGAATAGTACAACGAAGTCATAATAATCACAATATAAGACTCACGGGCATGCTTGACACCAATGTATAGATACTTGTCACCATGCCTATACGTCATACTCGACAAATACCACATAGCAAATAGGACTCGACTCTTAATCCCTCAAGCTAAGGTTAGGCCAAACACTTACCTCGATGCCACAAACACAATTCAAGTCTCTACTATCGCTTTACCTCTTGATTCTACCGCCAATTCGTTCGTATCTAGCCACAAGATACTTAATTACATCAATAAACGCTAAATGAATCAATTCCAATACATGAAAATAGGTTTTCCAAAGTTTTACCCAAAAAGTCAAAAATTGTCCCCGGGCCCACATGGTCAAAACCCTAGGTTCAAATCAAAACCCGATTACCCATTCCCCCACGAACCCAAATATATAATTTGTTTTGAAATCGAACCTCAAATCGAGGTCCAAATTCCCAATTTTTGAAAAACCTAGGCTCTACCCAAAACACCCAATTTCTCCCATGAAAATCATTGATTTTGAATTGAAATCATGTGAAAAGATGTTAATAATTGAAGGAAACGAGTTAAAATTAACTTACAATCAATTTGGAAGAAGAGTTGTCTTTAAAAAATCGCCCAAGAGTGTTTTGGTTTTGAAAGAGTGTGAAAAATGGGAGATTTTCGGCTAAGTTATAAAATTGCAGGTTGCAGATATGGGAATTGCGACCAGGGTTCGCAATTGCGAATGAAATGTCACATTTGAGAATGAAATGTCGCATTTGTGACTGAAGTCTCGCATTTGCGACCAAGGGGCATTCCAGGCAGTTATCGCATTTGCGGCAGTCACTTCGCATTTGCGAAGAAGGCAGCCCAGGCCACATCTCGCATTTGCGACACATGGCTTACATTTGCGAGCTCGCATTTGCGAGATAGGCTTCGCAAATGCAAAGCCTGCAGGCCTGAAGCATACCAGATATTCCTTAAGTTAAATTTCACTGTGTGACCTATCCAAAACTCACCCGAGCCCTCGGGGCTCCAAACCAAACATGCAAACCAACCTAAAAACATCATACGGATTCGCTCGTGCATTCAAATCACTAAAATAACATCAACAACTATTAAGTTAGCATCAAAATCATTAAATTTCTTAAGAATTTCAAATTTTCCAATTTTCTCAAAAACGATCCGATTCACGTCATTTCAAATCCGTTTCTTACCAATTTTCACAAGCTCTACTCAAATCATATATAAGACCTGTACTGGGCTCCGGAACCAGTATACAGGCCCGATACCAATGGTTTCAAACACATTTCACTTTCAAAAACTCATAATTAATTCAGCAAAATAATTTCTTTCAAAAATTCATTTCTCGGGCTTGGGACCTCGGAATTCGATTCAGGACATACACCCAAGTTCTATATTTTCCTACAGACTCTCCAGGACCCACGGGTCCGGGTCCGTTTACCCAAAATTTTGACCGAAGTCAACTTAAACTTATTTTAAAGGCAAAATTCTTTATTTTTCACAGATTTTCATGAAATGGCTTTCCAGCTACGCGCCCTGACTGTGCACACAAATCGAGGTGATTTTAAAACAAGTGATGATGACCTTTTGGGTCATCACATCCTCCACCTCTAAAACAACCGTTCATCCTCGAACATACAGAAGAAGGAAGTACCTGAGTCGGGGAAAAGAATGGCATAACGGCTTCGCATATCGAACTCGGACTCTTAGGTCGATGCCTCAGCGGGATGACCTCTCCACTGAACACGAACAGAAGGAAAACTCTTCGATATCAACTGACGAACCAGTCGGTCAAGAATATCTACCGGCTCCTCCTCATAAGACAAGTCCTTGTCCAATTGGACAGTGCTGAAATCTAACACGTGGGATGGATCGTCGTGATATTTCCGCAGCATGGACACATGAAACACTAGATGCATGGCTGATAAGCTCGGTGGCAACGCAAGTCTGTAAGTCACCTCTCCCACTCGATCAAGAATCTCAAACGGGCCAATGAACCTAGGGCTAAGCTTGCCCTTCATCCTAATCTCATCACGCCCTTCATAGGGGACACTCGAAGCAATACCCGCTCACCGACCATGAATGCCAAATCTCAAACCCTACAGTCGGCATAACTCTTTTGCCTGGACTGAGCTGTACGAAGCCTATCCTGAATAATCCTGACCTTGTCCAAGGCATCCTGAACCAGATCCGTACCCAACAACCGAGCCTCTCCCGGCTCAAACCATCCAACCGGCGACCAACACCGCCTACCATACAAAGCCTCATAAGGAGCTATCTGGATACTCGACTGGTAGTTATTGTTGTAGGTAAACTCTGCTAAAGGCAAAAAAATTGATCCCACGAGCCTCCAAAGTCAATGACACAAGCTCGGAGCATATCCTCCAAAATTTGAATGGTCCGCTCGGACTGCCCGTCCATCTGAGGATGAAACGATGTGCTTAACTCAACCCGTGTGCCTAACTCTCGCTGAACTGCTCTCCAGAAATGGAAGGTAAACTACGTACCTCGATCCGAAATGATAGACTCGGGCACACCATGAAGACGAACAATCTCCCGGATATATATCTCAGCTAACCTCTCGGAAGAATAGGAGACTGCCACAGGAAAGAAATGTGCTGACTTGGTCAGCCTATCAATAATAACCCACACTACATCGAACTTCCTCTGAGTCTGTGGGAGTCCAACAACGAAGTCCATAGTAATACGCTCCCACTTCTACTCAGGAATCTCAATCTTCTAAAATGAACCACTGGGCCTCTGATGCTCGTACTTAACCTGCTAACAATTCAAACACCAAGCCATATATACAACGATATCCTTCTTCATCCTTCTCCACCAATAATGCTGCTGCAAATCCTGATACATCTTAGCGGCGCCCGAATGAACAAAGTACCGGGAACTATGGGCCTCCTCTAAAATCAACTCTCGAAGCCCATCCACATTAGGCACACAAACTCGACCCTCCAACCTCAAAACTCCATCATCTCCTAAGGTGACCTGTTTGGCACCTTCGTGCTGCACCATGTCTCTAAGGACACACAAATGAGGATCATCATACTGCCGATCTTGGATACGCTCCAATAATGAAGAACGAGTGATTGTGCAAGCTAACACACGGCTGGGCTCAGAAACATCCAACCTCACGAACTGATTGGCCAAAGCCTGAACATCCAAAGCAAGCGGTCTCTCACCGATCGGAATACAAGCAAGACTGCCCATACTGGCTGACTTCCTACTAAAAGCATCGGCCACCACATTGGCCTTTCCCGGATGATATAAGATGGTGATATCATAGTTCTTTAATAGCTCTAACCACCTTCTCTGCCTCAAATTTAGCTCTTTCTGCTTGAACAAATACCGCAGACTCTTGTGATCCGTGAACACCTCACATGCCACACCATACAAATAATGCCTCCAAATCTTCAACGCATGAACAATGGCTGCTAACTCCAAATAATGAACCAGATAATTCTTCTCATGAATCTTCAACTGCCGCGAAGCATAGGCAATGACCTTGCTATCCTGCATCAACATCGCACCAAGTCCAATACGAGATACATCACAATAAACTGTATAAGGCCCTAAACTTGTGGGCAAAACCAACACTGGTGCCGTAGTTAGAGCTGTCTTGAGCTTCTGAAAGCTCGCCTCACACTCGTCTGACCATATGAACTAGGCACTCTTCTGGGTCAACCTGGTCATCGGGGCTACGATAGATGAAAACCCCTCCATGAACTGACGATAGTATCCTGCCAATCCCAAGAAACTTCGGATCTCTATAGCTGATGCTAGTCTAGGCCAGTTCTTGACTGCCTCAATCTTCTTCGGATAAACCTGAATACCCTCTGCTGATACAACATGACCCAGGAATGCAACTGAACTCAACTAGAACTCACACTTCGAAAGCTTAGCATATAATTGACTATCCCTCAAAGTCTGATGAACTACTCTAAGATGATGCTCGTGCTCTTCCCGGCTGCAAGAATATATCAAAATATCATCAATGAAGACTATCACGAATAAATCCAAGTAAGGCATGCACACTCGGTTCATCAAATCCATAAAAGCTGCTGGGGCATTTGTCAACCCGAATGACATCACCAAGAACTCATAATACCCGTACCCAGTGCGGAAAGCTGTCTTAGGGACATCGGATGCCCTAATTCCCAACTGATGGTAGCCAGATCTAAAAATCAATCTTCGTAAATACCTTGGCACCCTGAAACTGATTAAACAAATCATCAATCCTCGGCAACAACTACTTATTCTTGATTGTAACCTTGTTCAACTACCGATAATCAATACACATTCTCATTGATCTGTCCTTCTTCTTAACAAACAATACTGGCGTACCCCAAGGCAAAACACTCGGTCTAATGAAACCTTTCTCAAGCAAGTCTTGCAACTGCTCCTTCAACTCTTTCAACTCAAGCGGGGCCATATGATACGGCAGGATAAAAATAGGTTGAGTGCCCAGAGCCAAATAAATGCAAAATTCGATATCCTTATCGGGTGGCATACCCAGCAGGTCTGAAGGAAATACCTCAGGAAACTCATGAACAATGGGTACAGAATCAATAGAAGGAACCTCAACACTAGAATCACGGACATAGGCCAAATAGGACAAACACCCCTTCTCGACCATACGCCGAGCCTTCATATATGAGATAACACTATGGGTAGAATGACCAGCAGTCCCTCTCCACTCTAAACGAGGTAAACTCGGCAAGGATAAGGTCACAGTCTTGGCATGACAGTCCAAGATAGTATGATAAGGTGATAACCAGTCCATCCCCAATATGACATCAAAATCGACCATGTGCAGAAGAAACAAATCTACACGAGTCTCAAGACCCCCAATCACGACTATACAAGAATGATAGACTCGATCTACCACAATAGAATCACCCACCAGTGTAGATACATAAACAAGAGCACTTAGAGAATCACTAAGCATGACCAAATACGGTGCAAAATAAGATGACACATAGGAGTATGTAGATCCTGGATCAAATAAAATCGAAACATCTCTACTACAAACAAGAACAGTACCTGTACCTTCACCTCTAAGACCTCTGCTTCCACCTCTAACACTTCTGCCTCTACCTCTAGCTGACTAAGCGGGCTAAACGAGTCCCTCAATGAACCTCCTCACCCTCTCTCTCTCTCTCTCTCTCTCAGTGGGAAGTATGATAAGAGCATGACGAGTCAAGTCGATGATTCTGGTCTCACATTGAGTAACAGTCATAGAAGCCTGCTGGAGATGCTCAAACTGCCTCCGATAGATCTCTCTCCAAGTGATAGGGAGAAACTTCTCCAGAAATAGCTGAGTAAACAGCTCCCAAGTCAAAGCTGGTGATCCGGCTGGTCTAGCCAAACAATAATCTCTCCACCAAGTCTTGGCGGACTCAGACAAGCGAAAAGTAGCAAAATCGACCCCATTGGTCTCCACTATCCCCATGTTCCTGGGAACCTCGTGACAGCTGCCTAAGTAATCCTGGGGATCCTCAGAAGATGCACCACTGAAAGTGGTAGTGAAGAGCTCGATAAAACTTATCCAACCTCCTCAAAGCCTCCGAAGACGTAGCTAATCTATCATCAGTCTGTGTTGTTGCTCGGCTGAAGAAGCGGTACGTGACCTCGCCATTCGCGAAAGAACAAGAGTTGAGGTTTCAATTTTGCATTGAGAGAACAAAATCGCACGACATAGAGGAATAGAAGTGAAACTTTTCCTAACTCTATAGCCTCTAGGGCATAAATACAGACGTCTCCGTACCGATCCCTCAGACTCTACTAAGCTTGTTTATGAATTGTGAGACCTATGTAACCTAGAGCTATGATGCCAACTTGTCAAGACCCGGATTTCCCACCCTCATGAGTCATGATGGCGCCTACTAGTGAAAGCTAGGCAAGCCAACCAACTGAACTATTTACATTGTTTCAATTTTTAATCTGTTAACAGTTAAGAGCCAACAATTAGATAACAACAGAATTGAATAAGCGAAAGGTTGCATTGTAATATTTTAATAATACTTCTAATACCAATCCATAAGAAATCTACACAAGACTGGTGTCACAACTTCACAGACTGTCTAGAGTACTATAAATAAAGGTCTAAAAGAAATAAATACAACACTGTCTCTGGAAATACATGAAAGAAACAGGAATAGTAGATAGAAAGGACGCCAAGGCATGCGGACGCCTGTAGTACTACCTCGGGTCGCCTGATGAACAAGAAACAACAATCTCACTGCGGTCCGAAGTCTACTGCACTGGGATCTGCACAAAATAATGCAGAGTGTAGTATCAGCACAACTGACCCCATGTGCTGGTAAGTGCCTAGCTTAACCACTGTGAAGTAGTGATGAGGCTAGGACCAGACTACCAAATAAATCTATGCAGTTAAATCATATACATCGGAAAAGAAGAACAATAATGTACAGTTAAGCATGAGAGGGGGTAACATGCTGCGGGGACATCGGCTAATAACAGAAGAGCAACAAATAAATATGAGGATCACCACAGTTCAATTGAAAATAGGAAGGGGGAATCATGTTGCGGGGTACAATAAGTATCAACAAGAAACCAACTATTAAATGTAGAGAAATCGTAACTCAGTTATCAATAAAAATCAGGAAATCAAAGACAAGTGCACGGCATCACACTTCGTGCTTTAACACTCTCTCACCAAAACAATACACGGCATCACCCTTCGTGCTTTACACTCTTCCTCACACAAGCAACAATCACAAGGCAAATAGGTCAAGGGAATCTATATCATCGAAATAAAATCATGTACAACAAAGTCATAATAATCATAATATAAGACTCACGAGCATGCTTGACACCAACGTATAGATACTCGTCACCATGCCTATACGTCGTACTGGACAAATACCACATAGCAAATAGGACTCGACTCCTAATCCCTCAAGCTAAGGTTAGGCCAAACACTTACCTCGATGCCACGAACACAATTCAAGTCTCTACTATCGCTTTACCTCTTGATTCCACCACTAATTCGCTCGTAGCTAGCCACAAGTTACTTAATTACATCAATAAACGCTAAATAAATCAATTCCAAAGCATGAAAATAAGTTTTCCAAAGTTATACCCAAAAAGTCAGAAATTGCCCCCGGGCTCACATGGTCAAAACCCAAGGTTCGAACCAAAACTCGATTACTCATTCCCCCATGAACCCAAATATATAATTTGTTTTGAAATTGGACCTCAAATCGAGGTCCAAATCCCCAATTTTTGAAAAACCTAGGTTCTACCCAAAACACCCAATTTTTCCCATGAAAATCATTGATTTTGAGTTGAAATCATGTGAAAAGATGTTAATAATTGAAGGAAACGAGTTAACATTGACTTACAATCGATTTGGAAGAAGAGTTGTCTTTGAAAAATTGCCCAAGAGTGTTTTGGTTTTGAAAGAGTGTGAAAAATGGGAGATTTTCGGCTAAGTTATAAAATTCCAGGTTGCAGATATGGGAATTGCGACCAGGGTTCGCAATTGCGAATGAAATGTCGCATTTGCGACTGAAGTCTCGCATTTGTGACCAAGGGGGATTCCAGGCAGTTGTCGCATTTGCGGCAGTCACTTCGCATTTGCGAAGAAGACAGCCCAGACCACATCTTGCATTTGCGACACATGGCTCGCATTTTTTTTTTGGCAATCCACTAGGCAAGCGCCTAGGGCTAGTTTTTTATTAATAAGAGAAAAGAAAAATACAACAATTAGGAAAAGTACAAATAAGGGGGACAATAACACCGGTATTGTTACCCATATGTCTTGGCTATATAATCCCTCCTCTGCGCCTCACATTGCGTTATGATGGCAGCCTCATGTAGAGGATTCATGGTGTAGCTACCGGCAAAGTCTCATGAGGGCATATAATCTCATAGCTGTGTGAATAATTTCCATAGGCATAGGACCAAGGTAACACAAACGGGGCTAAACCTTACCTTACTAATCCTATTGAGGCAAAAAATAGCCTCACCTACTAGCATGCATGTAAAAAATAAGAGCTGGAAAGTACCAAATATTCAATGATCATCACAAAGTTTATAACATACTCTGTGATGATATTACAAATGAGTGTACTAACATAATGGTAGAATAAAATGAAGATGAAATTAAATTGTTGTCCCTTCTTGCCCAAACTTGTAATTTCTTCAATTTGTAATTCTTTGACATCTTCATCAACCCTTTTCAATATGCCTTCAAAATTCATGCTTTCTTTTTTGACCGATTGGACTTTGTAGATGTAGTTTGAGTGACCTGTTTTTGTTTAGAAACTCTCATTGGGAGTTGTCTGAGTGTTATTGCTTGATCCCCCTTCTTTTTTTAAGTATGTGTATGAGATAAATCTCCTCTTGTAGCCACCTCTTCTGGACAAGATTCAATTAATTCATCTTCTTTTGCTTTGTCGGAAATGGCAACACGTAAGTTGGCCTCTAGTTTTTTATTAGCTTCTTCTTGTATAACCATCCATAATGGTTCATGCCTCTTCATTCTCTTTGCACTACATGGTTCATGTCTCTTTGCCACTGAAACTTTCAGCTTTTGTGAAGTCGTTTTTGAGCCAGCTGAATATGCACATCTATGAGGTTTTGGACTGTCCAAAACATCCAAGTCTACTGCTGCATCGCTTGAAGTGATTGCATTGTGATGTTGTTTTTGTAGTGGACTGCCTGTAATCTGTTGCTGCTGTCCAGCCATGAAGCTTGTAGGAAAATCTTGTTGTTGTCCTGCATTTGGATGCAGTAATGCATCACATTGAGTGCATGCACGCTGGTGTTGCTGCCCTGGAGTGCCTGCATTTGGATGCAGTAGTGCATCGCATTTGTGAGACAGGCTTCGCATTAAGCATACTAGCAATTTCCTAAGTTAAAATTTCACTCTGTGGCCTATCCAAAACTCACCCGAGCCCTCGGGGCTCCAAACCAAACATGCACACCAACCTAAAAACATCATACGGACTCGCTCGTGCATTCAAATCACTAAAATAACATCAACAACTATGAAGTTAGCATCAAAATCATGAAATTTCTTAAGAACTTCAAATTTTCAAATTTTCTCAAAAACGATGCGATTCACATCATTTCAAATCCGTTTCTTACCAATTTTCACAGGCTCGACTCAAATCATATATAAGACCTGTATCGGGTTCCGGAACAAAAATACGGGCCCGATACCAATGGTTTCAAACACATTTCACTTTCAAAAACTCATAATTAATTCAGCAAAATAATTTCTTTCAAAAATTCATTTCTCGGGCTTAGGACCTCGGAATTCAATTTCGGGCATACGCCCAAGTTTCACATTTTCCTACGGACCCTACGAGACCGTCAAACCACGGGTACGGGTCCGTTTACTCAAAATGTTGGCCAAAGTCAACTTAAACGCATTTTAAAGGCAAAATTCATCATTTTCACAGATTTTCACAAAATGGCTTTCCGGCTATGTGCCCGGACTGTGCACGCAAATCGAGGTGATGCCAAAAGAGGGTTTTAAAGCCTCAAAATGCAGGATTTACTTTTAAAATAAGTGATGACACAATAAATTTTGTATAAAATTTGCATTTAAGTTGTATGTTATTTAACTATTTTTAGAATAATTTGCCAAATACATAAGTGGCACCCTAACATTGTCATTATTTATTAAATATCGAAGAAGTTTCATTCATATAGACGTAGACGGTGAGATTATATGAATGTTATTATATTAAAATTAGAGTTTAACCAACATAAATAAAATAATACTTAAGGGTCATTATTGATTAAATATGATAGAAGTTTGTAATATCACTTAGAATGATGGTGAGAAAATTTGAATGTTATTATATAAAATTAGAGTTTGACCCAGATTAATTATATAATACTCAAGGATACACAGATGATTAGAGCGACGGACCAACACATTTTAGCAAAAAATTTAGTCGGCTAATATGTGGTCATTTTGACGATTGTAAATACTTATTAGATCGAGTGTTTACATTTTATTAAATAAAAATGCATATCATTTAACCATGATTAACCGTTGAATTAGGGATTGTGCTCTTCTACGAATATCTAGGATCATTTCATTAAGGATCTTAGTGATGAATTACCAAGTATATTTTTTTAAAATTACAAATGCTTGCAATAGAAATAGAAAGCTTAAAATGAATTGAATTAATGAAAGAAAATGAGTGCATTGAACATAAGAAAAAAATATCTATAGTTATGGACCAGCCATTAAGAGACTTAAACTAATTTCTTATTATCCTTTATATTGCTCTATCAGCTAATTGTCCAACTTCACGTTGATGAGTTGAAATTTCCTGTTCGTGCAATTAACCTTGAGGTATTTAACTAAAAATAATAATTTGACAAAATTATTGTAGTTGTAAATTACAAAGGAGATGAGCAAAATCTTAGGCTGAAGAAATAGTGATTACCATTGGTGAAGTCTAGCATCAAGAACAGATTAGTATAGTGCATCAGAAAAATAAGGAAAAAGAAGAAGAGAAAAAAAAGGTAAAGGGTGTAACTAAATTCCTTACATGAAGGCACTAATAATGGATTGAGAGTCTTTTAAGGTGGAATGTATATATTTTGTAAACAAAACTTGTGTAGGTAGAGTAATTTACTAAACATGAACATTTAGGGTAATAAAGTTTCCAATGGTGTATAGGAATGAAAAAATCCCAAATTTTAATAGCCATGTTTTTACCCATTTACATAAAATGGCCTTTCGGCCCAATTTATTTGCAACTTGTAGCCATTATCTATTTCCAATGCATTTATCTTCCCAAGACAACATTTAATCCTAGCCTTTTTATCTTACTTTCATTCTATCCAATTCACGTCTTTTTATCTATCTTTCATTCTATCCAATGCACAAATTTTTTTTCCCATTACCATTTTCATTCCTATCCTCTTTCTTTCTCTGTGTCTTCTTCGTCTTCCTTTTATATTTTTTTGGTTATTTTTTTTCATTTGTCTTCCCTTCTCTATCTCCCATTTCAGATCTATATTTTTTCTCTTTATTTTTTTACTTCTCACTGAAAAAATTTGTTTGAGTACCTAGAAAAATCACAATTTTTTTAATTCAATTATTAAAAAGATTTACTCAATTACAATGCATGATACAAGAGTGACAGCAAAAAGAGTGGGGTTTTCTAGTCAAGCTTCTTCTTCTTCTTCTTCTTCTTCTTCTTCTTCTTCTTCTTCTTCTTCTTCTTCTTCTTCTTCTTCTTCTTCTTCTTCTTCTTCTTCTTCTTCTTCTTCTGTCATAATAGTATTTTGTGAGTGAAGAACTTTTAGAGTGAGTATCGATGATGGCCTGGATTTAATGGAGTAGTTGGATGATACTTATATATAACTATATATATATATATATATATATATATATATATATATATATATATATATATATATATATATATATATATATATATATATATATAGTTATACAATGTATTAAATATTTTATATACACATTGTATAAATTTTGTATATAAGTCTATCTTGTATTTTTCTATATTTTAAAAATTATATATAAATTATTATAAAATGTATAAAAATTGTATATATACTATTACATTGTAATAATTTATATATAAAGTGTATCCACTATATTTTAGTGTATCCCTAATGTATTATTAGTGTATATTCATTGTATAGTGACAGATCATTTTGTATATATTTTGTATAGTGACAATTATAAAATGTATAAAAATTGTATATATACTATTACATTGTATAAATTTTGTACATAAAGTGTGTATCCCTAATGTATCATTAGTGTATAGTTATTGTATAATGACAGTCTGTTTTGTATATATTTTGTGTATTGACAATCTATTGTATATATTTTATATAGTGAGAGTATATTGTATATAAATTGTACAATGACAGTCTATTTTGTATATAAATTGTATAGTGATAGTCTATTTTATATATTTTTTGTATCTTGGTCTATCGAACGTGTATAAACTGTTGTATGATGTATAAAAGTGTATCTATTTTTTTTACCTCTATCTATGGCAACTGAATCTGCATTACTATTAGTTGAAGATCAAGTTGCACAATCCTGGCTACTGAAATTTCTCAATCTTAGTCCCTTTTTATTTGTTAATATTCATGTTAACAAAGCGGTGTGTATTCATGAGTTATCCAACCAGATACTGTACTTCTGTATTTTCCTTTTTTCTTGTGGATCAAAGGCTACTTTACACCATGGCGCATTGGTAGAACTGGCGCCATGCGATGTGGAAGTTACATTGTTAAATGTGAAAATAGATTCTTGTGAAAATGCAAGGTATAATTGACCCAAAAGAAGAAGGTGAGGAGAAGGATGACGAGTAAGAAAATTGGGAATGCAGTTGAAATATTTTTGGATGAAAAAGCAGAGTAAATTGGAAGATAGAGAAAAGAGAGAGAGAGAAAAAGATTGAATCTATGTTGGATGAAAAACAGAGTAAATGTCAAGATAGAGAGAAAAAGAGAAAAAAAAATTAAACAAATACTGCCAATTGAATCTCCACATTTGCCAACAGAGCTCAAGAAGAAGATTGACAATATAGATATTCAAAATTTCTGAAGTGAAAAGGCAATTCAGAAAGTTCTCAAGTGAGAAATAAAAATTTCTTGACACCACAACAGAAAATGGACTATACTTTGGATTTTCAGTAATTTGCGGCGAGGGATCGGAGGAGCAGAAAAAAATAGCCCTTATTATTGTTTTTAGGCTATGACTTGTATAAGGTCATTTTGTGGCTACCAGGTGATATAAGTTCTGACCGAGTGGCTACAAATAGATTTTGCTCTCTTTTCTGTGGGATTGTTACACAAATAGCATGTTAGATTTTGTGGATATGAGGCCCATGGTAATAGGAAGAAGAGTTAAAAGTAAAAATTTTAGGGGATCTTTTTAAATATCCACCCACCACAAACTATTTACCCACTACCCATAAAGTTTTTTCCCTACCCATTTTTTTATTCAAGCCAAGCTAAGCCAAGCCGAATCAAGCCAAATCAAGTTAAGCTAGGTTAGGTAATTAGTTTTAACTTGATAGGTATATATCTTAAATAGTTTTCAAATGGGTAGAGAAGGGTAATTATTTTAAGCTCAATGAGTATTTTGCATAAATTGCTCAAAATTTTACTGGGACAACTTATTTGGCTACTTTCATTTAATCTATGTCCATTTTTGCTAAAATTTTTAACTCGTGTATTTGATGGTAGGCTATAATCTCATGTTTTGGTCGATTATTACTGCACTTTAGTCGACTTTGAGCTTTAATCGCTAGTATTTTTGCACTAATTGTGTGTTGTATGCCTCGTATGAGTGATTTTGGGCTATGTAGATGTTATGGAATAAGTTCAAGTAATTTGAAACTTTGAATTCTGAGTAAAAGCCCAAGAAATTAAGCCAAAATTATATTCGAGGATCAACGGATGATAGTGCAACGAAAAGAAGAATCGAGTAGGCATATTGCGCACTGTCTAGTAAAATGCACATAAATTTTTGCTCATAACTCCATTTGGGCTCCACAATATATTGTTGAAAAGATAATTCAAAGGGATACAACTTTTATGCTTAATATCATTTCAAATTTCCAACAGAACAGGGTGAAAAATGCACGGCCACGCACTGACCAAGTATTTCATCATTCATCCTTACTCAAGACAAGGGTTTGGATGTTTTATGTTTTCCTTTGACTTAAACTTAATTGTGATGAATTTTTCCATATCCATAGAGTAATTCTTCTTTAGAGTTTGATGAATTTGGTGTATTGATACTAGTTTGTGGATAATTAACTCTAGTTTTTATGTATTGAATCGTTTTGGATGTTTTAATCGTTGCTTCTATATTCACTAGTTCATGTAATCGAGAGAGGCATAACTTGTGGTATTTTTGCTTTATATTTTGTTGGTTGAAGTCTTTAATTCTTCTTAGTAATCGGCGGAGACTAGTTGAATTATTAATTGAACCTACTTAAGAGAATAATCAAGAGAAGTTCTCCTAAAGGCCAATCCACTACGAATTCTTCATATCTTCACATGCTTAAAATTGGTTTATCTTGTGAAGTTAGACTTAATCGAGAGAGGAGTTTTCTACTAAACAATTGAACTAATAACCAAGTGAATTCGAGAGACTCACTTGAACATTAGAAGTGAATTATCTAGAGTTAAATCCCAAATATTTGTCTAGCACCTATTCTATCAACCATATTTTCTCCCAATTGATATCTTCCTACTACTTGCGTTGTTTGTCATTAGTCAATAGTTTAGACTCTTAGTTAATTTTAGTTTTAAATCACATAATTCTCAATTGTTGATCATCTTGAATAACAATCTAGCTATAAACTACGATAATAACTGTTTAACTCCAATCTCTGTGGATACAATATTATAATTTACTATATTCGACTAGCGAGCATATTTAAGTGTATGTTTTAAGCTCGTCAAATTTTGGCGTCATTGTTGGGGATTGGCAATCAATAGCGTTTTAAATAGTTTGAGTGCTAATTCAGGAATTTTCCTTTTTATTTTTCTCTTTTTACGTTTGGGTGTTCTTTGACTGTGCACATCTACAGGTTAGATTGGTGCATGACCCAATTTTCTAGGAAGGAATTGTAACCATACGAACCAAAAATCGAGAAACATCTGCGATAGTTGAGGAAGAAAAGAAATCTCTCCGAGAATACAGAAACGATTGGGCAATCCTCAACCCAAGAAAAGATGGCGAGAGATGATGATAATGTTGATTTGGCTGCGAGAGAGGCAGCCCAACTCAGAGATGCACAAATTGCTTACGAGGAGGAGAGAGCTCGAAGAATGGCTCAGAATCAGCCCTTGGGTGCAGACCAGTTTGGAAACGTAGCTCCCAGCCAAGGGAGACCACTTGGTGATTATGCTAGACCGGTCTACAAACAAGGTTTTTCAAGTTTGAGACCACCTCCAGTAGCAGCCAATAATTTCGAGCTGAAGTAAGGGTTGCTTCAAACACTCCAAACAATTGTGTCAGCAGAGGAAAAATGAACGAAGATCCAAACAATCATCTAATGGACTTCGAGGAGATCATGAACACCATTTAATACAATGGTGTGTCACAAGATGCGATGTACTTAAGGGCATTCCCCTTCACTCTAAAAGATGATGTAAAGCACTGGCTTCGAAGCTTGCCCCAAGGATCAATTAGAACATGAGAGGAAATGACCTCGAAATTTCTTGCTAAATATTTCTCCTCAGCTAAGAAAGGCAAGTTTAGAAGAAAAATCCATAACTTCTACTAGATGAGACTGAGACTGTGTTTGAAGCATGGGAGAGGTTTAAAGAGATTGTGCGAAAGTGTCAACATAGCGGAATAGAACTCAAAATGCAAATCCAGGATTTTTGGGATAGATTGACACCTACTTCAGGCAGGACATTGAGCAATGCAGCGAGCGGTCCATTGATGAAGAAGACTTCAGAGGAGATAGTCACTATTCTAGATGAGTCATCTGAAGATGCTAATCAGTGGCCCTCTAAAGTTGCTGAAAGAAGAAGAACAACGGGTTTTCACCAAGTTGATGCTAACACATCTGTGCAGGTACAACTTGATGCCATGGAAAAAGAAATCAGAAAGTTGACCTTAGCTTCAATAAACAATGAGCCTCTTATAACATGTGGTATATGTGGAAGATGACGCCCTACTTATGAGTGTTAAGCTACCATGGAGGAAGTTAATGCTGTGGGTAATTACAACTTCAATGAAATGGGTCAGAAGCACCCCAGTTTCATGGAGTTCACCTGGGGGTATGTTGCAACCAAAACACTCACGCAAGTGTACGTGATCTTCAAGTAATATAGTAATAAGTAAAATATCGTTCCCACGAGGACTTGTGATTAACTTATCAACTGATGCAAACTCAAACCATTATCGATTCAAGCTAATTCACCACAAAATATATAAATAACCAATTTACAATTTAACTAGTAATCTAACAATAATACAACTTAAAGTACTACGCCACTTATGAATTTTTCTTCTATCAATTAATAAAAGAGATATTCCGGGGTCATGGACTTGCTAGAGATCATGCTGTGTTTTTTAGCTTAAAAATGATTTATTGAATTATCTGGGTTATTGATTATAGGGTTAATAATACCCATAAGAATCTGTCGATTTCTTATGCGCCTATTCAAGTTAAATTAATACCTATATTTCTATGGTATTAATATTAACTCAAATGCATTTACAAATCCTATTTCTCAACCAAACAAGGCAATTAAGTATAGTTCTATCTTAATCGCGAATCTTTCACCCGATGCCCAGGATCCAGATCTTGCTCTATTTGATTCTATATGCAATCAAGAATTTCCTTTTTCAAGTTTAACTCAAGATTCGTAAATAGTATTTCACTGTTAGCTATGCAGTAAAATAATTAACAACAGAATCAAATAAACAACCCATAACGATAAATTCAAGATCATCAATTTAAACTTCAAACAACATAATCATCTAACACCCATAACCCCAAAATATTTGGGTTTTTAGCCTCTCATAATCTTACAAACATCAACAATATAAGTCTTAAACATAAAATAAATAAATACTAAAAGAAGGTTTAGAAAAACTCTTTCAATCCTTGCTCCAAAGTGTTGTCTCCTCTTGATTTTTGATCATCCAAGATGGATTTCCTCCTCTCCTTCTCTCTCAAAACAGGTCTGTCCCCAATAATGGCACTGCTTTTTCCTTTTTAATCGTATAGGAAGGCTTTTTGACAATTATGCCCTTTTTAGACCGAAATAGAGTAGCTCTGCGATTTTTACACGTCCGCGGCGCCCCACACGACGCCCCGTGCGACACGTACATGGATTGGACAGAGGCAGAATACATTTTAATGGAGCAAAACAATGCAGCGCAAATATTTGCACTGCCGCAGCGCCCCACACGGCGCGACAGTGCAAATATTTGCGCTGTTTCGTTTTTTTTTGTTTTGCTATTCGGGCTTGCTTTGCGACTCCCGAACACGATTCCGACTTAATTTATTTAGCTTTTATTCAGACTTCAAGGCCCTAAATCAATCAAATTCATCCCAAATTTATTTCTTAAGTCGGATTAGCTTCCTGCAAGGCATAAAGCATGAATTTAGTACAATTCATTATCATTTAAGCTCAAACCTTTGTAAAATGCAATAATTAAAGTATTGTTACAACGACTAAAACACGAGTTTTTAGCCTATGATCAACACCCCACACTTAAACCATTGTTCATCCTCGAGCAATTGACCTATATTTCACATAAGGACGACCTTTTCATCAAACAATTTCTCTAACAATACATGCCGACACTTAAGTATCAATTCATAATAGTTCAACCTCAAGACATGACTCACAAGTGCCACGCATTTTCATAACTTGCTTACTTACTCTAACACAAAGGTCACAACGTTTTCTTGCTTTCACAAATCATGTGCCCTCCCACAACTAATATAGACTAGTTCCTCTCAACATAGTATTCACAAATATTTAGGAACTCAAAATAGGAAGAATTAACTCACTCTTAGAATTAAAATTCATGTGCAACAGATGACATACCATATGCTTGCTCCTAGTGTAATACTCTACTAATTGAGCTTATTCAATCAAGGATCAAATAGGACTTTAATTGGCTGTAATGCAGGCTGAGGAAGGGTGTGATAAATATAGAATGTAGTAGCTACATCTCTTTGAGCACTTCATACATACACCATTTCATTTCACAATTTCAGCATTACTCCTATGTTAAACCATCTCCAACCTTTTTGAGATTTTTTTCATACTAACAACAAATCCCATTCATATATATACATATACATATATGAATTATTTTTCACTCTTTTTTTTCATTTTTTTATATATAAACCAACAAATCTCTTCTCAACTTTAACAATGTTAAAACAAGACTAAATGCTCATAAGAGATAGAGGTTCAAACAACTGATATATTTACATAAATTGGTAAGGTTTATAATGCGGATGCCAAAAAAATAGGATTAACGACTCAAAAGGTTTGACTAAGTTATATATAATTAGGTGGAAATAATTATCAAACTGGTTCAACAAAGAAATGCCTATATCATCTCCTAAACTGAATAATGCTACTATTTCTCTTTGCAAACACTTGGGGGCAAGTTCGAGAAATCAACTATTATACACAGAATATTTCAGCAATCCTTACTCGCACATTGGCACACAACTCACTCAAGCTTGAATCTTTCTCGACTCTCTAGTCAAAGCAGTTAAGTATAGTTATAAATACACAATTTAAGGCACTTACTTTAGAATCAAGAACTGAGATTTGAACATCACAAATAAGGTACATATAACTTCTAAAGCATGTGAATTTGAGGAGATTAACTCTGTAAGTTAGGAACTTTTTATTCAATTAGTGTAAAAAAAAATTACACTACACCCGGTTCAAATACACCCCTGGAAAAGAACCGTGGCAAAAAGAAAAACCAAGGGGAAATTTTTAAATTAAACCAAAACTAGAATACACTAAACTGAAATAAAATACAATTTTTTTCGAGTTTCAACTTTATTTCCCTCAAGAAAATTCATCGTAGGGAAACAAAATCGAAATTAGTACCACTACTATCTACAAACGCTATAGTCTACCAAACCAAAAAGTTTAACAGTCTAAATAAAATCAAACAACCAAAAATACGAAAAATACTAAAGTAAGTACATTACAATAGGGGCAAGTCACCCCATACTTAAAATCTTGCATTGTCCCTAATGCAAAAAGATCAAAAATAGATCAGAAAAGAGACTCCCTGAGGCCATTGGCCTAAGCATATTCATCTTCAAAGGTGCTGGAGGGGGTGCCCTTCTGCCTCCTCGTCGGCTAGTAGATGGAACCTCAGATAGTCCAGTGTTTGATCTTTTGCTTGGGCGCCGAGACATTATACCTACACAACATGATATATTAGCTAAAAACACAGAAATATCATTTTTCAGAGCAAGTGGAGTAAATACCCCACACTTATGTTATTGTCATGTTGACACTTAGTATGTATAACATGGATTCAGACTACCCTGTTCTTCAATTAGAATGACATAATGCTTATCGGCCTATCCAACATTAGAGACAATTACAACAATTGTAAATAAAATAAAAATTCAAAACACTAGGCTGAAAATATTAAAAATAAACATAAAAAAAATTAGTCTATTTTACAAAATCCAAAATTATTATATAATATATACTATATAGGCACATTAGCATGAATCCTATATATCATTTTACATAAAGCAAGTGAAAAATCATGGTTTAGCTTAATGTCATAGTTGTTATCAATAATAATATCTCACAATGCAATTTGTTTCTCAATTTGCAACATTACTCAATTTCATGGCACTTAGACATTTTAACAAATAAATTGTAAGCATGTCTTGCATTCTTTGAATTTCAACTTGAAATGAGGCAAATTCACCATATCAACAACACAAATATACCTCACTTCACAATTATAACATCACCACAACTTCACAATAATATTCAATGCACAAATTCATGCTTGTACCTGACTAAAGACATCATAGCTTCTAAAATATAATATTTATAAACTACAATTAAAAGTTAGTGATGTTAGTCATTGGGTTGCCTCCCAACAAGCGCCTAATTTAACGTCGCGGCACGACTCAACACGTCATTATGCATCAACCAAATCTACCGAGGTCTTGTGACGTTTAATATCACCACCCCAATAGTGTTTTACTCTTTGCCCATTCACCAAGAATGTACCACTTGAATTTATGTCCCGCAATTCAACTGTTCCATGAGGAGTCACACTTACCACAACGAAAGGGCCTGCCCATCGGGACTTAAGCTTTCCAGGAAAAAACCTTAGCTTTGAATTAAACAAGAGAACTTCTTGACCCGGCTCAAACTCACGATGTTGGATGTGCTTGTCATGCCACCTCCTGGTTTTTTTTATATAACTTGGCATTTTCATAAGCATGCAACCAAAACTCATCAAGTTCATTGAGTTGTAGCAGTCTTTTTTCACCGACTAAGTCCATATCCATATTTAGCTTTTTGATTGCCCAATAAGCTTTGTGTTCTAGCTCAACAGGCAAATGACATGCCTTTCCATAAACTAACCTGTACGGAGAAGTACCTATTGCAGTCTTGTATGCAGTTCGGTAAGCCCACAATGCATCTTCTAACTTACCGGACCAATCTTTTCTATTTGCACTCACTGTTTTCTCCAAAATCTGTTTGACCTCCCTGTTTGACACTTCAACTTGACCACTCGTTTGAGGGTGGTATGCAGTAGCAACCTTGTGTCTTACTCCATATTTTGCTAGAATATTTTTTAACAATTTGTTGCAAAAGTGTGTTCCTCCATCACTTATCAACACCCTTAGAGTTCCAAAGCATGTGAAAATGTGCTTCTTTACGAAACTTACCACTACCTTTGCATCATTAGTAGGAAGAGCAATGGCCTCAACCCATTTAGACACATAATCGACTGCAACCAAAATGTATCTGTGCCCATTAGAATATGGAAATGGTCCTATGAAATCAATTCCCCAGACATCAAAGAGCTCTACTGCCAAAATATTTTGCAAAGGCATCTCGTTCCTCTTCGTGATTATACCTGTTCTTTGACACCTGTCACAATTTGTAACAAAAGCATGTGCATCTTTAAACAATTTTGGCCAGTAAAAACCTGATTGCAAAACCTTTTGTGCAGTTTTGTCTCCACCATGATGACCTCCATAAAGAGAAGAATGATAGTCATGCAATATTGCATTCATCTCCTCCTCAGGGACACACCTTCTTGCCAATTGATCTGCGCATTGCTTGTATAGAAAAGGCTCGTCCCACATGTAGAATCTCACATCATGTAAAAATTTTCTTCTATGATCAGCTGTGAATTCTGGTGTAGTCACCCCACTTGCAATGAAATTCACATAATCAGCATACCACGGGGTTTCATCCGAAGTGATGGCTAGCAAATGTTCGTCAGGAAATGTTTCTTTAATTAATTCTCCTTCAGTGACATGGCCTCGATTTTCTAGCCCGGATAAGTGATCTGCAACCTGATTCTCTGTCCCTTTTTGATCTCGAATCTCCAAATCAAATTCCTGCAAAAGAAGAACCCATCGGATTAACCTTGGGTTGGCATCTTTCTTTGCAAATAAATACCTGATAGCTGAGTGATCTGTGTAAACTATGACTTTGGTTCCCACTAGATAAGATCTGAACTTATCAAATACCCATACTATATCGAGCAACTCTTTTTCAGTAACAGTGTAATTCATTTGAGCCGGATTAAGAGTTCTACTCGCATAGTGAATGGAATAAAAGATTTTTTCCTTCGCTGCCCCAAAACAGCTCCAATGGCTATATCACTTGCATCACACATCAATTCAAATGGAAGTTTCCAATGTGGAGCAATGATAATTGGTGTAGTAACTAATCTTCGTTTCAGCTCATCAAATACTTTCAGACAAGCATCATCAAACTTGAAGGATGTATCTTTCTCAAGAAGTCTGCACAAATAAGATGAAATTTTTGAAAATTCTTTAATGAAACAACGATAAAAACCTGCATGGCCCAAGAAACTGTGAATGCCTCTAACTGATGTCGGTGGAGGTAATTTTTCAATTGCTTCCACCTTTGCTTTATCCACTTGCAATCCATTCTTGGACACTTTATGCCCTAGGACTATGCCTTCTCGTACCATGAAATGTCATTTTTCCCAATTCATTACCAAATTTGTTTCTTTACACCTAGCAAGGACCTTGTCAAGATTCATGAAACATTCATCAAAAGAACATTCAAATATAGAAAAATCATCCATAAACACTTCCACAAATCTTTCAACCATATCAGTAAAAATAGCCATTATATACCTTTGAAAAGTCGCAGGTGCATTGCAAAGACCAAATAACATTCTTTTAAATGCATATGTCCCATAGGGACATGTAAATGTGGTCTTCTCTTGGTCCTCTGGGGCTATAACAATCTGATTAGATCCCGAGTAACCATCCCAAAAATAGTAGTATTCTTGCCCAGCTAATCTATCAAGCATTTAGTCAATAAAGGGGAAAGGAAAATGGTCTTTTCGGGTGGCATTATTCCATTTTCTATAATCTATGCAAATTCTCCACCCAGTAACAGTTCGAATGGGAATCAAATCATTGTTTTCATTTGTCACTACGGTCATTCCTCCTTTATTTGGAACACATTGGACTGGACTTACTCATTTTCTATCAAAGATTGGAAATATAATACCTGCATCAAGCCATTTAATCACTTCTTTTCTTACCACCTCTTTCATGTTAGGATTTAGGCGGCGTTGTTGTTCTATGCTCGGCTTGTGTCCCTCCTCTATGAGAATTTTATGCATGCAAAAAGCTGGACTAATACCTCTTATGTCAGACATTGTCCACCCAATTGCTCTTTTATGCTCACGTAGTACTCTAAGCAATTTTTCTTCCTGCAATTCAGACAAGTCAGAAGAAATAATAACAGATAACGTATTAGAACTACCTAAATAAGCATAATGAAGGTGAGAAGGTAAAGGCTTTAGTTCCAATTTTGGAGCTTCTTCAATTGATGGCTTCGGAGGGGGACCATTTGGCCTGTTCAAAGATTCAAAGGGATGTAAACCTTTCATATATTCACATGATGCATTCAAAATATGCTTCATCTCTTCAACCTCATCATTAATCTCCAAACTCTCGAACAACACAATTGCTTTCTCTAAAGAATCCTTCAATTATACACTTAGGGCAATAAGTTGCTCATCCATCTCCATGACAGATATCATAGACAATTCTTCTTAATGACGACGAAGTTGAATTGCTTTGTATACATTAAAATAGCTTCCTCGTTGTCAACTCTCATGATCATCTTTCCCTCTCTTACTTTAATTATAGCATCACTTATAGCCAAGAAAGGTCTTCCCAATATAATATGAACTTTTTTATCTGCTTCAAAAGCCAAGATAATGAAATCAGTCGGGAAAATAAATTTCCCAATTTTCAGCAGCACATCTTCAATCACCCCTTCCAGGTAAGCTATGAACCTGTCTGCTAGTTGCAACATCACAGTGGTGGGTTTTGGAGCTCCCAAACCCAATTTTTTGTACAAAGACAATGGCATCAAATTTATGCTTGCTCCCAAATCACAAAGTGCATGGACTACATCAACATTGCCTATTCTCACAGGTATAGTAAAGCTGCCAGGATCTTTAAGCTTTTGAGGAAGTTTGTTTTGGACTCTTGAAGTGCACTCCTCAATAAGTGCAACTATTTCGAATTCAGTCAATCTCCTCTTGTTAGCCACAATATATTTTATGTACTTGGTATACTTTGGAATATCACGAATCGCATCTACCAACAGAATAATCAATTGAATCTGACTCAACATAGAGAGAAATTTGTTGAACATGCGATCATCATTCTTTTTCTGCAATCTTTGTAGAAAAGGTGGTGGTGGCCTTGGAACATTCATAGGTGCTGAAACTGTATCATCTTTCTTTGTTTCTTGTGTTGCTTTGGGAATCAATTCACCCTCAGGTATAGGCTTGTCTTTTCTCTTCTTTGGAACTTCTTCCAATTCCCTTCCAGTTCTAAGTGTAATTGCACTAACTTGCGGATTTTTCTCTGTATCACTTGGAAGAGCACCTGCAGGTCTAGTGTTTTGATTTGTAGCTAGCTGTCCCAGTTGCCTTTCAAGATTTCTGAAATCAGTTCGGAGTTGTTGATTGTCATGCAACAATTTATTCAACAAATCATTTGCACTTTCTTCTACCTGCTGGGGTGGCCTTTGAGGTTGATTAAAATTTCCTTGGGGTCTATATTGATTCTGATTTGATTGATTTCCACCCCAAGAGAAATTAGGATGATTCCTCCAATTTGCATTGTAAGTATTCCCATATTGTGCCTATTGGTTCATCGGACCTCTGCTTTATTGTCCCACTAATAAATAGATTCAGGATTCGTTGGGCACATGTCACTTGTGTGATTGTCACCACACATTTCACAACAAATCAACATTTGTTGAACATATTGCATTTGTTGTGTCTGGTTCATTGTCATTCTATTTATTTGATTTGCCAATTTTTCTATATCTGCTCTCATGGCTGAAAAATCATCAAGTTCAAGTACCCCTGCTGCTTTCTGTTTCATTGCTCTCCTTGGTTCTCCCTCGCCATGCAACTACCTCCACAAGCCGAATCAAGATTCATCTTTGAAGTCTCATCTAGTCCATCAACAAAAGTATGGCCCCATACCCATCGATTTGACAATGATGTGGACAGTCTCGGAGTAGTTTCTTGTATCTTTCCCAAGCTTGGCGAAGAGTCTCACCATCCCGTTATTGAAACCCAAGAATCTGGCTCTGCAAAGACTTTGTCTTTTTAGTGGGGAAAAACTTGATTAAGAATTTCTTTGCTAAATCATCCCAAGTATGGATTGAATTAGCAGGCTCCATTTGCAACTATTCTTTAGCTTCCCCCAACAATGAAAAAGGAAACAAGGTTAGCCTGACATAGTCCTTGGAAACATTTAGATAGTTGTAAGTATCTGTGATTTCCAAAAAATTCTGAATGTGCCTCGGCGGGTCTTCATGAGATAAATCTACTTATTGCCCCGTGGACTGAATCAGCTGTACCATGTACTGTTTAAGCTCAAAGTGACCAGTGATATCAGGCTTCACAATAGCCTGAGTCATATTAGCAAGATTTGACCTTGCAACTTCTATCACTGGACGCCCTCCTTTACCTGCCATCACTGTTGGCTGTGGTTGAACTAAAATGTCCAACTCTCTTTCTATTTTGTATCTAGCTTCCAACTCCTTCCTCGCTCTATGAACTGTTCTTTCAATTTCAGGATCAAGAGGAAAGAGATTTCTTGTGCTTCTACTCCTCCACATTCAAGAGAAGAGCCTGCGTGACACAAACAAAGTGAACTGAAAATTAATGCTTAAACCAATAGTTGATAAAAGCTTAATTTATTCAAGTAGCTAATTTCCAAGTCCTCGGCAATGGCGCCAAAAACTTGTTGCGACCAAAACACTCATGCACGTGTACATGATCTTCAAGTAATATAGTAATAAGTAAAGTATCGTTCCCACGAGGACTTGTGATTAACTTATCAACTGATGCAAACTCAAACCATTATCGATTCAAGCTAATTCACCACAAAATACATAAATAACCAATTTATAATTTAACTAGTAATCTAACAATAATACAACTTAAAGTACTACGCCACTTATGAATTTTTCTTTTGTCAATTAATAAAAGAGATATTCCGGGGTCATGGGCTTTCTCGAGATCATGCTACGTGTTTAGCTTAAAAATGATTTATTGAATTATCTGGGTTATTGATTATAGGGTTAATAATGCCCATAAGAATCTATCGATTTCTTATGCGCCTATTCAAGTTAAATTAATACCTATATTTCTATGGTATTAATATTAACTCAAATGCATTTACAAATCCTATTTCTCAACCAAACAAGGCAATTAAGAATAGTTCTATCTTAATCGCGAATCTTTCACCCGATGCCCAGGATCCAGATCTTGCTCTATTTGATTTTATATGCAATCAAGAATTTCTTTTTTCAAGTTTAACTCAAGATTCGTAAATAGTATTTCACTGTTAGCTACACAGGAAAATAATTAACAACAGAATCAAATAAACAACCCATAATGATAAATTCAAGATCATCAATTTAAACTTCAAACAGCATAATCATCTAACACCCATAACCCCAGAATATTTGGGTTTTTTAGCCACTCATAATCTTACAAACATCAACAATATAAGTCTTAAACATAAAATAAATAAATACTAAAAGAAGGTTTAGAAAAACTCTTTCAATCCTTGCTCCAAAGTATTGTCTCCTCTTGATTTTTGATCATCCAAGATGGATTTCCTCCTCTCCTTCTCTCTTAAAATAGGCCTGTCCCCAATAATGGCACTGCTTTTGCTTTTTTAATCGTGTAGGAAGGCCTTTTGATAATTATGCCCTTTTTAGACCGAAATAGAGTAGCTCTGCAACTTTTACACGTCCGTGACACCCCACGTGACGCCTCATGCGATGCGTACATGGATTGGACAGAGGAAAAATACATTTTAACGAAGCAAAACAATGCAGCACAAATATTTGCACTGCCGCGGCGCCCCACATGGTGCGGCAATGCAAATATTTGCGCTACTTCATTTTTTCATTTGTTTTGCTATCTGGGCTTGCTTTGCGACCCCTGAACACGATCCTGACTTGATTTAGTTAGCTTTTACTCAGACTTCAAAGCCCCAAATCAATCAAATTCATCCCAAATTTATTACTTAAGTCGTATTAGCTTCCTGCAAGGCATAAAGCATGAATTTAGTACAATTCATTATCATTTAAGCTCAAACCTTTGTAAAATACAATAATTAAAGTGTTGTTACAACGACTAAAACACGAGTTTTTAGCCTATGATCAGGGTACAACAAATTCATGGCAACAAAATAACTCCAGAATTCAAGGAGCTCCTGGTTTTGTGAATCGATCGAGACCGCAGTTTCAGCCTCAACAACCAATTCAGTCTGGGTTAGAAGATTTGATGAAGTCATTCATTGTCAATACTGGTGAGTGTGACGATCTTGCTGGTCGTTTTAAGAATTTATGCCACTATCACCTATTAACTGCTTTCCCCGTGTTTGTTTCTGCTATTGTGAGTTACCGGGAGGATTCATTTTGAGTTTTGGAGTGTTTTAGGACACTTAGTCCCTAAATGAGAGCTTAAGCGTTAGAATTTAGACTGTAGTCTGAGCAGTGTGTCGACGGCGCCGGAATGGAATTCCGTCGATTCTGTTAGCTCCGTCGTGTGATTTCGGGCTTAGGGGCGTGTTCGGATTGTGTTTGGAGGTTTGTAGCTTATTTAGGCTTGAAATACCGGAAGTTGAATTTTTGAAGTTTCCGAATTGGTAGTGAGATTTTGATATCAGAGTCGGAATCCAATTCCGAAAGTTAGAATAGCTCCGTAGTGTTGAATGTGATTTGTGTGTAAAATTCGGGGTCATTCGGACTTGGTTTGATTGGTTTTGTCATCGAATGTAGAGTTCTTAAGATTTCAATGTTTGATGTGATTTGAGGATTGAAATAAGTTCGTATGATGTTTTAGGATTGGTTGGTATATTTGGTTGAGGTCTCGGATGACTCGGGTGAGTTTCAGATGCTTAACAGAAGTTGGAATTGGACTTAGGCTATTCTGAAGTTGCTGCTTCTGGTATTTTTACACCTAAGGTGAGGAGCTCGCAGGTGCGGCCCGCAAAAGCAGGGAATGAGTTCGAAGGTGCGGTTTGGGCACTAATGGGCAATGACCGCATATGCGGCTAAAGGACCGCTGAAGCGGGCCGCATCTTCAGAAAAGGGAGTGCAAGTGCGGTGCCTGGAGAGTTAATGAAATTCCGCAGATGCGGAGCCCAAGATGCAGGTGCGGGATCGCAGGTGCGGTCCCATGATCGCAGAAGCGAAAATCGCTGGGTAGAAATATGAAAATCGAGGGTTTGAGTTCATAACTTGGAACATCAAATTTGGAGCTCGGGGTAGGGCGATTCTGTGGGGATTTTGAAGAGAAGATCATTGGGTAATGATTCCTAATACCTTTTTGGTTGTATTCCATTAATCTAAGCTTAGTTTTTTCATTTAATTTCGGATTTGGGGTGAAAAGAATTGGGAGAATTGAGGAAAAGTTCCCCAACCAAATTTTTCGATTTTGATTGGGTTTTAGTTGTTAGAATTGAGTGATTTTTGGACGAGTGTTCTTGTGAGTGAATGGGTGTTCTAAATTGGTAACTTTTACCCGATTCCGAGATGTGGGCCCGAGGAGGATTTTGGGCGTCTTTCTAATTTCTCACCGTAGCTTTAAATTCATTAGCTAAATTAGTTGCTTATTGTTTTATTTACGTTATGTAATTAATTTGATTAGATTTGGGCCACTCGGAGTTGGATACTCGTGGCAAGAGCGTGATTTCGGATTGATTTTGAGATGGTTCGAGGTAAATGGCTTGCCTAACCTTGTGTGGGAGAACTCCCCTTAGGATTTTGGTACTGTTATTATATGAGTGTCGTGTACGTGAGGTGACGAGTGCGTACACGTGCTAATTGTTGAAACTCCCCATTTTCATTAAGTAAATATCTATGTTTTGTTGTAGTTGAGAAATACTTGCACTTGAAGCCTCTTGTTTAGTTTAGTAAAAGTATGCTTATGTGATCTAATTGTCTTACCTGCTTTAACTGCTTACTTGTATTCTGTGCAGCATGCTTAGTGCAGAATTCCTGTTTATTCTCGAATAAAACTATAGATTCTTTCTTGAGACTGTTGTGTATTTACTTTGGGACTACGGGACGATATCCCAGGAGATCCCCTTGCATGTTTACTTTGGGACTACGAATCGGTATTCTGGGAGATCCCCCTACACGTTTACATTTGGGACTACGAGACGACACCCAGGAGATTCCCCTGTACTGGATATTTACTTTGAACTATGGATTGGTATTCCGAGAGATTCCCCTGCATATTTATGATTCAGACTACGAGACTATATCCCGGGAGATCCTCTGCACATTTACGTTTGGGACTACGGGACGATATCCTAGGAGATCCCCTGTTGCTGTCTCTGTGTACTGAGTATATTCTATCTGTGATTTTACTCTTTATCGACTGTTAGTATTTTTAATTATACTGTCACACTTCATACTGTTTTACCTTGTTTTATATATAAATAACCATTAGGGCCCTGATCTTCCTCGTCACTACTCGACCGAGGTTAGGCTTGGCACTTACTGGGTATCGCTGTGGTGTACTCATGCCCTTTCATGCACATATTTTTCATGTGCAGATCCAGGTTCTTCTGCTCAGCCATACTATCAGTGAGGCGAGGCGATCTTCAAAGACTTCGAGATATATCTGTCGCATCCGCAGACCGAGAAGTCCCTCTCTATTATCTCTTTTAGATATAGACCTTCTGTAATTATTTTGTTTAGACTTCTGGAGTTAGAACATTATGTAATTCCTCTAGTTTGTGATTCATGAGATTCCGATTATTGGGAGTGTTAATATTGGTCGAGAGTGTTACTATTGTATATGCCTCGCATCATTTTTAAACTTCTCTATTATATTACCCGCAAATTTCTAGTTTCGTATCTTTATTTCCTTTTTCCGCAAGCTGTTAGGCTTACCTAGTCATAGAGACTAGGTGCCGTCATGACAGTTCATTGAGGGAGAACTTGGGTCATAACAAGTTGGTATCTGAGCTCTAGGTTCATAGGAGTCATGAATCACAAGCTGATTTATTAGAGTCTCGCGGATTGGTACGAAGACGTCTGTACTTATCTACGAGAGGCTATGTAACTATTAGGAAAAATTCCACTTAATTTGATTTCCTTGTCGTGCGAGATTTTCGATATCACAATTCTGAACCTCTGTCTTTTATTCTCTCATAGATGGTGAGGACACGTGCTATCAGAGATAACCATGCACCCGCGCTCCATACTATAGCTGCCAGAGGTCGGGGACGGGGTAGAGACCGAGGACGCGCACATGGTGCAGCCAGAACACCCACGCGAGCTACCATAGAGGAGCCACCAACAGCTCCAACCTAAGTTTAGGCACCTGATACGCCTACTGCTACTACTATTCCAGCTCTTCAGGAGACCCTTGCACAGTTTGTGAGCATGTACACCACTCTAGCTCAGGCAGGGTTGATTCCCCTTGCTACAACCACATCCTAAGCCGGTGGAGGAGCACATACTCCCGCCGCCCGTACCCCAGAGTAGCGGGTCTAGGTTGATCATATCCTAGAGGTTATAGCGGTACCTCCTGTAGTCCCAGTTCAGCCCGAGGATAGGACAACAACTTTAGAGGATGAGCAGCGGAGGTTTGAGAGGTTTAAGAAGTACAAGCCTCATGTATTCAGTGGTCTAGTATCAGATAATGCTCTGGGAGTTTTGGAGGAGTTCTACCGTATCCTCCGCACTATGGGTATATCAGGATCGAGTGGGGTTTCTTTTAGTGCCTTCCAGCTTTGAGGAGCAGCCTATCAGTGGTGGCGTAATTTTGAGTTGGGCAGCCCAGCTGAGGCAGCTTCCCTTGCATGGACCCAGTTTTCAGATATGTTTTTGAGGGAGTATGTTCCTTAAAGCCTCCAGAACACATGGCGCGTAGAGTTTGAGCATTTGCGTCAGGGTACTATGACTATTTCGAAGTATGCTGTCCGTTTCACTAACTTGGCTAGGCATGCACTAGGCTTGGTTTCTACAGTTTGTGAGAAAGTTCGCTGGTTTATTGAGGGGCTCATTCACAGCATCAGGTCTAGCATGACTCGGGAGTTGGAGATGGATATTTCTTATCAGCAGGTGGTGAGCACTGCTAGGAGAGTAGAGGGTATACATGCTCAGGATAATGAGGAGAGGGAGGCCAAGAGGTCTTGAAAGTCGGGTCATTATTCTGGTGCCCGTGCCCCAGCTACAGTTCGTCATGGTAGGGGTTATATGAGTTACCTCGTCATTCAGCTCTTCTAGCAGCCAGTGGTATTCCAGCTCCTCTTAGACCTCAGGAGACTTATTATGCACCTCCAGTATCTAGTGCGCCTCCTGCACGTGGTGCTTTCAATGGCCAGTCCATCAGACCTGGCCCGAGCCAGTCACACCTGCCACGTCCTCCTAGAGCTTATTTTGAGTATGGTGACACATGTCATATGGTGAGGGATTGCCCCAAACTTAGGAGGGGTGCACCTACGTAGACCTCTCAGCCACAACATGCTCCGTAGAGTTCCCAGGCTATGATTACAGCACCAGTTGCTGCCCTACCGACCCAGCCAGCTAGAGGTGGAGCTAAAGGAGGTAGAGGTCACCCTCGATGGGGAGGCTAAGCCAGATATTATGCCCTTCCTGCCCATACTGAGGCTGTCGCCTCCGATTCTATCATCACAGGCATTGTCTTGGTTTGTCATAGAGATGCATCGGTTTTATTCGATATAGTCTCCACTTATTCTTATGTGTCCTCTTATTTTGCCCCGCATTTGGGTGTATCTCGGGATTCTTTGAGTTCCCCTATTTATGTTTCTACTCCTATGGGAGATTCTCTTGTTGTGGACTGCGTTTATCGATCATGTTTGATTACTCTTAGTGGTTTTGATACCAGAGCCAAGTTATTATTGCTCAACATGGTAGATTTCGGTGTTATCTTGGGCATGGACTGGTTGTCGCCCTATTATGCTATTCTTGATTGTCACGCCAAAACCATGACGCTGGCTATGCCAGGTATACCGCGAGTAGAGTGGAGGGATACCTTAGATCACACTCCCAATAGAGTTATTTCATTTATTAAAGCTCAGCGAATGGTTGAGAAGGGGTGTGACGCGTATCTAGCTTATGTGAGAGATGTCAGTATTGATACCCCTATAGTTGATTCAGTCCCAGTAGTACGGGATTTCCATGATGTATTTCCAGTTGATCTTCCGGGTATGCCATCCGATAAAGATATTGATTTAGGCATTGATTTGTTGCCAGACACTCAACCCATTTCCATTCCTCCTTATCGTATGGCCCCTCCTAAGTTGAAGGAGTTGGAGGATCAATTACAGGAACTACTTGATAAGGGTTTTATTCGGCCCAGTGTATCACAAGTGCCACAGAAGTCGTGGATGATCATTGGTCCGATGCTTCGGGCGAAACCAATGGGGTGATCCTATATTTTTTGTGAAGAAAAAGGATGGTTCTATGCATATGTGCATTAATTATCACCAGTTGAACAAAGTTACAGTGAAGAATCGATATCCTTTTGATAGGTTTTCAATGTCTTAGCCTTATACTTCTTATGTTTTGATGATCTAACAAACTTGTTATGAAGAACTAGATAGAGAACCTTGTCGCATAGGTTATACATCTCATATGAACAAGTCAATAACAAGAAGGAACAAAACGATCACAGGGAGGAACACAACATGGACCTGGTGCCCTAGTCTCTTAGGGTTCTCCGGCACAAACAAGTCATTGACTGTACGCAATCAATATAAAGAGGAACACAACATGGACCTGCTCCCTGTAGGTTCTCTGACAGAAGTATAGGTCAAGTGCACAGCTAGAATGTGACAGAAGAAAGTGACCATCTGGCAATTGTTACAGTAGCAGAACACAACGAGGACCTGGTCTGTTGGTATGTTCTGATAGAAGTATAAAGTCCATTATCCAGCTGGAACGCAACTGGCTAGTAGTGGCTGTGCATACAGTGCATCAGTCATTTCTCTCTGGAAAAAAGTCCACCACGAGTTGACATCACTACCTATTGTGACATCTTTTGTGATAAAACAACCTGGTGCAAGACACACCAGGACATGTGCATTCAGTGATATTCTCTCAAAAAGAAGAAGCATTCATCCAGCATTGAAGTCACTGGTGTGTCAAGAACAAGAAGATAACTCCACTAAGGATCAGTTTCTAAACGAGTCTTATGTACATCCATAGTTGAGTTGTAATCTTGTTTATTGCTCTACATTGTAATTCCTAGTTTTCTTTCTTAGAAGCGCTGCTTTAGGAACAAATCAAATTCGTAAGCTTTAGAGTTTATGTTGTGACTAGAAATAGTCATAAGTTAAATCCTCTCTACTAGGAGAGTTATAGAGTGTCTTGTGGTGGTTGCATCACAAGTTAGTTTGAAGTCATTGCAATTAGTAGTATTGCAAAGTGGCTTGTAATAAGTAGATTACAAGTTAGTTGAGTTAAAAACCTACAAGAGTAGGTCGTGGTTTTTTTGATCCCCTTGTGTGGGATTTTTTCCACGTTGAAAATCTCTGGCCTCATTTACATTCAGTTTTTACTACATTCTACGTATCAGTATCATAGGGGACCAGGTACTCCATAGCTTGGTGGACTCATATAAGCTATCAATTGGTATCAGAGCAGGTTCCTCATATCAGGCTAATCCCTAGGAAGGATCCTAAATGGCTTCTCCACCAAGCTTTGAAGAAGGACAATCAACCTATAGACCTCCCAGATTCAATGGTCAATACTATGGATGGTGGAAGACTCGGATGCATGACTTCATAATGGCTGAAGATTCAGAACTGTGGGACATCATTTGTGATGGTTCACATGTTCCTATGAAGAAACTTGAAGAAACAGGACCATTGGTGCCCAAAGAGAGAAGAGAGTACAACGACATTGATAGAAAAGCAGTAGAAAAGAACTATCGTGCCCAGAAAATCTTGATGTGTGGCATAGGACCTGATGAGTACAACAGAGTATCAGCTTGTGATACTGCCAAAGAAATATGGGAAGCCTTCCAAACTGCACATGAAGGAACCACTCAAGTCAAACAATCCAAGATCGACATGCTCACCACTGAATACGAGCTCTTCAGGATGAAGGATGATGAGTCCATACAAGATATGCACACCAGATTCACCTCCACCATAAATGAGCTTCACTCACTTGGAGATATCATTCCCAAAAACAAGCTTGTAAGGAAAATTCTCAGTGTTCTACCTAGGTCTTGGGAAAGTAAGGTAAATGTCCTCACGGAAGCTAAAGATTTACAGACTCTGACCATAGATGAGTTGGTTAGTAATTTGAAAACATACGAGATGAAAAGAAAGAAAGACAATGAAAGGAGAGAGCCTAAGAAGGAAAAGAACCTGGTGCTTAAGGCTGAAAGGAGTGACTCAAGTGATGAAGATAGTGACATGGCCTATCTTACTAAGAAATTTCCAAAAATGGTTCAAAGAAATGGTGGCATACCAAAGTGGGGCAGTTCAAGTAAAACAAGGAATAATGATCTCTGTCACGGATGTGGAAAGCCAGGGCATTTCATCAAAGACTGCCCTCTCGCGAAGTAGGAGTATTACAAGCAAAATCCTGACAAAGTAGGAAAAGGGAACCTGGTTCCAGAAAAAAAGATTCAATCAAAAAAGTGATGAAGACAATATCGTTAAGCAGACTCTTGCTGCTTGGGGAGATTCTTCAAGTGAATCTGAAAGGGAATCAGACGCAGAAAATAGTTCCATGATGGCAGTTGAAACTGAAGCAACGAAGTATGATTCACTATTCATGCTGATGGCTCAGTCAGATGATGATGATGAAGAAGATGAAGACGATGAGGTAAACTTCAGGGATGTTCAGAGAAAACTGAAATCCTATTCCTCTAAGAAACTAAGGTCCTTATCAAATGTCCTAATTGACGCTTATTATAGTCTTGTAAATGATAAGGAGATCTTGACTGTAGAACTAGGGGAGGCCGAATAATCTAGAGATGATCTAGTGGTCTGTATAGTGGACTTAAATGAAACCATAACTAATCTTAAATTAGAGAAGGAGGCCTTGAATGAAAAAATAGCCAGTGTGGAAAATGAGAGAGACGACCTGATGGTAGTAGTTGTTGATCTAAAGAACAATAGAAGGTCTTAGCAATAAGAAACACTCCTTAGAAGAAAAAATTGCTTCCAGTGAAGAGGAAAGAGATGACCTTCTAGTGATATGCGCTGATCTAGAGGAAACCATTGAGGGACTCAATAGAGAACATAGGAATGTAAGTCTTGGGAAAGGGAAGGAAGTAGCTAGTGAGTCGCACATCTTTCTCGAAAAGGAGTTAACAATTGTAAAAACCAGTCTTTGCAATGAACTCGAGAGAAATCAGCAACTCCAAGCTGAGTTGGAGAAAGTAAGAAAGGATCTTGAAAAATCCTTGAAATAGACCTGGTCCTCAAATGCAGTCACTGCCATGTATCTCAACAATAGTGGGAACAAGTAGGGCATCGGGTTCCAAAGGGAGAAAACTCCCTACAACCCACACAGCAAGTATGTCACTGTACCTGATAACTGGCTATGTACCCACTACGGAAACAATGGGCATTTTAAAGAAAATTGCCAGGCCAGGGTTCAGTCTGCTCAGAAGAACAAAGCATTTACTGATAGAGTAACTACTAGAAAAGGACCAGGTACCACTCGCAAAAAGTGGATGCTGCCTGCGTGGACCAAGAAATCCCTCATTCATCCTTTTTATAGCAAGAAGTGACCCAAACGAGTTTGGGTTCCTAAATCTAACCCCTGATGTTTATGTGTAGGGGGCAGTGAGAGGAAGCAGACTGCGATGGACTATGGACAGTGGATGCTTAAAGCACGCAACATCATGAATTTCTTCTCACTAAAAGCCCTACAGGAAGGGAATGTATCCTTGAAAAGAAAGTAAAGGGTACATTCTCAATGAATGAAAAGACAGAAAAGGTTCTTCTTGGCATTTGAGTAGAGACAAACACTATGTGAATGACCTAAAAGGTGCTGTCATCAATCTGATAACTAGCCAAGTAGTATCAATGAACAAAGGTAGCAAGAACAGTCACTCTTGCTAATCATAAATTGGAGAATGAGATGAGTGAAATCACAACCATGGGATGAAGGAGCAATATATGCAAATTTCTCAAACTCCAAGGATTGCATAACCAAAATAGCGTAGCTGAAAGAAAGAACAGATCTGGAGATTGCTGAATGGACGATGCTCATCGTCTAAGGAATCACCAAGAAACTCTGGGCAAAAGAAATGAACATTGCTCTTTACTTTGAGAATCGGTGTCGGACCAGGTGCCTCCTAAATCAAAACTCACCAGAAGCTGCCAAATTGGAAGAAAATGCCTTGTGCTTGACAATAGGAAGGGTCAGCTTGGGAAGCTCAATGCAAAAGGACGAGCTAAGGACTTCTTCTAGAGTACAATCCACAAAACAAGGCCACAGGGTCTCCAACAAAGGAAGCGCAAATGGCAGGAAATGCTCATGGGGTACTCAACAAAACACTCTCCTTCTGTCAATGTAGAAACCGTGAAGATTAATATGATGAACCAATCCTGCCTCTGGGAAATATCTAAGGCTTCAAATCAGGAAGGTGATAGAGTGAGGAAAATGAAAGGGAGACTGGCGAGACACAACGCAACATCATTTTCCATGTTTTACAAAGAACCTAGTACGTCATTTGCCACCACTGAAGCTGAAGGAAGCAGAAAAGATCATGGCACTACACAAGCAACATAACACAAAGTTATCTTCTGGAAGACAAGGAAGTAAGACGAAATAACCTCATCAACAACTAGAGAGAAATTGTGAACACATTAAAGGGTGAGATCCTCTTCTGAGGGTCAATATGAAGAAGGGATTGATCGGTGGAAAGGATTGCAGAACAAAAGACCAAACCTCAGATATCTGTATCAAAGCCTCCAGTAGAGAATATTTTGGATAAATCAGGTTGAAGACATGGTCACAAAAATCTAATGAAGAACCTGATTCTCCATCTTTTGGCCGTGTAAGACACCTTCAGGTAAAGATAGCTAAAGTGTTTTCTGACCAAGCCTAACTCACATCAATACCGTTGTAGGTAAACATGCATGACGATCATAAAAGCCAAAGGTACAATTATGAGCCGCAAGGAGGGGAGCTGCTAAAACCTTTTTTTTTTCAAAACGTTTGCTCTGACATCAGGTTCCTGTATCTAAGGTTAGTAGTAATGTGCTTAATTTTTGTATGCCCTTGATAAACAAAAAAGGCATATAAATATTTTGCAATTCAGCTGCCACATCATTCAACTTTTTAATGTCTGAGTGCCATGTCTTGTCAGTCAAATCCTTCATCCCCTCTACACGGTAACACTTCCCCCCAAATCTACCGCCGTTTTCAGACGTTTCAGAACCTGTTTCGCTCCCCACTCATCATTAGTTCTTCTCCCAATAAGAAACTTCCCCTCTTTCTCATGGCAAGTTATGAACCTTCATCCTCTGTGTATAGCTAGGATCTCTTCCTATCTATTCCTTCCTCTCTCAACTCATATACTAAGTACTCATCCAATGGCTATTGAACAATCTTCTCATTCCCCCGCCATTAACACTGTTACCACTTCTTCATCACCCTCGAAATCATTCCCAGAGCTTCACTATTTCACGTCTTCTACCACCTTACACATATCTGATTCCTCCTCCACCCCTACAGTCTTTCCATTTCTGATAAACCCTGTATACCACCTTTTTGAGAATCCCATGTCAAGTCAATCTTACGATCTTATCAAAGACCACATAGGAGGTCTCACTGCTTGAGTATCAAAAGCCCATGAGGATGATCCTGACCAGTACCTTAACCCCTCTATGTTAGACTCGGTGACTCTCAAGGAGTCACCAAAAAAGGAAGCAGCTCATAATATTATGGCTATATCTGTAAAGAGTCTAATGGATGAAGGAGCTTATCTCTCATCAGAGTATCAAGGTGAAGACCTAATATTCCTAGGAGATGTAAGAACCACAACACTCCTCGAGTCTTTGGCTCATGAGATATTTTCAGAAAAGCCTTTTGATGAACCTGATTCACTCCCATGCAAACTCACTCCTGCATCTCCTGTTCATTCCAAGCTCTTAGAGTCTTCCTCAAAATCACCCATCACTAGGTCACTACAACAAGAGAATTTTGAATCCTCATTGCAGAAAAGTAAGAGAAGTGTCAAGACAAGGAAAAAGAGGAAATTAAATCCAAAGAATTTCATTAAGAGTGTACCAGTAAATCAAATAGACAAAGATACTTCTAGAGAACCTGGTTCTTTAGTGCAACAATCTGTGACGATGAAGGAAAATGTTGAGGAACAAAAAGAGTCATCTGGGAAGCACAACAACAAGTCTAAACGGAGTAAAACCGAGATAGCAGTGTCAAAGGACAAAACTATAGAGGCAACAAGATGGAAAGGAGAGTTTGTCGAAGGGACCAGAAACCAGGAAAGGGAAACCGTTAATGAACCTGGTCCATCAAAGTCTTTAGCCTGTGATGGTGTTCAATGGCAGCAAATATTAAGAACTCAAAAAGTGTTGTGGGGCCGAACTTTTGATCCAACAATTTCGGAAAAGGCTGGCATGAGACAAATTCTGGAGATTGTAGAATTTTAATAATGGGAACACCTATTTGAAGGGAGCATGCCTCTGGTGTATGAAGATGCAGTACAAACCTTCTACTCATCTCTCTTCACTGTTGAAGGGGACCACATCTACGCATTTGAAAACGGAGTGGATATTGTACTCAACACTTCAACATTGGGAAAAATTCTTAGAATTCCGTGTGAAGGTGTGTCCTAAGTCAAGGATATTTGTGGGGTAAACTTTCGGAGAGCTATCATGAAAGATCAAGCTATTCAACAGGGGGAACAAGTCCATAAGAAAGTGTTACTTTTTGAGTACCAGCTTCTCTTTGAACTGGTCAATAAAGTACTCCTACCCTGCTCTGAGAGACGTTCTATTGCCACAAAGTCAAATTTGGTCCTGATGGAAGCGCTTGATGAGTTTGTACCAATCAACTTGCCAGCAATCATGATAGATCACATGCAGAAGGTGGCAAATTTTAAGGGTGACAATCATGGGTTACCTTATGGCTTTCTCCTCACTCAAGTGTTCAGATTCTATAAGGTTCCCTTGGGAAATCCTAGAGTGGGAACACACAAGCAAACATTTTCTAAGATCACTCTAGAAGAATGTGAATGCATAGAAAAAGTTGGTGGAAGCATCTCGACCATTTCTCAGCTAATAAACACCCAAAATGTAGCCTATGAGGAAATACGAAGGTTGAGGGCTCGAAATGCCATTCTAAAATCTCAGCTTAGCCAAGTAGCTAAGTGACCTGATTCTGTACATGAGGAGGTGGCCAAACTGAGAAAGGAAAATGAGAGACTTCGGGGTCAACTACTTGAAGAACAACTGGCCGCAAATGCTAGACTGGACCTGGTTCTCAAAACCATTGTTGTCTCTTCCTCCAAGCCTCCTTCCCTTAGTGTTCCCTAGGATCCTTCCTAGTGTCTAGCTATTTTTGCTCCAACTTCCTGTGGCTACTGTTTTACTTGTGTTTACTTGTTTTTGTTTTGTGATGGCACGTTGAACTTAACCATTACTGCTCCTGACTTGCTCAGTCTAATGTAAACATTAATGAAACAACTCCCCTTTTTCTTGCATGAACAACACTGTGTTCCTTTGGCTTCTCTTTTCTGTCATTATTGCGTGCACATATGTGGAATGAGCTAGCTGCGTTAGACTTCTTTATGCTTATTACCTGCATGTGCTCTTTGTCATACTAGTTGGTCTTTTTAATGATGCCAAAAGGGGAAAATAAGTTGGGTAAGTTGTGGGTGAGAAGAATGTGGGCTGAGTAGGCTAAGAAGATTAAGGGGTCCCCCATGCCTGTGATGATCAAAGGAGGGAGATCTAAGATTAAGGGGGAACTGCTGACTTATCTGGTTAATTAATTGTTAATCCTGATCTAAAAAATGCTTTTCATCTCTAAGTTTGTCATCATCAAAAAGGGGGAAATTGATGGGTTTTCAATGTCTTAGCCTTATATTTCTTATGTTTTGATGATATAACAAACTTGTTATGAAGAAGCAGATAGAGAACCTTGTCGCACAGGTTATACATCTCATATGAACAAGTCAGCAACAGGAAGGAACAAAACGATCAGAGGGAGGAACACAACAAGGACCTGGTGCCTTTGTCTCTTAGGGTTCTCCGGTACAAACAAGTCAGTGACTATATGCAATCAATATAAAGAGGAACACAATAGGGACCTGCTCCTTGTAGGTTCTCTGATAGAAGTACAGGTCAAGTGCACAGTTGGAATATGATAGAAGAAAGTGACCATCTGGCAACTGTTACAATAGCGGAACACAACTAGGACTTGGTCTATTGGTATGTTCTGATAAAAGTACAAAGTCCATTATCCAGCTGGAATGCAACTACCCAGGATTGGCTATGCAAAAAGTGCAACAATCACTTCTCTCTAGGAAAAAGTACACCACGAGTTGACATCACTACCTATTGTGACATCTTTTGTGATAAAACAACCTGGTGCAAGACACACCAGGACGTGTGCATTCAGTGATATTCTTTCAAAAATAAGAAGCATTCATCCAGCATTGAAGTCACTGGTGTGTCAAGAACAAGAAGATAACTCCACTAAGGATCAGTTTCTAAACGGGTCTTATGTACATCCATAGTTGAGTTATAATCTTGTTAATTGCTCTACATTGTAATTCCTAGTTTGCTTTCTTAGAAGTGCTGCTTTAGGAACATATCAAATTCATAAACTTTAGAGTGTATGTTATGACTAGAAATAGTCATAAGTTAAATCCTCTGTAACTAGGAGAGTTAGAAAGTGGCTTGTGGTGGTTGCATCACAAGTTAGTTTGAAGTCTTTGCAATCGGTAGTATTGCAAAGTGGCTTGTAATAGGTAGATTACAAGTTAGTTGAGTTAAAAGCCTACAAGAGTAGGTCGTGGTTTTTTTGATCCCCTTATGTGGTATTTTTTTCACGTAGAAAAACTCTGGCATCCTTTACATTCAGTCTTTACTACATTCTACGTATCAGTATCATACGGGGCCAAGTACTTCATAGCTTGGTGGACTCATATAAGCTATCACCTTTGCCTCATATTGATGAATTGTTTGACCAGTTATAGGGTGCTCGAGTGTTTTTAAGATTGACTTGCATTTAGGTTATCATCAGTTGAAGATTCGGGAGCCAAATATCCTGAAGACTGCTTTCAGGACTCGGTATGGTCATTACGAGTTCCTTGTTATGTCATTTGGGTTGACCAATTCGCTAACAGCCTTCATGCATTTGATGCACAGTGCGTTTCGGCCATATCTTGACTCGTTCGTCATTGTCTTTATTGATGATATTTTGGTATACTCCCAAAGTCGTGAAGATCATGAGCAGCACCCGAGGACAGTGCTTCAAACTTTGAGAGAAAAAAAATTATATGCAAAGTTCTCAAAATGTGAGTATTGGTTAGATTTCGTGGCATTCTTGGGTCACGTGGTATCGAGTGAAGGGATCAAGGTGGATCTAAAAAAAGTGGAAGCAGTTCAGAGTTGGCCCAGACCATTCTCAGCTACAGAGATCTTTAGTTTTCTTGGCTTGGCGGGTTATTACCGTTGATTTGTTGAGGGATTTTCATCTATTACAGCACCTATAACTAGGCTAACCCAGAAGGGTACTCTGTTCCAGTGGACGGAAGAGTGTGAGGAGAGCTTTCAGAAGCTCAAGACAGCTTTGACTATAGGCCCAGTATTGATATTGCCTACAGGTTTGGGGTCTTATACTGTCTATTGTGATGCCTCGAGGATTGGCCTTGGAGCCGTATTGATGTAGGATGGTAGGGTGATTACCTACACGTCCGGACAGTTGAAGGTACATGAGAAGAATTATCCTGTCCATAATCTCAAGTTAGCTGCTATTTTTCACGCCTTGAAGATCTGGCATCATTATTTGTATAGTGTTCCTTGTGAGATTTATACTGATTACCGGAGTTTGCAGCATCTGTTCAAGAAAAAGAACCTTAATTTACACCATAGGAGGTGGTTAGAGCTGCTGAAGGACTATGATATCACTATTTTGTATCACTCGGGCAATGCCAATGTGGTGGCCGATGCATTGAGTCCCCGGGCGGAGAGTTTGGGGAGTTTGGCTTATCTACCAGCAACGGCCAGTCCCATGGTGATGGATGTTCAGGCCTTAGCCAGCCAGTTTGTGCAGAGCCCAGCCGGGTTCTAGCTTGTGTGATTTCTCGGTCTTCCTTGTTGGATCGTATCAGGGAGCATCAGTTTGATGACCCTCATTTGCTTGTCCTCAAGGATAAGGTTCTGCATGGTGATGCCAAAGATGTGACCATTGGTGATGATGAGGTATTGAGGATGCAGGGTCGGGTATGTATACCCAATGCTGATGGGATTTGGGAGTTGATTCTAGAGGAGGCTCATAGTTCGCGATATTCCATCCATCCGGGTGTCGCGAAGATGTACCAGGATTTGAGACAGCGCTATTGGTGGAGGCAGATGAAGAAAGATATAGTTGGGTTAGTAGCTCGATGCCTCAACTGTCAGCGGGTGATGTATGAGCACCAGAGACCAGGTGGTTTGCTTCAGCAGATAGAGATTCCGGAGTGGAATTGGGAGCAGATCACCATGGACTTCGTAGTTGGACTCCCACAGACTTTGAGAAAGTTCGATGCCATTTGGGTTATTGTGGATCAGCTAACCAAGTCCGCGCATTTCATTCCTATGTGTACTGCCTATTATTTGGAGCGGTTGGCAGAGATTTATATCCGGGAGATTGTTCGTCTGCATGGTATTCCAGTTTTCTTTATTTCAGATAGAGGTACTCAGTTTACATCACGGTTCTGGAGGGCCGTACAACATGAGTTGGGTACTCGGGTGGAGTTGAGCACAACATTTCACCCCCAGACGGATGGACAGTCTGAGCGCACTATTCAGATTCTTGACAATAGGCTCCATGCATGTGTGATGGAGTTTGGAGGGTCTTGGGATCAGTTCTTGCCACTGGAGGAGTTTGCCTACAACAACAATTATCTATCCAGCATTCAGATGGCATCGTATGAGGCTTTGTATGGTAGGCCGTATAGATCCCCTATGGGTTAGTTCGAGCAGGGCGAGGCTAGATTATTGGGCACAAACTTGGTTCAGGACGCCTTGGAGAAGGTTAAGGTGATTCAAGATAGACTTCGCATAGCCCAGTCCAGATAAAAGAGTTACGCAAACCGGAAGGTTCGTGATGTTTCCTATATAGTTGGAGAGCGAGTCTTCCTTTGTGTCTCGCCTATAAAGGGAATTATGAGATTTGGGAAGAAGGGAAACTTGAGTCCGAGGTTTATTGGTCCTTTTGAGGTGTTGAGACGTGTTGGGGAGGTTTCTTATGAGTTTGCCTTACCTCCCAAATTGGCAAGAGTTCATCCGATATTTCATGTTACGATGCTCCGGAGGTATCACGTTGATCCATCACACGTGTTGAATTTCAGTTCAGTCCAGTTGGATACGGGTCTATCTTATGTTGAGGAGCCAGTGGCGATATTGGACATGCACCTTTGAAAGTTGAGGTCAAAGAACATTGCATCAGTGAAGGTTCAGTGGTTAGGTCAGTCGGTCGAGAAGGCGATTTGGGAGACCGAGCAGGATATGCGCAGCCATTACCCTCATCTTTTCACTACTCCAGGTATGTCTCTATGCTCATTCGAGGACGAACGAAGGTTTTAAGAGGGGGAGGATGTAATGACCTTGCCGGTCATTTTAAGAATTTACGCCCCGATCCCCTATTAATTGCTTTCTCCGTGTTTGTTTCTGCTATTGTGAGTTGCCGGGAGGATTCGTTTTGAATTTCGGAGTGTTTTGGGACACTTAGTCCCTAAATGAGAGCTTAAGCTTTAGAATTTGGATTGTAGTTAGCTCCGTTGGGTGATTTCAGGCTTAGGGGCGTGTTCGGATTGAATTTTGGAGGTCCGTAGCTTATTTAGGCTTGAAATGCCGGAAGTTGAATTTTTGAAGTTTTCGGATCGATAGTGAGATTTTGATATCGGAGTCGGAATCCCATTCCGAAAGTTGGAATATCTCCGTAGTGTTGAATATAATTTGTGTGTAAAATTCGGGGTCAATCGGACTTGGTTTGATTGGTTTTGTCATCGGATGTAGAATTCTTAAGATTTCAAGTTCATTAGGCTTGGATTGGAGGGTGAATCGTGGTTTTAGCATTGTTTGATGTGATTTGAGGATTGGACTAAGTTTGTATGATGTTTTAGGATTGGTTGGTATGTTTGGTTGAGGTCCCGGGGGCCTCGGGTGAGTTTCGGATGCCTAACGGATGTTGGAATTGGACTTAGGCTATTATGAAGTTGCTACTTCTGGTATTTTCGCACCTGCGGTGAGGAGCCCATAGGTCCGGCCCGCAGAAGTGGAGAATGAGGTCGCAGGTGCGGTTTGGGCACTAATGGCAGTGACCGCAGATGCGGCTAAAGGACCGTAGAAGCGGACCGCATCTGCGGAAAAAGGGAGTGCAGGTGTGGTGCCTGGAGAGTTAATGAAATTCTGTTGATGCAGATCCCAAGATGCAGGTGCGGGACCGCAGGTGCAATCCCATGATCGCAGAAGCAGAAATTACTGGGCAGAAATATGAAAATCGAGGGTTTGAGTTCATAACTTGGGACATCAAATTTTGAGCTCGGGGTAGGGCGATTTTGTGGGGATTTTGAAGAGAAAATCATTGGGTAATGATTCCTAATCCCTTTTTGGGTTTATTCCATTAATCTAAGCTTAGTTTTGTCATTTAATTTCGGATTTGGGGTGAAAAAGTTGGGAGAATTGAGGAAACGTTCCCCAACCAAATTTTTGGGGTTTTATTGGGGTTTAGTTGTCGTAATTGAGTGATTTTTGGACGAGTGTTCTCGTGAGTGAATGAGTGTTCTAAATTTGTAACTTTTACCCGATTCCAAGACGTGGTCCCGAGGAGGATTTTTGGGCGTCTTTCTAATTTCTCGCTGTAGCTTTAAATTCATTAGCTAAATTAGTTGCTTTTTGTTTTATTTATGTTATGTAATTAATTTGATTAGATTTGGGCCACTCGGAGTTGGATACTCGTGGAAAGAGTGTTATTTCAGATTGATTTTGAGCTGGTTCGAGGTAAGTGGCTTGCCTAACCTTGTGTGGGGGAACTCCCCTTAGGATTTTGGTACTGTTGTTATATAAGTGTCGTGTACGTGTAGTGACGAGTGCATACAAATGCTAATTGTTAAAACACCCCGTTTTCATTAAGTAAATATCTATGTTTTCTTGTAAGTGAGCAATACTTGTACTTGAAGCCTCTTGTTTAGTTTAGGAAAAACATGCTTATGTGATCTAATTGTCTTACCCGCTTTAAATACTTACTTGTATTCTGTGCGACATGCTTAGAGTAGAATTCCTATTTATTCTCGAATAGAACTGTAGATTCTTTCTTGAGACTGTTGTGTATTTACTTTGGGACTACGGAACGATATCCCAGGAGATCCCCCTGCATGTTTATTTTGGGACTACGGATCGGTATTCTGGGAGATCCCCCTGCACGTTTACATTTGGGACTACGGGACGACACCCGGGAGATTCCCCTGTACTGGATATTTACTTTGGGACTACGGATTGGTATTCCGGGAGATTCCAATGCATATTTATGATTAGGACTACGGGACGATATTACAGGAGATCTTCTGCACATTTATGTTTGGGACTACGAGACGATATCCTGGGAGATCCCCTGTTGCTATCTCTGTGTACTAAGTATATTCTGTCTGTGATTTTACTCTTTATCGACTGTTAGTATTTTTAATTATACTGACGCACTTCATACTGTTTTACCTTGTTTTATATATAAATAACTAGTAGGGCCCTGACCTTCCTTGTCACTACTCGACCGAGGTTAGGCTTGGCACTTATTGGGTACCACTGTGGTGTACTCATACCCTTTCCTACACATGTTTTTCGTGTGTAGATCCAGGTTCTTCTGCTCAGCCATACTATCAGTGAGACGAGGTGATTTTTAGAGACTTCGAGGTATATCTGTCGCGTCTGCAGACCGAGAAGTCCCTCTCTATTCTCTCTTTTAGCTATAGACCTTCTATAATTATTTTGTTTAGACTTCTGGAGTTAGAACATTATGTAATTCCTCTAGTTTGTGATTCATGAGATTCCAGGTTTTGGGAGTGTTAATATTGGTCGAGAGTGTTATTATTGTATATGCCTCGCGACATTTTTAAACTTCTCTATTATATTACCCGCAAATTGCTAGTTTCGCATCTTTATTTCCTTTTTCCACAAGTTGTTAGGCTTACCTAGTCGTAGAGACTAGATGTCGTTATGACAATTCACGGAGGGAGAACTTGGGTCGTGACAATGAGAGATTAGATGCCCATAGGGCAACTATCAAAGAACTTGGGACAGGTTTGTGTAACTTAGAGAGACAAGTGGGACAAATTGAAAATATATTATATGAGAGGATTCCAGGTACTCTACATGCTGATACTGAAAAGAATCTCAAAGAAACTGTAAATGTTGTGACCTTGAGAAGCGGATAAGTGTTGAAGGATCCCACCTCATTTCACAAAGAAGCTGCGCCTGAAAAAGAAAGTGGGAAGGAGCTGAAAATTGAAGATGATAAAAAGACTGAAAAAGAAGAAAGGTAAGAAGGGAGTAGAGAAAAGGAAGAAATAGGAAACTTCAAGAAGGGAGGAATCTGATTATGTGAGCAAGCACATGCCTGCTCTACCTTTTCCCCAAAAGCTCTATAGAGAAGAGTTGGACAAGCAGTTCGAGAGATTTTTAGACATGCTGAGACAGGTTAATGTAAACCTGCCATTCACTGATGTTCTGTCACAAATGCCAGCTTATGCAAAGTTTTTGAAGGAGATGCTTACGAAGAAGAGGAAGATAGAAGAGACCTCAGTGGTCAAGCTCACAGAGCATTGCAGCGCGGTCTTACAAAATAAACTCCCACAAAAGTGTGGAGATCTAGGGAGTTTTACTATACCTTGCTCTTTAGGAACTCTAAATTTTGATAAGTCTTTATATGATTCTAGTGCCTCAATTAATCTAATGCCATTGTCTATTTACAGGAAACTAGAGAAGGAGATTGGAGAGATAAGGTCGATGCCAATATCCTTGCAGCTGGCAGACCAAACAACTACAACACTCGAGGGGATATTTGAGATAGAAAACTCATGCTTAGAGTGGGTGAGGAGACTGTGATATTTGAGATGAGTGTAGAAACTGGAGTAAAAAAGGAGAAGCCAGCTTCAAGTGTTGAGTGGAAGGTGAAGAGTTCAAAAGAGAAGGCTCCAGTGATTGAGAAAGATAAGTGTGGGGTGTATACCAAGAAGGTTGAGAAGAAGCTGTCCGCATGGATGTGTGCACTAGTTCGGGCGCGTGGAATGGATCTCGACTGGGATTCACACCCCGATTAGAGATTCAGGGAAGTTTTCTCTACCTTATGCTTTTTAATTGTATGCCATGGGGACATACCACAATTTAAAGTGTGGGGTGGGGGATATAATTGTATGTTGTATGTATATTAATCTTACTTTTTGCTTTTGTTAGTTTGAGTAATAGAAAAAATTGAAGAAAAAAGAAACCTAAAAATTTAAAAATTTTCATTTTTTCCCGACGACGGATATCAATTGATAGGTTTCTTGAGAGATTTAAGTCGAAATAACAACAACAACAACAACAACCTAGTGAGATCCCACATGTGGGGTCTAGGGAGGGTAGTGTGTACGCCGACCTTACCCTACTCCGGAGGAGTAAAGAAGCTGTTTCCGGTAGACCCTTGTCACAAGAAGGAAAGAGACAATGTATCAGTAGCAGCAAAGGAATCCTAACAGATAACACCAGCAATGCAATAACCAGAAAATAGAGAGCAAAGTATTAACACTAAGCATCAACATAGGCACAATACTACATACGCAAGGGAATAATATGTACATACAGGGCCGCTAAACATACTATAGCCTAACTTTCGACCCTAAAGAAGTATAAGAACACAACTGGAGTACCTAGAAACTAAAATAAGACACTATCACAATAGCCTCCTATCTCTTAACCTACAACCCTAGTGCTCGACCTCCACAACTTCCTATCAAGGGCCATGTCCTCGGAAATCTACATCCGCACCATGTCCTGCCTGATCAACTCTCCCCAATATTTCTTAGGCTGCCCTCTACCTCTCCTCATACCTGTCAAGGCTAGCCGTTCACACCTCTTCACCGGTGCATCCAGGCCTCTCCTCTTCACGTTCCCGAACCATCTAAGCCTAGCTTCCCACATCTTGTCTTCCATGGGATCCACGCCCACCTTCACTCGAATATCGTCATTACTAATATGATATAGCTTAGTGTGTCTACACATCAATCAGCATCCTCATCTCTCCAACTTTCATCTTCTGAATGTGAGAATTCTTCACTGGCCAGCACTCTGCACCATACAACATGGCCGGCCTAACCACCGTTCTATAGAACTTTCCTTTAAGTTCTGGAGGCACCTTCCTGTTACACAGAACACCAGACGCTAGCCTCTATTTCATCCACCCCACTCCTACCTGGTGCGTGACATCCTCGTTAATATCCCCACCCCCTGTATAATCGACCCCAGGTACTTGAAGCTCCCTTTCTTGGGGATGACTTGTGAGTCAAGCCTCACGTCCACGTCTGCTTCACCCGGCACACTGCTAAACTTGAACTCCATGTATTCAGTCTTAGTCCTGCTCAGCTTGAAACCTTTAGACTCAAGGGTCCATCTCCAAACCTCCAACCTCTCGTTAACACCACCTCGCGTCTCATCAATCAGTACTATATCATCAGCGAAAAACATACACCATGGCACCTCCCCTTGGATATGGTGTGTCAGTGCGTCCATCATCAGGGCAAATAAGAATGGGCTAATCGCATAACTTTGGTGTAGCCCCATAAGAACCGGAAAATGCTCCGAGTCGCCCCCCACTATCCTACCCCTAGTCTTAGCTCCATCATACATATCCTTAATCACCCTAATATAAGCCACCGGAGCACCTTTCACCTCCAGGCATCTCCAAAGAACTTCCCTAGGTACCTTATCACAAGCTTTCTCTAGGTCAATAAACACCATGTGCAAATCCCTCCTCCTATCCCTGTACAGTTCTACCAACCTTCGAATAAGATGGATCGCTACTGATTCTTGGATATCGACACCAGCCTCCTCACCCTCGCTTCCACTACTCTCTTCCACACTTTCATGGTATGACTCAATAGCTTGATGCCCCTATAGTTGTTACAGTTCTGGATATTGCCTTTGTTCTTATATAGCGGAATCATCATACTCCACCTTCATTCCTTTAGAATCTCTTTCGTCTTGAAAATAACACTAAACAGCCCAGTTAGCCACTCTAATACTACTCTACCTACATACTTCCAAAATTATACTAGAATTTCTTCTGGCCCTGTCGCTGTGTCCCTACTCATATTACGCATAGCCCCGACAACCTCCTCGACTCTAATGCACCTACAGTAGATAAAATCTCGGTGACACTTGGAGTGCTCTAATTCCCCTAGCACAATGTCTCTGTCCCCTTCATCATTTAGCAACTTATGGAAGTACGTCTGCCACCTCTATTTAATTTGCACGTCCTCTATTAACACTTGGCCTTCCTCATCCTTGATGCACCTCACTTGGTCTAGATACCGAGCTGTCTTCTCTCTCGCCTTGGCCAGCCGGAACAATTTCTTATCTCTGCCTTTTCCCCCAATTCTTCGTATATGCGACCAAATGCTGCACTCTTCGCTTTTATGACCACTAACTTCACCACCTTCTTAGCTTCCTTATAACTTACTCTGTTCCTCTGCCTCTCCTCCTCGTCCGTACTCTCCACTAACCGTTGATACGCCATTTTCTTTTCCTTCACCTTACCCTGGACCTTGGCGTTCCACCACCAGTCACCCTTGTGCTTGCTTGAGTAACCCTTTAAGACCCCTAGTACCTCTCGTGCCGCCTTCATAATACTGTTTGTCGTCACCGTCCACATACCACTAGCTTCCCCACTACTTCTCCAGGCCCTCATAGCCAATAGCCTCCTCCCTAGCTCGTGAGCTTTCTCGTTCATCAAGGCACCCCACTTAATCATCTAACTACCCCGAACCACCCTCCTCTTCCTCCTTATCGGGATGCTGACGTCCACCACCAAAAAGACAAAAAAATATTTTCTTTTGTAGTAGTGTATTAACTCCCCCTTGGTTTTTCTTTGTGCTTCGGTTCTTTTTCAAGGGTTTTTGTTTGGACCGGTGTAGTTAGTTTTTTTAGGAGTAGGAAATCTTGTGCTATGATTTGAATTGAAAGCAATTCCACTTGACTTTGTTATGCCTTAAGAATAGTAAGTGCTTTAGTTGTGACGCTTAGGCTCAGTTTTTAACTCTTGTATAGTACCCTAAGTTGTATGATCTTAACTTTGCTTAACTGCTTTGACTAGAGTGTCTTGATAAGTCCAATCCTGAGTGAGTTATGTGCCATGTGTGTGAGGTTTGTTGTATTGTGTGCATTGCATTTGCTGTCTAGAACTTGCCCCGTGTGTTTGCAAAGAAAAATAGTAGTTTTATTCAGTCTTGGAAATGATATAGGCATTTCTTTGTTGAGCCAGTTATATGATGTTATCCACCTAATTGATATGAATCTTAGTTAACCCCTTTGAGCTTGTAATCTTGTTTATTTGGCAACCACATTACAAACCTTACCCATTTGTTTGAATTGACCATCTTGTTGAACCTTATACCTCTCTTGAGCACTTGAATTTATTATGAACTTTGTAAATGATGAAGTGTGGGGTGGTTGGTTGGCTTTTGAGTGGAACTATTGAAATACGGAGAAAGGTGCATTGTTTTAAAAAAGTAAGAGCCACTTGAATTAAAAAAGAAAGAAAAAAATAGTTATATTGCTGTGAAAAATATTCTTTAATAGTGGCGACTCTTGCTTTATTTGTGCTTAAAGAATAAGAGAGTTAATTGTATATTGATATGAATGTAGAGTTATGGTTTGACACAAGTGTGGGGTTTGGAATGTTACAGTGTATGTATTAAAAGTGCTTAGGGAGATGTAGCCACTCTTATATCTAAATGTATCCTACCCATCTCGCAACCTACATTACAACCAGTTTAAAGTCCTACTTGATCCTTGACTAAATGAACTTAATTAGTAGAGTAGTACACTATGGGCAAGCTATGGTGCATCTTTTGTGGCATATGAATGTTTTTTCTGAGAGCGAGTGAATTTTTTCTATCTTGAGTTCCTGATTATTCTTAAATTTTATTGTTTGTGAAACTACTCTCTTTTGTTGTATGAGGGCACTTGATTCATGAATGAAAGGTAATTATTGATCTCTATGTTAGAGTAAGTGAGTAAGTTGTGAATAATGCGTGGTGCTTGTGAGTCAATTCTTGAGGTGAAGATGTTACACTATTGTGCTTAGTCTATTTTAAATATTCTTGGTGTGATGAGTCTTGGGTGTTGTTTAATAAGGTAGTGTCTATATAAAGTGTGGTTTGATTGCTCGAGGAAGAGCAATGGTTTAAGTGTGGGATGTTGATGGTAGTCTATAATCTCATGTTTTAGTCGATTATTACATTCCAATTTACTACACTTTAGTTGACTTTAATCGCTAGTGTTTTGCACTAATTGTGTGTTTTATGCCTTGTAGGAGTGATTCCGAGCTATGTAGATATTATGAAATAAATTCAAGTGATTTGGAGCTTTGAAGTCTGAGAAAAATCCCAAGGAATTAAGCCGGGATCGTATTTGGGGATCAACGGATGATAGTGCAACTAAACAAAGAATCGAGTGGGTATATTGCGCACTGTCTAGTAAAATGCACATAATTTTTTATAAGAACTCCATTTGGGTTCCACAATATATTGTTGGAAAGTTAATTCAAAGGGCTACAACTTTTATGTTTTAAGTATTTTCAAATTTCCAGCAAAACAGGGTGAAAAGTGTGCGGCAAGTGCGCGGCCGCGCACTGGCCGCACATATAGGGCAGAATAGTGTGAAAGGTGCACGGTCAAGTGTGCGGGCCCCCTTCAAGGTGCGCGGCCGCGCACATCCTATCCCGGAAAAGTGTCCTTTTTCACATAGGAGAAGGTGTATTTGTTTGAGCCCAACCCTACTTGGTATATATACATGAAAACATAGTATTTGGAGGACTTTTGATATATCTAAGACCTAAGGAGGCTAAGGAGAAGTTGGAAAAGTAAGAGCACAAGGATTTTACTATTCATCCTTACTCAAGACTAGGGTTTGGATGTTTTATGTTTTCCTTTGACTTAAACTTAATTGTGATGAATTTTTTCATATCCATCGAGTAATTCTTCTTTAGGGCTTGATGGATTTGGTGTATTGATACTAGTTTGTGGATAATTAACTCTAGTTTTTATGTATTGAATCGTTTTGGATGTTTTAATCGTTGCTTCTATATTCACTAGTTCATGTAATCGAGAGAGATATAACTTGTGATATTGTTGCTTTATATTTTATTGGTTGAAGTTTTTAATTCATCTGAGTAATTGAAAGAGGCTAGTTGAATTATTGATTGAACCTAGTTAAGAGAATAATCGAGAGAGGTTCTCCTAAAGATCAATCCACTACGAATTCTTACATATCTTCACATACTTAAAATTGGTTTATCTTGTGAAGTTGAGACTTAATCGAGAGAGGAGTTTTCTACTAAACAATTGAACTAATATCCAAGTGAATTCGAGAGACTCACTTGAATATTAGAAGTGAATTATCTAGAGTTAAATCTCAAACATTAGTCTTGCACCTATCCTATCAACCCTATTTTCTCTCAATTGATATCTTCCTTTGCCTACTACTTGCGTTGTTTGTCATTAATCAATAGTTTAGACTCTTAGTTAATTTTAGTTTTAAATCACATAATTCTCAATTGTTGATCATCTTGAATAGAAATCTAGCTACAAACTACGATAATAGTTGTTTAACTCCAATCTCTATGGATACGATATTATAATTTACTATATAAGACTAGCGAGCATATTTAAGTATGTATTTTAAGCTCGTCAGTATTCTAAAAGAACTTCATAGTTTCGAAAAAACTTTGCCTCTGCAAAGGCAGATCGATCGCAACATTTTCTCTCTTTATTCTTTTTCCCAAGCCTCATCAAACGTCATTTTTTCCCTTTCTTCTTTCGAGCTTCGATTGAGCCAAATCTTGAGGAAACAACATGGTTTCGTCAAATTAAGAATCATCTGAAGCAAATCTCATCAGTTCTCAAAATAAAGATTTGATCAAGTTTTTGAAAGGCGGGATGACTTTTGGTCACTTAAACTTGTATCAGTTTGCAGACCCGATATATGAACTCTTGAATTTTCTATTTGAACACCTCTACTTGAGAAAATGGCTACTAATAAATACCTTTGACCGTTGACTATGCTTATGTGGCTATATTATAGCTTATGGTCAATTGTGTGTTAATCACGAGTATAAAGCGCGTGAATACAATAAAAAATAAAATATAAATAATTAATAATAAAAAAAAGAAAAACACCTTTTCTTCACTCATGTTCGCCCCCTCCCCCTCCCCCTCCTTAATTGTCGCCCCCTATGTCCCCCTCCCCCTCCATAATTGTCGGCTCCCTATGTCCCCACTCCTCCAACCCTCACCCTCCTCCATTTCTCTTCGTCTTCCTTTCCCCTCTCTTGCCTTTTATTCCAAATTAAGTCCATAATCAAATTTTGATAAATTACACTCCAAAGCTCCATATTCAACTATCATATCTAACTATTCTTCAATTTTAAACTATTAATCACACTTCAAAGCCCATATTAGAGAAAAGTCCATATCCATTATCATAAAAACAAACCCATCGGATCAAGAAAGATGAAAGAAACGGGGTCTGTTTTTTGTAGTATGAATGAGTAAAAAATTGAAAAGCAAACGCTGTTCGCTGCTTTTTGATTTGTTGAAATTATTTGTTGATTTGTTGGAAAGAATTATTTCTGATTTTGATCATGATAAATGTTATTCGCTGCTTCCTGATTTTTCTCTCTAATTTCTGGACGTGGTGATTTTTATCTCTAAGTTTTGGCGATTTTTTTCTCTATGATTTTTGGTGATAAAAGTCGAACCTGAAGGTTTTATAGATGGATCTTATTCTGGTAGGTAGGAAGATGATAAAATAATGGAAGTGAAAGGTATTAGGTAGGTGAAAAAAAAACAATAGCCAGACATATTTGACCGCTAAAATCTAAACAAAATTTAGGTTGATTCCCAGTTCTGGAAGATTTTTTCTGGCGGGTTCCAATGGAGTGGATGAGATATTGCAGAAAAAAATAATTTGACAAAAAAAGAAAAAAAGAAAAAGAAGTGGGACCTTCTACATGCAGGTGACAACAAAATGTGAATGAATGGAAGATGTGGCTATACAAAATATTAGATTAAATCCATATCAGCACAATTGAACAACGCGCATCATCACAAGTGTTTATTAGTAGCCATTTTCTGAAGTAGAGGTGTTCAATGGGAAATCCAAAAGTTTATATATCAGGTCTGCAAACTGATACAAGTTTAAGTGGCCACGAGGCCATTTCACCTTTTTGAAAAGCTTTCTCTTAGAGGTTTAAGAATTACTAACGTGATGGCTATCTTTGGTGGTTTTGCGGAGCTTTATGACGGGTTTAAAGTGCAAAACGTGAGAGGAAGAAGAACTAAACCGCATATCCCATTTTAAAGTTGCACTTTGAAGTGATAAGAACTTTAAATCTTCAATTTTTGAAGTTGCACTTTAAAATGATAAGAATTTCAGATTCGATTCTGAAGTTGCACTTTGAAACGATTAATTTCAGATCTGATTCTGAACTCCAAATTTATAACTTCAAATACAAATTCTGTAGCGATCACATGCCATCTGAAGTGTGTTCCAAACTTAGTAAATTTACACACACACCAAAAAAAAATCAACTTCGAGTATAGCTTAAACAGTGACCTTAAACTCGGGTATTTGTGCACTTCCTCAAGGATTTATCCTAAATAGCAGTTTATTAACTACTTAAACTAATTAATCTAAATATATAATATGTGTATAATTATTTATAAAATGTATAATTTATATATACTAGTCAGGAAAAAATAGTAATTTCAACTGGCTAATAGGAAGGGACTCCCTAATAGAAAGGGAAAGGAGAAGTGCACCCAACTTCCTTCCGTTGCACTTTTTTCAGTCTCCTCAATTGTATACATGGATGTTTGATATTTATTTATTTAAAATTTTAAGGGCATAAAATTAACAAGCATCTTAACCATAGTTAATGAGATAAATTTCTGGAATGCAAATTCGTTCGCATGGGATTTAATCCTAATTATTAGGGCTTTTTACATAGTTCAAATAGAAATATATTTAATAAGTAAAATTTTAGTTGATTTTAAACTCTAAACTATTAGAAAAATAATTATATAATATTTTTCAATTAAAAATTTATTTTTAAAGGGTAAAAGTCTCCACTAATATTTCGTGTTAAAGTTTCATACTATTATAATAATGCAGCCATCAATATATAGATAAATATGATTCTTTTTTGTTTTGTAAGGCATGTGGTTTAATATGAAGTAAGTTAAATAATTTGGCAGGCAATCTATTTTATTTGCTTTTTTTTTGGAGATTTTATTCTTGTAAATGCAAGTTGTTCAAGAACATACCATAAAGAAGTAACTACCCTTTTTTTTAAATCTATATAAGTAGTGCATGCATTCTCTAATGCCTCAAACAAGTCATCTTAGTTTTCAAAATGAAGAATTATTACTTTCTTCCTACTATGCTAGTACTTTTGCTAAGCCTAGTTTCCCTTTCTATAGGCAAGTGTTCAATTTTTTTATCTTCCATTTCTATGTCTTTCTTTTTAGAATCTTTTTATTTCAATCATTTTTTAAAAGCCATACCCTATTTGTTTGTTGGTTTTTCTTTTTCATACCTTGTTATATTTATTGGTTTTTCCCCTTCATTTTTGGTGTTTGTGTCATCATTTGTACTAAAAGTAAAAAGCAAAAGATTCTATAATAAGCTGATTTACACAAATGTCCCCTTTAAGGTTACTGTCTGAATTTTATTTCTATTTTTAAAAGTTGTGTAAATATAACCCGTGAGAAATTGCTCCCTTCCAGGCAATATTAGACTCAGGTCTAATATTTTCTTGTATAATTATAATTTTGCTCACAAAACGTTGGATTGTGATATAATATTTTTAATAACTTACAAGGTTTTAGACGGTTGTCTAACGTTTTCTCATAATATTTTCAGTTTGCTCAAAAAATATCTTTCGACCATGGTCTAAAAGATCCATCAGTTGCAAGAGAAATGAAAAAAGGACCGTTTACTGAACAACTTATACAAATATGACGAATTTCACTCTGCAATATCAAATATTACATGAGAAGTTTTGGATTAAAAAAAATATTGTTTTATGCTTTAAATACTAGTCAATAATCTTTTTCTTTATCTCTTTGATTGTAGGACAACAAAAATTATGTCCAGTTAGCTTTGGAAAAATTCATGATTGTGGTAATACTGGAAGTCAAGACTGTGTCACTGCTTCGGCCAGGCTATTCCCACCAAGTGCTATGGTTCAAAATTGTGAATGTGGTCCTCGTGAAATACCAGATCATAGTGTTTGTCGTTGTCAAATCAGTTGCAGATCTCCTCCACCACCACAATCGAATTAATAACTTGTCGCTGCTATATATGCAGTCCATTTTAGTTTTAATTTTTATTGCTTGGATCTGAAATGGAGTTCATTAGTTTGGAGAGTAGTTATTTGTAGTTTAGATATTTGTAATCCAACTATAAAGTAACTATCATTTTGAAAGAGTTTTCTACAATTCAATATTATATAGCTTATCCAATATGACACAAAGGATACTTTAGGCTAATTTGGGCAATACATCATAATTTACTAAGGAGGTAAATCCCTACCAAGAATGTTTTCATCCGCAAAGTTCGAGTCCGAGACCTTTGGTTGAGGTAAAAAAAATCACAATCATCGCACCATACCCTTTAGCCTTTGGTGGTTACGTTCCAATCTATTTTTACGAAAGTAAGTGAAAAATATAATGGACTAAGGGAGAAAAACAAAAGGAACAATGTCCCTATAATTTTATGACTGTCTATAAGATCTCTAGTTCTCTGAACTAGAAGGGAGGTAAAGGTAAATTTACAATCTTATTTTTCGGTGAATCTCAGCTTAACCAAATGCTATATATCACACTATCAAAGACTTCAATGGCATAGTTCTTAAGTATAGGTTAACCAAATGCTAAGACTAAAAAATTATTTTCAAGAAAATGAAAAGAACAAGAATTCCAATGTGTTGAGTGGGCGTTTGGACATAAGAATTGTAAAATTCTAAAAAAAAAAAAATTTAAAAAATAAAAATGGTATTTGAAAAATAGAATTATGTTTGAACATGAATATAATTTTGGGTTATTTTTGAATTTTTGTGAGTGATATAAGTGAAAATTTTGAAAAACGGCTTTTTGGAATTTTTCAAAATTTTAAAAATTTCAAAATTCATCTTCAAGTAAAAATTAGAAATTTTATGGCCAAACACTGATTTCGTAAAAAACAATTTCTTCGAAAAACGTGAAAAATTCTTATGTCCAAACGAGTTATAAGAACTCAACTATCCATTCCTAAGAGTCCCTACACTTCTCTCAACTTCTAGACTGATCCTGCTAAGATTTTGAGGAGCAAATAATCTGCACCTGGTATTTTACATCATAATTATGGATACATGATATATTTGCTAATAGATTACAATAACTTATCATGGTTAACTAATACATATCCTCAATCTATTAAATTCCTTAACTATGGTACATTAACAAGATTTGATATAAGTATCAGGTGCCGGTAAATAATTGCCATTTAAGGTATACATTTATGACTTGTGTGCAAAATTTGAGATCAATCGGACTTGATTTGATACGGTTCGGCGTCATTTGTAGAATTTGGAAATTTCAAAATTCATTAGGCTTGAATCCGGGTGTAATTCGTATTTTTGATGTTGTTTGAAGTGATTCGAGGGTTTGACTAAGTTCGTATGGGGTTAGTTTGAGCCGGGTAAGGCTAGGCTATTGGGTCCCGACTTGGTTCAGGATGCTTTGGACAAGGTTAAATTGATTCAGAAGCGACTTCGCACGGAGCAGTCGAGATAAAAGAGTTATGCTGACAGGAAGGTTCGTGATGTATCCTACATGTCATACCTCCTTTATACCACCCGGAGGGGGGTATATAGGGGATTTTTCCAATTTAAGTGACAATAATCGAAACAGGATAATTTATTTATTTATCAGAGTCACCACTTGGGATAATTTATGGTGTCCCAAGTCACCGGTTTAAAATCCCAAATCGAGGAAGTTTGACTCTTATTTATGGTTTGCGAACACAGAAATCTGGGTAAGAAATTCTGTTAACCCCAAAGAAGTTGTTAGGCATTCCCGCGTTCCGTGGTTCGAGCACGGTCGCTTAACTATTAATAATTGTCATATTATCTGATTTACTAAATGTTTTAAACCTATTGCATTTTAACTTTATAACCACTTTTAATTATTCTAAACCTCTTTTAGAATTTATGGAATTATTTCTTGAACAAGTTACGATTGTCGTTCACTTTTTTGTTTTTGTACATGTTGCGAATCGCGTTACGGGAACCAAACCCACGATCTACAACATGTTTAATTTTATTATTATTATTAGTTGTTGTGGTCGGGTCACATAAATGTACCCCCGAATATGAAAATTATGTATCACAACTACGTCACGGGAACCGTACCCGTAGCTATGATAATTTTATCATAGCGCGTCTAAAGCAAGCTACGCATTTAATTATTTTCCTAATCTTTGAGATTGTTGTGATGCCAAATTTATGAACAAGATATTATTGGGGGGCAAATAGGCTAGCTAAATTTATGCCAAATCTATTACTTGGCCAGATTCCTTATGGTCCAAAACCCGCCTTATAGCCCATTCTTATTCCTTGCCAAGAAAGAAACAATTTCAATTTTTCCAACTACACATTTAAAAGCAATTATTCAAGAACCAAGACTACATACATCACAATCGAAATAAAAACTAATTAAAGCAATTTAAATGAAAACTAAGACATGCTACTCAAACAACGTCGAATCACAAATCAACCAACACGCGCACCAAGCCATCATGACACATTGAAACGAGAATGAAAAATTGATAAATGGACCTTTTATTGATGAACGAAACTGAAAATTGCAAATCAACCGGAATAACAAAGAAACGATCATTGGACTGAAACACCTAAATCGCGAACCAGAACCTTGAATAAGACCCTGCTCGACAGCGTCTAAACCACAACGAAGAGGACAATCAAGTTAAGAACATTCAAGCTCTTAGACTTGCGAGCATAAAGGTCAGCGAGAATTGCACCTCATCCTTGATAAATATAGCGGAACTGTACAATGGATGAAGCAAGAGAAGATTCTGTTATTGTAATTTCGTAGTAGATTGTGCCATGAGATTCTTAAGAAACGGGTGAGAGATTTATGGAAATAAAGTAAGAAAAATAGAAAAAGGAAAAGAATGGACTACATAAGGAAATTAATCAAAGAATTGAAAGAATGGGAGTATAGGGGTAATGAGAATGACGAGAGCTTTTGGATTTGAAGGCTTCAAGGAAAGGGATTTAGAATTGGGTTTTTTGGGTTAAGGGGGGCTGCCGCTTTTTCAAGGAGGGGGTGGAGGGGGTTTCAGCTGGGTTGTAGGAATTTTTTGTCTAAGTTAGTCTAGGTCTTGAAGAAGTAGAAAGGTCCTTTTAAAGTGTTAGGGTTTTATGGGTATTGGGCTTAGATCTATGAGCTAAGGGTAATTGGGCTTGGATTTAGGGAATTGGGTTGGACCATGTCCTTTGAGTTTGAATCTAGGCTAGGAAGATCAAATTGTACAATGTATCTATAAAATATAAAAATAACTCTAAATTAAAATAAACTAATATAAAACTAAATACTAAAATGAAACTAATTTTTGTATTTTCAAATGTTATAGTACTATAAATATAAATATACTAATTGACTTTAACCTAAAGATAAAAAATATTTTTTGTAATTTTTATTTTTGTTATAAAATAAAGTAAAAGAGTCAAAACTACTTAGAATAGCGATACTAAACCTAAATTAAATATCTAGGCAAAAATGTGTAAAACCTTGGGGAGGGTAAAAAATTACATGTCTACAATTGCCCCTATTTGACTGGAAACGCGAAGAGTTTTCAGACAAAGAACGACGAGACAGGTTTTTTGACCCGACCATTATTTAGAGAGACCAAAAACTAAGAGAAAGGAGAATATCACCGAGCCCTGGTATCTGAGCTGCCTACATATCCTTGGCTATAAAGGAATCAAGACACGTGTAGTTCAGAAGTGAATGAGGTGATGGAGTATACCTAGGTGGAGAGCCTATTGAGGTACCGTCGAGTTTCCGGTCCGCGGTCCCGTTATTACATCAAAATCAAAATTAAAAAGACTAACTAAGCCTATCAGATACGAGTTACAAGATTCCTATCTGTGGGTCTTCTGAAGTGTGATCTTGAGTCTTGGTTGGTTCTTTATGCGGACTCGGATTTGAATCTCGATGCTTATTAGCTGCAGGTGTTGGTTCAATCTTCTTTAGCTTTTTCAGATCAAGACGGGACATGCAGTGCTCGTGACTTCAGCATCTCTTGAGCAGTTCACATCTTTCATCTACTTCTGCATTTTGGATTCACTTTTTGTCTTTTGTTCTTGATTGAGACTTCTTTTTGCTTATCTCGGACCATGTCGACCCACATTCTTGAGGCGGGGTTCTACTACTTCTAACTTGAACAGGACTAGAGGTTGCCCTTATTCTTCAGGAGGGATCCTGCTGTTTCTGATTGGAACTTGAAATTAATTCCTTCATTCTCCAGGTGGGCGCCTGTTAATGACTTAAAACTAGAAATGAATTCCCTTATTCCCCAGGTGGGCACCTGCAACTGACTTAAAACTTGAAATGAATTCCCTTGTTCTCCAGGTGGGGCGCCTGCTACTGACTTGAAAATTGAAATAAATTCTGAAATGAATTCTCTCGTTTTCCAAGTGAGCGCTTGCTACTACAACAAAACAGATAAAACAAAAGAAATGTTTCTGCCCCAGTTTGCACTAGGAAGATTTGTGAGTTATTAGCAGACCTATGAATCACCTATGCTATTGATGAAAGATGCAATTGAAGACTCGACTAGGATGTGCGTCTCCTGTGAGTAAAACTAAGAAAATTTCGACTAGAAAATGCGTCTGCTAAAAAAAACCTGAATGACCCAGACTAGGAAGTGCGTCTCCTAGATTTAAGATTGAGCTTGCGGAAAACATTAAACTAAGCTTGAATAAAGTAAAAATGACCCTATTCTCTAGGAGGGACCCCTGATTTCAAGAAAACTAAAGATTAATAACTTAAGAAAACTTAAAATTGACCTTTTTTTTCAAATCCAGACTTCCCTTTTTAAAAGAACAAATTATTATCCTTGGAGAAAATTCTTCAAACTAGGTTTTAATCTTAGGAGAAAGATTCATCAGACTAAGATTTCTATCATAGGAGAAAGTTCATCAGACTAGGTCTCTTTTGTTCTTCATTTGTTTTTGGTATCTTAGGAGAAAGATTCATTAGACTAAGATTTATATCCTAGGAGAAAGTTAATCAGACTAGGTCCTGCATCTTAGGAGAAAGATTCATTAGACTAAGATCTTGATCCTAGGAGAAAGTTCATCAGACTATGTCTCTTTTCTTTCTTTCTTTCTTTTTGGCATCTTAGGAGAAAGATTCATCAGACTAAGATTTCTATCCTAGGAGAAAGTTCATCAGACTAGGTCTTCTATCTTAGGAGAAAGATTCATCAGACTAAGACATTTATCCAAGGAGAAGGATTCATAGACTAGGGTTTTATTTATTATCTTAGGAGACAAATTCATCAGACTAAGATTTATATCCTAGGAGAAAGTTCATCAGACTATGTCTTCTATCTTAGGAGAAAGATTCATCGGATTAAGACGTTTATCCTAGGAGAAAATTCATCAGACTAGGTTTTTCTATCTTAGGAGAAAAATTCATCAGACTAAGATTTTGATCCTAGGAGAAAGTTCATCAGACTAGGTCTCTTTTCTTCTTTTTGGTATCTTAGGAGAAAGATTCATCAGACTAAGATTTCTATCATAGGAGAAAGTTTATCAGACTTTGTCTTTTTTCTTCTTTTTTTGGCATCTTAGGAGAAAGATTCATTAGACTAAGATTTTGATCCTAGGAGAAAGATTCATCAGGCTAGGTATTTTTTTGTTATCTTAGGAGAAAGATTAATCAGACTAAGATTTCTATCCTAGGAGAAAGTTCATCAGACTAGGTCTTCTATCTTAGAGGAAAAATTCATCAGAATAAGACATTTATCCTAGGAGAAAGATTCATCAGACTAAGATTTTTATTAGGAGGAAAATCCATCAGACTAGGACTTTTTATCCTAGGAGGAAAATGTGAAGATCAATGACAAGATTTTATGCACAATAGCAAGACAAATAAAGGCAAAGATTTGAGAAACTTCCCCTTGTCGGCTATTCTCTTCTTTTCTTTTCCTTTTTTTTTGTTTTTTTTAACCTCTTTGCTTGCACTGCTTTGTTCCTGTTTTACACAAAGAAAAATTTGTCAATTTTGAAAATGGTGGTCGGTTTGTGGCCTTGAGTCTTGGGCAGCTTGGCTTTTGCTCAATCAGCTCGAGTCGGTCTCAAGAGACTTTTGCTCTACATTAACCCTAATTGTTTTACACCCAGTACCATTTGTATTTGTGGCTCAATCAGCCTTATCCCAACTAGAGATCTTTGTTTAGGTGACATTTTCTAATATCTTGAATGACTTCCTACTTTTTGAGTAACTTGTCTGTCAGAGAGAATCACCGGTTATCTTTGCTTGCGCCAAGTAGGCTGACAAGAGTCTTTTGGGGGAGCCTTTGCATGAATACTCAAGGTATATTAACAGTAACAACTGAGTGTGCTGACCAAATTTACTTTATGCAATTGAAAAACTGGTAGCAAATTTTGAAATCTTTTCTTGCTTGTTTTGACAAGGACTGATTCAGAGTGAAGGACACAATGATGCAATGAAAAAAGTATTAACAAGAAATGCCCATGTCAGATGGACAGAAGGAAGAGTTGTTTTTCCAATAAATAGACTTAATGATCATGACATGCATTTTGGACTCAACTGCCTGATCTATCAAACTAATCCAATCTTCCCTTTTACCATTCTTATGATCTTTGAAGTCGGGCTTGTTCGTGCCAATCCTTTGTATCAACTTTACGACTCATTTTTGACTAGTGGTGCCCCAAGGGGTTTTCACCAATAAGTCTCTCTCATTTATTTTCTCTACTTATCGTCACCTTACAGTGCCCGTGAAGGTTTTCACTAGCAAGACTCTCTCATTTTTTCTCTTTTTTTTTCTGTTGCTTTGCTTCCTTGCGTGAGCAACTGACAGTGTTCTATGTCGTATGACAACCGTTGCTCATTGCATGCCTCTCTTGGCATTCTTGAAGGCATATCGGGAGGTCTTTATTTGGAAGGATTTTGTATAGGGTGGAAAAGAAAGGACGTCATGAAGGCTCAAAATAGACTCAAAGTAAAGGGGGTTGTAGACTTACAACTCTTGGAATCGATTCTTTCAAAAGTGAAATAAAATCTTTGCCCCAGTTTCAGCTATTGGGAATTTTTTTTTGAATTCTTATTTGGTTGGACCGAACTGTGAGGCTGCCTACGTAACCTTTTTTTTAAGGAATCAGGTCGAATGTAGTTCAAACATCTGACCTGAACTAATTTTTGTCTTTTTTTTCTCTCTCTTTTTTTCTATCTTTTTTTTTTGTTTCTATTTGTTTTCAAAACAAGTAGCCCCAGGTTCTATTTTTGAGGGCATGAACCTTTGACAATTTTTTTTACACTTAGAACTTTCTAAAAGTTGCCCCAGATTGTACTCTTGGGGCATGAACTTTTATTGTTATTTCATTTTTTTCATTTTTTTGACTTTTGACTCTAAACTTGATTCCAAAAGAGGGTGGTCAAAGAAAATAACACAGGCTCAAAAGGGTGACAAAGGGTATAAAGTGTTTGGGTAGCAGAAAAGGGGCCTCCCAACCTCGAGAACGCCAAATATAGTATCTTTTCGCGATCACAACATTGACGAACATGTTTGTCTTCTTGGTGTGTCATAGTCACAACACACTTTCCATCACTTAATGTCAAACTTTCTAATAAACTTCAATTGATTAAACATCCTCAGCCCGACCTTCACAATGATTTGAAGGTGAATTTTACTCGACTTTAATTCCAAAGTATTTCAACTCTTTATTCATCCTCAAAAGTTTTTTTTTCCAGTTATCCAATTCCAGATTAAATCAGTTTCTAAGATCTGGCCAAAAATTTCCGCATGCATGTCATGTCATTAAACTATCAAGAAAAGAACTAAGAATAGAATGACACAAAAGGACAAACTGTATTTCATTAAGTAAAGGATGAAAGGGTTTGGCAACAAGACAAATAACCTAAAATCCGAGTTACAACCCTAAGATAACCCGGATAATGAAAATAGCAACAGAACAGACAGACAAGACTCACATAAACAGAATGGAGGGATAGAAGGGGTTGACTCAATAAACCAAATAAAATCTGGATGACAACCCTGAAATAACCCAGATAGTAGAAAAAATATCAAAACAAGCTACCAAGATTCCTTTCTAGTAAGGAGATAATGACTTTTCAATTGCTAAGCTTGATATTTAGCCACAAATTTGCTCATCAGAATCACCATGGCCTTCTCCAATTTCAGTCCGCAAGTTCCCGAGAGGATTCTCATTCTCCATGTCACCACGCATCATCCCCACAAAGTGTGCATCATCATGTGTAGGTAAAGGATTCTGCGCGGTATTCTGGGTGTCACTATCTTGGATCATAATCAATTTTCCTGGATCATCCTTTCTATTTCTTTTTTCAAATCCTGACAGCTTTTAACATTGTGCCCCTGTGCATTGGAATTGTATTCACACCTTTTAGAAGGGTCAAAGCTTCTTGCACGTGGGTCAACATGATTTGGAGGAATGGGTGCAATCATGTCATAATGCTTTAACTTCTCAAATAAGCTTGCATACGACTCTCCTATTTGTATAACATTATCTTTCAACCTTTGTTACCCTCTATACCCCTGTCTTAGATGTGGGTTATAGGGCACTTGAATATTTTGTAGAGGCTGGTGGAGATTTTGCGGTGCTCGTGCTCGCCTTCCGGGGTGTTTTGGTGGCTAGACAACATACTGAGGTGGAGCGATAGAGTATTGTGGGTTCTGAGGGGGATAGTAATGCTTAGGGGAGTTATCGAAAAACAGACGGGGCTGGTCATACCTTCGAGACGTTCTCCTAGGACCTCTTCTCAACCCTGATGTCATCATGATTTCTTCATCCATCTCATTCGCGTCACCAGATTCAATATGGACAGCCTGAATTGCAGCTTTGAGAGCTGCTTGACTTATAATTCTTCCTGTCTTAAGGCCATTCTCTACCATTTCTCCCATTTTGATTGCTTCGAGAAGGATTTGCCAACTACAGACATCATGTTTTGAATGTAATCTGGCTCTTGCGCCTGAAGGAAGACAGTGATTAGCTCGTGGTCATCTATGGGTGACTTAACTCTAGCTGCTTGATCTCTCTATTTCATGGCATATTTCCTAAAACTTTCACTTGGTTTCTTCTTCAGGTTTGAAAGGGAATTGCGGTCTGGGGTAATGTCAATGTTGTATTAAAACTATTTGACAAAGGCCCGAGCCATGTCATCCAAGACATGCTAGTGAGAGGTATTTTGATCCATAAACCATTTGGAAGCTGCTCCCATAAGGTTTTCCCCAAAATAAGCTATTAGCAATTCTCCATTTCTTCCGGCACCTCTTAGCTGATTGCAATACCTTTTCAGGTGGGCTATGGGGTCTCCATGTCCATCATACTTTTTAAATTTGGGAGTCTTGAAACCAGGTGGCAAGTGGGCATCGGGGAACATACATAAATCCTTGAAGGCAATGCTCTTCTGATCAGCCAACCCTTGCATGTTTTTCAACTGTTGTTATAAGTTTTTCATCCTTTGGGTCATTTCTTCCTGTGCCATATTTCAGGCAGGCTTCTCAATGTTTGCAAGAAGATCAAACAAGTATGAGTGGTACTGCTCTTGCTGGGTAGCATATTATGACTCATGAGTTTTCCTCTGCTCCACCATCGGTTGTGGGATGGTGAAGACAAGCATAAAAGTAGTGGTTGTCTGATTGGTTGTCAATGGCAAACTTTGAGAGCATGAAATAGAAGTTCCAGCTGTAGTCGTACAGGGATACGGACTAAACCCAGGTGGATATGATTGATCAAACCATGAGACCAGAATGGCAGTAGTCGAGAAGGGTGTGAACTCTGGGAAACCATGAGAAGAAAAGGGCGGTCCTTAGCCATTGGCCCATGCTTGACACATTTTAGTCATTGTTTGTTTCAGTACTCTATTTTTCTTAACCATAGTAGACTATTGTTGAACTCTCTGACCCTGATTCTTGTGACTGCTTGCAACAGTTTCGATATCAGTTGTCAATGACATTTTTTCTTTGGATCTTGTGCTACTAGCTTACCACAAACTGACCACCTCAACTTTCTTCACAATTCAAAACAAAAGACACGTTAGAATGGACTCAGTCGGTCCTTATTATTATCATCATCATTTGTTTTTTCATTTTCTTCCTTTTTCAATTTTTTTTTCATTTTTTAATGGTGATCGAACCTAATGGGGGTTGCCTACGTATCATGTGGGAACATGAATAAGATCTTGCGTAGTTCGGGAAGATTAGGAATAACGGAAATAAACTAAATCTTTTTTTTTGGATTTTGATTTTTTTTAATTTCCGAAAGAAAGACTTATAAAGAAGGAAGAGTTTTTTTTCGATTTCGATTTTTTTTTGAATTTCGAAAGAAAAACTTCTAAAGAATAAAAGAAATATTTTTGATTTTTGGACTTTTATTTTGAATTTATGCAAGAAAGTTCTAAAATAAAAAAATATTTTTGAATTTTGAATTTTCTTTTCAATTTTTGAAAGAAAAACTTCTGAATAAGAATAAAAATATTTTTGGGATTTTTAGAAGAAAAAGAAAATATTTTTAGATTTTTAAAATTATGGTCTCAAAGAAAGACTTTTCTAAAGGAGGAAATAAAGAAAATATTTTTTGGGATTTTTTGAAAATTGTGGGCCGGAACCGATGAGGTTTGCCTACGTATCTCACATCCGGTGAGAATCAGATCTGCATAGATCGGACAGTTTTGACGGAATAGGAAAATATGACTTATTTTGATATGACTTTTCCTCTTTATTTTGAAAATTTCGGCAGAGTTTCAGGATAATTCAAATACCTACTTCTCACTCTCTTTTCTTGTTCTTTTTTTCTTTTTATTTTTTTGGGTTTTCTTTTTTTATTTTTATTTTCTTTCCCTATTCTAGAAGCCAGTCAACATGCAAACTGAAACAGACAGATACGCAAGTAGCACGTAAGATGCATTAGGATGGTCTTTTAATTTGGGTACACTTGTCCTAGACGGACCCAACTCCTGTGTTGAGTCCCCAAAGTCAAATGCACGTGATGCAAACAAAACGTTCCTACTAGGGATCCGGCATGAGACTATGTTATTATAGGTTTAAAACCTAAGTGTATTGTTCTAGACCTGGCTTACCCGAGCGGACAGCTCGAGCCGAGGGGGCAACGTACCAGAAATACAGAAGTTTCACCGGCTTTGCAACTTGTCCGAACCTCGTTCTAAAATTGGGATTTGACTCTAACAGAAAAGAAGTCACACGAAGTGCACACTTCCCAGATAATTTAGAAGACTCAGAGAGAAGAGAGTTTCGTAATAATTTATATACAGTTTAAACAATATCAAAGCGGTAAAAAACGACATTTAGCACATTAGGCTCAAACATGTAAAAAATCAGATAATAAATAAAGCCAAGTATAACAGTTATTCTAAGCTCGAATTTCTGAACCCTGAACCAGAAGTTCTGGGTTCTTGTCCCCAGCGGAGTCGCCAGAGTTGTCACACCTCCTTTTTACCACCCGAGGGGGGGGGGATATATGAGAAGTTTTCCAATTTAAGTGACAATAATCAAAACGGGATAATTTATTTATTTATCAGAGTCGCCACTATGGATAATTTATGGTGTCCCAAGTCACCGGTTTAAACTCCCGAATTGAGGAAGTTTGACTCTTATTTATGGTCTGCGAACACAGAAATCCGGGTAAGGAATTCTGTTAACCCGAGAGAAGGTGTTAGGTATTCCCGGGTTCCGTCGTTCGAGTACGGTCGCTTAACTATTAATAATTGGCATATTATCTGATTTAATATATATTTTTAACCTATTATCTTTTTAACTTTATAACCGCATTTAATTATTCTAAACCGCTTTTAGAATTTATGGAACTATTTCTTGAACAAGTTACGATTGTCGTGCACTTATTTGTTTTTGTACATGTTGTGAATCGCGGTACGGGAATTGTACCCACGATCTACAACATGTTTAAGTTTATTATTATTATTAGTTTTTGTGGCCGAGTCACATAAATGTACCCCCGAATATGGAAATTATGTATCACAACTACGTCATGAGAACCGTACTCGTAGCTGTGATAATTTTATTATAGAGCGTCTAAAGCAATCTATGCATTTAATTATTTTCTTAATCTTTGAGATTGTTGTGATGCCAAATTTATGAACAAGATATTATTGGGGGGCAAATAGGCTAGCTAACATGATCTATTACTTGGCCAGATTCCTTATGATCCAAAACCCGCCTTATAGCCCATTCTTATTCCTTGCCAAGAAAGAAACAATTCTAATTTTTCCATCTACACATTTAAAAGTAATTATTCAAGAACCAAGACTACATACATCACAATCGAAATAAAAATTAATTAAAGCAATTTAAATGAAAACTAAGACATGCTACTCAAACAACATCGAATCACAAATCAACCAACATGCGCACCAAGCCATCATGACACATTGAAACGAGAATAGAAAATTGAGAAATGGACCTTTTATTGATGAACGAAGCTGAAAATTGCAAATCAATCAGAATAACAAAGCAACGATCGTTGGACTGAAACGCCTAAATCGCGAACCGGAACCTCGAATAAGACCCTGCTCGACCGCGTCTAAACCACAACAAAGAGGGAAATCAAGTTAAGAACATTCAAGCTCTTGGACTTGCGAGCATAAAGGTCAGCGAGAATTGCACCACATCTTTGATAAATATAGCGAAGGTATACAATGGATGAACCAAGAGAAGATTCTGTTATTGTAATTTCGTAGTAGATTGTGCCATAAGATTTTGTAAGAAACAGGTGAGAGATTTATGGAAATGAAGTAAAAAAAAAAAAGAAAAAGGAAAAGAATGGACTACATAAGGAAATTAATCAAAGAATTGAAAGAATGGGAGTATAGGGGTAATGAGAATGACAAGAGCTTTTGGATTTGAAGGCTTCAAGGAAAGGGATTAAGAATTGGGTTTTTTGGGTTAAGGGGGGCTGCCGCCTTTTCAAGGAGGTGGGGTTTCGGCTGGGTTGTAGGAATGTTTTGTCTAAGTTAGTCTAGGTCTTCAAGAAGAAGGGTCCTTTTAAAGTGGTTTTATGGGTATTGAGCTTGGATCTATGGGCTAAGGGTAATTGGGCTTGAATTTAGGGAATTGGGTTAGACCATGTCCTTTGAGTTTGAATCTAGGCTAGGAAGACCAAATAGTACAATGTATCTATAAAATATAAAAATAACTCTAAATTAAAATAAACTAATATAAAATAAATACCAAAAGTGAAACTAATTTCTATATTTTCAAATGTTATAATACTATAAATATAAATATACTAATTGACTTTAACCTAAAGATAAAACATATTTTTTGTAATTTTTATTTTTGTTATAAAAATAAAGTAAAAGAGTCAAAACTACTTAGAATAGCGATACTAAACCTAAATTAAATATTTAGGCTAAATTGTGTAAAACCTTGGGGAGGGTCAAAATTACATGTCTATACTACATAGTTGGGGAGATGGTTCTATTGAAGGTTTCACCCATGAAGGCTGTTATGAGATTTGGGAAGAAGGGTAAATTGAGTCCTCGATTCATGCTAAGACAATGACGTTAGCTATGCCGGGTGTGCCACAGATAGAGTGGCGAGGTTTGACTGATTTTGTCCCTAGTAGGGTGATTTCGTTTTTGAAGGCCCAACGGATGGTTAGGAAAGGTTGTCTTTCATACTTGGCCTTTGTGAGGGATGTCAGTGCAGAGACTCCTTGTGATGATCCAAAAGGCCATCATTTGTTTTAAAATAAATTCTGTGTTCTGAGGTCTTAAAAACTCAGCATTACTTCGATTTGCGTGCGTAGTCCAGACGTGTAGCCAGATAGGCATTATGTGGAAATTTGTGAAAAATGATGAATTTTGATAGTAAAATGGATTTAAGTTGACCTCAGTCAATAATTTGGATTAACGGACTAGGACCCGTGATTTGACGGTCCCGGAGGGTCCGTAGGAAAATTTGGGACTTGAGCGTATGCCCGAAATCGAATTCCGAGGTCCAAAGCCCGAGAAATGAATTTTGGAAGAAAATTATTTTCTGAAATTATTTATGAGTTTTGGAAATAAAATGTGATTAAAACTTGATGATATCGGGCCCGTATTTTAGTTCCGACGCCCGATACAGGTCTTATATGTGATTTAAGATAAGTCTGTGAAATTTAGTAAGAAACAAATTTGAAACGACGTGAATCGGATCGTTTTTGAGAAAATTTTAAATTTGAAGTTGTTAAAAAAATTTCATGATTTTGATACTAAATTCATAGTTGTTAATGTTATTTTGGTGATTTGAATGCACGAGCGAGTCTATATGATGTTTTTAGGTTGGTGTGAATGTTTGGTTTGGAGCCTCGAGGGCTCGGGTGACTTTTGGATAGGCCACAGGATGAATTTTTGGACTTGAGGAATTACGGACTTCCAGCTGTGCATTGCAGGCCTGCAGGTTTCGCATTTGCGAAGCCTTGCTCGTAAATGCGAGTTCGCAAATACGAAGGCCTTGTCGCAAATGCGAACAGTGGCCCAGGCCAGCTACCTCGCAATTGCGATGAAATCTATCACAAATGCGACGCCTTCCCTCCTAGCCAGTAGTCGCAATTGTGACGCAATCTTCGCAATTCCGCACTCGCAAATGCGAGAACCTATTGTAAATGCGACCATAGAAGAGGTCGAGGTTCACAATTGCGAACCCTGGTCGCAATTCCCATATCTGCAACCTGCAATTTTTATACTTAGCCGAAAAACTCCCATTTTTCACACTCTTTCAAAACCAAAACACTCTTGGGCTATTTTTTAAAGACAACTCTTTTTCCAAATCGATTGTAAGTCAATTTTAACTCATTTTCTTCAATCATTAACATCTTTTCACATTATTTCAACTCAAAATCAATGATTTTCATTGGGGAAATTGAGTATTTTGGGTAGTACCTAAGTTTTTCAAAACATTGGGGATTTGGACCTCGATTTGAGGTCCGATTTCAAAACAAATTATATATTTGGGTTCGTGGGGGAATGGGTAATCGGGTTTTGGTTCGAGCCTTAGTTTTTGACCATGTGGGCCCGAGGGAGATTTTTGACTTTTTGGGTAAAACTTTGGAAAACTCATTTTTATGCATTAGAATTGATTCATTTAGCGTTTATTGATGTAATTAAGTAACTTGTGACTAGATACAAGCGAATTGGTGGTAGAATCAAGAGGTAAAGTGATAGTAGAGGTTTGAATTGTGTTCGTGGCATCGAGGTAAGTGTTTGGTCTAACCTTAGCTTGAGAGATTAGGAGTTGAGTCCTATTTGCTATGTGGTATTTGTTGAGTACGACGTATAGTCATGGTGACAAGTATCCATATGTTGGTGTCAAGCATGCCCGTGAGTCTTTTACTGTAATGTTATGACTCCGTTGGGGTTTATTGTGCTTCATAAGAGGATTATCATTATTGTTCCCTTGCCGGGATGTTATTACCATTTTTTTTCCCTTGCCGGAATGTTATTATCACTATTGTTCCCTTGCCAGGATGTTATTGAAATATTATTGTTCCCTTGCCGGGATTCTTTTATGATTGTTGTTGATTGGTAAATGGGATCGGGTGGCACGCCGTCACGGAAATATATGAAATGGGAGCGGGTTGCACGTATGCAACGAGATGTGTGAAATGGGAGAAGGTTGCATGCCTGCAACAAGATATGTGAAATGGGTGCGGGTTGCACGCCTACAACGAGATATGCGAAATGGGAGCAGGTTGCACGCCTGCAAAAAGATATGTGAAATGGGAGCGGTTTGCACGCCTGCAACGAAATATATGAAATGGTATCAGGTTGCACACCTACAACGAGATATATGAAATGGGATCGGGTTGCATGCCTGCAATGAGATATATGAAATGGGATCGGGTTGCACGCCTGCAACAAGATGTGAAATGAAAGTGAACTCTATATTTGTTTTCCCTATCCTTGTTAGTAATTGGATTCTAGTTTCTTTATGTTCCTCTTGATATTCTGTTGTTATCTGTTACTCCCCGCAGCATGTTTCCCCGCCCAATTTTAATTGTGATTATCTGTTTTGATTTTTGCCGTATATGAGTTAATTGTACAGGTTTATCTGGTAGTCTGGACCTAGCCTCGTCACTACTTCACCGAGCTTAGGCTAGACACTTACCAGCACATGGGGTCGGTTGTGCTGATACTATACTCTACACTCTTTTTGTGCAGATCCCAGTGTTGTAGACTTCAGACCATAGTGATGTTGCTGCCTTCAGTCTAACAGGCGACCCGTGGTAGTCCTGCAGACGTCCGCGGGCCTTGGTGTCACCTCCTATCTTTCCTTTATCCTGTTTCCTTTACTCATTTCAGAAACAATGTATATTTTATCTTTCAGACTTTGTATATAGTATTCTTAGACCGTCTGTGAAGCTGTGACACCAAATTTTGGGTAGAGTTGTATTTAGACTTCCGTAGTTTGTATTACGATTAATTATTAGATTTTGTCTTCTGCTTAATTATTTTTGCTATTAGCATGATATCTACTCATCACTGATAATGGTTTAAAACTAGAAAAGGTTAAGTAATTAGAATAATTTGGCTTGCCTAACTTTCACCAGTAGGCATCATCACAGTTCTAGAGGGTAGAAAATCCGGGTCGTGACAAGTTGGTATTAGAGCTCTAGGTTACATGGTCTCACAGTTCATAGACAAACTTACTATAGTATGAGTTATCGGTATGGAAACATCTGTATTTATCCCCCAGAGGCTATAGAGTTAGGAAAAACTTCACATTTATTATTTACTATCATGCAGTTTGGTTTCTCAATGCTAATTGATTTTCTACTATGTTCTTTTTTGTATATGGCGAGAATACACGCTTTCTCATCCACTGACCAGCAGTTCGAGCCCTCAGCAGTAGCTCCCACGAGGGGCAGAGGGAGAGGCCGAGACCGTTCTAGAGGCCAAGGTAGAGGCAGAGCTTAGCCTAGAGCAGCAGCACCAGCGGTGAAGCCTCAGGTTGACTTTGATGATGAAGTTCCGGCCCCGACAGTTCTGGTGGGCCCAACTCAGGTCCTAGAGGGGTTTATTGCTACCCCTGTACTCCAGGATGCTCTGGTCCGTCTAGTAGGCCTTATGAAAAGTGTCACCCGGGCAGGCTTACTTCTTGTAGCCCCATCCGTCTCTCAGGCTGGAAGAGGAGCTCAGACTCCTACTACTCGCACTCCGAAGCAGGTAGCTCCCTAGTTTCATACTCCAGCGGTTCAGCCAGTTGGAGCAGTTCAGCTGGGTGTGGTAGCTCAGACCAGTGATGGAGCAGCTATGTCTGCCGATGCTTTGTGGAGGTTGGACAGGTTCACCAATCTCTACACTACTACTTTCAGCAGTGCATCTTCTGAGGATCCCCAGGATTATCTAGACAGATGTCATGAGGTTCTCAGGAACATGGGGATCGTGGAGACCAATGGGGTCGATTTTGCTACTTTTCGCTTGTCTAGATCTGCCAAGACTTGGTGGAGAGATTATTGCTTGGCTAGGCCAGCCGAATCACCAACTTTGACTTATGAGCAATTTACTCAGCTATTTCTGGAGAAGTTTCTCCCTATCACTCAAAGAGAGATCTACCGAAGGCAGTTTGAGCATCTCTAGCAGGGTTCTATGACTATTACTCGGTATGAGACCAGATTCATTGACTTGGCCCGTCATAATCTTATCATACTTCCCACCAAGAGAGAGAGAGAGAGAGGGTGAGGAGGTTCATTGAGTGACTTATTCAGCTGATTCGACTTCAGATGGCTAAGGAGAATGGGAGCGAGATTTCTTTCCAAGAGGCGACCAATGTGGCCAGGAGAGTTGAGATGGTTCTATCGCAGGGAGGTGGTTAGGGGTCTGACAAGAGGCCTTACCATTCAGGACGATTCAGTGGTACCTCGACTGGAGGCAGGGATTCATATGGTAGAGGCCATCCTCCTAGGCCTTTTCAGTCAGCACTTCAGGTTTCTCACGCTGCTTCATGTGGCTGTGGTTCTCATATGCAGTATTCTGATCAGCAGACCTACAGTGCACCACCAGCCCCTATCAATGCACCATCACTTCAAAGTTTCCAAGGTCGTCAACCCCAGCAGTCGAGGACTTGTTTTACTTGTGGTGACACGAGGCACATTGCTAGATATTTCCCTCGAGCACCGGGCAGTTCTCAGCAGTAGGGTTCCCGTGCTATGGTTCAGGCACCAGGTGTTCCACAGCCCGCCCAGCCAACTAGAGGTAGGGGTCGAGGTGCTAGAAGTGGAGGTAAAGGTATTAGAGGTGGAGCTTAGGCCGCTATAGGTGGAGGCCAGCCAGTAGCAGGCCGTCTTAGAGGTGTAGTTCAGGGTGGTGGGGCCTAGCCCCGATGTTATGCTCTTCCATGTAGGCCCGAGGCTGATGCTTCCGATGCGGTTATCACAAGTATTGTTCTGGTTTGTAGCAGAGATGCTTCAGTTTTATTTGATTCGGGATCTACGTACTCCTTTGTGTCATCTTATTTTGCATCGTACCTGGTCATGCCTAGTGATTCTTTGAGTGCTTCTGTTTATGTGTCTACATCGGTGGGTGATTCTATTGTGGTAGACCGAGTGCATCATTCTTGTATAGTTGTGATTAGGGTTCTTGAGACTCGTGTAGATTTGCTTCTTCTAGACATGGTTGATTTCGATGTCATATTAGGGATGACTGGCTATCACCTTATCATGCTATCTTGGACTGCCATGCCAAGACTGTGACCTTAGCCTTAGTGGGTTTACCTCGTTTAGAGTAGAGAGGGACTCCTGGTCATTCTACTCGGAGTGTTATCTATTATATGAAGGCTCAGCGTATGGTCGAGAAGGGGTGTTTGGACTATTTGGCCTATGTTCGTGATTCTAGTGCTGAGGTTCCTTCTATTGATTCTGTACCTGTTGTTTGCGAGTTTCCTGAGGTAATTCCTTCGGACCTGCCAAGTATGCCGCCTGACAGGGATATTGACTTTTGCATTGATTTGGCTCTGGGCACTCAGCCCATTTCTATCCCGCCATATCGTATGGCCCCGCCTGAGTTGAAAGAGTTGAAGGAGCAGTTGCAAGACTTGCTTGAGAAATGTTTCATTAGACCTAGTGTTTTGCCTTGGGGTGCTCCAGTGTTATTTGTTAAGAAGAAGGACGGATCGATAAGAATGTGTATTGATTACCGGTATTTGAACAAGGTTACAATCAAGAATAAGTATCCATTGCTGAGGATTGATGATTTGTTTGATTAGCTTCAGGGTGCCAAGGTATTCTCGAATATTGACTTGAGATCTAGCTACCATCAGTTGAGGATTAGGGCATCCGATATCCCTAAGATAGCTTTTCGTACTCGGTGCGGGCATTATGAGTTCTTGGTGATGTCATTCGGGTTGACAAATGCCCCAGCAACTTTTATGGTGTTGATGAACCGAGTGTTCAGGCCTTACTTGGATTTGTTCGTGATAGTATTCATTGACGATATTTTGATCTATTCTCGTAGCCGGGAGGAGCGTGAGCAACATCTTAGAGTGGTTCTTCAGACTTTGAGGGATAGGTAGTTGTATGCTAAGTTTTCGAAGTGCAAGTTCTGGCTGAGTTTAGTTGCATTCCTAGGTCATATTGTATCGGCAAAGGGTATTTAGGTTGATCCGAAGAAGATCGAGGTAGTCAAGAACTGGCCTAGACCAGTATCAGCTACAGAGATTCGGAGTTTCTTGAGATTGGTAGGCTACTATCGTCAGTCTGTAGAGGGGTTTTCATCTATCGCAGCTGTCACACCTCTTTTTTCCGCGCCCGGGGGGCGCAGGGGGAGTTTTTTCCAATTAAAGGACAATCGAAACGGGATTTATTTATTTATTTCAGAGTCGCCACTTAGGAGATTTAGGGTGTCCCAAGTCACCAATTTTAATCCCGAATCGAGGAAAATAATGACTCTATATTACAGTCTGCGTACCAGAAATCCGGATAAGGAATTCTGTTAACCCGGGAGAAGGTGTTAGGCATTCCCGAGTTCCGTGGTTCTAGCACGGTCGCTCAACTGTTATATTTGGCTTATTTATCTGATTTTTAATACAATATGAACTTATGTGCAAATTTATCTTTTAACCGCTTTACTATTATTGTTTTAAAAGAAATGTGAACATCATTTAAAACACGTCTTTGGACTACGTCACATGAAATGCACCCATAATCCGGAACACATTTTATTTGATGTTTTGGGATCGGATTTGGGTCGCATGAAATGCACCCCCGAGCTTAAGAAAGTAAATTATTAAACACGCGCCTAAAGAGACTATCGCGTTATTATTTTGGGAAGGCCACGAAATTCACTAAGCGGCCCTCCTGAATTCTAAGTAATTTAAAACAAGTATTTACTGAGGGCCCCGTAATTTGTATTTTTATTCGGCGAGGCTCATCTCATTCTTATTTTTAAAGGATATCCTATAGCAACTACGTTTCTTGTCGTGTTTGTCTCTATCAATCGAAAGCAGTAGATAATCCTAATTAATTAATGCTTGCAAGTTATTTTATGACAGAATTCGGAAATGCTAAAATCAGGAACAAGGCTGCGCGCACAGTCAGTCGAATAAGTAGTCATGGGCCCAAATTCGACCCATGCGTGATGGGCCAAACCTGGGCCACTGCTTGCTCGAAGCAGGCCGGCTAGGCCTGTTTTGGTCTGAACTCGACCTTTACGGGGTTGATATTGCAAGTTTGGTATTCTTTGTCTTAACAGGTGGTTTACTAGTTATATGAGACCATCAATCCGAAAAAGGAAGAACTTAATCCAGGATGTACAGTGTTCATACTTGGTATACATATCAACATATACTGCAAAGTAAACTAGAATCTGAAATGCAACATATCTCATTGAACATATTATCACCTATCAGCATACATATGTAAGCTACCATTTAGCTAACTTATATTAATATACATTAGGCATATAGGCTGCTTCGATTGTCAATACAAGAATGAAAATTATCATACAATACATGATATCTAATATAACAGTATATATATGAAAATCAACTTCAAGTCTTTTTCCTTTCTTTTGCATTCATGCTCAATGTTCTAATTACATTTGATAGTGCCTTGGTTGTGTACCTGATGTAGAGGAACAGAAGAAGAAGGAAAAGGGTCAGCTGAGTAGCACACAGCAAACAACAGCAATCAGCAGATTCACAGCAACAACACAGCAACAAACAACCAGCCAATAATGATGAAGCTCAGCAAAGAGTCGAACAACAAATGGACAATCCCAGTAAAACAGAGTAGGAAATAACAGCCCAGAATGTTGAATGTAACAGCAACAGAAATCCAATGACCACAAGAAAACTTGGCAAACGACAGAAAAAGCAAAGCCACGAAGACAACCTGATCAAACTGGATTCTTACACAGTTTCTTCTAGGCAATACTCCTTCACAATGTTCTGAAATTTATTCCTGTTTTTTTCCTTTTCCAGTTTTCTTACTCATAGACTCTCTCAAGACTCAAAAATCAACCCCCTTTTCTAACGGATGGTCTCCTCTTTTATAGCCTAACCTTAACACTTTACAGTATGTTTTACAACTCAAAATTGCCCCCCCCATGTTGCTTTTCCACTCACTTGTTTTAAATAACCAAGCCCCCATGAAATCCCTGACAGCCCCTCTCTCTTTTTGGTTGTTAAAGTGTACTGATCACTTGTTTGTTTAAACAAAGTATGGGCAGTAGGAATATAATCTGACAGCACATGCTGTCCGATTATTTTAATTCCTTAAAGCAAACCATACACATGCTGCCCACAGTCCAAACCAAATGGCATTGTGTTTAAAAACCAAAATCTGAATCTGCCATTATAACCTTTCCCCTAGATGTTCTTTTAATTTAATTTGAACAAAATCAACAGGCAATACAATTCAGTTCCTAATGAGACTCAAATACGATCACAGCAGAAATAAGCAATACGAATCAAGTTGTTACCATTAACGATTGAAACTAATTGACGACATATATCGACTCGACTATATTAATCGTAACATATAACAATCAATCGTTCATATAAACAACACGTATAGAGTCCCGAATGACCTCAGATAAATTTGTTCAAACACTGGGAACTTATATGAATTAAACTCGCTTGACGATTAATCTAATTGATGAACACGTATATCACAGGGTATATTCAGAACACAAACAGAAGACAATTGGCCAAATAAAAGGCCTTTAACAGAGATGGAAGAAATCCGAATGAAAAATAACAAAATAACAAACAAACACAAAGAAATATGCTGACAACTTAATTAGAACCAAACAAAGAGAAAAGGAAACTTACTGAAAAAGTTTGAAATCAAACGGACTCAAATCAAACTCGACTTCGAACTTTTGAGGCCGAACAAACTTTAATCAGGGTGTTCTCACATGAGAACACCTTGATTAAGGTCTATTAGACCTCAAACCTATGTCCAAACCGGCCGGATTCCCCAAGTGCATGTGTTCTAAAGTCTGGATTTCCAGATCTGGATTTTTGGGAGTTGTGGGTAGATTCGGACCAAACCAAGTTTGGTTTGGTCACGAGGAAGGTCAGGGGAGTGTCTGGTATGAAGATGGGATGATTTGGCATAGATCCGGGTTCGACTCAAATCTTCAAATGAAGATTCGAGACGAACGAAAGTGATTCGAGGTTCGTGGTTAGTGGATTCGTGTTCAGGGTGGTTGGATGCTTTAGGGGTGTGAAGGGGGTGGTCACCGGCGTTCGTGCCGCCGGGTTTTGGTGGAAAGGAAACCAGGGCGGCGTTAGGGTTTGGGGGTTTCAGGGTTCGGGGAAGGAGATGACTGAAAGGGGGGGGGGGGGTTCGGATAGGGGGTGCGGGGTAAAGGGTCAAGTTTATATATGGAAGGGGAAGAGAGATTGGAGCCGTTAGATCAAGTGATCTGAACGGCTTAGATCTATTGGTGGGTAACAGGACGGGGTCGTTTGGTATGGGAACGGGGTCGTTTTGGTTTAGGTGAGGGGTTGGGTTAAACCGGCTAAATAGGTCGGGTCATGAGGGAACCAGGGACCGTTGGATCAATGAGGTTGGACGGCTCAGATTCAACTTGCCTGAAACGGCGTCGTTGAGGTGAGTTGGACAACCTGATCTGGACCGTTCCTTTGAATCAGATCAACGGCTTCAAATGGGGACGCCGATACGACGTCGTTTGAGTCCGTGCCTGGGCAGGCTGGGTTTGGACCGGGTCAGATCGTTGGTTTGGGCCTGTTTTTGTCTTATTTTTTGGGCCCAACTGATTTCAACTTCTTTTGTTTTCCAATTTAAAATAAAAATAAAAATAAAAATAATTAATAAAACAAATGAAATTAAAACAAATAACAATATGGCATTTCAACATAATTATCATACCAAGTAAGTTAAATCACAACCTAAAACGGACGATGCACGTATATTTATATTTTTTTTTTTCTCTTAACGCCACATATATTTTTTGTATTTTTGTTTGATAAGGACTAGATGCAAAATGGACAGACTCACAAACGACTAACAACACATGTCACGGAAAGATCGAAAAATTGTACAGCGAAATCATTTGTCACTATTTTTATTTTCTTTTGGAGCGATTGCTCGTAAAGCAAAAATCACGTGCTTACAGCTGCCCCTCTTTGCACGAAGACACGAAGGGTTTTCGCGCAAAGATAAGCGAGCGATTTTTGCCCGTCCGAATACTCCGTGTGAAGCATTTTTTGAAAAAGATTTGACCGAACCTTTGCTTCAGAGGTTTCCTACATATCCTGGGCTGAAACAGGAATCAGGTCAATGTAGTTCGGGAAATTTTGGTAGCTGGGACTACCGTGTGACTGTAGTGTTTGCTGTTGTTGTGCGCTGTTGTATGCTGCTGTAGGATGCTACTGCTCAACCGATCTCCCTATTACATTGCTCTAAAAGGAAAACAAGAAGCTAAGTTAAACTGAGGATCCTGAAATTTCATCCATCTTCAACTTGTTCTTGTTGCCTTGCTTTCTTGTCGGCTAATGCTTTCCTCCGACGCCTTTATTTTGTGAACTTGGAGATGATGCTGGTCCTTCACCTTTTCTGAATGTCAGTTCTCATCACTTTGCTTGATTTGCTGGGGACACGGCTTTCTTCTTTAGATCTTCCAATGGTTTCTTCAGTGGTATGGCTTTTCATCAGAATTGTTATACTGGGCATGCTACAACGTTCCCAAACTACTTCTTTTGAGACGCGTTCCTTCTTCCCTTTGAATGTGCGCTTGCTTTTGCAGTTGTCTGCTTCTTGGTGCTGGGGATTTTATTGTTTCCCGTTTGGGGATCTCTGTTGTAACCTTCTGTCTTCAGGTGGGGTGACTGATTCCAAAATCTAGAGCTGAATGTATTCCCGCATTATACTGGTGGGCGACCTAGAACTTAAATGTATTCCCGCATTATACTGGTGGGCGACCTAGAACTTAAATGTATTCCCGCATTATACTGGTGGGCGACCTAGAACTTAAATGTATTCCCGCATTATACTGGTGGGAGACCTAGAACTTAAATGTATTCCCGCATTATACTGGTGGGCGACCTAGAACTTAAAAGTATTCCCGCATTATACTGGTGGGCGACCTAGAACTTAAATGTATTCCCGCATTATACTGGTGGGCGACCTAGAACTTAAAAGTATTCCCGCATTATACTGGTAGGCGACCTAGAACTTAAAAGTATTCCCGCATTATACTGGTGGGCGACCTAGAACTTAAAAGTATTCCCGCATTATACTGGTGGGCGACCTTGAACTTAAATGTATTCCCGCATTATACTGGTGGGCGACCTAGAACTTAAATGTATTCCCGCATTATACTGGTGGGCGACCTAGAACTTAAAAGTATTCCCGCATTATACTGGTGGGCGACCTAGAACTTAAATGTATTCCCGCATTATACTGGTGGGCGACCTAGAACTTAAATGTATTCCCGCATTATACTGGTGGGCGACCTAGAACTTAAATGTATTCCCGCATTATACTGGTGGGCGACCTAGAACTTAAATGTATTCCCGCATTATACTGGTGGGCGACCTAGAACTTAAATGTATTCCCGCATTATACTGGTGGGCGACCTAGAACTTAAATGTATTCCCGCATTATACTGGTGGGTGACCTAGAACTTAAATGTATTCCCGCATTATACTGGTGGGCGACCTAGAACATAAATGTATTCCCGCATTATACTGGTGGGCGACCTAGAACTTAAAAGTATTCCCGCATTATACTGGTGGGCGACCTAGAACTTAAATGTATTCCCGCATTATACTGGTGGGCGACCTAGAACTTAAATGTATTCCCGCATTATACTGGTGGGCGACCTAGAACTTAAATGTATTCCCGCATTATACTGGTGGGCGACCTAGAACTTAAAAGTATTCCCGCATTATACTGGTGGGCGACCTAGAACTTAAATGTATTCCCGCATTATACTGGTGGGCGACCTAGAACTTAAATGTATTCCCGCATTATACTGGTGGGCGACCTAGAACTTAAATGTATTCCCGCATTATACTGGTGGGCGACCTAGAACTTAAATGTATTGAAATTGTTTCCCCGTTCTTCCGAGAAAATTTTCGACAATCGGCAGAAAATTTTCTGCCCCGGTTTTTGGTGACTTCCATGGCGGTGCATCTTGCTGCCATCATTAATCCTTTGTTTTCCTGCAGCAGACAAAAGGATTTAATCAGTTTTAATCGTGGTGGTAGAGGGTGCCTTTCTGGCGAGCAATTTTTCTCTCTTCCCCTTTTCTTGCTCTTTGTCCCCATAATTGGTTGGCGGGCAAAGTTGCCTGTTGGGGGTCTCTAGCCTGCTGGGGATTGGTTTTCAATTTATCCCCTTTTCTGCTTTCTTTTAAAACACATGATGTGGGAGTCTGCTTCTAACTCCCGAAACCACTCCCTTTTGGAGCTTACTTCTTCCAACATTTCCGAGCACAATCCCTGCATTGCCTGGGGCCGGCCTTTAAGACTGTTTGTATTACCCTGCATTGGATGAATTCCCCTTCGGTTTCTGGTAGTAAGCTTTGACAAATCCTTTAAAGACACATTTTAGGAAAAGAAATAAAGATATGGAAAAGAGAAAATCTTTCTGAACCAATATTTTGTGGGAGGAGACAATCAAAAGAACTTATCTGGAGGACACAACTGGTCCCCGTGATCATGACGTGCACCATAGATTCCCGACCCAGTCTATTTGTATCAATCGATTTGCCCGATGGTCTGACTTGCTGGGGATGATAAATGGATGTTCATCCTATTGCGAATGTGGTAGTTTTGCTGATCTGTTTTGTCGCCTCATAGTGCCCTTCGAGGGGTTTTCACTAATGAGACTCTCTCTTTTCTCTCATCTCCCGGCGCCTTATGGTGCCTGTGAAGGTTTTCACCAATAAGACTCTCTCATTTCATAGCCCTCATCTTACATCGCCTCTCGGTGCCTGTGAAGGTTTTCACCGATAAGGCTCTCTCATTTTATTTCTTTCGAGGAATCGGGGCGTTGTAGATACGACCCTCTCTTCTGGAGACTCCTTTGGCTATCAATTCATTCCCAGTCTTACGATCCTCTTCTTTGCTGGGGATTGGTGTATTATTCTCGGTCTTATTTGCCTGACTCGACATATTTTGAACATTGATCGGGAGGTCTTTTGGACGTTGAATGTTGGTTCTGGTGTGGAGTTAAAGAAAGGATATGAAAAAAATGAAAATAATTTGATGGGTGATGTGCTACAACTTTTGGAATCAAACCTTTGTTGGAATTTTAAAACATAATTTCTGCCCCAGGTATCTTGCTTGGGGAATTTATTTTTTATACTTATGTTGCGCTATGTGCGTTACGCACGCTTTACGCACACTATGTACATTATGCATCCTATATTCACTATGATGCATACTATGACCGAGCCGTGAGGCGCCTACGTATCCTCTTTGAGGAATCAGGTCAAACGTAGTTCCCACGGTTTTATATTCCTTGATTTTTCTTTTCTTTCTTTTCATTTTCTTTTCCTTTTCTTTTTCTTTTTCTTTTCTTTTCCTTTCTTTTCTTTTCTTTTTTTCGTATCTTTCCCATTAGTGATTCCAAAAGAGGGGTATTGAAAGAATTTGCTTAAGGCTCAAAGGGGGAAGCGAGGGTTAAAAGTGTTTGGATAGAAGAAAGAATTGCCTCCGTCATCTCATTATTCAACAAATGCCAAATACAAACAAATAAACCAAAATTGCCATAATTTAAAGAAATTACGCATAATATCTCTTGACTGCATCTGAATTGATAGCCATGTCGACACATCTACCTTCGACATCTGTCAAACACAAAGCACCATTGGCCAAGACTCTGGTCACGATATAAGGCCCTTGCCAATTTGGGGCGAATTTGCCTTTCGCCTCGACCTGATGTGGGAGGATCTTCTTCAATACCTGCTGCCCTACTTCAAACTTCCTGGGGCGCACCTTTTTATTATACGCTCTTGCCATTCTCTTCTGGTACAGCTGACCATGGCACACTGCTGCCAATCTTTTCTCATCTATCAGGCTCAACTGTTCCAAGCGAGCTTTGATCCATTCATCATCATCAATCCCGGCTTCAGCGACAATTCGGAGGGACGGAATTTCGACCTCCGCTGGTATCACGGCCTCAGTTCCATACACCAACAAATAAGGAGTTGTGCCTATGGAAGTCCGGACGGTAGTGCGGTAACCCAACAAAGCAAAGGGCAATTTCTCGTGCCACTGTCTGGACCCTTCCACCATTTTTCGCAGTATCTTCTTGATATTCTTATTGGCTGCTTCGACTGCTCCATTTGCCTTAGGACGATATGGGGTGGAATTGCGGTGTGTAATCTTGAATTGTTGGCATACCTCTTTCATCAGGCTGCTATTGAGATTCGCACCGTTATCCGTGATGATCACTTTTGGGATCCCAAATCTGCAGATGATATGGGAGTGAACAAAGTCCACCACTGCCTTCTTGGTTACCGACTTGAAGGTTTTAGCCTCAACCCATTTGGTGAAGTAATCAATGGTCACTAGAATGAACCTGTGACCGTTGGACGCTGCTGGCTCGATGGGCCCAATGACATCCATGCCCCAGGCCACAAACGGCCAAGGTGCTGACATCGTATGTAACTCTGTTGGCGGAGAATGAATCAAATCTCCATGTATCTGGCACTGATGGCATTTCCTCACGAAAGTGATACAGTCGTGTTCCATGGTGAGCCAATAACACCCTGTTCGAAGGATTTTTCTTGCCAATACATATCCACTCATGTGTGGCCCACAAACTCCAGCATGTACTTCTGCCATAACCGTTGTTGCCTGCCTGGCGTCTATGCATCTCAACAATCCCAGATCCGGGGTTCTTTTGTACAATATTCCCCCACTGAGGAAGAAACCATTCGACAAACGCCGGAGGGCTCTTTTTTGGTCTCCAGAGGTATGTTCTGGATATATCCCCATCCTGAGGTATTCCTTGATATCATAAAACCAGGGTTCGCCATCTGCTTCTTCTTCTATGGCGTTGCAGTAGGCGTGCTGATCACGGACCTGGATGTGTAGAGGATCAACATACATTTTGTCAGGGTGGTGCAGCATTGATGCCAAGGTGGCCAAGGCATCCGCAACCTCATTGTGAACTCTCGGGATGTGTTTGAACTTCACCGATCGAAATTGCTTGCTCAGATCATGCAAGCATTGTCGGTATGGTATGAGCTTTAGATCTCGTGTTTCCCATTCACCCTGAATTTGATGTACCAAGAGGTCCGAGTCTCCCAAGACCAAGACGTCTTGGACATCCATGTCGGCAGCCAGGCGCAGACCCAGAATGCAAGCCTCATATTCGGCCATATTGTTGGTGCAATAGAAGCGCAGTTGAGCCGTAACAGGATAATGCCGTCCTGTTTCAGAAATGAGTACTGCTCCTATTCCAACCCCTTTTGCGTTCGCAGCTCCATCGAAGAAAAGCTTCCAACCCGGTTCCTCAGGTAATTCCAACTCATTCGTATGCATCACCTCTTCGTCAGGAAAATACGTTCTTAAGGGCTCGTATTTTTCATCAACGGGATTCTCTGCCAAATGGTCTGCCAGTGCCTGGGCTTTCATGGCCGTCCTCGTTACGTAGATGATATCAAATTCTGTGAGCAGAATTTGCCATTTTGCCAACCTTCCCGTGGGCATAGGTTTCTGAAAGATATACTTCAACGGGTCCAAACGGGATATGAGATAAGTAGTATACGAAGACAGGTAGTGCTTCAATTTCTGAGCTACCCAAGTTAGGGCGCAACACGTTTTCTCGAGTTGAGTGTACTTGACCTCATGCACTGTGAATTTCTTGCTAAGATAGTAGATGGCCTGCTCCTTCCTTCCTGTGTCATCATGTTGCCCCAGTACACAACCAAATGAATTTTCTAAAACCGTCAGGTAAAGGATTAGAGGTTTCCCGGGCTTAGGCGGGACCAATACGGGTGGATTAGACAGATACCCTTTGATTTGGTCGAAAGCCTCCTGACACTCTGCCGTCCAACCTACTGCAGCATCCTTTCTCAGTAGCCGAAATATGGGCTCACAAGTTGCTGTGAGTTGAGCGATGAACCTGCTGATGTAATTGAGTCTACCCAGCAAACTCATTACCTCTGTTTTGTTCCTTGGCGGTGGCAAGTCTCGGATGGATTCAATTTTGGATGGGTCTAACTCAATCCCCCGTCGACTGACGATGAAGCCTAGCAACTTTCCTGATGGAACCCCGAATGCGCATTTGGCCGGGTTAAGCTTGATATCATACCTCCGGAGTCTTTGGAAAAATCTCCTTAGGTCTGCCACATGGTCCTCCTGACGCCAAGATTTGATGATCACATCATCGACGTACACCTCTATTTCTTTGTGTATCATGTCATGAAACACAGCAGTCATTGCTCGCATGTACGTTGCCCCGGCGTTCTTTAACCCGAACGGCATTACCCGATAGCAGTAGGTTCCCCATGGCGTAATAAACGCTGTCTTCTCAGCATCCTCTTCGTCCATTAGGATCTGATGATAACCCGCATAGCAATCCACAAAGGATCCGATCTCGCGCCCAGCGCAATTATCGATCAGGATATGAATGTTGGGTAACGGGAAATTGTCCTTGGGACTTGCTTTGTTGAGGTTGCGGTAGTCGACGCACACCCTGATTTTTCCATCCTTCTTTGGGACTGGTACCACATTGGCCAGCCACTCGGGATATCGAGTGACCCGAATGACCTTCGATTGCAACTGCTTGATCACTTCTTCTTTGATTTTTACACTCATTTCTGTTTTAAATTTCCTTAGTTTTTGCTTGACCGGAGGGTATGCCGGGTCAGTGGGTAGTTTGTGAACCACTAAATTGGTGCTCAATCCAGGCATATCATCATAGGACCATGCAAAAACATCTTTGAATTCCCTGAGAGTTTCGATCAATTCTGCTTTTGACATTCGGCTCAATGTGGATGCTAATTTTGGTCTCTTGGATGTTATCAGCGTCTCCTAGGTTCACAGCCTCAGTGTCATTTAGGTTAGGCTTGGGTTTCTCTTCAAATTGGCACAGTTCTCGATTTATTTCTTCGAAGGCTTCCCCTTCGTCACATTCGGATTCATTATCACAAACGACCTCTTGCATCATTGAGTCAGATTCAGATTGATTTATTAGACTAGGTCGAAGATCCGCTGTGCATGCCATGTCATTAGGACCAGTAAAAAGAGAACTGTTCAGAAAGAAAAAGAACAAAACAAGAAATTAAAATGGGACAAAAGAAAAGAACTTTATTAAATTTGCAGGATAAAAAGGGTTCACACTTTTACAAAACGAAAGTAAAATTGGGATTACACCCTTGAATAATCCGATCAAACAAACAAACAAACAAAACATTAATCAAAGCCTACTACCAAGACTCCCCTCGGACAGGAAGAGGAGTAACCGTCCAATTGTTGGTCTTGGCCTCAGGCCCCACAAATTGTATCTCTGCTCTGCTGGAACCTTCTCCAGCTTCCACCATACTGACATCCGCGAATAGCCTCTCAAAACTCTGATTCAGGTCTTCACTTATGCCGATCAAAGGTCCTCGAATCTTTGGGATCGCTGACCCCTTGGCACTAGCTTTAACAAAAGACCTTGAGAGGCGTGGTACTGGTTTAGGCAGAGACCAGACTCTCTTCTTCATTTTTCGCGCTTGCTTCCTGTCTGCTGCGGTTGGTTTGAACCCCAACCCGAAAGTTTCCAGATTCTTAGGAAGGGAGACAGGTTGGACTATCCCTTGAAGTTCAACTCCCAGGCCTTTTCCCGGCACAAACCCATTACCCAGCATTTCTGATATCATCATGACTGTTGCGGCAGCTACCCTAGGGTGCGGGATGATTTCTCCTTCAGAAATTTTGTTGGCCGACCCTGTATCGAGAATCTGGTAGACCCAGGGACCCTTGTCATCAGTGGTCTCTATGAAAGGCACAATGGTTCCGCCCATGGTGCATGTTGTATCCTCGCCGTGCAACACGACCTCTTGTCTTTCCCACTCGAACTTCACTGTCTGATGTAGGGTGGAAGGCACCGCTTTAGCTGCGTGAATCCAGGGTCGTCCTAACAGCAAGTTGTAAGATACCGTGGCGTCCAATACCTGGAATTCCATGGTAAACAGGACCGGGCCAATGGTTAGTTCAAGTACAACATCCCCCACAGTGGCTGTTCCGTTTCCGTCAAACCCTCGGACACAGATGCTATTCTCCCGGATTCTTCCACGGTCAATCTTTAACTGGTCCAGGGTGGATAATGGACAAATATTGGCGCTTGAGCCGTTATCCACCAATACTCGGGTTACCACCGAGTCTTCACATTTGACAGCTAGGTATAGAGCTTTGTTATGCTCCGTACCTTCCACCGGCAGGTCATCATCTGAGAATGTTACCCTGTTCACCTCGAAAATCTTGCTGGCAATGGTTTCCAGGTGGTTTACAGAAATCTCACTGGGTACATGGGCCTCGTTCAATATCTTTAACAGGGCCCGGCGATGTTCCTCGGAATGGAGGAGTAATGACAATAGTGAGATCTGGGCAGGTGTTTTTCTCAGCTGCTCAACCACAGAATAGTCTTGCACTTTCATCTTCCTCAGGAAGTCTTCAGCCTCTTCTTCTGACACTGGCTTCTTGGTTGCCACTGGGTTGGTTTTCCTTAACTCCACCGGAGCAAAACATCGACCTGATCGAGTCAGCCCTTGCGCTTCACAACTGACTTCTTCCACCTGTTTTCCTTGGTACGTCACCACTGCTTTTTCATATTTCCAGGGCACAGCCCTGCTGTCAAGCATTGGCAGTTGGACCACCGGCTTTATGGTCACCCGTTCTCCACATACCCCTTTCAACATGACTGCCGGTGTGGGCAGGATCCCTGGTATTACCAACTTGCTTGGCTCGGGTTTGCTTGCTATGACGGACGGGCTCTTCCCCCATATTACTACCGGCTTGACGCCTTCTTCCTGCGACTGTACATTTGTTCCTCCACTGGTTAAGACTTCTTTTGGGGCAGCCTGGATCATCATCACTGTTTGTGAGGGTTTTCTTAATTCTCCTCCCTCACACACCAACTCAATCATGTGAGTTTCGTGGTGCGCTGGCAGTGGGTTTTGGTTGATGTTAGGAGCCTCCGGTGTCTGGACCTCGATCTTATTGGTGTCAATAAGATCCTGTATGGCATGCCTTAACTTCCAGCACTTCTCGGTGTCGTGCCCGAGCATCCCTGAACAGTATTCACAACTGATTGAACGATCCAAATTCTGAGGCGGGGGATTTGGTTCCCGAGTATGGACAGGACTAACCAAACCCAATTGCCGCAGCTTGTGGAACACAGCGGTGTAGGTTTCTCCCAGTTCGGTGAAGGTTCTTTGCTTCCGCAACCTGTCATTTCTGGCATCTGGATTTCCCCGGAAACCTGCCCCTGAAGGATTTCTATATGCCCTTGGTGGAGGGCAAGTGTTTTGTGGTGGTGCATATATGTTCTGGGGAGCCGGTGCGCGCCATTGTGGGCGAACCGGAGGCTGAGTGTATACCTGGGCTTGGTGTACGGAACAATGTGGTTCTCGAGGTGGATAGAAATTTTGTGGTGGGTTGTATGGGTAGTTTGACCTGTGAGGCCTGGGTTGGTTGTAGTGCGGCCTGCCAGCCCTGGACCAACTGCCTGCCTCGATCGTGGCAACCTCTTCTTTCTTTCTTCTTAACGCACCTCCCGTGCCGCTTTGAATAGCCTGGGTTGTGGCCTTAAGTGCCGAATAGTTTAAGATCTTGTCCGACCTCAAACCTTCTTCTATCATGACCCCTATTTTGACCACCTCGTTGAAAGATTTTCCAACCGTTGTCACCAAGTGACCAAAGTAGGTTGGATCCAATGTCTGCAAAAAGTAGTCTACCATCTCTCCCTCTCTCATGGGAGGATCGACCCTAGCTGCTTGTTCTCTCCAGCGGAACCCGAACTCGCGAAAACTTTCCCCGGGTTTCTTCCCAGTTCTCAGTAACGTGAGACGGTCAGGAACTATCTCCAGATTGTACTGGAAATGACCTGCAAAAGCCTGCGCCAGGTCATCCCACGTGTACCACCTGCTGAAATCCTGCCTGGTATACCATTCCAGTGCAGATCCGCTCAGACTTTGGCCGAAATAAGCTATCAAAAGCTCATCCTTGCCTCCTGCCCCTCTCATTTTGCTACAGAATCCCCGCAAATGTGCCATGGGATCACCGTGCCCTTCATATAAATCAAACTTGGGCATCTTGAACCCAGCCGGGAGTTGGACATCTGGGAAAGGGCACAGATCTTTGTATGCCACGCTGACTTGATTGCCCAACCCGTGCAAGTTCCTGAAGGACTGCTCCAGGCTTTTGAACTTTCTTAACACTTCATCCTGTTCAGGGGCCTTAACCGGCTTCTCAACCTCTGCCGGTATTTCCAAATGGGGATTGTAAGCCTGTGGTTCCGGTGCGTGGAATGTAGGCTCAGGGGGATAGTATTGTGTATCGTGAGCCTGAAACAATGGCTCACTGGTCGTTCGCTGCAAAGGGGCTGATGCAGGTCCCACAAAAATGGGAATATTGGGTGTTGGGAGAGGTTGATGGGGTGGTGGAGCTTGGGAATCATGAGGGCTTCTTTCTTGATGATAGAGGGGATTTGGGCGGCTTGTGGAAGGGCCAGAGTGAGGGTACTCCGGCACGTGTCCCACTGTCTCAGGGCTCTTTTGCGTTTTGGCCAGGGCTAGCTGCATTGCATGCATCTCTAGTCCCATCCTTTCAATCTTTTCCATTGCCTCTTTTAGCAACTGGCTCATCGGCCTTTCTTCCTCATTACTATTCTCTGAAGTAGTCATGCTTGTTGCTACCGGTCCTTTGGATCTGGTTTGGTATGAATGTGTTGCCAGAATTCTTTAACAACTAACTGTCTGATGTCAGACAACAACAAACTTTGTTAGTGTTAGAGCTTAACAGATTTGATCATAACACATAGAGGATGCAATGCACCTAAGCAGTTAACCGTTTCTACATGCTTTGCTTCAATCCACATGCGTCATCCCGGTTTGTTCATTCGTCTCTTTAAAGTATTTTGCGAAACCCTGCGTTTTATTCTATTTACATTTTCTTTTTTTTTATTTATTGAAAGCGGTCGAATCTTATGGGGATTGCCTACGTATCACGTCCCCGCGTGAATCAGACCAGGCGTAGTTCTGCCTTAAAGCAAAGACACACAGTAATTCTTCTGGAGTCACTTAATTTCATTATCAAAATTTGCTATTACACAGTACTTAAATAAAAATAGCAGAAGTACAGACTCCACGGTTTTAAACTTGGTTTGATGAAAAGAAAACAACATATGGAAAAACAACCAAAGCCAAATAAACAGGACTCGACCAAAACTAATTCTCCAATTTAAGGGCCCGCGAGGCATCATTCGGCCTTTCCGCGGCTCTAGGTGTAAGGTCTCTTTGCAGGTTCTTCAACTCGCTCATAATCCGGCGGACGCAGCCCATGATGGAAACAAGGAGGGTCTTCCGAGGTGTTTGCTCACATGCCAAGCATTTCATGTAGATGTAATGCCCTATTTCATCAATCCTTGCTCGGATGTCATCTCTTTCACTGAGCAACTGCCTGATTTGTTGGTTTTTTAACCCCAGTGCCTGAGCATCGTCAGCAATTCGATCCTGAAACAACCCCATTTGTCTTTCCATGCAGGCCATTGCATCATAGCACTGTCTTCTGTCGGCCTGGGCGTCTCGTGCTTGTTTGACGATCCGATCATGTAGAGTGGAGCTCGTTTCCCTTAATATTCTGACGCTCATTTCATAATCCCTTATGACCTGTTGCAAATGCTGCTTCCGGGCCATTGCGTACTTTGCCCCTCTGACCTTCATCCTTGTTATGCAAGCTCTTGATTGTTCTAATTCTTCTTGGCCTTGGATGACCTGATTTCTCAAACTTGCTATCAATCTTTCATCAGAGCGACGCTTCTGTCGGTCAACGTTACTCTTACTGGCTTGGCGAAGGCGGGCCTTCAAGGTTTGGTTTTCTTGGGCTAACTTGTTTCTTTCAGCCTGCTCCGAGGCGACTTGCACATTGTTCTCAAATACAAGCCTTTCAACTTGTTGCTTTAGCTTCCCGATTTCGACCCGGTAACCTTTCTCCCTTTTTAACCATCCCCATTGCTCTTGTGAATCATTGGTGAAGTGTTGGACGTGGGCCCTTTTAGCAGGTCTTTGCCGAGTCTGAAACCTTCTTTCGAACCAAGCATCGTACTTTGGGTCTACCTCACCTTTAGCTAGCTCTCGTACCATGGTTTTGGGCTCCAAGAATCTACATTCATGCCACAGTTTTCTAATCTTCCCCTCGGGGAATATGACTCCCGGGCTTAATTCCAAGGCATGCTTGCTCAGATTTTCATCATTAGGGACTACTTGAAACCTGCCCAGTTGTCGTAATACCCGATGAGGGGCATATGGCTGGATGCTGCGAAGCCCCATTAAGAGAACATGACATTCTTCAGCCGACATGTAGATAACCTCAGTATCAGTCAACCAACCAAATGCCCATTCAATTTGGTCAGATGTTGTTGACCTTAACCGTGTAAACCATTCTTCGACACCTTCAGGAAATCTGGCGCCTGTCATGCGCTCCTTGAATCCGCTGATACAGTTCCTCTCGGTCAACCCGTGGTTCATGTATCCTACTCGGTGATGGAGGTGTTCCTGCATCCATAGCTGAAGTAACAGGTTGCAACCTTGGAAGAACTTGCCTCCTTCTCGGCATATAGTCAGAGCCCGGTAGATTTCGGACAAAATTAAAGGAACCACGGTACTATTGGTTCTTTTGATTGCCACGTCGGCCATCCCTACCAGACCTATCTCTATCTTTTTGTCCTTCCTTGGGCAGACCATGACTCCCAAGAATGCTGTGATAAAAGCCAAAGTACGTCTTGCTTCCCATTTGTTTCTGTTCCCGCCGTGAGTTAGCCCAAGGTTCGGTTCCTCGAAACCCTGCGGGGTCCCGTACCGCTGATACAAGAAATGGAGATCACAACACCCTCTCGACAAATCGTCATGTTGTACCTTCCGACTAATGCTTAGTAGATCCAGAAACGCATGCGGGGACACTGGCCTTGGCGAAAGCAAATATTGCCCTCTTAACTTCTCATTCAGTCCCGCATACCCGGCAACTTCCTCAAGTGTCGGTGAAAGTTCGAAATCAGCAAAACGGAATACATTGCAGGTGGGGTCCCAAAATGGTATTAGAGCTTCAAGAATATCTGTCCTCGGCTCAACACCCAACAAATTTACAAAACCTCCCAATATTCTTCCTATTACCCCTTTGCTATCGGCTTCCAAGTCATTCCACCACATGTGGAGTTGTAGAGGGACCTCGCTGAGGGCTGAGAATGGTTCATTTTGCTCTGTGTTCATCCTGCACACTTATTAGGGTGACCTTTTAGGTGAAAACAAAAACCTTTATTTTGCCTCTAACCAAAATCTTTGGACAAAAACAAAAAAAATTATTTATATACATGTGTATACATATATACATATATGCTTTATGGTATATCTTTTTTGGTAAAAATGGAAAAAGAGTTGGACCCGACATTTATTAGGGTGACCTTTTTTTTTTTTTTTTATATATATATATATATATATAATTTTTTTGTAAAATTTTCCCAACATTCAAAACCGGTCATCATGCATGTTTGAAGCAAATAAATGCACAAGCAGTGAGTAGGATGCATCAGGATGGCCCTTTTCTATTTCAGGTTGCTATTCCTAGACGGACCCAACCCCTGTGTTGAGTCCCCTAAGTCAAATGCACGTGATGCAAATAAACGCTCCTACTAGGGATCCGGCATGTGGCTTTGTTATACTAGGTTCAGAACCTGGGTGTTTGTTCTAGACCTGGCTTACCCGAGCGGACAGCTCGAGCCGAGGGGGGCAGCGTACCGGGAATACAGAAGCTTCACCGGCTTAGCAACTTATCCGAACCTCGTTCTAAATTGGGATTTGACACTATACAGAAAAGAAGTCATACGAAGTATGCCCTTCTTCATGATTTAGAAGACTCAGAAAGTATAGGGGTTTCGGCACAGTTTATATACAGTTCAAATAATATCAAAGCGGTAAAAGCAGCATTTAACACATTAGGCTCAAACATGTAAAAATCAGATAATAGATAAAGCCAAATAATAACAATTATTTTAAGCTCGAATTCTTAACCCTGAACCAGTGGTTCTGGGTCCATGATCCCCAGCAGAGTCGCCAGAGCTGTCACACCTCCTTTTTCCGCGCCCGGGAGGGCGCAGGGGAGTTTTTTCCAATTAAAGGACAATCGAAACGGGATTGGTTTAATTATTTCAGAGTCGCCACTTGGGAGATTTAGGGTGTCCCAAGTCACCAATTTTAATCCCGAATCGAGGAAAAAATAATGACTCTATATTACAGTCTGCGTACCAGAAATCCGGATAAGGAATTCTGTTAACCCGGGAGAAGGTGTTAGGCATTCCCGAATTCCGTGGTTCTAGCACGGTCGCTCAGCTGTTATATTCGGCTTATTTTTCTGATTTTTAAATACAATTATGAACCATGTGCAAATTTTATCTTTTAACCACTTTATTAATTATCATTATTAGGAATGTGAACGTCGCTTAAAACATGTCTTTGGATTGCGTCACATGAAATGCACCCACAATCCGGAACATATCTTACTTGACGTTTTGGGATTTGGATTTGGGTCGCATGAAATGCACACCCTAAGTCTTAAGAAAATAAATTATTAAACACGCGCCTAAAAAGACTATCGCGTTATTATTTTTGGAAAGGCCACGGAATTCACTAAGCGGCCCTCCTGAATTCTAAGTAATTTAAAACAAGTATTTACTGAGGGCCCCGCAATCTGTGTTTTTATTCGGCGAGGCTCATCTCATTCTTATTTTTAAAGGATATCCTATAGCAACTACGTTTCTTGTCGTGTTTGTCTCTATCAATCGAAAGCAGTAGATAATCCTAATTAATTAATGCTTGCAAGTTATTTTATGACAGAATTCGGAAATGCTAAAATCAGGAACAAGGCTGCGCGCACAGTCAGTCGAATAAGTAGTCATGGGCCCAAATTCGACCCATGCGTGATGGGCCAAACCTGGGCCACTGCTTGCTCGAAGCAGGCCGGCTAGGCCTGTTTTGGTCTGAACTCGACCTTTACGGGGTTGATATTGCAAGTTTGGTATTCTTTGTCTTAACAGGTGGTTTACTAGTTATATGAGACCATCAATCCGAAAAAGGAAGAACTTAATCCAGGATGTACAGTGTTCATACTTGGTATACATATCAACATATACTGCAAAGTAAACTAGAATCTGAAATGCAACATATCTCATTGAACATATTATCACCTATCAGCATACATATGTAAGCTACCATTTAGCTAACTTATATTAATATACATTAGGCATATAGGCTGCTTCGATTGTCAATACAAGAATGAAAATTATCATACAATACATGATATCTAATATAACAGTATATATATGAAAATCAACTTCAAGTCTTTTTCCTTTCTTTTGCATTCATGCTCAATGTTCTAATTACATTTGATAGTGCCTTGGTTGTGTACCTGATGTAGAGGAACAGAAGAAGAAGGAAAAGGGTCAGCTGAGTAGCACACAGCAAACAACAGCAATCAGCAGATTCACAGCAACAACACAGCAACAAACAACCAGCCAATAATGATGAAGCTCAGCAAAGAGTCGAACAACAAATGGACAATCCCAGTAAAACAGAGTAGGAAATAACAGCCCAGAATGTTGAATGTAACAGCAACAGAAATCCAATGACCACAAGAAAACTTGGCAAACGACAGAAAAAGCAAAGCCACGAAGACAACCTGATCAAACTGGATTCTTACACAGTTTCTTCTAGGCAATACTCCTTCACAATGTTCTGAAATTTATTCCTGTTTTTTTCCTTTTCCAGTTTTCTTACTCATAGACTCTCTCAAGACTCAAAAATCAACCCCCTTTTCTAACGGATGGTCTCCTCTTTTATAGCCTAACCTTAACACTTTACAGTCTGTTTTACAACTCAAAATTGCCCCCCCCATGTTGCTTTTCCACTCACTTGTTTTAAATAACCAAGCCCCCATGAAATCCCTGACAGCCCCTCTCTCTTTTTGGTTGTTAAAGTGTACTGATCACTTGTTTGTTTAAACAAAGTATGGGCAGTAGGAATATAATCTGACAGCACATGCTGTCCGATTATTTTAATTCCTTAAAGCAAACCATACACATGCTGCCCACAGTCCAAACCAAATGGCATTGTGTTTAAAAACCAAAATCTGAATCTGCCATTATAACCTTTCCCCTAGATGTTCTTTTAATTTAATTTGAACAAAATCAACAGGCAATACAATTCAGTTCCTAATGAGACTCAAATACGATCACAGCAGAAATAAGCAATACGAATCAAGTTGTTACCATTAACGATTGAAACTAATTGACGACATATATCGACTCGACTATATTAATCGTAACATATAACAATCAATCGTTCATATAAACAACACGTATAGAGTCCCGAATGACCTCAGATAAATTTGTTCAAACACTGGGAACTTATATGAATTAAACTCGCTTGACGATTAATCTAATTGATGAACACGTATATCACAGGGTATATTCAGAACACAAACAGAAGACAATTGGCCAAATAAAAGGCCTTTAACAGAGATGGAAGAAATCCGAATGAAAAATAACAAAATAACAAACAAACACAAAGAAATATGCTGACAACTTAATTAGAACCAAACAAAGAGAAAAGGAAACTTACTGAAAAAGTTTGAAATCAAACGGACTCAAATCAAACTCGACTTCGAACTTTTGAGGCCGAACAAACTTTAATCAGGGTGTTCTCACATGAGAACACCTTGATTAAGGTCTATTAGACCTCAAACCTATGTCCAAACCGGCCGGATTCCCCAAGTGCATGTGTTCTAAAGTCTGGATTTCCAGATCTGGATTTTTGGGAGTTGTGGGTAGATTCGGACCAAACCAAGTTTGGTTTGGTCACGAGGAAGGTCAGGGGAGTGTCTGGTATGAAGATGGGATGATTTGGCATAGATCCGGGTTCGACTCAAATCTTCAAATGAAGATTCGAGACGAACGAAAGTGATTCGAGGTTCGTGGTTAGTGGATTCGTGTTCAGGGTGGTTGGATGCTTTAGGGGTGTGAAGGGGGTGGTCACCGGCGTTCGTGCCGCCGGGTTTTGGTGGAAAGGAAACCAGGGCGGCGTTAGGGTTTGGGGGTTTCAGGGTTCGGGGAAGGAGATGACTGAAAGGGGGGGTTCGGATAGGGGGTGCGGGGTAAAGGGTCAAGTTTATATATGGAAGGGGAAGAGAGATTGGAGCCGTTAGATCAAGTGATCTGAACGGCTTAGATCTATTGGTGGGTAACAGGACGGGGTCGTTTGGTATGGGAACGGGGTCGTTTTGGTTTAGGTGAGGGGTTGGGTTAAACCGGCTAAATAGGTCGGGTCATGAGGGAACCAGGGACCGTTGGATCAATGAGGTTGGACGGCTCAGATTCAACTTGCCTGAAACGGCGTCGTTGAGGTGAGTTGGACAACCTGATCTGGACCGTTCCTTTGAATCAGATCAACGGCTTCAAATGGGGACGCCGATACGACGTCGTTTGAGTCCGTGCCTGGGCAGGCTGGGTTTGGACCGGGTCAGATCGTTGGTTTGGGCCTGTTTTTGTCTTATTTTTTGGGCCCAACTGATTTCAACTTCTTTTGTTTTCCAATTTAAAATAAAAATAAAAATAAAAATAAAAATAATTAATAAAACAAATGAAATTAAAACAAATAACAATATGGCATTTCAACATAATTATCATACCAAGTAAGTTAAATCACAACCTAAAACGGACGATGCACGTATATTTATATTTTTTTTTTTCTCTTAACGCCACATATATTTTTTGTATTTTTGTTTGATAAGGACTAGATGCAAAATGGACAGACTCACAAACGACTAACAACACATGTCACGGAAAGATCGAAAAATTGTACAGCGAAATCATTTGTCACTATTTTTATTTTCTTTTGGAGCGATTGCTCGTAAAGCAAAAATCACGTGCTTACAGCAGCCCCGATGACCAGGTTGACCCAGAAGGGTGCCCAGTTTAGATGGTCGGACGAGTGTGAGTCGAGCTTTCAGTAGCTCAAGATAGCTCTGACTAGGACACCCGTGTTGGTTTTGCCTACATGTTCAGGGCCTTATACAGTTTATTGTGATGCATCTCGTATTGGGCTTGGTGTGGTGTTGATGTAGCATGGCAAGGTCATTGCCTATGGTTTGCGGCAGTTGAATATTCATGAGAAGAACTAACCGATTCATGATTTGGAGTTGGCAACCATTGTTCACGCGTTGAAGATTTGGAGGCATTATCTGTATGGCGTGGCATGTGAGGTATTCATGGATCATAAGAGTCTGCAATATTTGTTCAAGTAGAAGGATCTAAATTTGAGACAGAGAAGGTGGTTGGAGCTATTAAAGGACTATGATGTCACCATCTTATATCCTCTGGGAAAGGCCAATGTGGTGGTCGATGCTTTGAGTAGGAAGTCAGCCAGTATGGGCAGTCTTGCTTATATTCCGGTCGGTGAGAGACCGCTTGCTTTGGATGCTCAGGCTTTGGCCAATCAATTCGTGAGGTTGGATATTTCTGAGCCTAGCCGTGTGTTAGCTTGCACAGTCGCTCGTTCTTCTTTATTGGAGCGTATCCGAGATCGGCAGTATGATGATCCCCATTTGTGTGTCCTTAGAGACACGGTGCAACACGGAGGTGCCAAGTAGGTTACCTTAGGTGATGATGGAGTTTTGAGATTTCAAGGTCGAGTTTGTGCGCCTAATGTGGATAAGCTTCGGGAGTTGATTTTAGAGAAGGCCCACAGTTCCCGGTACTCTATTCATTCGGGCGCCGCGAAGATGTATCAGGATTTGCGGCAACATTATTGGTGGAGAAGAATGAAGAAGGACATTGTTGCATATGTGGCTCGGTGTTTGAACTGTCAGCAGGTTAAGTATGAACATCAAAAGCTGGGTGGTTTGTTTGAGAGGATTGAGCTTCCCGAGTGGAAGTGGGAGTGGATCACTATGGACTTCATTGTTGGACTCCCATGGACTCAGAGGAAGTTCGACGCAGTATGAGTTATTGTTGATAGGCTGACCAAGTCAGCACATTTCATTCCTGTAGCAGTCTCCTACTCTTCCGAGAGGTTAGCTGAGATCTATATCCGGGAGATTGTTCGCCTTCATGGTGTGCCCGTGTCCATCATTTCGGACCGAGGTACGCAGTTTACCTCACATTTCTGGAGAGCAGTTCAGCGAGGGTTGGGCACATCGTTTCATTCTCAGACGGACGGGCAGTCCAAGCGGACCATTCAGATTTTGGAGGATATGCTCTGAGCTTGTGTCATTGACTTTGGAGGCTCGTGGGATCGGTTTTTGCCTTTAGCGGAGTTTTCCTACAACAACATCTATCAGTAGAGTATCCAAATGGCTCCTTATGAGGCTTTGTATAGTAGGTGATGTCGTTCGCCAGTTGGATGGTTTGAGCCGGGAGAGGCTCGGTTGTTGGGTACGGATCTAGTACATGATGCCTTGGACAAGGTCAGGATCATTCAGGATAGGCTTCGTACAGCTCAGTCCAGGCAAAAGAGTTATGCCGACCGCAAGGTTTGTGATTTGGTTTTCATGGTCGGTGAGCGGGTATTGCTTCGAGTGTCGCCTATGAAGGGCTTGATGAGGTTTGGGAAGAAGGGCAAGCTTAGCCCTAGGTTCATTGGCCTGTTTGAGATTCTTGATAGAGTGGGAGAGGTGTCTTATAGACTTGCGTTGCCGCCACGTTTATTAGCCGTGCATCCAGTATTTCATGTGTCCATGCTTCAGAAATATCACGACGATCCATCCCACGTGTTAGATTTCAGCACTGTCCAATTGGACAAGGACTTGTCTTACGAGGATGAGCCGATAGCTATTCTAGACCGACAACTTCGTCAGTTAAGATCAAAGAGTTTTCCTTCTGTTCGTATTCAGTGGAGAGGTCTGCCTGCTGAGGCATCGACCTGGGAGTTCGAGTCCGATATGCGAAGCTGTTATCCCCATCTTTTCTTCGACTCAGGTACTTCCTTCTTATGTCCGTTCGAGGACAAACGACTGTTTTAGAGGTGGAGAATGTGATGACTCAAAAGGTCATCACTTGTTTTAAAATGAATTCTGCATTCTGAGGCCTTAAAACCTCTTTCAGTATCACCTCGATTTGCGTGCGTAGTCCGGGAATGTAGCCAGATAGGCATTTTGTGGAAATTTGTGAAAAGTGATGAATTTTGATTGAAAAATGGATTTAAGTTGCCCTCGGTCAACATTTTAGGTAAACGGACCCGGACCCATGTTTTGATGGTCCCGGAGGGTCCGTAGGAAAATATGGGACTTGGGCGTATGCCCGAAATCGAATTCCGAGGTCCCAAGCCCGAGAAAAGAATTTTTGAAGAAAATTGTTTTCTGAAATTATTTATGAGTTTTGGAAATGAAATGTGATTAAAACTTGATAGTATTGGGCCCGTATATTGGTTCCGGTGCCCGATATAGGTCTTATATGTCATTTATGATAAGTCTGTGAAATTTGGTAAGAAACGGACTTGAAATGACGTGAATCGGATCGTTTTTGAGAAAATTGAAATTTGAAGTTCTTAAGAAAATTTCATGATTTTGATGCTAAATTCATAGTTGTTACTATTATTTTGGTGATTTGAATGCACAAGCGAGCCCGTATGATATTTTTAGGTTGGTGTGCATGTTTGGTTTGGTGCCCCGAGGGCTCGGGTGACTTTTGGATAGGCCACGAGATGAATTTTTGGACTTGAGGAATTGCAGACTTTCAGTTGTGCGTTGCAGGCCTGCAGACTTTGCATTTGTGAAGCCTGGCTCGCAAATGCGAAGGCCTTGTCACAAATGCGAACAATGGCCCAGGCCAGCTACCTCGCAATTGCGAGGAAATCTATCCCAAATGCGATGCCTTCCCTTCTAGCTAGTAGTCGCAATTGCGACACAATCTTCGCACTTCCCCACTAGCAAATGCGAGAACCCCATTGCAAATGCGACCATAGCAGAGGTCGGGGTTCGCAGTTGCAAACCCTGGTCGCAATTCCCATATCTGCATCCTGCAATTTTTATACTTAGCCGAAAAACTTCCATTTTTCACACTCTTTCAAAACCAAAATACTCTTGGGCGATTTTTCAAAGACAACTCTTCTTCCTAATCGATTGTAAGCCAATTTTAACTCGTTTTCTTCAATCATTAACATCTTTTCACATGATTTCAACTTAAAATCAATGATTTTCATTGGGGAAATTGAGTGTTTGGGTAGAACCTAGGTTTTCAAAAAATTGGGGATTTGGACCTCGATTTGAGGTACGATTTCAAAATAAATTATATATTTGGGTTCATGGGGGAATGAGTAATCAGGTTTTGGTTCGAACGTCGGGTTTTGACCATGTGGGTCCGGGGGCAATTTTTGACTTTTTGGGTAAAACTTTGGAAAACTCATTTTTATGCATTAGAATTGATTCATTTAGCATTTATTGATGTAATTAAGTAACTTGTGGCTAGATACGAGCGAATTGGTGGTGGAATCAAGAGGTAAAGCGATAGTAGAGGCTTGAATTATGTTCGTGGCATCGAGGTAAGTGTTTGGTCTAACCTTAGCTTAAGGATTAGGAGTCGAGTCTTATTTTCTATGTGGTATTTGTTGAGTACGACGTATATGCATGGTGACGAGTATCTACACGTTAGTGTCAAGAATGCCCGTGAGTCTTGTATTGTAAATGTTATGACTCCGTTGTGGTTTATTGCACTTCATAAGAGGATTATCATTATTGTTCCCTTGCTGGGATGTTATTACCATTTTTGTTCCCTTGCCGGGATGTTATTATCACTATTGTTCCCTTGCTGGGATGTTATTTAAATATTATTATTCCCTTACCGGGATTCTTTTGTGTTTGTTGTTGATTGGTAAATGGGATCAGGTGGCACATCGCCACTAAAATATATGAATTGGTGGTGGAATCAAGAGGTAAAGCGATAGTAGAGGCTTGAATTGTGTTCGTGGCATCGAGATAAGTGTTTGGTCTAACCTTAGTTTGAGGCATTAGGAGTCAAATCCTATTTTCTATGTGATATTTGTCGAGTACGACGTATAGGCATGGTGACGAGTATCTACACATTGATGTCAAGCATGCCCGTGAGTCTTGTATTGTAATTGTTATGACTCCGTTATGGTTTATTGCACTTCATAAGAGGATTATCATTATTGTTCCCTTGCTGGGATGTTATTCCCATTTTTGTTCCCTTGCCGGGATGTTATTGTCACTGTTGTTCCCTTGCTGGGATGTTATTGAAATATTATTGTTCCCTTGCCGGGATTCTTTTGTGTTTGTTGTTGATTGGTAAATGGGATCGGGTGGCACGCCGCCACTGAAATATATGAATTGGTGATGGAATCAAGAGGTAAAGCGATAGTAGAGGCTTGAATTGTGTTCGTGGCATCGAGGTAAGTGTTTGGTCTAACCTTAGCTTGAGGGATTATAAGTCGAGTCTTATTTCCATGTGGTATTTGTTGAGTACGACGTATAGGCATGGTGACGAGTATCTACACGTTGGTGTCAAGCATGCCCGTGAGTCTTGTATTGTAATTGTAATGACTCCGTTGTGGTTTATTGCGCTTCATAAGAGGATTATCATTGTTGTTCCCTTGCTGGTTGTTATTACCATTTTTGTTCCCTTGCCGGGATGTTATTATCACTATTGTTCCCTTGCTGGGATGTTATTGAAATATTATTGTTCCTTTGCCGGGATTCTTTTGTGTTTGTTGTTGATTGGTAAATTGGAGCGGGTTGCACGCCTGAAACGAGATGTGTGAAATGGGAGCGGGTTGCACACCTGCAACAAGATATGTGAAATGGGATCGGGTTGAACACCTGCAACGAGATATGTGAAATGGGAGCGGGTGGCACTAAAATGGGATCGGGTTGCACGCCTGCAACGAGATATATGAAATGGTATCGGGTTGCACACCTACAACGAGATATATGAAATGGGATCGGGTTGCACGCCTGCAATGAGATATATGAAATGGGATCGGGTTGCACGCCTGCAACAAGATGTGAAATAAAAGTGAACTCTTCTTTTGTTTTCCCTATCCTTGTTAGTAATTGGATTCTGGTTTCTTTTTGTTCCTCTAGATATTCTGTCGTTATCTGTTATTCCCCGCAGCATGTTTCCCCGCCTAATTTTAATTGTGATTATCTGCTTCGATTTCTGCTGTATATGATTTAATTGCACAGGTTTATCTGGTAGTCTGGTCCTAGCCTCGTCACCACTTTGTCGAGTTTAGGCTAGACATTTACCAACACATGGGGTCGGTTATGTTGATACTGCACTCTGCACTCTTCTGTCTAGATCCTAGTGTTGTAGACTTCGGACCGCAGTGAGGTTACTGCCTTCAGTCCAACATGCGACCCGAGGTAGTCCTGCAGGTGTCTGCAGGCCTCAGCGTCACCTCCTATATTTCCTTTATCCTCTTTCCTTTACTCATTTCAGATACAATGTATATTTTATCTTTCAGACTTTGTATGTAGTATTCTTAGACCGTCTATGAAGCTGTGAATCCAAATTCTGGGTAGAGTTGTATTTAGACTTCCGCAGTTTGTATTACGATTAATTATCAGATTTTGTCTTTCGCTTAATTATTTTCGCTATTTGCATGATATCTACTCATCACTAATAATGGTTTAAAATTGGAAAAGGTTAAGTAATTAGAATAATTTTGCTTGCCTACTTTCACCAGTTGGCGCCATCACGGCTCTAGAGGGTGGGAAATCCGGGTCGTGACACTCCTAGTATTGATTCTGTTCCCGTAGTGAGGGATTTTCCCGATATGTTTCCTTCAGACCTACCGGGCATGCCACCAGATAGGGATATTGATTTTGGTATTGATCTGTTGCCGGACACTCAGCCCATTTCTATTCCACCATATCGTATGGCACCGGCAGAGTTGAAAGAACAGCTTCAGGAACTATTTGATAAGGGATTTATTCGGCCTAGTATGTCGCTTTGGCGTGCGCCTGTTCAATTTATGAAGAAGAAGGATGGAACGATGAGTATGTGCATTGATTACAGGCAGTTTAAAAAAGTTACACTCAAGAACAAGTATCCTTTGCCTCGTATCGATGATTTATTTGACCAGCTTTAGAGAGCGAGAGTGTTCTCCAAGATTGATCTCTATTCAGGATATCACCAGTTGAAGATCAGAGACTCGGATATTCTTAAAGCAACCTTCAGGACCTGATATGGTCATTATGAGTTCCTTGTGATGTCTTTTGGGCTAACCAATGCACCAACAACGTTCATGCATTTGATGAACATCGTGTTTTGGCCTTATCTCGACTCGTTTGTGATTGTTTTCATTGATGATATTTTGGTATACTCGCGTAGTCAGGAGGAGCACGCGGAGCATTTGAGAATTGTGTTGTATAGGTTGAGGGAGGAGAAACTTTATGCAAAGTTCTCTAAATGTGAGTTTTGTCTCAGTTCAGTGGCTTTCATGGGGCACGTGGTGTCCAGTGTGGGTATTCAGGTTGATCCGAAGAAGATAGAGGCAGTTCAGAGTTGGCTCAGACCGTCTTCAGCCATAGAGATTCGCAGCTTTCTTGGTTTGGCGGGCTATTATTATCGGTTCGTTAAGGGATTTTCATTTATTGCATCACCCTTGACCAAATTGACTCAAAAGGGTGCTCCGTTCAAGTGGTCGGATGAGTGTGAGGCGAGCTTTCAGAAGCTCAAGACTACTTTGACCATAGCTCCAGTGTTAGTTTTGCCATCAGCTTCAGGTTCATATACCGTATATTGTGATGCTTCGAGAGTTGGTATTGGGTGTGTGTTGATGCAGGAGGGCAGAGTGATTGCTTATGCTTCTCTTCAGTTGAAGCCCCATGAGAAGAATTACCCTGTTCATGATCTAGAGTTGGCTGCCATTATTCACACGTTGAAGATTTGGAGGCATTATCTCTATGGTGTGTCTTGTGAGGTGTTTACTGATCATCGTAGCCTCCAACAGTTGTTTAAACAGAAGGATCTCAATTTGAGGCAGCGAAGATAGTTGGAGCTGCTAAAGGACTATGATATTACTATCTTGTACCATCTGGGAAAGGCCAATGTAGTGGCCGATGCCTTGAGTAGGAAGCGGTGAATATGGGCAGTTTGGCATATTTTCCTATTGGGGAGAGACCTCTGGCAGTTGATGTTCAGGCCTTGGCCAATCGGTTCGTGAGGTTGGATATTTTGGAGGCCAGTCGGGTATTAGCTTGTGTGATTTCTCGGTCTTTATTATTCGATCGCATCAGAGAGTACCACTACGATGATCCCCATTTGCTTGTCCTTATGGACAAAGTTCAACACGATGATGCCAGAGATGTGACTATTGGTGATGACGGAGTATTGAGAATGTAGGGCCGGATATGTGTTCCCAATGTGGATGGGCTTCGGGAGTTGATTCTAGAGGAGGCTTATAGCTCGCGGTATTCCATCCATCCGGGTACCGCAAAGATGTTTCAAGATTTGAGAAAGAACTATTGGTGGAGGAGAATAAAGAAGGATATAGTGGGATTTGTAGCTCGGTGTCTCAATTGTCAGCAAGTGAAATATGAGCAAAAGAGACCTGGTGGCTTGCTTCAGTAGATAGATATTCCAAAGTCGAAATGGGAGCGGAACAGCATGGACTTTGAAGTTGGGCTCCCACATACTTTGAAGAAGTTCGACGGTATTTGGGAGATTGTGGATCGGCTGACCAAGTCCGCGCACTTCATTCCGATGTGTACTACCTATCCTTCAGAGCGGTTAGTTGGGATTTATACCCGAGAGATTGTTCGCCTGCATGGGGTTCTAGTTTCCATCATTTCAGATAAAGGCACTCAGTTCACTTTGCAGTTTTGGAGAGCCGTGCAGAAAGATGGGTACTCAGGTTGAGTTGAGCACAACTTTTCACCCTCAGATGGACGGGTAATCCGAGCACACTATTCAGATATTGGAGGACATATTGCACGCTTGTGTCATTTATTTTGGAGGGTCATGGGATCGGTTTCTACCGCTCGCGGAGTTTGCATTTAACAAGAGTTATTAGTAGAGTATTCAAATTGCTCCATGTGAACCTTTATATGGCAGACGATGTAGGTCTCCAGTTGGTTGGTTTGAGCCTGACGAGGCTAGGCTTTTGGGTACAGACTTGGTGCAGGATGCTTTAGACAAGGTGAAGTTGATTCAGGAGCGGCTTCGTACAGCGCAGTCGAGACAAAAGAGTTATGGTGACAACAAGGTTTTTGATGTGTCCTACATGGTTGGGGAGAAGGTTCTATTAATGGTTTCACCCATGAAAGGTGTTATGAGATTTGGGAAGAAGGGTAAATTGTGTCCTCGGTTCATTGGGCCTTTGAGGTGGTTCGGAGGATTGGGGAGGTGGCTTATGAGCTTCCGTTGCCACCTAGCTTGTCGAGTGTGCATCTGGGATTTCATGTTTCTATGCTCTGAAAGTATATTGGAGATCCATCTCATGTTTTGGATTTCAGCACGGTTCATCTGGACGGTGATTTGAAGTATTATGTGGAGCTAGTGGCTATTTAGGAGCATCAGGTTCGAAAGTTGAGATCAAATGATATAGCTTCAGTGAAAGTGCAGTGGAGAGGTCGACCCGTGGAGGAGGCTACCTGTGCGACCAAGTAGGAGATGCAGAGAAGATATCCTTACCTATTTGTGGCTTCAGGTATGTTTCTTGGCTCGTTCGAGGACGAACATTTGTTTAAAAGGGGTAAGATGTAATGACGTGGCCGGTCGTTTCATGAGTTATCGCTCCATTTTCCCCATATCTTCTTCTTTATGTGTTATTCAGCTTCATTTCATCGTATCGTGTTGGTTGGTTGGGGTTTGGAGTGATATGAGACACCTAGTCTCTTAATTTGGCCAGTTAGTTGGAAAAGTTAACCGTGAGTTGACTTTTGAGTAAATGATCTCGGAATTTGGGTTTTATGGTTCGAATAGCTTCGTTAGGTGATTTGGGACTTAGGAGTGTGATCGGAATGTATTTTGGAAGTCCGTGATGGATTTATGCTTGAATTGGCGAAATTGGAATTTTGGCGTTTTCCGGTTGGTAATGAAAATTTTGATATAGGGATCGGAATGGAATTTTGGAAATTGGAGTAGGTCCGTTGTGTCATTTTTGACGTGTGTGCAAAATTTCAGATTATTCGGGTGAGGTTTGATAGACGTTTCGATCGTTTGCAGAATTCGGAAGATTAGGAAACCTTAGGCTTGAATCCGAGGGTGTTTTTATGATTCGATGTTGTTCTGAGTGTTCCGAGAGCTGGTATAAGTTTGAATAGTGGTATCTTATTTGTTCGTATATTTGGTTGAGGTCCCGGGGGCCTTGGGATGATTTCGAAGGGTTATCAGAAAGTTTGGAAATTTGAGAGTGCAGCTGAAGCTGCTGGTTCTGTCATAACCGCACCTACGGTTAGGAGACCGAAAGTGCGACGTCCGTAGGAGCGAGGAAGTAGCCGTAGATGCGGACACAAGTGAAAAGGGAAGAAGTCGCAGGTGCGGAAGAAGGAACGCACCTACGAGACCGCAGGTGCGGATAGGGAGTCGCGGATGCGGATCCAGGGCAATAAGTGAAAATCGCATATGCGATTGGTTAGACCGCAGAAGTGGGAAAAGGACTACAGGTGTCACGACCCAAACCGATGGGCCGCGACGGGCACCCGACACCTCACTCAACCAAGTACCTACGTAACGTATCTTTCGTATCATTCCATCATAGGTAAATGAGCCAAAAAGGCTATCGTGAGATAACTAAAATAAAATATGGAGAAATACTTGACATTGGACGATCCAACATGTAATCCAAACTTATACATATGACGTACAGGCCTATAAGGCCGACATGATTCTTTATATACTCAAAACATAGGCCGACAGGGGCATATAAGAATCCGCATACATGACATCCGTCTACAAGCCTCTAAGAATACATAATATTGTAAAGGTCGGGACAGATCCTCGCCATACCAAACAATACACATCTAAATCATACCTACCAAACAAGCAACTCCGGAGCAAATGGAGTGCACCAACTTCTTCCGCTGAGCTGATCGCCTACTTGGAGGACTCTCGACCTGTCTATCGTGACCTGTGGGCATGAAATGCAGCGTCCCCAAGCAAAAGGGGCATTTGTACCGAGTATGTAAGGAATGAAAGTAAAAAAATAATAGACATGAGAGAAACATGGAGTAAAAGACTCGACATGTAAATCTGAATAGCTCTGTGAAATCTTTTAATATTTAAAATGTTATGCATATACGTATAAATGTCATGTCGTGCATAGGTACACGTGTTCATAACATCATCAAGCCTCTGAGGTCATCCCATCATATCATCTCGGCCACTGTGGGAAAAATCATTAACGTATACCAGCTGATCAGGTGGTGGTGCGTATATAATGTTGTAACCTTTTTTCCATATCCCATATAAATATAATATACATATATACGTTTATATAACGCCATCCAGTCATAGGTCAATGTATATGTATAAATGCATGAAATGCATAAGAAATACGTTAATACGATTTTCTTGGAATGCCATAAAATCCATATGCATTTCGGATAAACATTATCAAATACGTATTTTTCTGGGACCCATGAACAAAAGATAAGAATAATTCACATAGGGAATCAAGAATATAGACACCCCTAGTATTTCTATGAATAGAGTAATATATGGAAATCGTGTGTTTGCTTATTTTTTCTGTATAATTTGGATCATGCCGAAAAGAAAGAAGGGTAGCCTTAACATACCTGAACCAATTCTCTTGACAATCCTTCCAACACACGTTGACTGTGACAAAACATGTAACAGCGAGTTCGAAATAGGGAACAATCCATATGATATTCTTGAGAAGGGTTGCACCGTACTCCCTTAGAATCGTAAAATCCCATTGCTACTGCGCAGTATAATCGCAAAAACAAGTCGGAAGTGCTTTACATGAAGCTGAAAGGTTCTCAACAAAATTCTTCGAGCTTTCATTAACTAGTACTACCACTTTTCATGCCACTTTCTTTGTCTACTCCAGAATTGTCACAAGAAGGGTATTTAACTTGCACATATAAACATATGGAAAATAGGTGTGGAAGTAGTGGAGATCTTTAATTGATTTGTAAAGAGAATAAATACAATTAGAAATGATCATAAAGCTAGCTACAATTGTGGGTTAACAATTGTGGGCAATTTGATACACGAATATATAAGGCCTGAATTCCAACGGACATCCTTTCATTTGATTAAGGAAGAGAAGTGTATCAATGTCATTCTTGAGTATCTTTTTGAAATTATCAAAATAATGACTCACCTTCTTCTCATTTCTAGTCTTGCCACATGGTATAGTGACTTAAGAGTCACATTTCTTGAATTGGTTTGTGCTGCCACGTGGGGATATTTTATCCCAATCATATTCTTTAATTAATCACCCACAAATCCTTAATTAACTAGGCAATGTCCTATTACCCAATAAGTTATCAATTTTCCACATAATTAAGAATTTTTTCCACTTACTTAAAATACTACTCACTTTTAACATACCTTATATACCTTACTATAATGGTCATGTGGTACCCTTTATGACACTAGTCCATAAATACCGGGTATTATAGCTCGGACCATATTTTATCCCAAAATGTTAAACTTCGATGAAACTCATTTTCTTCGATTTGCTTACCCTCTCACCTTCACGAATCTACTCAAAACTTGTTTGAAATGGCATATTGCCTATAATCTCATTCCCAAACTTGTGTCGATTAACTTACGACAAAACTTTAACGTACAAAAATGTGGTATGTAACATCATTCCTCCCTTTTGAACATTCGTCCTCGAATGTTGACTGATGCACTTATCATTTTAATAACTTATAGCTCTTGTGAATACCTTAATACTCTCATTGCCATTTAGGCAATTGATTTATCAACAAATCCAAAGGCCAAGGCATTCCCCCCTTTAAGACTCTTTCTCACACCATGACTTGTAGTCGGAATCCTTCTAATCTTGTAATTGTTGCTACCTTCTATCATGTAGCCTTTACGACTCTAACTTGGTATGTGCGCCTATGTGACTCCTCTCTTATCTTTCCTCCAGCTTTTAGCCAATCTCTAGGCTTCACTTTGTGAACATATATAAAATTATGTCAAGTTGTCCCTCCAGTCGTCATTAGCTTTACTATATTTATGTAGGCCATACTATACCATAATTCTTAGTTCGATTTATCGTTGCGACACAATCTTCACAATTCCCCACTAGAAAATGCGAGAACCTCTTCGCAAATGCGACCATAGCAGAGGTCGAGGTTCACAGTTGCGAACCCTGGTCGCAATTCCCATATCTGCATCCTGCAATTTTTATACTTAGCCGAAAAACTCCCATTTTTCACACTCATTCAAAACCAAAATACTCTTGGGCGATTTTTCAAAGGCAACTCTTCTTCCTAATCGATTGTAAGTCAATTTTAACTCGTTTTCTTCAATCATTAACATCTTTTCACATGATTTCAACTCAAAATCAATGATTTTCATTGGGGAAATTGAGTGTTTGGGTAGAACCTAGGTTTTTCAAAAATTGGGGATTTGGACCTCGATTTGAGGTCCAATTTCAAAATAAATTATATATTTGGGTTCGTGGGGGAATGTGTAATCAGGTTTTGGTTCGAACCTCGGGTTTTGACCATGTGGGTCCGAGGGCGATTTTTGACTTTTTGGGTAAAACTTTGGAAAACTCATTTTTATGCATTAGAATTGATTCATTTAGCATTTATTGATGTAATTAAGTAACTTGCGGCTAGATACGAGCGAATTGGTGGTGGAATCAAGAGGTAAAACGATAGTAGAGTCTTGAATTATGTTCGTGGCATCGAGGTAAGTGTTTGGTCTAACATTAGCTTGAGGGATTAGGAGTCGATTCCTATTTTCTATATGGAATTTGTTGAGTACGACGTATAGGCATGGTGACGAGTATCTATACGTTGGTGTCAAGCATGCCCGAGAGTCTTGTATTGTAATTGTTATGACTCCGTTGTGGTTTATTGCACTTCATAAGAGGATTATCATTATTGTTCCCTTGCTGGGATGTTACCATTTTTGTTCCCATGCCGGGATGTTATTATCACTATTGTTCCCTTGCTGGGATTATATTGAAATATTATTGTTCCATTGCTTTGATTCTTTTGTGTTTGTTGTTGATTGGTAAATGGGATCGGGTGGCACGCTGCCACTGAAATATATGAAATGGGAGCGGGTTGCACGCCTACAACGAGATGTGTGAAATGGGAGCGGGTTGCACACCTGCAACAAGATATGTGAAATGGGATCGGGTTGAACGCCTGCAATGAAATATGTGAAATGGGTGCGGGTGGCACTGAAATGGGAGCGGGTTGCACGCCTGCAATGAGATATATGAAATTAGATAGGGTTGCATGCCTGCAATGAGATATATGAAATAGGATCGGGTTCTACGTCTACAATGAGATATATGAAATGGGATCGGGTTGCACGCCTGCAACAAGATGTGAAATGAAAGTGAACTCTTCATTTGTTTTCCCTATCCTTGTTAGTAATTGGATTCTGGTTTCTTTTTGTTCCTCTTGATATTCTATCGTTATCTGTTATTCCCCACAGCATGTTTACCCGCCTAATTTTAATTGTGATTATCTGCTTGATTTCTGCTGTATATGATTTAATTGCACAGGTTTACCTAGTAGTCTTGTCCTAGCCTCGTCACCACTTCGCCGAGTTTAGGCTAGACATTTACCAACACTTGGGGTCGGTTGTGCTGATACTACACTCTGTACTCTTATGTCTAGATCCTAGTGTTGTATACTTCGGACCGCAGTGATGTTGCTGCCTTCAGTTCAACATACGACCCGAGGTAGTCCTGCAGGTGTCTGCGGGCCTTAGCGTCACCTCCTATCTTTCCTTTATCCTGTTTCCTTTACTCATTTCAGATATATTGTATATTTTATCTTTTAGACTTTGTATGTAGCATTCTTAGACCGTCTGTGAAGCTGTGAATCCAAATTCTGGGTAGAGTTGTATTTAGACTTCCGCAGTTTGTATTACGATTAATTATTAGATTTTGTCTTCCGCTTAATTATTTTCGCTATTTTCATGATATCTACTCATCACTAATAATGGTTTAAAACTAAAAAATGTTAAGTAATTAGAATAATTTGGCTTGCCTACTTTCACCAGTAGGCGCCATCACGGCTCTAAAGGGTGGGAAATCCGGGTCGTGACACTCCTAGTATTGATTATGTTCCCGTAGTGAGGGATTTTCCCGATATGTTTCCTTAAGACCTACCGGGCATGCCACCGGATAGGGATATTGATTTTGGTATTGATCTGTTGCCGGGCACTCATCCCATTTCTATTCCACCATATCGTATGACACCGACGGAGTTGAAAGAGTTGAAAGAGCACATTCAGGAACTCCTTGATAAGGGATTTATTCGGCCTAGTATGTCGCTTTGGCGTGCGCCTGTTCTATTTGTGAAGAAGAAGGATGGAATGATGAGGATGTGCATTGATTACAGGCAGTTGAAAAACATTACAATCAAGAACAAGTATCCTTTGCCTCGTATCGATGATTTATTTGACCTGCTTTAGAGAGCGAGAGTGTTCTCCAAGATTAATCTCCGTTTAGGGTATCACCAGTTGAAGATCAGAGACTCGGATATTCTTAAGACAACCTTTAGGACTTGATATAGTTATTATGAGTTCCTTGTGATGTCTTTTGGGCTAACCAATGCACCAACAACGTTCATGCATTTGATGAACATCGTGTTTTGGCCTTATCTCGACTTGTTTGTGATTGTTTTCATTGATGATATTTTGGTATACTCGCGTAGTCAGGAGGAGCACGCAGAGCATTTGAGAATTGTGTTGTATAGGTTGAGGGAGGATAAACTTTATGCAAAGTTCTCCAAATGTGAGTTTTGGATCAGTTCAGTGGCTTTCTTGGGGCACGTGGTGTCCAGTGTGGGTATTCAGGTTGATCCGAAGAAGATAGAGGTAGTTCAGAGTTGGCTCAGACCGTCCTCAGCCACAGAGATTCGCAATTTTCTTGGTTTGGCGGGCTATTATTGTTTGTTAGTTAAGGGATTTTTATTTATTGCATCACCCTTGACCAAATTGACTCAAAAGGGTGCTCCATTTAGGTGGTCGGATGAGTGTGAGGCGAGCTTTCAGAAGCTCAAGACTGCTTTGACCATATCTCTAGTGTTAGTTTTGCCATCAGCTTGAGGTTCATATACCGTATATTGTGATGTTTCAAGAGTTGGTATTGGGTGTGTGTTGATGCAGGAGGGTAGAGTGATTGCTTATGCTTCTCATCAGTTGAATCCCCATGAGAAGAATTACCCTTTTCATGATCTAGAGTTGGCTGCCATTATTCACACGTTGAAGATTTAGAGGCATTATCTCTATGGTGTGTCTTGTGAGTGTTTACTGATCATCGTAGCCTCCAGCAGTTGTTTAAACAGAAGGATCTCAATTTGAGGCAGCGAAGATAGTTGGAGCTGCTAAAGGACTATGATATTACTATCTTGTACCATCTGGGAAAGGCCAATGTAGTGGCCGATGCCTTGAGTAGGAAGCGGTGAGTATGGGCAGTTTGGCGTATTTTCCTATTGGGAAGAGACCTCTGGCAGTTGATGTTCAGGCCTTGGCCAATCGGTTCGTGAGGTTGGATATTTCAGAGGCCAGTCGGGTATTAGCTTGTGTGATTTCTCGGTCATTCTTATTCGATTGCATCAGAGAGTACCAGTATGATGATCCCCATTTGCTTGTCCTTATGGACAGAGTTCAACACGATGATGCCAGAGATGTGATTATTGGTGATGACGGAGTATTGAGAATGTAGGGCCGGATATGTGTTCCCAATGTGGATGGGTTTCGGGAGTTGATTCTAGAGGAGGCTTATAGCTCGCGGTATTCCATCCATCCGGGTACCACAAAGATGTTTCAAGATTTGAGAAAGCACTATTGGTGGAGGAGAATAAATAAGGATATAGTGGGATTTGTAGCTCGGTGTCTCAATTGTCAGCAAGTGAAATATGAGCAAAAGAGACCTGGTGGCTTGCTTCAGTGGATAGATATTCCAAAGAGGAAGTGGGAGCGGATCAGCATGGACTTTGTAGTTGGGTTCCCACAGACTTTGAAGAAGTTCGACGGTTGGGTGATTGTGGATCGGCTGACCAAGTCCGCGCACTTCATTCCGATGTGTACTACTTATTCCTTAGAGCGGTTAGTTGGGATTTATGCCCGAGAGAATGTTCGCCTGCATGGGGTTCTAGTTTCCATCATTTCAGATAGAGGCACTCAGTTCACTTTGCAATTTTGGAGAGCCGTGCAGAAAGAGTTGGGTACTCAGGTTGAGTTGAGCACAACTTTTCACCCTTAGACGGACGGGTAGTCCGAGTGCACTATTCAGATATTGGAGGACATGTTGCACACTTGTGTCATTTATTTTGGAGGGTCATGGGATTGGTTTCTACCATCGCGGAGCTTGTATTTAACAAGAGTTATTAGTAGGGTATTCAGATTGCTCCATGTGAGGCTTTATATGGCAGACAATGTAGGTCTCCAGTTAGTTGGTTTGAGCCCGACGAGGCTAGGCTTTTGGGTACAGACTTGGTGTAGGATGCTTTAGACAAGGTGAAGGTGATTCAGGAGTGGCTTCGTACAGCGCAGTCGAGACAAAAGAGTTATGCTGAAAGCAAAGTTCTTGATGTGTCCTACATGGTTGGGGAGAAGGTTCTATTAACGGTTTCACCCATGAAAGGTGTTATGAGATTTGGGAAGAATGGTAAATTGAGTCCTTGGTTCATTGGGCCTTTTAAGGTGGTTCGGAGGATTGGGGCGGTGGCTTATGAGCTTCCGTTGCCACCCAGCTTGTCGAGTGTGCATCTGGGATTTCATGTTTCTATGCTCCGAAAGTATATTGGAGATCCGTCTTATATTTTGGATTTTAGCACGGTTCATTTGGACGGTGATTTGACGTATGATGTGGAGCTAGTGGCTATTTAGGAGCATCAGGTTCGAAAGTTGAGATAAAATGATATAGCTTCAGTGAAAGTGCAGTGGAGAGGTCGACCCGCGGAGGAGGCTACCTGTGAGACCAAGTAGGAGATGCAGAGAAGATATCCTTACCTATTTGAGGCTTCAAGTATGTTTATTGGCTCGTTCGAGGACGAACATTTGTTTAAAAGGGGTAGGATGTAACGATCCGGTCGGTCGTTTCATGAGTTACCGCTCCGTTTCCTCCATTTCTTCTTCTTTATGTGTTATTCAACTTCATTTCATCGTATCGTGTTGGTTGGTTGGGGTTTGGAGTGATATGAGACACCTAGTCTCTTAAGTTGGCCAGTTAGTTGGAAAAGTTAACCGGGAGTTGATTTTTGAGTAAATGATCTCGGAATTTAGGTTTTATGGTTCGAATAGCCTCGTTAGGTGATTTGGGACTTAGGAGTGGGATCGGAATGTATTTTGGAAGTCTGTGGTAGATTTATGCTTGAATTGGCGAAATTGGAATTTCGACGTTTTCCGATTGGTAGTGGAAATTTTGATATCGGGATCGGAATGGAATTCTGAAAATTGGAGTAGGTTCATTGTTTCATTTGTGACGTGTGTGAAAATTTCATATCATTCAGGTGAGGTGTGATAGATGTTTCGATCGTTTGCGGAATTCGGAAGATTTGGAAACCTTAGGCTTGAATCCGAGGGTGTTTTGATGATTCGATGTTGTTCTGAATGTTCCGAGAGCTGGTATAAGTTTGAAAAGTGGTATCTGATTTGTTTGTATATTTGGTTAACGTCCCGGGGGCCTTGGGATGATTTTGAAGGATTATCAGAAAGTTTGGAAATTTGAGAGTGCAGCTGAAGCTGCTGGTTCTGTCATAACCGCACCTACGGTTAGGGGACTGCAAGTGCGACATCCGTAGGAGCGAGGAAGTAGCCGTAGATGTGGCCACAAGTGAAAAGGGCAGAAGTCGCATGTGCGGAAGAAGGAACGCACCTACGAGACCGCAAGTGCGGTTAGGGAGTCGCGGATGCGGTTCCAGGGCAATAAGTGAAAATCGCATATGCGATTGGTTAGACCACAGAAGTGGGAAAAGGACTGCAGGTGTCACGACCCAAATCGATGGGCCGCAATGGGCACCCGGTACCTTACTCAACCAAGTACCTACGTAACGTATCTTTCGTATCATGCCATCATAGGTAACTGAGCCAAAAAGGCTATCGTGAGATAACTAAAATAAAATATGGAGAAATACTTGACATTGGACGATCCAACATGTAATCCAAACTTATACATATGACGTACATGCCTATAAGGCCGAAATGATTCTTTATATACTCAAAACATAGGCCGACAAGGCCATATAAGAATCTGTATACATGAGATCTGTCTACAAGCTTCTAAGAATACATAATATCGTAAAGGTCAGGACAGATCCCTGCCATACCAAACAATACATATCTAAATCATACTGACCAAACAAGCAACTCCGGAGCAAATGGAGTGCACCAACATCTTCCGCTAAGCTGATCGCCTACTTGGAGGACTCTCGACCTGTCTATCATGACCTGTGGGCATGAAATGCAGCGTCCCCAGGAAAAAGGGGCATTTGTACCGAGTATGTAAAGAATGAAAGTCAAAAAATAATAGACATGAGAGAAACATGGAGTAAAAGACTCGACATGTAAATCTGAATAGCTACGTGAAATCTTTTAATATTTAAAATGTTATGCATATACGTATAAATGTCATGTCGTGCATAGGTACATGTTTTCATAACTTCATCAAGCCTCTGAGGGCATCCCATCATATCATCTCGGCCACTGTGGGCAAAATCATCAATGTATACCAGCTGATCAGGTGGTGGTGCGTATATAATGCTGTAACCTTTTTTCCATATCCCATATAAATATAATATACATATATACGTGTATATAACGCCATCCAGTCATGAGTCAATGTACATGTATAAATGCATGAAATGCATAAGAAATACGTTAATACGATTTTCTTGGAATGGCATAAAATCCATATGCCTTTCGGATAAACATTATCAAATACGTATTTTTCTGGGACCCATGAACAGAAGATAAGAATAATTCACACAGGGAATCAAGAATATAGACACCCCTAGTATTTCTATGAATAGAGTAATATATGGAAACCGTGCGTTTGCTCATTTTTTCTGTATAATTTGGATCATGCCGAAAAGAAAGAAGGGTAGCCTTAACATACCTGAACTGATTCTCTTGACAATCCTTCCAACACACGTTGACTGTGACAAAACATGTAACAGCGAGATCGAAATAGGGAACAATCCGTATGATATTCTTGAGAAGGGTTGCACCGTAATCCCTTAGAATCGTAAAATCCTGTTGCTACTGCGCAGTATAATTGCAAAAACAAGTCGGAAGTGCTTTACATGAAGCTGAAAGGTTCTCAACAAAATTCCTCAAGCTTTAATTAACTAGTACTACCACTTTTCATGCCACTTTCTTTGTCTACTCCAGAATGGTCACAAGAAGGGTATTTAACTTGCACGTATAAACATATGGAAAATAGGTGTGGAAGTAGTGAAGAGCTTTAATTGATTTGTAAAGAAAATAAATACAATTAGCAATGATCATGAAGCTTGCTACAATTGTGGGTTAACTACTGTGGGCAATTTGATACACGAATATATAAGGCCTAAATTCCAACAGACATCCTTTCATTTGATTAAGGAAGAGAAGTGTATCAATGTCATTCTTGAGTATCTTTTTGAAATTATCAAAATAATGACTCACCTTCTTCTCATTTCTAGTCTTGCCACATGGTATAGTGACTTAAGAGTCACATTTTTTGAATTGGTTTGTGCTGCCACGTGGGGATATTTTATCCTAATTATTCTTTAATTAATCACCCACAAATCCTTAATTAACTAAGCAATGTCCTATTACCCAATAAGTAACCAATTTTCCACATAATTAAGAATTTTATCCACTTACTTAAAATACTACTCACTTTTAACATACCTTATATACCTTACTATAATGGTCATGTGGTACCCTATATGGCACTAGTCCATAAATACCGTGTATTATAGCTCGGAGCATATTTTATCCCAAAATGTTAAACTTCGATGAAACTTATTTTTTCCGATTTGGTTACCCTCTAACCTTCACGAATTTACTCAAAATTTGTTTGTAATGGCATAATGCCTATAATATCATTCCCAAACTTGTTTCGATTAACTTACGACAAAACTTTAACGTACGAAAATGTGGTATGTAACATCATTCCCCCTTTTGAACATTCGTCCTCGAATGTTGACTGATGCACTTATCATTTTAATAACTTATAGCTCTCTTGAATACCTTAATACTCTCATTGCCATTTAGGCAATTAATTTATCAACAAATCCAAAGGCCAAGGCATTCCCCCCTTTAAGACTCTTTCTCATACCACGACTTGTAGTCGGAATCCTTCTAATCTTGTAATTGTTGCTACCTTCTATCATGCAGCCTTTACGACTCTAACTTGGTATGTGCGCCTATGCGACTCCTCTCTTCTCTTTCCTCTAGCTTTTAGCCAATCTCTAGGCTTCACTTTGTGAACATATATAAAATTATGTCAAGTTGTCCCTCCGGTCATCATTAGCTTTACTATACTTATGTAGGCCATACTATGCCATAATTCTTAGTTCAATTTATCGTTGTGGAGGTCTGCTACCAAATTTCATCTTACTCTTGTTGATTATCCCGTATGTATAAATCTAAATCCTGTAATGCTTCATCATTATTGTTTAAGAATGACGGCCTAGTCTCATTTTATACTTTGTAATTGTTGTCCATCCATTGCTGATTTACCTCAATATTGATCTACAATATACTACTGATAACTTGAAACTTTTTTACGTAATACCTTACCACTAGGGCTTACGTCTCATCGGGGGATATCTGAAGTGATTAGACTAATCCACCTAGGGGTGATACTATACTTTCAAAACCGTATTTCATAGCATCCCAATGTGATCCACCTTACATGGGTATTTTAATCTCGTACAATTCATGAAATCCCCTTCAAATCATTACTCAATCGAAGACCCAAACGTCATCTATTATCTATCATAATTACACCATCATTGTACTGTCAGTACAACATTCCATCTCTTCTAGATGCCATTAGTCTTAGACTCATTTGAGCTCATTCAGGCCATACTGAACTTTGTATAATTTAGAGAAACCATAAGCTCTCTTATTTTTTATGGGCTTAATCCCGAGGACTTTCCATTCTCATCACCTTCTCACTCACCCTTTCTTGTTCTTACTCTTGTCTTCCTAAAACCTTGTCTCTATATCATACTTTAGCTTGCAACCTATATATATATATATATTCATTTATACTGCTTACAATCTTGCTTCACCATAGATTTTCTTGTATTATTATGGAACATCAAGCGAAACATTTCATCGTCTCCAACTCTTTTTTACTCTCTTGGCTAGATCTCTCGGTACCTAGAACCCATAGGCTGGAAAATATACCATTGACGATGTTGCTATTGTCGCGCCCCCTTTTTCCCTCTTTGCATTGGAAAATCAGGTTTATAACATTTGGTATGGGACAACTCATTTCTTTTGGGAACTGGGTTTTTTGCACTTGAAGAGTCGCCACCTAATGATTTAAGGTGCATTAGGACACCTATAAGGGTTCACTTATAAGTTCGTTTGATAACCAGAGATAGGGTAAGGGCTTGAAATTATCATAAGGTGAAGGTGTTAGGCACCCCTCAGGATCCACTAGTATGGTTCTCGGCCAGACAGCTTTTTGTGAATTTATACAATTTAGCAAATGGACAAGTATAGGCTCAAATAGTAGGGGATTTAAATTTAAACACATAAGAGTTCGAAAGAACAATTAGAAGAAGAGTTTTGAAAAGAAGTTTGCAAATAAAAAGGAAAGGGGGGTCCTAGGTTTATATTTAATATGGATCACATCAATGCGATACCCGGTATGACACTCCTCAAAAGAAGAGATACACGTGGTATTAGCGCACCGGTCATCATATCCATATCTACCCTCTCCACCCCATTAAGGTATTAAAGCGCAGATTGGTCTCGATCTCTATTGCATGCTATTACCCGTATCATTCCTGTTAGTCCCGGAGGAACTTAGGACTACTATTCCAATAGGGGAGGGATATTAGGCTGACTTTTGATTTCAAAAAGGTGAAAAATCTAAGACGACATACAAAACACATAATATAGCACATTAAGGGGAAGCATGTAAATAAATAAAGGCTCATGTATACCTCCTCAAGTGAAACACGTAAATAGCATGACTTAACATACATTTAGGGTTTGAATTTAAAAATTCTAAGGTAAGGGAATTCCAATTTGTTGAGACAGACCAGTTTATTACATAACTAAGATAAGAAGTCTGAATCAGGCTTGCCTGCTAGTTGTAGCAATTATAAATTAAATTAAGGTGGATTCAATTTTATGGTTATTATCACCTGAGGCTTGCCTAAGAATTTAGGTGAGATCCTATAGACAATGTATCTATTCAGAATGAGGCGAAACAGTAACAATTGAAGACGAACGATTTGAAGTCTTACAGGCATGATTTATAAATCATACTAATAGGAAGTGACATAGTTGTTTAAAAACTAGTTGAGGACAGCTGATTTTAGATTAGTCTGATTTCGGTTTCTATAAATACTAATTATTACTAATTTACTTCCTATAGACATAATATCTAGTTGAACATAAATGCAGTATTCCTATAGGCATGATTTCTACGAAAGGGGTACGGATTTTAAACAATGACATGATATCTGATTTTAACCAGTTAGTTCCTAAGCATGGTGTTTCAATGTGGTAATGCAGAAATTAAGACAAGTCCTATAGACAAGTTCTCTAAATGCAGAGTTCGATATGCAGAATTTAGGTCCTATAGGCATATTCTCTAGATGTAAAACATATGGAATTTTAATGAAAGTAGATCTTATAGGAAGGGTATCTAGATGCAGAGTTAAACATGCAGAATTTTAGGTTCTATAGACATGATATCTACCCTTGAGCATGCATAATTACCCAGCCCCTTTTCACTAGCCAAGAACCAAATGTTTATTACAAATTATTACAGACTGGATAATGAATTACATCAAGGAAGTACAAAACAAAAAGTTACAACCAGAGGAAGCCTGATTCTTGACTTCCTCTCTGAGTTATGGAATAAACCACCTCAAATGCCATTGTTTCAAAGCCTTTATCAGACTTGAGTGTGTCAAAGTTCCCTAAGGGTCTTAAGAGGACCCCGGGCAGTGCTCACACCCAAGTTGCATAACCAGATAGAGATGGGTGTAGTGTGGAAGGGCCAGCCCTTATGTGTCCAAGTTCAGAGGGAGCTCATGGGTCCCAAATCAAGGCTCACACAAGAGGGGCAGAACGTAAGTCTAAGAGTGTAGAGGAAGTGCAGGAGCAGATATTTGTTTTAAAAAAAACTGGATTGAGAAGAGTAAGGGATAAGGGTAGTTTGAAAAATAGTAGTAGTAAAGCACATTATCAGTAATTGCACAAAGGGGCAGGGGTTTGGGAATACATTGCAGATGGCATATGACCCTGAGAGGGGTCAAGTATGGACATGCACAGCAATAAGTGAAGCTGTCATGCCCATAAACCAGCCAAAAGACATAACACGTAGAGAGGATATGAAACATATGACCCATGGAGGGTCAGGTTTAGGTCATGCACATGAGTGTCTGATGCTGACATGCCCTCAAACCAATATACAAACACATAGGGGATATGGGGGTATTGGGGTTCATACATAAGAAAACATTAATTCAGAAAAGGAAAGGTCAGATTATAGCATGCTTGATAATGAAACTCTATTAAACATAAGCAGGAAACAGGCAAGAGTGAAGGAAATAGTAAAGAAACATGTTTTCTGTTGATGCTGAAGGTTAATCAGAACATACTAGTAAAGAAGCAGATGTAGAAAGAAAAGCATGCAAATTTTCTCAGCCTAGCCTTGGCTTTTAGCCGGCTAGATAAGGCAGCAACACAAGTAGTAACAAAGAAGAGAGAGAGAGAGAGAGCTTTTTAGTGAAGTGTGTATTCTGAACTCTAGTGTTCGTCTGTTTGAAAGAAGAAGGGTGCAGGGTATTTATAGCCTTTTGAAAACATGTGAAAAATAAGGTAATAAGTAAAGTTCAATACAAATATGGAAATAGTCAACAGTTAGAATCAATCAACCAAGTGATTCCCCTTTACTTGAGGAATCACTTGTTTAATGGGGCTAGTAGATTCAAAATAAGGAAAGAAAATCAGTTTGTAAGTAGACTGATTATTTCCATAAAAGAAGTAGTAAAACAGTAAACAATCCAGTATAAGTACAGAAATACACTTATTTTGGAAAAAGGATTGAGCAAGGCAAAATAAGGACATGAATCAATTAGCTTTAACAGGCGAGTGAATTTAGAGTTTCACAAAAGAAAAGTTTGAAATCAGTCCCAAGATTGAAGCTCAATCAAAGAAGGAACCTCAGCATATAAATATAGTGCACAAATACTAGACATGTGAGGCCAAACCTATTGGCAAAAGAAACAACATGCAATAGTAGCACAAAGTTCAGTAGATAGCAAAAAATTCAAAGCATGATAGTCAAATAGGTCAAGTCAAGTTGAACCAATAATGAAGAAAAAATAGAGTATCAGAAGCATGCAAAGGTCTCACAGTAACAGATGAGAAACCTTTTGAAAAGTTAGGGTTTCAAGGATAGTCGAGTTTTAAAAATAGTAGAAACCCAGAGTAAGAGGAATCACATGAAGGAAAAAGAGATTTTGAAACAAGGAACTTCAAATCGAGTCAAGTATTTAAACGAACAGTTTCAGACCCAAAGACATATGGTTTTTCACCAATAGTAGAACTTAAAAGATGATAAACAAACAAATCAAACAAACCTTAACTAAACAAGCACTCGTATAACAAATAGATAAAAGAAATTAGGATTTTCAACATGCTAAATCAGATAGAAGAACAACACGAGCAAAGCATAGCAAAACATGTCAAAAAATCAGAGAAGAGATTTGAAATAACTTAACAGGAAAACCCTAATCGGAAAAATAAAGAGTTTTGAAAGAAAAGTTAAAGAAACTTCGAGAAAAATGCTTAAAAGTACAATGAAAGCATAGATCTAAAGTAGATCTGAAAGAAATCGAAAGATCTTAGAGATTAGGGTTTCAAAAGAACCCAAAAGCAACGAGAGATGCCTTGAAAGTTACCGATCTAACTAGGAGAGTTAAAGGCCTGACTTGAACAGCCATGGCTGGTTGGAGAAAGGTCATAGATGACCGGAGAATGGCCACGAACTAAAATCGAATGAAGACTGGAAAAGAGTTCTTCACAGTCTGGCCTTGAAATCATAAGGACCAACAAATAGGAGCCATGGAAGGCTGGTACATGTCTCCGATGACCTCGGAAGGCCATGGATTAGAGCAGATTAGGGTGGCGGCGACTAGGGTTTGAGGGTGTTGTAGAGAGGATTTGGGAGAGAAGAAGAGTTCAAGGGCGGTGGATTGTGAATAATGAATTAGGTTTGGGGGGTCTTTTGGGTTTAATTAGGAAAGGGCAGCCGGTGGCCGTTGATCTAAATGATCCAATTTAAAGGGTTTGGTGGGGATCCAGGTATGGGTTAGTTGAATTGGGTTGGGGTCGGGTATGAGTAGGAATTGGGTCGGGGTAAATTGGGTTTAAATTGGGGTAGAATTTAGGCCATAATTGAAATGAAATCTGACTAGATTTTAAATAATCATTTTTTCCCATTTATTTTTTTAAGAAATAATAAATTAAATCTTGGAAATAAATTTAAAGTACTCAAATGATTTGTAACACATAATTATCAATTTAAAAATTCCGAATTTTTTTATGAATATAAACGCAATTAAATCTTAAAAGGGGCTAATATTGCAATTATATGCAATTTAGCTTTAAAAATACTAAATAAATTTGTAAAATATGCAAAAACTATCTTATCTATATTTTAGTACAAATATGAGAATCCAATAAATGAATCACCAAAATGATAATTTTGGGCATTATTATTGGGATTTATGAGTAAAATAGGGAAATAAATTGGTTTAAAAAATCTTTAAAAATTAAGAAAAAATAATAAAACATTTGGATATACTTATACATGAATACATATTCTATTTTGAAAGTATTCTACATATTAAAATATATAGGAAAAAATTGGATATCAACAGCTGTCCCTCTTTACTCGGGAAGGATGAAAGAGTTCCCAGGTAAAGATATGGTGGTCAATTTTGACCGAGCAAAACAGTTCGAAGTGGTTTAGGCCATGCCCTAGATTCCGAGCTGCCTACATATCCCTGGTTTTACAGGAATTAGGTCAGATGTAGTTTAGGATCCGTCGGCGGAGTATGCCGATGGAGACTTTTCAAGAACGGACACAATATCCAGGACGAGGTGAATGGTTAAGGTCTGATATGGCTGCAGGAATTGCAGCAGAATTGCTCCTGCCGAGATGGTCGTTGCTCGCCGGTTTACCTGCAAATAAGCAATAGAAGCATATATTGTGCGTAAATTTAAACATGATGCACATTCCCGTCGGACCATGAATGTTGTCTTCGGACGATGAGAATGATGTCCTTAGACCATGATGTCCTGGGCCATGAATCGTGCAATAAAAGATTCGCAGGCCATGAAATGATGCTCTCGGTCTATGAGGATGGTGCTTCCGAACCATGATGCCTTTGAATAATAATATGCAAAAGATTATAAGGGATCCTCAGGCCATGACATGGTATTCTCGAGCTATGAAGATGATGCCTCCGAATGATGATGAATTTGGATAATTTGGCATTCTTTCAGCCCATGAGATGCAGTATGTGGAATTTTTGAGCCCGTGAAGTGCAGTATGTGGCGATCTTTCAGCCATGCAAATGTAGTAGGTGGCAATTTTTCAGCCATGCAATGTAGTAGGGGAGATCTTTCAGCCATACAGATGTAGTATGTAGCGATCTTTCAGCCATGCATATGTAGTATGTGGCAATCGTTCAGCCATGCAGATGCAGATGGAGGTAGAGATTAACCTCGGAAGGCAGAATGGTAGCCTTATTCAATGCAAAGATGCAGATGGAGACAACATTTAGTCTTGGATGGCAGAATAATAGCCTTATGCAATACGAAATGCAGATGGAGGTAGAGCTTAATATCGAAAGGCAGAATAGTAGCCTTATGCAATAAGAAAATGTAGATGGAGACATCGTTTAGTCTCAGAAGGCAGAATAGTAGCCATATGCAATGCGAAAATATAGATGGAGACAACGTTTAGTCTCGAAAGGCAGAATAGTAGCCTTGTGCAGTGCAAAAATGCATATGGAGACAACGTTTAGTCTTGGAAGGTAGAATAGTAGCCTTTTGCAATGCGAAAATGCAGATGGAGATAAAGTTTAGTCTCGGAAGGCAGAATAGTAGCCTTATGCAAGAAATAAAATAGCAGATGGTAATAGAGCTTTCTTAGATGATAGCAGGTTGTGATATTGTGACTGCTGGGGACATTGTGACACATGGAATGTTTGTCTCCTGAGTGTATAGTATGTTTGGTGATTTCGCAACCTGAGTGCCTACATCCAAAGAAAGTGAGTTTTGCAAAGGGGGGAGGTTAGTTCGTATCTCCGCTGGTTCTGCTTGACCTGCTTGGCTTCGATCTGGTGATACTGCATGTATCATTGGGGTAGAATTGCTAAACAAAGCAGTTTCAGTAATAAATATGCATGATTTCGTGAAAAATATGACATAAGTATATAACTAAGAATAACTTTTAGATGCACCGATGATTGTGATGTGGTTCAGGACATTGCAACCTTTCTTGCTACGGAATTTTGAGGGTCCCCCTAAATATTCTGCCCTAATTTAATGGGTTGATACTTCTGGCTATTGCTTGCAACGATCAGCTGAAATTACTTCAGAATTTTGAGGGTCCGCTGCCTACGTATCCACTCTTTAATGGAAATCAGGTCAGGCGTAGTTCAAATTACATTTATGAGGAAATCATGAAAATTATACATAGTAACGCTTGACTGCATCTGAATTAATTGGCTTTAGCCAAACTTCTTCGTCCACTTTTGCGAGTATGAGGGCTCCTCCTGTCAGAACCCGGTGAACCATGTATGGACCCTGCTAGTCGGGAGAGAACTTCCCTTTGGCTTCATCTTGATACGGGAAACTTTTCTTTAACACCAGCTGCCACGATGTGAACTGTCTCGGCTTGACTCTTTTGTTGAAGGCTTTGGACATTTTGTTCTGATAAAGTTGACCATGACATACTGCATTCATTATTTTCCCATCTATAAGGGCTAGTTGCTCATAACGACTTTTCACCCATTCTGCGTCATCGAGCTCAGCTTCCTGTATGATCCTTAGGGAGGGAATTTCTACCTCAGCGGGAATGACTGCCTCTGTACCGCAAACTAGCATATAGGGGGTCGCCCCGGTTGATGTGCGGATTGTGGTGTGATACCCCAATAAAGCAAATGATAACTTCTAGTGGCACAGTTTATGCTTCTCTATCATTTTCCCCAATATCTTCTTGATATTCTTGTTGGCAGCATCTACAACTCCATTTATTTGAGGCTGATAGGCTATGGAATTCTTGTATTTGATCTTGCAAGTTTCACACATAGCTTTCATCAGGTCACTGTTGAGGTTGGAGCCATTATCAGTGATGATCAACTCTGGAACCCCGAATCCACAAACAATGCGATCGTGGACAAAGTCTGCCACTACTTTCTTAGTTACTACTCTGTGAGATGCTACCTCGACCCATTTGGTGAAATAGTCGATTGCTACTGGGATAAATTTGTGCCCATTGGAAGCGGCAGGCTCGATTGGTCCAATAACATCCATTTCCCAAGCGACGAATGGCCACAGTGAGCTTGTTGCATTAAGCTCATTTGGAGGCACCTTTATCATGTCTGCATGTATTTGATAGCGATGGAATTTTCGGACATACTGGATGCAGTCCGTCTCCATAGTCATCCAAAAGTAACCAACCCGGAGTATTTTCTTGGCCAAGACAAAACCGTTCATATGTGGACCGCAAGTCCCATCATGAATTTCCTCTAGTAGTTTGGATGCTTTCTTTGCGTTGACATACCTTGGTAATCCCAAATCAGGAGTCCTCCTCTACAGGATTCCTCCGTTGTGAAAGAAGTTGTTGGACAATCTCCAAAGTGTGCGTTTCTGAATAGGATTTGCAAGCTCCGGGCATTATACTTTCGTCAAATATTCCTTGATATCATGAAACCAAGGTTTTCCATCTGCTTCCTCTTCGACATGGGCATAGTAAGCAGGCTGATCATGGATTTTTACTGGAATGGGTTCAATGAAATTTTTGTCTGGACGCTGAATCATAGATGATAGGGTAGCCAATGCATCGACGAACTCACTCTGGACTCTAGGAACATGTTAGAACTCCGTCTTCGTGAACCTCTTTCTCAATTCCAGTACATGATGCAGATATGGGAGTATCATGGAGTTCTTGGTTGCCCATTCTTCACGCACCTGATGTATGAGTAGGTCCGAGTCTCCAATCACTAGTAATTCTTGAATTTTCATGTCAATGGCCATTTTGAGCCCTAGGATGCAAGCTTCATACTCGGCCATGTTGTTGGTGCATGGGAACCTGAGTTTGGCAGACACCAGATAATGCTGACCGATTTTTGATACTAGGACTGCCCCTATGCCAACTCCTTTGATGTTTGCCGCTCCATCGAAAAACATTCTCCAACCATCGTAGGATTCTGCAATGTCTTCTCCTATGAATGACACCTCTTCATCAGAAAAATATGTTTTCAGGGGTTCGTATTCTCCATCCACGGGATTTTCAGCAAGGTGATCTGCTAGTGCCTATCCTTTAATTACTTTCTGAGTCACGTAGACAATGTCAAACTCACTCAACAGGATTTGCCACTTGGCTAGCTTGCTAGTGGGCATGGGCTTCTAGAAGATGTACTTCAAAGGATCCATCCTTGAAATGAGATATGTAGTATAGGCACAGAATTAGTGCCTCAGCTTCTTAGCTACCCAAGTCAAAGAACAGTAGGTGCGCTCTAACAGAGAATACCGGGACTCGTACGGGGTGAACTTCTTACTGAGGTAATATATGGCATGCTCTTTCCTCTGTGTTTCGTCATGCTACCCCAGAACGCAACCGAAAGCTCCATCTAATACTGCAAGGTAGAGTAATAAAGGTCTACCTGGCTCGGGCGGGACTAAGACTGGTGGTGTTGACAGGTATTCCTTGATTTTGTCGAAGGCCTTTTGGCAGTCATCAGTCCATTTGGTAGAGGCGTCCTTCTTCAACATCTTAAAGATTGGCTGACATATAACTGTAGACTATGCTGTGAACCAACTGATGTAGACTATGCTATGAACCGGCTGATATAGTTCAGTCACCCCAAGAGACTCATCACATCCTTCTTGTTCTTTGGCAGTGGCAATTCTTGAATAACTTTGACTTTTGATGGATCCATTTCTATTCCTCGGCGACTCACAATGAACCCAAGAAACATTCCAGCAGGAACCCAAATGTGCACTTCGCATGATTCAGTTTCAGGTTGTACCTTCGCAATCTGTTGAAGAACTTCCTCAAATCTTCCATGTGATTGGTAACTCTCTTGGACTTGATGATGGCATCATCTATATATAACTCAATTTCCTTGTGTATCATATCGTGGAAAATGGTGGTCATGGCCCTCATGTAGGTGGCCCCCGCATTCTTTAACCCAAATGACATCATCTTGTAACAGTACATTCCTCACGGCATGATAAAAGCCATTTTCTCAGCATCTTCTTCATCCATCCAGATCTGATGATAACCAGCGAAACAATTTACAAATGACTGCAACTCATGCTTGGCGCAATTGTAGATCAGGATGTGTATGTTTGGTAAAGGGAAGTCATCTTTCGGACTGGCCCGGTTTAGATCCCGGTAGTCGACACAGACTCAAACCTTCCCATCCTTATTTGGTACTAGCACAATGTTGGCTAACCATGTTGGGTATTCTACTACCCTGAGAACCTTAGCTTTGACATGCTTGGTGACTTCTTCCTTGATTTTTAAACTCATATCAGGCTTGAACTTTCTGAGCTTTTGCTTTACCGGCGGACATGTTGGATCGGTTGGCAATTTGTGAGCCACAATAGATGTACTTAGACCAGTCATGTCATCATACGACCAGGCGAATATGTCGTCATATTCCCTTAGAAATTTTGTGTATTCCTTCTTTTCTAATGGTGATAAGTGAATGTTGATTCATGTTTCTTTGATGTTTTATACATCTTCTAGGTTGACAATCTCGGTCTCGTCCAGGTTGGACTTAGGTCTGTTTTCAAAATTCTCAACTTCTTTAACAATCTCCTTCAGTATGTCATCTTCCTCTGAATCTATGTCCGTTTGTTGCGTTATCTCTTTGCATGTCACAATCATTGGTTCATCAAGATAAGTAATAATAATGCTGTATAAATAAAATATTGAGAGAAAAATAATAATGAGTGTTGATTCATAAGAAAAATGCTTTTATAAATTGCATAATTGTTTTGAACATGGGAGATCTTATTGCGGGAATTGAAAATATGCGAAAAGCTAAAATCTTTTAGTAAATAAAATAGTGCTTGTTTTAGCCTTACTCCCTGAGGCTCGTCAGGCTCTGGTTCTCCTGATGTCCAGTTATTGAGTCGTGCCCCTCCGCTCACAACCTATATGGAAGGTCCTTCCTCCCACTCCTCCTCGAGAACAACACAATAGTCCATGTCATTGTCTTCTAGGAACAAGTTCTTCACCGCTGCAAGTGCTTCTTCTTTGTCCGACCCATAAATAATAATAGCCAATTGGAAAGTCTACTCCAGATGTGGTATCGGCTGCTCCAGTGGATAGTAAGGACCGCGCCATGGTGGTGATCAGTTGTTGAATTCTTCCAAGGTGTTCATATCCCACACCGAAAGTAGTGCCATATTTCTTGAGCTTTATGAGCTTTGCGATTCCTTGGAGGTTCTTTCCGAGCCCCTTGCCAGGTTCGTACCTACTTTAATTCAGTATGCTCTCGATTTTGTTATCCCACTATTTGTCTTTGTCAACAGAATTTACCCATTCAATGTGGTGGTAAGTCTTTCCACCTAGCTTCCTTCTTCCTTTGATTGACGGAATGGTCTGGCGACTATATATAAGGTTGCTACCGTCACCGTGAATGATCATATCCTGGTGGTTCCATTCTAACTTTACGGCCTGATGCAGTGTTGATGCTATGGCCCCAGTAGTATGGATCCATGGTCGTCCCAACAGCAGATTGTAAGATGCTGGCACATCTATCACCTGGAAATCAACATCGAACCAGGTTAGGCCCATTTGCAAGCATAGACTAATTTCCCCAATAGTGGACCTCTAGGAGCCGTCGAAAGATTTCACATTGATAGCTTTGTCCTTTATATCGTGCAGTCCTTTACCCAACTTCTTGAGTGTTACTAGTGGACAAATGTTGAGACTGGAACCCTTGTCAATCAGGATCCTGGTGATGAAGTAGTCCTCGCATTGCACAGTGATGTGCAGTGCTTTGTTGTATCCCAACCCTTCAGGTGGTAGCTCGTCCTCATGAAATGTGATCTTAAGACTTTCCAGCACTTGCCTTACCATGTTAGCCATTTCTCCGCCAGTGATGTTGCTCGGTACATATGCCTCACTCAGTACCCTTAGCAGAGCGTTCTTGTATGCCTTAGAATTTTGTAGCAAAGCAAGAATGGAGATTTGCGTTGGTGTTTTGTTCAACTGGTTGATGACTGAGTATCCTTGGCCTGTATCTTTCTCCAAAGATCGTCTGGACCTATATCGATGATGGGTGACTGATTGGAGGCCTGTTTTCTTGATTCAGCTAGATGTTCAGGGGTATAGACTCTACCAGTTCTTGTCATACCCTTTGCCGCAATAGTTTCTTCGAACCTAACCTTACCTTTCCTCCTTACCTTGGCTGTATAGTATCGAGGTACATCCTTTGTATGGAATGGTTTCATGTTCAACATTGCTACTGGGATCAGCGTGGATATCCTTACTCCGAACAGAGGATGTACCTTGGGTGGTAAAACTACAACTTCAAACAGAGTGGGTGCATTTGACAGATACACGAATTTGACCTCAATTGGAACTGGTATCTTTGTAGATGATGCTACTTCAAACTCAAGTGGCACTGACATATTTACCTCAACGTCCCCAGATGGTTGAATCTGGACTATGATTGGATTAAGAGTAACTATTGGCTTCTTTGGGTCATCGCCTTCTACGATCAACCAGATGGATCCCTCAGGATCCCAATCATTTTCTATTTCAATAATGTGAATGCCTCCGCCATTATAGTCTGGCAGAGGGTTATTGCAGACATTTGCAGCGGGTTCCTTTTCCACAATAATCTTGTTATCAATTAAAGTCTGGATCTTGTCTTTCAAGGAACGACATCCATTGATGGTGTGCCCTTTCATGCCGGAGTGGTATGTACGGGCTTTGTTTGGTTTAACCCTCTGAGAAGGGTTCTTAGGGGTTACAGCAGGGATAAGGGTGACATAACCGGTAGCTTTGAGTCTTTTATACAACTGGTCAATGGGTTCAGCAATGGCTGTAAATTGTTTCACAAGTCTGCGATCAAAATTTGGTTGAGGTCTAGAGAAGTTTTGGCGTGCAGAAGGTGATTGATAGTGGGAGGGTTGATCATTGTAGGTTTTTTAGACATGTGCGAGTTAGGAATATCTGGGTGAAGTAGGCTGATATGTGGGGGGTGGAGGTGATTGATAAGTGGGTGGTGGATTTTGGTAGGAGGGTGAGGGTGCTTGGTAGTTCGGAGTAGGCTAATATGTGAATGGAGCTATTAGGTAGGTTTGGTATTTGATGTGGGATTTGGTTCTCTGTGCAACCATTACGGCTCCTACGTCCCTTTTCTTGGACACACCACCAGACTGCAAGGCCTTATTTGTAGCTCGCAAGGCCTCGAAGTTTGTAACTATACCACTTTTGATGCCTTCTTCGACTCTTTCACCCAATTTGATAATGTCGAAAAATTTATGGCTTTCAATCATCATTAGTCGATCATAATACTGCGGGCCCTAGGCCCGAACAAAGAATTTGTTCATCTGTTCTTCCTCTAAGGCAAGTCTAACCTTCGCATCCTCGGACCTCCAGCGAGTAGCATATTCACAAAATGTTTTTGTACTCTTCTTCTTTAGATTCTGAATATAGAATACATCCGGTGCATTTTCTGCCCACCCCCCATCTGACCACACGACCCCCTCTCACTCTTTCTCTAATTTTTGTTTCATTTGTTACTCAGCACCTAAAAAACCCTAAAAAACCTTTCTCTTTCTCCTAGCCGTCGGGCCCATGCACCCCCTCCCCCTCTCTTCATCTTCTACATTCACTCCCACGAAACCCCACAGCCCCCCCATCTGTTCACCACTGTCCATGCACCCCCTCCCCATCTCCGCTGAGCAACCACCAGCCCACGACCATAGCTTCAGCTCCCTATCCATCGTCGTGCCACCCCAAACACCAACAACGAGCCACGTTTGACCACCACCAGAAAACCTCCATTAACGTCGCCACATGAAGCTTGAAATTATCTGTAAAACCAGCCACCCAGCTCACTGGAATCAACCAGCACACCCCCCTCGTCGCCGCTGGACAGAAACCAACGAGCAGCATAGCCATTGCTGCTTCTGCTTCTTCCCCATAAAAGACCACCCGCTCGATTTTCACCTCACCTCACGTCTCCATTGACGCAACAGCTGCTCCGGTAATCTTCTTCCTCGTTCCACCTGAAACCCCAGTGAGCTACATCTCCGCACAACCCCCTACGGACTACCCAGTGCCCCACTGCTGCGTTCTTGCTCGTCGAGCAACCTAGCTCACTCGTGCATCGACCAGTCACGACCCTCGTCTCCCACCAGCAGTTGAGTAACTCACGTTAACCATCATCGAGGTCGCTCCACAATCTCTGCTCAGAATCCCTTTTGGAGGTACACAACTGTAACTTTGGCATATTGTAAGCTGAAATGTGAAAGAATGAATACATATGAAAAATGGAACTTTGAAGTTTTAATTTAGCTTTTTCTTTGTTTTCTTTTACTAATTGTATTTAGGCTATTTCATGTATTATTATTCTGTAAATTTCTGTCGCTTTGCATAACTAGGCATCTTGTAGTGATGAATTAAATAATACTTTGCTTTAACTTGATTATTAGGTAGTATATATTTAAGCATGCTCATTACTGTCAAACTGTTTAATAATTGGAATAAGAGGAAAATAACATAAGTTGGTCTTTAGTGAATCGGCTTGGCAAAACTAATTAGGTTCACTAGCTATGAAGGTTTTAATATTGTCAACATTAGGTTAATCGTGAACATGTAGCTAAATTTAGTTAAAGCATGAATTTAAATTAATTTCGCGAATTAGGCATTATGGCATGGTTTGAGTTCAAACAAGACGAGTTAATGTTTAAATTTAATAAATTTTCGAATACGCATTAGTAATTAAGATTGATTCTAATTTCCAATAGTTGTAAATAAATAATTCCAACGGTTCAAGTCATATAACAATGCGAGTTTAATCTAGTTATGGGATAATTGGTTTCTTTTGAATACATTATTTCTCGATTCCGTATTGTATTTATAATTTCAATTTTATTAATATTCCTTTCCGTTAACATTTGTCTTAACCTAGCATTTAATATGTTACGTTTTTTAAGCATGTAATTAATTAGGATTTTTTCTCTTTTATTTTAGATACGAATTTAATAGAAATGTAGTCATTTTAGGATATCCTTAAAATAAAGGAGGCGTGCTTCGCCAAAAATAAATACAAAATTGCGGGGCCCTCAATAATTATTTGTTTTAAAATACTTAGATTCTAGGACAGGCCGTTTAGCAAATTTCACGGCCATACCCAAAATAATAACAACGTGTTAGTCTTTAGGCACGTATTTAATAGTGTTATTTTCCTATATTCGGGTGCACATTTATGTGACCCAAATCCAAATCTCAACGGAGTCGAAGTGTGTCGACGACCACGGGTACAGTGACTGTGACGTGGTTCGAGATACATTTTCACGAGGTTGCAATTATCGATAAAAAAATAATAATAATGATAAAAGCGGTTAAAAGTTAAAATTCGCACATATGTTCAACATGTATTATATCAGATAATCAAGCCGAATATGACAGTTGAGCGACCGTGCTAGAACCACGGAACTCGGGAATGCCTAACACCTTCTCCCGGGTTAACAAAATTCCTTATCCGGATTTCTGGTGTGCAGACTGTTAAACAGAGTCATTCTTTCCTCGATTTGGGATTCGACCGGTGACTTGGGACACCATAAATCTCCCAAGTGGCGAATCTGAAATAAATAAATAAATCCCATTTCGATTGTCCTTTAATTTGAATAAACTCCCTTCCGCGTCCCTTTTGCGGGCGGCGCGAGCGAAAAAGGAGGTGTGACAGCTCTGGCGACTCTGCTGGGAAAAAAGAACCCAGAATCTCTGGTTCAGGGTTCAGAATTCGAGTTTAGATGAATTTTTATCATTTGGCTTTATTTATTATCTGATTTTATTACGTGTTTTAGCCTAAATGTGCAAAATGTTGCTCTTACCGCTTTGATATTATCTGAACTGTATATATAAACTGCTACGAAATCCCTCTCTTCTCTCTCTTGAGGATTGCACGCTGGTCGTGACTTCTTTCTGTTAGTGTCATATCCCAAAATAGAACGAGGATTCGGAGAAGTTACAAAACCGGATGATCTTTTGGTTACCGGTACGCAGCTCCCATCCTCGGCTTGAGTTGTCTGCTCGAGTAAGCCAGGTCTAGAACGAACACCCAGGATAAACCTAGTATAACAAAATCTCGTGCCGGATCCCTAGTAGGAACGCTTATTTGCATCATGTGCACTTGACTTAGGGGACTCAACACAGGGGTTGGGTCCGTCTAGGACAAGCAACCTGAAATGAAAAGACCATCCTGCTGCAACCTGTTTGTTTTACGCATTTATTTGCTGCAGACTTGCATGCTGACCGACTTCTGAAAATACTGGAATATTCAAAAAAAAAAATAGCAGTGTAGAGAGATAATTACCTATTTTTTAAATTTTTTTAAAAAAATTAGTTATGAGAAAAAAATTTCGTAAACAAGTCTTGTTTTAGTAAAAAACAAAAAATTTAGTAAAAAAATCTTGTTTTCAGAATTAGTTTATTTTCGTTGCCCGAACTACGCCAGTTTGATTCTCACCGGATGTGAGATACGTAGACAACTCTCATCGGGTCCAACCTCCCCTTTTGCAAAATAGCCACAAATGTCAAAATTTTTAATCTTTCGTCGTAAATAAGTAGGGTGATTTCATTCTTGTAAAAAATAGCTGAATGTCCCTAAAAAGACGCCGGAAGGTTGTTTTTGTAAAAATAGCCACTTTTTTGTCATTTTCAATATTTTGTGCCTTTAAACCTTCTTCGAAGTGCTGAAAGGCCGTATTGACAAGACCGGAGTTTTATTTTAATGTGTGTCAATTTTAAGTTTATTCTTTCTTTGAGTCCAATGAGTGTTAATCACCCCAAACAAACATACAGAATGAGCCCAGGTCCAAGTTTGCCGGTGACGGTTAGGAGCAAGATCCCTTTGGAGTTGCGCTTGTGGTGGGAGGATTTGGAAAATCAGAGCGAGATAAGATCAAACTACATCTAGGAGGTCTCACCAGTTTGTTGAACGTCAGACCCAGATGTAACATTATAAAGGCCTTGATTACATTTTGGGACCCGACCCACAGCGTATTCCACTTCTCAGATTTTGAACTCACCCCAACCTTAGAAGATGTAGCAAGATATATGGACATTACTGAGGGGTTAAGGCACAAATATCTGATTGCACCAAGAGCCGTCAATTCGCACAAGTTCATGGATCTGCTGAAGATAAGCAAGGGAGTCTCGTACTCTGAATTGGATAGGGGGTTTTCTACTTTGCAGTTCATATACCAAATGTATGGGCATATAGGAGGGTTCAACAATCTGGAAAGTGGGGTTTGCAGCAGAGGGAATCGGACAAAATGCGATGAACATAGGCGGTTCGCCATCATGGTAGCATTTTTGGGCATTGTGGTGTTTCCTCAGAAAGACAGAAATATTGATTTAAAGGTGGATGGAGTCGTCAAGGTCCTAATTACCAACAACAAAAGCACGTTTGCCCCTATGATAGTGTCCGAGATATACCGAGCTCTCACAGCCTGTAAAGCCGGGGCAAATTTTTTCGAAGGATGAAACTTGTTATTGCAAATGTGTATGATCGAGCATTTGTGTCATCATCCTCAGTATATGATCTGTATATTTACAAACGAAGGTTGCATTGAAGGATATAACACGAGGGTTTCAGGGCTCAAATTGCCAGAAGGGTCTGAAGACTGGGTATCTTGCCTTCGCACCATCACAGCAGCACAAATAGGGTGGACATTGGGTTGGCTTCCTGTTGAAGAAATTGTATACATGCCCGTCACGGGTCCTTACTTCCTCTTAATGGGACTCCGAGGCATTCAGCCTTATGCGCCTTACCGGGTGATGAGACAGTTAGGGAGGTACCAGGTGGTACACCCAGATGAAGATCTCAGTATTTATGCAGTCGAGGTTGGTATCAACAGCCAATTTCATGAAGAAGCCGTTCGTTCTATATGGAATGAATGCCAATATTTAACGGTAAATACTCGAGTGCGCGACTTATCCCGAGGTGAAGCCTCACCGGCTTATATCGCCTGGTACATGAAGAGAGATGTTGTAAGAGATGACCCAGAACGACTAGCCAAAAAATCCCACATTCAAGAGTTCATTGAGGCGTCGCAAGAACCGTGAGACTGGTTGGCCAAAGAGCGGGAATATCGGGCCGAAATAGGCAATCTGAAACAACAGATTAAGGATCTGAAATTTGAGAACAAGGTGCAGGTTGCTGCCGATGAAGGTGAAAAGAACAAATTAGCTCGGGAAAGCGAGATCCTCAGAACTCGAATCCGGAAAATGAAAATGGATGCCGACGACCAACGGAGAAGCCGGTCCGATAAAAGGCATATAGCAGGGTTAAGGAATCAGGTCATTGAAAGCCGAAAAGACTTGGAAAGATCCGAGGCTAGCATAGCAAGAATGCAGGCCAGATGGGCAAAAGGTACAACAACACGGAAAAAGCACATATGGAAAGTGAGAAGGGATTATGAAGGGAGCATTGCAATATTGAGAGAAACAAATTCCACTCTCAGAGATCGGGTCTTTAAACAAGCCCGAGAAGCTAGAACGGACAGGGAGCGATGCTATGATTCAATAGCCCGAATGGAAGAACAAATGGAGAGGTTCCAAGATCAGCTCGTTGACAACACTCAAGTATTGGGATTAAAGAATCAACGAATAGAACAGTTGTGTATGGAAAGGGATAGAATCAGGGGCAGGATCGATGAGATTGGGCACTACATCACCATGAAGTGCTTAACATGTGAGGAAATGCCCTGCGACACCCTTTTTTCCTCACTCATGGGTTATGTCCAGCAGATTATGGAAGAATTAAAAAGCTTGCAAAGAGGTTTGGCCCCAAAGCCCGCGGAAAGGCCAAACGATGCCTCGCGGGCACCAAAATTCAAGGCTTTAATGTATCCCTAGTTCAAGTCTGCACTTGTTTGTTTTTAATAGTCTGTTGTCTACCCCTCTGTTCTCTTTTCATATCAAACAATGTTAATAGTGTGGAGTCTGTTTTTTTATATAGCTTGTAATAGCATATTTTGGTAATAAAATGCAAAATTGCATCTTTATTTTTACTTATGGCAGAACTACACCCGGTGTGATTCATGCGGGGACATGATACGTAGGCAATCCACATAAGATTCGACCAACACTAAAAAGAAAAGACAAAGTGAATAAAGAAAGGACATAAGCCGGAATGACGCATGCAGTCAAAGCAAAAACATGTTAGAAATGGTTAAATGCCTAGGAACATTGCATTCCCCAATGTGAAATTGCAATATGTGTTAAACTCTAACGCTAACAAGTTTGTTGTTTATACCAGAGAAAGAGATTGCAAAACAGTTAGCTCATTAGAACGTTCTGGTAGATTACCATTACCACACAAGATCTAAAGGGCCCATTCCGGAAAGTATGTCTGGTTCGGACAAAAGTGTTGAGGAGGAAAAGTTGGAGATGCAAATGATGAAGGAGGAAGTAGACAGGTTGAGACAAGAGATAGCTGGGATGCACCTAGCCTAGGCTAAGGGACAAACACCACCAATACTTTCCACTACTCCTACCCTTTCACCAGCTCGGACTCCGGAACACCCCTCCACTGGTCCATCAACAATCTTCCCCATTGCCCAATACTATCAAGGGGAAACTTCCTATAATCCCCAAGCTTCACCACCCAAACAAAATTCTCCTCCACCAGCTGTTCCTGTTTTCGTGGCACCTTCACCCGCCGCATTTCAAAAATCACCTGATGAACTAGTGTTTCAGGTTTACGACAATCAATACTATCCTCCTGAACTCACCTTCAAAGCACCCGAGCCATACACTTACGCCCCTCACCTTCAGCTACCGACAGAAACTAAGAGGCCAGCTAAGAATTCAGAGCAGGATGAAGTACTACATAAAGTGAAAAGCCTGGAGCAATCCTTCAGGAATATGCATGGATTGGGCAGCCAAGTCAGTGTGTCTTATAAAGACCTGTGTCCTTTCCCTGATGTTCAATTGCTGGCAGGTTTTAAGATGCCAAAGTTTGATCTATATGAGGGACATGGTGATCCCATGGTGCATCTACGAGGTTTCTGTAGTAAGATGAGAGGGACAGGTGGAAAGGATGAGTTGCTGATAGCTTATTTTGGTCAAAGTTTAAGCGGGTCTACATTAGAATGGTACACGAGGCAGGATCCTAGCAGGTGGTATACTTGGGACGATCTAGCACAAGCGTTTGCAGGTCATTTCCTGTATAACCTTGAGACCGTCCTCGACCGTCTTACACTATTAAAACTTGAGAAAAGGCCTGGAGAGAGCTTCAGGGAATTCGGATTCCGTTGGAGTGAACAAGCGGCAAGAGTCAATTCGCCAATGATGGAAGGTGAAATGGTGGACTGCTTCTTACAAACGTTGGAGCCAACTTACTTTGGTCACCTGGCGACGTCAGTTGGTAAATCTTTCAATGAAGTAGTAAAAATGGGCGTCATGGTTGAAGAGGGACTCAGATCTAATAAAATAATGAGTTATTCGACGATCAAGGCCACAACTCAGGCTATCCAAAGCGGCACGGGAGGTGTGCTCGGGAAAAAGAAGAGAGAGGAGGTCGCAATAGTCGAAGCAGGTACTTGGTCCAGATCAAGAGGTCCAGCCCCTCGCTACCAAACCAGACCCCATTACCTAAATTATCCACACAATCCATACAACCTTCCACAACCCTATTATCCACCACAAGAGCCCCATTTCTCCGTCCATCACGCCCAAACTTACACCCAGCCTCCGGCTCGTCCACAATGGTGTGCGCCGGCTCCCTAACATACATATCCACCTCCACAAAACACATATCCCCCTCCACAAAACACATATCCACCACCAAGAGCCTACAGGAATCCTTCAGGGCTAAGCTTCCGTGGAAATCAGGCTTTCAGAAACGAAAGGATGCAGAAGTCGAGAACATTCACTCTGTTGTGAGAAACCTATACTACTCTATTTCACAAGTTGAGGCAGATAGGCTTATTAAGTCCTGTTGAACTCAAATTGCCAAATCCCCTTCCCAGAAATCTGGACCATTCAGTAAGCTGTGAATATTGTTCGGGGGCTCCCGAGCATGATACTAAGAAGTGTTGGAAGTTGAAGACTGCCATACAAGATCTTATTGACACTAATAGGAATGAGGTTCAGGCACCAGAGGCACCCAACATCAATGAAAACCTGTTACCAGTGCACCATGAGGCCCACATGATCGAACTAGTGCACGAAGGAGGGAAACTTAAAACACCCTCACAAACGGTAATGATGATTCGTGCCAGCCCGAACGAAAATTCGACCAGTGGAAAGGCAGTGGTACAGTCGGGAAAGGTAGATGACAAGCCATTTGTGGTAGTGGGGAAAGGTTCGTCTGTTGCTGCGAAGAAGCCAGAGTCAGTCAGGGCAGTGCTGCAGGGAGTATCAAGCAAACCAGTATTGGTAGTGAAGGGGTCCATGTGGAACCAGTTGTTATTAGGCCAGTAATGCAGTTGCCGATAACAAATCAGAAAGATGTGCCATGGAGCTACAGTCAAGTGGCAGTGATGCATAAGGGGAAGGAGGTTGTGGAAGAAGTATGCGAGGCTCAGGGGTTAACTCGTTCGGGAATGTGTTTTGTTCCCGCAGAATTGAGAAGGGCCAATCCTGTAACAATAAAGAAGCCAGTGACGGAGGAAGAAGCAGAGGAGTTTTTGAAGAAAATGAAGTCATTGGACTACTCAATTATAGAGCAGTTGAGGAAGACCCCAGCCCAGATTTCGTTGCTATCCTTATTGATCCATTCAAACGATCATTGTCAGGCCTTAATGAAGATTCTGAACGAAGCCCATGTCCCAGACAAGCTCTCAGTGAACCATTTGGAGAAAATAGTGCACAAGATCTTCGAGGTAAACCGAGTGACATTCTCTGACGATGAGTTACCAGTAGAGGGTACAATTGTGAAATGCGAAGACTCGGTGGTCACTGAGTACTAATTGATAATGGGTCAAGTGCCAATATTTGTCCTTTGGCCACTCTGAACAAACTAAAGGTTGTTGATGATAGGATCCACAAGAACAACGTTTGTGTCCGAGGTTTTGATGGGGGCGGTACTGACATAGTGGGTGATATCGTACTGGAATTAACCATTGGTCAAGTCGAGTTCACCATGGAATTTCAAGTGATAGATGTGGCGGTGTCGTACAATCTTTTGTTGGGATGACCCTGGATCCACGTAGCTAAAGCAGTGCCTTCTACACTGCATCAAATGGTCAAATTTGAATGGGATAGACAAGAGATTGTGGTACACGGGGATGACGGCACACATGCCGCCAGTGATGCTATTGTGCCCTTCATAGAAACAAACGACGACAAAGGCCCATGGGTTTATCAGGTTTTTGAAGCAGTCTCAGTAGACAAAATTCCTGAAGGTGGGGGCCTTCCACTTCCCAGGATCACAGCTGCAACCTTCATGATACCCTCAGAGATGTTGAACAACGGGTTTGTACCAGGAAAAGGTCTGGGGATTGATCTGCAGGGAATGGTCCAGCCAGTTTCTTTGCCCAAGAACCTAGATAATTTTGGGTTGGGATTCAAGCCTACCGCAGCGGATGTAAAGCGGGCCCGCAAGTTGAAGAAAAGAGTATGGGTCCTTCCTAAGCCAATCCCACGCATGTCCAGATCATTTATCAAAGCAGGGTGCAGAAAGTTGCTAGTCCAGGAAGTTGTTGGACCCTTGATCGGGCCAGATGGAGATTTGAATGAGGGCTTTGAAAGAATGTTCGCAGATGTCAACATGATAGAAGCTGGAGAGGGTTCTAGTAAGGCAGACATACAGTTTGTGAGGCCTAGAGCCAATGTCAACAATTGGACAACTACTCCTCTTCCTACTTGGAGGGAGTCCTAGTAGTTGGCTCTGATTTTCCTTCTTGTTTTCTGGATTATTCCAGGGTTGTAATCTAGATTCCTTTTTATTTTTATTATTGTTCAACAAAGTGTGAAACCTTGTTATCCCTTAATTCAATAAAATGAAAAGTTTCTTCTTCATTCTTTATTTTATTTTATTTTTAATTTTGGTTTCCTTCTTTTCTTTTTCTGAACAGTTCTTTTCATACTGGTCTTAACGACATGGCATGCACAACGGATCTTCAACCTAGTCTAAAAGATCAATCTGATTCCGAACTAACTATACAAGAGGTCGATTATGATAATGAATTGGAATACGATGAGGATGAAGCCTTCGAGGAGTTAAACAGAGAGTTAAGCTAGTTTGAAGAAAAATCCAGGCCCAACTTAAATGACACAGAAGCCATCAATTTAGGGGATGCAGGCAATATCAGAGAAACTATAATAAGCATCCACATTGCATCAAATATCAGGGAAGAATTGATCAAAACACTTATTGAGTTCAAAGATATTTTTGCATGGTCATATGATGACATGCCGAGGTTAAGCACGGATTTAGTGTTTCATAAATTGCCCACTGACCCGGCATGCCCTCCCGTCAGGCAGAAGTTGAGGAAGTTCAAAATGGATATGAGTGTGAAGATTAAAGAAGAAGTAACCAATTAGCTGCAAGCAAAGGTTATTCTTGTAACTCAATATCCTGATTGGTTGGCTAATATGGTGTCGGTGCCGAAGAAAGATGGGAAGATTAGGGTGTGTGTCGATTACCGCAATCTGAACAGGGCAAGCCCAAAGGACAACTTTCCTTTACCCAACATCCATATCTTGATCGACAATTGTGCTGGACGTGAGATCGGATCTTTTGTAGATTGCTATGCTGGGTATCATTAGATTCTGATGGATGAATAAGATGCGGAAAAGGCGGCATTCATTATGCCATGGGGAACTTATTGCTACCGGGTAATGCCATTTGGTTTGAAAAATGCTGGGGCAACATACATGAGAGCGATGACCACTGTGTTTCATGACATGATCCACAAAGAAATTGAGGTGTACGTGGACGATGTGATCATAAAATCCAAGTATCAGGAAAACCACGTAGCAGACCTAAGGAAGTTTTTTCAAAGACTTCGAAGGTATGATATTAAGATCAACCCGGCCAAATGTGCATTTGGTATTCCATCTGGAAAGCTGTTGGGATTCATCGTCAGTCGACGAGGTATTGAACTAGACCCATCAAAGATCAAATCTATCCAAGATTTGCCCCCGCCGAAGAACAAGACAGAAGTAATGAGTCTGTTGGGAAGGTTGAATTACATCAGCAGATTTATTACTCAACTCACAACAACTTGTGAACCCATCTTTCGGCTACTGAAGAAAGATGCTGCGATAGAATGGACAACAGAATGTCAGGAGGCATTTGACCAGATCAAAGGATATTTATCAAATCCACCTGTGTTGTTCCACCTGAGCCGGGGAGACCGTTAATCCTTTATCTAACGGTCCTGGAAAATTCGTTTGGCTGCGTGTTGGGGCAACACGACATTACAGGAAGGAAGAGCAAGCCATCTATTATCTCAGCAAGAAGTTTACAGTATATGAGGTTAAGTACACTCAACTTGAGAAGACATGTTGCGCCCTAACTTGGGTGGCCCAGAAATTGAAGCATTATTTGTCCTTATATATTACTTACCTCATTTCACGCCTGGATCCACTAAAGTATATTTTCCAAAAGCCTATGCCCACAGGGAGGTTAGCAAAATGGAAAATATTACCCACGGAGTTTGACATCGTCTATGTGACGAGGACGGCCATGAAAGCCCAAGCGCTGGCGATCACTTGGCTGAGAATCCTGTTGATGAAGAATACGAGCCGTTGAGAACGTATTTTCCTGACGAGGAAGTGATGCATATAGATGAGTTGGAATTACCTGAGGAACCAGGTTGGAAGCTTTTCTTTGATGGAGCCGCAAATGCGAAGGGAGTTGGAATAGGAGCGGTACTTATTTCTGAAACAGGACGTCATTATCCTGTTACGGCTTAGCTGCGTTTCTATTGTACCAACAACATGGCTGAGTATGAGGCATGCATTTTGGGTCTGCGACTAGCTACAGACATGGATGTCCAGGACGTTTTGGTCTTGGGAGACTCGGACCTCCTAGTGCATCAGATTCAGGGTGAATGGGAAATACGGGATTTGAAACTCATACCATATCGACAATGTTTGCACGATCTAAGCAAGCGATTTCGATCAGTGGTATTCAGACACATCCCAAGAGTTCATAATGAGGTTGCCGATGTATTAGCCACTTTAGCATCGATGTTACACCATCCAGATAATATTCATGTTGACCCGTTGCACATTCAGGTTCGTGATCAGCATGCTTATTGCAACATGGTAGAGGAAGAAGTGGATGGTGAGCCATGGTTTTATGATGTAAAGGAGTACCTCAGGATGGAGATATACCCGGAGCAGGCCACCGGAGATCAAAAAAGAGCTATTCAGCGATTGTCAAATGGATTCTTCCTTAGTGGAGGAGTGTTATACAAAAGAACCCCAGATTTGGGGTTGCTGAGATGTATGGATGCCAGTCAAGCCATGACAGTTATGACAGAGGTACATTCTGGAGTTTGTGGACCGCATATGAGCGGATATATATTGGCGAAGAAGATTTTTCGAGCAGGGTACTATTGGCTCACTATGGAGCGTGATTGTATCAATTTCGTGCTGAAATGCCATCAACGTCAGATACATAGAGATTTGATTCATTATCCGCCGATAGAATTGCATACAATGTCAGCACCATGTCCATTTGTTGCCTGGGGCATGGATGTCATTGGACCTATTGAGCCGGCAGCTACCAACGGTCATAGGTTCATTCTGGTAGCCATCGACTATTTCACTAAGTGGGTTGAGGCTAAAACTTTCAAGTCGGTAACCAAGAAGGCTGTGGTGGATTTTGTTCACTCCCATATCATCTATAGATTTGGGATCCTAAAAGTGATCATCACGGATAATGGTGCTAATCTTAACAACAATTTGATGAAAGAGGTATGTCAACAGTTTAAGATTGCATACCGCAATTCCACCCCATATCGTCCCAAGGCGAATGGAGCAGTTGAGGCAGCCAACAAGAACATTAAGAAGATACTGAGGAAGATGGTAGAAGGATCCAGACAATGGCATGAAAAATTACCATTTGCATTGTTGGGTTATCGCACCACTGTCCGGACTTCAGTAGGTGCAACCCCTTATTTGTTGGTATATGGAACTGAAGCAGTAATACCGGCAGAAGTTGAAATTCCATCCCTTCAGATTGTCGATGAGGCTGAGATTAATGATGATGAGCGGGTCAAATCCCGGTTGGAGCAGTTGAACCTAATTGATGAAAAGAGATTGGCAGCTGTGTGTCATGGCCAATTATATCAAAAGAGAATGGCGAGAGCCTACAACAAGAAGGTGCGCCCCAGAAAATTTGAGGTGGGGCAGCAGGTGTTGAAATGAATCCTGCCACATCAGGCCGAAGCAAAAGGCAAGTTCGCCCCGAATTGGCAAGGACCGTTCATTATAACCCAAGTGTTGTCCAATGGCGCTTTATGTTTAACAGATATCTACGGGAAATGCGTCAACATGGCTATCAATTCTGACGCAATTAAGAGATATTATGTATGATTTCTTTTGATTGTAATTGTTGTTTGTTTGTGGTTGGCATTTATCGGAGAATGAAATGACGGAGGCAATTCTTTCTTCTATCCAAACACTTTATCATTTGCTTCCCCTATTGAGCCTTATTTATTCTTTCATATCCCTCTTTTGGAATCACTAATTAAAATGAAAGAAAAAGAAAAAGAGAAAAATAATGATAATAAAGACAAAAGAAAAAATCACAAGAAAAACAAAGGAATTGGGAACTACATTTGACCTGATTCCTAAAAGAAGGATACGTAGGCGCCTCACGGCTCGGTCATAGTGTAACAAAGAATAAAAATCCCCAAGCAAGAAAAATGGGGGCAGAAGTTTGTGTTTGTAAATCTGAAAAGAAAGTTCGATTCCAAGAGTTGTAATATTTTACCCATCAAAATTATTTCGAGCCTTTTGATACCCCTTTTCCTTTCAGCCAGACACGAAAACCCATATTGATGTCCAAAAAAAAACCTCCCGATCAGTATCCGAGAAGTGCCAAGTCATGCATAACACTCTGATCCCCAGCAGAGAAGAGGATCATAAACTTGAAATGAATTGATAACCGAAAAGAATCCTTAGCAAAGAGAGTCATGTCGACAACACTCCAATTTCCAGTTGAAAAATAAAATAAAATGAGAGCGTCTTATCGGTGAAAACCTCCACAAGCACCATAAGGCGATGGAAGTTGAGAGAAATAAAACGAGAGAGTCTTATCGGTGAAAACCTTCACATGCACCGTAAAACGATGGGAGTTGAGAGAAACGAGAGAGTCTTATCGGTAAAAACCTTCACAAGCACCGTCAAATGACGGGAGTTGAGAGAATCGAGAGAGTCTTATTAGTGAAAACCCCTCGAAGGGCACTATGAGGCGACAAGACAAGATTGGTGGAAAGGATCCGCATTTGGCAAAGAATTGAATTCCTGTTTATCCCCAGCAAAATGAGGCCATCCGAAAGATTGATTGATACGAATAGACTGGGTTGATCAATCCGGAATGCACGACATGATCGTTGGGATCAGTTATATCTCAGATAAGTTCTTTTCTTTCTTTTTCCCCAGCATTTGTTCAGAAAGACTTTTTCTTTTTCTATTTTTGAAATCATCACTTTATTATTTCTTGGTTTAAAGACTTTACTTCCCTAGCAGTTTGTTTTTGAAAAGGATTTTCAGAGCTTACTACCAATAGCCAAAATGGTGCAAAGTAAAATGTGAATATGACCGGCCAAAGATAAGGCGACAAAGCGAAAAGAAGTTTGTCGCAAGACCAAATGACGAATGGGTCTAGATCCCAAGAGGACCAAATTTCCAGAGGAAGTCGGAAAAAAACGGAAAAACGCCAGTTAAAGTTATGGATCAAATTCCAAGAGGATCCCCAGCAGATTTGCGAGATGCAGGAACAACTCCGACAGATTCTCGACCAAGCTCCACAATGGTCGGACAACATAGAGCGGGGAAGGAAGAGAAAAGAAAAATCATCCCCAGCAGGAGTATCATCCTCAGCAAATAATATCATCCCCAGCAAGTTTTGTTGCAAAGCAGGGAAAGGAAAAAGGAAAACCATCCCCAGCAGAAGTGGCATGACCACTCACCACGTTTTAAACTAACAAATTTATCTTTGATTTTAAGCAGGGAAAGGAAATATTATTGATAGCAGGAAGATAGGGTCACAAAGAAGATTATCAAACTGGGGCAGAAAACTTTTTCTCATTACGAAAATTTTCTCGAAAATAAATAGCCATTTGGAAAAGAGAGAAGATAACACAAGTTTTGAAGGAAGTAAAATCCCTAGCAGTATACGAGAAGGTAGATACAAGTTTTAAAAGAAAAGCAATCTTGGAAGAAGCAAGATAACCCAAAGGTGTAAAAGCAATGACCTTTGAATCAATATCATCCCCACCATTGTTAAAAGGAGGAAGATAATTCCCCAGCAGTGTTATTCCCGGCAGGTTTCAGGGAAGTGAAAGCACCAGCTTTAAAGGAAATAGTCTTTGAAGAAGGAAAATGACATATTGGTAAAATAAAATATCAGTGTTATCCCCAGCAGTTTTCAGAGGAATAAAACACCAGTTTTGAAGGAAGCAGTTGAAGAAGTCAGGAGCCCGCTTGGAGAATGGAGGTGTTACATTTAAGTTGTTGTTGAAGTCAGGAGCCCGCCTGGAGAATGGAGGTGTTACATTTAAGTTGTTGTTGAAGTCAGGAGCCCGCCTGGAGAAAGGAGGTGTTACATTTAAGTTGTTGTTGAAGTCAGGAGCCCGCCTGGAGAATGAAGGTGTTACATTTAAGTTGTTGCTAAAGTCAGGAGCCCACCTGGAGAGTGGAGGCTGATTTATTCTCAAAGTTGCTATGGAAGTCAGGAGCCCGCCTGGAGAATGGAGGCTGACATTTTTAAGAAGTTGTTGAAATCAGGAGCCCGCCTGGAGAATGGAGGTGTTACATTTAAAAAGTTGGAAAAGTCAGGAGCCCACCTGGAGAATGGAGGCTGAATTATTTTGAGAAAGTTGTTGAAGTCAGGAGCCCGCCTGTAGAACGGAGGTTGTTAAATGTTAAGTTGGAGAAGTCAGGAGCCCGCCTGTAGAACGGAGGTTGTTTATTTTAAAAGGTTGAAGAAGTCAGGAGCCCGCCTGTAGAACGGAGGTTGTTTATTTTAAAAGGTTGAAGAAGTCAGGAGCCCGCCTGTAGAACGGAGGTTGTTATATTCTAAGATTGGAGAAGTCAGGAGCCTGCCTGTAGAACGGAGGTTGTTATATTCTAAGTCGGAGAAGTCAGGAGCCCGCCTGTAGAACGGAGTTTGTTTATTTTAAGTTGGAGAAGTCAGGAGTCCTCCTGTAGAACGGAGGTTGTTATATTTAAAAGAAGTCAGGAGCCCGCCTGGAGAATGGAGGCTGAATTATTTTTCAAGAAGCTGTTGAGGTCAGGAGCCCGCCTGTAGAATGGAGGTTATGTCATCTTTCAAAAGTCAAGTTGGAGTCAGGAGCCCGCCTGCAGAACAGAGGAATATGTTTCAAGATCAAACAGAAGTCAGTAATGAGGAGGGTTACAACAAAAATCCCCAGCATAACAAGCTTTAATGTAGGAATCAGTGTCCCCAGCAGACGGAGGGGAATAATAAAACCCGTGTTCAGAAAAGCAAAAGGCCAGTGTCATCCCCAACAATTTTTGAAAGAAAGGCACCAGAGGAAACAAAAGCCGACAAGAAAGCAAAGCAACCAGAGCGCGTGGAAGATAGATAAGATTTTGTAATTCCTAGTTTAGCCTAGCCTCTAGTTTTATTTCAGCATGGTGTAATAAGGAGGTCGGCGAGCAGTAATAACAACATGCAACAGCAGTAACATTGCAGTCTCATGGTAGTCCCAGCTACCAAAACTTCCCGAACTACATTAACCTGATTCCCTTCTAGCCAGGGATATGTAGGAAACCTTTGAAGCAAAGGTTCAGTTAAATATTTCAAAAATTGCTTCACACGGAGTACTCAGATGGGCAAAAATCGCTCGTATCTGCTCACTTTATCTTTACACGAAAACTCTTTGTGTTTTCAGATAAAGAGGGGCAGCTGTAAGCACGTGATTTTTGCCCTATGTGAGAATTACTCCCAAAAAATTCAAAATAAAACAATTTTCCTTTGTGTGCAATTTTGAGAATTTTCGTGGCATTTTTGATAAATTATTTGTATTTGTCCATGCATGTTTATTTTTTAAATTAATAAAAAATACAAAAATATGCCGCATTTGTATTTAGGATGAATTTCTACAATTAGAAGTAATTAAGTTTGTTTTACAATGATGAAAATTACAAAAATATGCATCATTTGCATTTTTAGCATTCAATGTCAAATTGTGCAATTTTGTTTTAATTGGTGTTTAATTATGTATGATAATTGTTGCTAGGAATTAATTAGTATTTTGATAAGTTAATTTAGTTTATAACTTAATTTAGAATTTTAGTTTTATTAATTAGAAAGTAAAAGAAAAGAGAGTAAACAAATATAAAGAAAATCGGAATTGGGCCTCTTCTTCAATTTTAAACCTAGGCCCAAAACACCCCTACCCAACCCAAAACCCCTTGACCCGACCCCAACCCCCCCCCCCCCCATCTGACCACACGACCCCCTCTCACTCTTTCTCTAATTTTTGTTTCATTTGTTACTCAGCACCTAAAAAACCCTAAAAAACCTTTCTCTTTCTCCTAGCCGTCGGGCCCATGCACCCCCTCCCCCTCTCTTCATCTTCTACATTCACTCCCACGAAACCCCACAGCCCCCCCATCTGTTCACCACTGTCCATGCACCCCCTCCCCATCTCCGCTGAGCAACCACCAGCCCACGACCATAGCTTCAGCTCCCTATCCATCGTCGTGCCACCCCAAACACCAACAACGAGCCACGTTTGACCACCACCAGAAAACCTCCATTAACGTCGCCACATGAAGCTTGAAATTATCTGTAAAACCAGCCACCCAGCTCACCGGAATCAACCAGCACACCCCCCCTCGTCGCCGCTGGACAGAAACCGACGAGCAGCATAGACATTGCTGCTTCTGCTTCTTCCCCATAAAAGACCACCCACTCGATCTTCACCTCACCTCACGTCGCAATTGATGCAGCAGCTGCTCCGGTCATCTTCTTCCTCATTCCACCTGAAACCCCAGTGAGCTCCATCTCCGCACAATCCCCTACGGACTGCCCAACGCCCCACTGCTGCGTTCTTGCTCGTCGAGCAACCTAGCTCACTCGTGCGTCGACCAGTCACGACCCTCGTCGCCCACCAGCAGCTGAGCAGCTCACGTTAACCATCGTCGAGGTCGCTCTACAATCTCTGCTTAGAATCCCTTTTGGAGGTACACAACTATAACTTTGGCATATTGTAAGCTGAAATGTGAAAGCATGAATACATATGAAGAATGGAACTTTGAAGTTTTAATTTAGCTTTTTCTTTGTTTTCTTTTACTAATTGTATTTAGGCTATTTCATGTATTATTATTCTTTAAATTTCTGTCGCTTTGCATAACTAGGCATCTTGTAGTGATGAGTTAAATAATACTTTGCTTTAACTTGATTATTAGGTAGTATATATTTAAGCATGCTCATTACTGTCAAACTGTTTAATAATTGGAATAAGAGAAAAATAACATAAGTTGGTCTTTAGTGAATCGGCTTGGCAAAACTGATTAAGTTCACTAGCTATGAATGTTTAAATATTGTCAACATTAGGTTAATCGTGAACATGTAGCTAAATTTAGTTAAAGCATGAATTTAAATTAATTTCGCGAATTAGGCATTATGGCATGGTTTTAGTTCAAACAAGACGAGTTAATGTTTAAATTTAATAAATTTTGAATACGCATTAGTAATTAAGATTGATTCTAATTTCCAATAGTTGTAAATAATTAATTCCAACGGTTCAAGTCATATAACAATGTGAGTTTAATCTAGTTATGGGATAATTGGTTTCCTTTGAATACATTATTTGTCGATTCCGTATTGTATTTATAATTTCAATTTTAGTAATATTCCTTTCCATTAACATTTGTCTTAACCTAGCATTTAATATGTTACATTTTTTTAAGCATGTAATTAATTAGGATTTTTTCTCTTTTATTTTAGATACAAATTTAATAGAAATGTAGTCATTTTAGGATATCCTTAAAATAAAGGAGGCGTGCTTCGCCAAAAATAAATACAAAATTGCGGGGCCCTCAATAATTATTTGTTTTAAAATACTTAGATTCCGGGACTGGCCGTTTAGCAAATTTCACAACCCTACCCAAAATAATAACAACGCTTTAGTCTTTAGGCGCGTATTTAATAATGTTATTTTCCTATACTCGGGTGCTTATGTGACCCAAATCCAAATCTCAACGGAGTCGAAGTGTGTCGACGACCACGGGTACATTGACTGTGACGTGGTTCGAGATACATTTTCACGAGGTTGTAATTATCGATAAAAAAATAATAATAATGATAAAAACGGTTAAAAGTTAAAATTCGCACATATGTTCAACATGTATTATATCAGATAATCAAGCTGAATATGACTGTTGAGCGACCGTGCTAGAACCACGGAACTCAGGAATGCCTAACACCTTCTCCCGGGTTAACAGAATTCCTTATCCGAATTTCTGGTGCGCAGACTGTTAAACAGAGTCATTCTTTCCTCGATTCGGGATTCAACCGGTGACTTGGGATACCATAAATCTCCCAAGTGGCGACTCTGAAATAGATAAATAAATCCCGTTTCGATTGTCGTTTAATTGGAATAAACTCCCTTCCGCGTCCCTTTTGCGGGCAGCGCGGGCGAAAAAGGAGGTTTGACAACCTGTACTATCAAACATTTCGAACTTCGGAGGATTGTACCCCTCGGGCAGTTCGACATCGGGTTGTATGCAAAGATCCTCATAGTTCAGCCCCTCAATCCCCTTGCTCCCTTCAATGCCCTGAATCCAGCTAGTCAGCTTCTTAATTTCCTCAGCCAGTTTTCTGATAAGCAGATCCTTTTCGTCATACTCAGGTGTGCTTGAGCTAGGTTGGGTGGAGTGTGGCATGGTCTCCACGTAATTAGGGGTGTTATAGTGGCCCGGTGTGTGGGTGTGGAAATGGTCGTTTGTGGAGTTTTGAGGTTCTGGGATGAGTAGTAGAGTGTTGTTCGGGATATTGCAAGTGCTGCATTGGTTTTTTGGTGGGATGGTATGATGAGGAGCGGGATGGTTCTGTTGCTTTGGGATATTCTGCGGAGGTGTAAGGTTTTGAGTGTTGGGAAAGGTGATATCTGGGATGCTGAGGGAAAATGACAGGCTTACCATATTCCGGACCTTATCGAGCTCTTCTTGGAATTTCAGCAATTGCTGTTCAAGTTGGGATATATTTTCCTTAGGAACCTGAGTACTATGACCAATAGTGACCTCTACCCGTTCAGTTGAATTCTCCTTTCTGCCATTGTTCAAATCTTCCATCTTGCCTTTGTTCTTGTTTTTGACAGGACTAAGAAGAGGAGTCGGTGGAGGGCCCATGGATCTCGTGGAGTAGGATGATGTTGCCAGAGTACATGAACTAACCTTTGGGGAAGGGAATAATAAAGACAAAACAAAGAATAAAAAGGTAACCAAGTTAGTGAGGATCATAAAAAGGTATTGCAGTATTTAAACACATAATGCAGGAATGTAAATCGTGTCCTAATTTGGGGGCCTCTTTGTGCCCGAGGTAGGCCTAGCGATAGATTTATTTGGAGAACTTAGGATGCTAAATGCCTCATTTTATTGATAAAAAGTAGACGAATCCCAAATTGACACTAAATAAATAGGAAATAAAAAATCACAAATGACCCTTGGCCTTATTACATTTTATAAAGTGAAAAGATAAACTCCTATCTATTTGGTCCTAGAAGGACCTTCCCCAGATTCGGCATCCTTGGCTTCGTCGAACAGCTTTCCTAACTCGCGAAGTCCCATCAATAGGTAGGCCCTGGATAGATGTTAGCCTTCGGTTCCTTCAACATTTTGGCAGTCTTCGACCCTCTTGAGAAGCTTTCTCTCCAACTTTACTATGCCTCGCTCCAGGTATCCCAATCGCTTGTTGGCACTAATAGCCATGTCCTTCCATTCTTCAATCAGTTTCTGGTTGGCCTCTTGTATCTCGCGGTGTTCACTCTCGCATTCACGGATCCTTTTGCGCAAATAGTTTTATTTGACTTGTGCCTCGACCTTCTCATCTATGACTCTGTGACGTCGAAAAAACCCAGGCTGACCTAGATCATCATGATTATCCTCCAACCAGCCTGAATAGTAGGGAGTACAACCAGCGTGGTATCCCTCCCCATGACGATCTTGCAGTGCCACATATGCTGAGCTTGACACTTGTAAGGACTATCATCATCCTAGAACTCAGCCTAGAAATGGCTCATCTTGTTGACCCTGGGTACAACCTGCTTCCTACCAGCTTGCCTCATAACTCAGAGAGGGACGTAAGGATATGTTCCTCTCAGACCGATCAGTATCAGGAAAGGTGCATCTCGGGATCGGGCGATGAACTCCTTGGTTGGACACCACTCGAACATCTTTTGGACTTGTTCTTCAGTTAGATTATCAAATAGCTCCAACCATCCTTTGGCATCCTCAGGCTGAGCGAACATATCGGTGACGTAATTCATTCGCTATGGATAATGGAAAGCGATGTGATCATCCCAGTCCCTTCGCTGAATCTCTTGTCGGTATTCGTCCCTTTGGATATGTTCCATGAGCCAGAGTTGAAGTAATAAATTGCAACCTTCGAAGTGTTTTGCTCCTTGTTAACACTTCTACAAGGCTTGGTATATGTCGGCAATATGTTGAATGGCTGCCCACCGATCCCTTCCATTATGGTCTTAGTTACCATAGCCAGCTTGGTATCGATTCTTGCTTTCTTCATCGGAAACACGATCAGACCCAGGAAATAGAACATGAAGACGAAAACCCTACGATGAATGTGCCCCAAAGATGTGATGGGAAACTCGTCAGGGTAGGCACGGTAGGATTTGCTGTGACCGTACCTTTCGTACAAATAGTCAAAAAGGGATGTAGGACTCCTTCAGACATGTCAATTCTGGATTCTTCTTTAAACCCATCATTTTGAGCAAACCAATGCCTTTACGGTTCTCAGGCATCAGTAGACCCGGAGTTTCCCATACTAGACTGGCCAATCCTCCTATATCCTCTAGCGAGGGTGTCATGTCAATGTTCCTGAAGCGGAACAAAACCCTCTCACAATCGCAAAACAGTGTGGCAGCTTCTACGATGTTATTATTGGGTTGGATTTCCAAGAGGGAAGGTAGATTTCCAAATATTTTCGGACAAGAGTTTGATCACTAGAGTGAAGATCTTTCCACCAGCTTAGCCGTCTTGGGTGGATGTTGGTGACCATGCCGAATCTAGGGACTTCGTGCCTCATATTTCTGCAAGACAAATAAGGTTAGGCCTTTACCCCCACTAGACTCGACTATTTAATACCAACAATTAACATGAAGCATTTAGTTCTCCAAATAAATGCACATAACGTGATGGTGTCCGTTTGGGTTTTAGGGAAACCGAGTGGACTTTGGACAAGGCTATATTAAAGGATCATTATGTGGACAACATAACTGACCCGTCTAGTTTTGAGCATGATGCATGCACAATTTGAACAGAGTAAGGTTTCTATAGGATTTTTAGATTGGTACCCTTGAGCGGACAACTCAAGGAGGGAAGACACAGAACCGTCGACTGCAGCGCTGATCGACTGTTTTTACCGCAAATATGCCTTTCCGAATTTAGGGGGTAATAATATAGGAAGAGCGCAACCACTCATTATAAGTGTTGCTATAGTATTTGTTTGGCACGGGTGGAGTATGATGTTGAGCATGATTATGCAATAATTAAAAGCATGTTGGCAAATATTTGCACGTTAAGAAAGCAGTAAATACAACAGTTTTATAATTTAAAGCAGTAGTAAAGGAAAGAAACAAAGAAGACAAGTCAATTTTGCAATTTGAAAAGGAAATTGAATGATTAAAGGAATTAAACAAGTAATTGCACATAAGGGAGGGTACAAATTCACAATAACAATCTGAAATGGTAAAAGCCTATATATTCCCCAGCAGAGTCGCCATGCTGTCGCGCCTTTTTTTTTCCCTCTTTGCATCAGAAAATCGGGTTTATGACATTTGGTATGGGACAACTCATTCCTTTTGGGAACTGGGTTTTTTGCACTTGAAGAGTCGTCACCTAATGATTCAAAGTGCATTAGGACACCTATAAGGGTTCACTTTTATGTTCGTTTGATAACCAGAGATAGGGTAAGGGCTTGAAATTATCCTAAGGGGAAGGTGTTAGGCACCCCTCAAGATCCACTAGTGTGGTTCCCGGCCAAACATCTTCTTGTGAATTTGTGCAATTTAGAAAATTGACAAGAATAGGCTCAAATAGTAGGGGATTTAAAGATAAACATATAAGAGTTCGAAAGAACAATTAGAAGAAGAGTTTTGAAAAGAAGTTTGCAAATAAAAAGGAAAGGGGGGTCCTAGGTTTATATTTAATATGGATCACATCAATGCGATACCCGGTATGACACTCCTCAAAAGAGGGGATACACGTGGTATTAGCGCACCGGTCGTCCTATGCATTTCTACCCTTACCACCTCGTTAAGGTATTAAAGCGCGGATTGATCTCGATCTCTATTGCATTCTATTACCCGTCCCATTCATGTCAGTCCCGGAGGAACTTAGGACTACTATTCCTAAAAGGGAGGGATATTAGGCTGACTTTTTGTTTCAAAAAGGTGAAAAATATAAGGCGGCATACAAAACACATAATACTGCACATTAAGGGGAAGCATGTAAACAAATAAAGGCTCATGTATACCTCCTCAAGTGAAACACATAAATAGCATGACTTAACATACATTTAGGGTGTGAATTTAGAAATACTAAGGTAAGGGAATTCCAATTTGTTGAGGCAGACCACTTTATTACATAACTCAGATAAGAAGTCCGAATCGGGCCTGCCTGCTAGTTGTAGCAATTATTAATTAAACAAAGGCAGATTCAATTTTATGGTTATTATCACCTGAGGCTTGCCTAAGCATTTAGGTGAGATCCTATAGACATGGTATCTATTCAGAATGAGGCGAAGCAGTAACAATTGAATACGAACGATTTGATGTCTTACATGCATGCTTTATAAATTGTACTAATAGGAAGTGAGAGAGGTTTTAAAAAACTAGTCGAGGACAACTAATTTTAGATTAGTCTGATTTCAAATTCTATAAACATTGATTATTACTAATTTACTTCCTGTAGATATAATATCTAGTCGAACGTGAACTGAAGCATGTAGTATTCCTATAGGCATAATTTCTACGAAAAGGGTACGAATTTTAAACAATGACATGATATCTGATTTTAACCAATTAGTTCCTAAGCATGGTGTTTAAGTGTGGTAATGCAGATATTAAGACAAGTCCTATAGACATGTTCTCTAAATACAGAGTTCAATATGCAGAATTTAGGTCCTATAGGCATATTTTCTAGATGTAGAACATACGGAATTTTAATTAAAGTAGATCTTTTAGGCAGGGTATCTAGATGCAGAGTTAAACATGCAGAATTTTAGGTCCTATAGATATGATATCTACCCTTGAGCATGCATAATTACCGAGCCCCTTTTCACTAGCCAAGCCCCAATTGTTTATTACAAAATTATTACAGACTAGATAATGAATTACATCAAGGAAGTACAAAAGAAAACGATACAACCAGAGAAAGCCTGATTCTTAACTTCCTCTCTGAGTTATGGAATAAACCACCTCAAATGCCATTGTTTCAAAGACTTTCTCAGACTTGAGTGCGTCAAAGTTCCCTAAGGGTCTCAAGAGGACCTCGGACAGTGCTCACACCCAAGTTGCATAACTATATAGAGATGAGTGTAGTTCGGAAGGGCCAACCCTTATGTGTCCAAGTTTAGAGGGAGCTCATGGGTCCCAAAGCAAGGCTCACACAAGAGGGGCAGAACCTAAGTCTAATAGTGTAGAGGAAGTGTAGGAGCAAAGATTTGTTTTAAAAAAAAACTAGATTGAGAAGAATAAGGGATAAGGGTAGTTTGAAAAACAGTAGTAGTAAAGCACATTATCAGCAATTGCACAAAGGGGCAGGGGTTTGGGAATACATTGCAGATGGCATATGACCCTGAGAGGGGTCAAGTATGGACATGCACAACAATAAGTGAAGCTGGCATGCCCATAAACCAGCCAAAAGACATAACACATAGAGAGGATATGAAACATATGACCCAGGGAGGGTCAGGTTTAGGTCATGCACAGCAGTGTCTGATGTTGACATGCCCTCAAACCAATATACAAACACATGGGGGATATGGGGGTATTGGGGTTCATACATAAGAAAACATTAATTCAGAGAAAGGAAAGGGCAGATTATAGCATGCTTGATAATGAAACTCGATTAAACATAAGAAGGAAACACGCAAGAGTGAAGATAATAGTAAAGAAACATGTTTTCTGTTGATGCTGAAGATTAATCAGAACATACTAGTAAAGAAACAAATGCAGAAAGAAAATCAGGCAAATTTCCTCAGTCTAGCCTTGGCTTTCAGCCGACTAGATAAGGTAGCAACACATGTAGTAACAGATAAAAGAGAGAGAGAGAGATTTTTAGTGAAGTATGTGTTCTGAACTCTAGTGTTGGTCTATTTGAAAGAAGAGGAGTGCAGGGTATTTATAGCCTTTTGAAAACATGTGAGAAATAAGGTAATAAGTAAAGTTCAATACAAATATGGAAATAATCAACAGTCAGAATCAATCAACCAAGTGATTCCACTTTAATTGAGGAATCACTTATTTAACGGGGCTAACAGATTCAAAATAAGGAAATAAAATCAGTTTGTAGGCAAACTGATTATTGCCATAAAAGAAGTAGTAAAACAGTAAGCAATCGAGTTTAAGTACAGAAATACATTTATTTTGGGAAAAGGATTCAACAAGGCAAAATAAGGACATGAATCAATTAGCTTTAATAGGTGAGTGAAATTAGAGTTTCACAAAAGAAAAGTTTGAAATTAGTCCCAAGATCGAAGCTCAATCAAAGAAGGAACCTCATTATATAAATATAGTGCACAAACACTAGACATGCGAGGCCAAACCTATTGGCAAAAGAAACAACATGCAATAGTAGCACAAAGTTCAATAGATAGCAAACATTCGAAGCATGATAGTCAAATAGGTCAAGTAAAGTTGAATCAATAGGGAAGAAAAAATAGACTATCAGAAGCATGCAAAGGTCTCACAGTAACATATGAGAAACCTTTTGAAAAGTTAGCGTTTCAGGCATAATCGAGTTTTAAAAAATAGTAGAAACCCAGAGACAGAGGAATCACATGAAAAAAAGAGATTTTGAAAAAAGGAACTTCAAATCGAGTCAAGTATTTTATCGAACAATTTCAGACCGAAAGACATAGGGTTTTTCAACAATAGTAAAGCTTAAAAGATGATAAACAAACAAATAAAACAAAACTTAACTAAACAAGCACTCGTCTAACAAACAACCAAAAGAAATTAGGATATTCAACATGCTAACTCAGATAGAAGAACAACACGAGTAAAGCATAGCAAAACATGTCAAAAAATCAGAGAAGAGATTTGAAATAACTTAACAGGAAAACCCTAATCGGAAAAGATAAAGAGTTTTGAAAACAAAGTTAAAGAAACTTCGAGAAAAATGCTTAAAAGTTCAAAGCAAGCATAGATCTAAAGTAGATCTTAAAGAAATCAAAAGATCTTAGAGATTAGGGTTTCAGAAGAACCCAAAGGCAACGAGAAAGGCCTTAAAAGTTACCGATCTAACCAGGAGAGTCAAAGGCCTGACTCGAATGGCTATGGCTGGATGGAGAAAGGTCTAAGATGACCGGAGAGTGGCCACAAACTAAAATCGAACGAAGACTGGACCAGAGTTCTTCACAGTCTGGCCTTGAAATCATAAGGACCAACACATAGGATCTATGGAAGGCTGATACATGTCTCCGATGACCTCGGAAGGCCATGGATTAGTGCGGATTAGGGTGGTTGCGGCTAGGGTTTGAGGGTATTGTAGAGAGGATTTGGGAGAGAAGAAGAGTTCAAGGGCGGCGGATTGTGAATAAAGAATTAGGTTTGAGGGGTCTTTTGGGTTTAATTACGAAAGGGCAGTCGGTGGCCGTTGATTTAAATGATCAACGGTTGAGATTTAAAGGGTTAGGTGGGGATCCGAGTATAGGTTAGTTTAATTGGGTTGGGGTCGGGTATGAGTAGGAATTGGGTCGGGGTAAATTGGGTTTAAATTGGGGTAAAAGTTAGGCCATAATTGAAATGAAATCTGGCTAGATTTTAAATAGCCATTTTTCCCATTTATTTTATAAAAAATAATAAATTAAATCCTGGAAATAAATTGAAAGTACTAATTTTATTTGTAACACATAATTATCAATTTAAAAATACCGAACTTAATTTTTTTATGAATATATATGCAATTAAATCTTAAAATACCGGGCTTAATTTTGGGAATTATTATTGGGTTTTATGAGTAAAATAGGGGAATAAATTGGTTTAAAAAAATCTTTAAAAATTAAGGAAAAATAATAAAACATTTGGACATACTTATACATGCATAAATATGTTATTTTGAAAGTATTCTGCATATTAAAAATATATAGAGAAAAATTAGGTATCAACAACTATCATTCCTGGATACTGAATCCCGTGCTTCTAGCCTTCTATCCGAAGTATGGACTATTCACAGCCTTCTGCATTTGAGTACGTTATTCACTTTTACCTTACTTACCTTAAAATCTCGCATCGTATCTTCTATCTTTTTCACGACCTCCCTTTCACATAGGTATAATTCACGTCCATAACTTGAAGCTCTATTATAATACCTGCACCATTAGTGCATACACAATCCAGGTAGGCGCTTCACGCTGACTTCTTATAAGGCTGGTACCCTAGTTTTATCATAGAGTTGTCATAAAATATAGCTACTATACTATCTCTCTTGCACCTCTGATATTAAGAGTGATTCTACAATGTTCTCAATCACGATGTCCATAATTTCCTGGGTCCAATAATCAAACTCCTGATTACTTAATTGATATAACTCTTTAGTTTCCTCTTTCCTCTGATCAACCTTTATGTAAGATTAAGCTATCTTCCAATCTGTGGCTCATGGTGTTAGTTATTACTTTTCATGGTCTTTCTTCCCCTTGTTGCGTGCATACTTAGCTTATCTTAGTTCCCACGCATGCCTGAATTTTCGTGCAACTCATATGATCTCGAATATTACTATTGACTTTACTTCCCGTTCACTAGCCACGGTAGGTTCCTCTTTCTTATGGAGGACGTACAACGTTGTGGTGAAACAGTTGTTATAAGACCATTTCCTCTTTAGGTCATTGTGCTTAGGTTGAAGCCTTCTTCCCCATCTCCTCAGCTAGTCTTTCATTGTAGTACATAGGGAGGACCCTCTGACTCTTGTAAAGCTGCGAGCTTATTCATCATATACCCAATAAAAATTTTGATGTCCTTCCTCGCCTATAATTATTCGTAGTTTCTTACCTCCACGCCCTTGTGCTTGTAGGGTTGCTTCTGAACTGATATTTTTATTGTCTTCCCAGTGGCATTATCTTTCATTCCCATAGTACTCATACGGTACCTTTAACAACCCCACTCATATCTGAATACTTCTTATGTATTATAATGACGTTACTGTGAGGCTGAATTCACTATATTGAGTTTTACTATGTTTATCTTGCATGATCTGCTGACTTGTCTGTAACCTCCTATTTAGCCATAACTAGGCTCTTCCTTAATCAACTACCAACTACTCTTTGACCCATTATCATATCAATTTTGCATGTAATCTTTCTTATGTTATTTCCTTTGTTTTTAACTTACCGCTCGCACCGACTCCTTATCTATCAATAACATTTCAGGAAGGAACCTTTACTTCCTCTCCTTAACATCATGTTTGCATAATATTCTAGAATCTTAGCATATCTGTAGGATTTGAATAAAGCAATCTCATCCCTTTCTCATTTTTCTCGCATTCTTCCTTTACCATTCCATAATTACTAGAACCACTTAATTCTGGCTTAACGCCACATCATTCCATATTCCCCCTTTTGGGGAGTACTAAGAGTTGGAGCTACGATGACCTACCTATAGAAGTTTTACCTCTTCATCTTATCCTTTCACATTATCAATGACCCTTACTCGCCTTGCGGTAATCCTCCCGTACCAAGGATAGAAAAATTCCTTACTCACGAGGGTGACACTTAGTATAACTGGCACATACGGTCCCTTAAGTTTAACTTTGCTCACATTCCTTTCTTTAGGGAAGCATCTTCCTGAATGACCATTCTCTGAATTTCTCATGAATCTTCTTTTGTCGTCCATTCTATTATTGACGGAGAAAAATCTGAAATTCTTATGATGCCGACTATTATCAATCACTCAGTCCCTAATTCATGTTTAGTTTATCCTATTCACCAGCCTATATTGATTTCTATCATTCTGAGGTCTAACATTTCCTTTTGGTAGTTGCGTTGGAATCACGAACTTATTTCTCGAAATGAAGGTATGACTTTATGGCATATACTCTTTTGTTGTCTCAAGGCATGTCACCTATCATGTTTTCCTTCTGTGTACAGACTCTTTAATACTGTTATTTTTTTGATATACTGTTGTTATCCACGTATCATATCTTACTCATAATGCTTCATTTACTCTCTTCTTATTTACCGCCAACATTTATGTCTATCACTTTATTCTAAAAACTCTAACAAGACATTCTTTTACTTTTATCTTCCCTTTCTCCATCTACTAGCCCTTTGGGTTGTCTAACATTCTTTCTCTACTAGAGACGAGAGCTACACTAAGGTATTATTTATCCTTTCAAGGCTTCTAGTGCCTATCCTTGTAGTACTCATATCCAGCTGTACTATTTTAGAGTGCACCATATGGGTGTCTCACAAGGAGATCTATTAGCACCTTTATAATATCCTTTGAAAATATCAACTAATGCAACCAATCCATTCATCATTTTGGGTCACTCTAACCCCAGCCAGATCCTGATATTAGTCCTTCTCTTATACTACTTCTGTTAGCCCCCATTGGGCATAAATGAGATGGTGTGGCCAATTGTACATACCTCTATTATTGTTGAAGGTAACTCAAAAGGCTTATATTCCTCTGCATGAATTGTAAATATCGACATTCTTCATTAACTGGGCGCCTTGTACCCTTCTTCATCTTGCTTCTTTTTTTTTCCTTGTTGAAACTTGTATCTATCTTCTGAATCTCTTCATTGCCTTTCACCATATGGGTGGATAGATATTCCTCCCTCAAGGCTCCTTATCAAAAGGCTTACACATTTTAGTACACCCATGTTCTGCTCACATTTATCCATTATAAGAATGATACAAAATCGAGTTTCTCTGACTCATCTCTTCCACAGCTATATCTCTTACCAACCATCTTTCTGGATGTAGGCATCGGCGTATTATGAATACGATAGAGTTCTTACAACTGAGCTCTACCACACGATCTAGAGTAGGAAGAAAGAGTGACAGTCCTAAATGTCCCGTAGCCTCCTGCTTATAAGCGTGGTGCACGACACACCCATAAATAAGACTCTACTAGACATGGCTTGAAGATTCCCTATGACAGAACTTCTCTGATACCACTTTTGTCACAACCCAAACCAATGGGCCGTGACGGGCACCTGGTGTGAGCACGTGATTTTTGCCCCACATGAATTACTTCTACAGAATTCCAAAGAATTAGATTTTTCTTTTAATTGTTAATTCCAAAGAATTCCAAAAAATTGTTTCATTGCTTTATGACTAAATTACTTTTTAAGACCAGGCTGAGAACTACACGTGCATGTCATGTCACTGGAGTCAACAGGAAAAGGACTATAAAAGGAAAAGAGAACTAAACAAAAATGACTAAAAATAACAAAAAACAGAAAATTGCATTAGACAGATGGTGAAAGGGCTTGAACAACAAAACAAGTAAACTAAACTGGGGTTACAGCCCTGGAACAAACCTAGACAACACTAAATGAGCTACTACGACTAAACAAACTAAGCAAAAATAAAAGGATAGAAGGGTTTGAGTCACAAGACAGTATCCGGATTACAACCCTGAAAATAATTCGGACAACAGAAATGACAACAAAATAAACCGCCAAAACTCCTCTTCCGCTAACCAACAAATGGAGCATCTTTCCAATTACCAAACACGACATCTTAGCCACTGAGTTCCGCATCAATATTGTCAAGACCATTACCAACTTCAATATCATCAACTTTAGTCAACAAGTTCCCAAGAGGATTCGCATGCTCCCTGTCACTGTCATTGATTATAATTATCCCTTCTTGAATCATTCTTTCTATTTCCCTTTTCAAAGAATGACAATCTTCAATGCTATGCCCTTGGACATTAGAGTGGTACATGCATCGTACAGTAGGATCAAAGCCTTTTGCATGTGGGTCTGGAGTATAGCCGAGGAGCGGCTCAATCAGGCCAGAATCCTTTAACTTTTCAAACAAGCTTGTATAGGACTCCCCAATTGGCGTGAAACTATTTCTTTGCCCTTGTTCCCCTCCCTTCCCCTGTTTCCTAGGGTTGTTGGGTGCTCGAAAATGTTGTGAAGGCAAGAATGCATTATGCAGTGCTGGTGCTCGCCATAGGGAGCGACTTGGTGGTTGGACAGATGATCGGACATTGTTCGGAGGATAATACTGAGGTGGATTATGTGGAGCTCGTGGATAGGGTTGGGTTTGGAGTTGAGGCTGGGTATATTGGTGAGGCGGACCCTTTGGACCATGTTGTGACTATGCAATAACCATGGCAACATCATTGTGTTCCTTCTGACCCAGCAAGCTTCCTATGTCGTTCGGAATTGCTTATGTTGTTGCTTTTAAAGCAGAATAGCTCATGATCTTGCTCGACTTCAACCCATCTTCTACCATTTCTCCCATTTTTACCACATCATTGAAAGGACTATCCACAGCCGTGATCAAATGCCCAAAGTAAGTTGGCTCTTGAGCTTGGAGAAAGTACTCGACCATCTCTTTTCCTTCCATCGAGGGATTGACTCTGGCAGCTTGCTCTCTCCATCTGAGCCCGTATTCCCTAAAGCTTTCATTAGGCTTCTTTTCCATCTTGGTGAGGGACATGCGATCCGGGACGATTTCTATATTATACTGAAAGTGCCTAGCAAAGGCATGAGCCATATCATCCCACGTGTATCACCTGTTAGCATCTTGGCGGGTGTACCACTCTAGAGCTGCCCCACTCAGACTCTGACAGAAATATGCCATCAATAATTTGTCTTTCCCACCGGCGCCTCTCATCTTACTGCAGTAACCTCTCAAATGGGCCACGGGATCTCCTTGCCCGTCTTACAAATCAAACTTTGGCATATTAAACCCAGCAGGCAGTTGGACGTCAGGAAACAAGCACAAGTCTTTGTAAGCCACGCTCATCTGGTTCTCTATCCCTTGCATATTTCTTAAAGATTTCTCTAAGAATTTCACCTTCCTAGATATCTCATCTTGCTCCACTATCTTACCAGGTTTTTTAGTTTCACCAGGAGCCTCAATATGCGTCAGAGTATGGATCCGAGACTTTGAGAGTTGGTTATGGAGCATAGTGTTGGGCATCAGGGACTTTAAACACAGTCTCGTTAGAGGATCGAGGAAAAGTAGCTGGTAGAGGAGCTACAAGAGCATGAGTGGCCAAAGGAACGGGATATGATGTGCTTTTGAGGGGTGGAGCGTGAAAAGGTTGTGGGGATATATAAACAGCAGTGGGAATCTGGATTTGTTATAGTGGTGGGATAGTTATAGGGTTTTCAGTGTAGCTAGTGGGGAATCAAGGTGGAGGATTCCCCCTGATCCAAGACTGATACATTTCTGCCATCTGCTGTTTCACCCTTTGGACCTCCTTTTTCAAGTCAGACTCTGACTCCACAAACTCCCTTGACGGGTCAACAACTCGTGTGCCCAAGTTTTTACTAGTCATGGCTACCTTGCCCTTTAACCTTGTGTTGTATGGATAAGTTACTTAAAAACCACAAACCAACCACTCTTAATCTTTGCAACAAAGATAACAAAAGGAGCAAAATAGGGACATCCTGTTAGCATTAGGGCATTTAACAACTAAAAATATCACATTGCGTGCAATGCACCTAGCAACAATTACCGGTTCTAACATGACTTCGAGGGTATGAAGTTCGTATGGCATCATCCCAATTTATTCATTTCAATCTGCGTTTTCATTTCTTTTCCAGTGCTTGCTTGCTCATTTTCCTTCCCTTTTTTTCTAATTATCACTCTTTTCTTTCCATTCATTTCTCACACGCCATGACTTCACCCTTTTTTCCTTTTTTCCTTTTATTTTTTTTCAAAAATGAAAACATTCAATCGAACCCTATGTAGGTTGCCTACGTATCATGACGCCGCATGAATCAGATCTTTGCGTAGTTCAGGAAAATCAGGAATAAAGGAAACAAACTAACATTCTCCTTTTTTTTCCTTAATGACTAATCCGATGAGAAAAGAAAAAAAGAAGCAAAACCTTTTTTTTGAATTTTCTAGATTTAATATTTTATAACCTATTCTAAACTCAAGCTTAACAAACTTTTTCTTTTTCTTTTCTTTTTGGAAACAAATATTCTATTAAGGAAAAATCCTAGAAAAGAAAGATATTCTTTTTTGACTCTTTTTTTTCTGAATTTTAATTTAATATCCCTGAAGAAAAACTTCGTAACGAGAAATGAAAAAGATAAAAACTGTTTTTGGATTTCAATTTTTAATTATCTAAAGGAGAAATTTTATAAATAAACAGAAGATAAGGTATCTTATTTCTTCTATGTACAATGTCCTAAAGTTTTTGTAAAATAAAATTTTTATTTTTCATTAATTTCCCAAAGAAGAACCTCAAAAGAAAATCTTTTTAGATTTTTGAAATTAATACCTTAAAGAAAACCTTTTAAAGAGGTACTAAAAGAAAATTCTCTTTTTTTTTTTTGGATTTTTAGTCTTAATATATTAATGGAAATATAAAAATAATTTTATTTTGATATTAATTGCCTAAAAGAAAAACAACCTCAAATGAAATTTTTTTCATTTCTAGAATTAGTATTCTAAAGAAAACTTATAACGAAAATATAAAAATGCAAAATTTCTTTTTTTTTTTTTTGACTTGTAACACATTTACAAATACAAAATAAGAAATACAATAATAAAAGACTGGGCAAACTTAACTAGACTATTACAAACTCTAACATCACCTAAAAGACTAAATACTACTATACATGACTAGAAAGTAAAACATGAACAATTGACTCAAAATTATAAAATGGCTCCTCGAGCAGCTCATGAATGCAGTGATCCTAGGGTAACTGTCATGCTCAAACTCTGGTAAGTAAATCCACACCTGTATAAGAAAACTTAAACCAACACTATGTGAGACAAAAACATTTCTTAATAGACACATGCAAGACATGGTTGTGACCATTTTCTAAAATTTACCTATGTGGCTAAAAGTGGCTAAAAATGCAAGATTTGGCTAAGACCCCGCGAAGCCAAGAACCTAAGATTTACTAGGAAGACCGGACCCTATATGCGTTGCCTACGTATCACGCCCCGAAAGACGAGAATCAGGTATGAGTATTCCGGGCAGATTAGATACGGGCGAGAATTAAAAAAAATAACTGACTTATAGAAAACACATTTTTTGTCTTTTTTTTTTCGAAAAATGATGAAACATGTAAAATCTTTTTGGATTTTCTTTTTTTGTTTTTTGATTTTTGAAAAAAGATAAAAAGTGCAAAATCTTTTTGAAGTTTCCATGCTCTTTTTTTATTAATAAAATGTAACAAAAAATATAATTGGGCCCTACTCGCTTCATCCTCACACTTCCGCCTCTCTTTTTTTTCTCTTTTTTTCTTCTTTTTTTTCATTCGCCCTCAATTATCATTAGTTCGCCAAATGACCCTTTTACCCTTGAAGAAATGCAACATGTAACACATAGGATGCATCAAGATGGTCTGTTATTTTGGGTACACCTGTCCTAGACGGATCCAACCCCTGTGTTGAGTCCCCTAACTCACGTGCACGTGATGCAAGCAAGCGATCCTACTAGGGATCCGGCATGAGGCTATGTTATTCTAAGTTCAAATCCTGGAGTTTTGTTCTAGACTTGGGTACCCGAGTGACAACTAGGGCCGAAGAGGGGGCGACGTACCGGGAGCACTGAAGTCTACCCGGCCTTGTCGCTTGCCCAGCCTAATTCTATTTGGTATAATTTCTACAGAAAAAGCGGGTCACGCGAACGTGTGCACCATTTTCAGAAGACTCAGAGGGGTGGCGTAAGAAGACAGTTATATACAATTCAAACAATATCAAAGAGGTAAATAGGCAGCAATTAGCACAAAGGTTCACAAAATATAGTAATATCAACAATAAATAAAGCCAAGTAAAATCATATTAACAAGCTCGAATTCTTGAATCCTGAACCAGAGATTATGGGTTCTTGTCCCTAGCAGAGTCTCCAGAGCTGCCACACCTCTTTTTTCCTACCCCCCGGAAAGGAGTATAAGGGTGTTTTTTCCAACTTAAAGTGACAATCGAAACGGGATTATTTACATTAAAAATCAGAGTCGCCACTTGGGATAATTTATAGTGTCCCAAGTCACCAGTTTTAAAATCCCGAATCGAGGAAAAATTGACTCTGTATTACAGTCCGCGAACCAGAAATCCAGGTAAAGAATTCTGTTAACCCGGGAGAAGGTGTTAGGCATTCCTGAGTTCCGTGGTTTTAGCACGGTCTCTTTGATCATACTTAACTTATTAAATTTTCTAATTACTGATTTTAGAACCTATGTGCATTTACCTTTCACCGTTTTTTAATTAAGAAAATTATCTTGAAACGGGTCACGCGTATGTGTACCTGTTTGTTTGGCGCGTCAAAAATCATGTCACGCGAACGTGTCTACAATTAATAACGCTTTATTATCATTAAGAAAGTTTAGCCGAAGTTGCGCGAACGTATACTCCGATTTTTTAGGATCGTGATTATGTCACGCGAACGTGTCTACAACCACGATGATATATTAAACGTGCCTAAAAGTATGATGGCGATGCGAACTAACTAACTTGATTAAATTATATTGATAAAGAAAATAAATTTTACAATGTCCGAAAATAAAACATGAGTAAACTTAATATATGTCCTATTCAATGCATAAACTATGTCAAAAACCCAGATTTCAATTAATTCCAATTTACGAGATAAATGCCAACCCATCAATCCAATTAAGTGAAAAAGTCTAAATACGTATCGGTAAGTCATTCTAGCTAGACACATTCACCTATTAAGCAATCTCATTCTTCAGCATATATTTGCATTAGAATAACGTGAGTTCAACTATTTTTATAATAATAAGAATTTAAACAAAGAACCAACTCAAACGAATTTGAAGTAAACACTGCAAATCATCACATAGCATTAACTAAAATGCAAAATAAACTAACACATCACATTCATATAAGAGAAGAAATAAAAGATGTAGAGTTTAAGACTGGATTTCAAAATGAACCTGACCTTTACAGTTATTCGAGCAAAACTGTGGAACGGGCAAGAACGGAAGCTCGAAACGGAACCACGGACGGAAGCCCATAAACAGCAACAAACTCGAGCTCGCCGAAAATCCAAATTTCAGCGTCAAACAAATCTAAACAGCAACTTAAATCAAGCAAAAAATCTTGTGGAGCTAAAAACAGAGGTTAGCAGGCTCATCAACAAAGATTTAGCAGCAATCCACGGTCTCTCAAACCGCTAGATCCCCGGACGGAACTACGATCCAAACCTCGACACTCGCCGAAACCCATGACTCTACTACCGTTACAATAGCGATACTAGAACCACAGCCAAACGACACACGCGAAGGAATGCCAAAGAACTGATTCTGGACAAACTCATCACAAAAACGTCACAAAAATCCAAAACCTGTTAGATTTACACCCATCCGACATAGAAGTAAAACACACGGGAACAACAACAACAACGAACCAGTATAATCCCACAAGTGGGGTCTGGGGAGGGTAATATGTACGCAGACCTTTCCCCTACCCCGAAGGGTAGAGAGGCTATTTCCAGGAGACCCTCGGCTCAAAAAAAGCAACAGGAGCCGATATATTAGTACCATAAAAAATGCATAATACAATAACAGCAATATAAGAGATATGAAATACAGAATACGAAATACGAAATAAATGGCTGGTATAGTAAAACTAGCCGGTAAATCCCTGCATCAATAGACGACCAATTATATTCTTAGTCTAACTCCTAACTAGCTCGTCTCACTCTATTGTGTTGTAGAAATATTCACAACTTTCCCTTAACCTACAACCTTAATGCTCGACCTCCATAATTCCCTGTCAAGGGCCATGTCCTCAGTAATTCTAAGTCGCGCCATGTCATGTCTGATCACCTCTCCCCAATACTTCTTAGGTCGCCATCTACCTCTCCGCATGCCCACTACAGCCAGTCGCTCACACCTCCTCGCCGGTGCATCAGTGCTCCTCCTCTGAATGTGCCCGAACCATCTGAGTCTTACTTCCCGCATCTTGTCCTCCATGGGGGCCACACCCACCTTCTCTCGAATATCTTCATTCATAATCTTATCCATCCTTGTATGCCCGCACATCCACCTCAACATCCTCATCTCTGCTACTTTCATCTTCTGGGTGGGTGTGTTCTTTACCGGCCAACATTCAGTTCCATATAACATGGCAGGCCTAACTACTGCTCTATAAAACTTACCTTTTAGTAGCGGTGGCACTTTCTTGTCACACAAGACTCCCGACGCTAACCTCCACTTCATCCACCCCACCCCTATACGGTGTGTGACATCCTCGTCAATCTCCCTGATCCCCTGAATAACCGATCCAAGGTACTTGAAACTACCCCTCTTGGGAATGACTTGAGAGTCAAGCCTCACTTCAACTCCCGCTTCCATCGGCTCAACTCCAAATTTGCACTCGAGCTATTCCTTCTTCGTCCTGCTCAACTTGAAACCTTTAGACTCAAGAGCATGTCTCCAAATCTCTAACCTCTCATTGACGCCGCCTTGTGTCTCGTTAATTAGAATAATGTCATCAGCAAATAACATGCACCATGGCACCTCCCCTTGAATGTGATGAGTCAGTGCATCTATCACCAGGGCAAATAGGAATGGGCTGAGCGCAGACCCTTGGTGAAACCCCGTAATAACTGGAAAGTGTTCAGAGTCGCCTCCTACTGTCCTAACCCGAGTCTTAGCTCCAACATACATGTCCTTAATCACCCTAATATAGTCAACTGGGACCCCTTTATCCTTTAAGCAGCTCCATAAAACCTTCCTAGGAACCCTATCGTACGCTTTCTCCAGATCGATAAACACCATGTGGAGATCCTTCTTCCTATCCCTGTACTGTTCCACCATCCTCCTAATAAGGTGGATAGCTTCTGTGGTAGATCGTCCCGGCATGAACCCGAACTGGTTGTCTGAAATAGACACCGTCCTTCGCACTCTCATTTCTACCACTCTCTCCCAAACTTTCATGGTATGACTTAGTAATTTGATGCCCCTATAGTTGTTACAGCTCTGGACATCACCTTTGTTCTTATACAACGGGACCATTGTACTCCACCTCCACTCTTCAGGCATCCTATTAGTCTTGAATATAACACTAAACAATGCAGTAAGCCATTCCAAGCCTGCTCTACCCACACACCTCCACAGTTCAACCGGAATTTCGTCTGGCCCGGTAGCTCTGCCCCTTCTCATCTTACGCATTGCCTCCATGACTTCATCGATCTCAATGTCCCTACAATTACTTACTTCATGGTGACTGTCGGCATTCCTCGATTCCCCAAGTATAATATCCTGATCCCCTTCTTCACTTAGAAGTTTATGAAAGTAGGTCTGCCACCTCCTCTTAATCTGGTCATCTCCCATCAAAACTTTGTCGTCATCATCTTTTATGCACCTCACTTGGTCCAGATCCCGAGTTGTCCTCTCTCTCGCCTTAGCGAGTCGGAATAACTTCTTCTCCCCACCTTTGTTCCTTAGTTCCTCATATAGACGAGCAAAATTTGTCGTCTTAGCCTCCGTAACTGCCATCTTCGCCTCCTTCCTAGCTACCCTATACCTTTGATTGTTCTCTCTCTTCTCCTCCTCGTCATTGCTCCCTACTAACCGCAGGTAAGCCTCCTTCTTTGCTTCCACTTTACCTTGGACAACTGCATTCCACCACCAATCTTCTTTGTGGCCACCATTGTGGCCCGTAGATATCCCTAACACCTCTCTCGCCGCCTTTCTTATACAGTCCGTCGTCTTTGACCACATTGTGTTTGCGTCCCCACTACTTCTCCAAGCTCCCATTGCCGATAACCTTCCTTCCAACTCCTTAGCTTTATCCTTAGTTAAGGTGCCCCACCTAATCCTGGGGCATCGTTGTACTGACCTCTTCTTCCTCCTTATCCTAATACAAATGTCCATCACCAAAAGCCTATGCTGCATTGAGAGGGTCTCACCTGGGATAACCTTGCAGTCTTCGCACAACCTTCTGTCGCATCTCCTGGGGAGGAGATAGTCAATCTGAGTCTTCGCCACCGAACTTTGGTAAGTAACCAAATGTTCATCCCGCTTCGTAAAACTCGAGTTTGCAATGACTAGATCGAAAGCCTTGGCAAAGTCCAACAACGAAATGCCCCCTCCGTTCCGCTCCCCGAAACCAAAGCCGTCATGTACCTCAGTGTACCCACCTGCAGATGACCCAATATGACCATTGAAATCTCCTCCTATGAATAACCTCTCAAAAGGTGGTATACTACGAACAATCTCATCCAACCCCTCCCAAAAGCGCCTCTTAATATCCTCATCCAAGCCTGCTTGCGGTGCGTATGCGCTAACGACATTTAAAGTACCCTCACCCACCACCAACTTAATAGTCATTAGTCTATCATTCACCCGCCTAACCTCTACTACGGACTCTCTAAGATGGCTATCTACCAGGATACCCACTCCATTCTTACCCCTCAGGACACCAGAGTACCACAACTTATACCCAATCACATTTTTCGCCCTCGATTCGACCCACCTAGTCTCCTGAACACACGCTATATTAATCTTCCTCTTCTGCAGGATTTTTGCCAAATCTATGGATTTACTCGTTAGTGAACCTATGTTCCATGACCCGATTCTCAAAGCACACGGGAACAATGGTGATGAGACAGTGGACTGTTTTCTACTCGTTCATCGTCGATGATGCAACTTCGACAATACAAAGACAGTAGAGGGTGGAGGAATGGAAAGGAACAGCAGCGATGGTGAGCTGGGATGAGGTCGCTTGGTTCTGTTTGTCGCGTCTGGAACTCGTTAATCCAGCGAGCTATTGGACCTCATTTTTCCGGTGAGTTTCAGGCAGCCAAGGTCAGCTTTGTTTGCTTTTCTACTGTTGGGTGTTGCTGGTCAGCTGGTTGAACGTTGTCTAGCTGAAGAAGAAGAAGAAGAAGAAGAAGAAGAAGAAGAAGAAGAAGAAGAAGAAGAAGAAGAAGAAGAAGGCAGTCATGGGTGTTTTGAGTGTGTTAGTCGAGTTCTAGGTTGCTGAAGATAGAGATGAGGGAAGGGAGCGGCGACGGCTTAGGGTAGTCCAGGGGTGTTGAGGGATGGGAGGGTTCAGCTAGGGTGTCCATGGGTCTAATCTTCATGAAGAAGAAAGTGGGCAATGGCTGATGTGCTAAGTGTGTCTAGGGTTGTTTTTAGACTAGTTTTGGTTATATAGAAGGGTTTTTAGGTTAAGGGGTATGGGCCTAGGAATTATGAGCTTGGGAATTATGGGTTAGGTCCAAAAGTAGGCCTAAAAATGGGTTGCTCGAGCTCAAGTTTTATTCTTTCCTCGCGAACGAGATTAAAATACGACCCCATTTATTAATTAGTCTTACTTAAATAAAATAACTGTTAAAATAAGATTGGCCATTAAAATAAAACTACTTTTTTGTATTTTCAAAATATCATACTAAAAGATAAAAAATAGAAAAATTATTATAAAATTAAGATAACATTCCTAGAATTATTTTTGTATTTTTGAATTTAGTAGACAAATTAAAAGTAACTAGATAAAAATATTAACTAGTTAAATAAGAGAGAATATATTTTGTGATAAAATAAAGCAAATAGAGTCAAAATTAGTTGAAATAACTATATTAAGCCTAAACTAAATATTTACATGCTAAAATATATAAAATCTTGGAGAGGGTCAAAAATCACATGTCTACAACATTTGTCTACAAGCCTCTAAGAATACATAATATCGTAAAGGTCGGGACAGATCCCCGCCATACTAAACAATACACATCTAAATCATATTGACCAAACAAGCAACTCCGGAGCAAATGGAGTGTATCAATATCTTCCGCTGAGCTGATCGCCTACTTGGAGGACTCTCGACCTGCCTATCGGGACCTACATGCATGAAACACAGCGTCCCAGGGAAAATGAGCATCAGTACAAATAATGTACCGAGTATGTAAGGAATGAAAGTCAGTAAATAATAGACATGAGAGAAACATGGAGTAAAAGACTCGACATGTAAATCTGAATAGATCTGTGAAATATTTTAATATTTAAAATGTCATGCATATACGTATATATATCATGTCGTGCATAGGTACATGTGTTCATAATATCATCAAGCCTCTGAGGGCATCCCATCATATCATCTCAGAAACTGTGGGCAAAATCATCAACGTATACGAATTGATCAGGTGGTGGTGCGTATATAACGCCATAACCTTTTCCCATATCCCATATAAATATAATATACATATATACACGTATATAACGTCATCTGATCATGGGTCAATGTACATGTATAAATGCATGAAATGCATAAGAAATATGTTAATATAATTTTCTTGGAATGCCATAAAATCCATATGCCTATTGGATAAACATTATCAAATACATATTTTTTTGGGACCCATGAACAGAAGATAATAATAATTCACATAGGGAATCAAGAATATAGACGCCTCTAGTATTTCTATGAATAGAGTAATATATGAAAACCGTGCGTTTGCTCGTTTTTTCTGTATAATTTGGATTATGCCAAAAAGAAAGAAGGGTAGCCTTAACATACCTGAACAAATTCTCTTGACAATCCTTCCAACACACATTGACTGTGACAAAACATGTAACGGCAAGATCGAAATAGGAACAATCCGTATGATATTCTTGAGAAGGGTTGCGCCGTACTCCCTTAGAATCGTAAAATCTTGTTGCTATTACGCAGTATAATCGCAAAAACAAGTCGGAAGTGCTTTACATGAAGCTGAAAGGTTCTCAACAAAATTCCTCAAGCTTTCATTAACTAGTAATACTACTTTTCATGCCACTTTCTTTGTCTACTCCAGAATGGACACAAGAAGGGTATTTAACTTGCACATATAAACATATGGAAAATAGGAGTGGAAGTAGTGAAGAGCTTTAATTGATTTGTAAAGAAAATAAATACAAGTAGCAAGGATCATGAAGCTAGCTACAATTGTGGGTTAACAACTGTGGGCAATTTGATACACGAATATATAAGGCCTAAATTCCAACAGACATCCTTTCATTTGATTAAGGAAGAGAAGTGTATCAATGTCATTCTTGAGTATCTTTTTGAAATTATGAAAATAATGACTCACCTTCTTCTCATTTCTAGTCTTGCCACATTGTATAGTGACTTAAGAGTCACATTTCTTGAATTGGTTTGTGCTGCCACGTGGGGATGTTTTATCCCAACCACATTCTTTAATTAATCACCCACAACTCCTTAATTTACTAGGTAATGTCCCTTTACCCAATAAATAACTAATTTCCCACATAATTAAGAATTTTCTCCACTTACTTAAAATACTACTCACTTTTAACATACCTTATACACCTTACTATAATGGTCATGTGGTACCTTGTATGGCACTAGTCCATAAATATCGGGTATTATAGCTCGGATCATATTTTATCCCAAAATGTTAAACTTCGATGAAACTCATTTTCTTCGATTTGCTTACCCTATCACCTTCACGAATTTACTCATCACTGGTTTGAAATGGCATAATGCCTATAATCTCATTCCCAAACTTGCATCGATTAACTTACGACAAAACTTTAACGTACGAAAACGCGGGATGTAACAACAGGTGCAGAATCCCTGGGTCATAAAGTATATAAGTTCCCTTTCACGAAAGTTGGGTTGTTTTCCATCATTTTTATTCGGAGTTGAAGCTTTTTAGAGGGTTGAAGAGGGAATAAAGGGGGTTTCCATTGAGGTGAGTTTCTTGAACCTAAAACTCGATTCTATGTTGATTTTCAGATGTTTAAGCATAAAATTTATTAGATTAAAGGTGAAAAATTGGGGAAGTTAGGGCTTGAAATTGGAGAGGTAAAATTGGGGATTTGAGGGATCATTTGAGGTTTGATTTTGATGTTCTTGGTATGTATGGACTCGTGGGAGGATAAGTATTCTATTGATGTGATTTTTATCGGATTCTGAGAAGTGGGCTTGGGGGTCAGGTTTGACCAATTTTGGAATTTTTTTTATATAATTTGATTATTTTCGCATGAGCCTCGTTCACTTAGCATATATTGATGTTGTGATTCTGATTTTGGATAGATTCGACGCGAGTTGAGGCTGAGTCAAGAGGTAAGGGCATCGCGGAGTAGGATTTCATCTGGTTTGAGCTATGTAACGATTGTAAATCTAGACTTGAGGGTATAAAACCCTAGAATTTCGTATTGTTTTGATAAATGAGGTGGCGCTCATGCTAGGTAACAGGCGTGTGCGTGCACCCATAGGGATTGTGACTTGGTCCGTCCCGTGGTGACTATATATGATATCCATGTGTTTTAGCAATGAATCTGTTAACTTGGGTTGAAAGCCATGTTTGGGGCCTTTGTGCCGAACTGTTTAGACCCTTAGGGGTATTTTAATACTCTCCTCACACTGTTTTGATTTGAAAGCATATCCTCAGTCATGTTTTACCTATTATTGTTTAATCTAGTTTCATTACTCTACTTCTTAATATATGAAAACTGTATGGGCTGAGTTTCCCTGATTTTTACTGAAATGCCTGAGTGGTCGTGAGCTTAATGACTGAGAAAGGTTGAGGACCTAACGGTGAGGATTATATATATGTTTTGGATCGGGATGAACACCGCAGCGATATTATATATATGTTGTGGATCGGGTTGCACGCCGCAACGATATTATATATATATATATATAATGGATTGGGTTGCACGCCGCAACGATATTTATATGTATATGGATCGGGCTGCACGCCACAGTGATATCTATTGGATTGGGCTGCACGCCGCAGCAATATGACGCTTGGGCTGTAGGAGCCTCTCCGGAGTCTGTACACCCCCAGTGAGTGTAGTCGACTATATACTATGGATCGGGCTACACGCCGCGACGGTTATTATTGTGAGATATCTATTGAGCTAGAGTGTTGTGAGTACTGATTGATGAGAGCTGAGTGACGAGTGACTGAGAGGCTATACCTATGAGTGATACTTTGCCTGAGGGTCTTGTTTATTAGATTTTCTATTTCTACTCTTCTTTTATGCTGAGCCTCTATTGAAAAATGTTGAATAAATGTTTTAAAGGATTTTCATTGAAACTGGAGGTTCTACAAGGTATTTGGTTATTGAACTGCAGATTTTGACTTTGATATTTCTGTTGAGATTCTTGATAAAGTATGCAAATGATTTTAAATGCTCATCACTGCACTCAGACTTTATTTACTTTAGTTACTTACTGAGTTGGCATACTCACTTTACTCCCTACACCTTGTGTGCAGATCCTGATGCCAGAGCATCAGGGTGAGAGCTTTCAGCAGCTTCTGTGTATTTCCGGAGTTAGTAAGGTAGTTACACGGCGTTCGCAACCCTATTATTCTCCTTCCTATCCTAATACTTTATATTTCTGACTTGTTTTGTATTAAGCAGATAGTGTTTAGTTGTACTTAGTGGCTCATGACTAGTGACACCAGATTCGTGTTGTGTTGATGTATTTACGTACTTATTTTCGCGTATTTCTTTTGATATTTCAAAAATGAAAGATTTGAGACTTAATTTGTTTAGAAAAAAATGAATTTTACAAAATATCTTCATGTTGTTCGTGTGGTATTGGCTGGCCTAATACTGTGAGAGGCTCCATCACGACCGGGGTGTTTGCGGTCGTGAAACTAAATAATACGAGAGGAAAGATATCACGACCCAATTCTCACCATAGGCTGTAATGACGCACAATGCTGCCATTAGGCAAGCCAACGATAAAACTACCAGCATAATTATCCCTTTATAATACTTTTAAAATATAGAATTATGTTAAAAAGGTGGAATTAAGTCTAGAAATCATGGCAATTAGTTTCATTCTTACTAAATCACAAAGTAAAAAATAATAATAAAGCGAAATAATGATAATATTAGGTACAACCCAACTAATCTACTAGAAATTCCTAAAATTCTGTGTAACTAGTGCATGACAATCTAGTAGAATATACAGAATTACTATAACTACTGTTTGGAATAAAATAGAGAGAAATAAATAAACATAGTAAGAAGGAGACTTTGGGTGCTGCGGATCGGAACATGAAAAGTAACTCACCACTAAGTCTCTAGGTAGTGCATCTACGTGCCTGAATGACCATATGAAGTACCTACCTCTGTACCTGCACAATTAGTGTAGGAGTATAATATGAGTATATAGATCAACGCGATACAGTAAGTATCTAGTAAAACCTCGAAAAAGTAGTGACGAGGAGTCGACATCGACACTTGCTAGTGGTCAAATAACAAATTACATAACAGTAGACATGTATGAAACACAACAAGCAATAACATATTTAAATATAATTAACATGATATACAACATAATAATAACATGAAATCCTCAAATACCATATGCTATCTCGAACGAACAAGGATAATCAAGTCAAAGTCAAATCTCAAATTGGAAGAGCTCATGTATACTCTGACTCCTATTGAATATTACGCACGAGTTCTATCGAGGTCGGACGGTCCGATCCATAATTTTAGTGTATACTGTCGAGGTCATACGACCCGATCCATGGATGCATCTCATAATACTACCTTGGTCATACGACCCGATCCATAATGTTATTTCATAGCATTGTCGAGGCATACGACTTGATTAATAGGAATAAAGGAACTTTCTCACCCACAAAATTTGTGTGGGTCAAGAAGACTCTAAACTACCAATCATGTAAACACAACACGACGATAGGAAGGCAAAAAATATAATTGTTACCGACAATTAAATATCTCTCCAAAGCTCAAGGTAAGAGGCTCGGCCAAAGCATGAATTTCTAGTCAAAATCTCAGTTTAATTTCAAGTAATCAACAAGCAAGTTTAATTCATGTAGCATAGTTAAGGCATGATGCAGGTCTAATTTTACCCGGACATAAACATTAATCTAGATTACACGTGGCCGCTCGTCACCTCTTACGTAAGTAGTACCCATAACACGTAGCACATATCCAATAAAATACCTACGGGGATAATTTCCTCTTACAAGATAAGGCAAGAGATTTACCTTATTTTCAAGCCCACTACTCGACTCCTAAACCTCACTAGTCACTTCAAATTTATGTCGAGCAATCCGAAACTAGTCAAAGGACGTACAAAACAAATCAATATATGCTAAAAAACTCATAATAATTATAAGGGTCAATTGCCAACCCCACGTACCTAAATTTCGGAAACTTCCAAAGATAAATGTTACTCATGGCGTTATGAACTCAAATATATAACTTATATCCAATTCCATAATCCGTTTCGTAGTGTAATCCTATTTTCACTAAATTTTAGGTTCTTCAACAAAACCGCAAAATTTTACTAATTTTGATGTTAAAACCTACACCTAATCCATGTATTTAACTCATAATAGGTAAAAATCACTACCTTATGACACTTGATGAAAATCGCCCTTCAAAGAGCTCCCAAATCGTCCAAAACAAGAGAAAAATGGATGAAATGAGCCTAAGTCCCGTATTAACACTTGTATTCTGCCCAGGTATCCTTCATCCCGATCACGGTAATGGCCTCGCGATCACAAAAGCCAAAACGCCCCTACCCTAAGATCTTTCATCGCATCCGCCTCTCCCGTGTCACATTTGCAATGCAGACAATACCTAGCCCTCCATGTTCGTGGTACCTCTGCCGCATTCGCGAAGGCTAATGCATGCCTTCCTTTACAAATCCTCTTACGCGATCATGACTGCCTCCACCCGATTGCGAAGACTAACAACCTCTGGCGCAACACACTAAACCATAGCGTTCGCAGCTATTGCCTCGCAAACACAAAGCATTGCCAGACCACTCTCTGCGATCGCGATGCCCACTCCGCAAACGCCTAGAAACAATTCCCCCCATCCTTACACAGCTCTCTACGATCACAAGACGACCTCTGTCACGACACCATTCTCCTACCATAGGATGTCGTAAAGGCACCTAGTCTCTATGACTAGGTATGCCTAACATGCACGGAGGAATAGCGTAAATAACAATAGAACTTCAAATTTTAATTGTCTAGCTATCATAATAGAACTCAACAATACCGCTAACAATAACTCTCAAAATCTGGTGAAACTGAGTCATAAGCTCTACACGAATATATTGTAAAATCCCTAATACATCTCTATCCAAATAAAGAGTAATCAGAAGAAAAATAAGGATAGAGGGTGACTCCAAGACCTGCAAATGCCAGGCAGGTATACCTTGAAGTCTCCAAACTGAATGCTCTACTGGCTGGTGCCTAGCCTGGGTCGAGGTACCTGAATCTGCACAAAAGATGTGCTGAAGTATAGTATGAGTACACCACAACAGTATCCAGTAAGTGTCAAGCCTAACCTTGGTAGAGTAGTGACGATGGCAGGTCAAAACACCTACTAGGATGAGAAAAAGGAACCTGAACAATTATAGTACAGTAAAATAATGGAAATAAGGAAAATGAGGCAATAAAATTAATACAACAAGGTAAGCTACAACTGAATTTAAATCTATAAAGGCAACAAGGAAGAAACATATAATAAAAACATCAAGAAAACAATGTGGACATATAAATGTGAAATAAATGAGAGATAACAATAAGAATCACAATCGAGGTACCGTCTCATAGCTCATTTCACAATCACAATCACAATCGTTCTTTATATCACTGCTGGAGCCTTACATTTAATTTTGAAAATTATTTTTCCTGAAATAGCTACCCTCATTTTAGCCACTTTATGACACCACATGGTTTCAAGTAGTTTCTTACTAGTAACACGTGGGTCAAGCCCACCTTATCTCACATCATGTGTATCAACCCCTAGTCTTATACCACCGCATGAATATCAATATCACAACTTGCAGCTCAAGTGCCCAAATGCCGCAACTTGCCAAAAGAATCAATAATGTCAACGTTTCTAAAGTAAATAGTGCATGGCTCAACCACAATGTGTACAAAAATCCCAACAATAACAAACTAAAAGTGAATAACTCAACAAGAATAGTATTTCAACAATTGACAACTTTGCTTCAATGTGATCACAACTTTACAACTTAAATACCAATAACTTAATAAGAAGATATTCAATGAAATCAACAAATTCAAGTAAACAATTTGACAATTAAAATACAACAATACAATAACTTCAACTAAAACATATAAGAGCAAATAACAAGTAAGAGGTGGAACAAGTATTAACAATATTAAATAAAGCATGTGAAGATTAATACATGTAAGGGTAGACTAATAATGAAAAATATAACATGCTATGACAATTCAATTAAAGGCACAAAAACGAGTTTAACTAGCGTAAATCGGTAAAATACCACATATAGCCCGTGTGCCCACTCGTCACCTTGCGTACATGGCTTTCACATATCACAAGTAGCACAACCAAACCAAATCCTAAGGGGTAGTTCTCCCACAGAAAGTTAGGCCAGATATTTACCTCAAACAAGCTAACTCAATCCACAAGTAAGCTTTTTCCGCGAATAAACAACTACGGATGGATCGAATCTAGCCAAAATAACTTTATACCATAAATGCAAATCATATGAAACTATTCTGGGTAAGAAGTTGCAATCTTTAATACAAATAAAAAATTCAACTCAAAAAGTCAACCCTGGGCTCGCATCTCGGCACTCGACCAAGCTTACAAAATACGAATACCCATTTAATAACGAGTCCAACTATACTAAATTATCCAATTCTGACCTCAAATCGATCTTCAAATCCTCAATTTAAAGTTTAGGTAGTTTTCACAAAATTTCTCAATTCTTTCCAACTCAAAACACTAATTAAATAATAAAAATAATGATGGTTTCATAGATAATAATCAATTTTGTTTTAAAGAAACTTACCCCGATCAACTCCATGAATATCCCTTCTAAAATCGCCCAAAATCTAGCTCTCTAACCCAAAAGATAAAAAATGATTCTAACCCTCGATTTAGCCCTTTTTCTACCTAGTAATTCAGCATCTGTGGACCAACAATGCTTCTGGGTCAATGTAGTCTGCACTTGCGATACCAGCTCAACCTTGCTCCTCTTCGTACCTACGACTTAGAGGCTACTTCTGCGGTGCCACACTTGTGGCCCCAAAATACACAGGTGCGATTGCACCAGACTCAACAGTTCTTCAGCAAACAACCTAAGTCCAAATGAACCCGATTTTAATCTGAATTACACCCGGGGCGCATGGGACCCTGTCCGAACATACCAAGAAGTTCCAAAATACAAAACAAACCTACTCGATGCCTAAAATCACATCAAACAACATCAAATCTATGAATCACAACCCAATTCAATTGATCATTTTACTTGCTTTCTAGGTTAGTTTATATTTTTCCAATTAGTTATAAATATTTTCTCAAAATCTTTCTAAGTGTTTGGCATTGCATAATAAGTGATAAATCTCTTACACATCTAATCGCCTACATATTGTTCTCTATGGGATTCGACCCCGAATCATAGTTGGGAAAATTATATTGTATGTGACCGTGTTCATTTACTTTTTAGTAGTAGTTTTGGATGTCATCAGTAACCTCACATCACACATCATCATACTCGGCCACCCATGGGCTCAGTAATATCTCATATCTTCTTTCATCGTACCCGACTGATCAATGGTTCAATATATATGTATGGGCTTTCTTTCACTACCAGAATCACCATTTGGCAGGGCTACTAGGACTTGGGTCTCTCTCTTGGGCGGGGCATCAAGTACATCTATCTTTACCGATTAACCAATTTCTAAACGCTGGAGTAGATCCTAAAGAGCTATCACTTTCTCATGAATTTATCTTGAATCGAGATCTTTTGGCTCAACTTTATCCCAGTTTGCCGAGGGAGCAACCCCATTTTTCACCTTGAATTGGTCAAAATATGCAGAATTTCTTACTTTTCGTGGAGGATTAGATCCTGTAACTGGGGGTCTGTGGCTGACTGATATTGCCCATCGCCATTTAGCTATTGCATTTATTTTTCTCGTTGCTGGTCATATGTATAGAACCAATTTCGGGATTGGGCACAGTATGAAAGATCTTTGAAATCCTTGATAGTCTGGAAAGGGAACGCGAATCTAGCCACCACTTTCTTTATTTAAAGAAAAAGAAAGAGGGTGCGGGTCAAATCCGCATCTTTGCGCCCTTTACTTACTTCAAGGGATGGTGCGTCCGATACATGATTGGTTAATGACGATTCTCAACAGCATCTGTAAGATCTCGAGGCTTACTAGACGGAATTCGATCAAAAATGAAAACTTTGGATATTTTTCTTAGAAGGAGATGAACTACCTATAGATTTGTATGTAAGTGCACGATAGGAATTAAGAGAAAGCTGGCATCCAATCAAGAAAGAATCACTTCGGACAATTAGACTAAGCTTCCCCCTTCTCTCTCTTCTTTAGCTAATGATGAAGCAAATCCCTAAAGTCAAAGTAGTCCATGAAAGCATCTATTTTTTCCGTTCAAGAAATTGCTTATGTAAAGATGGGGTGAGTCTCTTATAAGATCTTCCTTTCTTCTCTTTTCTTCTATTAGTTAGCTTGGATTGAGAAAGCTCCGCCCAATAGCGCTTAGCCATGTGTGTGTAGACCGAAATGGTCTCGCGAAGCCGGTCAACGGTAGCCTAAGAGCAAGTCAAAACTACGAGAAGGGCGCGAGAAGTTTTCTGAAGGTAGAGAGAGATTTTAAAATCAGACTTCAAGTTGGTGTAACGCGTCTTAAGAAGGCAGAGACCGCCCCAGGCTTCGCCCTAATTCCCATCTAAGGTTGAATAAGATTAGATTAGTCTCGCTAAATTCGTTCTCGAATGATTCATCGATGGAATTCAAATGAGGTGTGAGAACGTTTTTGGTGAATTATAGTAAGTGATACTCCTGGGAAAAATGAAAGAGAGTGAGCCTTACTACTTTTATATACATGTACCAGTCATAGGAATCTCCATGGGGTCCACATGCAAAATGGGTTACCCCACTTTGGCTATCGTGCCCGGTGAGACAGTTGGCAGAATCTGGTCACACGCAGTTGCCTCCTATGCTCGATAATGCGTCGCCATCTAATTGGTTGCGCGTAAACCCCATAGATCCTCCAAATTCACATGTGGGGTGTAACAAAAAACTTTTAAAATGCAATCAATAATAAGCTCTGAATCGCTCTCGGACCAATCCGATACTGCACCCGAACATACGTCCATGTCTTAAATCACCTTACGAATATAGGAACCTTCAAATTTGATTCTGGGGCTGTTTACTCAAAAGTCAAACCCCATTCAATTTTTTAAATTTTTTCCAACTTAAAGCTTCTGAATTGAGAATTATTCTTCCAAAGTAACTCTGAACTTCTACACCAAAACCAACTGCACATGTAAGTCATAATACATATAGTGAAGCTACTCAAGATCCCAAATTGCTGAACGACATGCTAGATCTCATTACAACCAATCGGATTGTTAGAATTTTGTTTGAACATTATTTGGCTAGATTCGATTGGTTTGGAGGTTTGTTAGAAAGAAAAAGTCGTGGTTGATTATTGATTGTGTTCCGGAGAAAGGTAAGTGTTGTGGTTAACCTTTACTTGAGGGAATTAAATCTTGATCGGTCTATTTGTTACGTGATTTATGTGTGGGGACAATATATATGCAAGGTAACGAGTGTATGTATTGTCATGGGTTCAAGCATGCGGGGTGAGCTATTATCATCATGCCATCATTCATTCCATGTTACACCTTGTTACGTGATTTAATTTCTACATGTTTTTACTTGCTATTTAAACCTGTACTTGTTACCTGTCACTAATTATTACATGTTTCCATTCATTACTTCCTTGAATATTATCTGCTTTTACCTTCCATATTCTCTCACATGTGTTAAATGAACGTCTTAACTGTTTCATGTCTTTACATGCCTCTATTGTCTTTACTTGTTACTTGTTGCACTTCTTTTATGTTATATTCGATTGTGTGAGCCTTTGGCTATTCTTACATTAATGACTTATTGATGTTCGAGTTGTCTTACGATGTGAGGATACTTTGTGAATTTGAGTTATTAGTTGTTCTCTGTTGTACTCATATTTCCTAGATGATTTATAAGCTTTAGTTCCTCTTTTATGTCGGGATTTCCAAATTTGTGGTAATGAGTTGTTAATATTAATGAAATATTGAAAATGGGTTGCACGCCACAACAAAATGGTAATGAAATGATATTGGGATCGAGTTTCTAACCTTAATGGATGTTTTGGTAATGGGATCGGGTTACGTGCAACAACGGAAAATAATGTGTTGTAACTATATGTAGCTATGGTGTCATGACCTGAAATCCCAACCGTGGGACCCTGATTCCGCCTAACATCCACTTTATAGGTAAGCCAATGTTAGCTACTTAATTAACCATTTTTAATAAAATTAACAACAACATAGTAATAATACAAAACTGAAATAATCCAAAATACATGTGATATAACACAATATATATTATTCCCATAAATTTGGAGTCATAAATACATGAGCAACTAGAATACTACAAATATGGTCTGAATGAAATACAGCAAAATGAACAATAAAGACAGAATAGAAGGGGACTTCCGGGACTGCGAACTTTATGCAGCTCTACCTCAAGTCTCTTGAGCAAGTTGATCCGGGCAAAACTACTCTACGCTCCACTGAGACCAACACCGAGATCTACAAAAGAAGTGTAGAAGTGTAGTATGAGTACAATTGATCCCATGTACTTTATAAGTGTCGAGCCTAAACTCGACGAAGCAATAATGAGGCTATGAAAAGACACTTACTATAAACATGTACGAATAATAATAAAGACAACAGAAATATAGAGAAAAGAAAGTAAACTCGTAAGAACGGACCCGAAGGTCAACTAATAGAGGGCCCCGGAATGACATCGTCTCATAACCTCGAATCACAACACCGAGACAACGCACTACAGCTACAAATAGCTACAACACATTCCGAACATTTATCACAATATCTGTTATGACGTGCAACCCGATCCCAATATCATTTCGAAATATTTGTTGCAGTATGCAACTTATTCCCGTTATCAATTCATTTCAATACTATTGCAGCGCATAACCCATACCAGTATCAACTCATTAATATGAATAACTCAACACAACCAAATTTTGAACTCTCAACACAAAGGAAACAAAGCATATAGAACCTCAAGGAACTACTAGTACAAATAGAGAATAACCAATCACTCGTATTCACAAACATAGACAAATCATCATTTGAATAATAGCTAAAGGACTCACGTAATCGGAATAACATAATGAAGTGCAACAAGTAACGTAAAGACAACAAAAACAAGTAAAAACATGAGACATTGAAGATATACAATTAATACAAGGAGGAACATATAGAAGGTGAGCAGGTATTGAGTGGGGAATGAACAAATCGAAACAAGTAGCAAGCTAATAATATACAACAAATAAGTCGTAGATAACAAATAAGGACATGTAGTAATCAAAGCATGTAATGAAATATAACATGGAATATATAACAATGTAAAGGTAAATAGCGCAACCCGCATGCTTTAACCTATGAAGCACATATACACTTGTCATCACGCATATACGTTGTTCCCAAGTCACGTAATTCACGTAATAAATAGACCAACAAGTCCTAATTCCCTCAAGTCAAAGTTAGACACGACATTTACTGCTTTTTGCAACCAAATCATCAACAATCATGACTTTTCCTTTTGAACAAGCCTCCAAACAAACCAAATTTAGCCAAATATCGTTCAAACAATTCTAAATAAGCTTTAGAAACTACCCACGAGTAAAAAGGGTTCAATCTTTGATGAAATTGAAAAGGTCAACAAGTTAGCCTCAGGACCGCTTGGTCAAAATCCAAGATCCGGACCAAAATCCGATTACCCATTCATTCCCGAGACCCGTTATGTGATTTGTTTCGAAATCCGACGTCAATTTGAGGTCTAAATATCAATTTTACAAAATCCCTAAGCTCTACCCAAAACCCCTACTTTCTACCATGAAATTCCTAGATTTGATGTTAAAAACTCATAAAAAGTAATAGTAATTGATTGAAAAATAGTTAAAGTTGCTTAACAAGGATTTTGGGAAGAAAATATCCTCTAGCGTGTTTAGGGTTGAAAAATAGAGTGAAATGAGCTAAGTCCCGATTTTTTCCTCGTTTATCTAGCTGCAGGTATCGCAATTGCATATCCATGTTCGTAATTGTGAAGCCCGCATTTGCAAAACACTGATCACAAAAGCGACAAGTCGAACAGTCATGCATAAGTCACAAATGCGAAAAGACCTTCTCATTTGCGAAGGACACACCTTCTTCGCATATGCGAGCCAAGCTTTGCAAATGCGAAGGTGCCCAACACCACACTTCATTGCACATGCAATGCCATATAGCAAAAGCAAACACAGTGAACTTTGCAAAAGCGACTTATTCTTCAAAAATGTGAAGGCCTAGGCCCTAGCACATGCTCGCAAATGCGATCCCTTAAACGCAAAACCGAGCTCGCAAATGCGAGACCTGCAACTGAAATGTACCGGCTATTTCAAATCAATCTGTAATGCCTCCAAAACTCACCCGAGCCCCTCAGGCTCCAAACCAAACATTTACACAAGTGTAATATCATCCTACAAATTTTCTCGCTACCTCAGATCACCATATTAACAGCAAATAACAAGAATCGATCATCAAAACTCAAGAATTTCAACTTTAAAACTTATTTTCATAATTTTTCATATAATGCGCTGAAATGTGCTCGGGTCACCTCGGAACCTAACCAAATGTGCGTACAAGTCCAAAAACATCATACAAACCTACTGGAATCATCAAAATACCAATCTGAGGTTGCTTACCAAAAATTTTGACCACGGTCAACTCAAGTCTCAATTTAAACCAAAACTCACATTTTTTTCAAATGTTTACACAAAAGCTTTCCGAAAAGTGAGACGGACCACACATGTGAATCAAGAAACATAAAATAAAGCTATGAGAGGTCTCGGAACACTAAAATTAAAGATATTACTCAAAATGACCTATTGGATTGTCACATTCTCCACCTCTAAAAGAATTATTCATCCTTAAACAAACATAAAAAAGAACTTGGAATGGTAAAAAGGTGGGGGTATCTACCCCGCATACTAGATTTTGACTCCCACAGTAGCCTCCTCAATCGGTTGACCTCTCCATTGCACTTTCACGTAAGGAAAATCCTTCGATCTTAACTTACAAACCTACTGGTCTATAATAGACACTGGCTCTTCCTCATAGGCCAAATTCTCATCAAGATGCACCGTGCTAATGTCCAAAGCATGTGAACTGTCCTAGTGGTACTTCTGAAGCATCAAAACGTGAAATACCAAAAGTAAGTTTGCTAGGCTAGGAGGAAATTCAAGCCTATAAGCCACCTCCCTAACTCTCTCCAAGATCTCAAACAAGCCAATAAACCTCGGGCTCAACTTGCTCTTCTTCCCAAACCGCATCTCTCCCTTCATAGGAGACCCTTAGAGAAGAACCTTATCACCCACCATATAAACCACATCTCAAACCTTCAAGTCGCTCCTAAATCACCTTAACCTTTTCCATAGCATTACGGAACAAATCAGTGCCTAACAATCTAGCCTCTCCAGGCTCAAACCAACCAATCAGTGAACGACATTGCCTCCAATATAAGGCCTCATTCGGAGCCATCTGGATCCTCGACTGATAATTGTTGTTGTAGGCGAACTCCACTATAGGTAAGAACTGATTCTCTGAACCTCTGAAACCAATAGCATAGGTACGTAACATATCCTCTTAGATCTGAATAGTGCGTTCAGACTATCCTTTCGTCTAAGGAATAAATGCAGTACTCAACTCGACCTCGTACCCAACTCGCACTACACAGCTCTTCAAAAATGCGATGTCAATTGCGTGCCTCTGTCATAAATGGTAGAAGTGGGAATTCCATGCAGAAGGATAATCTCCTAGATGTAAATTTGAGCTAACCGCTCTGAAGAATAGGAAGTTATTACCGGAATGAAGTGTGCAGACTTAGTCCAGCGGTCCATAATAACCCAAACTGTGTCATATTTCCTCAAGGTTCATGGTAAGCCTACCACAAAAATCCACAATGATGCGCTCCCACTTCCACTCTATTATCTAAAATCTCTAAATCAACCCACCTAATTTTTTATGCTCATACTTCACCTGTTTACAATTCAAACATCGAGAAACATAAGCTACAATATCTTTCTTCATCGTTCTTCGTAACACTTGGGTGGATGGAATAGCGCAAATTGTGAGCCTCCTCAAGGATCAACTCTCTCAACCCATCAACATTTGGAACACAAATCTTGCCTTGATGTTTCATAACACCATCAAATCCAATCACAACCTCCTTAGCACCACCTCGCTAACCGTGTCCTTCAATACCAACAATTGAGGATAATCAAGCTGGAGAGCCTTGATATGCTCCAGCAACGAGGATTGTGCCATAATATAAGCAACAACATGGCTAGGCTACGAAATATCCAATTTCACAAACCGATTGGCCACCGCTTGAACATCCATAGCTAGTGGCTTCTCCACTACTTGTAAATATGCCAAAGTTCTCATGCTCTCAGCCTTCCTACTCATTGCATCGTCCACTACATTGGCCTTCCCGGATGATATAGTATGGTGATATAATAGTCTTTCAACAACTATAACCATCTCTGCTACCGTAAATTAAGATTTTTCTACTTTAACAGGTGCTGGAGACTCCGATGGTCGGTATTGACCTCACATGGAATATCGTATAAGTAGTGCCTCCAAGTCTTCATCACGTGAACAATGGCTGCAAATTCTAAATCATGCACATGGTAATTCTTCTCATGAACCTTCAACTATCAAGACACATAGGAATTCACCCTACCGTCCTGCATCAACAATGCGCCAAGCCCTTTATGCAATGCATCACAATATACGGTGTAAGATCCCAAACCTGTAGGTAACACCAATATTAGGGTTGTAGTCAATGCAGTCATGAGCTTCTGAAACTCAACTCACACCCGTTAGACCATCTAAAAAGAGCACCTGCTATGTCAACTTGGTCAATAAGGTCGAGATAAATGTAAACCCCTCCATGAACCGGCGATAGTAACCCGCTAAACCCAAGAAGATTTGAATCTCTATAGTTGAAGTAGGTCTAGGCCAGAGTTGAACTACCTCAATCTTCTTAGGATCCACCTTAATGCCCTCAGAAGATACAACATGTCCTAAAAAGGAAACTAAATCCAACCAGAACTCACGCTTCGAAAACTTGGCGTATAACTGGCAATCCCTCAAAGTCTGAAGTACAATCCGAAGATGCTGCTCATGCTCCTCTCGACTCTGTGAGTAAACCAAGATATCATCAATAAAGACAATCACAAAAAAAATCCAAATAGCGCTTGAACACCTGGCTCATCAAATCTATAAAGGCTTCTAGGCATTAGTCAAGACAAATGACATCACCAAAAACTCATAGTGACCATACCGAGTCCGAGAATCTATCTTAGGGACATCTGATGCCCTAACTTTCACCTGGTGGTAGCCAAATCTCAAGTCAATCTTATAAAACACCTTGGCACCTTGAAGCTGATCAAATAGGTTATCAATCCTTCACAACGAATATTTTTTCTTGATAGTGACCTTATTTAACTATCTATAATCTATATATACATACTCATAGAGCTATATTTCTTCTTCACAAACAACACCGGTACACCCAAAGGCGAGACACTAGGTCTAATGAATCCTTTGTCAAGAAAATCCTACAACTTCTCCTTTATTTATTTCGACTCAACTGGGCCATACGGTATGGTGGAATAGAAATGGGTTGAGTTCTCGGAACTAAGTAGATGTAGAAGTCGATATTTCTGTCGGGTGGCATCCCCAGCAAACTGGTGTGGAATCCATAGAAGGAAACTCTACAATAGAATCACGAATATAGGCCAAATATGCTAACACTTTCGCTGAGCCTTCACATATGAAATAACCCTACTAATGGAGTGGCTAGGAGTTTTTCTCCACTCCAATAGAGGCAACCCCAGCATGGTTAATGTCATAGTTTTGGCATGACAATCCAAAATAGCATGATACGGTGAACACCAGTCCATGCCCAAAATCACATCAAAGTTCACCATGCTGAGTAACATAAGGATTACCCTAGTCTCTTAATCCCCAATAGAGACCACACATGAGCGATAAACACGGTCTACCACAATTGAATCCCCAACAGGCATAGATGCATAAACAGGAGCACACAAAGAATCACGAGACATATCCAGATATGAAGCAAATTAGGATGACATATATGCATAAGTGGGACCCGGATCAAATAAAACTGATGCATCTCTATGAAAAGTTAGAACAATACATGTGATGACCGTATCAGACGACTTTTCCTCGAGTCTAGATAGGAATGCATAGTGACGGGGCTCAGCCCCACCAATCTGACCTCTGCCTCTTGAATGGATTCTAACTAGTTGGTCTCCACCTCTAATGACCTGAACACCACTGCGGGCCGGCTGAGCCAGTGGTGGGGCAACCAGTGCTAGAATCATAGCACAAGTATCATGATGTGGTCTGCTGCTCCTTAATCTAGGATAGTACCTCCAGATATGACCTACATCGCCGCACTTGAAGTAACCCCTTGGTAGGCGCAACTACTGAGTCTAATACGATCTATAATTATCCCAATGACCACTGTAGTAACTTTAGAATAGTAGTGTACTAATAGGAGCTTAAGGTGTATTGATATAGGCTACTTAGGATGAGACCCATAATAACCATGATTGCTCGAAGCATTGTGTGCTACCTAATGTACTGACTGAATTAGCCTAGGAGGATGGCCTCTACCAAATGAACCCCTGCCTTCAGATGAGGCACCATTGAAACCAACAAAATGATGAGGCCTCTTCTCATATATCGCCTCTCTACCCTGACCATGAATCCTCTCGATCCGTCTAGCAATCTCTACAACTCGAGTGAAAGAAATATCATCCTCAGCCTCTCTGGCCATCTGCAACTTAATACCATAAATAAGGTCATCTATAAATCTCCCCACCCTCTCCCTCTCAGTAGGGATCAAGATAACTACATGGCAAGATATGTCCACAAATCTGGTCTCATACTGGTTAACAGTCAAGCTACCCTACTGGAGGCACTCAAATTGGCTGCGGTAATTGTTTCTCAGAGTAAATGGGATGAACTTCTCAAAAATAGCTATGAGAATTGCTAGCAAGTGACTAGAGGTAAACTTGTTAGTATGCCTCAAACATAGTCTTGCCACCACTTCTTGGCAGAACCGTGCATCCGAAACACTACAAAGTCGACTACATTGAACTCCACAATACCCATGTTGTGAAACACCTTATGGAAACAATCTATGAAATCATGTGGATCCTTAGAAGGTGTACCACCAAAATGAATAAAAAATATCTTGGTGAACCTCTCCAACCTCTTCAGCCACTCGGAAGACATCGGGGGTCTCTCCCCGGACTGTGTAGCAATAACAGGTTGAACTGCTCCAACTGCTAGAATAGCTAAAATCTGATATATGGGAGCCATCTGATCTGGAGTGTGAGTAGCAAGAGTCTGGGCTCCTTCCTCAACCTGAGAGACGACTAGTGCTACAGAAAATGCACCGGTCTGGGCGACACTCTCCATAAGGTCCACTAAGAGAACTAGGGCGTCTAAAGCACAGGGGTGGCAATGAACCCCTATGTGACCTGAGTTGGTCCAACTGGCATGGACGGAGTAGGGAGCTCATCCTCTTGCTCGATCTGAGGCTCTGCAATACGTGTTGCTGTGTAGGCTCTAGTCTAATATCTGCCTTGTCCTTGGCCTCTATCCCTGGTAGCGGCTGCAACCTGGGGCTCCAGATCCTGCTCGGCTGTGGATGCAGTGCGTATCCTTACCATCTGTGAGAGAACACAAATAGAATGCTTCAAACTTTTTCGATAGAATAAAGTCTCACGATAAAGAAAGAAAAAATGACATTTTCTAAAGCTCTATAGCCTCTATAAGATAAGTGCAGAGTTCTCTGCACTGATCCTCCAGGCTCTACTAAGCTTGCTCATGACTCGTGAGACCTTGGCAACCTAGTTCTCTGATACCAACTTGTCACTACACGAAATTCCAATCATGGGCTCTTGATGGCACTTAACATCCACTTTCTAGGCAAGCCAATGTTAGATAATTTAAATACACAAGTAACACAGTCTATACTATTCCCAAAAATCCGGAGTCACAACTACATGAGCAACTAGAATACTACAAATTTGGTATGAATGAAATAAAACTGTTTGAAACAAAATGAACACTAAATATAGAATAAAAAGGGGACTACAGGGACTGCAAATGTCGTGCAGCTCTACCTCAGTCTCCTGAGCAAGTAGGTCCGGGCAAACTCCTCTACGCACCGTTGGGACCAACACCGGAATATGCATAAAAGTGTAGAAATTTAGTATGTGTACAACCGACCCCATGTCCTCTGTAAGTGTCGAGCCTAACCTCGACGAAGTAGTGACGAGGCTATGATAAGACACTTACTATAAACCTATACGAATAATAATAAAGACAATAGAAATATAGAGAAAAGCAAGTAAACTCGTAAGAACGGATCTGAAGGTAAACTAATAGAGGGCCCTCGAATAACATTATCTCATAACCTCGAATCAAAGTACCTAGATGACGCACTACAACCACAAATAGCTATAACACATCATACTCTGTTGCGGCACGCAATCCGATACCAACATTTATCACAATATATATTGCGGTGTGCAACCCGATCCCAATATCATTTTACAATAATGCGGTGTACAACCCCGTTATCAATTCATTTTAATATAGTTGCGGCATGAAACCTGCTCCCAATATCAACTCATTAACATGAACAACTCAATATAACAAAATTCTGAGATCTCAACACAAAGGAAATAAAGCGTACAGAACCTCAAGGAATTAGTACAAACTGAGAATAACCAATACCTCGTATTTACAAACCTTCACAAGTCATCATTTCAAGAATAGCTAGAGGACTCACATAATCGGAATAATATAATGAAGTGCAACGAGTAATGCAAAGACAATTAAAAAGGTAAAAACATGAGATGATGAAGATATACAATTAATACAAGCATGAACATATAGAAGGTAAGCATGTATTGGGTGAAGAATGAATAAATCGAAACAAGTAGCAATTAAATAACAGATAACAAGTAAGACATGGATAACAAATAAGGACATATAGCAATCAGAGCATTTAATGAAATATAACATGGAGTAAATAATGACATAAATGTAAATATCCCAACCCGCATTCTTTAACCCATAACAACGCATATATATCCTCACCTCTCATATACATTGTTCCCATACATAGTTCACGTAACTAATAGACTAACAAGTCTTAATTCCCTCAAGTCAAAGGTAGACACAACATTTACCTCTTTTCGCAATAAAATTAAAAATCAATCACGACTTTTTCTTTCGAACAAGCCTCCAGACTAATCAAATCTAGCCAAATATCGTTCAAACAATTCAAAATAAGCTTAAAAAACTACCCACGAGTGTAAAAGGTTCAATCTTTAATGAAATTGAAAAATTTAACAAAAGTCTACCTCGGACCCGCTTGGTAAAAATTAAAGATCCAGACCAAATCCAGATTACTCATTCAACTCCGAGCCCAGTTATGTTATTTATTTCGGAATCCGACCTCAATTTATGGTCTAAATATTAATTTTATAAAATCCATAAATTCTACTCAATATCCCTAATTTCCGTCATGAAATTCCTAGATTTAATATTAACAACTTATGAAAAGTAATGGCAATTGATTGAAAACTAGTTAAAGTTATTTACCAGTGGTTTTGGGAAGAAAAACTCTCAAGAAAATCGTCTCTAGTGTGTTTAGGGTTGAAAAATAGAGTGAAATGAGTTATGTCCCGATTGTTTCCTTTTATACCCAGTTGCAAGTATCAAAATTATGAATCCATGTTCACAATTGCAAAGCCCACACTTGCGAAATATTGATTGAAAAAGCGACCAGTGCAACAGTCATGCAAAAGTCGCAAATGCAAGCTAATCTTCTCAAATGTGAAGCTTCCCAACACCACACTTCATCGCACACGTGATGCCATAGTCACAAAAGTAAACTTAATGAACTTCGCAAAAGAGACTTATTCTTCGCAAATGCAAAGACCCATCACCCAGCCTGTGCTCGCAAATATGGTCACTTGACCATAAAAGCAAGGCTCGCAAATGCAAGCCATACCTCGCAAAAGCGAGATCTGCAATTGAAATGCACCAGCTATTCCGAATCAATCCGCAACTCCTCCAAAACTCACCGAGCCTCTTAGGCTCCAAACCAAACATGGACACAAGTATAATAATATCCTACAAACTTGATCGCAACCTCAAATCATCAAAATAATACCAAATAACAAGAATCCACCATCAAAACTCAAGAATCTTAACTTTAAAACTCATTCTCACAATTTCTCACATAACGCACCAAAATGTGTTTGGGTCATCTCTGACCCCAACCAAACATGCGTACAAGTCTAAAAATATTATACGAACCTACCAAAATTGTCAAAAACATCGATCCAAGGTCGTTTACCAAAAAATATTGACCATGGTCAACTCAAGTCTTATTTTAAGCCAAAAATCGTATTTTCTTCAAATTTTTATGTAAAGCTTTTCGAAAAGTGACATGGACCACACACGCAAATCAAAAATATCAAATAAATCTATGAGAGGTCTCGAAACACTAAAATTAAAGGTATTAGTCAAAACGACCTATCGGGTCGTCACATGTGGTGTTAGATTTTTTGTATTGAGAAATGAGGTTATGAGATGATATTATTCTGGGGCCCTCTATTAGTTGACCTTCTGGTCCTGTTCTTATGAGTTTATCCCTTTTCTCTATATTTTTGTTGTCCGCTACTTATTATTCATATAAGTTTTTGTGAGTGTCTTGCCATAGCCTCATCACTACTTCTCCATGGTTAGGCTCGGCACTTACGAAGTACATGGGTCGGTTGTACTCATACTACACTTTTATACTTATTGTGCAGACCCCGGTATTGGTCCCAATGATGCATAATGGAAATTGCTTTGACCTGATCTAACTAGGAAACTTGAGGTAAAGCTGCACAGTGTTCGCAGTCCCTGAAGTCCCCTTCTTATCTTGTTTACTATTTATTTTATTTCGGACAGTTGTACTTTATTTCAAACTTTATTTGTAGCATTGTTGTAATGACCCGATCAGTCGTTTTGAGAATTAGCATCCTGTTCAAATACCTAAGGTCTTGAGCAGCTTCTTAATATGTCTGATGACTTGCGTGTGTGGTCGATATTAGTTTTCAGATGATTCAGGATTAAATTGAAAGAACAATTTTGAAGCTTAAATGAAAAGAGTTGACCAGAGTTTGACCTTTGAGCAAAAGACTCCAGAATGGAATATTTATGGCTTCAATAGCTTTGTATGGCGGTTTTGGACTTAGGCATATGTCCGGATTTGGATTTGGAAGTCCGTAGGGCAATTCGACGCATTTTGGCAAAAATTGAAAAGTTGAAGTTTTGGAAGGTTGAGAGGTTTGATCGAGAGTTGACTTTGGTGATATCGGGGTCGGAATGTAACTCCGAGATTTGGGACTTGCATGCAAAATTGGCGTCATTCTGGGTTGATTTGACATGTTCAGCACGAGTTTTGGAAGTTTGAAGATTTGAAAGTTCATAAGTTTGAATCGTGGTGCGATTCGTAGATTCGCTATTTTTATGTTATTTGAGGCCTCGAGTAGGTCCGCGTTGTATTATGGAATTTGTTGGCATAGTTGGATGGGGTCCCGAGGGGGTCAGGTGTGTTTTGAACGAGTTTCGGATGATTTTCATGCTTGTGATCAGGTCTGGTTCTAGTGCTTCGCACCTATGACATTTTGGAACGCAGGTGCAACTCCAATTCTATGTGAGCCTAGTCTCCTTTGAGATCATAGTGGTCTGGGAGGGAGCTCACTTCTGCGGAGATTGGCACGCAGGTGCGAAAGTCGCTTTTGCGGTCCAACGATCGCATATCCGATGTTGTTCGCTTCTGCGCTCCTTTTGGCGCTTCTGCGATATCGTTGATGTGACTGTATTTTTTTGTTGATAGAGACCTAGGTCTGGTAAGTAGGGTTCATATATGCGAACTTTTACTTGCAAATGCGAAGCCGCAAATGCTACTTTTCTATTCGCAAATGCGCAGAGTGTTGAGCAGAACACTTATATGTTGAGGGGTTGATATTTATAACATATGTTGAGTTTTAGACCTCAGTTGTCGGAGTTTTTTCATGGGTTTTTCAAGAAACTCATTGGGCTAAGTGTTCTCTACCCGAATCTTGTTATATTTTATGAATCTATTATTATTTTCATCATTTAATTAGTGAATTAAGTTGGAAATTTGGGAAATATTTGTAAAATCTTTCAAAATGTAAAATGATGATTTTAAGGACGAATTGATGTCGGAAATTGGTAATTTTGTTATGGTTGAAATCATATCGGAATGGGCTTTATTTATTAATTGAAGTTATTTTGGCTAGATTTGAGCCATGCAGAGGTTGTTTCACTCGAGAAATTCATTTTAGAATAACAGTCTAGCTTCTTTGAGGTAAGTATCTTGCCTAACTTTGTGTGGAGGAACTACCCCTTAGGATTTGAGTCCTTGGTGCTAATTGTGTTATGTTAAGCCCGTGTACGTGAGGTGGCGAGTACGTGCTCGGGCCTACTTGTTGAAATTTGACCGTTTAGGGCCCTTATGTCCTTATGTCCATTAAATATGAAGTTGTGTTGTCATGTTAAATTCCCCATTTACTAAATCCACCCCTACGTATCTTATTTGGAATTAATTTCTCCATGTTTTACCTTTATTGGCCATTAAACTCTTATGTGCCTTAACTGAAGTTGTCGCCTCTTTATATTGTTGTATTATCCTTTCCGTAATTGTGTATCCTTGATTGAAGTTATTATTACCTTGTCTGTAATTGGTCTACCCTAATTGAAATTTTATTATCCCTTATCATTGTTGACTTACCCTTAATTGGAGTCATTGATTCATGTTATCTCTCTTATCGTTGAATTTTACTTATGTGGAAACATTGCTACATGGTATCTCTTCATTGTTGAGCTATTGCTATGGTGTACCATTATTTCCTATTGTGTATTTCCTTGTGAGTTTGCTCTACCATCTCTTTGTGTTCTGGAGTTCCTAAGTTGATTTACTTGTCGTATTCTTGTGTTATTGTCGTTGTTGTTGTATTTCGTGTTATATTGCACGAGGTTTCTGCTATGCAGTTGTTATTGTATTGCACGAGGTTTCTGTCGTGCGATTGTTATTGTGTTGCACAAGGATTCTATGGTACAGTTGCTATTGTGTTGCATGAGGTTTCTGTTGTGCTGTTGTTATTGATATGCATGTGGTAGTATAAGGTCTGGTGTTGAAATGCATGCGGTAAGATAAGGTGGGTTTGAAACGCGTGGCTAGTAGGGGAACTACTAGAAGCCATGTGGTGTGATAAGGTGGGGTAAAACGCAGGATGCTAGTACGTGAAAATGGTTTTCAAAACTAAATATAAAGGCTCCTGCAGTGATATAAAGAAAGTTGTGATTGATTTTACTATTTGAGACTACGAGGCGGTACCTCGAGAGGGCTCTGTTATCATTTCCCCTTTTCTGTGTACTTGTCTTTCATTGTTGTTTCCCTTAGCATACTACTAATGTTTTCCTTCGTGTTGCTCTATGTGCTCAGTTCTATGTAGCTAATCTTGTTGTGCTTGTCGTAACACCCACTTCATTGGTGTCTTATTTACACTGTATATTTCGTGGAGACCGTTTCTTATGTTCTATTCATTGTGTTTACTCTTGTTTGTTGATTTGGATTGTGGTAGAACACTTATAACACTTGCACAAGCATACACATAGACTATCTCCCATATCAGTTTAGGAAGATAAATCCTGACGTTATTGGCCATTACATGTATTCTTGTCTACATGTCTTTTGTGCGAGAGTTGTTCTCTCGACATGTGAATCGTCCGTATGGTTATGAATTGAAATGTGGGTACAAGATTCCAAGGGATTAGGGGTTCAAGAATTTTGAACCCGTGAGCTGTGATTATGAGGTTCGGTACCTCATGGAAATGCTTGAACAAATCTGATGTGGAAGCAGTTGTTCTTATTAAGTTGTTGTCGGTTTTTTCTTTATTTGGTTTTCCTAGACTTAGACTGTGATCAATTACTCTACAACATTATTACCTGACGGCTTCCTATTGAATATTGTTGTTACTAGTGTATCATTGCAAGTATTGTTTTGTATTACTTATCTTGCTTAGCTTTATATTAATATCGTTTCTCTGTTAATTCATCTACACACTTGTTCAAGTTGTTTAGTCTGGTAGGTGCCTTGACTTTCCCTCATCACTACCCCACCGAGGTTAGTCTTGCTACTTACTGGGCACCGCTGTGGTGCACTCATACTACACTTCTGCACATTTTTTGTGCAGATCAAGGTGCCACGGTTGTTGCTGATTATTAGCTGGCTGATCGGGTTGTGGAGACTCAAGGAAAACCTGTCGTCATGTTCGCAGGCCTCGGAGACACCTCCTGATATTTCATTGTACTATTTAATTGCATTTTAAATAGTTGCCTTTGGGGATTTTCTAGCAAACTCGGTAGAGCTTATGAATTGTACTGCCGATTTTGGAAATTGTAATTGTGTATAAGATTTTTATCTCATATTTATCATTTGATGGTTGAGTTCTTCTATTTTCTAGGAAGTGTTAGGCTTACCTAGTTTTATAGACTAGATGTCGTCACGACATTCTACGGAGGGAAATTAGGGTCTTGGAAAGTTGGTATCAGAGCTCTAGATTCATAGTTGCTACGAGTCATAAGAGAGTTTAGTAGAGTCTTGTGTTTCGGTACGGACACGTTTGTACTTTCAAGGGGTTACATAATTATTAGGATAGTTCCACTTCATTTATTCCTATCATGCGAGTTTATTGATCTCGAAGTTTGAACCTTAGTCATTCTATTATCTCACAAATGGTGAGGACACGAGCTGTAGTTAGCAATGACTGTAGACATGTAATTTTTGACCCTCCCCAAGATTTTACACATTTTTTAGCGTAAATATTTAGTTTAGGTTTAGTATCGCTATTCTAAATAGTTTTGACTCTTTTACTTTATTTTATTACAAAAATAAAAATTACAAAATAAAATATATTTTTCTTTTATTTAGCTAATTAGTATTTTTATCTAGTTACTTTTAATTTATCTACCTTACATAAATTTCAAAAATACAAAAATAATTCTAGGAATATTATCTTAATTTTACAATGATTTTTCCATTTTTTATCTTTTAGTATGATATTTGAAAAATACCAAAATAGGTTTATTTTAACGGTTAGTTTTATTTTAATAGATATTTTACTTAAGTAGGATTAATTAATAAATGTAGTATTTTTTGTCTTGTTTTAGAAGAAAGGGTATGAATTTGAGGCTAATTTTGTTTGGTCTAATTGAAAATGCCCTATTTCGGATAGCCCAAAACATTGAGCTCATACTCATTCCCCATTTGACCTAACCTAATTCCTACTCCTATAAAATAATGCCTATATCCTTAAGCTAGAGCTAGACTAAAAAAACGAGAATCAGCTACTCCAATTTCCCAATAACAAAATACTCCCAAAAATAATTCTCTAACCTCATATATAAAGAGCCACTTCACAACACAAAAATACCAGAAGTTTGTTCTGAAATATCTAATCAATAGTCCATTTTTCGGTGTGATTTCCGCTGTATTTCATTGTCTAAGTTCAAGAAGTAAAACCCAAGAATCTTGGCAATCTATTGGATTAGTGACATGAATTGAACTGGTTTTCGGTAAATTATAGGAAAGAGAATCAAGATATGATGATAAATTTTCAAGGTCTTTCAAAGCAGAAATCTCCCCGGAAAGTCCATTTCTAGTTCGAGTGCCTGTTGCCGATCGAGGTTCCGGTTTGTAATTTTGATGTTTCAGTCCAAGGATTATTGCTTTGTTTAGCCCGATTGATTTACAATTTTCAGCTTTGTTCGTCAATAAAAGGTAGATTTCTCAATTTTCATTCTCATTTCATTATGTTATGATAGCTTAGTGCGTGTGTTGGTTGAGTTGTAATTCTATGTTGTTTGAGTAGCATATTTTAGTTTTTATTTAAATTGTTTTAATTAGTTTTTATTTTGATCGTGAGTATGTAGTCTTGGTTCTTGAATAAATGCTTTTAATTGGGTAGATGAAAATTGGAATTGTTTCTTTCTTGCCAAGGAATAAGAATGGGCCATAGGGTAGGTCTTGAACTATAAGGAATATATTATGTTCTACAGTAATATATTTCGATGATATTACCCTCTGAAATACCATTACGATGATGTTATGCTTTGCAGTATTAAGTTACGACAATATTGCACCCAACAATATTACATTACGGTGATGTCACGTCCTGCAGTACTACATTACGATGATGTCGTAACCTATAGTGTTGTACGCTAAATTTGTCATAAGGTAACTGACATCAGTCCAAGGAAAAGATTATTTGGAGATTATAAGGATTATGCTATTTCAAACAAGTAATAAGTAAATTGGTAAAGGTGAAAGGGGAAGTAAATCAAAGAAAATGATTTTTCCTCCAAGTTTGACATGTTGCGATAAAATACTACTCGAGCTAAAATACTCGGTATTTATTAACTAGTACCATACAAGGTACCACATGACCATAATAGTAAATTGTATAAGGAATGTGCAAAGAAAGTAATATTTTAAGTAAGTGGGAATAATTCTTAAATATGCTGGTAATTAATTAATTACCGGGTAGCGGGATATTATCTAATTAAATTCATTGGTTGGGATTGGATAAGCCCAACGTGGCAGCCATATGTGAGCCACTAAGTGACTCTTAAGAAACTTTTGAAGGTGGCAATATTAAAGAGATAACACCTTATCTTATTTTTGATTGAAAATACCATTAATTCACAAAAATGAAAAGGCTTCAGCAATATTGAATTCCTCTCTAACATTACAATCTCTTAGGGAAAATTTCAACCAAACTTTCCATACAGTAACGTCACTTCTAAAAAGCTTCAGCCAAGCTTCCAATTTCAAAGTACATCAATTTTAATCACATAAGGAAAACGTTTCAACAAAGTTGTTCTCTCGATAAGAACGTTATTACTTCGAGAGTTTCATACAATTTGTTCCGTGTTTTATCGCAATTAAAGTGTGTTAGAAGATTTTCAAGGAAATCGACTCAGGTGTGTTAAGGCTATCTCTTCTTTCTTTTGGCATGATCCATACGATACGAACGAAACTTGCAAATGCATAAATTCCATGAATGACTCTATTCATAGAGGTATTAGAGATATCTATGTTCTTGAAATTCCGTGTGTCAAAATATTTTATCATCTGTTCGTGGGTCTCAGAAAAATATGAACATTGAAAAGAGATTACTTTATGATATTTCTCAAAGGCAAAATGGTCTTATGAAGCTCCGAAAGATTTTATTAACGTACTTTTCATGCATATATATATATATATATATATATATATATATATATATATATATATATATATATATATATATATATATATATATATATATATATATATATATATATATATATATATATATATATATATATATATATATATATATATATATATATATATATATATATATATATATATATATATATATATATATATATATATATATATATATATATATATATATATATATATATATATATATATATATATATATATAATATGATGAGATTTCCTCAGAGGCTGATGATATTATGAAACATGTACCTATGCACGACATGACATTCATACGCATATGCATGGCACTAAAAGTAATTTATGATTTACAAAGTTATTCAGACTTACAGGTTGAGTCATGTACCCTATATTTCTTCCATGTCTCTTATGTACTTATTTATGTGCCTTACATACTCGATACATTATTCGTACTGATGTCCCTTTTGCCTAGGGACGCTGCGTTTCATGCCCGCAGGTCCCGATAGACAGGTCGAGAGCCCTCCAAGTAGGCTATCAGCTCAACGGAAGATGTTGGTGAGCTCCATTTGCTTCGGAGTTGCTTATTTGGTTAGTATGATTTAGACGTGTATTGTTTGGTATGGCGGGACTCTATCCCGACTTTTATGACATTTATGTATTCTTAAAGGCCTGTAGACATATGTCGTATACGTGAAAGATTGTACAGCCTTTGTCGGCCTATGTTTGAGTTTATAAATGATTATGTTGGCCTATTAGGCTCGTATATCACATGTATATAATGATGTAATAAGAAAGATATGTTACGTTGGTACTCGGTCGAGTAAGGTATCGGGTGTCCGTCGCGGCCGATCGGTTTGGGTCGTGACAAAAGTGGTATCAGAGTCAGGTTCTGTTCTAGGGAGTCTACAAGCCTTATCTAGTAGAGTCTTATTTATAGATATGTCGTGTACTGTTTATAAGCAGGAGGCTACAAGACATTTAGGACTTTCACTCTTTCTTCTTACTCTAGATCATATGGCAGAGCTCACTTATAAGAATTTAAGTCCCAAATTTCTATTCGTAATAAGACGATGCCTACATTCAGAAAGACGATCGATAAGAGATACAGTTGTAGAATTACTGAGGAACTCGATTTTACATCTTGCTTATGATAAGTAAATGTGAGGTCTTTAGCAAATCATGGGTGTACTGAAAGGTGTAAGCCTCTTGATAAGGGACCTTAATGCAAGAATATTTATCCACCTTTATGGTAAAAGATAATGCTTTTAAGAAGTAAAAGAAGCAAGGTGAAGAAGGGTACGAGGCGCCCCGTTAATGAAGACTATCGGTATTACAGTTCCGGCAGAAAAATATAAGCATTAAGAGTTACCCTCAACACTGACAGAGATATGTACAATTGGTTGTACCCATTTCAGTTATGCCCTATGGGGGCTAACAGGTGTAGTTTAAGAAAAGGACGGAACATCAGGACCTGGCTGGGCTTAGAGTAAACCAAAATAGTGAATGGATTGTTTGTGTTAGCTAACATTTACAAAGCATATTGCAAGTGTGCTAGTAGACCTCCTCGTGAGACAGCTAGATGTTACACCCTATGTTTTCGTGCGTGAAAGTACGACATAAGTAAATTGATGGAAGCTCGGGAATGAGATGTTATTGATAGAAAAGGAATCAGTGCGAGACATAAGTTAAGACAAAGGAAATAACCCAAGAAAGATTTCGCATGAGAATGGACAATGAATAGTTAGTAGCTGATTCAGGAAGAGCCTAGTCACGATTAGACAAGAAGTTACAGATAAATCAGTAGATCATGCAAGATAAATGTAGTAAACCCCAACATGAAAAATTCAGCCCCGTAGTTATGACATTGTAATACTTGAGATATATTCATATAGGAGTTGGAGAAGTTAAAAAGGTATTATATGAGTGTTAGGTAAATAAAAGAGAGTGCCACTAGGAAGACGGTCAAAATATCAGTCCAGAAGCAACCCCACAAGCACAAGGGCATAGACAAATGATTGAATTGTTAGAAGATTGTATCATGGATATTCCATAACGTCCATGAAAGGCTAAGGAAATAACTGATACCATGAGCCACAAATCGAAAGGTAGCTTAAGCCTACATAAAGGCTAATCGGAAGGAAGAGGAAGCTAAAGAATCACATTACCCAAGTAAATCAATAGTCTGATTATTGGACCTAGAAAAATTATAGAATTGTGCATGAGAACATGACAGAATCACTCTTAATATCAGATGTTCAAGAGAAATAACATAACAACCATAATATATAATGGCTCTACGAGAAAGACAGTTAGAAAAAGTACCAGCCTCATAAGAAGTCAGTAAAATCTCCCACCAGATAGTGTATGTAGCAGAGGTGTGAGTATTATAATAGAGCTTCAAGTTATGGACGTGAATTATACCTATGTGGAGGGAAGGTCATGAAGGAGATAGAAGATACGATGCAAGATTTTGATGTAAGAAAGGTAAAGGGGAACAACGTACGAGATATGAAAGGCAGAAGATTGTGAATAATCCATACTTCGGATAGAAGTCTATAAGCGTAGGGATTCAGTATCCAGGAATGATAGCAGCAATTTCAGTAGCATATCTTCCAGCCTATGGTCTAGGTATCGAAAAGCCTGATTATGAGAGTAAAGGATAGTTAGAGACGATGTGATGTCTCGCTTGATGTTCCAGAACAACATAAGAAAATTTATGGTGCAAACAAGTTGAAGGAAGGCCACGGATAGAATAAATAGATATGTATAGGTCCCAAGATAAAGTATAGTAGAGCGACAAAGTTTTAACGAAACATGAGTAAGGATGAGGAAAGGCAAGTGAAAGGGTGACGAGAACGGATAAGTCCTCGGGATTAAAACCTATGAAAATAAGAAAGCTAATGGTTTCTCTAAGTTATAGAAAGTTTAGTATAGTCTGAATGAACTCAAAGGAGTCTAAGACTAATAACATTCAGAAGAGACGGAATGCTACCCATTTAATAGAATGAGGGTGTAATTATTATAGAAAAAAAATAAAAAATGACATTTGGGTCTTCGATTGTGTAATGATCTGATGAATAACAGAAAGGGATCTCATGAATTGGACATGATTAAATAACCCAAGCAAGGTAAATCATATTGGGATGCCATGAGATACGGTTATAAAAGTAGGGTATCGCCCCAGGTGGATCAATTTAATCATTTCAGATGTTCCCTGATAAAACATGAATCATAGCAGCAATATTACAAAAAAGGTTAAGTTATCAGGGGTAGATTATGGATCAAAATTGAGGTGAACCAACATTGGATGGATAAAAGTTATAAAGTATGCGAAGAGATTAGGCCGTCATTCTTAAGATGAACAGTAATGTGGAAGCATTAGAGGACATAGATTTATACGTATAGGATAAGCAATGAAAATAACCTGGGATTTGGTAGCAGACCTCAGTAACGAGAAGTCAAGGTAAGAGTTATGGTATAGTATGGCCTATGTAGATGCAGTAAAGTCATACGAATGGATAACCACGTCTATAAAATAAGAGATAGAAATATTCATGAATTCAATAAAGTACCGAGCGAAGAACGTTAGTATACTCATATATGCCCAAAGGGACATCTTATCAATCTCTACATATGAACCCTAGAGATTGGGTACACTTACAAGGTCAAAATTGTACAAGCTGCATGAAGAAAGGTAGCAACAGTTACGAGATTAGAAGGATTCTGACTACAAGTTGTGGTGTGAGAAGGAGGCCTAAGGCGGGAATGCCCTGAACTTTGGACTCATTCACAGAATAGTCACCTAGATGGCAAGGGAAGTTCTAAAGTATTCGGAAGATATAAGTTATGAAAATCATAAGTGCACCAATCAACATTCGAGGATGAATGTTCCAAAGGGGAAATAATGTTATGCCCCGCAGTATTACGTCGATGTTATGCTCTACAGTAATATATTACGATGATGTTACCCTCTGAAGTAATACATTACGACGATGTTATGCTTTGCAGTATTAAGTTACGACAGTATTGCACCCAACAATATTATATTACGGTGAGGTCACATCCCGCAGTACTACATTACGACGATGTTGCACCCTATAGTGTTGTACGTTGAATTTGTCATAAGGTAACTGATATCAGTCCAAGAAAAAGATTATTTGGAGATTATAAGGATTATGTTATTTTAAACAAGTAATAAGTAAATTCGTAAAGGTGAAAGGGGAAGTAAGTCAAAGAAAATAAATTTTCGTCCAAGTTTGGCATGTTGCGATAAAATATTGCTCGAGCTAAAATACTCGGTATTTATTGACTAGTACCATACAAGGTACCATATGACCATAATAGTAAATTGTATAAGGAATGTGAAAAGAGAGTATTATTTTAAGTAAGTGGGAATAATTCTTAAATATGCTGGTAATTGATTAATTACCGGGTAGCGGGATATTATCTACTTAAATTCATTGGTTGGGTATTGGATAAGCCCAACGTGGTAGCCATATGTGAGCCACTAAGTGACTCTAAAGAAACTTTGGAAGGTGGCAATATTAAAGAGATAACACCTTATCTCATTTTTGATTGAAAATACCATTAAGTCACAAAAATGAAAAGGCTTCAACAACATTGAATTCCTCTCTAACAATACAATCTCTTAGGGAAAATTTCAACCAAACTTTCCATACAGTAACGTCACTTCTAAAAAGTTTTAGCCAAGCTTCCAATTTCATAGTACATCAATTTTAATCACATAAGGAAAAGGTTTCAACCAAGTTGTTCTCTCGATAAGTAACGTTATTGCTTCGAGCATTTCCTACAATTTGTTCCGTGTTTTATCGTAATTATAGTGTGTTAGAGGATTGTCAAGGGAACTGACTCAGGTAAGTTAAGGCCATCCCTTCTTTCTTTTGGCATGGTACAAATTATATTGAAGAAATGAGCAAATACACTCCATAAATTACTCTATTCATAGAGTTATTAGGGGTGTCTATATTCTTGATTCCCTGTAAAATATATTATTATTTCCTGTTCATGGGTCTCAGAATAATAAACAGTTCAAAAAGGTTATCCGGAAGGAATATTAATATTATTACGTATTTTTCATGGATTTCATCCTTTTATACATATGCATTGACCCATGACCACATGACGTTATATACGCGTATATATGTATATTATATTTATATGGGATACGGGAAAAAGGTTATGGCATTATATACGCACCACCACCTGATCAGCTGGTATGTGATGATGATATTGCCCACAGTGGCTGAAATATGATTCAAACAGCGTTATATACGCATATATATGTATGTATTCAAATGGCATTATATACGCATATATATGTATGTATTCAAACGGCATTATATACGCATATATATGTATGTATATATATATATGTATATGGGATATGGGAAAGGTTATGGCGTTATATACGCACCGCCACCTAATCAGCTGGTATACGATGATAATTTTGTCCACAGTGGCCGATATGATATGATATGATGTGATGCCCTCAGAGACTGATGATATTATGAAACATGTACCTATGCACGGCATGACATTCATACGGATAAGCATGACGCTAAAAGTAATTTATGATTTACAAAGTTATTCAGACTTACAAGTTGAGTCATGTACCCTATATTTCTTCCATGTCTCTTATGTACTTATTTATGTGCCTTACATACTCGGTACATTATTCGTACTGATATCCCTTTTGCTTGGGGACTCTACGTTTCATGCCCCCAGGTCCCGATAGATAGGTCGAGAGCCCTCCAAGTAGGCTATTAGCTCAACGGAAGATGTTGGTGCACTCCATTTGCTTTGGAGTAGCTTGTTTGGTTAGTATGATTTAGACGTGTATTGTTTGGTATGGCGGGACTCTATCCTGACCTTTATGACATTTATGTATTCTTAGAGGCTTGTAGACATATGTCGTATACGTGAAAGATTGTACGGCCTTGTCGGCCTATGTTTGAGTTTATAAATTATTATGTTGGCCTATTAGGCTCGTATATCACGTGTATATAATGATGTAATAAGAAAGATACGTTACGTTGGTTCTCGGTCGAGTAAGGTACCGGGTGTCTGTCGCGGCCCATCGGTTCGAGTCGTGACACATAACAACCTCAAAGATTTGGAAAATAAATCAAATTTGCTAGTTGCTTTAGGCGCGATTAACAATAAATAATCGTGGCTATAGGTACGGTTCCCGTAGCATGGTCACGGTACATAAAACTTAAATCCGGGGGTACATTTATGTGACCCGACCACAAATTCTAATAATGTTAATAAATTAAACATGTTGTAGATCGTGGGTACAGTTTCCGTGACACGATTCACAATGCGTATCAAACAAACAAGTGTACGACAATCCTAACTTGTTCAAGAAATAATTCCATAAAACCTAAAAAAGCGGTTACATTAATTAAAAGTGGTTGTAAAGTTAAAATGTACACTAGGTTCAAAACATATAGTAAATCGGATAATTAGACCAATATTAATAGTTTAGCGACCGTGCTCGAACTACGGAACCCAGGAATGCCTTACACCTTCTCCCGAATTAACAGAATACCTTATTTAGAATTTCTAGTTTCACAGTCTTTTAAATAAAGTCAAAATTCTCCTCGATTCAGGATTTAAAATAAACCGGTGACTTGGGACACCAAATAAACTATTCCAAGTGGCGAATCTAAAAATTAAATAAAATAATCCCATTTTGATTTATGTCACTTGAATTGGAAAACTCCCTTATATGCCTCATGGATGGTAAAAAGGAGGTGTGACAATGACGCTACCCCAGAGATGGTGTTGGTAGGGGTCGAGGTAGAGGCAGAGGCCGAAGAGCACGTGTTACAGCTAGAGCACCTGTAATAACAACAGTTGAGGAGCCGCCAGTAGCTCCTGTTAGGGACAGGCACCGGAGGCACCTGTTGTTGCCCCGGACTTTAGGAGACCTTAGCATAGTTCCTGAGCACGTTTGGTACATTGGCTCAGGCGGGGTTGATTCTGTTTGCACCAGCTATTTCACAGATCAGGGGACGACTTCCTGTTGAATATTTTTGCCACTAGTGTATCATTGCAAGTATTGTTTTGTATTCCTTATCCTGCTTAGCTTTATATTAATATCGTTTCTCTGTTAGTTCATCTACACACTTGTTCAGGTTGTTTAGTCCGGTAGGTGTCTTAATTGTCCTTCATCACTACCCCACTGAGGTTAGTCTTGCTACTTACTAGGTACCGATGTGGTGCACTCATACTACACTTCTGCACATTTTTTTGTAGATCTAGGTGCCACAGTTGTTGCTGATTATTAGATGGTTGGTCGAGCTGTGGAGACTCAAAGCAAATCTACCGTCATGTTCGCAGGCTTCGCAGACACCTTCTGATATTTCATTGTACTATTTAATTCCATTCTAAATAGTTGCCTTTAGGGATTTTCTAGCAAACTCGGTAGAGCTTATAACTTATACTACTGGTTTTGGGAATTGTAATTGTGTATATGACTTTTATCTCATATTTATCATTCGATGGTTGAGTTCTTATATTTTTTTAGGAAGTGTTAGGCTTACCTAGTCTTGAGACTAGATGTCGCCACGACATCCTATGGAGGGAAATTGGGGTCGTGGCAAGTTGGTATCAGAGCTCTAGGTTCATAGTTGCTACGAGTCATAAGAGAGTTTAGTAGAGTATTGCATTTCGGTACGGAGACGTTTGTACTTATCTTCGAGGGGGTATGGAACTATTAGGACAGCTCCACTTCTTTTATTCCTATCATGCAAGTTTATTGATCTCGAAGTTTGAACTTTTGTCTTTCTATTATCTCACAAATGGTGAGGACACGAACTGTAGTTAGCGATGACGCTATCCTGGAGCTGGTGTTGCTAGGGGTTGAGGTAGAGGCAGAGGCCGAGGATCACGTGCTACAGCTAGAGCACCTGTAATAACAACAGTTGAGGAGCCACCAGTAGCTCCTATTAGGGACAGGCACCGGAGGCACCAATTGGTTCCCCGGACTTCAGGAGACCTTAGCATAGTTCCTGAATATGTTTGGTACAATGGCTCAGGCGGGGTTGATTTTGGTTGCACCAGCTACTTCATAGATCAGGGGAGGAGCTCAAACTCTCATCGCCAGTACTCTAGAGCATCGAGTCCATGCTGGTCAGGTCCTAGGTGTTATGCCGACACAACCTGTTATCCCAGTTTCGCCCGTGGTTAGGGCAACAATATCTAAGGAAGAACACCTCAAACTTGCATGGTTCAAGAAGTATTACCCTCCTACTTTTAGTGGTTCGGCCTCAGAGGATATGCATGGGTTCATAGGAGAGTGCTATCGTATTTTTCCGCACTATGGGTATTGTGGAGACGAGTGGGGGTTGCTTTTACTACATTCTAGTTTGAGGGGGCGGCATATCAGTGGTGGCGAGCGTATGAGTTGGGTAGTACGACTGATGCAACTTCACTTTTATGGGTTCAGTTTCAGAGGTGTCCTTGAGAGAGTTGTTCCCCAGACCATTTGGGATGCATGTCATGTGGGGTTTGAGCAGCTGCGCCAGGGCATTATGTCAATGTTAGAGTATGCCGTTACATTCAATGAATTGTCCAGACATGCACCTACCTTGGATTCTATAGTTAGAGAGTGAGTTTGTGGGTTCATTAGGGACTCAATCATGATATTTGGTTCAACATGTCTCGGGAGTTGGATTTGGATGTTCCATTTCAGTAGGTGGTAGAGGTCACTCGCCGATTAGAGGGCATGCGGGACCAATAAGAAGAGGTCATGCGGGGTCAGGAGAGAGAGGACAAGGAGGCTAAGAGGTCTCGTAGATCGGGAAGACCTTTTGACTCCTACTTTGGAGGCAGAGTATGACATGGTAAAGGTTTTCTGGGTCAGCTAGTTTAGTTTGCACTTCAGGTTTCGCACGGTATTTAAGGTACCTATGGGTCTCAAGGTACCCGTACCGTACAACTTTCATAGCCACGTCAGCGGAGAGGTTTCTTTGAGTGTGGAAATACCAGCCACATGGTGATAGATTATCTTAGACTTCGAACATATGTGTCACGGTGGGTTATTCAGGATTTGAGCTCTACTCCAGTTACTGATATTCCTGCGCAATCAGCTTGGGGTGTAGGTCAGGCGAGTATAAGGCGCTTAAGAGGGGGAGGCCTGGCCCGTTGGTGTGTTTTCTATAGTAGCGCTGAGGCTACTGCACTAGATGATGTCGTACAGTTATGGTTTCAATTTGTTATAGAGTAGCATCATTCGTATCTTGTTTCGGTTTCGCTAATCAGGGCAAGCCCTTATATTTTTCTTCATATATTAGTGAGTCTCGTGATATTGTACTCTGCTTATTTGCTTACCCCGTCGGGAGATTCTATAGTGGTAGCCCGTATCTATCGTTTTATTTTATTTATTATTGAGAGTTATGGGGTTAATTGCTGGTGCTGGATTTGATTATGGGCAACTATTGTGATCATAGATGTGGTTATAGGCATATGTGTGACATGTTGCATCATGTGGTTTTACCTTATAGGTGTAGGCATAAGTTGTTGCAGCTAGTTGAGGCTGATACCGGGTGTGATGTAGGAATCAGGTCTTTTGGATATGATCGGATGGTGAGAAATTCGGTTCTAAGGCTTATTTGTATTAGCGGAAGAGATAAATTTCTGTTGAGATGGTGTTGTCGGGTTTATGTAGATTGGGGTGACATGGGATCACCTGCAGGTGCATGTATGGTGAATGTATTCAGTGATTTGATGACTTCAGACTGGTTCTTGACACGTTTGAGGACGAACGTTTGTTTAAGAGGGGGAGAACGTAACGACCCGACCGGTTATTTTGAGAATTAGGATCCCGTTCCACGACATAAGGTCCCAATCAACTTCGTAATGTGTATGATGACTTGCATGTGTGGTCGAGTTTGATTTTCAGATGATTCGGGATTAAATTGAAAGAACAATTCTTATTTTTGAAGCTTGAATGAGAAGAGTTGACCGGAGTTTGACCTTTGAGCACACGACTCCGAAATGGAATTTTTATATTTTCAATAGCTTCGTATGGTGGTTTCGGAATTAGGCATATGTCCGGATTTGAATTTGGAAGTCCGTAGGGCAATTCGGTGCATTTTGACAAAAATGTAAAAGTTAAAGTTTTGGAAGGTTGAGAGGTTTGATCGAGAGTTAACATTGGTGATATTAGGATCAAAATACAGCTCCGAGAGTTGGATTAGCTCCATTATGTCATATGGGACTTGCACGCAAAATTTGACGTCATTTTGGGTTTATTTGACAAGTTTCGGCACGCGTTTTAGAATTTGGAAGATTTTAAAGTTCATAAGTTCGATTCGTGGTGCGATTCATAGATTTGACATTGTTTGATGTGATTCGAGGCCTCAAGTAGGTCCACGTTGTGTTATGGAACTTGTTGGTATGCTTGTACGGGGTCACGAGGGGCTCGAGTGTGTTTCGAACGAGTTTCAGATGATTTTTATGCTTGTTATCAGGTCTGGTTCTGGTGCTTCGCACCCGCGACATTTAGGAGCGCATGTGCGGCTCCACTTCTACGTGAGCCCGGTAGCTTCTGCGATCATAGTGTCCTAGGAGGGATCTCGCTTCGGCGGAGATTGGCATGCAGGTGTGAAGGCCGCTTTTGTAGTCTAGCGATTGCATATGTGAAGTTGTTCGGTTTGTGCTCCTTTCAGTGCTTCTGCGATGTCGCTAGTGCGACTGTATTTTCCCGCAGATACGGACCTAGGCATGGTAAGTTGGGTTCACAGATGCGAACTTTTGCTTGCAAATGGGAGGCTGTAGATGCGGCTTTTCTGTTCGCAAATGCGAAGAGCGCTGGGAAGAACACTTATATGTCGAGGGTTTAATATTTTTAACATATTTCTTTTTGTTGTAGACCTCAGTTTTGAGAGATTTTTCATGGGTTTTTTAAGCAACTCATTGGGGTAAGTGTTCTCTACCCGATCTTATTATATTTTATGAATCCATTGCTATTTTCATCATTTAATTAGTGAACTAAGTTGGAAATTTGGGAAAAAATTGTATATTTTAAAATGTAAAATGATGATTTTAAGGACGAATTGATATCGGAAATTGATAATTTTGGTATGGTTGAATTCATATCGGAATGGGTTTTATTTATGAATTGAAGTTATTTTGGCTAGATTTGAGCCGTCCGGAGGTTGTTTGACTCGAGAAGTTCATTTTAGAGTAACGGTCTAACTTCTTTGAGGTAAGTATCTTGCCTAACTTTTTGTGGGGGAACTACCCCTTAGCATTTGAGTCCTTGGCGCTAATTGTATCATGTGGGGGAACTTTTTGTTGAAATTTGACCGTTTAGGGTCCTTAGGTCCTTATGTCCATTAAATATGAAGTTGTATTGTCATGTTAAATTCCCCATTTACTAAATCCACTCTTACGTGTCTTATTTTGAATTAATTACTTCATGTTTTACCCGTATTGGCCATTAAACTCTTATGTGCCTTAACTGAAATTGTCGCCTCTTTTTATTACTATATTATCCTTTCCTTAATTTTGTATCCTTGATTGAAGTTATTATTATCTTTTTCGTAATTGCTCCACCATAATTGAAGTTTTATTATCCCTTATCATTATTGACTTACCTTTAATTGGAGTCATTGATTCATATTATCTCTCTTATCGTTGAATTTTACTTATGTGGAATCATTGCTACACGGTATCTCTTCCATGTTGAGCTATTGCTATGTTGTACCATTATTTCCTATTGTATCTTTCCTTGTGAGTACGCTCTTCCATCTGTTTGTGTTATGGAGTTCCTAAGTTGATTTACTTGTCGTATTCTTGTGTTATTGCCTTTGTTATTGTATTTAGTGTTGTGTTGCACAAGATTTCTGTCATGCGATTGTTATTGTGTTCCACGAGGTTTCTGTAGTGCAATTGTTATTGTGTTGCACAAGGTTTCTACCATGTAGTTGTTATTGTGTTGCACGAGGTTTTTGCCATGCGGTTTTTATTGTGTTGCTCGAAGTTTTTGTCGTGCGGTTGTTATTATGTTGCACAAAGATTCTGTCGTGCGGTTGCTATTGTGTTGCACGAGGTTTATGCCTTGCTATTGTTAATGACACGCATGCGGTGGTATAAGATCTAGGTGTTGAAACGCTTGCGGTGAGATAAGGTGGGCTTGAAATGCGTGGCTAGTAGAGGAACTACTAAAAGCCATGCGGTGTGATAAGGTGGGATAAAATGCGGGATACTATTTCGAAAAAATAATTTTCAAAACTAAATATAAAGACTCTAGCGATGATATAAGGAAAGTTGTGATTAATTATACTATTTGAGACTACGAGGAGGTACCCCGGGAGGGATCTGTTGTCATTTCCCCTTTTTTGTGCACTTGTCTTTGATTGTTATTTTCCTTAGCATACTACTAATTGTTTTCCTCCGTGTTGCTGTATTTGCTCAGTTCTATGTAGCTAATCTTGTTGTGCCCTTCGTAACACCCACTTTATTGTAGTCTTATTGACACTGTATATTTTGTGCGACCATTTCTTATGTGCCATTTATTGTCTTTACTCTTGTTTTGTTGACTTGGATTGTGGTAGAACACTTTTAAGCATACACGTAGATTAATCACCCATATAAGTTTAGGAAGATAAATTCTGATGTTATTGACCATTACATGTATTATTATCTACATGCCTTCTGTGTGAGAGTTGTTCTCTCATCACGTGAGTCGTTCGTGCGGTTCTGAATTGAAATGTGGGCACAAGATGCCAAGGGATTAGAGTTCAAGAATTTGGAGCTCGTGAACTGTGATTATGAGATTCGGTACCTCGTGGAAATGCTTGAATGGATCTGGTGTGAAAGTGGTTGTTCTTATTAAGTTATTGCCCATTTTTTCTTTATTTGGTTTCCCCGGATTTAGGCGGTGATCAGTTACTCCACAACATTATTACCTGACGGTTTCCTGTTGAATATTGTTATTACTAGTGTATCATTGCAAGTATTATTTTGTATTCCTTATCCTGCTTAGCTTTATATTAATATCATTTCTCTGTTAGTTCATCTACACACTTGTTCAGGTTGTTTAGTCCGGTAGGTGTCTTGACTGTCCCTCGTCACTATCCTACCGAGGTAAGTCTTGCTATTACTTGGTACCGCTGTGGTGTACTCATACTACGCTTCTGCATATTTTTTGTGCAGATCCAGTTGCCACCGTTGTTGTTGATTATTAGCTGGCTAGTCGGGCTATGGAGACTCAAGGCAAACCTGCCATCGCATTCGCAGGCCTCAGAGTCAACAATTTTATTGTACTGTTTAATTCCATTCTGAACAGTTGCATTTAGGGATTTACTCGCAAACTCAGTAGAACTTATGACTTATACTACCGTTTTTGGGAATTGTAATTGTGTATATAATTTTTATCTCATAGTTATCATTCGATGGTTGTGTTATTCTATTTTTTTAGTAAGTGTTAGGCTTACCTAGTCTTAGAGACTAGGTGTCGTTACGACATCCTATAAATGAAAATTGGGGTCGTAACAATTCCAGTCGCTCATGTACTTATGACTCTGATTTCTGGGATTAGCATGGACATCGTTACTTATGAATTTATTATATGTATTTCAGAGTATTTCAGTCCTCAATTCCTAATATCTTGGTTTTAAATTGTTGAGCTGGTTAATTCTTTAGCTAATATTGGCTTGCTTAGCAAGCGGATGTTAGGCACCATCACGGCCTCGTGGTCGAGATTTTGGATCGTGACAACTACACTTCTGGACTTCTTGTGCAGATTCAGTTATTGATATCAGCTAAGTTTCGAGAGGTGCTTAGCGGGTACCAGATAGATGACTCGGGGTAGAGTTACATACTGTTCGCAGGCCCTAGAGTCATCTTTCTATTTCTGTTGTATTGTTTCAACTTTCCAGACAGTATCGCATTTCTTTCTAGACAATGTATTTAGTTGATTTTAATATCTTAATATTATAAAAATAATTAAATCATAATTTTATCTAATGTAAAATCTATTCTAATGGATAAGAAACTGGATCAACAATTCTCGTTTAAATTTTTTGCTTTTATACTAATAGGCGGATAGATAGACATAGATATGACTTTCTTTATTTCTTATGGTATGTTACTTAAAATGAAGTAAGTTGTAAAAAATGTTTTGGCAGGCAACTTATTTTATTTACTTAGTTGATAGATTTTATTCTTGTCAAGTCAAGTTGTTAACTAACATGTCATAGAGTGACATAAGATTCCTTCTAATATTTTCTACATAACTAGTACTTGCATTCTCTAATTCGCGCACAAGCCTTAGAATTTTCGAAATGAAGAACTGTAACTTTCTTCCTATGCTCTCTATGCTAGTACTTTTGCTAAGTCTAGTTTCTCTTTCTATGGGTAAGCGTTCAATTTTATCTTGCATTTCTTACTCTTTCATTTTAGAATCTTTTATTTTAATTATTATTTTTATTTATCAAATATACATCATTTCATAACTGTAGTGTTCGCGTCAGCTTTCGTGCATATCAACTAATTCCCATGATACATGCTACATGTTGGAAATAATCACCTAATAATTTTTCGGTCCACTGAGATTTTAACCACAAAGCTTATAATCCCAACATACTTTATTGACCACTAAGCCAAAACTGTGGATGCATTATATCATATTTGTTTTTGACTTTCTTTTTTTACACCTTGTTACTTTTATGTTGTTCTTAATTTTCTGTCGTCTGTTGCTAAATATAGAAACTCTAAGTCAAATTATTTTTTGGATTTTTCCAGAGATAGTATGACCTTTTTAATTCATTTTACGGCAGATATGTCATATCGCATTTCAGACTATCCAGACTATAATGTCAAATATTTCATGAGAAATTTTGGATTAAAAGCAAATTGTGTTATAAATACTGATCAATCTTTCTTTGCTTATTCCTTTGATTGTAGGACAACAAAAATTATACCCAGTTAGCTTCGCGAAAATTGGTGATTGTGGTATTAGTGCAAGTCAAGACTGTCTTAGTGCTTCAGTTAGGCTATTCCCAGCAAGCGCGATGGTTCAAAATTGTGAATGCAGTCTTAGTGTAACACCAAATCACAGCGTTGTCGTTGTCAAATAATTTGCAGATCTCCTCCTCCACCACAATCGAATTAATAACTTATTACTGCTATATATGTAGTCCACTTCAATTTATTTTTATTGCTTGGATCTGAAAAAGGAGTAGTTCATTAGTTCAAAGAGTAATTCTTACAAGAACATTTTTCTTTTGTTTCTTGATATATTTGTAATCCTACTATTAAACAACTATCATTTTGAAAGAAATTTCTCTACAATTCAATATCCATATAGTTCTATCCAATATGACACCAAGGATATTTTAGACTAAAGCCGTTTCTGGATTTGGTAAATTTTCTCTAATTAAGCCCATGACAAATAATTATTTTTGTACATAATATACAAGGATGACCAAATATTTGGCCTCTTTAATATTTACACACACAAATATTATAAAATTTATATTTTAATTTGTATAAAAGCGTTTTTCCGACCGAATTATTGAATTATAATTATTTCGGCTGGTTAATTAAATATATATAATTTTTGTCTTGTGCGGAAAAAAAGATTCAAACTTTCCGACCGAATTCGGTCGGAAATTTGGAAAAGATTTAATAAATAATTATTTTTGTATATTATATACAAGTTTGACCAAATATTTGACCCATTTCTAAATATTTAATAAATAATTATTTTTGTACATAATTTACAGGTATGACCAAATATCTGACCAATTTCCGATCGAATTCGGTCGGATTTTTTTTTTTTTTTGCTGTCAGACAAATTTTGTTGACTTTTGCGATCAAATACTCTTATTTTCGACCGATTTCGATCGGAATGCCTTGGATGGAAATCACCTGATTTCTAATAGTGTAGTTTTTATTAAAAATAACACTACTGTATGTATGCGCGTTGCACAATAACTTTATTATCCAGGAAGAAAGGTATTAAATCCCTAATTTTCAATCTATTTTCTTTATTCTTTTACTAATCGGAATTCAAAACTCATTGACCCGATAAATTTGGATTTATGTTGGTAAATCCACTAAATAAGGAGGTAATGTTCTTATTGCCAAAAAGTTCTCCATTCGCATAGCTCGAACTAGAGACCTAAGGTAAGAGAATTCCTAATCATCACACCACACGTCGTGGAGGTTACATTCCAATCTGTTTTCATCAAAGCAGGTAAAATGCAATGGACTAACGGAGGAAGTCAAAAAGAACAATGTCCTTGTAATTTTATAACAGTATATATAAGATATCTAGTTCTCTACACTGGAAGGGAGATATAAATTTATCCACTACAAAAAAAACTAAAATTAGCTACGAACTTGATTTTTAATGTATCACTAATTCGCTCGTAGCTAGAATTCCTTGATAATATGTCGCTAATCTGTTGCTAATGCTAATAGAATTAGCGACGAATTTTTGTTTAGCTACATAATTTGTGTGTTGTTAAGTCCTATAATTTTAGTAGTGATCGTTTTATTTGCGAGTAAATAACTCAAAATTAACCAAATGCTATATATTACACTCAAATATTTCAATGTCATAGTTCATATCTTAGTGGCATAGGTTAACGAAACACTAAGACTGAAAAATATTTTACAAGAAAATAAAAAGAACAAAATTTTCAACGTGATTTAGAACTCAACTATCCACTCTTAAGAGTCCCTCCACACTTCTCAACTGCGAATTGAAGAGAACATGCATGATTCTGTTAGGATTTTGAGGTGTATATTTACGTAATTCATGTGCTTGTCCCTTGCAATATCCTTTCAAAGCTTTACTCTAAAATCAACACCTTGTTTTTGCTTGATCTTTAGCTATTTTTACACATTTGGTCAAATTTAAAGAGCTTTTAAGCTTAATCAATTTATTATTTTTGCTTAATCACCACGCAAATATTTACCAAATACTAAAATAAGTCAAAGCCTGCTTAATGATTTTAAGCTTACCCAAACACGCTCACAATGTCTAACTTAATTAGCGAGAATTATCAAGTGGTGAGTGTTTAGACTGGTGGAAAAAGGAATGAACACTATAAAAAATTAATATGTGCAGGGGCGAAGCGAAGTGAGAATAAGAGATTCGAATTGAATAAGCTTCATCGACAAATTATTTTATACAAACAGAGAAAAAATTGAGTTCATTCTGTTGTATATAAACGGCTGAATTCCCTTTGTATAAGAATTTTTTTATGGCAAAGGGGTCCAGAAACTATAACCTAAATATGACATTTTAGTATTTTTGAATCATCTTATAACAATTTTTGGCTCCGCCGCCGAATATGAGTATTTGTGTTGTATGGATTTTCTCTCTCTCCTTTTAATCTTTTCGTGCTTAGTTGGGGTAAATTTCACCAATGATCATGCAAATTAGGCTTCGTACTGCAAAAGTCACTCTTCACCCTACATCGGAAGCCTTAGCTACTACTGGTCTTTGTCTCATTCGTACCAAAACAATATCATGTTTGGCCTTTCCATGAAATATTAACTTATGATTTTATACTAGAAGATAGATGTTACGATCCGACCGGTCGTTTTGAATATTGTAGCCTCGTTCCCCTATTTATTGCTTATTTTATGTTTGTTTGTTGTTATGTGACTTGCTGGGGTGATTGATTTGGTTCCAGGAATGTTTGGAATGAATTGGGACACTTAGTCCCAAGGTTGGAAGCCTAAGTTGAAAGAGTTGACCAGATGTTGATTATGACTAAACGACTCCGGAATAAAGTTTTGATGGTTCCAATAACTCCGTATGGTAATTTTGGACTTAGGAGTGTGTCCAGTTATTGATTTGGAGGTCCATATATAGGTTTGGCTTCAATTGGCAAAAGTTGGAAAAATGAAGATTTGGAGAGTTGAGAAGTTTGACCGAGAGTTGACTTTATTGTTAACGGGCTCGAATTTTGGTTCTGGAAGTTGGAATAGGTCCATTGCGACATTTATGACTTGTATGCAAAATTTGAGGTCAATCGGAATTGGTTTGATAGGTTTCTGTCACGACCCGGTATTCCCACCATCAGGACCGTGATGGCGCCTAATATTGCACTCACTAGGCAAGCCAACGTTAGAGTTTTGTTCACCTTTTACCTTTGCATTTCATAGATTAATATTAACAAAGCTAAATCAAATTGAAATAAATGCAGAAGTTTGTAATTAACCTGTTATCTATATACTATTAACAATATCATAACTGTTACCACCCAGAAACTGGTGTCACAATCCATGAACCTACTATGAATATCTACAAACATTGGATTGAAAAAAATTACATCTGCTTCGAAAGAAAAGAAAACATGAATGTAGAAACATAGGAGGGGACGCCAGGGCCTGCGGATGCCAGCAGGATTACCTTGGGTCTCCTAGATGAAATGTCTGCAATGTACCTCTCGATCAGCCACTACTAACTCCAAAATCTGCACAGAAAGTACAGAGTGTAGTATCAGTACAACCGACCCCATGTACTGGTAAATGCCGAGCCTAACCTCGACGAGGTAGTGACAAGGCTATGGCGGGGCAATTACAATATCACCTGCATACAATATGTAATAAAGTGAAAAAGGAGTACAAAATGAAACAATAATTGCAGCAAAATGAATACGGAACTCAAATATCTTATCAGTACCCAGCTATAATCAATCCTTAGGTAAGATACAAAACCATAGAATAACTCTACAACAGAAGAAGGATACATAACAATAAACTGATGCGGCGCGTATCCCGATCCCACCATATAATAAGTAACAATATGAACATTCACCCTTACTACTCCGTATCAATCCACCCTTATTCCTCCTATTGCAGCGTGCAACCCGATCCCACCGTAAAATAACAATCCACCCTTATTACTCCTCAATATAGCACCCTTATTCCTCCTGTTACGGCGCGCAATCCGATCCCACCAGACAATCACATTTCACCCGTATTCCTCCTCAATATATCACCCTTATTTCTCCTGTTATGGCGTGCAATCCGATCCTACCATATCAGTACCGATCACACAATAAGAACAAAATTTCACAATTCGGCTCAAAACCCTCCATACTATTTAAGCCTCGAACCAAAGCAAACAGAAGGCTATACAATTATGAAACTTCACTCAATTAATACTACACAACGAGACCAACCAAACTATACCCTAAAACATCGATACCAACTTAAACCAATAATGTAATACAATGAAACTGCGAAACAATTAATACCTTCAATAAATAAAAAAACATCTAACAAGAAATAATTAAACATGGAAGCACCAATAAACGTGTAGCAGTTAAGACAAGAAGAAAATATATTAGGAACGGGGAAGGGAACAAGCTAAACAAATAATTTGAAGGCGCATAGGTACTCGCCACCACACCTATATGCCACACACATGGAATTTCATATAGCAATTAAATCGGGGATCCCTAATCCCTCGAGTCAAAGTTAGACTAGACACTTACCTCGATCCGCAGACCAGTCACTGCTCAATTATTGTTTTTCCTCTAGATTCCACCTCCGAACAACTTGTATCTAGTCATAATTAACTTAATAACATCAATTATCGCTAAAGAAATCAATTCCAATACAAAATTATACGTTTCCCAACATTTCTCCCAAAAGTCAAAAACCGACCCCGGGCCCGCTTGGTCAAAACTCGAGGTTCGGACCAAAACCCATTCACCCACGAGCCCAAATATGTAATTAGTTTCGGAATCTGATCCCAAATCGAGGTCTAGATTCCCAAGTTTGCAAAATCCTTAATTTTCTACCCTTAAGAACAAGATTTAGGATTAGAAATCTAACAAGTGCTGATGGAAATTGAAGGAAATGAGTTTAATAACACAAACCTATGATTTGGTGTTGAATTCCCTCTTCAAAATCGCTCTTAGGTCGAGTTCTAATGAAAGAGTTGTGAAATTTTTGAAGAAATCCCGTGTTGCATCTGTTTTAAAATCACTAGACATGCCTTATTCGCGTTAGAGGGAGGCCTGTCGTGATCGCGAATCTATGGCCCTATTAGCCTACGCATTCGTGAGAAACTCTTCGCGTTTGTAAAGTCATACTCCTCCCAGCCTCCGCGTTCGCGAGCCAAGTGTCGCGTTCGCGATGAGTTATATTCCCCTCCCCCAGGTCCCATGCTTTGCGTTTCCCGTTCGCGGAGAGTAAGACCCCCACTGCTCCGCGTTCGCGACCCAGTCTACACATTCGCGTAAGAGAAAAATCTTCCCTGCCCAACTTACCCTTCAGGTTCGTGATACAATCTTTGCGAACGCGAAGAACGAAACCAGCAAGTATTGAAACTGCAGAAAACCAGAAGTTTTCTTAAGTCCAAAATATCTCGAAGCCTATCCGAAACTCACCCGAGCCCTCGGGGCTCCAAACAAATATCCACACAAGTCTAGAAATATCATATGGACTTGCTTGTGCGATCAAATCACCAAAATAACACCTAGATCTATGAATTTAGCACCAAATTGCATGAAATTTTCAAGAAAGTTTTAAAACGTCTATTTTCTCAACCAAAGGTCCGAATCACGTCAAATCAGTCCCGTTTCTCACCAAATTTCACAGATAAGTTGTAAATGTTATATTAAACCTGTACCAAGCTCCAAAACCAACATATGGTCCCGATACCACTGAGATCAAATATTAATCAAATTCTTTAAATCATTAGATTTTCGGTGTTACAGTTTTCATCAAAAATTCATTTCTCGGACCTAGGACCTCGGAATTTGATTCTGGGCATACGCCCAGATCCAATATTTTACTACGGACCTACCGTGACAGTCAAAAATACTGATCCAGGTCCGTTACACAAAACATTGACCGTAGTTAACTAAAATTAACTTTTTAGGCCAAACATTTTTATTTCATAAATTTTCCACATAAAAGCTTTACGGAATAATGCCCGGATGGTGCACGTTAATCGAGGAGAGATAAAATGAGTTTTTTAAGACCTCAGAATAGGAATCGAGTTTTAATACATAAGATGACCCTTTGGGTCATCACAGTTTCGAAATCTATTGTAAAAGTTAGAAATCTATTAGTTTCAATAGGCTTGAATTGGGGTGTGATCCGTATTTTTTATATTGTTTGATGTGATTTGAGGCCTCGATTAAGTTCGTATGATATTTTGGGATGTGTTGGTATGTTTGGATGAGGTTCTGGGGGCCTCGGGAGTGATTCAGATTGCAATCGGATTGAAATTTGGACATGAGGAATTGCTGAAGAATTGGAGGTGTAGTGTGATTGCACTTGCGAAGAATTGGTCACTGGTGCATGACCAGAGATGCGGACAGGGCATCACATGTGCGGAATGTGCTGGGGGCTGAGGGATGCGCAGGTGAGAACAGGTGTCTGCATATGTGAGCTCGCAAATGTGCGAAGTAGAGCACAAAAGCGGGGTGCTGAATGGTTTGGTTATCCGCATAAGTGATCAGGGCATCACAGGTGAGGAATGTGCTGGCGGCTGAGGGATGCGCATGTGCGAAGAGGTGTCCGCATACGCGAGCTCACAGATACGGGAAATGGAGCATAGAAGCGGGGTGCTGAATGGTTTGGTTATCCGCAGAAATGGCTGTTGCCGCGCATGTGCGCGTGCGCAGAAGTGCATGTTTGACCGCAGAAGTGGAAGTTGTCTAGAAGGTCTTAGGCTGCAAATACGGCCACCTTTAAGTAGAAGCGGGACTACAAAAGCGGTTAAGTGACCACAGGTGCGGAATCACTGGCAGAAGGTTTAAATAGAAGGGTTTCATGATTTCTCTCATTTTGGACTTTGCAAGCTCGGCTAGTAACGATTTTTGGAGAGGTTTTCACCTAGATAGAAGTGGCAAGTGACCTTTGATCATTTTTATTCATTAATATTGAATACCCATTGAAGTTTCCACCTAGATTATGTGTTTTTGAGGGGAGATTTGGGGAATTTTGGACTAGGGATTGGAGAGTGAGATTTGGGGGTTTGAAGGTTGATTTCTGGTCGGGATTGGATGATTTTAGTATGGTTGGAATCGTCGTTGAATGGTTGTTCGCATTTTCTGAATTTTATCGGGTTCTGAGGCGTGGGCCCAGTGTTTTCTTTTTGGTTGACTTTTGATTTTATTGGTTAATGATCTTAGGTTTATCATTTAGAATCAATTCCTATAGCTTTTATTAATAGTATTAAATTATTTTTGGCTAGATTCGAGCCTCTCGGAGATTGATACACGTGGGAAGGACTTGCTAGCGGAGTGATTTGATTTTCTTGAGGTAAGTATCTTATCAGAACTTGGTTGAGGCAATAGTTTCCAGAATTATTGCGATAGCTATGTACTATTGGATGCACACATGTGTGGGGTTGAGCCATGTGCTGACACCGGGGGTGTTTATTCATGATTGGGTTGTGCTCAGGTTATAATTAGCCTGGAATTTACTATTAAACCTTAAGCTATGATACTTCACACATTTATGACATTGTTATGAACTATTTGAGCCATGTTTGAGGCCACATAAGGGTTTAATCCCCGAATGAACTGATAAATGTTATTCTCTGATAAAATTGCCGATTTAAGCTATGATAGTACACATTGCACATGCCTACACTTTAGCATGTCATTTATACCAGTCCAGAAGCATGAAATTTGTTATTCATTCATTACATACATGTATACTTGTTTATTTGCTCCTGTGTGATATGATTGGACTGGGTGCCTGTGACCATGCCGGGTGGATTATGTTATTGTGCATGTGATCATGTCGTGCGGATTGTGTTGTTGTGCCTGTGACCACGCCGGGCGGATTGTGTTGTTGTGCCTATGACCATATCGGGAAGATTGTGTTGTTATGCCTAAGACCACGCCGGGCGAATTGTACCGTTATGCCTATGACCACGCCGGGCGGATTATGATATTAAGACTGTGACCACGCTGGACTGGTAGCACATTGAATTGGTCGTGTTTGCGTGTGGATATGGATCCATTCCCCTACGGCCACCCTCTCATAGTTCTCTCTTGATGGTGTACACGCGGTTATTGATGAAACTGATCAGTGGTTTGGTACGGATATGGAAAAGTTGAGGAAATATGGCCAGTGTTTTGTTTGGATTTTGTATTTCATCTTTACTTGCAATTTTCTTGTTCATTTATTTGATTTAATTGGATATCATCTCTATATGCCGAGTATTGACTAAGTAGGGTATTTGAGAAAACTGTACACATATACATATGGATATTTTCTTACTAAACCTATAATTTGATTCCATTATTGTTCTATACCAGTTTAAAAGATGAAACTACACAGGTGATAGCTAGAATCATTTAATAATTTGTGTTTCTCTTACTTTGCCATGTTTATTTACGATACTTATTGAGTACATTGGACCAGTTGTACTTAAACTACACTCTGCACTTAATTGTACAGATCCAGGTGTGGGGACCAGCTATAAGCAGTAGGCTTGAGTGTTGGACTATTTGATAGAGGTAAGGTAGAGGTGCATCCTTGGTTGGAATATGACTTGTCTTTTCCTTTCATAATGTTGTTACAGTTCAGAGAGTGTATTTATTGTTCAGTTTCATACTTATATTTCGTTGTAGAAGATCATGACTCCATATTTACCCGGTTTTAGGGGGATTTACTTTGTATTAGCAGTTATATTGTATTGAGACCTCAGACTTATGCTATTTCTATAAATTTTGTTATTTTGTTCGCGTTCGTTATTATGTTTTGGCTTGCCTAGCCGGTGTGTTAGGCACCATCAGGATAGGTAGTGATTTTGGGTCATGATAAGTTGGTATCATAGCCCTAGGTTCATAGGTATTACGAGTCATGAGCAGGTTTAGTAGAGTCTTGCAGATCGGTACGAAGATGTCTGTACTTATCTTTGAGAGGCTACCGAACCACTAGGAAACTTCACTTTCTTGTATTCTTGTCATGCGGATTTATTGATTTCAGAAAGCTAAACTCATATTATTGTATTCTCTCATAGATAGTGATGATGCGTGCGACCGGATCGGGCAGATGACCACCAGTACCACCAGCTAGGGCCGCGAGAGGCTGGGGCCACGATAGAGGCTAGGTGCAGCTCGTATAACAGCTAGAGCAGCACTTGTGGAACCCCTAATTGCTCCAGCTCAGGAGCAGATACAAAATGTGGTTGAGCCGGTGGGACCAACTCAAGCACCAGTTTTGCACATTGTGATTCTTGGCCTTCAGGAGGCTTTGGCCTAAATATTGACTGTATCCACTAGCCTTGCTCAGGAGGTTTCAGTTCAGGTCGCACCATCCACTTCCTAGGCCGAGGGAGGTGCTCAGACTCCCATAGCCCGTACTCTAGGATAGGTGGTTCAGGGACTTTAGACACCGGGGGTACTACCAACCCAGTCGGTTATAGTTGCTCAGGCCTAGTAGGGAAAACCTATGAGTGACGAGAAGTAGAAGAGGTTAGAGTGATTTGGGAGGCCTATGAGTTTAGCAGGCCAGCTGGTGCTGCACCACTTACGTAGCATGAGTTCTCAAATATCTTCTTAGAGAAGTTTATCCCACAAACCCGTAGGGAGGAGTTGCGTAGGCAGTTTGAGCAGCTATGCCAGGAAGGTATGTCTGTGACCTAGTATAAGATAAGATTTTCAGAGTTGGATCATCCCACGATCTAGTTAGTCCCTACTAAGATGAGGAGGATTAGGAGGTTCATTGATGGCCTCATGTCACGACCCCAATTTCAGCGTGATGGCACCTAGTCTCTAAGACTAGGTAAGCATAGCATACATGCATAATTTAACTAAAATACTAATAAAACTTTCAATTTAACTAACAACTATCATTAAAAGGAAATAACTCTCAAAATCTAGTGATACTGAGTCACAAGATCTATAAAGGTATAGGGACCATCCCAATATAACAGTATCTATAAAACGAAAAATGAAATAGAACTAGATAGAGGGTGACTCCGAGGCCTGCAGATGCCGGTAGGTGTACCTTTAAGTCTCAGTTCCAAGCTCGTCTCACTGCTACCTAGGCTGGTATGAAGTAACTAGATCTACACAAAAAGATGTGCAGAAGCATAGCATGAGTACACCACAATGGTAGTCAATAAGTATCAAGCCTAACCTCGGTAGAGTAGTGACAAGGTCGGGTCAAGACACCTACTAGAATAAATAAAGAAACTAAACATGTATACCGTAGTATGATAATGAAAACAAGGTAAATAATACAAGAAAGAGATATAACAAGAAAAGTTGCACTGAGGCTAAGACAATTAAGGCATCACGGAAGAAACACGTAATAAGAATTCCAAGGAAATGATGCAACCAAAACGCAAGTGACACAAATGAAAGGTATCAACAAGAATCATTATCGAGGTACTGCCTCGCAGTCTCATTTCACAAATAAAACCACAATCTTTCCTTGTATCACCGTGGGAGATTACATTTAGTTTTGAAAATCATTTGCCAAAATATCTACCCGTGTTTTAGCCCACCTTATCACACCGCGTGGCTTCAAGTAGTTCCCCTACTAGCAACACGCGTATCAAGCCCACCTTATCTCACCGTATGCGTTTCAACCCCAATCCTTATACCACCATAGGCATATCAATATCACAACATATCACAAGTTGCATCTCAAGTTCCCAATACCACAAGTTTCCAACGAAGTCAACACTGATAGTGTTTCCACAATAAATAGCCCATGACTCTACCACAATATGTACAAGAGTTTCAACAGTAGCAACCGAAAGTGAATAACTCAACAAGAATGGTATTTCAACAAATTTAAAACTTTGTCTCAATGTGAATCACGACCTTTATAACTTCAACACCAAAATTCAACAATAATGTCACACCCCAACCTTGGGAGGCACGACCGACGCTCAATCGAGTAAACCCCAACTGAGCAAGCCTTATTCATACATTTCTACCCAACTCACTATGGTTAAGGGAACCATGCATTCTTTTATTTAGACAATAGAAAAATCGAACATTCACAATATTAGTCCATTTTCATGTCACAAACAAAAAACCATGGTTAAGTTTCAAGATTTTATACGGTTATAGTTTAGAAGAACTAGAGTACAAAGTTAAAACATAGTTCATTGACCCATCCAACGCCCTTACCTTACCCACATAAACATCTACAGAGACTCTAAGGATACAAAAGACAATAATGAGAACGCCGGCAACAAGGCCCCGGCTATACCTCAAAAGTGGATATTTATAACAAAAGATGTACAACATAACCCTTTGAAAGAGAAAGGGCTTACCAAGACTTGAGAGGAGGAAGCTCCTCTACGCGCGATCGACACTATCCGCTATGGAGCCACCTACATTCATTTAAAAATATAGCTCCCCCGACAAAAGGGACGTTAGTACCATGGAATAGTACTAGTATGTATAACTAAACACCATCCAGTTAGAAAGAACAACCATACAAGAGCACAAAGAAATCATAAGAAACACAAAGCTTCAACTAAGCACCACGTCAACAATATAAGAGGTTCACATAGTTTTAACATGATTTCTGAAATTTGTAGATTGGGGCATTCCATATCGTTGCATCATCATCCACATTACCATCGCTTCCTTGAGCGGAGTACAATCACGGCCCGATCAGCTAAGCAATCTTACTAAGACGTTACCCTTATTTCATTTTCACTTTCCAGTTTCAATTATCAACATATTACCACCATGTGTGTAAAACATGGCGTCCGATCACGACCCGATTGGCTAAGCCATCTTACCAAGACGTTACCCTTTTCCATTAATCATCTCACTTCAATCTTTGATTTCACATGTATTAGTTCCTCGGCACTTGGGGCCACAATTAGCTCGTTCCGTAACTCACATTTCACATTATTCCCATTTTCAACATTGACCTTGCCATTTAAGGTCATAGGCACATACAAAAGCAATTTAAGTTATAAGCACAGAGAGGAATTAATCTAGTTCGGCATATTAATCACAATGTAACCTTGACTTGACATTTAGGCACTTAGCCCATATCTCATGTTTTCCACACATCCTCAATTTACAAAGAATAACACATTAAACACATGGAGAAGCACCTTCCACATACAGTTTTACAGCATCAATTCATTTGACATAACAAGTACCACATCGATCAAATTTCGGACTTACAATATTTGCACTGGCACCATAGAGGCTCAATTTTTAAGAGGAGGGGGGGGGGGTTAGCCATACATACCTGAAATTTGCCCCTTAATGATACTACAATGATCCAATACACTTAAGAAACTTCAATCTACAATACAACATTCAATAGGGCCATTATTAGTAATAAATTCCATAAGTTATGCCAATTAGGCATATTATCAAACACCTTGTAGGTATAGATCTTTACATCTCCTAACCATAGTATTGGTTCATCCAACTATCACTATTAACCAACAATTTATTCCAGCATCATTCCTAACCAATTTATAACTTCCGACAATATATGTATGGCCATCCATTCACACCCAACCATTAACCTCCTTAATTAACCCATTTCACAATCTCTACAACACCAACACAACCTAATTTAGGCACTTATGGATTCCAATCACCATCCCATGAGTTCTAATGTATATGTCATACATAAATAATCTCCATAGAGTAGTTAGAGATGACAGCCATACCTCTTGTAATAATAATCATTAGAATCCCCACTTGTAGTGTTCTTGATCAATTTAGGGATTTGAATGGAAATCTATGGATTTTCAAGATCAATCCTTGTTAATATAAGTGTTTAGGAGTAGTAATCAACTCAAAATACTCCAAAAATATTACCTTGGATCATAGGAGAGAAGTATGTGACGGTTTCCCCTTGATAGAGCAAGCCCTAGCTAAAAAAATGACTTAGAGACTCTCCATACCCAGTCTTGGGGTATTTATAGGGATGATAGGTGTGCGGCCGCGGTCAAACCGCGCTCGGGATGCAGTGGCCGCGCTCGAGAGGCAGAAACTCTCAATTTTCCTATAGTCGCGCCGCGGACGCGCATCTGACACAGGTCAGGTAAAATGGTCATAACTTTCTATATGCACCTCCAAATGATGAACAATTTGATGAGTTGGAACTAGACTCAAAGAGCTTTATTTTGATAGGTTGTGCATCACACAAAACCTTATATAAATGTATATATTCTTGTCCGAAATGAGGTCTTGTGCGTACTCATTTACAACTTTAGTTTATTATGAAATTTTCCAACTTAGCTTAGACTTAGGCCTCTCCTTAGACCCCAAATCACTTATAATATGACTTGTACTCTTATTAACATATCCAATTGATATCCATTATATCATGAATCCTCATTTTCACACAAAATAAAATAATTAGCCTACCTTGGCACCACGAAATCTTAAATTACTTAGCAAAATTTTCTGGAGCTTTACATTCTCCCCCGCTTAGTATCATTCGTCCTCGAATGATAATTGGAGTCAATCCGCAAATACTTAGTATAACTTATCTCCTTTCTCACACATCTTTAACTCCCAAATTTTGACTAACTATCAAATTCTTTAGAAATTTTGGACGAGTTTTCCTTGTAACTGGGCCTATCCACCTGTTAGAGAATCCCATAAACACATCCTATCAACATATACATAATCCAAATATGCAAAATAATATAAAATGATGCCAACCGTGGCCCCATAAGCAATGTATTTCTAGAAAAGAAATACTATTATCATCAACTAACTATGTGATACATAATTCATAGAAGGTAAGCTTTCAACATCTTCATGGGACACAAATACTTAATTACATAGCTATCCAAACAAGTGAGGGTACTTCTTCTTCATTTTTTCCTTGGGTTCCCAAGTGGCTTCCTCACTTTGCTGGTTTCGCCATAACACTTTCACGGAGGCAATTTCTTTTATTTTTCCCAACTTTAGGACTTGCCTATCAAGGATGGCAACTGGAATTTCTGTACGATAATTCTTCATTAACTTCAATAGTCTCAACTAGCACAATAGTGGACATATCTCCCATTACCTTCTTCAACATAGACACATGGAAGACTGGGTGTACCATTGACATCTCGGGTGGCAGCTCGAGCTTGTATGCCACCTGACCAATCCTTTGAATGATTTTGTACGGTCCGACTTACCTCGGACTCAATTTTCCCTTCTTTCCAAACCACATATTACCCTTCATGGGGGAAACCTTCAAAAATACCCAATCATCTTCTTTGAACTCCAAGTCTCTACGACAAACGTCCGAATATGACTTTTGGTGACTCTGAGTAGTTTTCAACCTCTCTTTAATAATCTTGAATTTCTTCATAGCCTGATGCACGAGGTCCGGCCCTATCAATTCAGCTTCTCCAATTCTAACCACCCAATGGGAGATCTACATCTCCTACCATACAATGCCTCAAATGGTGCCATCTGGATACTAGCATGGAAGCTGTTGTTGTAAGACAATTCTATGAGTGGCAAATGGTCATCCCAACTACCTTTGAAATCAAGAGTACAAGCACGCAACATGTCCTCAAGCGTCTGAATAGTCCGCTCTGCTTGCCTGTCGGTTTGAGGATGGAAAGTTATGCTAAGATTCACCTGCGTACCCAAACCCTGCTAAAATTTCTTCCAAAAGTTGGCAGTGAACTGAGCCCCTCGATATTAAATGATTGAGACTGGAGTTCCATGCAACCTGACTATTTCTTTGATATACAACTGAGTATACTGTTCCGCTGTGTCGGTAGGTTTAACTGGCAAGAAGTGTGCTGATTTTGTGAGTCGGTCCATAATCACCCAAACTGAGTCAAACTTGCGCAGAGTGCGCGACAACCCCACCACGAAATCCATGTTGATCATCTCCCATTTCCACATTGGAATCTCTATGCTTTGGGCCAATCCACCGGGCCTCTGATGTTCGGCCTTCACTTGCTGATAGTTTGGATATTTTGCCACAATGTCCGCCACATCCCTTTTCATGTTGTTCCACCAATAAATTTCCCTGAGATCATGATACTTTTTCGTAGAACTTGGGTTCACAGAATACCTGGAAGTGTGAGCTTCTGACATGATCCTCTCCCGAAGACCGTCAACATCCGGAACACATATGCGGCCTTGGTACCATAGGGTACCATCATCCATGCCAAAGGAAAAAGTTGTGGTCTTGTGTTTATGAATCCCCTCTTTCAGTTGTGCTAACAATGGATCGTTGAATTGCTTCTCTTTCACTTCCGCCATAAGCGATGATTCAACTCTATTCTGCACAATTACTCCTCTTTAATTAGAGTCTGCAAGGCGAACTCCCAAGCTAGCCAACTGGTGAACCTCCCTGGCCAACGACCTCTGATATGCCTCCAAATGAGCCAATCTCCCCATAGATTTTTGACTAAGAGCATCCGCTACAACATTAGCCTTTTCCGGGTGATAGAGAATATCAATGTCATAGTCCTTGACTAACTCTAGCCTTTTTTTTTTGTCTCAGATTCAACTCTTTCTGCTTGAAAATATATTGAAGGCTCTTGTGGTCCGTAAATACATCCACATGCACCCATACAAATAATGTCACCAAATCTTTAGTGCAAACACCACTATCGCAAGCTCTAAATCATGTGTTGGATAGTTCCTTTCAATATTCTTGAGTTGCCTAGAAGCATAGGCTATAACCTTGTCGTGTTGCATTAACACACACCCAAGCCCGATCCTTAAAGCATCGCAATATACCAAAAATCCCTCAGTACCCTCTGGCAGGGTTAAAACCGGCGCCGTAATCAATCTTGATTTCAATTCTTGGAAACTCCTTTCACAATCATCGGACCATTGGAATTTAACTGCTTTCTGTGTCAATTTGGTCAACGAAGAGGCAAGAATAGAAAACCCCTCCACAAATATCCTGCAGTACCCAGCCAAACCCAAGAAACTGCAAATCTCTGTTGGAGTGGTAGGTCTGGGCCAATTCCTCACTGCTGCAATCTTTTGAGTATCAACCATAATTCCTTCCCTGGAGACGACATGACCCAAAAACGCAACAGATTCAAGCCAGAATTCATATTTCAAAAATTTTGCATATAGTTGATGTTGATGAAGAGACTGCAGAACTGCCTTGAGATGGTTAGCATGATCTTCTCGACTTCGAGAATATATAAAAATATCGTCAATGAATACTATCACAAAGGAGTCTAGAAAAGGCATGAAGACTCGATTCATAAGATCCATGAAAGCTGCCGGGGCATTTGTTAGCCCAAAAGACATCACCATAAATTCAAAGTGCACATACCGAGTCCTGAAAGCTGTTTTTGGAATATCATGTTCCCTTATCTTCAATTGATGATACCCATACTGCAAGTCAATTTTTGAGAAACACGTAGCACCTTGTAATTGATCAAACAAGTCATCTATCCTTGGTAGAGGATATTTATTTTCGATTGTGACCTTGTTGAGTTGCTAGTAGTCAATACACATCCGTAGCGACCCATCTTTCTTCCTTACAAACAAGACCGGTGCGCCCCATGGTGACGCACTCGGCCGGATGAAACAATTTTCTAGCAAATCCTTCAATTGTTCCTTTAGCTCTTTCAATTCTGCCGGTGCCATTCTGTAAGGTGGAATTGATATAGGCTCCGTGCCTGGCATCATATCGATCCCAAAATCAATCTCCCTGTCTGGGGGAATTACAGGGAGTTCATCTGGAAAGACATCCAGAAATTCATTCACAGCTGGCATGGACTCAAGGCTAGGAGCCTCGGCATTGGTGTTCGTAACCCGAACTAAATGATAGATACAACCCTTCTTGATCATCTTCATGGCCTTAAGGTAAGAAATAAACCGACCTTTAGGTACCACATTATCTCCCTTCCATTCAACAATGGGCTCATTAGGAAATTCAAGCCTCATGGTTCTAGTCCGACAATCAAGTTTGGCAAAGCATGAATAAAGCCAATCCATTCCCATTATTTCATCAAAATCGACCATCCCTAATTCAATAAAATCGGCAGTGGTATCCCTACCCCGTACCGTAACAACACAACTTCTATAAACTCGAGTAGCCGTAATAGACTCACCCACCGGAGTAGACACTGAAAATGGCTCATGAACCTGATCCGGTTCTATCCCAAATTCCATAGCAACAAAAGGGTTAACATAGGACAAGGTGGAATCGGGGTCAATAATTGCATACACATCATGAGATTGGATAGTCAGAATACTTGTAACAACATCTGGAGAAGCCTCTGCATTCTGGCGACCACTCATAGCATAGAATCGGCTGGGTAATACTGAACTCTGCATACCACCCCTACCTGCACCACGCCCTGTAGGTGCTTGGTACCTCGAGCTAGAGAGGGGGCTGAAGATGCAGCAGTTGCTGGACTAGATGGTTGTACTATGCCCCTACCCGCTCCCTGGCGGGATGTATGACAATGCCTCTGAATGTGACCCCTCATCCCGCATCCATAGAATACAGGTAACTCCAAGTAGCAAATCCCTAAGTGCATCTTCCCGCACTTGGGGAACGGGGACCTCTGCTGCTGCTGGGATCTCTCTCCTGACTGACCCCACTGATAGGATCCTCTGTTGCCCTGACTAGGCCTGAAACGACTCCACTGTTCCAGCTGGCTGGGCCCTGATAGCGGTACACTGGCTGAAGATTGTGCAACAGACTGGGACGACCCTGATGATCCTCCCCTGAAAGCTGATCTTCCCCCACCGAGTGACTCACCCATGTCGCCCGTAGACCGGGTCTTTCTGTTACCCTCTCTCTCCATCCTGTTCTTCATTTTACGATTCTCTATGGCTTGAGAAAATGCTACCATCTTCCCATAATTCATGTCAGAATTCAATGCAGCCGTAGAAGCCTCATTAATAGTCAAAGGATTTAGGCCCTGAACAAACTGACGCTCCCTGGCCTCCATTGTGGGCAACATATGGATGGCATACTTGGACAGGCGAGCAAACTCCATGTGATACTCCCACACACTCCTACTACCTTGCTTCAGATTTTCAAACTCTACTGCACGGGCTGCCCTTGTCTCAGCAGGCAGGAAATGATCTATAAAGGCATTAGCAAACTCGTTCCACCTCGCCGTAGGGCTCCCCTCCTTGCGAGAATATTCCCATAACTCAAACCACGCATATGCCACCCCTTTTAGATGGTAGGCAGCCAATTCTACTCCCTTTGTCTCAGTTGCACGCATAACCCTGAGGGTCTTATGCATCTCATCAATAAAATCTTGAGGGTCTTCTTCTGGATTGGCACCTGTAAACACTGGAGGATCTAACTGAAGAAATCTGTTCACTCTGGAACTGGTGGAATCCCCCTGCTAGCTAGATGAACTGGGTGCAACATTCGACCTTTGGGATTGAGAGGCCACTAGCTGAGTCAACATCTGAATAGCTCCCCTAAGATCCTAATCAGAAATACCAGAACCGGAAGCTGGGGCTGGAGGCAGAATATGAGTATCGATGGGACGGATAGTAGTACCCTTCGTAGGTGTAGGAGTTGGGGTAGTCTGCTCTGGAATAGGAGAACCAGGCAGGGTGATGGCAGGGCGACTACCCTCACCCGCAGTATCAAGCAGTGATTCATCAGCCACTCCTGTGGTGGCATTGGCTTCTTGGCCAATTCTCGCTTTCTTCTTAGGTACCATTTACTGAAAGATAGAACAATGCACTAATTAGGGAGGGAATAGTTTCATAACAAGTTGCCGCACGATCCAGAATATCAAAGAATGGTGTTATTCCTAAATTCCCAAGTAGCCTCCAACTTATAGATGTGGTCGACTGCACACCGATAAGAAGGACTCTACTAGACACGACTCCGAGACATCCTAGGACACTTCAAAACCTTACGATCTAATACCAAGTTTGTCACGCCCCAACCTCGGGAGGCGCGACCGGCGCTCAATCGAGTAAACCCCAACTGGGCAAGCCTTATTCATACATTTCTACCCAACTCACTACGGTTAAGGGAACCATGCTTTCTTTTATTTAGACAATAGCAAAATTGAAAATTCACAATATTAGTCCATTTTCATATCACAAATAAAAATCCATGGTTAAGTTTCAAGATTTTATACAGTTATAGTTAAGAAGAACTAGAGTACAAAGTTACAACATAGTTCATTGACCCATCCAACGCCCTTACCTTACCCACACAAACGTCTACGGAGCCTCTAAGGATACAAAAAATAATAATGACAATGCCGGCAACAAGGCCCCGACTATACCTCAAAAGTGGATATTTATAACAAAAGATGTACAACATAACCTCTTGAAGGAGAAAGGGGCTCACCAATACTTGAGAGGAGGCACGTCCGCTACGTGCAATCAGCACTATTCGCTATGGAGCCACCTACATTCATTTAAAAATGTAGCTCTCCCGGCAAAAAGGACGTTAGTACCATGGAATAGTACTAGTATGTATAACTAAACACCATCCAGTTAGAAAGAACAACCATACAAGAGCACAAATAAATCATAAGAAACACAAAGCTTCAACTAAGCACAACATCAACAATATAAAACGGCCACATAGTTTTAACATGATTTCTGAAATTTGTAGATTGGGGCATTCCATATCGTTGCATCATCATCCACATTACCACCGCTTCCTTGAGTGGAATCTGATCACGGCCCGATCGGCTAAGCCGTCTTACCAAGACGTTACCCTTATTTCATTCTCACTTTCCAGTTTCAATTATCAACACATTACCACCATGTGTGTATAACATGGAATCCGATCATGGCCCGATCGGCTAAGCCGTCTTAGCAAGACGTTACCCTTTTCCATTAATCATCTCACTTCAATCTTTGGTTTCACATGTATTAGTTCCTCGGCACTTGGGGCCACAATCACCACATTCCCTAACTTACATTTCACATTATTCCCATTTTCAACATTGACCTTGCCATTTAAGATCATAGGCACACATAAAAGCAATTTAAGTTATAAGCATAGAGAGGAATTCATCTAGTTCAGCATATTAATCACAATGTAACCTTGACTTGACATTTAGGCACTTAGCACATAGCTCATGTTTTTCACACATCCTCAATTTACAAAGAATAACACATTAAAAACATGGAGGAGCACATTCCACATACTTTTTCACAACATCAATTCATTTGACATAACAAGTACCACATCGATCAAATTTCGGACTTACAACATTTGCACGGGCACCATGGAGGCTTAATTTCTAAGAGGAGGGGGGGAGGGTTTAGCCATACATACCTGAAATTTGCCCCTTAATGATACTACAATGATCCAATACACTTAAGCAACTTTAATCTACAATACAACATTCAATAGGGCCAATATTAGTAATAAATTCCATAAGTTATGCCATTTAGGCATATTATCAAACACCTTGTAGGTATAGATCTTTACATCTCCTAACCGTAGTATTAGTTCATCCAACTATCACTATTAACCGACAATTTATTCCACCAACATTCCTGACCAATTTATAACTTCTGACAACATATGTATGACCATCCATTCATACCCAACCATCAACCTCCTTAATTAACCCATTTCACAATCTCTACAACACCAACACAATCTAGGTTAGGCACGTATGACTTCCAATCACCATCCCATGAGTTCTAACGTATATGGCATACATAAATAATCACCATAGAGTAGTTAGAGATGATAGAAATACCTTTTGTAGTAAGAATCTTGAGAATCCCCACTTGTAGTGTTCTTGATCAATTTAGGGATTTGAATGGGTATCTATGGATTTTCAAGATCAATCCTTGTTAATATAAGTGTTTAGGAGTAGTAATCAACTTAATATACTCTAAAAACATTACCTTGGATCATAGGAGGGAAGTATGAGACGGATTCCCTTTGATAGAGCAAGCCCTAGCTAAAACAAATGACTTAGAGACTCTCCATACCCGGTTTTGGGTATTTATAGGCCTGCTAGGTGAGCGGTCGTGGTCAAACCGCACCCGGGACGCGGTGGTCGCGATTGTACCATGCTCGGGCCGCTCATGGGAGGCAGAAACTCTCAATTTCCCGCGGCCGCATTGCGGACGCGGATCTGACACAGGTCCGGTAAAATTGTCATAACTTTTTGTATGCACCTCCAAATGACAAACGGTTTGATGCGTTGGAAACTAGACTCAAAGAGATTTATTTTGATAGGTTGTGTATCACACAAAACCTTATATAAATGTATATATTCTTGTCTGAAGTGAGGTCTTGTGCGTACTCATTTACAACTTTAGTCTATTATGAAATTTTCCAACTTGGCTTAGACTTAGGCCTCTCCTTAGACCCCAAATCACTTATAATATGATTTGTACTCTTATTAACATATCCAATTGATATCCATTATATCATGAATCCTTATTTTCACACAAAATTAAATAATTAGCCTACCTTAGCACCACAAAATCTTAAATTACTTAGTAAAATTTTCTGGGGCTTTATAAATAAGATATTCCTAGAAATCACAATTTCAAATAAAGGAACTCGACGGTTAAATAATGAATAAGAAATTGAGAGAACAATAACTTTAACTAAGCATGCGAAGGCAATTAGCAAGTAAGAGATAAGACAAGTATTAACAATGTCAAGTAAAACATGTGAAGATACACTAATGATGATGAATATAACATTTCATGGAAACTCAATTAAAGGCATGAAAGGAATCTATATAATTAAAATCGGCCAATTACCACATTTAGCCCATGTACACACTCGTCACCTTGCATACACGGCTTTCACATACCACAATTAACACAATACGACACCAAATCCTAAGGGGTAATTCCCTCACACAAATTTAGGGAAGACACTTACCTCAAAACATGCTAACTCAATCCACTAGTAAGCCCTTTCCGCAATTATCCGACTTCGAACGACTCGAGTCTAGCCGAAACAACTTCATACCATAAATACAAACCATAGGAATTTATTCCGAACAAAAAAGTTGCAATCTTTAAAGAGAAACAAAAGGTCAACTCAAAAAGTCAACCCCGAGCCTGCATCTCGGAATCCGACCAAACTTATAAAACCCTAAAACCCATTTGATAACGAGTCCAACCATACTAAAAATACTCAAATCCGACCTTAAATCGCCTTTCAAATCCCCAAAAATTGTTCTATGAAGTTTCACAATTTTTCCCTAAATTTTCCAACTCAAATCACTAATTAAATGACAAAAATAACAATGGATTCATGTATAAAAGCCAAATCCAAGTTAGAATCACTTACCTAATGATTTCCCTGAAAGTCCCTCAAAAAATTGCCACAAACTGAGCTCTCTAGATTAAAAGATGAAGAATGAAATAAACCCTCATCTCTAGCCCTTTTCTGCTCAGCAATCTCGCACTTGTGAGCCATGAGCCGCATCTGCGGCTCCGCACTTGCGGAATTTGCATCGCAGGTGCGGCCCTCACTTAGGCCCAACTCCCTTCACTTCTGCGGATGGCTGCTCGCTTCTGCGAGCCCGCTTCTATGGAGACTCGACCACACCTGTGGTCCATTTCTCCCAGTTCCACTTCTACGGAAGAAATGTCGTGCCTACGGTTGCGCATTTGCACCCAAGTGTCCACACCTGCGACCCTGGCCTGGGCTTCCCCTATCCGCTTCTGGGATATGCAACCTCGCACCTACGTGTCCACACCTTCCGCCAAATCCTCCGCAGGTGCGATGACACCAGAACAACAGCAACTTCACCTATTCAACTAAGTCCAAAATGATCCGATTTTTATCCGATTCATCCCCGGGACCCCGTCCGAATATATCAACAAGTTCCAAAACACATAACGGACCTACTCGAGGCCTAAAATCATATCAAACAACAAATATTCTATGAATCACAACCCATTTCAAGCCTATTGAAATTATGAACATCCGACTTCCAAAACTAATGTTGATTCATACCAAAACAACTCTGATTGACCTCAAAATTTGCACATAAGACATAAATCACATAACGGGCCTATTCTAACTTCCGAATCGGAATCCGACCCCGATACCAATAAATCTCGGTCAAACTTCTCAGCCTTCCAAACCTTCAACTTTCTAACTTCTGCCAATTCAATCCGAATCGACCTACAAACCTCCAAATCAATATCCGAACACGCTCCTAAGTCTAAAATCACCATAAGGAAACAAAACTCTATTCTGGAGTCGTCAATACCAAAGTCAAACTCTGGTAAACTCTTTCAACTTAATCAAAGTCAAACTCTGGTAAACTCTTTCAACTTAAGCCTCCAACTTAGGGACTAAGTGTCCTATTTCACTCTGAAACTCACCCGAAACCAAAACCAAACACTCTGGTAAGTCACATAACCACAATATAACTTTGGGAAGCAATAAATAAGGGAAGGAGGCTAAAATACTCAAAACTATCGGCCGGGTCGTTACATCCCCCCTCTTAAAATAAATGTTTGTCCTCGAAGGAGTATAGAGACATACCTGAAGTGGTGAAAAGATGAGGATAACGTCTACGCATATCATGATCGGTCTCCCAAGTCGCCTCCCTGACTGGTTGACCTCTCCACTAAACCTTCACTAAAGCAATGCTCTTTGACCTCAACATTCGGACCTGCATGTCCAAGATGGGCACCGACTCCTCAACATAAGACAAATCACTGTCCAATTGGACTAAGCTGAAATCCAACACATGGGATGAATCACGTGATACTTCCGGACATAGAAATATGGAATACAGGATGAACTGCAACTAGACTAGGTGGCAACACAAGCTTGTAGGCCACTTCACCAACCCTCTCAAGAATCTCAAAAGGTCTGATATACCTGGGGCTCAACTTGCCCTTCTTTCTGAATCTCATAACACCCTTCATGGGTGAAACACAGAGCTAGACCCGCTCTCGAACTATGAATACAACATCACGAAACTTCCGATCCGTGAAACTATTCTGTGTAGATTGGGTTGTACGAACCCAATCCTGAATCAACTTAACCTTTTTCAAAGCATCCAAAACTAAGTCAGTACCCAATAGCCTTGCCCCACCCGGCTTAAACCAACCCATCGGAGACCGACACCGTTGTTGATACCCAATTTTTCCGTATGTATTTTTATATGCAAAATACTTTCAAAATAACATGTATATGCATATATAAGCATGCCCAAGTGTTTTGGTATTTTTTCCTAATTTTTAAAGATTTTTTAAAAATCAATTTATTGTCTATTTTAGCAATATAAAACCCAATAATTATTCCCAAGATTATCATTTTGGTGAATAATTTATTTTATTCTCATATTTATACCAAAATTATAGCTAACACAATTTTTATACATTTTTTACAAATTTATTTGGTATTCTAAAGTTAAATTGCATATAATTGCAATTCTAGCCTACCTTAAGATTTAATAGCATTTTATATTTGTAAAATTGGTTCCAGTATTTTTAAATTAATGTTTACATATTATTAATCAACTCAGTACTTTTAATTTAGTTTTAAAATCATTTTTACTATTTTTTATAAAATAAAAGGGAAAAACTGACTATTTAACATTTAGCATCATTTCATTTCAATTACAACCTATTTATATTTCAATTTTAGCCCTCAAATTGACCCAATCCTAACCCCCAGCTGGACCGGCCCAATTTCATCTTTCACCCGACCCATGACCCAATTAAAAAACCCGCCCGGTTCCACTTTTGATCAACGACCATAACTCCCCCTTTCCTTTTTAATTTCCCAAACAACCATAACCCTAATCACTTTCACCTAACTAGCCATCTTTGAATCCCTTCATCTCTTAAACTCTCACAAAGGTTCTTCGGAACCCTAGTCGACTTCCACCATTTTCAACCATTACTTCACCGGAATCCATGGCTTCTCAGGCCATGGATGACCTGTATTCACCCCCGTCCACCACTAGACCATCGTTGTTTGAAGTTTCGAGGTCTGACCTCGATGGTTTCCTTCCAGTCCTTCTCAGATCTATGGTTCTATGGCTTCTTCGGCCCTGCTCCGGCGTATCCAAAGCATTAGGAGCCTGATTCTAACTCATCTGACTCAAAATCGGACTTTCTTTTAAGCCTTTCTCATTTCTAGGGTTTCTCCGAAATCCTAAGCTATTCGAGGTTTTTATCTGTTTGTTTCCTTAGATCTATGCTATATCCGTGTTCTACCGGATTCTTAAAGTGTTTTCCCCAAACTTTTCTCTCAAAATTGCTTATCTTCAATTTAGGGCTTCTGAAAGGGTCTCTCTGGTTCTTCCTCTCTCTTTCCTTTATGTGTGTTTGCCTATGCTATGTTTTACCACGCGTGTGTTGTTCTTCTGCTTTTCTTTTTCTACTATACATGGCGTTCATGTGCTTTGTATTCTACTGTGCCTCTAGATTAGGCTCACATGTTAATCTTTGTTATATTTTCCTATATGTTCTTTGCTGTACTTTTCAGTATTCTTCTACTGTATGTGTTTCTTGCTGAGTTCTTTAACTTTGTTTGCTTTACTGGAAGTAATTCGAGTTCTTGCTAAACATGTCTCACCGCCATTTCTTAAGCTTATATCACCCGTTTTCTCTACTGAACTTGCTTAAGTTCCAAGTTTTTCTTGAACATGTTCTTTATGCTTCAAATCAGTTTCCTCACTATGTTGTTTCAAACTTGCTATTCTATCTTTGTGAGTCTCTAAAATAGACATCTGAGCCTATTATTTATCTTCTCTTCCCTGCTTCTGATTCAAGTTGAAACCCTAGGCTTTGGGTTTTGGCAAGTTTTATTTTGGACTAGGGTTCTATTTTGGAACCCTGGACTCTCAGACTCATTCTGAGTCTACAAACTGAACTTGTATCCCTTTGTTATGACTTTGAGGTTCTCTATGCTAGTCTTTTCTAATTAGCATGACAACTCTTTTTGTTTGACATGTCTGTATGCTTTATATATGAGGTTCTTCCTTCAACAAGGCTTTTGCCAATTTGTGATTGACTCAGGATCCCTTTTAATAAGGCCCGATTGATTGTTATTGATTTTTTTCTAATTGAACCTTATTTACCTTTTCTCGACTTGGTTCATTCGAATGGATCCTTTCACTTTGTTTTACTGGCTGCTTGATTGATTCCCTTTCCTTTTTTTTACAAACCGAGTACCAAAGGACTTTTGCCTTAAATAAACTCTATGTATTTACCCTTCTTATGCTACTTTGAAAAGTTTTCAATCAAATTTCTTTCCTTAATTGTATACTACTCGTTTGAAATAAGAATCCATTAACTGAAGGGAAATTCTATGTAATTGATTGCAAGTTATTTTCTTACCTTTCTTACTCGCTTTTCTGCACTATAAAAGGGACTACCCTTCCGCACTTTGAACACACTTCCAATTCAATACTTTTACACCACAACTTGGAGTTGAATACCTCGAACTTTTAGTTCAATACTTTCAACTTACTTACATACAATATTGCTTTGAGTTCAATACTCTTACAACATTCTTCTCTTTCTAAGATCTTTTTGGAACTGTTTGCTTGCAACTTGGCTTTTTCAAGGCTACTATTTACTTGTTTGTTTTCCCTAAAACTGGTATGTTCTAATTTTACTTTGCTGCCTCATCCCTATGTGTTTATTTACAGTTTTTTGCAACCCTGTTTACTTTGCTTTTCATGTTCAGTGATTAATGTTAACTATGTGTGTTCTTTCCTTGCATCTGTTTGTGTTGTGAATCCCTACCCTTTTTCCCTTCTATGTGTTTGAGTTAAGGTTCATGGACTGGCCGTATCCAAATTACTACCCAGGTCTAAACCTGATCTTCAATGGATCCTAACTCCCAACTTTGGCTGACAGGCTGGTAAGGGGTGTGTCAGTACTCTTAAATTGCTGGGCATGACCACCAGCCTACCATGGTCTTCCCTAATTCCCTCTATGCACTTACACTTACTCTTAGATTCTAAGTTCTATCCCCCTCTTATGAGCCATGCTTTGGGACCCTGAATTCCCTCTGAACTTGGACATTTGAGGGCTGACTTTTCCACACTACACTATAATCTAACTTTGCAATGTATTTGGGGTTTAAGCACTACCCTGAGCCTCCTGTGAGGCTCTTGGGAACTTTGACACATCCTAATTAAGAGAAAGGCTTTGGAAATCTGATCCTGGAAGTTGGTTTATCTCATATTGTTAGACTTTGAGTCTGAATTAGGCTGTTTGGTTGCAGCTGGAAGTTCTAATTTTTTTTTCTCTTGATTCATTCGGGTATGTGATAATTTGAAATAACTATGGGGTTCTAGTGAAAGGGGAGGGTTACTCATGTATGCATATGGTTAAATATCATGCTTTAGGTACTTACTGCTGCAATCACAGCCTGCTCTTTCGCTTATGCATACACTAGAAATCTTGCCTATAAGCTGTTTCATTACTGCATTAGCAATCCTGCCTAAAAATTATGCATTGCATATAGAAATCCTGCCTATAAGTTATGCATTACATATAGAAATTCTGCCTATAAGCTATTTCATTACTGCATTAGCAATCCTGCCTATAAGTTATGCATTACACGTAGAAATCCTGCCTATAAGTTGTTTCATTACTGCATTAGAAACCATGCCGATAAGTTTCTGCATATACATCTCTCATTAGGCAAACAATCATAGGTTAAATAATAATCAACCTCACTTTAGATATCATGCCTATAGGATTCGTGCAACCCGTAATCATTTCAAACCAACAACACCTAGAAATCATGCCTATAGGAATAACCAGCTGAATCTGATTCGTCCATCTCATCTACAAGTCTAAAATTAGTAATAATACCATTTAATATCTGCAGAATTTTGTTTTCTAAAATCAGTAACCCTTCTTTATAAAGCAGTATACTTCCACCTAAGCAAGTAGTAAGTAATTGTTTAACTGTGTCAGTTTAAAAAACTGCAACCAGACAAGGCCTAATTCGGGCTTCTCATCTGAGAAATATGTGATCAAGCTGCATGTCCTAACGCTTTTGATTTAATTTAGACTACAACTAGTATTTGAAGTCATGCTATACAATTTGTTTTCTTTAAATGAGGAGGCATGTTTGAGCCCTTTTAACTATTATGTGTTTTCCCATACCTGCCTTATATGTTTTGATTGTCGCCCTAGAATTTTATCCTTTTAAAACTCTGAAAAGACAAATTTCCCTTCCCTTTAGGACTAGTAGTCCCAAATGCCTCCAGGACCGATAGGATTGGGGCGGGTACTAGCATGCAATAAGTAAACGAAATCATTCCGCATTTAATACCTCAATGGGGTGGGGAAAGGGTAGATATGGACATGATGACCAGTGCGCTAATACCACGTGTAACCCCTCTTCTGAAGAGTGATTACCGTGTATTGCAGTGATGTGATCCATATTATTTATAAACCTAGGACCCCCTTCCTTTACTCGTTTATTTTATTTCAAAACCTAGAAACCACAAAACCAACCCGTTCCCCATCACCACTGCAACACATGCCACACTTCAAACAACACCCCACTGCTCATCCCTGAACCACTAAATTCCACAAAGATCATCCCCACAATACTCCCATCTATGTGGAAACCATACCACACTATACTCAACCTATTTCAAGCACACCTAAGTCTGATGACAAAGACGCTCTTATCAGGAATCTGGCCGCAGAACTCAAAAAGCTGACTAACCTAGTTCAGGGTGTTGAAAGAAGCAAGGGGATCGAGGGATTGAATTACGAAGACCTTTGCATTCAGCCAGATGTCGAACTGCCCGAGGGGTACAAACCTACCATGTTCGAGATGTTTGATGGCACAGGGGATCCCAGAGTCCATTTGAGGACCTACTGCAACAAGCTGGTCGGAGTAGGGAAGGATGAAAAGATTCGCATGAAGATCTTTATGAGAAGCCTGAAAGGGGATGCTCTATCTTGGTACATTATCCAAGACCCGAAGAAGTGGTCGAATGGCGTCCGATTTCATGGATAGATTCAGATTCAACATGGAGAATGCGCCAGATGTGTTCTACATTCAAAACTTAAAGAAGAAACCTACGGAGACATTCCGCGAGTATGCTACTCGTTGGAGATCAGTAGCTGTTAAGGTCAGGCCGGCCTTAGAAGAAGAACAAATGAATAGTTCTTTCGTCCAAGCTCAAGACGCACAATATTATGAGAGGTTGATGTTGATTGAAGGCCATAAGTTTTCCGACATCGTTAAGCTAGGGGAAAGGATCGAGGAAGGTATTAAAAGTGGTATGGTCAAAAACTTTGAAGCATTATAGGCTACCAACAAGGCTCTACAGTCTGGTGGCACGTCCAAGAAAAGGGATGTGAGTGCCATGATGGTTGCACAGAGAACAAAGTCCCCAATCAAATACCAAACCTACCCATTACCTCCACTCACATATCAGCTTACCCCAAATTACCAAGCACAGTTTCCCTCTTACCAAGCTCCACCTCCTACTTACCAATCATCTTCATATCACCCATATTAGCCCACTTCTCCTAGATACTCTCAACCTGCACATGTCTATCAAGCCTACAACACCCAACAAGTCCACTTTCAATCACCTCCCCCTCGCCAAAATTTCCCTAGACCTCGACCAAACTTCGACCGCAGACCCCCAAAATAGTATACCGCCATTGCTGAACCTATCGACTAGCTATATGAAAGGCTCAAAGCTGCTGGTTACGTCACCCCTATCCCTGCCATAAATCCTGAAAACCCGTCCCAATGGGTTAACCCAAACAAAACCTGTGCATACCATTCCGGCATGAAGGGGCATACTATTGATGAGGGACGCTCTTTGAAGGATAATATCCAAGCTTTAATTGACAACAAGATCATTGTGGCAAAAGAGCCTACTCCGAGTGTCCGTAACAACCCTCTACCAGACCACACGGGTGGAGATGTTCACATGATTAAGATAGAAGACGATTGGGACCCCAAAGGGTCGATTGGATTGATCGCCGAAGGTGACGAGCCAAAGAAACCAACAGTCACCCTTAAACTGATTGCGGTCCAGATGCAACCTTCTGGAGACGCCAAAGTGAACATGTCCATACCACTTGAGTTCGAAGCACCTTCTTCTGCAAAGACGCCAGGGCCTATTGAGGTCGAGTTTGGGTCCCCAAATGCACATGTACCATTTGAGGTTGCTTTATTATCTCCCAAAGCAAGGGTTCCCATTCTGGTGGCTATAACAGCCGTAACACCGTTCCACCCAAAGGCCATACCGTGGAATTACACCGCCGAGGCGAGAAGGAAAGGAAAAACCAAATCTGGAGAAGCAATTGCAGCATAGGGTATGACAAGAACCAGCAGGGTTTATACTCCAGAACATCTACCTAAGTCTAGTAAGCATGCCTTTAGATGACCAACCGTCACTGAAACTGGGCCTAATGATCTCTAGAGGAAGATACAAGCCAAAGAGTATTCGTTCATTGATCAGTTGAACAAAACGCCAGCCCAGATCTCCATCTTGGCTCTGCTACAAAGCTCTACTGCACATAAGAATGCCCTATTAAAGGTGTTGAGCGAGGCATATGTACCCAACAACATAACTGGAGGAGAAATGGAAAACATGGTAGGGAAAGTATTGGAGAGTCACAAAATCACTTTCCACGAAGATGAGCTTCTACCTAAAGGGCTAAGCCATAACAAGGCATTGCACATCACTGCGTAGTGTGAAGATTATTTCATCACCATAATCCTGATTGGCGGAGGGTCCAACCTCAATATTTGTCCATTGGTGACTCTCAGAACATTGGCAAAGAGCCTGCATGAGATCAAGGATGGAGCCATCAATGTCAAAGCTTTCGATGGATCACAAAGGTCCACTATTGGGGAAATCAGTTTGTGTTTGTAAATGGGACGGACTTGGTTCGACGTTGATTTTCAAGTGATAGACATCCCAGCATCTTACAACTTGCTATTGGGACGGCCCTGGATCTATGCCGCTAGGGCTGTAGCATCAACCCTACATCAAGCAGTGAAATTCAAGTGGAATCACCAAGAGGTAATTATTCACAGCGACGGTATCAATCCCATATACAGTCGCTAGACCATCTTAGCAATCGAAGAAAGAAGGAAGATAGGCGGAGAAACCTACCATCATATTGAGCGAGTCAACGCTGTGGACAAGGATAAATGGTGGGATAACAAAATTGAAAGCATCTTGAACTGGTGTAGGTATGAACCAGGCAAAGGACTCGGCAAGAATATCCAAGGAATTGCTAAGCCTATCAAGTTGAAGAAACATGGTACCACTTTCGGTTTGGGATATGAGTATACTTGGGAGGAATTCAACCACTGGTCGCCACCACGGTGCAGTCCCTACTACCCGCTGGAGCATCCGATACCTCGCTTAGAGCAGACCTTCCAGTTAGCCGATGTCATAAGGGTTGAAAGAAAGGAAGCACTAGCGGTGATGAGGAATTTGTTTTTGGAAGATGATAATATGGACTGTTGTGTCATTTTCAAGGAGGAGGAAGAGGAAGGCCCTTCTGTACAAGCTGTGAGCCGAGGAGCACGCCTCAACAATTGGTCCATCAGAATCCCCAGGGCCCGGAAAGCTTCGGGGTAGCAAGGCTGAATAAAGCACCCTGCATTAACTTTATTTTTTGCTAGTTGACTTTCTTTCCGCAATTTTAATATTAAAATAAGAGCTCCAATGTTCAAAATAATTATGAAATTTATCAAAGCATTTCAATTTCATATAAATCTTGTTCTTATTACTTTTTATCGTTTACTTTATTTACACAACATTACTATTACTTATCCTGATTAACCGACGATTGTGACATGCAACGAGACAACGAATATAGACTTAGAAGAAGATATACCAGAAGAGGTTGTTAAAGAGGTTGATGATTTTGAGAATAGACCTAAGTCTAACCTGGACGAAACTGAGATTGTCAACCTGGGAGATGCAGAAAATGTCAAAGAAATGCGCATCAGTGCTCATCTGTCACCATCAGAAAAGAAAGAGTACATGGAATTTCTAAGGGAATATGAGGACATATTCGCATGGTCTTATGATGACATGACTGGTCTCAGTTGATCTATAGTAGCTCACAAATTACCAACCGATCCGACATGTCCACCAGTAAAACAGAAGCTCAGGAAGTTCAAACCTGACATGAGTTTGAAAATCAAGGAAGAAATCACCAAGCAGGTCAAAGCCAAGGTTCTCAGGGTAGTAGAGTATCCAACATGGTTAGCCAATATTATGCCAGTGCCGAAAAAGGACGGGAAGGTTAGAGTCTATGTCGACTACCGGGATCTCAACCGGGCCAGTCCGAAAGACGACTTCCCCTTGCCGAACATACACATTCTAATTGACAACTGCGCCAAGCATGAACTATAGTCATTTGTGGATTGTTTCGCTGGATATCATCAGATCTGGATGGATGAGGAAGACGCGGAGAAAACGGCTTTCATTACGCTGTGGGGGATGTATTGTTACAAGATGATGCCGTTTGGGTTAAAGAATGCTGGGGCCACCTACATGAGGGCCATGACTACTATTTTCCATGACATGATACACAATGAGATCGAGGTGTATGTAGACGACGTCATCATCAAATCTAAGAGAGCCACTAACCACATGGAAGATCTGAGGAAGTTCTTCAACAGACTGAGAAGGTACAACTTGAAGTTGATCCAGCCAAGTGTGCATTCGGGGTCCCTACCGGAAAACTACTTGGGTTCATTGTGAGTCGCCGAGAAATAGAACTGGATCCATTAAATGTCAAATCCATCTAATAATTGCCACCACCGAAGAACAAGAAAAAGGTTATGAGTTTCTTAGGAAGACTTAACTACATCAACCGGTTCATAGCTCAGTCCACTGTCATTTGTGAACCAATCTTTAAGATGTTGAAGAAATACGTCGCTACCAAATGGACTGATGATTGTTAGAAAGCCTTTGATAGAATCAAGGAATACCTGTCAATGCCGCCAATTTTGGTCCCGCCCGAGCCGGGTAGACCTCTATTACTCTACCTTGCAGTATTGGATGGAGCTTTCGGTTGTGTTCTGGGGCAGCATGATGAAACGGGAAGAAAGGAGTAGGCCATCTATTATCTCAGCAAGAAGTTCACCCCATACGAGACCCGGTATTCTCTATTGGAACGCACCTGTTGTGCTCTGACTTGGGTAGATCAGAAGATGAGGCACTATTTCTGTGCCTATACTACTTATCTCATATCAAGAATGGATCCTTTGAAGTACATCTTTTAGAAGCCCATGCCCACTGGCAAGTTAGCCAAGTAGCAAATCCTGCTGAGTGAATTCGACAATGTTTACGTGACTCAAAAGGCAATCAATGTACAAGCACTGGCAGATCATCTTGCTGAAAATATCGTGGATGGAGAATACGAGCCTCTAAAGACGTATTTTCTTGATGAAGAGATATCTTTCATAGGGGAAGATATTACAAAATCTTATGATGGTTGGACAATGTTTTTCTACGGAGCAGCAAACTTCAAAGGAGTTGTCATAGGAGCGGTCCTAGTATCAGAAACCGGCCAACATTATCTAGTGTCTACCAAGCTCAGGTTCCCGTGAACCAACAATATGGCCCAGTACGAAGCTTGCATCTTAGGGCTCAAGCTGGCCATTAACATGAACATTCAGGAATTGTTAGTGATCGGAGATTCAGACCTGCTTATACATCAGGTCCAAGAACAGTGGGCAACCAAGAACTCCAAGATATTCCCTTATCTGCATCATGTATAAGAGTTGAGGAAGAGGTTCACAAAGACAGAGTTCCAACATGTTCCCAGAGATCAGAATGAGTTTGCCGATGCATTGGCTACCCTATCATCCGTGTTACAGCACCCAGACAAGAACTCATTGATCCTATTCTAGTAAAGATCTATGATCAGCCAGCTTACTGTGCTCATGTAGAAGAAGAAGCTGACGGAAAACCTTGGTTTCATGATATCAAGGAATATTTGACGAAGGGTGAATATCCAGAACTGGCAAATCCTACTCAGAAGCGCACACTCCAGAGATTATCTAACAACTTCTTTCATAGAGGAGGAATCCTGTATAGGAGGACTTCTGATTTGGGATTACTAAGGTGTGTCGACGCAAAGGAAGCATCCAGATTATTGGAGGAAGTTCATGCGGGGACTTGTGGTCCACATATGAATGGCTTTGTCTTAGCCAAGAAAATACTCCGAGTTGGTTATTTTTGGATGACTATGGAAACGAACTGCATCTAGTATGTCTGAAAATGCCATCGCTATTAGATACATGCAGACATGATAAAGGTACCTCCAAACGAGCTTACTGCAACAAGCTCACCATGGCCGTTCGCCGCTTGGGGAATGGATGTTATCGGACCTATCGAGCCTATCGCATCGAACGTACACAGGTTCATCCTAGTGGCAATTGATTATTTCACCAAATGGGTTGAAGCAGCATCATACAAAGTAGTGACTAAGAAAGTGGTAGGAGATTTTGTCCACGACCGTATTATTTGTCGGTATGGAATTCCAAAGTCAATCATCATTGATAATATTTCCAATCTCAACATCGACCTGATGAAAGCCATGTGTGAAACCTTCAAGATCAAAAATAAGAATTCTACGGCTTATAGACCTCAAATGAACGGAGCTATAGAATCCGCCAATAAGAATATCAAGAAGATACTAAGGAAGATGATAAAGAAGCATAAGCAGTGGCATGAGAAGTTAGCATTTGCATTATTGGGATACCGCACCATAGTTCGCACATCAACCGGGGCAACTCTCTATATGTTGGTTTATTGTACAGAAGCAGTCATTCCCGCCGAGGTAGAAATTCCCTCCCTGAGAATCATACAGGAGGCAGAACTTGACGACGTAGAATGGGTAAGGAGTTGCTACAAGCAGTTAGCTCTTATAGATGGGAAAAGAATGAATGCAGTTTACCATGGTCAACTTTATCAGAACAGAATGTCTAGAGCCTTCAACAAAATAGTCAAGCCCAGACAGTTTACACCGGGGCAGCTGGTGTTAAAGAAGATTTTCCCGTATCAAGATGAAGCTAAAGGGAAGTTCTCTCCCAACTGGCAGGGTCCCTACATGGTTCACCGGGTTTTAATCGGAGGAGCCCTCATACTTGCAGAAATGGACGGTGAAGTTTGGCCAAAGCTGATCAGTTTAGATGCAGTAAAGCGATACTATGTGTAACTCTTACGATTTCCTGTACAATATATTTGAACTACGCCTGACCTGATTCCCGTTTAAGAGGGGATACGTAGGCAGCCCTATGGGTTCGGTCACAATTCAATAAAAATTTTATTTCCCCCCGCTATTGGAAACTGGGCAGATATTTGAAGAGGACCCTCAAAATTCCAAAGATGAGTTCGGCCATTTATTGCATACAGCCGTTAGAAGCACCAACCCAGTAAACTGGGGCAGAATTTTAAGGAGGACCCTCAAAATTCCGGAGTGAGAGAGGTTGCAATGTCTTGAACCGCGTCGCATTCGTCAGTTCATCTAAAGAAAACTATTTTAAATTATGTATTTATGTTACATTTGTTCTAAATCATGCATGTCTGGTATCAAAATTGCTTTGATTAGCAACACTACCCCAATGATACACAACGCCAAGAAATACAAGCGAAGCTCATGGGGAAATGACTAACCTTCCCCCCTACAAAACTCATGATTTTTCTTTGATGCAGGAACCCGAGTCACAAAATCATTGGACATATTTGTACACTCATACTTCCCGGGAATACAACTCTCGGAATCATCACCTATGTACAGTTGCCATCCATACACGACATCCACAACCACAATATAACAATCAGCTATCAGCTATCAGCTAAGAGATTTCATTACTATTCGCCTTTTATTTTCTGCATTGCATAAGGCTACTTTTCTACCTTCCGAGGTTAAGCTCTATCTCCATCTGCATTTCTCTGCATAGCATAAGGCTACTTTTCTGCCTTCCGAGGTTAAGTTCTACCTCCATCTGCATTTCTCTGCATTGCATAAGGCTACTTTTTTGCCTTCCGAGGTTAAGCTCTACCTCCATCTGCATTTCTCTGCATTGCATAAGGCTACCTTTCTGCCTTCTGAGGTTAAGCTCTACCTCCATATGCATCTCCTACATTGCATAAGGCTACCTTTCTACCTTCCAAGGCTCAGCTCTAGCTCCATCTGCATGGCTGAAATACCGCCACCTTATTTCTCTTGCATGGCTGAAATATCGCCACTTTATTTCTCTGGCATGACTGAAATGCCGCCATATTATCTCTCTTGCATGGCTGAAAGATCGCCACCTTTATTTACGTTGCATCGGCTGAAAGATCACCACCTTTTGCATCTCATGAGCTGAAAGATTGCCGAATTGTCCAAAGGCGTCATTGTTCGGAGGCACCATTTTCATAGACATAGAACGCCATGCTATGGCCTGAGGACCCTATTTTATCTTTTGTATATCATTATTCAAAGGCATCATGGTTCGGAGGCACCATCCTCACAGCCCGAGAACATCATTTCATAGCCTGCGAATTCTTTATCATACGCTTCATGGCCCAGGACATCATGGTCCGAGGACGTCATTCTAACCGTCCAAAGATAGTATTCACGGTCCAAAGGGAACTTGCATCACGTTTAAATTTATGCACAATATATATATGCTGGTATTGTTCATTCGCAGGTACACCGGCTAGCAACGACCGTCTCAGCATGAGCGATCCCACTCCATTTCCCGCAGCCCTATTGGACCTTAACTGTCCTTCTCAACCTGAATATCGCGTTTGTTCTTGTAAAACCTCCATCAGCATATTCCGCTGATGGATCCTGAACTACATATGGCCTGATTCCTGTAAGACCAGGGATATGTAGGTAGCTTAGGAACCAGAGCACGGTCAAAATCTTCAAACTATTTCGTTCGGTCAAATTGGCCATCATATCTTTACCCGACACCTCTTTCATCCTTCTCGGGTAAAGAGGGGCAACTGTTGATACTCATTTTTTTCCTATATATTTTTATATGCAAAATACTTTCAAAATAATATGTATATGCATATATAAGCATGCCCAAGTGTTTTGGTATTTTTTCCTAATTTTCAAAGATTTTTTTAAAATCAATTTATTATCTATTTTAGCAATATAAAATCCAATAATTATTCCAAGATTATCATTTGGTGAATAATTTATTTTATTCTCATATTTATACCTAAATTATAGCTAACACAATTTTTATACATTTTTTATAAATTTATTTGGTATTCTAAAGCCAAATTGCATATAATTGCAATTCTAGCCTACCATAAGATTTAATAGCATTTTATAGCTGTAAAATTGGTTACAGTATTTTTAAATTAATATTTACATATTATTAACAGGCTGAGTACTTTTAATTTGCTTTTAAAATAATTTTTACTATTTTTTATAAAATAAAAAGGAAAAACTGGCTATTTAACATTTAGCCTCATTTCATTTCAATTACAGCCTATTTACATTTCAATTTTAGCCCTCAAATTGATCCAATCCTAACACCCAGCTGGACCGGCTCAATTTCATCTTTAACCCGACCCATGACCCAATTAAAAAACCGGCCCGATTCCCCTTTTGATCCAGGTCGTTGATCATTTTGATCAACGACCATAATTCCTCCTTTCCTTTTTAATTTCCCAAACATCCCTAACCCTAATCACTTTCACCTAACTAGCCGCCTTTGAATCCCTTCGTCTCTCAAACTCTCTCAAAGGTTCTTCGGAACCCTAGTCGACTTCCACCCTTTTCAATCGTTACTTCACCGGAATCCATGGCTTCTCAGGCCATGGATGGCCTATATTCACCCCCCCTCCACCACTAGACCATGGTTTTTTAAAGTTTCGAGGTCTGACCTCGATGGTTTCCTTCCAGACCTTCTCAGATCTATGGTTCTATGGCTTCTCCGGCCCTGCTCCGGCGTATCCAAAGCATTAGGAGCCTGATTCTAACTCATCTGACTCAAAATCGGACTTTCTTCCAAGCCTTTCTCATTTCTAGGGTTTCTCCGAAATCCTAAGCTATTCGAGGTTTTTATCTGTTTGTTTCCTTAGATCTATGCTATATCCGTGTTCTACCGGATTCTTAAAGTGTTTTCCCCAAACTTTTCTCTCAAAATTGCTTATCTTCAATTTAGGGCTTCTGAAAGGGTCTCTCTGGTTCTTCCTCTCTCTTTCCTTTATGTGTGTTTGCCTATGCTATGTTTTACCACGCGTGTGTTGTTCTTCTGCTTTTCTTTTTCTACTATACATGGCGTTCATGTGCTTTGTATTCTACTGTGCCTCTAGATTAGGCTCACATGTTAATCTTTGTTATATTTTCCTATATGTTCTTTGCTGTACTTTTCAGTATTCTTCTACTGTATGTGTTTCTTGCTGAGTTCTTTAACTTTGTTTGCTTTACTGGAAGTAATTCGAGTTCTTGCTAAACATGTCTCACCGCCATTTCTTAAACTTATATCACCCGTTTTCTCTTCTGAACTTGCTTAAGTTCCAAGTTTTTCTTGAACATGTTCTTTATGCTTCAAATCAGTTTCCTCACTATGTTGTTTCAAACTTGCTATTCTATCTTTGTGAGTCTCTAAAATAGACATCTGAGCCTATTATTTATCTTCTCTTCCCTGCTTCTGATTCAAGTTGAAACCCTAGGCTTTGGGTTTTGGCAAGTTTTATTTTGGACTAGGGTTCTATTTTGGAACCCTGGACTCTTAGACTCATTCTGAGTCTACAAACTGAACTTGTATCCCTTTGTTATGACTTTGAGCTTCTCTATGCTAGTCTTTTCTAATTAGCATGACAACTCTTTTTGTTTGACATGTCTGTATGCTTTATATATGAGGTTCTTCCTTCAACAAGGCTTTTGCCAATTTGTGATTGACTCAGGATCCCTTTTAATAAGGCCCGATTGATTGTTATTGATTTTTTCTAATTGAACTTTCTTTACCTATTCTTGGCTTGGTTCATTCGAACAGAGCCTGTCACTTTGTTTTACTGGCTGTCTGATTGATTCCCTTTCCTTTTTTTTTAGAAACCGAGAACCATGGGACTTTTGCCTTAAATAAACTCTATGTATTTACCCTTCTTATGCTACTTTGAAAAGTTTTCAATCAAATTTATTTCCTTAATTGTATACTACTCGTTTGAAATCAGAATCCCTTAACTGAAGGGAAATTCTATGTGATTGATTGCAAGTTATTTTCTTACCTTTCTTACTCGCTTCTCTGCACTATAAAAGGGATTACCCTTCTGCACTTTGAACACACTTCCAATTCAATACTTTTACACCACAACTTGGAGTTGAATACCTCGAACCTTTAGTTAAATACTTTCAACTTACTTACACACAATATTGTTTTGAGTTCAATACTCTTACAACATTCTGCTCTTTCTGAGATCTTTTTGGAACTGTTTGCTTGCAACTTGGATTTTTCAAGGCTACTATTTACTTGTTTGTTTTCCTTGAAACTAGTATGTTCTAATTTAACTTTCCTACCTCATCCCTATGTGTCTATTTACAGTTTTCTGCAACCCTGTTTACTTTGTTGTTCATGTTCAGTGATTAATGTTAACTATGTGTGTTCTTTACTTGCATCTGTTTGTGTTGTGAATCCCTACCCCTATTCCCTTCTATGTGTTTGAGTTAAGGTTCATGGCTTGACAATATCCAAATTACTGCCCAGGTCTAAACTTGATCGTCAATGGATCCTAACTCCCAACTTTGGCTGACAGGCTAGTCAGGGGTATGTCAGCACTCTTAAATTGCTGGGCATGACCACCAGCCTGCCATGGTCTTTCCTAATTCCCTTTGTGCACTTACACTTACTCTTAGATTCTATGTTCTATCCCCCTCTTTTGAGCCATGCTTTGGGACCCTGAGTTCCCTCTATACTTGGACATTTGAGGGCTGACTCTTCCACACTACACTATTATCTAACTTTGCAATATATTTGGGTTGTAAGCACTGCCCTAAGCCTCCTGTGAGGCTCTTGGGAACTTTGACACATCCTAAATAAGAGAAAGGGTTTGGAAATCTGATCCTGGAAGTTGGTTTATCTCATATTGTTAGACTTTGAATCTTAATTAGGCTGTTTGGTTGCAGCTGGTTCTGATTTTTTTTGTTGATTCATTCGGGTCTGTGATAATTTGTAATAACTATGGGGTACTGGTGAAAGGGGAGGGTTACTCATGTATGCATATGGGTAAATATCATGCTTTAGGTATTTACTGTTGCAATCACAGCCTGCTCTTTCGCTTATGCATGCACTAGAAATCCTGCCTATAAGCTGTTTCATTACTGCATTAGCAATCCTGCCTATATATTATGCATTGCATATAGAAATCCTCCCTATAAGTTATGCATTATATGTAGAAATTTTGCCTATAAGCTGTTTCATTACTGCATTAGCAATCCTGCCTATAAGTTATGCATTACACGTAGAAATCCTGCCTATAAGTTGTTTCATTACTGCATTAGAAACCATGCCGATAAGTTTCTGCATATACATCTCTCATTAGGCAAACAATCATAGGTTAAATAATAATCAACCACACTCTAGATATCATGCCTATAGGATTCTTGCATCCCGTAATCATTTCAAACCATCAACACTTAGAAATCATGCCTATAGGAATAACCAGCTGAATCTGATTCGTCCATCTCATCTACAAGTCTAAAATCAGTAATAATACCGTTTAATATCTGCAGAATTTTGTTTTCTAAAATCAGTAACCCTTCTTTAAAAAGCAGTATACTTCCACCTAGGCAAGTAGTAAGTAATTGTTTAACTGTGTTAGTTTTAATAAACTGCAACCACACAAGGCCTAATTCGGGCTTCTCATACGAGAAATAGGTGATGAAGCAGCATGTCCTAATGCTTTAGATTTAATTTAGACTATAACTAGTATTTCAAGTCATTCTAGACAATTTGTTTTCTTTAAATGAGGAGGCTTGTTTGAGCCTTTTTAACTGTTATGTGTTCTCCCATACCTGCCTTATATGTTTTGATTGTCGCCCTAGAATTTTATCCTTTTAAAACTCTGAAAAGCCAAATTTCCCTTCCCTTTTGGACTAGCAGTCCCAAATGCCTCCAGGACCGATAGTATTGGGGAGGGTACCAGCATGCAATAAGTAAACGAAACCATTCCGCGTTTAATACCTCAATGGGGTGGGGAAAGGGTAGATATGGATATGATAACTGGTGCGCTAATACCACGTGTAACCCCTCTTCTAAGGAGTGATTACCGAATATTGCATTGATGTGATCCATATTATTGATAAACCTAGGACCCCCCTTCCTTTACTCGTTTATTTTATTTCAAAACTTTTTTTCTCAAATTTCAGCTTCCTTGTTTCTTCAAACTTTAACTCATTTGCAATCGCAATGAGACAACTCCTCATATTTGAAACCCTTATTTGCTTATTTATTATTTGTACTTAAGTCACAACTGTAGCATGGTCGGGAACCACACTATTGGATCCTGAGGGGTGCCTAACACCTTCCCCTCGGGATAATTGCTAGCTCTTGCCCAAACTCTGGTTTTTCTAAGCAAATTCTTTCTAGTGTCCTAATGCACTTTAATCATTAGGTGGCGACTCTTCAATTCAAAACCCAATTCCCAAGAGGGAACGAGTTGTCCTCCCAAATGTCATGAACCCGATTTCTCGCTTTTAGAGAAAAGGGGCACGACAACCGCCTCACATACATGGCCTCATACAGAGCCATCTAAATAGTCGATTGGTAAATGTTGTTGTAGGCGAACTCCGCAAGTGGCAAGAACTGATCCCAAGAACCCCCAAAATCCATAACATAGGCATGAAGCATATCCTCCAATATATGAATAGTGCACTCGGACTATCCATCCGTCTGAGGGTGGATTGTTGTACTCAACTTAACTCATGTGCCCAACTCATATTGTATGACTCTCCAGCAGTGCGATGTAAACTGAGTACCCCTACTAGAGATGGTAGATATTAGCATGCCATGAAGTTGGACAATCTCGCGAATGTAGACTTGAGCCAGCTGCTCTGAAAAATAAGTAGTCACCACTGGAATAAAATGAGCTGACTTGGTCAACCTATCCACAAACACCCATACTGCGTCAAACTTCTTCTGAGTCCGTGGGAGCCCAACAAATAAATCCATGGTAACTTGCTCCCATTTCCACTCGGGAATCTCAAGCCTCTAAAGCAACCCACCTGGCTGTTGATGCTCATACTTCACCTGCTAACAATTTAGGCACCGAGCTACATACTCCACTATGTATTTCTTCATCCTCCTCCACCAATAGTGCTTCCTCAAGTCCTGATACATCTTAGCGGCACCCAGATAAATGGCGTACCTTGAACTGTGAGCCTCTTGAAGAATCAACTTACACAAACCATCCACAATGGGCACACATAACCGTCCTTGCATTTTTAACACACCATCATCCCCAATAGTGACCTTATTAGCATCACCGTGTTGAACCGTGTCCTTGAGGACAAGCAAATGGGGGTCATCATGCTAACGCTCTCTGATGCAGTCATATAGAAAAAACAAGAAACCACGCAAGACAGAACTCGACTCGGCTCCTAAACATCCAGTCTAACAAACTGGTTGGCCAAGGCCTAAACATCCAATGCTAATGGCCTCTCTATGCTGGTAGATATGCTAAACTACCCAAATTCTCCGCTTTTGACTCAAGGCATCGGACACCATATTGGCCTTCCCTGGGGATGATATAGAATGGTGATATCATAGTCCTTAAGCAACTCTAACCATCTTCACTGTTGCAAGATAAGATCCTTCTATTTGAATAGACGCTGCAGACTCTGGTGGTCGGTATAGACCTCACAAGGGACACCGTACAAATAGTGCCGCCAAATCTTCAAGGCATGAACAATAGCAGATAATTCCAGGTCATGGATAGGATAATTCTTCTCATGCACCTTCAGTTTTCTAGACACGTAGGCAATCACCCTACCATCTTGCATCAACACCACGCCAAGGGCAACACGTGACTTATCATGGTACATGATGTAAGACCTTGAACCCGTAGGAAACACTAACACGGGGGTGGTAGTCAATGAAGTCTTGATCTTTTGAAATCTCTCTTCACACGCCTCGGTCTATCTAAACGGAGCACCCTTCTGTGTCAATCTAGTCCTAGGTGTAGCAATAGATGAGAAACCCTCTATGAAACAACGATAATACTGTGCAAACCAAGAAAACTCTGGATCTCAATAGTTGAAGACGGTCTGGGCCAACTCTACACTACTTCAATATTCTTCAGATCTACCTTGATCCCCTCACTCGAGGCCACATGACCCAAAACTTCCACAAAATCAAGCCAGAATTCATAATTTTGCATACAATTTCTTTTCTCTCAAGGTCTGGAGCACAATCCTCAAATGCTTCTCATGATCCTCCAGCTGCCGGAGTACACCAAGATGTCGTCAATAAACACAATGACGTATGAATCAAGATAGGGCTAGAATACATTGTTCATCAAGTGCATGAATGTTGTTAGGGCGTTGGTCAGCTCGACTGACATCACAAGAAACTCGTAGTGACCATACCGAGTCCTAAAAGTAGTATTCGGGATATTTGAATCCTGAATCTTCAACTGATGATAGCCTCGCCACAAATCAATATTTGAGAATACTCTGGCACCCTATAGCGGATCAAATAGGTCATCAATGCGTGACAATTGATATCCATTCTTCACTATAACCTTGTTCAACTATTGATAATCAATACACATATGCATATAACCATCCTTCTTCTTCATAAACAAGACCGGATCAACCTAAGGCGACCTAGGCCAAATGAAGCCCTTATCCAGCAACTCTTGGAACAGCTCATTTAACACCTTCAACTCTGTTGGGGCCATACGATATTGTGGAATAGAAATGGGTTCAGTGCCTGACAATAAGTCAATACAAAAATTGATATCCCTATCGGGTGGCATGCCTAAATGATTTGCCAAAAATACATCTGGATAGTCTATCACTACTAGAACTGACTCAATGGTAGGAGTATCAACACTGACATCTCTCACAAAGGCAAGATATTCATCACACCCCTTACCAGCCATCTATTATGCCTTAAGGAAGAACGTAACTCTGCTAGGAACAAAATCCAAAGTACCCTTCCACTCCAACCGTGGTAAACCTAGCATAGCCAACGTCACCATCTTAGCATGATAATCAAGAATAACATGATAGGGCGACAACTAGTCCATGCCCAAGATAACATCAAAGTCTACCATACTGAGCAACAATAAAACAACTCTGGTCTCAAAACCACCAATAACAACTAAAAATGACCGATACACAGAGTCAACAACAATAGAATCTCCCACAGGTGTGGACACATAAACAGGAGAACTCAAAGAATCATGAGATATACCCAAACACAAAGCAAAGAAAGATGATACATACGAATAAGTGGAGCCTGGATCAAATAAAGTTGATGCATCTCTATGACAAACCAGAACAATACATGTGATAACTACGTCTGATGCAACCACCTCTGTCCTACCCGAAAAAGTATAACATCTAGCCTCCCCTCCCCCTCTAAGGTGGTACCTATCTGCCTAACCTCCACCCCTAGTTGGCTGTGCAGGTGGAGCGGCAACTAGTGCTGTAACCATGGCCTGAGAAGTCTGGGGACCCTATGGAATACGTGGAGCCTGAGAAGTCTATGGAGGTGCACCCCTCCTGAGTCTGGGGTAGTCCCTCACCATATGACAAGTATCGCCACACTCAAAGCAAGCTCTCACAGGACGTGGCTGCTAAAATTGGCGCAGGCCTTGTCGGCTTGACTGACTGCTAAAAGCACCCCATACAGGAGGTACACTAGATAGTTGTGGTGCACAATGAGAAACCTGAGGTCTGGGAGTAACTGGAGCACTACTAGAAGCTGGAAGTGATGAATGAACTTGATGGCTCACATAGCCTCTATCATGAGAGGCTGCAACTGGGGTATGGGCACCACTATATCCACCACTATTCTCCCACTCCCGACCCCTCATACCCTCCAATCTCCGTGTGATCTCTACCACCTACTAATATAAATTATCTGTCTCCAACTCCCCAGCCATGCTAAATCAATACCATAGTTGAGACCCTCGATAAATCGACGGACTCGCTCTCTGACTGTGGAAACCAAGGCAGGTGCATGTCTGGACAACTCACTGAATCTGACTGCATACTCTGACAGGGTCATAGCACACTGGTGCAACTACTCAAACTTCATGCACCATACATCTTAAAAGCTCTTTGGAAAAAACTCTCTCAGGAACATCTCTGAAAACTAAGACCATATGAGTGAAGCTACCTCGACCAGGCTACCCCCCTTATAAGCTTGCCACCACTGGTATGTTGGTCCCGACAGCTGGAAGGTAGTGAAGCAACCCCACTCATATCCACTATACCTATGGTAAGGAGAATACGGTGGCACTACTCTAGAAAGCCCTATGCATACTCTGTAGCTAGATCGCTGAAAGTAAGGGGGTGGTACTTCTTATACCTCTCGAATTTGAGCTTCTCCTTCTTGGATGTTGTTGCCCTAACCTCGGGCTATACTAGGATAACCGGTTATACCGGTATAACCTTTAGGACCTGGTCAACATGAACACGCTGCTCTAGGGTACGAGCCGTAGGCGTTTGTGCTCCTCCCCCAGCCTGAGATATGGCTGGTGCAAGTGGGATCAACCCAGCCTGAGCTAGAGTACCAAACATGCTCAGGAACTATGCGAGGGTATCCTGAAATGTGCGGTGGCAACATGCGCCTCAGGTGCTTGCCCCCAACTGGAGCTACCGGTGGCTTCTCTGTCGCCACTTGGGTAGGTTCTCTAGCTGCACCATGTGCCCTCCTCGTCCTCTCGCGGCCGTGTAGGGGGCGTGGGTGTATGATCATCGGATCCAGCGGTACCTATCCTCACCATTTGTGAGAGAATAGAAAGACAAAGTTTTATAATTTGAAATCAAAAAATTCACACAATAAGGAATCAAAGGAGTGAAGTTCCCTAACAGTTCCATAGCCTCTCGAAAATAAGTACAAACATCTCTATACCGATCTACAAGACTCTACTAAACATGCTTGTGACTTGTAACACCTATGAACCTAGAGCTCTAATACCAACTTGTCATGACCCCAATTTCCTTCGTAGGATGTCGTGATGGCACCTACTCTCTAAGACTAGGTAAGCCTATCATACAAGTATAATTTAACTAAAATAGTAGTCAAACTTTCAATCTAACCAATATCTATCATAAAATGGACTCTGCAACTCAACTGTACAAAACTCCCAAAATCCGGTGATACCGAGTCACAAGCTCTATAAGATTATATTGAACATCCCTATACAACAGTATCTATAAAAAGGAAAATAAAATAGAACTATATAGAGGGTGACTCTGAGGCCTGCAGATGTCGGTAGGTATACCTTGAAGTCTCCGATCCAAGCTCGACTCACTACTGCCTAGGCTAGTATGAAGTACCTAGATCTATACAAAATGATATGCAGAAGCATAGCATGAGTACACCACAACAGTAGCCAATAAGTATCAAGCCCAACCTCAGTAGAGTAGTGACGAGGTCGGTCAAGACACCTACTAGAATAAATAAATAAATTGAACATGTATAGCATAATATGATAATGTAAACAAGGGAAATGATACAAGAAAGATATATAACAAGAATAGCTACACTAAGGCTAAGGCAGTTAAGGCATCATGGAAAAAACATGTAATAAGAATGCCAAGGAAATGATGTAACCAAAACACAAGTGATGCAAATGAAAGGTATCAACAAGAATCACTATCGAGGTACTACCTTGTAGTCTTATTTCAAAAATAAAATCACAATCTTTCTTATATCACTGCGGGAGCCTTACATTTAGTTTTGAAAATAATTTTCCCGAAATAGCTACCCTCGTTTTAGCCCACCTTGTCACGCAACGTGGCTTCAAGTTGTTCCCCTACTAGAAACACGCGTATCAAGCCCACCTTATCTCACTGCATGAGTTTCAACCCCAATCCTTATACCACCACATGCGTATCAATATCACAACATATCACAAGTCGCACCTTAAGTGCCTAATACCACAACTTGCCAAAGAAGTCAACAATGATAGTGTTTCCACAATAAATAGCCCATGACTCAACCACAATTTGTACAAAAGTCTCAAAAATAGCAACCGAAAGTGAATAACTCAACAATAATGGTATTTCAACAAATTTACAACTTTGTCCCAATGTGAATCACAACCTTTATAACTTCAACACCAAAAGTCAACAATAAGATATTCCAAGAAATCACGACTTCAAATAAAGGAACTCAACGGTTAAATAATGAATAAGGATTTGAGAGAACAATAACTTCATCTAAGCATGTAAAGGCAATTAGCAAGTAAGAGATAAGACAAGTATTAACAATGTCAAGTAAAGCATGTGAAGATAGACTAATGATGATGAGTATAACATGTTGTGGCAACTCTATTAAAGGCATGAAAGGATTCTACATAACTAAAACTGGTTAATTACCAAATTTAGCCCGTGTACACACTCGTCACCTTGCGTACACGGCTTCCACATACCAAAATTAACACAAAAAAAACCCCAAATCATAAGGATTAATTCCCCCACACAAAGTCAAGAAAGTCATTTGACTCAAAACACGCTAACTCAATCCACTAGTAAGCCATGTTTGCGATTATCCAACTTCAAGCCATCAGCCGCATCTACGGCACCGGACCTACAGAATTTCCATCGCAGGTGCGGCCCTAACTTAGGCCTATCTCCCTTAGCTTCTATGGATGGATGCTAGCTTTTGCGAGCCCTCTTCTGCAGAGACTCGACCGCACCTGCGGTACTTCACTAGCCCCTCCAGTTTCGCTTCTGCAAAAGAAATGTCGCACCTACAAATGTGCATCTCTGCCCAGCTGTCCGCACCTACGACCTTGGCCTTCGTTGCACTTTTCTGCTTTTGTGATATGAAAACTCGCACTTGCATGTTTGCACATGCGGCCAAACCTTCTACAACTACGATAACACCGGAATAACAGCAGCTTCAGCAATTCAACCAAGTCCAAAATGATCTGATTCATCCCCAAGACCCCCGAGACCCCGTCTGAATGCAACAACAAGTTTCAAAACACATAACGGACCTACTCGAGGCCTAAATCATATCAAACAACATAAATTCTATGAATCGCAACCTAATACAAGCCTATTGAAACTATGAATATCTGACTTCCAAAACTAGTATCGATTCATATCAAAACAAATTCGATTGACCTCAAATTATGCACACAAGACATAAACTACATAATAGACCTATTCCAACTTCTGAAATCAAAATCTGACCCTGATATAAATAAAGTCAACTCATGGTCAAACTTCTCAACTTTCCAAACCTTTAACTTTTTAACTTCCGCCAATTCAAGCCGAAACAACCTACGGACCTCCAAATCAATATTTGGACATGCTTCTAAGTCCAAAATCACCATATGGAGCTATGTGAATCTACAAAACTCCATTCAGGAGACGTCTACACCAAAGTCAAACTTCAGCCAACTCTTTCAACTTAAGGACTAAGTGTCCCATTTCACTTTGAAACTCACCCGAAACCAAAATCAAACACCCCGAAAAGTGACATAACCATAATATAATATAAAAGAGTCAATAAATAGGGGAACTAGGCTAAAATACTCAAAACGACTGGCCGGGTCGTTACACCTCAACTATGGACTATGTTTCATCATGAATCGGGAGATTGCATTAGGTGTTAGGTTCGATGAGGTGGTTGATATTGCTAGATTTGTAGAGCATATTCACGGCCAAGAGAATAAGGAGAGGGGGCCAAGAGGCCTCGTGGTTTAGGCGGTTTCAAGTGGTGGTTCTTCTAGAGAATAGTCCCATCACAGCAAATGGCGTCCTTATAAGCCCGCTCAGATGGATTGTCTGGTGCACCGTGGTGAATCAGTTAGCAATGGTTCCTACAGTGCTCATTCAGGCTAGTCATCATTCAGTGCATTACTAATATAGAGTTCTTACCATGCTCCGTCTTCCTAGGTTTCTACAGACTGTTCCTCAGGTTATTAAGGTTAGTAACCCGTTAGGAGGGGTTGCTACGAGTGCGGAGATTTGAGTCATCTCAAGGAGATTGCCCCAGATTATTGTATAGGTCCCCATAATAGATATCCAATGCTATGAATTCCGTACCAATTACTTCACCACCCACTCACCTATCTCGGGGTAGGGCTTAGGTAGCTAGAAGTTGCCTTAGAGGAGGAGGTCGATCAAGTAGCGGTCAAGCTCGATGCTATGTTTTCCCTGCCAAGCTAGAGGTGGTTGGTTCAGACGCAATGATCACATGTATTGTTTTAGTGTGCCACATGGATGCCTCAATATTATTTGACCATGGTTCCACTTATTCATATGTATCATCGTATTTTGCTCGTTATTTGGATATGCCTCGTGAGTCCTTAGTTTCGCCTGTTCATGTATCTACACCAATGGATGATTCTATTGTTGTGGATCATGTGTATCAATCGTGTATGGTGACCATTGGGGGATTGGAGATGAAAGTTGATCTCTTATTTCTTAGTATGGTTGATTTTGACGTGATTCTGCGCATGGATTGGTTGTCCCCATATCATGCTATTCTGGATTGTCACGCTAAGACTATGACGTTGGCGATGCCGAGATTACCTATGATCGAGTGGAGAGGTTCTCTGGACTATGTTCTCGGTAGGGTGATTTCGTATCTGAAGGCCCAACGGATGGTTGGTAAGGGGTATTTGGCATATTTGGCTTTTGTGAGGGATGCTGGTACTGATACTCCTACCATTGATTCTATTCTGATAGTGTGAGACTTTCTGGATGTGTTTTTTGTAGACCTATCGAGTATGCCACCCGACAGGGATATTGATTTTGGTATTAAGACATTGATTTTGGTATTGACTTGATACTGGGCACTCAGCCCATTTCTATTCCTCTATATTGCATGGCACCAGTACAGTTGAAGGAATTGAAAGAGCAACTTTAAGAGCTTCTTGATAAGTGGTTCATTAGGCCTAGTGTTTCGCCTTAGGGTGCACCAGTTTTGTTATTGAAGAAGAAGGATGGTACTATGTGGATGTGCATCGACTACAGGTAGTTGAACAAAGTTACAATTAAGAACAAGTACCCTTTGCCACACATTGATGACTTATTTGACCAGCTTCAAAGAGCTAGGGTGTTCTTTAAGATTGATTTGAGGTCTGGGTATTACCAATTGAAGATTCGAGACTCTGATATTCTAAAGACGGCATTCAGAACACGCTATGGTCTTTAGGAGTTCCTCGTGATGTCTTTTGGGTTGTCTAATGCCCCAGCATCATTCATGCATCTGATGAACAGTGTATTCCAGCCATATCTTGATGTAGTTCTCATAGTGTTAATTGATTGTATCCTGGTGTACTCACGTACCCAGGAGGAGCATGAGCAACATCTAAGGATTGTACTACAAGCGTTGCGGAAAGAGAAGCTTTATGCTAAAATTTTCCAAGCATTAGTTTTGGCTCTGTTCGGTGGAGTTCTTGGGGCACGTTGTGTCCAGTGAGGGGATCAAGGTGGATCCGAAGAAGATTGAGGCAGTTTAGAGTTGCCTAGACCGTCTTCATCTTCTATGATTCGGAGATTCCTTGGCTTGGCCGGATATTATCGCTGCTTCATGGAGGGTTTCTCGTCCATTGTTGTGCCTTTGACCAGGTTGACCCAGAGCGTGCCCCATTCAGGTGGTCCGATCAGTGTAAGGAGAGCATTTAGAAGCTCAAGACTGCCTCTACTACAACTCCAGTTCTACTTTTGCCTTTAACATTGGGTTCTTATACAGTATATTATGATTCTTCTTGGATTGTTATTGGGTGTGTCTTGATGCAGGAGGGCAGAGTGATTGCTTATTCTTCACACCAGTTGAAGCCCCTTGAGAAGAACTACCCCGTTCACGATCTAGAGTTGGAAGCTATTCTCCATACATTGAAGATTTGGAGGCATTATCTCTATGGCGTATCTTGTGAGGTATTTATAGATCATCGGAGCCTTCAACACTTGTTCAAGCAAGAGGATCTAAATTTGAGGCAACGAGGGTGGTTGGAGTTGTTAAAAGTCTATGATATTACCATTTTGTATACCGGGAAGGCCAATGTGGTGGTTGATGCCTTGAGTAAAAAGGTGGTCAGCATGGGTAGCCTTGAATATATTTCTGTTGGTGAGAGGCCGCTTGCATCAGATGTTCAGGCCTTGGCCAATCAGTTCGTGAGGATAGATGTTTTAGAACCTAGTCAGTTCTAGCTAATGTGGTTTATCGGTCTTCTTTATATGAGCGCATCAGAGAGCGTCAATATGACGATCCCCATTTGCGTGTCCTTAAAGACACAATTCAGCACAGTGATGCCAAGAAGGTTTTTATTGGAGATGATGTGGTGTTGCAGATGCAGGGTCGGATTTGTGTGCCCAATGTAGATGGGTTATGTGAGTTGATTCTTGGGGAGGCCCACAGTTTGCGGTATTCCATTCATCTGGGTGTCATGAAGATGTATCAGGACTTAAGGCAACACTATTGATGGAGGAGAATGAAGAGAGATATAGTGAAGCTTGTAGCTCGATGCTTGAATTGTTAGTAGATGAAGTACGGGCATCAGAGGCCAGGCGGTTTTCTTCAGAGGCTCAACATTCCTGAGTGGAAATTGGAGCGTACCACCATGGACTTCGTAGTTGGTCTCCCACAGACTTTGAAGAAATTTGATTCTATTTGGGTGATTATGGATTGATTTTGACCAAGTCCACTATTACACCCCATGTTTTCGTATGTGAGAGTACGTCATAAGTCAATTGATGCAAGCTCACAAATGATATCATCTTGGAAAGCACATAAAGTAATTTAATCATGTTACCATGGATGTTACAAATATTTAAGATCATGGATAACAAGTGCCAAGATGGTTGAAAAGCTTAAAAGCTAAATAAATTAAAGAAAATAAATTTTGTCGAATGTCAACAAGTTGGGAATGTTATAACATGTACTTTTGGATTGATATTAGGGTTCTTAACATGATAAGGAGGTTATGTTATGAGTTATTTTAGTCTTTGTATAGTTTTGTATTACATTTTGAATTCAAGCGAGTCGTGGAACAAAAGTTGGCAAAGGTCATCACAAGTTACATTTATAAATATGCTGAAAATTAGGTCAAATGTAGCTGAGCATTTCTCCCAATTTACATGGAATTACGTACGAGATGATCGACCTACCAAATTGAATATATATGAGTCTAGTTTCCAATGGGGTAAACCATTCATTGATACGACATTGGAATAGAGAGATATTCAAGTTTTCGCGAGACTGCGTAGAGTGGTAGGTGACAAGTAGGTGCATCACCTACTTGCCAAAAGGAGAGGCCTCAATTAAAAGCTCAAAAGTCGGCAAAATAACCCTTTTAAGGGCTGATTTCCTTTAGATATTACACTCATAATAGATCAAAAAAATCAGATGTACACCCCATCAAAATCCTCCCAAAAATTCAATACAAAACCCTAAATAATTTTCTCTTCTTTTCAAGTTCTAGTTGGAGAAAACCCTAAGGGTTGAAGAATCAAGATAGGAGCTGAGACATTAACCAAATATGGTAAGTATACTGACCTTTTGCATCCATTTTTTCTGCTCTAAAAGTAGAGAAATTCATTCAATAATTGTAAGAACTCGCAGGATGGTGATCGGAAGCCGTGAGTTCGAGTTGTTTAACTTGTAGTGGACTATTTTGTGGGATGTTTCATGTTGCTGTTGGGTTGTCTCTTTAGCTGCGGTTTTTGTGGAGTTTTGGAGTAGAAAGGGTGTGGAAAAATACCACATAATGGCAGTGTGGTTGGCTGGTCGTCGTCGTTATATTTTTGGGTTGTTTGACACTACTATGGTTGTCGTTTTGTGTATGGAGTGATGGGGTATGTTGGGCTGTTTTGTGGTATTTTTCGATGGATATAAGGTTGTAGAATGATGTATATATGTTGTTATTGTTGTGTTCTCGCATTTTTGGTGTTATGTCGAATTAGGAGGAAGTAAAGATATAGGGGAGATGATGCCCGTTTTGTTACAAAATAAGCTTGTCATTTGTTGTGTGATAGTTGTACCTTCCATAACTTGATGATACTATTGTTATCATTGTGGTAGATTAAGGTGCAACAAGATGAGTTTAACGTGGTTATTGGACATATTGTGATAAGGTATGTTAAGGCTAAACCCTTCTTTCATTTTGGCCTGATCCAGTAACTACATGTGTTTGACAACGCAACATAAAGAGAAGTTCATATTCCTGAATTTATGTAAATTTTCCTAGTCTCATAAGTTACAACATTATCCCTTATCGGGACTTCATATTCAGTTTAGTTTTGTCTTCTTTCAGCCAAGAGAGAAGAGAGTCTATATATATACAATATTACAGTATTTTCACTACTATTGAGCTATAATCGATTGGTAGGCCCCTATTGGTCAACCTCTGATCAGATGGTGAGTTATATACCGAGCCTAATATGGCCGAGTGCCTATGAGCAAACCCAAAATGACCGAGATACAGAGCCTAGTACGGCCGAGCGCCTATGAGCGAGCCTAATACGGTAGAGCAATTACACATACCGAGCCTTATAAGGCCGGACAACTATTTTACTTACTATATTGAGAGGGTTGAGTCAGTATCAGTAGGTAAGCATATCTTCAGATTATCTTTGACTCCCAGTTACTTTCAGTTATTATATTATCAGTTCAGTTTTAGCTTTCAATTATTTTTTTGCCTTTACATACTCGCTATATTATTTCATACTAACGTCCTTTTTGCCGGGGATGCTGCATTTCATGCCTGCAGGTCCTCATTGACAGTTAGACGGACCCTCCCAATAGACAGAGTCAAACATCAGCTTGGTTGGTAAGCTCCACTTCCTCGGAGTTACCAAGTCTAGACCTTGGAGTCTTTTTATATATACAGATGTGATGGGTAGGTCGAGCCCCTATCCCGACCATGGTACAGTGTAGTTATCTCTAGAGGCTTGTAGACGAGTCCTGTATCTTTTACATATCAGTAGATTTTCATGGCGGCTTCATCGTCATCCATAGTTATATATATATATATGTCAGCTTTTAGGTATGTTTACCCCATAGATGAGAGAGGCGTTATTTTTAGACAATTCAGAATATGGCCTCATCGGCCTAAGTTGAGGGTTACCCCTCTAGAGTTCAAAGTTACAGAATTGTACGCTCGGGCCGAGTATGGCATCGGGTGCTAGCCACGCCTCTTCAAGTTTTGGGGCGTGAGATCTACGCACTTCATTCTAGTGGGGACTACCTGTTCTTCAGAGCAGTTGGTTGAGATCTATATCCGCGAGATTATTCGCCTATATAGTATGTCGGTGTCCATTATTTCAGATCGGGGCATGCAGTTCACATTGCAGCTTTGGAGAGCAGTGCAGCGAGAGTTAGGCACATAGGTTAAGTTGAGTACAACATTTCACTCTCAAACGGACGGACAGTCCGAGCGCACCATTCAGATATTAGAGCATATGCCTAGATTTTAGGGGTTCTTGGGATCATTTTCTACCGCTTGCAGAGTTTGCCTACAACAACAACAACTGCCAATCGAGTATTCAGATGGCTCTGCATGAGGCCTTGTATGGAAGGCAGTGTCGGTCTCCGGTTGGTTGGTCTGAGCTGCGCGAGGTAGGCTATTGAGTTTTGACTTGGTTCAGGATACTTTGGAAAAGGTTAAGTTGATTCAGGATCGGCTTTGCACAGCACAGTCTAGACAAAAGAGTTACGTTGATCGGAAGGTTCGTGATGTTTCCTACATGGTGGGAGAGAAGGTATTTATTAGATTTCACCCATGAAAGGTGTTATGAGGTTCGGGAAGAAGGGAAAGTTGAGCCATCGGTATATTGGCCCTTTTGAGGTGCTTGAGAGGATTGGAGAGGTGGCTTACAAGCTTGCATTGCCACCTCGTATATCGATTGTTCACCCAGTACTTCATGTTTTCAAGCTTTGGAAGTATTTCGGTCCCATGTTTTCGATTTCATCATGGTTAAGTTAGACGGAGATTTGACTTATGATTGGAGCCGGTGGCCATTTTGGATCGGCAGGTTCGGAAGTTGAGATCAAAGAATATAGCTTCAGTGAAAGTACAGTGGAGAGCTTAGCCAATCGATGAGGCTACTTGGGAGGCTGAGCGGGAGATGCAGAGCATCTATCCACACCTATTTGAGGCTTCAGGTATGATTCTAGACCCGGTCAAGGACGAACATTTATTTAAGAGGGGGAGAATGTAACGACCTTGTCAGCCATTTTGAGTATTGTAGCCCTCTTCCCCCCCATTTATTGCTTATTTTATGTTTGTTTGTTATTATGTGACTTGCCTGGTGGTTGGTTTGGTTTCAGGGATGTTTGGAGTGAATTGGGACACTTAGTCCCAAGGTTGGAAACCTAAGTTGAAAGAGTTGACCCGATGTTGACTTATGAGTAAAGGACTCCAGAATGGATTTTTGATGGTTCCAATAGCTCCGCATGGTATTTTGGACTTAAGAGTGTATCTGGGTATTGATTTGGAGGTCCGTGGATGGTTTTGGCTTGAATTGACAAAAGTTGGAAAAATGAAGGTTTGAGAGTTGAGAAGTTTGACCAAGAGTTGACTTTATTATTATCGGGCCTGAATTTTTGTTCTTGAAGTTGGAATAGGTTTGATGCGTCATTTATGACTTGTATGCAAAATTTGAGGTAAATCGGAATTGGTTTGATAGGTTTCGACATTGGTTGTAAAAGTTGGAAATCCATTAGTTTCAATAGGCTTCAATTGGGGTGTGATCCATATTTTTGATGTTGTTTGATGTGAATTGAGGCCTCGACTAAGTTCATATGATATTTTGGGATGTGTTGGTATGTTTGGATGGGGTTATGGGGCCCTCGGGAGTGATTCGGATTGGAATCGGATTGATGTTTGGACTTGAGGAAATGCTGAAGAATTGCAGGTGTGGTGCGATCGCACCTGCGAAGAAATGGTTGCAGGTGTGCGACCGCAGAAGCGGTTAGAGCATCGCAGGTTCAAAATGTGCTAGGGTATGCTCAGGTGCGAAGAGGTGTCCGCATCTGCGAGCTCGCATATGCGGGAGGTGGAGCGCAAAAGAAGAGTGCTGAATGGTTTGGTTTTTCGTAGAAGCGGGTGTTGTCGTGCAGGTGCGCGTGCCCAGAAGTGCATGTTTGATCGCAGAAGTAGAAGTTGGCTAAAAGGTCTCAGGTCGTAGATGTGGCCACCTTTCCGCAGAAGCGGGACCACAGAAGTGGTTAAGTGACTGCGGGTGCGGAATCACTGGTAGAAGGTTTAAATATAAGGGTTTCGTGATTTCTCTCATTTTGGACTTTGCAAGTTCGTCTAGTGACAATATTTGGAGAGTTTTTCACCAAGATTGAAGAGGCAAATGACTTTTAATCATTATTATTCATTAATATTGAGTATCCATTGAATTTTCCACCTAGATTATGTGTTTTTGAGGTGAGATTTGCGAAATTTTGGACTAGGAATTGGAGAGTGAGATTTGAGGGTTTGACGTTCGATTTGTGGTCGGAAATGGATGATTTTGGTATGGTTGGACTCGTTGTTAAATGGGTGTTCGGATTTTGTGAATTTTATCGGGTTTCGAGGCGTGGGCGAGGGATTCACTTTTCATTTTTGGTTAAAGATATTAACTTTATCATTTAGAATCAATTCCTATAGCTTTTATTGATAGTATTTCGTTATTTTTGGCTAGGTTCGAGCCTCTCAGAGATTGATACACGTGGGAAGGTCTTGCTAGCGGAGTGATCTGATTTGCTTGAGGTAAGTATCTTATCTGAACTTAATTGAGGCACTAGTTACCTAAAGTATTGTGATAGCTACGTGCTATTAGGTGCATACATGTGTGGGGTTGATCCCATGTGCTAACACCGGGGGTGTTTATTTATGTTCAGGGTGTGCTCAGGTTATAATAAGCCTAGAATTGACTGTTAAACGTTAAGCTATGATGCTTCGCACATTTGCGACATTTTTATGAACTATTTGAGCCATGTTTGAGGCCATATAGGGGTCTAATACCCGAATGAACTGATAAATGTTATTCTCCGATGAAATTGCCAGTTTGATCTATGATAGTACACCTTGCACATGCCTACACTATAGCATGTCGTTTATAACTGTCAAGAAGCAAGAGATTTGTTATTCATTCTTACATACATGTAAACTTATTTATTTGCTCATGTATGATATGATTGGACTGGGTGCTTGTGACCACGATAGGCGGATTGTGTTGTTGTGCCTATGGCCATGCCCCGCAGATTGTGTTGTGTCTGTGACCATGCCGAGTTGTGTTGTTATACCTGTGACCACGCCAGGCGAATTTTACTGTTATGCTTGTGACCACGCTGGGCAGATTATGATTTGATGGTTCCAATAGCTTCAAATAGTGATTTTGGACTTAGGCGTATGTCCGGATTTGGATTTAGAGGTCCGTAGGTTGATTTGGTACATTTTGTTGAAAGTTGAAAAGTTGAAGGCATGGAAGGTTGAGAGGTTTGACCGAGAGTTGACTTTATTGATATCGAATTCGTATTTCGGTTTCGAGAGTTGGAATAGTTCCGTTGTGTCATTTATGACTTGTGTGCAAAATTTAAGGTCAATTAGAGTTGATTTGATATAGTTCGACATGAGTTTTAGAAGTTTAAAGTTCAGTAGTTCATTAGGCTTGAATTGATGTGGGATTAATGGTTTTAGCGTTATTTGATGTCATTTAAGGCTTCAAGCGATTTTATATTGTGTATTAGAACTAGGTAAGTTTGGATGGGGCCCTGGGGATGTTTCAGAGGGCTGTCGGATCATATTTGGAATTAGAAGAATTGCTGAAGATTTGCAAGTCTAGTGCAATCGCACCTGTGAGAATGTGGCTACAGGTGCGAGGCCACGGAAGCGGCCTGGTGGTCGCAGAAGCGAAGCCTCAGGGGATGTCCGCAGATGCGGATCTTGGACCGTAGGCGCGGGCTTGTGTGTGCAGGTCTAGAAGATGAGTTGGGCAGGAAAGTTTGCAGAAGCGAATGAAGGTGCACATATGCGCGTCCGCAGGTGTGATGGCATAACTGCAGAAGCGGATGGTCAAGGATTAATGAAGTTCCGCATCTGCGATGGAATTTCTGTAGATGCGGCATTGCAGGTGCAACTATTTTGACCGCAGATGCGGTTTTGTTGGACATACTACATATGTCAAGGTTTTGAGTGTTTTTCTCATTTTTGGATTTGTGAAGCTCAATCTAAGGCGAGTTTTGGGAGATGTTTTGCTTCAATTGAAGTGGTAAATGAGGTTTAATCACTTTTGGTGTTAGATATTGATTATCCATTAATTATTACACCTAATTTTCATGAATCTAAGGTGAGATTTGAGAGATTTTGGTCTATGTTATTGGAAAGTGAGATTTGAGGATTTGAGGGTCGATTTATGGATGGAATTGGATGAAATTAATATGGTTGGACTCGTAATTGAATAGGTATTCAGAATTTATGAATTTTGTCAGGTTCCGGAGAGCGGTCCCAGGGTTGCCTTTTTGGTCTTGACTTATTCATTTGAGTTAAAGATCTTAACTTTATCTTTTGGAATCACTTCCTACGGCTTTTATTGATGGTATTAAGTTAATTGACAAAATTCGGACTGACCTTAGGTTGATTCGCAAGGAAAGGCTCCTTAGGTTTATTTATGATAGCTACGTGCTATAGGTGAGCACATATGTGGAGTTTGAACCCATGTGCGAGCACCGGGTATTTATCCATGCTCAGAATAGTTCTTAGCCTATAATATGCCTTGTATTGATTGTTAATATTTAACCTATGATATTTCTCATATTTGTAACCTTGTTGTGAACTATTTGATCCATGTTTGAGATTACATAAAGGCGAAATCCCTGAATGAACTTGATAATTGTTATTTCTGTGGTGAAATTGCTGATTTGAGCTATATTAGCATACTTTACACATGTCTACACTTTAGCATGTCATTGATACCAGTCTAGGAGTATGAAATCCTATAATCATTCACCATATACATGTGTTCTTGTATACTTGCTTTAGTGTGATATGATTTAGACGGGGTGCCTATGAACACGTTGGGCAAATTATGTTGATATTCATATGACCACGTCGGGCGGATTGTATTGATATGCTTGTGATCACGACAGGCGGATTGTGTTATTATGCTTGTGACCATGCCGGACAGATTGTACTGTTATGCATGTGACCACGCTGGACGGATTATGATATTGAGCGTGTGACCACACCGGGCTGGTAGCACATTGAATTGGTCATGCATGCATGTAGATATGGATCCATCCCTCTAGGGTCACCCTCTCATGTGCCATGTTGATGGTATTCACGTAGATTTGAGAAAAACTGATCACTGGTTTGGTACGGATATGGAATATTGATGATAATCTGGCCAGTATTTGTTTTGGATTTTGCATTTCATCTTTATATGCTGGATCATTAACTGAATAAAGTACCTGAGTAATTTTGCACACACGCAAATGGCTCTTTCTATGCGTTATCACATGACTGTTCTTTAATTGTGTTTATAATTCATTCTTCTTTTTCCTCGCCAAGGTTATTTATGATACTTGTTGAGTACATTAGGGGTTGTACTCATGCTACATTCTACACTTAATTGTGCAGATCCAGGTGTCGGGACTAGTTAGTAGTACCGGGGTTGTGTATTAAGCCGAGCAGCAAGAACGAGGTAGAGCTGAATTCTCGTCCGCAATCTTGACGTCTCTTTTCTTATATATTGTTGTCTTTATTTCAGATAGTATAGTAATTGGTTATTTCAGAATTGTATTTCTGTATTAGATCTCATGACTCTGTAGTTACCAGTTATAGGAGTTTATTATGATATGGCATTATTATGTTATGTTAAGGTTTCAAATTTATGTTAATTCTGTAAATCCTGCTTTTATGGTTCTTTATAATTATATCCAGCTTTCCTAGCAAGAGTGTTCGGCGCCATCATGATGGGTTGGGTTTTGGGTTGTGACAATCCCAAAGAAAAGGGCACGCCATTCAGATGAAAATATTTTATGCAACCTCTGGTAAGTTGCTGGAAACTAAGACTTTCAAATATAAAAATATTTTTTTTGATACAATTAGAGTTCATAAATAGAAAAAACAACACTTGATACTTATAATAAGGCTATACTAACATTTCATCCAGTTTTTTCGAGGCTCAATCCGCATAGAACCACCCCATCCATTGCAAAAAGAAAGGCGGGGCCCAGTGCTATGGAAATTTGTATCAACTTGGACACGAACTCCAATCAAGGACCAACTTGTCAAAAGCGGCCCCCATTTCAGGAAATCAAACCCCGAAAAGCACAGACCCAAAATTTGCTTTTGTGGTTTAACGCAAGATCCAGTATTGCCCCACAACAACACCCCTAAGTCCATTATAGGGGCTCAAATTTCACAATAAAAGTTATTACACTAGATACATAACACATATCCATCCCCAACCCGATAGTCAAGAAATCCCACCACAATCTATGGCTAATCAAGTGCAAGACCTACAAAACCATCATACCCTCTTAGGTGATATGACACTTTCTGTCGCGTTCATAGGGATTTGCAATTATTTTCATATCCCTGTTATTAGTCGCAACTACTAAAGATGTCCAGAAAGAAATTCATTTTAATGCAAATTTAGGATCTGCCATCATGGCTTCTTTGTCAAAATCAGCCACACAACTTCCTAAGAGACACAGCAAAAAGAACAAAAAAATATCTTATTCCTAGCCACCACCAATTACCATTACCACCATACCCTTACTGTTGGACCACACACCAGCATTGTGGCTGGAGCTAGGGTTATAGGGGCCATGACTGACTTACAATTTCCTCATGGGTAACCCGCCAGTGATACTCATCATCCAAAACCCAGCCTACCGGGCACGAGTAACAATGGAAGCGATAAATCAGGGGTTGGCGAACTTTGGAACCTAGCTATGGCACACAGTGATTTTGCAGAGTATCGATCAAAGCAACCACCACAACATTTCATTGCAGATGGCCAACAATCTCATGTAATAGACTTTTCTCTCGATTCTTTTCTTCCCGAACCTTATAATGGAGGATCCAGCAATAACCCGCAACTTTACTATGGTGGACCACCAGGCTCAACAAAAGCTTCTTGTTAAATTGCAATAAGGGTGAAAGCACACTTATCCCTAAAAAATATCAAAAAAAATTAAACAGAGCTTTAGATCAACTGGCCCCACTCACGAATATATGTGTGAGTTATGAAATTCAAGAAACTTTCGGACAAATACGTACAACGCAGAGAAATCCATAAAAGAAAGTATAATTTCCATGACTAACAAATAGCACGTCAAGCAGCTAAAATAGCAAAGTTTCTATATTCTACGCCAGTCTAGTCACATGCTAAATTATGACTTAAAGCATTTAAAGAATAACTCAAGTAATACAATTAAAACAAGATATGAGTCTAAGTCTACTCGGACATGATCAAGAATCTAGCATACGCACAGATACTCGTCACCTTATATGTGCTTAGATGTCATAACACATAGCACGTCAAATATGGCATCTACGGGGGTAAATTCCCTTTTACAAGGTTAACCTTGAGACTTATCTCACTCCGAAATCCGATAACCAGCTACAATGCTTCTCTAACGCCTCGAACCAATGCAAAACATTTCGAAACAAGTCAAAGAATGTGCAAACCAATCAAAATATACTCAAAGACTCATAATTTAACAATTAGGAATAATTCCCAACTCCACATGAGAAGGAAGAGAAGGAATAGTAATTTCGTCATCATTTTCCGGTCATAACTCCGGCGACCGGTGGTGAAATTAACCAAACTTGGTGTCAAAAGATACATATTTTCTTTATGAATAACATCCAATCGGTTTCAACGTCAGATCTATAGCCAATTTTTATAGATCTTAATTTCTTTTCCGCAAATTACTATAGCATACAGTTCTTCACTCTTTTTGCTACTGCTCAGTTCTTTGGCAATAATATTCAGCGCTACTGACTTATTGTATTGTCGATGTGATCTATATATGGATTGTGGTTGAAATACATATTTCTAGGAGTGTGGAAGATCTATTTCGTTCACTTGCATTTGAGCAACCTTTAGAAATACAACATTGAGAGCAGCTTCTTCTTGGTCGTTCATGGCCAAGCTGGCCGGCGACCAGCTAGCAACAATGGCTGGTCAGCCACCCCAAGCAACCTCCACCATCCCAACAACATTACATCAATACCCAAGCCCCTAGATTTTTCGAATATCCTGAAACCAGATGTGATCAATGCAGCAGGGCAAGGATCAACGACAAAACAGTCTACTATTGATCCTATACCACAGCGTCAAGTAGTCATATTACAAGGACAACCAATGGTTTATTTTACTGAAGTAGAAGTTGATCGAATGAACATGATCTAAGGCTTACAGCATGCAGTAGTTTGCAAATTCTCATATGGGTGGCCATAAATTGCTGAATTAAGACGAATTGTGCCGCAACAATGTGGAATTAAAGGTGACTGTAAGATAGGCTACCTTTGTGACAGACATGTGTTAATACGATTGTCGTTATGGCAAGACTTTGTTGAATTTTCGTCGAAGGGTGTGTATTATGTTAAAGACAAATATGGTCTGGAATACCAACTGAGAACCTTGATATATGATGCTAAATTCAAAGCAGGAGAGGAAACACCTAAGGTAATGGCGTGGATTTTGTTTCCAAATTTGTTACCAACCTACTTTGTTAAAGAATGCCTTTTTTCTTTGGCTTCTGCTGTGGGAAAGCCACTTCACCTAGATTTGGCCACGATTAATAAGACAATGCCAAGTTGTGCCAAAGTTAAGGTTTTATTTAATCTCCTAGATAATCTTCCTACGAAGGTGCGAATGGACATCCTCAATGAAACGTCAGGAACTGTTAGAACTGAATGGGTTACTGTTAGGTATGAGTACATACCAAATTATTGCAAAGAATACAAGATACAAGGACATGACATGTTTGAATGTTGGAGAATTCACCCGGAATTAATGTAAAGCAAAAAAGACAAACAAAAGTATGCTAAAGAAGTTGTGGTTCAAAGTCAAAATGAAAATAAAATACACAAAGCCCCAATGATGATTCTTACTAGTGGAAAATTCATAGGTAATGTCAAGCATCAATGGAAGGAAGTTAGAAATAACAGAGGACAGAACAAGGGTAAACAAAGTGAGAATAATGAAGCAAACGACACTACTGGGAAGGAAATTGTTCCGGTCAATAATGAAGCAACACAACAGGTACAAACAACAAACAAATTTTCTCTGTTGGAGGTTGAAGAAGTTGCAGTTAACGAATTCAATCAATTAGATGTAGTGGAGCAGACACCTTGTCAAAACGATCTTGTACATGAGGATAATGCTTCAACCGGAAATTTGAACCCAGATGCTCATGCTGTTAATCCAAACAATAATAAGACTGTGGCTTCAATCGCTGTTAACAGCTATAATGCTACTGTAGGTGGAAAAGGAATGAATCATACAGCCCAGTCATTTAATCCTGTAGCATTTAGAACAAAAGATGTTAGCAATGGGGAATTGACACCTGCTAGGGTACAGAAAAATTATCCTAATAGTGTGGTAGGTGTAAACACCTCTTGTCAAGATATCCCATCAAAAGACACAAGGGTAGATGTAGAGTTGGCCCAAAATGCAAACGAAGTAAATACAACTGATGCAATAACAAGGCAGGAAGAGGAGATAACCAGTGACAATGACCAAGTTGAAGATACTGATTTTGAACTTTTTAAAAAGCATTGATAAAATAAAGTGGAATGGAAATAAATTGTGGTCAAACCAACCTGAGGAAGATGCAGCAGAGGGAGAAATTCCAGATGGAATGGCAAGCGATAAGGAAACAGGAGGGGAAACAAACAACGAAGAGGATCAAAGCGTAAACACAAAAAACAAAGAGTCACAAAATGCTGAAATCCAGTTTCTCCAAATGCAGAATTAATCCATGATAAAGTAAGAGTGTGTAATGATGAGGACCCTGGTAGAACAGTAGCAGGTATCAACAAGTCTGAGAAGAATAAACCAAAACAAAAGAGTGTAGAAGATAGTACTGCTAAAACAAAAAACACTGCTAAGGATCCAGGTAAGCAAGAAACAACTGTGAAGGTTGCTGTGGAGAATGTAGAAAAGGATACTGTTACATTGAACTCTGGCCAGCTACAACATGTAAATAGCTCTGCAAATAAAAAGCTGAAAAATGTGAAGAGAAGTACAGATATAATTTGTTCTAAAAATACAAAGAAAATTGACTTACCAATTGATCAGACAAATAGGGATTTGGATGAGGAGTCAACAACACAAAACTTCCTCAATGTGGCTAAGCAAGGTGATTTATCACCTAGGCACGTTGAGCGGGTGAAATCTGCAGCTAAAGTAAAAAAAAAACAAGCAAAAGAAACCTTCACAGTCCCAGCAGGAGGTATACAAACTAGAAGAACACTTTCTAAATCCAAAGATCAATGATGAAGGCAATTATATGGAATGTGGGGTCTGTTAATACAATGCAGGCATTTGAAAGATTGATCACAATGCATAGACAACATCATTTTGAATTTATAGGGATTCTTGAACCTATGCAATAATCTAACAAGATGGAAAACTATAGAAGACGAATAGGCTTGGCCCAAGCAGTAGTGAATGTCTCAAACAAAATTTGGGCTTTCATTGATGAAGCTTTTAATGTGGATATTTTGTATAACACGACACAACAGATTACACTGAGATTATTCCATACAGAAACACATGTCGAGCTCACTCTCACATTGGTATATGCAAAATGTGATGTTATTGAAAGAATAGAATTGTGGGATTCACTCTATGCAATGGCTTCTGACATGACAGTACCATGGCTTGTGGGAGGTGATTTTAATGTAATTTGGGATGAGGAGGAGAAATTTGGTGGATTACCTATATCATTAAATGAGGTTGATGATTTTAGGCACTGCATCAATACATGCAATTTGACTAATTTGGGCTTCAAAGGGAGCATTTACACATGGTGGAATGGTAGATCAGAGGAAGACTGTATTTTTAAGCGGCTGGATAGATGTCTTGGTAACATAGAATTTCAACTGACTTTCCTAGGGGTGGAGGTGTCACATTTGTCTAAAATTGGATTTGACCATTGTTCTATGCTATTAAAATGTGATACTGAGTCTCTCACTATCAAGAAATTATTCAGATTTCTTAACTTCTGGGTACAACATGCATCATTTAAAGATTTGGTAAAGGAAAATTGGAAGGCTAACTTTGCTGCTAATCCTTTTGTGACCTTTAATCATAAATTAAAGAAGCTTAAGAAAGCCTTGTCTACTTGGAGTAAAGCTACCTATGGAGACATTTTTCAGAAAATTGCTAGCCTAGAAGAAGTGGTCCTAGTTCATGAAAGACAATTTGAGCTTTCTCCTACTCAAATGAACAGACAAAGGTTGTATAAGGTTCAAACTGAAATGATAAAATACTTGGCATTGGAAGAACAGTTTTGGAGACAAAAGGTCGGAATGGCTTGGTTTAAGGATGGTGATCGAAACACAAGATTTTTTCATGTGCAAGTTAATGGAAGAAGGAAAAGATTAAAACTCACCAGAATTCAAGACAGCCTTGGAAATTGGGTGGAAGAGGAATATCAGATTGCAGCAGAAGCAGTAAAATTATACCAGGAGCAATTCAGGGAAGATACAATTCCAACAACTTTTCACATAATTGATCATATCTCATCCATGGTAACTATGGAACAAAATGAGAAGTTAAACAACAACCCCACTCTAGAGGAAATCAAGCATGCAGTTTTTGGGTTGAATGGAGATTCAGCAGGAGGGCCAGATGGTTTTACTGGACTTTTCTACCAATCTTGCTGGGAGATTATAGGTGAAGACATTGTGCAGATGGTATTATCCTTCTTCTGTGGACAACAACTTCCCAAAAAAGAAAGAAGTTAGTACCTTTTCAGACTTACGCCCGATAAGTCTTAGCAATTTTGTCAACAAAATCTTTTCAAGAGTAGTTCATGACAGAATGGTGGGTATATTACCAGGCTTAATATCAGAGGAGCAAGCAGGGTTTGTGAAGGATAGAAGCATAGTGGAAAATGTTTTGTTAACTCAGGAGATAGTCACAGATATGAAGCTCAAAACTAAAGTTGGTCCTAATGTTGTGATCAAACTCCATATGACGAAAGCATATAATAGGTTGTCATGGTTATTTCTTACTAAAGTGCTGAGGAAAATGGGATTCTCTGAAAGGTTTATTGGATTGGTATTTGATTTGGTTGGAAATAATTGGTATTCAGTTCTAATAAATGGAAAGCCACATGGTTTTTTCAAATCATCGAGGGGAGTAAAGCAAGGGGATCCATTGTCTCCGACACTTTTTATTCTGGCTGCTGAAGCTTTGTCAAGGGGATTGAATTTGCTGCATACAAACCTATACTTTTGTGGCTTTGGAATGCCTAAATGGACCCCAAAGTCAATCATCTTGCATACGCAGATGACACCATAATCTTCAGTTCTTTTGATGCAACTTCTCTTCGACTCATCATGGAGATGCTACAAGTATATGAAAATGCATCAGGCTAGCGGGTTAATAAAGGTAAATCTGTTGTATATATTCATCACTTGGAAGATCAAGAAGTAGTAAGGAAAATGGGGAGGACTACTGGAATTGGTAGGAAGGACTTCCCCTTCACCTATCTAGGATGCCCAATTTTCTATGCTAGGAGGAAGATGGAACACTATCAAGGATTGCTGACCAAAGTCCTTGACAAATTGCAAACCTGGAAAGGTAAACTTCTATCCATTGGGGGTAGAGCAGTCTTAATAACTAATGTCTTACAGAGCATGCCCATTCACTTGTTATCCGCTGTCAATCCTCCTAACTATGTTATTAACAAGCTCCATAAGATATTTGCATAATTCTTTTAGAGTAGTTCTGTGGGTGGTACTAGTAGGCACTGGGCTTCTTGGACCAATCTGTCTATGCCATATGAAGAAGGAGGCATTGGATTTAGATCTCTACATGACGTAGCTAAGGCACTTTTCTGCAAGCTTTGGTGGGTTTTCAGGACTAAACCAAGCCTCTGGAGTTCCTTTATGAGCCAGAAATATTGTAAAAAAATGAATTCTGTGGTAGTGCCCTGGAAGGGAGGTTCTCATGTCTGGAAAAAAATGATTGAATGCAGAGAATTAATTGAACATCAAATTTTCTGGCAACCTAGAATGAGCTCATCATTATTTTGGTATGACAATTGGACAGGGCTGGGTGCTTTATACTTTCTTGTTCCTGCAGATTTTGCGATTGATGATAACATACACAATGTTAGTGATGTGGGTGAGGATGGTCGATGGAATGTGGAAAGGCTATTGGAGGTCTTACCAGAGGAGTTTGTAACACATATAATTGAAAGAGTTAAGCCTCTAGTTATATCTAATGATTTAGATGTTCTTTTTGGATGCTAGAAACAAAGGGTAATTTCACTGTAAAGTCAGCATGGGATTATTTAAGGAGGAGGGAGGATCCTAGAAGAGCATATTGTTTGATTTGGGTTAAAGGTATGCCTTTTAAAATTGCTTTCTTTATGTGGAAAATATGGAGAGCAAAGCTGCCTCTTGATGACTTCATGCGCAGATTAGGCTATTCAATGGCATCTAAGTGTTGGTGTTGTGCAGAACCAAATGAAGAAACACTAACACACCTATTCTATACAGCAAACGCAGCAAGGACATTGTGGAAATTGTTCCTAAACAGGGCGCGAATAGCAACGGAGGGTCTGAGTTTGCATCAGGCAACAACAAAGTGCTGGACAGCAGCTGTATTGCCAAGAATTAAACCAATACTACAAGCTCTACCTTCGTGTATCTGTTGGAAATTATGGAAAAAGAGAAATAGCTTAAAACATGGTGAAGTTGTATCTGTTAGTCGGGTTATTTATCAGGTGTCCAATACATTATAATTACTCATAAAACTGAGAAAACCAGGACTGCATGTTCCTCATAAATGGCAGGACATGTTATTGGTGCTCGAGAATTATTCTCCTAAGCTGAAATTTGAGAAAGTGCTTTAGGAGTTTCCATTTGAAGGATGGATTAAAGCTAATACTGATGGTGCATCTAGAGGCAATCCGGGAAGAAGCTCGATTGGGGTGTGCTTGAGAGATGAATATGGTGATGTTCAGTATGCTGCAGGTAGGGAAATTAATGAGGGCTCAAACAATGAAGTGGAAGCTGAAGCAATGGTGAGGCATTGAGAATATGCAGGTCATTGAATTACTCTAACATATGGCTACAAACTGACTCGTTGTTACTGAAAAATATAATAGATGGCATATGGAAACCTCCATGGAACATTATGGAACAAGTGGAGGAAATAAGGAGATTTAAGGAGAGATGCAACCTAAGAATATCACATATTTTCAGAGAAGGGAACAAGCTGGCAGATCACCTAGCAAACTATGCATTGGATTTTGGTCCTATTGAAGCGTATCTTTTTAGAGATCTGGACAATCAAAGCAGGAAGATAGTAAATGAAGATAAATCACAATGCCCATATATCAGAGTGAATGTTTCAAGGAGCTAAAGGATGCAACAAAGGGGATCGGTGCTATTACCAAAATCAGATCACAGAATATACTAGTACTGACAGACAGAGAAGGAGTTCTGGTGTTTCTTGAAGCCAATCTCTCTTCTTCTGCTAGCAGTACTTCCGAAAAGGTTGGGATTAGTTCTCAAACTGGAAAGATGTATTTGATAATGTCTTACCTTACTGAAGAACTACAGATAGTAGTATCAATGTGATGCATTCAATCAACTGGAAGGACACTAAAAGGTAACACTGGCATATCAAGGAGAAAAATCAAGTTACAGGCAGCCAAAGATTTTGGAGAATTAACTCAACTTAGCGTGCAACAAAACACAAGAAGTTATGAAGTGGTAATACTGATCGATGTTCAACTGCACATGGATGTCGACACAGATTGTGATACTGTGTATGCACTTTTGACAAGTTCAAGAATAAAGCTTGGGAACATAATTCTTAAAAGATGGGTTTGTCATCACACCAACTTGAAATATGGGACAGTGTGTTTCTTAAGTATGCAAGGCTGGTTCACATGGGGGAGAACACACGAATCAATGGATGAAAAAAAAAGCTTTTTTGGCTCTAAAAATGGGCTAAATAATTTCTACTTTCATGAGGCCCGAGGACAAAGCATGTTTCAATTGGAGATGGCGAGATTTAGAAACGAATACTGGGAATCTCTATGGAATGGCTCAGTCTCATATGCAGCTTCACACAGCCATCGCGTGATATCCAAGACAACTAGAGATAGTCAAATGTCTGATAAAGTTTAGTTGGCCAGAGGAACTTTTGCGTTACTTTTGGTTAAAAGCTTTGGATTGCTCTAACGCACGCCTTCTTCGTAGGGAAACTAACAACATTAGACCACTTTGGGATGAGGAAATAATACCCCTAAACAAACAAGTGTGCATGTCATTAACAGGGGGCATGGCACACAGTAATATATGGACCATTGGGATTTTAGATGAGAGCACTGGAGAGATTTATTTGGTCAAAAGAATGGGGCAAAGTTTGAGCATATTAGTAGAAGACATGTGTGTGGGACACAATACAACATACACAACCTAATTTTTTGAGACTTTCAAGAATTATTTTAAATGCAAATATCTCTCTCCACAAATGATATCTAGAAAAAATAGAACAAAAAAGTCTACTATTTGTGTGGGAAGCTATAATGAACATGCACAATGCAGGAATGCTAATGCAACAGTATCTCTAAATGCAACAAACTATTGTGGATTCGAGATAGCTTTGAGGGAGGTTTGGAGCAGCTATGAGTTTGACAAAGAAAGGAAGGGGAAGATGGAATCAAAGAACAAGGAATGGGTAGTTGAGAGGGAGTTGGGCAACACCAAAAGCCAATATCATCGAATCTGTAAAGAAGAGAGGGTACTGACTGATGTTTGCACTAACCATGTTTTCTTTTTTGCAGGAAATGTTAATATACTCATGCCTTGTCTCCAAATACGACCTCATTGGGTGGTATTAGCACTAAGTGCTCAATCCCGTGAGGAAGGAAAAGAAACAAGCACAAGCATGAGAGGTTTGAGTAGGATTACATCGCAAAACTGGAAAATCAGCAAATTTATAGCCAAATTGAGTATCATGAGGATGAATCATTTGAAAATGTAGGAAGATGTATGTTGTGTGATTGACTGTTATACAATAGTCTGCAGGAGTGAGACAATACAAGAAAAGAAAGGCAAAAACAACACACTCATATGGGCAGCTTTGGGCACGAGAGGAAGTTTTTGGAAAGGATTTATGAGTAACTGGGAAGTGTTGTGGAACTTCCCCATGAAGCAGATTTCAACTACAACAATACAGTTAACAGACTATACAAGAAGGCCAGCTGGGAACATGTGGTACTATCATAAAAAAGAGGTCCAAATTTATACAATGGAGCGGGTCATGTGGCAAGGTTATCTGCAATATTCGGGTAATTATCGACCACAATGGGCTAACATATCAATGCAACAAGGTAGAAGGACAAAGCAGGATGAAGCACATGTAAGGATATTACCAGAAATCAGTTCAATAATGAACAAAATGCAAGAGATAGACAATGATCGAAGGCACGAGGGTCTTGAACATCATAAGTTCTGGACAGTGGCTACTGGGTGCAATCAACTGAAGATGCATATCTGGACCTATTTTAGGTTTTATTACCTAGGACTAGTTCTTACTTTCAATTATTATTTAGATCATATGTGATATCAATGTTGAACTTACTCGATATTGATAATAGGTTCTATGTACGCGTCAAATTTTATTTCTTTCATACAGTTAGACCACCTGACTCTCAGTTTGTTTTTTGACAAGCATTAAGAGGATTAGTACAGTAAGGTTAGCCCGGTTTGTGTTATATGGGTAACAATACCGGTGTTATTGTCTCCCTTATTTGTACTTTTCCTAATTGATGTATTTTCTTTTCTGTTATAAATAAAAAACTAACCCTAGGCACTTGCCTAGTGGATTGCCAAAAAAAAAAACTTCACATGAAAAGTCAACAAGTCAACCCCCAGGTCCACATGCCTAGATTTTAAAAAATTTTGAAGATAAATATTACTAGTAGTACCACGAACTTTAATATATGATTTATTTCCAATTCTATGTCCAATTTCATAGTCAAAACTCAAAAATACCATTTCTAGATTTTCTTCCAAAATCCCACAATTCCACTAATTTCAATATTTAAATTCACATAAAATCCATGTATTTTACTTACAACAAGTAGGAATAACTTACCTTATGATAAATGGTAAAAATTATCTTCAAGAATCACCCAAAATCGCCCTACTTGTGACTCCAAAAACAATATAAGTGAAGAAATAAATTCAAAATCCTGAAATTGGATGTTTAATACCCCTGTCGGGCCTCTATTTTCGTGATGTGGTCACTAGCCACGTGATCGCGCTTAATAAATGTTCCATCAACATTTTATTCATCGTGATCACAGCCGAGAAGCCCCCGCGATTGCGATGTACAAATTGCGTTTTTCTCTATACAAACACCCTTCGGTATAATGGCCATAACTTTTTGTAATAAATTTCAAATGACAACCGGTTTGACTTCTAAAAACTAGATTCAAAGGACTGAAACTTTCATTTTTGGATCATCCCTAAATTCCTTATAGATTGCAAGATATACGCTCCTGAAATCATACTAGTGATAGCAGAAAGTCCCTCTACGCGATCGCGATTCACAAGGCTTGAGATGCACTTTGCTCTTCGCCATCACCGCCTAGACCTCCGTGATCGAAATTCACACCCCTGTGATCCGTTATTAGCTGCTCAAAAAATCCTAAAAGTGGTCTAAAACCAACCTAAAACTTACCCGAGGTCCGAGGAAACCAGTCACATCAATCTAACAAGTTTATATACTGTGTGTTAACTTGTCCAAAGGCTCGCAGCACAAATTATAACATCAAAACCAAGAACTAATGATCAAACTCAATTTCTTAAACTCTTAACTTTCGAACCTTCATGATTCGCCTAATGCATCTGAATGACAATTAGACATTTCGGATTACGACCAAACTTCACACACAAGTTCCGATCAACTAAATGAACCTATCCAAGGTCTCAGAACACCACCTGGAGTCCGATAACACCAAAGTCCACTCCAAGTCAAATTTAGCAAATTCAAAAACCTTAAAATGGCCAACCTCCAACAATAAGCGTTGAATTGCTCCCAGATCACCCGATACTCAACCCAAACATACATCCAAGTCTGAAATCACCTTACAAACCTATAAGAACTTTTAAATCCTGATTTCGAGGCCGTTTATCAAAAAGTCAAACCCTGGTCAACTCTTCCAACTTAAGGCTTCCGAATTGATAATTATTCTTCCAAACAAACTCTGAACCTTTCGAAAATCGAATCCAACTACATACGTGAGTCATATTGCATAAGGTGAAGATACTCAAGGTATCAAACCGCTAGATGAAGTGCTAAAGCTCAAAATGACCAGTCGGGTCATCGATACATTCTCCCGGCTTAAACATGCGTTCGTCTCGACCGTGCCAAGAATCATTCCAAAGTTGCCAAAATCACTGAATAACTCATTATACATATATCCATGGGTGATCTTACATCACCTCAATCCATATGATTCCATCAACACAATTGACTGAAAATTCTTCCTTCAATCTTAGCTTGAAATACTTAGAACCAAATTCAAATTTTCGGAGCTCCCCGAAGATGCGATTTTTATATATATACACGTTGTAGCAATCTCAACACGACTTATCAAGATATAATTATACACCCAAGTTGTAACCACACGATGTACTACATAACTCATATGCCCATGGAAATATCTTCTAACTACAGCAGTTATTCATTACCGAACCCGGTACTGGTAATATACCTTATGGCACGTAAAACTCCTGTTCCAACCCTTGTAACACTGCAATGATGAAAGAGATATGCCGACACTAATTACTATCTGTCAAATCAATAAATCACAGAGTTCTCTCGCTCAACATGAACCATTGCCATTTTCTGAGCTGATTAGCAGCATTCTTCCTCCAAACATACATTGCACAGGTCCGGTTGCACTGATTCTAGGTCTAATAACCTCGCCTCACCAAGTACAAGTTGTTTAACAGATATGCGACATCAAACACCATCAAAATCTCATAGACACGATCCATGTGCCAATAAGCCACAACTCGAATATGACCAATAAGGAAAGAAAACACAAGTACCATAAATATCCATCACGCATAACGAATAAAACAACCAAACAAATTCTATGAATCTACCTAACAGAGGAAAATCATCACATAAGATAAATACAAGGAATCGTACTTAACATATCACCGTTTCTGTACAACCCGATCCATACATGATACCATTTCGGCATGCAACCCAATCCAAATATCCTACATGTGGCGGCGTGACACACAATCCACACATAATACTCATGGCAGTGTGCCACCCGATCCACATATAATAGCTGCTTAGGAACACCAATGGAGCCAAAATGCTCATACTCACTAGACACGCGTAGACAAATAACAAGGACGCCAAGTGAATAAACGTAACCCTGGGGGGATGGATAGCATAATGCGCTACAAAAAAGGCCAAGCACAACTAAGGTGCAATAAACAAATCAGCATCTCGAGAGCCACCTCATTCATATATTGCCACAAGGCCTACACAAGACCATAACATGCGCGTAGATAATCTAGTAATCTCACACCTATCATGCCATAAGAGAGTAATGCATGAAATATATCAGGGCATGAATAACATCCATTATGTCTGACGACACACCCGTAGTAAATGTTGCGCTGACCAAACAATTCCAATATAGTATCGAACATGCATTCTCATCATGCCTACTAAATGGGCCTCCAAATTGATTTCGATCATATCAAAATAGGTAAATAGCCTTTCAAAGATCCATAATGACCCCATCTGTGACACATACAACCAGCTGTTAAATCCTGCACACACTTCTACGGTTTGCACCCAGAGGAATAGTGTGCCTTTAAGAGAATCCAATTTCTACACCTTATCTCTAACTCTCTCTCATTTAAATGACCAACACATCATGCATACACAACCACCGTATGGGTAATACCCCTAACACCTTCCGCACCAAGTGGCGGGACCTAGACATCAATGGCTACCAACCATGTAATTTCTATAGTTCAAGACAAGCATCCGCAAAATCGATACACATCATATTTTTCATAAAACTCATCCTTCTTAGGCAATACAAAGTAGTGCTAGCATTCTCTCAAGCATATAAAATCTCTCCTGCTACCTCAAACTCATGACATTCATGTCCATCTGAACTACAACCTTGGCCCTCCAATCTCATAAATTCTGAATCATAAGTAGAATAAGCACTTCATCTATTAGAAAACTTTCACTAACTTATTTCAGAAGAAAAATCTCAACATGCAACAAACTTCCCATAACCGTAGAAGACCCAATCTCAAGTTATGGTCGAAACCGTCATAAACTCCTTGGGACTCATTTGCACATAATCAAGCCATTAGAGCTGAGTCCCTCTAAATCAACCAAATCATGCAGATTGTTGAACCCGTAAGTTTTGCCACAAATACCTGTACAGCCTTATAATACCGAAGGAGCCGATCATTTCCCTTACCATGTTGATCCAAGCCACTACAAAACTAACATAACTTCATCATATCCCCTCTTGACTTGCTTTAAAAATAACATTTCTCTTCCCAGCATACAATAGATTTCAATCAACACTCATCCTGAGTGACCCCAAATTACAAGACCACGTCGTTTCGATACCCATAAGCCATTTTATACCCTCTCGTGCACTCAGTAGCACCTCCAACTGACACACTCGTTCCAAAGAAACTTTCTGCTAATCTGAAGCTATTTCTTCCATCTCTCTAACTCTACATCGCAGACTCTGTAATATAGAAAATACTCCAAGTCTCTTTCATAATCCACTGCAATTCTCAATCCTTTGCACGCAACAAACCCGAAAATTTTTAGGCAACACACCTTAAATCTTAAACCCACTAGTACCATCCTTGGGAATCTCCCAGTCTGGCTTAGTCCCAAATACATAGCGAAACAACTGGTGCTCCGTTAGCTCATTAATACCCCCAAAGAAAGCAACCAAATAAATCATTCCCCCCTAAAGAAAGCAACCGAATAAACCATTTCCCCTGCATATCACATCCACCAAGGGATAACAAATCTTAGTCATCCTAGAACCTCTATGAATAAATAAGGTGAAATGTAACACACACATCCATCAAATTCCTTTCTCGAGTTACTCCTGATGTCCTCCCCCTCCTCAAGTCATAACTAATCCACCAACATACCGAAATCTAGAAACTACAACAACATAAGGCCACGTGATCCAAACACTGACAGTAGGCTTCCCCCCTCCCCCCCACTTGGATTTAAGCCAAAATCACATAACCCACGAACTCACAATGACTTCTCCTCCCTGCTACCATGATCTCACACTGTTACTCAACCAAATTCTCATAAGCTCATGTTGTACTAAGTATAATACATCCCAAGTTTTCATCCCCCAAATGCACACTCAATCTCATGACAATCGCGTCATCTTCCTCAAGCGATCCAGACCCACATTGTAGTAGATGCATCCCATTAGACAAAGGGTATGACTCTTCATAGGAACTTCATCAGAAATCATGCAACCCCTAGACTTCTCATAGGAGATATCCCACCTGTGTAACCTCATATTGACATCCTCCACAACATTACGACAATTACATCCACCGTGAAATCAACTAATTCTCATGATCCACACTGGTCTTCCAGCCGTAAAAATCCGTTCATCCCATTAACATCCATTAAAGGTCCAACAACACGTTCAAAGCTCGAGACCATATTAAATCCTAAAATGATAATCAAGCATTCACATTCCCTCCGCATTATAAAAAACTCCTTTCGTCACATTCGAACTTCCCAAGCTTAGAAGCCTCCATCTCAAATAGAATACACAGACTTAGTAATTTGTCCACCAATAATGCTGCCCCAATTCACGATCTATCTCCATAGAACCTGAACAAATAGAATGCCATAAACACTAAGCCTCCTTAAGGATCATCTCACTCGAACCATCAACACTGGAAGCATCAATTCAACCTTGAAGTCACAATACACCGCCATCCCCGATAACTGCTTCTTAGGTACCACTTTGCACCACCGTGCCTCCAAGGGCAAACAAATGAAGACCATCATACTGATGTGTCTTAGTGCACTTAAATAAGGATAAAACACAAAAACCCAGATAGGAATTCCACCAAGTTCAGAAATATCCAATCTTGCGACTCTGTTGGCCAAAGTTTGAACACCATAACCCAAATGCCTTTCATTGCACTGGAATAATCACCAATCTTCCAATCATGAACCGAATAATCCTTCTCCTGAAGCATTCACTGTCGCGATCCATAAGTAGACATCTACCATTCACACAAACACTATGTGATAACAACGCAAGAAATATCACGATACCCCATATATAGCCCTGAACCCGCGGGCAATACCAACACTGGACTGAAATGACTGAATACCCCTCCAGAAGGTGAAGATAGTAGTCAGCCCGTATACGTAGGGAAAAACATCACACACCACATCTGTAGTATCTCCACAACTTGTAGGTACCCAACTGATATTGAATGCTCGACATCGAGTATGAATGAGTAGGAAGGAACCGAAGATATTAGCTTCAACCAAAATTAATTGGTACGATAAGGAATCAAGAAAATGAAGTTGTCCTAACATCCTTGTGGCCTCTCGAAGATACGTATAGACGTCTCCAAATTAATCCGCAAGACTCTAATATACTTACTCATGACTCGTGAGACCTAAGTGAACCTAGTTCTCTGATACTATGTTGTCACGACCCATTTTCCATCATAGGCTGTGATGGCACCCAATGCAGTCGTTACGCAAACCAACAATTAAATTAATGCGCCGATAGATAGTTCATTTCACACCTGGAAACAAATAATGAAATAAATAAGTGGATTCATTTCATTTTCATAGAAAAGTACCGATATTATCTTAAATGATCGAACGTTGTCGAAACATAAATCTGAACATCATACAAAAATGCAACCAAGAACAAAATCTAAATCCGCAAAGCTCGAAGTCACAAGTGCATGAGCATCTACTAGAATATATACTACTACTACTGTCTGGATAGAAAATAGATAGAATATAGTAAGTGAATGGGAAAAGGACTTTGTGTGTTACAGGTCATAATATGTAATGCATCCCACCATAAAGTCTCCTCCGCTGCTGCGTTTACGTGCCAAGATGACCATCGAATGTACATGTCTTAGTACCTGCACAATTAGTGCAGAATTATAGTATGAGTACGTAAATCAACCTATACCAAGTAAGTATCTAGTCTAACCTCGAAGAAGTATTGACGAGGATTCGACATTGACACTTACAAGTGGTCCAATAATCAAAGTACAATAAAGGTACACAAGTATGAAGCATGACAAGTAAAATCAATGAAAATAGATATATGTGCATAACATGATCCTCAACAGAAAGGTAAATACAAAATCCTCAAATAATGAATACTACCTCGAATGGAATATATAAAAGATCAATACCAAGTAAAATGTCATATATCAAGTCAGAAAGACTCATAGGTATGTTGATTCCTTATCGAATATTATGCATGATTCTGCCAAGGCGAACAACTCAATCCCATAAGAGTGATGGTACAATATCATGTCGTGGTTGTATGGCCTGATCCCATAATAATAGTGTAAACAACGGAGGTCATACGACCTGATCCATAGATGCATCTCATAATACTGCCGAGGCGAATGGCCTGATCCCATAATGGTACTGCTGAGGCGTTCATCTCGATCCCATAGGAATAGTGAAAATTTGATGGGTCACTGTCCCCATTCACGAGTATATGTGTGAGTTATGAAATTCAAAAAAAAATGGACATATACGTACAACGTGGAGAAATTCGTAAAAGGAAGTATAATTTCTACGACTAATCAGGTAGCGCATCAAGCATCTAAAATAGCAAAGTTCGATATTCTATGCAAGTCTAGTAATAAGATAAATTATAACTTAAAGCATTTAAACAGGCAGGAATAATTCAAGTAATACAATTAAAACATGGTGTGAGTCTAAGTCTACCCAAACATGATCAAGAATCTAGTATACTGTTGATACCCAATTTTTTCCTATGTATTTCTATAAAAAAATACTTTCAAAATAACATATATATGCATACATAAGCATGCCCAAGTGTTTTGGTATTTTTTCCAAATTTTTAAAGACTTTTAAAACCAATTTATTGTCTATTTTAGCAGCGCAAAATTTAGTAATTATTCCCAAAATTATCATTTTGGTGAATAATTTACTTATTTCTCATATTTACACCAAAATATAATTAAGGTGATTTTTTTCCTATTTTTACAAATTTATTTGGTATTTAAAAGCTAAATTGCATGTAATTACAATTATAGCCTATTTTACAATTAACAACATTTCATAATTATTAAATTATTTCCAATATTTTTAAATTAATACGTATACTTTATTAATTAGTTCAGTGCTTTTAATTTTAAAAAAAAATCATTTTGACTATTTTATATAAAATAAAAAGGGAAAACTAGCTATTTAATATTTAGCCTCATTTCATTGCAATTATAGCCCATTCGGATTTCAATTTTAGCCCTCAATTTACCCAGTCCTAACCCCAATTGGACCGACCCATATTTTCAATTAATCAACCCGGCCCAGCTCCGATTTAATCGGAGTCGTTGATAAAATGAGATCAACGGCCCAGATTTGATTTCCTTAATTAAAATCCAATTACCCCCCCCCAGGACCCTCATTTCTGAGACGGTCTCTCTCTCTCTCTCTATATTGACTCTCCCTCTCCCTTCTCTCTATAACCTTGTGGTTCTCTTCTTCTCCGATGAACCCACCGCCTCTCCGGCTACCTACAGCCTCACCTCTTTCGATCATCAGTCACCGTGAAGCCTTACCTCAATGATTCCCTCAATATTTGAGACCCCATGATCCTCCACCATGCGAGATGGTCACTAAAAGCTTTGCCTGGTTTGTCTCCGGCCGTCCTCCGATGGGTTTTGTTCGATGGTGCTATGAACACCATTATTGCTGAGTTTCATAGCCAGGTTTCTCTCACTTCTCACTGGTTTCTTATGAAACCCTAATCTGTACCCAACCTCTTAAATCTCTATAGTTTTTACGATTTTTTAACTCACACCTTGGTATTTTACACTATTCTCTACTCGATCTTTACGATTGTTCAAATTTTAAAACGTTTTGTTCCCCTTTTGAAACTAGGGTTTCTGAACCCCTTTTCAAAATCACTTTATTTTCTAATTTTGAGTACTGACTCATGATTCTCAGTACTATTTTTCAAATGTTTGGCTTAAGTTTGATGAAACCCTAACTTTGTATGATTTTGTTTGCATTATTTGCATGTTTGTGTGTTCTTTTGGGTTCTTCTCTGAGTTCCATGCTCTTTGCTTTAATCTCGTTGTTAGTGTTTCATTCCCCTACCATTCTGTGTTCTTCGCTTAAAGCTTCTCTGATTGCTTACACGAGGATTTTATACTGATTATCCGAGCCCTCTTTGAGACTGTGATACTTGCTTTGAAACTGTGATTCTGCATATTTTCCCTATAGTTTGAATTGCTTCCTTAAATTGCGGGATACTCGCCTCGATTAATACCGATTTCCTAGGTCTTCAATCTCGTTCATTATTTTGAAAATTATTTTCCTGAATTACAGCGGTATTTTGCCCTATATATGTGCACAAATTTGTTAATTGATTTGCCTGACCTTTTTCCCTAATTAGAGTGTCATGTACCTAGTCTTTATTGAATACTATATGTTACTCTGTTTTCTTATGCGATTATACCCTACTTTGTGATTTCTTTCCTGTTAAATGATTGATTTTTACTGTTTGATTTGAATTCCTTAATTAAAGGGAAGTCCATATACTAATTTGATTGTGATTGATGCCAGTTCCTTAGTTAAGGGACTGTTGCCTTATTGATTACTCGTATTCAGTACTATAAATACTCCCCATTCTCTTTTGCAAACACACAACAGGCTTCTGACTTACACACACCACTAAATACTTTCAAAATCTGCATTCGCTCTTGCTCTCTTGCTCTATTGTTGTTCTCTGCTCCTGCTTATTATCCGCTGGCTGAAAGCCAAGGCCAATATAGTGTTACTACTTTGTCTTTGTATCATGCTTTTGCTCTCTTACTGGTATGTCTTCTATTTGATTTACAGTTTCCAAAATAACATGTGTTTTATGTGTATTACACTTCCTCTTGTTTCTTTTATGCTTCTACTTATGGTTCTGCTGTTCTCATTACAACTAGCATGCCTCTGTGTAAGTTCATTGATGTGAGCATGTCTACTGCTTCCCTTATTTGTTTTAATGCATGTTCTTCCTTACCCCTAACCCCAGTACATTATCAGCATGTAACCCTGAACCTTTTTGGGATGAAATATGTTGTGACTGTTTAAGTTCTGAAATGCTTTTCTCTGATGTCTATGTATGTGCAATTGTGCTCTTACATGTGAACTACTTGTCCCCATGTCCCCTATCCCCTGTTTGTGTTTGTTTCCCTGAACTATGTGTGATATTTTGTTCTGAGATTGTCTTACTCATCTTCTTACAAAAACTGTCACACTCCTATATTGTTTTTCTTTCAAGAACTGATTCTATATGGATCATTTTTCAAAAACTGTTTTCTCCTCCCAACTAAATTTCTTAAAAAACTCTATCACACACTCTCACTACTCTTAGAAAATAGGTTCTGCCTCCTTTCGTGTAAGCATTTGCCCACTAAAATTTGATGCACAAAGCTGGTAATTCCACACTGTACTTGTCCAACATTTTTTGGGTAAATGTTTGGTGCTGGTATTGGCTAGGGACCCAGTGGGGCCCTAGGGAGCTTTGCCGCACCCAGACCATGGTTGTGAAACTCGAAAGATGTGAGATTAGAAGATTGGGCCTAGTTGAAGGCTCCCTATAGAATAACTTCTTATTTTTCTTTATTATTGTAATTCAGCTATCATAGTTTGTAATAACTTGTAAACAACTGATTGGGGTTATAGTGAAATTGGGAGGGGTTATGCATGCTTAGTTTAAATAATGGGTAGAAAACATGCTTATAGGACTTTACTCACTTATTTGTGCAATAAATATCCTGTATAGGACATGCATCTCATACAATTAGAGATCCTGTTTTTAGGCACTTTACTTTCAGCAAGTTATCATACTCATTTCGTAATCATGATCCGTTAATAACCAACAAGTAATTGTCATAAAACTACTGCTGCATTCTCACTGGCATTTAGAGACCATGTTCTAGGACTTTTGTGTGCATTAGACACCATGTTACTTAGGTTTTTATTTTGTCCAAGTTGCAATTAGTTGAACGCCTCACCAGTATGGTTTAAACCGTTAATACAAGCTTGGTTAACTGCGTCCTGTTGAAACTAGGATTAAATATGCATGTCCACCCTTTAAGATAATTAGGCAATGCGTACAATGCCTAGACAAACTTTAGGCCTAATAAGAATCAATTAATCATGTTCTTATCAGTTTAGGATTAACCAGCTTTTGTTTAATTTGAATTCTGCCCCTTTCATTCCTGTTGTGACTCTCTGAAATTCACTCTTTTACTTAAAATCCACCTCTATCTGGAAGTAATTTTTTTTTTTGAAAGCACATATCTACTCTCACTGATTTTTCTGATTCTTGCTCTATTAAGTTTTCAAACTGTTGGGCTACCTTTTCTACCCAGAATCGTGTTGCTTTGATTTAAACTACTGTATTTTCAAGTCTTTACCTTTTCAAACCAGGTTTTAACAGTTCCCTATTCCTTAAAACTTTTATCCTTGAGACCTTAAATGTGTTAGAGACGTGCTAATACATGTTTAATTGTGGAGGGATATGTGAGCCTTTATTTGTCTTTGTATGCTCCCTTATGTGCGGTCTTATTTGTTATGTATGTCGCCTAGCACTTTATCCTTTAAACCTGAGGGTTCAGCCTACTCCTTACCCTGTAGGATTAGTAGTCTCAATGCCTCCGAGACTGATAGGATTGGGGCTGGTAATAGCATGTAATAAGTAACGATACCATTCCGTGCTTTAATACCTTAATGGGGTAGGAAGGGTAGAATATGGATATGATGACCGGTGCGTTAATATCACGTGCGACCCCTCTTTTGAGGAGTGATTGCTGGATATTGCATTGAAGTGATCCATATTAATCATAAACCTAAAACCCCCTTCCCTTTATTTGCTTTCATCTCTTCTTGTAAAACTCTTCAAATTCCTTTTTCATAAATTTCTGCCCTCTCCACTTGCCTTCAAAAGTTTTCAACCTAATTACAATGTTATATGCGAGTCCTTATTTGAGCCTTGATTGTTTACTTGTAAAGTCACAATTGTAGCATGGCCGAGAACCACACTTGTGGATCCTGAGGGGTGCCTAACACCTTCCCCTCGGGATACTTTCTAGCCCTTACCCTAATCTCTGGTCTCTTCATCTCAAATTCTTTCTTAAAGTGTCCTAATGCACTATAATCATTAGGTGGCGACTCTTCAACTTCTAAACCCAATTCTCGAAAGGGAATAGAGTTGTCCTCCCAATGTCGTATACCCGATTTCGACACTCGTAGAAAAAGGGGGCGTCTACATATACGCACAAACACTTGTCACCTCATATGTGCGTAGCTCCCAGAACACGTAGCACGTAACAAATATGGTACCTAGCGGGTAAATTCCCTCTTATAATGTTAGACAGGAGAGTTACCTTACTCAGAAATTTGATAATCGTCTCCAACACCTCTCTAACGCCTTGAACCAGTGCAAAACAATCTGAAACTAGTCAAAGAATGTGCAAACCAATCAAAATATACTCAAAGACTCGTAATTTAACAATTAGAAACAATTCCAAACTCCAAACGAAAAGTCAAAAAGCAAACCCCCAGGCCCACGCTCCCGAATTCGAAAATTTTCTAAGATAAATATTACCCATAACACCACGAACTCAAATATATAAATTATTCCTAATTTCATGTCCAATTTCATAGTCAAAACTCAAAGATATCATTTCTAGGTTTTCTTTCAAAATCCCACAACCCACTAATTTTTATATTTAAATCTTCATATAATCCATGTATTTAACTCACAACAAGTAGGAATAACTTACGTTATTATAAATGGCAAAAATAGTCTTTAAGAATCATCCTAAATTGCCCTACTTGTGCTCCAAGAACATAAAATTGAAGAAATAAACTCAAAATCCCAAAATTGGATGTTTAATACCCCTTTCAGGCCTTGTTAGTCCTGATTGCGGCACTAGTTGTCACGCCCCCTTTTCTTCCTCCGCGGAGAAAGGTCCGGGTTTCGACATTCACGGGGTGTAATGACTCGTTTCCTTTTGGGAATTGGGTATTTGAAGAGTCGCCACTTAATGAATTATGGTGCGTTAGGGCACCTAGAGTAATTAACTCTTGGGTTGGTTTACATTACCAGATATTATGGTAAGGGCTCGAGATAACCTCGAGGGGAAGGTGTTAGGCACCCCTCTTGGTCCACAACTATGGGTCCCGATCGAACTTATCTTTACAAATTAGTCCATACAAATCAAATAAGTACAGCACGTTTGAACAAGTCAAGTAGTGAAATAAAGGTTGAATAAATTATAAAGAAAAATTTTAAACAAGGAGAAGGTTTGGGGTAAAGAGGGGTCCTAGGTTTATCCTATAGTATCACCCCACGCAATGCCCGGTAAACACTCCTCAACGAGGGGCTACATGTGACATTAACACGTAGTCATCATATCTCATGTCTACCCTTCCCATCCCTTTATTGGTCATGCAAAGCGAGTGTTGGTCATTGATTCCTATTGCGTATTGATACCCGTCCCTTCTTAATAGTCTCGGAGGGAGTTAGTACTTCTACTTATAGGTAGTTCTAGACATACCTGTAAGGTTTTAAAGGCAAAAATCTAAGGCGACAGTCAAAGAAAAACATTTAGAACTTTCACATAAACGGAGCAAATAAAGGCTCACAGTTTCCTCGGCAAACAAGCATACATGCAGCATGACTCAACCACAGGTAAGGTCTTAAGTAATCAAAGTCCTAAAGAAGGATTTCTAAGTGATTATGCAGAAATAAACTACTTTCAGATACAGAAGTCGCAACCTATTAGTTGCCTAGGATCTCTTTTAAAAGCCCATTAGAATCCAGAGATGTTGAGTGACAGAAACAGCTTCAGAGAAATGCAAGTTTTGAAAATGCCCTAAGGCTTGCCTATATGCAGGACTGACATTTATGTTAGTGCAGAAACAAACAAGTGTTCAAAATAAACCTTTCAATACCTATAGGCAGGATATCTAATGGGATTAAAGCAATTATGAAAGGACGAGTTTTAGAGAAATGTTGACATTTATTAATACTGGTTTTAAGAAACAAACTAGGTGAAAGGAAATCGACTCATTAGACCAATTAGATTATCAGACATAACTACGAGTAGAAGTCCCTATAGGCATGGTATCTAGGCGTATTACTGGTTTTAGGCAATTTGCAGTAACGTGTGAAAAACTTACTGAATCGGAATTATGTCCTATAGGCATGGTACTATACTTGAGTTGATTTAAAACATGATGGTTTGAAACCTAGAAACATGATTTCTAACATGACAAATGTAGGATTTATGAACATGGTATATATCTGATGCAAATGACATTAAAAGTGAAGACCTATAGGTATGATGTCTATTATGTGAAATGAAATCAGATTTAACAAGAGTCGCACCCTATGAACATGTTTTCCATTGAGTAAAGCATGCATATTTGAAATTAAAATCCTAAGAGCAGGATTTCTACCCATATTACCCCACAAAGCATACATCTACCCACCTCTTTTACTAAATTACCCCGGATATCTGTTTACAAAATATTACAAGCCAACAAATGAATTACATAAGGGAAATAGAAAATCAAGAAGCTATTCTATAGAGAGCCTACAATCAGGCCCAAGTTTTCCAAAGCCTCCAATGGTCTTTCAAACCTCATTTCCATAGACAAATCAGAGTCTAGGTGTGCATCAAAGTTCCCTAAAGGCCTCAAGTACCCCGGGCAATGCTTACACCTAGACTTAATAGCCAAGTATTGAACCAATGCAGTGTGGAAAGCCAGCCTCAGTATGCCAGGGTTCCAAGGGTTCTCAAGAGGATCCCAAGGCAGTACACATACTAGAGGGGGCAAAACTTATTAACTAGGAGTAGAGTGAAAGTGCAGGACACATGTTTGAAAGAAGTTTATTAATGACTGGACTGAAAGGTCTGTTTTGAAAGAAATTAGTAACAGAGATTGTTGAAAGAAGTTGGAATAGTAAACAGAGTTCAAACACTTCAGGATAAGAACACACACAGCAAGCTCACAGAAGATGAATGAATCACACAGGGATTAAGGGGTTTGGGGATACACATACATTGACTGCAGATACATGATCCCAGCAGGAGTATTAGGACTGGTATGGACATGCTCAGAGATAGTTTGACACTGGCATAATCACAAATCGGTCATAAACACATAGAGGGGAGTAGGGATTTGGGATTCACAAAGTGTAAGTGCCCAATATGTAAAAGGATACAATTGTCCAGACATGCTTGAACCATAAAAGGGAATGCATGAATAAGAGGGGGATCCATACTAGCATGCTAACTACAAACTTCACAACAAAACCACAAGTAAAAGCAGGCTAGAAATAAAAGAAACTGAAACAAGAAGAGAAACATGTTGTTGTTGTGACTGTAAATTAAACTAGGGCATACTAGTGAAGATAGGAGTAGGTAGAATAGAAGAACCAAAGAGCACAGATGATTAGCCGGCTTGCAGCCAGCTAGTAGTAGAATAACACAAAGATTTTGAGTAAGAGAGGGGTTTTTGGAAGCCAAGTCTGTGTTGTTTTTGAAAACTTAGAGAATTTATAGTTGAAAGTAGGTAGTAGAATAAGGTAAAAATCATAGTAGTATACTAATTTAATAACTCAGAATCAATCACTTCAGAGAATCAAGGAAGTACTTCCTTGACTTAAGGGGGTCAAGGCCAAACGGGAAGATTCAGTACCATATACGGGGGAAAGGAGGAATCAGTGTATAATTAAACAAGGAAAGGAGCCAGAGTCCATTAGGTATAAACTAGACAATTAGGACCAAATTCAGAAAGATCCAATTAAGGAAAGGCTAAGTAAAACAAAGTACCATGGTAAATAAGGCAATAAAATCAGTTAATTCAAACAGACGAGTAGAATTCTAGGACTTTGAAGGAAAAACTTTCAAATTACCAAAAGTTAAGGAAAATGAGAATCAATCATGGGGAGTCATGATTCTGCATACCTCAACATATAAATAGAGACGATTGAACAAAAGTAGCAAACAAACAAGGTCGATTATATAGGCAGAAAGAAACAAGAGATGAGCAAACACAGTCATGTAGAAGTGATGTAAGTAGGCTAGAGATTCAGCAGAACATATTCGAAGCATGGTGACCACGAGAGATTAATCAAGACCAAGGCAAAGAAAATCATGCTAAGACATAGAGCCAGGGCAAAGAGAGTCATGCTAACCACGGGACCAAAAATGAAGAAAATCATGGTAACATACAGAAGCAGAGTAAAGAAAACAAAGCTAACACACAGAAACAAATAAAGAAATCATGCCAACTCAGAGAAATAAGTAAAGAAAATATTTAAAAGAAAATTAGGGTTTTTTAACAGAGTTGAGCAGTAAGAACATAAAATCGGTCAAGATAAACAAGGAAAAAGGTTTAACCATAAAGAATCGGTCGAAAAAGGTATAGAAAAAACTCCGAAAAACTCTAGTTTTCAAAGGGAGTAAAAACGGTTTAGAGTAGAAGATCTTTCAGAAGAAAGCTCGAGAATAAGCAAATCATAGAAGGAAAGAGGCTTAAAGCATAAAAATAACATAGATCTGAGAGATTCAGGAGGGAGTCTGGGTTTCAAAAGGAAACCCAAGTAAAAAAATTGAAAGAACTTGTTGTAACTTCACCGATCGTGACATATAAGGTGTGATTTTGCAAAAAATCACACCGAAGAACCCATAAGTGACAGAAACAGAAACCCTAGGTCCAAATCGACATGGCGTAGGATCCTTGAAGGCCTTAGAGATGATGAGCAGGGTGATGAGAGACCCATTGGAGGCTTGGGTTGAAAAAGATAGTCGTCGGAGATGGCCGGAGATGGAGGGGAGTGGAGGAGTCTAGGGTTAGGTTTGAGAGAAGAGTGGAGATGGGAGAGCATCTAAAGACGGCGCCTTTGAAAAAATGAATTAAGGTTGTGGTTGTTTGGAAATTAAAAAGGAAAGGGGAAATAAGGGTCGTTGATCTAAAAGATCAACGGCCAGAATTTATGATGGCATGGGTTGGGTAAGAATAGTTGGGGCCTGGGTCGGGTTAATTTATTAGGAGCTTGGTCTAGAAATTGGGGTCCGATTTGGCTATAATTGAAAGCCAAATTTGGCTGTTATTTAAATAGCCAATTTTCCCCTATTTATTTTTTTAAAAATAATAGGTAACTTGTGAAAAAATAAATTAAGGTACCTAAATGATTTAAAATACATAATTAATAATTTAAAAATACAGGATCCAATTTTATGCATATAAAACATAATTAAATTTTAAAATGGGCTAACATTGCAATTATACGCAATTTAGCTTTAAAAATACTAAATGCAATTGTAAAAAATATATAAAAATTACCTTAGCCATATTTTGGCATAAATATAGAAATTCAATAGATGAATTATCAAAACAATAATTGTGGATGTAATTATTGGGATTTTATGGATAAAATGGGAGAAAATAAATCAATTAAAACCCTTAAAATTATGGAAAAAATAATAAAAACCTTGGGCATGCATATATATGCATATATATGCTATTTTGAAGGTATTTATGCATATTTAAAAATATATAGGGAAAAATGGGTATCAACACTAGCCATGCAATCGCGTTTAACAAATGTTCAGCATCATTTTCTTCATCGTGATCAGGCCAAGAAGCCCTGCGATCGCGATATACAAATTATATTTTCCTTTATATTGACATCCTTCGACATAATAGTCATAAATTTTTGTAATAAATTCAAAATGACAAATGGTTTGACTCTCTAAAAACTAGATTCAAAGGGCTACAACTTTTGTTTTTGTATCATTCCCAAATTCCTTATACATTGCAAGATATAAACTTCCAAAGTCAGACCACTGATAATAGAAATTCCTTCTACACCATCACGGCCTACCTTCCGCGATCGCGATTCACAAGGCCTGAAATGCACTTTACACTTCGAGATCATGGACCAGGCCTCCGCAATCGTGATTCACACCGCTGTGATCAGTTATCAGCAACTCAAAAGGCCTAAAAGTGATCCAAAACTCACCTGAGGCTCGAGGAACCTCGTCCAATCAATCTACCAAGTTTATATACCCTATGTAAACTTTTCCAAATACTCAAAACACAAATTACAACATCGAAACCAAGAACTAAATATCAAACTCAATTTCTTAAACTCTCTTAACTTTCGAATGTTCATGCTTCGTCGAACGCATCCGAATAACACTTAGACAATCCAGATTAGGACCAATCTTCACACATAAGTTTCGATCAACTAAATGTACCTATCCAAGGTCTTAGAACACTACCCGGAATCCGATAACACTAAAGTCCACTCCAAGTCAAACTTAGCAAATTCAAAAACCTTCAAAATGCAAACTCCAACAATAAGCATCGAATCGCTCCCGGATCACTCGATACTTAACTTGACATACTCCCAAGTTCGAAAATATCTTATGAACCTAGAGGAACCTTCAAAGCCTGATACGGAGGTCGTTTACCCAAAAGTCAAATCCCGGTTAACTCTTCCAACTTAAGGTTTTCGAGTTGAAAATTATTCATCCAAATTAACTCTGAACCTTTTGAAAATCAAAACCAACCACATATGCGAGTCATAATGCATAATGTGAAGCTACTTCAAATCTCAAACCGCCAGACGAAGTGCTAAAGATCAAAATGACTGGTCGAGTAATTATACAAGGACTAAACAAACCACTAGTCACCTTAACCCCAGTTTTACATCACAAGTTCACTGAGGAAGTAGCCCTCTACACCGGGAAAGGGAAGGCACAGATGACAGAAACTCCAACACACCCACATTTGCTAATGAATTACATAATATGGAATATTAGGGGGGACAATGTGAAGTTTCACAGGCACTGTACAACGATGGTACAACTGCACAAGCCTATGATATGATCCTACTTGAGACCAGAATGGCCGACCACAAGTAGCTAGCAGAGGAGCTACAATTTGATTTCCACATTCAATTCTTAGTTGTTGAGGTATTGTCATCATGTGGAAAAAAGATGCTCTTCAGATCGAGGAAGTTTTCACTACTCTTCAAGGTATTTATGTCATGGTTAAGGTAAAACCCTCTCCTAACTCATGACTCTTTTTTGTGCTTTGAACTGCTTAACCGATATCTCTAGAAGTTTTAATGGTAGTTGGTTCATATGAGGGGTTACTTTAATGAGGTCCTCAATGATAGGGACAAGTTTGGTGGCAACAATAGTAATACTAGCACAAGCAACCTATTTTGGACGAAAAAGATGCACTTAGTACGATGGAGACTGTCACAAAGCCTAAAAGTAAAGGTGCCTTAGTATTCAAAAAGCTGAGTGTAAAAATAAAGTCTTGCATGTTGGGCTGGCTTGGAGGTTTTTATAGGGTCCCTAAATAAAAATAACAAATGAAAAAGAGAAAAAAACGTGATTGGATAAGAGAAAGGCAAAGGTAGGCGCCTACATTTCTGATGCAATTTGCAAATCCAATTTGCAATTGCAAGTTGTCAAAGCATGCCATGATTGACTAAACAAACTTTCAAAGCATGTCATGATTGACTGAAAACAAGGAAACTTTTCCTATAAATAGCATCCTCGTTTCTTCATTTGAATGACACCAAAATAAGAGAGAAACAATAGAAGTTAGAGAGAGTAATCCACAGATTGTTGTCTGTGAGATAACTAGTGAGTGGTAATAATATTATAGTGAAGTGTTTTATATGAAGAGTGTTATTTCTTTCAAAGTTGTAGTAGTCTCTTGACACTACTGAGTTGTAATATTATAGTGGTAATATTACTACACTCGGATATTGTATTTTATCCCGCTAAAATATTTGGTGTCATTGTTACTCTCTTGTGTTATTATTATTTGCTGTGGATATTATTCCTGGGCAGAATTATTTATTTTATCCCAACAACGTGGTATTAGAGCCATGGCAAATAATGGTCCGCTATCTTTTCAGTACCCCCGTCTGACAAAAGATAATTATGAGAAATGGTGTCTACGTATGAAAGTCATCATTGGCTCTCATGATGTATGGGAAATCGTAGATAGAGGGTAGGCAAAACCCGATAATGATGAAGCTCTGCCCCAAAATGAAAAAGAGGTCTTGGAAAAGACAACGAAGAAGGATCAACAAGCCCTCACGCTCATCCACCAATGTTTGGATGATGCCATGTTTGAGAAGGTGGCAGATGCTACCACCTCGAAGGAAGCTTGGGAGATTTTACAAAATTCTCTTCAAGGAGTTGACAAGGTGAAAAAGGTAAAACTTCAAACTCTAAGGGCTGATTTTGAATTTTTAAAAATGAAAGAATTCGAATGCATCTTGGATTATTTTTCAAAAGTGAAGGCTGTTGTAAATCAACTAAGAAGATACGGGGAGGACATAGAAGATGTCCGTGTGGTAGAAAAGATCCTTCGCACTGTAACACCTAAATTTGATTTTGTGGTGTGTGCTATTGAGGAATCTAAAGATTTAGACTCTATGATGGTGGAGCAATTGGAAGGTTCTTTACAGGCCCACGAAGAAAAGATCAAAAGGAGACAAGAAGTGTCATCGAAGCAACTTCTTAAAACTCAGGCATCCTTCAAGGATTATGGAGGTGAAACAAGCTATCGAGGAAACGGACGAGGACGAGGACGAGGCCGAGGTCGAGGAGGTCATGGAAGAGGAAGAAGTAATGGTAACAACTTAAACAATGAAGTTAAAATCCACCAAACATTCAGAGGTCGTGGTTGTGGACAAAGAGGAGGAAGAGGACGTGGATACTACCAAGAAAATAATGGACAAAGGTATGACAAATCAAAAATTGAATGTTATAATTGTCATAAATTTGGCCATTACTCTTGGGAATGTCGTAGCAATGTTGAAGAAAAGGCTAACATTGTTGATGACAAGAAAGAAGAAAATGAGTCAACGTTGTTGATGGCACTCAAGGAAGAAGACAGAGATGATTGCAACTCGTGGTATTTGGACAATGGAGCAAGCAATCATATGTGTGGATGCAAAGAGAAGTTTGTGGAGATCAATAAAACAGTGAGAGGTAATGTATCCTTTGGAGTACCTCAAAGGTTCAAATCGAAGGGATAGGTACGATTCTGATCTCCTGTAAAGATGGTAGTCACAAGTTAATTTAAGATGTTTATTATGTGCCAAAATTAAAAGGTAATATTTTAAGTTTGGGCCAACTTCTTGAAAAGGAATATGACATCCACATGAAAAATATGCATCTTTGGCTTAGAGATTCAAATGGAATTCTAATTGCTAAAGTGCATATGGCAAAGAATAGATTGTTTTCTCTGAATCTTAAAATAATTGATGCAAAGTGTTTGAAGGCTAATGTACAAGATGAATCATGGTATTGGCACATGCGATTTGGGCACTTAAATTTTGAAGCGCTAAAATCAATGGGAGAAAAGAACATGGTGCATGGGATACCATCAATTAACCATCCCAATCAATTGTGTGAAGCTTGTCTTCTTGGAAAGCATGCAAGGAGGAGTTTTCCAAAGGAGGCCATGTCAAGATCAACCAAGCCGCTCCAGCTTGTCCACACTGATGTGTGTGGACCAATCAATCCATCTTCTTTTGGTAAAAGAAAATACTTTCTGCTTTTCATTGATGACTTTAGTAGAAAGACTTTGGTTTATTTCTTGAACCAAAAATCTGAAGCTTTTGCTGCTTTTAAAAATTTCAAAGTACTTGTGGAGAAAGAAAGTGGCTATGAAATTATCTCTAAGGTCCGATAGAGGAGGCGAATTCACCTCAAACGAATTTAATGACTTCTGTCAACTTCATGGAATTCGTCGCCCTCTAACGGTACCTTATTCACCTCAACAAAATGGTGTTGCAGAGAGAAAGAATCGAACGATTCTTAATATGTCTAGATGTATGTTGAAAGCTAAAAGTATGCTTAAGGAATTTTGGGCCGAAGCTGTTTCTTGTGCAGTTTATTTGAATAACAGGTCTCCAATAAGAAATGTTAGAGATCAAACCCCTCAAGAAGCATGGAGTGGAATAAAACCAAATGTCAAGCACTTGAGAATCTTTGGGAGCATAGCCTATGCTCATGTGCCACATCAAGGGAGAGCAAAGCTTGATGATCGAAGTGTCAAGCATGTGTTTGTTGGCTATGATACGAGTTCAAAAGGCTACAAGCTATACAACCCAACAGCGGTAAGGTGGTGGTAAGTCGTGATGTTGAATTTGATGAAGAACTGGCATGGAATTGGGAAGCCGAGGAAGAAACTTCATATGATTTTCTTCCATACTTTGGTGATGAAGAAGAACCGGCAACCGTGAAACCTGTGCAGGACACAACTCCACCTTCTTCTCCAACAAATGTTGCATCTCCCTCTTCTCAAGAAGGTTCAAATGAATAGCCGCAAAAGACAAGGAGCATTCAAGAGCTCTATGAGGACACAGAAGAAGTTACTAATTTTGATTTTTCATGTTGTCTCTTTGCTGAGAGTGAACCAATGAACTTTGATGAAGCTATTACAAACAAAAGGTGGAGACAAGCCATGGAGGAGGAGATTGAGTCAATAGAGAAGAACAACACTTGGGAGTTAACAACTCTTCCCAAGGGTCATCGAGCAATTGGAGTGAAATGGGTATACAAGACAAAGAAGAATGCTGATGGAGATGTGGAGAGATACAAGGCACGACTTGTGGCTAAAGGCTACAAGAAAAGGCAAGGCATTGACTATGAAGAAGTCTATGCACCTGTTGCCCACATGGAGACTATACATTTGTTGATCTCTTTGGCGGCGCAAATAAAGTGGAAAATTCATCAACTAGATGTCAAGTCAGCCTTTTTGAATGGCTATCTTGAAGAAGAAGTCTATGTTGAACAACCATTAGGCTTCGTGGTCAAAAACCATGAAGATAAAGTGTTGCGGTTGAAGAAAGCTTTATATGGATTAAAGCAAGCCCCACGAGCGTGGAATAGTTGCATCAACAAGTATTTTCAAGAAAATGGGTTTACTCATTGTCTCCATGAATATGCTCTTTACCTTAAAGTTCATACTAGTGGAGATATCTTAATTGTTTGTCTTTATGTTGATGATCTTATTTTCACGGGTAATAACCCAAGTTTGTTTGAAGCTTTCAAGAAAGATATGTCCTGTGAGTTCGAGATAACAGACGTAGGGCCCATGTCATATTACCTGGGCCTAGAAGTGAAGCAGATGGAGGATGAAATTTTTATCTCTCAAGAAAGCTATACAAATGAGATATTGAAGAAGTTCAACATGCTCGATTGCAACCCCATGAACACACCGATGGAAAGTGGGACAAAATTGTCCAAGTTTGATGAAGGAGAAAAAGTGGATCTCACATTCTTCAAAAGTCTTGTGGGAAGTTTGAGGTACTTGACTTGTACCAGACCAAATATACTTTTTTCAGTTGGAGTAGTAAGTCGCTTCAAGGAGGCTCCTACCTCTACTCACTTGAAGGTCACTAGAAGAATTCTTCGTTACCTAAAAGGTACGATCGATTTTAGGTTATTTTATTCTGTTTCTAATGATTTCAACCTTGTGGGATTTTATGATAGTGATTATGCGGGAGATATTGATGATAGAAAAAGTACAACTGGTTTTGTATTTTTCTTGGATGATTCTGTTATTTCTTGGAGTTTAAAGAAACAGTCCATTGTTACTCTCTCGACTTGTGAAGCCGAATATATAGCATAAACATCATGTACCTGTCATGCTATTTGGCTAAGGAGATTATTAAAGGAGCTCAATTTGCCACAAATGGAAGCTACAGAGATTTGTATTGATAACAAATCTGCACAGGCACTCGCCAAGAATCCGGTATATCATGATCGAAGCAAGCATATAGATACAAGGTATCATTTCATCAGAGAGTGCATTGCCAAGAAGGAAGTCGGGCTCAAATATGTGAAGTCTCATGATCAAGTTGCAGATATCTTTACAAAGCCTCTTAAGTTTGAAGATTTTCAAAGATTGAGATCAAGACTTGGAATGAAGAAGAAAAATCAAAATTAAGGGAGAAATTTGTAGGGTCCCTAAATAAAAATAACAAATGAAAAAGAGAAAAAAACGTGATTGGATAAGAGAAAGGCAAAGGTAGGCGCCTACATTTCTGATGCAATTTGCAAATCCAATTTGCAATTGCAAGTTGTCAAAGCATGCCATGATTGACTGAAAACAAACTTTCAAAGCATGCCACGATTGACTGAAAACAAGGAAACGTTTCCTATAAATAGCAGCCTCGTTTCTTCATTTGAATGACACCAAAATAAGAGAGAAACAATAGAAGTTAGAGAGAGTAATCCATAGATTGTTGTCTGTGAGATAACTAGTGAGTGGTAGTAATATTGTAGTGAGATGTTTTATATAAAGAGTGTTATTTCTTTCAAAGTTGTAGTAGTCTCTTGACACTACTGAGTTGTAATATTATAGTGGTAATATTACTACACTCGGATATTGTATTTTATCCCGCTAAAATATTTGGTGTCATTGTTACTCTCTTGTGTTATTATTATTTGTTGTGGATATTATTCCTGGGCGGGATTATTTATTTTATCCCAACAGTTTTTTCATAAACCTCCCTCCCTCTAGACTAAAGCCCTGATATCAAAACACTGTAGTTACCCAAGAAATCCAAGTCCCCCATATGGCAGTGCATTCTCCAAATCTGGAATACTTGTAGAGTTGCTTCAAAATGTGCTATCCACAAAGGAGATAGCTTCAATTTCCTCAATGATAATTAGATCCCTAACACCAACTTCATTAGAAGCATGGTTGAGGGCCCCCTACCCCTACTGATCAATCCATTAAGGTTGCCACTGTTTACAATAATGGTAACTAGAATACATCCTCTTTGTCCATCACTCTTTCGAACAATGTCACCAACATCCTCAGGTCCAACTTCATTCTCACTGTTAGTAGTAAAGAGGATAAAATGATATGGGGGCTTACCAGCAATGATATTTTTAGCACTAGAGCAGCCTATCATTTAATTGACTCTAAAACCCTCTCTATTATAGGTACCTCCACTAAAAACTTCAACTGGATCTGGACCCTTCTAGTACCTAACAAGATCAAGACTTTCTTTTGGCTCCTCCACCATGAAAAACTTCCCCCTGGTGCATTCCTCTATAAAATTGCAGTCAATATTGACTCTATTTGTGGCTTTTGCTCTAACAATATTCAAACTATTACCCATATCTTCTTTGACTGTCCAAATGCTTAGCTTTTCAGGCATGGGCGAAGCTACATGTTGTAAAGGGCGGTCAATTGACCACCCTTCGTCGGAAAATTACACTGCATGTATAGGTAAAATATTAGATTTTAGAGGTATATAACACAAATTGAACACTCTTTCTCGGAAAATTTTTTCACTTCTTTCATGTTTGAACACCCTTGAGTAAATTTCTGGCTTTGCCACTGAATTTCAGGGATAGTTTAAGCCAATTTTGCACCAACAAGTGCTGCCACAATGATCTCATCTTCACTAGCCAAGTTTGGACTCATACATGGGACAAGTTAAAAGAAAAACCTTCAACAATAATTTGTCCTGGGAACTTCTGCTCCTTTTCAGCTTCTGGCATATATGGCTGACTAGAAACTACAATCTCTTTAGCAAAAAAAAAAAAAAGGACCCTACCTCAGCTACCAATACCATATCCACCTAATTTGGGAGGGGTTCGAGTTTAGCATAGAGGGGAAGTGTGGAAACACTATAGATCCTCCTAATTTGGGAGGGGTTTAAAAAAAAAAGACCCTACCTCAGCTACCAATACCCTACCGTTAGGTTCTGGGTTCGAGTCACCATGGAAGGGAAGTGTGGAAACACTATAGATCCTCCTAATTTGGGAGGGGTTTAAAAAAAAATACCATATCCAAAGCCACTAAATACCGTATTGTTTTTGGTAAAGAGGTAGCTGTTTGTAAAGTTACCATTAATGTTAAATAGGAGCCTCCTGAATGGGGTTACTATAATCTAAACACATATGGTGCAGCTCTAGGTAACCCAGGGAAAGGAGGCACTACTCGTGTCTTCAGGAACTCCAATGCTGACTGGTAATAGGATTTATGGTCAGCCTCCCACACACTTCTAACACTCATTCTGAATTAACAGCTCTAGTGCAGGGACTGCAAATAGCTGATGACAGGAACCCCACTCCACTGGAAATAGCTATTGGCTCAACTAAAGTTATCAGAATACTAAATTTGGGTAATGACATTTATGATCCTATTATCTCTGAGTGCAGGTTGCTGATTTAAAAGCTGGACAGGACAAGGATCAAGCACAGCTACATGAAACAGAATAGAGTAGCTAATCTTTTGGAAAAGGAAGGAGCCAAGAAGGAAGTTTTTTGGAGATTGACTGTGCTAGTAGTTCCTCCTGTATTTGCAAATAAAGCTTTTTTTGGCAAATATCTTAGGAACTACTTTTCCTAGACATGTTTTGGAATGTAATAGTGATAGCCTTCATACATTGGCTCAATATCCAAATTTGGCAGGGGATTATAATATGCCCCTTGATGTATCTATTCAAATAACCTGATTAGATATATAAATGCATCCTTTAAACCGAAAAAAAAAAAAAAAGTTTTAAATTTCTTACGCAAGAAAAGATGGTTCCATTTGTTACGAGATTTTATTTTATTTTATTTTATTACTAAGTCAGCATCTGACAATCATGCATTTTAACTAATATTAGAAAGGGAAGAAAACAAAAGAAGATAAAACCAATCCAGTATTTTCATGCTGATGGAAACTGTCAACGTTATTCGGCGAATCCGTTGTTCTGTTACTATTACATGACACGTTTTAGGCTCCCAAGGAATGTTAATTACTAATTCTAACAAAACATCCGGTGTTACACGTGCTAGATTTATTAGGAAACAAAATTATTGTACTGAGGAAAATCAGAACCCAACACCGCAACCAATAAGAAAACAAATGAACAACCTTTGTCAGAAAATGATTGAGCTGATAATGTTGTACGTAGTTACACTATAGTTAAAAACAACTTTTGTCAGAAACTGATTGAAGCAAAAATGGTGTACTAATTATTTAGTCTTGTAGTGAAGATTTCTTGTTTTCTTGAAGAGGTGACAGAATGAGTAAAGAAGAGATTGAGGAGAGCAGTGTAACAGAGGGATTATTGAGGAGAAATGGTAGTAGTGGAGGAAGTACTGGATCATTGAGGTGGGTTGATGGTAATGAATTAGTCGATCAAGATGTAGTGGTTGATAATAATGAGGAGATTAGAGAAAGTAATTATGGATCTGTTAGGAGAAGGCTTAAGAAACCAAAAAGAGTGGATTCTTTAGATGTTGAATCTATGCAGATTAAAGGAGCTCATGGTAGCCAACACAAACAGGTAATTTTACAAGATTTAACTTTTATGTCCGGACAATACAAAAATTTTTACTGAATAATTGTCGTTTATTCCATAATAACAGGTTAGTTTAGTTTTATCAAGTTTCCAATTAATGTTTATCATAGAGATTTACATCTAATTATATTGTAAGTGACTTGATTGCATAAATTTACACAAACTTAAACTCAATTTTTAGAAACATTTAACTTATACATTGACAGCCTAAAAGAACTTTTATACTATAAAGTATTTGAACTTGTTGTACGTAGTAGGTAATCCTTTTTTTCCAGGTTACTAATCCCACTTTTATGAACAGTAATTATCATTTAAAATTCTGAATAGTTTAAAATTTATCTTATACTTTTAATGTATAGAAGTTAAACGGCATCTCTGAGATTCTGTGCTGATATGGTTTCTTTAAAAGTTAAATGTCTTATGACCGTTTTGCCTTTCCTGTTGTGTTTCATTAGCTTATGGGTCTGTTTGATTAAATAAGTTAAATAAGCTTTTCTTATTGAGAGCACTGTGGACCAAGAAAATGTAGTCTAAATTATAGTATATGTCTTTGGAGAATGAGTAAGTTACCTTTTTTATAATCGTGGTGTCTGGTCAGTTTGCGAGCAATTAGACTAATTTCACGAGATACCTGCTACCTCTAAGCAGTAATAGGTACCAAATACTTCATCCACCAAGGTTTGGACAAATGTGAAGAAATCACCTAGTATGTTTGTCTTTGCTGGGATTTGAACCTGAGATCTTAGATTCTCAGCCTACTTCATTGACCACTAAGCTACCTTATGACAAGTCATTACCAAATTTCAAGTCTGAGATTTGCAGGAACAAATTCCTGTCCATTAATTTGGAAGAAATACCTTAGAAATTACATTAATCAGAAAAATATATACAAAAAGATGATCTTAAAGAACAACTTCAGAATTCCTTAATAAACCATTAGTCATGAAAAGGATCCTAGATAGACATAGAAATGCATGTGCTCTCCCTTTTGATTGTACCTGTTTCTAAAACTAGCATCATTTCTGATTACATTCTTGACTAATTTCTGTCACTTGTACAAAACAGGATGTGCCTCTTTTGGCTACTCTTGCTCTAGCATTTCAAACACTTGGTGTGGTATATGGTGACATGGGCACAAGCCCTTTATATGTTTTCTCAGATGTATTCAGCAAAGTCCACATCACTTCAGAAGTAGATGTCTTAGGGGCATTGTCAATTGTGTTTTACACAATTGCGCTCATTCCTCTAATGAAGTATGTATTCATAGTGCTTAAGGCCAATGACAATGGAGAAGGTATATATATAGGGCAGTTACCAAAAGTATCTTTTGTTCTCAACTTGTCATATGCTGAGATTCTAGTAGATAATGTTTTTTTTTATACATGGCAGGAGGAACTTTTGCACTGTATTCATTGATTTGCAGATATGCAAATGTCAATCTTCTTCAGAATCGTACGCCTGCTGATGAATGTATCTCAAGTTTTAAGCTCAAATTGCCCACTCCTGAGCTAGAAAGGGCTGTGTACATAAAGGAGATATTGGAACGTAAATCGTTGCTGAAAACACTTCTCTTATTGTTGGTTTTGATGGGAACGTCAATGATAATAGGGGATGGTATCTTGACTCCAGCAATAGCAGGTACTTTGTCTTAGTTTCATCATCTTGAAATGGATTGCAGAATTTACTTTTGTGTCGTTTGAATAGAAATTATATACAATATGGCTGTAAAAGTTTTTCTTTTTGGGCAGTTATGTCTGCTGTTAGTGGACTGCAGGGTAGGGTACCAGGATTTGATACAGGTGATTTTGCTTCTATGTTTAAAATGACTGCATTTGGCAACTTCTAAGAAGCTCAGATAATTTTGCTTTATTGAAAACATTAATATGATTGATATTGCATGCAGATGCTCTTGTCATAATTTCAATTATCATCCTTGGCGCATTATTCAGCATACAGAGATTTGGGTCAAATAAAGTTGGTTTCACTTTTGCTCCGGCCCTTGCGTTGTGGTTCTTCAGTCTGGGGTCTATAGGAATTTACAATCTGCTGAAGTATGACGTAACAGTTATAAGGGCTGTAAATCCAGCTTATATCTATCTATTCTTCAAGAAGAACTCGAGCAAAGGATGGTCCGCTCTTGGTGGCTGTGTATTATGCATCACAGGTGCGCGAAGTTATTGTTCTCCTTTCATTTGCTCTATAGTTAAAAAAGAATTTGGCATACTTAGAGATCCGAGTAATGGATGCCTCTGCCAATATGTATATGTATACCTAATGGAAATATGTGGATTGAGATATCGGTAAATTTTACAGAAGACTGCCTAGAAGCTCCTTTTCTATAGAGTGCCAGTATACATCTGATTAGAGGACATAGTTTTGACACTATTTTAAATTTGCAGGAGCAGAAGCGATGTTTGCGGATTGAGGTCATTTTACTGTGAAGTCTATACAGGTGTTTTTTCTTTGTCCTTTCCCTCTTTTCAACTTACCATAATATAATATCTGCAACAATTGTTTCATTTCTGATGCAAGTTGACTGTTGCAGATTGCCTTCACAAGCGTGGTTTTCCCCTGCCTTCTGTTGGCCTACTTAGGTCAAGCTGCTTTTCTTATGCAACACCCTCAGTCAGCTGGCAGAATATTTTACGATTCAGTCCCAAGTAATAATCGCGCTAATGTTCAGCTCTAAATATTTTCTTTCCGCAATCTCTCTACAGCTATTTAGGAGTTAAATGTTTCTATAGCAAGTGCTCATTGACACTCAAGATTCTTTTTTTGTGAACAAGCAGATAGTCTCTTCTGGCCAGTTTTTGCGATAGCAACTGTAGCTGCTATAATTGCAAGCCAGGCCATGGTATCTGCTTCGTTTTCATGTGTTAAGCAAGCCATGGCTCTCGGATGCTTCCCTAGGGTGAAGATTATTCACACCTCAAAAGAGCACATGGGTCAAATCTACATTCCAGTCATTAATTGGTTTTTGATGATAATGTGCATGCTCGTGGTTGCTGCATTTAGGAGTACAACAAGTATAGCCAATGCATACGGTTAGTGTCTCTCTTTAACTATATATTCGAGTTATTAATAGGATACTAGTTTATTCCAGTCTTTACAATATATTCCTTGTTTGTTCATACTGAGAGTAGACTCTTTTCTGTTGCAGGCATAGCTGAAGTCGGTGTCATGATCGTTACCACCACTTTGGTTACAATTGTAATGCTACTAATATGGCAAACAAATTTGCTTCTTGCTTTGTGGTTTCCATTGGTATTTGGCACAATGGAGCTCATTTATATGTCTGCTGTTTTATCAAAGATCTTGGAAGGTGGTTGGCTTCCACTTGTTTTCGCCTCTCTTTTCCTCTGTGTCATGTATATCTGGAACTATGGAAGTGTTTTAAAATATCAGAGTGAAGTTAAGCAGAAAATTTCGATGGATTTTATGGACGAGCTTGGATGTTCGTTGGGGACAGTACGAGTACCAGGGATCGGTTTACTATATAATGAACTGGTTCAACGCATTCCATCTATTTTAAGTCAGTTTCTATTGGACCTTCCGGCTATTCATTCTGTAATAGTCTTTGTGTGCATCAAATATGTGCCAGTTCCTGTTGTCCCTCAAGAAGAACGTTTCTTGTTTCGAAGGATTTGTCCTAAGGACTATCATATGTTTCGTTGTGTAGCTCGATATGGCTATAAAGATGTCAGAAAAGAAGACCATCATTCATTCGAACAACTTCTGGTTGATAGCCTTGAGAAGTTTCTAAGAAAGGAAGCACTTGATCTTGCTTTAGAAAACAAACTGTCCCAACCTGAGTTTGACAGCAATTCTGTGATGGCGCCAAGGGACAACGCTGAAGTTGGCGTGGACGAGCTTAAGGTACCATTAATGCACGATCAAAGATTAGAGATCGGGACATCTACCTCAGAACCATCAATAATAGCATCAGTAGATGATGATCCTGGTTTAGAATACGAGCTCTCAGCACTTCGCGAAGCCATAGAATCAGGATTTACATATTTGCTAGGACACGGGGACGTGAGGGCGAAGAAAAACTCATGGTTTATCAAGAAACTAACCATAAATTACTTATATGCAATCCTTAGGAGGAATTGTAGAGGAGGGGTTGCAACAATGAGGGTACCTCACATGAACATCATCCAAGTTGGAATGACATACATGGTTTAAGCTCTTGTTGCAGCCTTAGTATTCTGAAATACAAACATGTAGTAATGTTATTCTCCTTGTAGTATTGCAGTTACAACCTTGAATATGGGTTCAGACTTTTGTAAGTGCCCAATGGACTTGAGTTTTGAATATGATGTGGTGAAATTCAAAAATAGCAAGATTTATAAGTGGTAATTGAAAAATAGCCACAGTTTCAAAATTAATCGAAATTAGCCACTTTTCATGTAAAAGATAAATTTGAACGAAAGCATGTTCAAAATCCGAAAAATATTCCAGCATAATATAATGGAATTCCAACATAATACATCGATCCAACATAATATGCTGCAAGTTCATACACAGGTGCTCCAATCTCCAGTATATTATGCTGGAACTTTCCGTGTATTGGAGTTCCAGCATAATATGCTGGAAATTCATACACAGATTCACCAATCTCCAGTATATTATGCTGGAACTTTCCGTGTTGCAGCAAAATAGTGACTATTTTTCAATAATTTTGCAAGTACTGGCTATTTTCAATTACCAGTCTAAAAACTGGCTAGCCCGTGCTATTTTCACCGTACTAAACTTTGGGGACTACATGCCCAAATAAAACAACAAGCTACATACCTTGTTGGGTAATTCTTTTTTGCTTTTCTCTCATGCTCTAGTGCTAAGGTACTTGAAGAATAGAATTAGAAGCTTTCCCAATTTCTCATTTTTATGATGGTGGTTAATCCAATGAAATATTAATAATTTAATTACATACATTTATTGGAAGGTTGTCTTATTCTTGATTGGATATCGGGTATCAGATGGAATAGTTGAGGTGTGCGTAAATTGAAAGGGACAATATTGTTTGCTGCTAGAACTACTATCTCATATTCTTAAAAAAAAATGTGGGGTTTAAGTGGCCATCAACACTTTAAATAAAACAAATAAGAAAAAGTAAGAGAATTGTGTGAAAAGGTATTATCCTATGAAAATAATCTGGAGTGGTCCTAAATAAAGATGCCAAATGTAAAAGCATCATAATATTTACCTGCTATCTTTCTTTCTTTTTTTCCATGTAGTGTTCCTTTATATATCAGCATTAAGGTTTCCAAATACTCAAGAAGAAATGCCATTGAGGAAACATTTTCTATCCTTTTCATTGACACTTACATGGTCCCTTCATTGATATTCATGGCTAAGGAATCATTGATAATAAGAAAATTCTTGAACCAGCATCATTTTCACTTTTTTAACCCCTAACTTTTTTAAAATGACGATTTCTTGAAAGTAGCATTGCAGATTTTTTTTTTCATGTAATAAATTTGAATATATGAAATAAATATTGCATGTGATTTATCATTTTTACAAATTTTTCGTTAAAGAACTCGTAATGCAAATCACAATTCTGTTTTGAAAAGCTAGCGGAAATTAAGAATGGTGGTTAAGTAATTTGTATACTTTCTAGATGTGTAAGCTTAATTTTAAAATAATTGGAGTAATAAAAACAATTAAGAAGCTAACTCTCAAAAATTATTGTGATAAAGGTGTCATAAATTTAGGCAGCAGCCATTTTGTACATGGTTCAAAATAGAAAAAAAATCATGAAGTGTTCTAACAGGATGATCAGGAGATTAACAAATTAAAGAAAAGACCCCAAATTTTGGTCATACTGGGACTACTGCTGTCAATTTTTGATTTAGGAATTAGGGCTGTAGATCTAGATATTTTTGTCGCGTGGATTAGCAAGTTGCTTTTTTTTTTTCCTCAAGTATTTTAGGACAAGATGTGTACCAGAATTGTACACGCAAAAACAACGCTAACTAAAAGAATGTGAGCTATTGTGCAAAAAGAGAAAAAAAATAGAAGAATCATTCTTTCCCTAGGTTGTTTATTTCTTTAAATATGTTGACGGTAGAGTCCGAAGGGAGAATGATTTTGGTGCCATTATTAATTTTTTGACCCTCTAACAGAAGTTCGGGAAAAAAGTCCTTCCAGAATTTTCAAGTTTGCTCGCCAGGATTATTTTTATTGCATAATTTTAAATTACGCAGGAGTTACGGTGATCGTCAAGATTTTGCCACAAATCTTGACTAATCGTCAAAAAATTTCAATATTATGGCTGAAAATTCTGGTGATCGTCACAATTCAGCTGCTTTATAATTTTTGCGTTAAAAATTCTAGTGATCGTCAGAATTTTTGGTGCTTCAATATTTTGGCGGGTGCTTCACAATACTGGCCAGCGTGTTTTAAAATTCAGACACGGGGCTACTTTTCCTAAAAAAATAAATTAATGGGGTCAAAATATAACAATAATTTTAAAAAGGTTCCATCTAGCACAACTTTTAGGAATTGGAATGTAGTTCTATTTCTCCGTTTCTCACGGTGTCCAGTAACCATATAGAAGTCCGGCCTAATTTTGATTCGCGTCACATAGGATCACGAAATCTGTGGTTAAGGAGGAATGAATACCATCTATCTTACCACAGTCCTCGGTGGTCAGAGAGTATTTACTGGAATTAGTGCCATCACTCCTTTTGTGAGTTATGGCCTCGCTGTGGCCAACCAAATAATGGTACTAATGCTTTAAGTTATTTCGTCTTCCATGTAAATTGCAAAATTAACGAAGATGTCAGCGATATTAAGCTAGAAGTGTACACATATAGTGTGAAATCACCTCATATCTTGTGCTTAAGTACCGTAGTTCGTATGGCTTTTGATGTGTTTGAGCTTGTTACATGCTTTTTATTTGTAACGAAAGAAGACTGAAAGAGATCAATCTGGAGCAAAAGTTGAGTGAAGAACACAAAGAAGTTAAAGGGTCAGGTCATATGCCCTGCTCGCATCACAAACAGACATGGACTAAAAGAAGTCAGCCTCCGGCAGAGGCAGTGAAGCCAATGAATGCGTGCTCCCATCACGAGGACTATTGGGAAAGACCTGAAGCAGCTCGTCTGCATCCTCTCATGACGCGACGATTGAGAATGAGCTTTCAGTTCTCCTGTCCGAGGTTGAATTGGTCAAATGCGACTCATGCAAACCCTAAATCATATAAATACATCCTAGAATGATGTTTTTTGGGGGAGACAATACGTTTAAAGGTAAGAACGCCCAAAGAGCGATGGCAAACGGATTCGCCAACGAGTTTTCATTATTCAACTTATTTCTCTTATTGGTTATAATTTTTACATACTACTATGAGCAGCTAAAATTTTACTCTAGGGTTTGATGGAACTGATTGTTGGATGAATTCTTGATTGTGTTTGATTATAATTGAGCCGTTTTAATCTCTATTTGTTCAACTATATTTTGATTGTAGTTAATTAAAGGGCTCTTGATTAACTGTACCTATTTATCTTGAGTTGCTTGACAAACAACATCAAATTAGGTTGTTGTTGAGAACATCACTCCTAAGTACTTGAGGAGATCAAACACTTGGATTTAAAAGCAAGTTTAATAATAACAAAGCTTTGACATGATCGTAATAAATGTTCGGAGTGCAAGCTAGATTAATTCGAGAGAATATTTCTAGTAAATTATCACCTCTAATATAGAGATAATTGTGATAGATAAAGAACTCATGATCTGCTAAGAGTAGTTCGACGAGATTATAAGTAACGCATTAGAAATTATCACACCCCAACATTGGGAGGTGCGACCGGCACATGATGCTCGAAGGCCCGTGCGAACCGGCGTTGGTTCTTACATTTTTTTAATTCATTAAATCGGGTCATTGAGGCCTCCAAGTAACAATACCAGAACTATAATGTGTACAATTAATTAGCAAAAGAAGCTTTACTTTCCATACATATTTACGACTGTAATAGAGTTATACTTCCACCTTTTTACATACAATCAACTCTAGTCTGCAAGCCTCTTAAGGAAATCAAATGAGTTAAATATATACACAACTTGGTCGGGACAGGGCCCCACTGTACCCAAAACATTAAGAACATCTGCTTCAGTACCTATTGACTTCTGAACCGCCACTCTGAAGGAGTGGAGAGCTACAACCAGTCAGCTGGCACAGCACCCTACTAGGGAGGAACGTCACCGGGTCTATCTGTACTTGTGGGCATGAACACAACGCCTGAAATAAAGGGGCGTCAGTATGGAAAATGTGCTGAGTATGTAAGGGTAAACATGTAAATCAGGGATATAACATAAAAGACATGAGAGCATGCCTTCAACCTGGGCACAGTTGAGCAGTAGACTTAAAAATATACAAGCTTTATAAAGGGTTAGTCCACTCAGAGAGATTGTACACTGAATTTAATATAACATCATTTAGCCTTGTTTAGGGCATATCACCTTATATCGTACCCGGAGTCGCAGAGGGCTCGATAGTTTCTATATCTCATCACATCGTACCCAGCCTTAGGAGGTCTCGATTATACCCATCCTCGCAAGGGCTCGATGGTGTCTTACTTACATTATCTCGTACCCGGCGTCATAGAGGGCTCGGTCGTACCCAACCACACTAGGGCTCGACCGTACCTGGCCACACCAGGGCTCGGTCGTACCTGACCACACAAGGGCTCTATAGTATTTCACCTCATACCCAACTGACCACTGATTGTACAATAAGTGCCGTACCCAACCAACTATAGCACGACTCGTAAAAGTGAAATAGATACATATATATATACAAGTGCAATGCAGTAGCAGTTTGAAGGGATAACAAATTTGAGTTCAAAACGAATCATACTCTCCGAACCCAAAAAACTAACTAGGAACATCATAGACTTTGAAATAAATGCTACCAACATGAATGTATAAGAACAGGATAATATTATCAAAAGGTCTTCAGAACTACAAAACCTTACAACACATGAATCATTTAGAAAGAAGGAGGAGCTTACGCTAACTCATGCCAAGAAAAGAAAGTCGCCCTACATACCTTGTTGAAGATCTAATTACACTTTTATGGTGGCTAACTTTGCCTCAAACAAATCTTCAGAATCAATACCACCAGATGGTACATATTACAGCAGCGATTCCAATGTTTCTTCAAGCTAAATCATAATAGAACCGTCTCCTAATTCAGTTTAGTCTATTCTAGAACTTCAAATTAGGTGTGAGAGCATCTGGTGAATTGTGGAGAGTGATCTTTCTTAAAAGTTAAAGAGATTGAGACATAATGCCCTTATATATAGGTACCAAGAATAGGGAACTCCGTCGATTTCACATGAAAAATGGGTCGCCCCCGCTTTGGCTGTCGTGCCCGGTGTGACTGGCGAAATCTGGTCGCATGCAGTTGCCTTTTCTGCCCGGAAACGCGTCGACATCTGATTAGCCGCACTAAAAGTCACACTTACTAAGCTTTATGTAGGTGTGGGTTGTAACATCATCCCACTCTTCATAACATTCATCCTCGAATGTTGAATCGTGGCCCATCTCGATGGTCTCATCATTACTGCCTCCCGTAGTGTTGAGTAAAAAGGGGGCACCTAGATTTTATATCTTCTTCAGCTTCCCACATCACTTCTTCCTTAATTTTGTTCCTTCAAAGTGCTTTAACTGAAGCCACTTCTTTAGTTCGCAGCTTACGGATTTGTCGATCTAGGATAGCCACCGAGACTTCTACGTAGGATAGATCTTCTATGACTTGAATATCTTCAACAGGGGTGATACCGGACGAATTGCTCAAGCACTTTCGGACATAGACACGTGGTACACCAAATGCACTGCTTCCTTTTTCGGGTTTAACTCGAGCTTATAAGCTACTTGGCCGACCTTCTGAATAATCCGGTACGGTGCAATATACCGGGGGCTGAGTTTGCCTCTTTTACCAAATCTTATCACACTTTTCATAGATGACACCTTTTAGAATACCCAGTATCCTATAGAGAACCCCAATTCTCGCTGACAGTTATCCAAGAAGGATTTTTTCCTGCTTTGGGCACCCAACAGTAGGCTTCGAATTAGCTTCGCCTTTTCTACAACCTATTGCACTAACTCCGACCCCAATAACTTTGTTTCACCTACTTCTATGACGACCCGGCTGGTCGTCTTAAGAATTAATACCCCTATCCCTTATTAAATGCTTTCCCCGTGTTTATTTCTGCTATTTTGATTTGCCGGGATGTTCGATTTTAAGTTTCGGAGAGTTTTGGGACACTTAGTCCCTACATGAGAGCTTAAGTGTTTGAAATTTGATTGTAGTTGGAACAATATGAAGATGGCCTTGAAATGGAATTCTGATGGTTCTGTTAGCTCTGTTGGGTGATTTCGGATTTAGGAGCATGTTCGGATGGTGTTTTGGAGGTCTGTAGCTAATTTAGGCTTGAAATGCCGAAAGTCGAATTTTGAAGTTTCCAGTTCGATAGTGAGATTTTGATCCGAGGGTCGGAATGGAATTCCGGAAGTTGGAGTAGCTCTGTAGTGTAGAATGACATGTGTACAAAATTTCAGGTCATTCGGACGAGGTTTGAAAGACTTTTTGATCGAAAGCGTATTTTAAGAGTTTTGGAGTTCTTAGGCTTAAATCCGTGGTTGATTCATCATTTCTATATTGTTTTAGGTGTTTTAAGGATTGGTATAAGTTTGGACAGTGGTATTAGACTTGTTTGTGCTTTTGGTTGAGGTCCCGGGGGCCTCGGGATGATTACAGATGGTTGTCGGAAGAATTGGAAGTGGTTTGAAGTAGCTGAAACTGCTGATATCTATCATAACCGCACCTGCAGTTGGGTCCCGCAGGTGCGGAGCTGCAGAAGCGGTGGAGCAATCACAAAAGCATAATTGGGGAGGATCAGCAGGGTCCACAAATGCGAGAGACTTATCGCAAAAGCAGTACCGCATCTGCGAATGGGTAATTGCAGGTGCGGAAGCTGGTCTTTAAGTGAAAGGTCGTAGATGCGACCATGTCCTCGCAGATGTGGTCCCAAAGCCGCAAAAGCGGATTAACTGGGCCGAAATATATAAATACTTGCCTTCACGAAATTTAGCTATTTTTCAGCTCTTTTCAAACGGGAAGAAGCTTCGGGAGCATTTTTCAAGAGGGATTTTCAGAGGAGTTCATTAGGGTAAGGTATTTGGTCCCTAAACTCGTTATTGGAGTGATTTTTATCATTATAAGTATGAAAAATTAAGGAAAATTAGGGATAATTTGGGGGTTAGGTCTTGACTAATTAGAGACCTTTGAGTAATGATTTGAGGGACCATTTGAGGTCTGATTTTGGTACTTTTGGTATGACTGAACTCGTAAGAGTGAGAATTCTAAAAATGTATATTTTACCCGATTCCAAGGCATGGGCCCAAGGGGCATGTTGGTCATTTTACCTAATTTCACGTATTAGCTTAGAGTTTCTTTGTAAAATAAGTTAATTGAAGTGTTATTTACATTATGCAATTGAATTGAATAGATTTTGGCCATTTGGAGTCGAGTACTCGTGGCAAGAGCATGGTTTCAGATAGATTTGAACTGGTTCGAGGTAAGTGGCTTGCCTAACCTTGTGTGGGGGACCTTCCCCTTAGGATTTGGTATTACTGTTAATTGAAATGCCATGTACGTGAGGTGACAAGTGCGTACTTGTGCTAATTGTTGAAAACCCGGTTTTCATTAAGTAATTACTAGTATGTTTATTTTCCTATTTATATTACCCGCATTTAAAGCCTGTTATTAGCTTAGAAAAGTATGTCTAAGTGTTTTAATTGTCTTATTTGCTCAAACTGCTTTACCTGAATTTCGTGCAGCATGCTAGGCTAGAATTACTTGTTTGCCTTGATATGAAATTGACATTTCAGAATATTTTCCTGATGTTGCTGTGTAATTATATTTGGGACTACGATGTGGGATTCCGGTAGCTCCCCCTTGTCTATTTATTTGTGACTACGGATGTGGGATTCCGGTAGATCCCCCTGCACAATTATATGGAACTACAGAACTGCACCCGGTAGATTCCCTCATTACTTAGTATTTACATTTGGGACTACGGAACGGGATTCCGGTAGATCCCCGCGCACTATGAGTTGGACTACTGGACGGGATCCCGGGTGATCCATTGGATATGTATAATTGGGACTACAGGATGGTATCCTGGGAGATCCCCGATTGTTATTTTAGTGCTGAGCCTTATTTCTTTCTGTGTTTACCTTGCCTCTATAATAGTTATTGTTGATCTTTTATATCTTGTGATACTTTTACTACTGTACTTGTTTATACTGATCTATTCTACACTGTCGAACTTTATATTTTATTTAACCTCAGTAGGGCCCTGACCTTCTTCGTCACTAGGTGACCGAGGTTAGGCTTCACACTTACTGAGTACCACTGTGGTGTACTCATGCCCTTTCTGCACATGTTTTTCATGTGCAGATCCAGGTACTTTGACTCAGTCCTATCACCCTTGAGGCGAGGTGACTGTTCCAGAGACTTCGAGGTATATCTGCCGCGTCCGCAGACTGAGGAGTCCCTTTCTACTCTCCCTATTGTATTAACCTTATGTATTTTCTTTTCCTTATTATATATTCTGGAATTAGACACTGGTAGACATTCCAAGGCTTGTGGTTTCATGAGATTCCGGGTTTTGGAAAATGTTTTTAGTTTTCGAGAAGTTGTATTGTATATGCCGAGCGTCATTTTAAATACTGTTTCATTCGATTATTTTGGCTTTTAATTATTCTTCCTCAAGTTTTATTATTTTCCATATTTGTTAGGCTTACTTAGTCGTAGAGACTATGTGCCGTCACAGCAGTTCACGGAGGGCGAACTGGGGTCGTGAAAAGTTGGTTTCAAAGCTCTAGGTTCATAAGAGTCATGAATCACAAGCTGGTTTATTAGAGTCTCGCTGATCGGTACGGAGACGTCTGTGCTTATCTACAAAAGGCTATGTAACCGTTAGGAAAATTTCCACTTCATTTGATTTCCTTGTCGTGCGATATTTGATGTCACAATTCTAAACACTTGTCTTCTAATCTCTCATAGATGGTGAGGACACGCACTACCCGAGATGATCAGGCACATGCGCCTCCTACTACAGCCGTCAGAGACCGGAGCCGGGGTAGAGGCCGAGGACGCGCATGTGGTATAGCCAGAGCACTTATGCTAGCTTCCACTGAGGTACCACCATCAGTTCCAGCCAGAGTCCAGGCACCTGATACGCCTACTGCTACTACTAATCCAGCACTTCAGGAAACTCTGGCATAGTTCATGAGCATGTACACCACTTTGTCTCAGACAAGGTTGCTTACCTTGCTGCATCTACGTCTTAGGCCAGGGGAGGAGCACAAACTCCCGCCGCCCGCACTCTTGAGTAGCGAGTGCATGTTGAGCATGTCCTTGAGATTATTCTTGTACAGCCTGCAATCCGAGATAAGCCCGAGGACAGGGCAGCGGTTTCCGAGGACGAGCAGCCGAGGCTTGAGAGGTTCAAGAAGTACAAGCCTCCTATATTCAGTGGTCTAGCATCGAATGATGCTCTGGGATTTCTAGATGAGTGTTACGGTATTCTCTGTACCATGGGTATATCAGGATCGGGCGGGGTTTCCTTTACTACTTTCCAGCTTCGAGGAGCCGCCTATGAGTGGTGGCGCACCTATGAGTTAGACAGTCTGGATGAGGCTGCTTCACTGACTTGGACTCAGTTTTCAGATTTGTTCCTGAGAGAGTATGTTCCTCAGAGCCTCCAAGATGCATGGCGCATAGAGTTTGAGCATTTGCGCCAGGGTGCTATGACTGTCTCAGAGTATGCCGTCTGTTACACTAGTTTGGCTAGACATGCACCAACCTTGGTTTCTACTGTTCGCGAGAGGGTTCACCATTTTATTGAGGGCCTTATTCCCAACATCAGGTCTAGCATGGTTTGTGAGTTGGAGATGGATATTTCTTATCAGCAGGTGGTGAACATTGCTAGGAGGATTGAGTGTATGCATGCTAGGGAGAGAGAGGAGAGGGAGGCCAAGAGGTCTCAAGAGCCGGGCCATTATTATGGTGCCCGTGCCCCAGCTACAGGTCGTCATGGTAGGGGTTATATGAGTTGCCCTATTCATTCAACTCTTCCAGCAACCAGTGGTATTCCAGCTCCTCCTAGGCCTCAAGAGCCTTATTATGCGCCTCCGGTTTCTAGTGCGCCTCCCGCGCGGGGTGCTTTCAGAGGTTAGTCCAGCAGACTTGGACCGATCCAGTCACAGCCGTCACGTCCTTCCAGAGCTTGTTTTGAGTGTGGTGACACATGCCATATGGTGAGGGATTGCTCCAGACTTAGGAGGGGTGCACCTCCGCAGACTTCTCAGCCACAGCGTGCCCTACAGAGTTCTCAAGCTATGGTTATAGCTCCAGTTGCTACCCCACCTACTCAGCCAGCTAAAGGTGGAGGTCGGGGAGGTAGAGGTCGCCCTAGAGGGGGAGTCTAGGCCAGATACTATGCCCTTCCTTCCCGTACCGAGGCTGTTGCCTCTGATTCTGTCATCATAGGTATTATACTAGTTTGTCACAGAGATGCATCGGTTCTATTTGTTCCAGGCTCCACTTACTCTTATTTGTCTTCTTATTTTGCTCCGCACTTAGGTGTACCTCGGGATTCTTTGAGTTCCCCTGTTTATGTTTCTACCCCTGTGGGAGATTCTCTTGTTGTGGACTACATTTATCGGTCGTGTTTGGTTGCTCTTAGTGGTTTTGAGACCCGAGCCGATTTATTGTTGCTCAGCATGGTAGATTTTAATATTATCTTAGGCATGGGCTGGTTGTCGCCCCATTATGCTATTCTTGATTGTCACGCAAAAACGGTGATGCTGGCTATGCCAGTTGTACCGCATGTTGAGTGGAGGGGTACTTTAGATCACACTCCCAGTAGAGTTATTTCTTTTCTTAAAGCTCAGTGTATGGTTGAGAAAGGGTGTAACTCATATTTAACTTATGTGAGAGATGTCAATGTTGATACCCCTTCAATTGATTCAGTTCCAGTAGTACGGGATTTTCCCGATGTGTTTCCAGCTAATCTTCTAGGCATGCCGCCTGATAAAGATATTGATTTTGGCATTGATATGTTGCCAGGCACTCAGCCCATTTCTATTCCTCCGTATTGTATGGCTCCTCCTGAGTTGAAAGAGTTGAAGGATCAGTTACAGGAATTTCTTGATAAGGGTTTTATTCGGCCCAGTGTATCACCTTAGGGTGATCCTGTCTTGTTTGTGAAGAAAAAGGATGGTTCTATGCGTATGTGTATTGATTATCACCAGTTGAACAAGGTTACAGTGAAGAATCGTTATCCTTTGCCTCGCATTGATGATCTATTTGACTAGCTTTAGGGCGCACGACTGCTTTCTAAGATTAACTTGCACTTAGGTTACCATCAGTTGAAGATTCGGGAGCCAGATATCCCGAAGACTACATTCAGTACTCGATATGGTCATTACGAGTTCCTTGTTATGTCATTTGGGCTGACCAATGCCCCAGCAGCCTTTATGCATTTGATGCACAGTGTGTTCCGACCATATCTTGACTCGTTCATCATTGTCTTTATTGATAATATTCTGGTGAATTCCCAGAGTCGGGAAGATCATGAGCAGCACCTAAGGACAGTGCTCTAGACCTTGAGAGAAAAGAAGTTATATGCTAAGTTCTCGAAATGTGAGTTTTGGTTGGATTCCGTAGCATTCTTAGGCCACGTGGTGTCGAGTAAGGGTATTCAGGTGGATCCGAAGAAAGTAGAGGTCGTGTAGAGTTGGCCCAGACCATCCTCAGCTACAGGGATCTGCAGTTTTCTTGGCTTGGCGGGTCATTACCGTCATTTTGTTAAGGGGTTTTCATCGATTGCAACCCTTATGACGAGACTGACCCAGAAGGGTGCTCCGTTCCAGTTGACGGAAGAGTGTGAGGCGAGCTTTCAGAAGCTCAAGACAGCTTTGACTACAACCCTAGTTTTGATATTGCCTACAGGTTTGGGGTCTTACACTATTTATTGTGATGCCTCGAGGATTGGCCTTGGGGCGATTTTGAGGCAGGACAGTATGGTAATTGCTTATGCGTCCAGATAGTTGAAGGTTCGCGAGAAGAATTATCTAGTCCACGACCTAGGGTTAGCTGCCATTGTTCACGCCCTAAAGATCTAGTGTCATCATTTGTATGGTGTGCCTTGTGACATTTATACTGATCATCGGAGCTTGCAGCACTTGTTCAAGCAAAAGGATCTAAATTTGTGCCAGAGGAGGTGGTTAGAGTTGCTGAAGGACTATGATATCACTATTTTGTATCATCCGGGAACGACCAATGTGGTAGTCGATGCCTTGTGTCATCGAGCAGAGAGTTTGGGGAGTTTGGCTTATTTACCAGAAGCGGAGAGGGCTATGGCGATGGATCTTCAGGCCTTAGCCCGCCAGTTTATGAGATTGGATCTTTCGGAGCCCAGTCGAGTTCTAGCTTACGTGGTTTCTAGATCTTCCTTATTTGATCGTATCAAGGAGCGTCAGTATGATGACCCTCATTTGCTTGTCCTCAAGGACAAGGTTCAGCATGGTGATGCCAGAGATGTGACTATTGGTGATGGTGGGGTATTGAGGATGCAATGTCGGATTTGTGTACCCAATATTTATGAACTTCAGGAATTGATTTTGGAGGAGGCCCATAGTTCGCGGTATTCCATTCATCGGGATGCCGCGAAGATGTATCAGGATTTGAGGCAGCACTATTAGTCGAGGCAGATGAAGAAGGATATAGTTGGATTTGTAGCTCAGTGCCTCAACTATCAGCAGGTGAAGTATGAGCACCAGAGACCAGGTGGGTTGCTTCAACAGATAGAGATTACGGAGTAGAAGTGGGAGTGGATCACCATGGATTTTGTAGTTGGGCTCCCACGGACTTTGATAAAATTCGATGCTACTTGGATGATCGTGGATCGGCTGACCAAGTCTGCGCACTTCATTCCCGTGTGCACTACCTATTATTCGGAGCGCCTAGCGGAGATTTATATCCGGGGAGATTATTCGTCTGCATGGTATTCCAGTGTCCATCATTTCAGATAGAGGTACTTAGTTAAAATCGTAGTTCTGGAGGTCCGTTCAACATGAGTTGGGTACTCGGGTGGAGTTGAGTACAACATTTCACCCTCAGACGGACGGACAATCCGAGCGCACTATTCAAATTCTTGAGGATATGCTCCTGCGTGTGTGATTGAGTTTGGAGGGTCTTGGGATCAGTTCTTGCCATTGGCGGAGTTTGCCTACAACAACATCTATCAGTCCAGCATTCAGATGGCACCGTATGAGGCTTTTATATGGTAGACGGTGTAGATCCTCGATGGGTTGGTTCGAGCTGGGTGAGGCTAGATTATTGGGCACAGACTTGGTTCAGGATGCTTTGGAGGAGGTCAAGGTGATTCAAAATAGACTCCGTACAGCCCAGTCTGATAGAAGAGTTACGCGGACTGGAAGGTTCGTGATGTTTCCTATATGGTTGGAGAGCGGGTTTTGCTTTGGGTTTCGCCTATGAAGGGCGTTATGAGATTCGGGAGGAAAGGAAAGTTGAGTCCAAGTTTTATTGGCCCTTTTGAGATATTGAGGCGTGTTGTGAAGGTTGCTTATGAGCTTGCCTTACCTCCAAGCTTGGCAGGAGTTCATCCAGTATTTCATGTTTCGATGCTCTGGAGGTATCACAGTGATCTGTCGTACGTGTTGGATTTCAGTTCAGTCCAATTGGACAAGGATCTATCCTATGTTGAGGAGCCAGTGGCAATATTGGACAGGCAGGTTCGAAAGCTGAGGTCAAAGAACATTGCAATGGTGAAGGTTCAGTGGCGGGGTCAACCGGTCGAGGAGGCGACCTGGGAGACCGAGTAGGATATGCGCAGCTGTTACCCTCATCTTTTCACTACTTCAGGTATGTCTCTATGCTCATTTGAGGACGAACGAATATTTAAGTTTAGGAGGATGTGACGACATGGCCGGTCGTATTAAGAATTAATGCCCCGATCCCCTATTAACTGCTTTCCCCGTGTTTATTTCTGCTATTTTAATTTGCCGGGATGTTCGGTTTTGAGCTTCGGAGAGTTTTGGGACACTTAGTCCCTACATGAGAGCTGAAGTGTTGGAAATTTGACCATAGCCGGAACAGTGTAAAGATGACCTCGGAATGGAGATTCAGGTTTAGGAGTGTGTTCGGATGGTGTTTTGGAGGTCTGTAGCTAATTTAGGCTTGAAATGCCGAAAGTCGAATTTTGAAGTTTTAGGTTCAATAGTGAGATTTTGATCCGAGGGTCGGAATGGAATTCTGGAAGTTGTAGTAGCTCTGTAGTGTTGAATGTGACGTATGTGCAAAGTTTCAGGTCATTCGAACGAGGTTTGGTAGACCTTTTGATCGAAAGCATATTTTTATAGTTTTGGAGTTCTTTGGCTTGAATCCATGGTTGATTCGTCGTTTCGATGTTGTTTTAGGTGTTTTAAGGATTGGTATAAGTTTGGACAGTGGTATTAGACTTGTTTGTGCTTTTGGTTGAGGTCGCGGGGGCCTTAGGATGATTTCGGATGGTAGTCGGAAGAATTGGAAGTGGTTTGAAGCAGTTGAAGCTGCTGATATCTGTCACAACCGCACTTGCAGTTGGGTCCTACAGGTGCGGAGCCGCAGAAGCGGCGGAGCAATCACAGAAGCGGAATTGGGGAGGTTTAGCAGGGTCCGCAGATGCGGGAGACTTACCGCAGAAGCAGTACCACATCTGCGAATGGGTAATCATAGGTACGGAAGCTGGTCTTTAAGTGAGAGGTCGCAGAAGCGGGACCGCAGCCGCAAAAGCGTATTAACTGGGCAGAAACATATAAATACTTGCCTTCGCGAAATTTAGCTATTTTTCACCTCTTTTCAAACAAGAAGAAGCTTGGGGAGCATTTTTCAACAGGGATTTTCAGATGAGTTCATTGGGGTAAGGTTTTTGGTCCCTAATCTCGTTATTGGAGTGATTTTTATCATTATAAGCATGAAAAATTAAGGAAAATCAGTGGTAATTTGGGGGTTAGGGCTTGACTAATTAGAGACCTTTGAGTGATGATTTGAGGGACCATTTGAGCTCAGATTTTGGTACTTTTGGTATGACTGAACTCGTGAGAGTGTGAGAATTCTAGAAATTTGGTATGTGGGCCTGAGGGGCATGAGGGGCATTTTGGTCATTTTACCTAATTTTACGTATTATCTGTTACGAAATGCCTTCCTAATGTTCTTTGGAAGGGCAACGTAAGGCTAGGCAACCGATGTCAGTGCAGTTGCTATCCGCCAATGAGGTCCCCTCCGCACGCTAGACTAGATTGTCAATGACGTGCGGGAAAACCAATGTCACGAGCAATTGCGGAAACTTAGAGAGAATTGGGTTTTGAATGATGATGATGATTTTATTGATAACTGAAATGCTGATTACAAAAGATGCGGTGTCGAGGGGGAGAGATACCAGAAAATTGCTTGCTTGAAAATGTTTGATTGTTTGGTCCCCCTTGACACCGCATCTTTTGTAATCAGCATTTCAGTCATCAATAAAATCATCATCATCATTCAAAACCCAATTCTCTCTCAGCTTCCGCAATTGCTCGTGACATTGGTTTTCCCGCACGGCACTAACAATCTAGTCTAGCGTGCGGAGGGGACCTCATTGGCCGACAACAACCGCACTGACATCGGTTGCTTAGCCTTACGTTGCCCTTCCAAAGAACTTCAGGAAAGCGTTGCGTAACAGTTGGTATCAGAGCCTGTGCGCGAGGCGCTGCTAGAATGGGCCTGCAGCTGGGCGCTGGCGAGGTATCAGGATCTACGCGTGCGGCATTGTCAGGGCGCGCGGCGCTGTTGTCATTGACCAGCCCTCGGGCGCTGGAGAGAGGCATCATGGTGCAGCCAAGACCACGGAGCCAACCATGGCGCTAGGCATTGTGAGGCTTGCTAGGCCACCATGGGGCACGGCCAAGGGGTCATGGGGCGTGTCTGGAAAGCAGTCAATGACATATCTTAGAATTTCTTTGTAGAATCAGTTATTTGAAGTGTTATTTACATTATGCAATTGAATTGAATAGATTTGGGCCATTTGGAGTCGAGTACTCGTGGCAAGAGTGTGGTTTCGGATTGATTTGAGCTGGTTCGAGGTAAGTAGCTTGCCTAACCTTGTGTGGGGAACCTTCCCCTTAATATTTGGTATTACTGTTAATTGAAATGCCTTGTACGTGAGGTGACGAGTGCGTACTTGTGCTAATTGTTGAAAATCCGATTTTCATTAAGTAATAACTAGTATGTTTCTTTTCCTGTTTATATTACCTGCATTTAAAGCCTGTTGTTAGCTTAGGAAAATATGTCTAAGTGTTTTAATTACCTTATTTTCTCAAACTGTTTTACCTGAATTCCGTGTAGCATGCTAGGCTTGAACTATTTGTTTGCCTTGATATGAAATTGACATTTCTGAATATTTTCCTGATGCTGCTGCGTAATTACATTTGGGACTACGGATGTGGGATTCCGGTAGCTCCCCCTTGTCTATTTATTTGGGACTACGGATGTGTATTCCGGTAGATCCCCCTGCACAGTTAAATGGAACTACAGGACTGTACCCGGTAGATTCCCCCAGTACTGGGTATTTACATTTGGGACTACGGAACGGGATTCCGGTAGATCCCCACGCACTATGAGTTGGACTATGAGACGGGATCCCGGGAGATCCATTGGATATGTATAATTGGGACTATATGATGGTATCCTGGGAGATCCCCGATTGTTATTTTGGTGCTGAGCCTTATTTCTTTCTTTGTTTACCTTGGCTTTGTAGTAGTTGTTGTTTCCCTTTTATATCTTGTGTTACTTTTATTGCTGTACTTATTTATACTGATTTGTTCTACACTGTCGAACTTTATATTTTATTTAACCTCAGTACAACCCTGTCCTTCCTCGTCAATACCCGATCGAGGTTAGGCTTGACACTTATTGAGTACCGTTGTGGTGTACTCATGCCCTTTCTGCGCATGTTTTTCTTGTGCAGATCTAGGTACTTTGACTTAGTCCTCTCACCCTTGAGGCGAGGTGACTGTTCCTGAGACTTCGAGGTATATCTGCCACGTCTGTAGACCGAGGAGTCCCTTTCTACTCTCCCAATTATATTAGCCTTCTGTATTTTCTTTTCCTTGTTAGATATTCTGGAGTTAGACACTGGTAGACATTCCAAGGCTTGTGGTTTCATGAGATTTCGGGTTTTAGGAAATGTTGTTAGTTTTCGAGAAGTTGTATTATATATGCCGAGCGGCATTTTAAATACAGTTTTATTCGGTTATTTTGTCTTTTAATTATTCTTCTGCAAGTTTTGTTATTTTCCGCATTAGTTTGGTTTACCTAGTCGTAGAGACTAGGTGCCATCACAGAAGTTCACGGAGGGCGAACTGGGGTTGTGACAACTTCAAACCAACTGATATGAGATCTGCACTTTCGTCCATATAGGGCTTCATATGGTGCCATTTGAATATTGGTGTGGTATTTGTTGTTGTAAGCAAACTCAATGAGTGATAGATGATCTTCCCAATTGCCCTTGAAGTCCAAAACACAAGCTCGTAATATGTCTTTGAGCATTTATATAATGCACTCGGCCTGACCATCTGTTTTGGGATGAAAGGTTGTGCTAAGGTTGATCCTCGTTCCCAATCCTATTTGGAATTATCTTTAAAAGTTAGCCATACACTGAGCACCTCGGTCTTATATGATGGAGACCGAAATCCCATAGAGTTGAACCATTTCCTTAATATACAACTTAGCATAGTCTTCAGCCGAGAAAGTAGTCTTTACTGGTAGAAAATGAGCTGACTTGGTGATTCAATCCACGATAGCCCAGATGGAATAAAACTCTTGATGTGATCGAGGTAATACAGTAATGAAATCCATGTCGATCACTTCCCATTTCCAGGTCAAAATTTCCATATTATGCAACATCCTCTCGGTTTCTAATGTTCAACTTTAACTTGTTAGAAATTTGGACATTGAGCAATGTATCCAGCTATGTCCTTCTTTATGAAGTTCCACCAATATAGTTGTCAAAGGTTGTGGTACATCTTGGTTGACCCCGGATGAACATATTGGTTGACCTCGGATGAACAGAATACATGGACCAATGAATCTCTACCATGATCTGATCTCGGAGTCCCCCGATATCGGGTACACATAGCTAGTCCTTGCATCCAAGGACCCCGTCCTCGGATAGCTCGAAAACTCGCTTCTTTAGGGGATGCTTCCTTTTATATTCACTGAGGCCGGATCGTCAAATTGTCGTGCCTTACTTCAGCTACTAACTAACGAGGACTTTGTAGTATTCCAAACTGTAGCTCCACCATCTCTAGTACCAAGCAATCGCACATTTGGGTTTTCTAACCGGTACAAGTCTTTAGTCATCTCTAATTTCTGTTCCTCCACATGCTGCAGGCTTCCCATAGACTTCCGACTCAATGCATTAGCCACTACATTTGCCTTCCTAGGGTGGTATAAAATATCCACATAGTCCTTTAACAATTCGATCCACCTCCGTTGCCTCAAATTTAACTCTTTTTGCTTGAATATGTACTGCAAGCTCTTTTGATTGGTGAATATGTTAACATGAACTCTATATAGATAGTGACGCCATATCTTTAGTTAGAAAATTCTCCAGATCATGGGTCGGATAAGTTTCATGTTTCCTCAGCTGCCTTGAAGCATATGCAATCACCTTCCTATGTTGTATTAGTATGCTTCCTAAGCCCATTCTGGAGGCATCACAATATATGACGTACCCCTCGGGTCCTTCAGGAAGAGTTAACACAGGTGTCGTGGTTAACCTGTACTTTAACTCTTGGAAACTCTTCTCACAAACATCGGCCCACCGGAATTTCGCTGCCTTATGCATCAACTTCGTCAAAGAAGCAGATATGTATGAGAATTTCTCCATAAACCTTCGATAGTAACTAGCCAAGCCCAAGAATATGCGTACCTTGATGGGAGTTGTGGACCTTGGCCAGTTCTTGACTGCCTCAACCTTTTGACCATCAACTTTGATACCTTTACCGGATACTATGTGCCCAAGGATCGCCACTGAGTTCAACCAGAACTCGTATTTGGAAAACTTAGCGTATAACTTGTGATCCCGGAGCGTGGGTAAGACCTTTTGCAAGTGCTCTGTGTCCTCTTCTTCCAATCGAGAGTACACAATAATATTGTTAATGAACACGATCACAAAGATATCTAAGAATGGCATGAATACTCAATTCATCAGATCCATGAAGGCCACTAGTGTATTCGTTAGGCCAAAGGACATAATAAGTAACTCATAATGTCCATATCTAGTCTGAAAGTCTATCTTTGGAATATCCTCTTCCTTGATCCTCAACAGATAATACCCATATCTGAGGTCGATCTTCGAAAAATGCCTGGTACCTTGTAGTTGATCGAACAAATCATCGATCCTTGGAAGCGGATATTTGGTCTTGATGGTTACATTATTCAATTGTCGGTAAGCAATGCACATCCTTAATTATCTATCCTTTTTGCGAACAAACAATATTGGGCTCTCTACGGGGAAGTACGGGGTCGTATAAAGCCCTTATCAAGAAGATCCTTCAACTCTACAAGAGTTATCTTGTATGGAGGAATGCATATCAGTTGTGTGTCGGGTGGCGCATTGATTAAAAATTCAATATCCCTCTCGGGTGGGATGCTCGGGAGTTTATTAGGGAACATATCAAAAAATTTGCTAACGACTGGTACCGACTAAAGGGTGGGAGGATTTGCTTCCACATCTTGCACCAGTACCAGCTGATAGAAACATCCCTTCATGATCATACTTCGGGCCTTAAGGTACGAAATACACTTCCACTTTGGCGCTACAACATCACCCCTTCCATTCAAGAACGGGCTCTCCCGGAAACTTGAAACAAACAACCTTCATAACAAGAGGCTAGCCATTCTATGCCCATATCAAGTTATATCATTTCTAACTCATTCAAATCAGCCAAAGTATGGCGATCATGAATCATCACATCCGCCTAACTACCATAGGTTCGCCCACACGCATGGACACTTCTAATGGTTGACATAACAATTCAGGTTTCTTACCATATTTACTAGCAACGAATGGGGAAATGTATGAAAAAGTGGAACCGGGATCTATTGATGGTAGGCTAGAAACCCGTATTTTAGTCATAGTTTGTACTCTAATTATCATATTTTACTTATTGTTGAGGTTAAATAATAGTGATTTGCGATTACTATGTGTTTTATGCCTTGCATGAATTGATTTAGAGATATTAAGATAATTTGGAGCTAAATTGAACAAGTTAGAGCTTTGAAGTCTGATTAAAAGCCCAAGAAATTAAGTCGGGATCACGTTTCATCTTGGAAAGGGTAGTTTCGTCCGGTCCCGTTCCTACATTGTATAAATACATCAAAAACATGATTTTGAGAGGAATTTTTTCCTACGGAATATTGGAAGAACATTGGAGACTCGAGGCACAAGGATTAATCATTCTTTCCTCAACTCAACACCCTAGTTTGGATTGAATTCATGTTTTCTTATTCTTCAACTTTATTTGTCATAATTTTTCCATGATTATGGAGCGGTTACCTTAGGGTTTGATGTATATGGTATTTCGATAGATATTTGTGGATTTTAACTCTAGTGTTTTGCATGAATTCATTTATGGAGCTTTGATTTAATTGCAACTTTATTCACTAGAGAGGAATATTTGGTGATTATCTTCGCATGATTTGTTTGGTTTAGTTAAGTGATTCTTTTAAGTAATCGAAAGAGCTTGTTGAATTATTGATTAAATCAAGTTAGGAGAATATTCGAGAGACGTTTTCCTAAAGACTAATCAATTAATGTGTTCTTGCATATTTTCACAGTGTTTTATATTAGTTCACCCCGTAGAGTGAAAACTTAATTGAGAGAGGAGTCTTGGCTACACATTTGAACTAATCATCGAGTGAATTCGTGAGAATCATTAGAACATGAGAGTGAATTGAACTAGAGTTTGATCCCGAATAGCTATCTTGCATTTATCCTGTCACGACCCTTATTTCTCCTATTGATATTTCGGTGTTGCTCAACTCTTGTCTTTTTGTGATCATTTGTTAATTATTTTAGTTTTCATAGTTAATTTTAGTTATTAATCTTTCCAACCAAAGTGTTAATCATCTAGAATAGCATTAAGCTAGAAATCACTTGAACATTATTTAAATCCAATCCATGTGGAAACGATAATTAAACTATACTATCTTTGGCTAGCGAGTATCAATTTCGTATTGTGTTTTGCGCTCGTCAAATTTTTGGTGCCATTTTCGGGGATTGAAAATCAATAGTGTTCAAATTGGTTTTTGGTGCTAATTCAGGAACCAATTTCATTTTATTTTTCACAATATTTCTCTTATGTGTGTAGACAACATGTTAACTTCTTTAGTGTATGACTCGATCTTCTTCAAAAAAAATTGATTCCGTACAATCCAGAGGTGGAAAAATGTCTTTGACAATTGAGGAAAGAGAAAGAACTCACCAAAGGATTCTTGGGAAACTTTAAACCCAAGAACACATGGCTAAGAACGGTGATGATGGGGTACACATAACTGCAAGAGAGGCGGCACAACAGAGAGAACAAGTTGCACGGATAGCAGCTGAAGCAGCCATTAAAGCTGCTGATGAGACTATCGAAGATGATTGGGGTTTAAGATTCAATCTAAATCGACCCCTGGTTGAAGACCAGTTTGAAAATATGGCTTCTAGGCATGGGAAAACATTAGGTGATTATACCAGACTAGTCTATAATGAGGGACTGTCAAGTGTCAGACCTCCACCCGCAACAACGAATAATTTTGAGTTGAAGTAAGGCTTGCTTCAAATCATCCAGAACAACTATGTCTTTAGGAGGGAAGGCGAATGAAGATCCTAACACTAACTTGATGGACTTTGAGGAAATCATGAACACCTTTTAGTACAATAGAGTGTCAAAAGATGCAGTCTACTTAAGGGCATTCCCCTTTTCACTAAAGGATGATGGAAAGCACTGACTTCGAAGCTTACCAACTGGGTCGAATAGTACATGGGAATATATGACTAAACATTTCCTTGACAAGTACTTCTCAACTGCAAAAAGAGTGAAATTCAGAAGGGAAATCCACAACTTCTGCCAGAAGGATACCAAAACGATCTTCGAAGCTTGAGAAAGATTCAAGGACATAGTGAGAAATTGTCATCATAATAGAATTTAATTGTGGATACAAATCCAGGACTTTTGGGATGGACTGGCACCTTTCTCACGATAAACTCTGATACCACAGTTGGAGGTCCTTTAATGAAGAAGACTCCTAAGGAGATTGTTGCAATTCTTGATGAGCTATCTGAAGATGCTAAGAGAAGATAAATAATGGTCTAAAGAAGAAGAAGGGGAAGACTAGAGCTTAGAAGAAGAAGAAGGATGGTAATTCAATGAATGAGGAGACTGGGGAGAGAAAATACACGCCTGATCTACCTTTCCCACAAAAGAAAAAAAGAGAGAAGTTGAACAAACAATTTGGGCATTTTCTAGAAGTGTTCAAGCATGTGCATGTTAATCTACCATTCACAAAGGTACTGTCTAAAATTCTAGCTTATGCTAAGTTCCTACAGGAGATATTGTCCAACATGTGAAAAGTTGAAGAGACATCAGTTGTCAAGCTCACAGAACATTGTTGTGCCATTTTGCAAAATAATCTCCCTCAAAAGTATGGAGATTTAGGAAGTTTTACTATACCTTGCTCTTTAGGAAGTACTAAGTTTGAAAAATCTTTGTGTAATCAGGTGCTTCTATTAATTCTATGCCTTTATCTATTTTTAGGAAATTGAAGGGAGATATTGTAGAAAACATATCTATACATGTGTCTTTGCAGCTGGCGGACCAGACCACAATCATACCTAAAGGAATAGTGGAAGATGTGCTAGTTCAGGTGGATAAATTTATGTTACATATGGATTTCATTGTGGTGAATAGGGAAGAGAACAGGGAGGTCCCTCTGATTTTAGGGAGACCCTTCTTGACTGCTGGCAGAGCTATTCTGGACATTCAAAAAAGGAAGCTCATGCTCAGAGTGGGGGAAGAAAGAGTGGTTTTCAAGATGGAAGAAGCAATGGGGGAACCAAGAGATAAGTTGATGCCATACTTTGATTCCAAGGTAGATGTCCTAAAAGAGCAAGCTGGAGAGAGTAAGAATAACAAATGTGGGTTATACCAAAAGAAGAAACAAAAGAAACGTTTAGCATGGATGTGTGCACTGGGATGGGCATATAAAGTGGATCCCGACTTCAATTCAGACCCAAACTAGATGATTCAGGGAAGTTTTCTTTACCTCTTGCTTTTTATTTTTGTATCATAGGGACATACCACAATTTAAAGTGTAGGTGGAGGATGTAAAAATTGACTTTTCCCGAAGATGGATTTCCTCGACTGTCTTCTTGAGGGATCAAAGTCGAAGAATAAAAATGTCTTCCATATTTGTTTTATTTTCTTAAGTAGTGTAACAAGCCCCCCTAGGTTTATCTTTGTGCCGTGATTCTTTTTCAAGGGTTTTGCTTGAACCAGGTATAATTAATTTTTCTTTTGTTAGGAATAGGAAAGTCTTGTGTTGTGGTATTAAATAGAGTTCTTAACTTTGTTGTGCCTTAAGAGTAGTGAGTGCCTTAATCGTGACACCTAGGTTCAGTTATTGACTCTTGGATAAATGCCTAAAATTGTTTGATTTTGATGTCACTTAACTGATTTAACTAGAGAGTCGGGATAGATCCGGTCCAAGGTAAGTTATGTGCAAATGTGTGTGTGAGGATTTTGTTGATATTCTGTATATGTTAGTTGATGTCTAGAACTTGTCTTGTGTGTTTGCAAAGCAAAATAGAAGTTTTATTCAGTCTAGTAAGTGACATAGTCATTTCTTTGTTGAGACAGATATATGTTTTTACCCACCTAATTATTGTATATCCTAGTTAGCCCCGTTGATCCTGTAATCCTATCTCGTTAGCAACCACACTACAATCCTGACCCTTTTTTTGAATTGACTATCTGTTTGAACCTTGCACCTCTCTTGAGAACTTGAAATTGTATGAGCTTGTTAAAAGCTAAGTGGAGGTATGTTTGGGTGTTTGAGTGGAACTGAGAATAAAAGGAGAAAGGTGCACTATTTGAAAAAATCTTTAGAGCCACTTGTAGGGAATTGTAAATACAAAAGGAAAATCAGAACTTAGAAAGAAAAAAGTTGGTGTTTGTATATATCTAGAGAAAAAAAATTATTCCTTGGTAGTGGCCGCTCTCTCTATATTTGTGCTTAAAGAAATTGGGTGCTAATGTGTTGTGAAGGTTGGGATTTGATTTAACATAAGTGTGGGGTTTGAATTGGTGAAATTGTATGTATTAAAGTGCTCAATGAGGTGTAGTCACTATTATCCAAAATGTATCCTACTCGTCCCGCAGCCTACATTACAACCAAATTAAGTCCTACTTGATGTTGGACCGAATGAGCTCGATTATACAGTGTTAGACGGGAAAGCCTATGCTATGCCTTCTGTGGCACATGAATATTAATTCCGAGAGTCAGTAAATTCTTTCTATCTTGAGTTCATAGTTGTTTTTGAATTTTATTGTGTGTGGAACAACTCTCTATTGTTTGTGTGCGGGCACATGACTTGTGAAGGAAAGGTAATGTCTTTGGCCTCTGTGTTAGAGTAAATGAACAAGTTTTTGAAGAAAATACATGGTGTTTGTGAGTCGAGTTTTGAGGCTATGGTGTTATGATAGGGTGCTTAGTCAGCTTTAAATATTCTTGGCGTGATGCGTTAGGAAAGTTGTCTGCTAAAAAGGTCATCTCTATGTGAAGTTTAGTTTGATTGCTCGAGCACAACAATAGTTTAAGTGTGGGGTGTTGATTGTAGACTAGAAACCCGTGTTTTAGTCATAGTTTGCACTCTAACTACTACATTTGACTTGTGATTAAGCTTAAATAATGGTGATTTGCGCTTATTACGTGTTTTATGCTTGCAGGAAATGAATCCGAGTTATTAGATAATTTGAAGCTGAATTGAACAAGTTAGAGCTTTGAAGTCTGAGTAAAAGTTCAACAAATTAAGTCGGGATCACGCGGGGGTTGAGGACCAAGTCTGGATGTCAAAAAATGACGAAAACAAATATTACTCTGAAAAATATGCACTATCACGCCACGGGGCACACCGCGGGGTGCAAGGTGGTAATTTTTTTGCATAGTGTAAAAATCAGCCCTCTGAAGTTCTCCACTGGCGCAGCACATGGGGCAACGCGCCCTGAATCGCGCATGTGTATTTTTGTCAAAGTACTTTTTCATTTTGACTTGGAAAGTGTAGTTCTGTCCGGACCTGTTTCTACATGGTATAAATACATCAAAAACACGATTTTGAGAGGACTTTTTACCTACGGAAGATTGGAAGAACATTGGAGGCGCAAAGCACAAGGATTGATCATTCTTTCCTCAACTCAACACCTGAGTTTGGATTGAATTCATTTTTTCTTGTTCTTCAGATTTATTTGTGATGATTTTCTCCATGATTACGAAGTAGTTTACCATAGGGTTTGACGGATATGGTGTTTTGATTGATATTTGTATATTTTAATTATGTTTTTTGCATGAACTCATTTATGGAGCTTTGAATTGATTGCAACTTTATTCACTAGTTTATTTAATCGAAAGAGGAATATTTGGTGATTATCTTCGCATTATTTTGTTTGGTTTAATTAAGTGATTCTTTTAAGTTATCAAAAGAGCTTGTTGAATTGTTGATTAAATCAAGTTAGAAGAATATTTGAGAGACATTTTCCTAAAGACTAATCCATTAATGTGTTCTTGCATATTTTCACAGTGTTTATAATAGTTCACCTTGTAGAGTTAAAACTTAATCGAGAGTGGAGTCTTAGATACACATTTGAACTAATCATCGAGTAAATTTGTGAGAATCATTAGAACATGAGAGTGAATTAAACTAGAGTTAGATCCCGAATAGCTATCTTGCGTCTATCCTATCACGGCCCTTATTTCTCCCATTGATTATTCCATGTTGCTCAACTCTTGTCTTTCTGTGATAAATTGTTAATTATTTTAGTTTTCATAGTTAATTTTAGTTAGTAATCACCCCAACCAAAGTGTTAATCATCCTGAATAGCTCTAAGCTAGAAATTACTTGAACGTTGTTTAAATCCAATCCCTGTGGAGATGATAATTAAATTATACTATCTTTGGCTATCGAGCATCAATTTCGTGTTGTGTTTTGTGCTCGTCATCTATTAGAATATATATATATATTAAGGGAGAATATGGATAATATACCTGTAATCACATTTGGTGAAGACTCCAAATTCTGGCGACCCGACAATTAATAGATACAATTTTGATGTTTCCCACCCGAGCAAGACGTTCCACCTCTATCCCTACCTGTCCCATTGATGGTTGCACACCTTGTGCATGAAGACGTGTTGTCGATAAGGAAGCTTCTACTGATCCCGTTGGTTGTATCATGCCACCCATATTTCTCACTAAGAAATAAGTGCAGTATGTAATCGGGCTACCCACAAAAATAACATAGATCTGAACCTTGGAGGCATTGCCCAAATTAATTCCTACCACATCGGGCACAATATGGTATCGAGGGTCTCGCCCTACTAGGGTCCCCATTATTCTAAGAACTCTGCCCTCGAAAATTCCTGCCTCGACTTGAATAAATGGTTTATTCTCGATGCTGGCCTTGGGTCTAGGATGGAATGCTGGCCATCAAGCTTGGTGATTGCCAAGGAAATGCGGATCTAAACCTACCTCTAGGCTCTCTCGTATCTCCCATGGACCGGGCTCTCTTAGATTGACCCCGGTCGTGTTCTAAAGCAGCTTGCTGCAGCTTCTTGCGATCCTCCAAGTTTTGTGTATAAGCCTGAATGCGAGCAATATCCATAATTAGATTCAAGGATGTTGTGGTACATTCATTTATCAGATGCGACCCCAAACATGCAACAAATAAATGTACCCGATCAGTCATCTCGACCACCACTGATGGAGCATACCTAGCTAGGGATTTAAATTGTATGTTGTACTCTCGGACACTCATATTACCTTTCTCCAACCACAATAATCTATCTTGTCTAGCTCGACGGAGTTCAACGAGCATATACTTTTGCAAGAATGCTTTAGAAAATTTCCTCCATCCTGCTGCGGAGGCAACAAGTCCCCTAGACTGTTCCCAAGTCTCATATCACACAACATTTATATCCTTCAATTTATAAGAGGCAAGCTCTACAGACTCAGTATCAGTGGCATGCATTACCCGTAAATTCCGCTGCATTTGATCTAAAAAATTCTAAGGATCTTTGTTTGGATCTGTTACTGTGAATACCAGGGGATCCAAATTTATAAAGTCTCGAACTCTCGTACTGATTGTTCTATCTGAAGTGGCAGGGAACTAATGTTGGGCCTGAGAGGCCACCAACCGAGTTAACAACTGCACTGCACTTCTCATATCTAGATCTTGTTCAGGCTCAACTGGGGGAGGAATAGGAGGTACATTAACTTCTTTATGTTGTCCCAGAGGTAGTGGTGTTGCCCCCGAAACCTGTGTCCCAACCTCATCGTGGGGTCCATGTTGACTCATCGGGGCAGGCGACACCTGGCTAGTACTTTCTCCTCCTTCTTTGTTTAATCCTTGAGCAAATGCTTGACGTTTCGTGGTAGGCATTACTATAAATATGAACAAGATGGGGAATAAAAGAAAATACTTACGACTCAGATCTACCGCACGATCTAGATTAGAAAGAAGGGTATTCATCCTAAATATAGTGTATCCTCCTGCTTATAAGTATGGCGCGCCACATACCAATAAACAAGACTCTACTAGATACGGCTTGTAGACGTCCTAGGATACGACCTGCTTTGATACCAAGTTTGTCACAATCCAATCTTGGGAGGTGCGACCGGCACATGATGCACGAAGGCTCGTGCAAACCGATGTCTGGTCTTACATTTTTTTTATTCATTAAATCGGGCCATTGAGGCATCCAGTTAACAATACCATAACTACAATATGTACAACTGATTAGCAAAAGAAGAATTTACTTTCCATACATATCTACGACTGTAACAAAGTTATACTTACACTACCTATACCTTTTTACATACAACTGACTCTAGTCTGCAAGCCTCTTAGAGAATTCAAAGGATTTAAACATATACACAACTTGGTCGAGACACGCCCCCGCCGTACCCAGAATGTTTAGAATATTTGCTTCAGTACCTATTGACTTTTGAACCGCTACTTCGAAGGAGTGGAGAGATACAACAAATTAGTTGGAATAACACCCTACTGGGAGGGATGTGACTGGGTCTATCTGTACATATGGGCATCAATACAGCACCGAAAAGAAAGGGGCATCAGTACGAAAAATATACTGAGTATGTAAGGCTAAACATATAAATTAGGGATATAATTTAAGAGATATGTGAGCATGCCTTCAACCTGGGTACCGTTTAGAAATAGACTTAAAAATATACAAGCTTTATAAAGGGTTAGGCCACTCATGGAGATTATACATTGAATTCAATATAACATCATTCAGCCATGTTTGGGGAATATCACCACATATTGCGTTCAAATTTGAGTTCAAGGGATAACAAATTTGAGTTCAAAATGAATCATACTCTCCGACCCCAAGACACCAATTGGGAACATCATAGACTTCGAAATAAATACTACTAGCATGAATGTACAAGAATGGGATAACATTATCGTGAGGTGTTCAAATCTATCAAACCTTACAGCACAGGAATCATTTAGAAGGAAAGAGGAACTAATGCTAACTCATACAAAGAAAAGAAGTCTCCCTACATACCTTGTTGAAGATCTAATTACACTTCTATGGTGGTTAACTTCAATCAAAAATCTTCTGAACCATCTCCTAATTTAGTTTAGTCTATTCTAGAACTTCAAAGGAGGTGTGAGAGCATTTGGTGAATTGTGGTGAGTGGTATTTCTCAAAAGAGAAAGATATTGAGCCTTACTGCCCTTATATACAGGTACCAAGAATAGGGAACTCTGTCGGTTCCACATGCAAAATGGGTCGCTGGCAAAATCTGGTCGCATGAAGTTGCCTCCTCTGCTGGGCAATGCGCCGCCATCTGATTTGCCGCAATTAAAGTCACACTTACTAAGCTTTATTTAGGTGTGGGTGTAACAAAAAATAAAACCAACAATTGGAAAACTCACAATCATAGGACATCTAAACCTTGTCATTAGACAAGGAGGAATGGTCTGGGATAATGTCTAGATTGTACTGAAAGTGTCGAACAAAATCTTGAGCCATGTCATCCTATTCATGCCACTTCTTGACATCTTGACGAGTATACCATTCCAAGGCTGCCCCACTCAAACTCTCACTGAAATACGCCATCAAAAAATCATCCTTCCTGCCAACACTTCTCATTTCACTGCAATAACCCCTTAGATGGGATACTGGATTTCCACGCCCATCATACAAGTTAAACTTCAGCATCTTAAACCCCGCGGGCGGATAAACATTATGGAACATACACAAGTCATTGTAAGACATGTTAATCTGATTTCCCATCCCTTGCATGCTCCTTAAGGATTGTTCTATACCTTTCAGCTTCATGGATATCTCATCTCGCCCTTCATTTCCTGTGAACTTTTTATTTTCAACATGAGGCTCATTCTGAGGGCTATGATCATATGAGTCTGGGACCCGGTGGGCCAACTCTAGGGGGTAGTATTGGACATCAAGGGGGTTGAACTGGTGTTCGTTGTTGGACTTGAGGAGAGGTTGTTGAGAAGTTATGGTCATGGAGGTAGTGGATATGACAGAAGAGCTATTTTTGGGAAAGGTAGTTGGAGGACGAACGATGTAGCTACTAGGGAGGTTGGGAAAGTTGTGATAAGCGAGAAAATTTGGAGAGTATGGTGGATGATCTGACACTATGTTTGGAGCTTGGGTAAAGGTAGCATTTAGGATGCTAGGTGGTGGCGGGGGTGGTGCCTTCCCAGCCACCCAAGCTTGATACATGTCCGCCATGTGTTGTCTTAACATCCTTAACTCCTCAACCAACCCAGTGTCCTGTTCAACCAATTACTTTCGGGTACTAGATGAACCAACTCAAATCTGGTGTCATCTGTCATTGCCTTTCAACTTTATGTTGTAGAGAAGAGTTACAACTTTAAGAACCACAAACCAACCACCATTCTGCTTTATGAAGATGAAGTCATCACGTTAGCATTAGGGCATTTAACATAAGATAATCTCACATTATGTGCAATGCACCTAGGCACAGTTATCGGTTCTAACATGAATTTGAGGGTAAGAAGGTCATATGATATAATTCCAATTTGTTCATTTCAATCTTCTCTTTCTTTTCTTTTCCAGCACTTCTTGGTTTGCTCATTTTCCTTCCTCTTTTTTCTAATTATCACTCTCTTTTTTCTCTCATTTCTCACATCCCATAATTTCATCTTTTTTTTGTCTCCTTCTTTTTTCTTTTAATAAAAAAAATGATTCGATCGAACCCTATATAGGTTGCTTTTGTATCATGATGCCGTATGAATCAGACCAAGCGTAGTTCTGGAAGATCGGGAATAAGGGAAACAAACTAACGTTCTTTTTTTTTTTACCTTAATGAATACTCTGATGAGAAAAAAGAAGGAAATCTCTCTCTCTCTCTCTCTCTTATTTTGACTTAATATTCTATAATCTATTCTAAACTCAATCTTAAGCAAGCATATATTTTTCTTTTTCTTTTTTCCTTTTTTTTGAAATAGATAATCTATGAGAAATTATTAAGGAAACCCCCCTAAAAGAGAAAAATATTTTTTGATTCTTTTTTTTAGGAAGAAAATCTAAAGAATGAACCAAAAAAATATTTTGAATTTTCACTTGATATCCGGAAGAAATATTTCGAAACAAGCAATGAAAATGATAAAAAATATTTTTGGATTTCAGTTTTTGATTACCTAAAGGAAAAACACTAAAGATAAAGTATGTTTTTTTTTATTCTATGTACAATGTCCTAAAGTTCTAGTAAAAATAAAAAGAGTATTTTTTTTATATATATTTCCTAAAGAATAACCTCAAAAGAAAGTTTTTTTTTTGGATTTTTGGAATTAATATCTTAAGAAAACTTCTAAAGAGGTATTAAAGAAAATTCTCTCTTTTTTTAAAAAAGTTTTTAGTCTTAATATGCTAAAGGAAATATAAAAGCAATTTTTATTTTGAGTTCTAGATGTTAATTTCCTAAGGAAAACTACCTCAAAAGAATCTTTTTTTTTTTAATTTCTAGAATTAGTATTCTAAAGAAAACTTCTAACGGAAATATAAAACGCAAAATCTCTTTCATTCTTTTTTTGGATTTTTGAGTTATAACACACTTTTTCAAATACAAAATAGGAAGTACAATAACAAAAGACTCGACATTACTGTACAAAACTAGAAGGTAAAAGACGACATAAAAAGAAAAACATACTCAAAACATTAAAAACTCTCCTTAGGCAACTCCTGAATGAGCGATCCTGACTGGATGGTCCCGGAGTGTCGGTCATGCTCAAACTCCGGTAAGTAGATCCACACCTGTATAAGAAAACTAAAACCAAACAAAGTTAAGAATTTAGAACACAACGTGAGACAATACCGCTTCCTATTGGACACAAGCAAGACATGATTGTGCAAAATTGCCCACGTGTCCAAAAGACGGCTAGAAGTACAAACTTGACAAAAGTGACCTCTAAGACATGGAAAAATTACTTTGCAGAAATGACCCATTTTATGGAAATGGTTTATGTGGACAAAAATGGCTAAGCATGAAAATTCAACACAATGGACATTAAACAGAGAGAACATCTTGTTGTGGACTTAGAACTCTAAAACATGGGTCACTGAACCACTTTTGCAAAAATAGTCCTATTTTGCAAGACGGCCTATGGGCCAAAAGCGGCTAGACACGGAAATTCGACAAGGACGAACCTTAAAGTAAAGAGACTACATAATTGTGAATTCAAGATCTCTAGACAATTAAACGAACCACTTTTGTGAAAATAGCCATATTTTGCAAAATAACCGATATGGCCAAAAGTGGCTAGACATGCAAGAATTGGCTACGACCCTCGAAGCCAAGAACTTAAGACTCACTAAGAAGACTGGACCCTCTGTGGGTTGCCTGTGTATCCCGCCCCAAAAGACGAGAATCAGGTATGCGTAGTTCGGAAGATTGGATACGGGCGAGAATTAAAAAAATAACTAATTTAGAGAAAATATATTTTTTGTCTTTTGTTTTGAAAAGTGATGAAACATTTAAACTCCTTTTGGATTTTTTTTTTTTTTTTTGGAAAATAATGGGGAAGTGCAAACTCTTTTTGGATTTTTCATTTTTTTTTGTTTTTTTGGTCTTTTCTTAAAAAACATGTAAAAGAAAACATAAATGGGCCCTACTTGCTTTATTTTTTACACTTCACGCTCTTCTTTCTCATTTATCAACCCCTTTTACCCTTGAAGATTGTAACATGTAATGCATAGGATGCATCAGGATGGTCTTTTATTTTTTGGGTACACCTGTCCTGGACGGACCCAACCCCTGTGTTGAGTCCCCAAAGTCAAATGCACATGATGAAAACAAGCGTTCCTACTAGGGATATGACATGAGGTTGGGTTATTCTAGGTTTAAAAACTAGGTGTATTGTTCTAGACTTGGTGTACCGGAGCGGACAACTCGAGCCGGGGAGGGGGGGGGGCTACGTACCGGGAACCAAAAGGCCATCCGACTTTGTAACTTGTCCGAACCTCTTTCTAAATTAGGGTATGATACTAACAGAAAAGAAGTCACGCCAGCGTGCACTTCCCCGAAGATGAGAAGAGGAGGGGTTCACAGCAGTTTATGTACAGTTCAAATAATATCAAAGTGGTAAAAAGCGATATTTATCACATTAGGCCCAAATATGTAATACAAATCAGATAATAAATAAAATGCAATTATAAAAGCTATTCTAAGCTCGAATTCTGGTCTGCGAAACCAGAGATTCTGGGTTCTTTTCACTAGCAGAGTTGCCAGAGCTGTCACACCTCCTTTTTCTACCCTGAAAGGGTATAAGAGGTATAAGGGAGTTTTTTCAATTAAAGTGACAATAATCCAAACGGGATTATTTATTTAAGTTCAGAGTCGCCACTTGAGATAATTTATGGTGTCCCAAGTCACCGGTTAAAAATCCCGAATCAAGGAAGTTTGACTCTATTTTACAGTACACGAAACACAGAAATCCGGGTAAGGAATTATGTTAACCCGAGAGAAGGTGTTAGGCATTCCCGAGTTTGTGATTTTAGCATGGTCGCTCAACTATTATTATTGGCCCGATTATCTGATTAATTACATATTTTATACCTATTGTGCATTTTTAACCTTTGACCGCTTTTAATTATTTATGGAATTATTCTGGAACAAGTTACGATTGTCATACACTTGTTTGCTTGGTACACATTGCGAACCATATCACGGGAACCGTACCCACGATCTATAACATGCTTAATTTATTATTATTATTAGTTGTTATGGCCGGGTCACATAAATGCACCCCCATATTTGGGAAATTATGTATCACAACTACGTCACGGGAACCGTACCCGTAGCTATGATAATTTTATTATTGATCGCGCCTAAAGCAAACTACGAGAGTTCAAAATATTTTTCTGCAATAGTTAAGATATCAATGTGAGGGCCATAGACTATGTGATTGGATGACACACCTCAACTTATTTAAAAAAAATATGTACTCAACTAAAGAGAATTATGGATATTTATGAATATTAACGGCCTAAAACATGCTACTAACGAATATAGGCATGTAACGAAGCGATAGACAATTAAAAGCCCAAATTCATAAACTTTAGTACTCGAGCACATAAACTTTAGTACTCGAGCCCCTTTAATCTAATTTGATGTAGTTCAGCTTGATGAATAGCAACCTAATTTCTATACTTTGATAAAATCATGTTTAGCTATAACCAATTCGAGCGGCATGCGAGTAGATAACTATATGAACAAACTCAAAACCGGAGATAATAACCAAACAGATCACATAATCAAATTGCCACATGAGCAATTAACATTCAGCTAGAATAAAATGAGTAGAATCATTACAGGTGAGATACATAAATTGCAAACCACAGATCTGTCCTCAATTGTCATCATACAAGGCCCTTCGTCCGAACCAGAACCAAACAAATCAAACAAATAATATAAAAATCATTTAATCAATCGGCATTTCCAAAAAAACAATAGAAACTTAAGAACATTGATCATAATTATAAATGGCTGGTAATCACGAGGAACACGTTCCAGAAATATGTTTAACCATAGTACTAAAACGGAATATAAAGTATCAGTTTACGAAACAAACCACCAAAATCATATCATAAAAAAAACATACATGAAAGTGACGAGAATAAGACAATAGAGAAATAATTGGACCTCAAGAACAATCTTCCTTTAATACTCACGAATTGGAAAAATAATCTCCAAGTTTTGAGTTACACCACAAAATCATACAAAAATTGGCTCCGAGATCGTCAGCCGCAACTGGAACTACAGACTAAAACCTTAATCGGTGGCGTACTCGAACTCGAACACGACCACAAGACCTCAATGGGAACCGACAAAGGTGAAACCAGTCAGATTTAGAGATTGATGAGGTGAGGCAATAGTGGAAAGTTTCTGTCCAGATCTGGAGCGGATCTGGTGATCTCTCTATGATATGTGATTGATAGTAGATGAATAAGGGAAGGAGAGAGAGCAGGGGAACTCGATGGCTCGCTAGCCAGCTTGTCGGAGGTGGCAGTGGCGGCAGATGTTTACTTTCCAAGTTGAGAGAGATGATGGGTTAGGTGTATTTGCTTTTTTCTTCAATTGAGAGCATGAAGAAGATGAATAAAAAAAGAGAGCCGGAGGGGTCTGCCCATTGGTGCTGAAGAATAAAGGCGTTCCAAGGTATTGTTTTTGCTGAAGTAGATGAACGGTGGGGGGTGTCTTTTGGTCAGGTCCTGATCTGGTTCCTTTTTTGATTTTTGAAGATGAATCCCATTAAAATCGGATGGGGTCTTATGACGACCCGACCAGTCGTCTCATGTGTTACCGCTCCGTTTCCCCCATTTCTGCTTCTTTATGCTTTGTTATCCGTGTTTTGTGGTATCGGGTTGGTCGGATCAAATCCGGAAGGATTTTGGTAAGGTTTGAGACACTTAGTCTCTTTTTTTTAGGAAACTTACATGGGAAAAGTCAACCGGGTGTTGACTTATGTGTTAGAGGGCTCGGATGTGAGTTCTGATGGTTCGGTTAGCTTCAGGAGGTGATTTATGACTTAGGAGCATGATCGGAATGAGTTTTGGAAGTTCGTAGCAGATTTAGGCGTGAATTGGCGAAGTTGATATTTTTGTGATTTCCGGTTGGTAGGCGAGTTTTTGATATAGGGGTCGGAATGGAATTATGAGAGTTGTAGTAGTTCCGTTGTGTCATTTGGGATGTGTGTGCAAAATTTCAGGTCATTCAGACGTGGTTTGGTTGGGTTTTTGATCAAAAGCGGAATTTGGAAGATTTTTGAAACTTAGGCTTGAATCTGATGTGTTTTGGTTGATTTGATGTTGTTTGAAGTGTTAAGAAGATTGGAACAAGTATGAATAAGCTATTAGGATATGTTTGTACTTTTGGTTGAGGTCCCGGGGGCCTCGGGGTGATTACGGATGGTTGACGGAGAGTTTGAGGAATGTTTGTAGCTCCAGAACTTTTGCTGCTTCTGGTATTTTCACACCTGTGGATTGGGGACCGCAGGTGCGACGACGCATAAGCGGAGGAATTGATCGCAGAAGCAAAAATGTCTTGAGGAGCAGAAATTGCAGAATCAGCTAAGAGGACCGCATCTGCGATGTCGTAGATCCGGGTAGGGGACCGCAGATGCAGACTAAGGGGAATAAGTGATTTCCGCAGAAGCGGATGAATGACCGCATATGCGGTACCGCAGAAGCGGTTAAAGGGGCCTCAGATTCGAAAAATGTTGGGAAGAAAGTATAAATTGTGGTCTTCGCGAATTTTGAGCTATTTCACCATTTTTATCTCGGCTTTGGAGCTTTTTGGGCGATTTGAGAGAGGGATTTCAAGGGAACTTCATTGAGGTAAGGAATTTGGACCTAAAACCCGTTCTTATGATATTATTTCATGGATTAGAGCTAGAAATTATGGAAATTAAAGGTTAAAATTGGGGAAACTAGGGCTTGGGAACTTAGGCCGTTAATTGAGGATTTGAAGGACCATTTGGGGTTGGATTTGAGAACATTTGATGTGTATGAACTCGTGGGGAGATAAGGAACCTATTGATGTAAAAATTTCTGAATTTCGAGACGTGGGCCCGGGGGTCGGGTTTTGGTAATTTCGGGATTTGTGCCCTTTATTGATTGTTTTTGTTTGGGCTTCATTCCCTTAGCATATTTTGACGTCCTCGTTCTGATTTTGGTAGATTCGATGTGAGTGGAGGTCGATTCGAGGGGCAAAGGCGTTGCGAGCTAGAGATTTAACCGGTTTGAGGTGAGTAATGATTGTAAATGATGTTCTGAGGGTTTGAAACCCTGGATTGCACATCGTAGTGCTATATTAAGGTGAGACACATGCTTGATGACATGCGTGGGGTCGCGCACTATTGGGGATTGTGACTTGGTCCGTCCCAATTGATGATTTTACCACGTATTTGACTGAAATCTATTTGCTATCATCATTATTTTGGCGGGATGCTATATTTGGGCTTCGTGCCAACTATTTGAACCCTTCGGGGATTTTATTGATATTTCCTCACTGTTTTGGCTTTATACTTGAACTTAGTCAGGTTACTTTCCACTGTTTTCATACTCAACCACATTTACTCAATTTTAATACTTGAATGATATTTTAAATGATGTTTGGGTTGAGAAACACTATTTTACTATTGCCCGAGTGGCTTGTGAGGATTTTTGACTGAGTAAGGCCGAGGGCCTATGTTGTGAGGAAACACTGATACTGATTTAAGGCCGAGGGACTGAGATATGTACGCCACGGGGTGGCTTGATTGATATGAGACTGAGAGCCTAATGATGACGCCACGAGATGTCTTGATGTTGCGCTTGGGCTGTAAGGGCCCCCTCCAGGAGTCTGCACACCCCTAGTGAGCGCGGGTACTCATTATGATGTGAAATATAGCCCTAGGGGCTGACTGAGACATTGACCGAGGGTCGGATTTGTTGACATTATGCCCGAAGGGAGAACCTTTATATGTTTATGTTTCTTATTTGCCTGTCATTTACCCATTTAATTGTGTATTTGTGCCCGAGGGGCGAACTTTTTGTGTTTACCTATTCTAGTTGCTTGCATTTAATTGCTTTGCTGCTAAAAAGGGATTTTAACGAAGTTTAAACTAAGCTAAGATGTTTTAAGAGATTTCCCAGCTTCATTGCTTTCTTAAAAGGTTTTGTACCGCTTCTATACAGCATCTTGATATGCTTTACGTGATTTCTTATCGCTCAGTCTTCATTTATTTTTATTACTCACTGAGTTGGAGTACTCACTTTACTCCCTGCACCTTGTGTGCAGATTCAGGTATTTCTGAATCCGGTAGAGGTTCTTGGTTGAGCAGAGGCAGAGTCATTGGAGTTTAGCGAGGTAGCTGCCCGACGTCCCCAGCACTGTCTTTCTCCCTTTTGATGTCCTTAGACCGTATTTAGCATATTTTCCATAACTTAGTTGTATTTTAGACCCTAGTAGATGCTCGTGACTGTCACACCTCCTTTTTCGGCCCGCGACCCCGCAAAGGGGCGCAGAAGGGAGTTTTTCCAATTAAAGGACAATCGAAACGAGATTTATTTATTTATTTTCAGAGTCGACACTTGGGAGATTTATGGTGTCCCAAGTCACCGGTTGAATCCCAAATTGAGGAAAAGAATGACTATGTTTAACAGTCTGCACACCAGAAATCCGGATAAGGAATTCTGTTAACCCGGGAGAAGGTGTTAGGCATTCACGAGTTCTGTGGTTCTAGCACGGTCGCTCAACTGCCATATTTGGCTTAATTATCTGATTTTATACAAATACGAACTTATGTGCAAATTTTAACTCTTTACCGCTTTTATTATTATTATTATTATTATTTTACAGAGAATTGCAATGTTGTGAAAATGTATCTCTAACCACGTCACAATCAATGTACCCGTGGTCGTCGCTTTTAGCCGGCCTTCCAGACGACACTTCCCCTTTGTACCAAGCCTGATATCCGGGTGAAACTTCTCCTCTTGCCCGATTCAGTACACAAGTATTTGCCTCCAAGTATTGACATTGGCTCCAAATCTGGCGGACCATTGCTTCAGGAAACTGGCCATCGGAACTGATCTCAATCACTTGGGTGCTCAGGTCCTCATCTTTCGGCACTATCTGACACCTTCCAAGCTGCCTCAAAACCCGATACGACGCATAAGGTTGAATGCACATAAGTCCCATCAAGAGAAAATGGGGCCTAGCTGCTGGCATATATATGACTTCATCGATCGGTAACCATCCCAGTGTCCACTGTATTTGATTAGCGTTGAGGGTCCAAAAGTATGAGGTCCATGCCGAGACTCATTCAGGTAAGCGGACCTCATTAATTCTGGTGTAGAACTCCTCTATGCAGGTTTTCTCAGAAGATCCATGGCTCAGGAACTGGGCTCGGTGACATAGGTGTTCGGTCATCCACATTTACAATAACAAGTTACACCCTTCGAAAAAATTCCCTCCGGCTTTGTAGGCCGTGAGAGCTCGGAAGATATCAGATACAATCATGGGCGCAAGCGTGCTGTCATCTTGAGTGAGCAAAGTACTGACGACCCCAGCTATCTTTATGTCAATATTCCCGTCCTTTCTTGGGAACACTAAAAGCCCTAAGAAGGTTATCATGAAAGCAACCCGTCTATGTTCATCCCACTTTCGACGGTTACTTTTGCTGCACAACTTGTTTTCTGGCTTGTCGAATCCTCCTATGTGGCCGTATCTTTGGTATATGAAGCTCAGAGTGCAAAAACCTTTCGCCAAGTCTGGTTTATGGATCGTTCTGACTATCTTTAACGAGTCCAAAAACCGGTGCACCGCTATGGCTCTTGGAGCAACCAGGTATTTACGCCTCAACGGAACCTCAGCACTACCGATGTACCCTGCTATTTCCTCTAAAGTCAGGGTGAGTTCAAAGTCCGAGAAGTGAAAGACATTGTGCGCCGGGTCCCAGTAAGTGACAAGTGCCCTTATAATATCCCCTCGAGGCCTGATACCCAACAAACCCATGAGACCTTTCAGATGTTTCTTGACTTCGTCTCGCCCTTCTTTGCCTAAATCATTCCACCATAGCCGCAACTGGAGGGGGATTTTATTCATGATTGAAAAAGGTTCATTTTGAGTCGTGCTCATTCTGCACATTTATTAATGTGATTAAACAAAAGAAAATTCATTTGACTCAAAACGATTTGATTATTTTTCATAAAAGAAAGATCCGATTTCCGAACACGACCTTTCAGCACTTCAGGGACGAAGATTTTAAGGTTGTGTGAGTCAACTGATCAAAAATCAAAAAAATGACAGGAGTGGTCGTTTATGCAAAGTCAGCCTTCCGGCGTCCCTTTCGGGAACATTCAGCTATTTCTGACAAAAACGGCATCGCCCGACTCTATGACGAAAATTAAAATTTGACATTTTTTGTCTAATTTTGCAAAATGGGAGGTTGGACCCGACGAGGGTTGCCTACGTATCTCACGCCCTGTGAGAATTAAACCAGCGTAGTTCGCCCACCATAAACTAAACTTGTAAACAAGACTCCTTTCTTTTGTTTTTCAAATAAATCAAACTAAAAAAAAAGAAAAAAAAAATCATTTTTTCAAAATTTCGGCAGGGTTTTGACACTAGTTGGACATTGGTTTTATTTTTCTAAAAATAAGTAGTTATCTCCCTACACTTCTATTTTTCTTTTTCTCTTTTTCATAATTTTTCAAAAATTCCCGATTTCAGAAGCCGGTCAGCATGCATATCTGAAGCAAATAAATGTGCAAAACAAACAGGATGCAGCAGGATGGTATTTTTTCATTTCAGGTTGCTTGTCCTAGACGGACCCAACCCCTGTGTTGAGTCCCCTAAGTCAAATGCAACATGATGTAAATAAACGTTCCTACTAGGGATCCGGCATGAAGTCAAGTTATTCTAGGTTCAACCTGGGTATATGTTCTAGACAATGTACCCGAGCGGACAACTCGATTTGAGGAAGGAGCTCCTTTCCGGGAACCAAAAGGCCAGCCGGCTTAGAAACTTTCCGAGCCTCTTTTATTTCAGGGTATGACACTAACAGAATAGGGAGTCTCAACCAGTAAGCACATCCCCGGAGGTGAGAAGAGAAGGTTTCGGCACAGTTTATATGTACAGTTCAAATAATATCAAAGCGGTAAAAAAGCATCATTTTGCACATTTAGGCCAAAACATGTAATAAGATCAAATAATAAATAAAGCCAAATATAACAATTCATCTAAGCTCGAATTCTGAACCCTGAACTAGAGATTCTGGGTTCGTCCCTAGCAGAGTCGCCAGAGCTGGAGCTCCTCCTTTTTCGGCCCCGACCCCGCAAAGGGGCGCAGAAGGGAGTTTTTCCAATTAAAGGACAATTGAAACGGGATTTATTTATTTATTTCCAGAGTCGCGACTTCTGAGATTTATGGTGTCCCAAGTCACCGGTTGAATCCCAAATCGAGGAAAAGAATGACTCTGTTTAACAGTCTGCGCACCAGAAATCCGGATAAGGAATTCTGTTAACCTGGGAGAAGGTGTTAGGCATTCCCGAGTTCCGTGGTTCTAGCACGGTCGCTCAACTGTCATATTCGGCTTAATTATCTGATTTTATACAAATACGAACTTATGTGCAAATTTTAACTCTTTACCGTTATTATTATTATTATTATTATTATTATTTTACAGAGAATTGCAACGTTGTGAAAATGTATATCGAACCACGTCACAATCAATGTACCCGTGGTCGTCGACACACTTCGATTCTGTTGAGATTTGGATTTGGGTCACATCAATGTACACCCGCCTTTAAGAAAGTAACTTATTAAAGGCGCGCCTAAAGCGACTAGCGCATTTTTTTTTTGAGAAGGCCGTGAAATCTTGCTAAAATGGTCCATCCGAAGTCTAATTAATTACTGACCATTTATTGAGGGCCCCGCAGCTTGCGTTTTATTTGGCGAGGCTCGTCTCATTTATTTTTAAAGAGCAATCCTAAAGTGACTACATTTCTATTAAGTTTGTCTCTAAAAGAAATGGGAAAAGTCTTAATTAATTACATGCTTGACAAGTAGTTAATGGATTACAATAGATGATAATGGTAATTTACACTCGAACTCGCAAAAATGGATAAATGTTTTGTGCCTTTATTCTATAAGTAAACTACTAAAGCTGAAATTACAAAAATGCATACAAACTTGTCAAGATATTCAAAATAAACTAATCATTCTCCAAATTGATTTAAACTAACATTCCTAAAATTGATTTAAACTATTGGAATTAACGGCTAGGAAATGTTATCAACACGGATTCGAATATTGGCCTATATGCTGCCTAACGGAATCAAACACTGCCTATTTAAAATCTGCCTCAAATACAAAAAAATGCTAGAGATGAAATATGGCAACTAATCCCTTAACTTATTTGTTCATTCTACAAATTACATATTTAATTACATGGAATCTGTAATTGACAACTACAAACTATAGTTTGAAAACCAAACAGTTCCAGTTAAATACAAGACTACTTCATGCATTCCAGTTGAGCAATAAAACTAAACTAAAATACACATATCTTATTAAACTATAGATACAACACTAATTCATCAAATACCCTAGCATTTCATTTTTATTTTGACATCTCACAGCCACATCAGTATTGATTCAAAAGTTTACCTGGTAATGAAATAAAAGAAGAGGAAGATGAGAAATCAGCAGGGCAGTAACAGTGCAGCAACATCAACAACAACAACCAGCAACCAAGAGATTTAAAACCCAGCAATAAACTCAGAAATCCAGTTGCAATTTCAGAAATACAAGGCAGCAACACAGATATACCAGAAACCCAGGAATAAAACCAGAAATACCACCAGCAATCACATGCAGAAACAAAATGTATTCAGAAATATGATAGAACAGTAGATTTTCTGATTTTTGTTCTTCAAACTCTCAAATAAAGAAACCCAGAACTTCAATTAAACAGTAACAAATACTACTACTGATTTTTTATGGTAAAAAAACCTCACTTTCACTCAATACTGGATTTTTAGTCTTAAAAATCCAGCCTTCAAACTACTGAACTCTTAGCATTCAAAATCCAGCCTAGATTCTGTCTAAGACTGCCTGAAGAAATGATTTCCCTTTTAATATTTTTAGAAGATGTTTTTTAGTCCTCTCTCTGTCCTTTTTTTTCTCTTAGTCCCCCACCTCCCTCAATTTCCAGCCTCAACACCCTTTTATACAAGTCTGCCTTACCCCTTTTTTCCCACTAAAATCCCACTAAGGAAATCTTTTCCTTAATTTCAGCTCCCCCCATTCTCTTTTGTTCCCCATTACCAAATTAATTAATATCCCACTAACAAAGCACTAACACTAAAATATAATCCTAACTGTTTCATTCCTAAATCAACCCTGAAAACCCCTTAATATTACTGACTTCCTAAATGCAACATTCAAATATATAAAAACTTTTGATTCTAAAATTTGCTTAACTATCAATTAACTAAACTAATTTGATTAACAGCTATAACCAATTCAGCTAGTACTTTAAGGCAGAAAATACATCAAATATAAGGGTTTCAGTAATTCAGAACAATGCTTATAATCAAACAGAATCTTAATTAATCAGACAACCAATCAATTGAAAAAACTATAAACAACAGAACGCCAAATGATTCAAACTATACGAACGACCTAATCAACGAAGCTTAATTAATCGATTACATATTACAATTGACACTGAACAATCAGAAACAGAGAAACAGGCAATTCGGTAATTTCAGTGGTATCGACAGAAACAGGGATTAACAGGAAACTAATTAATCGACGCAACTTATTAATCAATTACGCAAATTATAACACATAATAATTATAGAAAACAGAAGTAAATGATAGAATTGGACCAAATAAAAGGTCTGATGAAGAAAGACAGAATCAATCGACAACAATTGAAAAGTCCATAAAGCTATACTTAAACAAAGTAATCAGGATAAACAAACACGAAAATGGAACAAACAGAAAAAGGAAAATACCTCAGAATATCAGAACTACACGGACCCAGGCTCGATCTTCGGACTCGAACACTTTGAGGTCGAACAGACCTTAGTCAAAATGTTCTCAACTGAGAACACTTCGATTAAGGTCGATTAGACCCCAAATCCTCACTTAATTTGGACGGATTCCATGATTTGAATTTCTAGGGTTCCTGGTTTTCGATTTAGGGTTCGAACGTTTCTAGACAGATTTGAACGGAACCAAAGTCATTTAGGGTATGAGGGAGGTCTGGGGGTTGCCTGGTATGAATTTGGAGTGGATGGGGGTAGATCTAAGTCATGCTCGAATCTTCGATTGAAGATTCGAGAAGTTGGAAGTTGATTCGAGGTGAGCAACCAAAAGATTCGTAACGAGAGTGGTTAGGGGGTGCCTTGGGGTGAGTTTGGGGTTGGTTGGTGTAGGTTTCCGTTTGGCTCGAATCTTCAATGAAGATTCGAGAAGATGAGGGAAGATTCAAACCACACAAGTAACATATTTGGAACGGGGGTGGTCAGATGGTCTTAGGGTGTTAAGGTGGTGATCACCGGCGTTGTTGTTGCCGGCTTTCAAACGGAGGGGTTTCAGGGGGGCTAGGGTTTGGGGTCCATTTCTGAAAGAGACGATGAACAGGGATGAGGGGGGGTGTTTGGTTAAGGGGGTATGGGGTGAGAATTGGCCTTATATACGGAGGGGAGGGATGGATCCTGGCTGTTGGATCAAGTGAGATTGATGGCCAGGATTTCTTCACTTAAGGGAACGGTGCCATTTTGATTGAGTGAGGATTGGGTCGGTCTCAGATGGGAGTGGGTCGGGTCATGAGAGAAAGCCTGGGAGCCATTAGATCAAAAGCAATGAACGGTCCCGATCAAATACAACCATATGGCGTCGTTTGGTTTAATGAAAGAACTGAACTGGACCGTTAGATCTGTTTAATCAACGGTCCAGATGGAATGTGCCAATACGGCATCGTTTCCTTCGTCTAAGAGACCAGCTAACCGGACTGGGTCAAAATTGGTATTGATTTGGGCCCAATCTCATTTTAAACTTTTGGCCCAATCCGAGTTTTCTTCATTTTTTTGAACTCTTTTCCTTTTCCTTCTTTAATTTCTAATTTAAACACAATTCCTAATTAAATTATAAAATCAAAAATAAAATTACACAAATATTAATTAACACTTACAACAATTAACACACAAATTAAAACCTTAAAATAAAATCACACAATGACAACAAATAGAATAAAACGCATATTTTTGTGATTTTCTTTTTAGAGCCAAATGATGGTTTAATTAATTCCTAAATGCTTAATTAAATCCTAAATATGCATGCAACATGTATTTTTTGTATTTTTCAATTAACTACAACAAGGTAAACATTTACGGACAAAAACACAAATAATTATCCAAAAATGCCGCGCAAATCCTAAAAATTGTACATCAAGAGAATTTTGTTTTATTTTTGATTTCTTTTGGAATAGTTTTCGTGAAGCAAAATTCACGTGCTCACAGTGACTTGTGACACCCCGATGTTGGGTTGTATTCATTTTTGCCCTTGTTTTATTTTTCTAAGTCTATACTTGTTGGGGATGTATCCTTATAAATGACTTAAATTGATTTATTTAAATGTTAAAACTGATTTGGGAATTTTGGCGGTTGGCCTTGTCTTCACAAGAGGCGCCATCACAACCGGGTCCGGTTTGGGGTCGTGACAAGTTGGTATCAGAGCCTAGGTTACATAGGTCTCACTAGTCATGATCAGGTTTAGTAGAGTCTTGCGGATTGGTACGGAGACGTCTGTATTTATCCTCGAGAGGCTATAGAACCTTTAGGAAAACTTCACATTCATGAATTCTTATCATGCGTCTTTGATTCTGCTTGAAATGTAACTCTTTGAATTCCTTCCACGCGTTCGTATGCGCGCATGAGCGCTCAGTATCATATGTGCATCGATGGCTGGTGATTCCTTGATCGAGGGGCGAGATGTGATCTCTATGTATTGATGTTGGGCCAGTCTAGAGGACTCGAGGACAGATTGTTTTCCTATAGCTTGAGCACCGAGGTGCTGATTGTGTGAGCATGTGTTTTTAAACTCATATGTTCGGTAGTGTCCCTATTAGTAGAAGTGATGGTTGGGTAGCTACGTGATGAGTATGTTATGTCTGCGAGGTGTATCCATATGATTTGGAAATGACGAGAAGGGTCTGCTGGAGGATAAAAGAACTATTAGGTGCTTGAATTCCATCTCGATTCGAGGTTTAGCCCCAAGTTATGGGAGTATGAAGAATCTTTTCATGTTTCCTAGTTAGGAGTGAAGTAAATTTCATGTTGCAGTATGAGTTCAGACTCAGGAAGACTAAGTGACTGCATAATATTTATGAAGGTGGAAGGTATACATAAATGGTAGTTGGAGGCAAAGCATATGGGTTATATCCTGCGGAGTGTTCTGAGGTTGTGTGATCTTTATGTATCTATTAGAAGATCTCATTTACAAGTGAAATATACGTGTTGAAATTTGAATCTGGGTCGCTTAAGAGAGTGGGCTTAACTGTTGCGAGGATGAATGCGAGATTTGCAGAAGATTCAAGGTACCAGATGGTCTGTGTTTCACGAGCTTATGAAGGATCGAGTTTAATCTCACTATGTTATTATGGCAACAATAGAGTATATGCGTTATGAGTTATTGAGTGTGTTTTGATCTATGGCTTTGAGCCAAGTGGGGGAGTCTGCTATTAATTAGGCGATTTCACGGTTAGGTGCTATGTTGGTTCTAGTTTGAGGAGTGCTAGTGAGTCAGTTATGGCTTACGGAGATTGGAGACCGAGGATGGATCGAGTAGAGGAAAACTTCTTTGACAAGGTTATATTATGCTTCATAGGTGTATGAGAATCACGGAGTGTCTTGAGTGGTTATTGGTAAAGGATGTTCAGTGCATGGGGCAGGAGGTTGCTGGGTTGCATTAAGATGAGGTTACATTCTGCGGTATCAGAGTGCTATTGAGGCACAAGTTGTTTGGTTCATTTGATCAGGCCAATTGTAGTTTGAGTAGAGTGGATGACTCTAGAGAATGGTCCTAATGTGTTCAAGATTTTACATGTAATAATTGGAGATTCTCAAGTTTTACTTTTGGCTAGAAACTGAGGTTTGCATTTAGAGGGTGTCAAGACTCGTGGTATTTCGATATCAATTAGGGATTTCTATGTACATCAGCATCAGGAAGGTGAAGGTAACAGATTAGATTCGCAAGAAGTCTCTTCAAGGTAAAGTATGTCGATCGTTGTTCTTTTGGTGAGTCTGGGTTGAGGAATTGTAGTGTTATAGCAAGAAGGAGTATCAAGTTAAACGTAAATTAGAAGGAAACTCGGAAAGATGGGATAGCTTGGTAGTAGGCCGAATCGATATGGTCAGGGTATGATTAGTTCTTTGGATGCTTACGAGGTAATGAACTCCTACAAGTATTTTGTGGCAATGCTCTTAGGTTTTAGTGGCCTGCGTAGCTTGGTTAAGCTAGGAGGATTCAGTCCTGACAGGCTTGTTTTTTGTGCAAAGGGGAGTTGGAGAGTTCTTGATGGTTTCTACCACGGTTAGAGATGTATATTTTTTACGAGTATGAAAAGCATGGGATGTATAGTGATTTTCTTCTATAGGGGATCAATTGAAGTTCTTGGTTAGTTGAGTACGTAGTTGTTTATGGCTCGAAATGGATAGGAAGTTCTCATGTTTATCCTAGGATGGTTCGGGATATGCGGTATATTATGTAGGATTGAGATCTGCATGTGTAAGGTCACGGGTCAGTCTTGAAAGGAAGGTCACAAATTCTTAAGTAGCATGGACAGTTCAAATGATTAGAGAAATGATATTACTGATTGGGGTGGCTTGATAAGGGTATACGTTTTAGAAAAGGGTAATGTGTTTGAGTTGATGATACTTCATTGGTATTATGGCACTCTCTTGTTGGATCGACTGTTGATATTCGAGTTTGCTTGGTGGCACGGAAGAATTTTTGGATGTATCTCTCGTGGAATGATTGGGTATTAGGGGTGTAGTATGTATTCGGAACTAGGATTGTATGTGGGGATTCGTGTGCTATATGGAGTTGGATACAGGGAGTCCCCATAAATAGGTTATGTTGTGGTTGTGAGTCGCATGTATTGGCACTGTATGTTGACTATCAGGGTTTGGAGACCCGAGTGGATCTGTTACTGCTTGATATGTTAGATTGTGATATAATATTGGGTATAGACTGGTTGTCTCCATATCGCGTTATTCTGGACTATTGCGCTAAGGCGGCGATGCTTCTGTGCCGGGAATGCCACAGATTGATTGGCGAGGTTCAGCGAATTATGTTCCCAGTAGGGTGGTGTCATTTTGAAGACCCAGCGGATGGCCAGGAAAGGTTGTCTTTCTTATTTGGCCTTCGTGATGGATGTCAATGCAAAGACTCCTACTATTGATTCAGTTCTAGTGATGAAGGACTTTTTCGGATGTGTTTCCTGCTGTCGGGCATATCGCCGGACAAGGTTGTTGATTTTGGTATTGATTGGACATGGAACCGTATTGTATGGAACCGACGGAGTTAAAGGAATTTGAGGAACAACTTCAGGGATTCCTTAATAATGGATTCCTTGACAGGCCCATGTGGATGTGTGTTCTAACTTGAGTCGGCTTGGTTGACTTCGAGTTGCTATGGGTGAGGGATGAGTTGATTCGATTGCTGTTGAGCTATTAGCGCTCTGAGTTGGCCTATGAGTTACTTTTCGGTGTTGCGAGGCGTTATGATATGCTAGTTATAGGCACATATGGTGCGGTTCCATTGGGGTTTCATGGCGGAAGTCGAGCGGGAAGAGTACTAGGTATTGCGCGGTGGATGGCGTATCGGTTATGTCCTTTCGGGATTGTGTAATGCTATGTCAATGGCTTCGCAATGGTTTTGAGGATTTCTTTGGTCTTAGACGTCATGTTGCACGTGGTTGTCGATTTTGAGCATAGCGGCTTGAGGTGTTTCATGTGGACCAGTGTTTGAATGAGGTCGCGCAGTGGAGTGAAACTATGTGGAAGCATGATCCTTGCGGGTTAGATTCATGTGTTCTGTTTCTATAATGTGAGACTGGTTCTCAGCCTTGTGTTGTGATGGTACTGGTGAGTTTGTGGTACAGCTCTTTCATTTGAGTCATATCCATGATTTGAGTATGTTCGGATTGTCGCTTATTGGTGCGCGGATTCCACAGGTTGTGGCTTTAGCCTATATTGATGTGTCATGTCACCAGAGTAGTGTGTTGAATTAGATGAGATAGTTGGGATCTTTAATGAATACGAATGGATTCGATATCAGCATGTTGGAAGGACAATATCGAGGTTTGGCTCAGAAATTGCTATGGTCTTTGCCAAAGGAGAAGTGGCTTCATGAATGGTTGATTTGAGAAATGGTTATGGTTTATTGCGTGTTTCATTTATCATTGGCAGTATATGAAAGTGTTGGAATGAGAATTTAGTCGATAAGAGGTTTTCTATCGGTATCCGGTTGTTGGGTACAACTGCTGTGATTAGAAGTTATTGCTACAAGTGTTTGAGCTATGTGGTATATCATGTAAATGCACCTAAGGTTGCAGGTATGGGTTATTACAGTTGGTTCGAGCTTATTCTAAATATAGATGTGAGATTCTGATCTTGTGGATGATTTCGAAAGTGGAAATATGGTTCTAAGGTTTATGGGCTAGGTTGGATTGTGAAATTTCAGTTACATTATGTTATGTGACGACCCAAAGGGGTCATCACCGTAATTCTTCCTTGTTCCGTCCTTCCGAGGCCTTGAAAACCTCGCTTTTAGTTGCCTCGATATTGCGTGCATAGTCCGGGCACGAAGCCGGAAAGCTTTTATGTTGAAATATGCGAATGTTGCAAGAAATTTGATGAATTTTGATATTTAATACGCATAATATTGACATCGGTCAACATTTTGGGTAAACGGACCCGGACCTGTGATTCGACGGTCCTGGAGGGTCCGTAGAATGGGACTTGGGCGTGTACCCGGAATTACATTCGGAGGTCCCAAGCCCGAGAAATGAATTTTTGTGTGAAATTGTTTTCTGAAATTAATTAAGAAAAATGAAGAAGAAAATTGATCAGAAAATTGTGGTATCGGGCTCGTATTTTGGTTCCGATGCCCGGTACGAGTCTTAAATATATTTAAAGCACTATCTGTAAAGTTTGGCTAAAAACGAACGTCATATGACGTGTTTCGGACATAAAATGGGGAATTTGAGTTTTTATGAAAGTTGAAAGAAAATCATGTGTTTGAGGCTTGATCCTATGTATATGATGTTATTTTGGCGATTTGATCGCACGAGTAAGTCCGTAAGATGTTTTTAAGCTTGTGTGCATGTTTGGTTTGGAGCCCCGAGGGCTAGGGTGAGTTTTGAATGGGGCCCAGGAGGTCTTGGACTTAAGAAAATGCAGGTTCAGGTGTTGCAGACACCAGCGCGGCTGCGGTCATTTCCGCGTAATCTGAGCTGGAGACGTGCGGCCGCGATGCCTTTCTGTGCGGTCCGCGTGGCTGAGTCTGAGGGCTAGGGTTTCAGGTCAACCAGCGTGGCCGCGTACCAAAACAGTGCGGTCTGCGCTGGAAGGGTTCAGAGAAGCCCCAATTTTTCTCCCACTCGGCGCGACCACAACATATTTTTGTGCAGTCCGCGCCAGGTCCTCAGAAAGGTATACAAGTCTGGAAAATCTCAGTCATTTTTCACTTTTCAAAAACCCAAAACCTAAGAGGCGATTTTTCAAAAAACATTTCTTCTTCAAAACGATTGGTAAGTGATTTCTAACTCATTTTCTTCATTTCTTAACATCTTTTAACATGATTTCAACGTCAAATCAAAGATTTTCATGGGTGAAATTGGGTGTTTTGGGTAGAACCTAGGTTTTTTACAAATTGAGGAGTTGGACCTCAATTTGGGGTCCGATTTCAAAACAACTCATATATTTGGATTCATGGGGGAATGGGTAACCGGGTTCTGGTCCGAACCTCGAGTTTCGACCACGTGGGTCCGGGGGTATTTTTGACCATTTTGGGGAAAACCTTGTAAAATTTATTTTCATGCAGGGGGAGTGATTTATTTAGTAATTATTAATGTGATTAAGTAATTTATGACTAGATTTGAGCGGATTGGTGGTGGAATCAAGAGGTAAAGCTATACTAGAAGCGTGAGTTGAGTTTGGAGCACTCGAGGTAAGTGTTTGTTCTAACTTTGGCTTGAGGGACTAGGATTTGGATGTTATTTGCTACGTGTTAACTGTGGAGTACGGTGTATAGGCATGGTGACAGTTATCTATGCACCGGAGTCTAGCATGACCGTGAGTCGTAGTTGTTTTTAAATTTGAAAGATATGAAACAGTTGAGCTAATTACTTGCTAATATAATTATGAAGTGATAGTTGAGAAGCAGATGAGTTAAAGAAGGAAGTGTGGTATTTTTTTTCCTTGCCGGGACTTATTGTTGATTTGTTCTCCCTTGCCGGGATGTTTAATCTTGTTGTATATTCCCTTCCTCGATTGGTTGTGACTGTTGATTGGGTGAGGAAGAGCGATTATGCACGAAGGGTCTTTCCGTGCCATGTTTTGATAATTATGCACGAAGGGTCTTTCCGTGCCATGTTTTGATAATTATGCACGAAGGGTCTTTCCGTGCCATGTTTTGATAATTATGCACGAAGGGTCTTTCCGTGCCATGTTTTGATAATTATGCACGAAGGGTCTTTCCGTGCCATGTTTTGATAATTATGCATGAAGGGTCTTTCCGTGCCATGTCTCTAATTATTTGAGCACGAAGGGTCATTCCGTGCCTTGATGTGAGAGTTATGTGAGGAAAATCACGAAGGGTGATGCCGTGCACTATATTTGACAGTTTTGGTGAGAATTGAGAGTAAAAGCACGAAGGTTGGTGCCGTGTAGTTGTTGATTCACTTGCTCTCTTTCATAGATGTTAATTATTCAGTTTCCATCTCTCTATTCGTTGGTCTTATATCCAAATTGTTACACCCCACAGCATGTCCCCTCCCTATTATCTGTTTAAATTCTGTATATCTTTCCGTTGTTGCACATATATCTGTACAGGTTAATTGTGGTAGGTCCGGTCTAGCCTCGTCACTACCTCGCCGGGGTTAGGCCAGGCACTTACCAGCACATGGGGTCGGTTGTGCTGATGCTACACTTCTGTGCCCTTTTTGTGCACAGATTCGGGAGTAGCTTACGGACCGCAGTAGCAGCAGATTGGGAGCGTGCCTTCAGTCCAGAGACTCCTAGGTAGTTCGCTGGCGTGCGTGGGCCCAGAGTCTCATCTATTTCATTCCTGTTTGTTTGCATTGTATCGAAGCAGACTCCTTATGTATTTTCTTTCAAACTCTTATTTGTAGTATCTTATAGTTGCCCGTGAGTATTGTGACACTAAATCTTGGGTAGAGGATGATGTTAATTGTTTTTTCCACATTTTCGTTCATTTATTATTAAATTAAGACTTCCGCTTGAATTTATTGTTTTATTATTATCTTGTTGAAAGTTAGTTAAAAAGGTATGTTAAGGTTGGCTTGCCTAGCTCCGACAGTAGGCGCCATCACGACTCCTGATGGAGGGGGGGGGAATTTGGGCTGTGACAAGTTGGTATCAGAGCGCTAAGTTACTTAGGTCTTACAACTCACGGACAAGCTCAGTAGAGTCTGAGGGATCGGTACGGAGATGTCCGTATTTATCCTGCAGAGGCTACCGAGTTAGGAAAACTTTACCTTATTCATTCTTGTCGTGCGATTCTGTTTCTCAAGTACTGATTGTCTTTCCACTCTGTTCTTTCGCACATGGAGAGAACACGTGCTTCCTCTTCTATCGCACAACAGCCCGAGCCCCCAGCAGCAGCTCCTATTAGTGGCAGAGGGCGAGGCCGCGCCTCGAGGCCGGGGCAGAGCTCAGCCCCGAGCGGCAGTCCCAGAGGTGGAGCCTCATGTTGACTACGAGGAAGGGGTTCCAGCTCCAGCAGCTCCGATGGGCCCAGCTCAGGTCCCAGAGGGTTTCATAGCCACTCCAGTGCTTCAGGATGCTTTGGTCCGACTAGTAGGCTTTATGGAGGGCATTTCTAGGGCGGGTCTGCTTCCCGTAGCTCCAGCCACATCTCAGGCTAGGGGAGGAGTTCAGACTCCCGATACTCGTACTCCAGAGCCGGTAGCTCCTCAGGCTCAGGTTCCAGCAGTTCAGCCAGCTGTGGCAGCCCAGCCAGGTATTGCGGCTCAGTCCAGTGATGGTGCGGCTATGTCCGCGGATGCTTTGTGGAGGCTTGATCGTTTCACCAAGCTCTTCACAACTACATATAGTGGCACTCCCTCAGAGGATGCTCAGGATTTCATATTCAGCTGTCATGAGGTTCTACGGACTATGGGCATTGTAGAGACCAATGGGGTCGATTTCGCCACTTTTCGCCTGGCAGGATCCGCCAAGACTTGGTGGAGGGATTTCTGTTTAGCCAGGCCAGCAGGGTCGCCATCATTGACCTGGGATCAGTTTTCAGAGTTATTTCTGGGGAAGTTTCTTCCAGTTACTCAGCGAGATGCTTTTCGCAGGCAGTTTGAGCATCTCCAGCAGGGTCCTATGACGGTTACCCAGTATGAGACCCGGTTCATTGATATCGCTCGTCATACCATTGTGATACTTCCCATCGAGAGAGAGAGAGAGGGTGCGGAGGTTTGTTGATGGGTTGGCCCAGCTGATCCGTGTTCAGATGGCCATGAGTGCCGGTAGTGAGATTTCATTTCAGGAGGCGGCAGATGGTGCCTGCCGGATAGAGATGGCACTTGCTCAGGGAGGTGGTCATGGGTCTGATAAGAGGCCCCGTCATTCTGGTAGATTCAGTGGTACCTCGTCTGGAGGTAGGGATTCTTATGGTAGAGGCCATCCTCAGAGGCCATTCTAGTCGGCACTTCAGGTTTCTCATGTTACTCCAGGCGGTGGTGGTCCTCAGCAGTATTATTCGGATCATCATACCACCAGCCCCCATCAGTGCACCGCCACTTCAGAGCTTCAGGGGAGGACATACAGATCGACAGGGCCAGCAGTCCCAGCAGCCGAGGGCATGTTATGGTTGTGGTGACCCGAGTCACATTGTTAGGTTTTGCCCCCGAGCCTCAGGTAGTTCTCAGCAGCAGGGTCCTCACCCGATGATCCAGGCACCAGTTGCCCCACAGCCTGCCCAGCCAGCTAGAAGCGGGGGTAGAGGACATAGAGGTAGAGGTAGAGGTCTTAGAGGTGGAGCTCATACCGCTAGAGGTAGGGGTCAGCTAGCAGCGGATCGTCCCAGGGATATGATTCAGGGAGGTGGGGACCAGCCCCGTTGTTATGCTTTGCCAGCCAGGCCAGAGGCCGAGTCATCAGATGCTGTGATTACAGGTACTATTCTGGTCTGTGGTAGGGGTGCTTCTGTGTTATTTGACCCGGGATCTACGTATTCATATGTGTTGTCCTATTTTGCACCCTATTTGGTTATGCCTAGTGACTCGTTGAGTATTCCTGTTTATGTGTCAACATCGGTGGGTGATTCTATTGTGGTCGACCAAGTTCATCGTTCTTGTATCGTAGTGTTTGGGGGTCTTGAGACCCGTGTTGATTTGTTGTTTTTGGACATGGTTGACTTCAACGTTATATTGGGGATGGATTGGTTATCCCCGTACCATGCTATCTTAGATTGCCATGCCAAGAATGTGACTTTAGCCTTACCGGATTTACCCCATTTAGAGTGGAGAGGGACTTCTGGTCATTGTACCCGCAGTGTTATCTCGTATATGAAAGCTCGGCGTATGGTCGAGAAGGGATGTTTGGCCTACTTGGCGTATGTTCGCGATTCTAGCGGGGAGGCCCCTTCTATTGATTATGTGCTCGTTGTTCGGGAGTTTTCTGAGGTTTTCCCTTCAGACTTGCCGGGTATGCCGCCCGACAGGGATATCGACTTTTGTATTGATTTGGCCCAGGGCAAACAACCCATTTCTATCCCGCCATATCGTATGGCCCCGCCGAAGTTGAAAGAGTTAAAGGAACAGCTGCAAGAATTGCTTGAGAAAGGTTTCATTAGACCTAGTATTTCACCTTGGGGTGCGCTGGTGTTGTTTGTTAAGAAAAAGGATGGTTCGATGAGAATGTGCATCGATTACCGGCAATTGAACAAGGTTACAATTAAGAATAAGTATCCACTGCCAAGGATCGACGATTTATTCGACCAGCTTCAGGGTGCGAGGGTGTTTTCAAAGATAGATTTGAGATCTGGCTACCACCAGCTAAGGATTAGGGCGTCTGATGTCCCTAAGACAGCATTTCGCACTCGGTATGGGCACTATGAGTTTTTGGTCATGTCATTTGGATTGACTAATGCCCCAGCAGCGTTCATGGAGTTGATGAACCGAGTGTTCAGACCTTATTTGGACTTGTTCGTGATAGTCTTCATTGAAGATATTCTTATATACTCCCGCAGTCAGGAGGAGCATGAGCAGCACCTCAGAGTGGTCCTTCAGACCCTAAAAGATAGTCAGTTGTATGCTAAGTTCTCAAAGTGTGTATTTTGGTTGAGTTCGGTCGCATTCCTGGGTCATGTAGTATCAGCAATAGGTATTCAGGTAGACCCGAAGAAGATAGAGGTAGTCAAGAACTGGCCTCGACCAGCTTCAACTACGGATATTCGGAGTTTCTTGGGGTTAGCAGGTTACTACCATCGGTTCGTGGAGGGGTTTTCATCCATTGCAGCCCCTATGACCAGATTGACCCAGAAAGGTGCCCAGTTTAGATGGTCGGATGAGTGTGAGGTGAGCTTTCAGAGGCTCAAGGCAGCTCTGACCATGGCACCGGTGTTGGTTTTGCCCACAGGTTCAGGGCCCTATACAGTCTATTGTGATGCATCTCGCATTGGACTGGGTGCAATATTGATGCAGGATGGCGAGGTCATTGCCTATACTTCGAGGCAGTTGAAGGTTCATGAGAAGAACTATCCAGTGCATGATTTGGAGTTGGAATCCATTGTTCACGCATTGAAGATTTGGAGGCACTATCTGTATGGTGTGGCGTGTGAGGTGTTCACGGATCATAAGAGTCTTCAGTATTTGTTCAAGCAAAAGGAGTTGAATTTGAGGCAGAGGAGGTGGTTGGAATTGTTGAAAGATTATGACATCACTATCTTATATCACCCGGAAAAGGCTAATGTGGTGGCCGATGCCTTGAGTAGGAAGTCAGCCAGTATGGGCAGTCTTGCTTATATTCCGGTCGGTGAGAGACCGCTTGCTTTGGACGTTCAGGCTTTGGCCAGTCAGTTTTTGAGGTTGGACATTTCTGAGCCTAGTCAAGTATTAGCTTGCAGAGTCGCTCGTTCTTCGTTATTGGAGCGTATCCGTCATCGGCATATTGAGATTGCAGGGGCAAGTTTGTGTGCCCAATGTTGATGGGGTTCGAGAGTCGATCTTAGCGGAGGCCCACAGTTCTCGGTATTCTATTCACCCGGGCGCCGCGAAGATGTATCAGGATTTGAGGCAGCACTATTGGTGGCGTGGAATGAAGAAAGACATTGTTGCATATGTGGCTCGTTGTTTGAACTGTCAGCAGGTTAAGTACGAACATCAGAGGCCTGGTGGTTTATTTCAGAGGATTGAGCTTCTCGAGTGGAAGTGGGAGAGGATTACTATGGATTTTGTTACTGGACTTCCGATGACTCGGAAGAAGTTTGATGCGGTTTGGGTTATTGTTGATAGGCTGACAAAGTCGGCGCATTTTGTTCCTGTTGCAGCCACCTATTCGTCTGAAAGGTTAGCCGAGATTTATATCAGGGAGATTGTTCGCCTTCATGGGGTGCCGCTATCTATCATTTCGGATCGGGGTACGCAGTTTACCTCGCATTTCTGGAGAGCGGTTCAGCGAGAGTTGGGCACCCAGGTTGAGTTGAGTACAGCATTTCATCCCCAGACGGACGGTCAGTCCGAGAGGACTATTCAGATTCTTGAGGACATGCTCCGAGCCTGTGTCATTGATTTTGGAGGCTCGTGGGACCAGTTTTTGCCTTTAGCAGAGTTCGGCTACAACAACAGCTACCAGTCCAGCATTCAGATGGCTCCGTATGAGGCTTTGTATGGTAGGCGATGTCGGTCTCCAGTTGGATGGTTTGAGCCGGGAGAGGCTCGATTATTGGGTACGGATCTGTTTCAGGAGCCCTTGGACAAGGTCAGGATTATTCAGGATAGACTTCGTACAGCTCAGTCCAGACAGAAGAGTTATGCAGAACGCAAGGTCAGAGATGTTGCTTTCATGGTTGGTGAGCGGGTATTGCTCCGTGTATCGCCTATGAAGGGTGTGATGAGATTTGGGAAAAAGGGCAAGCTCAGCCCTAGGTTTATCGGTCCATTTAAGATTCTTGATCGTGTGGGAGATGTGGCTTATAGACTTTCCTTGCCACCTAGCTTGTCAGCTGTGCATCCCGTGTTTCATGTATCTATGCTCCGGAAGTATCGCGGAGATCCATCGCACGTGTTAGATTTCAGCACTATCCAATTGGACAAAGATCTGTCATACGAAGAGGAGCCGGTGGCTATTCTAGACCGGCAGGTTCGACAGTTGAGGTCGAAGAGTTTTCCTTCAGTGCGTGTTCGGTGGAGAGGTCAGCCTCCTGAGGCATCGACCTGGGAGTCCGAGTCCGACATACGGGGCCGTTATCCTCATTTATTTCCCGACTCAGGTACTTCTTTATTTTGTCTATTCGAGGACGAACGGTTGTTTTAGAGGTGGAGAATGTGACGACCCAAAGGGGTCATCACCGTAATTTTTCCTTGTTCCGTGCTTCCGAGGCCTTGAAAACCTCGCTTTTAGTTGCCTCGATATTGCGTGCGCAGTCCTGGCGCGAATCCGGAAAGCTTTTATGTTGACATATGCGAATGTTGCGAGAAATTTGATGAATTTTGATATTTAATACGCATAATATTGACATCGGTCAACATTTTGGGTAAATGGACTCGGAATTGTAATTCGACGGTCCCGGAGGGTCCGTAGAAAAACATGGGGCTTGGGCGTATACCCGGAATTAAATTCCGAGGTCCCAATCCCGAGAAATGAATTTTTGTGTGAAATTGTTTTCTCAAATTAATTAAGGAAAATGAAGAAGAAAATTGATCAGAAAACTATGGTATCGGGCTCGTATTTTGGTTCCGACGCCCGGTACGAGTCTTAAATATGTTTTAAGCACTATCTGTAAAGTTTGGCTAAAAACGGACGTCATATGACGTGTTTCGGACTTAAAATGGGGAATTTGAGTTTTTATGAAAGTTGAAAGAAAATCATGTTTTTGAGACTTGATCCTATGTATATGATGTTATTTTGGCGAGTTAATCGCACGAGTAAGTCCGTAAGATATTTTTAAGGTTGTGTGCATGTTTGATTTGGAGCCACGAGGGCTAGGGTGAGTTTTGAATGGGGCCCGGGAGGTTTTGAACTTAAGAAAATGGAGGTTCAGGTGTTGCAGACACCAGCGCGGCCGCGGTCATTTCCGCGCGGTCCGCGCTGGAGCCGCGCGGCCGCGATGCCTTTCTGTGCGGTCCGCGTGGCTGAGTCTGAGGGCTACGGTTTCAGGTCAACCAGCGCGGCCGCGCACCAAAACAGTGCGGTTCGCGCTGGAAGGGTTCAGAGAAGCCCCAATTTTTCTCCCACTCGGCGCGGCCGCAACACATTTTTGTGCGGTCCGCGCCAGGTCCTCAGAAAGGTATACAAGTTCGGAAAATCTCAGTCATTTTTCACTTTTCAAAAACCCAAAACCTAAGAGGCGATTTTCCAAACAACTTTTCTTCTTCAAAACGATTGGTAAGTGATTTCTAACTCATTTTCTTCATTTCTTAACATCTTTTAACATGATTTCAACGTCAAATCAAAGATTTTCATGGGTGAAATTGGGTGTTTTGGGTAGAACCTAGGTTTTCTACAAATTGAGGTGTTGGACCTCAATTTGGGGTCCGATTTCAAAAAAACTCATATATTTGGATTCATGGGGGAATGGGTAACCAGGTTTTGGTCCGAACCTCGAGTTTCGACCACGTGGGTCCGAGGGTATTTTTGACCATTTTGGGGAAAACCTTGTAAAATTTATTTTCATGCAGGGGGAGTTATTCATTTAGTAATTATTAATGTGATTAAGTAATTTATGACTAGATTTGAGCGGATTGGTGGTGGAATCAAGAGGTAAAGCTATACTAGAAGCGTGAGTTGAGTTTGGAGCACTCGAGGTAAGTGTTTGTTCTAACTTTGGCTTGAGGGACTAGGATTTGGAAGTTATTTGCTACGTGTTAACCGTGGAGTACGGTGTATAGGCATGGTGACGGTTATCTATGCACCAGAGTCTAGCATGACCGTGAGTTGTAGTTGTTTTTAAATTCGAAATATGTGAAACATTTGAGCTAATTACTTGCTAATATAATTATGAAGTGATAGTTGAGAAGCATATGAGTTAAAGAAGGAAGTGTGGTATTTTTTTTTCCTTGCCGAGACTTATTGTTGATTTGTTCTCCCTTGCCGGTATGTTTAATCTTGTTGTATATTCCCTTCCCCGATTGGTTGTGACTGTTGATTGGGTGAGGAAGAGCGATTATGCACGAAGGGTCTTTCCGTGCCATGTTTTGATAATTATGCACGAAGGGTCTTTCCGTGCCATGTTTTGATAACTATGCACGAAGGGTCTTTCCGTGCCATGTTTTGATAATTATGCACGAAGGGTCTTTCCGTTCCATGTTTTGATAATTATGCATGAAGGGTCTTTCCGTGCCATGTCTCTAATTATTTGAGCACGAAGGGTCATTTCGTGCCTTGATGTGAGAGTTATGTGAGGAAAAGCATGAAGGGTGATGTCGTGCACTATATTTGACAGTTTTGGTGAGAATTGAGAGTAAAAGCACGAAGGTTGGTGTCGTGCAGTTGTTGATTCACTTGCTCTCTTTCATAGATATTAATTATTCAGTTTCCATCTCTCTATTCGTTAGTCTTATATCCAAATGGTTACACACCACAACATGTCCCCTCCCTATTATCTGTTTAAATTCTGTATATCTTTCCGTTGTTGCACATATATCTCTACAGGTTAATTGTGGTAGGTCCGGTCTAGCCTCGTCACTACCTCGCCGGAGTTAGGCCAGGCACTTACCAGCACATGGGATCGATTGTGCTTATGCTACACTTCTGTGCCATTTTTGTGCACAGATTCGGGAGTAGCTTACGGACCACAGTAGCAGTAGATTGGGAGCGTGCCTTCAGTCAAGAGACTCCTAGTTAGTTCGCTGGCGTGCGTGGGCCCTGAGTCTCATCTATTTCATTCCTGTTTGTTTTCATTGTATCGAAGCAGACTCCTTATGTATTTTCTTTCAAACTCTTATTTATAGTATCTTATAGTTGCCCGCGAGTATTGTGACACTAAATCTTGGGTAGAGGATGATGTTAATTTTTTTCCCGCATTTTCGTTCATTTTTTATTAAATTAAGACTTCCGCTTGAATTTATTGTTTTATTATTATCTTGTTGAAAGTTAGTTAAAAAGGTATGTTAAGGTTGGCTTGCCTAGCTCCGACAGTAGGCGCCATCACGACTCCCGATGGGGGGGGGGGAATTTGGGTCATGACATGTTATCGGACCTATATGAGATAGGGTGATGTGGGATCACCCCCGGGTATATGCATGGTAAGGTTATTCAACGATTGGTTGGCTTTTGGAACAACTCTAGGCACGGTCGAGGACGAACGTTTGTTTAAGTTGGGGAGGATCTGACGACCCGACCAGTCGTCTCATGAGTTACCACTCCATTCCCCCCATTTTTTCTTTTTTATGCTTTGTTATCCGTGTTTTGTGGTATCAGGTTGGTCGGATCGAATCCGGAATGATTTTGGTAAGGTTTGAGACACTTAGTCTCTTTTTTAGGAAGTTTAAGTTGGAAAAGTCAACCAGATGTTGACTTATATGTTAGAGGGCTCAGATGTGAGTTCTGATGGTTTGGTTAGCTTCGGGAGGTGATTTATGACTTAGACGCGTGATCGGAATAAGTTTTGGAGGTTCGTAGTAGATTTAGGCTTGAATTGGCGAAGTTGATATTTTGGCGATTTCCGGTTGGTAGGCGAGATTTTGATATAGGGGTCGGAATGGAATTCCGAAAGTTGCAGTAGTTCCATTGTATCATTTGGGATGTGTGTGCAAAATTTCAGGTCATTCGGACGTGGTTTGGTTGGGTTTTTGATCAAAAGAAGAATTTGGAAGATTTTTAAAAGTTAGGCTTGAATCCGATATGTTTTGGTTGATTTGATGTTGTTTGAGGTGTTTCGAAGATTGGAACAAGTTTAAATAAGCTATTAGGATATGTTTGCACTTTTGGTTGAGGTCCCGGGGGCCTCGGGGTGAATTCGGATGGTTGACGGGGAGTTTGAGGAATCTTTGTAGCTGCAAAACTTTTGCTGCTTCTGGTATTTTCGCACCTGCAGATTGAGGACCGCAGGTGCGACGCTGCATAAGCGGAGGAATTGATCGCAGAAGCGAAAATGGCTTGACGAGCAGAAACCGCAGAAGCGGCTAAGAGGACTGCATCTGCGACATGTAGGGGACCGCAGATGCGGACTAAGGGGAATAAGTGATTTTCGTAGAAGCGGATGAATGACCGTATATGCGGTATCACAGAAGCGGTTAAAGGGGCCGCAGATGCGAAAAGTGCTGGGCAGAAAGTATAAATTATGGCCTTCGCGAATTTTGAGCTATTTCACCATTTTTATCTCGACTTTGGAGCTTTTTAAGCGATTTGAGAGAGGGATTTCAAGGGAACTTCATTGAGGTAAGGAATTTGGACCTAAAACGCATTCCTATGCTATTATTTCATGTATTATAGCTAGAAATTATGGAAATTAAAGGTTAAAATTGGGGAAACTAGGGCTTGGGAAATTAGGCCTTTAATTGAGGATTTGAAGGACCATTTGGGGTCGGATTTGAAAACTTTTGATATGTATGAACTCGCGGGGAGATAAAGAACATATGATGTAAAAATTTCTTAATTTCGAGATGTGGGCCCGGGTATCGGGTTTTGGTAATTTTGGGATTTGTGCCCTTTATTGATTGTTTTCGCTTGGGCTTCGTTCCCTTAGAATATTTTGACGTCCTCATTCTGATTTTGGATAGATTCGATGCGATTGGAGGCCGATTCGAGAGGCAAAGGCGTCGTGAGATAGAGATTTGACCAGTTCGAGGTGAGTAATGATTGTAAATGATGTTCTGAGGGTTTGAAACCCCGGATTGCACATCGTAGTGCTATATTGAGGTGAGACACACGCTTGATGACGAGCGTGGGGTCGCGCACTATTGGGGATTGTGACTTGGTCCATCCCGATTGATGATTTTACTAAGTATTTGACTGAAATCTATTTGTTATCATCATTATTTGGGCGGGATGCCATATTTGGGCTTCGTGCCAACTATTTGAACCCTTCGGGGATTTTATTGATATTTCCTCACTGTTTTGACTTTATACTTGAACTCAGTCACGTTACTTTCCACTGTTTTCATACTCAGCCATGTTTACTCAGTTTTAATACTTGAATGATATTTCAAATGATGTTTGGACTGAGAAACACTATTTTACTATTGCATGATTGGCTTGTGAGGGTTTTTGACTGAGTAAGGCCGAGGGCCTATGTTGTGAGGAAACATTGATACTGATTTGAGGCCGAGGGCCTGAGATATGTATGCCACGAGGTGGCTTGATTGATATGAGGTCGAGAGCCTAGTGATGATGTCACGAGATGGCTTGATATTGCGCTTGGGCCATAAGGGGGCTCTCCAGGAGTCTACATACCCCCAATGAGCGCAGGTACCCACTGTGAAGTAAGATATAGCCCGAGGGGCTGGTATTGTTCTGAGACATTGCCCGAGGGGCGGATTTGTTGACATTGTGCCCGATGGGCGAACCTTTATGTGTTTATATTTCTTATTTGCCTATCATTTACCTATTTAATTGTGTATTTGTGCCCGAGGGGCGAACTTTCTGAGTTTTTCTGTTCTAGTTGCTTGCATTTAATTGCTTAGCTGTTAAAAAGGGATTTTAATTAAGTTTAAACTGAGCTAAGATATTTTAAGATATTTCTCAGCTTCATTGCTTTCTTAAAAGGTTTTGTACCGCTTCTATACAGCATCTTGATATGCTTTACGTGATTTCTTATCTCTCAGTCTTCATTTATTTTGATTACTCACTGAGTTGGAGTACTCACTTTACTCCCTGCATCTTATGTGCAGATTTAGGTATTTCTGAACCCGATAACGGGTATTAGTTGAGCAGAGGCAGAGTCATTGGAGTTCAACGAGGTAGATGCCCAACGTCCGCAACACTGCCTTTCTCCCTCTTGATGTCCTTAGACCGTATTTAGCATATTTTCAGAACTTAGTTGTATTTTAGACCCTAGTAGATGCTCGTGACTTGTGACACCCCGATGTCAGGCTGTATTCATTTCCGCACTTGTTTTATTTTGCTAAGTCTATACTTGTGGGGGATTTATCCTTATAAATGACTTAAATTGATTTATTTAACTGTTAAAACTTAATTTGGGAATTTTGGCGGCTGGCCTTGTCTTCACGAGAAGCGCCATCACGACCTGGTCCGGTTTGGGGTCGTGACAGGTCTCCCTTTTTGTCAAAAACGGCCCCTCATTTTTAGGTCTCTTAGGGTTGCTTTTAAGTCTAAGTATGGGTTTTAGGGATATTGGGCTTGGGTTATTATGGGCTAGGTCCGAATATTAGGCCTAAAAAATGGGTTGTTTGAGCCCAAATTTTATTCTTTCTCCGTGAACAAGACTAAAATAAGACCTCATTTACTGATTAATCCTACTTAAGTAAAATAACTATTAAAATAAGACTAACCGTTAAAACAAACCTATTTTTTGGTATTTTTCAAATATCATACTAAAAGATAAAAATGATATTAGATTAAAATCATTGCAAAACTTAAAATAATATTTCTAAAAACAAAGTGAAACTATTTTTGTATTTTTTGAATTTTATGTAAGGTAGATAAATTAAAAGTAATTAGATAAAATATTAATTAGCTAAACAAAATAAAATATTTTTATAATTTTTATTTTTTGTGATAAAATAAAGTAAAAGAGTCAAAACTATTTAGAATAGAGATACTAAACTTAAACAAAATAATTTATGCTTAAATGTGTAAAATCTTGGGGAGGGTCAAAAATTACATGTCTACAAAATGCACATAACTTTTCGGTCAAAAATGCCTTTGGGCTCCACAATATATCGTTGGAAAGTTATTTAAAAGGGATACAACTTTTATGTTTTATATTTTTCCAAATTTTCAGAATCTGGGTGGCACGAGGCGCCGCGTAGCGCACCGCAGCTGTGTAAATTGTTGTCGTCCTCAAATTGCATGCTCTCTGAAATTCCCCACAAGCACACTGCGTGGTGCGCTGCCCCATGCGGTGCGCCTGTGCAAATTTTACAGAGCTAGAGTCCTATTTTGTGTAGGAAAAGGTGTTTTGTCTGGGCCCAACCCTACTTGGTATAAATACATGTAAAAATACTATTTTAAGGATTTTTGACACACTTTAGACCTAGGGAGAGAACGGAGCCGCTGTGGATGCCGGAATTTATTAGAATCCATCTTTCTTCCATCAAACTTTGTAATCTTTACTTTTTTGATGTTTTGTTACCATGTCTATGTGGAGCTAAACTTCACGTTCTAGGGTTGTGGTTGTCATGAATATTGAAGTCTATTAATTACATCAACGTTAATTCGAGTTATCATCTTTGGTTGTTTCCCTAACTCTGTGCATAATTGCTTAATTGTTTGGCCAGCAGTCGAGTTCTATTTACTATGTATGCTATACTTGGGAAAGCTGTGTTTAGATTAGAGTAGAATTAGAGAGAGCTTGTTTCTGAACCCGTGGCTCGGGGAAAAGTTTCGCGGTTAGGATAGGAATATACCTAACAGTCTTCCTTAGTTGAATATCATATTATATTCGTTCATGATAGATTCAAGACCATAGGAATATAGGATTGATATATTATGGATAGATGGATGGTATTGTGGGAACATGCTATTTATATAAATGATCCGGTCAACTAGCAATCATAGATAATTTGGATTAACAGATGTAATTATGAACTCAAAAGGATTGATAAACTGACCACAAATCTGGAATCTATATATCCCTTGGTTACATGTTTAAATTTTACAATAGTAGTTGTAATAGAAAAATAATAGTTTTTATTATATTGGACATTAAATTGATTTTAGTTTGCTTAGTTAATGATCAATTTAAGTCTCTGTGGGTTCGGCATCCAACTTTCGAGTCACTTTATTACTTGATGACCACGTATACTTGTGTGTGTGTTTGGTCCCAACAAGTTTTTGGCATCATTGTCGTGGACTTACTTATTGATTGTTTGTCTAAGTTTAGCTTTTAGTTGATTTTTGTTCAAGTTTTTAATTTTCTTATTTAGTTAGTATTTTCTTTTCTTATTTTGACATGACATCTTGGAATGAAAATTGTTTGAATTATGATTATTCTTACTTTAATAATCCTTGTCCATATTGTGGAGGACCCCACTGGCGGAAAAATTGCCAACATATTCCCGGGAGTGAGTTCGGTGCACAATCTCAATCCTTTGAGTGGAATATTTGTAATGTGTGGTGGTCAAGATGGTCATTGGGATGACTGTACCAATTTTTTTTATCCTTATTCGAGCCCTTATTATGATGTTTCTAATAATTTTTGTGAGTTTGATAGGAAAAAAGTGGAGAATATAAAATATGATGCTCAAACTATGGACTTGATGAGTTAATTAGTGGAGCAAACTCATGAACTTCAAAAGGAGATGAAAAATCTCAAGTCAATAATGAAGAGAATGAAGGCAAAAGTGGAAGAATGGGCTGAAACATCTAATGATCAACAAGTTGCAGACTTAGTTGATAGTCTGGAAAAAGCCTAAAATTGGACAAGAGAGTGAGTTCCAGCTAGAGGAAACTTTCAAAAAAGAGGAGATTTTGAGCCAAACTTGGCTAATGGAACAAGCTGAACGATTAGATATATATGAAGCTCAACGTGAGAAAATTACAGATGGGATAAAAGACTTAATAGAAAGAAGAGTTGAACTAGGACAAGAGATCGAAAAGTTTGGCACTGATATTCACGACTTGGGAGCTAAATTAAATGCAAAGGTTGATGCGTTGAACGCCTCACAAAATAGTTCTGAGTTGTGTGAAACTGGAAAGGAACTTATACGCCAAATTGAGGAGCTAAAAGTGGAGAGTCAATCATTCGACCATACTTTTATTGATGATGTCCATGTTGAGGAAAGCACTCTAGAGTCATATAAGGGAGGAAATAACATTACTTTGGGAGACTTGAGTGTGTGTACTTATGGGGATATAAATAGTAGTACATTTTATGAGTTAGGGCGTATTAGACCTCATTCGAATCATTTTTACACATTGTGTTTAGATAGTGAGATACTAATCAAGACATCTGAGCCTGTGGAGGAGTCAAAGGGTGAGGAATAGAGTGCCTATATTCTTGAAGTTGTTATGCCAAAAAGCAAAAATTATATTCCTCATTTAAAGGTCGAGAAGTGTAGAATGAAAAATTTATTACTTGGCCTGGTTATCTTTGTAGCTCCACCATTGGAGCATAGTCGCAGATTGGATGTCATGTTAGGGGTACAATTCATCTATTCAAGGTGGAGGAAAAAGTAGTTCAAGTTGTGTCGCGACGTTAAATCAGACGCTTGTTGGGAGGCAACTCAACTTTACTGCTTTCTTTTATTTTTGTTTATTTTTGGTTTATTTTATTTTTCTATTAGATTTGTAGTGTTGTTTTATGTTGTAGAGTATAGGAAACAAGGACATAAGATGCACAAAAGCGAGCCAGATGGTGAGAATTAAGTGTGGGGTGCCCATACAAAGGACCGTGCCTGGGGGAAGTCTTAGCACCTCGTGCGTTGCTATTGCATCGGCCTTTGGCTTTTCAGAGAGTTTCTTGTCCCTTCGCTATTGTTCTGCTTTATTTGTGCATTGGAGACATTGCACTCTTTTAAGTGTGGGGTGGGAGAATTTCTCTAAATAATTAATAGTAGCTTATTAGAAAAAGGTTAACTTCTTGTTTTTGTTTTGGTAATTGTGTGGTATAGCTCCTAAAAAAGCAGAAAAATTGGACTTTTCCCGATGATGGATCTCATTCGACAGGTTTCTTGAGGGATTTAAGTCGGAAAAAAAACAAAAAGATTTTCTTTCGTTAGGTAGTATAGCAATTACCCCTTGGTTTTTATTTGTGTCGCGGTTCTTTTCCAAAGGTTTTGTTTGAACCGGGTGTACCTAGTTTTTATTCTTTTGTTAGAAGTAGGAAAATTTGTGCTGTGAATTAAATTGAAGTAATATCTCTTGAATTTGTTATACCTTGAGAATACTGAGTACTTTGGTTATGACGCTTAGGCTCAGTTTTTGACTCTTGTATAAGTATTTTCAATTGTATGATCTTAACTTTGCTTAACTACTTTGACTAGAGTATCTTGATGAGTCCAATCCCGAGTGAGTTATGTGCTATGTATGTATAAGGTTTTGTGTTATTCTATGCATTGCATTTGATGCCTAAAACTGTCCCCGTGTGTTTGCAAAGCAAAATAGTAGTTTTGTTCAGTCTTGGAAGTGATATAGGTGTTTCTTTGTTGATCCAGTTATATATTTTACCCGCCTAATTGTTATGTATCCTAGTTAACCCTTTTGAGCCTGTAATCCTATTCTTCGGCAATCACATTACAAGCCTTACCCAAATGTTTGAATTAACCATTTATTTGAACCTTTTCACCTCTCATGAGCACTTAAATTGTTATGAACTTTGTAAAAGTTAAAGTGTGGGGTGGTTGGTTTGGCTTTTGAGTAGATCTAATGAAATAAGGAGAAAGGTGCATTATTTTAAAAAATTAAGAGTCACTTGAATTGAAAAAGAAGAAAAAAAATTAGTTGTATTGTTGTGAAAAATATTCCTTGATAAGTGGTGACTCTTGATGTAATTGTGCTTAAAGAAGTATGGAGTTAATATATATTGATATGAAGGTGGAGTTATGGTTTGACATAAGTGTGGGGTTTTAAATGTTAAAGTGTATGTATTAAAGTGCATAGGAGGTGTAGTCACTCTTATATCTAAATGTATCCTACCCATCCCGCAGCCTACATTACAACCAAATAAAGTCGTACTTGATCCTAGACTAAATGAGCTCGATTAGTAGAATAGTATACTACGGTCAGGCCTATGGTGCATCTTTTGTGGCATATGAATGTTATTTCTGAGAGTGAGTGAATTCTTTATATCTTGAGTTCCTAAGTGTTCTTAAATTTTAGTGTGTGGAACTACTCTCTTTTGTTGTGAGAGGGCACTTGATTCATGAAGGAAAGGTAATGTCATTGACCTCTATGTTAGAGTAAGTGAGTGAGTTGTGAATAATGTGTGGTACTTTTGAGTCAAATATTGAGGTGAAGAGGTTACACATTTGTGCTTAGTCTATTTTAAATATCTTTGGTGTGATGAGTTAGGAAAATTGTTTTAAAAGGTTGTGTCTATATAAAGTATAGTTTGATTGCTCGAGGACGAGCAATGATTTAAGTGTGGGTTGTTGATGATAGGATATAAATACATATTTTAGTCGCTTATTACACTCTAATTTACTGCACTTTAATTGAGTTTGAGCTTTAATCGCTAGTGTTTTGCACTAAATGTGTCTTTTATGCCTTGTAGGAGTGATTCCGATCTATGTAGATGTTATGGAATGAATTCAACCTATTCTGGAGCTTTGAAGTCTGAGTAAAATCCCAAGGATTAAGATAGGATCATGTTCGGGGATCAACGGATGATAGTGCACTTTAAGAACGAAACGAAGAATCGAGTAGGCATACCGTGTATTGTCCAGTAAAATGCACGTAACCTTTTGCTCAGAAATCCGTTTGGGATCCACAATATATCTTTGGAAAGATATTTAAAAAGGATACAACTTTCATGTTTTACATTTTTTCAAATTTCCAAATGTACGCCGCTTGAGGTGCCGCGTAGCGCGTTGTGGCTGTGTAAATTAATGCTGCCCTCAAACTACATGCTCTCCGAAGTTCCCCACAAGTTCACCGTGTGGCGCGTCACCCCATGCAGTGTGCCTGTGCAAATTTTACTGAGCCAGAGTCCTATTTCATGCAGGAAAAGGTGTTTCATCTAGGCTTGACCCTACTTAGTATAAATATATGTAAAACGCTATTTTGAGAATTTTGACACACTTTAGACCTAGGGAGAGCATGGAGCAGCCGTGGAGGCCGGAATTCATTAGATTCTATCTTTCTTTCATCAAACATAGTAATTTTTATTTTTTTTGATGATTTGTTGTTTTGCTATCATGTCTATGTGGAGCTAAACTTCACGTTCTAGGTTGTGGTTGTTATGAATATTGAAGTTTATTAATTACATCACCGTTAATTTGAGGTATCATCTTTGGTTGTTTCTCTAAGTCTGTGCATAATTGCTTAATTATTTGGCAGCAGTTGAGTTCTATTTATTATCTATGCTATGCTTGGGAAAGCCATTTTTAGATTAGAGTAGAATTATAGAGAGCTTGTTTCTAAACCCATGGCTCGGGGAAAGATTACATGGTTAGGATAGTAATATACCTAAAAGTCTTGCTTAGTTGAATACCATATTATATCCGTTCATGAAAGATTCAAGACCATAAATATATGGTTGATATATTAGACGGATAGTATTGTGGGAACATATTATTTATATAAACGACCTGGTCAACTAGCATCATAGATAATTTGGATTAACATATGTACTTACAAACTCAATAGGATTTGTAAACCGACCACAACCCTGGAATATATATCTCCCTTGGTTACGTGTTTAAATTTTGCAATAGTAGTTGTAATAGAAAAATAATAGTTTTTATTATCTTGGACATTAAATTAATTTTAGTTTGCTTGGTTAACGATCAATCTAAGTCTCTGTGGGTTCGACATCCGACTTTTGAGTCACTTTATTACTTGACGACCACGTATACTTGCGTGTGTGTTTGGTCCCAACAAAGGCCTATGCTAATGAGTTGAAGAATAGTAATCCTGGAAGTAATTTTTAATCAATTTGTCAAAAGATGTTCTTGCTGAACGTAAGAGGAGGTTCTTAAGAATATATATTTATTTTCATACTTTGAAAATGGGTTTTAAGGGATGTTTGAGGCCTTTCTTTGGACTAGACAGGACATTTCTCAAGGGAAAAGCTAAGGGTCAGCTTCTGGTTGATGTTCGTCTTTACTCAATGAATCATTTATATCCTATAGCTTGGGCTATAGTGGACAAAGAAACAAAGAGAACTTGGGGACTAATTTTTGAAAATTCTAAAGAGGTCACTAGATCTCAACATGGGAGAAGGATACACCTTCATTTCAGACAAGCAAAAGGTAGTATTTTTATCGATGTTCTTTTATAGTTATATATATTTCTTTAAACAGTTGTGATGACCCAAAAGGTCATCTCTTATTTTAGAAGTCAAATCTGTATTTTGAGGCCTTAAAAACCTCCTTTTATCTCTCCTAAATTTGTGTGCGCAGTCTAGGCACGATTCTGGAAAGCCTTTATGTGAAAATTCGAGAAAATAATAATTTTTGCCTTTAAAAGTTGATTTTAGTTGACTTCGGTCAATATTTTGAGTAAACGGATCCAGACCCATGTTTTGACGGTCCCGGAGCATCCATATTAAATTTGGGACCTAGGCGTATGCCCGGAATCAAATTTTGAGGTCCCCAGCCCGAGAAATGAATTTTTGATAAATATTGTTAAACAGAAATTCCAAAGGTTTTTTGAAATTAGTAAATGTTTGATCTCGTCAATACCGGGCCCGTATTTTGGTTTCGGAGCCCGGTATAGGTTTAATATGATAATTACATCATGTCTATGAAATTTGGTGAAACCGGAGTTTATTTGACGTGATTCGGACCTTTGGTTGAGAAAATAGAAGTTTTGAAATTATCTTGAAAATTTCATGTGTTTTGGTGTTGAATTTGTAGTTTTAGGTGTTATTTTGGTGATTTGATCGCATGAGCAAGTTTGTATGATGTTGTAAGACTTGTGTGCATGTTTGGTTTGGAGCCCCGAGGATTTGGGTGAGTTATGGATAAGCTACGGAGTGATTTGGACTTAAGGAATTTTGCTGGTATGCTTCAGTTCTGCAGACTTCGCATTTGCGAAGTCTAGCTCGCAAATGAGAGCATCGCAATTGCGAAGATGTTATGCATTTGCGATCAAAAGGCTGGGATGGGGACCTTCACATTTGTGCAGCTCAGTGTCGCAATTGCGATGAGAACAGGCTGCATTTGCGAACACTTGTTCGCATTTGCGATGCTAGCAGGCCAGGCCAATCTTCGCATTTGCGAAGAAAAGTCCGCAATTGCGAGTTCGCATTTGCGAACCTGTGATCGCAAATGTGATACCTACAACTCTTCCAAATGATTTTTGGACGTGTTGTTTCATTCATTCTCCCATTTTTCAAAACCTAAACTTCAAGAAGCGATTTTCCAAAGACTAGTTCTTCTTAGGTAAATGATTCTTAACTCATTTCTTTCAATCTTTTACTTCTTTTCACAAGATTTCATCCTAGAATCTAGGGTTTTTCATGGTGGAATTGGGGAATTTTGGGTAAAAATTAGGGATTTCAAAATTTGAGGATTTAGACCTCAAATTGAGGTCGGATTCCAAAACCAATTGTATATCCGGGCTAGGGGGTGAATGGGTAATCGGGTTTCAGTCCGAATTTTGAGTTTAGCCCAAGCGGGTCCGGGGTCGGGTTTTGAATTTTTGGGGAAAATGTTGGGAAACCTATAATTATGCATTGGAATTGATTTCTTTAGCATTTATTGATGTTATTGAGTTAATTATGACTAGATACGAGTGGATTGGTGGTGGAATCGAGAGGTAAATCGGTAATTGAGCTTTGAAATACCTGTTGGCTTGGGGTAAGTGTTTGGTCTAACCTTGACTTGAGGGATTAGGTATCCCCGACTTATTTGCTATGTGAAATTCCATGTGTGTGGCGTATAGGTGTGGTGACGAGTACCTATATGTCGCCAAATTATCTTTTTAGCCTGTTCCCTTCCTTGTTTCCTTATATATTGCTTTCCTGTCTTAACTGCTACTTGCTTATTGATGCTTCCATGTCTAATTGCTTTTTGTTAAATGTTGTTTTCTCTATTAAAGGTATTAACTGTTCCATAGTTTCATTATATTATATTGTTGGTTTACATTGGTTTATTGATACTTCATGATACACTTTGGTTGGTCTCGCTGTGTAGTATTAACTGTTGAAGTTTCATAATGGTATAAATCTCTCGTTGTTATGATTTGAGGTATAAATGTTGTAGGGGTTTGAGCTAAATTGTGAAATACTTGTTTTATTTTGTGAATTGGTACTGATATGATGGGATCGCATTGCATGCCGCAACAGGAGGAATAAGGGTAGATTGTGATTGTCTAGTGTGATCGGGTTACGCGTCGTAACAAGGAGTAGTAAGGGTGGACAGGTGGGATCGGGTTACACACCACAACAGGAGGAATAAGGGTGATATATTGTGGATTAATAAGGGTGGACTGGTGGGATCGGGTTGCACGCCACAACAAGGAGTAATAAGGGTAGATGTTCATATTGTTATTGATTATATGGTGGGATCGTCATGCGCGCCGCATCATTTGTTGTTTATGTATTTCTCTTCTGCTGGATTTATTATTGAGGTGTTGACACTCTTTTAAGGATTGGTTATAGCTGAGTATTGGTAGAACGACTAGGTTCCGTGTATATTTAATACAAGTTACTGTAATATTTCATTCTGTATCTTCTTTTTACCATATTATAAACTGTTGCAGGATATATATTGTTTATGCCCTACAATAGCCTCGTCACTACTTCGTCGAGGTTAGGCTCAGCACTTACCAGTACATTGGTTAGGTTGTACTGATACGGCACTCTGCACTTTCTGTGCAGATTTCGGAGCTGGTAGTAGCTGATCGAGAGGTCGGTTGTTGATACTTCACTCACGAGACCCGAGGTAGTCTTGTAGGCATCCACAATATCCCCTCCTATCTTTACTTCATTTCTGTTTTACATTCTTTGAGACAAAAGTAATTTCTTTCAAACCATTACTTGTAGTATTCATAGAATGTTCGTCATTGTGGTACCAGTTTTTGGGTGGTATCTATTTCGGCCTTTTGTTAAAAGAAAAAGGGTAATCAGTTAAATCATGTACTTCTGCTTTTATTTCTGCTGATTTAGTTTTGTTAAATTTTAATTTTAAAAGGATAAAGGAAAAAGGTGAAATATTCTGTAACGTTGGCTTTCCTAGCAAGTGCAATGTTAGGTGCCATCACGGTCTCGAAGGTGGGAAATTCGGGTCATGACAAGTTGGTATCAGAGCACTAGGTTGCCTAGGTCTCACAATTCACGGACAAGTTTGGTAGAGTCTGAGGGATCGGTACGGAGTTTGTGCTTATCCCCAGAGGCTACAAAGTTAGGAACAATTTCACTTCTATTCATCTCAGTCGTGCTAATTGAACTCTCTACTCTGTTCTTTCGCAGATGGCAAGAACACGTACCGCTTCATCAGTTGATCAGCAGCCCGAGCCCCCAGTGGCAGCTCCTACGAGGGGCAGAGGATAAGGATGAGGCTATGCTAGAGGCCGAGGTAGGGGCAGGGCATAGCCTAGAGCTCAAGCAGCAGCACCAGCGGCGGAGCCTCAGGTAGAGTTCGATGAGGAGGCTCCAGCCCAGACCATTCCAACAGGACCAACTCAGGTTCCAAAGGGGTTCATAGCTACCCCGGTACTTTAGGATGCTTTGGTACGTCTAGTGGGCCTTATGGAGAGTGTTACCTAGGCCGGTATACTTCCTATAGCACCAGCCGTCTATCAGGCTGGGGGAGGATCATGGACTCCTACTACTCACACTCCGGAGTAGATGGCTCCCTAGTTTCAGACTCCAGCAATTCATCCAGTTGGGGTAGTTCCATCGGGTATTATAGCACAGACCGGTGATGGATCAGCTATGTCTTCTAATGCTTTGTGGAGATTGGACAGGTTTACCAAGCTTTTCACTACTACCTATGGCGGTACATCTACAGAGGATCCCCAAGATTATTTGGACAGTTGTCATGAGATTTTGCGGAACATGGGGATAGTGGGGAACAATGGGGTCGACTTTGCTGCCTTTTGTCTGTCAGGTTCCACCAAGAAATGGTGGAGGGATTATTGTTTAGCCAGACCAACTGGGTCACCAGCTCTCACTTGGGACTAGTTCTCGCAGCTATTCTCAGAGAAGTATCTTCCTATCACTCAGAGAGAGGCCTATCGCAGGCAGTTTGAGCACCTTCAGCAGGGTTCTATGACCGTCACTCAGTACGAGACCAGATTTGTTGATTTGTCCCATCATGCTCTTCTTATACTTCCCACCGAGAGAGAGGGTGAGAAGGTTTATTAAGGGACTTGCTCAGCCTATTAGATTGTAGATGGCTAAGAAGAGATGGAGTGAGATTCTTTTAAGGATGCAGCCAATGTGGCCAGACGAGTTGAGATGGTTTTAGCTTAGGGGAGTGGTCAGAGGTCTAACAAGAGGCCTTGTCACTTCGGTGGATTCAGTGGGGCCTCATCTGGAGGCCAAGGTACTTTTGGTAGGGGCCATCCTCCCAGGACATTTCATTCAATAGTTCAAACATCCCATGGAGCTTTAGGGGGTCGTGGTCATTATGTACCTCTTTCAGGGCAGCTAGCTAATAGTACACCTCCAGCTCCCATCAGAGCACCTCCTCTTCAGAGTTATTATCACGGTCAGCCAGCCTGTCAGGGTCAGTCTCAGTTTCCTCAGTTACAGTATTTAGATGGATGTTTTGAGTATGGTGAGTATGGGCATGTCCGGAGGACCTGTCCGATATTAGTGGGTGCTCAGTCACAGCAATAGAGTTCCCGTGACATGATTCTGGCACCGCCTTTCGAGCCAGCTAGAGGTAGGGGTTAGGGAGCCAGATGTAGGGGTCAGCCGCTAGAGGTAGAGGCTAGGCCGTTAGAGGTGGAGGCCAGCCAGTAGGAGGTCTTCCTAGGGATATGGTTCAGGGTGGTGGGCCCCAACTTCGATGTTATGCTTTCCCAGTCAGGCCTAAGGCTAAGTCCTCCGATGTAGTTATCACAGGTACTGTTTTGGTTTGTAGTAGAGATGCTTCAGTTCTATTTGATTCAGGGTCTACATACTCCTATGTGTCATCTTATTTTGCTTCATATTTGGTTGTTCCTCGTGATTCCTTGAGTACATCCGTGTATGTGTCCATATCGGTGGGGGATTCTATTGTTGTAGATCATGTCTATCGCTCGTGTGTGGTTGTTATTGGGGGTCTTGAGACTATCGTAGATCTTCTACTTCTCGATATGGTTGATTTTGATGTCATTTTGGGGATGGATTGATTGTCACCTTATCATGCTATATTGTATTGTCACGCTAAGACTGTAACCTTAGCATTGTCGAGGTTGCCTCGATTAGAGTGGAGAGGGACTCCTGATTATTCTACCAGCAGGGTCATCTCTTATATGAAGGCTCAGTGCATGGTCGAGAAGGGGTGTTTGGCTTGTTTGGCTTATTTGGCTTATGTTCGTGATTATATCACTGAGATTCCTTCTATGGATTCTGTGCCAGTTGTTCGGGAGTTTCTAGAGGTTTTTCCTGCAAACCTATCGGGGATACCACCCGACAAGGATATTGACTTTTGCATTGATTTGGATTTGGGCATCAGCCCATTTCTATCCTGCCATACCGCATGGCCCCACCAGAGTTGAAGGAATTGAAGGAACAGCTGCAAGACTTGCTTGATACAGGCTTTATTACACCTAATGTCTCGCCCTGGGGTGCGCCGGTGTTATTTGTTAAGAAGATGGATGGATCGATGAAGATGTGCATAGATTATCGACAGTTGAACAAAGTCACCATTAAGAACAAGTATCCATTGCCGAGGATTGATGATTTATTTGATCAGCTTCAAGGTGCCAAAGTGTTTTCAAAGATTGATTTGAGATCTAGCTACCATCAGTTGAGGATTAGGGCATCCGATGTCCCGAAGATAGCTTTTTGGACTCAGTACGGGCATTATGAGTTTCTAGTGATGTCATTTGGGTTGACAAATGCCCCAGCAGCATTTATGGATTTGATGAACCGGGTGTTCAAGCCCTATCTGGATTCCTTTGTGATTGTTTTCATTGATGATATCTTGATCTACTTCCGTAGCCGAGAGGAGCATGAGCAGCATCTTTGAGTTGTTCTTCAGACTTTGAGAGACAGGCAGTTATATGCTAAGTTTTCGAATGTGAGTTTTAGTTGAGTTCAGTTGCTTTCTTGGGTCACATTGTATTAGAAAAGGGTATTCAGGTGGATCCTAAGAAGATTGAGGCAGTCAAGGACTGGCCTAGACCCACATCAGCTATAGAGATCCGGAGTTTCTTGGGTTTGGTGGGTTATTGTCGTCGGTTTGCGGAGGGGTTTTCATCTTTAGCAGCCCCAATGACCAGGTTGACCTAGAAGGGTGCCTCATTCAGGTGGTCGGACGAGTGTGAGGTAAGCTTTCAAAAGCTCAAGACAGCTTTGACTACGGCGTCTGTGTTGGTATTGCCCTCAAGTTCAGGGCCCTATACAGTATATTATGACGCATCTCGTATTCAACTTGGTGCGGTGTTGATGCAGAATGGCAAGGTTATTGTGCAAACTTCGCGGCAGTTGAAGATTCACGAGAAGAATTATCCATTTCATGATTTGTATCTAGCATCCATTGTTCATGCATTGAAAATTTGGATGCATTATCTATATGGCATGTCGGGTGAGGTGTTTATGGATCATAAGAGTTTGCAGTATTTATTCAAGTAGAAGGAGCTCAATTTGAGGCAGAGAAGGTGGTTGGAGCTATTGAAAGACTATGATATCACCATCTTGTATCATCCCGGGAAGGCCAATATGGTGGCTAATGCTTTAAGTAGGAAGTCAGCTACCATGGACAGCCTTGCGTATATTCCAGTCGGTGAGAGACCGATTACATTAGATGTTCAGGCTTTGGCCAATCAGCTCGTAAGGTTGGATGTTTCTGAGCCCAGCCGTGTTCTAGCTTGTACAGTTGCTCGATCTTTATTATTTGAGCATATCAGATATCAGCAGTATGATGACCCTCATTTGCTTGTCCTTAAGGACACGGTGCGGCACGGAGGTGCCAAGCAAGTTACAGTTGGAAATGATGGAGTTTTGAGGATGCAGGGTCGTGTTTGTGTGCCTAATGTGGATGGACTTCGTGAGTTGATTTTAGAGGAGGCCCATACTTCCCAGCATTCCATTCATCCGGGCGCCGCTAAGATGCATCAGGACTTTCGAAAACATTATTGGTGGAGGAGGATGAAGAAGGATATCGTTACACATGTAGCTCGGTGTTTGAATTGTCAGCAGGTAAAGTACGAGCATCAGAGACCTGGTGGTTTGCTTCAGCAGATTGAGATTCCTAAGTGGAAGTGGGAGCGTATTACTATGGACTTCGTTGTTGGACTTCCATGGACTTAGAGGAAGTTCGATGCAGTATGGGTTATTGTGGATAGGTTGACTAAGTCAGCACATTTCATTCCTGTGGTACTTTCCTATTCTTTAGAGTGTTTGGCCGAGATCTACATCCATGAGATCATTCGTCTTTATGGTGTGCCTATGTCTATCATTCTGACTGAGGTACACAGTTTACCTCGCATTTCTAGAGGGTAGTACAGCGTGAGTTAGGTATGCGGGTCGAGTTGAGCACAACATTTCATCCTCAGACGGACGGACAGTCCAAGCATACCATTCAGATTTTAGAGGATATGCTCAACACATGTGTTATTGACTTTGGAGGTTCTTGGGATCAGTTCTTGCCGTTGGTGGAGTTTGCCTACAATAACAGTTATCAGTAGACCATCCAGATGGTTCCCTATGAGGTGTTGTATGGTAGACGGTGTCGAACGCTGGTTGGGTGGTTTGAGCCGGGGGAGGCTCGGTTGTTGGGTACATATTTAGTACAGGATGCCTTGGATAAGGTTAAGATCATTCAGGATAGACTTCGTACCGCTCAAACCAGGCAAAAGCGTTATGCCGATCGTAAGGTTCGTGAAGTGGCATTCATGGTTGGAGAGAGGTTGTTGCTTCGACTATCGCCCATGAAGGGCATGATGAGATTTGGGATGAAGGGCAAGCTATGCCCTAGGTTCATCGGGCCTTTTGAGATCCTTGATTGAGTGGGAGAAGTGGCTTAATGACTTGCGTTGCCGCTAGGTTTAACAGCAGTGCATCTAGTGTTTTATGTGTCCATGCTTCGCAAGTATCACGACGATCCATCCCACGTGTTAGGTTTTAGCACTGTCTAATTGGACAAGGATTTGACCTATGAGGAGGAGCCGGTAGCTATTCTAGACCGGTAGGTTCGTCAGTTGAGATCAAAGAGTTATCCTTCGGTTCGTGTGAAGTGGAGAGGTCAGCCTATTGAGGCAGCTACCTGGGAGTCCGAGTTCGATATGCGGAGCAAATATCCCCATCTTTTCACCGACTTAGGTACTTTTCTATGCCCGTTCGAGGACGAACGATTGTTTTAGAGGTGAAAGATGGTAGTAATTATTATGGATTTTTAGGTTGTTTTAATTGTTTTGGATTGTTGGAATGTTTTGGTGGTGTGGTACAATATATAATGTTTTGGGATTGCGTGATAATTTCACTTTTGTTTTTAAATGTTTTGGTGATTTAGTATTGTTGGAGTAATTGTTCTTAAAACATTTTTTTTAGTAGTAATATTGGCGCGGCCCGATGACGGATTCTTTTGGATAGGAGTTCTTGAGGGACTGAGCTTATTGAAAAAAACAAAAAGATTTTTGTTTTTATTTTTGGTATTTTTAGGTAGTATAACAAATCTCCCTTGGTTTTTCTTTAAGCCACGGTTCTTTTCCAAGGGTTTATTTTGAACCGGGCATATGTAGTTTTTCAGTGAGCATATATAGAAGAGAACTCATAGCGTTGACACACCTAAACACAATAGAACTTAGAGTGTAACGCTTAGTCTTAATTGTTGAATCTCACCGAAAGTGCCTTAAATTGTATATTTGTACTGAATTGAATGCTCGTAATGGAGTGTCTTGATGAGCTGATCTGGAATGAGTCATATGTCATGTGTGGTGAGTATTTGTGTAGTCCATGCATTGTATTTGTGTCTAAAACTTGCCCGGTATGTGAATTAAAGCGAAATATTAGGTGATGCTCGTTTGAAAAATGATGTTAGGCTTTCTTTGACCTTTTTGAGCTTAATTGCTTAATAAAAATAAAATTTGTCCCTAGTTAACCCTTTTGAGCCTTCAGACTTTTTGTTTGGCACCCGCATTACAAGCCTATACACTTTTGTTCTTAATTGACAGTGTTTTGATCCTTTTACCTCTTAAAGCACTTTAATTGTGAGAAGAACGCTAAAAGAAGTAAGAAGGAAATAAGTGTGGGGTGGCTTTTGAGTGGACCAATAAAAGGATGAAAGGTGCACTTATGTTGTAAATGAATACACCACTAGCAGAAATTGAGTGACAAGAAAAATTACATTGTGTTTTGCTCTAGTTAGTGGGAATGAATTAATAGAGTGCTTAAAGAAGAAGGGCGTATTTGTGGGATGACATTGTGTATAAATGAGAAGTAGGTTGAAGAATTTATGCTGAAAATTGCTCGTGTGATGTGTTAAAGTGCTTAGGGGTTGAGTCACTATTCCTAAATACATCTTATCCGTTCTTGCGTGAGTGTTTTCCCGTCCCTTAGCCCACATTACAACCATGAAAAAGTCCTAATTGATTTTGGATTGAGCTAGCCTACATTAGTAGAGATTTACATTAAGGGCAAGTTTATGGTACCAATTGCATGCATGTGACTTTTATTGTGAGAGTGAGTGCTTTAATTGATTATTATAAGTATATGAATGGAATGTGCGGAGTAATTACCAAATATTTCTTATTGGCATGATGGTGAGGGCATATGACTTGTGACAGAAAAGAAAATTTTGACTTCTGTGAAGAGCAAGTTGAGGAAGTTTGAATATGCATGGCACTTGAGATTCAATTTTAAAGCTAGGATTGTTCACTGCTAGGAACAACATATGTACATTGTTCTCGGTGTAATGCGTTTGAGGAAATAGTTGAGTGAAGAGATCTTTAGAGATAGTTCTAATATAATAGTTTGATTGCTCGAGGAATAGCAATGGATTAAGTGTGGGGTGTTGATAATAAGCAAAATCTGGGTGATTTAGCTATTGTTATGCTTCTGCTTGATGATATTCCAATGATATATTGTGATTAATTGATGAATTATGGGCTTTAATAGTGAATTGTATACATCTTAGGTAAAGAAGCGTATATTACGTAAATCAAATATGATTGGAACCATTTTGGAGCAATAAATGAAAAACCCCTCGGAATTAATTATGGTGGAAGAACAAGAAAAGAATCAAGAATATGGGACAACTGGACTAGCGCGGTCAGGTGCGCGGTCAGATGCGTGGCCGCGCTAGTCCAGATTTCGGGAAAGGTTGTTTAAAGGGGTAAAATTGGAATTTTTTCTTAATCCCACTCAATTTACATAAAGCAAGAACTCCATTATTGGAGTTAAGGAGAGGGAGATTGGAAGATCTGATTTTTAGAGAGAGAAGGAGGAGGAAACTCATCTTCAACTATCAAAAATCAATAGGAACAAGTTTTTGGCGTCGTTGCCGGGGAATTAGACATTAACTATTCTTCTGGGTTAGACTTTTATTATTATCTTTACAAGTTTATTTTCTTTTCTTTTTGTAAATATGTTATTTCTATAACTATTTGATTTTTCTCTTAGTATGTTTCTAGTTCTCTCAGGATGACATCTGAGGATGAAATATACAGAGGTAAGGTTAATGATGAAGACGCTTGGTTAATCAAAGATTTTTATGGCCCGTATTTTTGGGCTAGTCATGACCTCACCTCTTGGACATCTGAATTTGAATATGGGAGTAAGGGTTGGTATTGGGACGGATATTCTCGATTAGTGGATTCTGCGAAACGACGTTGTTTACTAACAACGGTGATGAAAGATTGGTCTAAGGAGAGAGATGATCTTGCACAAAAAAGTGATAATTTTGGCTTGGTTGTGCATAACTTGGATTCAGATTTGAGTGCAAAGGTTGATGCGTGTAACGCCCATCAATTTAATAATGAGTTATGTAAAGCTAAAAAAAATCTTCTAGACCAAATTGAGGAGCTAAAACGAAAATACCAATCACTAAATCCTGTTTTTCTTGAGGATGCCAATATTGAGAAGAGTGCTCTAGAGTCATGTGAGGGAGTAGATAACATTACTTTGGGAGACATGAGTGTGTGTAAATATAGGGATGCAAATAGTAGTAAACTTCATGAGTTAGGGCACATTAGACCTCATTCCAATTATTTTTCCACGTTGTGCTTAGATAGTAAGATAGTAATCGAGTCATCTGAGCCTATGGGGGAGTCAAAGGGTGAGGATGAAAGTGCCTATATTCTTGAATTTGTTGTGTCGAAAAGCTAAAATTACATTCCCCATTTAAAGGCCAAGAAGTGCAGAATGAAAAAATTATTACTTGGCCTGGTTATCATTGTAGCCCCACCACTTGAGCATCGCCGCAGACTTGAAACCAAATTGGGGGCTCATTTTATAAGTTCAAGGTGGAGGCAAAAAAGTGGTTCACGTCGTGTCGCGACGTAAAATAAGGCGCTGGTTGGGAGGCAACCCCGCTTTACTGCTTTCTTTTATTTTTATTTATTTTTGTTTATTTTCGTTTTCTACCTTTGTAGCATTTGTTGTAGGATTATGAGCATAGAAGAAAAGCCACTGAAAGTGTGCAAATGCGAGCCAGCTGGTTGGAACTAGTGGGAGGTACCCGCACAAAGGACCATCCTTGGGAGAAGTTTGAGTACCCCGTGAGCTGTCAGTGCTTCGGTCTTTGGCCTTTCAGGAAGTTTCTTGTCCACCCTTGTTATTTTTGCTTTATTTGTGCATTGGGGACATTGCACTCTTTTAAGTGTGGGGTGGGATAATTCCTTTGGATAATTAGCTTTTTAGTATTTTAGCTTCTTATTTCTTTTCTTCGTAGTTGTGTAGTATTTTAGAAGATTAATTTTTTTTATGTAAAAAAAATCAGAATTAATTCGAAAAAAAAATAATAATATATTTTTGTTTATTTTATTTTTCAGTTTAATGTATGCTAGTTTTGGTATAATTTAAATAATTCCCCTTGGTTTTTCTTTATGCCATGGTTCTTTTCCAAGGTGTATTTGAACCGGGTATAGTAATTTTTTTCTCCTTTATGTCAATTGAATAAAAAGTTCCTAAATTAAAGAGTTAATTCTTCTCAAATGCACATGCTTGAAAAGTGATATATGCCTTATTTGTGATGTTCAAATCTCAATTCTTGATTCTAAAGTAAGTGCCTTAAATTGTATAATTATGACTATGCTTAACTGCTTTGACTAGAGAGTCGAGAAAGATCCAAGCTTGAGTGAATTGTGTGTCAATGTGTGAGTAAGGATTGCTGGAATATTCTGTGTATAATAGTTGATGTCTAGAACTTGCCCCCAAGTGTTTTGCAAAGCGAAATAGTAGCATTATTCAGTTTAGGAGATGATATAGGCATTTCTTTGTTGAACCAGTTTGATAATTATTTCCACCTAATTGTATATATCTTAGTCAAACCTTTTGAGCCGTTAATCCTATTTCTTTGGCACCCACGTTATAAACCTTACCAATTTATGTAATATATTAGTTGTTTGCACCTCTATCTCTCATGAGCACTTAATGTTGTTTTAATGTTGAAGAAGTTGAGAAGAGATTGGTTGGTTTAATGTTATTTTGGCGATTTGATCGCATGAGCAAGTTTGTATGATATTTTAAGACTTGTGTGCATGTTTGGTTTGGAGCCCCGAGGGCTCGGGTAAGTTTTGGATAGGCTACGGAGTGATTCGGACTTAAGAAATTTTGCTGGTATGCTTCAGTTCTGCAAGTCTGGCTCGCAAATGCGAGCATCACATTTGCGAAGATGTTCCGCATTTGCGATCAGAAAGCTGGGAAGGGGATCTTCGCATTTGTGAAGCTCAGTGTTGCAATTGCGATGAGAACAGGGCGCATTTAAGAACACTTGTTAGCATTTGTGATGCTAGCAGGTTAGGCCAATCTTCGCATTTGCGAAGTAAAGTCCGCAATTGCGAGTTCGCATTTGCGAACCTGTGATCGCAAATGCGATACCTGCAACAGTTCAAAACGATTTTTGGACGGGATTTTTCATTCATTCTCCCATTTTTCAAAACCTAAACTTCAAGAGGTGATTTTTTAAAGACTAGTTCTACCCCAAATCATAGGTAAATGATTCTTAACTCATTTCTTTCAATCTTTTACTTCTTTATAGGATTTTATCCTAGAATCTAGGAGTTTTCATGGTGGAATTGGGGAATTATGTGTAGAAATTAGGGATTTTAAAATCTGGGGATTTAGACCTCAAATTGAGGTCGGATTCCAAAACCAATTGTATATCCAGGTCGGAGATGAATGGGTTATCGGGTTTTGGTCCGAATTTTGAGTTCGGACCAAGCGGGCCCAAGGTCGGGTTTTGACTTTTTGGGGAAAATGTGGGGAAACCTATAATTATGCATTGGAATTGATTTCTTTAGCATTTATTGACGTTATTAAGTTAATTATGACTAGATACGAGTGGATTGATGGTGGAATCAAGAGGTAAAGCGGTAATTGAGCTTTGAAATACCCGCTAGCTTGAGGTAAGTATTTGGTATAACCTTGACTTGAGGGATTAGGGATCCCTGACTTATTTTCTATGTGAAATTCCATGTGTGTGGCGTATAGGTGTGGTGACGAGTACCTATACACCGAAGAATTTTCAATTTAGCCTATTCCCTTCCCCGTTTCCTTATGTATTTCTTTCCTGTCTTAACTGCTACTTGCTTATTGATGCTTCCATGTCTAATTACTTCTTGTTAAATGTTGTTTTCTCTACTGAAGGTATTAATTGTTCCGTAGTTTTATTATATTATATTGTTGGTTTACGTTGGTTCATTGATGATTCATGGTACACTTTGGATGGTCTCGCTGCGTAGTATTAACTGTTGAAGTTTCATAATGGTATAGATCTCCCATTGTTATGATTTGAGGTATAAATGTTGTGGGGGTTTGAGATAAACTATGAAATACTTGTTTTATTTTGTGATTTGTTACTGATATAATGGGATCGTTGTGACAACCCGACCGGTCATCTAAATAATTTACGCCCCGATCCTCCATTAACTGCTTTTCCCAAGTTTATTTCTGCTATTTTGATTTGACGGGATGTTCAATTTTGAGTTTCGGAGAGTTTTTGGGAAACTTAGTCCCTAAATGAGAGCTTAAGTGTTGGAAAGCTGGCCTCAGAATGGAAATATGATGGTTCCATTAGCTCCGTTGGGCGATTTTGGGCTTAAGGGCGTGTTTCGATTGTGTTTTGGGGGTTCGTAGCTAATTTAGGCTTGAAATGCCGAAAGTTGAATTTTTAAAGTTTCTGATTCGATAGTGAGATTTTGATCTGAGGATCGGAATGGAATTCTGGAAATTGGAGTAGCTCCGTAGTGTTTAATGTGACGTGTGTGCAAAATTTTAGGTTATTCGGATGAGGTTTGATAGATTTTTTTATCGAAAACGTATTTTTAGAGTTTTTGAAATTCTTTGGCGTGAATCCGATGAAAAATAGGTGTTTTGATATTGCTTTGAGTGTTCCAAAGATTGGAACAAGTTTGAACGATGTTTTAGGATTGGTTGGCAGGTTTGGTTGAGGTCCCGGGGGCCTCGGGTGTGATTTGGATGCTCAACGGGTCATTTTTGAACTTAGAGAATTGCAGAAAATGCAACAGGTCTCCAGTTCTGGTTTCCTTCTTCGCGTTCGCGAGTGGGGTCTCGCGTTCGTGAAGAGGAGTTGGGGTTGGTGGAATCTTAACGCTTCGCAATCACGAAGAAGGTCCAGCGTTCGCGAAGCTAAGAGGTCGTATGCCTACGCGTTCGCGAAGAGGGTCCCGCATTCGCGTAGGAGGGGGGAATGTTTGCTATCGCGTTCGTGATTAAGGAAATTTGGGCCAAGCAAAGTTGTGCTTCGCGAACGCGAGGGTCCTTCCGCGTTAGCGAAGAAGGATTTACCTGGGCAGATATAAAATTTCAAAGTCGAGGGTTTAGCCATTTTGGTGAAAACTAAAGCTTGGGAGCTCGGATTTGAGCGAGGTTTTAAGGAATTTTTAGAGATATCAATTGGATAATGATTCTTAACTCCTTTTTGCTTGTAATCCATTAATCTAAACATGAATTCTTCATCTAATTTCGGAATTTGTATGAAAATTGGGGAAAAGTTCTTAGACCAAGAATTTGAGTTTTGATTGAGAATTTGACATTGGATTGGGATAATTTTGGTATGGTTAGACTCGTGAGAGTGGGAGGATTTGGAAATGTAAATTTTACCCGATTCTGAGATGTGGGCCCGAGGGACATTGGTTATTTTACCTAATTTCGCGTATTAGCTTAGAATTTCTTTGTAGAATTAGTTACTTGAAGTGTTATATACATTATGCAATTGAATTGAATAGATTTGGGCCATTTGGAGTCGAGTAATCGTGGCAAGAGCGTGGTTTCGGGTTGATTTTGAGCCGGTTCGAGGTAAGTGACTTGTCTAACCTTATGTGGGGGACCTTCCCCTTAGGATTCAGAATATTTGATATTTGAAATGCCTTGTACGTGAGGTGACGAGTGCGTACTTGAGCTAATTGTAGAAAATCCGGTTTTATTTAAGTAATTTCAATTGTGTTCCTTCGTTCAGTTTCATTTTACTTGCAATTTAAACCTGTTGTTAGCTTAGAAAAAGCATGTCTAATTGACTTAACTGTTTAGTTGTTTAAACTGCCTTAATTGAATTATGTGAAGCATGTTAGATTAGAATTACCTGTTTACTTGATATGAAATTGAGCTTAATTGAGTATTCTTGTACTGTTACTGTGTGTTTTACTTTGGGACTACGGGACGGCATCCCGGGAGATCCCCTATACATATTTATGATTTGAACTGATGTGCGGGATACCGGGAGATCCTCGGGATACCAAGAGATCCCTAACATATATTGAGGATACCGAGAGATCCTCGGGATACCAAGATCCCTAGCATATATTGAGGATACCAAGAGATCCTCAAGATACCAAGTGATCCCTCGCGTTTATTGAGGGTACTAAGAGATCCTAGGGATACTGAGAGATCCCCGTTATTTTCTTGTGATTGTTTTTGCCTCTGTTTTAGTTATTGAATTCCTTGTTTTCCTGTATTAAATTCTTATCATCAGTTTACAACTGTACTACTTATCTTATACTGTCATGTCTTATATTTTTTATTTTATCTCAGTAGGGCCCTGACCTTCCTCGTCACTACCCGACCGAGGTTAGGCTTGGCACTTACTGAGTACCGCTGTGGTGTATTCATGCCCCTTTTACGCATGTTTTTCATGTGGAGATCTAGGTACTGTGACTCAGTCCTATCACCCTTGAGTCGAGACAACTGCTCCAGCGACTTCGAGGTATATCTGCCGCATCCGCAGACCAAGCAGTCCATTTCTATTCTAGCTTTTAAACATTTGCCCTTCTGTATTTCTTTTCCTTGTTAGATATTCTGGAGTTAGAGTACTATGTAGTGATCCTTAGCTTGTGATTCATGGGTTTCCGAGTCTTGGAGATATGTATTGGTTTCTGAGAGTTAAATATTGTGTATGTCAAGTGGCACTTTTAAACCTTGTTTTATCACTCTTCATTCTATTTTAATTTGTTTTATTCCGCACTTTGGTTATCTTCCGCAATTTAGGCTTACCTAGTCGTAGAGGACTAGGTGCCATCACGATGGTTCACGGAGGGCGAACCGGGGTCGTGACAAGTTGGTATCAGACCTCTAGGTTCATAGGAGTCATGGATCACAAGCCGGTTTGTTAGAGTCTCGTTGATCGGTACAGAGACGTCTGTACTTATCTACGAGAGGCTATGTAACTGTTAGGAAAATTTCCACTTCATTTGATTTACTTGTCGTGCGATATTTTTACATCACAATTCTAAACTTCTATCTTCTATTCTCTCGCAGATGGTGAGGACACGTGCTACCCGGGATGATCAGGCACCCACTCCCCCTACTGCAGCCATCAGAGGCCAGGGCAGTGGTAGAGGCTGAGGGCGCGCACGTGGTGCACCCAGAGCACCTGCGCGAGCTACCGCCGAGGTACCACCAACAGTTCCAGCCGGGGTCCAGGCACCTGACACACCTACTGCTACTACTACTCCAACTCTTCAGGAGATTCTGGCACAGTTCATGAGCATGTACACCACTCTGGCTCAAGCAGGGTTACTTCCCCTTGCTGCAGCTACATCTCAGGCCAGGGGAGGAGCACAGACTCCCGCCGCTCACACTCTTGAGCAGCGACTACATGTTGAGAAGGTCCCTGAGATTATTTCGCGAGAGGGTTCGCCGATTTATTGAGGGCCTTATTCCCAGCATCAGGTCTAGCATGGCTCGTGAGTTGGAGATGGATATTTCTTATCATCATGTGGTGAGCATTGCTAGGAGGATTGAGGGTATGCATGCTAGGGAGAGAGAGGAGAGGGAGACCAAGAGGTCTCGAGAGTCGGGCCATTTCTCTGGTGCCTGTGCCCCAGCAGCAGTTTGTCATGGTAGGGGTTATATAAGTCACCCTATTTATTTAGCTCTTCCAGCAGCCAGTGCTATTCCAGCTCTTCCTAGACCTCAGGATCCTTATTATGCACCACCGATATCAAGCGCGCCTCCTGCATGGGGTGCTTTCAGAGGTCCAGTAGACCTGGCCCAAGCCAGTCAGAGCCACCATGTCCTCCCAGAGATTGGTTTGAGTGTGGTGACACACGCCATGTGGTGAGGTATTGACCTAGACTTGGGAGGAGTGCATCTCCACAGACTTTTCAGCCACAGTGTGCCCCGTAGAGTTCTCGTGCTATGGTTACAACTCCAGTATCTACCCCACCTGCTCAGCCAGTCAGAGGTGGAGGTCGGGGAGGTAGAGGTCGCCCTAGAGAGGGAGGCCAGGCCCGATACTATGCCCTTCCTACCCGTACTGAGGTTGTTGCCTCCGATTTTATCATTACAGGTATTATACTGGTTTGTCACAGAGATGCATCGGTTCTATTCGATCCAGGCTCCACTTATTATTATGTGTCTTCTTATTTTGCTCCGTATTTGGGTGTATCTCGGGATTCTTTAAATTCCCTTGTTTATATTTCTACTCTTGTGGGAGATTCTCTTATTGTGGACCGTGTTTATCGGTCATGTTTGGTTGCTTTTAGTGGTTTTGAGACCATAGCTGATTTATTGTTGCTCAGCATGGTAGATTTTGACATTATCTTGGGCATGGACTGGTTGTCTCCCCATTAAGCTATTCTTGATTGTCACACCAAAACTGTGACGTTGGCTATGCCAGGTGTACCACATGTTGAGTGGAGGGGTACTTTAGATCACACTCCCAGTAGAGTTATTTCTTTTCTTAAAGCTCAGCGTATGGTTGAGAAGGAGTGTGACATGTATTTAGCTTATGTGATAGATGTCAGTATTGATACCCCTTCAGTTTATTCAGTTCCAATAGTACAGGATTTTCCCGATGTGTTTCCAGCTGATCTCCCAGGCATGCCGCCTGATAGAGATATTGATTTTGGAATTGACCTATTGTTGGGAACTCAACCCATTTCTATTCCTCCGTATTGTATGGCTCCTCCTGAGTTGAAGGAGTTGAAGGATCAGTTGCAGGAATTTCTTGATAAGGGTTTTATTTGGCCCATTGTATCACCTTGGGGTGCTCCTATCTTGTTTGTAAAGAAAAAGGATGGTTCTATGCGTATGTGTATTGATTATCGCCAGTTGAACAAAGTTACAGTTAAGAATTGTTATCCTCTGCCTCATATTGATGATCTGTTTGACCAGCTTCAGGGTGCACGGATGTTTTCTAAGATTGATTTACGCTTAAGTTACCATCAGTTGAAGATTCGGGAGCCAGATATCCCGAAGACTGCTTTCAGGACTCGGTATGGTCATTACGAGTTCCTTGTCATGTCATTTGGGCTGACCAATGCCCCAGCAGATTTTATGCACTTGATGCACAGTGTTTCGGCCGTATCTTAACTCGTTCATCATTGTCTTTATTGATGATATTCTGGTGTATTCCCAGAGTCGGGAAGATCATGAGCAGCACCTGAGGACTGTGCTTCAGACTCTGAGAGAGAAGAAGATATATGCTAAGTTCTAGAAATGTGTGTTTTGGTTCGATTCAGCGGCATTCTTAGGCCAAATCTTTCAAAAAATGCTTCCCACGGAGTATTCGAACGGGCAAGAAATCGCTCGTGTCCGCTCACTTTATCTTTGTACGAAAACTCTTCAAGTTTCCGCACAAAGAGGGGCAGCTGTGAGCACGTAATTTTTGCCTTACGAAAAACTACTCCAAAATAAATCAAAAAATAAAATAAATTTCTTTTACTGTGTAATTTTTGAATTTGGCGTGGTGTTAAATGTTTGTGTTATGTCCGTAAATGTTTATTTTTGTCAAAATAAATCAAAAAATAAAGTAAAATACATATTGCATGCATATAGGATTTAATTATGCATTTAAGAGATAATTTAAATAAAATCGCAAAAAAATACGCATTGGTTCTATTTTAAATGTTTCACTGTGTGATTGATGTTTTTGTCTATGTGTTAAATAATGGTTATAGAGTAATTAATATATTTTTGTGAAGTTAAAATGGTTTTATAATTTTTTTTAAATTAGAAAATGAATTAATTGAAAAATAAAATAAAAAAAAACATACTAGTAAAAGATTGGACCTGGATTAAAATCCAGGCCCAAATCAATTAATTCCCTTCACAAGCCCAATCCCAACAGCCCCATGTCCGGTCCAATTCAAGCAGAATCAAACGACGTCGTTTGGTCACCCTTATCAAGGGCCGTTGGATTAAATACAACCAACGGCCAAGATCTCATCACCCTAACCCAAGACCCTTACCCGACCCACTGCCCCGGTTCAACCCGTCCCCCTAACTTAAACCAAACGACACCGTTTGGTTAAGTGTGTAGATCTCAACCCTCCATTCTACCTGATCCAACGGATAACATCAGTCCACCCCACCCCTATATAAATCCCAAACCCTTACCCCGGCCCCTAACTAAACACCCCCCCCCATCCTCTCCTGTTCATCGTCTTCCCAAATCCCTAATCATAACCCTAGCCGCCCTAGGATTCCTTCGCCTGAAACCCGGCGGCATCAACGCCGCCGGTCACCACCTTAACACACTATGACCCCCTGAACACCCTCTATCCGAATATGTTACCAGCTTGGTTCGAATCTCCCTGGAGGTTCTCGAATCTTCATTTGAAGATTCGAGCCAAGTTCAGATCTAGACCTAACAGTCCCAAATCGACACCACAGCTTCCCCTAGTCACCCTGAATATGGATCTATCGTTTGTTTGGTTCGAATCAGTGCGGAACTTCTCGAATCTTCTTTTGAAGATTCGGACCAAACAAGAACAGACTCAGATCCGTTTCAAACTAACACCAAATAACCCCTAGGCTACCCTCACCATTGTGTCATGTTTGGTTCTTCTCGAATCTGACCAGAAATGGTTAAATTCCAAATCGTGTTTTTAAGAACCCTAAAAATACCAAACTTCCGGATTCTGTGCCTATTAAATGAAGATTGAGGTTTAATCGACCTTAGTCGAAGTATTTTCAGTGGAAAATACTTCGACTAAGGTCAGTTTGATTTCAAACAAAAAGGTCCAAATCCAAGTTGAGTTCGAGTGAAGATTCAGAGGTATTTTTTCTATTTCTTTTGTGTATTCTACGTGTATTGTTGTCTGTTTTAATAGCTTTTTAATTTTTCATATTCGTTTTGATCAATTCTGTCATTTCTGTCTCCTACCTATTTACTTGATCCGAATGTGAATAGTTTCTATTGTTTGTGATTGTTTACAATGTGTGTAATCGACTCGATTAAGTTCGTCGATTAGTTATATTACGAATTTTTCATTTCTGAAAATGTTGACTGAAACAGTCTGATTCTATTGTTTGGACTAATTATTGACAAATGTTGTAAATAGTCAATTGATTAGTATTCGTCAATTAAATCATGTTTGTTTATGAATTAGTGAATTCAAATGTATGCTGTATTGTTGTTTTCTAAACGGGACATTGTCAGTATATTGACAATGCTCCTGTATTTGTTTGCTTTTAATTCAGTTTTGAATTCCAGTTGAAAGAATCCTGCATGTTCTGTATAATGTTAAGTTTGTTTTTATTCAGTTGATAATTCCCTGTTTTAATTCAGTTTTTGTCAGTCAGCTATTAGAGATGTAATACTGTTTCAAAATCATAGGATTGGTTATAGCTGTAAATCAGGAGATAACTAAGTTTGTACAGATTTTAGAAACTGTTTTGCTATAGGTTCTGATTTTTCAGTAATAACATCAAGATTTCAGGGGCATTTCTGGGAATGAGCAGTAAAAAACAGGGTGTTAGTACTAGTATATTATAATGTAATGTTAGTGGCTATTAGTTAATGATACTAATGGGGAACAAGGAATAATGGGCTGCTGAAAATCAGGGAAAAGGTTTTACATAATGGGATTTTCTGTTTTTTAAAAAGAAGAAGAGGGTCCAAGAAACACTTAAATTGCCTAAGACCAGCCCTGTATAAATACAGGAGCTGGACAGACAGAGAGAAAAAGAAGAGAATTTTTGAGTGAGAAAGAGAGAATTTTAAGAGAGAAAAAACAGAATTCTGAAGAAAAACAGAATTTTCAGAAGAAAATTTCTAAGGGCAGAAATTTTCAGAGGGAAGATTTTAATAAAGAAAAAGAAAGGCAGAGAGAATTTTTAAGAGAGAATCTTTAAGAGATTTTGAGGGCTGAGATTTTAAAGAAAGAAAACAGAAAATAGCACACTCACATATACACTCACACACAGATACAGCAGCAGAAACAGAAAATCAGAAACAAACTGAATTTGTAACTGAAGAAAGGCGGAAATCTGAAATATTGTTCTTGTGTTGAATATGTTCAATTTTGTGTGATTCCACTGTTCAGTTAAAATCTGAAGTCTTTCAAAGTATCTTACTGTGCATCTGGGCTCTTCGAATCCTATTCTTGATAAGATTTACTGTGTTATCAGTATATTCTACTGAATTTGTTACTGCTGTAACTGCTGAAACTTACTTCTTCTACCTCCATTTTCAGGTATATGTCTTTTAAATTTTAAGTTGAAAAGAGATTCAACATGACTTGTCGATAAAGCTTGAACTGAAAGTCTATTTTTATTTGTCCAAGTTCATCAATTTAAATTTCATTTTTTGTTTCATGTTAGTTAATTAGTAGTACATTCAATTTGATAGCTATGGGCTATTTGTCTTATTTTAAAAGTTTGTATAAAGGTTTGTAATAATATTAGTTCATTATCTCATTAGTTTAATAAATTGTCAAGACAGGGAATAAGGCATAAAAATGGACCATTGATTGCATCCCTTAATACTATTAGCTAAATGCAAAGATAAAGAAGTTACATTAGTAGAATATTTTGTAATGAGTATGATTTTGTTTAGATTGGTATAAGTTATTATATGGTATGATGACAGGTATAATCATATGAGTAAAGTAAGTTGGTATAGCTCGTCATGATGACAGAACGTTATGAATGCTTACGCCAAATAGTCGGGTTGCATGTAATGTAACTTTGTTAAATTAACTTGCATAATAATTCCCTTTCTACAAAATTCGATGCTTATCTACTTTCATAAAACAAAGTGAACAAGTAATTAGGCCTATTAGATTAAAAGTGAGTGTATGAGAATGAAAAGAGATGTACAAGCATAGATTGCCACATTTTACATCATTGATAATCAGAAATAGAATTTGTATTAAGTAAACAATGAAAATTCTCGAAAATATTTCCTTCCCTTTATGAATTATTTATTTTTAGTTCCATATGCCATTTATTCTTCGGCATGTATATATATATATATGTCATATATTTTATTTAAAAAGATAGTATTAATCATATTTTTATTATGTCCTTTGAATTTGAACAGTTGGAATAAATTATTTATATTCGGAAAATATAATCAACGGTCAACATTTAATATTGTAAGTTCTTTGAAACCTTAAATGGGAATTTGTCATGAGTTTCATATAAAAATGTATGAATAATTTGTGGAAAAATCCTTAATATCATTGCAAATATTTTTGCGCAATTAGGGATACGTTCGCGTACCTTGATTATATTTTAGAAGCAAAAATTCGGATTATGCGTACGCGCAATTTCGAACAAATATTTAGTAAAAGGATTTATCCAAAGACGTTAAATCAATTTCATAAAAACCCGAGATGTACGGTTCACTATTCAAGAAAAATAAATATTCTTGATTCAACACAATCTCGGAAAAATGATTGCTTAAAATATTATCAAAAAATTATTGTGTACACGTACGCGTGACACAATTCCGCATTTTTAAATTTGTAACACGAATATACGTACGCGTAATTCGATTCGAAGAAGGGTCCTTAATCACGATAAGTATAAGCGGTAGTAAAATCAGATAACATCAATATATTTAATAAAATCAAGATGATTAAGCCAATAATAAAAACAGTTAAGCGACCGTGCTAGAACCACGGAATTCGGAAATGCCTAACACCTTCTTCCGGATTAACAGAATTCCTTACTCAGGATTTTTGGTTCGCAGAAAAATAAACAGAGTCATATTCTCCTCGATTCAGGGATTATAATTGGTGACTTGGGACGCCTCAAAATTCCCAGGTGGCGACTCTGAAACAAATAAACAAATCCCGTTTCGACTGTCCTTTAATTGGAGAAAACTCCCCACGCGCCCCGCGGGCGCGGGAAAAAGGAGGTGCGACAGCTCTGGCGACTCTGCTGGGGAATTTTACCACTGTGTTATTGTAACCCAGAACCATTGGTTCAGGGTTTAAAGAATTCGAGCTTAAAATATCTGTTTTTATTGGCTTTACTTACTATATAATTTTCAACTGTTTATATGCTAATATGCTAAATGTTTTTTTTACCGCTTTAATATTATTTGAATTGTGCATATATACAACTGCTACGAAACCCCCTTCTTTCTGAGTCTTCTGAATTTATGGTGTACACGTGCGCGTGACCCACCTTTCTGTTAAAGTCATACCAAATAAGACGGAGTTGGGACAAGTAACTAGGCCGGGCAGACTTTCGTGCTCCCGGTACGTTGCCCCCGCTTCGGCTCAAACTGTCCGTTTGGGTAAGCCAGGTTTAGAACAATCAACCTAAGGTTTTACACTTAGAATAACTCAGCCATGTACCGGATCCCTAGTAGGAACGAATATTTGCATCATATGCATTTGCCCTTGGAGACTCAACACAGGGGTTGGGTCTGTCTAGGACAGGTGAACCCAAAATTAAAAGACCATCATGATGCATCCTACTTGCTACTTGTGCATTCATTTGCCTCGAACATGCTTGTTGACCAGCTTAAATAAAATCATGGTAAGAAGCAAGGAATAAAATGGTTTGTTTTAAAATTTTCGAAAAAAAAAATAGTTTTAAATTTTGAAATAAAAATATTTAAAAAAAAAAAATCGAAAATAATTTTTAGTATAAATTTTCCCAAAATAAATTTTGACTTTATTAAAATTAAATTTCAGATACAAAATGAGCACCACACAAAGCCCCTCATCCACAAGTACGGAGGAATTTCTATGTCAGCTTCAAATGTGGTGGTATGATTTGGGCGAAGACGGTCAAAAATGGGTCGTCAAGCATTTGGGAAATCTCACGGACATTATGAAAGTTGAGCCTCGGGATGATCTGATTACGGCATTAGTAACTTTCTGGGACCCTGTACACAATGTTTTTCGTTTCTCTGACTTTGAGCTTACTCCTACATTAGAGGAGGTAGCTGGCTATGTTGGTTTTGACGGAAGTTTAAGAAATCAAAGCTTGATATTCACAAAGGCTCCTTCAATACATCGATTCTTCGGTCTTCTGAACATCAGCAGTCAAATCAGGAAAAGCAATGTCATCAATGGATGTTGTTCCTTCAACTTTTTGTATTCCAGATTTGGAAAGTCAGATGGGTTCGAAATTCATGAGAAAGGCCTTACTAATAAGCAAAACAAAGACACTTGGCAGATACACCGACGATTTGCTTTCATGGTGGCTTTTCTAGGAGTCATGGTCTTCCCAAATAAAGAGCGAACAATTGATATTCGCACCGCAAAAATTGTGCAAATCCTCACCACTAAAGAAAATCACACCCTTGTCCCCATCATTCTGTCAGATATTTATCGGGCTTTGACTTTATGCAAATCAGGGGCGAAGGTTTTCGAAGGATGCAAAATTTTGTTGCAAATGTGGGTGATTGAACATCTCCAACAACAACCCAAGATCATACAGTATGGGTCGAACAGAGCTAATTGCATCGAGAGCTATGAGGAAAGAACAAAAAATTACCAAGCTCCAGAAGGGATAGAAGCATGGGTATCTCATCTAAAGGCTTTAACGGCAAATCAAATTGAATGGACTCTGGGATGGCTCCCGATGAGAGAAGTAATACATATGTCAACCTCAAATAGTTATCTACTACTATTGGGATTGAGAAGCATTCAGCCATATGCACCACTAAGAGTCCTAAGGCAACTAGGGAGATATCAAATAGTTCCTGATGAGGAAGATTTGAGTATGCAAGTAATCGAATTACACCCAGAAGCCACTATTCCCGAAGCTCTACTTCAGCAGATGTGGAATGGGTGCCGATACTTGAAAAGTGATACTCAAGTCCTAGACGCTACCAAGGGTGAGATAAATCCTGGATATGCAAGGTGGTTCGAAAAGCGGTCCCGCGTGGATGATGCACCGGAACCTGAGCTAAAAAGGCCAACAAAAAGACCCCATGTTCAAAATTTCAATGATAAAATCCAAGAGCGGTTAATCTGGGGAGAAAAAGAAAAAGGGTACAAAGCCACTATCCATGCCCTAAAAGAAAATCTAAGAAGCCTCAGTTTGGAGAAAGATTTGCAAGAACAAGAAGCCAAAGGCGAGAAAAAGAGTCTAGCTTGTGAGAATGAAAATCTTCATGCTCGATTCCAAAAAATGAAAAGAGTCTCTGAAACGCCAAAGAGAAGCTGGAAAGATCAAAAAACCATCGCCAATCTCTTCGAAAAAATGCAAGATTTTGACTCCATTCTTGCAGAAAACGAAAGGGCATTGAGCAAAGCAAAAGAAAGGATCCAACAATTAAATGAAGAAGCCAGATCTAACAAGGAACGCCAGGATAGGCAATCCGAAAAAGACAAGGCTCAATTCAAGAAGGAAAAAGACTATTGGATGCGATCAGAAGACCAGCTTCGTGCACAACTAGAAGAGGCAAGAAGATGCAACAGAGAATACCAACAAGCAGACCTCGACAGGGAAAGATCACAAGCAAGATTAGAGCAGGCCAGACTCCGAGCTCTATTAGAATCAGCTTTAGATCGTGAAAACCGTGTCAGAGACATAGCCACCACTCGTCAGCAGCAATTGCAAGACCAAGACCAACGTCTCCAAGGTTTCAGGGCACAAGTCCACGACTTGGCAGTCTTCACATCTCAAAGTTATGTAAACTGCCAAGGAATGGATTATGAAAGGTTTACAGAGCATGCGCCCACTTTTGCTCGTCATCTAGCAATAGAGTTGGAAAGGATGTATCGTACGCTGGGAGGCCATCCAGGTCAAGCCCCACATTGAGCAGATAATCCAATATTAGAGAACAAAAGTGGAAAGTGGGGCATTTTGTGAGATGTTATGAATTGTATCTTTTATTTTGATTTAAGTGTGTGTATTTCAAGCTATTTTCTTAAAGTTTTCGAATGTAATTCCATCTTTGTGTAATAAATAAACATGATTGACTTTGGTCCGAACTACGCAAGGTCTTATTCATGTAAGAGCATGATACGTAGGCAATCTCTCAGATTCGACCACCACGATAAAAGATATATATAATAAATAAAAATGAATAACAATAAAAAATTTCAAAAGGCTGGGACGACACAAGCAGCCGAGCAAATGCATAATAGAAAGGGATTATTTGTCTAGGAGCATTGCATCTCAACGTGTGATTATATATGTGTTAAACTCTCAAAACTAACAAATTTGTCCATTTTCAGAATTCAACCAGTTAGTTTCTCTAAAGAGTATACTGGCATATTATCACTATCACACAAGATCAAAAGGACCAATACCCGAAAGTATGTCTATCCCAGATGTTGACACAAGTATGGAGATAGAAGAGATGGATGTCGGGAAAATGAAAGAAGAAATGCTTAAGCTCAAGCAGCAAATGGCAGAAATGTACCAAGCTTGGTCTACAGGACAGTTGCCCCCATCTTACCCAAATAACCCTGCTCCATCAATAATCCAAACTCAGGATAATATCACCACTGAATTATCCCCGAGTTTCCCCATTTATCAGCACTACCGAGGCACCACCTCTCAGACACCACAGTCTCCACCTCCAAAACCAGTTCCGTACCTTCCTCCACCTATGACTCCTGTTTTTGTAGCACCTCCCCCTGTTACATTTCACAAATCTCCTAGTGAGCCTACATTTCAGGCCCAAGACAACCAATATTACCCCCCGGAGCCCACCTTCAAAGCCTCCGAAATCAATTCACCTGCTCCTCGGTTTGATCTCCCAACCGAAATTGACAAGCCAGCCAAAAATGCTGAACAAGAAGAGATGTTCAGGAAGGTCAAAAGTCTAGAACAGTCGTTCCGAGACATGCGAGGATTAGGTGGGCAAGTCAGTGTAGCCTACAAAGATTTATGCTTATTCCCTAATGTACAATTGCCATTTGGCTTCAAGATGCCCAAATTTGACCTATACAGCGGGCACGGCGACCCAGTAGCCCACTTAAGGGGTTTCTGTAGCAAGATGCGAGGAGCTGGGGGAAAGGATGAATTATTGATGGCTTACTTCAGTCAAAGTCTAAGCGGATCAGCTTTGGAGTGGTATACACGCCAAGACCATGGAAGATGGTACACCTGGGATGACCTGGCACAGGCATTCGCATACCATTTCCAATACAATCTGGAAATCATCCCAGATCGATTATCTTTGACCAAATTTGAGAAGAAACACAATGAAAGTTTCAGAGAGTATGGTTTTCGGTGGAGAGAACAGGCGGCAAGAGTGGATCCTCCTATGAAGGAGAGCGAAATGGTAGACTACTTCCTCCAAGCCTTGGAACCAACTTACTACGCCCACTTGGTTTCAGCGGTTGGAAAATCATTCAACGAGGTAGTGAAGATGGGAGGTATGGTGGAAGAAGGCCTCAAGACAAACAAAATCATGAGCTATTCAGCAATTAAGGCAACTACTCAAGCTATTCAAGGCGGGGTAGGAGGAATCGGAAGAAAGAAGAGGGAGGAAGCAACCGTAGTTGATTCAGGAATTTGGCCAGGACCCAGGGGTTCACCGCTTTACTATAATCAGCAACGACCTCGCCAATCAGCTTACCACCATGATTCATCCCAACATTACTATCACCCTTCAGAGCCTCATTTCGCCATTAACCACGCTCAAGCATACAATCAGCCACCTGTTCACACCAATTGGCGTGCTCCTGTCACACCAAATACCTACCCCCGAGCTTATCCCGGACCAGGTTTCAGGCCTAGACCAGCATTCAGGGGAGAAAGGGAACAGAAAAAGAAAACTTACACTCCATTGGGAGAGTCTTACACTAGTCTGTTCCACAGGCTGAGACAGTTAGACATGTTGAGACCAATACAATCCAAGCTACCCAATCCTCCACCAAAGAATCTGGATTACACCATTAGCTGTGAATATTGCTCCGGTACACCAGGCCATGATACGGAGAAATGTTGGCATTTGAAAAATGCAATACAAGAGCTGATTGATACTAATAAAATCGAGGTTCAAACCCCCGAAGCTCCAAATATCAATAGAAATCCAATGTCAGCCCATCAAGAGGCTAATATGATAGAAATCATACAAGCTGATGGGGAGACAAAGAAGCCGTCACAAACTGTCATGATGATCAAGTCTCATGAAACCAAGCCAGATAAGCAGTTAATAGAGGAGAAGCTGGTGTCTAAGCATAACAAGAATGGTGGCGAACCATCTATGATAGTCGATGAGGGATCATCGAACAAAGTTGCCGCAAAACAAGAGAGGACAAAGGTGATAGTACCAGGGGTTGCTAACAAACCCGTCGTAATTGTGGAAGGAGCACGTACAGATCGGGTTATTATTGCACCTGTAATTCAGCTGCCAATCATCAACAACAAAGCCATCCCATGGAACTATGAACGGGTGACCGTAATGTACAAAGGCAAAGAAATCAAGGAAGAAGTGTGTGAGGTACAAGGCTTGACTCGTTCGGGAAGATGTTTTACTCCCGAAGAGCTGAGAAAAACTAAAAACAATCCAATGCCCACGAAGAAAGCTGTGACGGAAGAAGAGGCGGAGGAGTTTTTAAGAAAAATGAAGCTCCATGATTATTCTGTTGTGGATCAATTAAAGAAGACCCCCGCTCAAATTTCATTGTTGTCATTACTGATCCATTCAGAGGAACACCGTCTGGCATTGATGAAAATCCTGAATGAAGCTCATGTTCCTGAAAAGATCTCTGTAAATCATTTGGGCAAAATAGCCAACAGAATCTTTGAGACGAACAGGATTACATTTGCTGATGATGAATTACCTGTGGAAGGTACCGAGCACAACAGAGCTCTTTACCTCACCGTGAAATGTGAAAACTCCGTAGTAACCCGGGTATTGGTCGACAATGGGTCCAGTGCAAACATATGCCCTCTCTCCACTTTAAACAAATTAAAAATTAAAGAGGAGAGGATTCCAAAAGAACAGTATCTGCGTACGAGGATTTGACGGTGGAAGTAGAGATTCATTTGGCGACATAGTGTTGGAACTAACTATAGGGCCAGTTGAATTCACAATGGAATTCCAAGTTTTGGACATGACTGTTTCTTACAACTTGTTGTTGGGTCGACCATGGATCCATGCTGCTAAAGCAGTCCCGTCAACATTACATCAGGTTGTCAAGTTTGAATGGGACCATCAAGAAATAGTCGTGCATGGAGAAGAAAATTTAAATGCTCACAACAGCACCATTGTACCAGTCGAGGGGGCAGAAATTGACCAAGGACCATGGGTATACCAAGTGTCAGACACAGTGTCGGTAGAGAAAGTTCCAGAAGGAAAATACCTTGCGAATCCAAAGGTATCCTCTACATCAGTCATGGTAGCTTATGAAATGCTGAAGAATGGCTTTATACCCGGCAAAGGCCTGGGCTTATCTTTGCAAGGAATTGTACAACCAGTATCTCTCCCCGAGAACTGGGGAACATTCGGTTTAGGATTCACACCGACCGCCAATGACGTGATGAGAGCCAGGAAGTTGAAACACCAAGCATGGGTTCTTCCAAAACCAGTACCACAGCTGTTGAAGTCTTTTGTCAAGACCGGTGCTAAAAATCGCCCGATAACAACAATTCCTAAATCCCAGGTCAATCCTGAGGAGGAATTAATTGAAAGGTTCGAGAAATTGTTTAGTGATGTAAATATGCTGGAAGACGGAGAAGGGTGTAGCAACGCAGAAGTTCAATTCGTTGGACCAAAAACAAAGCTCAATAATTGGAAAGCCACTCCTCTCCCAATTCGAAAGGAGTCTTGGTAGTTTATTTTGATTTTCTTTCAGTTTGTTTGGGATATTTCAAGGTTGTAATCCCAAAATTTATCTTACAGTTGGTTTGAAGCGTGCAAAACCTTGTTATCTTTCATTATCCAATAAAAAGCAGTTTCCTTTTTATTATCATTCCTAATAGCTTTCTTTTCTTTTTCTTCTTTTTTGTACAGTTCTTTTTATGCTGGCTCTAGTGATATGGCATGCATGAGGAATCTTCAGCCCAGTCTTAAAAATCAATCTGATTCCGAAATATTAATTCAAGAAACATATTGTGATTATGAATCAGAATATGATGAAGATGAGGTTTTTGAAGAGATTAGTAAAGAGTTAATTCACTTTGAGGAAAAAATCAAACCTAACTTGAATGATACCGAGGATGTCAATATAGGGGACACGAGTAATGTCCGAGAAACTAAAATAAGTGTCCATCTCGAGCCAAAAATCCGAGAGGATTTAATTAAAGCACTCATAGAATTCAAAGATGTTTTTGCATGGTCATATGACGATATGCCGGGCTTGAGCACTGATTTAGTGGTCCACAAATTGCCCACCGATCCAATGGTGCCTCCTGTCAAGCAGAGGCTGAGAAAATTCAAGCCTGATATGAGTGTGAGAATTAAAGAAGAAATCACCAAACAATTGGAAGCAAAGGTCATTCGAGTCACTCGATATCCTGTTTGGTTAGCTAATATCGTTCCTGTGCCAAAGAAAGACGGCAAAATTAGAGTATGCGTCGACTATCGCAATCTCAACAAAGCAAGTCCAAAGGATAATTTCCCATTACCCAATATCCATATCTTGATCGACAATTGTGCCAAGCATGATATAGGATCTTTCGTGGACTGTTATGCCGGATATCATCAAATTCTAATGGATGAAGAAGATGCAGAAAAGACGGCATTCATCACACCATGGGGAACTTATTGCTACAGGGTAATGCCATTCGGTTTGAAGAACGCCGGAGCAACCTATATGAGAGCAATGACCACAGTGTTTCATGATATGATACACAAGGAAATTGAGGTATACGTGGATGATGTAATCATAAAATCAAAGCATCAGACCAACCACGTTGGGGATTTGAGGAAGTTCTTCTTAAGACTTCGCAGGTACAACCTCAAGCTTAACCCTGCCAAGTGCGCATTCGGAGTTCCATCTGGAAAATTGCTGGGATTCATAGTCAGTCGACGAGGCATCGAGCTAGACCCATCAAAGATCAAAGCCATCCAAGAACTGCCACCCCCAAGAAACAAAACTGAAGTAATGAGTTTGTTGGGAAGGTTAAATTATATCAGTAGGTTTATTGCTCAGCTCACAACAACCTGCGAGCCAATTTTCAAATTGTTAAAAAAGGATGCTGCAGTCAAATGGACCGATGAGTGTCAGGAAGCGTTCGATAAAATAAAAGGGTACTTATCAAACCCACCCGTGTTGGTCCCGCCAGAGCCAGGAAGACCTTTGATTCTTTACTTGACGGTTTTGGAAAATTCATTTGGTTGTGTATTGGGGCAGCATGACCTCACTGGCAGAAAAGAACAGGCCATCTACTACCTTAGCAAGAAGTTCACAGCTTATGAGGTTAAGTATACTCATCTGGAAAAGACATGTTGCGCCCTAACATGGGTAGCTCAAAAATTGAAACACTATTTGTCATCCTACACTACTTACCTCATTTCTCGGTTGGATCCATTGAAATACATTTTTCAAAAGCCTATGCCAACAGGAAGACTTGCAAAGTGGCAGATATTGCTCACAGAATTCGACATCGTCTATGTGACTCGAACTGCAATGAAGGCTCAAGCACTGGCCGATCATTTAGCCGAAAACCCGGTCGATGAGGAATATGAGCCGCTGAAGACTTATTTTCCTGATGAGGAAACAATGCATATCGACGAGGTGGATCAAATTGAAAAACCTGGCTGGAAACTTTTCTTTGATGGAGCTGCTAACATGAAAGGAGTCGGAATAGGAGCTGTAATCATTTCTGAAACAGGGCATCACTATCCTGTTACGGCTCAACTACGATTTTATTGCACCAATAATATGGCTGAATATGAAGCTTGCATTTTGGGGTTAAGGCTAGCTGCAGACATGGGTATCCGAGAAATCTTAGTCATGGGAGATTCGGATCTTTTGGTACATCAAATTCAAGGAGAATGGGAAACCCGAGATTTGAAGCTCATACCATACCGACAATGTCTACATGATCTTTGTCAGCGGTTTCAATCAGTGGAATTCCAACATATTCCAAGAATCCATAATGAAGTTGCCGATGCATTGGCTACCCTAGCATCAATGTTGCACCATCCAGACAAAGCTTATGTGGATCCAATACATATTCAAATCCACAATCAGCACGCTTATTGCAATATGGTTGAAGAAGAATTTGATGGAGAACCATGGTTCCACGACATCAAGGAATATATCAGGATGGGCATATATCCCGCACAAGCCACAGGAGATCAAAAGAGGACCATCAGGCGATTAGCAAATGGATTCTTCTTAAGCGGAGGAGTTCTGTATAAAAGAACACCAGATCTTGGATTATTAAGATGCATAGATGCCAGACAAGCTACAACTGTCATGTCTGAAATACATTCAGGAGTTTGCGGACCCCACATGAGTGGATATGTGTTGGCAAAGAAGATCCTACGGGCTGGTTACTATTGGCTTACCATGGAGAGAGATTGTATCAGTTTTGTACGCAAATGTCATCAATGCCAAATACACGGAGATTTGATTCATTCTCCACCATCCGAGTTGCACACAATGTCGGCACCATGGCCTTTCGTTGCTTGGGGCATGGATGTGATTGGACCAATTGAACCGGCAGCATCCAATGGACACAGATTCATTCTGGTAGCTATTGATTATTTTACCAAATGGGTTGAGGCCAAGACATTCAAATCAGTGACCAAGAAAGCTGTGGTCGATTTTGTCCACTCAAATATCATATGTCGATTCGGAATCCCGAAGGTGATCATCACAGATAATGGTGCTAATCTTAACAGCAACTTAATGAAAGAAGTATGCCAACAGTTTAAGATTACACATCGTAACTCTACCCCATATCGGCCCAAGGCGAATGGAGCAGTAGAAGCAGCCAACAAAAACATAAAGAAGATACTGCGGAAAATGGTAGAAGGTTCAAAACAATGGCATGAAAAATTACCATTTGCATTATTGGGATACCGCACTACTGTTCGCACTTCAGTAGGAGCAACTCCTTATTTGTTGGTATACGGCACTGAAGCGGTAATTCCTGCAGAAATTGAGATTCCTTCCCTTCGAATCATCGCCGAAGCAAAGATTGATGATGATGAATGGGTCAAAACCCGTTTAGAACAGTTGAACTTGATTGACGAAAAACGATTGACCGCAGTATGTCATGGTCAATTATATCAAAGAAGAATAGAAAGAGCATACAATAAAAAGGTGCGTCCCCGGAAGTTTGAAGTAGGTCAGCATGTGCTGAAACGCATTCTTCCACATCAGGCTGAAGCAAAAGGCAAATTTGCTCCGAATTGGCAAGGACCATTCATTGTGACCAGAGTATTATCGAATGGTGCACTATGTTTAACAGATATTGAAGGCAAATGCATAGATATGGCAATCAATTCTGACGCGGTAAAGAGATATTATGCATAACTTTTGAATGTTTGTATTTAGCACTATTTCAAAGATTGAAATGACAAAGGCAATTTATTCTGCTGTCCAAACACTATACCATTTGCTTCCCCTTTGAGCCATACTTGTTTCTTTCCTAACCTCTCTTGGAATCAATAAAATAAAAAAAATAAAAAAAAATCTTCACTATTATGGAGTGAACTACGTTTGACCTGATTCCTCAAAGAAGGATACGTAGGCGCCTCACGGCTCGGTCATAGGGTGCACAACATGCACAATGTGCACGGAAAAGAAATATCAAGAGACCCCAATCAAGAGACTGGGGCAGGAATTGTATTGGAAATAAGAAAAGATTCCAAGAGTTGTAATTTTAAACCCATACCACAACTATTTAGCTTTTAATACCTTTTCCATTCCTAACCTTATACCAAAAAGACCTTTCGATCAATCTTAGAAAAATGCTGATGCAAGCAAATGAAGTGGTACAAACAAGGAAAGAAAGTAAAAATGAGAGAGTCTTATAGGTGAAAACCCACACGGGCACCATAAGGCGACGGAAGTTGAGAGAAAAGTAAAATGAGAGAGTCTTATTGGTGAAAACCTTCGCAGGCACCATAAGGCGAAAGGGAAGTAGAGAAGTGAAAAATGAGGAAAATTGATCAATGAAAACTCCTTGAGACAATTGAAAGGAGATTGATTAAAAGACTGGGTTGATTAATCCGAAATGCATACCCTGATCATTGGTGCCAGTAATTCCAATCAGATAAGTCTTTTATTCCTTTTCCAACAGTCATCCAAAAATTGGATTTTTCTTTTCATTCTATAATTGTCGAAATCAGCGTATTTCGCTACTAATAATCTTACTTTCTCCAAGCTTTGAGATAAATTTTATTCTAAACAAATAAGAAAGAATGTCAAGGTATACTACCAAGATTCAAGGTTACAAAATACAGCCACGAAAGGTGGGAGATAAAAGTACGGGTGTAAGAAAGGATGAAATCAAAAGAGGATCAGCAAAGTCAAAAGAAGCACATGATTACAGTTGAAAGATTTTGAAGGAAAACACACAGAGGGAAATCCTATAGTCAAGGATCAATTACAAAGACAAAACAGTCTTTTCAATCATTCCAAGGCAATAAAGAAAGACGAAGAGAAACATCACCATCGGCAAGAATACCACAACCAGCCACCCTGCTTTAAACTAACGAAGTTTTCTTTGATTTAAAACAGGGGCAAATACAATATTTGTGTCTGGAAATACCTGGTAAAGAAGAAGAAGTCAGGCGTCCACCTGGAGAATGAGGACAAAGAATTGAAGAAGTCAGGCGTCCACCTGGAAAATGAGGATGAGAAAAGAAGAAGTCAGGCGTCCACCTGGAGAATGAGGACAAAGAATTGAAGAAGTCAGGCGTCCACCTGGAGAATGAGGACAAAGAATTGAAGAAGTCAGGCGTCCACCTGGAGAATGAGGACAAAGAATTGAAGAAATCAGGCGTCCACCTGGAGAATGAGGATGAGAATTGAAGAAGTCAGGCGTCCACCTGGAGAATGAGGATGAGAATTAAAGAAATCAGGCGTCCACCTGGAGAATAAGGATGAGAATTGAAGAAATCAGGCGTCCACCTGGAGAATGAGGATGAGAAAAAGAAATCAGGCGTCCACCTGGAGAATGAGGACAAAGAATTGAAGAAATCAGGCGTCCACCAGGAGAATGAGGATGAGAATTGAAGAAGTCAGGCGTCCACCTAGAGAATGAGGATGAGAATTAAAGAAATCAGGCGTCCACCTGGAGAATGAGGACAAAGAATTGAAGAAATCAGGCGTCCACCTGGAGAATGAGGATGAGAAAAAGAAATCAGGCGTCCACCTGGAGAATGAGGACAAAGAATTGAAGAAATCAGGCGTCCACCTGGAGAATGAGGATGAGAATTAAAGAAATCAGGCGTCCACCTGGAGAATGAGGACAAAGAATTGAAGAAATCAGGCGTCCACCTGGAGAATAAGGATGAGAAAAGAAGAAATCAGGCGTCCACCTGGAGAATGAGGATGAGAATTAAAGAAATCAGGCGTCCACCTGGAGAATGAGGACAAAGAATAGAAGAAGTCAGGCGTCCACCTGGAGAATGAGGACAAAGAATTAAAGCAGTCAAGACACCCACCTGAAGAACGAGGGAATACAATTGAAGTGTTGAAATCAAAAGCCCGCTCATATGATAAAGGAGCACACTTAGAATCAATAAAGCAGAGAAGTCCAACAGAATCCCCAGCAAGAAACAACAAGAGTTCCAAAAGGAATACGGAATAAGCCAAATGCCCAAGAGTCACCAAGATATCAAGACAACAAGAAACGCAAGGGCATGATCTAGATAAGATTTTTATAATTCATGTACCATAGTCTAATTTAGCTTTTTGTATTTCCTTTAAAGTAAGGTGTAATAAGGAGGTCAGCAAGCAGTAAAAACAGCACAAAGCAGCAGTAACATCACAGTCCCATGGTAGTCCCAGCTACCAAAAATTCCCGAACTACATTGACCTGATTCCTTTATAGCCAAGGATATGTAGGAAACCTTTGAAGCAGAGGTTCGGTCAAATCTTTCAAAAAATGCTTCCCACGGAGTATTCGAACGGGCAAGAAATCGCTCGTGTCCGCTCACTTTATCTTTGTACGAAAACTCTTCAAGTTTCCGCACAAAGAGGGGCAGCTGTGAGCACGTAATTTTTGCCTTACGAAAAACTACTCCAAAATAAATCAAAAAATAAAATAAATTTCTTTTACTGTGTAATTTTTGAATTTGGCGTGGTGTTAAATGTTTGTGTTATGTCCGTAAATGTTTATTTTTGTCAAAATAAATCAAAAAATAAAGTAAAATACATATTGCATGCATATAGGATTTAATTATGCATTTAAGAGATAATTTAAATAAAATCGCAAAAAAATACGCATTGGTTCTATTTTAAATGTTTCACTGTGTGATTGATGTTTTTGTCTATGTGTTAAATAATGGTTATAGAGTAATTAATATATTTTTGTGAAGTTAAAATGGTTTTATAATTTTTTTTAAATTAGAAAATGAATTAATTGAAAAATAAAATAAAAAAAACATACTAGTAAAAGATTGGACCTGGATTAAAATCCAGGCCCAAATCAATTAATTCCCTTCACAAGCCCAATCCCAACAGCCCCATGTCCGGTCCAATTCAAGCAGAATCAAACGACGTCGTTTGGTCACCCCTTATCAAGGGCCGTTGGATTAAATACAACCAACGGCCAAGATCTCATCACCCTAACCCAAGACCCTTACCCGACCCACTGCCCCGGTTCAACCCGTCCCCCTAACTTAAACCAAACGACACCGTTTGGTTAAGTGAATAGATCCTAGCCCTCCATTCTAATTGATCCAACGGACGATACCAGTCCACCCCACCCCTATATAAATCCCAAACCCTTACCCCGGGCCCTAACTAAACACCCCCCCCCCCATCCTCTCCTGTTCATCGTCTTCCCAAATCCCCAATCCTAACCCTAGCCGCCCTAGGATTCCTTCGCCTGAAACCCGGCGGCATCAACGCCGCCGGTCACCACCTTAACACCCTATGACCCCCTGAACACCCTCTATCCGAATATGTTACCAGCTTGGTTCGAATCTCCCTGGAAGTTCTCGAATCTTCATTTGAAGATTCGAGCCAAGTTCAGATCTAGACCTAACAGTCCCAAATCGACACCACAGCTTCCCCTAGTCACCCTGAATATGGATCTATCGTTTGTTTGGTTCGAATCAGTGCGGAACTTCTCGAATCTTCTTTTGAAGATTCGGACCAAACAAGAACAGACTCAGATCCGTTTCAAACTAACACCAAATAACCCCTAGGCTACCCTCACCATTGTGTCATGTTTGGTTCTTCTCGAATCTGACCAGAAATGGTTAAATTCCAAATCGTGTTTTTAAGAACCCTAAAAATACCAAACTTCCGGATTCTGTGCCTATTAAATGAAGATTGAGGTTTAATCGACCTTAGTCGAAGTATTTTCAGTGGAAAATACTTCGACTAAGGTCAGTTTGATTTCAAACAAAAAGGTCCAAATCCAAGTTGAGTTCGAGTGAAGATTCAGAGGTATTTTTTCTATTTCTTTTGTGTATTCTACGTGTATTGTTGTCTGTTTTAATAGCTTTTTAATTTTTCATATTCGTTTTGATCAATTCTGTCATTTCTGTCTCCTACCTATTTACTTGATCCGAATGTGAATAGTTTCTATTGTTTGTGATTGTTTACAATGTGTGTAATCGACTCGATTAAGTTCGTCGATTAGTTATATTACGAATTTTTCATTTCTGAAAATGTTGACTGAAACAGTCTGATTCTATTGTTTGGACTAATTATTGACAAATGTTGTAAATAGTCAATTGATTAGTATTCGTCAATTAAATCATGTTTGTTTATGAATTAGTGAATTCAAATGTATGTTGTATTGTTGTTTTCTAAACGGGACATTGTCAGTATATTGACAATGCTCCTGTATTTGTTTGCTTTTAATTCAGTTTTGAATTCCAGTTGAAAGAATCCTGCATGTTCTGTATAATGTTAAGTTTGTTTTTATTCAGTTGATAATTCCCTGTTTTAATTCAGTTTTTGTCAGTCAGCTATTAGAGATGTAATACTGTTTCAAAATCATAGGATTGGTTATAGCTGTAAATCAGGAGATAACTAAGTTTGTACAGATTTTAGAAACTGTTTTGCTATAGGTTCTGATTTTTCAGTAATAACATCAAGATTTCAGGGGCATTTCTGGGAATGAGCAGTAAAAAACAGGGTGTTAGTACTAGTATATTATAATGTAATGTTAGTGGCTATTAGTTAATGATACTAATGGGGAACAAGGAATAATGGGCTGCTGAAAATCAGGGAAAAGGTTTTACATAATGGGATTTTCTGTTTTTTAAAAAGAAGAAGGGGGTCCAAGAAACACTTAAATTGCCTAAGACCAGCCCTGTATAAATACAGGAGCTGGACAGACAGAGAGAAAAAGAAGAGAATTTTTGAGTGAGAAAGAGAGAATTTTAAGAGAGAAAAAACAGAATTCTGAAGAAAAACAGAATTTTCAGAAGAAAATTTCTAAGGGCAGAAATTTTCAGAGGGAAGATTTTAATAAAGAAAAAGAAAGGCAGAGAGAATTTTTAAGAGAGAATCTTTAAGAGATTTTGAGGGCTGAGATTTTAAAGAAAGAAAACAGAAAATAGCACACTCACATATACACTCACACACAGATACAGCAGCAGAAACAGAAAATCAGAAACAAACTGAATTTGTAACTGAAGAAAGGCGGAAATCTGAAATATTGTTCTTGTGTTGAATATGTTCAATTTTGTGTGATTCCACTGTTCAGTTAAAATCTGAAGTCTTTCAAAGTATCTTACTGTGCATCTGGGCTCTTCGAATCCTATTCTTGATAAGATTTACTGTGTTATCAGTATATTCTACTGAATTTGTTACTGCTGTAACTGCTGAAACTTACTTCTTCTACCTCCATTTTCAGGTATATGTCTTTTAAATTTTAAGTTGAAAAGAGATTCAACATGACTTGTCGATAAAGCTTGAACTGAAAGTCTATTTTTATTTGTCCAAGTTCATCAATTTAAATTTCATTTTTTGTTTCATGTTAGTTAATTAGTAGTACATTCAATTTGATAGCTATGGGCTATTTGTCTTATTTTAAAAGTTTGTATAAAGGTTTGTAATAATATTAGTTCATTATCTCATTAGTTTAATAAATTGTCAAGACAGGGAATAAGGCATAAAAATGGACCATTGATTGCATCCCTTAATACTATTAGCTAAATGCAAAGATAAAGAAGTTACATTAGTAGAATATTTTGTAATGAGTATGATTTTGTTTAGATTGGTATAGGTTATTATATGGTATGATGACAGGTATAATCATATGAGTAAAGTAAGTTGGTATAGCTCGTCATGATGACAGAACGTTATGAATGCCTACGCCAAATAGTCGGGTTGCATGTAATGTAACTTTGTTAAATTAACTTGCATAATAATTCCCTTTCTACAAAATTCGATGCTTATCTACTTTCATAAAACAAAGTGAACAAGTAATTAGGCCTATTAGATTAAAAGTGAGTGTATGAGAATGAAAAGAGATGTACAAGCATAGATTGCCACATTTTACATCATTGATAATCAGAAATAGAATTTGTATTAAGTAAACAATGAAAATTCTCGAAAATATTTCCTTCCCTTTATGAATTATTTATTTTTAGTTCCATATGCCATTTATTCTTCGGCATGTATATATATATATATATGTCATATATTTTTTTTAAAAAGATAGTATTAATCATATTTTTATTATGTCCTTTGAATTTGAACAGTTGGAATAAATTATTTATATTCGGAAAATATAATCAACGGTCAACATTTAATATTGTAAGTTCTTTGAAACCTTAAATGGGAATTTGTCATGAGTTTCATATAAAAATGTATGAATAATTTGTGGAAAAATCCTTAATATCATTGCAAATATTTTTGCGCAATTAGGGATACGTTCGCGTACCTTGATTATATTTTAGAAGCAAAAATTCGGATTATGCGTACGCGCAATTTCGAACAAATATTTAGTAAAAGGATTTATCCAAAGACGTTAAATCAATTTCATAAAAACCCGAGATGTACGGTTCACTATTCAAGAAAAATAAATATTCTTGATTCAACACAATCTCGGAAAAATGATTGCTTAAAATATTATCAAAAAATTATTGTGTACACGTACGCGTGACACAATTCCGCATTTTTAAATTTGTAACACGAATATACGTACGCGTAATTCGATTCGAAGAAGGGTCCTTAATCACGATAAGTATAAGCGGTAGTAAAATCAGATAACATCAATATATTTAATAAAATCAAGATGATTAAGCCAATAATAAAAACAGTTAAGCGACCGTGCTAGAACCACGGAATTCGGAAATGCCTAACACCTTCTTCCGGATTAACAGAATTCCTTACTCAGGATTTTTGGTTCGCAGAAAAATAAACAGAGTCATATTCTCCTCGATTCAGGGATTATAATTGGTGACTTGGGACGCCTCAAAATTCCCAGGTGGCGACTCTGAAACAAATAAACAAATCCCGTTTCGACTGTCCTTTAATTGGAGAAAACTCCCCACGCGCCCCGCGGGCGCGGGAAAAAGGAGGTGCGACAGTTACTACAGTCGTTTTGTGGAGGGGTTTTCATCGATTGCAGCCCCTATGACCAGGTTGACCCAGAAGCGTGCTCCATTCCAGTAGACGGAGGAGTGTGAGGCGAGCTTTCAGAAGCTCAAGACAGCTTTGACTATAGCCCCAGTTTTGATATTGCCTACAGGTTCGGGGTCTTATACGGTCTATTTTGATGCCTCGAGGATTGTCCTCGGAGCGGTGTTGATGCAGGACGGTAGGGTGATTGCCTACGCGTCCAGACAGTTGAAGATACATGAGGAGAATTACCCTGTTCACGACCTTGAGTTAGCTGCCATTGTTCACGTCATGAAGATTTGGCACCATTATTTATACGGTATGCCTTGTGAGATTTATACTGACCATCGGAACTTGCAGCACTTGTTCAATCAAAATTATCTAAATTTGCGCCAGAGGAGGTGGTTAGAGTTGCTGAAGGACTATAAATCACTATTGTGTATCACCCAGGCAAGGCCAATGTGGTGGTCGATGCTTTGAGTCGTCGGGCAGAGAGTTTGGGGAGTTGGCTTATTTACCAACATCGGAGAGGCCTATGGTGATGGATGTTCAGACCTTAGCCTGCCAGTTTGTGAGATTGGATATTTCGGAGCCCAGTTGGGTTCTAGCTTGCGTAGTTTATCGGTCTACCTTTTTTGATCGTATCAGGGAGCGGAAGTATGATGACCCTCATTTGTTTGTCCTCAAGGACAAGGTTCAGCACGGTGATGCCAAAGATGTGACTATTTGGTGATGATGGGTAATGAGGATGCAGGGTCAGATTTGCGTACCCAATGTTGATGGGCTTCGGGAGTTGATTTTGGAGGAGGCCCATAGTTCGCGGTATTCCATTCATCTGGGTGTCACGAAGATGTATCAGGATTTGAGGTAGCACTATTGGTGGAGGCGAATGAAGAGAGACGTAGTTGGATTTATAGCTTGGTGCCTCAATTGTCAGTAGGTGAAGTATGAGCACCAGAGACCGGGTGAATTGCCTCAGCAGATAGAGATTCCGGAGTGAAAGTGGGAGCGGATCACCATGGACTTTGTAGTTGGGCTCCCACGGACTTTGAGAAAGTTGATGCTATTTGGGTGATTGTGGATCGGCTGACCAAGTCCGCTCATTTCATTCCTGTGTGTAATACTTATTCCTCGAAGCGGTTGGCGGAGATCTATATCCGGGAGATTTTTTGTCTGCATGGTATTCCAGTGTCCATCATTTTAGATAAAGGTACTTAGTTCACATCACGGTTCTGGAGGGCCGTTCAACATGAGTTGGTTACTCGGGTAGAGTTGAGTACAACATTTCACCCTCAGACGGATGGACTGTCCGAGCGCACTATTCAGATTCTTGAGGATATTCTCCATGCGTGTATGATTGAGTTTTGAGGGTCTTGGGATCAGTTCTTTTCATTGGCGGAGTTTGCTTACAACAACAACTATCAGTCCAGTATTCAGATGGCACCGTATGAGGCTTTATATGGGAGACGATGTAGATCCCCGGTGGGTTGGTTTGAGCTGGGTGAGGCTAGATTGTTGGCACAGACTTGGTTCATGATTCTTTGGAGAAGGTTAAGGTGATTCAGGATAGACTCCATACAGCCCAGTCTAGACAGAAGAGTTACATGGACTGGACGGTTTGTGATGTTTCCTATATGGTTGGAGAGCGGGTTCTGCTTCGGGTTTCGCCTATGAAGGGCGTTATGAGATTTGGGAAGAAAGGGAAGTTGAGTTCGAGGTTTACTGGTCCTTTTGAAATATTGAGGCGTGTTAGGGAGGTTGCTTATGAGCTTGCCTTACCTCCCAGCTTGGCAGGAGTTTATCCGGTATTCATGTTTCGATGCTCCGGAGGTATCACGGTGACCCGTCACACGTGTTGGATTTCAGTTCAGTTCAGTTGGACAAGGATATATCCTATGTCGAGCAGCCAGTGGCAATATTGGACAGGCAGGTTAGAAAGATGAGGTCAAAGAACATTGCATCCGTGAAGGTTCAGTGGAGGGACCAGCCGGTCAAGGAGGCGACCTAGGAGACCGAGCAGGATATGCGCAGTCGTTACCCTCATCTTTTCACTACTTCAGGTATGTCTTTTATGCTCGTTTGAGGATGAACGAATGTTTAAGTGTAGGAGGATGTGACGACCCGGTTGGTCATCTTAAGAATTTATGCCCCTATCCCCCATTAACTGTTTTCCCCAAGTTTATTTCTGCTATTTTGATTTACCGGGATGTTCGGTTTTGAGTTTCGGAGAGTTTTGGGACTATCGTAGTTGGAACAGTGTGAAGACGGTCTCAGAATGGAAATCTGATGGTTCTGTTAGCTCCGTTGGGTGATTTTGGGCTTAGTGGCGTGTTCGGATTGTGTTTTGGAGGTCCGTAGCTAATTTAGGCTTGAAATGCCGAAAGTTGAATTTTTGAAGTTTCCGGTTCGATAGTGAGATTTTGATCCGAGGGTCGAAATGGAATTATGGAAGTTGGAGTAGCTCCGTAATGTTTAATGTGACGTGTGTGCAAAATTTTAGGTCATTCGGACGAGGTTTGATAGACTTTTTGATTGAAAGCGTATTTTTAGAGTTTTTAAAATTCTTAGGCTTGAATTCGATAAAAAATAGGTGTTTTGATATTGTTTTGAGCGTTCCGAAGATTGGAACAAGTTTGAACGATGTTTTAGGATTGGTTGGCAGGTTTGGTTGAGGTCCCGGGGGCCTCGGGTGTGTTTTGGATGCTCAACGGGTCATTTTTAGACTTAGAGAATTGCAGAAAATGTAGCAGGTCTCCAGTTATGGTTTCCTTCTTCGCGTTCGTGAGTGGGGTCTCGCGTTCGCGAAGAGGAGCTGGGGCTAGTGGAAGCTTAACGCTTCGCGTTTGGGAAGAGGTTCCCGCGTTCGCGAAGCTGAGAGGTCGTATGCCTACGCGTTCGCGAAGAGGGTCATGCGTTTGCGTAGGAGGGGGTAATGATTGCTATCGCTTTCGTGACAGAGGACATCGCGTTCACGATGAATGAAATTTGGGCCAAGCGAAGTTGTGCTTCACGAACGCGAGGGTCCTTCCGCGTTCGCGAAGAAGGATTTACCTGGGCAGATATAAAATTTCAAAGTTGAGGGTTTAGCCATTTTTGTGAAAACTAAAGCTTGGGAGCTCGGATTTGAGCGAGGTTTTGAGGAATTTGCAGAGATATCGATTGGATAACGATTCTTAACTCCTTTTTGCTTGTAACCCATTAATCTAAACATGAATTCTTCATCTAATTCCGGAATTTGTATGAAAATTGGGGAAAAGTGCTTAGACCAAGAATTTGAGTTTTGATTGAGAATTTAACATTGGATTGGGATAATTTTTGTATAGTTAGACTCGTGAGAATGTGAGGATTCTGGAAATGTAAATTTTCTCGATTCCGAGACAGGGGCTTGAGGGGCGTTTTGGTCATTTTACTGAATTTCACGTATTAGCTTAGAATTTCTTTGTAGAATCAGTTACTTGAAGTGTTAGATACATTATGCAATTGAATTAAATAGATTTGGGCCATTTGGAGTTGAGTACTCGTGGCAAAAGTGTGGTTTCGTGTTGATTTTGAGTCGGTTTGAGGTAAGTGGCTTGTCTAACCTTGTGTGGGAGACCTTCCCCTTAGGATTCGGTATATTTGATATTTGAAATGCCTTGTACGTGAGGTGATGAGTGTGTACTTGAGCTAATTGTTGAAAATTCGGTTTTCTTTAAGTAATTTCAATTGTGTTCCTTCTTCCTATTTCATTTTACTTGCAATTTAAACCAGTTGTTAGATTAGAAAAAGCATGTCTAATTGACTTAACTGTTTATTTGCTTAAACTGCCTTAATTGAATTATGTGAAGCATGTTAGATTAGAATTACTTGTTTACTTGATACGAAATTGAGCTTAACTGAGTATTCTTGTGTTGTTGCTGTGTGTTTTACTTTGGGACTACGGGACGGCATCCCGGGAGATCCCCTGTACGTATGTATGATTTGAACTGAGATTCGGGATACCAAGAGATCCCTGGCATGTATATTGAGGATACCAAGAGATCCCCAGCATATATTGAGGATACCGAGAGATCCTCGGGATACCAAGAGATCCCTAGCATATATTAAGGATACCGAGAGATCCTCGGGATACCAAGAGATCCCTGGCGTTTATTGAGGGTACTAAGAGATCCTCGGGATACTGAGAGATCCCCGGTTATTTCCTTGTGATTGTTTTTGCCTCTATTTCAGTTATTGAATTCCTTGTTTTCCTGTATTAAATTCTTATCGTCAGTTTTCAACTGTACTGCTTATCTTATACTGTCATGTCTTATATTCTTTATTTTATCTCAGTAGGGCCCTAACCTTCCTTGTCACTACCTTACCAAGGTTAGGCTTGGCACTTACTAAGTACCCCTGTGGTGTATTCATGCCCTTTCTGCGCATCTTTTTCATGTGCAGATCCAGGTACTGCGACTCAGTCCTATCACCCTTGAGGCGAGGAAACTGCTCCAGCGACTTCGAGGTATATCTATCCCGTCCGCAGACCGAGGAGTCCCTTTCTATTCTAGTTTTTAAACATTTTTCCTTCTGTATTTCTTTTCCTTGTTAGATATTATGGAGTTAGAGTAATGTGTAGTGATCATTAGCTTGTGATTCATGGGTTTCCGAGTCTTGGAGATATGTATTGGTTTCTGAGAGTTAAATATTGTATATGCCGAGCGGCACTTTTAAACCTTTTTTTATCACTCGTCATTCTGTTTTAATTTGTTTTATTCCACACTTTGGTTATCTTTCGCAATTTAGGCTTACCTAGTCGTAGAGGACTAGGTGTTGTCACGATGGTTCACGGAGGGCGAACCGGGGTCATGACAATCGCGTTGCACGCCGCAACAGGAGGAATAAGGTGGAATATGATTACCTGGTAAGATCGGGTTGCGCGCCGCAACAATGAGTAATAAGGGTGGACAGGTGGGATCGGGTTGCACGCCACAACAGGAGGAATAATGGTAATATATTGAGGAGTAATAAGGGTAGACTGGTGGGATCGGGTTGCACGCTGCAACAAGGAGTAATAAGGGTGAATGGTCATATTATTATTCATGATATAGTGGGATTGGGATGCGCGCTGCATCATTTGTTGTTTATGTATTCCTCTTCTGCTGAGATTCATTATTGAGCTGTTTAAACTCTTTTAAGGATTGGTTATACCTGAGTATTGGTAGAACGACTGGGTTTCGTGTTTGTTTAATGCAAGTTACTGTCATATTTCATTCCGTATCTTCTTTTTGCCATATTATAAACTGTTGCCGGATATATATTGTTTATGCCCCGCCGTAGCCTTGTCACTACTTCGTCGAGGTTAGGATCGGCACTTACCAGTACATGGGTTCGGTTGTACTGAAACTGAATTTTGCCCTTTCTGTGATGATTTTGGAGCTGGTAGTGGCTGATCGAGAGGTCGGTTGCTGATACTTCACTCAGGAGACCCAAGGTAGTCCTGTAGGCGTCCACAGGCCCTGGTATCCCCTCTTATCTTTACTTCATTTCTGTTTTACTTTCTTCGAGACAAATATAATTTCTTTCAAATCATTACTTGTAGTATTCGTAGAATATTCGTCAGTTGTGGCACCAGTTTTTAGGTGGTATCTATTTCGACCTTTTGTTAATAGTATAAGGGTAATTAGTTAAATCAAGTACTTCCGCTTTTATTTCTACTGATTTAATTTTGTTAAATTTTAATTATAAAAGGATAAAGGGAAAAGGTGAAATATTATGTAACGTTGGCTTGCCTAACGAGTGCAATGTTAGGCGCCATCACGGTCCCGAAGGTGGAAAATTCGGGTCGTGACAACAGTTTTGCCTGAAGCTAATCATATATTATGTTAGACACATTGAAGCTAATTGGTGTAAAAAAGGAGATATGGGAAAATAAAAAACTCATGTGGTGGAGTGCATGGTGCACATATGGGGAAGATTTTAATGACCAATAGAAGAAGATACGGGACATGGATGAAAATGCAGTGAAGGATTTGTTGCATTACCCTGCCCAGTCATGGTGTAGAGATTCTTTGATACTGTATACAAGAATATGATAGTGGATAACAACTTCACATAATTATTCAATGCATGGATCCTGGATGTAAGATACAAACCTATAATTAAGATGCTAGAGGACATTAGGGTGAAGGTAATGAAAATGTTAACATGAGGAGAAAGTGAAGTCATGGACGATTGACTTTAGTCCTTATGTCATGAAGCTTTATGAAGGTTATTTGAGGATTGCACATAAATGTGTGGCTCACTTTAATGGTGATTGTGGCTGTAAAATATCTTAAAGGCGTGATAAACACACAGTAAACATGGTCTTGAAGCAATGCAATTTTAGGTCTTGGCAACTATCTGGAATACCATGTCCTTGCCATTAGGGCATTTGTATACAAAAGTCTTTATTCCTTGCATGGAGTACATTGGTGATATATCAAAGAGACAATATTAAAGACTTATTCACACATGATACTACATATTAGGGGAGAAAAATTCTAGAAGGTAGTCCTTATTGATGCAATGGAACCATCACAGATAGTGAAGTTAGTTGGCAAACCTAAGGTGAAGAGAAATAGGAGGATGAAGAAATTAAGAGACAAGTAAAATGGTCTATGTCAAGGAAAGGAAGGGCTATGAACTGCAGCAACTATGGAGAGCCAAACCACAACACACGAGGGTGTAAGAAGGTAACGGTTACTTTCATTAGTCTTTAACAATTGATATCTACTTAATTGACAATATTTCATTTCTTAATGACAGTCATCTAACGGAATTCTACCACTAAAAAGGAAGAGAATTGAACACTTAGATGATATTGATGAAGAGATACCATTGTCAGGGCCTGAACAATATCAAGCTAGTGAAGACTCCAGCAATCTTTTTGTGTTTATTCCTACATCAGTGTTTTCTCAACCCAAAACAAAAAGCTCCAGCAAGCTGTCAGTTCTATATGTTCTCTATCAGATTTTACAGATGAGAAAGACCCTGCTTTAAGGCCAAAAGTTATATCAGAGATGGGGATAAGGCTTCAAATGAGATAGCAACCAAATATCACATTTGGAACAAGAGTCATCAGCTTAAGAGGTGATTCAACTGGTGTGAGTCAGCTCTCAATTCTATTATACTCAACGAGATGACTCACATGAAAAGGGAAAGAAGCTCTAACTACTAACTACCTAGAGTTGCAGGCGCAAGAAAGATTGGAAAGCTTAAGGCAAGAAAGGGGAAGTGAAATATTATGCTGGAAAATATGTTTTTGAAGTAATAATTTTTTTGTCTAAACAATTTGGTTGGTGCTGTAATTTATGACTTTTGACAGTACATTTAGCTCTAGTTTTTTGACGCTTTGTTGGTACTGATAGTTGAATGCTATAGTATGACCTAGGTGGTAACTTGTTTTGAGGTTATAATATGACATCTATGTGTCAATTTAATTGTAACTTGACAGTTAACTTTTGCTAGTAATGTTAATGATAATTTGAAATATTCAGTTTGTTTTCTTATTGCAACTTGTATGATTGGTAGTATAGTTATTTGAATAAGCACAAATTTATTTATTTATTTATTTATTTATTTTGAATAGTAGTTAACATGTGTGACTCATTTTTAAATCGGAACAAGTTCATGAATATCAAATCATATTAACCAATAAAAATATGTGTATACAAATAGAGAACAACATATACAATTAGTAGTAAGAGAAATACAATTAGCCAACAGAATAATATATACTACATTGCTTCCTTAACAAAATACAAACTAGATTTCACCAACTAATTATTATTTATATTCATCATACAAGCTGCAATTAAACCAGCAAATAGGACTCAAGATATGGTAAAGATCTTCATCTTCAAGACTTTGGCTTCTAATTTCCTTGAATTGGTCATTTTCAAGCGATTTACAACCTCCATTTCTTCAATTGTTTCCCTCAATATGTCCCTTTCAAGATAAAAAGAATCCAATGATGACTCCAAAAATGCTTGTTTTGGTGCATTCAACCTCATTTATTGCCTCCATTGCTTTAAATTTTTTCTTCAATTTCAGTCTTAACAGTGTCCAGTTGTTTTCAACTTACAAATAATTATCATAGCTCTGTCTAATAATAATTCATTAGCCCATTTAAAATAACCACATGAATTTTTTAGGAAAAAAAATTATACATTATTAGTGAAAATTTCAGAAAAGAAAAACTAAAAAATGATCATACACTAATTATATATAGAATATAAGATATTAACATCAGGTTTAGGATATATGTAGAATCTCCTACCAACATTCTAAAGAGTGTAAGCCATGAGGTGGAGTGCAGTCAGTCCGCATGTGCACGTCCTACTCGACACACAATCGTGAGACGAAGAACTCCCTTCTGACATTGTAACTCCCTATTCGTAAAAATTATACACCAAATAAGAAATAAAATAGAGATGAAGACAGAAAATATAATAAAACCACTTAAGATGGGAAAACCCTAGCTTTGGAGAGGAAATAAACGGTTACATCAGTTTACGGGGAATGGGGGGTTATCGGGTCGGTGATGAACGGGCAAGGGATCCAAATGGGTAGATGGTTAGGTTGTTTAAGATTGTGCCGTATGTCTTACTAAAAAGGTCCTTTAATGATGGGAGAAAAATATTAAAATGGGTAATGGTAGGGGATGAATAGTGAAGGAAAATATAACGGAGGGTACTGATACCTAATTGTCGATAGTAGCTAAAGGGACACATCTGGATCTTTTTCGAAGAATTTTTCCAATTTGCCCAAAACTATACAAAAAAGAGGAAACAAATTAGGATCTTGACATGTCGATTTTAACCATAAACAATTTGTTAGGAGATTGGTGGGTTTATCATGATTTGCTAAGATTTGATTATGAGATACCCGGAGTTTTCTTGTTTAGCCATAAAATTTCGGAGCTTTTTTTCAAATTTTGTTTTCAAATATCTGTTTGTTTATAGACTTTAACCATTTTTTGAAAACAAAATCTTCAAAGCCCGAAAATAGCTCTAGAGTAGTTTTTGAAGTTTTCTACTCACAAAAGTTCAAATTTTCTTCAAATAAAGTGCATGTCCAAACACAATTTCAACTTTCAAAATCTATTTTCCATCTTATCTTCAAGAACTTGTTTTTTTAAAGTTCCAATCAAATCTACGTGCAAACATTAATTTTAGTCATATGTACCATTTGTTCTAACCAAACACCTAACATCAACCGAATATTAAAAGTTACAATGGGTTTGGTTAATAAAAGAACATCGTTTTTATCACTATAAATTGTAACGTAAGACTCTTCTTCAACTCAGGTAGTGACTGAGGGGGACTTCACTCATGCTGCTCGGGAATACCATTCAGTTAATTCTTTGTTCTTTTATTCTTGAATATGAATACTAACCAGATCTCCTATTGAATTGACTTAGGAATCGATTGAGTGGGATTGTCTATCCTTATTCATATCCGATTATTATTATTTTTATAATTATTACTTGTTCAAGTTGGGAGTTCCAACAAGGCAGCAAATAGGTTGAAACAAACTACTCCAGTACTTATCCATTTTCTGAATGCAACCTGTGTCCAGGTCCAGATCAATTTTAATGTAGAATAGATCACTTCTTGAATTTTCTTGAAGTGGGTCCAGTTCTTAATCCTAATCAATCAAAAAGACAAAATGAGAGGTCCAAATCAGAAAAAAATTGGACCATTTGTGATAGGGCCCAATCTGAGACAATCCTCCACGTGTGGGGGACTATTGATGAGGATGTTTTGAGTTTACGTAAACAACCACATTTATTATTGACTTTAGTGATGTCAACTTCTTGCACAAAACCCATTTTCATTTGAGGAGAAATTTAGGTAAAAGCTTTATGTCTGCAATCAAAATTTAGGTACATGACCTAAAGTCTTTGTCATCGTGTATCATGAGCAGAGTGGCCTTAGTTGGATTAAGACACTACTTGGATCCAAATTCCGAATAAAGACTTAACAATAACAATAATAATAATAATAAATAAGGATGACAAATGGACGAATTGGCGCAAACTTAGATGAGATATAATGGGTCGAGTATAAACGGATCCATAAAGGTAACTTTCCAAAGTTTGTTTGGATGAGATATAATGGGTCGAGTATAAAAGGATCCATAAAGGTAACTTTCCAAAGTTTGTTTGGATCAAATGAATTATGCCAAGACTAATTGAGAGGAATGATCATAATCTAACCACTATGAACTCTAGTTAAACAATTAAGTTGATAAAATGATTTGTTTAAAAATAATTTAAAGTTATATCCTACATTCAAAATCATTTATTTAATCAAAAAATTTGTTCATGGTTTGACTTGGACTAACATTCTAGCCCAAGTTGATCTAGCCTTTTTACATAGGTTGATTATTTGGATTACAACCATTTTAACCCTTAAATTAAGGGGGGTTTTCACTTTTGGCCCGCACCAGAAATTATTTATATTTCGCAGCCAAAAAAGTATATAAAATTTGTATAATTTTGTATATAACATAGAGAATGTGTGTGTATATATATCGGCTATTATTTTAAGAGCGGCTATATTGTGTCTTTTTTTCCTTAAATATTAATGCATTATTCACCTAACCTGTCTAATCCCAAGTTTGAGCACTTGGGAATTTGGAATTCGTGTCTGCATAGCTGATTGCTTGCTTGAAATTACGCATAAAGGAGTAAGCTTAATAAATTATGAAATACATGAGTTAAAGATATATTGGTCAATAGTAAGATATATATCAAACAAGACTTTTATTCGAGCATAGAACTATAAGATTAAATATTAACCGAGAGTTTGTATGTTACGATACTTAAATTTCCTCAGTGTGATGACGATAATTCTACAACTAACCTCATTCTGGGAATATTTAATATCGACTATAAATTTTTTGCTAGTATAAGTCTCAAATTTTTTCAAAATAAATAAATGGTTACTTATTATTTTTATCCAACCTTATGAATTTTATAGTGCAAGTTGCTTTCGGTGAAATACTTTATCTTAAGTATTTACCTAATCCTCTTTAAATAGGACAGAGAATTCCAAACAAGAAAACGATTACAAGAATGCAATGACAAAACAAATCTCCTAAAATAGGGAGGAAAAAAGAGAGAAGAAATGTTGGTTAATCAATAATGCTTCTGGACAGCTTAGTTAAAGGACAAAACTATTCACCTATTTTGGCGTATTTAGTTGGATGTAATCACCATTAATTTGCTGTTGGTGTTTTACCTAACTAAATATGTATAGTTTAGTGTATACAATTGTAGTTCCTAATTCTTAACCTATTTAGGCGCCTACTTAAAAATTTAATTATCACAAGTACTTATATTTAGATAAAGAGTCAAACCTATCAAAATACCTAATGAAAACGTATGATGTGTAATGTTGCATTGTTTGTGTTATGCGAACACGTTTTTATATAATAATATAACACGCAAATAACATTGATCTAAAGCATCTACAACAAGTCATGATTCACGAGATATATTTATATCTAAACACCAAATTAGTAAACATCACTATTCATTTCGTTGTATCTGGACAGGTTCCTCTCAGGGGCGAAGTTGCCAGTCTTAAAAAATCGTCAACGACTAATCAGCTTTCGTCGAAAAATTATACTATATATATATATAAGTAAAAAATTAATTTTTACAGGTATATAACATATATTGAATACTCTTTGTCGGAATTTTTTTTTCATTTCTTTCAAGTTAATAACTTGAGGTATTCTAATAGTAGATGTTTTCTACATTTTTTATTGACCTACAAATACTCTAAATATACTTAGATGACCAAACTCCGAAGATAATGTAAGTAAATTGAATTACCGGCTAATTTGCTGCATAAGAACTACGTGTTATTTTACATTTCGTTTGTTAAAAAAGTGAAGAAGAATTTCTAGACAATTTTGTTGGTAGGTACGAACCAACTTCCGTGTGGAACTTTTAAGTAGAAGAGAGTAGAGAAAGTAGGTATACAATCCGAAATTGGAAGAAATGTTACGTTCTAAAGAAGTAAAATTAAGTAAAATCAGACCAACATAAACAAATTTCTTTTGTCCACGATATTTTTAAAACATGTCTAAATCAGGAAGGAGAAGAAGATGTCGGCCAGTAACATTCTATGATCATGAAACCCAAAAAAAGGTACCATTTGGCAAAAGTTTTGAAATTACATTTAGAACATGCGCTGCGGAAGCAAACATAAATACAAGTATCACATATATATAATCTAAATAATAAATTAATAATAGAGATTAGAAGTATTAACCTCTCGAAGTTGTCACATAATTCGTTCACAGACAGCGATTTAGGACTGTTGTCTTCTTCTATGATCCTAGTTAGCCTTACAGGAAAATACTTGTGTGGGCAAATATTACTACTCTGAAGAGTAAGTTATTGGGTGAAACCAGTCCTGTACATGTAGCACCCGAAATCCAGCCAAAAAACGTGTAGGATTCTACTAGGGCCGTAGAATCCTAGTCCAACTCAAATAGAGAACTTTTCTCCCAAGTAACTTCCTTCCCAAGTCTGTTAAGGTTTACTAGGTATAGCAGGGACCACATAAATAATAAGAGGCTGCCAATTATAGTATTAATTCGAATTTTGGAGTGAACTAAATCCTACTATAATTAATCACAGTTTATTCCACTAAAAAACTGCAATTAAACTCCTCAATATGAATTTTGAAATTCACCGGCCGGGTTTATACATAAAAATGAATAAGCTTACATAAAGGGGTATTATCAAACTTAAGGTTGAGTCACGGATTCTATCAACTAATTACTATTTCACAAATGATATTTGTTATTGTCCAGTCTATTAGGTCTATTCTAACTCAAAATAGAGTGGTACCTTTTGATAAATCAAAATAATAAACAAATCACATTGATCATAATAACTATATCAAGATTAGGAATATAAGCTCATTTAATGAATTAGAAAAAAAGGATTTTAAATATTCAGTAGAAAAATATCTTTTCTCTACACGGTTCGTTCAATATACATTAAGTATACTAGCACAAGAAATTGGAGTAAAATTACTCCCATAATCAAGATAAATTATACTTAACCTTATGTTACAATCACTAAGATATTTTTTCCAACAATATCTTCGATTGTGAACATAATTTTATTAATTGTGAGAACTGACAATTTAATCTTTTGTGCATGAGCTAAGACTCCATACACAAAATCATCTAATGCATAATTGTCACGACCCAAATATCAATATGTCATGATGGCGCCTATCGCATTACTAAGCAAGCCGACAATCCCAAAATAACTAAGTGATTTAATAAGTTCAACTGTGAAATTCTCATAAATAATTGATATGAACAACTGTAACTCAACTATAACAATCCCCAAAATTCGGGTGTCACCGAGTATATGAGCTACTAAGTGTCAACACGGTCTAAATATCTAATACTACTATCAAAAAAATAGAACATTATAATATAAAACTGAAAAGAAAGGAGAGTCGGGGTTTGCGGAGGTCATAGCAGTTACCTCAAAAGTCTCCGAGCAGATACGTACTAGATCTAGCAACCACCATGTCTCGATGTATATCTGGATCTACACACGAAGTGCAGAATATAGTATGAGTACAACTGGCCTAATGTACTCAATAAATAACAGGACTAACCTTGAGCTAAAAGCAGTAGTCCGAATCCAGATAATGACAACACAGATATAAGAGGGGAATGACAATAAGAACTCACAGAAATTCCATATTCAGTTTGTGCCCAGTACATAAACGTAGACATGCTTTCGAGTTCAATAATTTAAGCTCAACACTGATAAAATATGCCAAGTACAGCCACCATGAGGAATGTTACATCTTTATGACTACATGTTAAATATACATGTCAAATGTAATGCATCACAGTGATAATTCCAGGTACTCATGCTCTAAGAATACTCCATCTGACTGTCTCAACTCCCACTCATCACACTTAATCACTCAGCATTGTACTTTACCTGCGCTCACTGCTGGTATGCCAGACTCCAGAAGGGCAGATCCTGCCCAAGAGCTAATATAAAGCCAATATGGCCTGCCGCGACATGCAACTCAATCCCATAATAATAGATAAAAGCCTATAAGGACTGCTGCGATGTGAAGCCCGATCAATAATAATAATAATAATAATAATAATAATAATAATAATAATAATAATAATAATAATAATAATAATATACAAAATCAATATAGCATGTTGCGGCGTGCAACCCGATCCACAATATCACTCACAACATGACTCTCAGGCCCCAACTCAGTCATCAATCTATCCAATCTCACGGGCTCACATATCTCATACCACTTAGACCAAATATTGTTAACATGATGTAACAATAAATGATAATAGAGACTAAGATATGATATGTGATCATGTCCAAATTCACACCTCAAAAAAGATACGACACGGTCGTATGCAATAATAAAAATCCAATTAAAAGTCGAGGTCGAATCCACAGGGAGCTAAGATGGGAGCTAGGAGTATATATTCGAAATAAGCAGATGGGCTATCTAGATTGTACTTCCACAATAAGGTTTTTATTTCTATTTCTAATGTTAATCTAATGATTGCAAATTAAAGACAGAAAACTAGAGATAATCGTTTTTAAGGTTTTTCCAAATGGATAAAAAACCTAGGGCTGTGACTATGACCTAGGTGTTTGCCTAATAGGATAAAGACTTCAATGCTTGTTTTGTTGATTAGGGTGTATTATAGCTCACAACTCTACGTTACCCACTCAATACCTCTCGGTCGAAGAGTGATTTTGCCCAATTTGGCTTTCTCAAGACAAAAAATCAAAATGGTTGATAAGAGCTAAAGTTGGTTTATTAATATCTCTAGGATGAACCCTTTAAGTGGGTTAATCAGTCTCTCAATTGACCCAATTCCTTGTTAGCTAAGTTATCCTAGACTAGGTTCGTCTTTCTCTAGTAAAGACTAAGTCAAATAGGCATGAATCAATGTTCACAACCATCAATTCTATAATTGAAGCATGAACTAAGCTAAATAATAAACACCTAATCATTAACAAGCATAAAATTAATCACCCATAAGGTTTACATACTAGGGTTGGGTCACAACCCTAATAAAAATCTAGCTACTCATAGTGGGTATTGAAGAAAGCAAAGAAGAAAAGCTAATAAAACTCATAATGGAAGATTAAATAATGAAATCTAATGATAAAATATTCAAATAAGATAAAACCTCCTAAATAGCAAAGAAAAATGGCTACAACGACTTCAGATGTTCAAACTTGACCTAATTTCGTAAAACTCAACTATTTATACAAGGCTGAAAATCTCGTACAAAAATGCCTCTCAGAAGGTTCTGCAGCCGCACAATTTCATATGCGGTCCGCATATTTCTCATCTTGACAAGAATTGGAGTTCTGTGGCCGCATATTTCTGAACTGCGGTTGCGAGGCAATCTACTGTTGTCCGCACAATTAGGTTTGCGGCTGCAAGGCAACTCTTCTGCGGCCGCACAATTCTTTTTTTGTCCGCAATTCATATAGACTCTTAGACTTGGTCTTTTTGTACACTCTTTGATCTTCAACACTTAGCCCCGCTTTGCGGCCGCACAATTCATGTGCGGTCCGTAAGTTGCGCAAATCACTGCTAAATTTTGCTTCTTTGTTTGCGACCGCATATGGAATTCTGGGGTTTGCAATTTCTTCTGCGGACCGCACATTTGTGCTTCTGCGCCCTTTATTGCCTTGTGCCTCAGACTACTCCTTTTTGAGTTGGATTTCATCTCGGGAGATCAACTTCTATCATTTCTGTAATTTTGCATAATTTCATTAGTTTCGGGAATACAATTCAATGCTTTTAGACTAAAACAAAAGCTAAAAGACACTAATAAGTAGTCAAAATCCCCACCTATCAACATGCAAATGAACGAATATGGCTGAGTACATAAATTGCAATTTAAACAAATAACTTAACAGCAGAAATGACCTTAGTGGGTCCAAACAGAATAAGCATATAGCCTAAACATGATTTCTAACATGAATCACAGCTCTATTACTCTATCACGTAGGAATTTCATGGATAGAAACAAGATTAGATAAATGCACAGTACCACAAAATAAACCGAGTCGCAATTACCGTTGTGCATTCCCACACGCCCGTCCCCCTAGCATGTGTGACACCTTACCTACCAACCACATAACACATATATCAGGGATTCATACCCTCAGTACCTAGTTTAGAAGTGTTACTTACCACAAAGTGTGCTACCCAATACTCCAACAAACCCTTGCCTCGCGAATGGGCCTCCGAACGACTCGAATCTAGTTACAAATAACTTAATACAATCAATATAAGCCATAGAAATCAATCCTACATGATAAAGCTAAGTTCTTTAACCAAATTCCAAAAGTCAACCCCAGGCATATGCCTCGAAACCTAGCAAAATTCAATTATCCACTCAATAACAAGTTCAACTATAAAAAAATCCTCCAATTTCGATCACATGTCGACCTTCAAACCCCCACATCTCACTCTCCAATCCCTAGTCCAAAATCCCCAAAATTTCACCTCAAAAACACCTAATCTATGTGGGAAATTCAATGGGTATTCAACATTGCAAAGTTCATAAATGAAGAAAACTTAGAACCCTTTTGAATTATAACACTGCTAGGACTTCCACACCTGCGATCCTCCATCCGCTTTTGCGGCCTGAAGATTGCACCTGCGGCATCACACCTGAGTATGACAAATGCATCTGCGGTCGTGCTTCTACACACAAAAGTCCGCTTTTGCGGAAACACCTGACCAGCTCGCCTCTTGCTAAATTCCGCTTCTGCAGTCCCCTCCTTGCAGAAGCGACTCTGCTTCTATAGATCCCGTCTCCCATCTACGATCCAACAGTCCCCAACTCACCTCCGCATATGCGGTATGTCAATCGTATTTGCGGCCATTTCCACGCAGGTGCGGTTACACCGGACCTAAGCATAGCTGATTTTTCCTCAAGTCCCAAACTCAATCCGAAATCAATTCAATTCTCACCCGAGGCCCTCAAGACCCCATCCAAACATACCAACCTATCCTAAAAATCATACGAATCAACTCTAATCCATCAATGATGATGGAGATGGAATTGGACCCCGAGAACCAGAATAACTACTAGAAGGACCTGGTACCGATGAACCCTAAACCGATGGAGCATGGGATAAACTCTGAGTTGGGAGGGAACTGAGAGAAAACTGACCGGACGAGCACCATAAGAACCATAGCTAGTTGATTCACCATGATGAATCGGACAATCCATCTGAGTGGGCCTATAAAGACGACCCCTGCAATAGTGGGACTGTCCTCCAGATGAGGCACTGCTTAAACTGCCTGAACCACGAGGCTTCTTGGCCTCCATTTCCTAACATTTCTGACTAAGAACCTTCTCTAGACGCCTAGCAATATCAACCACCTCGTCGAACCTAACACCTGATGCAATCTCCCTAGTTATGACGAAGCACAATCCATAGTTGTGGCCATCAATGAACCTAATGCTCTTCCTCTCAGTAGGGATTAACCATACCGCATTGTGAGCCAACTCTGAAAATCTCATCTCACACTGGGTCACTGACATATCTCCTGGTGTAGCTTGCTAAAATTGCCTGTGGAACAAACTTCTCTAAGAAGAGAACTGAAAACTCATGCCCCATAAGTGGTGCAGTGCCGCCCGGCCTGCTCAACTCATAGACCTCCCACCATTTGAAGACTGCCCCCGATAGCTGAAAAGTAGTAAATAAGATCACACTAGTCTACAAAATACCCATCGTATGAAGGATCCGCTGGCACCTATCTAAGAAATCCTAAGCATCCTTTGACGCAGCCTGACTGAACTTTGGAGGCCTAAGCCTCCCAAACCGCTCTAGTTTCTTTTGCTCCTCGTCACTCATAGGTAGACCGACCTAGGCTTGAGAAGCTGCAATCGGCTGGCCTGGTAGTACCCCCGGTGTCTAAATCCCCTGAACTACCTGCTCCGAAGTATGGACGACGGGAGTCTGAGCACCTCCCCAACTTGAGAAGTGGCTGGTGCGGCGGAACTGAAACCGCGTAAGCAAGGCTAGTGCATACAGACAATATCTGGGCCAAAGCCTCTTGAAGGCCTGAAATCACAATGGGCACAGCTGGTGCCTAAGCTGGTCCCACCGACTCAACCACATCTAGTATATGATCCTAAGATGGAGCAACTGGTGGCTCCGCAGGTGCTGCTCTAGATGATGTACGAGCTGCACCTCGGCCTCGCGGCCCTAGCTGGTGGTACTGGTGGTCGTCCACCTGATTCGGTTGCACGGTCCTCACCATCTGTGAGAAAATAGAATAATAAAAGTTTAGTTTCTGGCATCAACAAATCCGCATGACAAGAATACAAGAAAGTGACATTTCCTAATAGTTCGGCAACCTCTTGAAGATAAGTACAGACGTCTCCATACAAATCCACAAGACTACTAAATCTGCTCATGACTCGTGAGACCTAAGTAACCTAGGACTCTAATACCAACTTGTCACGATCCAAACTCAATATGTCGTGATGGCGCCTATTGCATTACGAGGCAAGCCGACTATCCCAAAATAACTACACGTTTTACATGTAAGAACATGATTTAATAAGTTCACAACACGGCTCTCAGCCCCCAACTCAGTTATCAATCTCTTCAGTCTCACGGGCTCACATATCTCATACCACTCAGCCCAAACAATGATAACATGATGTAACAGTAAATGATAACAGAGACTGAGATATGATATGCAAATGAATGAATATGACTGAGTACATAATTGTAATTTAAACAAACAACGCAACAACAAAAGTGACCTACTGGGTCCCAACAGAATAAGCATATAGTGTAAACATGATTTCTATCATGTATCACAGCTCTATTGCTCAATCACGTAGGAATTTCATGGATAGAAACAAGATCATATAAGAACACATTATCACATAATCAACCGAGTCACAATTACCACTTGTGTACGCCCACATACCCGTCACTCTCCAATCCCTAGTCCAAAATCCCGAAAATTTTACCTTAAAAACATCTAATATAGGTGAGAAATTCAGTGGGTATTCAATATTAATGAATAAAAATGATCAAAAGTTGCTTACCTCTTTAAATCTAGCGAAACCCCTCTAAAAGATCACGACTAGCCAAGCTTGCAAAGTTTACAAATGAAGAAAACTCGAAACCCTTTCGAATTATAACACTGCCAGGACTTTCGCACATGCGATCCTCCATCCGCTTCTCCGAAACACACTTAAGCTCTGCCTCTCCGCTTCTGCGGCTTGAAGATCGCACATGAGGCATCGCACCTGCGTGTGCCAAATGCATCTGCGGACGCGCTTTTGCGCACAAAAGTCTACTTCTGTGGAAACACCTGGCCAGCTCACCTCTTACTAAATTCTGCTTCTGCGGATCCCCTATCGCATCTGCAATCCAACATTCCCCAACTCACCTCTGCATCTGCGCATTGCTAGCCGCAACTTCGGCTCCGCACCTGCGGCCATTTCCATGCAGGTGCGGTTACACCAGACCTGAGCATAGTAGATTTTTCCTTAAGTCCCAAATTCAATCCGAAATCAATTTGATTCTCACTCGAGGCCCCTAGGACCCCATCTAAACATACCAACCCATCCTAAAACATCATATGAACCTAGTCGAAGTCTCAAATCACATCAAACAATATCGAAAATACGATTTGCATCCCAATTCAAGCCTAATGAACTATTAAACTTCCAACTTCTAAAACAATGCCGAAACATAACAAATCAACTTCGATTGACCTCAAATTTTGTACACAAGTCATAAATGATACAACGGACTTATTCCAACTCCCGGAACTAAAATTCGATCCCGTTATTAGCAAAGTCAACTCTCGGTCAAACTTCTCAACTCTCCAAACATTCAACTTTCCAACTTTCACCAATTCAAGTCAAAACCACCTATGGACCTCCAAATCGATATCTGGACGCACTCCTAACTCCAAAATTACCATACGGGGCCATCGAAACTATCAAAACTCCATTCCGGAGTTGTTTACACATAAGTCAACGTTCGGTCAACTCTTACAACTTAAGCTTCAAGCCTTGGGACTAAGTGTCTCAATTCATTCCGAAGCAAGTCACATAACAACAAGCGAACATAAAAAAGCAATAAATGGAGGAACGAGACTACAATACTCAAAACGACCGGCGGGTCGTTACAATAATTAAAGGACACACATATAATAAATAGTCTATTTAAAATAATATTTTATTGAATTAGATAAATTAAATAAATAATTGTTCCATAAAGAATAAAACATAATACTATAGCTAAACCGCGTGGTTAACAGTATATCCTAACCATTACATGTTACATAATATATGTATCCTTTGAGGTGACGCACACGCTAGATTACGAGCGTGGGGTCGTGCACTGTTGGGGATTGTGACTTAGTCCATCCCGAATGTCTATTTTACCGCGTATTTGACTGAAAACTATTTGCTATCATCATGTTTTGGGATGAATGCCATATTTGGGCCACGTGCCAACTATTTGAACCCTTAGGGGATTTTACTGATATTTCCTCACTATTTTGACTTTATACTTGAACTCAGTCATGCTATATTCTACTGTTTTCATAACTCAGCCATGTTTACTCTGTTTTAACACTTAAATGATATTTTAAATGATATTCTGGGTTGAGCATCATGTTTTACTGTTTCCCGAGTGGCTTGTGAGATTCTGACTGAGTAAGGTCGAGGGCATATGTTGTGAGGAAGCACTGATTATGATTATGAGGCCGAGGGCCTGAGATTTGTACGTCACAAGGTGGCTTGTTGATATGAGGTCGAGAGCCTAGTGATGACGCCACGAGATGGCTTGATATTGCGCTTGGGCCGTAAGGGGCCCCTCCAGGAGTCTACACACCCCCAGTGAGCGCGAGTACCCATTGTGATGTGAGATACAGCCCGAGGGGCTGGTATTGTTCTGAGATATTGTCAGAGGGGAGGATTTTTTGACATTGTGCCCGGGGGCGATCCTTTATGTGTTTATCTTTCCTATTTGCCTGTCATTTACTTTTTTAATTGTTAAAAAGGCATTTTACGAAGTTTAAACTAACTCAGTGACATTACACATCTTTACTGCTTCACTGTTTTTATTGACTTTTACTGCTTCATTATAGCCTGTTATGTACCTTACATGATTTTATACTTCTCAGTCTTTATTTTTTGATTATTACTCACTGAGTTGGAGTACTCACTTTACTTCCTGCACCCCGTATGCAGATTCAGGCGCATCAGGTCCCACTAGTAAGTGCTGATCTTTCCAGCTCAAGCGGATTCGAAGATTCTCTAGGTAGCTGCCGGCATTCGTAGCCCAAAGCTTCTTCCTTTATCTTATCTTCCTCTATTTCAGATCTGTATTAGGCTATATAGATTTTTCTTGTCTTATTCCGGATTGTAGATTGCTTATGACTAGTGACACCCCGGTATCGGGCTGTGTTGGGCTTATTTTCCTCAACTTTACTATTTCATCTTATCTATCTGGGATATTTATTGTGTTTAAGACTTACTTGCATTATCTTAATTGCTTAAAATAAATTAGGAATGTGTCAGCTAGCCTTGTCTTCACGATAGGTGCCACCACGACCGGGTCCGGGTTTAGGGTCGTGACATACGCTATCCAGGATTGTGATATCTTCGATGGCCTTGATCTTATCAGGGTTGATCTCGATTCCCCGATTAGATACCATGAAGCCGAGGAACTTGCTCGAGCCGACTCCGAAGGCACACTTTTTTGGGTTAAGCTTCATGTTGTACTTCCTCAAGATTTTGAATGTTTCCTACAAATGAGTTAAATGGTCCTCTGCTTACAGGGACTTATCGAATATATCATCAATGTAAACTTCCATTGATTTACCTATCTGTTCCTCAAACATTTTGTTAACTAGGCGTTGGTATATAGCTCCTACATTTTTTATCCCGAAGGGCATTACATTGTAACAATAAGTTCCAAACTTAGTGATAAACGAGGCCTTCTCCTGGTCCTCCGAGTTCATCTGAATCTAGTTGTACCCATAGTAGGCATCGAGAAAGGCAAGGATCTCATGGCCGGTCGTGGCATCGATCATGCGATCGATGTTAGGCAGTGGAAAAGAGTCTTTAAGGCACGTTTTATTTAAATCCTTATGATCTATGCACATTCTAAGTTTGTTTCCCTTTTTAGGAACTACAACTATGTTGGCGAACCACTCGGGGTATTTTACCTCCCGAATAGACCCTAAGAAGCTTGGTTACCTCATCCTTTATGAATGCATGCTTCACCTCGAACTGGGGCCTCTTTTTTTTCTTTACTGGTTTGAACCTGGGGTTGATGCTTAGAGGTGTGTTGTTATTTCCAGTGGGATCCCTGTCATGTCTAAATGGGACCAAGCAAAACAATCCATATTATCGATAAGAAATTGAATGAGTTTTTTCCTAAGTTACGGGGGTTAATCCCGTTTCTAGGTATACCTTTTTCTCGGGCATGTACTCGATTAGTATGACCTGTTCCAGTTCCTCGATCATTGACTTGGTTGCGTCTGACTCTTCAGGAACAACTAAAGTTCGAGGAGTAAGGAAATCCTTTTCTTCTTCTTCGACTACCTGTTCCTCCGGATCGATTAGGACTGGGATCGGTGATTGCTATTTGGCCACCTGTTTATCTTTGGCCCTAGATTTTTTTAAAGTCAAAGGCACTGGAATCGGTGTCACTTCATTGACTGCAAATATTTCCTTTGCAGCGTGTTGTTCTCCGTAGACCATTTTCACGCCATCCACTGTTGGGAATTTCATCATCTGATGAAGGGTTGAAGGTACAACCCTTATGTTGTGGATTCATGGCCTCCCGAGAAGTGCATTATACCTCATGTCGCCTTCGATGACATGAAATTTCGTATCTTGGATGGTTCCAGCCACGTTCACTGGTAGGATAATCTCCCCCTTTGTTGTTTCGCTTTCCATATTGAAGCCATTTAGGACTTGGGATGCAGGTAAAATTTGATCTTGTAGGCCGCGCTGCTCTATGACCCTCGATTTGATTATGTTTGCTGAGCTACCTGGATCCACTAGAACACGTTTAACTTGAATTTTATTTAACAAAAGAAATTACCAGGGCGTCATTGTGTGGTTGAGATATGCCTTCTGCTTCCTTATCATTGAATGATAGGACGCCCTGGGGCACATAGCTCCGAGTCCGTTTTTCTCTAGTGATCGACACCTTGGTGCATTTGAACACAGGCCCTTGTGGATTATCGACACTGCCAATGATCATATGGATTACATGCTACGGTTCTTCCTGCTCATTTTTTCTGTTTGCATCTATTTCCCTAAAGTGGTTCTTAGCTCGATCACTGACAAATTCTCGAAGATGACTCTCGTTGAACAACTGAGCCACTTCCTCCCTTAGTTGTCTGCAGTCTTCGGTTCTATGGCCATGTGTGCCATGGTACTTGCACATCAAGTTTGGATTTCTTTGAGAAGGATCAATTTGAATAGGCCTGGGCTACCTGGTGTCTTGGATTATTCCAATAGCTAACACGATCCCCGATGTATCTACACTGAAATTATACTCCGATAATCGAGGTGCTTATGCAGAGTCAGTATGTTTATCGAACCCAGTCTTACTCATGAGTCCCCGAGAGCTTTGACCTCGATCATTTCTTAGCTCATTCCGAGGAGCATTACGCCCCGAGCCGTTGTTTCTCCGATTTATATACGGTCGATACCGTTCCTTGTTCAATCTTGATTCCTTGTCTATATCCCTCGGGGGCTTAGCTGCCAATCTATTAGGATGAACTGAACCCGAGGGGGCTCCCAATTGGTCGACCTCGACCCTGATCTTCGATTGGTAACGATTATGCATGTCTGACCACGTCACAGCTGGATACTCTATAAGATTATGCTTTAATTGTCGAGACGCGATTGAACTTCGCTCGTTCAAACCCTGCATAAAAGCATGTACTGCCCAGTCATTCGAGACCGGTGGTAATTACATTCGCTCCATTTGAAACTAGGATACGAACTCCCTTAACATCTCATTGTTCCTCTGTCTTATCTTAAAAACATCTTATTTCCTCGTTGCTACCTTTATGGCCCCGGCATGTGCTTTCCTGAAGGCGTCTGCTAACATAGCAAACGAATCGATAGAGTTCGGGGGCAAGTTGTGATACCAAATCATGGCTCCTTTTGACAAATATTCCCCAAAATTTCTTCAACAATACCGATTAGATCTCATTATCATTTAGATCGTTTCCTTTAATCCCGCAAGTATATGAAGTAATATGCTCGTTAGGGTCGGTTGTCCCGTTGTATTTGGGTATATCGGGCATGTGAAACCTTTTAGAAATATGCTTCGGAGCCGCACTCGGAGGGAATAACTTTTGTATGTACTTTTCGGCATCCAAACCTTTCAAGACCGGAGGTGCCCCCGGTATTTGATCAACATGTGAGTTATAAGTCTCCACCTTTTTGTCATTATCCTCAATCTTCTTTTCTCCGGACTCGATCCTCTTGGTGAGTTCTTCGAGCATCCTTATAATTGTGGGGTCAGTCCCCGAGCCACTACCATTTGGTCTCTCTGGTGCCGGTTCAGCACGTCAAGTGTTTTCTGGTTCGGCTATACTCGGATTTTTATTCTGACTTTGAAGCTGAGCGATGTCAATCTGTTGAGCTTGAAGCATCTCGAATATCACTTAGAGGCTGACTCCCCCATCTCATATACCCTGCGTTCCTTGGCCACCAGATTGGGCTTCCCTGCGTACACTTCCCCTGGGGTCTGTGCCTAAATCCGCATTCAAAGCAATGTGTGAATTAACACCAATCGGTTCCATATTTGACACTTCCCCAAGGTTTATTGGTGGTACACCGACCCCTACATTGTTGTTTTCTCCATGAAATCCAAGACCATCGTTGTCGTGTACAGGTGCATTTTGCGAGTTTGACATGTTTTAACCTGAGAATCAAAAATTCTTGACAAGAATAAGTGTAAAAATGACGAGTGTTATGAAAATCAGCACTGAAATAATCACTATTATCTTTAGCCCCACGGTGGGCACCAAACTGTTCCCCTCGAAAATACGAGTAACAATTAAATTTGGTTTGTGATTTTGAAAGATATGTGATTTAGTTCAATACTAGTTAATAATCAAGAAGTATAACGTATAAATGAAAGAAATGAGTAAATCAAATCAGTGTTGCTAGGCAGTATCGACCTCGAGCCAATGTGACCTCGAGACGAATCAAGAACAATAAAGCAAGAATAATAAAGCTAAAGGACAATTCTGATGAACAATGAGCGAAAAAGTAAGAGAGTATACTCTTTGTCAATGATTAGATGATGTTTACAAATGATTGGGGTCCCCTTCATATAATAGGGGAACCCTAAATAAGGTACATTTCTATTTACAGTAAAGAATCTTATCGGGACAGCTATCTAACCGCCTAATACTGATTCATACAAATCTATTCTGGGATTTATGCCATGTGGCAGGAATCTTGCTCATTCTGTTGCAAATCCATAGCGGCATTATCTCGAGTCCAGTCACATTAGGTTCCGACTTTCCTCGAACACTTGATTCTTCGAGTCTCGTACTCTGTCTTTGAGCTCGATCTTGGTCCCTCGAGTTCGATCTATCCCGAACTCGGGCCTAAGGCGACCCCTCGAGCCCGAAAAATCGGACATACCTGATTTAGATCGTATACAATTATTCATTTTTTATTTGTTTTCCCCGCTGTTCTAGTGTTATAATCACAAGAAAGAATGATTCATCATTGACCAAACGTATCAGCATATAAGAGTAAGTATTTACCAAATCTCACCATTCCACTTTCCTCTCCCTCACTATTTTCTGTTTAGAGAATTAAACAAATTTTGGTTATAAAAACAGAAAGGTATAAATTGCGCAAGAAAAGTTCTTCGGATTAAACGTTGTGCGACTCGATAAATCCTTTTACATTGTCGGTGACATTCAACATCATTAGACGCCAAGTCTAGTGGCCTACTGGACTACAGAACCACTAGGTGGCTAGTCGAACGGCGGCTGGACTGATGATTACCTCTTTCATCACAAATAATAACGTTGACTCCTCACTTCGTATTTCAAGAGCATAAATAAATTTAAAATTTGATTGATGGAAAAAGGTTCAAATATATCTTCACGTTTGCGATTTAACTTAAACATTTTGTTAATTTCACGTCTCATAAATGCTCTCATCATTAAAAATTGGTTTTTTTTTGTCCATTACTAAGTTCTTCACAGTCTGAAAATTAGTGATCTAGTGCAACAATTGAACCACGTTATAGTATATTTGGACCTTTTAAACTGTTTAGACATATGCTTCAAATTATTGTACAGTAGAAGACATTTTTCACACCCATTTACGCGACAGGGATGGCAAATGGGGCGGTGCGGGTGCGGGGCTGGTGCGGGGCGGTGCGAGTTTAAGGCTATGCGGGGCGAGGTGGGGCAGGTTTAAGCCATTCTTTTAAAAACTGATGCGGGGCGGGCGGGTTGCGGGTTTATACGGCTTTTTGCGGGTTTAGACAAGCTTTTTATAATTTTCTTTTTTTTAAGTCATATCAAACATTAATTATCTTTGGTTTATGCAGGGAAATTTCCATTTTGTGCATTAACTGTAACAAAATTTTAATGTGCATGTGAATCTATTACACCTACATACATAGATACCTACTATCTCTGGTTCGAACAAATCTGTTCAAGCTTTGGCACAAAAGGAAAAGTAAATGCAATATTCTCTATAAGAAAGGTGGCAAATTATTCTGCTTATTAAATTTTCGCCTACTACCTACAAAATAGAGGAGCAAGACAAAGTAAATCAAAATGCACTTTCATATGCAGTACTAATCCTTTTCCTACCAAATTTTGGTTTACAGTCGCGTTAGAGTTAATTAATATTGCTCTAAGAGTTATAGCTTCTATTATAGTAACAATTATTGCATTAGAAATCTCTGACATGAATTGAACTTCAAATAAATAATTTTATAAATTTTACAATTTAATATCATATATTTGGAAGAGAATAATTAAAAAAAATAGTTGAGCGGTGAGGGTTTATGCGGGGCGGGCGTTGGGCGGGTTAAAACAATAAATTATGCTATGCGGGCGGGGGCGGGGCGGGTTGAAGTGTTCGCGAATTTATGTGGGTTTGCCCCGCAACCGCACCGCACCGTTTGCCATGCTTATTTACGCCTCTTCTATCCTAGCTACCCATAATACTCTTCCCCTACCTTCCTCTTCCTATTTGTCCGGAAAATGAAATACTAGTACTATTTAGTAGGCGTTTGGACATAAGAGTTGTGTTTAGACATAAATTTCAGTTTGTATTGTTTTTGAAGTTTTGTGAGTGATTTGAGTGAAAGTTTTGAAAAATAGTTTTTTGGAGTTTTTCAAATTTTCGAATCCAAAATGCATCTTCAAGTGAAAATTGGAAATTTTACGAACAAACGCTGATTTCGAAAAAAAAAGTAAATGCTTTTTGGAAAAAAGGAAAAAAAAAAATTTATGTTCAAACAGGCTCTTAGTCAGTAAAAAGTCAACTTAAGAGATGCATGTTGGGGACAAGCTGAGATTGACGATGAAGTTCAAACTAATATATTATCTTAGACGCTCATGTACTCACTTAATTGATGTCATAAAACATGAAAAGAAACGTAATAAAATATTTAACTTAATTTTTTTTAAAATCTTTGGCTGGACTAAAGAATTTAAGAAGTATATCAATTGTATTTTTGAATTAAGTTGACGGGGAGGCCAGCTTTTATGGACAAGTTTTAGAAAATAAGTAATTCTTTGTCAACAACATTGTAAATACATGATGAAACTATCTGTGAGTTTAGCACGACGACGTGCAATCCGGGGTTTCATACCCTCAGGACATCATTTAAAATTATTACTCACCTCAATTCAGTCAAAACTCTAGCCCGCGACGCCTTTGCCCCTCGAATCGGCCTCAACTCGCGTCAAATTTAACCAAAATCAGAATCACGATGTCAAAAAATGCTAAGGGAACGAAGCCCAAGCGAAAATAATCAATTTATAGCATAGATCTCGAAATTACCAAAACTCGACCCCTGGGCCCACGTCTCAGAATTCGATAAAATTCACATCAATAGATTCCTTATCCCCCCACGAGTTCATACATAAGACTCCAAAATCTCCGTCAACCATCTGAAATCACCCCGAGGCCCCCCGGACCTCAACCAAAAACACCAACATCTCCCATAACCTTATTCAAACTTATACCAATCTTCAAAACACCTCAAACAACATCGAATCAACCAAAACACATCGGATTCAAGCCTAAGTTTCCAAAAATCTTCTGAATTACGCTTTTGATCAAAAACCCAACCAAACCACGCCCGAATGACCTGAAAGTTTGCACACACATCCTAAATGACACCACGGAACTATTGCAACTCTCAAAATTCCATTCCGACCCCTATGTCAAAATCTTACCTATCAATCGGAAAACGCCAAAAATCCAATTTCGCCAATTCAAGCCTAAATCTACTCCGGACCTCCAAAACACATTCCGATCACGTTCCTAAGTCTCAAATCACCTCCCGAAGCTATCCGACCCATCAGAACTCACATCCGAGCCCTCTAACTCATAAGTCAACATCCGGTTGACTTTTTCAACTTAAACTTCCTCAAAAGAGACTAAGTGTCTCAAACCTTACCAAATTCTTTCTGAACCCGAGCCAACCAACCCAATCACATATGGAACCGATACACAAAGCAATAAGAAGCAAAAATGGGGAAAATAGAGCTGTAACTCATGAGACAACTGGTCGGGTCATCACATCGTGAAAGTCGTGCAAAGGCTAACAGGACGAATAGCCACTTTGGGTCGATTCATTTCGAGGTCATCAGATCGAAGTCATAGGTTCTTTTCCTTGCTCAAAAAGAAAAAGGATTTCGTATGGACCACGGAATTCCAACCAGCCTTAGAAGAATTGAAGCGGTACTTATTGAGACCAACTCTACTTCACATCCCCAAGGTAGATGAAAAGCTTTACTTAAATTTGGCAGTATCTGAGATAACGGTAAGTGGGGTACTAGTTCGAGAAGAACAATGTACGGAATTCCCTGTTTATTATGTAAGTCGAACTCTAGGAGATGCTGAAACTAGATACCCTCACTTAGAAAAATTAGTACTTGCATTAATAAGCGCATCTAGAAAGTTAAAGCCATATTTCCAGTATCACCCAATATGTGTGTTAACCACTTATCCTCTCTAAAATGTTTTGCATAAGCCCGAACTATCATGCCGATTGCCCAAATGGGCAGTCGAACTCGGCGGGTACAATATCAAATATCAAACCCAAACGGCCATCAAGTTTCAAATCTTGGATGACTTCATGGCCGATTTTACGCCGAACCCCGTACCCGAAGTGGAGCTAAAATCGGGTACATCATGGGGGTATGGACCCTTTTCACGGACGGTGCCTCAAATGTGAAAAGGTCTGAGCTCGGCATTGTTTTGAAGCTACCAAAAGGTAGTACTATTAGACAATCTATCAAAACTTCTAGGTTGACTAATAATGAGGCCGAGTATGAGGCCATGATTGCAGGTCTCGAGCTAGCTAAAAGCTTGGGGGCAGAAGTCATTGAAGCCAAGTGCGATTCGCTGTTGGTGGTTAATCACGTAAACAAAAGTTTTGAAGTTCGAGAGGATAGGATGCAACATTACTTGGATAAGCTACAGGTAACTTTGCACCGCTTCAAGGAGTGGACTCTAGATCATGTGCCTCGAGAAAAAAATAGTGACGCCGATGCACTTACTAATTTGGGGTCATCAGTTGAAGAAGATGATATCGTCCCGGGGACTGTCGTCCAATTATCGAAGTCTGTGATTGAAGAGGGTCATGCCGAGATAAATTCTACAAGTTTAACTTGGGATTGGAGGAATAAGTATATCGACTATTTGAAAAATGGAAAACTCCCATCGGACCACAAAGAGTCAAGGGCTCTACGAACCAAGGCTGCTAGGTTCACATTAGATGAAGATGGAACATTATACTGGAGGACGTTCGATGGACCATTAGCAGTATGTTTAGGGCCGGGGGACACCGATTATGTTCTACGAGAAATCCACGAAGGTACTTATGGGAATCACTCTGGCACTAAGTCTTTGGTCCGCAAAATTATTAGAGCATGGTATTACTGGGATAGCATGGAAAAAGACACTAAGGAGTTTGTTAAAAAATGTGATAAATGTCAAAGTTTGGCACCAATGATTCCTCATCCCGGAGAGCAACTACACTCAGTCTTGTCCCCGTGGCCTTTTATGAAATGGGGAATGGACATAGTCGGCCCTCTACCAACGGCACTAGGTAAAGCTAAATTCATTTTATTTATGAATGACTACTTTTCTAAGTGGGAGGAAGCACAGGCCTTCAAGAAGGTTAGAGAAAAAGAAGTTATCGACTTCATTTGGGACCACATCCAGTGTTGGTTTGGGATACCCGCCGAAATCGTGTGAGACAATGGCAAGCAATTCATCGGCAGTAAGGTAACAGAATTCCTCGAAGCACACAAAATAAAAAGGATTTTATCAATACCATATCATCCAACTAGGAACGGACAGGCCGAGTCAACAAACAAAACTATCATTCAAAACATAAAGAAAAGGTTGGATGATGCAAAAGGAAAATGGAGAGAAGTTCTACCCGAGGTCCTTTGGGCATTCGAACGACATCGAAGTCCAGCACAAGGGCTACTCCATTCTCTTTAGTATACGGCTCCGAGGCCTTAATCCTGGTCGAAGTTGGAGAACCCAGCGCCAGGGTTCGATATGCATCAGAAGAGTCAAATCATGAGGCTATGAATAAGAGCCTCGAGCTATTGGATGAAAAATGAGAAGCAGCACTTGTTCGGATGGCCGCACAGAAGCAAAGAGTCGAGAGATACTATAATAGAAGGACTAACCTTCGACACTTCGGAATCGGGGACTTAGTTCTACGGAAAGTCACCCTCAATACTTGAGACCCGAATGAAGGGAAACTGGGCCCGATTTGGGAAGGACCATACCGAGTTATTGGAGTTGTCGGCAAAGGATCTTACAAATTTGGCACGATGGAAGGCGAGCGATTGTCAAACAATTGGAATGTATCATTGCTCAAATGATATTACTGCTATGGTATGGCCTTCTCCTTTTTTCATTTAAATTTAAGGCTAACTCATTGTAGGTGTTTGATCGATGCCGATGGCACCTTTCCACACGAAGATCTTGGGTTTTAAAGCATCTGTTGCACTCTTTTTTCCTTAGATCGGATTTTTTCCCAAATGGGTTTTACCGGCGAGGTTTTTAACGAGGCAACAACTATGTGCTACCTAAGGAGAACTCAACAGTACCCAAGGCTTCTTTTCAATCAACCTCAAATACTGGGGGCCATCACCCTCGGAGATTATATTTTTGAGGAATATACTTAATGCCAAAGAGGGCCTCGATAGGAAATCTTTGTAATGGACCAAACGGTCAGATGAACCGTGTCCATATTGAATAGTCGAGCCCTGATAGCAAAACATGTACGCATGTATCAAATTATTCAAAGAAGCATTCTTTCTATATCAAAAAACACTTTATGTCTCAAAGAAATTTGCTACTATACGAACATCATACTTGTGATTTTACAAGAAACGGCTCAAGGGCCAAAACGCGAATACACCTCGAATACTCGGGGACTGTCATCGATAGTCAACGCATTCGATTCATCTAAACTTGAGTTCATAAGACCTCAAAGAGGAATCCCCTCGGCATAAAGGCCAATGCCATCATACTCGGGGACTAACTTTTTGAACAAGTTCAAAGGGTTATCGGGAAACAAGTCCAAGAGACATACCCAAAGGCTACGGCCAAAATAATGCGGCTCGGAGATGTCCGACTTCTGCCATAAGATAAAGGCCTTCAAATACTTTGAAAAACCAGTTAAACTAGCTACCTTCGGCAAAAGTAAAAAGAACTTCGATAAAATCAGCCCTCGAATAATTTAAAGGCTTTGATAAAATCAGCCTTCGAAAAAAGCCCAAGAGGTATTCAATTATCATAACACAAACGGAAATGAGGTTCCAATCGATCGAACCTTCGAAAAACCAAACATATACAAAAAACACATGCTATGGCATAAAGAAATTTTAACTAAGTCATTTAGCTGAAAAGAGGGAAAAATTATAGCTGTCTTAGAGGCCGAAGTGGTCCAACTTAAAGAGCTTCAGGGCCGACCTAAAAGAGCCTAAGGGCCGAAGCATGCGGAGTTCGAGACCTTACTCTCACTCAACTCGGGCTCAAGAGTCCCATCATCCCGAGCTTGCTTCAAATCAACTTAAACATAGCTCGAGGATTAACAAAAACCTTAAGAGGTATTCTATTATAAGTTCGAAGATCGCCCATTGATCACTAAAAAACCTAAGGGTTGTTATATTCAGAATCCGAGCCAACGTTCATTTGATCATCGAACTTATCAAAAAAATTTCACAATATAAAAACAATGCGGAATTCAATACAAATTGGAGATGAAGCAAAGGAATTCTTTAAATTTATAAAAGATATTTACAACACCCACGAGGGGCCCTTACACAAAAATAAAGAAACAAAAAAGAACCTAATCTATTTCGGGGCCACATCCTTGGGAGCCACATCCTCAGGAACTGCATCATCGGGAGCCGCATCTTCGGGAATCTCCTCCTCGAGTACTTAGTCCTCATCTCCCCCGCTCTCGGTGCCACTAGCGGAATACTTGTCATTAGAGAGCAAAGCGGAAGCCTCTTCCTCTAAAGTTTTTGCTTTTCAATATCAGGTGAGAGGTCGAAGCCACAAACGTGCACCTCCTCGAGAGTTTCTCTCTAGGACTGTCGTCTGGCATGGTCGAGAGAAAATGATAACTTAACCTTAGCCGCAATAGAGATCTCCTGTGCCTGAGTGTTAGCAGCTTCGGCATCAGCTCGGTACAAGGACACAAATGCCTCTACCTCAGATTTGGCCTTCACAAGCTCGGCGACTGAGTTAGCTTTGAGCTCCTCGACTTTGGCCAAGCTTTCCTTCTTTGCATTTTGAAGCTGGCACTCGATTGAAGTCAGTTGTTCCCGAAGCGTATATTTCTCAGAGGCGACACAGTCCATGTGTTGCTTCCACCCTAGTATCTCGACCTCTTTCATCTTGAGCTCTTCTCGAAGCTGCTCCACCATCTCGCCCTTCTGCTGGGCCTGAAAAGTTGAAGTGTTAGTCACCTAATCAGATAAATTCATAACAAATCCTCAAAGGCTATATTACCTTTTCAATAAGCTCGGTGTGTTCTTGACGAGCTTTTGCTAACTCGACTCAGAGATCCCTGACCTCCTACTCTTTTTGTACATAAAGGCACTTAAGGCCATCCGTCTCTTCCACCAGCTTCTTGAGTTCGGCTTTGCATCAGGCTAGCTTGGCCCGAGATCTGGAAAATGCTTGTCGGTGAAGCGACACGGCCTTCACGCAAAGAAAAGGAGTTAGGCTTAGAAAGATGAGAATTAAACTCGAGCGTAATGATGAAAACAAAAACTTACTTGTTTAAGAAGCCTTTGGGCCTCATAAAAAATAAACGAGGCGTCAGGATTGGGACCATCCTCGATCCTCGCAAGACACTCCCAAAAAATGTCACTCCCTTCATGGGTCATTCCCACATCAGGAGTCCTCATGGCCTGGGCATCTCTAAATTGCCCTTCGAAGAACACCGGGCCCGACGGAAAATCATCTACATTGATTACCCCAAGTGATTCACTTGGGATATTATCCTTTCTTTGAAGGGCCTCGAAATTAGGCTCTTCGAGCTCGCCCACCAAGTGTCTCCCCGGGAAGAGGCACACTTTTTCCACCTGATGGCTCGGGGACTTTGCTTGAGCTCCCCTCCGAAATTTCTTCGGTTTGAGATTGAACTGCATCTACCACCATCGGTTCAGCAGCCTTCGAAGCATTAGTGCTTCCTCTTTTCCGAGCTACCAACAGGTAGTCATCATCTTCTCCCTCTTCATCCTCATCCCGAAGACGTTGGGCCATTTTTGGAGATAGGGCCACAGTATCGGCCTTAGGCTTTCGATCCCTAATTTTCTTTGGCTTCGGGGAATTTGCAGGCGACCCCCTTTTACTTTTCTTTTTCCTTGGTGGGCTTTGGGATTTCTTCTTCACCGAGCGGGGGAAGCCGCATAGCAACAGCGTCTCCGAGGCCTGCATAAGGATAAAGTGAGTATTTCACCAAGAAACCTAAGTATGTGAACAAGAAAACTCACCATGGTTTTTAGCTTCCTACCGACCCTTGGCCAAGTCATTCCAACTGCGTTCCGCGTACGTAGAAGTGAAGGCCAGTTGCCGGACCCAACCTGCAAGGTACGGGATCACACTAGGGAACCAAGAAATAGCTACATCATCAGAAAGGATTAGATCGAGAAAAAGTAGGGAAAGCAGAATATTGAGTCACCATCGATAAACATGTTCTTACGTTTCATGTTCCACTCCTTGGGGAATGGCATCCTCTCAGCAGGAATCAGATCGGAGGTCCTGATTCAGATAAACCGGCTCATCCATCCTTGGTCCTTGTCCTCATCGATGCTAGAGAAGAGAGATTTCATAGATCGACATTTCAGCTTTATCAGACCACCTCGATAAAGGCGAGGGTTGTATAGCCTGATCAGGTGGTCGAGGGTAAAAGGCATCCCCTCGACCAGGCCTGAGAAATATCTGATCAGATTGACGATGCGCCAGAATGAAGGGGAGATCTGGACAAGTATCACATGGTATTGTTGGAAAAAATCAAGAATCACTGGCTCTATGGAACCCAGAGCTGGATCTACGAGACCCAACGTGAATGGCAGGTATACACGCTTAAGTAACCCGCCTTATGGGTAGTGATGTCTTTTTCAAGGGAAGGGATCACAACATCTTTGTTCTTCCAGTTGCAGTGCTTTTTCACCTGCTCAAGCTCGCCTTCAGTTATCAAGCAGATGTATCGAGACATGGGCTCACAACGGCCTGGTATCGAAGCAGGTTTATCGATTATAAAATCGAAAGTTAGTTCGCACGGTCAGGGAATACACTCCTCGATACGAGGTGGCACCACCATTCTACCTCTGGCCGGCCAAGAAGATGAAGAAGTTTTTTCTTTATGAGGAACCGTGTTAGATGTTTTATCCATTTTCATTTATAAATTCAAGAGAGGAGAAGGAGTAGATGCTATAGTAAGAGCAAATTGAGAAGAGGGTGAACTCAAAGTAGTTGAAGGAGCTAAAGAGATATTAAGAATGATTTGAGAAGTAAAGCTTGCAAAAATTATGACGTTGGCCAATTTATAGAGGCCACTTAAGTGTTTTGGGGAAGCCAAATAGCCGACCATCAATCGCCTCCAATTAATAACCTTGGGAACTACGCGAAAATGACTTTTCAATCACTTCAACCGCTGATATCGCAAGATTGACATCATGGTCGAGGCGTCGGAGCATCGAAAATCAAATCGATTCTTATCATTTTACTCTAAGAAACGCGGGGACTATTTGTATATGGTCGAAATCAGGTACGCCCGATTTCCCGGGCTCGAGGGGTCGCCTTAATCCCGAGTTTAGGACGGATCGAGTTCGAGCTCGAGGGACCAAGATCGAGCTCAACGACAGAGTACGAGGCTCGAAGAATCAAGTGTTCGAGGAATGTCAGAGCCTAATGTGACTGGCCTCGAGATAATGTCATTATGGATTTGTAACAGATGAGCAAGATTCCTGCCACATAGTGTGAATCTCAGAATTGATTTCTACGAATCCGTACTAGGCGGTTAGACAACTATCCCAATAAGATTCTTTACTGTAAATAGAAATGTACCTTATTTAGGGTTCCCCTATTATATAAAGGGGACCCCAATCATTTATAAACATCATCTAATCATTAGCAAAGAATATACTCTCTTACTTTTTCGCTCATTGTTCATCAGAATTGTTCTTTAGCTTTATTGTTCTTGATCCGTCTCGAGGTCACTTTGGCTCGAGTTCGATACTGCCTAGCAACACTGGTTTGATTTACTCATTTCTTTCATTTATACGTTATACTTCTTGATTATTAATTAGTATTGAACTAAATCACATATCTTTAAGATCACAAATCAAATTTAATTGTTACTCGTATTTTCGAGGTAAACAATAAGTTATACAATTAACAAAGAATATGTACCATCAGGATTGTGGTGGATGATAGGATATCTATTCTTAAATCGGAGATTTTGAATTTGAGCTGTGACAATAATTTTATTTTAGTGAGAGCATTTCCCCTTTGATGGCCTTACGCACAGAGCCAGAGTCAAGATTTAAAATTTACATTTTCTAATATTAGAATTGCAATATTATGTATCTGTAACTGGATTCTAAGTTAAATTATTGTTATATATTTAATGAATTTCTTAATACAAATAGAGAAGTAAGACTAAAATTACTAAATTTGATGGAACTCTTATGTAACTTTCTAGCTCGGCTCCAATTTAGGCGGCGCAAATTTAAGTTAGTCGAGCTTGATACCGGATAATGGATGGGAATAAACAAAGAAGAAAAAAGAAAAAAGACTAGGCACATGATCGTTTGTACTTTTTTGGAGTAAGAATTTACCCATATAACAAACGACAGTATCAAACACTCCATAAGTGCATATTCGTGGTCACTACCTAACCATTCCAATTAATGCCTCAATGAATCATGATCAACGTCCATTTTCAATTTTATTGATATTTCAAAGTCATACAAATTCCTAAAGGCCTACCTAGCTAATCCCTATCATAAAAACGAGTTCACCTAATTCTGTCTTGTCACATTCAAACATTGATTTCTATTTATGCTAACTAGCTAAATTCAATCATTCGAACTTAATCTGTGTTTAGACCCTAACCACAAACCAGTATCTCTTTTTCTTTAATGTATTATTGACATATAGACTAACTGTTCCCTCCGTTTCAATTTATGTGAACCTATTTTTTTTTAGTCTATGCCAAAAAGAATGACCAATTTCCTTATTTGGAAATAATTTACCTTTATGCAATGATTTATAGCCACACAAATATATGTGCCTCATTTTACACCACAAGTTCATAAGTCTTTTCTCTTTTCTTAAACTCCGTGCCCAGTCAAATGAGTTCACATAAATTGAGAAGGAAGGAGTACATTTTTTGATAGATTAGAGTGATTAACAATTGAAGTTAAATCAAAATTAATGGCTGAATGTATTTCTGTTTCATTGAATTTTTTGAAGTCGTCCACCCATCCATCTCTGCTTCTTCTAGTCTTACATGGCCAAGACTCCTAGTGGAGAATTAAATGAAAGCTATTACTAATTAATGTAGAAGAAATTCCAAGGGAGCAGTAAGAACTTTGAATATTAAAGAACGTTCATAACAGTTATACCAAGTAATTCCTATGATTGAAGAAAAATATGAACAGCTAATTAGCCATATAATTACATTCACCAGTCGTTCAACTATGGTGCAAAAGAGACATCCTTTCTATGAATTGCTTCTTTCGTTCCTTTTGTCGTCAAAGTGCATATGGTACTAGCAGTCGGAATTTGAGTTTTATAAATGTTATTCGAAATTTAACTTTTAAATATATTTAGTGAAATTCTAAATACAAACATAAAGTTTGGGTAGTACATAGATGTACACTGACATACACGATTATAATTCTTCTTTTTTAGATAGAGCTAATTTGATATGCAAGAAGACCGCAAGTATAATGTTTAAATAGATGATCATATTAGTTTAGTTTCTTCTTATTAAAAAGGAAATGTGAAGGTAAAAATGTAGGTACCACTATTACTTTTGTTTCCACAATAGAGAAAAAGATTGCATCATGATTAAATTTTGACAAAAAGTTAGAGCGCACAAATCACGTTTTGTCAAAATTCAAAGTTATAAAAAAGACCTTTTTGGGAAGAAAAAATGGAGTGATAAGCAGTGCTTACGAAAAGTAGCGTAACATCTCGCGAGTAGTCATCGCGCGTATTATAAAGGCTATAGTGGAAATAGAATTCACTCAGTTTCGCTTTTTTACTATATTTTTAATCCACGCGAATGTAAAGCGGCTGACTTACACGCTCTTTTTGGCACCATTATCTATTGGACTCAATGAGAGGCTTTACCGTTCGTGCACACATGGACTACCAAGCACGTGTGGATTTGAGTTGGTAGGTACTTTTGTCGATTTTCTTTTTTTCTTTTTAGTCGTACTTTTGTCAACTTCACTCATCTTTTTTCTGAACTTTTTCTAGAAAATTCCCAGTTGGATATTTTTTCTTTTTTCTTTTTATGTGAAGATTTTTTTTTCCATAAAAAGGAAGATCAAAACATAACATGCTGAAAATATCATATATTGTTGTGGATGAATCTAATTTTTTAAACATATAGAATCCCTTTGCATATACTTGTATAATCTAATCTTTTTCATATGTTGCTTAAATACAATTGTATATTCTTTCTCATCTTCTTTATTTTTTAAATCGTAGACACTCAAGCATCGGATTATTTTTGCTATGCATGTATCTAGTTCGAGTATGAAATAACGAGCGCACGTGCATTTGTTGCTTGTATGTTCAAGTTGCCTTTGCAGTTTCACACATCACAAACCTTCCCTCTTGTATATTCAACTTGCCTTTGCAGTTTCCCTCTTGTAAATACTTGATGCGGGTGTTTACAAGAGGGAAGACATGATATGGAACAAATTGGGACTGTCCAAGAGAAGAAAGCGAACATAGTTGTATACTATCTCCTAATTTCAAACGATCATATCTCCCAATGTATAATGAGTTGAGCTTTGCTCCATATATCAAATGAAATCTCTTTGAGTCTAATATTCAGGCCTTTAAATTATTCTTTATTATGATATTCCTACAAAAAGTTATACCCATTTTACTAAAGGGAAACAAAACAGTCAATATATTGAATCCGGATCAAATTGTAGGCAACGGCTCCAACCGTGTTACTGGTTGTCCCAACCGTGACGAATTCCAGCAAGAGGCAAAGAGAAATGACCTAACAGTGTAGGCCAACGGTTACCCCAACCGTGGCCACCCCAGGTATATAAAAGACCTAAAAACATGATTTTCTCATTCTTAATACCGTAAAGAGTTAGGGTTTGTTCCTTTAAAGGAGATATTAAGGTAAGATCATCATATACCACAAGGTGAGTTTTTAACAATATTCAAGTTGAGAAATATTAGATTGACAACGTCTAACACCTAGAAATTCCAAAACCCTAGGTTTCCATTAAAAATTTAAAGGATTCTTCAAGACCCATGACCTAGTATTTTTGAGAGCAGCGTTCAATGTAATTGTCCTTAGAAACTTCATGGTGTATATTAATATCTAGATGGGGAGAATAATGAAATTCATGGGTTGAAACAACGTGAAGCCATTAATGGCTAATTAGACCTTGAATGAAAAAGTGGATTCAATTAGTAGTAGATAAAGATTGTCATTACTAAATTGTAGATTTTTTAGGAGCCAAGTATACGAATTCTTTGAAGGGAGGTTTAAATGTTCGACTAGAGGTAAGTTGAGGTTCTTTTCCCAAGTCAAGGTTTATATTAGAGTGCACATATTAAATTGCTTGTTTGCTTGCCTTAGACTTGTTGTGGTTATTTACTTATGTGGAATTGTTTGCTTATGTGAAGTTACTTATATTGCTCATACCTTCAGTTCAGATTCAGAACAGAAAATGATTAGTTTCTATGATGTGTTGTGAACTCCAGTTTATGTAAAATTTCTTGTACTTCTCAGATTTTCATATCAGATTCAGATTATTGTGATCGCATTCAGAAAAGGGAGAAGTAGCCAACCTCCTAGAGCACACGGTGGCCAGGTTTAACAACCCCACGCTTGTAGGTGATGTCGCGTTAAGATATGTTGAGCTTGAGTGAGCTACTCGATGGCCCTATATATGGATTAAGCTTGAGTGAGTATAATCAGAGGCCCTAGTAACACGCTCAGATGACTTGAGCTTGACTGAGCTACGCGATGGTCCCACACATGGGTTGACCTTGAGTGAGCATAATCAGAGACTGCATAGCAACTTTAACAGTCCTCGCCGAGAGTTGTTTGTTCCTAGATAATCATGTACGCAGGGCCACTTGACGAGCGCAAAATACACGCACATAAATTATGCTCGTTAATTAAAGATAGTATAGTACAATATTATATCCACATGGATTAGATTTAAACACTATTCTAGTAGTTTCTAGCTTGATTGCTATCCATAATTCACTTCTGATGTTCAAGTAAGTCTCTTGAATTCACTCAATTATTAGTTCAAACGTTCAGCAGAAACTCCTCTCTTGATTAAGTGTCACGACCCTAAACCCGGACCTGGTCATGATGGCACCTATCGTGAAACAAGGTCAGCCGACACAACTCCCCAATTCATTTAAACAGTTATAATAATTCAATTTAAGTCATTAATAAGTAATAAATCCCAAAATTAAGTTAACGACATCGGGGTGTCACCAACCATGAGCATCTAAACAACCTTCTAAAAGTAGGAAGAGTCTACATAGTCTACTACAAATCCAGTACAAATGAAAATAAAGTTAGGAAGGAGAAGCACTGGGTTGCGAACGCCGAGCAGCTACCTAGTGAATTCCTGACAGGCTACTGGAAGCAATCAACCCTCGCTAGCAGGACCCGAGGCTCCTGAATCTGCACACAGGGTGCAGGGAGTAATGTGAGTACGCCAACTCAGTGAGTAATAAAAGTAAAAGTAGCTGAGCGATAAAACAATACGTAAAACACAACAAAATGCTACAAGAGGCAGTGTAAAACTAATACAATGAAATAAAATAGTGAAAGCTCGTAGAAACACCTTAGTTCAGCAAAAACCTTTTTAAAACACTTTTGAGCAGTTCAAACGAATGAATGAATAACAGAGAGAAAGGATAGAAACATAAATCAGCCCCTCGGGCAAAAATACCAATAGAACCAGCTCCTTGGGCAATAACATGGAATAACATCAGCCCCTCGGGCTATATCACATCTCACACTGGGTACCCGCACTCACTGGGGGTGTACAGACTCTGGCAGGGGCCCCTTACGACCCAAGCACAATATCAAGCCTTCTCGTGGCATAATCAAATAGGCTCTCGGCCTTATATCAAGCCACCTTGTGGCGTACAACTCAAGCCCTCGGCCTCATAATCATGAATCAGCACAATACCACTGCGGCGCACAGCCCGATCCCACAATGACCTCACAACACAGGCCATAGGCCCTACTCAGTCAGAAATCTATAAAAGCCACTCGGGCACAGTAAATATGATGCTCAGCTCAAAATATCATTTAAGATGTCAAAACGGCGTAAACATGGCTGAGTTATGAAAAAAGTAGAATATAGCATGACTGAATACAAGTATAAAGTCAAAACAGTGAGGAATAGTAGTAAAAATCCCTTTAAGGGTCCAAAACAGTTGGCACGATGCCCAAATATGGCATTCAGCCCAAAACATGATGATAACATACAATTTTTCAATCAAATACGCAGCTAAACAGTCATACGGGATGGAATAAGTCACAATACCCAACAGTGCATAACCCCATGTTCGTCATCTAGCGTGCGCGTCACCTCAATATAGCACAACGATGTGAAATTCGGGGTTTCATACCCTCAGGACAACATTTACAATCATTACTCACCTCTATCCAGTCTAAACTCTAGCCCGCGATGCCTTTGCCTCTTGAATCGGCCTCCGGATGCTCCAAATCTAACCAAAATTAGTACATAACCATCAAAATATGCTAAGGGAACAAAGCCCACTCGAAAGAAATCAAATTACAACACAAATCCCAAAATTTGCCAAAACTGACCCCCGGGCCCGTGTCTCGAAATCCGATAAAAATTACATCAATAGACTCCTTATCACTCTCCGACTTCATTCATATCAAAAGCACCAAAATCCAACCATAAATGACCCCTCAAATCCCTAATTTTAGGTCTCCAATTACAAGCCCTGGTTCTTCAATATTTAGGCTTAAATTCTACAAATTCCATGATTAATTAGGAAGAAAACACATTAGGATTGAGTATTAAGTCCATAAATCTTACCTCCAAGTGTTCCCCCTTGATTCCCTCTTCAATCCTCTTCAAAAAGCTCTAAAATCGCCCAAAATGGTGGAACTTAGGCTAAAAATTGCGGAATTGATCTTTTAAAATATTATGTCCAGCACTTAAAACCTCTTCTTCGTGAACGCGGTCAATGCCTCGCGTTCGTGAAGCACAACCTGGCATTGACCATTTATTCCTTCTACGCGAACACGATGCCCTGTACGCTAACGCGAACACTCAACTTCACAACCCATCGCAAACGCGAAGCTCACTGACTCCAACCCTTCGTGAATGCTGGACTCCATCGCGAACGTGAAGGCCAAACCTCCTGCCCCTCATCCTAACCCTTCGCGAATGCGAGGGCCCACTCGTGAATGCAAAGGCCAAAAGTCTGCAACACTCGCAGCAGATTTTCTGCAATCTTTTTCAACTTGAAATGATCCGTTCAACCATCCGAGACTCACCCGAGGCCCTCGGGACCTCCACCAAACATGAAAACATATCCCATAACATCATTCAAACTCATTCCAACCTTTAGAACTTTTAGAACAACATCAAAACACCAAATTTGCATCGGATTCAAGCCTAAGAATTCCAAAAACTTCCAAATTTCGCTTTCGATCAAAACGTCTATCAAACCTCGTCCGAATGACCTGAAATTTTGTACAGACATCCCAAATGACACAACAGACCTACTATAACTCCCGGAATTCCATTATGACCCCTATATCAAAATCTCACCTACCAACGGAAAACGCCAAAATTCCAATTTCGCCAATTCAAGCCTAAATCTACTCCAGACATCAAATACACATTCTGATCACGCTCCTAAGTCCCAAATCACCTCCCGAAGCTATCTGAACCATCGGAACTCACATGTGAGTTCTTTATCCCATAAGTCAACATCCGGTTGACTTTTCCAACTTAAGCTCACTCAAAAGGAGACTAAGTGTCTCCAATCTTACCAAAACCTCTCCGAACCTGAGCCAACCAACTAGATAACACATAATACCACTGAATAAGGCAATAAGAAGAATAAATGGGGGAAACAGAGCGGTAACTCATGAAACGACCGGCCGGGTCATTATATCCTCCCCCTCTTAAACAAATGTTTGTCCTCGAACGGGTCAAGAAACATACCTGAAGCCTCAAACAGGTAAGGATATCTGCTCCGCATCTCCCGCTCGGTCTCCCAAGTAGCCTCCTCCATGGGCCGACCTCTCCACTGCACTTTCACTGAAGCTATATTCTTTGACCTCAACTTCCGAACCTGACGCTCCAAAATAGCTACTAGCTCCACATCATAAGTTAAATCATCATCTAATTGAACCGTGCTGAAGTCCAAAACATGAGACGGATCACCAATATACTTTTGGAGCATAAAAACATAAAATACCAGATGCACACTCGATAAGCTGGGTGGCAAAGCAAGCTCATAAGCCACCTCCCCAATTCTCCGAAGCACCTCAAAAGGCCCAATGAACCGAGGACTAAATTTACCCTTCTTCCCAAATCTCATAACACCCTTCATGGTCGAAACTGTCAACAAGACCTTCTCACCAACCATGTAGGACACATCTCGCACCTTCCTATTAGCATAACTCTTTTGTCTCGACTGCGCTGTACGAAGCCTCCCCTGAATCACCTTCACCTTGTCTAAAACATCCTGCACCAAGTCTGTACCTAATAGCCTTGCCTCACCCGGCTCAAACCAACCAACTGAAGATCTACACCGCCTCCCATACAATGCCTCATATAGAGCAATCTGAATACTCAACTAGTAGCTGTTGTTATAAGCAAACTCTGCGAGCGGTAGAAACTGTTCCCATGACCCTCTAAAATCAATGATACAAGCGCACAACATGTCCTCCAATATCTGAATAGTGCGCTCGGACTGCCCGTCCGTCTGAGGGTGAAAAGTTGTGCTCAACTCAACCTGAGTACCCAACTCTCGCTGCATAGACCTCCAAAACTATAAAGTAAACTAAGTTCCCCTATTCGAAATGATGGAAATTGGGACACCATGCAAACGAACAATCTCCCGGATATAGATCTCTACCAATCGCTCTGAAGAATATGTAGTACACATAGGAATAAAGTGCGCGAACTTGGTCAGCCGATCCACAATCACCCAAATAGCATCGAACTTTTTCAAAGTCCGTGGGAGTCCAACTACAAAGTCCATGGTGATCCACTCCCACTTCCACTCTAGAATATCTATCTGCTGAAGCAAGCCACCTGGTCTCTGATGCTCATATTTCACCTGCTGACAATTGAGATACCGAGCTACAAATCCCACAATGTCCTTCTTCATTCTCCTCCACCAATAATGCTATCTCAGATCCTGATACATCTTTGCGGCACCCAGATGAATAGAATACCGCGAGCTATGGGCCTCCTCCAGAATCAACTCCCGAAGCCCATCTACATTGGGCATACATATCCGGCCTGCATCCTCAACACTCCATCATCACCAATAGTTACATCTCTGGAATCATCGTGCTGAACTTTGTCCTTAAGGACAAGCAAATGAGGATCATCATATTGGCACTCTCTGATGCGATCAAATAAAGAAGACCGAGAAATCACACAAGCCAATACCCGACTGGGCTCCGAAATATCCAATCTCACAACCGATTGGCCAAGGCCTGAACATCAACTGCAAGAGGTCTTTATCCAACAGGAATATATGCCAAACTCCCCATACTCACCATCTTCGGCTCAAAGCATCGATCACCACATTGGCCTTCCCCGGATGGTACAAAATAGTAATATCATAATCCTTTAGCAACTCCTGTTGATACCCAATTTTTCCTGTATATTTTTAAATATGCAAAACACTTTCAAAATAGCATGTATATGTATATATAAGTATGTCCCAAGGTTTTAATATTTTTCTCTTAATTCTTAAGATTTTAAAATCAATTTATTGCCCTATTGTATCAAGAAAAATTCAATAATTATCCCCAAAATTATTATTTTGGCTGATTCACTCATTAGATTCTCATATTTATACTAAAATATAGCTAACATAATTTTTGCATATTTTTACAAATTTATTTAGTATTTTTAAGCTAAATTGCCTATAATTGCAATATTAACCTATTTCAATATTTAATTGTGTTTATAATTATAAAATGAACTCCAATATTTTTATTTTTTATAATTATATATTATTAATCATTTTAGTACCTTTAATTTACTCTCAAAAATTATTTTACTATTTTTTATAAATTAAACAAGGGAAAAGTGGCTATTTAAATGTTAGCCCATTTGCATTTCAATTTTGGCCTGATTTGGCACCCAATTAAACCCAATCCTAAAACCCAATTACCCTGACCCAAATCCTAGTCTACCCAACCCACGACCATTTAAAAATGACCCGCCCGAATTCCCATTCAATCCAGGTCGTTGATCAAAATGATCAACGACCACCCTTTAATCTTTCCTTTTTAATTCCCATTACCCCCCAAACCCTAACCATTTCTCACCATTAGCCGCCTGTGAATCCCCCCTTCTCCCAATTATCTCTCAGAAACCCTAGCCGCCTCCCTCCACTTCCATCCTAAAATCGCCTGAATCGATGGCTTCTAAAGCCATTAAAGGCCTGTATTTGTCTCCTACGACTCCTACCTGCTTGATTATTATGTTTTCAAGACCAGACCCTGAATAAGTTTGGTCCAGACCTTGGTCTATTTTAGTGCTTCACTGTCTCCGGTCATCTCCGACCTTGCTCCGGCCAACCATGGCTGTTCAAGCCTGATCTTGACTTCTCCTGCCAAGATCAATGACTTTCCAAGCCTTTCTCACTATCTAGGGTTCTTCTGAAACCCTAATCTTCGAGGTTCTTTTGATTCTTTTAGATCCATTGTATATCGATGTTTTCTCTTAGCTTTTAAACGTTTTCTCAAAGTTTCTTTCAAAACTTTGCTTTCAGAACCTTCGTCTTTTCTGACTTAGGGTTTTTTGTTTCTTTATTCCGAAGCTCTTCTGATTTTTTTAAAAACATGTCTACTATGTTTCTTATGTTGTTCTTCTACCGTGTTTCTTATGTTGTTCTTCTACTGTGTGTTCCTCTATTGTGTTTTTTGTGCTGTTCTTCTACTATGTTGCTTTTCTACTGTGTTTTTATGTTGTTCCTCTACTGGAATATGCATGTTAAAAGCCTTAGTTCCTTTTTGAGATTTCTGAACTTATTTCGTTAGTATTTCTACCTGATTTGCTTGTTCTCATCTCTATACTCGATTGACGAAGAAAACCCTAAATTTGGGGATTCATTCGAGTTTTGAGACTACTCGCTATGTGATTTGCTTGTTCTTCATCTTTGAACTTGTTTGGTTTCAAAACCCTAATTTCTTTGAACCTATTCGAGTTTCTGAAAGATGTTTCATCTACTGCTTGATTGAATTTCTGAATCTTTGTTTCTTTATTTGATTCTAACTTCCTGCTAAAACTCTATAAGGTCTTTTAATTGACCCTTTGGTATGTTATTCGATACTCTCTCTTCTCTGTTACTGAGTAACTGGAATCGACCTATGTGACTACCTGTGTTTGCTACTATATGATGTTTCTCTTTGTCCTAAATTCAGTCTTTCCTTCTTAATACTCATATACTCTTTTATATGCTGAGTCTCCCTCTAAAACGGCCTTCAATTTCGGACTAATTTGGGATCTCCTTGTGTGAGTCTGATTAGTTCTTTCCTTGTTTTACTGATTTCCCGGATTCTTGGGTTGATTTGAGAACTTTCCCTTAGCCTTTCGATTCTCCTATTCTGACTTGGTTTATTTATAACTTCGAATCCCGGACTCCTTGATTTACTATGTGCTGATTGATTTATTGTGTTTCTTACCTTATTTGGTTAACCGTGTATTTCAAAGATTCTTCATTAATTCTTCCTTTAATTAAACTCCGATGTATTTACCCCCAATTGCCTACTTTGCACAAGATGTTTACTTGATCTGCTTCCTTAAAAAATTTCTGTCCATTACCATTTGGTTTTAACTCCTTGATTAAAGGAAGTCTTTGATACTGATTGATTTTTAATTGATACACAGTTCCATAATTATTTTCTTGCCTTATTTTCTGCCTATTTTCACACTATAAATACCTGGCTTTTGCATTGACACAAAACAGACAATCCCTTACTCATAGTTTTCTTCTGAAACTACACTTACACGCAATAGTATTCTCTCTTATTTGCTTGCATTGTGGCCTGTTTACAAGACCTACTGCCTTTCTTTATTATGTTTCTTTGAAACTGATATGTTCTGATTTAAGTTTCAACACCACAACAAATGTGTTTGTTTATGCTTTTGTATCCTTGACTACTTACTGTTTCTGTATAGTTCAGCATTACTAATTTCTTTTCCTGCTTGTTCTGTTATGAATCCCTATTTCCCCACCCCCTTGTGTGTTTAAGCTATGGTTTGGAGCATGGCAATGTGTAAATTGTTGCCCATGAATCAAACCTGATCCCTTGGGATCCTAGCCTCTATTAATGTGTGTTTTGACAAGCTTATGGCATGCTAGCATCCTCCGTTGCTGAGCATGCCTAAAGCTTGCCCTTGCCTAAGCAATAGGCTCTTTACAACCTCCCTATTCCCCTGTACCCCTATGTGTACTTATTTGTAGTTGTTTCCTTTCCCCTTTCCCTCTCTCAGAATTATGTTTCTGCACTTGCACTCTCTCTTAGTCTTTAAGTTATGCCCCCCCTCTTGTGAGCCTTGCCTTGGGACCTTGAGTTCCCCCTGAACTTGGACACTTAAGGGCTGGCCTTTCCACACTGCAGTTGTCCAAATCTGGTAGTACATTTGGATGTAAGCACTGCCAGGAGTTCATTTGAGACTCTTAGGGAACTTTGACACACTCAAATGGGAGAAAGGCTTTGGATTATGATCTCATGGAGTTGGTTAACCTCATATTTCAGACATGAAGTCTGAATCAGGCTATCCTTGGTTGTACTTTTATTTTTTCTGATGTATTTTTTACTTTATTCTGGGCTGTAATAAATTTGTAATAAATTCTTGGGGATAGTTAGTAAAAAGGTCGGGTAATTATGTATGCAAAAAGGGTAGATACCATGTCTATATGAATTCTTCATTCTCACATAGATAACCACGTCTATAGGTTTTCGAATTCTGCACATTCAAATGCATATAGAAAGCATGTCTATAGGGAATTCTGAATGTCCATTTTCATATAGAAATCATGATCATAGGTCTGCTACTCTGGTTTAGAAATCATGCCTATAGGTCCTTTTAAATCCTGTATATTCATTATCATCTAGAAATTGTGTCTATAAGTATCTGGGAATCTGAATTCTACATATGCATATAGAAAATATGCCTATAGGACCTTTTAAATCCTGTATATTCATTTGCCATCTAGAAATCATGCTCATAAGACTTAAACGAAATTCAGCACCTAGATATCATGCTTTTGCACTTTTACCATACAAGGCTTATAATCAATTACATGTAGAAAGCATGTCTATAGGAGATATTAATCTAATCCAAATCGTTTCATTCACGTACAAAACTAAAATCAGTAATAACGAGTATCATTAGTTTCAGAGCCTATAACTTTCGTTAAAGTGTGCTTTCTTTTCATAATCTGACTTTCCCTTTTTACCAGCATGTACTTAGTTTATTTTTTAGACCTTATTATTTCATGGCTTTCCTGAATTCAATAGATACCATGCGTATAGGATCCTTGTCCGACACTTAGGCAAACCTTAGGATAAAAGTTATAAACTAAATCTGTTCTATTAACTACAACCAGCAGGCAGGCCTGATTCGGGCTTCTTATCTGAATTATGTAATAAATCAGTCTGCCTCAACATCTAAGTTCTTTCACATTCAATATTTAATCAGACCCTAAACAGTACATGCAATACATGCTAAATTACGTGCTTCTTTGTCTAAAGGAGGTATATTTGAGCCCTTTTTGCCTGTTATGTGCTTTCCCCCAATTTGTTATACATGTTCTTGCGTGTCGCCTTAGAATTTTTCCTTTGAAACTACAAATAAGCCGATATCCTTTCCCTTTAGGATTAGTAGTCCTAAATGCCTCCGGGACTGATAGGATTGGGGCGGGTAATAGCATGAAATAAGTAAACGAGACCATTCTGCGCTTTAATACCTTAACGGGGTGGGAAGTGTAGATATGGATATGATGACCACGCGATAATGCCATGCGTAACCCCTCATTGAGGAGTGATTACCGGGCATTGTGTGCGGTGATCCATATTAGTAATAAACCTAGGACCCCCTTTCCTTTATTTCTTATCTCTTTTAAAGAATTTCAAACTCTTTTTTTTTAGAAAAATCAGTTTTCTTTTAGTTCTTTCCAACTTTATTTGTTTGTAAACCCTTATGTGAAAATCCCCTCTTATTTGAAGCTTTATTTGTTTACGTGTTATTTGCACCTAAGTTCACAACAATAGTCTGGCCGGGAACCACACTAGTGAATCCTGAGGGGTGCCTAATACCTTCCCCTTGGGATAATTTCAAGCCCTTACCCTATCTCTGGTTACTCAAATCAAACTCTCTTGGTGTCCTATGCACCCTAATCATTAGGTGGCGACTCTTCAATTCAAACCCAAATTCCCAAAAAGGAATTAGTTGTCTTCCCAATTGTCATGAACCCGATTCCGTGAGGAAAAAGGGGGCACGACAGCGTGTCGACTCTGTTGGGGATTTTTACGCTTTTACCATTTCAGACTATTATTGTGAATTCATGCTTCTTTACGCGCAATTATCTGTTTATTTCTTTCAAAGCATTCAATTTTCTTTTCGATTGCGAAACTGACTTGTCTTTTGTTTCTTTCCTTTTTTACTGTCTTTTATTTCTTTCCTTTACTACCACTTTAAATTATGAAGAACTGTTGTATTTACTGCTTTCCTAACGTGCAAATATGTGACAACCTGCTTTAATTGTTGCATAATCATGCTCAACATCACATTCCACTCGTGCCAAACAAAATACCATAGCAAAGCTTATAATGAGTGGTTGCGCTCTTCCAATATTATCACCCCTTTAAATCCGAAAAATGCGTATCTGCGGTAAAACCAGTCGATCAACGGTGTAGTCGACGGTTCCGTGCCTTTCACCCTTGAGTTGTCCGCTCAAGGGTACCAGTCTGAAATCCCATAGAAACCTTACTCTATTTAATTGTGCATGCATCATGGTCAAACCTAGCCGAGTCAGTTATGTTGTCCACATAATGACTCTTTAAGATAGCCTTGTCCAAAGTCCACTGGGTTTCCCAAAAACCCAAACAGACGTTGCCACGTTCTGTGCATTTATTTGGAGAATTAAATGTTTTTTTGCCAATTATTGATATTTCATAGTCGAGTCTGGTGAGGGTAAGGGCCTAATCCTTTTGCCTTGCAGAAATATGAGGCACGAAGTCCCCAGATTCGGCATGGTCACTAACATCCACCCAAAATTGCTAAGCTGGTGGGAGGATCTTCATTCCAGTGATCAGACACTTGTCCGGAAATACCTAGGAAATCTACCTTCTCTCCTGGAAATCCAACCTAACAACAAGATCATATAAGCTTCTACTCTATTTTGGGATTGTGATAGGTCTATGTTCCTCTTAGGGGACAATTAGATGACGCCCCTGCTGGAAGAAATAGGAGGATTGGCTGGTATACCATGGGAAACTCCGGGTTTGTTAATGACGGAAAACCGCAAGGGTAGAGGTTTCCTCAAAATGATGGGTCTAAAGAAGAATCCGGACTTGATATGCTTGAAAGAGTCGTATATTCCCTTTGATTATTTGTACGAGAGGTACGGTCACATCAAATCTTACCGTACTTATCCTGACGAGTTTGCCCTCACATCATTGGGGCATATTCACCGAAGGGTCTTTGTCTTCATGTTTTGCTTCCTGGGGATGATAGTATTTCCAATGAAGAAAGCAAGGATCCATACCAGGCTAACCATTGTAACCAAAACTCTAATGGAGGGAATTGGTGGGCAACCATTCAGCATAGTGCCCATGATCCTTGCAGAGATATACCGAGCCTTGGAGAAGTGTCAACAAGGAGCCAAACATTTAGAGGGCTGCAATTTGCTACTCCAGCTCTAGCTCATGGAGCATCTCCAAAGGGGTGAATACCGGCAAGAGATTCAGCGAAGGGATTGCGATGATCATATAGACTTCCATCATCCAAGACGAATGAACTACATACCCAACATGTTTGCTCAACCAGAAGATGCCAAGGGATGGGTGGAGCTATTTGAAAATCTAATTGAGGATCAAGTACAATGGATGTTCGAGTGGTTCCCTACTGAGGAATTCATCGCCCAATCCAGGGACGCACCATTTCTAATACTAATCAGTTTGAGAGGAACCTACCCTTACGTCCCTCTCCGAGTTATGAGACAGGCTGGTAGGAAGCAGGTTATACCAAGGGTCGACAAGATGAGTCACTTCCGGGCTGAATTTCAGGATGATGATAGCCCTTACAAGTGTCAAGCTCAGCATATGTGGCACTGCAAAATCATCATGGGAAGGGATACCATCGAGCCAGACAAATACTATGCTAGTTGTACTCTATACTATTCAGGCTAGCTGGAGGATAATCATAATGGTCTGGGTCAACCCGGGTTTGTTCGAGGTCACAGAATCATAAATGAAAAGGCTGAGGCACAAGTCAAATACAATCAACTGCGCAAGAGGATTCGAGAATGTGAAAGCGAGCACCGTAATATACAAGAAGCCCACCAAAAGCTGATTGAAGAGTGGAAAGACATGGTTGTCAGTGCCAACAAACGACTGGGATACTTGGAGCGGGGTTTAGTAGAGCTGCAAAAGAAATTTCTCAAAAGAGTTGAGGATTGCCAGAATGCTGAAGGAAACGAGGGCAGAAACCTAGCCAGAGCCTACATGTTGCTGAGACTTCGCGAGTTGGTGAAGCTGTTCGATGGAGCCAAAGATGCCGAGTCTGGGGAAGGTCCTTCTGGGACCAAGTAGATAGGAGCTTGTTCTTTTGCTTTGAGAAATGTAATAAGGCACATGGCCCATAGTGACATTTTATTTCCTATTATTTAGCGTCGTTTTGGGATTCGTCTGCTTTTTATCAATAAAATGAGGTATTTAGCATTTTAAGTTCTCCAAATCAATTCGTTGCTAAGCCTACCTCGGGCACAAAGAGGTTCCCAAAATAGGACACGATTTACATTTTTGCACTATGTGTTTAAATATCGCAACATTATTTCTTATAATCCTCACTAACTTGTTACCTTTTGTTTTTACCTTTTGTTTATTTATTCCCCTCCCTAAAGGTTAGTTCGTGCACTCTGGCATCATCATCTTATTTTACAAGATCCAGGGGGCCTCCACCCACTCCTTCTCCAAGTCCTGTCAAAAACAAGAACAAAAAAAAAGATCTGAACAACGCCAGAAAGGAGAACTCAACTGAACGGGTAGAGGTCACTCATGGTCATGGTACTTTGGTTCCTAAAAAAATGCATCACAGCTCGAACAAAAACTGCTGAAATTCCAAGAAGAACTTGATCAGGTTCGGAATCTGGCAAATCTGTTAGTTTCCCTCACCACTCCAGATGTCAATTTCCCCAATGCTCAGAACCCCACACCTCCACAAAATATCCCAAAAACACAAAACCATCCCGCTCCTCACCACCACTACAACACTTGCCACACCCCTAACAATACTCCACTGCTCATCCCAGAACCGTCGAACTCCACAAATGACCATTTCCACGCTTATCATAACACCCCATCTCTGTGGAGACCGTACCACACTCCACCCAACCCATCTCAAGAACACCCAAGTCTGATGATAAAAACTCACTCATCAGGAACCTGGCTGAAGAACTTAAGAAGTTGACCAGCCGAATTCAGGGCGTCGAAGGAAGTAAGGGGATAGAAGGGTTGAACTACGAAGATCTTTGCATACAACCCGATGTTGAACTGCCTGAGGGGTACAAACCTCCTAAGTTCGAGATGTTTGATGGTACAGGGGATCCAAGAGTTCATTTGAGAACATACTGTGACAAGCTGGTCAGAGTAGGAAAGGACGAAAGGATCCGCATTAAATTTTTCATGAGGAGTCTGAAAGGAGATGCTCTGTCTTGGTACATTAGCCAAGACCCGAAGAAATGGTCGAACTAGGTGAGTATGACATCCGACTTTATGGACAGATTCAGGTTCAACACAGAAAATGCACTAGATGTGTTCTACATCCAGAACCTAAAGAAGAGGCCCACGGAAACATTCTGCGAGTATGCTACCCGCTGGAGATCAGAAGCTGCTAAGGTCAGGCCTGCTTTAGAGGAGGAACAAATTAACAAGTTTTTCGTCCGAGCTCAGGACCCACAATATTATGAAAGGCTAATGTTGATTGAGAACCATAACTTTTTTGACACCATCAAGCTGGGAGAAAGAATCGAAGAAGGCATCAAAAGTGGTATGGTTACAAACTTTGAAGCCTTGCAAGCTACAAATAAGGCCTTACAGTCTGGTGGTGCGCCCAAGAAAAGGGACGTAGGAGCCATCATGGTGGCACAGAGAACCAAATCTCCCATCAAATACCAAACCTACCCAACGACTCCACTCACATATCAGCCTGCTCCAAACTACCAAGCACCATCACCCTCTTACCAAACTCCACCACCCACTTATCAGTCATCTCCACATCCCACATATCAGCCTACTTCACCCAGATATTCCCAACCCGCACATGTTTACCAAGCCTACATTACTCAACCATCCCGCTATCAATCACATCCTGCACGCCAAAACTTCCCTAGACCTCCACTAAATTTCGATCGTAGACCTCCTAAACAATACACAGCCATTGCTGAACCTATTGACCAGTTGTAAGAAAGACTCAAAGTTGTTGGTTACGTCACCCCTATCCCTGCTACAACTCCTGAGAACCCTTCTCAGTAGGTTAACCCAAACAAATCCTGTGCATACCATTCCGGCATGAAGGGACACATCATCGATGAATGTCGTTCTCTGAAAGACAAGATCCAGGCTTTGATTGACAACAAGATTATTGTGGCAAAGGAGCCCTCTCCGAATGTCCGCAATAACCTCTACCAGACCATGAGGATAGAGACGTTCACATGATTGAAATAGAGGATGATTGGGATCCCGAGGGATCAATCGGGTTGATTGCAGAAGGTGATGACCCAAAGAAGCCAATAGTTACTCTTAAACCAATCATAGTCCAGATTCAGCCATCTGGGACGCTGAGGTGAATATGTCCGTGCCACTTGAGTTTGAAACAACGTCATCTGCAAAGACACCAGTGGAAATTGAGGTCAAATTCGTGTCTCCGACAAATGCACCTACACCATTCAAAGTTGCAGTTTTACCACCCAAGGGACATGCTTCATTCAGGTGAAGATAGCCACGCCGATCCTAGTGACGATGTTGGCCACGACAACATTCCATACCAAGGCTATACCATGGGACTATACACCTGAGGCAAAGAGGAAAGGCAAGGTTAGGTTCGAGGAAACTGTTGCCGCACAGGGTATGACGAGAACATGTAGGGTCTATACCCCAGAACATCTAGAAGAGTCAAGCAAGCAGGCCTCCAATTGGTCGCCTATCATTGAGACAGGTCCAGACGATCTTTGGAGAAAGATACAGGCCAAGGAATACTCGGTCATCGACCAGTTGAACAAAACACCGTCACAAATATCCATACTTGCTTTGCTACAAAATTCTGAGGCACACAAGAATGCTCTGTTGAGGGTGCTGAGTGAAGCATACGTGCCAAGCAACATCACTGGCGGAGATATGACAAACATGGTAGGACAGGTATTGGAAAGTCACAAGATCACTTTTCATGAAGGTGAGCTGCCACCAAAAGGGTTGAGTCACAACAAGGCATTGCACATCACCTTGCAATGCGAAGATTATTTTATCACCAGAATCCTGATTGATGGAGGGTCCAGCCTTAACATTTGTTCTTTGGTAACTCTCAGGGAGTTGGGTAAGGGACTGCACGAGATAAAGGATGGAGTCATCAATGTGAAAGCTTTCGACGGTTCCCAAAGGTCCACCATTGGGGAGATTAGTCTGTGTTTGCAAATGGGGCCTACTTGGTTCGACGTTGATTTCCATGTGATAGACGTGCCCACATCTTACAATCTACTGTTGGGACGGCCATGGATTCATGCTGCAAGGGCTGTAGCATCAACACTACATTAGGCAGTAAAGTTTGAATGGAATCACCAGGAAGTGATCATTCACGGCGACAGTAACAATCCTATATACAGTCGCCAAACCATTCCATCAATCGAGGGGAGAAAGAAGTTGGGAGGAGAGACTTACCATCATATCGAACGAGTAAATGCTGTTGACAAAGACAAATGGTAGGATAACAATATCAAGAGTATACTGAATTAGAGTGGGTAAGAACCTGGCAAAGGGCTCAGCAAGAACCTCCAAGGAATCACTAAGCCCATAAAGCTCAAGAAGCATGGCACTACTTTCGGTCTGGGATATGAGTACACCTGGGAGGAATTCAACCACTGGTCTCCATTATGGTGCAGCCCTTACTATCCGTTGGATCAGCCAATACCACATTTGGAGCAAACTTTCCAACTGGTCGATGTTATCTATGGGTCAGAAGAAGAGGAAGCACTGGCAGCTGTGAAAAACTTGTTCTTAGAGGACAATGACATGGATTGTTGTATTGTTCTCGAGGAGGAGGAGGAGGAAGGCCCTTCCATACAGGCCGTAAGCAGAGAGGCACGCCTCAATAACCGGTCCAACCTAGATGAGACTGAGATTGTTAACCTGGGAGATGCAAAAAATATCAAAGAGACACAAATTAGCGTTCATTTGTCGCCATCGGAAAAGGAAGGGTACACAAAATTTTTGAGAGAATATGAAGATATATGCGCCTGGTCGTATGATGATATGACTGGTCTGAGTACATCTATTGTGGCTCACAAACTGCCAATTGATCCAACATGTCCACCGGTAAAGCAAAAGCTCAGAAAATTCAAACCTGATATGAGTTTGAAGATCAAGGAAGAAGTCACCAAGTAGGTCAAAGCCAAAGTTCTCAGGGTAGTGGAATACGCAACATGGTTAGACAATATTGTGCCAGTACCAAAGAAGGACGGGAAGGTCAGAGTCTGTGTCGACTACCGGGATCTCAACCGGGCCAGTCCAAAGGACGACTTCCCTTTTCCAAATATACATATCTTGATTGACAATTGCGCCAAGCATGAGTTGCAGTCATTTGTAGATTGTTTCGCTGGGTATCATCAGATTTGGATGGATGAACAGATGCTGAAAAAATGGCTTTCATTACGCCGTGGGGAATATATTGTTACAAGATGATGTCGTTCGGGTTAAAGAATGCTGGGGCCACCTACATGAGGGCCATGACTACCATTTTCCATGATATGATACACAAGGAGATAGAGGTGTATGTAGATGATATTATCATCAAGTCCAAGAAAGCCACTGATCACATGGAAGATTTGAGAAAATTCTTCAATAGACTGCGGAGGTACAACCTGAAACTAAATCCCGCGAAGTGTGCATTTGGGGTTCCTGTTGGAAAACTACTTGGGTTTATTGTGAGTCGCCGAGGGATAGAACTGGATCCATCAAAGGTCAAAGCTATTCAAGAATTGCCACCACCAAAGAACAAGAAGGACGTGATGAGTTTCTTTGGGAGACTTAACTACATCAGCCGGTTCATAGCACAATCTACAGTTATCTATGAGCCAATCTTTAAGATGTTGAAGAAGGAGGCCGCTACCAAATGGACTGATGACTGCCAAAGGGCCTTCAAAATAATCAAGGAGTACCTATCAACACCACCAGTCTTGGTCCCGCCCGAGCCAGGTAGACCTCTATTACTCTACCTCGCAATATTGGATGGAGAGTTTGGTTGTGTTCTGGGGAAACATGATGAAACGGGGAGGAAGGAGCATGTCATCTATTACCTTAGTAAGAAGTTCACCCTGTACGAGTCCCGGTATTCTCTGCTAGAGCGCACCTGTTGTGCTTTAACTTGGGTAGCTCAGAAGCTGAGGCACTACTTCTGTGCCTATACTACATATCTCATATCAAGGATGGATCCTTTGAAGTACATCTTCCAAAAGCCCATACCCACTGGAAAGCTAGACAAGTGGCAAATCTTGTTGAGTGAATTTGACATTGTCTACATAACTCAAAAGGCAATCAAGGGATAGGCACTAGCAGATCACCTTGCTGAAAACCCCGTAGATGGAGAATACAAACCCCTAAATACGTATTTTCCTGACGAAGAGGTATCATTCATAGGAGAGGACATTGCAGAATCTTTTGATGGTTGGAGAATGTTTTTCGATGGAGCAACAAACTTCAAGGGAGTTGGCATAGGAGTAGTCCTCGTATCGGAAATCGGTCAGCATTATCCAGTGTCCGCCAAACTCAGATTCCCGTGTACCAACAATATGGCTGAGTATGAAGCCTGCATCCTAGGTCTCAAAATGGCCATCTACATGAACATTCAAGAGTTGTTAGTGATCGGAGATTCAGACTTGCTTATACATCAGGTACGAGAAGAATGAGCGACTAATAACTCCAAGATACTCCCTTATCTGCATCATGTACATGAGTTGAGAAAGAGGTTCACAAAGACAAAGTTCCAGCATGTTCCTAGAGTCCAGAATGAGTTTGCCGATGCATTGGCTACCCTATCATCCATGATACAGTATCCAGACAAGAACTTCATTGATCCTATTCCGGTAAAGATCTATGATCAGCCAACTTACTGTGCTTATGTCGAAGAAGAAGCAGATGGAAAGCCTTGGTTTCATGATATCAAGGAATATTTGGCAAAATAAGAATACCCAGAACTTGCAAACACTACTCAGAAGCGCACACTTCGAAGGTTGTCTAACAATTTCTTTCACAGCGGAGGAATCCTGTATAGGAGGACTCTGGATTTGGGATTGCTAAGGTGTGTCGACACAAAGGAAGCATCTAAACTACTATAAGAAATTCATGTTGGGACCTGCGGCCCGCATATGAACGGCTTTGTCATAGCAAAGAAGATACTCCGAGCTGGTTACTTTTGGATGACTATGGAGACAGACTGCATCCAGTATATCCGGAAATGCCACCGCTGCCAGATACATGCAGACATGATAAAGGTACCTCCAAATGAGCTTAATGCAACGAGCTCACCGTGGTCGTTCGCTGCCTGGGGAATGGATGTTATTGGACCAATCGAGCCTGCCACCTCCAACGGGCACAGGTTTATCCTAGTAGCAATCGACTATTTTACCAAATGGGTCGAGGCAGCATCTTATTGAGCAGTGACTAAGAAAGTCATGGCAGACTTCGTCCGCGACCGTATCATTTGTTGGTTCGGGATTCCGGAATCAATCATCACTAATAATAGTTCCAATCTCAATAGTGACCTGATGAAAGCCATGTGTGAAACCTTCAAGATCAAACACAAGAAGCAGTGGCACGAGAAGCTATCATTTGCTTTATTGGGATACCGCACCACAATCTGCACATCAACAAGAGCAACCCCCTACATGTTGGTATATGGTACAGAAGCAGTCATTCCCGCTGAAGTAGAAATCTCTTCCTTGAGGATCATACAAGAAGCTAAGCTCGACGATGCAGAATGGATGGAGAGTCGTTACGAGCAGCTAGCTCTTATAAACGGAAAGAGAATGAATGCAGTTTGCCACGGTCAGCTTTATCAGAACAGAATGTCCAGAGCCTTCAACAAAAGAGTCAAGCCAAGACAGTTCACACCGGAGCAGCTGGTGTTGAAGAAAATCTTTCCACATCAAGATGAAGCCAAAGGGAAATTCTCTCCTAGCTGGCAGGGTCCATACATGGTTTACCGGGTTCTAACAGGAAGAGCCCTCATACTTGCAGGAATGGACGAAGAAGTCTGGCCAAAGCCGATCAATTTAGATGCAGTCAAGTGTTACTATATGTAATCCTTATGCTTTCCTATATGATATAAATTGAACTACGCCTGACCTGATTCCCGTTTAAGAGGGGATACGTAGTCAGCCCTATGGGTTCGGTCACAATTCAACAAAACTTTTATTTCCCCCGCAATTGGAAATTGGGGCAGAATTTTGAGGAGGACCCTCAAAATTCCGAAGTCAATTTCAGCTAATTATCACTAGCAGCAGTCAGAAGCAGCAACCCAGTAAACTGGGGCAGAATTTTGAGGAGGACCCTCAAAATTCTGTAACAAGGAAGGTTGCAATGTCTTGGACCACGTTGTAGTCGTCGGTTTATCTAACGAAAACTATTCTTAATTATGTATTTATTGTCATATTTTCTTTACTAAATCATGCATGTTTATTTCTGAAATCGCTCTATTCAGCAATGCTACCCCCAACGATACGTGCAGCGTCACCAGATCAAAGCGGAGCAGGTCAAGCAGAGCCAGCGGAGATACGAACTAACCTCCCTTCTTTACGAAACTCACGATTTTTCTTTGAATGAAGGCACTTGAGTTGCAAAATTATCAAATATACTATACACTCATGAGACTCACATTGCTAAGAAATACTACTCTCAGAACCGTTGCACTTACTCACAGATAATATCCGCACGTAGTGTCCTCACCAGATACAGTATCCCCAGTAGTCGCAATATCGCAATCCGCTATCAGCTAAGAAATTCACTTGTCATTTTTGCCCTTTTAATTCTTGCATAAGGCTACCATTCTGCCTTCTGAGACTAAGCTCTGTCTCCATCTGTGTTCTTGCATTGCATAAGGCAACCATTCTGCCTTCCGAGACTAAGTTTTGTCTCCATATGCATTCTTGCATTGCATAAGGCTACCATTCTGCCTTCTAAGACTAAGCCATGTCTCCATATGCATTCTTGTATTGCATAAGGCTACCATTTTGCCTCCCGAGACTAAGCTAAGTCTCCATATGCATTCCTGCATTGAATAAGGCTACCATTCCGCCTTCCGAGACTAAGCCCTGTCTCCATCTGCGTTCTTGCATTGCATAAGGCTACCATTCTGCCTTTCGAGACTAAGCCCCGTCTCCATATGCATTTCTACATTGCATAAGGCTATCATTCTGCCTTCCGATACTAAGCCCTATCTCCATCTGCATTCCTGCATTGCATAAGGCTACCATTCCGCCTTCCGAGACTAAGCTCTATCTCTATCTGCATTCTTGCATTGCATAAGACAACCATTCTGCCTTCCGAGGTTAAGCTCTACCTCCATCTGCATGGCTGAAAGATCGCCACCTTATTTACATTCTGCATGCCTGGAAGATCGCCACCTCTACACTTGCATGGCTGAAAGATCGCCACTTTATCTACATTTGCATGGCTGAAAGATCGCCACCTTACTTACACTTGCATGGCTGAAAGATCGCCACCTATTGCATCTCATGGGTTGAAATATCGCCAAATACTGCATTTCATGGGCTGAAAGATCGCCAAATTGTCCAAAGGCATCATTGTTCAGAGACACCATTTTCATAGCCTGAGAACACCATGCCATGGCCTGTGGACTCCTTTAATCTTTTGCATATCATTATTTAAAGGCATTATAGTTTTAAGGCATCATTCTCATAGCCCGAGAGCATCATTTCATGGCCTGCGAATCCTTTATCATACGCTTCATGGCCCAGGACGTCATGGTCTGAGGACGTCATCCTAACCGTTCAAAGACAACATTCATGGTCCAACGGGAACTTGCATCATGTTTAAATTTCCGCACAATATACGCTTGTATTGTTCATTTGCAGGTAAACTGGCGAACAATGGCCATCTCGGCAGGAGCGATCCTGCTCCAGTTCCCGCAGCCTTATTAGACCTTAACCATTTAGCCCAACCCAAATATTGTATCCGTTCTTGAAAAGTCTCCATCGGCATACTCCACCGACGGATCTTGAACTACATATGGCATGATTCCTATAAGACCAGGGATATGTAGGTAGCTCAGGAGCCAGAGCACGACCAAACCTCTTCAAATCATTTCTTTCGGTCAAAATTGGCCATCATATCTTTACCCGACAACTCTTTCATCATTCCCGGGTAAAGAGGGGCAGCTGTTGATACCCAATTTTTCCTGTATATTTTTAAATATGCAAAAAACTTTCAAAATAGCATGTATATGCATATATAAGTATGTCCCAAGGTTTTAATATTTTTCTCTTAATTCTTAAGATTTTTAAATCAATTTATTTGCCTATTGTATCAAGAACAAATTAATAATTATCCCCAAAATTATCATTTTGGGTGATTCACTCATTAGATTCTCATATTTATACTAAAATATAGCTAACATAATTTTTTCATATTTTTACAAATTTATTTAGTATTTTTTAAGCCAAATTGCCTATAATTGCAATATTAGCCTATTTCAATATTTAATTGTGTTTATAATTATAAAATGGACTCCAGTATTTTTATTTTTCATAATTATATATTATTAATCATTTCAGTACCTTTAATTTACTCCCAAATTATTTTACTATTTTTTATAAATTAAACAAGGGAAAAGTGGCTATTTAAATGTTAGCCCATTTGCATTTCAATTTTGGCCTGATTTGGCATCCAATTAAACCCAATCCTAAAACCCAATTACCCTGACCCAAATCCTAGTCTACCCAACCCACGACCCTTTTAAAATGACCCGCCTGGATTCCCATTCAATCCAGGCCGTTGATCAAAATGATCAACGGCCACCCTTTAATCTTTCCTTTTTATTTCCCATTACTCCCCCCTAAACCCTAACCATTTCTCACCATTAGCCTCCTTTGAATCCCCCTTCTTCCAATTATCTCTCAAAAACCCTAGCCGCCTCCCTCCACTTCCATCCTAAAATCGCCTGAATCGATGGCTTCTAAAGCCATTAAAGGCCTGTATTTGCCTCCTACGACTCCTACCTGCTTGATTATTATGTTTTCAAGACCAGACCCCGATGAAGTTTGGTCCAGACCTTGGTCTATTTTAGTGCTTCGCTGTCTCCGGTCATCTCCGACCTTGCTCCGGCCAGCCATGGCTGTTCAAGCCTGATCTTGACTTCTCCTGCCAAGATCAATGACTTTCCAAGCCTTTCTCACTATCTAGGGTTCTTCTGAAACCCTAATCTTCAAGGTTCTTCCGATTCTTTTAGATCCGTTGTATATCGATGTTTTCTCTTAGCTTTTAAACGTTTTCTCAAAGTTTCTTTCAAAACTTTGCTTTCAGAACCTTCATCTTTTCCGACTTAGGGTTTTTTGTTACTTTATTTCGAAGCTCTTCTGATTTTTTTAAAAACATGTCTACTATGTTTCTTATATTGTTCTTCTACTGTGTTTCTTACGTTATTCTTCTACTATATTGCTTTTCTACTGAGTTTTTTTATGTTGTTCCTCTACTGGAATATGCATGTTAAAAGCCTTAGTTCCTTTTTGAGATTTCTGAACTTATTTCGTTAGAATTTCTGCCTGATTTGCTTGTTCTCATCTCTACTCGATTGACGAAGAAAACCCTAAATTTGGGGATTCATTCGAGTTTTGAGACTACTCGCTATGTGATTTGCTTGTTCTTCATGTTTTAACTTGTTTGGTTTCAAAACCCTAATTTCTTTGAACCTATTTGAGTTTCTAAAAGATGTTTCATCTATTGCTCGATTGAATTTCTGAATCTTTGTTTCTTTATATGATTCTAACTTCCTGCTAAAACTCTATAAGATCTTTTACTTGACCCTTTGGTATGCTATTCGATACTTTCTCTTCTCTGTTACTGAGTAACTGGAATCGACCTATGTGACTACCTGTGTTTGCTACTATACGATATTTCTCTTTGTCCTAAATTTAGCCTTGCCTGCTTAATACTCATATACTCTTTTATATGTTGAGTTTCCCTTTAAAATGTCCTTCAATTTGGGACTGATTTCAGACCTCCTTGTGTGAGTCTGATTGGTTCTTTCCTTGTTTTACTGATTTCCCTGATTCTTGGGTTGATTTGAGAACTTTCCCTTAGCCTTTCGATTCTCCTATTCTGACTTGGTTTATTTATAACTTCGAATCCCTGACTCCTTGATTTACTATGTGCTGATTGATTTATTGTGTTTCTTACCTTATTTGGTTAACCGTGTATTTCAAAGATTCTTCATTAATTCTTCCTTTAATTAAACTCCTATGTATTTACCCTCAATTGCCTACTTTGCACAAGATGTTTACTTGATCTCTTTCCTTAAATAATTTCTGTCCATTACTGTTTGGTTTTAACTCCTTGATTAAAGGAAGTCTTTGATACTAATTTATTTTTAATTGATACACAGTTCCATAATTATATTCTTGCCTTATTTTCTGCCTGTTTTCACATTATAAATACCTGGCTTTTGCATTGACACAAAACAGACAATCCCTCACTCATAGTTTTCTTCTGAAACTACACTTACACGCAATAATATTCTCTCTTATTTGCTTGCATTGTGGCCTGTTTACAAGACCTACTACCTTTCTTTATTGTGTTTCTTTGAAACTGCTATGTTCTGATTTAAGTTTCAACACCACAACAAATGTGTTTATTTATGCTTTTGTATCCCTAACTACTTACTGTTTCTGTATAGTTCAACATTACTAATTTCTTTTCCTGCCTATTCTGTTATGAATCCCTATTCCCCCACCCCCTTATTTGTTTAAGCTATGGTTTTGAGCATGGCAATGTGTAAATTGTTGCCCATGAATCAAACCTGATCCCTTGGGATCCTAGCCTCTATTAATGTGTGTTTTGACAAGCTTATGGCATGCTAGCATCCTCCGTTGCTGAGCATCCCTAAAGCCTGCCCTTGCCTAAGCAATAGGCTCTTTACAACCTCCACATTCCCCTGTACCCCTATATGTACTTATTTGTAGTTGTTTCCCTTCCCCTTTCCCTCTCTCAGAATTCTGTTTCTGCACTTGCACTCTCTCTTAGTCTTTAAGTTCTGCCCCCCTCTTGTGAGCCTTGCCTTGGGACCTTGAGTTCCCTCTGAACCTAGACACTTGAGGGCTGGCCTTTCCACACTGCATCTGTACAAATTTGGTAATACATTTGGGTGTAAGCACTGTCCGGAGTTCATTTTAGTTAGGGAACTTTGACACACTCAAATGGGAGAAAGGCTTTGGATCATGATCTCATGGAGTTGGTTTACCTCATATTTCAGACATGAAGTCTGAATCAGGCTCTCCTTGGTTGTACTTTCATTTTTTCTGATGTATTTTTTACTTTATTCTGGGCTGTAATAAATTTGTAATAAACTCTTGGGGATGGTTAGTAAAAAGGGCGCGTAATTATGTATGCAAAAAGGGTAGATATCATGTCTATAGGAATCCTTAATTCTGCATTCTCACATAAATAACCATGTCTATAGGTTTTCAAATTCTGCACATTCAAATGCATATAGAAAGCATGTCTATAGGAAATTATGAATGTCCATTTTCATATAGAAATCATGATCATAGGTCTGCTACTCTGGTTTAGAAATCATGCCTATAGGTCCTTCTAAATCCTGTATATTCATTATCATCTAGAAATTGTGTCTATAAGTATCTGGGAATCTGAATTCTGCATATGCATATAGAAAATATGCCTATATGATCTTTTAAATCATGTATATTCATTTGCCATCTAGAAATCAAGCTCATAAGACTTAAACATTCAATTGCATCTAGATACTATGTCTTAAACCAAATTCAACACCTAGATTTAATGCTTTTGCATTTTTACCATACAAGGCTTAAAATCAATTTCACGTAGAAAGCATGTCTATAGGAGATATTAATCTAATCCTAATCGTTTCATTCACGTACAAAACTAAAATCAGTAATAACGAGTATCATCAGTTTCAGAGCCTATAGCTTTCGTTAAAGTGTGCTTTCTTTTCATAATCTGACTTCCCAATTTAATCAGCATGTACTCAGTTTAACAACATGTACTCAGTTTATTTTTTTAGACCTTATTATTTCATGGCATTCCTGAATTCAATAGATACCATGCCTATAAGATCCTTGTCCGATACTTAGGCAAGCCTTAGGATAAAAGTTATAAACTGAATCTGTTCTATTAACTACAACAGCAGGCAGGCCTGATTCGGGCTTCTTATCTAAATTATGTAATAAATCAGTCTGCCTCAACCTCTAAGTTCTTTCACATTCAGTATTTAATCAGACCCTAAACAGTACGTGCAAGACATGCTAAATTGTGTGCTTCTTTATCTAAAGGAGGTATATCTGAGCCCTTTTGCCTGTTATGTGCTTTCCCCCAATTTGTTATACATGTTCTTGCGTGTCGCCTTAGAATTTTGCCTTTGAAACTACAAATAAGACGATATCCCTTCCCTTTAGGATTAGTAGTTCTAAATGCCTCTGGGACTGATAGGATTCAGGTGGGTAATAGCATGCAATAAGTAAACGAGACCATTCCGCGCTTTAATACCTTAACGGGGTGGGAAGGATAGATATGGATATGATGACCACACAATAATACCACGCGTAACCCCTCATTGAGGAGTGATTGCCGGGCATTATGTGGGGTGATCCATATTAGTAATAAACCTAGGACCCCCTTTCCTTTATTTCTTATCTCTTTTAAAGAATTTCAAACTCTTTTTTTTAAAGAAAAATCAGCTTTCTTTTAGTTCTTTCCAACTTTATTTGCTTGTAAACCCTTATGTGAAAATCCCCTCTTATTTGAAACTTTATTTGTTTATGTGTTATTTGCACCTAAGTTCACAACAATAGTCTGGTCGGGAACCACACTAGTGGATCCTGAGGGGTGCCTAACACCTTCCCCTTGGGATAATTTCAAGCCCTTACCCTATCTCTGGTTACTCAAATAAAACTCTCTTGGTGTCCTAATGCACCCTAATCATTAGGTGGCGACTCTTCAATTCAAACCCAAATTCCCAAAAGGGAATGAGTTGTCTTCCCAAATGTCATGAACCCGATTCCACGAGGAAAAAGGGGGCGCGACAACTCCAACCATCTTCGCTGCCTCAAATTGAGATCCTTCTGCTTGAACAAGTTCTGGAGGCTACGATGATCAATAAACACCTCACAAGACACCATACAAATAATGCCTCCAAATCTTCAACGCGTGAACAATGGCAGCTAACTCCAAATCATGAACAGGGTAGTTCTTCTCATTGGGCTTCAACTGACGAGAAGCATAAGCAATAACTCTACCCTTCTGCATCAATACACACCCAATACTAACTCTCGAAGCATCACAATACATGGTATATGAACCTGAAGCTGATGGAAAAACTAAAACTGGAGTTGTGGTCACGACAATCTTGAGCTTCTGAAATCTCTCCTCACACTCATCCGACCACCTGAATAGAGCACACTTTTGAATCAACTTGGTCATGGGCGATGCGATAGATGAGAATCCCTAAACAAACCGGCGGTAATAACCAGTCAAACTAAGAAAGCTGTAAGTCTCTGTGGCTGAGGATGGTCTGGGACAACTCTGAACCGCCTCTATATTTTTCGGATCAACCTGAATACCCTCACTAGATACCATGTGCCCTAAGAAAGCCACTGAATTGAGCCAAAACTCACACTTAGAGAACTTTGCATAAAGCTTCTCCTCCCTCAATCTCTGCAACACAACTCTCAAATACTCTGCGTGTTCCTCCTGACTACGCGAGTATACCAAAATATCATCAATGAAAACTATAACAAACGACTTGAGATAAGGCTAAAACACGTTGTTCATCAAATACATGAACACTTCTGGGGCATTGGTCAGCCCAAAAGAAATCACCAGGAACTCATAATGGCCATATCGGGTCCTGAAAGCTGTCTTAAGAATATCCGAATCTCTAATCTTCAACTGGTGATAACCTGAACGAAGATATATCTTGGAGAACACTCTCGCTCCCTGAAGCTGGTCAAACAAATCATCAATATGAGGCAAAAGATACTTGTTCTTGATTGTTACTTTGTTCAACTGCCAGTAATCAATGCATATTCTCATTGTGCTATCCTTTTTCTTCACAAATAGAATAGGCGCACCCCAAGGCAACACACTAGGCCGAATAAACCCCTTATCAAGGAGTTCTTGAAGCTGCTCCTTTAACTCCTTCAACTCCGATGGTGCCATATGATATGGTGGAATAGAAATGGGTTGAGTGCCCGGCACTAGATCAATACCAAAATCAATATCCCTATCCGGTGGCATGCCTGGCAGGTCTGCAGGAAACACATCGGAAAAATCCCTCACAATAGGAACAGAATCAATACTAGGAGTCTCTGCACCGACATCCCTCACAAAGGCTAAATAAGAAAGACAACCCTTCCCAACCATACGCTGGGCCTTCAGGAATGAAACTACCCTACTGGGAATATAATCAGTCAAGCCTCGCCACTCAATATGTGGCACATCCGGCATAGCCATTGTCATTGTCTTAGCATGACAGTCCAAAATAGCGCGGCACAAAGATAGCCAATCCATGCCCAATATAATATCGAAGTCCATAAATAATAACAGAAGATCCACTCGGGTCGCCAGACCCCTAAAAGTCACCACACATGAACGGTACACACGGTCTACAACAACTGTATCGCCCATCGGAGTAGATACACGAACAAATGAAACAAGAGACTCACGGGGCGCATCCAAATAACGAGCAAAGTATGATGACACATAAGAATAAGTGGAACCGAGATCAAATAATACAGAGGCATCTCTGCGACAGATTGAGACAATACATATGATCACAACATCTAAAGCAATAGCATTGGGTCTAGCTGGGAGTGCATAGAAACGGGCCTGACCGCCACCTGATCAACCTCCCTCTCTAGAGCGACCCCTAGCTGACTGACCTCCACCCCTGGCTGGCTAGGTGGGTGGTGGTGAAGTGACTGGTGCTGAAACCGATGGCTGACTCCTCTGTTGAGATGAACCCCCAAGACGACAAAGACACTACCTCCACATATGACCCAACTCTCCACACTCATAGCAACTCCCTCGTGCTGGAGACAGGGACTGAAGGGAACCCCTAACACCAGAATGACTAGCAGATGCACCTGGCATAGAAGAGCCCTGAATTGATGGAGCATGGGACGAACTCTGGGCTAGAAGGGCATTGAGTGATGACTGGACCTGATGAGAACTGTGAGAACCATGACACGATGATGCCTCACGATAACCTGGGCGAGTTGGCTAAGCATGCCTGAATGGATTCCCTCTGTCGTGCTGAAACTAACCCCTCGAAGGAGCACCACCATAACTACCAGATCCCCGAGCTCTTGGCCACCTTCTCATCTCGCTCCTAGCGACCTGACTCAATCTCACGAGCAATATCAACAACCTCCTCAAAAGTAGCACCAGACACCCTCTCCATAGTCATGAGAATACGAAGCTAATACATGAGGCCATCAACGAACCTCATAATCCTCTCTCTCTCCATAGGAACCAACCAAACAGCATGATGAGATAACTCTAAGAACCTCATCTCATACTGCATCACATTCATCTCTCCTTGACGCAACAACTCGAACTGCCTACGCAGCTCCTCTCTACAAGACTATGGCACATACTTCTCCAAAAAGAGAATGGAGAACTGCTACCAGGTAAGGGGTGCTGCACCAACATGCCTACGCCTCTCATAAGCCTCCCACCAAGTGAAGGAAGCTCCAGAAAACTGAAAAGTAGTGAAAGAGACCCCGCTGGTCTCCAGAATACCCGCTGTACGAAGAATCCTCTAACACTTGTCCAAGAAACCCTGGGCTTCCTCGCCCTCTGCACTACTGAAAGTCGGAGGCTAAAGTCTACCAAACCTCTCCAACCTGTGTTGCTCGTCCTCTGGCATAACATGAGCTACATAGTCCTGAAAAGTTGCAACCGGTTGGGCTGGAGGTGCTCCCGGTATCTGAAATCCCTGCACGGCCTGCTCAGGTTTGCGAGCGGTGGGAGTCTGAGTGCCTCCCCCAACCAGAGAAGTAGTTGCGGCTGTAGTAACTGAGACTGTCTGAGCTAGGCCAGTGCATACTGATAGAATCTGAGCCAGGTCCTCCTGAAGACCCGGAATCACAATGGGCACAACTAGTGCCTAAGCTGGTGCTGCTGGAGTGTCCACAACTGGAACCTGATCGTGAACTGGGGCGGCTAGTGGATCTGCAGGTGTTGCACTAGCTGTTGTGCTGGCTACACCCTTACCCTTACCACGACCTTGACCGCATACTTGACCTCTAGTGGCCATAGCTGGTGGTACTGGTGGTCGTCTATCCTGACCGGTAGCACGTGTTCTCACCATCTATGAGAGAATAGAATAACAAAAGTTTAGTACTCGGATCAACAAATTCGCACGATAAGAATTTCAAGAATATGAAGTTTTTTTTCTAAAGGTTTTGTAGCCTCTCGAGGATAAATACAGACGTTTTTGTACCGATCTGCGAGACTCTACTAAACCTGCTTATTACTCGTGAGACCTATGTAACCTAGGCTCTAATACCAACTTGTCACGACCCTACACCCGGATACGGTCGTGATGGCGCCTATCATGAAACAAGGCCTGCCAACACAACTCCCCAGTCCATTTAAACAGTTATAATAATTCAATTTAAGTCATTAATAAGTAATAAATCCCAAAATTAAGTGAAATAGAACAAGTGCGGAAATAGATACAGCCCGACATCGGGGTGTCACCAATCATGAGCATTTAAACAACCTTCTAAAAGTAGGAAGAGTCTACATAGTCTACTACAAATCCTGTACAAATGAAAATAAAGTTAGGAAGGAGAAGCACCGGGTTGTGAACGCCGAGCAACTACCTAGTAAACTCCGAACATGCTACTGGAAGCAATCAACCCTCAATAGCAGGACCCGAGGCTCCTGCATCTGCACACAGGGTGCAGGAAGTAATGTGAGTATGCCAACTCAGTGAGTAATAAAAGTAAAAGCAGCTGAGCGATAAGAAAATACGTAAAACACAACAAAATACTACAAAGAAGCAATGTAAAACTAATACAATGAAATAACATAGTGAAATCTCGTAGAAACACCTTAGTTCAGTAAAAATCTACCAACAAAACTAGCCCCTCGGGGAATAACATGGAATAACATCAGCCCCTCGGGCTATATCACATCTCACACTAGGTACCCGCGCTCACTGGGGGTGTACAAACTTCGGGAGGGGCCCTTTACGGCCCAAGCGTAATATCAAGTCATCTCGTGGCATAATCAAACAGGCTCTCGGCCTTGTGGCATACAACTCAGGCCCTCGGCCCCATAATCATTTTTCAGCACAATACCACTGCGGCGCGTAGCTCGATCCCATAATAACCTCACAACACAGGCCATCGGCCCTACTCAGTCAGAAATCTTTAAAAGCCAATCGGGCACAGTAAATATGATGCTCAGCTCAAAATATCATTTAAGATGTCAAAACAACATAAACATGGTTGAGTTATGAAAATAGTAGAATATAGCATGACTAAGTACAAGTATAAAGTCAAAACAGTGAGGAACAGTAGTAAAAATCCCCTTAAGGGTCCAAAACAGTTGGCACGAGGCCCAAATCTGTCATTCAACCCAAAACATGATGATAGCATACATTTTTTCAATCAAATACACAGCTAAACAGTCATACGGGATGGACTACGTCACAATCCCCAATGGTGCACGACCCCACGCTCGTCATCTAGCATGCATGTCACCTCAATATAGCACAATGATGTGAAATTCGGGGTTTCATACCCTCAGGACAATATTTACAATCATTACTCACCTCTATCCGGTCCAAACTCTAGCTCGCGATGCCTTTGCCTCTCGAATCGGCCTCCAGATGCTCCAAATCTAACCAAATCAGTGCATAACCAACAAAATATACTAAGGGAACAAAGCCCACTCGAAAGAAATTAAATTACAACACAAATCCCGAAATTTGCCAAACCCGACCCCCTGGCCCATGTCTCGAAATCCGATAAAAATTACATCAATAGACTCCTTATCACTCCCCGAGTTCATTCATATCAAAAACACCAAAATCCAACCATAAATGATCTCTCAAATCCCTAATTTTAGGTCTCCAATTACAAGCCCTAGTTCTTCAATATTTAGGCTTAAATTCTACAAATTCCATGATTAATTAGGAAGAAAATACATCAGGATTGAGTATTAAGTCCATAAATCTTACCTCCAAGTGTTCCCCCTTGATTCCCTCTTCAATCCTCTTCCAAAAGCTATAAAATCGCCCAAAAATGGTGGAACTTAGGCTAAAAATTGCGGAATTGATATTTTAAAACATTCTATCCAGCACTTAAAACCTCTTCTTCACGAATGCAGTCAATGCCTCGCGTTCGTGAAGCACAACCTAGCATTGACCACTTATTCCTTCTACGCGAATGCGATGCCCTGTACGCGAATGCGAACACTCAACTTCACAACCCATCGTGAACGAGGCTTCCCTCTCGCAAACGCGAAGCTTAGTGACTCCAACCCTTCGCGAACGCGGGACTCCATCGTGAACGCAAAGGCCAAACTTCCTGCCCCTCATCCTTGCCCCTCACGAACGCGAAGGCCAAAAGTCTGTAACACTCACAGCAGATTTTCTGCAATCTTTTTCAACTTAAAATTACCCGTTCAACCACCCGAGACTCACCCGAGGCCCTCGGGACCTCAACCAAACATGCCAACATATCCCATAACATCATTCAAACTTGTTCCAACCTTTTTAACTCTTAAAACAATATCAAAACACCAAATTTGCATCGGATTCAAGCCTAAGAATTTCAAAAACTTCCAAATTCCGCTTTCGATCAAAAACGTTTATCAAACCTTGTCCGAATGACCTGAAATTTTGCACACACTTCCAAATTTTTCAACTCCCAGAAATCCATTCCGACCCCAATATCAAAATCTCACCTACCAACCGAAAAATGCCAAAATTTCAATTTCGCCAATTCAAGCCTAAATCTACTCCGGACCTCTAAAACACATTCCGATCACGCTCCTATGTCCCAAATCACCTCCCAAAGATATCCGAACCATCGGAACTCACATCCGAGCTCTTCATCCTATAAATCAACATCCGGTTAACTTTTCCAGCTTAAGCTCACTCAAAAGAGACTAAGTGTCTCCAACCTTACTAAAACCTCTCCGAACCCGAGCCAACCAACCCGATAACACATAATACTGCTGAACAAGGCAATAAGAGGCAGAAATAGGGGAAACGGAGCGGTATCTCATGAAACAACCAGTCGGGTCGTTACATTAGATCTACCTCGCGAGATGAATCAAATTAAGCATTGTGAAGATATGCAAGAATGCGTAGTGGATAGGTCTTTAGGAAAACCTCTTTCGATTATTCTCCTAACTATATTTAATCAATTATTCAACTAGCCTCTTTTGATTACTTAGAAGAATTTATGAACTCAACCAACAATATATTGCAAAGATACTACAAGTTATGCCTCTCTCGATTACATGAACTAGTGAATATAGATGCAATAATTAACTCTTCTAACACGATTCAATATATAAAACTAGAGTTATAAGCCACAACCAATCAACAATCTACCAAATCCATCAAACCTTAAAGGGAACTACTCAATAGATATGGAGAAATCATTACAAATATAATTAAAGTATAGGAAAATATAGATTCGATCCAAACTCGAATCTTGAGTGAGGAAGGAATGATAAAATCCTTGTGCTTGTGTTCTTCCAACTCCTCCTTAGCTTCCTTAGGTTTAAAGTAAGTCAAAAGTTTAAAAAAATGCTTTTCCATATATTTATACGAAGTAGGGTCGAGCCCGGACAAAACCACTCGTTCCTAGCTGAAATAGGAAAATAGCTATCGAAAAATGCACAGTTGCGCCACATGGGGCTACGTGCCATGCAGGGTGCTTGTGAGACTTATCAGAGAGCTCAAAACATGTCAGGCAGCAGGATTTAGACTGCCACGGCGCACCACACGTCGTGGTAGTGTAATTTCTTCAGAGTATGGATTCAACCTTGATTTTTAATGTCCAGACTTGGTCCTCGACCCTCGAACACGATTCCGGCTTAATCCCTTAGGCTTTTACTCGGACGTCAAAGCTCCAAATAGCTCAAATTAGCTCTACAACATATACATAACGCGGAATCACTCCTACAAGACATAAAATACACACTTAGTGCAAAACACTACCAATTAAAACTCAAATACAAGTAAAGTGCAGTGAATTAGAGTGTAATAAACGACTAAAATACGGGATTACAACCTACCATTAATACCCCACACTTAAACCATTGCTCGTCCTCGAGCAATCAAACTACACTTTACGTAGACACGACCTTTTTAAACAACTCGCCTAACTTAACATATCAAGAATATTTAGAACAAACTAAGCACTCTAACGTAACATCCTTGCCTCAAGATTTGACTCAATTACACCACGCACTTTTCACAACCCGTTCACTTAATCTAACACAGAAATCAACAACGTTAGCTTTTCTTCGTGAATCAAGTGCCCTCACACAACAATAGAGAGTAGTTCCACACATAATAAAATTTAAGAACAATTAAGAACTCAAGATAGAAAGAATTCACTCCTTTCTCAGAAGTAACATTAATATGCCACAAGAGACGTACCATAGGCTTGCCCATAGTGTACTACTCTACTAGTTGAGATCATTCAGTCAAGGATCAAGTAAGACTTTATTTGGTTGTAATGTAGGCTGCGAGAAGGGTAGGATACATTTGTATTTAGCGACTACACCTCCATAACCACTTTAATACATACAATTAACCATTCAAAACCCCACACTTATTTTGAACCATAACTCCACTTTCACATCAAAATACGTCAATTCCCCACTTCTTTAAGAACAAATAAATCAAGAGTTACCACTATCAAGGAATATTTTTCACAACAATACAACTACTTTTTTTCCTTTTCTTTTTTAATTCAAGTAGCTCTTACTTTTTCAAAATGATTTACCTTTCTCCTATTTCAATAGTTCCACTCAAAAGCCAAACTAACACCCCACACTGTAATTTTACAAAGTTTATAACAATTCAAGTGGCCACTAGAGGTAAAAGGTTCAAATAGATGGTCAATCCAAACAAATGGGGAAGGCTTGTTATGTTGTTACCAAAGAAACAAGATTACAAGCTCAAAGGGGTTAACTAAGATACATAACAATTGGATGGGTAAAAGCATATAACTGGTTCAATAAAGAAACGCCTATATCACTTTCAAGACTGAATAAAACTACTATTTCGCTTTGCAAACACATGGGGGAAGTTCTAGACATCAAATGCAATGCACAGAATAACACAAAGCCTTACACACACCGATATATAACTCACTCAGTATCGGACTCATCAAGACTATCTAGTCAAAGCAGTTAAGCAAAGTTAAGATCATACAATTTGAGGTACTTATACAATAGTCAAAACCTGAGCCTAAGTAACACAACTAAAGCACTTACTATTATCAAGGCATAATAAAGTCAAGAGATATTGATTTCATTTCAAATCATCGCACAAGGTTTTGTATTTCTAAGAAAAGAAAAGAAAACTAACTATATCTGGTTCAAGTAAAAACCCTTAGAAAAGAACCGCGGCACAAAGAAAAACCAAGGGGGAATCATTACACTACCTAACAAAAGAAAAAAAATAAAACAAAACAAAAGAAAATCTTTTTATTCTTTTTCCTTCGACTTTAATCCCTTAAGAAACCTGTCGATGATATCCATCATCGGGAAAAATTGAAAACTTTAAAAAGAAAAATCTATCTCTAACTCCTACAACTAACAAAAAGGAAACTAATATACATATATACAAATATCCTCCACTCCACACTTTAAGTTGTGGCATCTCCACATGGCACACAATTAAAAAGCATAAGGTAAAGGAAACTTTCCTGAACATCTAGTCGGGGTCTGAGTCGAAGTCGGGCTCCATTCCTCGCGCCCGAACTATGCGGACAACTTCTTCCCGGCCTTTTTTGGTTACACCCCATGCTTATCTTTCTCGCTCACCGCAACCTTCTCTTTCGAGCCCTTTACTTTCCACTTAACATTCACAACTAGTTTGTCCGTTTGTGCCCCCTTTACTACGTCCATCTTAAAAGTCACAGTCTCCTCACCCACTCTAAGCATGAGTTTTCTCTCGTGTATATCTAATATAGCTCTACCCGTTGCTAAGAATGATCTTCCTAGGATGAGGGAGACCTCCTTGTTTTCCTCCATATTTATCACTATAAAATCCACAGCAAATACAAACTTATGCACCCGAACTAAAACATCTTCCACTATCCCCTCGGGTGTTAAAGACGTCTGGTCTGCCAGCTGCAAAGATATGGGTGCATACCTTATCTCCCCGATCTTATTCTCCAATTTCCTGTAGATAGGTAGAGGCATTAGATTAATTGAAGCGCCGGAATCATATAAGGATTTATCAATGTTAATAGTTCCTAAAGAGCAAGGTATAGTAAAACTCCCTGAATCTCCACACTTTTGTGGGAGTTTATTTTTCAATATAGCGCTACAATTCTTTGTAAGCTTTACCACTAAGGTCTCCTCTATTTTCCTCTTCTTCCTAAGGATCTCTTTCAAGAATTTAGCATAAACAGGCATCTGTGAGAGCATTTCTGTGAATGGTAAGTTTACATGAACTTGTTTCAGCACATCCAGAAATCTCTCAAACTACTTGTCCAACTTTTCTCTACTTAGCTTTTGGGTGAAAGGTAGAGCTAGTATGTATTTCCTCTCTTCAGTCTCATTAGTTGTTGCACTATCATTTTTTTTCTTTTTCTGAGCTTTAATCTTCCGCTTCTTCTTCAAATCCTCATTTACCATCACTTCCCCTTCTTGAATGTTGTTATTTGTTTGCTGGCCCACAATCTCCACATGTTTCTCAATTAGCTCATCCTTTGCTATGGGATCCTCCAACTTGTGACCACTCCTCAAAGACACTGCATTTATTGTCTCTTTTGGATTTCTCTTAGTATCAGCAGGGAGCATTCCTGGAACCCTCTCAGACATTAGAGTAGTTAGTTGCCCAACATGTCATTCCAGGTTTCGAAAAGATGTGCTCAGTTCTTTGATAGTTGTACCATGGGCGTCAAGCCTCTCATCTATCTTGATAATGAAGGCCTTCATTAAATATTCCATGTTATATTGATTAGATTGTGGAGGTTGATACTGCAGCCTCTACTGATTTTGATAACCTGGAGCGCCTTGTCCCTGGGGTCTAGAGTTACTTTGATGCCATGAGTTCAGGCTACCACTTGGTAAGTTCCACGAAAAGCCTAAGTGCCTCTGTCCTATAGGATTGAAATTATTACCACTTTGGTAGTTACCTCTATCAAAGCTTAACACAACATTTACCATTTTGTCTGCAGCTACAGCCTGACATTCATGCATTGGATGACCCATTACACAGATATTAGAAACTGGTGATGGTTGGCTCTGGACCTTGGCTAAGGTCAGCTTTCTTTTCTCTTTGGTCGTGGCGTCTAGTTGGGCTTGCACCGCTATATTGAAATCTACTTGATGAACCCTGAGTGATCTTCTTCTATCATTACGCTTAGCTATCCACTTGTTGGCATCTTCAGAGAGCTCATCAAGAATTGCCACAATCTGCTCAGGAGTCTTCTTCATCAAAGGTTCTCCAACTGCAGTGTTTAGAGTTCGTCGTAAGGGGGTGTCAGTCCATCCCAAAAGTCCTGGAGTTGCATCCACAATTCAATCCCATTATGTTTGACACTTCCTCACTATCTCTTAAATCTTTCCCAAGCCTCGAACACTATTTCAGTGTCCGTCAGGCAGAAGTTGTATATTTCCCTTCTGAACTTCACTATTTTTGCGGCTGAGAAGTATTTGTCAAGAAACTTTCTAGTCATATCTTCCCATGTTCTAATCGACCCTGTTAGTAAGCTATGAAGCCAGTGATTCGCGTCATCCTTCAGTGAAAATTGGAATGCCCTTAAGTAAACTGCATCCTTAGATACTCCATTGTATTGGAAGGTATTAATGATTTCTTTAAAGTCCATCAAGTGAGTGTTAGGAGCTTCATTCACATTCCCTTTGAAAATACAGTTGTTTTTGATAGTCTGAAGCAAGCCGTGCTTCAACTCGAAGTTATTCGCTGCTACTGGTAGAGGTCTGACACTGGACAAACCCTGATTGTAGACTGGTCTGGCATAATCACCCAATATTCTACCAGGCCTGGGTTCCGCATTCTCGAAATGATCTTCAATGAATCTTCGACCCCCATCATCGTTGATGGTCTCATCATCAGCTCTACGTGTTGTCTCAACTACTATTCGTGCAACTTCTTGTTGTGCTACTTCTCTTGTATCTAGATTTGCCTTATTTTCACCTTTATTAACCATGTGTTCTTGGGTTGAAGGTTGCCCCAAGAACATTTCGGTGAGTTCTTTCTCTTTCCTCAACTTTCGCAGGCTCTTTTCTACCTCTGGGTTGTATGGAATCAATTCCTTTGAAGAAGATCTAGTCATATATCAAAGGAGTCAATATGTTGCCTGCATACGAAAGAGGAAATCAAATTAGCACCAAAAACTATTTTGAACACTACTGATTGCCAATCCCCGGCAATGGCGCCAAACTTTGACGAGCGTAAAACACACACTTAAATTATGCTCGCTAATCAAAGATAGAATAGCACAATATCTCATCTACAAGGATTGAATTTAAACAATATTCTCATAGTTTCTAGCTTGATTGCTATCTAGGAGGATCAACAGTTGAGATTTATATGATTAATAATTAAAATTAACTAAGAATCTAAAGCTATTGACTAGTGACTATCGAGACAAGGAATAAGCAAACAAGGTTATTAGTGAAAGAAGATAGGGTTTTGACCGGATAAGTGCAAAATAATTGTTCAGGATCTAACTCTAGATAATTCACTTCTGATGTTCAAGTGAGTCTCTCGAATTAAACTCCTCTCTCGATTAAGTATTAACCTCACAAGATGAACCAAATTAAGCACTATGAAGATATGCAAGAATGCGCAGTAGATTGGTCTTTAGGAAAACTTCTTTCGATTATTCTCCTAACTAGATTTAATAAATGATTCAACTAGGTTCTTTCGATTACTTAGAAGAATCTATGAACTCAACTAATAATATACTGCAAATATATCACAAGTTATGCCTCTCTCGATTACATGAACTAGTGAATATAGATGCAACAATTAAATCTTCCAACACAATTCAATACATAAAACTAGAGTTATAATCCACAACCAATCATCAATCCACCAAATCCATCAAACCCTAAAGGGAACTACTCCATAGACATAGAGAAATTTATCACAAATATAATTAAAGTATAAAAAAATATAGATTCGATCCAAACTCGGGTCTTGATGAGGAATGAATGATAAAATCCTTGTGTTTGTGTTCTTCCAACTCCTCTTTAGCTTCCTTTGATCAAAAGTATGTCAAAAGTCCAGAAAATAACGTTTTCCCATCTATTTATACCAAGTAGGGTCGGGCCCGGAAACCACCCTTTCCTAGCCGAAATAGGAAAATAGCTCTAGGAAAAATGCACAGGCGTGGCGCACGGGGCGATGCGCCACGCAGGATGCTTGTGGAACTTATCAAAGAGCTCAATACTTGTCAAGTAGCAAGATTTACACTGCCACGGTGCACCACGCGTCGTGGTAGTGTAATATCTTCAGAGTACGACTTCAACCTTGATTTTTGATGTCCAGACTTGGTCCTCGTCCCTCGAACACGATCCCAGTTTAATTCCTTGAGATTTTACTCAGACTTCAAATATCCAAATAGCTCAAATTAGCTCCACAATATCTACATAACTCGAAATCACTCTTACAAAGCATAAAATACACACTCAGTGCAAAACACTACCAATTAAATCTCAAACACAAGTAAAGTGCAGTAAATTAGAGTGCAATAAGTGACTAAAATATAGCATTATAGCCTACCATCACCACTATAGATATATCTTTTCAAAAAGTTATTTCTTTAAAAATAGCTCAGTTTTCATATATCAGTTTTTTAGACTCATCTTTCAGCTCTAGTTTCAGTTATAAGACCAGATTCTGTTTTCAACTTTAATTTTCAGTTTATATTGAATTTTAGCTTTCAAATTATTCAGTTTTGTTATATGAATTGTCTGCTCTATTTTTTGTATTTTATTATATTTATATACAGCCCAGGCTAGTTGTGTTCTCTGCGTAAGTGATTGTCAATGAGACTTTCTAGGTATCCATGGAGATACTTAGCCCATTTGGGCCTATCACATCGTGTGGCAGATATTGAGTATGCAAGTGACGAAATCTGTGGCTAGAGGCAGGCTTTTTAAACTTAGAGTTCAAGCACCATTGATTAAATCTAGCAATAGAGGATCTCTTCTCAGGGTTTCATTTATTTTAGATATTTACATTATTCTCAGGGAATGTCATAAAGTTTTATTCAGTTTTCAGTGAAGACTCATAACTTGACTAGTTGGTCTAGCTGTGTTGACATTTTATGATTTGAATCGTTATTAAGTTTTTTCAGGCAATTATATTTAAAGATTTTATTAGTACGTATATAGTCAGTAGTTTGTTCGGTATGCGAGCGATTATCAGCCAGCTAGAATAGGATTCTCTCAGTTGACACCATAGAACTCTGTTATAACTGTTTAACCAAAAAATAGGTTTTCAGTCAAAGCTAAAAATAAAGAAGAACAAGGGTTACTAATAATCGAAAAAGAATATAAAGAAAAGACTTTTGAGAATAAGATAATAGGAAAGCAAGTAAATCAAGTGTATTCCAATAATTCCTTCTGTCGTACAATTGTTGGTTCTTTCCCCTTTTATAGCTTTTTTGAGACTAAGAGCCTTGCCTTAAACTATAATGAGGCAATAATGAGTAATGAATGTCATTTAATAATATGTTACACAATCAGATATTAAAAAAATATTCTCTAACGTTTTTAGTATTTAATACGCATTAAATACTGTATCTGGTCTCTCATAGACTACCAGGTTCATTCCTTTACTTCCCTTTGATCTTTGTGCTTTAAATGTCTTGAATAGGTGCGAGATCTGCATCTTCTGAGTAATTGACCGTGCCTCTTTCACAACCTTTGCTCGCATCTGTTATTGCTCGTGTCTCTTAGCTAACTTTGTTCCTTTGACTATTTGACTAATCCACGTGTCACAACACGTCATCTCTAATATGTAAACTCGATTTTTCCCAATACAGATAGTCTCCCCACTTTCCATTTATTTCTCAATTAAATATTTGGGAAGTGGATTGCATTAAAAAGGGAATTTTTGCTACCATTAATGCTATGACATCATTGACGCTTCAATTGTCTTTTCTATTAAATGCTCTGTACACGTGTCATTCTCCTATCTATTCTGCAGTTTTGCAGCCTTTTTCAAGGCTTTTACGACTCCACTATTCACGAAGAGCTAGTTGCCTTTATTATAGGCTTTCCATCATTACACTTATTGCCTTTGACGGTCGTTTTGTTGCTTCTGGTATGCCTGATTTGTTGTTGTGCCCACATTGGGTTTGGTGGGTAAAGAAAATATTTCCTTTCCTGAAAAGTGGAACCTTGCACGCAAGTCTTCTTCTTCTTTCGTACCTCTTTTCATTAAATTTAACACCTTTTTCTAATTTTATTTTCTTCTGCTTTTTTGTAGCAACCATGGGAGTTGTGGATCTCATCCCCAATTTCCGTGGTTGGGTAGATAAGTTGTTGAAGACCGTGTCTGTGGCTACTCCTTCTGAAGTTGGCATCGTTACTTCTGATGCTTCTGCCTCCTAGTGACCAGTTTTTATAATTGTTTTTGTTTTTTCTTTTTGGAAGATGATGATCAAACCCTTAGTTTGTTTTTAAGGGTTTTTTGGAAGGAAAAGTCCCCAGTTCTCATAATGGGGCATTAGTATAAAACATTTTTGATGACTAAGTTTATACTTAGTCTTTAGATTTTGAATATATTAAGAAGTTTTTATTACTTCTATTCGTTCTATTCTTGCCTCTTTATTTTTAAAGACTTAGTGAATAGCTTGCATTTTTATCCTTTGAAAATGCTTTCATGATTAATCTCATGACTTAATAACATGAGTTTTAAAAAAGAGGGCCCTTTTATATTTCGACACTTAATGAAGAAGACGTCTCAACTTCATAATGGTGTTATAATATGATGAAAGAAATAGGAACACACATGTTTATTTTGAAACAGCTTTGACAAGTTTTTATTTTCAAACTTTGACAAGTTTTGAATAACACCTTACATGTATTTGAATTACATCTATAGCTTTCTCGTAACTGTTTTTCTTGTAACAGATTTTTACAAAAGAAGAACAATAGAAACAGCGTTTTTCCTTATAACCCGTTTTGATACATAGTCTTTACCTTAACTGTTTTGAGGGTACATTGGATCCATTTAGCTTCGAAACATTAGGAAGGATTTGAGAAGTGACTCCATTGTTCTCATGGGAAAGAACACTATGATGAGTGTTTTGATGGGAAAGAACACTATGATGAATGTCATGTCTTCATAGTTTTTATCTTGCACTTGCTTCTTCTAAGCTTAAATTTCCATAACTTCTTTCGTCTTCTTCATACACATGCCTATGCATACTATGTAGTCCCCCAAGTGTTTGAATGTTGAAGTATAAGACCTCGAGCACTTGTTAATTTCTTTCACTTGGTCCTTTTCCTGAAAAGGAAAAACATACGGGACTCGGGGGTGCGATTATAGATGAAGACTGCTTAACCCGTTTGTATTTCTCTCATTACGTACTCTGTTTGAGAAGGTCTGAGACATCTTGCTAAGGGACCACCGAACATTTTACGGTAGAGATTCCCTTATTTTAAATAGTACCGAGCGGCCTTTTTTCGAAGCGCATGTGCTTTCCTTTTGTCATCAGGTACGATACCGTACTGCAAAAAAGTAACAATTTCGTTCCTCCAAGCCCAAGTTAAATTATTAAAATTTACCTCATTCTTATCAGGTTCGACAACGGAATGAAATAAATGTATAACTGAAGCATTTGCATCGTTTGCCACGTCAACTGTAGACGCGAGATTGGCTAAAGCGTCTGCTTCAGCATTTTCATCTCTTGGTATTTGCACAACCTTCCAGGTTTGAAATTGCTTTATCAATTCTCGTACCTTTTCTAAGTACTACTGCATCCTTGCCTCCCTAGCTGTGTAAGTCCCCAGCATTTTATTAACCACAAGTTGCGAATCACTTTTGATTATAATTTGGGTTATGCCGAGTTATCGTGCCAACTCCAAACCTGCAATTACAGCTTCATACTCTACTTCATTATTAGTTATAGAATGACATTTTATAGCTTGTCTAATGGTTTCGCCCGTAGGTGGTACAAGAACAATTCCTAGACCTGCGCCTTTTACATTGGATGAACCATCAGTAAATAAAATTCAAGTCCTCGGGTTTGCACCATTGAAAACTTGTAACTCTCTTTCCACTTGTAATTGCATCCCTTGGCTAAAATTGGCCACGAAATCAACTAATATTTGAGATTTTATAGCAGTTCTAGGTTGATAAGTGATTTCTTACTCACTTAATTCAATAGCCCATTTTGCTAACCTCCCTGATAACTCATGCTTATGTAAAATGTTACGTAACGGGTAAGCAGTTACTACAGCAATGGGATGACATTGAAAATAAGGTCTTAATTTTCTAGATGTCATAATTAAAGCAAGTGCTAGTTTTTCTAATTGCGGATACCGTGTCTTTGCATCTAACAAAGATTTACTAATATAATATATAGGGAATTGTTTACCTTGGTTCTTCCGGACTAAAACAGCACTTACCGCGACTTCTGAAACAACAAGATAAATAAGCAACCTTTTCCCTGCCTTTGGTTTTGCAAGTAATGGCAAATTTGATAAATATGTTTTCAAATTCCTAAGTGCTTGTTGGCATTCTTCATTCCACTCAAAATGATCTTGCTTCTTAAGAGCTGAGAAAAATTTGAAACACTTCTCTGATGACTTAGAAATGAACCTTCCCAATGTTGCAATTCTTCCCGTTAGTCTTTGGACTTCTTTTTTACTTGTCAGCACGTCAGGGATTTCCTCTATTGCTTTAATCTGTGCGAGATTTACCTCAATTCCTCGGTTAGAAACAAGAAAATCCAAAAACTTACCTGATACAACTCCAAACGCACATTTTTCGAGGTTCAGCTTCATGTTAAATTTCTCCATGATTTTTCCCAAATGTTCTTGGAACATTTTGGTGACCAGCCTTTGATAAGTTGCTCCAGCATTTTTGAGACCAAAGGGCATTACTTATAATAGTAAGTCCCCTTGTCTGTTATGAAAGAAGTTTTTTCCTCATCATCAGGATCCATTTTGATTTGATTATAACCTGAATATGCATCTAAAAAACTTAATAGCTCATGCCATGCAGTAGCATCAATTAGTTGATCTATATGCAGTAGAGGAAAAGAATCTTTTGTACAAGCTTTATTAAGATCTGTATAATCTACACAAACTCGCCACTTACCATTCTTTTTAGGCACCACAACGGTATTAGCTAACCAGTTAGGATATTTTACCTCGCGGATTGACCCAATATTTAGTAATTTCTGAACCTCATCTTGAATCACCTGATTTTTGAAAGCTCCTTGCTTTCTCTTCTTTTGTTTGATTGGTGTGAATGATGGGTCTTCATTTAACTTATGGGTCATTACCTCCGGTGGTATACCTGTCATATCAGCATGGGACCAAGCAAAATAGTCCACGTTAGTTTTTTAAAAATTTAATTATCATACCTCTCATATCCGGGCTCAGATTTGCTCCAACATAAACCTTCTACTCGGGCCATTGTTCAAACAATATTACAGCTTCCAATTCTTCAATTGTTGTTTTGATGTTTTCATTCTCCTCTAGCTCTTGAATTGTGTCAGGTCTTGAATCTATATCTGTTCGTTCCTATTCAGTTGAGGTTTGAACTGTGATATCCTCAACTGCTTTCTGTGATTGCTATTTCTCTTCATTCACCGTGCTCATATCTGTCACAGAATTAATACTCCTGGCTGCATGTTGATCTCCACGAATTTGGCAAATTCCCCAAGGTGATGGGAATTTAATAACTTGGTGTAAAGTTGATGGGACAACATCCATTTCATGGATCCACGATCTTCCCATGATCATATTATAAGCCATTTCCATATCTACCACTTGAAATTTAGTTCATTTAGTAACATCTTCTGCAAAAGTTGTTAATATTACCTCTCCTTTTGTTACTATACTGGAATTATCGAATCCAGACAAGATATGCGCCTTTGGTATCATTTTTTCTTCAGCTTGCATTTCACGTAATACCCTTAGTAGGATAATATTTACAGAACTTCCTAGATCAATCAAAACTCGTTTCACATTAGTATCATATACAAATCGAGATATTACCAGTGCGTCATTATGTGGAGATAATACACCATCCGCGTCTGCATCATCGAAGGTGATACTTTTTTCCTCCAAGGCTTGTCGTACTCGCTTCCCGTGGGTAATAGTAACTTTAGAAACTTTATTGGATGTTGTATACGTTACACCGTTGATATCTTCTCCCCCGCTTATGACGTTGATGGTTCTTTTGGGAGATGGTGTTTTGGGGGCACCTGCCTATTTTTCATATAAGCCTCCTTGCCTTTATCACTGAACAACTCAGTAAGATGCCCTTGTTTTAACAAATGATCGACTTCACTTTGTAAAAATATGCAATCAGCGGTTTTATGGCCGTGGTCATTATGAAACTCGCACCAATGATCAGGGTTACGTCGGTTTGGATTCGACCTCATTTCTTTTGGACACCGGACCTTATCTCCCATGCTTCTTAAAATAGCTACGAGCTCGGAGGTGGTGACATTGAAATTATAACCAGCGAATCTTGCCTTTAAATTTCTATCATCATCTCGTGACTCATGATTATTTCGCTCATTCCTAAACCTTGATAAGGAACCTGATTCATTGTTTCTAGATTTATGATCATACCTTTGATTATCTTGCCTTGACCGTGAGTCTTTTCCCGCAGGTCCCATATAAGGATCGTATCTGCTTTTACCGGACCTCCTTTCATTTTCTGAACGTCTCGAACCTGCCTTTTCCTCTTTTTGATATCGTGGAACAGTATCTTCTTCAATCCGCAGCTTCGTGTTGTACCTATTATAAACATCATTCCACGTTGTAGCAGGAAATTCTCGAAGGCTCTCCTTGAGTCTCCTCGTGGCCTCTGAGCTTTTTTCATTCAAATTACTTGTGAAGGCTATAGCTGCCCAGTTGTCAGGTACACGTGGTAAAGTCATTCTTTCACGTTGAAATCTATCCACGAAATCACGAAGTAGTTCTGAATCTCCTTGCTTGATTTTGAAGATATCTTCCATTCTCTTCTCTACCTTTTGAGCTCCCGAATGTGCTTTGATGAAAGAATCTGCAAGCTCAGCAAAAGAGTTTATAGAATTTTCGGGTAAGAGAGAATACAAGGTTAGCGCCTCTTTGGTGAGTGTTTCCCCAAACTTTTTGACTAATACTGATTCGATCTCCTGTTTGGTCAAATCATTGCCCTTTATGCCAGTTGTGAATGTCGTTACGTGATCTCGTGGGTCAGTTGTTCCATCATACTTTGGAACATCAGGCATCTTAAACCTTTTTGGAATTGGAAGGGGAGCAACACTTGGCTTCCAAGGTTGTTGTAAATATTTGTCCATATCCACTCCTTTGATTACAGGTGGAACTCCGGGAATTTGCTCTATGCGGTCATTTTGTTCCTTGAGCTGTCTCTGCAGGGTTAGCACTAAATTTTGCAAATGAGAATTAGTTGAATTACCTGGTTCTCCCTCTTGTGATTCACTAGGGGTTCCTCCATTTCCTGAGTTAACAAGCCAGAACGAGGGTTTTCCAATGTGTTGTTATTGGGTGTAGGTGTAGGCGGTGCAGTAGGTAACTGACTAACTAGAGTCTGAACAGCTTTGTTGACATGTGCAGCAATTGCTTTTTGTAAGGCCTCATCTACCCCTTCAAAATTCTCAGATTGCTCTTGTGCACCAGCATGAGATTCAGGAGTGCCTTCACGAGATTGCCATGGTGAACCACGTGGAGAAGGAAACGAGTGAACGTTTTGTAAATCTCCCTGATCTTGCTGGTTTTGATTTACCTGATTTCCTAGAGTGTTATTATTATTGTTTGCCATAGTAAATGAAAATAGATTATCAGATTCCCGGCAACGGAACCAATTTGTTTAACCAAAAAATAGGTTTTTCGTCAAAGCTAAAAATTAAGAAGAACACGAGTTACTGATAATCGGAAAAGAATATAAAGAAAAGACTTTTGAGAATAAGATAATAGGAAAGCAAGTAAATCAAGTGTATTCCAATAATTCTTTCTGTCGTATAATTGTTGGTTCTTTCCCCTTTTATAGCTTTTTTGAGACTAGGAGCCTTGCCTTAAGCTATAATGAGGCAATAATGAGTAATGAATGTCATTTAATAATATGTTACACAATCAGATATTAAACAAATATTCTCTAACGTTTTTAGTATTTAATACGCATTAAATACTGTATCTGGTCTCTCATAGACTACCAGGTTCATTCCTTTACTTCCCTTTGATCTTTGTGCTTTAAATGTCTTGAATAGGTGCGGGCTCTGTATCTTCTGAGTAATTGCCCGTGCCTCTTCCACAACCTTTGCTCGCATCTGTTATTGCTCGTGTCTCTTAGCTAACTTTGTTCCTTTGACTATTTGACTGATCCACGTGTCACAACACGTCATCTCTAATATGTAAATTCGATTTTTTCTAATACAATAACAAGGACAAATATAAGATAATTTGCTAACGGCAATGACACAATGAATAAACCGAAAGTCAAACAGAGGTTAATGCTGCTCCAATTCAAATAGCACAAAAACAAATTTGGATCTTTTCTCTTGTAGAAGGTGTGATTAGAGATATAACTTAGTCTCTAAATTGTGGATTCTCCTCTAGTAATGGTTACATGTACCTAATATTCCTAAGTTGGAGACCGCTGCTGGCAGCTAGGCTAGTTTTGTTGCCAACAGAACAGGCTAGCTAGACATGTAACCCCTTATTCAAGGAAACTGGACTTGCAATCCTAAATATATTAGGCAACCCCTATTATTGCTTTTGATCTTGTTCTCTCGACAATTTTCTAAGAGGCAAGCTAAGCCACCCCCTTTTGGACTTTGGACTATTGATATATGCTTGAAGATATATAAAAGAAAAAAGGCAGTATCTAATTATTGTAGAACAATATAGTTTTATGGGATTTTTACATACCTATACACTATTGGAAATTTTATTACGAAAAATGTTCATGTTTTGGTATTTACCCGACCTAAACATGACATTTTAGTTACAAAATATATACAATCCACATATATATACAACTAATTATATATTATACAATGTATCTACAATTTTCATACATTATTTCTACCCAGTTATATACAACTACAATATCATACAACTTAAATATAATTTTTATACAATATTGTTCAACTTTCATACAATATTTTGAATAAAAATATATATATAAACAACAGAATATAATTTTTCTACAATTTCGTAAGTATAACTATAATGTATGTCATGTCGTCTTCTTCTTCTTCTTCTTCTTCGAGTTTCAATCTGAAATTCAGCCAAAATCAAGTCTAATTTTCACCAAAACACCCTGAAAATTAAGATATAAAATCCAAATCATATTCTCAATTGTTTGCAACAACACTCAATCCAAACAAATAATATTTTTTGAAAATCCAAATTCAAATTCAAAGCTTCAAAGCTTTTTAATGGCTGTCAATGGTGGAATTACTGCTCTCTTTTCCTTTGCTCTATATTACTGAAATTAGAGATTGAGAGAGAGAGAGAGAGAGAGAGAGAGCATGAGGGAGAGAGAATACGGATGAGAAATAATTGATTCATAATATAAGGGGATACTCAATTAATTCCTAAAGTGTATATAATTGATAAATTTATATATAGAAGGTAATTAAATTAAAACTTGAGTAGGGAGGGTAATAAAGTTTCCAATAGTATGTAGATATATAAAAATTCCTAGTTTTATTTGGTCATGTTCTCTGGAACCATAGCAAATTCACTTTTCTAACTGGAAATCTCTTTTGGAATTTGTACAATTAATATATTCTTGAAGATGAAAAAAATCGGTACTTGATGTTGAAGTTGAAAAGAAATTAAAATTGTATTCGGATATGTATTTTACATTTAAGAAAAATTAAAATTTTGCGAGATAAAAGTATTATTTCAGTGAAAATACTGTTTAAATAAGTTTTTAAACCTCCAACTTTCTTTTTCAAGTTAAATTTTGAATTAATAATAATGAACAAAATTATAAATAAACGTTAAGTACGTTAGCAATAGTGTACACACAAAGGCCGACTTAATGATTATCCAAGACCAATCATCGTCTTTCTTTTCGTTTTCTTCGGGATTGGGCGGGGTGGGGGTGGGGTGGGCGGGGGGGGGGGGGGGGAGATTTGGTCAAGAACATGTGTACATGAACTCATGTGATTTGATATTTGATTTATTTGTAGATTTTCACGTCAAGTTCATTGACAGCTAGCTTAAGTTCGTTTGCCTTAATGAAAGAGTCCTACCAATTATTTTCTATCTCAGCATCTATTCATCAAAATTCTACTTACCAAATAGACTAGATTATTTTCTTTTATGATTTGTATTAATTAATTATTGTAATCGATAGAATACACAATTGATGCTTCTTTCTTAAAGTTGATATAAAAGGTAAAGAGAAAGAGCTATCGAGATAGGGGTTGTAGGAAATTTTAACATTTCAAGATCAAATGGAAGATTAACAAAAGTAATTTGGTGTATGAAATATTGTGTTTTCACGTAGGATTCAGAGATGGGTCATACCAAAAAAGATATACTAATATTGATTGTAGGCAATCTACCTTAACGTGAGGATAAGTAGCTGATTTCATAATTCAAACACATGACTTATAGGTCTACACAAACAAAAATCATCTTCTTGGGTCTATCGGAAACAACCTTTTTATTCCTCCGGAGCAGGATAAGATCTCTGTGTACCCTACTTTCTCAGGCCCCACTTGTGAGATTTTACTGGGTTGATGTTGTTATTGTTGTAAGCAAAGTTAAGATATATGTGATTACAAATGTTCATAGAAACATCTTAAACTGAGCGAACTTATCTGATTTTCCTAAAACGAAAGAGAAAGAGCATATATACTTAAGATCTAAATCCATGGCTTTAGCAGAAATTGTTTTCTCTCTCTTTTGTTGCGCTTTCTCTTCTTCAGAAGAAATAAAAAAAATATTGCTAGAAAAAAGAAAGACATCTTTTTTTAATTTGGTACTCCGGCCCTTTTATTTCCCAAGAGGAAACTTAATTTATTTTATTTTAATGTTGGTTGTCTTCTCACGAACTAACCTTTTGACAATTATTTTAAATAATGGGCATCCACTCCATATGTATATCTTTTTCCACCAACACGGTTCATATAACCTTTCAATAATATATCACTAATTGAAATATATGAAAAAAGAAGAAAAAGAATAAAAGCAGATAACTTCTAAGTTCCAAGATTTTTATATGGACAAATAAAAAATACTTTCAAAGAGAAAAGTAGACTAACTTAGTAGTCAATTATGGCCAACTTAAAAAACGAGACATCGACTCCTCTTAAATCTTGAAGAAAAAATCATACTTGTATAGTTGTATGTTTGTTTTCCATTATGGGGACAAAATATATATAAATAGTTAGGTAAAACATAGCATATCTTACTAGTCAAATTGGCTCGTGTGTTCGTGACAGCTCTTCAAATATATTGCTCCTTGTTTGGTCAACTCCATGCCAATTTATACTTTCTACTCAATCATCTCGTTTAGTTTTGATCTTGAAAAATATTTTTTTAATGATTTTTTTTAATTATAAGTATACAAAAAAGTTGTCTTTCAATCAGTTTCAAAAGAGTAATTACACAAAATACCCATTGAACTTAAACTAATTATCCTTCTCTGTCCATCTGAAAACTAGTAATTACAATATATACCTATCCAATTAAAACTAATTAGCCAACCCATCTATGCATTCCAGTTTTCTTGCCCATTTGGCTTAACCTAGCTTAATTTGGCTTGAATTGATTGGACTCTCAGTTTTAGTAGCTTAGTGACTTTATTTGGTTGTAAAGGATGGGCGTTAAAGGAAAAATGGGTAGGAGAAAAATTTTATGAATAGAGACGGATAAATAGTTTATAGTGGATGGGTATTTGCAAAAGATCCCCTTTTCAAACTATATTTTTGAAAAATTCTGGATTTTATTGTGTTATGAATTTGGCCACGGTGATGGACCCATTTGAGAACTTGTCATATTATATTTTGGACCCTGATTAAAAGAAACGTGTATATTGTGGGAAGATGACTTTATATATCACCAACCAAAAAGGTTTGTGGTGGAGTGGTAATTACCCCTTCATCCTTAACATGAGGTTTTGGGTTCGAGTCCTAGATATGGAGCCGCCTTTGTTAGGAGCACTTTAGTCGAGCTCCAATGTGGGACTCCCCAGTACGGATTGGATTTAGTCGAGCTCCAATACAATTACCGAACACGAGTAGGAAAAAAAAAGACTATATATCCAAGAGGAGTGTATAGGATAAAATACGATATGACACGTGGTCACCTAAAGGAAGGACACTTGGAACCCACTAAAGGAAGGACATGTGGGACCCAAGATGAAGATGGTCACAGGACGCAGCTATTTCGCTTATCCCCGAAAGGAATAATGATCATTAAGGTGCATTAAATGTTCTGCGTCCGGTAGCATTTAATACGGAATATTCTGCAGCATTAAGGGCGACGGCCCATTACAAGAAATTTGGCAATTATGTTCACAGTTACATCTTCATCAATGACTCTCATAATTGACATTAAAGGAGGGCATGATTCTAGGACCTCCTTTCCTAGAAACAGCTATAAATAGAGAGCTCAGTTATTATTGTAAAGGACACGAATTTTCTGGCAAACTTATACTACATTCTATACAAGCTTAATATAATTTTACTTTCTTAGTTTTTGATTTTATCATCGCTGTGCGCGGAAACCCTATTCCCGGATTCGTCAACTCTACTGTTTCATCTACATTTTAAGGCTAAGTATTGTATATTTCTTCAGTTATTTTTTTATTTCAGGATCGAATTAGTTCACTTATCTAGAAATCAGGTATAAATTCAATTGTACCGTTTTACGGGTAAACAGTTTGGCACCACCGTGGGGCCTAGACAGCCGTGCAATTAAATTAATTATTGCCTTTTTACAACGTACTTTGATTGTTTTTTCTTAAAAAAAATCATAAGAAATGGCAGATAACGCTGTTAACAACACGCATAACCCCACGTTTAAGGAGAGCAACCTCACTTCGAGGACTCGATTAGTGACACCCGCAACGAGAGGAATGACGCCACACTGGTACATGACAGGCAGTATCCTCGAGATGTTCGGGAGATCACTCCCGATGATGCTGTTGAGGAGCATGTCATCGATGCAGTAAAGGTCCTGCAAGAACAATAGGCGATCATTCTAGGTCATCTCACGCAGCAAGACAAGGTTATGACAGAATTGAAGCAGGCGCTGTCGAGGGTTTCGAATAATGCAAACCGGCGAAATCCAAATCCTCCCGGTGTTCCCACAAACCAAATAACATAGAGGATCGGCATCAACACTCCCAGGGGTGAAGTTGGCTCCGACGGGCTGGGGGGAGCAGATCCGGTCTCAATAACGAGAATGATCCTTTCAAGAATAAACTTTTACGATTTATGAGGGAAGTAAACTCTCGCATTGACCAAATCCCGGGCGCTCCACCAGTACTGAAGGGCCCGGACTCCAATAAGTATACTCAATTGTTGTACAAGCCGAGTGCTGCACCGGAATTAATCCCGAAACGGTTTAAAATGCCTGAAGTGCCAAAGTATGACGGATCTTCAGACCCTCAAGAACATCTTACCACTTACACAACGGCTGTAAAAGGAAATGATCTAGCTCCTCACAAAATTGAATATGTGTTGTTAATGAAATTTGGAGAAACTCTCACAAGGGGAGCTTTGACATGGTATTCGCTGTTACCCGAGCATTTCATAGATTTCTTTGAAATGCTCGCGGATTCTTTCATCAAGGCCCATCGAGGCCAAAAACGTACAGGCCTGAAAGGCTGACATATTGAGAATCACGCAAGGAGAGTCCGAGTTATTAAGAGAGTGCGTTGCCCGATTCTAGAAGGAAAGAATATTGCTCCCGTCTATCCCGGATGAATGGCCAGCTGAAGCATTCACCAAAAGATTGAATCCGAGAAGTTCAGATGCTTCCCTGAAATTGAAGGAAAGCCTGCTTGAGTTTTAAGCAATGACTTGGACGGACGTCCACAACCGGTACGAGTCAAAAATAAGGACCGAAGATGATCATTTGGTTTTCCATTATCGAACAAAGGACGGGAGAAGAACAAAGAAAGTCAAAGGATGATTATGATACAGATAGACGAACTTCCAGGGGCCGGTTTTGCCCTAGAACGGACTGAAGGCCGTAGCAAAAGCTTCCGGACTGCTAACAAGTTCACCTTTGACAGAAGGACCAATCACGATCGGAACAACAGATCGTTGCAGGATAAAGAAACGGCAGGGTCACAGGATCTTTATTACCCTAGGTTATCGAAATAAATTTTCAATATCAGTATAGAGGAGTTGGTGTTAGCCATGAGAAGCATCAAAGAGGTGTCGCACCCCCCTTTTTCCCCTCTTATGAATCAGGAGATCGGGTGCATGATATTTTTTGGGCAACTCATTCCTTTTGGGAACTGGGTCTTGCATTTGAAGAGTCGCCACCTAATGATTTAAGGTGCATTAGGACACCTATAAGGGTTCATTTCTTAATCCGTTTGATAATCAGAGATTGGGTAAGGGCTTGAAATTATCCTAAGGGAAAGCTGTTAGGCACCCCTCAGGATCCACTAGTGTGGTTCCCGGCCAGACAGTTTTTTGTGAATTTGTGCAATTTAGCAAATAGACAAGTATAAGCTCAAATAGTAAAGGATTTAAATTTAAACACATAAGAGTTTGAAAGAACAATTAAAAGATGAATTTTGAAAAGGAGTTACAGTTCTACAAATACTTGAGGATATATAAAAGAAAGATGGTCCTAAGTTTAAATATAATATGGATCACATCAATGCGATACCCGGTATGACACTCCTCAAAAGAGGGGATACACGTGGTATTAGCGCACCGGTCATCATATCCATATCTACCCTTCCAACCCCGTCGAGGTATTAAAGCGCGGGTTGGTCTCGACCACTATTGCGTGCTGTTACCCGTCCCAGTTCTATCAGTCCTGGAGGAACTTAGGACTATTATTCCTAAAGGTGAAAAAGCTAAGGCGACATACAAAATACATAGGACTGCACGTTAGGGGAAACAAGTAAACAAATAAGGGGCTCATGTATACCTCCTCAATAAAAGCACATAAATAGCACGACTTAAACACAATCAGGGTCTGAATTTAAAATACCAAGGCAAGGGGAATTTTAATCGTTGAGGCAGACCAATTTATTACATAACTCAGATAAGAAGTCTGAATCAGGCCTGCCTACTGGTTGTAGCAATTACTACTTAACGAAAGCGGATTCAACTTTTTATTGTTATTATCACCTAAGGCTTGCCTAAGTGTTTGGGTGAGATCCTATGAACATGGTATCTACCGCTGATCCAGAATGTGACAAAGCAATAACAGTTATTGAACGATTTGGATCCTATAGGCATGCTTTCTAAACCGCGTTAAAGTAAAGAGTAAGGTTGTTTAAAACTGATATTGAGTCAAACTGGTTTTAAAATGGTTTCAGATCCTATAGGCAGGATATCTAGTATTGCTCATTTTAATTCCTATAGACATGATATCTGGTTGGACGTATAATGAAGCCGGCAGAATTTACTCGTAATTCCTAAAGGCATGACTTCTATAAAAGGGCACTGATTTGGAAAATACTGGACATGATGCCAGATTATAACCAGTTAGATCATAAGGACATGGTGTCAAAGTGTGGTAATGCAGAATCTAAGATAAGTCCTATAGATAGGTTTTCTAAATGCAGAGTTAAGCATGCAGAATTTAAACGAGTCCTATAGATAGGTTCTCTAAATGCTGAATTAGACATGCAAAATTTAACAAGTCCTATTGCCAGGTTTTCTAAATGCAAAGTTAAACATGCAGAAAACAAGTCCTATAAGTATGGCATCTAAGAGTGGTAATAAACATGCAGAAATTTAAACAAGTCCTATAGGCAGGTTGTCTACCCTTCTACAGCTAAACATGCATAATTACCTATCCCTTTTTCACTAACCAACCCCAACGTTTATTACAACTCATTATAGACCAAATAATGAATTACATCAGAAAAAGTGTAAAAAAAGTTACACCCAGAGGAAGCCTGATTCTTGACTTCCTTTCTGAGTTATGGAATAAACCACCTCAAATGCCATTGTTTCAAAGCCATTCTCAGACTTGAGTGTGTAAAAGTTCCCTAAGGGTCTCAAGGGGACTCCGGCCAGTGCTCACACCCAAGTTTGCATAACCAGATAGAGATGAGTGTAGTGCGGAAGGGCCAGCCCTTATGTGTCCCAGTTCAGAGGGAGCTCATGGGTCCTAAGGCAAGGCTCACATAAGAGGGGCAGAACCTAAGTCTAAGAGCATAGTGGAAGTGCAGAAGCAGAGATTTGCTTAAAACTGGGTTGAGAATAGCAAGGGGTAAGGATAGTTTGGAAAACAATAGTAGTACAACTAAAATTATACATCATCAGTAATTGCTCAAAGGGGGCAAGGGTTTGGGAATACATTGCAGGTAGCATACGATCCTAGGAGGGGTCAAATCTGGATATGCACAGCAATAAGTGATGCTGGCATGCCCATAAAATAGCCAGAGGACACAACACATAGAGGGGATATGAAGCATATGATCCAGGGAGGGTCAGGTTTGGGTCATGCACAGCAATGTCTAATGTTGTCATGCCCTCAAACCAACCAAGGAATACAAACACATAGGGGATATGGGGTTTGGGATTCATAAGTCATCATAGGTGACTGACAGAGTTCAAACATCAATTCAGAAGAGAAAAGGGAAGATTACAACATGCTTAATAATGCAACTTGATTAAAACACAAATAGAAATAGGTAAGAGTGAAGGAAATAGCAAAGAAAATATGTTGTTGTTGATGCTGGAAAGTTAATTAGAACATACCAGTAAAGAAGCAAATGTAGAAAGAAAGTAAGCAAATTTCCCACAGCCTAGCATTGGTTTTCAGCCAACTAGGTAAGGCAGCAACACAAGTAGTAACAGAGGAAAGAGAGAGAATTTTGAGTGAAGCGTGTGTTCTGAACTCAAGTGTTCATGTGTTTGAAAGAAGAGGGGTGCAAGGTATTTATAGTTTTTGAAAACGAGTGAAGGAAATGTAATAAGATACAAATATGGAAAAAATCATAGGTCAAAATCAATTACACAAGTGATTCCTTTTAATTAAGGAATCACTGTTTAACGGTAGTGACAGATTCAAAAATAAGGAAAGAAAATCAATTTGTAAGTAGACTGATTGTTGACGTAAGAGGAGTAGTAAAACCATTAAGTAAGCAATCAAGTCTCAGTACAGATATATGCTTATTTTGGGAAAGAAATCAGCAAGGTAAATATTACAGTAAAGGAAAAGAATCAATCAGCTTTGAACAGGCGAGTGAAATTAGGGTTCATAAAGAAAAGTTTTGAACTCAGTCACAAGATTGAAAATCAATCAAAGAAGGAACCTCTTCATATAAATAGAGTGAACAAACACCAGACATGCGAGGCCAAACCCATTGGCAAAAAGAAACAAGCATACAACAGTAGCATAAGGTTCAATAGATAGCAAACATTCGAAGCATAGTAATCAAGTAGGTTAAGTCACATTGAGTCAACAATGGAGAAAACAAAGTATGAGAAACATGCAAAGGTCTCATAGTAGCAGACGAGAGAATCTTTTGAAAAGTTAGGGTTTCAAGCATAGTCGATTTTTAAAGATAATAAAAATCAGATAAGTCACAAAGAGAGTCTGAAACAAGAACTTTTGAGTCGAGTGTTCAGACAACAATTTCAGACCCAAAGACCTAGGGTTTTCAATAACAAACGAGTTCCAAAAGATGGTAAACAGACAAGTCAAGCAAGAATTAAACAAACAAGCACACATCTTAAACATGTCAAAAATCAGAGAAGAGATTTTGAAATAACTTAACAGGAAAACCTTAATCGGAAAAGATAAAGAGTCGTTCTTGAAAGCAAAAATTGAAGAAACTTCGAGAAGATGCTTAAAAGTTCAAGGTAAACACAGATCTAAGGTAGATCTGAAAGCAAAAGATCTTAGAGATTATGGTTTCAGAAAAACCCAGAAAAGGCGAGAAAGGCCCTGAAATTTACCGATCTAACCAGGAGAGTCAAGAATCTGACTCGAGCGGCCGTGGCTGGCCGGAGAAAGGTCAAGGATGACCGGAGAAGAGCCATGAAATGAAATTGAACAAGGACTGGACCAGACTCTTTCAAGGTCTAGCCTTGAAACCATAAGAACAAACACATAGAGGCCATGGAAGGCTGGTACAGGTCTCAAATGACCACGGAGGGCCATGGATTAGGTAGATATCGAGGTGGGGTGAGGGGGCGGCGGCTAGGGTTCATGAGAGTTTCAGAGAGAATTTGAGAGAGAAGAGGAGTTCAAGGGCGGTGGATTGTATCAAATGATAGGGTTTTGGGGGTCGTTTGGGATTAATTAAGGAAAGAGCAGCCGGTGGTCGTTGATCTAAATGATCAACGGCTGAGATTTAAAGGGTTAGGTGGGGATTCGGGTATGGGTCGGTTTAATTTGAAATTGGGTCGGGGTAAATTGGGTTTAAATTGGGGTAGAATTCAGGCTACAATTGAAATGAAATCTGGCTAGATTTTAAATAGCCATTTTCCCCATTTATTTTATAAAAAATAGTAAATTAGTTCCTGGAAATAAATTAAAAGTACTAAAATGATTTATAACATATAATTATCAATTTAAAATACTGGAATTAATTTTTATAAATATAAACACAATTAAATCTTAAAAGAGGCTAATATTGCAATTATATACAATTTAGCTTTAAAAATATTAATTAAATTTGTAAAAAAAAAATACAAAAATTATCTTAGCTATATTGTAGTATAAATATGAGAATACAATAAATGAATCACCAAAATTATAATTTTGGGAATTATTATTGGGTTTTTTATGAATAAAATAGGGAAATAAATTGGTTTAAAAATCCTTAAAAATTAAGGAAAAATAATAAAATATTTGAACATACTTATATATGCATACAGATGATATTTTGAAGGTATTTTGCATATTATAAAATATATAGGAAAAAATTGTGTATCAACAACAGCCCTTCTACACCCAAGAAGGATGAAAGAGTTGTCGGGTAAAGATATGATGGCCAATTTTGACCGAGCGAAACGGTTCGAAGAGGTTTAGGCCATGCCTTGGCTTCTGAGCTACCTACATATCCCTGGTTTTACATAAATCAGGCCATATGTAGTTTGGGATCCGTCGGCGGAGCATGCCAATGGAGACATTTTGAGAATGGACGCAATATCTAGGACGAGTGAGTGGTATGTTTATGGGAAGGGTTAAGATATGGCTGCGGGAACTAGAGCGGGCTTGCTCCTGCCGGAATGTCCGTTGCTCGCCGGTGTACCTGCAATTAGAAATAATACAAGCATATACTGTGCATAAATTTAAACATGATGCAAGTTCCGGTCGGACCATTAATGTTGTCTTTGGACGGTTAGAATGACGTCCTTAGACCATGATATCCTGGGCCATGAAGTGTGCAATAAAGGATTCACAGGCCATGAAATGTTGCTTTCGGGCTATGAGGATGGTGCCTCCGAACCATGATGCCTTTGAATAATGATATGCAAAAAATTAGAAGGGATCCTCAGGCCATGACATGGTGTTCTCGGGCTATGAAAATGGTGCCTCCGAATGATGACACCTTTGAATAATTTGGCGATCTTTCAACCTATGAAATGCAATATGTGGCGATTTTTCAGCCCATGAGATGCAGTATGTGGCGATCTTTCAGCTATGCAATGCAGATGAGGCGATCTTTCAGCCCATGAGATGCAGTATGTAGCGATCTTTTAGCCATGCAGATGCAGTATGTGGCGATCTTTCAGACATGTAATGCAGTATGTGGCGATCTTTCAGCTATGCAATGTAGTATGTGGCGATCTTTCAGCCATGCAATGCAATAGGTGGCGATCTTTCAGTCATCTAGATGTAGATGAGGCGATCTTTCAGCCCATGAGAAGCAGTATGAGGTAAAGTTTAACCTCGGAAGGCAGAATAGCAGCCTTACGCAATGCAAAAATGCAGATGGAGACAACGTTTAGTCTCGGAAGGCAGAATAGCAGCCTTATGCAATGCAGAAATGCAGATGGAGACAACATTTAGTCTCGGAAGGTAGAATGGTAGCCTTATGCAATGCAGATGGAGACAGCGTTTAGTCTTGGAAGGCAGAATCGTAGCCTTATGCAATGTAGAAAATGCAGATGAAGACAGCGTTTAGTCTCGGAAGGGAGAATTGTAGCCTTATGCAATACAGAAAATGCATATGGAGATAGCATTTAGTCTTAGAAGGCAGAATGATAGCCTTATGCAATGCAGAAATGCAGATGGAGATAGTGTTTAGTCTCGGAAGGCAGAATGGTAGCCTTATGCAAGAAATAAAATGGCAAATGGTAATAGTGCTCCCTTAGCTGATAGCAGATTGCGATATTGTGATTGTTGGGGACCTTATGACACACGCAATGTCACTGGTGTGTGTGGATAGAAAATGTGGGTAAGTGCAACGGTTCTAAGAATTGTATTCCTGAATAATGTTTGTCCCACGGGTGTATAGTATGTTTGATGATTCCGCAATCCAGGTGTCTACATCTAAAGAAAATTGTAAGTTTTTAAAGGGGGAGGTTAGTTCGTATCACCGCTGGCTTTGCTTGACCTGCTTGGCTCCAATCTGGTGATATTGTATGTATTATCGGGGTAGCGTTGCTAAACAAAGCAATTTCAGTAATATGCATGATTTTGTAAAAATATGATATAATAATTTTTTAGATGGACCGACGACTGTGACGTGGTTTGGGACATTGCAACCTCTCTTGCTACGGTCTCCATCAAAATTCTACCCCAGTTTAATGGGTTGATGCTTCTGGCTGTTGCTTGCGACGATTGGCTGAAATTACTTCGAAATTTTGAGGGTCCTCCTCAAAATTCTGCCCCAATTTCCAATTGCGGGGGAAATGAGAATTTTATTGAATTGTGACCGAACCCATAGGGCTGCCTACGTATCCCCTCTTAAACGGGAATCAGGTCGGGCGTAGTTCAAACTACATCATATACAGAAAGCATAAAGATTACACATAGTAACGTTTGACTGCATCTGAATTGATCGGCTTTGGCCAGACTTCTCCGTCCATTTCTGCAAGTATGAGGGCTCCTCCTGTTAGAACCCGATAGACCATATATGGACCCTGCCAGCTGGGAGAGAACTTCCCATTGGCTTCATCTTGATGCGGAAAAATTTTCTTTAACACCAGCTACCTCGGTGTGAACTGTCTCGGCTTGACTCTTTTGTTGAAGGCTCTGGACATTCTGTTCTGATAGAGTTGACCATGGCAAACTGCATTCATTCACTTTCCGTCTATAGGGGCTAATTGCTCATAATGACTTTTCACCCACTCTGCGTTGTCGAGCTCAAATTCCTGTATGATCCTTAGGGAAAGAATTTCTACCTCAGCGGGAATGACTGCCTCTGTACCATAAACCAGCATATAGGAGGTTTCCCCGGTTGATGTGTGGACTGTGGTGCGATACCCCAATAGAGCAAAATGATAACTTCTCATGCCATTGTTTATGCTTCTCTATCATTTTCCTCAATATCTGCTTGATATTCTTATTGGCGGCTTCTACAGCTCCATTCATTTGAGGCCTGTAAGCTGTGGAATTTTTGTATCTGATTTTGAAAGACTCACACATAGCTTTCATCAAGTCACTGCTGAGATTGGATCCATTATCATTAATGATCGACTCTGGAATCCCGAATCAACAAACAATGCAGTTGCGGACAAAGTCTGCCACGACTTTCTTAGTTACTGCTTTGTAAGATACTGCTTCGACCCATTTGGTGAAATAGTCTATGGCTCCCAGGATAAACCTGTGTCCGTTGGAAGCGGCAGGCTCGATTAGTCCAATAACATCCATTCCCTAAGCGACGAACAACCATGGTGAGCTTGTTGCATTAAGCTCGTTTGGAGGTACCTTTATCATGTCTGCATGTATCTGACAGCGCTGGCATTTTCGGACATGCTGGATGCAATCCGTTTCCATAATCATCCAAAAGTAACCGGCTCGGAGTATCTTCTTTTCTAAGACAAAACCGTTCATATGTGGACCGCAGGTCCCAGCATGAATTTCCTCTAGTAGCCTGGATGTTTCATTTGCATCGACACACCTTAGTAATCCCAAATCAGGAGTCCTCCTATACAGGATTCCTCTGCTATGAAAGAAGTTGTTGAAAAATCTCCGTAGTGTGCGTTTCTGAGTAGGATTTGCAAGATCTAGGTATTCTCCTTTTGCCAAATATTCTTTGATATCATGAAACCAAGGCTTTCTGTCTGTTTCTTCTTCAACGTGGGCACAGTAAGCCGACTGATCATGGATCTTTACTAGAATGGGATCAATGAAATTTTTGTCTGGATGATGTATCATAGACGACAGGGTAGCCAATGCATTGGCAAACTCATTCTGGACCCTGGGAACATGCTGGAACTCCGTCCTCGCGAACCTCTTTCTTAATTCCTGTACATGATGCAAATACGGGAGTATCTTGGAGTTCTTGGTTGCTCATTCTTCTCGTACCTGATGTATAAGTAAGTCTGAATCTCCAATCACTAGAAACTCTTGAATGTTCATATCAATGGCCATTTTATGACCTAAAATGCAAGCTTCATATTTAGCCATGTTGTTGGTGCACGGGAACCTGAGTTTGGCAGATACCGGATAATGCTGACCAGTTTCTGATACTAGGACTGCTCCTATGCCAACTCCTTTGAAGTTTGCCGCTCCATCAAAAAACATTCTCCAACCGTCATAGGATTCTGCAATGTCTTCTCCTATGAAGGATACCTCTTCGTCAGGAAAATACATTTTGAGGGGTTCGTATTCTCCATCCACGGGATTCTCGGCAAGGTGGTCTGCTAGTGCCTGTCCCTTGATTGCCTTCTGAGTCACGTAGACAATGTCAAATTCACTCAACAGGATTTTCCACTTGGTTAGCTTGCCAGTGGGAATGGGCTTTTGGAAGATGTACTTCAAAGGATACATCCTTGATATAAGATATATGGTATAGGCACAGAAGTAATGTCTCAACTTCTGGGCTACCCAGGTCAAAGCACAATAGGTGAGATCTAACAGAGAATACCTCCCGGGACTCGTACAGTCATTATGTATAAGTAATAGTAATGATGTATAAGTAATAGTAATGATGTAATCAAGATAAGTAATAGTAATGATGTATAAGTAATGATGTAATCAAGATAAGTAATAGTAATGATGTATAGTAATTATGCATGTCACAGTCATTGATTCATCAAGATAAGTAATAGTAATGATGTATAAGTAAAGTAATGAGAGAACAATAATAATGTGTATTGATTCATAAGAAAAGTCAAAATGCTTTGATAAATTGCATAATCATTTTGAACATTAGAGATCTTATTGCGGGAATTAAAATGCGAAAGGAAAATCATTTAGTAAATAAAAATAGTGCATGATGCTTGTTTTAGCCCTGCTACCCTGAGGCTCGTCGGGCTCTGGTTGTCCTGATGGTCCAGTTATTAAGGCATGCCCCTCTACTTACGGCCTATATGGAAGGGCCTTCCTCCCCCTCCTCCTCGAGAACAACACAGTAGTCCATATCATTGTCTTTTAGGAACAAGTTCTTCATCGATGCCAGTGCTTCTTCTTTGTCTGACCTATAAGTAATGTCAGCCGGTTGGAAGGTCTGCTCCAGATGTGGTATTGGCTGCTCTAGTGGATAGTAAGGACCGCGCCATGGTGGTGACCAGTTGTTGAATTCTTCCCATGTGTACTCATATCCCAGACCGAAAGTAGTGCCATGTTTCTTGAGCTTTATGGGCTTAGCAATTCCTTAGAGGTTCTTGCCGAGACCCTTGCCAGGTTCGTACCCACTCCAATTCAGCATAATCTCAATTTTGTTATCCCACCATTTGTTCTTGTCAACAGCATTTACCTGTTCAATGTGATGATAAGTCTCTCCACCCAGCTTCCTTGTTTCTTCAATAGCCGGAATGGTCTGATGATTGTATATAGGGTTGCTTCCGTCACCGTGAATGATCACCGCTTGGTGATTCCATTCGAATTTTACTGCCTGATGTAGTATTGATGGCATGGCCCTAGCAGCTTAAATTTATGGCCGTCCCAACAACAGATTATAAGATGCTGGCACATCTATCACCTGGAAAACAACATCGAACCAGGTTGGCCCCATTTGCAAGCATAGACTAATCTTCCCAATGGTGGACCTTTGGGAACCGTCGAAGGCTTTCACGTTGATGGCTTTGTCCTTTATCTCGTGCAGTCCTTTACCCAATTTATTAAGTGTTACCAGCGGACAAATGTTGAGACTGGAATCCCCGTCAATCAGGATCCTAGTGATGAAATAGTCCTCGCATTGCACGGTGATGTGCAGTGCCTTGTTGTGCCCCAGCCCCTCGGGCGGTAGCTCATCCTCATGAAAAGTGATCTTATGGCTATCCAACACCTGTCCTGCCATGTTAGCCATTTATCCGCCAGTAATGTTGCTTGGTACGTATGCTTCACTTAGCACCTTCAACAGAGCATTCTTGTGTGCCTCAGAATTTTGTAGCAAAGCAAGAATGGAGATTTGCGCCGGTGTTTTGTTCAACTGGTCGATGACTGAGTATTCCTTGGCCTGTATCTTTGTCCAAAGATCGTCTGGACCTGTCTCAATGATGGGTGGCCAGTTGGAGTTCTGCTTGCTTGACTCAGCTAGATGTTCCGGGGTATAGACTCTACCAGTTCGTGTCATACCCTATGCCACAATAGTTACTTCAAACCTAACCTTGCCTTTCCTCCTTGCCTTGGCTATATAGTCCCAAGGTACAACCTTTGTGTGGAATGGTGTCATGGTCGACATCGCCACTAGGATCGGCGTGGCTATCTTTACTCCGAACGGAGCATGTTGATAACTAGGGATTTTGACGTGTTTCATGCTCCTTCTTGCTTATGCTTTGGTTATAAATTCGTACAAAATATTCCCAAAAGGCTCATAAGTTGTGCTTGATTTCAGGTTTGATCAACAAAGTGACGAGATATCAAAGATCGGCTCAAAAGGAGTGAAACTTGCACAATTACCAAAGACAAGACAACTCAGGACAAACAGGCCTAGTGCGGCCGCACTACACTTTGTGCGGTCCACACTAGGGGGATTCAGAGACCTGGAATTAAAGACATCAAAGCAGTGCGGCCGCAATACATATTGTGCGGTCCGCACTGAAGACACCGCGGCCGTACCACCATTTCATGCAGTCCGCGGAAGCAATGTTCACAGAGATGTCAAGTGCCAGGGTTCAAGCCTGTGCGGTCTGCAGTCCATTCTGTGCGGACCGCACTAGATGCCTCCGCGGCCGCAGTCCATTATGTGCGGTCCGCGGAGCCTGGTTTCAGAGAGTTGAATTTGCAGAGTCAAGAGCCTAGTGTGGCCGCACACCATTTTCTGCGGTCCGCACTGACCCCGTAGGGGCATTTTTGTCCAGTTTTTCCAGCTTAGTATAAATAGAACATTTTTCCATTTTTAGGGCATCAAATATTATCAGACCTTAGCTGCACTCGTGAGAAGACTTTTCCTAGCCATTTTGGGCACTTTTACGTAGTTTTAATCATTGAATCTTTGTATTTACTTTAGCAATTAATTAATATGTCTTTCTTTTCATATATTCCTCCAATTTTCTCTTCAAGCATGAGTAGATAGACCCATTAGTTAGAGTTGTGGCTCAACCCTAGTGTGGGTAATTGATAGTGTTGTGATTTAGGGCTAGATTGACTATGGGTGTTTGTTATTTGGGTCAATTTTATGGTTTAATTTATGAATTAGTGGTTGCAAACACTAGTTTGTGCTAAGTTGACTTAGACTCTTCTTGCGAAAAAGAGCCTAAGTCTCCAAAATTGACTCAACGAGGAAATGGGATGGGCTCAAGAGAATTGATAGTCCCAATTAAAGGGTTAAACCTCGAGAGAGTAATACCCGACTTTAACCCTAGTTGTTTGAGCAAATATGCATACCCAATTGGTCTTGAGAAAGTCAATTGGGTAAAATTATTCTTTCTACCGAGAGGTGTGAGAGTGGGTATTATTGAGCAACGGTTATAACATATTCCCCAATCATGTCAATCGTGTCTTAGATGCAGTTACCCGTCAATTGGCCACCTAGGTAAAAGTCACTACCCTAGTGCCTTTTAGAATATTTGAACAACTTGTAGCAATTTGCTCTTAGCTAATCTAGTTGCAATTATAATTTATAGTTTGATAATAGTAGAATTATAAAAGAAAACCCAAGAATGAATAGAAGTGATATTTAGAACAATTACGCAATTCCAACCCAAATAGACATCGACTCCAATTCTAGCTCTCTGTGAAAATCGATCCCGACCCAAAATCGGGTAAAAGCTATTGCGACCCTTTCTGGCTACTTATTAGTGGTGCAGAGTTGGCTGTGATCACTTTTTGGCGCTGTTGCCGGGGAGCTAACGGTTTTGGCTATATATTTAGTTAGTTTTATGTATTGTTCTTCTTTCCTTCTTTGTTACTAATTTTGTTTGTGTCGATCACTCAGGTACCAATGGCTCACAATGTTAATGACCCTCTTGAAAACGTGATTGCAGGGAGGAGGTAGATGATCTTGAACAAGATGAGGTGCCTATTTTACCTCAAGCTCAACGTAAAGGCCGTCAGGCCAATGCAAATGACAACAACAATATTCCAGACCTCCTCTGCCACCTCCAAGAGTGGCTCCAAGAGTCCTTCCGAATCAAGGTTATATGAGTGCCATTGTCCCTCCCTGAATCCGGGCGGGGAATTTTCAAATAACAAACGTCATGTTGACCTTGCTCGAGAAACGGCGGTATTTTACGGGTGCCTCCAATTAAAATGCCTACAAGCATCTAAAGGGGTTAGTAGATACATATTGGGGAAGCAAGAAGACGAATGTGTCTAAGGATAAGCTTACATTGAGGCTTTTCCCGTTCTCACTTCGGGGAAAGGCATTAGATTGGCTAGAGAGGCTCCCCAATCATTCCATCACAACTTAGGATGAATTGGCGGACAAGTTTATTGCCAAATTCTTCTCACTCGGGCATATGGTGGCACTTCGAGATGAGATATTGACCTTCAAGCAAGAGCCAATGGAACCTTTGCATGAGATATGGGAGCGGTTTAGAACAATGGTGAAAGAATGCCCAAACAACGATATGACCAAGGCGATGATTCAACAAACCTTCTATCGGGGAATCAACACCACGAATCAATGCATTGTGAACCAATTGGCTGGGGGCAACTTTATGAAGCTTCCTTACATTGAGGCTTGTGAGATCTTGGACGAAAGGGCCGACACTTCTTCGGCATGGCAAAGTAGAGCGAATGTGACCCAAGGTGACCCCACGGTCATCCATTTGCACATGGAAATGCATGATCACAGTCAAGCTATTGCCGAGCTTACTACTACTATGAACCAATTGGCGAAGGCGCAATTGCAACAAGTCCAAAATCCTCGCCAAGTCAATGCCATAGAAGGTGTTAATATGCTTAAGAGAAGGCAAATAGGGCAACAATCTCAAGGGAATTTTGAACATTATGACAACAATGATGGTGGTTTTTCAAATGAGTGTTATGATGACCAAAGTGAAGAGGTTCAATATGTTAACAACTATCAAGGCAATAGAGGCAACTCTTCGAACCAACAATGGCGGCTCCAAGGAAATTGGGGCAATCAACAAGGTGGTGGTATTTGGAACAACAACAACCAAAGCGGTAATTGGGGGAACAACAATTCGGGCAACCAAGGGAATTGGAATGGGAATAACAACAACAATTGGAACAACAATGGTCAAGGCGAGTGGAACAACAATGGAAACCAAGGCAACCGGGGGCAAGGCTTTCAAAGGCCCCCGATGTACCAACAACTGAACAATCCACCTCCGTTTCAATCTCAAGGGTCTAGTTCTTTGGGCAATGACATAGGTAGAATCGAGATTATGTTCGAGCAAATGATGAAGAAGAACCAAGAATCCGATGCTCAATTGGCTTCCCACAATACCTCTATCTGAAACTTGTAGGTGCAACTAGGCCAAATCTCTCAATCTTTGAACACTCGCCCAAAGGGTGCTCTACCAAGTGATACGGTAGTGAACCCGAAGGGTGGGAACAATCATGTGATGGCGGTTACAACAAGAAGTGGGAAAGGCGGTGATGTGAATGCCTCAAGAGAAAAGCAAGTTGTGGTTGATGATGTTGAGTTGCGGGATGATGATGTACCTTTGGTAGTTGAAGATGTGGTTGACAATGCTGTAAAAAATGATGTGAGGATTGATATTGATAAGGCCAAGGTGGAAACTCAAAATGCCGTGAACCTGTCTAGGGAACACGTGATTGACATGCCCGAGCCGGTGGTGCCCAAAGCCAAGGCACCTTTGCCGAGGCCACCTCCGCTTTATCCTCAATGGTTAGCAAAGCAAAAGAGTGATAACCAATTCAAAAAGTTTATTGATATGATGAAAAGCCTTACAATCAATGTGCCTTTGGTGGAGGCACTTGAGCAAATGCCAGGAAATGCCAAGTTTATGAAGGATTTGGTGACAAAGAAACGGTCGATGGAGTGTGAAACAATTAAAATGACTCATCAAGTTAGTGCTATCGTGCATTCTATGGCCCAAAACTTGAAGATCCCGGAGCTTTTGCTATCCCCTGCACTATCGGAAGTGCGGATTTTGCCAAGGCCCTTTGTGATTTGGGGGCTAGCATAAATTTGATGCCGTACTCGATCTTCAAGAACTTGGGAATTGGACAACCTAGGCCAACTTCAATGAGACTTCAAATGGCGGATCGATCGATAAAGTGACCTTTGGGCAAAATTGATGACGTGCTTGTCCAGGTGGAAAAATTCATATTGTCGGCCGACGTTATCATTTTGGATTGTGAAATGGACTTTGAAGTCCCAATTATTCTAGGGAGACCTTTCCTTGCAACGGGGAAGGCATTGGTTGATGTTGAAGTGGGTGAGCTAACTTTCCGAGTGGGGAATGAAAAGGTCATCTTCCATGTTTGAAAATCCATGAAGCAACCCAATAACACCGAGTTGTGCTCATTTGTGGACATTGTCACAACTGTGATAGTGGATGATACAAGTGCTATGATTAACGTGGAGGATCCCCTTGAGGCCGTGATTCTAAATATGGAAGTCAATGATGATGCTAGTAGAGTGGAGTGCGTGAATGCTTTACATGGTATGGGCTCATATTCTTATGAGCCTAGGAAGTTGTCTTTGGATCTTGAAAACCGGAAAACTCCACCAACAAAACCATCAATTGAGGAGCCACTGGTGTTGGAGTTGAAACCACTTCCTCCACACCTCAGGTATGAGTTCTTGGGCTCAAATTCTGCTTTACTAGTTATTCTTTCTTCTTGCCTAACTAAGATGTAGGTTGACGCCACTTTGGCGGTACTTCAAAAGCGAAAAAAGGCAATTGGTTGGACTTTGGCTGACATTCGGGGAATAAGCCCCCCAGTATGTATGCACAAAATTATCTTGGAGGATAATGCAAAGCCTTCCTTGGAGCATTAAAGAAGATTAAATGAGGCGATGCAAGAAGTGGTGAAAAAAGAGGTTATCAAGTGGTTGGACGCCGGGGTGGTCTACCCTATTTCTGACAGCTCTTGGACTTCTCCGGTGCAATGTGTACCAAAGAAGGGTGGCATGACCGTGGTGATGAATTCCCAAAATGAATTGATTCCTACAAGAACAGTCACAAGTTGGCGGGTCTGCATGAACTACAGAAAATTGAACAAAGTGACCCGCAAGGATCACTTCCTCTTGCCATTCCTTGATCAGATGTTGGACCGACTTGCTGGGCGTGCTTTTTATTGCTTCTTGGATGGGTATTCAGGCTATAACCAAATATTAATTGCTCCAGAAGACCAAGAAAAGACCACATTCACTTGTCCGTATGGCACCTTTGCTTTATCTCGCATGCCCTTTGGGTTGTGCAATGAACCGGCCACATTTCAGCGGTGTATAATGGCCATTTTCACCAACATGGTGGAAGATATCTTAGAGGTGTTCATGGATGATTTTAGTGTTGTGGGGGATTTTTTTTGATGCATGCTTGCAGAACCTTGATAGGGTGTTAGCCCGGTGTGAAGAAACGAATCTTGTTCTCAATTGGGAGAAATGCCATTTTATGGTGGAAGAAGGAATTGTACTTGGGCATAAAATTTTGAAGCATGGGATTTAGGTTGATAAAGCAAAGATAGATGTGATTTCAAGGCTCCCTTCCCCTACTACCGTCAAGGGAGTCCAAAGTTTTCTTAGGCACGCGGAATTCTAATGGAGGTTCATTAAAGATTTTTCTAAAGTAGTTAACCCCTTGCAAGTTGCTAGAGAAAGATGCTAAGTTTGTTTTTGATGAAAAGTGCATGGAGGCTTTTGAACTTCTCAAGCATAAGTTGACCACTACTCCTATCATTACCGCGCCTAATTGGAGCTTGCCCTTTGAGCTCATGTGTGATGCTAGCGATGTTGCGGTTGGAGCGGTGTTGGGTCAACGTGTGAACAAAATGTTTCATTCGGTGTACTATATGAGCAAGACAATGAATGATGCTCAATTGAACTACATAGTGACCGAGAAGGAACTTTTGGTGATTGTGTTTGCGATGGAAAAATTCCGATCGTATCTTATGGGGGCCAAAGTCATAGTGCACACCAATCATGTCGCTCTTAGGTATTTGATGACAAAGAAAGGCTCCAAGGCAAGATTGATGTGATGGGTGTTACTACTTCAAGAGTTTGATCTAGAAATTGTGGACTGGAAAGGTAGTGAGAACCAAGTGGCGGACCACTTGTCCCGTTTGGAGGAGGAGGGGAGACCTTGTGATGGCCTTGAGGTCAATGATTCATTTTCCGACAAACAACTCCTTGCGGTGTCAATGAATGATATGCGATAGTTTGCCGATGTTGCCAATCACCTTGTGACCGGAATAATCCCGTATGAGCTCTCTTCTAACCAAAGGAAGAAGCTCAAGCGGGATAGTTTGGTTTCTATTTGGATGAGCCATACTTGTTCAAGATTTGCACGGATGATGTAATCCGAAGGTGTGTCCCGGAGGAGGATCAATTGAGTATCTTGGAGGCTTGTCATTCCTCTCCTTATGGTGACCATCACGGTGGGGTGAGGACCGCCTCGAAAGTTCTTAGTTGCAGATTCTATTGGCCAACCTTGTTCAAAAATGCAGGTGATTTTGTGAAAAGGTGTGATGAATGCCAAAGAGCGGGTGGAATTTCAAAAAGGGATGAGATGCCTCTCAATACCATTCTTGAAGTGGATATCTTTGATGTTTGGGGCATCGATTTCATGGGTCCATTTGTTAGCTCTTGTGGGAATACTTACATTGTTATGGCAGTTGACTATGTCTCAAAATGGGTTGAAGCCGTGGCTTTGCCTAACAATGAAGCCCGGAGTGTTGTTGCATTTCTTAAGAAGAGCATTTTCACAAGGTTTGGCACTCCTCGTGCGATTATCAGTGATGGGGGGTCTCACTTTTGCAATAAAGTTTTCGACACGTTGCTTTCCAAGTATGGTATCAATCATAAGGTTTCGACCCCTTATCATCCTCAAACTAGTGGTCAAGTGGAAGTCTCCAACAAGGAAATAAAGAGTATCTTGTCGAAGACGGTCAATGCTAATATGACAGATTGGTCGAAAAAGTTGAATGACGCTCTATGGGCTTATCGGACAGCTTACAAGACTCCGATTGGTATGTCTTCGTATCGGTTGGTGTTTGGGAAAGCTTTCCATATTCCGGTCGTTTTAGAGCACAAGGCCATGTGGACTTTGAGGAAGTTGAATTTACAATGGGATATTGCGGCCAATCTTTATGTTGAACAACTCAATGAACTTGATGAATTTAGATTCCATGCCTACTCCAGTTCATCCTTGTATAAGGATAAGATGAAGTACCTTCATGACAAATATGCTCGTGGAAATGAGTTCAAAGTTGGTGATTTGGTTTTCTTGTTCAACTCCCGGTTACGTCTGTTTCCGGGAAAGCTTAAATCAAAATAGAGTGGACCGTTTGAAGTTGTGTTTATGACCCCTTTTGGTGCTCTTGATTTGAAAAACAAAAATGGCGAAGTCTTCAGAGTTAATGGACACAGGGTCAAGCACAATCTTGGGAAGATTGATTACATCCACGTGGTGGCGCTCCTTCATCTCAAGTGATATGGTGGTAACATGCGTCGTGTCGCGACGTTAAATCAGGCGCTTCTTGGGAGGCAACCCATGTGTTTTTCTTCTTGTTTTCTTTGATTTTCTTTGTAGTATAGGATTGATTTTTGGGCTAACTGGTTGTGAGATGTTGCAGGGATTGTGTTGATGCGGTGCAAGACATATTGAAGAACATGTTCAGTCTCTGAAGTGGCCAATGCGGCTGCACTACACTTTGTGCGGTCCGCACTGATGAAGGCCAAAATGATACCTCTATGAATTTTGCCACTGCGGCCGCACCACATTTTGTGCGGTCCGTGGTGGACCACTACGGCCGCGATTTGTTTTGTGAGGATTGCAGTGGGATACTGGGCCAAGCTTGATCATAACAGCCCAGTGCGAACCACGGTCCATTTTGTGTGGTCCGCATTGGTAGGTGAGACGGGGCCTAGGGGCTTTTCTATAAATAGACCCTGGGACCCCCTTTACCTTTTTCGCAATTTTAACTCTCACAAGCATAGAGCATTGTTCATCTTCCATTCTTCTTGTATTCAATTACTTACATCGATCAGTCCTCACTTCATCTAACAACTGGTAACATAATTTTCCATTTTCTTGTTTCAATTCTTTCAATTTCAATTTATTTTCAATTTTTCTTAGCTTATAATTCTTGTTCCTCCCGTAATTAGTTCGCTAGCTGGGTAATATTGGTTGTAATGTTGATTCATGAGGACTTAATGAGTTTTATGGACTGGGTAAATATGTAGGGACATAAATTAGCAAACGTTGAACTTAAAAGCAAAATCTAAGAACCCTAACCCAGTGCCACTGCTGGGCACCCTATGCGGACCGCGGTCACTTTTGTGCGGTCCGCGGTGACCTAGTGCGGTCCGCAGTACCACTTTGTGCGGACCGCATTGACAAACTTCATAAAGATTGCTCTTGGTCAGTACGGCCGCACTACATATTGTGCGGTTGCGGTACCATTTTGTGCGGGACACACTGGTTTAGATTCAGAGGAAGGGTAGTCTGAACCCCATCCATGTGCGGACCGCGGTCATTATTATGCGGTCCGCGGTGGTCCCTGTGCGGCCGCACTCCATTTTGTGCGGTCCGCACTAGGCTATTTTTGCAACTTGGCTGCAACTTTTGAATTCTGTCTGCAATCATATCTGCATAAATATTGCTCATAGCTTATATTGATACTAACAATGTAAGATGATTGTGTTTGCAGATAATGGTTAAACAAAGAGGAAAAGGCTCCAAACAACCCGGCAGAGGTGATTCCTCCCGGGGAGGGAAGCAGAGATTGGTTAAACTCACTCTCCAGGTTCGTCAAAACATAAAGAAGATAAGAAAGGCAATTAAGGCAGCTGATAGAGCCTGTGATCAGTCGGGGAGTGAGTATGTTCCCTCCCAAGATATTTCTTCAGACTCAGTACCAACACATTTCCACTCAAGTTTCAGATTGACAGATGACACTCCTCCACCATCACCCACTGCCCAAGCACCAGAGCATGTTCCCACTGAGTCATCTGAGGGATCAGCAGCCGGCAGTGGTGATAACTCCACCTCCTCCACAGCTTCATTATCCGGGGAAAGTGCAGACGGAGGTGAGGAAGAGGTATAGGGAGATGAGGAAGTAGCTGGAGGTGGTGAACCACAAATGGGGGGAATTATAAGAACTAGAAAGCTGGAGGTTTGGCAAGATAGGTTTGTTAGTGAGGTAGCGTACCATAAGTTTCGGAAATGGTGGTCGGTGAGAAAGTTGATCCCGGAGCAGAGTTTCATTGATAGTGACTTGCTACCCCACAACCCCAACGTGCATACACAATTCAGGACTCGAGTGGGTTGAGATCACTTTTTAGATAACTGTGTGAATTCCAACGAGCATTTGGTCAAAGATTTTATTACAATGTAGCCCACATCAAAAAGGGCTCCAAAGTGACCAAAGTTCGTAATTTGAAAGTTTTGTTCGATGGGAAGTCGATAAATGAGTATCTGGGTTTCAATGAGGAGGACGAAACCTTATACATGGCGAAGTTGGAAATGGGCGAAGAGGTTTGTCATTGGCTAGCACAATACCTGGAAATCCCAGGTACCGTTCCTGATTGGTTGACTGTGGGGGTCAAAATATTGCGTAGGACCTTGAACTTTGAGGCGAGGGGTTGGGAGACGTTTGTGTGCACCCGATTAGATCCTTCTACTCATGACCAGACTCTCCCTCTCCACCGGGATATTTTGGTTGCTTCCATTATGGCGGGGTACCCCATCAACATGGGGAATGTGATGTCCCGAATCATTTCTACAGTGGGTGCCGAGCATGACCGGAACTATCCTTTGCCCAGCACCCTCACTATGTACTTTCGAGACTTGATGGTGGACAAGAGGCCATACAATATCAAGGTCAAGTCGACAGCCCCGTTCTCCTGTTATAGCTTGAAGGGGAATGACAACCCCAAGGACAAGAACTACAAAGCCATTGCTTCTGCCCCAACTGGCCAGTCTGAAGAGCCAGTTGTTGTAGAGGTCCCTGCTGAGCCTACCGCCACTACTGACATGCCTCCGGGACCTTCCACATCTTCAGCCATTCCCCCTGGCCCTTCCACATCAGCAGGCCTAGAGATCCCATCTACCCGGGCCCATCCTATCACTGCGCACCAGCTGAGCCAGGCCCTTATGAGTATAAACAACTGAATGCAGACTGCCTCATCCCAAGTTGTCCACATTGACTACTACTATAGAGGCTCAGTTGGCACCTCAGCCAGCATAGGTCCCATAGTTGATAGAGGATGCTTTGAAGGAAATACTTGAGAACCAGAAGAAATTTCTCACCACTCAGGATGTATTGGCCAAGGCAGTTGATTCACACGGCAAGGCTCTCAAGGAGCTTGCTCGGGAGCACAAGAAGCTTAGGAAGACATGGGCCTCCAAGGAGTCCGTGAAGGAGTTGCAGGCAGATATTGATAGACTGAAGGCAGACCAGCTGCCTTTGGACCTGTTACTTGATGATCCAATCCCAGCATCTTATCCACTGTCGGAGCAGACCTAGACGCCTCCGAAGAGGAGGAAGATCCCTAGAGCAGATGATGCCATCATCCAGCTGGAGGACCCACCGAGGCGTTCTCTAGTCGGCCACAGGATGTACCAATTCCACATCCTGTCAAGGTCCAGGCTCAGGTCCCAGTAGCAGCAGAGCAGACCACCGGGAACCAGTCTGAGGTTCTCGAGCAGACAGTAGACCCAGGGACCACCCATGATCATATGCCGACAGACACGGCTTAGGGAGTCTTCTATATCCTTTTTTTTATTGTTTTTGGTGCTTATTTAGACTAGTTGGCATTGGGGACAATGCCAGCTTTTATTTAAGGGGGTGCGCCCTACATTTTAGATGACTGTATATATTGACTCATTTTATGCTTTCTTGATTTTTATCTTTGGTCTGTATATAATTTGATACTTAGTTACATTTATCGCATTTTCATTTTACTATTGGGTCTGTATATAAAGTTACATCACATTGTATATATTCATCCCCCGTTGTATATTCGATTCCTCTCTTGTATATATTCATTCTATTTTCTGCAAATTTTTTTGTTTTTAGCTTCTTGTTTATGTTCGTAGCTTTTTGTTTTGTTTTGGACATTTTCAATAAGCCTTTGGTTTTCTTAATGCTACGGTTCTTTCCGATGGTGGAGTGTTGTGTGAACCGGGTGGCTCTTCCCAATGATAGATGGCATGACAACCTTCTTAAGGGTTTGAGTCCGTTTTTCTTTTTGTTTTTAGTAGTTTGTAGTTAAGGGTACCTCAAGCAAAGCTTCACTTGGGCCTAATACATTTGCCTTTGATCTTATGGTCAAAAACAATTGGTTGTGTTTAGGATGGTGAAAGTCGTGACCTTGAGACTCTTGTGTTGATCGATAATCATCAAGTGGTTTTTCGTAACCATTGTGTGCTCAAATCATATCTAAGGTCGTTGTGGGCCTCCGACTCTATGTCTTTAGCAATCCCTTAGCTTGTGTGGTGAGTAATTGAATTGTAAGTCCAAGTCCCGAGCCATTGGTCTAGAACTTGCCCTGAATGTTTGTTGAGGCGAAATCATAAGTGAATTTTGACATGAGACATGATTATAGGCTCTCCTTGATCCAAATGATAGTTTGAACAATTCCACAGCCTACCAATGATATGATCCCTAGTTAACCCCTTTTGAGCCTTAGACCTTCTTCTTTCAAGAACCATGATACAAGCCTATACCCGTTCTAAAAGATACCCTCTCTTGGCACTCGATCTTTCATTTATCACATGGCAAAAGTATAAGTTTGGGGGGAGAGACGAGGATGTTAACAAAGTGGTAAAAAGGCACAAAAATGAAGAAAACGTAAGTCAATGAAAAAGAAAAAAAAGCAAAAAAACAAAAAGAATGTTCAAAGTGAAAAGGAATAAAAAGGGATTCAAGAAAAAAAAAGCAAAGAATGAAAGGTGTGGAAAGTTGAAAAAGGAGAAAAGGATTGAAATGCATAAGAAAGAGTGACAGTGTGTCTCTCTAACCCCTTAGAAAGAAGTAAAATGACTTAAAGACTCAAGAGAATGTTTGCCAAATGAATCAAAAGAAGTGCTTAAGGGAGGATGGAACTCACTTAGACCAAACATTTCCTACCCTGAACCAAAAGCCTTCACAATGACTCCACAAAAGCCCTATATGATCTTTAGTTGAATGAATCTTACATTAGTGGATACTCACATAAGGGGCAAGCATATGGTATTTAGAGCCGGACTTGTCACTTTTTCTTTAGAGAGATGAGGGGATTTCCATTAACCTCAGTTCGTGTGCCAATATTCAAAAAGGTGAGGTTTGCTTAGGGAGAGTTGATGATGTGTGAGTTTGGGTTCCATAATAACCAAAGTAATTGAGAGAGTTCTTTGATGTGCTGAGTCAACTCTTGATGCTCTTGTGTCACACTTGATCCATGGTATTTCAAAAGTTAAATGTTGTTAATGACTCATTTGTATTGAGGGTAATTGTTAGTCCCAATTGATACTAGTTGAGGTTACTTTAGGGTCTGAAAATTCTTGGGTTTTCCCTTAAGGGGTGGGTCTTATTTTGTTTTCTTGAGGATAAGCAAAAGCTTAAGTTTGGGGGATTTGATAACTAGGGATTTTGACGTGTTTCACGCTCCTTCTTGCTTACGCTTTGATTATAAATTCGTACAAAATAGTCCCAAAAGGATAATAAGTTGTGCTTGATTGTAGGTTTGATCAACAAAGTGACGAGATGTCAAAGATCGACTCAAAAGGAGTGAAACCTGCACAAGTACCAAAGACAAGACAACTCAGGACAAACAAGCCTAGTGCGGCCGCACTACACTTTGTGCAGTCCGCACTAGGGAGATTCAAAGACCTGGAATTAAAGACATCAAAGCAGTGCGGCCGCAATACATATTGTGCGATCTGCACTGAAGACACCGCGACCGCACCACCATTTCATGCGGTCCGCGGAAGCAATGTTCAGAGAGATGTCAAGTGCCAGGGTTCAAGCCTGTGCGGTCCGCAGTCCATTTTGTGCGGACCGCACTAGATGCCTCCGCGGCCGCAGTCCATTCTGTGCGGTTCGTGGAGCCTGGTTTCAGAGAGTTGAATTTGCAGAGTCAAGAGCCTAGTGCGGCCGAACACAATTTTGTGCGGTCCGCACTGACCCTGCAGGGGCATTTTTGTCCACTTTTTCAGCTTAGTATAAATAGAACCTATTTCCATTTTTAGGGTATCAGATATTATCAGACCTTAGCTGCACTCGTAGAAGACTTTTCCTAGCCATTTTGGGCACTTTTACGTAGTTTTAATCATTGAATCTTTGTATTTACTTTAGCAATTAATTAATATATCTTTCTTTTCATCTATTCCTTCGATTTTCTCTTCAAGCATGAGTAGCTAGACCCATTAGTTAGGGTTGTGGCTCAACCCTAGTGTGGGTAATTGATGAGTGTTGTGATTTAGGGCTAGATTGACTATGGGTGTTTGATATTTGGGTCAATTTTATGGTTTAATTTATGAATTAGTGGTTGCAAACACTAGTTTGTGCTAAGTTGACTTGGGCTCTTCTTGAGAAAGAGAGCCTAAGTCTCTAAAATTGAATCAATGAGGAACTGGGATGGACTCAAGAGAATTGATAGTCCCAATTAAAGGGTTAAACCTCGAGAGAGTAATACCCGACTTTAACCCTAGTTGTTTGAGCAAATATGCATACCCAATTGGTCTTGAGAAAGTCAATTGGGTAAAATTATTCTTTCTACCGAGAGGTGTGAGAGTGGGTATTATTGAGCAACGGTTATAACGTATTCCCCAATCATGTCAATCGTGTCTTAGATGTAGTTACCCGTCAATTGGCCACCTAGGTGAAAGTCACTACCCTAGTGCCTTTAAGAATATTTGAACAACTTGTAGCAATTTACTCTTAGCTTAATCTAGTTACAATTATAATTTTTAGTTTGATAATAGTAGAATTATAAAAGAAAACCCAAGAATGAATAGAAGTGATATTTACAACAATTACGCAATTCCAACCCAAATAGATACTCGACTCCAATTCTAGCTCTCTGTGGAAATCGATCCCGACCCAAAATCGGGTAAAAGCTATTGCGACCTTCTCTCGCTACTTATTAGTGGTGCAGAGTTGGATGCGATCACTTTTTGGCGCAGTTGCCGGGGAGCTAACGGTTTTGGCTATCTATTTATTTAGTTTTGTGTATTGTTCTTCTTTCCTTCTTTGTTACTAGTTTTGTTTGTGTCGCTCACTCAGGTACCAATGGCTCACAATGTTAATGACCCTCTTGGAAACGTGATTGCGAGGGAGGAGGTAGATGATCTTGAACAAGATGAGGTTCCTATTTTACCTCAAGCTCAACGTAGAGGCCGTCAGGCCAATGCAAATGACAACAACAATATTCCAGACCCTCCTCCGCCACCTCCAAGAGTGGCTCCAAGAGTCCTTCTGAATCAAGGTTATGCGAGTGCCATTGTCCCTCCCCAAATCCGGGCGGGGAATTTTCAAATAACAAACGTCATGTTGACCTTGCTCGAGCAATGAGGGTATTTTACGGGTGCCTCCGATCAAAATGCTTGCAAGCATCAAAAGGGGTTTGTAGATACATGTTAGGGGAGCAAGCAGACGAATATGTCTGAGGATGCACTTAGATTGAGGCTTTTCCCGTTCTCACTTCGGGGAAAGGCATTGGATTGGATAGAGAGGCTCCCCAATCATTCCATCATAATTTGGGATGAATTGGCGGACAAGTTTATTGCCAAATTCTTCTCACTCGGGCATATGGTGGCACTTCGAGATGAGATATTGGCCTTCAAGCAAGAACCAACGGAACCTTTGCATGAGATATGGGAGTGGTTTAGAACAATGGTGAAAGAATGCCCAAACAACGATATGACCGAGGCGATGATTCAACAAACCTTCTATCGGGGCATCAACACCACGAATCAATGCATTGTGAACCAGTTGGTCGGGGGCAACTTTATAAAGCTTCCTTACATTGAGGCTTGTGAGATCTTGGACGAAATGGCCGACACTTCTTCGGCATGGCAAAGTAGAGCGAATATGACCCAAGGTGACCCCACGGTCATCCATTTGCACAAGGAAATGCATGATCACGGTCAAGCTATTGCCGAGCTTACTAATACTATGAACCAATTGGCGAAGGCGCAGTTGCAACAAGTCCAAAATCCTCGCCAAGTCAATGCCATGGAAGGTGTTAATATGCTTAAGAGAAGGCAAAGAGGGCAACAATCTCAAGGGAATTTTGAACATTATGACAACAATGATGGTGGTTTTTCAAATGAGTGTTATGATGACCAAAGTGAAGAGGATCAATATGTTAACAACTATCAAGGCAGTAGAGGCAACTCTTTGAACCAACAATGGCGACCCTAAAGAAATTGGGGCAATCAACAAGGTGGTGGTAATTGGAACAACAACAACCAAAGCGGTAATTGGGGGAACAACAATCCGGTCAACCAAGGGAATTGGAATGGGAGTAACAAAAATAATTGGAAAAACAATGGTCAAGGCGGGTGGAACAACAATGGAAACAAAGGCAACCGGGGGCAAGGCTTTCAAAGGCCCTCGATGTCTTTGGATCTTGAAAACCGGAAAACTCCACCAACAAAGCCATCATTAGAGGAGCCATCGGTGTTGGAGTTGAAACCACTTCCTCCACACCTCAGGTATGAGTTCTTGGGCTCAAATTCTACTTTACCAGTTATTCTTTCTTCTTGCCTAACTAACATGCAGGTTGACGCCACTTTGGCGGTACTTCAAAAACGAAAAAGGTAATTGGTTGGACTTTGGCTGACATTCGGGGAATAAGCCCCCCAGTCTATATGCACAAAATTATCTTGGAGGATGATGCAAAACCTTCCTTAGAGCATCAAAGAAGATTAAATGAGGCGATGCAAGAAGTGGTGAAAAAAGAGGTTATTAAGTGGTTGGACGCCGGGGTGGTCTACTCTATTTCTGACAGCTCTTGGACTTCTCCGGTGCAATGTGTACCGAAGAAGGGTGGCATGATCGTGGTGACGAATTCCCAAAATGAATTTATTCCTACAAGAACAGTCATAGGTTGGCGGGTCTGCATGGATTACAGAAAATTGAACAAAGTGACCGGCAAAGATCATTTCCCTTTGCCATTCCTTGATCAGATGTTGGACCGACTTTCCGGGCGTGCTTTTTATTGCTACTTGGATGGGTACTCAAGCTATTACCAAATATTGATTGCTCCAGAAGACCAAGAAAAGACCACATTCACTTGTCCGTATGGTACCTTTGCTTTCTCTAGCATGCCCTTTGGGTTGTGCAATACACCGGCTATATTTCAGCGGTGTATGATGGCCATTTTCACTGACATGGTGAAAGATATCTTTGAGGTGTTCATGGATGATTTTAGTTTCGTGGGGGATTCTTTTGATGCATGCTTGCAGAACCTTGATAGGGTGTTAGCCCGGTATGAAGAAACGAATCTTGTTCTCAATTGGGAGAAATGCCACTTTATGGTAGAAGAAGGAATTGTACTTGGGCATAAAATTTTGAAGCATGGGATTGAGGTTGATAAAGCAAAGACAGATGTGATTTCAAGGCTCCCTCCCCCTACCACCGTCAAGGGAGTCCGAAGTTTTCTTGGGCATGCGGGGTTCTACCGGAGGTTCATTAAAGATTTTTCTAAAGTAGTTAACCCCTTGTGGAAGTTGCTAGAGAAAGATGCTAAGTTTGTTTTTGTTGAAATGTGCATGGAGGCTTTTGAACTTCTCAAGCATAAGTTGACCACTACTCCTATCATTACCGTACCTAATTGGAGCTTGCCCTTTGAGCTCATGTGTGATGCTAGTGATGTTGCGGTTGGAACGGTGTTGGGTCAACGTGGGAACAAAATGTTTCATACGGTGTACTATGCGAGCAAGACAATGAATGATGCTCAATTGAACTACATGGTGACCAAGAAGGAACTTTTGGCGATTGTGTTTGCGATGGAAAAATTCCGGCCGTATCTTATGGGGGACAAAGTCATAGTGCACACCGATCATGCCGCTCTTAGGTATTTGATGACAAAGAAATACTCCAAGGCAAGATTGATGTGATGGGTGTTACTACTTTAAGAGTTTGATCTAGAAATTGTGGACCGGAAAGGTAGTGAGAACCAAGTGGCGGACCACTTGTCCTGTTTGGAGGAGGAGGGGAGACCTTGTGATGGCCTTGAGATCAATGATTCATTTCCCGACAAACAAATCCTTGCGGTGTCAATGAATGATATGCCATGGTTAGCTGATGTTGCCAATCACCTTATGATCGGAATAATCCCGTATGAGCTCTCTTCTAACCAAAGGAAGAAGCTCAAGTGGGATAGTTTGGATTTCTATTGGGATGAGCCATACTTGTTCAAGATTTGCATGGATGGTGTGATCCAAAGGTGTGTCTCGGAGGAGGAGCAATTGAGTATCTTGGAGGCTTGTCATTCCTCTCCCTATGGTGGCTATCACAGTAGGCTGAGGACCGCCTCGAAAGTTCTTAGTTGCGGATTCTATTGGTCAACCTTGTTAAAAGATGCAGGTGACTTTGTGAAGAGGTGTGATGAATGCCAAAGAGTGGGTGGAATTTCAAAAAGGGATGAGATTCCTTTCAATACCATTCTTGAAGTGGATATCTTTGATGTTTGGGGCATCGATTTCATGGGTCCATTTGTTAGCTCTTGTGGGAATACTTACATTCTTGTGGCAGTTGACTATGTCTCAAAATGGGTTGAAGTCGTGGCTTTGCCTAACAATGAAGCCCGGAGTGTTGTTGCATTTCTTAAGTAGAGCATTTTCACAAGGTTTGGCACTCCTTGTGCGATTATCAGTGATGGGGGGTCTCACTTTTGCAATAAAGCTTTTGACACATTGCTTTCCAAGTACGGTGTCAATAATAAGGTTTCGACCCATTATCATCCTCAAGCTAGTGGTAAAGTGGAAGTCCCCAACTGGGAAATAAAGAGTATCTTGTCGAAGACGGTCAATGCTAATAGGACAGATTGGTCGAAAAAGTTGGATTACGCTATATGGGCTTATCGGACGGCTTACAAGACTTCAATCATGTGAATGCCTCTACCCTTATGGTCTGGTAGAGGGTTATTGCGGACATTTCGAGCAGGTTCCTTTGCCACAATAATCTTGTTATGAATTAAGTCTGGATCTTGTCTTTCAAGGAACGGTATGCACAGGATTTGTTTGGGTTAACCCACTGAGAAGGATTCTTAGAGGTTGCAGCAGGGATGGGGGTGACATAACCAGCAGCTTTGAGTCTCTCATACAACTGGTCGATAGGCGCAGCAATGGCTGTATATTGTTTTGGAGGTCTGCGATCAAAATTTGGTCGAGATCTAGGGATGTTTTGATGGGTGGGAGGTGACTGATAGTGGGATGGTTGAGCATTGTAGGTTTGGTATACATGTGCGGGTTGGGAATATTTGGGCGAAGTAGGCGGATATGTGGGAGGTGGAGGTGATTGATAAGTGGGTGGTGGAGCTTGATAGGAGGGTGATTGTGCTTGGTAGTTCAGAGTTTGTTGATATGTTAGTGGAGGTGTTGGGTAAGTTTGGTATTTTATGGGAGATTCGGTTCTCTGTGCAACCATTATGGCTCCTACATCCCTTTTCTTGGACACACCACCTGACTGCAAGGCCTTATTTGTAGCTTGCAAGGCCTCGAAGTTTGTAACCATACCGCTTTTGATACCCTCTTCAATCCTTTCACCCAGTTTGATAATGTCGGAAAATTTGTGGCTCTCGATCATCATTAGTCGTTCATAATACTGCGGGTCCTAGGCCCGGACAAAGAATTTGTTCATCTGTTCCTCCTCTAAGGCAGGTCTGACCTTAGCAGCTTCGGACCTTCAGCGAGTATCATACTCGCGAAACGTTAATGTAGGCTTCTTCTTTAGATTCTGAATATAGAATACATCCGGCGCATTTTCTATGTTAAACCTGAACCTGTCCATAAAGTCGGACGCCATGCTTACCTAGTTTGTCCACTTCTTTGGATCTTGGCTAATGTACAGGATCCAAAGACAACTTCATACAACGCATCTCCTTTCAAACTCCTCATGAACAACTTCATGCGGATTCTCTCGTCTTTCCCTACTCCGACCAACTTGTCACAGTACATCCTCAAATGGACCCTTGGATCACCTGTACCGTCAAACATTTTGAACTTCAGAGGTTTGTACTCCTCGGGCAGTTCGACATCGGGCTGTATGCAAAGATCCTCATAGTTCAACTCCTCAATCCCCTTGCTCCCTCCAACGCCCTGAATCCGGCTAGTCAGCTTCTTAAGTTCCTCAGCTAGGTTTCTGATAAGCAGATCCTTTTCATCAGACTCAGGTGTGCTTGAGATAGGTTGGGTGGAGTGTGGCATGGTCTCCACGTAAATAGAGATGTCATAGTGTCCTGGTGTGTGGGTGTGGAAATGGTCGTTTGTGGAGTTTTGAGGTTCTGGGATAAGTAGTGGAGTGTTGTTGGGGATATGGCAGGTGTTGTATTGGTTTTTTGGTGGAATGGTGTGATGGTGAGGAGCGGGATGGTTCTGTTGCTTTGGGATATTCTGCGGAGGTGTAGGGTTTTGAGTGTTGGGAAAGGTGATATTTGGAGTGTTGAGTGAAAATGACAGGCTTGCCAGATTCCGGACCTGATCGAGCTCTTCCTGGAATTTCAGCAATTTTTGTTCAAGTTGGGATACATTTTCCTTAGGAACCTGAGTACCATGACCATTAGTAACCTCTACCTGTTCAGTTGAATTCTCCTTTCTGCTGTTGTTAAAATCTTCCATCTTGCCTTTGTTCTTGTTTTTGACAGGACTAAGAGGAGGAGTGGGTGGAGGGCCCCTGGATCTTGTGGAATAGGATGATGTTGCCAGAGTGCATGAACTAACCTTGGGGGAGGGGAATAATAAAACAAAAACAAAATAAAAACAAAAGGTAACCAAGTTAGTGAGGATTATAACAAGTGTTGCAATATTTAAACACATAGTGCGGAATGTAAAATGTGTCCTAATTTGGGAACCTCTTTGTGCCTGAAGTAGGCCTAGCGACAAATTAATTTGGAGAACTTAGAATGCTAAATGCCTCATTTTATTGATAGAAAAATAAGACGAATCCAAATTGACACTAAATAAACATGAAATGAATAAATCACTAATGGCTAGTGGCCTTATTACATTTTAAAGTGAAAAGACAAACTCTTATCTACTTGGTCCTAGAAGGACCCTCCCCAGATTCGGCATCTTTGGCTCTGTCGAACAGCTTCCCCAACTCGCGAAGTCCCAGCAATAGGTAAGCTCTGGAAGTCATCTTGGAAGTCCCCAACTCGCGAAGTCATCTTGGAAGTCAGCTCGAAAATGACTCATCTTGTCGACCCTAGGTATAACCTGCTTCCTACTTACTTGTCTCATAACTCGGAGAGGGACGTAAGGATAGGTTCCTTTCAGACCAATCAATATCAGGAAAGGTGAATCTCTGGATCGAGCGATGAACTCCTCGGTTGGAAACCACTCGAACATCCATTGAACATGTTCTTTAGTCAGACTATCAAATAGCTCCAACCATCCCTTAGCATCCTCAGGCTGAGCGAACATATCGGGGAAGTAATTAATTTGCTTTGGATGATGGAAAGCGATATGATCATCCCAGTCTCTTCACTGAATCTCTTGTCGATATTCACCCCTTTGGAGATGTTCCATGAGCTAGAGTTGAAGTAATAAATTGCAGCCTTCGAAGTGTTTTGCTCCTCGTAGACACTTCTCCAAGGCTCGATATATGTAGGCAATGATCATGGGCATGATGCTGAATGGCTGCCCACCGATCCCTTCCATTAGGGTTTTAGTTACCATAGCCAGCCTGGTGTGGATTCTTGCTTTCTTCATCGGAAACACGATCAGCCCCAGGAAACAAAACATGTACGAAGACCCTTAGATGGATATGCCACAAGGATGTGATGACAAACTCGTCAGGGTAGGCATGGTGGGATTTGTTGTGACCGTACCTTTCGTACAAATAGTCAAAAGGGATGTAGGACTCCTTCAAACATGTCAATTCTGGATTCTTCTTTAAACCCATCATTTTTAGGAAGCCCCTGCCCTTGCAGTTCTCAAGCATCAGCAGACCCAGAGTTTCCCATACTAGATCAGCTAATCCTCCTATCTCCTCTAGCAAGGGTGCCATTTCAATATCCATAAAGCGGAACACAGCCCTTTCACAATCCCAAAATAGTGTGGCAGCTTCTATGATCTTGTTATTGGGTTGGATTTCCAGGAGGGAAGGCAGATTTCCCAAATATTTTCGGACAAGGGTTTGATCACTAGAGTGAAGATCTTTCCACCAGCTTAGCAGTCTTGGGTGGATGTTGGTGACCATGCCGAATCTAGGGACTTTGTGCCTCATATTTCTGCAAGACAAATAAGGTTAGGCCCTTACCCCCACCAGACTCGACTATTTAATACCAATAATTAGCATGAAGCATTTAGTTCTCCAAATAAATACACAGAACGTGGCGATGTCCGTTTGGGTTTAGGGAAACCCGGTGGACTTTGGACAAGGATATCTTAAAGGATCATAATGTGGATAGTGATGATAGGGTATAATTACGTATTTTAGTCTCTTATCGCACTCTAATTTACTGCACTTTAATTGAGTTTGAGCTTTAATCGCTAGTGTTTTTCACTAATTGTGTGTTTTGTGCCTTGTTGGAGTGATTCCGAGATATGTAGGTATTATAGAATGAATTCGAGTAATTTGGAGCTTTGAAGTCTGAGTAAAAGCCTAAGGAATTAAGCCGGGATCGTGTTCGGGATCAACAGATGATAGTTAAGGACGAAACGAAGAATCGAGCAACATAACTTTTCGCTCAGAACTCCATTTGGACTCCACAATATATCGTTGGAAAGCTATTCGAAAGGTCTACAACTTTCATGTTTTGCATCTTCGCAAATTCTCACTACCACGCCGCATGGGACGCCGCAGCTGCGGCGCAGCAGAGTAAAAACTGGCCTGACAAGAAAAATGCAAGGCTGCTGATAATCTCCACTAGCGCGCCGCAGGGTGCAGCGCGGCTGTACAAACTTTATAGAGCCAGAGTCCTATTTCTCGCAGGAGAAGGTGTTTTCGTTTGGGCCCGACCCTACTTGGTATATATACATGGAAAAACGTTATTTTGGAGATATCTAACAGACTTTTGACAGATCTTAGACCTAGGGACACACTTTAGACGTAAGGAGAACACACCATGCTTGGAGGAGGCTTCTAACTAGTTTTTCTTCTCTTCTCTTCCTTTAATCTCATAGTTTATTAGTTCTAGAGTTTTGGGTGCTACTTGAATGTTTTAGTTTGAATCTTGAATTGTTCTTATTATTTTATCATATTGGTTTATTTATTCAATCTTGCGCTTAATTATTTGATTGTTTGATCACCAATTGAATACTATCTATGAATCTAGGATTGAACTCGGGAGAGGGAATTCTAGATTGCATATAAGATTGAGTAGAGCAGGATCTTAACTCTGAGGGGGGCAGATTTGCGGTTAGGATAGGAATATATCTAATCGCCTTACTTGGTTATTATACGGGAATTATAAATGTGTTCTTGTTAATTCTAAGTCCATAGGAATATAGGCGTTAGATTAGCTTGAATAGGCGAGTTGTACTTCGGGAGAAGGCTACGAGCAATATTAACCCTGTCAATCAAAAAACCTGATAAATTAATTAGACAATTTAAGTGGAAAACTCAACGGGATTGTTAGCTAACCCATAGCTCTAGAATATTCACTCACATTGAATTTGTCGTTAAGCTTGTCGTTGTTTTCTTTAATCTCCTTATTTGTTACTCTAGATTAAATATTAGTAAAATATTCATACTTTAGGAATCACTTGCATGTGCGTTTGGGAGCAACAAGTTTTTGGCGCGGTTGTCGGGGACTTGAAAATTAGCTATTTTTCTAGATTAGACATTTAATTTTTTTTTATCTATTCATATTTTTGTGTTTTAGTTTAATTAGTATTTTTTTTAATTTATTTTAACATGGAATCTTGGAATGAAAGTTATTCAAATGATGGTTATTCTTATTTTGATGATCCTTGCCCATATTGTGGAGGACTGCACTAGTGGAAAAATTGTTAGAATGTTCTCGGGAGCGAGTTGTGCGCACAATATCAATCCTTTGAGTGAAATATTTGTAATATGTGTGGTGGTCAAGATAGCCACTGGGATGGTTGTCCTAATTCTTTTCATCCTTTTCTGAGCCCTTATTATGATCTTTCTAATAGTGTTTGTGAGTTTGATAGGGGCAATGAAATACAGGATATGGAACGTGAAGCATATATTAGGGATATTTTGAGGCAAGTAGCAGAGCAACAAGATGAAATCAGAAAAGATATGAAAAGAATGAGGGCAACAATCACAAGAATGAAGGCCAATATAGAAGAATTGAATGAAGAGAGCGAGTACCAGCAAGAGGAAAATTTTGAAAAAGAGGAGATTTTGAGTCAAACTTGGCTGGTGGAACAAGATGAAAGATTGAAAATATATGAGGCTCAACGTGAGAAAATTACAGATGGGATACAAGACCAAATAGAAGGAAGAGTTGAACAAGGACAATAGATCGAAAAATTTGGCACTGCTATTTACGACTTGGGAGCTCAATTGATTGCAAAGTTTGATGCGTCTAACGCCCAACAAAATAGTTCTGAGTTGTGTGAAACTGAAAAGGAGCTTATACGCCATTGAGGAGCTAAAAGTGGAGAGTCAATCATTTGACCATACTTTTATTGATGATGTCCATGTTGAGAAAAGAACACTAGAGTTATGTGAGGAAGAAGATAATATTATATTTGAAGACTCTAGTGTGTGTACATATGAGGATGTAACTAGTGATGCAATTCTAGAGTTGGAACGCATTGGTCCTCATTCCATACACTTTTCAACATTTTGTTTATATGATGACATGGAAATCGAGTCATCTGAGCCATTAGAGGAGCCAATAGACGAGGAACGGGGTGCTTACATTCTTTAATTCGTCGTGCCAGAGAGAAAGAATTACATCCCTCATCGGACGGCCAAGAAGTGTAGAATGCAAAATTGGTTGTTTGGCCCGATTACATTTATCCCATCACCCCAAGAGCATAGCAAAAAGCTTGAAGTCAAATTGGGGGCGCAATTCATAAGTTCGAGATGGAGACAGAAAGTGGCTCAAGCCGTGCTGCGACGTTAAATCAGGCGCTTGTTGGGAGGCAACCCAGCTTTACTGCTTTCTTTTATTTATCTTTTTTTAATTATATTATTTTTGTAGTGGTTGTTTTGATTTTGTAGGATTATAAGAATAGGAAGCACAACCAATAGGTGAGTGCAAAAGCGAGCAGGTGGTTGAAACTGAGTGTGAGGTACCCACATAAAGGATCATACCTGGGAGAAGTCTGAGTATCCCGTGAGTTTCTAATTCTTCGGCCTTTCGCTTACCAGGGAGTCTCTTTTACCCTCTTATTATTTATAGTGTGCATTGAGGACATTGCACAATTTTAAGTGTGGGATGAGGAGATTGTCAGAGTGATTTTCTATGCTATTTTAGTTGTGTTAGTTTAATTTGAATAATTTTTTTTTAGAAAAACGAAAAAAAATTGGACTTTTCCCGACGATGGATCTCCTAGACAGTTTTCTTAAGGGATGTAAGTCTAAAGAAAAAAGACAAAAAGATTTTCTTTGTAGGTAGTGTAGCAATTCCCCCTTGGTTTTTCTTTGTGCCGCGGTTCTTTTATAAGGGTTTTGTTTGAACCAGGTATAGTTAGTTTTTATTTTATTAGAAGTAGGAAAACTTGTGCTATGTTTTGAATTGAAGCAATATCTTTTAACTTTGTTATGCCTTGAGAATAGTGAGTACTTTGGTGGTGACGCTTAGGCTCAATTTTTGACTCTTGTACAAGTACCTTAAAGTGTATGATCGTAACTTTGCTTAACTTCTTTGACTAGAGTGTCTTGATGAGTTCAATCCTGAGTGAGTTATGTGCCATGTGTGTGTGAGGTTTTTGTGTTATTCTGTGCATTGCATTTGATGTCTAGAATTTGCCTCGTGTGTTTGCAAAGCGAAATAGTAGTTTTGTTCAGTCTTGGAAGTGACATAGGCATTTCTTTGTTGAGCCATATATATAGTTTACCCACCTATTTGTTATGTATCATAGTTAACCCCTTTGATCCTGCAATCATGTTTCTTTGGCAACCACATTACAAGCCTTACCCATTTGTTTGAATTAACCATCTATTTGAACCTTTTCACCTCTCATGAGCACTTAAATTGTTATGAACTTTGTAAAAGTTAAAGTGTGGGGTGGTTGGTTTGTCTTTTGAGTGACTAATGAAATAAGGAGAAAGGTGTAGTGTTTTGAAAAAAGTAAGAGCCACTTGAATTGAAAAAGAGAAAAAAAAATAGTTGTATTGTTGTGAAAAAATAATTTTAGATGGTGGTGGCTAGTGATATACTTGTGCTTAAAGAAGTGGGGAGTTAATATATATTGATGTGAAGGTGGAGTCATGGTTTGACATAAGTGTAGGTTTTAAATGTTAAAGAGTATGTATTAAAGTGCTTAACGAGGTGTAGTCACTATAATATCTAAATGTATCCTACCTAGCCTACAACCTACATTACAACCAAATAAAGTCCTACTTGATCCTAGACTGAATGAGCTCGATTAGCAGAGTAGTACATTACGGGCAAGCCTATGGTGCATCTCTTGTGGCATATGAATGTTATTACTGAGAGTGAGTGAATTCTTTCTATCTTGAGTTCCTAATTGTTCTTAAATTGTATTGTGTGTGGAACTACTCTCTTTTGTTATGTGAGGGCACTTGATTCATAAAGTAAAGGTAATGTGAGTGACCTCTATGTTAGAGTAAGTGGGTGAGTTGCAAATAATGCGTGGTACTTGTGAGTCAAATCTTGAGGTGAAGATGTTACACTCTTGTGCTTAGTCTCTTTTAAATATTCTTGGTGTGATGAGTTAGGAGAATTGTTTTAAAAGGTTGTGTCTATATAAAGTGTAGTTTGATTGCTCGAGGACGAGCAATGGTTTAAGTGTGGGGTGTTGATGATAGGCTATAATTACGTATTTTAGTCTCTTATCGCACTCTAATTTACTGCACTTTAATTGAGTTTGAGCTTTAATCGCTAGTGTTTTTCACTAATTGTGTGTTTTGTGCCTTGTAGGAGTGATTCTGAGATATGTAGGTATTATGGAATTAATTCAAGTAATTTGGAGCTTTTAAGTGTGAGTAAAAGCCCAAGGAATTAAGTCGGGATCGTGTTCGGGGATCAACGGATGATAGTTAAGAACGAAACGAAGAATCGAGCGGGCATAAGACGCATTTTCTAGTAAAATACACATAACCTTTTGCTCAGAACTCCGTTTGCGCTCCACAATATATCGTTGGAAAGCTATTCGAAAGGTCTACAACTTTCATGTTTTGCATTTTTGCAATTGCTCACTACCATGCCGCATGGGACGCCGTAGGGTGCGGTGCAGCAGTATAAAAACTGGTCTGACAAGAAAAATGCAAGGCTGCTGATAATCTCCACTAGCGCGCCGCAGGGTGCGGCGCGGCTGTACAAAATTTACAGAGCCAGAGTCCTATTTCGCGCGGGAGAAGGTATTTTTATTTGGGTCCGACCCTACTTGGTATATATACATGGAAAACGTTATTTTGGAGATATCTAACAGACTTTTGACAGATCTTAGACCTAGGGACACACTTTAGATGTAAGGAGAACACACCACGCTTGGAGGAGGCTTCTAACTAGTGTTTCTTCTCTTCTCTTCCTTTAATCTCATAGTTTATTAGTTCTAGAGTTTTGGGTGCTACATGAATGTTGTAGTTTGAATCTTGAATTTTTCTTATTATTTTATCATATTGGTTTATTTATTCAATCTTGCGCTTAATTATTTGATTGCTTGATCACTAGTTGAATACTATCTACGAATCTAGGATTGAACTCGGGAGAGGAAATTCTAGATTACATATAAGATTGAGTAGAGCAGGATTTAGGATTGAACTCTAAGAGGGGCAGATTTGCAGTTAGGATAGGAATATACCTAATCGCCTTGCTTGGTTATTATACGGGAATTATAAATGCATTCTTGTTAATTCTAATTCCATAGGAATATAGGCGTTAGATTAGCTTGAAGAGATGAGTTGTACTTCGGGAGAAGTCTACAAGCAATATTAACCCCGTCAATCAATAAACCAGATAAATTAACTAGACGATTTAAGTGGAAAACTCAACGGGATTGTTAGCTAACCCATAGCTCTAGAATATTCACTCACATTGAATTCGTCGTTAAGCTTGTCGTTGTTTTCTTTAATCTCCTTGTTTGTTACTCTAGATTAAATTTTAGTAAAATATTCATACTTTAGGAATCACTTGAATAGATTAATTGTTTGGTTTAATTTAGTTGGTAATTAATCACAAGTCCCTATGGGTACGATATCTGGACTTACAATCCTATATTACTTGTCGACCACGTATACTTGCATGTGCGTTTGGGAGCAACAAACAGCATAACTGACCCGGCTAGGTTTGATCATGATGCATGCACAACTTGAACAGAGTAAGGTTTATATGGGGTACCCTTGAGCATACAACTCAAGGGGGAAGGCACAGAACCATCGACTGCACCGCTAATCTACTGGTTTCACCGCAGTTTAGACTGGTACCCTTGAGCAGACAACTCAAGGGGGAAGGCACGGAACCGTCGACTGCACCGCTAATCGACTGGTTTTACCACGAATATGCCTTTCCGAATTTAGAGGGTGATAATATAGGAAGAGCGCAACCACTCATTATAAGCGTTGCTATGGTATTTGTTTGGCACGAGTGGAGTATGATGTTGAGCATGATTATGCAATAATTAAAGCATTTTGGCACGTATTTTCACGTTAAGAAAGCAATAAATACAGTAGTTTCATAATTTAAAGTAGTAATAAAAGAAAGGAACAAAGGAGACAAGTCAGTCTTGCAGTTGAGAAGGAAATTGAATGCTTATAGGAATTAAACAAGTAATTGCACATAAGGAGAGTATAAATTCACAATAACAGTCTGAAATGGTAAAAGCCTAAATATCCCCAACAGAGTCGTCATGCTGTCGCGCCCCCCTTTTTTTACCCCCTTATGAATCGGGAGATCGGGTGCATGACATTTTTGGGCAACTCATTCCTTTTGGGAACTGGGTCTTGCATTTGAAGAGTCGTCACCTAATGATTTAAGGTGCATTAGGAGACCTATAAGGGCTCATTTCTAAGTTCGTTTGATAACCAGAGATTGGGTAAGGGCTTGAAATTATCCTAAGGGGAAGGTGTTAGGCACCCCTCAGGATCCACTAGTGTGGTTCCCGGCCAGACAGTTTTTTGTGAATTTGTGCAATTTAGCAAATAGACAAGTATAGGCTCAAATAGTAAAGGATTTAAATTTAAAAACATAAGAGTTTGAAAGAACAATTAAAAAATGAATTTTGAAAAAGTGTTACAGTTCTACAAATACTTGAGGATATATAAAAGAAAGGGGGTCCTAGGTTTAAATATAATATGGATCACACTCCTCAAAAGAGGGAATACATGTGGTATTAGTGCACCGGTCATCATATCCATATCTACTCTTCCAACCCCGTCGAGGTATTAAAGCGCGGGTTGGTCTCGACCACTGCGTGCTGTTACCGTCCCAGTCCTATCAGTCCTGGAGGAACTTAGGACTACTATTCCTAAAAGGGAGGAATATTAGGCTGACTTTTAAGATTCAAAAGGTGAAAAAGCTAAGGCGACATGCAAAACACATAGGACTGCACGTTAGGGGAAACAAGTAAACAAATAAGGGGCTCATATATACCTCCTCAAGCAAAACACATAAATAGCACGACTTAAACACAATCAGAGCCAAAATTTAAAATACCAAGGCAAGGGGAATTTTAATCGTTGAGGCAGACGAATTTATTACATAACTCAGATAAGAAGTTTGAATCAGGCATGCCTGCTGGTTGTAGCAATTACTACTTAACGAAAGCGGATTCAATTTTTTTATTATTGTTATTACCTAAGGCTTGCCTAAGTGTTTGGGTGAGATCCTATGAACATGGTATCTACCGCTGATCCAGAATGTGACAAAGCAATAACAGTTATTGAACGATTTGGATCCTATAGGCATGCTTTCTAAACCGCGTTAAAGTAAAGAGTAAGGTTGTTTAAAACTGATATTGAGTCAAACTGGTTTTAAAATGGTTTCAGATCCTATAGGCAGGATATCTAGTATTGCTCATTTTAATTCCTATAGACATGATATCTGGTTGGACGTATAATGAAGCCGGCAGAATTTACTCGTAATTCCTAAAGGCATGACTTCTATAAAAGGGCACTGATTTGGAAAATACTGGACATGATGCCAGATTATAACCAGTTAGATCATAAGGACATGGTGTCAAAGTGTGGTAATGCAGAATCTATGATAAGTCCTATAGATAGGTTTTCTAAATGCAGAGTTAAGCATGCAGAATTTAAACGAGTCCTATAGATAGGTTCTCTAAATGCTGAATTAGACATGCAAAATTTAACAAGTCCTATTGCCAGGTTTTCTAAATGCAAAGTTAAACATGCAGAAAACAAGTCCTATAAGTATGGCATCTAAGAGTGGTAATAAACATGCAGAAATTTAAACAAGTCCTATAGGCAGGTTGTCTACCCTTCTACAGCTAAACATGCATAATTACCTATCCCTTTTTCACTAACCAACCCCAACGTTTATTACAACTCATTATAGACCAAATAATGAATTACATCAGAAAAAGTGTAAAAAAAGTTACACCCAGAGGAAGCCTGATTCTTGACTTCCTTTCTGAGTTATGGAATAAACCACCTCAAATGCCATTGTTTCAAAGCCATTCTCAGACTTGAGTGTGTAAAAGTTCCCTAAGGGTCTCAAGGGGACTCCGGCCAGTGCTCACACCCAAGTTTGCATAACCAGATAGAGATGAGTGTAGTGCGGAAGGGCCAGCCCTTATGTGTCCAAGTTCAGAGGGAGCTCATGGGTCCTAAGGCAAGGCTCACATAAGAGGGGCAGAACCTAAGTCTAAGAGCATAGTGGAAGTGCAGAAGCAGAGATTTGCTTAAAACTGGGTTGAGAATAGCAAGGGGTAAGGATAGTTTGGAAAACAATAGTAGTACAACTAAAATTATACATCATCAGTAATTGCTCAAAGGGGGCAAGGGTTTGGGAATACATTGCAGGTAGCATACGATCCTAGGAGGGGTCAAATCTGGATATGCACAGCAATAAGTGATGCTGGCATGCCCATAAAATAGCCAGAGGACACAACACATAGAGGGGATATGAAGCATATGATCCAGGGAGGGTCAGGTTTGGGTCATGCACAGCAATGTCTAATGTTGTCATGCCCTCAAACCAACCAAGGAATACAAACACATAGGGGATATGGGGTTTGGGATTCATAAGTCATCATAGGTGACTGACAGAGTTCAAACATCAATTCAGAAGAGAAAAGGGAAGATTACAACATGCTTAATAATGCAACTTGATTAAAACACAAACAGAAATAGGTAAGAGTGAAGGAAATAGCAAAGAAAATATGTTGTTGTTGATGCTGGAAAGTTAATTAGAACATACCAGTAAAGAAGCAAATGTAGAAAGAAAGTAAGCAAATTTCCCACAGCCTAGCATTGGTTTTCAGCCAACTAGGTAAGGCAGCAACACAAGTAGTAACAGAGGAAAGAGAGAGAATTTTGAGTGAAGCGTGTGTTCTGAACTCAAGTGTTCATGTGTTTGAAAGAAGAGGGGTGCAAGGTATTTATAGTTTTTGAAAACGAGTGAAGGAAAAGTAATAAGATACAAATATGGAAAAAATCATAGGTCAAAATCAATTACACAAGTGATTCCTTTTAATTAAGGAATCACTGTTTAACGGTAGTGACAGATTCAAAAATAAGGAAAGAAAATCAATTTGTAAGTAGACTGATTGTTGACGTAAGAGGAGTAGTAAAACCATTAAGTAAGCAATCAAGTCTCAGTACAGATATATGCTTATTTTGGGAAAGAAATCAGCAAGGTAAATATTACAGTAAAGGAAAAGAATCAATCAGCTTTGAACAGGCGAGTGAAATTAGGGTTCATAAAGAAAAGTTTTGAACTCAGTCACAAGATTGAAAATCAATCAAAGAAGGAACCTCTTCATATAAATAGAGTGAACAAACACCAGACATGCGAGGCCAAACCCATTGGCAAAAAGAAACAAGCATACAACAGTAGCATAAGGTTCAATAGATAGCAAACATTCGAAGCATAGTAATCAAGTAGGTTAAGTCACATTGAGTCAACAATGGAGAAAACAAAGTATGAGAAACATGCAAAGGTCTCATAGTAGCAGACGAGAGAATCTTTTGAAAAGTTAGGGTTTCAAGCATAGTCGATTTTTAAAGATAATAAAAATCAGATAAGTCACAAAGAGAGTCTGAAACAAGAACTTTTGAGTCGAGTGTTCAGACAACAATTTCAGACCTAAAGACCTAGGGTTTTCAATAACAAACGAGTTCCAAAAGATGGTAAACAGACAAGTCAAGCAAGAATTAAACAAACAAGCACACATCTTAAACATGTCAAAAATCAGAGAAGAGATTTTGAAATAACTTAACAGGAAAACCTTAATCGGAAAAGATAAAGAGTCGTTCTTGAAAGCAAAAATTGAAGAAACTTCGAGAAGATGCTTAAAAGTTCAAGGTAAACACAAATCTAAGGTAGATCTGAAAGCAAAAGATCTTAGAGATTATGGTTTCAGAAAAACCCAGAAAAGGCGAGAAAGGCCCTGAAATTTACCGATCTAACCAGGAGAGTCAAGAATCTGACTCGAGCGGCCGTGGCTGGCCGGAGAAAGGTCAAGGATGACCGGAGAAGAGCCATGAAATGAAATTGAACAAGGACTGGACCAGACTCTTTCAAGGTCTAGCCTTGAAACCATAAGAACAAACACATAGAGGCCATGGAAGGCTGGTACAGGTCTCAAATGACCACGGAGGGCCATGGATTAGGTAGATATCGAGGTGGGGTGAGGGGGCGGCGGCTAGGGTTCATGAGAGTTTCAGAGAGAATTTGAGAGAGAAGAGGAGTTCAAGGGCGGTGGATTGTATCAAATGATAGGGTTTTGGGGGTCGTTTGGGATTAATTAAGGAAAGAGCAGCCGGTGGTCGTTGATCTAAATGATCAACGGCTGAGATTTAAAGGGTTAGGTGGGGATTCGGGTATGGGTCAGTTTAATTTGAAATTGGGTCGGGGTAAATTGGGTTTAAATTGGGGTAGAATTCAGGCTACAATTGAAATGAAATCTGGCTAGATTTTAAATAGCCATTTTCCCCATTTATTTTATAAAAAATAGTAAATTAGTTCCTGGAAATAAATTAAAAGTACTAAAATGATTTATAACATATAATTATCAATTTAAAATACTGGAATTAATTTTTATAAATATAAACGCAATTAAATCTTAAAAGAGGCTAATATTGCAATTATATACAATTTAGCTTTAAAAATATTAATTAAATTTAAGATAAGCCCTATAGACAGGTTTTCTAAATGCAGAATTAAGCATGCAAAATTTAAATGAGTCATATAGACAGGTTCTCTAAATGTTGATTTAGACATGCAGAATTTAACAAGTCCTATAGCCAGATTTTCTAAATAGAGAATTAAACATGCAGAAAACAAGTCCTATAAGCATGGCATCTAAGAGTGGTAATAAATATGCAGAAATTTAAACAAGTCCTATAGGCAGGTTGTCTACCCTTCTACAGCTAAACATGCATAATTACCCATCCCTTTTTCACTAACCAACCCCAACATTTATTACAACTCATTATAGACCAAATAATGAATTACATCGAAAAAAGTGTAAAAAAAGTTACACCTAGAGGAAGCCTAATTCTTGACTTTATTTCTGAGTTATGGAATAAACCACCTCAAATGTTATTGTTTCAAAGCCTTTCTCAGACTTGAGTGGGTCAAAGTTCTCTAAGGGTCTCAAGGGGACCCCGGGCAGTGCTCACACCCAAGTTTGCATAACCAGATAGAGATGAGTGCAGTGTGGAAGGGCCAGCCCTTATGTGTCCAAGTTCAGAGGGAGCTCATGGGTCCCAAGGCAAGGCTCACATAAGAGGGGCAGAGCCTAAGTCTAAGAGCATAGTGGAAGTGCAGAAGTAGAGATTTGCTTAAAACTGGGTTGAGAATAGCAAGGGGTAAGGGTAGTTTGGAAAACAGTAGTAGTACAACTAAAATTATACATCATCAGTAAATGCTCAAAGGGGGCAGGGGTTTGGGAATACATTTCAGGTAGCATACGATCCTAGGAGGGGTCAAATCTGGACATGCACAGCAATAAGTGATGCTAGCATGCCCATAAAACAGCCAGATGACACAACACATAGAGGGGATATAAAGCATATGATCCAGGGAGGGTCAGGTTTGGGTCATGCATGACAATGTCTAATGTTGACATGCCCTCAAACCAACCAAGGAATACAAACACATAGGGGATATGGGGTTTGGGATTCATAAGTCATCATAGGTGACTGACATAGTTCAAACATCAATTCAGAAGAGAAAGGGGAAGATTACAATATGCTTAATAATGCAACTTGATTAAAACACAAACAGAAATAGGTAAGAGTGAAGGAAATAGCAAAGAAACACATGTTGTTGTTGATGCTAGAAAGTTAATTAGAACATACCAGTAAAGAAGCAAATGCAGAAAGAAAGTAAGCAAATTTCCCACAACCTAGCCTTGGCTTTCAGCTGGCTAGGTAAGGCAGCAACACAAGTAGTAACAGAGGAAAGAGAGAGAATTTTAAGTGAAGCGTGTGTTCTGAACTCAAGTGTTCGTGTGTTTGAAAGAAGAGGGGTGCAAGGTATTTATAGTTTTTGAAAACGAGTGAAGGAAAAGTAATAAGATACAAACATGGAAACAATCATAGGTCAAATCAATTACACAAGTGATTCCTTTTATTTAAGGAATTACTGTTTAACGGTAGTGACAGATTCAAAAATAAGGAAAGAAAATCAGTTTGTAAGCAGACTAATTGTTGCCATAAAAGGAGTAGTAAAACCATTAAGTAAGCAATCAAGTCTCAGTACAGAGATATGCTTATTTTGGGAAAGAAATCAGCAAGGTAAATATTACAATAAAGGAAAACAATCAATCAGCTTTGAACAGGCGAGTGAATTAGGGTTCATAAAGAAAAGTTTTGAACTCAGTCACAAGATTGAAAATCAATCAAAGAAGGAACCTCATCATATAAATAGAGTGAACAAATACCAGACATGCGAGGCCAAGCCCATTGGCAAAAAGAAACAAGGATACAACAGTAGCATAAGGTTCAATAGATAGCAAACATTCGAAGCATAGTAATCAAGTAGGTTAAGTCACATTGAGTCAACAATGGAGAAAACAAAGTATCAGAAACATGCGAAGGTTTCAAAGTAGCAGATGAGAGAATATTTTGAAAAGTTAGGGTTTCAAGCATAGTCGAGTTTTAAAGATAATAAAAATCAGATAAGTCACAAAGAGAGTCTGAAACAAGAACTTTTGAGTCGAGTGTTCAGACAACAATTTCAGACCCAAAGAACTAGGGTTTTCAATAACAAACGAGTTCCAAAAGATGGTAAACAAACAAGTCAAGCAAGAATTTAAACAAACAAGCACACATCTTAAACATGTCAAAATCAGAGAAGAGATTTTGAAATAACTTAACAGGAAAACCTTAATCGGAAAAGATAAAGAGTCGTTCTTGAAAGCAAAAATTGAAGAAACTTCTAGAAGATGCTTAAAAGTTCAAGGTAAACACAGATCTAAGGTACATTTGAAAGAAATCGAAAGATCTTAGAGATTAGGGTTTCAGAAAAACCCAGAAAAGGCAAGAAAGGTCCTGAAATTTACCGATCTAACCAGGAGAGTCAATGATCTGACTCGAGCGGTCGTGGCTGGCCGGAGAAAGGTCAAGGATGACCGGAGAAGAGCCATAAACTAAAATCGAACAAGGACTGGACCAGACTCTTTCAAGGTCTGGCCTTGAAACCATAAGAACAAACACATAGAGGCCATAGAAGGCTGGTACAGGTCTCAAATGACCACGGAGGGCCATGGATTAGGAAGATATCGAGGTGGGGTGAGAGGGCAGCGGCTAGGGTTCATGAGAGTTTCACAGAGAATTTGAGAGAGAAGAGGAGTTCAATGGCAGTGGATTGTATCAAATGATAGGGTTTTGGGGGTCATTTGGGATTAATTAAGGAAAGGGCAGCTGATGGCCGTTGATCTAAATGATCAACGGCTGAGATTTAAAGGATTAGGTGGGGATCCGGGTATGGGTCGGTTTAATTTGAAATTGGGTCGGGGTAAATTGGGTTTAAATTGGGGTAGAATTCAGGATATAATTTAAATGAAATCTGGCTAGATTTTAAATAGCCATTTTTCCTCATTTATTTTATAAAAAATAGTAAATTAGTTCCTGGAAATAAATTAAAAGTACTAAATGATTTATAACATACAATTATCAATTTAAAATACTGGACTTAATTTTTATAAATATAAACGCAATTAAATCTTAAAAGACGCTAATATTGCAATTATATGCAATTTAGCTTTAAAAATACTAAATATATTTGTACAAAATATGAAAAAATTATCTTAGCTATATTTTAGTATAAATATGAGAATACAATAAATGAATCACCAAAATGATAATTTTGGGAATTATTATTGGGGTTTTTTATGAATAAAATAGGAAAATAAATTGGTTTAAAAATCTTTAAAAATTAAAGAAAAATAATAAAACATTTGGAAATAATTATATATGCATACAGATAATATTTTGAAGTTATTTTGCACATTAGAAAATATATAGAAAAAAATTGGGTATCAACAAGAGGCATGGTTCCTGAGACTAATGAGATTTGATCCCGGACAGAGGGATCCCAATTTATGGTGTGAATACCATGGGACAAATGGCCACCGGACAGGGGACTGCCGACACCTCCGGGAAGAAGTGGCAACATTGTTGAAGAATGTCCACCTCAGAGAATTCTTGAGTGACCGACCTAAGAACAATTATAGTCGGAACAGAGACAACGCGGAACCCTCGAAAGCAAGAGAAGAACCCCCCATGACAAACGATCAATATGTTCTTCGGAGGGAATGAGACTAATGGGGTCACCTTTTCAGCAGCAAAGAAGATAAAAGTATCAATAACTCATAGTAAAAGACTCTAGGAAGACTATATCACTTTTACAGAGGAAGATGCAGACGGATTGTTGCTACCACACAACGATGTACTAGTAATTTCTTTAAATGTATTAGATTTTAAGATTAAACGTGTTCTAGTGGATCCAGAAAGTTCAGCTAATATCATACAATGGAGAATACTAGAACAAGCTAAACTCACCGGAAGCATTATTCCAGCAACAAAGCTCCTCATTGGATTCAACCTCACGAGCGTGACAACCCGGGGAGAGATTTTGATGCTCACAAACATTGAAGGAGTAATGAAAACAACTCTCTTCAAAGTTGTAGACGGGGACATGGGGTATAATATCATCCTAGGAAGGCCATGGTTACACGAGATAAAAGTTGTGCCTTCAACGTATCACCAATTGTTGAAATTTCCGACACCCGAGGGGATCAAGCAGATAAGGGGTGATAAACCGGCATCAAGGGAGATGAATGAAATTATAGGAATCGGCACCTACTCCCGGACCAAAAGAAGTTAGCTCGGGATAGAGGAATCGGAACAGTATCAAGTGCCAAGGTATTTCCAAGTTCCAGAAGAGACGGACGCAACGAAGTCCACAGCGGAAGAACTAGAGCAAGTTGCGTTTTTCGAAGAATTCCTAGAAAGGAAATTCCATTTGGGAATAGGATTACACCCGAAGCTCAGATCTGATTTTTTTGAATTCCTTAAAATTAACACCGATTATTTTGCATGGTCGCACGAGCATATGATAGGTATCCTGATGGAGGTGGTCGTGCACAAGTTAAGCTTGGATCCCAACATACCTCCGGTAAGACAAAAAAAGCGCTCTATTGCAGAAGCCAGGAATAAATTCATCAAAGAAAAGGTAACCCGCTTACTCAATATTGGTTCAATCCAAGAGGTAAGATATCCAGACTGGCTCGCTAATGTAGTAGTAGTTCCTAAGAAAAATAATAATGAATTTCAGCACATATTGTTACAATGTGATGCCTTTCGGATTGAAAAACGTCGGAGCCACTTATCAACGGCTCGTGAATAAGATGTTCGAAAAGCAAATAGCAAAAACTATGGAATTATATATAGACGAGATGCTTGTTAAGTCTTTGAATGCAAATGACCACCTTAAGCATTTGCAAGAAACATTCGACATCCTAAGGAAGCATAACATGAAACTTAACCCCGAGAAGTGCGTGTTCGGGGTCAATTCTGGTAAGTTTCTGGGGTTCCTGGTCTCACTAAGGGGAATTGAGGTAAACCCCGACAAAATCAAGGCCATAAAAAATATCCCGGATCAATTATCAAATGTAAAAGAAGTCCAGAGGCTAACAGGGAGATTAGCATCTTTTAGCGGGTTCATTTTCCGATCGTTGGAAAAATGTCATCGCTTCTTCGCACTACTCAAATAGAAAAATAATTTTGAATGGACACCGGAATGTCAGCAAGACCTAAAGGACTTGAAGAAGTACTTGTCAAGCCCTCCGCTGCTCTCGAAGCCAAAAGAAGGTGAAATATTGCTAGTCTACCTCACCGTTTTCAAAGGTTGTGGTAAGTTTAGTTTTATTCCGAGAGGACGAAGGTACACAATCTTCCATTTATTACGTTAGAAAATTTTTAACGGGAGTAGACACCCATTACCCACATTTGAAAAAACTAGCCTTAGCTCTCGTAGTTGGCGCTCGGAAGCTGAGGCCCTACTTCCAATGCCACCCGATAGCTGTGGTGACTACTTTCCCTTTGTGGAACATCCTCCATAAACCCGAGCTCTTGGGCAGGTTGGATAAATGGGTCGTCGAAATGAGCGAGTTTGACTTGGAATATAAACCAAGGACTGCAATTAAGTCGCAAGTCTTGACCAACTTCGTGGTCGATTTCAGCCCAGGACTGTTGCCTTTGCCAACCAATGAGGCAATAATGGTGTCGAAATCGACATTGGGGGTTTGGACCTTATTTACGGACGAAGCTTCCAATGTAAAAAGGTCCTGACATGGAATAATCTTAATCACGCCTTCGGGGGAAGCCATCAGAACGATCCTTTTAACTAACAATGAAGTAGAGTACGAAACTTTGATTGTAGGGCCCGAACTGGCCCGAAGACTTGACTCCCAGGTCATTGAAATCAAATGTGATTCGCAGTTGGTGGTAAATCAAGTCTACGGGATCTCTGACACCAAAGAGGAATGTATGCAACAATATGTGTAAAGGTTCAGGCTCTGTTGGCACGATTCCGCAAGTGGTCAATTACTCATATCCCGAGGGAGGATAACATGGAAGTAGATGCATTGGCAAACTTAGGCTCATCGACACAAATCAAGGGATCGGAATCAGGGACCGTAGTACAACTAATGAATTCAGTCCTGGATAGAGATGGTTACTATGAGGTGAATTTGACTAGTTTGGTCTGGGACTGGAGAAATGAAATAATCAACTATCTCGTGCATAGGAAGTTGCCTGAAGACCCCAAATCATCACAAGCATTATGCGCCAAATATTCGAGAAAAGCCAATTATATAAAAAAAATCCTTCCAAGGCCTGTTGGCCCAGTTTTTAGAAGCATCAGAAGCTAATTATGTCATGAGAGAGGTCCATGAAGGGATATGCAATAACCACTCGGGCGCAGATTCTTTGGTGCTGAAATTAGTTCGGGCAGAATATTACTGGTCCTACATGGAACAAGATGCCAAAGACTTCGTATAAAAATGCGATAAGTGCCAACGCTATGCACCACTAGTACATCAACCGGCAGAACCCTTACATTCAGTTTTGTCCCCATGGTCGTTCATGAAATGTGGGATGGACATCGTCGGACCACTGCCACCGGCTGGTGGAAAGGTAAGATTTGTTTTAATTCAGACTGACTATTTTTCTAAATGGGTGGAAGCAGTTCCTTATCAGAAGACCGGAGAAAGCAAAGTGGTTGACTTCCTATAGGAAAATATAATTTGCAGATTCGGAATACCAAAAGAGATAGCTTGCGATAATGGGTCTCAGTTTATCGGTGCAAATACAAAGTTCCTTGAAGATTTGAAGATAAAGAGGATCACTTCTTCACCTTATCATCCGAGCGCAAACGGCCAAGCGGAGTCAACAAACAAAGTGATTATACAAAACCTCAAGAAAAGGTTGGATGCGGCAAAAGACAATTGTCCCGGAGAATCACCCAGAGTTCTATGGGCCTACGAACAACAACCAAGTCAAGCACATGAGAGACTCATTTTTACCTTGTGTATGGCGCAGAAGCTCTAATCCCAGTGGAAGTAGGGGAACCCTCCTTGAGATATATTTAGGCAGATGAAGGATCGAACAATGAAGCAATTTTAATCAACTTAGAGCTACTCAAACAACGTAGGGACTTGGCGCGTGTAAGAATGGCGGCTCAAAAGTAGAGAATGGAGCGATATTATAATCGAAGAGCCAATTTCCGTTATTTCAAAGTAGGATATTTGGTTTTTAGGAAAGTAACTCAAAATACCCGGAAGCTCAACACGAGGAAGCTGGGACCAACATAGGAAGGTCCCTACCGAATTTCAGCTATCACTGGGAAAGGATCATAAGAGTTGGAGAACCAAAATGGAGACAAGTTGCCCAGCAATTGGAACGTGGCGCACCTCAAAAGATATTATTCCTGATGAACAATATCCAAGTATGTGCTGCACTATTTTTTCCTTCGTTCAGTTTTTGTCTCAATTGGGTTTTCTAGTAAGGTTTATAATGAAGCAGCGATAGAAAGCATACTACGAAGACAGTAGCAATAAGACCTTTAATAGCAAGGCAAAACAAGCAAGCTTCCACTCGAGGACGGTTAGATAATCTTTGGTTCGATAGCAAATTCCCATTCGGGAAGTTGTGTTTGCTACCGAACAAAGGTTACCTGACCATTCACAAGCATAAAACACCAGAGGATTGTTAGATAATCTTTCACTCGATAGCATATATTCCCGAGGGAAAGTAAGGTGTGTTACGAGTTGAGGGTTATCTAGCAATTCATTGGTGGAATCTTTGAAGGCACAAGACTTCTAGTGTTCTAATTCGCATTCTTCGCATTCAAACACTGGGGGGAATGATATGAGGATATAGCAAAAATGACTGCCATATCGATCAAGAATGAAAATCCGAAAACAAAATCCGTCATTAGGACCGGGGACTGCGCAGCCAGCACTGTAGAAAATAGTTGTACAAGATAGCCACAAGTCATGGCAATTTCTTTTTAGCATAACAAATGATTTTGTACTTCTAAAAATAGAAGGAATTAAATAAAATGAAATCCTTTTGTTTTTATCTTGTTTCTTGTCTAAACGATGAACTAACTTGTGTCATTTGAAAGTTAAACAAGTACTTCAAATGTTAGTGCCGTAAAGAATAGGAGACGTCCTCTTCAAGAGAACCGTAAACATAAAAAGGTCTTCTCTTATGAAAACCCTCACGTTAAAGGGTTGGTTTCAGAAGAACGTGCGCAAAATGCTTAAGCAAGTGCAAAAGTTAAAGACTTACATAGATACTCAAACAAAAGTAAGACTCAAACAATACTTGAGCAAAAATATATCTTTATTTACAAAAACCTCACAAAATGGCAAAAGTACAAGAATGGAAAAAAGAAAAAAAAAGCTAAACTGCAGCATCTCCGGAACCAAGAGGAAGAGAAGTGTCTGCATCCCTGGGAGAAGTAGGTGGGACCGCCGATGGCTCGATATTTTCCCCATTTTAGTCTGCAGCATCAACATCCTCCGATTCCTCTTCAATTCTCGAAAACTCGGCATCAGACTGTACTGGGAGTCCATTTTTAGCAGCCAACTCAAGCTCTCGGGCCCTAGCATTTTTGGCATCAAAGTCAAGGATTCCTGCTTTGGCCTCTTCCAAGGTTTTTCTCCTCATACTGTACATGGAGTAAGTTTTTTCAACAATGAGGGAAGCCGCTTGGCGTTTGAGTTTTTCTTTGAGTTGGGTTACCTCATCAGAGAGGCTTTTTAAGGGCGGACCTAACAGATTGGAGGCTAATATCAAGGCCGCGGACAATTAACTAAAGAGCCTATTATGCTCGATAGTTTTTCTATACTTCTCTTCCAACTGGGCACACTTTGCCTCCATAGCAGCAAGCTCTTCGATTTTAGAGTCTAAGGATATTTCTAATTCAATCACCTTTTCGGCTGTAGCAGTCTCGCGCTCCGTTGCAGCAAGAATGGTGTCTTGGAATTCAGCCCATTTGGCCTTAGCTTCATCAAATATAGCCCTTAGTGGGCCAGTATATTAGCCAAGGGTTACCACCTCTTACTTGCTTTGCTGCAAACGAGCCCCCAAAATAACGATCTCAGTGGCTTTGGTTTCCAATTTCGAGAGGCGGAGAACAGTTTGGTCTCATTCCACCAAAAGCTAATTTCGTTCAAAAGTAAGCTCCTCTTTCTCATGAATCAACCGCTAAAGGCCCTCGAAAGCAAGAAAGTTGGCCTATAAAGCAAGAGAAGTAAAATTTAGCATACATTCATGAGTAAGTAGAAGAAATTATAAAGGAAGAAAGGAACGCACCGCTGCGGCATTGTGCATGGCATTGTTAAACAAACACTCCCCCGAGAGTGCTTGGATCTTTTCCCAATCTTTTTCTGAAGCCAAAGGCTTCAGATAGTTAGCAAGCTCCATTGACCGGGAAAGAAAGTTGCACCCGGTAGAGATCGAGAGGGTAACATTCCTCCTCCTCTGCGGATCTTCAGAAGGGGCAACATGATTTTGCCCCAAATTCCCAAGAACTGGGGACTGGGGAGGAGGAACATCTCCTTCATAATCAGATATGACCGGTGGAGATAATGTAGCAATTGTTAGTGGAAGAGTGGATGAAGATGGATGCGATATAGTAGTTGTTGGTGCTGGTGAAGACGGGGATGAAGCTGATGGAGTTTAAGGGTGTGAAACACTTGCATCAAGTGTAGTGCTGGTGGTTGGATGTTCACCAACCAAAGACGAGCACAACAGTTGGGACCCGATAGCGGGAATTGGCATTTTCTACCAAATAAAACTACCCCTAGAGCGCCGAGATGTCGTCCTCGGTTGGAGTAGTTAACTCACCAGATAGAACATTATGTTAAGTTGATGATGAACGTCGCCTTCTATGTATAGAATCCCCATTATCAATGGCTTCTCCATCATCATCAATCATCACAGTGTCAATGACTGGCCCCGGAGGAGGGCTAGTGATCATAACTTCCAGAGAAGACATAGGGGCAGTAGTCTTCGCCCTCTTATTCTTTTCTCGGGCCATAGAAGAACGCCTTCTCTTTGGTTGCTTGTTCTCCGTCCGGAGACTCTGTAATAGAACACCTATGCCCAAAGAAGGTCTGAAGACACCTGCTTGAGTAAGCGCCTCCTGAAGTAGCCTTGCTGCATCAACAAGATCAGCCAAAACGTCCTCGTTGTGGATAACAACAGAGCCTGCAAGTAGACCTAATTTCATGAACAAGTCAGAAGGGTTCAACCAAGTTCTTCACATGAAAAATAGAAGCAAGGTAAGTTTGAATTACCATGATTTTTGGCCTTCCACCCGTACTTAAGGGCCATTTCTTTCCACAAACGAGTTTCGGGCGTCGTAACATATAAGATCTTCTAAACCTACCAGTCCAAGCCTTCCACCACTAGTGAGGTCCATCGAGCTGCTGAAACATACGAAGGATGAAGAACCAATATGGTCATGGAAGAATATTTAGTGAAAGAAAATATACTAAATGGAGATCTTATGAGTACGGTTCCAAGCGTCCAGAAAGGATGAAGCTGTTGATGGAATGATACTATTGGTGGAAATTGCAACGAATCATTCCATCCAACCACGATGGTTATCGTCATCCATGCTAGTCAACAGAGCATGGTGGCCACGTTTGCAGAGGTTTATCATAACCCCCCTCCCCTCTCCAGAAAATCTTGGGGGAGTAAAATTCATCATATGAGCTAATGCTAGCTCTTCTCCAGTCTCCTGGCATAGGCGCCGAAGGCAGGAAACCGTCCTCCACACTGAAGGACTTACCTATGCCAAGTACACTTGGTAGCAAAGACAAAACTCCGCAATCATGGAATCAAGCTCTCCACTCAAAGAAAACGCACCCAAAGTAAAGGGATACGTGTAAAAATATGTAAAACCTTCCTTGGAAGGGTCACCCGCTCCGATAGATCAGGAGCAATGATGTGCAACTCATGGCAGTGGCGGTCTTCCTTCACAGTAGGAATACTAGAAGGGCGAATGAAAGAAGGATACCTACTAACTGCCCATGTATGAGGGTTAGCAGTAGTGAATTTCTCTTCAAGATCCTTTGTGGTGCTAAGTCTTCTTGGGATGATGGAACCTACCATTGGAGGAGCAGAATCCTCGGACTTGCTCTTGTTCTTGAAGAATCGGCGCTCTTGGAAGAAGAAGCCAATGAATACGAAGAAAGAAAAAGGTTTTTGTTTGAGGAGAGTTAGAGAGAAGATGGAAAACAAAGGTGCAAATCAAGAGCTTGGAAAGTTGTGGAATACGAAAAAAAGGGTGATGCGTATAAGTAAAATTTTGGCGGCTAAATTCATGGCCATGATTACATCGATAACCGACAAAGGCTATACTAAATCGTGGGATGACACGTGTTCGGGGCATTAAATGCGAAGAGATTTCTATAGAAAATCTGGTAACAAGAAGATTTAATAGGAAATATCGACAAATTCTTATGGAGTCCAAAACAAAAAAATAAAATTAAAAAAAAATCAATTGCTCCAATTTTATCTCTATCGAATTTTAATATCAGAATAGCGGATATAGTCATGATTCACGTCTAATCAACCATCAGAAGCCTGCAAAGGGAGTTATAGTAATTCCTGTCAAAAAGAGTGTTTCTACCAATTTTCCGGTAACACGAAGTTATGTCACCGGAAAGCAAGGGGAGTATCTTTATAGGGTAAAATACGATATATATGACATGTGGTCATCTAAAGAAAGGACACATGAAACCCACTAAAGGAAGGACATGGGACCCAAGACGGAGATGGTCACAGGATAAAGAAAGAAGGAATAATGATCATTAAGGTGCATTAAATGCTCTGCGCCAGATAACATTTCATAAGAAATATTCTACAGCATTAAGGGCGACGGCCCGTTACAAGAAATTTTGCATTTATGTTCACCGTTACATTTTCATCAATGACTCTCATAATTGACATTAAAGGAGGGCACGATCCTAGGACCTCCTTCCGTAGAAACATCTATAAATAGAGAGCTTAGTTATCATTGTAAAGGACACAAATTTTCTGGCAAACTTATACTACATTCTATACAAGCTTAATACAATTTTACTTTCTTACTTTTTGATTTTATCATCGTTGTGCCCAGAAACCCTGTTCACGGATTCGTCAACTCTGCTATTTCATCAACATTTTTAGGCTAAGTATTGTATATTTCTTCAGTTATTTCTTTATTTCAGGATCGAATTAGTTCACTTGTCGAGAAACCACGTATAAATTCAACTGTATTTTTTTACGGGTAAACAAGGAGATGTTTCATTAAGATTTATGCAAGAATTTATTTTTATTTTTTTTAGGTTTTAACTTAGAGTAAATATGGAATATTTATCCCTTCTTTGTTTATCTTTTTATTTATGAACTCTTGCAAGAAAGGAGATGAACTCTTTTATTGGTGTAAATTATATTTCTCCATTTTAATAGAACCCCCCTCATTACATGCTGTTACTTATCTTTGGCACATATTTTATTCGACTTTAAACGACCAAATATTTGTTTTCAATACAAATGCTGCTGATATTTGAATTTTATTTAATAAGAATAAAAATAAACGGACCTAAATAAATGTAGCCGGCAACTTTTAGAAAAGAGGAAAGAAAAAAAGGAACAAATTCAAGCGTGGGCTGGGGCATAAACTAATGACGATAATCTGATGCAAAATATTGATTAGTGTTGCTTAATGTCGAGATCATGAATCTGGGGGATCTGTAATAAAATATAAAATTTGAATATTGATTATCTAATCTTAGGTCATTAGTTGCTTCGACCATGTTTTAAGATCGAGATGGAAAATTAATACATTTTTTTATGCTTAAATATTGATGATCATAGTACAAAGCCCAAGAAGACAGTTGTTGACATAATTTATGGTCGGTAGATCGTCACTAATCACAAGATTATTTAATTTGTTACTGTATTTTTGCTTTGCCCCCTAGTAGGTATGTATAACACTGAAATAATAAATAAATAAAATAATGGAAAAACAACTATTAAAAGGTTGTCGTGGTTTAGTTTCTTATAGCATATAGTACGGATGTATATAGGTCGGGTTGGTTCGGATTTTATAATTATCAAACCAAACCAATTGTATTGGGTTATTAAATCTAAACACCAAACCAAACCAATAAAATTCGGGTTTTTCACTCTCGGGTTTTCTCGGATTTTCGGGTTATTCGGATTTTTTCGGATTTTTTTTCCGGTAAAATATTCGTAGAACAAAATATATAAATTGTGCTTAAAATATTTCTTTAGTCCTAATAAGATACAACTATATATAAAGTATTTTCTAAGAAAATAATAGAGTATAAAATATGAGATATGTCATGGCATTATCCTAAAATATCCAACAATAAAGACAATAAAATTATGTAATATAAATATCGCTAATTAAAAGCCATAATAAAAATAAACATAATCTAAAAGTACTAAGTCATGCTAAAATAAGTAGACTAATAAGAGAGTATTAATTATATGACTAAACGCTAAAGAAAAAATAAAAATATATTATGCATTTTTATCTAAATTATTGCAAAATAAAAAATAGATATTCAATACATTCTTGTTTGTAGTATTGAGTTGAATGTCTTTTGTTAGCATTAGTATTGATTTGATTTTGGTTTAGGCTTTTGTTAGCACTATTTAATTTACTAATGTTAATGTCTATAAAACTTATTAGAACATTCAAAAGTTCTAAGTCCAACCTTGAAATAATACCTCAAGATAAAATTATGAAATCTTTTAAGAAATATTTAACAATTATATTAAATATATCTAAAAAATTTATATATGTAATGTCGGGTTGGTTTGGTTTCGATTTGACTTTCTTTAGTTAAAACCAAATCAAACCAATTATGGTCAGGTTTTTTTTTCCAACACCAAGTCAAATCAAACCAAACCATAGTCGGATTTTTTTCTCGGTTTGACTCGGATTATTGGATTGGTGCGGTTTGTCGGTTTTCATTATACACCCCTAGCATATAGCATGGAGTCCACTTTTAAATATATTGATGATGTAATTTCATGGTCTAAAAAAAGTAGGAAATTTCTAGATTAGAATTTGGAAGTATGTTTTTTCGTTGAGGACGACGAAGGACAAAGGAAAATAAGCTTCAGAAAATTAAAGGTTTTTTTGGTCTAACTTTCTTCTCTAAAAAAGTATTCGAGAGTGCTCTTTATAATTTTACCCATGAAAGGTAGCATATACCTCGTGAAATAAGTTAAGATACGTGAAAGCTGATCAAAATTCACAGTTAATAAATTTTAAAAATAAGAAACACATTCACTCTTTGTTTTATTGTTAGAGTTTGTGAATATACACAACTATTTCAAGGGCGTGATGTGATGATGCATGCATGTTTAGATTTCTGTTTTTACTTGATTTTGCTATTCTAAATTTGTCTTTTCTTGTATGATCCGTTTTGTTTAAAAATAACTACTTCCTTCGTTCATATTTACTTGTCCAATATTCTAAAAGTAAATTTTCCCTTTTAGCATATTAAGAGAAGACAATTTCTTTTTTCCTATTATACCCATAGTATTAATTACTCATTTCAAATTGTTTTCTCAAATCCATTAATAATATAATATACATCAATTAATATGGATATCATGATAAATTATGCACTTCATTTATTATTTCTTAAGGGGAGTGCAAAGTCCAAATGATTTTTTTTCTTCCTTTTCCATGTTTCTGGTCTACTTAAGTTTTGATCTCCGATACTTCACGTCAGATAAATATTGAGGGTGTGTTTGGTATAACGGAAAATATTTTTCGTGGAAAATATTTTCTTGGAAAACAAGGAGTAATTTATTCATTTTTCGGTATTTGGTACACAAATTAAGGGAAATGACTTCTTAAAAGTATTCATAAATAATTTAAATATAATAAACATGAAGCCATAAACTTTCAAACCAACAACCTTCCGAACTCACATTTTTCATAAACTTTCGAACCGCTAAAGTTTCGAAACCGCGGAATTTTGTACCCGTAAACTTTATAATTTCTAAACCCGTAAACTTCCAAACACATAAATCTCTTAACTCATAACTTTGAAACTTGTAAAATTTTGAACCTTTAAACCGATAAATAAAAAAAAAACTAAAACTGAAAAATATATTAAAAAAATATTTTTTCGGGGGGGGGGGGGGGGAGGGGGAAGGGACAGAGAGCCGGGGGTGGGGTGGGGGCAGAAAAACGAAAAAAACAAAAATTTGAAATTACAAAAAAAAGTAAATTTTTTTTTGTGCCGGGAGGGGGGAGTTGGGGTGGGGTGGGGGTGGGTGGTGCAGAAAAACGAAAAAACAAAAATTTAAAATTGCAAAAAAAAAATAAGGTAAAAAAATATTTTTTTTGGCGGGGGAGGGGTGTGGGGATGGGGGTGGGTGGTGGAGTGGGGTAGGTTGGGGTCTAGGGGTAGTAGGGTGGGTGGTGTTGGAAATTAAACCAAGATTAATTAGTATTCCTAAGTTGTCTAGGATTTGATATTTGGTAGTTTATTTAATTCATGTCTTATTAGGATTTGTTTACCAATTTTATATTGGAAAAGGTTTTTGTTTTGTAGTATTATAAATATGGGTGCTACTACATATTTTCCATTAGGGAGATGTAGCTATGATGTAGAGAGATTCAAGAGTTTATGAGTTGTGAAAAAACCATCCTACCAAGTTCTCTCCCTAGTTTAATAAATTTCTTCTATATAGCCTTTGCTAATTTTTTTGCTTGTGCCTAAATTGTTCTTCGGGGTATTTCAATCCTTCAAATTGGTATCAGAGCCTGCGTGAGATCCTGTCAGAGCCGGTAGGAGATCCCAAAAAAAAACGGATACTCTATTACCTAATTGTCCTGTTTTTGTGTTTGAGGGCAAAAGTAATTTTGAAACTTAGTATCAACAAATGAAGAATTTTTTTAAGGATATTGGATTATGGTCCATCATTGTTGAAGGATTTGAGGAACCCCTAGAAGGCATAACGTTGACGGGTGATGCAGCTACGCAATTGGAAAAGAAAATACATTTAGATTATAAGGCACGCTACTATCTCGCCATCAAAGTCGATTTGTATATATCTTATAAAAATATTTGTATGCAAAGTCATCAAAGGAGGCTTGGACAATCTTGGTGAAGTCATATCGAAAAGTTACTGATATAAAGAAGGAGAAACTGCAAGAGTTTAGGAGTCAATTTGAGTTGGCTCATATGGGACCAACAGAGTCTGTCAAAGAATTTTTTACGAGAATTGAAGAAATAGTCAATGGTCTAAGGATTAATGGAGAAGTATTGAAAGAAGTTAAAATTGTTGAAAAATTATTGCAGTCTCTAAGTTTAAAGTATGGCAACAAGAAAGTTATTCTTGAGGCTACCAAAGATCTTAGCACTCTCGGACTTGATGATTTAGAAGGTGAATTGGTGACATATGAGAGATCACTGAATCAACAAAAAAATAAGACATTGGAGGAGGCATCACGAGAAAAGGATGATCAACCAAAAGAAAAAGAAGACACATCAAACGCGGCGGAGATAAATAAAAAAGGCCAAAATTCAGAGTCAAAGGAGAAAAGAAGAGAAGTTGCAAGGGATGCCAGCCAAAATGAGGTTAGTATTTCACAAGAAAAATTGTTTGATGGTATTGAAGATGAACCGAGTAATGATAGAAGCAAGATGGTTCATCAAGAGAAAGTTTCTAATGATCCACCCAAGTTTGAGGCAGAAATAGCTTGGGGTCCAGAACCACAACAACGCATGATTATAGATATCGAAGATAAAATAAATTTTGTGTCATTGTTCGAGATTGCATGTCTCAAGGAGCATGACGAACTGTTCATTAACGACATTATTCTACAACCTATAAAATTGCCAAGTGGAGTTGATTGGGAGTACAAGACTACCCACAAATCATTTAGAGAAGTTATGGTTTCAAAGTAGAGAAAGAATATGTTGATGATATTTTGAAGGGATTTATCATGAGTAAAGACAAATCATAAATGGCCAATATTGAAGAGAAATTGAAGTTAACTAAAGATGATACTTGCGACTTTGTTGATGCAACATATTTTAGGAAATTGGTAGAGTGTCTAAAGTACTTGACTTCTACAAGGCTTGATGTTACTCATGACATGCTCAAGTTTGAACATCTTGGTTTAAGGGAGGCTGTTGGAAATTAAACCAAGATTAATTAGTATTCCTAAGTTATCTAGGATTTGATATTTGGTAGTTTATTTAATTCATGTCTTATTAGGATTTGTTTACCAATTTTATATTGGAATAGGCTTTTGTTTTGTAGTATTCTAAATAGGGGTGCTACTATATATTTTTCATTGTGGAGATGTAGTTATGATGTAGAGAGATTCAAGAGTTTATGAGTTGTGAAAAACCCTCCTACCAAGTTCTCTCCCTAGTTTAATAAATTTCTTCTATATAGCCTTTGCTGATTTTTTTGCTTGTGCTTAAATTATTCTTGGGTTATTTCAGTTCTTCAGGTGGTAACGGAAAAACTGAAATTTAAAAAAAAAATTGGAGAGAGGGGATGGGGTGGGTTGGTGAGGGTGGGGAAGGTTGAGGCATAGATAGAATTCGCTCGCCTGCCCTTGAATGGCCTTTATAGCCTTAAGGCGATCTATCCAACTATCCAAAGCCTAACCCAGTACAGATCTGATCCTAAATCGCTCTACGCTTTGAGCCGGCTAACTCTTTGAAGCCCACTGATGCCTTTTGAAGACCTTCTTCCCTCTACCCTGATGAAAAGAGTTCCAGTGAGCTCGCCAAGGAAAGCAGATTAATTCTATCAAACTCTTTCTTCCCAGCTAAGCTAAAGAAGATCTAACCCTCCTCTTCCACTGAGACCAATATTTTTCTTCGTACCAAATGCACCCTGAATTACACGTCTTTTTCTGGCGAATATAAGAATAGAATTTCGTGAATAAATTCAACAAATTTTACGGGGGAAAGATAGTAATAGTAGAAACGTGGAAACAATGGAAAGGAAGGAAAATATGAAAAAGAAGTAGGAGAAAAAGGTTAGAAAATTAAATAAAAAGAAAGAAAAAGAGAGTTCATTGCATGTGGTTCACCACTTAATCAGTAACATCAATGAATATAGTCATATAGTTAGACCCCTATTTATTGTAAATGTTAGTTATTATCAAATCTACTTTTCTTTCAATTTGTGCATTTATTATAAGCACTACCATAAATCATATAGGAGTAGCTAGAAACTACTACTACTATTAGGTAAAACCATGTGGTGCAGTAAATGAAGGCTGCTCTTCTCTTAACCAGATGTCTCGGGTTCGAGTCTTGGGTATGGAAAAATTCTTGGTTGGAAGCGCTTCCTCTCGAATGAAGCCCTACACGGCGCGAATCCGAATATAATCGGGCTCCAATACAATACCAAACACCAAATGAGAAACCAAAAAAAAAGTCAACTAAGCTTACATCAAATGATCTCATGTTAAATTGCATAAATTACCACTCCAGAAAATAACAAAAACACAATGAATACAAGTTTATAAAAATGGAAAAGAGCAATAAATACTATCATTTGTCTATATAAGAGCATACGTAATCTAGGATAACTCAATGGTCAAGAAATCACAACCTAAATCTGTGAAACCTAACAGGCTCACCGCTAATTAATAGTATTCGGTTTAGATTTCCTATGTAGCAGGTGCCTGCTTTATTTTTAAGATAACAATTATTTTTTATAAATTAATGGTGTATATATAAGTTAAATTCTGGAAAATATAATACTAATAATAATAAAAAATTAAAAAGAAAAAAACAAGTAGGCAAACTATCAGAAGCCCACCCACGCAGAAACCGCCAGCTTTCAACTCCCCCAGGGCCAATTGAAAAGGAAACGTACACATAATACATAACTATATCTATATATTTTTTCCTTTCTTTTATCTCAGAAATAAAGAAAGAAGAAATCATATAAATAAATAAATAATGTATCTTTTAAAATAACTCTTCCTAAATTTGTTCTAGTGTGTGTCTGACCAAAATATTCTCTTACTCTTATGCTCTGATTCCGAGTTTTTTTACCTTTCTCTATCGTTTGTTTAGACCAATATCTCTGTGGCTTTTCGTGTTAAATATTTTCTCTTTGAGCTGTTCAACTGCATTTTGCCATATTGTTACACTCCCCGTACCCCCACCACCCTCAACTCTACTTCTACAGCTACCACTGTCATTTTTCTCTATTATTTGAATCTTTTTTCCCCAATAATCTTGAAAGTTCTGTTCTTTGGTTGAAATTCTTGAATTTGCTGCAAAAATGGAATCCTTGTGGTTTTAAAAAGCACCTGCTATGGATCTTGAAACAGGGGTTAATCAGAATAGAAACAAGGTAAATGTTAAAAAGTTTAGTTCTTTAGCTAGTTTTAGATGTTTAGATCAATCTTAAATGAGAATTAATTATCATTTTATTAATTTTTGGGTTTGCAGAAAGAATCTTGGAGGACAAAAGAATCTTGGAGTACAATCTTGACATTGGCTTATCAGAGTTTAGGAGTTGTATATGGGGATTTGAGTACATCACCTTTATATGTTTATAAGAGTACTTTTGCTGAAGATATTACACATTCAGAGAGTAATGAAGAAATATATGGGGTTTTATCATTTGTGTTTTGGACATTGACTTTGGTTCCACTTTTGAAATATGTGTTCATTGTGCTTAGAGCTGATGATAATGGTGAAGGTGGAACTTTTGCTTTGTATTCACTCCTTTGTAGACATGCTAAGGTTAATTCATTGCCTAGTTGCCAGTTAGCTGATGAAGAGTTATCAAGTTATAAGAAGGATATAATTAGTCCTGCCCCAACTACTTTTGGTGCCACACTTAAGTCAACTCTTGAGAGGTATAGAGTTCTGCAGAGATTTCTGCTTGTATTGGCTTTACTTGGAGCTTGTATGGTTATTGGAGATGGTATCCTCACACCTGCTCTTTCAGGTATGCCAATGTTCTTTTTGTAGTTCATAAGATTGAATTTGCCGAGGGTCTTATCGGAAACAGCCTCTCTACTCCCTGGGGTAGGGGTAGGTATGCTTACACACTACCCTCCCCAGACCCCACTTGTGGGATTTTGCTTGGTGGTGGTTGTTGTTGTTGTTGTCATAAGATTGAATGGCCAATTCTGGTTCGACCTTCGATATGATTATTTTTACTGTCCAAAGATTTAAGATTAAATCCCGAGTTATTGCAAGTAAAAAAACCCAATGAGATTATGGGAGTAAATATTCTCTACCTATGCAGATGGGTAGGTAGAGAATACCTTGGGCGCGAGGTATCTCTCTCTATGGAGCTTGGCAAAATAGCCCCATGGGTTCAACAAACACATGTTATTGTTATTTTTGGTTAAGAAAAGAGTACAATAGAAGCAACGGATCTGTATAGGAGATATCGATTACTTATGATTAAACTAGCTAGCTGGTATTGGGATAAGTATTAGATTTAGAGAATCCCTAATTTTAGTTAAAATTGACATGAATCGGACCTGAATAGAACGGTGTGGTATAAATGATTTATTTAACTGGCTTTGGCTTCAACTGACTTGGGATTGTGACATGGGTTGATTGATTGACTAAGAGTTTGGAATTTATGGTGTTTGTTAGTTTCTGACAGCATTCACTTTTTGTGGACTTTTATGCAGTTTTCTCAGCAGTTTCTGGCATTGAACTTGCTATTGGAAAAGAACATCACAAATGTAAGTTTTATCTAATCTTTTTCTGTGAGATTGTTGTGCTATCTGTTGTTTCCTGAATGGCTTAACCTCGAAAGAAAATCGAATGGCTAATGGTGATTGTGTTTTTTAACCTTTAGGTCTTATGAAACATGTTCTGTATCTTCCTTGTAGATGTTATCAAGGGAAACTTAATGCACCTTCAAATTAAAATTTGAACAGCTTCAGCTAATCTAAGAGAAATAAATAAGAAAGTTGTTCTCTTTTATCCAGTGTTTGACTTTTTTCAAAACAAAATAATTTGAAGTTAAAAGATTATAAAGCACTAGTACTTTTTCCAAAGTGCATGTTTTGAAGTCATATATGGACTCAAACAGATTCCCAACTTCTTGAAACCCGTGGTGATCTTATATGCTAATTAACATGTCCGTTGATGATCAATTCCATCTGATGGGAGCAAATGCAGTCAAAAGGCATGACTCTCGATTAAGGAGGAGCATCCAATATCACCAATATAAGTTCAAATATGCAAGCATAGATGTAAATGCAAAATGATCAGCCAATCAATATTTGATTTTAGTTTATTCCTTTCAGCGTCCTGTATATTCTCCGAGCACAAGTCTATCCAGATTATTCTGTGATTCCAAAGGAGAGCGAATGTATTTAGGAGCAACCAGTTGATTCTTTTCATAAGTTAGGGGCAATAAATAGACGTTGGCAGAGTATGACCAGAAATATCCTCAGATGCGCAATATTATTGCCACTGTCCAATATTTTTCAGAAACACAATAGTATTGCCACTATTTTATGGTAACCTTTCCACCAAACCACTTGAGCATGTGAGTGTCTGTTATCCCATTAATTTCGTGGCCACATGGATTTTCTGGATGGTGGATAGGAAGTCATTAAGACCACCTAACATTTAAACCCTTCTTCTTCAGGTAAGAAACACATCCCTCCACCCTTAACCAGAGGTCTCGGATTCAAATCCTAGGACTGGAGAAGTTCTTCATAGGGCAAGCATCCCCTTAAGTGGGCTCTATGCGGGGCGAATCTGGATTAGTCAGGCCAATGGTTCTGGATACCAGACGGTTAAAGAGTTAAAAAAAAAAGTTTTGGCCAATTGGTTTGATGGCAGATTAGCTTTCTCTGCTTGACCAGGCAGCAGTCTCATTTTCTAGAATACATAAATGCAGTCCAACTTCCCCACAATAATAAACATAAATGAGGAACAAATATCTGCCCTACTTGTCAATCACTTCTATGCTAATGGCTGGTTATCTAACCAGGTCATGGATAGTCTTAGGCCAAATCATTCGTGCTCGCATTACTTTCAAGATCTTCATAACTTAAAATGTCTATTCCAATAGGTTTACAGCCTACTTAATCATGAAGGAGCATCTAGAATTCTCTTCCTACCATTTGAGTGATATATGCTAAGCTTGAGACTCTACTTTTGATTAAGGAAATTAAGCTTACATTACTCTGTTGTTTTCTTTCCTTTTATTTGATTTGTTTATTTTATTTAAAATCGTCTAATCAAAATAGTATTTAATTTCTATGCTCAAAATGACATGCTACCCTTTTAAAATGTCATTTGCAGATGTAGAAGTTCCACTTACTTGTGTCATACTGATAGCCTTGTTTGCCCTTCAGCATTACGGCACCCACAGGGTTGGATTTTTGTTTGCACCTGTTGTCATAACATGGCTTGTGTGTATCAGTGCTATTGGTGTATATAATATTGTACAATGGGATCGCCATGTGTATCGAGCACTGTCTCCACATTACATGTACAAATTCCTGAAAAAAACTCAAAGACGAGGCTGGATGTCCTTGGGAGGGATCCTCCTGTGCATAACAGGCAAGATATAGTTGTCAGTTGCTTTATGATTAATTTGCTACTTATCTTCCTTTGGTATGATCCCTAAATACACAAATATATTCTTTCAGGTTCTGAAGCAATGTTTGCTGATCTAGGACACTTCTCCCAGTTGTCAATACAGGTAGATATCTAACTAATTGCTAAATAACAGGGTGCATATTTGATACAGTATAAACAAAAATGAGAAGCCAGAAGTGTGACAATGGTCCACTTTTTTTCCTTTGTTTGAATTTAGTCTCTTAGGTGCGCTGAAATAAGTAGAAGTTTGTATAAATGTTAATCAGAGGTGGCTAAAGTTATTTTATAATAAAGCAGGCCATCTCTAATAGCTTAAGCTTTTACATGAGATGGTTGTAGTTTCAAGTTCAACTCTCAACATGACCCCTCAGAAAATATTTTCATGTGCCTAGCCTTAGAAAAAGAATCAGGCCCGCACATAAGGAATGTGTTGGAGACCTAAAATAAATAATAAAAACGGAACCTTTCCAATAGTTTAAGCTTTAGGATTAGACGGTTAAACAATTCAGCTAAAATATAGGCAATGCCCTTAGTACCCCCAACAGAAAAGCTTTGAGCAGCGTCTGTGACCAGGTTGATTCTAAGTTTACTCATTCAATTTCCATGGGATTTATTACCGCTTTGCATGTTGACATTCTATTATCAGTATCACCCTTTCTAAATTTTCGTGGCATCCGAATCGGGTTGCCCCTGCACGACCAAGACTGGCCCCTTTGTTTTGCTTTCTATGAGTGAAGAATTTAGCCAACTTTCAGATTCAATTTGACTAAATGGATGTGATTACAATCTGATGAGAATGTCTAATCAAGAGAGGGATAGAGATGAACTAAAGGTTGGTTAGAATTGTTTTGAGGTGCTACAGCTCTTGGAGGTTCTCTTTTTAGCTATAGAAAAAGAGAAAGGTGAACACAGCTTATTGTTTGCATATAGCGCGGCTTGTGAGATATAACATTGTCTAAGTAACTAATTTCCCTTTTGCAGATTGCTTTTACCTTCATGGTTTATCCATCACTGATTCTTGCATATATGGGACAAGCTGCTTATCTTTCACAGCATCATGTTATTGAAAATGAAAGCTACCGAATAGGCTTCTATGTTTCTGTACCAGGTATGTATTTTCCTAGTTGCTTCTACGGGGAAAAGAATAAGCTAGAAGGAAATTGAGCTGATGAAGGACATCTCATTGTTGTTTCAGAGAAACTAAGGTTGCCTGTTTTGGTGATTGCTATACTTGCTGCCGTGGTGGGGAGCCAAGCCATCATCACTGGAACCTTTTCAATTATTAAACAATGCTCCTCGTTGGGTTGCTTTCCTAGAGTCAAAATAGTGAATACATCATCTAAAATACATGGACAGATATATATTCCAGAGATTAATTGGACCTTAATGCTACTATGCTTGGCTGTTACTATTGGCTTTAGAGACACCAAAAAGATGGGCAATGCTTCAGGTATGAATGTAATGATATGAATAAGGGAAAGTAAATTTTTGATTAGTCGAAATCATTTATCCTTCTTGGATGTAGTGTTAAACTTGAAATGCCTTTATTGGAGTTCCAGAGATTCAATCTTGATTGACTGCTCAATTTTATATTCCAGTCACAATTTTCCATGCACTTGGAGTCCTCCTAAAACAAAGTTGTTTCTTGAATATGTTCCCCTCCTCAAGGGGGACCAATTTTCATGTTCAATTTCCCTCTGCAGAAATTTTTGTAAAGGGCAGCCCAGTGCATAAAACATCCTGCATTCACCCAAGGGTGTGATGTAGACAGCCTACCCTAATACAAGCGTTAGTGCTGCTTCCACGGCTCGAACCCATGACCTATAGGTCATACGGATACAACTTTACTCTTTTGAAATTCATTTCGCACTTATTTACACAATGGATACGAGGATCTCATAGAAGAAAAGACTGTTTCCCATGCTGAATGATATTCATTACTAATCCTCGCTAATTTTGCTTCATATCAGGTTTGGCAGTCATAACTGTCATGCTGGTTACGACTTGCTTGATGTCGTTGGTGATTGTTTTGTGCTGGCGCAAGAGTGTCATCCTTGCACTTTGCTTTGTTATATTCTTTGGGATGATTGAAGCCTTATATTTCTCAGCTTCTCTGATTAAATTTTTGGGAGGAGCATGGGTGCCTATTGCAATGGCTTTTACTTTCATGATAGTAATGTGCATTTGGCACTACGGCTCTTTAAAGAAGTACGAATTTGATGTCCAAAATAAGGTCTCTGTTGAGTGGCTACTCGGTCTTGGTCCCAGTCTAGGCATTGTACGGGTTCGTGGCATTGGCCTCATACACACTGAGCTTGTATCCGGAATCCCAGCAATCTTTTCACACTTTGTTACCAATCTTCCGGCATTCCACCAGGTCTTAGTTTTCCTTTGTGTCAAATCTGTCCCAGTTCCTCATGTTAAACATGAGGAGCGTTTCCTGGTTGGACACATTGGCCCAAGAGAGTACCGCATGTACAGGTGCATTGTCAGGTATGGTTATCGCGATGCTCACAAGGATGATTCAGAATTTGAGAATGATCTTGTATGTAGCATAGCAGAGTTTATACGAACAGGAAAGACAAGGTTGAATGTTAACGGCGAGGATCTTAGAAAGGATTTCGAGGACATGACTGTTGTTGGAACGCCTTCTACTCATTTATCAGGAGTTCAATTTTGTGAGGATGAGGATGTAAATGCTGAATTAGTTGGACCATCAGAGCGTAAAGAAATACTTTCTCCACGCGTAACCAAGCCTAAGAAAAGGGTGAGGTTTGTCATACCGGAATCTCCCAAGATTGATAGAGGTGCGCAAGAGGAATTGCGCGAACTAATGGAAGCAAGGGAAGCAGGCATAGCTTACATATTGGGACATTCCTATGTAAGAGCCAAACAAGGATCTAGCTTATTTAAGAAAATAGTTATAAATTTTGGATATGACTTTTTGAGAAGGAACAGTAGACCACCTACATACACATTAAGTGTACCCCATGCTTCTACTTTAGAGGTAGGAATGGTTTACAATGTATGATTTTTAGCATACAGGAAAAAAAACAAATAATGAATGTTGTACATGTGTTTGTAGCTTTTTTGTGAATAGAAGAAAAGTTGAGTAACATTTTACCGTGATTGATTGAGATTGAGAAATATCTACCATTGACAGCCCATATTCTAGTATACTATTTGATATTTTTCAGTTGTCATCTTGTTTGGAAAACAAGGGAACAACTTTTCGATGCGGTTCTTTATGTTTCTTAAAATAGCAGAAAAGTTTAAGGAAATTGTAGGAGGGGAAAGGGCTTAAAGATGAGCTGAAAATTGCAGTACCTAAATACAACAGGTGATTAGAAACGAAAAAGTTGGATATTTCTACTAAAACTCAGAGGGAACAATGGTATGTCTCGTCGATGCGGATGCATAAATATGTATGACTCTGTGCCTAGAAAGATTAATCTTCTGTTCTTCAATTTATGAGCTTTTCTTCCTTTCTTTTCTCGTCTCTGCTTAAACAAATAGTATTACATTAAGTAGCATCAACAACAAAATTTGAGTCCTTAGTGACCTGATCAACAACAAAATTTGAGGGGTATTATAATATACTAGCCCCTCCTGGTCACTGTTACGGGCAAGTACGGACATTTATTCATAACAATGGTAGTAGCAGTAGATCAACTGCATCTAATACAAGTAGTAGTAGTTATAGTGGTGGTAGTAGTAGTAGAGTTGTTTGCCAAAGCATCAGGTTGTTAGTTTGCTTCCCTGCACACGTGCATGATACAACACATCAACCTGCAATCATTGACAATACGAATGTATAAGTTGTCGTTCTTATTGATAAGGCAATGTAAGAGCTAAGCACCAGTTTTTTTACGCCCCTAAAGGTTAGTTTGTAAATGAGCACACATCAACCAGTTTGCCATAGGTTCAACTTTTTACGGAGACATAACCAAGAGAAATCTTCATGTAAATTCTCTAGTTTGCTCACGAGTCGTGTGCCTTTTATTACATTACAAAGAAAATAAATCTGAGGATGTGAAAGTTCATGCAAGGATATCCTGACCCAAAGAAGAAGATTTTATTGACAGGATGAAAGAATATCATTGCTTCCTACATCTAGAGGTGATCAAGGTTTCATAACAGTTGAATAAAAGGAAGCAAAGTATGTCAAAGTAAATGAAAAAACAACACAGGAGTGTATAGATTGAAAAATACAGAGAAGTTAATCTTCCTATCTGTAAAGGGGAAAAATATGAAGTGAAAAAAAATTATGAAAATTTCAGAATATTTTGGATAAAGCAAATCAGCACGTTGAAGAGGATACACCAACATGCCTGTAGAAATAAGATGAACGCGTGCCAGATTGCCAAGACCATACACATATTTCTGACCTAATTATTTTCTGGACCCAGCCCCTATAAAACTCCAAAAATCACAAGAAACATAGGATCTGAAGCCACAAATTAAACTCATAACATGTAGCCTTCAAACACTGCTTAAAAAGTGAAAGAATGTCCAATGTCTTTTACATAGAATGCAGAAGCCACCAAACACTACAATGGGAAATGTTCTTGTAAGAAGTTGTTCCTCAAAAATAAAAAGGACAACAAAAATCTCTAAGCAGATGTGGTGTAAAGATGGTCCTTTGAATATGCAATGCATTTTTTCATATTTGACAAAAGAAGCAGAATTGAACAACACATGAAAAATGTACGAACACTTACAAGTTGTTAGCTACACAACGGTCAGTTATCTGAGTTGTTGCAGTCTTTCAATGTTGCGTCGTTGATTCATTTTGTAGAATTGGACAATCTAGGCTTTCAATGTAGAGTTCTGCCTCAAGACTGTCATAAACGTTAGTAACCACTGGATGTCTGATTGATTCATCCTCTGGATTGTATATCGTTAAAGTTGACTCAAACACATGCAAAATTTCACATTTCTTTGACATGCAAATGGGTGGAGAAAGCACGCAGTATTTAGGGTCATTAAGATAGTTGATGGTATACAATTTCGTCTGAGATTCTTTAACCCCATACTCCTTCAGAACCCACACATCAGCTGTGAGTTAGCTCATAATTACGGAGCACAGATAAATCAGTTCCCAACACTCCAAGCTTCAAATGAAACTATCCTTCTTCGTAGAGGGGTTGCTCCATCTTCCAATAATTGTCATCAGCCAAATCAATAGACATAATGCCCCAACCATCACCACCCATAGTTGCCCAGTGAAATTTCCCACTCACCAACTTAGCTGAACTATCGAACAACAACCCTCCTTGAAAGTTATCAAGTGTTCTCCAAGAATCACTCTTTAAACTATATATATATCCACATAGCCATGAGTGAATCTAGAGGAAACATGCACAACCTTATAATCATTATGAACCTTATCATATCCAAAACCAAAGATGTACATGTAACTTAACATCTTTTCATACGCAGTTGTTTGAACTGTCTAGTCGATGGATTCCACAGAATCAAAGCCATCATTCCCGATGCAAAGACAAATTAAATCATTGACAGAACCCACAATATTATGGATGTTTTTCATGGGATAATCCAAGTCAAATGTCTTAGTAACAGACCCATAAAATAAAGAGCTAACAGAGCAATGTTTAAGATTCTGCTCAAGACATTTGAGCTTAAGTGAATCAAATTTATCTAATTTCAGCATCAATCTATGGCTGGTGCAATCCAAACTCAGGACTAGATATTAAATCAAACCAGTCTTTTGAAACACACTTAAACTTCAATAGATATTTCACAGGAAGCCTTACAAGGATATCAGCGATGAGTTCTCGGGGCAAGCTAGGGTTTGTCAACATTGAAACTCTTTTTTTTTGGGATTCGGAATCAGTTTTAATTTATAATATTTTGGAGGGAGCAAAATTCATTAATTGACTCCAGATACACCCCTTACCGTTAATATGCACACAATTTAAGTCCTCTTAATATTACTACTAAAATTTTGTTGCCTTTTGTTTTAACAAGGCCAGTTCCATTGACAGCCCCCTAAAGTTGTCAAGATTTTTCATTTAGATACCTCAATTGAGGTTGTGACCTATTAGACACTTGAACTACCACTAAAGTGTGCTATTAAACATGAAACACTTACACGGCAACTGCTGTGTTGCTCACACACATTTGAGTGCGTAGGCTAATTTATCTAACCTGGCTTTTACTTTTTTAACGGTTAGTCCAAAGCTCAAAAACGAATGCAGCTATTTTGTATTATTTCATCATCCTTATTTTTTTTAACCAAACAACTAAAGTTGCCAAATCCTTTCCTCTACATGGATTGACTTCTTGTTGTACATAATGTGTTTTAATATGATATTTAAAGTTAGTCCAGGAATATGTTATGTTGCGCAGTCATTATCTTTGAAGGGCTAACATTAATTACAGACTTACAGTACAATCTAGCAATCAATTTCATCTGTTTGGTGCACTTCACTCCTGCAGCTCAGCCACTGAAGACAGAGTATAAGAAAGAGATTATTCAAATTGATGTAAGCGTTGGAAATGTAAGTTCTTTTTTTTTTCTTTGGTTATGTTAAAGAGTATTTCACCTGATGTAATGATTTTTTCTTTGGTTATGTACTTATGTTAAAGAGTATTTTCACCTGATGTAATGATAATTGATGTCCAACAATCAAGTTTCCTCTCGTTCGTTTTCTTCTTTCAAATTTTCAGATCTCTTAAATTAGGTTTACATTGAGTGCATAAGTATGCCTCAGAATTTGGTAATATCGTGCATATTTAACAAACAATATACTACTATTTAGTAATATCATTATACCTTTGATTTAGGGTTGTATTGAATAAATAATGTACTACTTTTAGTACACCAGTACATCCAAGAAAATAACAGAAGAGAAATGGAAATGGAACAAGTTAACCAAAGGAAATGGAAACCGATATAAGATTCTAAGTCCGGTTCCTTTTGCTGATGACCTGATCTTACTTGCTGAAGCAACCAAAGAAAAGCGTAACAACTTACTAAACTCTGCTCTCTATCGGGACAAAGTACAAACTTTGACTAGTCCAAAATTGTCCTCTCGAACAATACCAAAATGGCAATTAAGGGACAGATCTCCAAATGTATGACTATGAAATTTACTCAAAACCTTGGTAAATACTTGCGCTTCCCTATGATAAGAGATAGAATCACTAGAAAGAACCGGGGGGAGCTTGATTTGTACAAATCAAAATGGGGAATCCAGGAAAATGGGGAATAGGGGGAGTGATCAGAGACACAAGGGGGAACTGGATTGCAGGATTTAGTCAGCACATTCCACATGCTATGAATATATACACTGAACTTCTTGCACTTATAACAGGAATCAGAATTGCCCTAGAACGAAGCATAATGCCTTAAGTTATAGAAACTAACACATAAGAGTATGTGTTTAAGACCTAAAATAAATATAAAAAAATGAACCCTCTCAGATATTTAAATTTTTTTAAATGAGACGTTTACACTATTCGACAATATACACGATGCGCTTTGTACTCCAAATAGAAAAGCTTTGAGCAGCCATTTTGGTGAGCAGTGGTTGATGCTACTACTGCTTTCCATGTTAATATTCTGCTGATTGTAATCACTCTGGTCAAAGAGCTAACAATGAAGTTCCCAGTTGTTGCTGACGTAATTACAATCTGATGAGATGTCTAATAAGGAGAAGGAATCAAACTTGGAGATGAACTAATGGTCAGTTAGAAAAGTTTGAGGTACTGCATTGCTTGGAGGTTCTCATTTTGGCTATAGAAGGGATACCTGAACCCAGTTTATTGTTTGCATATAGCGAGCTTGCGTATTTCTGCCAGAGTGAGATGTAACATTGCCTAAGAGACTAATTTCCCTTTTGCAAGATGCTTTTACTTTCATGGATTTAATCTATAGTATCACCAAAGAGAAGAAGATTCAGCCTTTTGATTGACCAAATAATTAAAAAAAATGATTAGATAGGCATAAAGAAACAACTGTAAGCTATTAACAGCAACAAAAGACACCCAAACTTGATGATATTTCAGAACTTAACTATTTCAGAGATTCCTCCGCCTCTTCATTAAGTGTCACTAAAAACGAACATTAAAGAAAGCCCTAGATCAAACAACGACCCTGCCAAGGACTATATATGCTAATTATTATTAGCAATCAAGTTCGCCTTAGTCTTACTTTGTATAGTGGAACAACATATACCCTTAAAACACTGCTTAAAAGAGAGAGAATGTCCCATGTAATTTACTTAGAATGCAGAAGCACCAGACACTACAACCAAAAATGTTCTAGCAAAAGTTGTTGTTCCTCGGAAATATGCAACAACAAAAAGGATTACCAAGATACTTAAGCAGATGTTTTGTAAAGATGGCCTTTAAATATGGAATATATTGTTCGATATTTGACAAAAGAAGCAGAATTGAACAACACGCAAAAAGTCTTACAAGTTGTTACCTACACAACTGTCGTTCACCTGGGTTTTTGCACCCTGCAATGTTTGTGCTGTTGATTTATTTTGTAAAATAGGAGAAACCAGGCTTTCAATGTAGAGTTCCGCTTCCACCGCAAGACTGTCATCAACATTAGTAACCGTTGGATATGTGATTAAGTTATTCTCTGGATTGTATATCGCTAAAATGAAATCAAACACATGCAATATTTCACCTTTACTTGACATGCAAATGGGTGGGAAAAGCAGCTGGCTCTGGGGCATTATGGTATTTGAAGGTATACAGTTTTATCCCAGACTCTTTAACCCCATACTCCTTCATAACCCACACATCAGCTCGAATTAGGTAATAATGACAGAGAACAGAAAAATCATTTCCCAACACTCCAAGCTTCAAAAATTTCTGCCCTTCTTCATAGAGGGGCTGCTCCACCTTTCCATATTTCTCATCAACCAAATCAATAGACATGATGGTCCTACCTTCACCCACATTGACCCAGTGAAGCTTCCTACTCACCAATTTAGGCCAACGATTGTACGCCACCAGCCCTTGAATATCATCAAGTCTTCTCCAAGAATCATTCTTTAAACTATATATACTGACACATGCACAAGTCAGTTCAGAGAAAACAGCCACTACCTTATAATCATCATTAACCTCATCATATCCAAAACCATACATGTACTGACACACAAAATCCAATGCAAGCATATTCATAATATCAGGTACATGCCTAAATTTTCTAGTTGATGGATTCCACAGAACCAAGCATTTAAACCCAATGGAAAGACAAATCAACCCATTGACAGAACCCACAACATCAAAACGATCATCGGGAGTTTTCGTAGGAATATCCAAGTCAAATGAATCAGTAGAAAACCCAGAAAATAAAAGGCTAACAGAACAATGTTTAAGATAAGTCATAAATTGCAGCATCAACCTATGGCGGGTGCAATCCTTAGAATTAAAACTAAGATGTGTATTAACAAATTCATGGCTAGATATTAAAGAAAGCCAGTCTTTCGAAACACACTTTAACTGTAAGAGGGACTTCACAGGAAGTCTTACAAGGATTTCAATGATGAGATCTTGTGGCAAGCTAGGGCTGCTCTGTTCTAAGAGAGGCTTCAGCGTCCATTTGAGTCGCACAAATTTAATTTTAGAACAAAATTCCTCCAGCTTTGTCAATATATATATATATATATAGGGCTAACTTACTACATAGTTGTAGTAGGTTAGCATTGTATGCATCTTTTAGTTCTCCAAGTTACCCCTGCCATCACATTAAATATAAGGACTTTTAGGCCCTTTCTGGTCTTTCACTTAAATTTTCCAATTCCTTCTCTCGATACACCTCCTCCATCTCCAGTTTTATCTCTCAGTTGTGTGCTAGCATCCCTCAATTCAGATATACCAAAAGGCTTTAAGTGGAAGATCAAATTTGAGAACTGAGAGCAAAGAATTAAAGTTTCGAGCCTTTGAAGAGTCCCTCGTTATTTGTGCGACTCACTTTTTCCACTTCCAATAGTATTCAAATATGCTGCTCGAAAAATGGATCATATTTGGTACAGTAAATATTAATACTAATTTTTAACTACCAATAGAACCAACAACTGATAAATTAAGTGATCTGCCATTTGGTTCAATGCATTACAGTTGCATTTTGGATTTGAATTCACCATCAAGGAAACAGAAGGAAGACCAGCCGAGAAAGAGGTTGAGAAAATTGGGTTTGATTTTTTGAGCAAAAAGACGAAAAGGTCCCTCTAATTATTCTTATTTAATGTGATGGCAGGGGTAATTTGGAGAACTAAAAGATGCATACAATGCTAACCTACTACAACTATGTAGTAGGTTAGCCCTATATATATATATATATATATATATATATAAATTTAAGTAATCAGAGAATTATATAGAGTACAACAGTCATTTAAATGTCGAAAAATATCATTACATTAGCATAAGATGTGAATTCAAAATGATTGGACATCGTTATCTGAACATGCAAAAGTGATTATTTAAATATTTATTAATATGAAGGAACAATAAAATTTAATTAATGGGAGATATTTTATAAATAATAATACAAAAATCATCTAAATGCCGAAAAATATTGTTATATTAGTATAATATGTGCATCCAAAATTAAAGGATATCATCACAACTTACATGAATGATCAATTTTAGTCATATTAAGTAGAAAATTATGTATTGTAGTTTAGATGTATCTAATGTGATGGTATCTTACCGAACAATTCTTTATAGACGATGTTTTTTTGTGTATGTTTCCTTCTAATACTTTGGTTGCTCTGTCATAACCAGAATTGTTGTTGTCGATGTTGATATCTCTCTTGAAAGTGCAACATGTAAATTATTTGTGGAAGAAAACATATTGTTGTAAATATAGTCCAATATTTAAGGTGTTTGTCCTTGCGCTTTATTTAAATAACTACAAAACATAAACATACTAAAAATTATTTTGACACAAATTTAAAATGATATTCTTTAGTTTCGAAAGATGAAAGTTGAATTCGGGGATAAACACATACTAAAAAGCACATTGACAGTATCATAAGTTTTTAGTAGCAGAACAGACATATTTTTCTTCAAAATTAACCTATATGCAATGCAAGATCAATTTTAACTTAGTCTAATATATATAGGGTGACACTAACATACGTAAGAAATAATAAACTTGACAACAAACATGTATGGTAGACGACCATTTGGTATTAAAATATTTAAGTATTCTTCTTGGTGGCAATTATTGGTATTATCGATCTTCTGCTGAGTTAAAACTAAAAAATATTTTATTTTTATCATAAAACTTAGCAATCAACATTTTATTTAGTTGATCAACATATTCATTTTTGCTAGCTAAGATAGCTCTTTAATTTTTATAATGTAATTTGCACAAATTGCGTTTCAATCTAATGATTGACATATTTTCCTTATTAAATGCACTAATATTACTATTAGGGTTGATAACCAAGTGCTAGAAGAACCAAATCATTTTTTATTGGATGCTCTTCTTCGTTTCCGACACAAAGTAAGAAGTCACTGAATGTTGGATTTGTTCTTATATTTATATTTCTTGTTATTTGAATATTGTTCATTTGAGGCCGTAAGTATAATTTTGGCAAGCTAGCTTTTACACTTTCTGCTTTTGTCAATTTTGGAACTACTTATAATACTTGACAAAAATCACCTCTCAAACTATTACTTTTTCACCAAATGGTTCATTTATATCCAATCTATCTCTAAAACTCTGGGCAATTGTTTCGACCATTTGACGCTTAGCCAAAACCGCTTCTTCCCATATTATCACTTTTGTTTTCCTTATAAATTTAGAACTGCTTCTCTTCTTTGATATATTTGTGACGGTTATTTCAGTTATTTGAAGAGGTATATCAAATTTTAAGTGAGTTGTACGACCTAGTAATAAAATTGTTGATGGTACACCATTTGTTCTAATTGCTAACAATAGCATGCCTATTGATCTGATATTTGCAAGTAATTCATGACATATGAATATTATTTTGATTCCACCAGAGACATCTACAAAGAATAATCTCACTATACCAGAGTCGGCTTTTTATAATATAGTCTTGAAAACTTATTCTTGTTCAAGATTTATCTTTGATTGTGCTTTCTCAAATACTTGTATGACCTTCTTAATATTATACTAATCTTTTTACTTTGTGATCTAATTTTTTTTTTAAATTTCTAACACTCTTTTTATGGAATAAATTTATGTACCATAAGATTTTTTTTAAGTTGAAAAATAATTTTACTCATATGATGAATTTAAAAATATAATTTAGTTGGATTCTCTTGCTAAATAATTAATTTAATGATTTGATTATTTATTTTTAATATAAAAAAATAATTTATTTATGTTGATTCAGATTCCTAATAGTTCATCTCATGTTTAATATTTACCCGTGATTATAATTTTATCCACCATAAATTTGTTTTTAAAGAGTAAAAAGATCGATTTAACATAACACTTTAAGATCTTTATGTTTGCAAAATCATTAATGGAATGACTCTTACCAATATTTTTCTTTCTCTTTCTCACACTTTTACCGCCTTAAAAACTTTCTTAGTTGTTCTTTAATAATTGGTATATTTTTTAATATTATAGGAAAAATTAATAATAATAATAATAATAATAATAATAATAATAATAATATTTACGTAGGAAAGCAGTTCAAATATAATATAATACTATATTATCGTGAGAGTGTTTTTCTCAATTTCAACGCTTTATGCAATACGTTTAATATTACTTTTATTTATTTTTTGGTATTGGATATTATCGAGTGGTAATGTATTACCAATATGGAGGATTCTTACGAAATTGATTATATATTTTTAAATTTTAATAAGAATTCAATAGACAAGATTGTATTAATTTTAAAATCTTAAATATTAAAAAAAATTAACATAGAAGTTGTTGTAGTCCAAAAAATAAGTTATAATAGTTATGTCCTTTTCCTATGAGTTATTCTATTTAATATTTTAGAGCTATTTTGGTCTATCAATATTTTATTCGTACTTTTATAATAATAAGAAGTATATTCTAAAAGTAATAGAATTACATGGCTAAAAATATATCCATATCCCGAAAGTAATTATACTAATAGGAAATCTAACGTATTCCTAAAGGTATTAGGTTTACTTGCTAACATGCAGTATTATATATCTATGTTCGAAACTAATAAGTCTTTTTAATACTTATTTTTCTATTTTTATATAATTACTATTGATAGCTTCAATTGAAAAAAAAAAAACTCCTACACCTATTAAATTAAAGTCTCGTTCTTGCTTTTAATTCTTATGGGAATCATTGAATTTGTTTTAAATTCTTATGGGAATCTGCTTGAGTGGTTAAAAGTTAAAAACAATTCCACGAAGTTTTAATTGAATTTAAAGTCTAAATATTTGGAAAGTCATAAATATAGCAATTCTATCCAACAGATTTGAAAAATAATTCAATATTTGAAGGATGATAGGATTCTAAAGGTAATCAGGTAGGATTCCTAACTGTTGTATTATGTTCTAAAACTACTAGGATTACAAGGTTAATATCTAAAATTCCGATTATGTCCGTTTATTGTGAGTTATTATGCTTAATATTAAAAGGTTATTTTTGTAAACCAACATTTTATTCATGCTTTTATAATAATATATATATATATATATATATACACATATACATTGTGACTTATGAAAATAGAACTGGTGATCTCTTTTTTATTTAATAACTAGTGTATTTGCCCGCGCTTTGCGCGGTTGTAAAAAAATAAAAATAAAAATCATAAAAAAGTAATGTTATAATATCTATAAGCAAATAATGTTTACTAATCAACCATTTTTGCATGATTTTATCATCTTTTCTCTCTTTTCACGATTCTCTTAAAACACTATATTAAAAAAAATTACAGTAAAATTCTTTCATGATTTTGTTTAGATATTATATATATAAAATAAATTAACGGGACAAATTGTGAATATCCTTGGTTTTGAAACGATTCATTTAAAATTATTTAGATAAATACATGTTACTTGAATTAGGAAAACACAAATTTTTAAAGAAAGAATAATGAAAAAAGAGAAAAAATGATAAGTCAAAAATCTGGGAATATGGATCTATGATATCGATTGCATTCTTTTCTTTCTCTAAGGCTTCTTTTCCGTATTTTTTATTATTTTTTACGAAGTATTAATTGTTCATACATATGTTTCATAAAATTGACAGTTTTTCAATTCTCTCAAATAAATATTAATCAAAGAAGTAAAAAGAGAAGGATAGAAAAAAGAGATAATTAAAAAAAAGGAATTTGAAGAAAAAAAAAAGAATCAACTAAATGTATTTCTCTTACTTGAGTACTTATTTATCCGTCCCTTCTTCCTTTTTAAAACTTTAAAACATGGAGTTCCTTTTCCTTTCTTTCTTCTTTTTCTTCACCATCACTCATAATCAAATATTGTGCCAAACATGCATGTAGTGAACTTCTTCTTCAATGACAAAGGCAAGCACTTCAAGTAGCCCTTGACAAAAAGATAACCTAAACATTGTAGGCAGAATAAAGTTATTGCAAGAATAAGTCACTCTATTGGCTTGGTAAAGTTCTTTTCTACTCCACCTCCCACGATATCATATTTACTAATTATCGGGTATGCGTCGTCTATTGATGTTTGATGAAAATGTCGCATATATTTTCAATATTTGTCATAGAGTAGGATATCAAAAAGTTAAGTAACCAAAAATCGTCAAATTAAAGACATATTCATTTGCAAAAAAACATGAAATTAATAAAATGATACAATTTGTCGATGTATTATTACCTCTTACGTTATTACAGTGCCATAAACTGCTCATTGGGAAGTACTGATGAGAATGGAGAAGGAAAACATGTGAAATATAGAATGACTCATAAGAGAGTCTTACATTTTGATTTATAAAGAAAACGGACTCAAAATAGATGTAGAAGATGTAGTAAACCCATATCAGTTTCGCTGCCTCGTTAGTTTTCTTTTTTCTGCTAAGCAAGCGCCTTCTCTTCTTCAGCTATTGCCTTATCTTCTCTCAATTCTTCAGATGTAGATTCTTCTCAAGAAGTGTAGTAAGTTCTTTTGACTTTTAGATGCAATCAACTCAACATAATAATGTACAAACTATCAGATTAAATTTTTTTGTGAAAGTTAAAACTTAAGCTTGGAATATGGAAAAACTATTCTGCAAGCCAAGAAGCACTGGTGCAACTTTAATGACCCATTATTTCAATTCAATGGTTGCAACTTTAATAACCCATTTTAGTATCAATTCAATCGTTGTAAGTACCATTAGTTTAATTGTTGCAACGTTTTAAATTCTCCAAGTTGGAACAAAGAAAATAAGACATTTAAACTTAATAAAAAATTAGAGGAAAAGCCCAAAAAAAAGAAAAAAAAAATAAGTGAGTTCCTTGGCCAAAGGAGGCGCTACCTCACTTTTTTATTGCTCTTTTATATATATATATATATAGATTGTGCTGCGTAAAGAATGGCTGAAAGTACACAAATAGTCAATTTTAAACTCATTGTTTAAAACCTAGCTAGTATTTAATTAATCATTTAAAGTTTAATGACTTTGTTATAAGTATATAAAATTTCCTTCATTAAAGACCTGTTTCCAGTAAATTCGATCTGATATATGTAGTTTCTTATGCTTCTAACTGAAATTTCAATATGTGCTTCCTCCATTGAGCTTGTCTTGAACTATAAAGTCATAGACTTATCCCACTTCTTATTCTTATAGCCTAAAAAACACTAACTCTTTTTTCTTTTCGTACTAAGAATAGATCAGAAATACAAAATTCACAATGAGACAGTATCGACCAAACAAATCAGATGTACTTACAACAAATAAGTCATGCTGAATTAATGCCAATATCGACCAAACCAATCAGATGCACAACTCTGCTTTCATCAATGTCGAATGATGAATTCAGGTTAAATACAATGGTGCCCTTGCCACCATCAAATCTTGGGTCTGTCTCTGCATGGAAGAGTTTCCTCTTCTTGAAAACAACAATCTCTTATTGTTCTAATGCAGTTGTACTAGTAAAAGTTGACGAATTAATCATTCGTTATTAATGAAATTTGATGTTTAATATGTTAATTTCGCCTTAGAATGTCACATTTTTATTTTTATTTAAAAAAAAATCTAATTTTGACTTCATATTCTTATATTTGAATTAATAATATCATTGAAATAAGAAAGAAGGGAAATATTCAAACTTGAATCACAATGTAAGGGAAAAGATTGTGGTTCGATTCTACATCGTACTTCTTTTATCACATCAATCAACGACTATTGCACAGAAAGGAGAAAGAGGCTCGAGGTTATAGTATAGATAGAGAGTGAAAGTTCATAACATTACTTGGGATGAGAAAAAGTGAACAGACCCAGCCTTTGCTCCTACGGGAGCTTCTCCTCTTCGACTCGAGAGATCTCTTGCGAAACTTCTTGACGTCTTAAAAAAAATCAATGGAAGAAACGATTCTCTGTAGAGGAAAAGAAAAATAGTTTATTCCTATAATTTATCCTATAGAAAATCTAGTAATAAAAGGACTTAATTGCAAATACCGAAAATTCTTGTGGTCTCTTCATTTCAGGAAGAAGAAGAAGAAAGACAAAGATCTTCTATCGAGTTGAGGATGAATTACAGTTCCATATCCAGCAAGGAAGACAAGCGCATAAATTGAATTTTTGACTGACTTTTCTAAATAATTTCAAATAGTTGTGATGAAAAAAACAACCTCAGGTATTATAGTCAAACATAATACAATAGAAGCAAAAATGAGAAGCAAGCATGAGAAGTACCAAGTGTGACAATGGTCTGTTTCTTTTCTCCTTTTTCTGGATTTAGCCCCATTGGTGCATTGAAATGAGTAAAAGATTGAGTAAATGGTAATCAAAGGAGGCTAAAGTTATTGATGATCAAAAACAAATAATATAATGAACTTTTCTAATAGTTTATACTTTTAGATAAGATGATCATAAATTCATTATGTTATCAGAGGTTCTAAGAAAAAGTATTCGGATCACATGTAAAAGAATGTGTTGAAGACCTAAAATAAATATTAAAAATTAACCTTCTAATATTTAAGCTTTTAAATGAGATTGTTATAATATTTAACTATATATGCGATGCACTTTGTGAAAGTACAAGGGGGGAAGGGTTGAATTGTCATCCTTTTTGTTATGGCTAATTAGTCGACTAGTTTACCAGTTAGTCGACTAAAAATTGGTGCGAGGTAAATATTAATAACAAAATGTAAAGTGCAGAAAGTAAATAACACCGAATATTTTATACTAGTTTAGATTAATTGTGAATCCTAGTCCAGTCCCTTTGGGTTGCAAAAGAGTTTTCTCTTCAAAGATCCTTGAAATCTTTGGTACAAGTGAGTTGATGTTTTGAGCACCAACTGCTCTCAGAACTAAAGTAAACTCTCAATATTTTGATACAATGCCTCACCAATATTTCTCTCTCTTTCTTCTCTCCACTAGTTACAAAGTAAATCTATTACAGATTGTGTTGCTTGTTTAGAGTAGAACAAAGAGCTTGAGGTTAGTTAGATCAAAATATTCTTCTTCTCTTTGTTTTCTAACAATAAATAAAACTCGAGGGATCTGCTTTATTTCTTGATTGAGGCGGATCTTGAGAGATTGCCAACCCAAAGGAATTGATCCTTGGAATGAATCTTGATTGAGGATTCTTTCAAAGAATAAGTGTGGAGCTTTCGTTGATTAATCCTTCAATGATGGAGAGTGACAACTTTTCTTTAAATGACACGATTCATTTAAACGACCGATTCTTCAGGCGGATAATCTTTTCTTCAGTGGCTTGATCGATAGTTTAAGAGGATTCTTAGAGGTTGTGGTCGTCCCTTTAGTGGCTTGATTGAAAGTTGAAGTGGATTCTTAGAGATCGTGATCTTCCTTTATTTTGGACTTTCTTTCCTTGACGCACATGAATTGTGTTCTATCGGACGGATATGAGTCTGCCATCTTTGAAACATTATGGCTAGCACCTTCCTTTGCTTTTGGAATGTACATGCAATTATGAGTTATGTTATTTTTCATCATTAAAACTTAAATATGACAATATACTTCTTTTTGATGATGATAAAATAACAAAAGTTACTTTAGTTTACTTCCATGTTTATGTTACTTCAGCTATAGTCGACTCTCCCTTAATTGGGAAACTTCTCCTATGTAAGCGTGTTCTTTTATAAGCCGACTAGGGCAGCCAAATGTCACGACACCAGTTCGCCTTCTGTGAACTGTCGTGACGGCACCTAGTCTCTACGGGTAAGCCTAACAAATTGCGAAAAAAAATAGAATAAAACTAGCCAAAACTGCAGAAATAACAAAATGAAGCGTTTAAGATGCCGCACAGCATATACAATACAACTCTCAAACTAAAACTACATTTCCCAAAACCCGAAATCTCATGAAATCACAACCTGTTGAATAACTACAAGTGTCTAACTCTAGAATGTCTAAACAAACGTAAATATAGAAGGGCTAATACTATAAGAGAGAATGGAAAGGGACTCCTCGGTCTGCGGACGCGATAGATATACCTCGAAGTATCTGGAGAATCACCTCGCCTCAAGGGTAGTAGGGCTGAGTCGAAGTACCTGGATATGCACATGAAAAACATGCGCAGAAAGGGCATGAGTACACCACAACAGTACTCAGTAAGTGCCAAGCCTAACCTCGGTCGAGTAGTGATGAGGAAGGTCAGGGCCCTACTGATTATAGCTGAAAAACGAGGTAAAACAGTATAGAATACGACAATATAATTAAATTCTAGCAGTATGAAGTAACACAGGATAATACGAATAACCACTATAACATAGACAAAATAATCACAGAAGGAATACAACTCAACACAGAGATAACAATCGGGGATCTCTCAGTATCCCGAGGATCTCTTAGTATCCTCAATACATGTGTTGGGGATCTCTCGGTATCCCGAGGATCTCTTAGTATCCTCAATATACGTGCTGGGGATCTCTCAGTATCCCGAAGATCTCTTAGTATCCTCAATACGCATACTGGGGATCTCTCGATATCCCGTACTATAGTCCAAATCAATGTATATGTGTAAGAGATCTCCCGGGATACAAATCTGTAGTCCCAAAGTAAACAGGCAGGGGGATCTCTCGAGATACCGTCCCGTAGTCCTAAAGTACACACACAATAGCGACACGAAGAATACTCAGTTCAATTCAAATTTCATACCAAGGCAAAACATATATTTCTAACCTAGCATGCTGCACATAATCCAAATAAGGCAGTTTGAGCAAGTAAAACAATTAAGTCAATTAAACATGCTTCCCTAAGCTAACAACAGGCTTAAATTGCAAGTAGTATAAACAGGAAAGGAAACACAATTATAGTTACTTAATAAAAATAGGATTTTCAACAATTAGCACAAGTACGCACTTGTCACCTCACGTACAAGACATTTCAAATATCAACAATACCAAATCCTAAGGGGATTTCCCCCACACAAGGTTAGGCAAGCCACTTACCTCGAACGGGCTAAAAATCAACCCGAAACCACACTCTTGCCACAAGTACTCAACTCCAAATGGCCCACATCTATTCAAATTAATTGCATAATATAAATATAACTTCAAATAACTGATTCCACTAATTAATTCTAAGCTAATACGTGAAATTAGAAAAAATGACCAAAACGCCTCCAGGCCCACGTCTCGGAATCGGGTAAAATTTACAAATTTAGAACCCTCATACTCTCACGAGTTCAGTCATACCAAAAGTACCAAAATCGAACCTCAAATGGTCCCTCAAATCACCACTCAAAGCTCTCCAATTAACCAAGCCCTAACCCCTAATTTACCACTGATTTTCCTTCAAATTTCATGCTTACAATGATACAAATCACCACAATAACGAGCTTAAGGACCAAAGACCTTACCTCAATGAATCCCTCTGAAAATCTCCCTTGAAAATGCTCCCCAAAGCTTCTTCCCATTTGAAAAGAGATGAAAAATAACTCAAATTCACGAAGGCATCTATTTATATGTTCTGCCTAGCAAATCCGCTTCTGCGGCCATGGGACTGCACCTGCGGTCCCGCTTCTGCGGAACTAAAGTTGCATCAGCGACAATTCATTAAACAACAACTTCCGCACCTGCGATCTCCTTTGCGTAGATGCAGTGCCGCTTCTGCGGCTAAATCCCAAAATGCCTCAGACCGCACCTGCGGTCCTCCAAGCGCATCTGCGGTGCCGCACCTGCCGTCACATTCATGCAGGTGCGGTTATGATAGGTTCAGCCAAACTCCAAATTTTCCCAAGTCCAATTCAACTTCCGTTAAGCATCCGAAACTCACCCGAGGCCCCCGGGACCTAAACCAAACCTTCCAACCAATCCTAAAACATCATTCAAACTTGTTCAAACCTTCGGAACATTCAAAACAACATCAAAACCCAATTTAATATCAGATTCAAGCCTAAGAACTCCAAAAACTCTCAATTTACGCTTTCGATCAAAAAGTCTATCAAACCTCATCTGAATGACCTAAACTTTTTCAAGCATGTCACATTCAACACTAGAGCTACTCCAACTTCCGGAATTTCATTCCGACCCCGATATCAAAATCTCAGTATCGAACCGAAAACTTCAAAAATTCAACTTTCGGCATTTCAAGCCTAAATAAGCTACGGACCTCCAAAATACAATCTGAACATGCCCCTAAGCTCGAAATCACCCAACGGAGCTAATGGAACTGACAAAATTCCATTCTGAGGCCGTCTTCATACTGCTCTGACTACGGTCCAAATTCTAAAGCTTAAGCTCTCTTTTAGGGACTAAGTGTCCCGAAACACTCCAAAATCCAAAATGAATCCTCCTGGCAACCCACAATAGCAGAAATAAACACGGGGAAAGCAGTTAGTAGGGGATCAGGGCGTCAATTCTTAAAATGGCTGGCCGGGTCGTTACATCTTCCTACACTTAAACATTCGTTCATCCTCAAACGAGCATAAAGACATACCCGGAGCAGTGAAAAGATGAGGGTAATGGCTGTGCATATCCTGCTTGATCTCCCAGGTCTCCTCCTCGACTGGCTGACCCCGCCACTGAACCTTCACTGATGCAATGTTCTTTGACCTCAGCTTTCGAACCTGCCTGTCCAATATCGCCACTGGCTCCTCAACATAAGATAGATCCTTGTCCAACTAGACTGAACTGAAATCCAACACGTGCTACGGATCACCATTATATTTTTGGAGCATTGAAACGTGAAATACCGGATGAACTCCTGCCAAGCTGGGAGGTAAGGCAAGCTCATAAGCAACCTCCCCAACACACCGCAATATCTCAAAAGGACCAATAAACCTTAGACTCAACTTCCCTTTCTTCCCAAATCTCATAACGCCATTCATAGGCGAAACTCGAAGTAGAACCCGCTCTCCAACCATATAGGAAACATCACGAACCTTCCAGTCTGCGTAACTCTTCTATCTGGACTGGGCTGTACGGAGTCTATACTGAATTATCTTAACCTTATCTAAAGCATCCTGAACCAAATATGTGCCCAGTAGTCTAGCCTCACCCAGATCAAACCAACCCACCGGGGATCTACACCGCCTACCATATAAAGCCTCGTATAGTGCTATCTAAATGCTGGACTGATAGCTATTGTTGTAGGCAAACTCCGCCAGTGGCAAGAACTGATCCCAAGAACCTCCAAACTCCATCACACACGCACGGAGCATATGCTCAAGAATCTGAATAGTGCGCTCGGATTGTCCGTCCATCTGGGGGTGAAATGTTGTACTCAACTCCACACGAGTACCTAACTCATGTTGTACGGCCCTCCAGAACCGTGATGTGAACTGAGTACCTCTATCTGAAATGATGGAAACTGGAATACCATGCAGACAAACAATCTCCCGGATATAAATCTCCGCCAGACGCTCTGAAGAACAGGTAGTACACACAGGAATGAAGTGTGCAGACTTGGTCAGCCGATCCACATCACCCAAATGGCATCGAACTTTCTCAAAGTCCGTGGGAGCCCAACTACGAAGTCCATGGTGGTCCGCTCCCATTTTCACTTCGGAATCTCTATCTGCTGAAGCAACCCACCTGGTCTCTGGTGCTCATATTTCACCTGCTGACAATTGAGACACCAAGCTACAAACCCAACTATATCTTTCTTCATCCGCCTCCACCAATAGTGCTGCCTCAAATCCTGGTACATCTTCGCGACACCCGGATGAATGGAATACCGCGAACTATGGGTCTCCTCTAGAATTAACTCTCGAAGCCCATCAACATTGGGTACACAAATCCGACCCTGCATCCTCAATACCCCATCATCACCAATAGTCACATCTCTGGCATCGCCATGCAGAACCTTGTCCTTGAGGACAAGCAAATAAGGGTTATCAAACTGACGCTCTCGGATACGATCAAACAAGGAAGACCGGGAAACCACGTAAGCTAGAATCCGACTGGGCTCCGAAAGATCCAATCTCACAAACTGCTGGCTAAGGCCTGAACATCTATCGCCATGGGCCTCGTTGTTGCTGATAAATAAGCCAAACTCCCTGCCCGTCGACTCAAAGCATCGGCCACCATATTAGCCTTGCCCGGGTGATACAAGATAGTGATATCATAGTCCTTCAGCAGATCTAACCACCTCCTCTGACACAAATTAAGATCCTTCTGCTTGAACAGATGTTGTAAACTCTGGTGATCAGTATAAATCTCACAAGGCACACCGTACAAATAATGATGCCAGATCTATAAGGCATGAACAATAGCAGCTAACTCGAGATCATGGATAGGATAATTATTCTCATGTAACTTCAACTGTCTAGATGCGTAGGCAATCACCCTACTGTCCTACATCAATACCGCTCCAAGGCCAATCCTCGAGGAATCACAATAGACAGTATAAGACCCCGAACATGTAGGCAATATCAAAACTGGGGCTGTAGTCAAATCTATCTTGAGCTTCTGAAAGCTCGCCTCATACTCTTCTGTCCACTGAAACGGAGCACCCTTCTGGGTCAGCCTAGTCATAGAGTCTACAATAGATGAAAACCTCTCAACAAATCAACGGTAATAACCTGCCAAGCCAAGAAAACTACGGATTTATGTAGCTGAGGATGGCCTGGGCCAACTCTGCACTGCTTCCACTTTCTTCGGATCCACCTAAATACCCTCACTCGATACCACGTGGCCTAAGAATGCCACGGAATCCAACCAAAACTCACATTTCGAGAACTTTGCATGTAACTTCTTTTCTCTCAAAGTCTAAAGCACTGTCCTCAGGTGCTGCTCATGATCCTCCCGACTCTAGGAATACACCAAAATATTATCAATAAAGACAATTACAAACGAGTCAAGATATGACCGGAACACACTGTGCATCAAATGCATAAAGGTTGATGGGACATTGGTCAGCCCAAATGACATAACAAGGAACTCGTAATGACCATACCGAGTCCTGAAAGCAGTCTTCAGGATATTTGGCTCCCAAATATTCAACTGATGGTAACCTGAACGTAAGTCAATCTTAGAAAACACTCATGGACCCTGTAACTGGTCAAACAGATAATCAATACGAGGCAAAGGACGCCAGTTATTCACTGTAACTTTGTTCAACTGGCAATAATCGATACACATACGCATAGAACCATCCTTTTTCTTAAAAAACAAGACACGATCACCCCAAGCCGAATGAAACCCTTATCAAGCAATTCCTGTAATTGATCTTTCAACTCCTTCAACTTAGGAGGGGCCATACAATACAGAGGAATAGAAATAGGCCGAGATCCTGATAACAGATCAATGCCAAAATCAATATATCTATTGGGCGGCATGCCCGGAAGATCAACTGGAAACACATCAGGAAAATCCCGTACTACTGGGACTGAATCAACTCTAGGGGTATCAATACTGACATCTCTCATATAAGCTAGATACGTGTCACACCCCTTCTCAACCATACGCTGAGCCTTAAGGAATGAAATAACTCTACTGGAAGTATGATCTAAGGTACCTCTCTACTCTACTCACGGTACACCTGGCATAACCAGCATCACGATTTTGGCGTGACAATCAAGAATATCATAATGGGGCGATAACCAGTCCATGCCCAATATAATATAAAAATCTACCATGCTGAATAATAATAAATCGGTTCTGGTCTCAAAACCACTAAGAGCAACCACACACGACCGATAAACACGATCCACAATAAGAGAATCTCCAACAGGAGTAAAAACATAAATAAGTGCACTCAAAGAATCCTAAGATACGCCCAAATGAGGGGCAAAATAAGAAGACACATAAGAATAAGTGGAGCCTGTATCGAATAAAATCGATGCATCTCTATGGCAAACCAGGACAATACCTGTGATGACAGAATTGGAGGCGACAACCTCGGTACGGGCAGGAAAGGCATAATATCTGGCCTAGCCTCCCCCTCTAGGGGAGACCTCTACCTCCCCGACCTCCTCCTCTAGCTGGCTGAGCAGGTGGGGTAGCAACTGGAGCTGTAACCATAGCCTGAGAACTCTGCGGGGCACGCTGTGGCTGAGAAGTCTGTGGAGGTGCACTCCTCCCAAGTCTAGGGCAATCCCTCACCACATAGCGTGTGTCACTACACTCAAAACAAGCTTTGGGAGGACGTGGCGGCTGTGACTGGCTCAGGCCAGGCCTGCTGGACTAACCTCTGAAAGCATCTCGCGTAGAAGGTACATTAGATACTGGAGGTGCATAATAAGGCTCCTAGGGCCTAGGAGGAGCTGATATACCACTGGCTGCTTGAAGAGATGAATGAACGGGGTGACTCATATAACCCTTACCATGACGAAACTGCAACTGGAGCATGGGCACCAAAATAATGGCCCAACTAATAAAAACATGTAAACAAGTAATAAACACTAATTTAAGCATGCAAAAGCAGGAGTAATTGTCTAATCATTACAACACTATGACTGGATAGTCAATCCAAAAAGAAGCAAGAAAAATTGTCATAAACATCCAACAACCAACAACTGCATCAACGATACAGAAAATATGTGAGGGTATTGCAGATGGCCTCCTTGAGGCGATCAAAGCTTGCATTCACGATGACTGATATCCCGTCAATTCTATCATGAACTTCCTTGAAGGCTTTCACTGCATTTTTTGTTGTCCTGAGAAGTTTGGCTCGTATTTTGGACACATCGGAACCTGTCTCCTTTGAGATATCATGAATGTCTCCAACTGTTGTTTGAGTAGAGACGAGCGGTTCTTTGATGATTGTCAATTTTTCATCGATATCAGTCAGTTTTTCCATGAGATCAGGGTCATAAACACTAGACTGGGAGATAGAGGCCTTAGATTTGGAGCCAGTCGGGACAATTTTAGCTTTACCATCTTGCTTCTTTACCCAAGTACCTTCCATAAAACATACCCAATACTAGCAAAGGATCTAGAGTTATAGGACTTGATTACAGTGACGTAGGGATAGTTGGAGAGTAAAATATTATGGGCTTCTAGTAGGTGGGTGATAACCATACTATAAGGAAGACTTGTGGGATCATCAACACTCTCAATCACAAAAATGATGACCTGGGAGGACAATTTGACTTTATGTTTGGTCAAGATATAGTAAACCAGAAAGGTGTCCCATTGGGAAAAGGTTGAGAATGATCCTGTACGGGAAGGAAGAGTGGTTGTCACAATGTGTGCAATAACTCTAGTTTAAAAACTTACATTAAGGGAATCGGTGGCTGACTCAGCTATACAATACTTTGCTTGATCGAAAGAGATTTCAAAATCTTCGGGCCATGTATTTTTTACAACATTGAAAAGTCAGAGCACTTACAATGGAAGATAGAATCAAAGAGGCATAATCCAGAATAATATGCTTACCAAGAACTAAGAATTCTAGTTTGTCTAGTTTTGGAGATTGAAGATTAGCATAAAACATTCAAACAAGGGTTTCATACACTTTTGGAGGAGGCAAAGAAAGAAAATTTCAGACTTGAAAATCGAAGAGTTCCTTCACCTTGCAGTTTAGGATCTCCATATCATTTAGATCCACTACCTTGCCATGGGTTATTGGTTTCTCCTTGAATGAGATGAAAGAATCCCTATTTGGGATGTCTCACAAGTTGATATCAGATTTTAGAGAGCTTGTGAGGTCTGCTTTGGGCTTTTTTGGGGTGAGCGACTCAAGATTCTCCTTTATAGGGCACTTACCTACGACTTTGTCATTCAGGCTACGAGCATTGTCGAAGAGTTCTTTCTGTGAAGAAGCAAACTCCTCCAAGTGATCTGAACATAAATTAACAGGTTCCGGTGGTTGTGACGATAATTTTGCTTTGGATTGAGTACATTTTCGAGTGGAGGCGGAAGGGTTTTTGGGCTTTTTCACCATTGATGAGTTGAAGAGGAATAGTTAGGAGTTAACAATGTGATAGAATGAGAGTGGAATAGGGGACTAAAAAGGGTGATGAGTTTGACGGTTAAGTGCAAAAAAGGAAAAGGTATCAATGAGCAGACATGATGATTTGCTTCGTTCCTGGAGAATGAAAAGGTATGAAAATAGGAAAGCTTGAGGCGCGTAATTAATGGTACTTATTCAAATAAGGGAATAACCGGATAATATGGCAGTGAGAAGTAATTATTGTAAGCACGTGATTTTTGCTTCACGGACAGTCACTCCAAAAGAAATAGTAACAAAGGACCTCGCTGTACAATTTTCAATTTTCCGTAACGTGTGCTGCTAGTCATGTGTGGGTCTGTCCATTTTGTCCATTTTTTTTATATTATTAAACAAAGTACAAAATGTGTATGATCTGGTAATTAGACCATAATTCATTCAGTAAAAGAAAAATTCACAAAAATATTCTAGGGTGCGATTTAACCTATTTAAATATTTTGATAATTATGTTTGTTTGAATTTCATTTTTTATTTTTAGTTTTAAGATTAAGAAAAAAAAAAAAAAGAAAGGGAGAAAAGAATGAAGAAAACGGTTTGGGCCAAGGAAATAAACCAAAAATAGGCCCAAACCAATTCGATCAGGTCCAGTCCAAAACCGGCTACCCAGGCATCTCCTGAAACGACGTCGTTTCAGGCAAATCAATCTGGGCCGTTCATTTCCATTGATCCGATGGCCCTTATTAGCCCTCATGACCCGACCCATTCCCGTTTTTGACCGACCCCTTGATTAACCAAACGGCACCGTATGGTCTAGCCTCCCCAATCCTGGCCATCAATTTTAATCGATCCAACGGCCAGGATTGAATCAGCCTCCCCGTATATAAGCCTCCTATCACACCCCACGCCCCCTATTCTAACCCCCCCCACTCATCGTCTTCATCCAAACACTGAAGCCCCCCCAAACCCTAGCAGCCGCCCTAGCTTCCCTTTCACCAGAACCCGGCGGCATGGACGCCGGTGGCCACCTCCTGAACACCCTAGGACCACCTCACTGTCCTGAACACAAATCCACTAACCACGAGCCTCGAATCACTTCCGTTCGTCTCGAATCTTCATTTGAAGATTTGAGTCGAACCCGGATCTATGCCAAACCATCCCATCTTCATACCAGACACTCCCCTGACCTTCCTCGTGACCAAACCAAGCTTGGTTTGGTCCGAATCTACCCACAACTCCTAAAAATCCAGATCTGGAAATCCAGAACTTGAAACACATGCACCTGGGGAACCCGGCCGGTTTTTGACATGGGTTTGAGGTCTAATAGACCTTAATCAAGGTGTTCTCATGTGAGAACACCCTGATTAAAGTTTGTTCGGCCTCAAAAGTTCGAAGTTGAATCAGATTTGGGTCTGTTTGATTTAAGCATTTTCGGTAAGTTTTCCTTTCTTTTGTGTTAGTTTTGATTAAGTGGTCAGCATGTTTCGTTGTGTTTGTTTGTTATTTTTTTGTTATTTTTTTATTTTTTTTATTTTTTTTTTATTCGGATTTCTTCATCTCTGTAAAGACCTTTTATTTGGTCGATTGGTTTCTGTGTATGATTTAAATGTATCCTATGATAAGCATGTCCGATTAGTATAGTCGTCGCATGAATAAACTTATATAGGTTCCTAGTGACTGACCAAGTTGTCCGAAGCCCTTTAGGTCCCTGAACATATTGTTTGTGTGAGCGACTGATTATTACCTGCTATAATTAGTATAGTCGACTCGATAAATGTCGTTGATTAGTTTCTATAACTAATGAATCAAACGAGCTAATAATGTCGCATGACTAATTGATACTTTGCCACTGATTGAAGGCCCCAACATTGTTTGAAATAGTTTGTTTGCATTGAAAAATGATTGAAAGGTTCAGTCTAGGCAGTCCTGAATTTGAAACTTTCATCAGTTCAAAAATGCCCTGATGCGACAAAGGGTCAAGACAGTGGTAACCAGGGTTTAACAAGGGTAGGCTGGGGTTTGCAAAGGACAAAAATGATTAGTTTAAATGAGCTGACAAGTAGGGTACTAATTTGGGATTAAATTAATGCCAATGGGGAACAAGACATAAGAGTATGTGACTTAAATTGAATAAAAAATGAGGCCCATAACTCCTGATTAAACAAAACCAGGCGTGGGAATAAAGGGGGCTGACACCAAAAGATGCTTAGGCATGGGCTTTAAAAAGTATGGGTAGGCTGCAAGTTGCAGCAAAAAAGGCAGCTTAACTGCACTGGTTTTTGGCTTATAAATAAGCCATTTGAGAACTTAAACGGGGCTGGGGTTTTGAGTCTTAGGCTGGACTTTTAGTCTTCAGAAAAAAAAAAGAGAGAAAAGGCTGGAAGTTTTAGTTTTAAAGCTGAAACTTTTAGTTTAAAGAAAGTTTTACTGAGTTTAAAGAAAGCTGAATAACATAAGTTAGTTTCCAAATAGATTGTAACCAAACACTGCCTGAAAGTTGTATAAGAGTGCATATTGGTCAAGCTGTCTTGGCCAAGTTCTGTTGCTTGCATTGACTGAGTTGTTTGTGGTTGTTGAACTGGTGGTTTTACTGCATCTGAACCCTCAGTTACTGCTGCTATTTCTTTACTTTTTCCTGGGACTACTGGCTTGGCACTCGACTATTTGCTAGTCCTTGTATTCTGGGAGATCACTGTTGGTTGTCTGTGGCTGTGGAAGACACTTGGTTCAGTTGGTTGTTGCTGTGTTTGTTGTGTATCTGTTGTTGCTGTGTTTACTGCATACTGCCTAGCTGACCATTCCTTCCTTCTTTGTCCTCCATACCAGGTACACAATTAATACCACAAATGTAACTGAAAGTTTGAGCATGAATGCAAAAGAGAGGACCTGCAGATTGTTTTTTTATATATGTACATGAACTGTTACTCTAAATGTCATGAAATAGTTACATTTTTGTTTGGACAATAGAAGCAGCCTACATACTAAGTATATCAATGTAGGTTAACGAATGCTAGCCTTGTATGTATACTGCTAGGTGAAAATATGCCCAGTGTAATAAGTCGTATTTCAGACTTAGTCTGATGGTATAGTATATTCTCTAATGTAGGCCAAATAGGAAAGCTATCCGTTTTAGTTAAAGTTCTTTCTCCTTTTGCCATATTGTCCCATAAATTGATAAACTCATTTCACAAAACAAAGAATCAGTTCAGGGCCTCAACCTCATGAAGGTCGAGCCCAAATCGAAGCAAACCAAGTAGGCTCGCGTAGAACAGGCAGAGGCCCAGGTCTGGCCTATCACGCATGGGCTGGATTTGGGCCTATAATTGTTTGTTCGGCTGACTGCACATACAGCCCCATTTCTGAAATTTTTTTTTTTAGGCATTTCTGAATGTTGTTACAAACAACTTGCAAGCATGTAATTAATTAGGACTATCTACTGTTTTCAATTGATAAGGACAAACGCGATAAGAAACGTAGTTGCTATAGGATATCCTTTTAAAATAAGAACGAGATGAGCCTCGATGAAAATAAACAAAACGTGCAAATGCGGGGCCCTTGTTAAATGTATATTATTGAAGCATTTAGTTTCCAGGACGGGTTGCTTAGCAAATCTCACAACCCTCCTAAAATAACAACACGTTAGTCTCTTTAGGATACGCTTTAATAAACCTTACCTTCTTAAACTCGGGTGCACATTTATGTGACCCAAATCCAAATCTCGACGGATTCGAAATGTATTTCTAATCACGGGTACATTGATTGTGACGTGGTTCGAGATGCGTGTCCATGACGTTGCAAATTCATTTTTAAAAAATAAGAATGAGATGAGCCTCGCCAAATAAAATACAAATTGCGGGGCCCTCAGTAAATATTTGCTTTAAAAATTATTTGGACTTCGGGATGAACCGTTTAGTAAAATTCCACGGTCTTACCCAAAATAAATACGCTAGTCGCTTTAGGCGCGCCTTTAATAATTTAATTTCCTTAAACTCGGGTGCACATTGATGTGACCCAAATCCAAATCTCAACGGAGTCAAAGTGTGTCGACGACCACGGGTACATTGATTGTAACGTGGTTCGAGATATATTTTTATAACGTTGCAATTCTTGATAAAAATAACAGTAAATGATAAAAGCGGTTGAAAGATAAAATTTGCACATAAGTTCATATTGTATTTAAAATCAGATAAATAAGCCAAATATAACAGTTGAGCGACCGTGCTAGAACCACGGAACTCGGGAATGCCTAACACCTTCTCCCGGGTTAACAGAATTCCTTATCCGGATTTCTGGTACGCAGACTGTAATATAGAGTCATTCTTTTCCTCGATTCGGGATTAAAATTGGTGACTTGGGACACCCTAAATCTTCCAAGTGGCGACTCTGAAATAAATAAACCAATCCCGTTTCGATTGTCCTTTAATTGGAAAAAACTCCCCTGCGCCCCCGCGGGCGCGGAAAAAGGAGGTGTGACAGCTCTGGCGACTCTGCTGGGGACTTAGACCCAGAACCACTGGTTCAGGGTTAAGAATTCGAGCTTAGAATAATTGTTATTATTTGGCTTTATTTATTATCTGATTATTACATGTTCTGAGCCTAATGTGCTAAGTGCTGCTTTTACCGCTTTGATATTATTTGAACTGTATATAAACTGTGCCGAAACCTTTCTCTTCTTACCCCCGGGGATGTGCTCACTGGTTGAGACTCCCTATTCTGTTAGTGTCATACCCTAAATAAAAAGAGGCTCGGAAAGTTTCTAAGCCGGCTGGCCTTTTGGTTCCCGGAAAGGAGCTCCTTCCTCAGCTCGAGTTGTCCGCTCGGGTACACTGTCTAGAACACCGACCCAGGTTTTGAACATAGAATAACGTGACTTCATGCCGGATCCCTAGTAGGAACGCTTATTTGCATCATGTTGCATATGACTTAGGGGACTCAACACAGGGGTTGGGTCCGTCTAGGACTAGCAACCTGATATGAAAAGACCATTCTGATACATCCTATTGTTTTCCGTACATTTATTTGTCTCATGCCTGCATGCTGACCGGTGTTTGGAATATTGTGAAAAAAAGGGGGAAATAACGGTTAGGAATTGATTGTCTATTGTTGAAAAAAAAGAAAAGAAAAACAAATACTGTCAAAACTCTGCCAAAATTTTGGAAAAAAAGTCGTTGTTCTGTTTTTCAAAAAAAAAAAAATATCAAAAGAAATATAGAGTTTGTCTTGTCATAAAAATTAATAATAAAAAAAAAAGATCTTATTTTTAAAATGGTTTTTTTTTATGAAAATAATAATAAAAAGAGTCTTGTGTTGTCTTTACTTTTATTATTTGTCGCGAATATATGTATATATATATATATATATATATCAAAATTTCAAAAGTTTTGCTTTACTTCAAAATGTATATATATCTTTATTTGTGGCAAAAGTATTTGTCTTGCTAAAGGTCTAGAAAAGTCCTTTCAGGCTCCCAGTTTTCGAAACAAAAATCCAAAATATTTTCCGTTATTGACTTCTTTAGAAAGTTTTTATATATATATACGAAAATTCACAAAAAATCGCATATATTTTTGTTTTATCAGGATAAGTGTCGTTTGTTAAAATCTTATTAATAAATGTGCAGAATGAGCACGATTCCGAATGAACCCTTTTCAATCATGAATAAAATTCCCCTCCAATTGCGGCTCTGGTGGAATGATTTGGGCAAAGAAGGGCATGACGAAATCAAGAAGTATCTGAAAGGCCTCACGAGTTTGTTGGATATCAGGCCACGAGGAGATATCATAAGGGCACTAGTTCCCCACTGGGATCCTGCGCACAATGTCTTCCGTTTCTCAGATTTTGAACTCACCCCAACTTTAGAAGAAATAGCAGGGTATATCGGCAGCACTGAGACTCCTTTGAGGCACAAATATCTGATTGCTCCAAGAGCTGTAGCAATACACCGGTTCCTGGACTCCTTAAAGATAGTCAGAACAATTCATAACCCTGACTTGGCAAAAGGTTTTTGCAAGCATGAGTTTCATATATCAAAGATATGGTCACATAGGAGGATTCGACAAGCCAGAAAACCAGTTGTGCAGCAAAGGTAATCGCCAAAAGTGGGAAGAACATAGACGAATTGCTTTCATGATAACTTTCTTAGGACTACTAGTATTCCCAAGAAAAGATGGGAATATTGACATAAAGATAGCAGGGGTCGTCAGTACGTTGCTCACACAGAGTGATAGTACGTTGGCGCCCATGATAGTATCTGATATATTCCGGGCACTCACTTCTTGCAAAGCCGGAGGAAGCTTTTTCGAGGGTTGCAATTTGTTGTTGCAAATGTGGATGACCGAACACCTATGTCACCGAGCCCCGTTTCTGAGCCATGGATCCGCAGGAAAGACCTGCATAGAGGAGTTCTATACCAGAGTTAATGAAACCTACCTGCCAGAAGGAGTCACAGCATGGACCTCATATTTCCATACCCTCAACGCCAGTCAAATACAATGGGCGCTAGGATGGTTATCGATCGACGAAGTCATATACATGCCAGCAGCTAGGCCCCATTTTCTCTTAATGGGACTTAAGAGCATTCAACCATACGCACCGCATCGGGTTTTAAGGCAACTTGGGAGGTATCAGATAGTGCCGAAAGATGAGGATCTGAGCATCCAGGTAATCGAGATCAGTCCCGACGGCCAGTTTCCTGAAGCAAGGGTTCGTCAAATTTGGAGCCAATGTCAATACTTAGAAGCAAATACTTGTGTAATGAATCGGGCAAAAGGGGAAGTTTCGCCCGGGTATCAGGCCTGGTACAAAGGGGAGACATCATCTGGAAGACCGACCAAAAGACCTCACCTGCAAGAATTTGCCAAATCTTCACAAGAACAGTGGGGCTGGTTGGCCAAAGAGCAGGAATATCTTGTCAAAGCAGGCAAACTGAAGCAACAAGTTCAGGATATGAGGTTTGAGTGCCAATTACAGTCTGCCGCCCACGAGGGAGAAAAGAACAGGTTAATCAGAGAAGGCGAGGTCCTCAAAGCTCAGATCCGGAGAATGAAAAAGAGGCTAATAGCCAGCTGAGAAGCCGGGCAGATAAAAGATTGATAGCAGGGTTAAAGGGTCAGGTTGCGGAATGCCAGAAAGATTTGGAAAAAGCCAGGGCCAGCACGGCAAAATTGCGAACCAAGTGGGCAAAAGGTGCGATGGCTCGGAGGCAGCACCTGCAACGAGTCATAAGGGAGTATGAACTGAGCGTCGGAACATTAAGGGAAACGAATGCCTCTCTTCGAGAAAGGATCCTCAAGCGAACACGAGATGCCCAAGCCGACAGAAGGCAATGTTACGATGCAATGACCAGAATGGAAAGGCAAATGGAGATGTTCCAGGATCAGCTTGCCAATAATGCGCAAACACTGGGATTGAAGAACCAACAGATAAGGCATTTGTTCACAGAAAGGGACAACATCCGGGGAAAGATCGACGAGATTGGGCATTACATCTACATGAGATGCCTGGCATGCGAGCAAAAGCCTCGAAAGACCCTCCTCGTTTCCATCATGGGTTGCGTCCACCGAATCATGAATGAGTTGAAAAACCTGCAGAGGGACCTCACACCAAGGGCCGCGGAAAGGCCGAATGATGCCTCGCGGGTCCCTAAGTTGGAAAATTAATCTTTGGTAGAGTCCTGTTTATTTGGCTTTGTCGTTTTTCCATATGTTATTTTCCTTTCTTTTAGTCAAAACGGGTTAAGAACTGTGGAGTCTGTACTATTGCTATTCCTTGCTTGATGTAATTTGTAATAGCAAAATTTTGAGAATGAATTTAATGATTTCACAAGAATTGTGTGTTTCTTTACTTTAAGGCAGAACTACGCCTGGTCTGATTCACGCGGGGACGTGATACGTAGGCAATCCCCATAAGATTCGACCGCTTTTAATAAATAAAGAAAAAATGTAAATAAAATAAAACGCGGGGTTTCGCAAAATACTTTAAAAAGAAACGAATGAACAAACCGGGATGACGCATGTGGTTTGAAGCAAAGCATGTAGAAACGGTTAACTGCCTAGGTGCATTGCATCCTGTATGTGTTATGATCAAATCTGTTAAGCTCTAACACTAACAAAGTTTGTTGTTGTCTGATACCAGACAGTTAGTTGTTAAAGAATTCTGGCAACACATTCATACCAAACCAGATCCAAAGGACCGGTAGCAACAAGCATGACTACTTCTGAGAATAGTAATGAGGAAGAAAGGCCGATGAGCCAGTTGCTAAAAGAGGCAATGGAAAAGATTGAAAGGATGGGACTAGAGATGCATGCAATGCAGCTAGCCCTGGCCAAAACGCAAAAGAGCCCTGAGACACTGGGACACGTGCCGGAGTACCCTCACTCTGGCCCTTCCACAAGCCGCCCAAATCCCCTCTATCATCAAGAAAGAAGCCCTCATGATTCCCAAGCTCCACCACCCCATCAACCTCTCCCAACACCCAATATTCCCATTTTTGTGGGACCTGCATCAGCCCCTTTGCAGCGAACGACCAGTGAGCCATTGTTTCAGGCTCATGATACACAATACTATCCCCCTGAGCCTACATTCCATGCACCCGAACCACAGGCTTACAATCCCCATTTGGAAGTACCGGCAGAGGTTGAGAAGCCGGTTAAGGCCCCTGAACAGGATGAAGTGTTGAGAAAGTTCAAAAGCCTGGAGCAATCCTTCAGGAACTTACACGGGCTGGGCAATCAAGTCAGCGTGGCATACAAAGATCTGTGCCCTTTCCCAGATGTCCAACTCCCGGCTGGGTTCAAGATGCCCAAGTTTGATTTATATGAAGGGCACGGTGATCCCATGGCACATTTGCGGGGATTCTGTAGCAAAATGAGAGGGGCAGGAGGCAAGGATGAGCTTTTGATAGCTTATTTCGGCCAAAGTCTGAGCGGATCTGCACTGGAATGGTATACCAGGCAGGATTTCAGCAGGTGGTACACGTGGGATGATCTGGCACAGGCTTTTGCAGGTCATTTCCAGTACAATCTAGAGATAGTCCCTGACCGTCTCACGTTATTGAGGACTGGGAAGAAACCCGGGGAAAGTTTTCGCGAGTTCGGGTTCCGTTGGAGAGAACAAGCAGCTAGGGTCGATCCTCCCATGAGAGAGGGAGAAATGGTAGACTACTTTTTGCAGACATTGGATCCAACCTACTTTGGTCACTTGGTGACAACGGTTGGAAAATCTTTCAACGAGGTGGTCAAAATAGGGGTCATGATAGAAGAAGGTTTGAGGTCGGACAAGATCTTAAACTATTCGGCACTTAAGGCCACAACCCAGGCTATTCAAAGCGGCACGGGAGGTGCGCTAAGAAGAAAGAAAGAAGAGGTTGCCACGATCGAGGCAGGCAGTTGGTCCAGGGCTGGCAGGCCGCACTACAACCAACCCAGGCCTCACAGGTCAAACTACCCATACAACCCACCACAAAATTTCTATCCACCTCGAGAACCACATTGTTCCGTACACCAAGCCCAGGTATACACTCAGCCTCCGGTTCGCCCACAATGGCGCGCACCGGCTCCCCAGAACATATATGCACCACCACAAAACACTTACCCTCCACCAAGGGCATATAGAAATCCTTCAGGGGCAGGTTTCCGGGGAAATCCAGATGCTAGGAATGACAGGTTGCGGAAGCAAAGAACCTTCACCGAATTGGGAGAAACCTACACCGCTGTGTTCCACAAGCTGCGGCAATTGGGTTTGGTTAGTCCTGTCCATACTCGGGAACCAAATCCCCCGCCTCAGAATTTGGATCGTTCAATCAGTTGTGAATACTGTTCAGGGATGCTCGGGCACGATACCGAGAAGTGCTGGAAGTTAAGGCATGCCATACAGGATCTTATTGACACCAATAAGATCGAGGTCCAGACACCAGAGGCTCCTAACATCAACCAAAACCCACTGCCAGCGCACCACGAAACTCACATGATTGAGTTGGTGTGTGAGGGAGGAGAATTAAGAAAACCCTCACAAACAGTGATGATGATCCAAGCTGCCCCAAAAGAAGTCTTAACCGGTGGAGGAACAAAGGTACAGTCGCAGGGAGAAGGCGTCAAGCCGGTAGTAATATGGGGGAAGAACCCGTCCGTCATAACAAGCAAACCCGAGCCAAGCAAATTGGTAATACCAGGGATCCTGCCCACACCGACAGTCATGTTGAAAGGGGTATGTAGAGAACGGGTGACCATAAAGCCGGTGGTCCAACTGCCAATGCTTGACAGCAGGGCTGTGCCCTGGAAATATGAAAAAGCAGTGGTGACGTACCAAGGAAAACAGGTGGAAGAAGTCAGTTGTGAAGCGCAAGGGCTGACTCGATCAGGTCGATGTTTTGCTCCGGTGGAGTTAAGAAAAACCAACCCAGTGGCAACCAAGAAGCCAGTGTCAGAAGAAGAGGCTGAAGACTTCCTGAGGAAGATGAAAGTGCAAGACTATTCTGTGGTTGAGCAGCTGAGAAAAACACCTGCCCAGATCTCACTATTGTCATTACTCCTCCATTCCGAGGAACATCGCCGGGCCCTGTTAAAGATATTGAACGAGGCCCATGTACCCAGTGAGATTTCTGTAAACCACCTGGAAACCATTGCTAGCAAGATTTTCGAGGTGAACAGAGTGACATTCTCCGATGATGACCTGCCGGTGGAAGGTACGGAGCATAACAAAGCTCTATACCTAGCTGTCAAATGTGAAGGCTCGGTGGTAACCCGAGTATTGGTGGATAACGGCTCAAGCGCCAATATTTGTCCATTATCCACCCTGGACCAGTTAAAGATTGACCGTGGAAGGATCCGGGAGAATAGCATCTGTGTCCGGGGATTTGACGGAAACGGAACAGCCACTGTGGGGGACGTTGTACTTGAACTAAACATTGGCCCGGTCCTGTTTACCATGGAATTCCAGGTATTGGACGCCACAGTATCTTACAACTTGCTGTTAGGACGACCCTGGATTCACGCAGCTAAAGCGGTGTCTTCCACCCTACATCAGATAGTGAAGTTCGAGTGGGAAAAACAAGAGGTCGTGTTGCACGGCGAGGATACAACATGCACCATGGGAGGAACCATTGTGCCTTTCATAGAGACCACTGATGACAAGGGTCCCTGGGTCTACCAGATTCTCGATACAGGGTCGGCCAACAAAATTCCTGAAGGAGAAATCATCCCGCACCCTAGGGTAGCTGCCGCAACAGTCATGATGATATCAGAAATGCTGGGTAATGGGTTTGTGCCGGGAAAAGGCCTGGGAGTTGAACTTCAAGGGATAGTCCAACCTGTCTCCCTTCCTAAGAATCTGGAAACTTTCGGGTTGGGGTTCAAACCAACCACAGCAGACAGGAAGCAAGCGCGAAAAATGAAGAAGAGGGTCTGGTTTCTGCCTAAACCAGTGCCACGCCTCTCAAGGTCTTTTGTTAAAGCTAGTGCCAAGGGGTCAGCGATCCCAAAGATTCGAGGACCTTTGATCGGCATAAGTGAAGACCTGAATCAGAGTTTTGAGAGACTATTCGCGGATGTCAGTATGGTGGAAGCTGGAGAGGGTTCCAGCAGAGCAGAGATACAATTTGTGGGGCCTGAGGCCAAGACCAACAATTGGACGGTTACTCCTCTTCCTGTCCGAGGGGAGTCTTGGTAGTAGGCTTTGATTAATGTTTTGTTTGTTTGTTTGTTTGATCGGATTATTCAAGGGTGTAATCCCAATTTTACTTTCGTTTTGTAAAAGTGTGAACCCTTTTTATCCTGCAAATTTAATAAAGTTCTTTTCTTTTGTCCCGTTTTAATTTCTTGTTTTGTTCTTTTTCTTTCTGAACAGTTCTCTTTTTACTGGTCCTAATGACATGGCATGCACAGCGGATCTTCGACCTAGTCTAATAAATCAATCTGAATCTGACTCAATGATGCAAGAGGTCGTTTGTGATAATGAATCCGAATGTGACGAAGGGGAAGCCTTCGAAGAAATAAATCGAGAACTGTGCCAATTTGAAGAGAAACCCAAGCCTAACCTAAATGACACTGAGGCTGTGAACCTAGGAGACGCTGATAACATCCAAGAGACCAAAATTAGCATCCACATTGAGCCGAATGTCAAAGCAGAATTGATCGAAACTCTCAGGGAATTCAAAGATGTTTTTGCATGGTCATATGATGATATGCCTGGATTGAGCACCAATTTAGTGGTTCACAAATTGCCCACTGACCCGGCATACCCTCCGGTCAAGCAAAAACTAAGGAAATTTAAAACAGAAATGAGTGTAAAGATCAAAGAAGAAGTGATCAAGCAGTTGCAATCGAAGGTCATTCGGGTCACTCGATATCCCGAGTGGCTGGCCAATGTGGTACCAGTCCCAAAGAAGGATGGAAAAATCAGGGTGTGCGTCGACTACCGCAACCTCAACAAAGCAAGTCCCAAGGACAATTTCCCGTTACCCAACATTCATATCCTGATCGATAATTGCGCTGGGCGCGAGATCGGATCCTTTGTGGATTGCTATGCGGGATATCATCAGATCCTAATGGACGAAGAGGATGCTGAGAAGACAGCGTTTATTACGCCATGGGGAACCTACTGCTATCGGGTAATGCCGTTCGGTTTAAAGAACGCTGGGGCAACGTACATGCGAGCAATGACTGCTGTGTTTCATGACATGATACACAAAGAAATAGAGGTGTACGTCGATGATGTGATCATCAAATCTTGGCGTCAGGAGGACCATGTGGCAGACCTAAGGAGATTTTTCCAAAGACTCCGGAGGTATGATATCAAGCTTAACCCGGCCAAATGCGCATTCGGGGTTCCATCAGGAAAGTTGCTAGGATTCATCGTCAGTCGACGGGGGATTGAGTTAGACCCATCCAAAATTGAATCCATCCGAGACTTGCCACCGCCAAGGAACAAAACAGAGGTAATGAGTTTGCTGGGTAGACTCAATTACATCAGCAGGTTCATCGCTCAACTCACAACAACTTGTGAGCCCATATTTCGGCTACTGAGAAAGGATGCTGCAGTAGGTTGGACAGCAGAGTGTCAGGAGGCCTTCGACCAAATCAAAGGGTATCTGTCTAATCCACCCGTATTGGTCCCGCCTAAGCCCGGGAAACCCCTAATCCTTTACCTGACGGTCTTGGAAAATTCATTTGGTTGTGTACTGGGGCAACATGATGACACAGGGAGGAAGGAGCAGGCCATCTACTATCTTAGCAAGAAATTCACAGTGCATGAGGTCAAGTACACTCAACTCGAGAAAACATGCTGCGCCCTAACTTGGGTAGCTCAGAAGTTGAAGCACTACCTGTCTTCGTATACTACTTATCTCATATCCCGTTTGGACCCGTTGAAGTATATCTTTCAGAAACCTATGCCCACGGGAAGGTTGGCAAAATGGCAAATTCTGCTCACAGAATTTGATATCATCTACGTAACGAGGACGGCCATGAAAGCCCAGGCACTGGCAGACCATTTGGCAGAGAATCCCGTTGATGAAAAATACGAGCCCTTAAGAACGTATTTTCCTGACGAAGAGGTGATGCATACGAATGAGTTGGAATTACCTGAGGAACCGGGTTGGAAGCTTTTCTTCGATGGAGCTGCAAACGCAAAAGGGGTTGGAATAGGAGCAGTACTCATTTCTGAAACAGGACGGCATTATCCTGTTACGGCTCAACTGCGCTTCTATTGCACCAACAATATGGCCGAATATGAGGCTTGCATTCTGGGTCTGCGCCTGGCTGCCGACATGGATGTCCAAGACGTCTTGGTCTTGGGAGACTCGGACCTCTTGGTACATCAAATTCAGGGTGAATGGGAAACACGAGATCTAAAGCTCATACCATACCGACAATGCTTGCATGATCTGAGCAAGCAATTTCGATCGGTGAAGTTCAAACACATCCCGAGAGTTCACAATGAGGTTGCGGATGCCTTGGCCACCTTGGCATCAATGCTGCACCACCCTGACAAAATGTATGTTGATCCTCTACACATCCAGGTCCGTGATCAGCACGCCTACTGCAACGCCATAGAAGAAGAAGCAGATGGCGAACCCTGGTTTTATGATATCAAGGAATACCTCAGGATGGGGATATATCCAGAACATACCTCTGGAGACCAAAAAAGAGCCCTCCGGCGTTTGTCGAATGGTTTCTTCCTCAGTAGGGGAATATTGTACAAAAGAACCCCGGATCTGGGATTGTTGAGATGCATAGACGCCAGGCAGGCAACAACGGTTATGGCAGAAGTACATGCTGGAGTTTGTGGGCCACACATGAGTGGATATGTATTGGCAAGAAAAATCCTTCGAACAGGGTGTTATTGGCTCACCATGGAACACGACTGTATCACTTTCGTGAGGAAATGCCATCAGTGCCAGATACATGGAGATTTGATTCATTCTCCGCCAACAGAGTTACATACGATGTCAGCACCCTGGCCGTTTGTGGCATGGGGCATGGATGTCATTGGGCCCATCGAGCCAGCAGCGTCCAACGGTCACAGGTTCATTCTAGTGACCATTGATTACTTCACCAAATGGGTTGAGGCTAAAACCTTCAAGTCGGTAACCAAGAAGGCAGTGGTGGACTTTGTTCACTCCCATATCATCTGCAGATTTGGGATCCCAAAAGTGATCATCACGGATAACGGTGCGAATCTCAATAGCAGCCTGATGAAAGAGGTATGCCAACAATTCAAGATTACACACCGCAATTCCACCCCATATCGTCCTAAGGCAAATGGAGCAGTCGAAGCAGCCAATAAGAATATCAAGAAGATACTGCGAAAAATGGTGGAAGGGTCCAGACAGTGGCACGAGAAATTGCCCTTTGCTTTGTTGGGTTACCGCACTACCGTCCGGACTTCCATAGGCACAACTCCTTATTTGTTGGTGTATGGAACTGAGGCCGTGATACCAGCGGAGGTCGAAATTCCGTCCCTCCGAATTGTCGCTGAAGCCGGGATTGATGATGATGAATGGGTCAAAGCTCGATTGGAACAGTTGAGCCTGATAGATGAGAAAAGATTGGCAGCAGTGTGCCATGGTCAGCTGTACCAGAAGAGAATGGCAAGAGCGTATAATAAAAAGGTGCGCCCCAGGAAGTTTGAAGTAGGGCAGCAGGTATTGAAGAAGATCCTCCCACATCAGGTCGAGGCGAAAGGCAAATTCGCCCCAAATTGGCAAGGGCCTTATATCGTGACCAGAGTCTTGGCCAATGGTGCTTTGTGTTTGACAGATGTCGAAGGTAGATGTGTCGACATGGCTATCAATTCAGATGCAGTCAAGAGATATTATGCGTAATTTCTTTAAATTATGGCAATTTTGGTTTATTTGTTTGTATTTGGCATTTGTTGAATAATGAGATGACGGAGGCAATTCTTTCTTCTATCCAAACACTTTTAACCCTCGCTTCCCCCTTTGAGCCTTGAGCAAATTCTTTCAATACCCCTCTTTTGGAATCACGAAAGGAAAAGAAAAGAAAAAGAAAAAGAAAAGGAAAAGAAAATGAAAAGAAAGAAAAGAAAAATCAAGGAATATAAAACCGTGGGAACTACGTTTGACCTGATTCCTCAAAGAGGATACGTAGGCGCCTCACGGCTCGGTCATAGTATGCATCATAATAAATATAGGATGCATAATGTACATAGTGTGCATAATAGACACAGCGTGCGTAACGCACGTAGCACAACATAAGAGTAAAAAATAAATAAATTCCCCAAGCAAGAAAACTGGGGCAGAAGTTATGTTTTAAAAATTCCAACAAAGGTTTGATTCCAAAAGTTGTAGCACATCACCCATCAAATTATTTTCATTTTTTCATAGCCTTTCTTTAACTCCACACTAGAACCAACATCAACATCCAAAAGACCTCCCGATCAATGTTCGAGAGATGCCAAATCCGGCAAATAAGGCCAAGAGTAATACACTGATCCCCAGCAAAGAAGAGGATCGTAAGACTAGGAATGAGTTGATAGTCAAAGGAATCCCCGGAAGAGAGGGTCGTATCTACAACACCCCAGATCCTCGAAAGAAATAAAATGAGAGAGTCTTATTGGTGAAAACCTTCACAGGCACCATAAGGCGCCGGGAGATGAGAGAAAAGAGAGAGTCTCATTAGTGAAAACCCCTCGAAGGGCACTATGGGGCGACAAGACAGATCAGCAAAGCTACCACATTCGAAAACGAAGTGAACACTCCTTTATCATCCCCAGCAAGTCAAACCATCGAGCAGATCAATCGATACAAATAGACTGGGTCGGAATCTATGGTGCACGCCATGATCACGGGGACCAGTTTTGTCCTCCAGATAAGTTCTGTGGATTGTCTCCTCCCACAAAATATTGGTTCAGGAAGTTTTTCTCTTTTCCATATCTTTATTTCTTTTCCTAAAAAAGTGTCTTTAAAGGATTTTTCAAAGCTTACTACCAGGAACCAAAGGGGAATTCATCCAGTGCAGGATAATACAAACAGTCTTAAAGGCTGGTCCCGGGCAATGCAGTGATTGTGCCCTGAAATTTTGGAAGAAGTAAGCTCCAAAAGGGAGTGGTTTCAGGAGTTAGAAGCAGACTCCCACATCATGTGTTTAAAGAGAAAGCAGAGTAGGGGATAAACTGAAAACCAATCCCCAGCAGGCTAGAGACCCCCAACAGGCAACTTTGCCCGCCAACCAATTATGGGGACAAAGAGCAAGAAAAGAGGAAGAGAGAAAAATTGCTCGCCAGGAAGGCACCCTCTACCACCACGATAAAAACTAATTAAATCCTTTTGTCTGTTGCAGGGGAACAGAGGATTGATGAGGGCAGCAAGATGAAATGCCATGGAAGTCACCAAAAACCGGGGCAGAAAATTTTCTGCCGATTGTCGAAAATTTTCTCGGAAGAACGGGGAAACAATTTCAATACCATTTAAGTTCTAGGTCGCCCACCAGTATAATGCGGGAATACTTTTAAGTTCTAGGTCGCCCACCAGTATAATGCGGGAATACTTTTAAGTTCTAGGTCGCCCACCAGTATAATGCGGGAATACATTTAAGTTCTAGGTCGCCCACCAGTATAATGCGGGAATACATTTAAGTTCTAGGTCGCCCACCAGTATAATGCGGGAATACATTTAAGTTCTAGGTCGCCCACCAGTATAATGCGGGAATACATTTAAGTTCTAGGTCGCCCACCAGTATAATGCGGGAATACTTTTAAGTTCTAGGTCGCCCACCAGTATAATGCGGGAATACTTTTAAGTTCTAGGTCGCCCACCAGTATAATGCGGGAATACTTTTAAGTTCTAGGTCGCCCACCAGTATAATGCGGGAATACATTTAAGTTCTAGGTCGCCCACCAGTATAATGCGGGAATACATTTAAGTTCTAGGTCGCCCACCAGTATAATGCGGGAATACTTTTAAGTTCTAGGTCGCCCACCAGTATAATGCGGGAATACTTTTAAGTTCTAGGTCGCCCACCAGTATAATGCGGGAATACATTTAAGTTCTAGGTCGCCCACCAGTATAATGCGGGAATACATTTAAGTTCTAGGTCGCCCACCAGTATAATGCGGGAATACTTTTAAGTTCTAGGTCGCCCACCAGTATAATGCGGGAATACTTTTAAGTTCTAGGTCGCCCACCAGTATAATGCGGGAATACATTTAAGTTCTAGGTCGCCCACCAGTATAATGCGGGAATACATTTAAGTTCTAGGTCGCCCACCAGTATAATGCAGGAATACATTTAAGTTCTAGGTCGCCCACCAGTATAATGCGGGAATACATTTAAGTTCTAGGTCGCCCACCAGTATAATGCGGGAATACATTTAAGTTCTAGGTCGCCCACCAGTATAATGCGGGAATACTTTTAAGTTCTAGGTCGCCCACCAGTATAATGCGGGAATACTTTTAAGTTCTAGGTCGCCCACCAGTATAATGCGGGAATACATTTAAGTTCTAGGTCGCCCACCAGTATAATGCGGGAATACATTTAAGTTCTAGGTCGCCCACCAGTATAATGCGGGAATACATTTAAGTTCTAGGTCGCCCACCAGTATAATGCGGGAATACATTTAAGTTCTAGGTCGCCCACCAGTATAATGCGGGAATACATTTAAGTTCTAGGTCGCCCACCAGTATAATGCGGGAATACTTTTAAGTTCTAGGTCGCCCACCAGTATAATGCGGGAATACATTTAAGTTCTAGGTCGCCCACCAGTATAATGCGGGAATACATTTAAGTTCTAGGTCGCCCACCAGTATAATGCGGGAATACATTTAAGTTCTAGGTCGCCCACCAGTATAATGCGAGAATACATTTAAGTTCTAGGTCGCCCACCAGTATAATGCGGGAATACATTTAAGTTCTAGGTCGCCCACCAGTATAATGCGGGAATACATTTAAGTTCTAGGTCGCCCACAAGCAGGAAAAACAATAAAATCCGCAGCACCAAGAAGCAGACAACTGCAGAGGCAAGTGTGCAATTCAAAAGGAAAAAGGAACGCATCTCAAAAGAAGCAGTTTGGAAACATTGTAGCATGCCCAGCATGACGATGCTGATGAAGAAACATACCACTGAAGGAGCCATTGGAAGATTTAAAGAAGAAAGCCGTGTCCCCAGCGGATCAAGCAAAGTAATGTAAACTGGCATTCAAACGTCAGCAAAGGACCAGCATCATCTCCCAAAGTCACAAGATAAAGGCATCGGAGGAGAGTGTTAGCCGACAAGAAAGCAAAGCAACAAGAACAAGTTGAAGATGGATAAGATTTCAGGATCCTCAATTTAGCTTAGCTTCTTGTTTTCCTTTTAGAGCAATGTAATAGGGAGATCGGTTGAGCAGTAGCATCCTACAGCAGTATACAACAGCGCACAACAACAACAGCAAGCAATACAGTCACACGGTAGTCCCAGCTACCAAAATTTCCCGAACTACATTGACCTGATTCCTGTTCAGCCCAGGATATGTAGGAAACCTCTGAAGCAAAGGTTCGGTCAAATCTCTTTCAAAAAATGCTTCACACGGAGTATTCGGACGGGCAAAAATCGCTCGCTTTATCTTTGCGCGAAAACCCTTCGTGTCTTCGTGCAAAGAGGGGCAGCTGTAAGCACGTGATTTTTGCTTCACGGACAGTCACTCCAAAAGAAATAGTAACAAAGGACCTCGCTGTACAATTTTCAATTTTCCGTAACGTGTGCTGCTAGTCATGTGTGGGTCTGTCCATTTTGTCCATTTTTTTTTATATTATTAAACAAAGTACAAAATGTGTATGATCTGGTAATTAGACCATAATTCATTCAGTAAAAGAAAAATTCACAAAAATATTCTAGGGTGCGATTTAACCTATTTAAATATTTTGATAATTATGTTTGTTTGAATTTCATTTTTTATTTTTAGTTTTAAGATTAGAAAAAAAAAAAGAAAGGGAGAAAAGAATGAAGAAAACGGTTTGGGCCAAGGAAATAAACCAAAAATAGGCCCAAACCAATTCGATCAGGTCCAGTCCAAAACCGGCTACCCAGGCATCTCCTGAAACGACGTCGTTTCAGGCAAATCAATCTGGGCCGTTCATTTCCATTGATCCGATGGCCCTTATTAGCCCTCATGACCCGACCCATTCCCGTTTTTGACCGACCCCTTGATTAACCAAACGGCACCGTATGGTCTAGCCTCCCCAATCCTGGCCATCAATTTTAATCGATCCAACGGCCAGGATTGAATCAGCCTCCCCGTATATAAGCCTCCTATCACACCCCACGCCCCCTATTCTAACCCCCCACTCATCGTCTTCATCCAAACACTGAAGCCCCCCCCAAACCCTAGCAGCCGCCCTAGCTTCCCTTTCACCAGAACCCGGCGGCATGGACGCCGGTGGCCACCTCCTGAACACCCTAGGACCACCTCACTGTCCTGAACACAAATCCACTAACCACGAGCCTCGAATCACTTCCGTTCGTCTCGAATCTTCATTTGAAGATTTGAGTCGAACCCGGATCTATGCCAAACCATCCCATCTTCATACCAGACACTCCCCTGACCTTCCTCGTGACCAAACCAAGCTTGGTTTGGTCCGAATCTACCCACAACTCCTAAAAATCCAGATCTGGAAATCCAGAACTTGAAACACATGCACCTGGGGAACCCGGCCGGTTTTTGACATGGGTTTGAGGTCTAATAGACCTTAATCAAGGTGTTCTCATGTGAGAACACCCTGATTAAAGTTTGTTCGGCCTCAAAAGTTCGAAGTTGAATCAGATTTGGGTCTGTTTGATTTAAGCATTTTCGGTAAGTTTTCCTTTCTTTTGTGTTAGTTTTGATTAAGTGGTCAGCATGTTTCGTTGTGTTTGTTTGTTATTTTTTTGTTATTTTATTTTTCATTCGGATTTCTTCATCTCTGTAAAGACCTTTTATTTGGTCGATTGGTTTCTGTGTATGATTTAAATGTATCCTATGATAAGCATGTCCGATTAGTATAGTCGTCGCATGAATAAACTTATATAGGTTCCTAGTGACTGACCAAGTTGTCCGAAGCCCTTTAGGTCCCTGAACATATTGTTTGTGTGAGCGACTGATTATTACCTGCTATAATTAGTATAGTCGACTCGATAAATGTCGTTGATTAGTTTCTATAACTAATGAATCAAACGAGCTAATAATGTCGCATGACTAATTGATACTTTGCCACTGATTGAAGGCCCCAACATTGTTTGAAATAGTTTGTTTGCATTGAAAAATGATTGAAAGGTTCAGTCTAGGCAGTCCTGAATTTGAAACTTTCATCAGTTCAAAAATGCCCTGATGCGGCAAAGGGTCAAGACAGTGGTAACCAGGGTTTAACAGGGGTAGGCTGGGGTTTGCAAAGGACAAAAATGATTAGTTTAAATGAGCTGACAAGTAGGGTACTAATTTGGGATTAAATTAATGCCAATGGGGAACAAGACATAAGAGTATGGTACTTAAATTGAATAAAAAATGAGGCCCATAACTCCTGATTAAACAAAACCAGGCGTGGGAATAAAGGGGGCTGACACCAAAAGATGCTTAGGCATGGGCTTTAAAAAGTATGGGCAGGCTGCAAGTTGCAGCAAAAAAGGCAGCTTAACTGCACTGGTTTTTGGCTTATAAATAAGCCATTTGAGAACTTAAACGGGGCTGGGGTTTTGAGTCTTAGGCTGGGCTTTTAGTCTTCAGAAAAAAAAAAGAGAGAAAAGGCTGGAATTTTTAGTTTTAAAGCTGAAACTTTTAGTTTAAAGAAAGTTTTACTGAGTTTAAAGAAAGCTGAATAACATAAGTTAGTTTCCAAATAGATTGTAACCAAACACTGCCTGAAAGTTGTATAAGAGTGCATATTGGTCAAGCTGTCTTGGCCAAGTTCTGTTGCTTGCATTGACTGAGTTGTTTGTGGTTGTTGAACTGGTGGTTTTACTGCATCTGAACCCTCAGTTACTGCTGCTATTTCTTTACTTTTTCCTGGGACTACTGGCTTGGCACTCGACTATTTGCTAGTCCTTGTATTCTGGGAGATCACTGTTGGTTGTCTGTGGCTGTGGAAGACACTTGGTTCAGTTGGTTGTTGCTGTGTTTGTTGTGTATCTGTTGTTGCTGTGTTTACTGCATACTGCCTAGCTGACCATTCCTTCCTTCTTTGTCCTCCATACCAGGTACACAATTAATACCACAAATGTAACTGAAAGTTTGAGCATGAATGCAAAAGAGAGGACCTGCAGATTGTTTTTTTATATATGTACATGAACTGTTACTCTAAATGTCATGAAATAGTTACATTTTTGTTTGGACAATAGAAGCAGCCTACATACTAAGTATATCAATGTAGGTTAACGAATGCTAGCCTTGTATGTATACTGCTAGGTGAAAATATGCCCAGTGTAATAAGTCGTATTTCAGACTTAGTCTGATGGTATAGTATATTCTCTAATGTAGGCCAAATAGGAAAGCTATCCGTTTTAGTTAAAGTTCTTTCTCCTTTTGCCATATTGTCCCATAAATTGATAAACTCATTTCACAAAACAAAGAATCAGTTCAGGGCCTCAACCTCATGAAGGTCGAGCCCAAATCGAAGCAAACCAAGTAGGCTCGCGTAGAACAGGCAGAGGCCCAGGTCTGGCCTATCACGCATGGGCTGGATTTGGGCCTATAATTGTTTGTTCGGCTGACTGTACATACAGCCTCCATTTCTGAAATTTTTTTTTAGCTTTTCTGAATGTCATTACAAATAACTTGCAAGCATTTAATTAATTAGGACTATCTACCGTTTTCAATTGATAAGGACAAACGCGATAAGAAACGTAGTTGCTATAGGATATCCTTTTAAAATAAGAACGAGATGAGCCTCGATGAAAATAAATAAAACGTGCAAATGCGGGGCCCTTGTTAAATGTATATTATTGAAGCATTTAGTTTCCAGGACGGGTTGCTTAGCAAATCTCACAACCCTCCTAAAATAACAACACGTTAGTCTCTTTAGGATACGCTTTAATAAACCTTACCTTCTTAAACTCGGGTGCACATTTATGTGACCCAAATCCAAATCTCGACGGATTCGAAATGTATTTCTAATCACGGGTACATTGATTGTGACGTGGTTCGAGATGCGTGTCCATGACGTTGCAAATTCATTTTTAAAAAAATAAGAATGAGATGAGCCTCGCCAAATAAAATACAAATTGCGGGGCCCTCAGTAAATTTGCTTTAAAAATTATTTGGACTTCGGGATGAACCGTTTAGTAAAATTCCACGGTCTTACCCAAAATAAATACGCTAGTCGCTTTAGGCGCGCCTTTAATAATTTAATTTCCTTAAACTCGGGTGCACATTGATGTGACCCAAATCCAAATCTCAACGGAGTCAAAGTGTGTCGACGACCACGGGTACATTGATTGTAACGTGGTTCGAGATATATTTTTATAACGTTGCAATTCTTGATAAAAATAACAGTAAATGATAAAAGCGGTTGAAAGATAAAATTTGCACATAAGTTCATATTGTATTTAAAATCAGATAAATAAGCCAAATATAACAGTTGAGCGACCGTGCTAGAACCACGGAACTCGGGAATGCCTAACACCTTCTCCCGGGTTAACAGAATTCCTTATCCGGATTTCTGGTACGCAGACTGTAATATAGAGTCATTCCTTTCCTCGATTCGGGATTAAAATTGGTGACTTGGGACACCCTAAATCTTCCAAGTGGCGACTCTGAAATAAATAAACAATCCCGTTTCGATTGTCCTTTAATTGGAAAAAACTCCCCTGCGCCCCCGCGGGCGCGGAAAAAGGAGGTGTGACAATTATTAACACAAAAGTCCTAGTTTTTGGAAATAAGTCAAATAATACCAAGAGAGTCTCGTAATGCGCAAATCTATCTTCAAGTAAGAATTTTGTAAAAATATCCGCTAACTGATCATTAGTACTAACAAACATTATTTCTATATCACCTTTAAGAAAATGATCACTGATAAAATGATGTTTGATGTCTATATGCGTAGCCATAGAATGATGCACAGAATTTTTGAAAGGCATATAGCACTAGAATTTTCACAAATATTTGAATAGGCTTAAAAAATAAATCATAGTCACCCAGCTGATGATACATCCAAATTAATTGAAAAAAATATTGTCCAATGGCTATATAAGCCACTGATCCTTGTTTTTTTCTATTCCAGGAAATTAATGATTTTTCCAAGAATTTGCATGTCCCACTAATGCTTTTCCTGTCATCTTTATCACCTACAAGTTCAGCATATGAAAATCCTTCAAGTTGAAAATTGTTAGAATGAGGATACCATAGTCCATAAGAGGTAGTTCTAATGAGATAGCGAATTATTCATCGGTTAAATGAGATTTTTTAGGAGCTGACTGAAACCTGGCACATTTACACATACTGAACATGATATCTGCTCGACTAGCAGTTAAGTATAACATCGATCCAATCATTCCTCAGTACTTAGTTTCATCCATTGATTTTTCTTTCTCATCTTTGTCAAAGGTGCTTGATGGACTAATATGCGTTCCAAGCACTTTAGAATTGCTCATACCGAGTTTTTGTATTAATTCCTTAGTGTAATTCATTTGACAAATGATTGTGCCCTTTTCTTATGGCGAAATACGTAAACGGCCCCTTTAAGTTGTCCTTTACGATCAAACAAACACCTCAATTGACTCATTTACCATTTAAACATTTCAAGTAATTATTAAGAGTATCAAGTAAATACCCGAGTGCTGATGACTCTATGTGTGAGCTACACTTGCCAATGACATGTTAAATGAACCAATTAAAGAACGAAACGTGTAAATTGTAATAAAAAATTGACACATAATTAACAAAAAAGAACATACATTAAAGAAGAAAGAGAAACCCTTTTCCTTTACTTTTGCTAAGACCATCACTATCCCTCCCTCCTCCCCCTTCGGCCCTCCCCCTTCCCCCCTTTTTTTTATCTTCTTCTTTGCACCAGTCGTATACACCATCCCTTTTTCTTAAATCCACCCAACAAATTAATACTCATACCAATATGAAACAACAGAGAATAGCCAAATAGAGAACCCACTAAGGGATCATTAATTGACATCATCGGAAAAGCTCATTATGCGACCTCCATCGTCAAAAATTTGTTCTCCAAGTAAAGCTAGAAAACGACTCTACTAGAATCTTCAATCTTCTATCCATTAGTTTCCTAATTAAAAATTTGGGCTTATATGACTTTTTCTCTCTAATTTGTTATTTTTGGTGTAAAATTATTCTTAAAATTTCTACCACAAAAATGAAATGGGGTGGAGAAATTGTGTTTTTATGGTGAAGATGAGAGTGACAAGACTACTAAGAAAAAAAATTGTTAGTTTTTCGCATCTCTTGTTGCTGTATTTTTGCTGCTTCCTTCACTTGATTTGGGACTGATTTTTGGTCGATGGAACTAGGCGGAGCTCGCAATAGAGTTTTGTAGTGAAAGGTGGCAGTTTCTGGTGGTTTCCGGTGGCTTAGTCCGAGATCTAATGGCTAATTTCTGGCCTCTATGGTGATTTTATGGTGGGTTGAGGTGGTTTTGTTGAGAAGAAAAGAAGAAAAGAGGCTAAGTTCTTAGTTATTTTTCAAAGAAAAAAATATTGGGCTGAAAAAATGACTTCACGCGCCCAAAACTTTGTTAGCAAACACACATATGCCACATCAGAACCATGTATTTATTTGATACACTTAATAAACATTTGAAGTGTCTAAATGGTAAATGGGTCAGTTGAGGTGTTTGTTTGATCGTTAAGGACAACTTAAATGGGCCGCTTATGTATTTTGCCTTTTCTTATTGATGAATTTGTAGTCAAGGAAGAATGCAAGTTTCCCCATCATACTCATTTCTAACTCACTTTGCATGAGATTTCAAAAATCCTTACATAGAGTAGGGTTAGTACTGCCAAACATAATATCATCGACATAAATTTGAATAGTGAGATTACATGCGGAGGATCTCTTAATAAATAATGTCGTATCTATCTTATCTCTCATGAATCCATGATTAGTTAGAAAAACGCTCAGCCTTGCATACCGGACTCGAAGAGCTTGCTTAAGTCCATGGAGGACTTTAGTCAACTTATACACATGATAAGAAAATTGTAAGCTTTTAAATCCAGGAGGTTGTTTAAATATACCTCGTCGTCAATAAAACTGTTTAAAAAGGCACTTTTATCATCTATTAGAAATAAGTCAATAACTTTAGCAGATGCATAAGATTGAAATATACAAATTGATTCTAACCAAGCTACGAGAGCAAATATTTCATCATAGTCGACTCCTTCCTATTGTGAGTAGCCTTGCTTCTAACCACTTTGCCATCTTCATTCAACTTGTTTCTGAATACCCATTTGATTCCAATGATTCCAGCATTTGCTGGCTTACGTACCTATTTCCATACTTGATTTTTATCAAACTATCTCCAGAAGAGGAAAGTCAATATAACATGTGTCCAGGAGACTAGGTGACTACGATCGAAGGCGATGGATGCAGATGAGTTTAAATTATGGTATTTTGGAGGCATGAAGGGTAAGAACGAAATAGGTATTTTGGTGGACAGGGAACTCAGAGAGACGATGGTAAAGGTCAAGTGGGTGAATGATAGATTGATGTCTATCAAGTTAGTGGTTGAACAACTCATTCTGAATGTCATTAGCGTCTGCGCATCCCACGTGGCTTGGATAAAGAGGTTAAGAGGTGTTTCTGGGAGGGTTTGGATGAGGTTTTGAATGGTATTCCACCCACTGAGAAGTTATTTATAGGAAGGGATTTCAATGGGCATGTTGGGGCGACTGTTGGTGGCAATGGCGAGGTTCAAGCGACTTCGGCTTTGGGGATAAGAACAGAGGAGGTACTTCACTGTTGGATTATGTTAGAAACTAAGCGTCTACCAGACTATATAGAGAACCGGGTTCTCTATGAGTTTCCACTGAAGATACTGATGAACCGAACTGTATAGCGATCGGGTCCTATATCAGTTTGGTACAGTGCTAACTGCGGAACCAGTATGTAGATGAGACACAGGATAAGTTCCCACTGTATAGAGAACCAGATTCTCTAGCAGTTCCTACTGTAAGCAACAGGCTGTAAAACCAACCAATACAAGGAATCAGGTTCTCTAATTGTTACCACAGTAGCTCGGCAATATGTAAAGAACACAGAGGATTTTTACGTGAAAAAATCCCAACTCAAGGGGATAAAAACCACGACCTACACTTGTAGGCTTTCAACTTCACTAACTTGTAAACACCTATTACAAGCCACTTTATAATAACTCTATTACAAAAAGTTCTACTAACTTGTGATACCCTTACCAAAGCCACTTTGTGACTCCTGAGTTACAAAGAATTTAACTAACTTGTGACGCTCTCACCACAAGCCACTTTGTCACTTTACAGTTACAAAGGCTTTTACACACTCTAACTTGTAATAACACTTATTACAATTCACTTTGCAACTCTCTAGTTACAAAGACTTTAGCTTATGACTAAACCTAGTCACAACGTAAACTGAAAAGTTTACGGAATTTGGGTTTCCTAAAAATGGCTTCTAAGATAGCAAGATAGGAGTTACAATGAAGAACAAATAACAAAGACTCAACAAACCTAAGGACTTAAGATATCTTTGATCTTGGATCAGGTCCTTGAGGTTAAAGCAACTTTGTTCTTGAAAGAGGTTGTTGCAAACACTTGAGAGAGAATTTTTGTTTCTGATTTTGCAAGTCTTGGAGAGGGAGGCCTTGTGTCTTGCACCGGGTTTATATTACTAAAGACATCACCTTAGTGATGTCAATTCACAATGGTGATGTCCAATCTTGGTTAGTACATACCCCTTCTCAATAGGAAGTGACTGTTGCACTGTCTACAGAACTGTTGCGTGTACAGTTGCAGGTAGTCACTTTTTGCAGCTGCTTTCCTACTGTATTGTTGACTTATTCTTCTGTTAGGGGAACACCAAGGTATTAGGTCCCTAATCTAGTTTCTGTGAATCTAAAGACACACTGCCTAGATTATCTTAAGTCGACTATCTTGAATGATTGTACCAGGCATGCTTCGGGTCCTTTATCTGGTTCTCTCATAAAGTAAGGTGTTTTACCTTCCTTGATTGTGTTTATGCATGTGTGACATCACTTAAAATGATGTAAGCAAGGTAAGTAAAGAGCCTTCCACAGAAAGGTGACTACTGCACTGTTCCTGTGCAGTAGCGTGTGTAGCTTTCCTGTTGGAGAGTTAACTTTACACAGTCTCCTCGGGAACTGGTAGGGACCGGGTCCCTCGGCTGTTTCTTCTACTCTTCCTCACTGAGTCATTGTTGTCATCTTTGAGTTCCAAGTTCTTTTCTTTCTTTGGTTCTCTTCTTTCACTGTCTATCTTCCTCTTCATCTCGTAGGTCTTCAGATTTCCAACCAGCTCTTCTATGGTCAGCTCCTTCAGGTCCTTTGATTCAGTAATAGCATTTACCTTACTTTCCCAAGGGCTGGATCCCAACCTGGAACTTTGTGATCTCAAGGTCTTGTAGATGTGTAGCAGGTTCTTTATCTGGTTCTGAATGATAAGTTTGTTAGATCATCAAAACATAAAGTAAAGTACTTGTGTACAAGGTACTTGTAACCTATCAATTTCCCCCTTTTGATGACGACAAACTTAGAATTTATATTCCTCCTAAGAACCAGATCTCCATATCGTTCCCCCTATGGATCAGCCATATTCCCCATGAAAACCGAACCTAAGGAGCCAATCACAACTGTTCCTCAAGACTGTTTGGCAAATCATCAAAACTCAAAGTTTCATAACTTATCAATTTCCCCCTTTTTGATGATGACAAACCCAGAATTAATATTCCTCTTGAGAACTAGATTCCTCACATGTTTCCTACGGATCAGACCTAAAATCAACATATTATCAGCAATGTCGTTCCCCCTACGAAGCAGAGCTATCTCTTGAGAAGCAGAGAACTAGATTCCTCATATATTTCTCTGCATTATCAGCAACGTCCCCCCTGCGAAGCAGATCCATCTTTCATGGACAACATTAACTTCCCCCTTTTGACATCATAGAAAAGAATGACAGAAGAAGTACTACCAAAAAGAAGTTCAGCAACATTAACTCAGACCACTTGGGCAACACAACATAAACAATAACAAGAACAACAAGTGAATGTTAGTGTACAACATAGAGTTGTTGCCCATAGTGAAGTAATTCTAATAAAAGCACAGTAGTTTCAACAATCATAATATGACAATTTAAACAACTGAAGTACCAATGTCATCAAATATAGGGATCAAAAGAAGAGAAGAATTCAAGGGAATTTGGAAGGAGTGAAAGATATGGATCATTGGGCAGGATGAAAAGTAAGGGGCTAAGGCCTTGATGAGCTTGTCCATTTGTTCATTGACTCTCCTTTGATCAATGATCATATTCTCTCTCAGTTCCTCCACCTTCTTCCTCAATCTTTCATTCTCACCCTTCAATTTAGCATTCTATTCACCCGAGGGTCTTCAAGGACCAGGTTCTCAACCTATTTGAGTAGGTTGAACCATCAAACAGATCACCAAGAATCTCCCCAATCATCGTCTCATCAAGAACATACTCAGTCCCATGCACATATAACATCATAGTATCACGTAAAACATAGAAGTTTTTACTTCTTCTTCAGAAACATTGGGACTTAGAGGAACAAAAAGGTGATTCTATCTTTGGAACTCAACAATATTGAGAAGTTCCTCCATTTTTTCAGCAATATTAGAGTCAACATTCTGCCTTACAGCACCTTTTGAGACTTCAACGTCTTCTCCCTCCAAACCTAATGGCTTAACCTTTTGCTTCTGTAAGGAACCAGGTTCCTCACTTACACTACCCTTTCTATCCCTGAGCAGCCATGTCTCCCTCTTCTTCTTCCCAATTTGTTTACCCTTATCATCTGCTGCATCTTTCTCAGCCAGCTTTCGTTTCTCTATTTTTTTAATTCTTTCTCAAATTGGAGATTTTTCCACTTCATTCTCTCTTCCACAATCACCACATCAGCAGGTCACACCACTTCATCATCAATCAACCTACTTTTCTCGATCATCTTTACTAGATCGGAAGTTCGTTTAAACACAAAACTCAAAGAGAAAAAGATCATCATTAAAATTGACTTCATGAGAAGGACTTGAGGGATCAGGTTCCTCATTCAGTCCTCACATTTACCAATTTCTCCATCCTTCAAGACTTCCACAAATCCAACCATAACTTCAGCCTCACGCTCTAGAATATTAGATCTACCCTGTTCCCTTTCAGTTAAACTTCCATCAAAATCTACCAAAGACTTCTTAGAGTTCTGATTCTGATGGAGTTAGGTTTTTTGAAAGTGAGAGAGTTGGGTTCACTTCTGGCATATTTGGAAAGAAGGATTATTTTGAGACAAGGTTGATTTTGGTTTTGAAGAAAAGAATCGGTTTTGGTTGGGTGTAAGATAGAGAAGTGTTTTTTTTAGGGCAACGGGTCAGTTCAGAAAACGTTTAACATTTTGGACTTCAAAAGGTAGGAGGAGAGGCAGGAGAAAGGTAGAAGTAAATTAATGACATGAAACTTCAGCATCTTAAAAAGGCATATAAGTATTGGAGAGACTACTAACCTGAGTCACAAGAACCAGGTTCCTTGACGGTTTTTGAAAATTTTGAGCAAAGACTCCTAGAAGTGCAATGTCACTCTTACTTGTTTTGTCCTAAAACTGCCATATGTGTATACCTGTAACAGTATAGATTTGAGTTAGATGTCGTCGAAAAACACTTTTTAGCATTGTACCTTTCCTTCTTAACATAGCCAATCATCGAGGGACCAGGTCCTCAGTTGAGCTTGATCAACCCCAACTCTAGACGATTTCTTTCAAAAAGTTCCCTGCACAGTGTAAGTGAAGATGTCTGCTACCTGATCCTTTGTCTTCCAGAACTTCATACAAATCAGAACATTTTTAACATTGTCCTTGAGAAGATGGTGTCTGATATCAATATGTTTTGTCCTCTTGTGTTGTACCGGGTTCAAGATATAAATACATCAAAGTCTTAAAGATGTTGCTTGATCTATAGTGAATGAGCACAACAAGAAGCAACAACCACGTATTCAGTTTCAGCAGTAGGAAGAGCCACACAGTTCTATACCCTATTAGATCAAGCATGACCTCAAAAAATGTGTCGGTCTAGATATTTTGTTTGTATCCACCGGATATTCAACATAATCAGCATCAGCATATCCAACCAAGTTAGAGTTATCAACTGAGGGATAGTAGAGAACTAGGTCCTACATCCCTTTGAGATATCTTAGGATTCTCTTGGCAGCTTTCAGATGAGATTCCTTTGGATAGGATTGAAACCCGGCACACAGACCCACACTAAAAACAATATCTGATATGCTACAGAGGTGACCCTATGATACCTCTATACATGGTCTAATTTATAGGGGAACCAGGTTTATCCATTCTAGACAAGTAGCTATGGTTATGGGAGTGTCAATGATTTTTGATGTCTCCATGTCAAATCTCTTCAGCAGATTTTTGATGTACTTCCGTTGTCTTATCATTGTCCCCTTGGGAGTTTGCTTCACTTGTAAATCTAAGAAGAGATTAATATCCCCCATCATACTCATTTCTGACTCACTTCCCATGAGTTATGCACCTTCTTCACATTGGGAGACAACTGTAGCTTCAAAGATGATTCTATCAACATAGATCTGCACAATGAGTAGGTTCCTTCCTGATTTCTTTCACTCTAAGCACGGGGAGCTTGGCTTTCATAACAGTTCTGTCAGTAGGTCATGGAACCAAGTTCTACATACTGTTCCTTTCAAGTTGACGGAGCTCTTCTTGCATAGGTGTAATCCACTCAACATCTTCCAATGCTTCCTTGATATTCCTAGGCTTTATTTGAGAGAGAAAGGCTGAGAAGGCAAGTGAGTTTCTTATCTTTGATCTGGTTTGAGTTTCTCAGTAGCTGGAGTTCCATGTACAACATCCACAACTCTATTTTCTTCTTCAGATATTGTGATTAAGGGACCAGGTTCCTCTATGTCGGCTGACGTTTCATCTTCAGTTCTGAGGAAGAAGGTCCATGTAAATCTGGAGTAATCATCCACACTTATGAGAATATGTACCTCTTTCCTCCTCTACTTGGAATCCTCATAGGTCCACATAGATCCATATGGAGGTGATCAAGTGGCCTTGAGATAATAACTTCCTTTTCGGGCTTGAAAGAGGATCTGACTTGCAGTCCTTTTACACATGCATCACACACCCTGTGATCCTTGAAGCTTGATTTGAGCAGACCATAAACCAGGTCCTTCTTGACTAATTTGTTCAGCATCATGAAACTTGCATGACCTAGCCTTCTGTGCCATAGCTCAGCATTATCATTAACAACACTCAAACAACCAAGATCCCCTTGTCACAAATTTGGGAAATACCCAGCATAATCTCTTAGAGGACCAGGTACTCTACTGTTCAATGGAATCATACTGTTCCCGATCCTTCCAATCCCAAGAATGTATCCCTTCTTACCATTTTCAAAGGATACACTCCCTCTTCGCAGGGCCTTCAGTGAAAGGAAATAATTTGTTTTTCTAGTTATAAGCTTCGAGCAGTCGCTATCCACGTGCCACTATTGACTGCTCCCTTTCACTGTTCCCTACACACTTAAGTCAATGATTAGACTTAGGAACTCAAGCCAGCTTGGGTCCCTTATAATGATAGAATAGGCGGATCAAACTTCTTTTTGTCCATGCAGGCAGCACATATTTTCTTTTCAGGGAACCAGGTTTCTCATCAGTACGCCTTTTTTCAATAAGGACTTTGTTTTTCTGTAAAGACTAATTTTTAACTTTACAAAAGTCCTTGTAATGACCTGTTTGACCACAGTAAGTGCACAACCTATTATTAGCCACAGTTACATACTTTCTATGGGGATTATAGGAGGTTTTAGCCTTTTGGAACCCGATGCCTTGCATGTTCCCACCATTACTCCCGTATATAGACATTATCACATCAGAGGACCGGGTCCATTTTAATGACTTATCAAGATCAATTTTAACCCTTTTTAAATCCTCCTGAAGTTGTCTATTCTTTTCAAGCTCAGCAACAAGACTTGTTTTAATTTTCTTAAGCTCACTCTCAAGCTCAAGTTGAGCCTTTCTAACCACTTCCTCTCCCTCAGTGTTGTCCATCCATTTTTTTGTTTGTTTTTTCAACAAGTTGTTTTCTCTAATTAATTCTTCCATTTGTTCCCTTAAATCATCAAAGGAAACTACCATATCATCCCTTTCTTGCTCAGTAGCTGCAATTTTCTCTACTAGAGTATTCTTTTCTTTGCTAAGGGTTTCTATGGTTTCCTTCAAGTCATCAACCACTATCATCAAATCATCTCTAGGCTATTCAGCATCTCCTATCTCTATGATTAGGGCATCTTTATCATTAACAAAATTATAATATGTATCAATAGAACATTTGCTAATGACATTAATTTTATCGAAGAGTAGGACTTCAAATTTCTCTGAACATCCCTGAAAGTTACCTCATCATTGTCATCCTCTTCATCCTCATCGAATTGAGCCATCAATGCAAACAATGAATCAAGTTCCTTTGCTTCATTTTGCACTGCCATCATGGAGCTGCTTCCTGCACCTGGTTCCTTTTCTGATTCACTGGAGGAGTCTTCCCATGCAGCAAGAGCTTGCTTCACAACATTGTCAGCTGCTCCTTTTCGGCTGAATCGTTTGTCAGGAACCAGGTTCCTTTTTGCTACTTTGTCAGAGTTGTATTTGTGATGCTCTTGTTTCAGAAATGGGCAGCCTTTGATTAAGTGTCTAGGCTTTCCACACTTATGACAACAATCATTTCGTTTGGAATTCCTGCTGGAACTTCCTTTCTTTGGGATCCTACCATTGTTGTGAACCATCTTCTGAAATCTTTGTAGTCTATTGGTTGATTGACTTTCCTCAAGGTTTGGTGGAGCAGCCATGTAGATCCTTTCTAGGTGTTAACCTTTTAGAAAGAACCTGCTCTAATACCAACCATTAAAAATTAAACGTCCACCAGACTGTATAGAGAACCGGGTTCTCTATGAGTTTCCACTGAAGATACCGATGAACCGAACTGTATAATGATCAGGTCCTATATCAGTTTGGCATAGTGCTAACTACGGAACCAGTATGTAGATGAGACATAGGATAAGTTCGCACTGTATAGAGAACCTGATTCTCTGGCAGTTCCTACTGTAAGCAATAGGCTATAAAACTAACTAGTATAGGGAATCAGGTTCTCTAATTGTTACCACAGTAGGTCGGTAGTAAGTAAAGAACACAGAGGATTTTTACGTGGAAAAATCCCAACTCAAGGGGACAAAAATCACGCCCTAAACTTGTAGGCTTTCAACTTCACTAACTTGTAAACACCTATTACAAGCCACATTATAATGATTCTATTACAAAGAATTCAACTAACTTGTGGTACTCTTACCATAAGCCACTTTGTGACTCCCTAGTTACAAAGAATTAACTAACTTGTGATGCTCTCACCACAAGCCACTTTGTCACTCTACAGTTACAAAGGCTTTTACACACTCTAACTTGTAATAACACTTATTTCAAGCCACTTTGTAACTCTCTAGTTACAAATACTTTACTTATGACTAAACCTAGTCACAACGTAAACACTTATTTCACTTTGTAACTCTCTAGTTACAAATACTTTACTTATAACACTTATTTCAAGCCACTTTGTTGCAAGCACTTGAGAGAGAATTTTCGTTTCTGATTTTGCAAGTCTTGGAGAGGGAGACCTTGTGTCTTGCACCAGGTTTATATTACAAAAGACATCACCTTAGTGATGCCAATTCACAGTGGTGATGTCCAATCTTGGTTAGTACATGCCCCTTCTCAATGGGAAGTGACTACTGCATTATCTATAGAACTGTTGCGTGTATAATTGCAGGTAGTCACTTTCTGCAGTTTCTTTCCAACTGTACTGTTGACATATTCTTCTGTCAGGGGAACACTAAGGTATCAGGTCCCTAATCTGGTTCCTATGAATCTAAAGACACAATGCCCATATTATCTTGAGTCGACTATCTTGAATGATTGTACCAGGCATGCTTCAGGTCCTTCATCTGGTTCTCTCATGAAGTAAGGTGTTTTACCTTCCTTGATTGTGTTTATGCATGTGTGATATCACTTACAATGATGTATGCAAGGTAGGTAAAGAGTCTTCCACAAAAAGGTGACTACTAGAGAGTTAACTTCATACAGTCTCCTCGGGAACTGGTAGGGACCGGTTCCCTTGGCTGTTCCTTCTACTATTCCTCACTTGAGTCATTGCTGTCAGCTTTGAGTTCCAAGTTCTTTTCTTTCTTTGGTTCTCTTCTTCCACTGTCTATCTTCCTCTTCATCTCGTAGGTTTTCAGATTTCCAACCAGATCTTCTATGGTCAGCTTCTGCAGATCCTTTGATTCAGTAATAGCATTCACCTTACTTTCCCAAGGGCTGGATCCCAACCTGGAACTTTGTGATCTCAAGGTCTTGTAGATGTGTAGCATGTTCCTTATCTGGTTCTGAATGGTAAGTTTTTTAGATTATCAAAACATAAAGTAAAGTACTTGTGTCCAAGGTACTTGTAACCTATCAGATTATGCTAAGGCTGTTTAGTTGGTGATTGTAAACTCTAGTTTTCTATAGAGGGATGAGCATTTGGTTACTTTCTAAAGTACATTGGCTAAGACTTAGATTGATTATCTTCTCCTCAAGAGGTGTGATAAAGGGATGTGCAAGAATTGCAAGGTTATCTCGAGTGAGACCATCACGATACAACATAGGCTCTCGTGATGGACGTTGATATCATGATAAAGAGTAAGAAGAGGGTTGACCAATGATCAAGTGGAGAGCCTTGAATAAGGATAAAGCTAAAGAGTTAGAAGGGAGGTTGATGTCTACGAGGGACACAAGTGGTGTGTAAACAATGATGGCGAACTATATAAGGGAGGTCGCAAGATAGGTTTTAGGGATAGACAGATTACTTTGGCAGGCACAGAGGCAACTGGTGGAATGTAGAGGTCCATGAAAATGTGGAAGCTAAGAAAGCGGTGTACCTAGGCTTAGTGGAGAGTGCAAACGAGGAGGAGAGGAGAGGATAGGAGAGGGAACAAAAAAATATATAAAAAAAGCTAGGAAGGAGGTGACGTTAGTGGTCGTGGAGGCTAAGACTGCAATGTTTGGTCGTCTGTATAAAGAACTGAGGGACAAAGGCAGGGAAAAGAAGTTATTCCTATTGGACAAGGCGAGATAGAGGAAGGCTCGTGATCTGGACCAAGTGAGGTGCATCAAGGACGAGGAAAGCAGAGTGTTGATGGAAGAGGCTCAAATTAAGTGGAGATGGCATACTTAATTTCATAAACTTCTGAATGAAGAGGGGGACAAAGACATTGTGTTAGGTGAATTGGGGTACTCCAAGGTTATCGAGATTTTAGCTACTGTAGAAACATTAAGGTTGAGGTGGTCGTGGGGGCTATGCGTAAGATGATCAGGGATAGAACGACCAAGCCAGGCGAAATTTCGGTAGAATTTTGGAGGTATATGGATAGAGCAGGCTTGGATTGGTGAACTGGGCTATTTAATATTATTTTCAGGATGAAGAGGATACGAAATGAAAGTAAGTGGAGTAAGATGATACTGTTATACAAGAATAAAGATGATATCCAAAATTATAACAACTATAGGGATATCAAATTACTAAGTCATACCATGAAAGTTTGCGAGAGGGTAGTGGAAATAATGGTAAGGAGGTCGGTGTCTATATCCGACAACCAGTTCGGGTTCATGCCTGGTTGTTCAGCTACAGAAGCTATCCATCTTATTAAGGTTGGTTGAACAGTACAGGGGCAGGAAGAAGGATTTGCACATGGTGTTTATTGACCTAGAGAAACCGTGTGACAAGGTCCCTAGGGATGTTATTTAGAGATGCCTGGAGGTAAAAAGGTGTTCCGATAGCTTATATTAGGCTAATTAGTGACATGTATGATGGAACTAAGACTTGGGTTAGGACAGCGAGAGGCAACTTGGAGCATTGTTAATTGTTATGGGGTTACACCAAGGATCTACGCTCAACCCATTCTTATTTGCCCTAGCGATGGACGCACTAATAGGCCATATTCAAGGGGAGGTTCCACAGTGTATGTTATTCGCTGATGATATAGTTTTGATTGATGAGATGCAAGGTGGCGTTAACGAGAGCTTAGAGGTTTGGAGATAGACCCTCAAGTCTAAAGGTTTCAAGTTGAGCAGGACTATGACAGAGTACGTGGAGTGCAAGTTCAACAACGTGTTGGGGGAAGCGGATATGGATGTGAGGCTTGCCTCACAAGTCATTCCCAAGAGAGGAAGCTTGAAGTACCTTGGGTCGGTTATCTAGGGGGATGGGGAGATTGACGAAAATATCACACACTGTGTAGGGGTAGGGTGGATGAAATGGAGGCTAACATTTGGCATTTTGTGTGACAAGAAGGTGCCACCGAAACTTAAAGGTAATCTCTATAGAGTGGTGGTTAGACCAGCCATGTTGTATGGGGAAGAGTGTTGGCCAGTGAAGAATTCTCATATCCATAAGTTGAAAGTAGTAGAAATGAGGATGTTGAAATGGATGTGTCGGCACACTAGGCTAGATAATATTAGGAACGGAGATATCCAGGTGAAGATTAGCATGGCTCCCATAGAAGACAAGATGCGAAAAATGAGACTTAGGTGGTTCGGGCACGTATAGAGAAGAAGCCTGAATGCCCCAGTAAGGAGGTGTGAGTGGACGGTTTTGACGGGTATGAGAAGAGGAAGAGGGCGACCTAAGAAGTATTGGGAAGAGGTGATCAGGCAGGACACTGCGCTACTTCAGATTTCCGAGGACATGGCCCTTGATAGAAAAATGTGGAGGTCGAGCATTAAGGTTGAAGGTTAGGAGGTAGTTAAGCATTTTTCTACTTCGTACTGGGGGTGAGGCAATTCTTTGTCTTATACTGCTAGTGGTTCATGTTGTGTCCTTACCACTTCCTCGTGTTCGTAGCACCGTGCTATTGTTACTGCTTTTACTTCTATTTGCTGGTTCTTACATTATTGGTATTATTTTTCTGGCTTCTGTTATTGCTACTAACTTACAGTCTCTTTTCGTCTTCTTAAGCTGAGCATCTATCAGAAACAACCTCTCTACTCCTCCGTAGTAGGGGTAAGGTCTGCGTACACACTACTCTCCCCAGACCCCACTTGTGGAATTTTACTGGGATGTTGTTGGTATTGTTATTGATTTTTATCAAATTGATCAAGTTGTTTTTCCATAGCTTGTACCCAGCTAGAGTCCTTAAAGGCTTCATCAACTTTCTTCAATTCTAGTTGAGATATGAGAGCAATGTTATCCTTTTTCTTGAGAGTTCCCCTGATTTTCATTCCATCGTTTGGATTTCCTATTATAAACTTCTGTGGATACTTTGGTTCACTTCTCCATTCATTTGGTATTGTTTCAGCTTGCTGAGTAGTCGACTCATTTTGAGTATCTTTGGTAGGTCTTGGTTAATATCTTCATCACCTGTAATGAATCCATTCTCGGCCATAGGGTTATTCATCAAAGATAACATGAACTGATTCTTCTACACACAAAGTACGTTTATTATAAACGCTAGATGACCTACTATTATTTGAATATCCAAAAATATACATTTGTCACTTCTTGGATCGAACTTACCAATATTTTCCTTACTGTTGTTATGAACAAAGCATTTGCTTCCAAAGGGATGTATGTAGCCAATGTTTGGCCTTTTGCCCTTCCATAGTTCACATGGAGTTGTCTTCAGAATAGGACCAACGAGCATCTTCTAAGGATATGACATGTTGTGTTGACTGCCTCTGCCCAAAAGTGATTTGGTAAAGAGTGCTCTAGTATCATTGTTCTAGACATTCCTTGCAGGGTTCGATTTTTGTGTTCCACTACTCTAATTTGTTGAATTGATCTAGGATTTGAGAAGTTGTGAATGTATCCTTTGATGTTTTATACTTCAATACCACACAACAGGAGGGTGATTTGTGTGGTGTCCAATTTTCGCGTGCACTGGATTATAGAATGACATGGTTCTTCTATGTGTTCCTTAAACTACAATTGCAGAATAAGTCATGTAGAAAGTAAAGAACAAAAATATTTTTACATGGAAAACACCCGGTTCAAAAGGTAAAAAACATGACCTACTTACCGGTAGGATTTTTCCCAACACTTCAGTACAATTCTGAGTCAAACAACAATGTTTACAAACTCTTGCAAACCTAAGGATTAACTCTAACCCTTGTAGCAACATACCACAGGCTGTTGCGACTACTTCAAGTTAACTCTAACTTGAATGATACAACTCAAGTACCTAGTACAAATGCTTCTAAAGAAAAGGTGAAAGGTACAACTCAAAATCTCCTGCTACAATTGAACTAGAATTAAAGACAGACACATGAAACTGATTCTTCAATTTGATTTATGTAGCTTTAGGTTTGCACTCTTGAAACTCACAGGAATTTCTCACAAAATGCCTTGCTACGTTTCTCCCAATTCTTGCTTAACTTCAGTGTGTGTGCGTCACCACTTATACTTATCCCTTGCACGTGCATGCCTTTTGCTTGATTCTGATCATAACCTGTGTACAATGTCCATGGACATGATTCATGCATGTGTTCATTTATAAATCATCAAAACCAAAACCCCTCAGTTAACAAATTTTTCCTTTTTGATGATGACAAACTGTGTGCTTTTCAGAAGCATGGAACCTGTTTCAACTCCGCTCAACATCAGATACAATATTAGAACACTTTCCATTTAAAGTTATAGTTCATCAAGGACCTGGTTCATTAGGTTATAAACATCACAGTCCAAAGCAAAAACATCCCTTATCTTCCATCTTTTGGTATTATCGAAAAGTTGCATAATTAAGTCAAGTAACCGGATTTTAACAGATATTACTCATGGCCACTGGGTCTACTTCAAATGCAATAATGGATATAATTTTCTCTTTTTCAATCTAAGAATATTAGCTATCTAAGACATATCAACAATCAATTAGAGCAAAAGCAGTGAATGTTATTGATTGATAAGATCCTTTCACAAAGCATAAGAAGAAATAAAAACATAGAACCATGAGGAAAAAAATAAAGAAATCTGACTTGGGTCACTGGTTATAAACTGGGCTAGGAAGCGTATAGGACTGGGAAGGACCAGGTTCTTGGTTCTTAGCTTGAAGCAGCTTCAACATGTCTTGAAGAATCCTTATTCTTCTCTTTCTCCTTTGCAAGCTCAGACTAGAGAGAGTCTCTTCCAACTTCTACTTCAGCCAACTGTTTCTTCAGCCTTCCAATTTCAGCATCCTTAGCCCCACTTTCCTGCTCCAATGCTCTAACCTTGTTGTTCTTAGATACCCTCTTGGATGAACCAAGTTCTTTGGGTAAAGTTTGGAATTGGTAGTCATAATTAGTCAAAGTTCCATCCCTAAAGTAGTCTTTACTAATACAAACATCTCATTTCTTGAGGTGAACCTTAAAGTAGTCAAGCACAGTAGTTAGGATAAAGTCATAGGGAATGAAATGAGTCTTGGTGCCATAAACAACCCTATGAAGGAGCTGGATTATAAATCCTGGCTAATTAATTTGCTTCCCACTATCCAAGCACTCCATAAGGACCAGGTCCATGAAGGTTGCAATATGACTTCTTTCCTTCCTGGGAAGAGCTACTTTATTCACAAATTGAAAGAGCACTTTGTGAGAAAGCTTCATCTCACTCGTGTATACAGCCATGGGTTCTTGCTCCAAGTCCTTATCAGCATACTTCCTAGTGATGGCCAGTAAAGTAGGAAGATTTTCTAGACTAGGCCATTTTAGCTTGGTATAATCATTCTACCGCTCAGCAGGTATACCTAGAATCTTCCCAAGCTCTTTATCATTAAAGCTGATTTTCACTCATTTCACTTCACTGTTGAGCCTTCCATCATCAATTTCACAATTCCAGTCCTGGCCAACCTTCCTTCCAATTGAAGGACCATGTCCTTCCATCCTTGTAACTCCAACAATACCATTCCTTCTTCCTCCATATCTCAAAGAAGCATACCCTTCAGAATAGTTCTTTTTTGGAATTTCACTAGCCTATCTTTTTCTTTATCAGTCTCCTCTTATTCACTTTCTTTCTCCACTACTTGAACTTTCTTTGATTTTATAGCATACCTAGTTCTTTTGGACAAAACAGAGTCTTCTGCCTCAATAGACATTTCTGAAGACTTCTTCTTAGAAGTATTTATTTTCTTAGCACTAGGAGTGACAACATCCAGTTCCTCTGTCTCATCCTCATCATGAAGGACCAGGTCCATCTCTTCAATTTGAGTTTCCTCACTTGTTTCTCCAATTTTCTTCTTCCCCTTGACAACAACCTTCTTGGTACTCTCAGCTAAGGACTTTTTCAAGTTGGCCTCACTCTGCTTCTTCTGTCTCTTTTTAGTTCTTCATCTTGCGGGAGGAGTCTCTACAAGGATAAAAGAGGCAGCCTTTCTTTTTTTGCCACCCATTTAGGGGTGGGCATATATCGGGTAAAACCAATAACCCGAACCGTTAATTATTTATTGGATTATCGGTATTGGCTTATTGGGTTAACGGTTCGGTAACGGGTAAAAAATTTTTTTATTAGGTTATCGGTTCGGGCTCGGTTTGGCAATTTTGTTATTGGGTAAAATCAATAACCCAATAAGGGTTAACTAATTTACTAGTTTACCCTTAAGTATATACATATTAGGGTTTCATATACATAGTTCTCACTTCTCAGTTTCTCCGCCTCACACCCTGTCGCCCTCACCAGTTCTTCGCTAGATGGATTGCCTTTGCTTGCAAATTCAACCATTGATTTTTAAATCAAAGTTTTTCTTGGAAGACTCAAGTCAAGTTTCACTAAGATGGAACTTTAACTGGTTGTCCTGTTACTCAATGAGATGATGTGGGTGCTTTTGGCAGCAAGAAAATCTTACAATTAGAAAAAACATTTTCTATCAAAATAATATTGATCAACTGAAAAGGAGAACGAATGCCAATATATCTAAGCAACATAAAACAGAACTATTCTCATTTGCAGAATCTGTTTTAGTTTTATCTTATCGGGTAAACCGATAACCGAACCGATAATGATCAATAACAGATTAATCGATAACCGATAACCAATATCTTATCGGTTTAGTTATCAGTTTATCATATTTATAAACCGATAACTGATAGGTAAAACCGATAATATTCATAACCAAACCGAACCGACCGATGCCCACCCATACACCCATTGCCTTTTCAGGGATAATCACTATTTCACTTTTCTTTTTCTTTGGGTTGTAACTATCAGACACTTTCTGCAACAGATCATGAAGGGGTTCCTTTCTAGAAGGAACAAGTTCTTGGAACCTTTTCCTCAACCTAACCAGCCCCTTTGTTGCAGTAGTGTCCCCAGAACCGCTACCTCCTACTTCAACAATTTCTTCCTCATCAACACTCTTTTCACTCCATAACACCATTGCCCATATTTTATCATTCAAACCAATATGAGTAGGTGAAGTAGATCCAACCAATCTTTCTTCTTCCTTTCCCCTCACATCAACTTCAATACCCTCACTCTCTTTTCTTTTTCTTTTCCTTTTCAATGTTTACCATCAATTTTGATAGTACCAATAGTTTTTACACCAACAATTGAACCAACCAACACAAACCTAGTTTTAATATTTTCTACAATTTTAGAAGCAACACAAAAATTTTTAACCCAGAAGTTACATATTCAGTTTCAAATGAAACTAGTTGTTCCCCCTCAGTCACAGAATTGAAGGAATCATCAGATTTTTGAGGTTCTTCTGCTTGACTGGCTTGTAGCATCTCATTCAATTTATTGGCATGTTCTTTACTTGCTACTATTTTGCGTGCAATCATATTGACGTGCATTTTTTGGGGGGTTTGAGTGGTTGAAGTTGTGGGTGAAGGTTCTTTGGGTGATGAAGAAGGATTCTCAGAATTCTTAGGGTTTTCAATTGTATTTTTTGTTTGATCAGTCTGGAAGGTTGAAAGAATTTGAGAGAGATTTGGGGTTTTGGTGTTTTGATCGTTTAACGTTTTGGAGAGAAGAAGAGGGGAAAGTTGAATCAATCTAAAGAGAGAAGAGTTTAAGTGTATAATGGCAATTTTTGAAGGTTAGAAGTCTTTTTTCCTTGGGAGTGTCAGTTTGAAAAGACGTTGGACTCTTCCCCAAAAAATTCGGCAATTATGGCGCATGGGTTTAGTGGTGAAACTGGTTCGTTTGTAGCTGATTGGTCCAAAAGAGTTTGGGATAAAGTGGGACTCTTTTCAGATCATGATTCATATGCAGTTATTTCAACTTATGCAGAATGTAGAATACATACCTTATAAACTCGATGAACCAGGTTCTTCATTGAAAGTTCTCTTGTGTAAGATTGAATTTTCCAAAAAAGTAAGAGTAATATCATTAGACATCAGTGCGACATATCAGTACATGGAACAAGAGTATACTAATAAAAGTATGAGACTGAGCAATATCTAATCTTATTATTTACAAAATTCACAAATTATCCAACCAATCAATGAGCTAGAACCAATTTCTTTTAGATGATCTTAATCATCCTTAATTCTAACATGTTCCTTTCAAAGTGATCCCTACTCAGTTTTTATGAAGATGTCAGCAATTTGCTTATCAGTAGCACAAAATTCCATAGTGATAAAACCCTTATCAAAATTACCCCTCAGAAAATGATGCCTAACATCTATGTGCGTAGTTCTTTTGTGATGAACCAGGTTTTGGTCATATTAATTGCACTAGTATTGTCCTAAAAGATAGCGATACAATCTATATCAATTCCAAAGTCCATTAATTGTTGTTTAATCCACAATAATTAAGCAAAGCATGAGGAAGTATCCATATACTCAACTTTAGCAGTAGATAAAGCCACATAATTTTGCTTTTTAGTCGCCCAAGATACAAGACATGAGCCAAGAAATGTGCCATACCTGAAGTACTTTTTTTATCCACAAGAAAACCTGAATAATCAACATCAATATATCCCAATAAATTAAAATTACTACCTTTTGGATATCATAGGCGAAGATCAGTTGTGCTTTTTAAGTATCTAGCAGAAAGTCATTTTATGATCGACAGATGAACCAGGTTCATCCAAATCCAATTTTGTGGCTGTTGCTATAGGAGTGTCAATTTCTTTAGGTGCTCCTTCACTGTTTTATTGTTGAGGAAAAGGTTCATGGATAAGTTCCTTCGAGGTTTGATGATCAATTCCTCTCTGGTCCATTCCCCTGTCAGGTTGTCCTGGGCGAAGGACCTAGTCCATCATTTGTTCCTTCTTGTGAGTCAGCTTAAGGCTGGTCTATGGTTTTATCATTTGAATTTCTTATCAGCCCAATCTCTTCATTATCTTGTTCCTGCCTCTCAAAAAGTATGTTAGTTTTATAAAAAAACAATATGTATACTTTCTTCTACACATATAATTCTTTTATTGTATATCTTATATGATTTGCTATGTGAAGAATATCCCAAGAATACTCTCTCATCACTTCTAGGATCAAACTTTTATGGGGAGTCTTTTCAATTATTGTGAACAAAGCACATGCATCCAAATGCCCTAAGATAGGATATATTTGACTTTCTCCCTTTAAGTAACTCATAGAGAGTTTTGTCAACAAGAGGTCTAGTCATACACCTATTTATGATATAGCATGCAGTGCTCACAGCTGCAACTTACTAGAAAGTAACAAGGTCCTGGCCATTTCCTCCAAAGTCTTATTCTTTATTTTAACTACTCCATTTTTGAAGTTATAGGAACAAAAGATTATGATCTATGACATGCTCATCACAAAATTTAGAAAACTTAGTATTCTCAAACTCAGTACCATGATCAGACCTAATTGATGCAAGTTGATTACCTAATTATTTTTGAGTTTTTCTAACAAATGAAGTGAACATGTCAAATGATTTATCTTTAGATGTTAAAAATAGTGTCCAAGTAAATCTAGAGTAATCATCAACAATCAAATTTATCTACCTTCCCAACTCCAATGATCTCACTTTTCTTTTCTTCCAATGGAGACATTACCTCCTTTAAAGGCCGCAAGTGAAAAGAACTGGTTCTTGTTCCTTGTCATGTGCTTTGAGAAACCATTATCCATATACCATATTTTGCTGATCTCCTTCACTTGGACCTGCAAAAGGAAATAGGGGGTTAGTCTTAGGAACCCAAACTAGTTTGGGTCCTATTCTATAGGTAAAAGGATAAATCATATTCTTCTTTGCCCAACTTGGCAGACTATTCTTCCCTAGAACAAAATTTTTGTCCCTTAGACTTGCTTTTTCTTTTCCTACACATTCACTCTTATAGTGTCCAGTGTTACCACAGTGAGTACAAATATTATTCTCAGAAAGTGTGACGTCTTGCTTTTGGGATCCCATTTATGTGCAGAGTTCCCAAAGTCAAGTCCCCTTCTGTTGCTATTATGGTATTCTTGTAGCCATTAAAGTGCATCAGAGGACATGTTATATTTACATGTTCTATCTAGATCATGCTTAACCATAGACAAGTCATCTTTCAAAGCTCTTACCTATTCATCCCTTTTATATAACTCATCTTTTACATTTCCTAAATCTTCTTCTAGTGTGAGTTGTGTGACACTAGCTATTTCTTTACTTGTTCCTAACTTCAATTTCTTATTTTCATATCTAAGTTCTAAAATAGTTGTATCAAGTGCATGAACCTGGTTAGTCGAAGCATTATTTTCATTTTCAGTTTCACAAGTTCTAAGTTCCAGGTTTTTGCACTTTTCTTTCAAAATGACACACTCCTTTGATACCTGTTCCTTTTCAGTATTTACATCTTCAGAATGCTCAATTAACTCCAGCAGTAATTCAAATAATCTTTCCTTAGAAATAAATTTGATCTTATTATTTAATTGAAGGACACTTACCTTAAGTTCTTTATCAGATTATCCAATAGCCATTAGAGCTCGTTCATCATCATCATCAGAACCATCATTTGAGCTATTTTCCCAAGTAGCGACATTGCTTTGGTTGATCTTTTGTTGCTGTTTTTCTTGGGATGAACCTGTCCCTTCTTCTTGTTCCTTTGTTCAACTCTTTCCTTTTTCTATTCAATCTCCCACAAAGGACAATTCTTGATCATGTGATCAGAATTTCTACATTTATAGCACCTATCACTCGCCTACTTTTCTGGAGCTTTGGCCTTGCTCTAGCTTCCATTTCTTGAAGAACCTTTCCTCTCCTTAGGTACTTTTTTAAGTCTTTGGTGATCATTTCCATTTCATCATCTTCTAAATCAGAACCTTCAGTGATTCTAAGATCAAGATTCCTTTCCTTCTTAGGTACATCCATCATTATGGTTTGACTCCTAAGTTCATAAGCTTTGAGATTTTCAATCAACTCATCCAAAGGAAGTGTAGTAATGTTCTTTGACTCCTGAATGGCAATAATCATGCTTTCCCAAGTGACTTGTAAGACCCTAGTTAGAATCTTTTCAACCCTTTCTTCTTCAGAGATAGTCCTTCCAAGAGACTTTAATTCATTTGTCAAGGTAGTTAACCTTGTGTATATCTTCTGAATGTTTTCTCCATCCTTCATGACAAAATTCTCATATTGTGAAAACAACAAAATTCCTCTTGATCTTTGCACTTGGTTGTTTATTCATGGGCTACTTGCAGTGTGTCCCATATTTTCTTGGCAGTGGAGTAGCCTTAGATTATGTTGTGCTCATCAGGACCAAGTCCATAAAAAAGTCATTTCTTGGCTTTAGAATGCTTCTCCCACTTCTTCAAATCCTCAGCAGTGCAGCCAACTCTTGTCTTTGGAATATCCTCACCTTTAGCATTTTTCTTTAGTGTTGGCAGTGGGCCATCATTGATTATATCCCACAGCTCATAATCTTCTACCTGTAGATGATCTCTCATTCTTACTTTCCCATGAGTAGTACTACCCATTTAAGAGTGGTGGCCTCATAATGGATTGTCCTTCCCAATTTTCAAGTGGTGCACTCATCTTAATCTTTTTTCCAAGGTGTTAGTCTCTTCAAGGATAACCTGCTATAATATTAATTGATGTTTTATACTTCAATACCACACAAGAGGGGGTGATTTATGTGGTGTCCAATTTTCGCGTGCACTGGATTATAGAAGGACGTGGTTCTTCTATGCTTTCCTGAAACTACACTTGCAAGTAATGCAGAAAGTAAAGAACAAAGTATTTTTTACGTGGAAAACACCCGGCTAAAAAGATAAAAATAATCACGAGCTACTTCTTAGTAGGATTTTTTCCAAAACTTCACTACAACTCTAAGACAAACAATAATGTTTAAAAACTCTTGAAAATCTAAGGATTAACTCTAACCCTTGTAGCAACACGCCACAGGCTGTTGTGACTACTTCAAGTTAATTCTAACTTGAATGATACAACTCAAGTACCTAGTATAAATGCTTCTAAAGAAAAGGTGAAAGGTACATATCAAAAGCTCCGACTACAATTGAATACAAACACATGGAACTGGTTCTTCAATCTGATTCATGTATCTTTAGGTTCGTATTCTTGAAACTCAAAGGAATCTCTCACAAAATACCTTGTTATTTTTCTCTCAATTCTTTCTTAACTTTAGTGTGTGCGCGTCACCATTTATACTTATCCCTTGCACATGCAAGCCTTTTGCTTGATTCTGACCGCATCCTATGTACATTGTCCATAGACCTGCTTCATGTATGTGTTCCTTTGTTAATCATCAAAATCAAAACCGCTCAGGTCAACATCCTTGTTCATTGCAAAAATCTTCAAATGATCTGTTTTCAAATTCTCCTCCATGATCGTTTTGTATGGTTGAAATGAGATATACTTTTTCTCTTTCACCCTTTTGCAGAAGATCTCAAAATTCTTTAAAGCTTCATCATTATGAGCCAGAATATTACCCATGTAAAATGTGAGTAGTCATCAATAATAACAAATGCATATTATTTTCCTCCAATGCTAGCAGTTCTAGTATGGCCAAATAAGTCCATAATGCAATAACTGTCGAGGCATGGATATGGAGACAATATCTTTTGGCTCAAAGAAAGTTCTAGTTTGCTTACCAAGTTGACATGCATCACTCACATGATTCCTAGAAAAATTGAGTTTGAGAAGACCAATGACTAGGCCATGCTAGACAATATTTTAATTAGGTGCATATTTGCAATGCCAAGTTTCTTATGCCAAAGTCAGGGATCATCAGACATGGATGATAGACAAATGTGACCGTCTAAGTTTTCTGTGCAGTCTAGAATATAAACGTTTCTATACCTCTTTCCTGGAAGAATAATTTTACCTGACTCATCTTCGATAACACAACTTGTTTTCTTGAATTTCACTTCATATCCAGAGTCACATAGTTGGCTTATGCTCAGCAGGTTGTAGTTGGGTCCATCCACAAGATAAACTTCTGTGATATTACAATTATTGTTGGACGGGGCTGTTTCAGTGCCAACAATTTTACTTTTTGAATCATCACCGAATCTGACATTTCCTCCATTTATTTTTGTAACTTCTTTGAATAGTCTTTTGTCTCCCGTCATGTGATTGGAACACGCGTTGTCGAGATATTATTTTTCTTTACGACATTTCCTGCAGCGTTCCTCTCTAGATTCACCAGGTGACGTGAAACAATTGTCTAATGTTTTCTTCTTATCATCATTTGATATCTCTTCATCGATCCAACAACTTAAAAACTTATTCCTATCATTTTCTTATATAGTCATGAAGTAGAGATTGGCGATTTCTTCATTTTTTGAGTTGTCTTCATCACTCTAACTTTCGAAGGATTTATTTTTGTGAAATCCTCTGGAGGCTTTTCTTTTGAGATCTTGACATTCAGCTTGTACGTGACCATATTTTCCACATTCAAAATATTTCTATCGTTCTTATCTGGTTCATTGTACTATTTATTCTTCTGGAAGACATTCTTCCCATTTTAGTGTTCCTATATCTTCTTATCAGTCCATTCATAGTTTTGGAAACCATAGCGATTTCTTCTTCTAGAGCCTCCATTTTGTTGTCATTATCATCTTCAGATCCTTCAATCGAGGTTTTAAAAGCGATTGTTTTCTTCTTCCTCCAGACCCTATTTTTTGAGATGTGTTTTCTCAAAAGAAATGAGATCTCCACGGAGTTCATCATAGGATAACTTGTCCAGATCTTAAGACTCATGTGCAACTACTTTTGTTTGCCAAGCAGTAGGCAAACTTCTTACGATTTTTCGAACTTGTTTGCTGCTTGAGTATGGTCTTCTAAAAGCCTTCAGTTCTCCAATGATTTTACTGAATCAAGCAAATATTTCCTTATGGATTCACCTTCTTTTATCTGAAAGAGTTCATAGTCATGGATTAGTAGATTTATTTTTATTTCCTTGACTTTGCTTGTCCCTTCATAAGTAACTTCCAGCTTGTCCCACATTTCTTTGGCCGTATTACCGCTTCAGATCTTTTCAAATTCTTCTCTGCTTATAGCATTGTATAGAAGATTTCGTCTATGGAGTTAACTTGTATTACTGTCGTTTGCTCATCAGAATAATCATCTATATCCACCAGATCAGTAAATGTCTGTCTATCTGTTTTCTTGTCAGATTTAGCTGCTTGAATTGGGTATTCTCCCTTTTTATTACATTACACGCCACACTTTGACATCATAGAATTTTACATAGATTTCTATGTGAACCTTCCAATGTGAGAAATATTGTCCATTAAAATATGAAGGCCACGCCTGTGATGTCCCTTTTTGAAATAGTGCTCCGATAATTACTTAGTTTGACATGATCTTTTCTCACTAGCTGTTAGCATAATGAAAGTGTAAGACATGCTCTGATATCAATTAAAAGTACGAGGGGGGGGGGAATTGTCGTCCTTTTTTGTTTATGGTTAATTAATCGACTAGTTTACCAGTTAGTCGATTATAAATTGGTGCGAGGTAAATATTAATAACAGAATGTAAAGTGTGAAAGTAAATGACACCGAATATTTTATACTAACTCGAATTCAATGTGAATCTTAGTCTAGTCCCTTTAGGTTGCAGGAGGATTCTCTCTTCAGAGCTCCACTAGTTACAAAGTAAATCTATTACAGACTACATAACTTATTTAGAGTAGAACAAAGAGCTTGAGGTTGGTTCGATCAAAGTATTCTTCTTCTCCTTGTTTTTTGACTATAAATACAACTCGAGGGATCTGCTTTGATTCTTAATTGAGGCAGATCTTGAGAGATTGTCAACCCAAAGGAATTGATCCTTGGAATGAATCTTGATTGATGATTCTTTCCAAGAATAAGTGCGGAAGTTGATTAATCCTTCAATCATGGAGAGTGATAACTTTCCTTTAATGACGCGATTCATTTAGACGAGCGGATATTCAGGCGGATAGTCTTTACTTCACTGGGTTGATTGACAGTTTAAGTGAATTCGTAGAGATCATGATCGTCCCTTCAATGGCTTGATTGACAGTTAGAGCAGATTCTTAGAGATCGTGATCGTCCCTTTAGTGGCTTGATTGACAGTTGGAGCGGATTCTTAGAGATCGTAATCTTCCTTGATTTTTGACTTTCCTTTCTTGACGTGCATGAATTGTATTCTTTTATCGAACGGATCTACGATTGATTGGAGTCCGCCATCTTTGAAGCATTATTGGTTAGCACCTTCTTTTGCTTCTCGAATGTACCTGCAATTACGAGTAATATTTTGTTTATTATTATTAAAACTTGAATCTAACGGTTTGTACCCCCAATAGAAAATATTACAGCAGCCTTTGTGACCCGGATTGATACGAAGTTCGTCCATTTAATTTACATGGGAATTAATACTGCCTTTCAAGTTAATATTCTGTTGACAAAAAAATATTCTTGGCAAAGAGCTAATACTGAAATTCGCAGTTGTGCTAATGTAATCTATCTATTAATATATAAAAGGAGAAGCAAATTCACGAAATATACCAAGTGTCAAAACGAAATACAACACGTGTCCTGTTTTAGGACAAAACTCCAATACTTTAGGAAAAAAGAAAAATAGAAAAAAATTGTAAAATTTTAAATAATTAACCAATTCAGTTATTAACATCATGGAGTTCCACGTTTTTGGGCACATATTTTTTAAAACTAAAAACAAAAAAAAAAAAAATTACACTAATTCCAAAAAAACACTCCACGATTGATCGTGGGCAACAAAATCCTAAACACTCGGTGGATGAATTCCACGACTGCTTAAAAGAGGCGCAGAGTAACTACTCTCTCTTTTCTAAAAGACACTGCAACTTCTCATCAATTCAGTTTTTCTCACCCAAAGTCCGACCAACTGCCAATCTCAAAATTCAATCAGATAAGTTCACCAGAAGATAGACTTTGTTGTGCATTAGAATCAGCAAACAGAGGAGTTGCCAAGTAGCCCCACCAGATTTCATTTTTCTTTTCCAAAAGACGCTACAACTTCTCATATCAACGGAATAGTGATATGGAAGAACAACAGAAAAAATAGAATATGCATACAGAACCAAAAACGGCCTAAATATTCCTCTTATACTATTGTGTGTTTGAGACTTATATTGCTGTATAATTTGTTTATGCTTACATGTATTGTAATTTTGAGCGTAATATTAGATTATAATTATTCTAATAAGTGTCGGTAAAGGTCAGCAATCATAAATTGTAACGAAGACGGGGTAGAATATGAAAAAAATCTAAGATTCTCCATGAATTGAATTGGCAGGAACAACTGAAATCTTCTATGTGAACAATATTGCATTTTACTTCATTTTTACAAATGGAGTTATAAATCAACAACTGCATAAGTCTATATGGTCCAGAAAAAGACCCTCACAAAGCCCATACATATAGTCCGCTCTTTGTCTAGCGAATTAAAGGGAGATTTGACATTGCAAATCTATAAATATTGATAGAATTTAGTTTCTACGACACTTTGACATGGAAGAACATAAGAAAATCACAATAAAAAATAGAATATGCATCCGAAACAAAAAAAAAGGGGCTATATATTCTTGGATAACAAAGGTATGCACTTTGATGAGTTTTTACAGATTTGGAAAATAAAATCTCCATTGAATTAGTTATACAAGAGGAAAAGATATTAAAAATTTGTATGTACATGTGTCCATTTAATCAACTCTTTTGACCATCGAATATGCTAACTATAAATTAAAGTACTTTTAAAGCATGAATAATTTTACATTTCTTTCAACAATTAGAAACAACTTCGATGTCTTAGTAACTCGTTTCAATCTCTGTTTGTTCAGTTCCAAAGATACATTAGCTGGTATGTTTTACGTATATTTTTATAAATAAATTGTTCTATAACAGGGCATATTTTATAATCTTTTAACCTTACGAGGAACTTATGCATTATTTATGAATCTGTCCATCGTCTTTCTTTCAAAGATGCATTATCAGTTATATCATGTTATAAATTAATTTTTTATATGTCATCTGTGTTTATCATCTATGTTCTATTTGGCCATCCCATACTTCTTTTTATGTTATTGAATCTTATAGCATTTGTAGTTTTTAACTTCTTTTTTTTTTTTTTTAATGATTAGTTGTATAAGGCATAGTCTTTATAAATTGCTTTTTTGTTTTGGTTAATTGCAAGTAGAGGAATACCACAATTCAAATTAGCTCTTTAATTCTTCTATACTTACCTTTAAGGATGGTTATTGGCCTTAAACAACGCCCAAATTTTTCCATAACATTGATTAATGATGATTCTTACATCGTGTTGGTCAAGAAACACTGAATGTCATGTATGCAAGAGGTTTGAATATGGTAATTCATCAACTGGATCTTGTGGCATTGCATCAACTGAAATATTTTTCAACATGATAAAATAAAAATATGACAGTTTAGATATACCACTGATCGATCTACTCATTTTTTTGTTTGTCATTTATTAGTGCAATACAACGGGACTGCTTCTCAATAGCTTACTGCTACGTGCTACACTTTCTGCTACTTCATTGTTTGATACTGCTATTTTGTACTTTGCCAGGAAAAGAATCATTAAAGTCACACAGTTAATGAGGCCTTCTCCATTTACTGCTCGAATTGCTAATGTTATCTCACGGTTGGGAAGACTTAATGTCATACAGAATGTAAGTGCGTCACACTTCTTTTTTATTCTTATTATTCTTCTCACTCTTGATGTAGTTGGTTTGTAAAGTAATATTTCACTTCTACATAAAAGTTTGGCTTAAGCTCCAGCTCAATAGTTCCGATAGACACATGAATTGACTCTCAGTTGAATCAAAGAGTTGAAGAATATAGGAACTAATGACGGTTCCTCAATAATGGTATCGTCACACTTTCTATCCATATACCCTGTTGCTCGTGCTGCTTATTCCTTTGTATAGAACCTGAGGAAAGTTCTTTTGATTGAAGAACGTGGCATGTATGAATGCTATGCTGCTCTTTTTTCACTATAGAACAATGGCGGAGATTGTTAAGTTTGGCAAATATTTTTGTCCCACATCGGTGGGAAAAGAAGAGTTGGGGGATTTTCCCCATATAAAAGAAGGCTTAATGTTTAGGATTTAAACACACCTCTCATTTGTCTTCTTATCTTCTTAAGGCATTTGTATCTTTTCTCTTTAGTATTATTTCACTTGTATTTTTGGAGTGGAATAAAATATTGGTTGTGTCCGAGGAGTAGGCAAAATTAGCCGAACCTCGTAAATTCTGGTGTTCCTTTTATTGTTGCTTTATTGTCTTATTTATTATTTGGTGGCTGTCATAATTTTTGGTATAGTAGTTGTGACTTATTCACACTATATACATTTGGCTTCCGCAACAATTGGTATCAGAGCCAAGGTACTGTCTAAGTATGCTCTGTGGTTGCAGCATAGTCTGATCTTCCACATCAGAAAAGATTTATCTTGGTAACTGAGTCAAGGTTCTGTCTGAGTATGCTCTGTGGTTGCAGCTTAGTCTGATCTTCCACACCAGAAAGGAAATAATCTTGATTTGTGTCGTCAGCTATTAAATAATATTTGTGTCAAAGATGGGAGACAATAAACAAGAAGAATCTATATCAAGTGTCAATAATACGTCATCGTTGGCATCTTCGCTTATGACAAGAATTGTGTCAAATGCGAAATTTGTGGTAGAAATTTTTTACGGATCAGAACATTTTGGGATGTGGCAAGGCGAGGTTTTAGATGTCCTTTTTCAACAAGGGCTAGATCTTGCCATTGAAGAAAAAAGACCAGATGTTATTGGAGAAGAAGATTGGAGAATTATCAACCGTGTTGCTTGCGGTACCATTCGATCCTACCTTGCTAGAGAGCAGAAATATCCATACACAAAGGAAACTTCTGCAAGTAAATTATGGAAAGCACTGGAGGATAAATTTTTGAAGAAAAATAGTCAAAATAAATTGTACATGAAGAAGAGACTGTTTCACTTCACCTATGTTCCTGGTACCACGATGAATGAACATATCACCAGTTTCAATAAGTTGGTCACAGATTTGCAAAATATGGATACAACTTATGATGATGGTGACTTGGCCTTGATGTTGTTGGCGTCACTTCCTGATGAGTACGAGCACCTTGAAACTACTCTACTCCATGGAAATGACGAAGTTTCTCTCAGAGAAGTTTGTTCGGCTTTGTACAGCTATGAACAAAGAAAGCGAGAAAAACAGAAGGGCGGAGAAGGAGAAGCACTATTTGTGAGGGGTCGTCCTCAAAATCAAACGAGGACAAAGAAGGGAAGATCCAAGTCAAGATCCAGACCCAGCAAAGATGAATGTGCCTTTTGTCGAGAAAAAGGGCACTGGAAGAAAGACTGTCCGAAGTTGAAGAATAAGGCCAAACATAACAATGGAAAGGCCATTATGGATTCAAATGTAGCTGATTGTGATGATTCAGACTTCTCATTAGTTACAACAGAGTCATCAACATCATCAGACATATGGTTGATGGACTCGACTTGTAGCTATCATATGTGTCCCAACAGGGACTGGTTCGTGGATTTTCAAGAAGGAAAATATGGAGTCATCCACACAGCGGACAACAGCCCTCTTACCTCATATGGAATTGGTTCAATACGATTAAGGAACCATGATGGAATGATCAGAACATTAACAGATGTTCGATATGTACCGGATTTGAAGAAGAATCTCATCTCTGTGGGAGCCCTAGAATCAAAAGGGTTCAAAATCATTGCAGAAAATGGAGTGATGAGAGTATGCTCCGGTGCACTAGTGGTAATGAAGGCTAATCGGAAGAATAATAATATGTACCGCTATCGTGGCAGTACAGTTATTGGGACAGCGACAGTGACATCCAGTGACGACAAAGAGGCAGAAGCAACCAAGCTATGGCACATGCGCTTGGGACATGCTGGAGGAAAATCCTTGAAAACTCTATCAGATCAAGGATTGTTAAAAGGAGTAAAGGCTTGCAACTTGGAGTTTTGTGAGCATTGTGTCAAAGGGAAACAGACAAGGGTTAAATTTGGTACAACGATCCATAATACTAAAGGCATTTTGGATTATGTACACTCTGATGTTTGGGGTCCTTCCAAAACACCTTCATTGGGTGGGAAGCACTATTTTGTAACCTTTGTTGATGATTTTTCTCGAAGAGTGTGGGTGTATACAATGAAAAACAAAGATGAAGTGCTGGGAATTTTTCTCAAATGGAAGACGATGGTGGAGAATCAAACAGGCAGGAGGATCAAGTGTATTCGCACAGACAATGGAGGTGAATACAAAAATGATCATTTCAATAAGGTCTGTGAAAATGATGGCATCGTCCGACACTTCACTGTTAGACATACACCACAACAGAATGGAGTGGCAGAACGTATGAACCGGACCTTGCTGGAGAAGGTACGGTGTATGTTGTCCAATGCTGGCTTGGGCAAAGAATTTTGGGCTGAGGCAATTACATATGCATGCCACCTCATTAATCGTCTACCATCTGCTGCTATTGATGGCAAAACACCATTTGAAAAATGGTATGGAAAACCTGCTGTAGATTATGACTCTTTGCACGTGTTTGGCTCAACTGCATATTATCATGTGACAGAGTCAAAATTGGATCCAAGGGCAAAGAAGGCTATTTTTATGGGAATTACTTCTGGAGTCAAAGGATATCGCTTATGGTGTCCTATGACAAAGAAAGTAATATTCAGCAGGGATGTTACCTTTGATGAATCTGCTATGGTAAATAAGGTAACAGAAGATACCAAACAAAATGAAGGTGCTTCTAAGCAGGTGGAGTTTGAGGGAAAATTTATTTTTCCTACACAAGAAGCAGAGGAGGAAACAAATGAAGATTACCCTCTGGAAGGAGAGCCAGTAGAGGAGATTCCAACTCAGGAACCTCAACAACAACTTGAATCAATAGCAACCAGCAGGCCAAAAAGAACAATAACGAAACCTGTTCGTCTCATAGAGACGGTTGCTTGTGCAACCTCAATTGTAGCTGATGATGTTCCTACCACTTATAAAGATGCAGTCCAAAGTTCAGAAGAAGATAAGTGGAGGATTGCCATGAATGATGAAATACAGTCCCTTCATCAGAATCATACATGGAGATTGGCCAATCTCCCGAAGGGAAAGAAAGCAATTGGGTGCAAATGGGTATTTGCAAAGAAGGAAGGATTTCCTAACCAAGTAGATGTTCGCTACAAAGCAAGATTGGTGGCCAAAGGATATGCTCAAAAGGAGGGAATTGATTACAATGAAGTGTTTTCTCCAGTTGTAAAACATTCCTCCATTAGAATTATGTTGGCTTTGGTAGCACAATTGGATTTGGAACTAGTTCAGATGGATGTAAAAACTGCGTTTTTACATGGAAACTTGGAGGAGGAAATCTACATGACTCAGCCAGAAGGATTCAAAGTTGCTGGAAAAGAAAATATGGTGTGCAAACTTGAAAAATCGTTGTACGGATTGAAACAATCTTCTAGACAATGGTACAAGCGATTTGACGAGTTTATGTTGCGGCAAGGGTACAAGAGAAGCAAATACGATCATTGTGTGTATTTGCACAAGCTTAAAGATGGTTCCTTTGTATATCTTCTCCTATATGTTGATGATATGTTGATAGCTTCCAAGAATTCGGAAGAAATTGATAAGTTGAAGATTCAACTGAAGAAGGAGTTCGAGATGAAGGATTTGGGTGAGGCAAAGAAAATTCTTGGCATGGAGATAATAAGAGATAGACGTTCAAAGAAACTCTGTTTATCTCAGAAAGAATATTTGAAAAGAGTACTACAACGTTTTGGCATAGATGACAAGACTAAGCCAGTTAGTACTCCACTTGCTCCCCATTTTAAGCTAAGTACTAATATGTCGCCAATGGATGAAGCTGAACGAGAGTATATGTCAAAGGTACCATACGCAAATGTTGTTGGTAGCTTGATGTATGCAATGGTTTGCACAAGGCCTGACATTTCACAAGCTGTTGGAGTTATTAGCAGATATATGCACAATCCAGGGAAGGAGCATTGGCAAGCTGTGAAGTGGATTCTACGGTATATTCATAATACTGTAGATGTCGGGTTAGTTTTTGAGCAGGAAGACAATCAGTCTGTAGTTGGATATTGTGACTCAGATTTTGCGGGTGATCTGGACAAACGAAGATCAACTACTGGTTATGTGTTTACTTTTGCAAAGGCACCAGTTAGTTGGAAGTCTACTTTGCAGTCAACAGTTGCTTTGTCTACAACAGAGGCAGAGTACATGGCTATTACAGAGGCTGTGAAAGAGGCAATTTGGCTTCAAGGATTGCTAAAGGAGCTTGGTGTTGAACAAAAAGGTATCACAATTTTTTGTGATAGTCAAAGTGCTATTCAATTAGCGAAGAACCAAGTTTATCATGCAAGGACGAAGCACATTGATGTTCGGTATCATTTCGTACGAGAAATCATAGAAGAAGGTGGAGTCACGGTGAAGAAAATTCATACTACGGAGAATCCTGCTGATATGCTGACAAAGGTGGTGACTGCGGTCAAGTTTCAACATTGTTTGGATTTGATCAACATTGTTGAAAACTGAAGATTGAAGATGAAGACACAATCAAAATTTGTTATTGAGAGAAAATTGAAGATGTGGAATTTTGCCAAGGTGGAGATTTGTTAAGTTTGGCAGAAATGTTTGGGAAAAGAAGAGTTGGGGGGATTTTCCCCCTATAAAAGAAGGCTTAATGTTTAGGATTTAAACACACCTCTCATTTGCCTTCTTATCTTCTTAAGGCATTTGTATCTTCTCTCTTTAGTATTATTTCACTTGTATTTTTGGAGTGGAATAAAATATTGGTTGTGTCCGAGGAGTAGGCAAAATTAGCCGAACCTCGTAAATTCTGGTGTTCCTTTTATTGTTGCTTTATTGTCTTATTTATTATTTGGTGGCTGTCATAATTTTTGGTATAGTAGTTATGACTTATTCACACTATATACATTTGGCTTACGCAACAGAGATGACCAGTTTTCGCAGTTATTGAAGTTCAAAGACTGCTTTACTAAAGTATGAGGTTGAATATGTATTTGGTTAGTTGCGGACCAAAAACATTATTGATGCACTGTCCAAGAATCTTAAAGATGTCTTCGTGGATCTTGAGCCTACTATCATTGAAGAAGTAAGAACTGGAACATAAGACAACTCTTTCCCATTGAGCACCTTATCAGTGACAAATAAGACGCAACTAATAACTTTGCCGTGGACATTATACAATTAAATATTATCTCACTGTATCACTGCATTTGATTTTTTTCCAGCATCATCACATTCTTATATTTGACTTTCTCTTGTAGTTTCGAAGTAGATAGTTGATCTCTGTTTAGATCGTATTAACCAAATTGCCGGCAACTATACTGATCTTCATTGTTCTCTGCTTTATAATGCTATTGTTGGTGGAACTAGTTCATGTCTTGGGACACTTCTCTCTGTAGATTACGGCAAGCAATCAAAACTTGGTTAGATCATTATCCATCACTACAGGTGTCAACCTCTATTGTCAACTTACTCCATTGTTGAGCACACTGATGTGTTAGTCCTTCTCGACAATTAGGCGATTTATGACATTTTCAGGTGTTCATTGTGCTATACTATATCACGTTCTTCCATCCATTGTATTATATGACTTTTTACTGCTTCAAATATAAGAATAAATTATTCTAATACATCTTTCCTTTAAATTTCATTATTTTAAGAGTTTGCAGATTGAAGAAAAAATAAACAAGACTCACACGTTTTTAAATTTCATTATTCAAGTTTGTGAAGGTAAAAAAAAGTAAGAATACGAGCTTGTGAAGGATAATGGGTCCGGAAAATTTGGCGCAACAAAACTCATGAGACATATTGAGACAGAGCGAGTGGCTATGAAATACATTAAGAGAAGGTATACGATTTGCATTCATACTTTTTTTTTTTCCCTATCAAATTAATGAATTTATATAACTAAATATTTTAAAATTGATCTAAATTTGTAGTACTTATTGTCTAATTATTCTGTTGTCATAAGTTAAACATGTTCAATATTATGTAATGTTCTATAAATATGAGGTATCAGATTTCATTGTATGTTTATGAGAATGCACTAAGAAAGATCGTTAATCAAATATTGCTTTGACAAGCGAACATAATTCGATTCAAATATTTAATATTATGAGCTTATAATTTTTATTTTTTTATGAACCTGGTGTATTTATTTGGGGGAAATATATAATGTAGGTTGAAATTCTTGGGTAGGAGAGTCTCTAGTCTTAGTGGAAAAATATCTGGAAACTCTTCTAGCATTATTAGTGTGAGACTGCTCGACGAAATATAAATCCTAATATGTGTACATATGCTAATATATAACATCAAATCTATTGTGGGGAATATACTTAATAGTGTTTTATTTTTCCAATTATTGCTGCACAAGGTTTGCAGCCGGACCAAATTCTTTTCACAGGTGTTGCAATGAAACAAGAGCAACTCAGAGGCAACTCCTTCACAGATCTTCGCCTTGGCATATTTGAATACTACATACTTCATTGAATCTTTCCTTTTCAATATTCGGTTCCCATTCAACTCGTGTTTATAAATTTATTTCTTTTTTCTCCTAGGCTACTCTACAATGCATGTACCACTACAAATATACTTTGGACTGGTCTAGAGATGATCACTCTTCCCCTTGAGAAAATAGCAACTACAGTTGCTGGTTCGTTGTGTTAAGGCCACAAGGGTTTCTGAGGAGACGATTGTTAGCAGGTAGGTGTTTCAGGCTTAACGATGTTTCTATGATGGATTTTATCATGACAAACATATTTCTTTCTTAAGATGATATTTTTACTAAATTGTATTTTAGAAGCTCTTACTCTTAATGCATGTGAACGTCGTGTTAGAATGATTGCGATTTATACAGAACACTAATTCCTTTGCAAAACATAAAAAATATAAGATCTTACAACTTTAACTTTTTTTTATTTAAGTAAATCCGCTCCCCTTATATGCTATGTAGAATTTTTATATATTGAAACTAAACTGTAAAAATCAGAGATGAATTCTCCAAAAGCCTCAAATGGTATGTTGATTTAGCAATACATGTTTGATGAATATAAATAAACATGTGATTTGGCTAAAAAATTATGGTGTAATTGGAACTTCCTCAGTAATTTTCAGATGTAGTTCTCCCAACTTTACATATTCTTTTTTGACTGTAGTCCTCCCTGACTTCCTCATTTCTTCTTTGAATGATCATGTATTTTGTATGAATTATTTTATTTATCATGGTGAAGTCGAAATCACTTGTATCGTTAAAAAAAACTTATGAACCTGCAATATATACAAACATCATAAACAGATTCTTTGTAGATTTATACAGATATGCTTTTGAATTTAGTTCTAAATTTATGGTATTTGCTATTCACTGCTTTGCACCTTCTGACTAAAAAATTTATATCTGTATGCTGGCATGCCGGAACCACGATCCGCTTTTGTCGTTGGAAAGAGGACTTCTAGGACTACAATTGTTTACCGTGAAATGGTAATGACAATTAAATTTGATTTTGTGGTTCTAAAAATACGTGATCTATTATGCTAGTTGTTAGGCAATGAATGCTAAAGTAAGAGATTAGAAAGCAAAATTATAGCTTAGAGACGATGTGATAATCAAACCACACTGCTGGAGATCGGGGCCTCGAGCTGTCGTATATGAGGCCTCAAGGTCGAGTTGGGTGGCCGGCTTAGAGCAGTCGAGAGAGGAATACACTACAAGAAATTAACCTTTTAGTGGCGACCAAAGTCGCTACAAATTCCGTTTGTGGTCAAATCCCTAATTTTCCCCTTTTTCTTTTAGGAAAAAAACTGATGTGCATAATGGAGTTTTGTGGAGAGAATCGCACATCTGATTTCTCTTTCTAATCTCATATAGCCGCTGGTGACCTAATGTTTTCCCTAATCTCAACGACTTTTCTGAGTTTTTTGCATATGCTTAACTGAAAATCCATATCAATTTATAATTTTATATACAAATTTATGTTTGGGGTATTTTTAATAAGGATTCTGTATTCTGTAAGGTAAAATTTTCAATATGCAGTTAGGGATTATTATTATTTCAGTGATTTTACATTTGTATTCTCAGATTTCATCTCGAATTTCTCTGAACCATTTGATAATCTACAGGAATACAAAAAAATCATACACAAAGACTCATTTGAAGCATATTTGGTGTTGTTATTGTTGATTTTCAGTCTTGACAGAACTCTTACCTATCTCTTTTTTGGGTAAGTTAATAGCTTCTTCTTGAGAGACCTATTGCATGTTGGTGTTCCATGCTTATTTTTTTTCTTCTTTTATGACTATGTCCTAAATCAGTAGATACATACTTTTAAATTTTATAAGGCACATATATGTTACTATAAGGTTATAAGAAAACATAATACTTCTTTGGTAAATGCATGTATTTGGCAACTTAAAAATAATTTGAATGTAATATGCTTTCTTGTCATCTGGAAAATGAGTTTAGATGGACTATCAACTCCTAATCACACCTTAAAAGCTAAATGCCTTCTGTTTTTATTTAGCTGGAAAAATGTTTCCCCTATAGAATGCCCCGAAACCTTTTTGAACTTTGTTAGCTCTTTATATCTAAGATAGCATAAATGTAGTAAGCTAACAGGTGGTCTTTTTTGCTTTTTGAAGCTTCTAGGCTTCTGCTGCTTCTTGTAATATTTGCATCTTCTTGATGAAATCAATGAAGCCAATAATTTCATTAAAAAAAGGAGTCTAGAGTAGGAAAAATAGGAGATGACTTGACAGAATATTTTGGGCAAGGATCCTATTTATCTATTATCTCAGTTTTTGCTACTTTCATGACCAGAATGCAACAGGTACTTGCTCTGCTCCTTCTTAACAATTCTTCTTCCTTCTCGATATTTCTTCTTTCTTCCTTCTTGAAAATTCTTCTGAGACTAGCTTCCTATATTCTTTTCAACTTCTCCTCCTTTAACTTTTATCTTCTTGATGAGTCTATACCTTGATTTGAAGCCTGGCTAGGGTGAGTCTATATCGTTAGTGTTTGGATCATCCACAAGTTTATCTTCTGATAATAGGTTGTTGGGTTGTTTTGTATTTATCTGAAATCTTGATTTTTCAATTAGGTATACGAAGTGTTTGAAAGAATGCCTGGGAGAAATCTGGGTTGGTATAAATAGTTAAAAATATTGTCATGTTTCTGCAATCTAGTTAAAAATGCTTTGTAAAAACTAATGTGCCATTGTCAACAGGTGATGACACAATTAGTTCCTCGTCAATTGACCTCTAGTAACTTTTTAGACATTAAAATATGGTTTTTCAAGATGTTAACGTATACGCAGGCATAAAAGCATGCAGCTACATAATTTTAAACGAAGGAGCCGGAAATTTTAGCTTTTAAAATAAATAAATTAGAAAATTTTACGATACAACTTTCTCAAAATGGCAATCTGTGGCAAGCGAAAAAGGAGGCTTTTTTATTAAGGAAAAAAATGGAGGTTATCTTTTGCAATTAAAATGCAAGTTTTGCAACAGAAGTAGTGAAGTTACCTCTAATCATGATACATTTAGGCATAAAAGAGAGTGACCAGTTGTACACAAAGAAAAGAGAAATGTTGACTTGTTAAAAGAAAAAACAAAGATTTTAATAATTGAAGTTTCTTGAAATGGTAACTTGTGCAAGAAAACATATTATTTGTGCGTTGGGAATTCTGGAGAAGTGGTGAAATACCAGTAAAACATGATGTATATTGCATACCTAGCTCTTGTGAAACTGTAAGCTTTTGGATCCACCTAACAAATTCTGGTTGTTGCACTGGCTCATTATCAAGTTTCAAGCCCTTAATTCAATATGCAAAATGTATACTATATATAGGTAGATATTACTGTAGCATTGTTATGGGCTTTTATTTTTTTGTCATTGTTTGACTGTTTTTCACATTATGATGCTAAAAATTTAACCGTGAGGATTTGTTCTAGATATATTTTATGCTCTGGATTGTGCAATAACACTATTGATCATAGTTCTCGGCTGGTGGCATTGTGTGGCTATCCATGGGAATTGTATTCTTGGTCTGATTAGCAGTTTTAATTAAAAGTGTTGTAGGAAAGATAAGGTTCTTCTGTTGGTGTCATGCTACCCGTGTTTTCCCATTATTTGATCAACTTTAGATAAGCTGCACTACTGCAATGACAAACATAAGGGAGGAGGGATGGGGTTGAAGCATAATGTTGTATTTTTGTGTCCTTTATTTTGCTCAAGACCTTTGTGTCAAAGGTTTCTAGAAGGTACTGCACCAAAAAAATGTGATTCTGTTGAAATTGCCTGTTGAAAGTAAATTGCTTGTTTCTTTCTAATGCCACGACGGTGTCGACAAAGCTGCATAATACAAATGTTTATCCTTAAGTTGTAGCTTATACTACATAAAGGTAATTCTGTTGAAATTAAATAGGATAGTTTTGTAATATATTGAAGTATGGGTTTGTGCTCATCTTCAGAAGTTTGCATGTTTCTTTTTCTTGAGCTATACCATTTATACTTGATAATGAAAGTCTTTTCATTACCCAAAAATGAATATGTTGTTCTTGTGCGCATAATTGGTACATATTGTATTGTTTTGTAGAATGAGTATCATTGTATTGGTAAATAAAACATTTTTTGTGGTTGAATCACTATTTTTTATTATGAATGTCATCTGGTTGGTTACAAATATTTGTTGAAGTAGGTTCAGTGAATGGAAAATTATAAGCACATGAAAGTTTGTACGTTAATTGTCTATGGATATTTGTGGAAAATTATAAACATTTAAATATTACTGGAAGCTTTTAATATTGGTAGGCAATTGACTATATTAAATTTTGTGAAAATTAGGATGCTACGGGAAATATATATAATTTGCTTATTATAGTTCCTGAGAAATATGTTATAGCGGCGACATAAGTTTGTCACAGAAAATCAATAATTGTTGCGATCGGAAAGTTGCAACAGTTGGTTAAATGTTTTGGTGGCAACTTCAGTCGCTACAAATTAGAATTTTCTTTCTCATGGTTTAATATTTGTGGTGATATAAGTCGCTGCTAAAGGTTATTTACAGTGGCGACAACACTTGCCACAGATCATACTTTTGTGGCGACCTTTGTAGCCACTAAAGGTAATATATGCAATGGCGACCACCTAATATTTATTGTTGTGAAATTGTTTTTTGTAGCAGATTATTCCCACCTTTTGTGGCAACTATGTCGCCACTAAAAGTTTATTTTTTAGCAGGGACTTCATTTATCGCCACAGATAACATTTAGTTATGGTTGCACTTGCAGCAACGCCAAGGTCGCCACTGATAACCTCTAGCGGCGACAATTAGTTGATAGATTAGATTCACATCTTTATTTGAGAGATTTAGAGCTGGGTAAAATTTTAGCAGAGAAGGGATTTTAGAGAGAGGGAGGAGAGATTTTAGAGAGAGAGAAATGTTTGAGCGTCTCTGTTTTGTGTCCTTTAATTAGGAAGAGTTTTATTTAGTTTATTTTGTTATTTTCAATTAAAATATAAGGGGTCTAGTAGCGACCCAATCGCTCCATAGGATTTTAACGGCGACAACTTAAAAGTCGCCACAAATAATATAGAGCCAAAATTTTAGTTTGAGCGGGATTGAAAATTTCAGCCACATTAGAAGCGACCTCAGAAAAGTCGTTGCTAAATAATCACTTTTAGTGGCGACCTATAAAATTCGCCACTAAAAGTATAGTTATTGTAGCAACATATTAGGGTCGCCGCTATAAGTTGCCGCTAAAAATCCAATTTTTTGTAGTGATAACAGTTACGAGAGCTACGATGATGGCTCTTTATGACCAATGATAAGTAATAAATGAAGAACAATAGATAGAACACAATGAATATAAGCAATAAATGGTGTAATAAGAGCAAGAGAATATGTTAGAGAGTAGAGAGAATGTTCTTGTCTATTCAATGTTGTGTATCTGATGCCCTACAAAATGATAAGGATCCCTTTTATATATGAGGGGGCATCCCAACATAGTACAAATGCATTTATTACAAAGAAAAAAGGTTGGTACAACCATTGAATGCCATGGTACGGGTTTTTGACTAGCCTATTAGACTTTGTCTGCTCTACTTACGCGCCTCGGGAACTCACCACTCTTTCACCATAACCGTTGGTCTGTACTGCCCTGAGGTCGAGCGTCAATAGCCCTCAGGGGGTGAATCTCGATCATAGTCTCGAACCTTTGAAACGTGCTTATGAGGCATCGTAACGACGGAAAATTGGACCTTCTCGAGGCTCATAATGATATTAATGGCTTCGTGAAGCCTATCTTATTTTTGACAGAGGTCCTCGAGATTGGGAACCATCTCGAGGTTTGTAATGATGCGGGGGTCTCTGAACCCAAAACGTCGTATGACAGCGTCAAGTGTATGACATGGTAATGAAATGATCGAGACGTATCCCGCCGGCACATCTTCCCAAAGCGATAAAGGCTTTAGCCAGTATTTTTAACTGGCCTTTGAGGCAGGCGGATATTCGCCACTTTCTCCATATATAGGGTTGTCTTCGCCCTTTTGAAAATTTCACTATTCTAAGTAGTTATCCTCTTTTGTAGAGTTCTCTTTTCCTGCGTTAGGTCCTCCATCATTTTAGTTTTGACGCTCTTGCTCAAATTCCCGCTCTAATTCTCTAGTTTTACCACAGTCATGACTGCTACATCAGGGTCCGCTCGGCAAGGAAAAGGGAGTTCCGCCTCTGGTTCTTGCCTAGTTGGCGGTGTGCCGTCGATTCCAGGCGAGTCATCCTTTGGGCATTTTGTTTTGAGGAGGGATATTCTATCAGAAAAGTCTCCCATTGTTTAAGGTCATTGGGAATATGCCTCGAAGTTTATTTCTTTAATAGGAGATGAGCACCTTGAGTCGGCGAGGAAGGATTGTGGATGGGGGAAAAAGTAGTATTGCGGGTACCTTCCCCGGAAGAGAGCATCGTGGACCATGCCGAGGGGTTTTTGAACATGTACATGTACCCTTTAACACTGGTCCCCCTTGATAGGGTTGTGCTCGACTTCTGTCGAAAATACTAGGTTACCTTGGCGCAAATTCACCCGTCATTTTGGCGGATAGTATTGATGATGAGGTTCTTTGCGGAGAAAACAGGGCGTGAATTCACTCTTAGTCATATTATTAGGCTGTACCGGCCTTTTCACCATCGAGGATTGCTAACCCTACGATGCTGATCCCACACGCCTTTCATTGTTGATGATGAAGAAGAGGGAGATCGGGGTGGATGAGCCATTTCATCCGAGTACAGACTGTCGATATTATCCTCGTGGAGTTTCCACCATTTCATGAGGAATGGAATTTTACACGTAAGTGGTACACTCGTGCCTTTATAGTTTTTTAATTATGGCGAAGGCGAGCTCCGTAAATGTGCCTTCCTTTCCCTTTCTGTAGTAATTTCATGGATGCCATGCGAGGTCCCTGACCTGCTGGATCGGGCTCAAAAGTTGGCGACCCACTCAACTTATAATGAGCATAAGTGGCGAGCTTTGTCTAGGGATAAATGGGAGGCAAAACACCACAGTACGTGCTATGTGATTTGTTCCCCCTCCCCCATTTTTTTGAAGGGCACTCTCTCTTTCTGCGTATTAACTTTGTCATCGTAGGCATTGGGAAGTTCTTTGAAGCGAGATCATGCCCTCTAGGAGAGGGAGGAGAATCACCGGCTTTAGGATCGAAGGATAATAATAATAACAATAAGCAAAAAAGGTCTTTGCAGAACGACAGTGATTATAGAAAGACGAGTCCGGCCCGGAGGCTCAGAGAGGGCGTATCAGCCGAATCTGTAGAACCCGAGTTCTCTAGCTTTAGGAAAACGGTCCCTCCTCTACTGCCATATCCCTTTACCGTCGAAGGTACTTCGAGGAACGAGGGATCCCTGCTGCTGACTTCTTCTCCCATCGAAGGTACTTCGGGGGACGTTCGAAGCCAGGGGCCACATATGTCGGATGACCAAATACCAATCAGGAGTAGTTCTTTTGGGGTTGACAAAACCGAGCTAGAAAATGTGCGTTCGACTTTCGAGGGAGCTCAGTGGTTTTTCTCCACGGTGAGTTTTAGCTGATCGCATTGGGTTTATGAGGGAGTCGTAGTTTGAACTACGAAAGTTACCTTAAGGAGCAGGTAACTTCTGTTTCAAGGGAGTGCATGTTTCTTCTTCTATTTTCCGAGGCTAACGTTTCGTTTACTTCAGTTGCAGAAAAAGACAAAAGACCTAGAATGCCTTAGGAATGAAGTTGGTCGAGCCAAGCGCGAGCGTGATGAGCTAAGGGCTCGGGTGGACACCCAGATATCGGCTAAGAAAAATGTTTTGGCCAAGGCTTCTGCCCTCGAAGTGCAACTTTGCAACGCTCACAAGAATAGCTTGGTTCAAACGGACATGATTCCAAGACTCGAGTTTGCGCTCCTAAAGATGAAGGCCAAAGTTGTGGATACCCGGGCTGAAGCCGAAATAATCCGAGAAAAGGTTGATAAGAAGGTGGTTGCCTATTTGAAGGATGTTGCCAATGCTCATGCTGAGCTAAGGGTGGCTCTCGACCAGGAGAGTAGGAATAAAGAGTAAGCGAGGTGCAAATCTCGGAGGGAAACCCTCGAGGAAATTCATGCCAGGGGTTTCGATCTCTCGGAAGAGATAAAGCAGGCAAAGGCGGAAGAATATGATGCTAAGTTCCTTCTGTCTGATACCGAAGATGGCGAGAAAGAAGCCGACGGACCATAGTCCCCGAGGGGGACATAGATTAGATTAGGCCTTTCCTTTCTTGTCTTGCGTAGAGTGCTTTCAGAGAACTTTGTAAATGAAGCTTGTATTCCCTCGCATATATGTATAAAAAGGAAGCCTTGCGATTTTATTTTTCATGCATTTCCCTGTGCCTTGATTTTAGCCAGATGAACTGGTCTTCAAGTTAAAAAGGAATCCCTAGATACATGATATGGCCCTAGGGCTTATTGGTCTAGCTCATAGGCTCTTGTGCGCTTGGTCGGTACGACCTTTTAGTATAAGCCGGCGTTTGAGCTCTTATGCTTTTCCTCTTAGGCATATTTAGTTAACTATGTCGGGTTCAGTCTCCGAGTCGGGTTTCGACTCGAGCTCATTTGACCCTTAAGTTTTTGAATTAAATTTGGACCTTAGGCTCTTATGCGTTGGGTCGGTACGACCTCTTGTATGGGCTGTCAATAGTGGCTCTTGCGCATGGGGTCGGTACAACCTCTTATATGGCCTGACGATAGTGTCTCTTACGCATGGGTCGGTACGACCTCTTATATGGTTGGCGACAAAGGCTCTTACGCATGGGTTGGTACAACCTCTTATATGGGCTGGCGACAGTGTCTTTTACGCATGGGTCGGTACGACCTCTTATATAGGCTGGCGATAGTGGCTCTTATGCATGGGTCGGTACAACCTCTTATATGGGTTTAATTTTTCCCTCGTTAAGGACATTTTGAAATTGTGTTTGCCTGACTCTTCGACGGTTCGATAGAAACCTCGATTGTGAGTCGTTATATGGCGATGATCGAGCATCCCGGGTGGTTTGGCTCGGTGGCTGAGTATCTCGAAGCCTATAATTTGGAGCTGATATGGTCGAAGCTCTTTTGCCTATGTCGAGTGTAGCCCCGTTTAACCGGTTCTTTTTGAAGTATTTTCGAAGTAATTGAAAGCTTATGATTTTATAGCGATGGTTAGAGTCCCCTAGTTGCGTTAGTTTGGCTGGTACAGCCTTGTGACCATAGTAATTTGTGTTTGGCCGGAGACTTTCAGTCCACGAGTGAAGTAGTTTCAGCGTCTATGTCAAGGGTATGCCTTTTTAGGGGTCTTACAAGTTCCATATATAGCCTTAGCTTTGAGATCGGGATTATGCCTTTCGTAAGGTCTTATAAGTTTTACATGCCTTTGAGGTCTTACAGTTTTGGTTACTTGGTACAAGTATGGTTCATGCCTTTCTTTGGGTCTTACAGATATTGTTATTGTCTTATATAGGTCTTACGAGACCGAGGCTACCCGCATATGGTCTTATGGCCTTAGGTTTTGATAAGTCGATGGGGGTGGCGATTGGCGGCAGTGCCCGAGTCATCGGGGGTTTCTTTGCTCAGGAGCCATTACTTGTAAGCTTGGTATTGCCTCATTGAGGGCTTACGATTTCGGGGTTTCAGGCCCAGAGGTCATGTAGCGTTGAGTTTTCGACGCCAGTCCCCAAGTGTTCGGGACATTTTTGGCTCTAAAGCTGTTTTGTGATCTTGATGTTGCCTCATTGAAGGCTTACGAGTTTGAAGCTCCGACCCGGGGGTCACATTATTTCGCGTTGTTGAATCTAGTCCCCGAGTGTACGGGACATTTTTGACAGAGGAGCCATTTTTTGCAAAAATACCGAGCTTTTTTGAAACGCGAAATGCTTTGGAAAGTATTCTTTGATTACTTGGTACAAGTATACATGTTTTTGATGCTAAGGGCTCGGTTATTCTATATGTCGTGTGGCCCGGTACATTATTTTCCTGTTGAGATCCCATTTAGCGCATCTTGGCTTTTTCGGGTAGGTGACATTCCGGGGGGGAAGCCCCCCAGCATCCGAGGTTGATTGCAAAAGAAGCCTTGAAAACTTGTTGAGTCTTCCTTAGGTAGCATATAGATGTTGCCTCGTTAAAAACCTTGTTGGTAAAACCCTTCTTGGGACAAAAACCCGGTCGAAGGAAAAGAGTGCAACATATGCTTTTGTAACCTAAGGCCTTCGAGTTGGAAAGTGCTTCAGCAGTTTCGATCAGATATTTGCATTCAGGTTAGTATAAAATGTAATTGAAAAGGGGAGATGGCCATACCTTAGTGCTGACGGAGCTTCGGATCTCGATGTGATTCAATCGTTTGTGATGGTACGGTCCTTCATTTTGTTTAGTCGGGCATAGCCGAGAATGTAGATTGTTATTGCTATTTTACTATTTGCTTAGCCTTTGGCTCCTTCGAAGGTGGAGGTATTGGTGTTGGCGTCACATCGTGCACCGCGAACATTTCTCTTGCTGCATGCTGTTCCCCGTGGACGGTTTTTATCCCATCCTTTGTTAGGAATTTCATCATTTGATGGAGGGTGGATGGTACTGCTCTCATGCAGTGTATCCATGCCTTCCGAGCAAGGTGTTGTATCTCATGTCTCCTTCGATCGCATGGAATTTGGCATTTTGGGTTGTGCCGACCACCTTGACTGGGAGGGTGATTTCCCCTTTCGTTGTTTCGCTCTCCATGTTGAATTCGTTGAGGACTCGAGAGGCGGGCACGATTTGTTTAAGCAGTCCGAGCTGCTTGACCACCCTCTGTAGACACCGGATTTTTGACCCTCCCCGAGAATTTTAACATTTTTAGCATAAATATGTAATTTAGGTCTAATATAGCTATTTTGACTATTTTTGCTTTATTTCGTTGCAAAAAGAAAAATTACAAAAAATATATATATAAATTTTTAGTTTATGTATTTCTCATAAACTTGAAAAATACAAAAAATAGTACCTTATTTTGTACTTTACATAATTTCGAAAATTACCAAAAAAAATATAGTTCTATTAATGTTTTATAATCATTTTAAATTTTGAAAAATACAAAAAATGTTACTTTATATTTTGTCTTTATTAAAAAACGAAAATTACAAAAATAGTTTTATTAATATTTTGTAGCTATTTTAATCTCGAAAAATATTAAGAAAATAATAATATAGTTTTGTTTTAAATAATTAGTCTTATTTTAGTAGCTATTTTGCTTACATAATCAGTTGAGCAACGTCGTGTTCCTATTTCTCGGGTCCGGGCAAAAGAATAATATTCGGGTTCAAACTACCCGGTTTTAGGCCTAATTTTCGGACCTAGCCTATGATAATCCGAGTCCACCACACATGAGGGGACACGCGTGGGGAACACGGACGGAATCCCATACACGGGGAACCCCACGACGCGTGGGGGACACAAGTCTCGAACCCCACCACGCGTGGGGCTCATTGTCTTGGCAAAGACTATACAAAATACACGGAAAAACAAGCCAAGGGGGTCAGAGGTTGAGGACTTCTGAAAAATTTGAAAGGAGAGCACTGTTGATCTTCTTCAAAGAGAAGAACCAACAGAAAACCCTACGGACTTTGAAAATTTGGACAGATTTTGAAAAAACGGAGGCACTGTTCATCCTTCTTCTTCAAAAAGAAGAAGAAGGGAAACCCTAGCGGGGACTGTCCAAAAACCACCCTCGCACCCCCCCAACAACTTACCAAAAGACCACCAGCCCGCCTCCATCTACACCACCCAAACCGTCCGCAACTCCCCAGCTCCGCCATCGTCAACCTATCAGCCCGTCACCCTCACCTTCCCCGACGCCGGAAACAGACCTCAAAAACCCACCAGCTCCTCCCGTCATCAACCCGTCACTGCCCATCGTCGTCACTACCCAGCCTACCAGTCCAACTCAACCACCCACCATCGTCTCACACAACCACCAAACAAACCCAAACCAGTCGACCCTACTGTCCAAACGCCATAACCAACGTCCGTCGACCACCAGCTTCCCCCCTCGTTGTCACTGTTCCCCAGCCTACGTCCGAACACCACCACAAACGACGCCCAGCTCCTGCTGCGTCGTCACTGTACAAACGATCCCTTCTGCTCCATCTTCTCGTATCAGTCGGACGAGTGAAAAAATACAACAACAACCCAACAATCTCTGGTCGTTGACAGTTTTTGGGTCCGAGCTTTCTATTTCCATCGAGGTCGTCTTTGGTTCGTCGAGGTCCGGTACGTCGAGGTGTTTGTCCGAGGTTTCGTCATTGTTCCTCGTTTAGTGAGGTCAGGTTCGAGTTCCGTCGGGGCGCTGTTGGTCGTTCTAGGTTTGTCGAGGTTCGAAGGTTAGTGTTCTTCGTGCTTTGTTTTATTCCGTTCGTTTCGCATATTATGGTTCATGGTGAATGTCAACAATGCAATTTTTTGTCGTTTTTATTAAAAAAAATGTTTATCTTATGGTTAGTTACTGCATGTGTTTAAAGTAAATGTGAGAACATATCGTGAGCTTAAGTTGTTTACGAGAATGTCTACTTCCATGCATATACTTGTGTTTATTAAGGGAACAATTTGACATCCTGTGAATTGTTGCGAACATATATACTCGCGTATTTTATGTACTCTCATTGTAATAGGTATGTGAACACCCGAATGAAAAATCATGACTACTAGCGTTTAAGCCTTATTCCTCGATCTTTAGTAATAGAAGTCGGATTTAATAACAATAACAATACGTTAGCAAAGTTGGGATTAATAGGAGCCTTATTAAAATACTTAGAATTCGGGACAAGCCGCTTAGCGAAATTCCACGGCCTTACCTAAAAATAATAATACGCTAGTCGCTTTAGGCGCGCCTTTAATAATTTAATTTTCTTAAGCTCGGTGCACATTTATGTGACCCAAATCTAAGTCTCAATGAAATCGAAATGTGTCTCTAATCACGGGTACATTGATTGTGACGTGGTCTGAGATGCATTTCCATGACGTTGTAAATCCTTTTAATAATGAATGAGACGAGCCTCGACAAACAAAAAATGCACAACTTGCAGGGCCCTCTAAATATGTATATATTAAAACACTTAGAATTCGGGACATGCCATTTAGCGAATTTTACGGCCTTCCCCAAAATAACAATACGTTAGTTGCGTTAGGCACGCCTTTAATAATTTATTTTCCTTAACTCGGGTGCACATTTATGTGACCTAAATCTAAATCTCAACCGAGTCGAGATATGTCAAACAACCACGGGTGCATTGATGTAACGTGGTTCGAGATATGTTTTCGCGACGTTGCAATTCCCTGTAAGAAATAATAATAATAATAATCATGAAAGCGGTAAAAGTTAAAATTTGCACATAAGTTCATATTTGTATAAAATCAGATAATCAAGCCGAATATAACAGTTGAGCGACCATGCTAGAACCACGGAACTCGGGAATGCCTAACACCTTCTCCCGGGTTAACAGAATTCCTTATCCGGATTTCTGGTACGCAAACTGTAATATGGAGTCATTCTTTTCCTCGATTTGGGATTAAAATTGGTGACTTGGGACACCTTAAATCTCCCAAGTGGCGACTCTGAAATAAATAAACCAATCCCGTTTCAATTGTCCTTTAATTGGAAAAAACTCACTTGCACCCTCTCGGGTGCGGAAAAAGGAGGTGTGACAGCTCTGGCGACTCCGCTGGGGATAACACCCAGAACCACTGGTTCAGGGTTAAGAATTCGAGCTTAGAATAATTGTTATTATTTGGCTTTATTTATTATCTGATTATTACATGTTTTGAGCCTAATGTGCTAAATGCTGCTTTTACCGCTTTGATATTATTTGAACTGTATATAAACTGTGCCGAAACCTTTCTCTTCTTACCTCCGGGGATGTGCTTACTGGTTGAGACTCCCTATTCTGTTAGTGTCATACCCTGAATAAAAGAGGCTCGGAAAGTTTCTAAGCCGGCTGGCCTTTTGGTTCCCGGAAAGGAGCTCCTTCCTCAGCTCGAGTTGTCCGCTCGGGTACACTGTCTAGAACACCGACCCAGGTTTTTGAACCTAGTATAACAAAGCCACATGCCGGATCCCTAGTAGGAACGTTTATTTGCATCATGTGCATTTGACTTAGGGGACTCAACATAGGGGTTGGGTCCGTCTAGGACAAGCAACCTGAAAATAATAGACCATCTTTCGGCATCCTATGTGCTACATGTTGTATTTAGTCAAGGGCGAATGGGTCATTTGGTCATTTCCAGTATGGTGTTATTTTAATCAAAGCATGGGAAATATTTGTGGAATCCAAGAAGCCTTGGAATTCCCTATGTCCCCCACGCTTGCTTTTTGGGAAAGCACATGGGGAACATTTGTGGAATCCAAGTAGCCTTGGAATTCCCCTATGTCCCCCACGCTTCATTTTTGAAAAGCACATGGGGAACATTTGCGGAATCCAAGAAGTCTTGAAATTCCCTATGTCCCCCATGCCACATTTTTGAAAATATAATAAATATAAAAAATAAAATATATACGTATATATATAGAAAGAAGCATTGGAAATTCAAAAAAAAAGGATTGTGTATGTTTTCATCATCCACAAATTAGAAAATAGTGGAAAAGATGAGAAAATAACAGTGTAGAGATGTGGCTACTTATTGTTAGAAAAAAAGAAACCAATGTCCGAGTAGTATCGAAACTCTGCCGAAATTTTGAGAAAATAAAAAAAAATGTCTTATTAGTTTGTTATATTAAAAGCAAAGGAAAAATAGAAAAAAAAATCATCATTGTTCTGTCTTGTTTTTTCAAAAATATTGAAAAGAAAATAGTTTGTTTTGCCATTAAATGAAAATGAAAAAGAGTCTGGTTTTTAAAATGTTTTTTTTTATTTTATTTTGCTTGTCTATGAAAATGCCAAAAAAAAATAAAAAAAAATATAAAAAGAGTCGGGCGTTGAACGTGATTTTATTATTTGTTCCAAAATAAATATATATATAATCCAAAAAAAAAATTCAAAAGAAAATTCAAAGTTCAAAAAAATATTTTTTTTAAGCATTTCTTTTATTAAAGGTAAAATTCCAAAAAAAAAACATTTTCTTTTTCTTCAGAATAAGAAAAACAAATGAAAAAAACAAAAAAAAATTATTATCTTCCTTTTGAAATTCTCAAAGTTCGAGTCAAAAGAAAAGGAATTCTTAGAAGTCGTTCTTTCAAAAAAAATAATATATATATATATATATATATATATATATATATATATATATATATATATATATATATATATATAGTTTATTTACTCCCTTCTCGTTGGCCCGAACTACGCGAGTTTGATTCTTGTCATAAATAAGTCGGGTGATGTCCAACCCACCTTTTGCTAAAATAGCCAAAAAACAAATAAATAAAAAATATATGTCAAATTTTAATTTTGTCATAAAGAAGTCAGGTGACGCTGTTTTATCAAGACATAGCCGAATGTTCCCGAAAGGGACGCCGGAAGGCTGACTTTGCATAAACAGCCACCTTTGGGTCATTTTTTAAGATTTGGTCCAGTTGACCCACACAGCCTTAAAAATCTTCGTCCCCGAGACGTTGACAGGCCGTGTTTGCAATATTGAGTTTCCTATTTTTGAAAAACAATAAAAGAGTCATAACTAAGTCAGGAGATGTTGTTTGTCATAAATAGCCGAATGTTCCCGAAAGGGACGCCGGAAGGCTGACTTTGCGTAAACAGCCACCTTTTGGGTCATGTCTAGGAGTTTGGTCCAATTGACTCACACAGCCTTAAAAAGCTTCGTCCCCGAGACGTCGAAAGGCCGTGTTTGCAACACAAGGTTTTTATCGTAATTTGAAAAAAAAAAAACAAAGAGTCAACGGTCAGGTGAATGCCGTTTGGATGTTTAGTCAAAAAAAAAATGAAAAAATAAAATAAGCCGAGCCAGCTTCGGCCGCATCTTGAACCGTTCTTGCCGAAATAGCCTTAGAGTATCTTTCAGTTGTCGAAAGGCTATTTTCGTAAAAGAATGGACAAGTTGGTAAAGTGTCAAAATAATCCTCCCTGGCCTCAAAATTCATGTGAAATTTGGAAGGAGCCACATTTGCAAAAATAACCATTTGGTTGCATTTGTCGAACAGAAAAGGGAGTTAGCCTTTTGTTTTTGAGTTTGTAAATCTTTTGATTAGAATATGCGGGTTGTTTGATTTTCGAGTTTGTAGGTCATCTTCAAACCTTTGAAACCCAGTTTGTTCTAATATGAAAATTGAAAAAAATGTTTATTATTGTTTATCTTTTATTGTCCGAACTACGCAAGGTCTGATTCATGCGGGGTCATGATACGTAGGCAATCTCCATAAGATTCGACCACAACGAAAAGAAAAGCAAAAAAAAAAAAGAAATGAAAAAAAAAGAAATGAAAAAAAGAGAATGAAAAAAAAAGAATGAAAAAGAAAAAGAATGAAAAAGAAAAAGACAAAAAAAAGAAGAAATGAAAAAAGGAAAAAATGAAAAAAAATCGAGAAAAAAGAAGAAAAAAAAAACAAAGAAAAGAAAAGATGTTGTTAATAATGAGGACCGACTGAGTCCATCCTAACCCGTTTTGAGTCTCAAAGAAAGAAGGTAGTTGGTTTGTGGTAAGCCGGACAATGACGCCCAGAATCCTTTGCTCGCTCATCATGATGCACACTTTGCGGGGATCAGGCCTGATAACAGAAGCACTCGAATCCTATTGGGAACTTGTTGACTAAAGTTGATGATATTAAAGCTGGCAATGGTCTGGACAATATTGATGCGAAGCTCAGTGGCTAAGATGCCAATTTTGATAAAGTGGGAGGACGCTTCGTTCCTTGGTCGGCAAGAGAGAAGCTTGTGGTGTCTTATTTTGTTGTCATTTCTGTTGTTCGGATTATTAGGGTTATAAGTCGGATTATTGTCTTGTCCAGTTTGTTTAGGTTTTTTGTTCTGGATTGTTTTGTTTGTTTTATTATTTAAACCATTTCACCGGTAGTCTAATACAAAATCCGGTCTTTTATTATTTCCAGTCATCTTTTGTTTAGTCCTTTGTCATTTTATTCAACACCGATTCTAGTGACATGACTTGCACACACAGTTTGGGCCTAATCTTAAAAGTTAATCAAAAAACCCCGAGAAGTTGATCAAAGCATTTAAAGGAAATAAGGACGGTTTGAGATTATTCAGAGCTCGAGTCATGTGGAACTGGGGCAAGTTAAGCACAAAGAAAACCGTTAAAAGCAAGATTCGCCAAATTGGCATGAGGGTCGGTCATGATAATGAGAGTGTCGCCCAACGGTGCTTTAGAAATGACAAAGGAAAAATAAAACGTTTAACATAATTGTCAAGTCCAGCACCATCAGAAGAGACTACAAGTTTAAATTGTGTTGTTTGCACTTGGCATGTTTTGAAGACTGGAATGACGAAGGCATTTTGTTCTGCTACCCAAACACTTTATCCTTCGTTACCCCTTTTGAGCCTTATTTATTTTCTTTCATACCCCTCGTTCGGAATTAGTAGCAACGAATAGAATACGCAAGCATGGCAGGTAAGAGAAAAGAAAGAAAAGAAAACAACAAAACGGAAAAAGAAGAATAAAAGAAAAAAGAGAGAAAGAAAAGAAAAACGACAAAAGAAAGGAGAAATGAGAAAAGAAAAAGAGAAAAGAAAAATGATAACGAAAAAAAAGAAAGTCAAATGAAAAAGAGGAATTAGGAACTACGTTTGACCTGATTCCTCAAAGAGGATACGTAGGCGCTTCACGGCTCGGTCATAGTTTTGAAAAATGAAAAAAAAATCAATTAAAATATCCCCAAGCAAGAAACTGGGGCAAAAGTTGCGTTTGTTGTAAATAAATCTAATTCCGAAGGTTGTAATTAATAACCCAAAATTAATGCATTTTCTGAGCCTTTAATACCCTTTTTTTCTAGCCCTATCCAAAACCCACATTACGGTCCAAAGAAAGACCTTCTGATCAGTCTTCAAAAGATGTCAAGTCAGACAAATGAGAGTCTTACCGGTGTACATAACACTCTATTCTACAGCAGAAAGGACTCTAATCCCCGGCAGAAAGAGTCATATCGGCGACACTCCAAATCCCCCAGCTGGAGAGAGATATAAAACGAGAGAGTCTTATTGGTGAAAACCTTCACAGGCACCATAAGGCGATGAAAGCTGAGAAAAGAACCAAAAATGAGAGAGACTTGATAGTGAAAACCCTTCGGGCACTACAAGTCGAATAAGATTGAGAATCAGATGGGGAATCGCCAATTGAAGATCTTGAAAGATGATTGACGGTAGAGGATAGGCCACATACGCATGTCATGGCCATTAGAGTCGGTATCTGCGTTTGATAGATTTTTATTTATAGTTTCTTTTGTAAAAGAGTCATCGTTTCCTTTGTCTTGTATTTTGTTTCTCTTATCTTTCTCCTTTCATAGAAAAACCCCCGATAGAGTCTGTCTGGTCAGAACAAGTATGAAATGACTTCAAATATGCCATCAGCTTTTCAAGATGAGATCTGACTAGTACATCCAAATGGTATAGTCAGCAAGGAACAAGCGCGAGGCCAGTGTCAATAAAGATATCCCCAGCAAAAGGGAATTGACAAAAGGATTGACGAGCGTCAAGAGGGATATCCTTGCCAAAACCAAGGTTATAAACCTCAAAGACAAGGCCCGTGAACAAAGCAAGGAGAGCAGTGAGCATGATTTGGCGAAATCCATACTAGACTAAAAGGTCGGGGAAATGCCAGTTTCCAAGCTATGCCACAAAAGAAGAGGGATATCCCCAGCAGGAAGGGATTATCCCCAGCACATAATATCATCCCCAACAAGTCGTGGAGCACAACGCAATGAAGGAGAAAGGGAAAGCAATCCCAATAGGAGTATCACAGCCAACCACCATGTTTTAAACTAACAAATTTTGTTTGATTTGAAACAGGTAAAGGAAATGGCATTGATGCAGAAACGCATGCCACAAGGGATATTATCAAACTGGGGCAGAAAATTTTCCTTCCATTTAGAAAATTTTCTGGAAGTCAGGTACCCCCAGCTGATAACATTTTACCCCCCAACAGGTAAGTAAATAATTCCCCAACAGTGTTATCCCTAGCAGTTGCGAGGAGTCCAACACAAGGTTGGAAAGTCGGTATCCTCAGCGGTTCCTGTCGGGGAAAGGCAAAACGACTCTCAAGGGAGGTAGTCTTCGAAGGAAGAAGCTATGCAAAAAAAAAGAGAATAAAAAAAAAAGAATAAAATGATAATAATGAAAAAACGAAAAAAGGGTAAAAAGTCATCCCCATCTAAATAATCCCCAACAGTTTCGAGGAAGACAACACAGGTAAGTAAATAATTCAAAAAAAAAAGAAAGCGAAGGTTTCATTAATAGGAGACGCACTTCCTAGTTTGAAATCATTAGAGTTCTACCCGTAGGAGATGCATTTCCTCCTAAGGTTGTTTTAGTTTTACCCATAGGAGACACATTTCCTCCTAGGTTTGTTTTAGTTTCACCCATAGGAGACGCATTTCCTCCTAGGTTTGTTTCAGTTTCACCCATAGGAGACGTATTTTCTCCTAAGATAGAGACCTAGTCTGACGAACCTTCTCCTAGGATCAAAATCTTAGTCTGATGAATCTTTCTCCTAAGATAACCAAAAAACAAAAAATGACCTAGTCTGATGAACCTTCTCCTAGGATCAAAATCTTAGTCTGACGAATTTTTCTCCTAAGATAGAGACCTAGTCTGACGAACCTTCTCCTAGGATCAAAATCTTAGTCTGATGAATCTTTCTCCTAAGATAACCAAAAAACAAAAAATGACCTAGTCTGATGAACCTTCTCCTAGGATCAAAATCTTAGTCTGACGAATTTTTCTCCTAAGATAGAGACCTAGTCTGACGAACCTTCTCCTAGGATCAAAATCTTAGTCTGATGAATCTTTCTCCTAAGATAACCAAAAAACAAAAAATGACCTAGTCTGATGAACCTTCTCCTAGGATCAAAATCTTAGTCTGACGAATTTTTCTCCTAAGATAGAGACCTAGTCTGACGAACCTTCTCCTAGGATCAAAATCTTAGTCTGATGAATCTTTCTCCTAAGATAACCAAAAACAAAAATGACCTAGTCTGATGAACCTTCTCCTAGGATCAAAATCTTAGTCCGATGAATGTTTCTCCTAAGATAGAGACCTAGTCTGACGAACCTTCTCCTAGGATCAAAATCTTAGTCTGATGAATCTTTCTCCTAAGATAACCAAAAATAAAAAAAAATGACCTAGTCTGATGAACCTTCTCCTAGGATCAAAATCTTAGTCTGACGAATTTTTCTCCTAAGATAGAGACCTAGTCTGACGAACCTTCTCCTAGGATCAAAATCTTAGTCTGATGAATCTTTCTCCTAAGATACAAAAAAAAAACAAGACCTAGTCCGATGAACCTTCTCCTAGGATCAAAATCTTAGTCCAATGAATTTTTCTCCTAAGATAAAGACCTAGTCCGATGAACCTTCTCCTAGGATCAAAATCTTAGTCCGATGAATTTTTCTCCTAAGATAGAGACCTAGTCCGATGAACCTTCTCCTAGGATCAAAATCTTAGTCCGATGAATTTTTCTCCTAAGATAGAGACCTAGTCTGACGAACCTTCTCCTAGGATCAAAATCTTAGTCTGATGAATCTTTCTCCTAAGATACAAAAAAAAAAACAAGACCTAGTCCGATGAACCTTCTCCTAGGATCAAAATCTTAGTCCGATGAATTTTTCTCCTAAGGTAGAGACCTAGTCTGACGAACCTTCTCCTAGGATCCAAATCTTAGTCTGATGAATCTTTCTCCTAAGATGCTAAAAAAAACGTTTGAAAAAAAGAGTCATTTTCCTAAACCCAGGCGCCACCTGTATAACGAGAGGAATACATTTCAGTCTTTTTCATTTCAAGTGTTGAAGCCAGGCGCCCACCTGTATAACGAGAGGAATACATTTCAGTATTTGCATTTCATGTTCCAGGCGCCCACCTGTATAACGAGAGGAATACATTTCAGTCTTTACATTTCAAGCATCGAAGTTAGGCACCCACCTGTATAACAAGGGAATACATTTCAGGTTATATTTTATTTTAGGAGACTCACTTCCTAAATTGAGATTTTACCCGTAGGAGATGCACATCCTAGTCTAGTCTTTAGTTCACTCTCAGCACTGCATCAGCAGTATCAGTGGGTTACAATTTTGCTAACGACTCACAAACCTCCCTAGTGCAAACTGGGTTAGGAAATTTCATTTGTGTTGTTTGTTTTGGTTGTCAGGAGCCTGCCTGTAGAGCGGAGGTTGTTATATGTCAAAGATTGAAGAAGTTAGGGGTCCGCCTGTAGAACAGCGGGATCGTTCAAAGTCAAGCCGTAACCCATTGGAAGGCAGAAGGCTACAACAAAAATCCCCAGCACTCAATCCAAGATAGAAGCAACAAGAAGCTCGCCCCAAGAATGCGAGTCAACAGTCTGAGAGGGTCAACAAAAGCTAGTCACAAAAAAAAAAAAAGAAAAATGAATGAATCCAAAGCACGGAAGTGGAGAACAGATGTGATCTGCTCAAGAACTAGCGCCTATAACTAGCAAGTATCAAAGTTCAAATCCAAAGTCTGTATGAAGCACCATTCAAAACTCAAGATCAAGTTTCAGAAGACTTAGAGATAAGAATCCTTGTAACTAGTAGCTGATAGGTTTAGTTAGTCTTTTTCAGTTATCATTTTTGATGTAATGACAGGACCACGGACCGGAACCTCAACGGAACGGAACCTCGATCGGCTCTTCACCTCGGTACACTCTACCATCTCTCATTCCCGAACTACACGTGGCCTGATTCCTGTATAACCAAGGATATGTAGGCAGCTCAGATACCAGGGCTCGGTCACATTCCCTCCCTTTCCTTAGTATAGTCCCTCCAAATAATGGTCGGGTCAAAAACATGTCTAGTCGTTCTTTATCGGAAAACTCTTCGTGTTTCCAGTCAAAGAGGGGCAGCTGTAGACACCGGATTTTTGACCCTCCCGAGAATTTTCACATTTTTAGCATAAATATGTAATTTAGGTCTAATATAGCTATTTTGACTATTTTTGCTTTATTTCGTTGCAAAAAGAAAAATTACAAAAAATATATATAAAAATTTTTAGTTTATGTATTTCTCATAAACTTGAAAAATACAAAAAATAGTACCTTATTTTGTACTTTACATAATTTCGAAAATTACCAAAAAAAATATAGTTCTATTAATGTTTTATAGTCATTTTAAATTTTGAAATATACAAAAAATGTTACTTTATATTTTGTCTTTATTAAAAAAAATAAAAATTACAAAAATAGTTTTATTAATATTTTGTAGCTATTTTAATCTCGAAAAATATTAAGAAAATAATAATATAGTTTTGTTTTAAATAATTAGTCTTATTTTAGTAGCTATTTTGCTTACATAATCAGTTGAGCAACGTCGTGTTCCTATTTCTCGGGTCCGGGCAAAAGAATAATATTCGGGTTCAAACTACCCGGTTTTAGGCCTAATTTTCGGACCTAGCCTATGATAATCCGAGTCCACCACACATGAGGGGACACGCGTGGGGAACACGGACGGAATCCCATATACGGGGAACCCCACGACGCGTGGGGGACACAAGTCTCGAACCCCACCACGCGTGGGGCTCATTGTCTTGGCAAAGACTGTACAAAATACACGGACAAACAAGCCAAGGGGGTCAGAGGTTGAGGACTTTTAAAAAATTTGAAAGGAGAGCACTGTTGATCTTCTTCAAAGAGAAGAACCAACAGAAAACCCTACGGACTTTGAAAATTTGGACAGATTTTGAAAAAACGGAGGCACTGTTCATCCTTCTTCTTCAAAAAGAAGAAGAAGGGAAACCCTAGCGGGGACTGTCCAAAAACCACCCTAGCACCCCCCCAGCAACTGACCAAAAAACCACCAGCTCGCCTCCATCTACACCACCCAAACCGTCCGCAACTCCCCAGCTCCGCCATCGTCAACCTATCAGCCCGTCACCCTCACCTTCCCCGACGCTGGAAAAAGACCTTAAAAACCCACCAGCTCCTCCCATCGTCAACCCGTCACTGCCCATCGTCGTCACTACCCAGCCTACCAGTCCAACTCAACCACCCACCATCGTCTCACATAACCACCAAACAAACCCAAACCAGTCGACCCTACTGTCCAAACGCCATAACCAACGTCCGTCGACCACCAGCTTCCCCCCCTCATTGTCACTGTTCCCCAGCCTACGTCCGAACACCACCACAAATGATGCCCAGCTCCTGCTGCGTCGTCACTGTACAAACGATCCCTTCTGCTCCATCTTCTCGTATTAGTCGGACGCGTGAAAAAATACAACAGCAACCCAACAATCTCTGGTCGTTGACAGTTTTTGGGTCCGAGCTTTCTATTTCCATCGAGGTCGTCTTTGGTTCGTCGAGGTCCGCTACGTCGAGGTGTTTGTCCGAGGTTTCGTCATTGTTCCTCGTTTAGTGAGGTCAGGTTCGCGTTCCGTCGGGGCGCTGTTGGTCGTTCTAGGTTTGTCGAGGTTCGAAGGTTAGTGTTTTTCGTCCTTTGTTTCATTCCGTTCGTTTCGCATATTATGGTTCAAGGTGAATGTCAACAATGCAATTTTTTGTCGTTTTTATTAAAAAAAATGTTTATCTTATGGTTAGTTACTGCATGTGTTTAAAGTAAATGTGAGAACATATCGTGAGCTTAAGTTTTTTACGAGAATGTCTACTTCCATGCATATACTTGTGTTTATTAAGGGAACAATTTGACATCCTGTGAATTGTTGCGAACATATGTACTCGCGTATATTATGTACTCTCATTGTAATAGGTATGTGAACACCCGAATGAAAAATCATGACTACTAGCGTTTAAGCCTTATTCCTCGATCTTTAGTAATAGAAGTCGGATTTAATAACAATAACAATACGTTAGCAAAGTTGGGATTAATAGGAGCCTTATTAAAATACTTAGAATTCGGGACAAGCCGTTTAGCGAAATTCCACGGCCTTACCTAAAAATAATAATACGCTAGTCGCTTTAGGCGCGCCTTTAATAATTTAATTTTCTTAAGCTCGGGTACACATTTATGTGACCCAAATCCAAGTCTCAATGAAATCGAAATGTGTCTCTAATCACGGGTACATTGATTATGACGTGGTCTGAGATGCATTTCCATGACGTTGTAAATCCTTTTAATAATGAATGAGACGAGCCTCGACAAACAAAAAATGCACAACTTGCGGGGCCCTCTAAATATGTATATATTAAAACACTTAGAATTCGGGACATGCCGTTTAGCGAATTTTACAGCCTTCCCCAAAATAACAATACGTTAGTTGCGTTAGGCACGCCTTTAATAATTTATTTTCCTTAACTCGGGTGCACATTTATGTGACCTAAATCTAAATCTCAACCGAGTCGAGATATGTCAAACAACCACGGGTGCATTGATGTAACGTGGTTCGAGATATGTTTTCGCGACGTTGCAATTCCCTGTAAGAAATAATAATAATAATAATTATGAAAGCGGTAAAAAGTTAAAATTTGCACATAAGTTCATATTTGTATAAAATCAGATAATCAAGCCGAATATAACAGTTGAGCGACCGTGCTAGAACCACGGAACTCGGGAATGCCTAACACCTTCTCCCGGGTTAACAGAATTCCTTATCCGGATTTCTGGTACGCAGACTGTAATATGGAGTCATTCTTTTCCTCGATTCGGGATTAAAATTGGTGACTTGGGACACCTTAAATCTCCCAAGTGGCGACTCTGAAATAAATAAACCAATCCCGTTTCGATTGTCCTTTAATTGGAAAAAACTCCCTTGCACCCTCTCAGGTGCGGAAAAAGGAGGTGTGACACCCTCGACCTGATAATGTTGGCCGAGCTACCCGAATCTACAAGTACACATTTATTTTGAAATGTATTTACAAGGAAAGAGATTACCAGTGCATTTTTGTGAGGCCGAGACAAGGTCACGATATCCTCGTCGCTGAATGTGAGATCATCCTCGGGTATGTAACCCCAATTTTTCTTTTCTCTGGTGATGGATATTTTTGTTCTTCTGATCATGGGTTATTGTGGGGCATCGATGCCTCCTAAGATCATGTGGATGACATGTTATGGCTCATTTGTTTCGTTCTTCTTGGTCGCCTCTCTTTCCCGGAACTGATTTTTGGCCCGGTCGCTGAGGAATTCTTGAAGGTGACCTTTGCTGAATAGTTGGGTTACTTCTTCCCGGAGCTGGTGGAAATCCTCGGTCCTGTAGCCATGCGTGTTGTGAAATTCACACACTAAGTTATGGTTCCTTTGTGAAGGATCTGATATTATAGGCATCGGCCATCTGATGTCTCTGATTTTACTGATGGCGAATACAATATCTGAAATATCGACGTTGAAGTTGTATTCTGACAAGCGGGGTGCCTCCGTCGGCCCTACATGTCTGTCGAACCTGGATCGGCTGACGAGTCCCCGAGGGTTCTGCTCTCGGTCCATTCTTCGATCATTCTGGGGTATGGTATGCCTTAGGGCATTTCTCCTGTCTTCGGTATATGGCTTGTACCTTTCTTTGTTTGGCTTTGGCTCCTTTGCCAGAAGCCTGCTTGGGTATACCGAGCCTGAGAGGGCTCCTAATTGGTCATCCTCGAACCTAATTTTTGACTAATATCGGTTGTGAACATCCGACCAAGTCACGTCAGTATTAGGCGCCTATCTGGATTGTGATTTGGAGGTTCGTAGTTGAATTAGGCTTGAAATGGCAATTTTAAAAACCTATCCACTTGTGCCGTTGAAAAATGATACTGCCGCCGAGGATGCACTCCGAGAATAGATTAGACTCTTGGCTTTTATTATATATATATATTTTTTGCTTCTTTATTTCTATGTAAGGACCCCTCGTGAGCTTTTGTAATCATGGTTTATTAATACAAGGATATTTCTTCAGTTTATCTCTGATTTATGTTGGATTCCCTCTTTAGTTGCATTTGTGATAAATCTGAGCATGCGACTCTACCAGTTGGCCCGAATATTGGTTTAGGGCGTAGGTATTCCCTTGGTTCTTGATCGGCCAATATGATTTTCCCTGAAACACTTCGTCATCTCTCGTACCAAGCCCAGATTAATCTGGTACAAACTTAGGCTACTGAAACCAGTGACTTTGAATCGAGTGAGAATGAGGCCTCAATTTTTAGAACAAACTTAGCTCTATTCAGATCCCGTTGGTAGTTCTCGAGGGAGAGTTTGCTCGAATGCCTGGGAATAAAGATAGCCCCAGGACTTTCACAGACAGTCTCTCAGCCAGATTTAGCCTAAGGTCGGATGTGCCAAAAAACTTGATTTGAACTTAGCATGAAGGTAGCCCTAGGGCTTCATCAGTAATCCCTAAGTGTGAACTGGCTCGAGCCCAGGTAGGTCGAGGGTCAAGGGGTCGGATGGATGACCGAATTTGCAATAGCAGAAATCCTCAAGGCAGGACATTACCTCGAGGTTGGGCTTATCTCGAAACTCATAGTGGTATTAACGGCTCCTCATAAGCCTTTTTTTTATGGAGGTCCTCGAGATCAGGTACCATCTCGAGGCTTATAATGATATTGATGGCCCCTTAGAGCCTTTCTTCTTTTTTAACGGAGGCCCTCGAGATCGGGTACCATCTCGAGGCCAAGTGCGTATGAGTAGGTTTTTAGAGCTTGTCTTCTTTTGGACAGAGGCCCTCAAGATCGGGTACCATCTCGAGGTTTGTAATGATATTAATGACTCCTTGAATTATATCTTCTTCTTGGTTAAGGTCCTCGAGATCGGGTACCATCTCGAGGCTCATAATGATATTAATGGCTTCTTGGAGCCAATCTTATTTTTGATAGAGGTGATCGAGATCGGGTACCATCTCGAGGTTTGTAATGATACGGGGGTCTCTAACCCCAAAATGTCATATGACGGCATCAAGTGTATGACATGATTATGAAATGATCGAGGCGATCCTGCCGGCACATCTTCCCAAAGAGATAAAGGCTTTAGCCAGTATTTTTAACTGGGCTTTAAGGCAGACATATAGTCACCACTTTCTCCATATGTATGGTTTTCTTTGCCCTTTTGAAGTTTCCGCTATTCTGAGTAGTTATCCTCTTTTGTAGAGTTTTCCTTGTCACACCTCCTTTTTCCTACCCCCGGAAAGGAGTATAAGGGAGTTTTTTCCAACTTAAAGTGACATCGAAATGGGATTATTTTTTATTAAAATTCAGAGTCGCCACTTGGGATAATTTATGGTATCCCAAGTCACCGGTTTAGAATCCCGAATCGAGGAAATTGACTCTTAATTACGGTCTGCGAACACAGAAATTCGGGTAAGGAATTTTGTTAACCCGGGAGAAGGTGTTAGGCACTCCCGAGTTCCATGGTTTTAACACGGTCGCTTTGATCATACTTGGCTTAATCAAATTGTCTAATTACTTATTTTAGAACCTATGTGTATTTGCCTCCTTTTAATTAAAATTATCTTGAAACTGGTCACGCGCATGTGTACCTATTTGTTTGGAGCATCAAAAATCATGTCACGTGAATGTGTCCACAATTAATAACGCTTTATTAATGTTGAGAAAATTGGGCCAAAGTTACGCGAACGCATATTCCGATTTTGTTTTTAGAATCGTAATTATGTCACGCAAACGTGTACACAACCACGATAGTATATTAAATGGGCCTAAAGCAAACTACGAACATTTGTTATTTGTTATATCAAAATTGTGAAATTAGTACGAGGGCCATGGAAATTCAACTAATGGCCCACCTCGATTTCTAAAGAGTTAAAATTAATTAAGCGAGGGCCATGCATCTTTTGAGATTTTGTTTGGCACACACCTCAATTTATTCTAACCAAAAGGTTCCTAAACTTATTTTCGAGGGCCATAAACTATGTCTTATCTAGTATAGCTCACCTCCCAATTATTTAAAACGGTCTAACTTAAATAAAGAAGAAGCCCAAAAGAACTCGAAAGACATGATATGTTAAAACTAAAGCTTAAAACGAAATAAATAAACAATGGTCTGTTTCCCTTTGAATCTAAGCCCATGATGTAACGCAATTGCAGAATTCACGAATTGAAATAATTTGGGCCAAACTCGATAACATGCCCAATTTATACACACTGGGGCGGAAAAATGGAGATTCAGGATTAAGGCCTAATGCCTTATTCCCATTCCAGACCAGTTCTTTTGCATTCAGGCCCAGTAGAGCCCAAATTGAAACACAGTAGCATCAGCAGGAAATGAGGCGCAAGCTCGAATCCATAGATCAACGTGGGAAAATAACCTTTAGCACTTCCTTTTCCAATTATCAAACAAATGGACAAAACTATGGGTCATGACTATTGAAGCACTAACTAAAAATGCACGTTACTGTTTTATCTTTCAAAAGACAAACTAACTTCCCCAATTATTGAATACCCCCTAAGGCTAGTCCCAACAGTTAGAGCAAAGAACACTTGGGACTGATTTGGCCATTGTAAAGCCATAATCCCAAAAATGGCTCCATTGAGCTTAACATTACAAACAGAACACAAAACACGCATGAAAGGGCCAGATAAAACAACACTTGACTGAATTTCACAACCTGTAGCTATCAATTATTACTCCCCTAAAATTTTTTGCTCAATGGCCTATATGCTTGACTCATCACAATCGACTTGAGATTAACACTTGATTTGTTAAACAAATCATGTGATATGGAAACAATAACACTAAGCTAAAGAGCCAAGACATGTTGAGGCCATTTCATTCATTCTGAAAATCAAAACTTCATACATGGCTTTAGATTCAGAAAATGTGTACCTGGAAAGCAAAATAAGAGAAAAAGATGGGGATCAGCAGCAGAATAGTATCAGTAGATAAACAGCAACACCAGCTCGAACCCCAGGAATGATGTATACCAAACTTCAAGTAAAATGTTGAACAGCCAACAAACCCGCTAAAAACTTTAAACCAAAAGCTTTTGATAACTGAATTCAATCCATTTTTATTCAATAGCTTGAAGGAATTTCAGAGGTTGAGAGGAAACCAAAATTGCTAAAAAGCAAACCAATAAAACAGTAAAGAAGAACTCTCAGCCGTTGGCATTTTCAGTTCTTTTTCTCTCTTCATCCCCCTCCTCTACAGAATGAAAAATGAACTTATATAGACCTGCCTAGGGCAACTCTAAGGCAACCAACCAATTCCTCATTTACCCTCCTTACCTTGAGTGTTTTTTACCCTTTTAACCCTCTTTCAAAAATATCTCCCATCCCAGCTCTTATGTCATTCTGTAGAAGCTTCTATTCTAACAGAGTTTTATTCCCTCACATCCCAAAATTCCTAAATTGACCTCTAACCAACTAAATATTACAGTCTCTGCCCTTTCCTTTGAGACCCCTTTAAGTTTCAAACCTGACAATTAACCTCTCTACTGATTCAAGAAGAGTGACAAACAGGACTAAACGAACACAAAAGGCATTGCACATATCAAAATGAAATTCTCGGAAGACCTCAAAAAAGAACTTGAACAATTTCAAAGTTGTAAAGAAGAAACAAATTTTGCCCTGAATCAAACATGATCATGAACTTCACAAGAACACTAAGCCAATTAAACATTGTCCATATTCAACTAGAAAAGGAAATCAGCAAACTTATTTAACTAACACATGACTTAACGATTTTAGACCTAAATTAACTAAAACGACTAATGATCTATTAATCAATTATGAACTTAAACAGGGAAGAAGAATAGAAAAAGGAACACGAACAAAAGTACAAAAATACCTGAGGGTAGAATCAAAAACAAAACTCACTAAAGAAGCCAACGACCAAGATTACTTCGAATTAAACGGAAACTGAGGATAATCAATTGCTTTTTGACAAGAACATCCCATTAGCCTTTGTTCCCGGCTAATTCGAAACTTGAAACTTCCCAGGAAGCTAAGCGTGGATTCATGACTTGGGGGACGACATCAAGGTTTTCCTTAGAGTTTAGCCGTTAAATCGACATGAGGGAAGGCTAAGGGTGCAGGGACTTGAGTTTTTGAGCGATTTGGGACAGATTAAGTTTTTTTTGGTTTGGTTTTCGATTGAAGATTCAAGATGCACCAGTGGGATTCGAAGGAACTAGGTTAGGGATTCTGGAAGAGGACGGGAAGAGGGTCTTGGTGTGTTAATTTGGGGCCAATTGGATGAGTTAGGGTTTTGGTCGTTCTCTTTTATTCAAGATTCGAGAGGTTGGGCTGGAATTCGAGGGAGGGGGTTTGGAGATCTGGAAAGAGGAGAAGGAGAGGAATCTATGGTGTAAAAATGGGGCCGATTGGAGCAACGCCGCCAGCGGAGGCGATTTCCGGTAGGCGACTCACGGCGGATATGGTGAGGGGTTCTCTGAGGGTGTGTGGAGACAATGAGAGGGGGTAGGGGGTGCGTTCAGACAGTTTTATACCTGAATACCCCAGCTTCCCCATCATTGGATCTGGAAAACCTCGACGACCAGGATTCGTTTTAAAAGAAACGGCGTCGTTTGGTCGTCCAAGGAGACTAGGTCGGGTAAGGAACGGTTTTTGGGCTGGGAATCCGATCTCAAAAAGGGGGAAGGTTTGGGATGGGGTATTTTAAATAACATTTGGTCCAAACTGACTTCTTATTCCTTTGTTTTCTTTTCTTTTTACTTCTTTTTTTCTAATTTCTTTCAAATTAAAAATAAAAATAATCCTAAATTAATTCCTAATCAAATTATGCTATCCAATTACATTAAATAACTCTAAATAACAATTACCACAAATAATTAAAACCAAATTAAGGAAAAACTATCAAAATTCAAAATTAAAATTAAAATTAAAAAGTGCAAAATAAATTATTTTTTTGTGATTTTTCCATTTTTATAAAACAACTAATTTGTTAATTAATCCTAAAATGCAAAGTTAAATCCTAAATGCAAATGCAACATATTTTTGTATTTTTTTTCATAATTTAAACAAAGTAAACATGCGCAGACAAATGCAAAAAATGCTACAAAAATATACGAAACTGCAAATAATGGGAAAATTATTCTGTTTTGAATTTGTGGGAATAATTCATATAGGGCAAAAATCACGTGCTCACACTCCTTTCCTGCGTTAGGTCCTCTATCATTTTAGTTTTGACGCTCTTGCTCAAATTCCCGCTCCAATTCTCTAGTTTTACCACAGTCATGACTGCTACATCTGGGTCCACTCGGTAAGGAAAAGGGAGTTCTGCCTCTAGTTCCTGCCTAGTTGGCGATGTGCTATCGGTGCCAGGCGAGTCATCCTCTGGGAATTTTTTTTCGAGGAGGGATCTTCTGTTAGAAAAGTCTCCCATTGTTCAAGGTCATTGGGAATCTACCTCAAAGTTTATTTCTTTAATAGGAGAAGAGCACCTTGAGTCGGCGAGGATGGATTGTGGATGGGGGAAAAGGTAGTATTGTAGGTACCTTCCCCGGAAGAGAGCATCGTGGACCATGCCGAGGGGTTTTTGAACGTGTATACGTACCCTTTCACGCTGGCCCCCTTGATAGGGTTTTGCTCAACTTCTGTCAAAAATACCAGGTTACCTTGGCGCAGATTCACCTTTCATTTTGGGAGATAGTATTGATGATGAGGCTCTTTGCAGAGAAAGTAGGGCTTGAATTCACTCTTAGTCATCTTATCAGGGTATACCGGCCTTTTCACCATCGAGGATTGCTAACCCTATGATGCCGATCCACCACGACTTTCGTTATTGATGATAAAGAAAACGGAGATCGGGGGTGGATGAGCCGATTCATCTGAGTACGGACTATCGATATTATCCCCGTGGAGTTTCTGCCATTTCCTTAGGAATGGAATTTTACACGTAAGCGGTACACTCGTGCCTTTGTAGTTTTTTTATTATGGCGAAGTTGGGGTCCGTAAATGTGCCTTCCTTTCCCTTTTTGTAGCAATTTCATGGATGTCATGCGAGGTCCCTAGCTTGCCGGATTGAGCTCGGAAGTTGGCGACCCACTCGACTTATAATGAGCATAAGTGGAGATCTTTGTCTAGGGGTAGATGGGAGGACAAACACCACGATACGTGCTATATAATTTGTTCCCCCTTCCCCTCCCCCTTTTTTTTGAAGGGCACTCTCTCTTTCTGCGTTAACTTTGTCATCGTAGGCATTGGGGAGTTCTTTGAAGCGAGATCATGCCCTCTAGGAGAGGGAGGAGGATCACCGGCTTTAGGACCGAAGGATAATAATAATAACAATAAGCAAAAAAGGTATTTGCAGAACGACAGTGATCATAGCAAGACGAGTCTGGTCCGGAGGCTCAAAGAGGGCATATCAGCCGAACCTGCAGCACCCGAGTTCTCTGGCTTTAGGAAAACTGTCCCTCCTTCGCTGCCATCTCCATTAACTGTTGAAGGTACTTCGAGGAATGAGGGATCCCTGCCGCTGACTTCTTCTCCCGTCAAAGGTACTTCAAGGGACGTTCGAAGCTAGGGGCCACATATGTCGGATGACCGTATACCAATCGGGAGTGGTTCTATTGGGGTTGACAAAGCTGGGCTAGCAAATGAGCGTTCGACTATCGAGGGAGCTCAGCGGTTCTACTCCGCGGTGAGATTTAGCTGATCGCATTGGGTTTATAGTTTTTGCAATTTTCGCCTCTCTTATCATATTTCTCTTACACAGGCTTTTAACAAGCTCAAATCTGAGCTGCTTCACCGTGAGGTCAGGCTGCTAAAATCCGTAGATAGGGAGAAAACCCTCAGGCTTCTTTGCAATGAAAAGGAAGACGAGTTGGCACACTTGCGGTATGAGGAGGGTCGTAGTTTAAATTACGAAAGCTACCTCGAGGAGTAGGTAACTTCTATTTCAAGAGAGTGCACGTTTCTTCTTCTATTTTCTGAGGCTAACGTTTCGTTTACTTCAGTTGCAGAAAAAGACAAAAGACCTGGAATGCCTTAGGAACGAAGTTGGTCGAGCCAAGCGCAAGCGTGATGAGCTAAGGGCTCGGGTGGACACCCAGATATCGGCTAATAAAGATGCTTTGGCCAAGGCTTCTTCCCTCAAAGTGCAACTTCACAACGCTCACGAGAACATCTTGGTTCAAATAGACATGATTTCAAGACTCGAGTCTAAGCTTCTGAAGATGAAGGACGAAGTTGTGGATGCCCGGGCTGAAGCCAAAATAATCCAAGCAAAGGCTGATAAGAAGGTGGCTACCTATTTGAAGGATGCTTCTGATGCTCGTGCTGAGCTAAGGGGGGATCTCGACCAGGAGATTAGGAATAAAGAGTATGCGAGGTGCAAATCTCGGAGGGAAACCCTCGAGGAAATTCATGCTATGAGCTTCGATCTCTCGGAAGAGATAAAGCAGGCAAAGGCGGAAGATTATGATGCTAAATTCCTTTTGTCTAATGCTGAAGATGACGAGAAAGAAGCTGACGGACCATAGTCCCCGAGGGGGACGTAGATTAGATCCGGCCTTTCCTTTCTTGCTTTGTGTAGAGTGCTTTCAAAGAACTTTGTAAATGAAACATGTATTCCCTCGGATATATGTATAAAAAGGAAGCCTTGCGATTTTATTTTTGATGCATTTCCCTTTGCCTTGATTTTATCTAGATGAATTGATCTTCGAGTTAAAAAGGAATCCCTAGATTCATGGTATGTCCCTGGGCTTATTGGGCCAGTTCGTACGCTCTTGCGCGCTTGGTCAGTACGACCTTTTAGTATAAATCGGTGTTTGAGATTTTATGTTTTTGCTCTTAGGAATATTTAATTAACTATTTCGGGTTCAGTTTTTGAGTCGGGTTTCGACTCGAACTCATTTGACCCTTATATTTTTGAATTAAAGCTGGCCCTTACGCTCTTATGCGTTGGGTCGGTACGACCTCTTGTATGGGCTGACAACAGTGGCTCTTAAGCATGGGGTCGGTACGACCTCTTATATGGGCTGGTGACAGTGGCTCTTACGCATGGGTTGGTACAACCTCTTATATGGGCTGGCGATAGTGGCTCTTACGCATAGGTCAGTACGACCTCTTATATGGGCTGGCAACAGTGGCTTTTACGCATGGGTTGGTAGGACCTCTTATATAGCCTGGCGATAGTGGCTCTTACGCATGGGTCGGTATGACCTCTTATATGGGCTTAATTTTTCCCTCGTTAAGGACTTTTTGAAATTGTGTTTGCCTTATTCTTCGACAGTTTGATAGAAACCTCAATTGTGAGTCGTTGTATGGCGATGATCGAGCATCCCGAGAGGTTTGGCTCGGTGGTTGAGTATCTCGAAGCCTATAGTTTGGAGCAGACATGATCGAAGCTCTTTTGCCTATGTCGAGGGTAGCCCATTTAACCGGTTCTTTTCGAAGTATTTTTGAAGTAATTAAAGGCCTATGATTTTATAGCGATGGTCGGGCATCCCTAAGTCACATTAGTTTGGCTGGTACAGCCTTGTGACTGTAGTCATTTGTGTTTGGCCAGAGCCTTTCAGTCCCTGAGTGAAGTAGTTTTGGTGTCTATGTCGAGGGTATGCCTTTTTAGGGGTCTTACAAGTTCGATATATAGCCTTAGCTTTGAGATCGGGATTATGTCTTTCGTAAGGTCTTATAAGTTTTACATGCCTTTGAGGTCTTACAGTTTTGGTTTCTTGGTACAAGTATGGTTCATGCCTTACTTTAGGTCTTACAGATATTGATATTATCTTATATAGGTCTTACGAGACTGAGGTTGCCCGCATGTGGTCTTATGGCCTCGAGTTTTGATAAGTCGATGGGGGTGGCGATTGGCGGCAATCTACGAGTCATCGAGGGTCTCTTGGCTCTGTAACCATTACTTGTAAGCTTGGTATTGCCTCATTGAGGGCTTACGATTTCGGGGTTTCTGGCCCGGAGGTCATGCGGCCTTGAGTTTTCGACGCCAGTCCCCGAGTGTTCGGGACGTTTTTGGCTCTAGAGCTATTTTATGATCTTGATGTTTCCTCATTGAGGGCTTAAGAGTTTGAAGCTCCAACCCGGGGTTCGCATTGTTTTGAGTTGTTGACGTCAGTCCCCGAGTGTTTGGGACATTTTTGATAAAGGAGCCATTTTTTGCAAAAATACCGAGCTTCTTTGAAGCGTGAAATGCTTTGGAAAGTATTATTTGATTACTTGGTACAAGTATATATGTTTTTGCTACTAAGGGCTCGGTTATTCTATACGGACATGGTTCGTTCGACCGTTTGGCCTGGTACATTATATTCCTGTCGGGACCCCATTTAGCGCATCTTGGCTTCTTTGAGTAGGTGACCTTTTGTGGGATGCCCCCCAGTATTCGAGGTTGATTGCAAAAGAAGCCTTGAATACTTGATGAGTCTTCCTTAGGTAACATATAGATGTTGCCTCATTAAAAACCTTGTCGGTAAAACCCTTCTTGGGACAAAAATCTGGTCGAAGGAAAAGACTGCAACGCACGCTTTTGGAACCTAAGGCTTTCGAGTTGGAAAGCGCTTTGGCCGTTTCAATCAGATATATGCATTCAGGTTAGTATAAAATGTAACTGAAAAAGGGAGATGGCCATACCTTAGTGCTGACGGCGCTTCGGATCTCGATGTGATTCAATCGTTTATTATGGTACGACCCTTCATTTTGTTCAGTCGGGCGTAGCCGAGAATGTAGCTTGTTGTCGATATTTTATTGTTTGCTTACCCTTTGGCTCCTTTGAATGTGGAGGTACTGGTGTTGGCATCACATCGTGAACCGCGAACATTTCTCTTGTCGCATGCTATTCTCCGTAGACAGTTTTTATCCCATCCTTTGTTAGGAATTTCATTATTTGATGGAGGGTGGATGGTACTGCTCTCATCAGTGTATCCATGGCCTTTCGAGCAAGGCATTGTATCTCATGTCTCCTTCGATATTATAGAATTTTGCATTTTGGGTTGTGCCGGCCACATTGATTGGGAGGGTGATTTTCCCTTTTGTTGTTTCGCTCGCCATGTTGAATCCGTTGAGGACTCGAGAGGCGGGCACGATTTGGTCAAGCAGTCCAAGTTGCTCTACCAACCTCGACCTGATAATGTTGGCCAAGCTACCCGGATCCACAAGTACACGTTTAATTTGAAATATATTTACAAGGAAAGAGATTACCAGTGCGTCGTTGTGAGGCTGAGACAAGGTGATATCCTCATCGATGAATGTGAGAGTATCCTCAGGTATGTAACCCCGAGTTCGCTTTTCCCTGGTGATGTATATTTTTATTCTTTTGATCATGGGTTCTTGTGGGGCATCGATGCTTCCCAAGATCATGTAGATGACATGTTGTGGCTCATTTGTTTCGTTCTTCTCGGTCGCCTCTCTTTCCCGGAACTGATTTTTGGCCCTGTCGCTGAGGAATTTTCGGAGGTGACCTTTGCTGAGTAGTCGGGCTACTTCTTCCCAGAGCTGGTGGCAATCCTCGGTCCTGTATCCGTGCGTGTTGTGAAATTCACACGCTAAGTTATGGTTCCTTTGTGAAGGATCTGATTGTAGAGGCCTTGGCCACCTAGTGTCACTGCTTTTACTTATGGCGAACACGATATCTGAAATATCGATGTTGAAGTTGTATTTCGACAAGCGGGGTGCCTCCGTCGGCCCTGCATGTCTATCGAACCTGGCTCTGCTGACGAGTCCCCGAGGGTTCTTCCATCATTCTGTTCTTCGATCATTATGGGGCATGTTACGCCTCGGGGCATTTCTCCTGTCTTCGGTGTATGGCTGTTACCTTTCTTTGTTTGGATTTGGCTCCTTTGCTAGAATCCTTCTTGGGTATACCGAGCCCGAGGGGGCTCCTAATTGCTCGTCCTCAACCCTAATTTTCGTTTGATATCGGTTGTGAACATCCGACCAAGTCACGACGGGGTATTCAACCAAATTCTGCTTTAGCTGTTTCGAAGCCACCGAGCTTTGTTCGTTCAAACCTTGAGTGAAGGCTTGCACTGCCCAGTCATCAGAAACTTGTGGTAATTCCATTCGTTCCATTTGAAAGCGAGATACGAACTCTCGCAGTATCTCATTCTCCCTCTGCTTGATCTTGAAGACGTCAGATTTCCTTGTAGCTACTTTGATGGCACCAGCGTGCGCCTTTATGAAAGAATCTGTCGGCATGGAAAATGAATCTATTGAGTTTGGGTACAGGTTGTGGTACCACGTCATTGCCCCTTTAGAAAGCGTTTCTCCGAACTTCTTCAGTAGGACGGACTCGATCTCGTCGTCCTTTAGGTCGTTGCCCTTTACTGCGCAAGTGTAAGCAGTAAAGTGTTCATTGAGGTCTGAGGTTCCATTGTACATCGAAAGGTCTGGCATTCTAAACTTCTTTGGAATGGGTTTTGGAGCCGCTTCATGTGGGAACGACTTCTGTACGAACTTTTTTGAATCCACACCTTTTAAGATTGGGGGTGCGCCCGAAATTTGGTCGACCCTGGAATTGTAGGTCTCAACCTTCTTATAGTTGGCTTCTATCTTTTTCTCGCCCGACTCGATCCTCTTTGTAAGGTCCTCAAGTATCTTTACGATGGTGGGGTCGGCTGCCGACCCGTTGTTGCTTGATCTTTCTGGTGCCTGTTCGGTCCAATGGTCTGTTCCCATGGCCGCTGTACTTGGGTTTTTTTTGTAGCTCTGTAGCTGAGCGATTGCCAGTTTTTGTGCCTGCAACATCTCAAAATTAACTTGAAGTATGGCCTTCTATTCCTCCTGAGCTGGGGTTTTTGGACTTCCTGTTGATCTTCTTGATATATGCTCATGTTAGTGTGGGAGCTTATATCGACGTGTTGGGCATCGCGTGAGACCGCATCCACAGGAATTGGTTCTGGTGCATTCTGAGGGTTTCGTGGTGGTACACCAACACCCGGAACATCCACACCATTCTCTTCATGGTCCTCAAGATTGTTGTTTACTAAGTTAGACATTTTTACCTGAAATCAATGATCTTGGACAAGAAAAAGTGTGAAAGGTAACCTGCGTTATGTAGTTAAACCAGCAAGAAAATAATCACTATTATTTTTAGCCCCAAGGTGGGCGCCAAACTATTTACCGTGAAAATGGTAATGACAATTAAATTTGATTTTGTGGTTCTAAAAATACGTGATCTATTTTTATGCTAGTTTTTAGGCAATGGATGCTAAAGTAAGGGATTAGAAAGCAAGATTATAGCTTAGAGACAATGTGATAATCAAACCACATGGCTGGAGATCGGGGCCTCGAGCTATCGTATATGAGGCCTCGAGGTCGAGTTGGGTGGCCATCTTAGAGTAGTCGAGAGAGGAATAACAGTTATGAGAGCTACGATGATGGCTCTTTATGACCAATGATAAGTAATAAATGAAGAACAATAGATAGAACACAATGAATATAAGCAATAAATGGTGTAATGAGAGCAAGAGAATATGTTAGAGAGTAGAGAGAATGTTCTTGTCTATTCAATGTTGTGTATCCGATGCTCTACAAAATGATAAGGATCCCCTTTATATATGAGGGGGTATCCCAGCATAGTACAAATACATTTATTACAAAGAAAAAAGGATGGTACAGCCATTTAATGCCATGGTACGGGTTTGAACTAGCCTATTAGACTTTGTCAGTTCTATTTACGCGCCTCGGGAACTCCCCACTCTTTTACCAGAACCATTGGTCTGTACTACCCCGAGGTCGAGCGTCGATATCCCTCGGGGGGTGAATCTCGATCATAGTCTCAAACCTTCAAAACGTGCTTACGAGGCATCGTAACGATAGAAAATTGGACCCTCCGAATTTACCTCATATAACAATATATGCAAAAAGAAGGTGTAGATTATTTGTAGATTTATACGGATGTTCTTTTTTAATCAATTTTGATTTTCTATTATTGTGCTTTTCACTTCTTTATGCGCCCTGACTAAAAAAATTTATCTATCTGCTGGCAATTTTAAAATCATATCCGCTTGTGCCGTTGAAAAAAGAACTTTTGGGGCTATAATATATAGAAAAATCAGGTCTAGATTCTTTATATATTTATACATAAATGCTTTTGAACTCAATTATGATATTCTGGTATTCTGCTATTTATAGCTTTGCATGCCCTAACTAAAAATATTATATCTTTTTGCTGGCACGTCGAAAGCATGATCCGCTTGTGCCATTGGAAAGATTACTTAATGTATATGAAAATAAGTTCTAGATTCTTTATAGAGTTAAATATGTAACGACACGTCCGGTCGTTTTGAGAGTATTAGCCTGTTTCCCTATTTACTGCTCATTTTGTATTTTATAGCTGTTATATGACTTGCCAAAATAGTCGGTTCCAATTCGGAGGGATTTTAGAATGAATTGAGACACTTAGTCTTAAGGTTGGAAATTTAAGTTAAAATGTTTGATTGGATGTTGACTTATATGTAAACAACTCCGAAATAGAGTTTTGATGGTTCCTTCAGCTTTGTATTGTGATTCTGGTCTTAGGAGTGTGTACGAATTGTGATTTGGAGGTCCGTAGTTGAATTAGGCTTAAAACAACAAAAGTTGGAAATTTGAGGATTTTTGGAAAGTTTGGCGGGGAGTGGACTTTTTGATATCGGGGTTGAAATTCTGACTCCGGAAGTGGGAGTAGGTCAAATGTGACTTGTGTGCAAAATTTGGGGTCAACCAGATGTGTTTTGATAGATTTCGGCGTCACTTGTAGAAGTTGGAATTTCTTAGTTTCAATAGGCTTGAATTGAGGTGCTATTCATGTTTGTGATGTTGTTTGATGTGATTTGAGGGCTCGACTAAGTTTGTATGATATTTTTGGATTTGTTGGTAGGTTTGGTTGAGGTCCTGGGGGCCTCGGATAGATTTCAGATGGTTAATGGATTGGAAATTGGGCTTGGAAGATGGCTAAAGCTTCAGATGTTCTGGTGTCTTGTTTCCTTCTACGCATTCGCGATGGAGCTCCCGCGTTCGCGTAGAGAATTTTGAGTGTTGTTGGATTATTGCCTTCGCGTTTGTGAAGTAGGTCCCGTGTTCGTGAAGGATTGAAGTCTTAGGTCTACACGTTTGCGATAGGGTCTTCGCGTTCGTGTAAAGGAGCAGTCTGTTGGATCATCAGGCATTTAGCCTACGCGATCGCGTAGTGGTGCACGCATTCGCAAATGGTCAGGCGAGGGAAGCTCCGCGTTTGCGAGTGGGCCCTCGCGTTTGCGTAGAAGGTTTTTAGGAAGAAGCATTTTTATGCTTCACGAATGCGAGGAAGCTTCCGCATTCGCAAAGAAGGAATCACTTGGGTAGATTAAAAATCCCAAAATCGAGGGTTTATGTCATTTTTCACCATTTGGACTTGAGAGCTCGGAATTAGCCGATTTTTGGAGAGATTTTCACGTGGGTGTTTGGGGTAAGTGATCTTTACCTAGTTTTGGTTAATTTCCATGATTATGTTATTAATTTCATCACTAAATTAGTGATTTGGGGTGAAAATTGGGAAAAATTAAGGAAAAGCTCTTAGGCCGAATTTTGGGGCTTTGATCGAGATTGTGGTATCGGATTTAAGTAATTTTGGTATGGGCTAACTCGTGGTTGAATGGGTGTTCGGATTTTGTGACTTTTACCCGATTTCAAGATGTGTGCCCAGGTCAACTTTTTTGCGGCAATTTTCTAATTTCTTGTTAAAGTCTTGATTTTATTAATTAAATTAGTTTCTTATAGTTATATTTATAGTATGAAATTGCTTCTGACTAGATTTGGGGCATTCAAAGTCGGAAAGTTGAGGAAAAAACATCCTTATTTACTGATTGAGCTTGGTTTGAGGTAAGTGACTTGTCTAACCTTGTGTGGGTGAAATCCCCTTAAGAGTTGGTATTGTTGTAACATTTTGTGATATGTGAGTGCCGTGTACGCGAGGTGACGGGTGCGTACCAGGCTAAATATTGAAAATCCAGTCTTTGCTAAGTAGTAACCTGTTTATATCTTAAATGAGTTATTCGAGCATGTGTAGTTAACATGTTTACCCTAATATCACATGTCTACGTGTCTAAATTCTTACTTGAACTCTTTGCAACAAGATTAGTTGAAATTCTTGTTTTTCTTGATTTTGTATTTAGTCTTTCAGTGTAGGATTCCTTGCTGTAAATTTGTTCTTCCATCGGTTACGAGCTGTGTATTTACTTTTGGGACTACAAGGTGGTACCTCAGGAGCTCCCCTATTGCATATTTACTTTTGGGACTATGAGGTGGTACCTCGGGAACTCCCATGTCACATATTTACTTTGGGACTACGAGGCGGTACCTCGAGAGCTCCCCTGTTGAGTATTTACTTTTGGGACTATAAGGCGGTACCTCGGAAGCGCCCTGGTTGTTTACCCCTATGTGTTGTGTTGTTACCTTTCTATAATTTCTCATTGTTAAATTCTCAGTTTTTTCATTGTATTACTATATCTACTGCCTTGTTTCATTTTTATTCCAGTAGGTCCCTAACCTGGCCTCGTCATTACTCTAGGTACCGTTGCGGTGTACTCATACTACTTTTCTGCACATGTTTTGTGTGCAGACCCAGGTAACTCCTACCAGCCGCGATATCAGTGAGCACGTGGGGAAATCAAGGTATATTTTCGAGTGTCCGCAGACCTCGGAGTCCCCCACTACCTTTACTATGTTGTCTTTTTCTTATTCCTCTTAGATGCTGATGTATAGAGACAATTAGTACATTCCTTAGAGCTTGTGGCTTGTGACTACCAGGTTTTGGGAGTTCTTTATACTTGGAGTTGTTGGTTTATCTTGTCATGTCGAGCGACAGTTTTCAGTATCATATATATCTATCGAAGTTAGTCATTATTTCAGTTATTCTGCAATAGTTAGGCTCACCTAATCACAGAGTCTAGGTGCCGCCACGACATCCTACGGAGGGAAATTGGGTCGTGACAAGTTAGTATCAGAGCTCTAGGTTCATAGGTGTTATGAGTCACAAGTAGGTTTAGTATAGTCTCGTTGATCGGTACGGAGACCTCTATATTTATCATTAGGAAGCTATGGAACTGTTAGGAAAACTTCACTTCTTTGATTCCTTGTCTTGCGAACTTGTTGACTTCGGGATTCTAAACTTCTCTCTTTCTATTCTCTCACAAATGATGAGGACACGCACAATCGGATCAGATGACTAGACATTTGCGCCCCTACTAGAGCCGCGAGAGGCAGAGGCTGGGGTAGAGGCTGAAGACGTCCACGTGGTACAGCCAGAGCGCCTGCACGAGCTGCTACAGAGGAGCCACCAGTAGCTCCAGTCGGAGCGTAGGCACTTGTGACATCTGTTACTGCACCAGCTCTTCAGGAGACCCTTACCTAGTTTCTAAGCATGTTCCGCACTTTGGCTCAGGTAGGGTTTATCCCGCTTGCTCCTGCCACGTCTCAGGTCGGGGGAGGAGCACAAACTCCCGCTGCTTGTACCCCAGAGCAGCAGGTTCAGGTCGACCAGGTTCCAGAGGTCATACTAGTACCGCCGGTAGCCCTAGTTCAGCCCGAGGGTAGGGCAGCAATTTCTAAGGAGAAAGAGCACAGGATCGAGAGGTACAAAAAGCACCACCCTCCTACTTTATTTAGCTTGGCATTAGAGAAGGCCTAGGGTTTTCTTGAGGAGTGACACCGCACCCTCCGTACTATGGGTGTTGCGGAGTAGAGTGGGATTTCTTTCACTATGTTCCAGCTTAGAGGAGCAAACTATCAATGGTGGCGTGCATATGAGTTGGGTAGTCCGGCCGAGGCAACTTCTCTCACTTTGACTCAGTTCTCGAATATGTTCTTGAGGGAGTATGTTCTCTAGAGACTCAGAGATACATGACGCACATAGTTTGAGCAGTTGCGCTAGGGTTCTATGACTGTGTCAGAGTATGCGGTCAGGTTTAGTGATTTGGTTAGGCATGCACCAGCCTTAGTTTCTACAGTTCGAGAGTGGGTCCGTCGATTTATTGAGGGGTTCAATCCCAATATCAGATTTAGCATGGCCTGAGAGTTGGAGATGGACATCACATACCACCAGGTAGTGGGGATGTCTAGGAGATTAGAGGGTATGTTGATTCGGGAGAGAGAGGAGAGAAATGCCAAGAGCTCTCGAGAGTCTGGCACTTATAGTGGTACTCGTGCCTGTCACACCTCTTTTTTACCTACAACCCCGGAAAGGTATAAGGGAGTTTTTCCAATTTAAGTGACAATCGAAACGGGATTATTTTATTTTAAAAAAATTCAGAGTCGCCACTTGGGATAATTTTATGGTGTCCCAAGTCACCGGTTTAAATTCCGAATCGAGGAAAAGATTGACTCTGTATTACAGTCCGCGAACACAAAAATTTGGGTAAGGAATTCTATTAATCCGGGAGAAGGTGTTAGGCATTCCCGGATTCTATGGTTCTAGCACGGTCGCTCAACTGTTATAATCGGCCTATTTACTTGATTTTAGTACATTTTTTAGCCTATGGTGCAATTTTAACTTTATAACCGTTTTATTTAATTATTTTTTTAGGAAGATTTCAACGTTATTTAAAACACATCTTGAACCACGTCACATAAATCCACCCGCGGTCCCCGACATATTTTATCTAACATTGTTGAGAGTTGTATTTGGGTCACATAAATGCACACCCAAGTTTATGTATCATGACCATGTCACGGGAACCGTACCCATAGTCACGATATTTATTATTAAACGCGCCTAAAGCAAGCTACAGTGTATTCATTTCCTAAAATTTGGGGTTATAAAGGGTCAAAAGCTGCGAAATTATTGGGTGTCTTCTATATTCAAAATCATTACTGACTCATATCATACTAAAAAACAAAATCAAAATAACAAACATTTTATACAAAATCATTTCGAGACATGTCAGTAACCTAAGTAAAAATTATTTTGTATCCAAACTTCAAGAGTAAATGATCCATGAAGCCATATGAATTGCAAACTTAGCAGAAACCAACTTACTTTAACTGATAAGGAGAGTTCCAAATCAACAGCTCCTCTCAAACCAAAGCATATGACGATGGATGCTTTCTTTCTCAAAAACTTTCCGATTATATTGATAAGGGAACTTTGTACAACAAATCGTCTACGAAGTGAATGGAATGCGAAACCAACGCCGTCGACCTCGAATGGAACCTCGACAAAGAACCAATGGAAATAGTCAGCGAAACTCAACCAAAGAACTCGAGACTCGCCGGAAAAAGGTTGTTAAACACTTTGGGACGCCTCACTATTTCAGCCCCCGTTTTTGTTCGCTGCTTTTGCGCCTCTATTGCTTCAGTGTGTGACTATGTGTGTGTTTAGTGCTACTGATATGAGGTCTATGGAGTTCTTTGTTGATGGCTTCGACTACTTAAAATGATGTTCAAGAGTGAAGAAGTAGAAGTTCAGGGGGTGTTTTGAGGTTGAAGATGGTTTGTTCTTTGAAGAGGATGGTCTGTTATGGTGGTTATGGATGGACTCCGGCGAGTTGGGTTGAGTCCGGCAACTTGGGGCATAGTGTGTGAAGGAGACGAAGAAGGGGAGGGGGGGTGTTGAGGAAGACGACCAAAGGGGGGGGGTCTATGTGAATTGCGGCGCTGCTTTTCTTTTTGTGTCCCCTTTTTTATTTTTAGGTGTAGTTATTATTATATAGGGGTAGCGATTAGGTTAGGGGTATGGGCCTAGGAGTTATGGTCTTGGAAATTATAGGATAGGGAATTGGGCCAAAGACTAAAAAATGGACTACAAAATTCATAAAGACGGGATAAACTAATCCCAAAACTAATTCCTCCTTCTAAAATTATATACAATTATAATATAAAAATATAAAACTAATTTTAATTAATTGAACTAAACTATATTAAAATATGAAACTATTTTTGTATTTTCAAGATTATATATAAAAATAAAAATAAGCTACTATTTTTGTATATTTTTTATTTAAATTTATGAAAGATGCGTAAACTAAAATATTTTTGTAATTTTTATTTTTTGTGATGAAATAAAGTAAAAAAAAGTCAAAATTAGTTGAAATAGCTATATTAGGTCTAAACTAAATATTTACGTGCTAAAATATGAAAAATCTTAGGGAGGGTCAAAAATCACATGTCTACAGTGCCCCAGCTACAGCTCGTCATGGTAGGGGCTATGTGAGTTGCCATGTTCATTCAGCACTTCCAACCGCCAGCGGTATTTCGGCCACTCTTTGGCCCCAGGCTCCCTATTATGCATCATTATTTTCTAGTGCACCTCAAGTACAGGGTGCTTTCAGCGGTTAGTCCAGCCAATCAATACCGAGCCATCCACAGCAGCCACATCCTCTGAGAGCTTTTTTGGAGTGTGGTAACACTCGCCATGTGGTGAGGGATTGCCCCAGACTCGGGAGGGGTGCCCCTTCATAGACTACTCAGGCACCGCATGCTCCACCGGGTCCTCAGGCTACAGTTACAGCACCAGCTATCACTCCACCTGCTCAACCAGCTCGAGGGGGAGGTCGGGCAGGTAGAGGTCTCCTTAGAGGGGGAGGCCAGGCCAGATACTATGCCCTTCCTGCTCGTACGGAGGAAGTTGCATCCGTCTATGTCATTACAAGTATTGTTCCGGTCTGGCATAGAGATGTATCAGTATTATTTGATCCAGGCTCTACTTATTTCTATGTGTTATCTTATTTTGCTCTGTATTTGGGTGTATCCCGTGATTCTTTAAGTTCTCATATCTATGTGTCTACACCTGTGGGAGATTCTATTATTGTTGACCGTGTGTATCGGTCGTCTTTGGTTGTTCTTAGTGGTTTTGAGACTAGGGTTGATTTATTATTGCTCAGTATGGTAGACTTTGATATTATTTTGAGCATGGATTGGTTGTCGACCCATTATGCTATTCTTAATTGTCACGCCAAAACCGTGATGCTGGATATGCCAGGATTACCATGGTTAGAGTGGAGAGGTACCTTAGATTACACTCCTAGTAGGGTTATTTCATTTCTAAAGGCTTAACAAATGGTTGAGAAGGGGTGTAACGCGTATCTAGCTTATGTGAGAGATGTCAGTATTGGTACCTCTACCATTGAGTCAGTTCCGATAGTGAGGGATTATCCAGATGTATTTCCAGCGGATCTTCTGGGCATGCCGCCTGATAGGGATATCGACTTTGGTATTGATTTGTTACAGGCCACTCAGCCCATCTTTATTCCTCTATTTTGTATGGTTCCGCCTGAGTTAAAGGAGTTGAAGGAAACGTTACAAGAGTTGGTTGATAAGGGCTTCATCCGTCCCGGTGTGTCACCTTGGGGTGCTCCAGTCTTATTTGTGAAGAAGAAGGATGGTTCTATGCGCATGTGCATTGATTATCGCCAGTTAAACAAAATTACAGTGAAGAACAGGTATCCATTGCCTCTTATTGATGACATATTTAATTAGTTACAGGGTGCCAGAGTATTTTCCAAGATTGACTTATGTTCATGCTATCATCAGTTGAAGATTTGGCAGCCAGGTATCCTGAAGATTGCTTTCAGGACTCGATATGGTCACTACGAGTTCCTTGTGATTTCATTTAGACTGACCAACACCCCAGCATCATTTATGCATTTGATGCATAGTGCGTTCAGGCCCTATCTTGACTCATTTATCATTGTGTTTACTGACAACATTCTGGTATACTCCCGGAGTTGGGAGGATCATGAGCAACATCTGAGGACCGTGCTTCAGACCTTAAGAGGAAAGAAGTTATATGCAAAATTTTCAAAGTGTGAGTTTTATCTAGAATCAGTGGCATTTTTTGGTCACGTAGTGTCGAGTGAGGGGATCAAGGTGGATCTGAACAAGGTTGAGGCAGTGTAGAGTTGGCCCAAACTGTCCTCAGCTATGGAGATCCGGAGTTTTATTGGTTTGGCGGGTATTACCGTCGATTTATAGAGGGTTTCTCATCTATTGCGGCACCTATGACTAGGCTAACCCAGAAGGGTGCTCCATTCAGGTGGATAGAGGAGTCTGAGGGAGAGCTTTCAAAAGATCAAGACTGTTTTGACTACAGCCCCAGTATTAGTATTGCCTACAAGTTTGAGGTCTTATACAGTGTATTGTGATGCGTCGCGTATCGATATCGATGCGGTGTTGATGCAGGACCGTAGGGTGATTGCCTACGCATCTAGACAACTGAAGGTGTATGAGAAGAACTATCATGTCCACGACCTTGAGTTAGCAGCTATTATTCATGCCTTGAAGATTTGGCAACACTATTTGTACGGTGTCCCTTGTGAGATCTACACCAATGACCGGAGTCTATAACATTTGTTTAAGTAGAAGGATCTTAACTTGCGTCAGTGGAGGTGGTTAGAGTTGCTTAAAGTCTACTATATTACCATTCTATATCATTCCGGGAAGGCCAATGTGGTGGCCGATGCCTTGAGTCGTAGGGCGGAGATTTTGGGCAGCTTAGCATATCTACCAGTAACAGAGAGGCCATTGGCATTGGATATTCAAGCCTTGGCCAACCAGTTTGTCAGATTGGATGTTTCCGAGCTGAGTCGAGTTTTGGCTTGCGTGGATTCTCAATCTTCTCTTTATGATCGTATCAGGGAGTGTCAGTATGATGACCTCCATCTGTTTGTCCTTAGGGACACAGTTAAGCACGGTGATGCCGCAAAGCTCACCATTGGAAATGACGGTGCATTGAGGATACAGGGTAGGATATGTGTGCCTAATGTAGATGGTTTGCGTGAGTTGATTCTCCAGGAGGCTCATAATTCACGGTAATCCATTCATCCAGGAGCAGCGAAGATGTATCAGGACTTGAGGCAACATTATTGGAAGAGGAGAATGAAGAAGGACATAGTAGAGTATGTAGCTTAGTGTCTAATCCAGCAGGTGAAGTATGAGCATCGATAGCTAGGTGGATTGCTTCAGAAGCTAGAGATTCCGGAGTGGAAATGGGAGCGGATCACTATGTACTTCGTTGTTGGGCTTCCACAGACTCAGAGGAAGTTCGATACAATTTGGGTGATTGTGGATAGGTTGACCAAGTTGGCCCAGTTCATTCCAGTGATGACTACTTATGCTTCTGAGCGACTGGCTCGAGTTATATCTGCAAGATTGTCAGGCTTCATGGCGTGCCGGTATCTATCATCTCTGACCGGGGTACGCAGTTTACATCGTGGTTCTGGAGGGCCATACAACTTGATTTAGGTACTCGGGTTGAGTTGAGCACAGCATTTTACCCTCAGACAAACGAACAGTTCGAGCACACTATTTAGATACTGGAGGATATGCTCGTGCATGTGTGATGGAGTTTGGGGATTATTGGAATCAGTTATTGCTACTTGCGGAGTTCGCTTACAACAACAGTTATTAGTCGAGCAATCAGATGGCATCGTATAAGGCTTTGTATGGTAAGCGGTGTTTCTCTTCGGTGGGTTGGTTTGAGCCGGGCGAGGCTAGACTATTGGGTACAGACTTGATTCAGGATGCTTTGGAGAAGGTTAAGGTGATTTAGGATCGACTTCGTACAACCCAGTATAGACAGAAGAGTTATGCAGATCGGAAGATTTGCGATGTTGCATTCACGATTGAGGAGCAGGTCGTTCTTTGGGTTTCGCCTATGATGGGTGTTATGAGGTTTGGGAAGAAGGGAAAGTTGAGCCCTAGGTATATCTAGACTTTTGAGATTCTTGAGAGGGTTGGAGGGTGGCTTGCAGACTTGCACTACTACCTAGCCTAGTTGCAGTTCATCCAGTATTCAATGTTTCTATGCTCCGGAAGTACCACGATGATCCGTCTCATGTGTTAGATTTCAGCTCAGTCCAATTGGATAAGGATTTGTCTTATATTGAAGAGCCGGTGGCTATCTTAGACAGACAGATTTGAAAGTTGAGGTCGAAGAACATTGCTTCAGTGAAGGTTCAGTGGAGGGGTCAATCAGTCGAGGAGGCGACTTGGAAAATCGAGTATGATATGCGCAGCCTTTACCCTCTTAGGAATGTCTCTATGCTCCATCGAGGACGAACGATTGTTTTAAGAGGGGGAGGATGTAATGACCCGGCTGGTCATTTTGAGAGTATTAGCCCTTTTCCCCTATTTATTGCTCATTTTGTACTTTATAGCTGTTATGTGACTTGTCGGGGTAGTCGGTTCGGATCCAAAGAGATTTCAGAATGAATTGAGACACTTAATCTCAAGGTTGGACGTTTAAGTTGAAATATTTGGCCGGATGTTGACTTATGTGTAAACAACTCCAGAATAGAGTTTTGATAGTTCTGTTAGCTCCGTATGGTGATTCTGATCTTAGGAGCGTGCCCAGATTTGTGATTTGGAGGTCCGTAGTTGAATTAGTCTTGGAACGACGAATGTTGGAAATTTGAGGATTTTTGGAAAGTTTGATCGGGAGTGGACATTTTGATATCGGGGTCGGATTCCGACTCTGGAAGTTAGAGTAGGTCCATAATATCAAATATGACTTGTGTGAAAAGTTTAGGATCAATCGGATGTGTTTTGATGGTTTTCGGTGTCATTTGTAGAAGTTGGAATTTCTTAGTTTCAATAGGCTTGAATTGAGGTGTGATTCGTGTTTGTGATGTTGTTTGATGTGATTTGAGGGTTCGGCTAGGTACGTATGATGTTTTTGGACTTGTTGATAGGTTTGATTAAGTTCCCAGGGGCCTCGAGTGGATTTCGAATGGTTAATGGATTGGAAATTGGACTTGGAAGATGGCTGAAGATTCATATGTTCTGGTGTCTGGTTTCCTTCTACGCATTCGCGATGGAGCTCCCGCGTTCGCATAGAGGAGTTTAAGTGCTGCTGGATTTTTGCCTTTGCATTCGCGATGTAGTTTGCGCATTCGCGAAGCATTGAGGTCTTAGGTCAATGCGTTCGCGATAGGGTCTTCACGTTCGCGTAGAGGAGCAGTCTATTGGGTCATCAGGCATTTAGCCTATGCGATTGCGTAGTGGTGCACGCGTTCATGAAGGGTCAGGTAAGGGAAGGTCCATGTCGCGAGTAGGCCCTCGCGTTCGCGTAGAAGGTTTTTGGGAAAAAGCATTTTTATGCTTCGCGAACTCAAGGAAGCTTCTGCGTTCTTGAAGAAGGAATTACCTGGGTAGATTTAAACATCCCAAAATCGATGGTTTATGTTTTTTTACCATTTAGACTTGAGAGCTCAGAATTAGGCCATTTTTGGAGAAATTTTAATGTTGGTATTTGGGGTAAGTGATCCTTACCTAGTTTTGGTTGATTTCATGATTATTGTTAATTTCATCATTAAAGTAGTGATTCGGGTGAAAAATTGGGAAAAATTGAAGAAAAGTTTTGATCGAGATTTTGGTATCAAATTTGAGTAATTTTGGTAGGGGTGAACTCATGGTTGAACGAATATTCGGATTTTGTGACTTTTACCCGATTCCAAGACATGAGCCCGAGTCGACTTTTTGGGGCGATTTTCTAATTTCTTGTTAAAGTCTTGGTTTCATTAATTAGATTAGTTTCTTATAGTTATATTTATAGTAAAAAATTTCTTTTGGCTAGATTTGGGTCATTTGGAGTAGATTTTGGCCTTTCGGAGTCGGAAAGTCGAGGATAAGGCATTCTTATTAACTGATTGAGTTTGGTTTGAGGTAAGTAATTTGTCTAATCTTGTGTAGGAGAAATCCCCTTAAGATTTGGTACTGTTGTAATAATTTGTGATATGTGAGTGCCGTGTACGCGAGGTGACGAATATGTATACAGGCTAAATATTGAAAATCCGATCTTTGCTAGTAGTAACCTGTTTATATCTTAAATGCTTTATTCCAGCATGTGTAGTTATCATGTTTAGCATAATATCGCATGTCTACGTGTCAAAATTCTTACTTAAACTCTGTGCAACATGCTTAGTTGAAATTCTTGTTTTTCTTGATTTATTATTTGGTCTTTAACTGTAGGATTCCTTGCTGTGAATTCGTTGATCCATCGGTTACGAGCTGTGTATTTACTTTTGGGACTATGAGGCGGTACCTCGGGAGCTCCCCTGTTGCATATTTATTTTTGGGACTACGAGGTCGTACCTTAGGAGCTCCTCTGTTGCATATTTACTTTTGGGACTACGAGGCGGTACCTCGGGAGCTCTCCTGTCGCATATTTACTTTGGGACTACGAGGTGGTACCTCAGGAGTGCCCTTGTTGTTTACCCCTATGTGCTATGTTACCTTTCTGTAATTTCTCATTGTTAAATTCTCAGACTTTTCATTGTATTACTATATCTTCTGCGTTGTTTCCTTTTTATTCCAGTAGGGCCCTGACCTGACCTCGTCACTACTCTATCGAAGTTAGGCTTGGCACTTACTGGGTAACGTTATGGTGTACTTATACTACTCTTCTGCACTTATTTTGTGTGCAGACCCAGGTACTGTGAGCACGTGATTTTTGTTTTACGCGACAATCGCTCCAAAAGAATTAAAAATGTATGTGTCATGCGTAATTTAAACCATGACCCGTTTGTTAGATGGAAAATTACAAAAATACGCATTTTTTCTTTTGTCCTGATTTGTTGCCTTGTTTAATTTTACCTACTTTTAACATTTTTATACGCGTGAAATAAATATGTTAAGTGTTAATTAGTGGTGCTTAGTTTTATTTAATTAGGTTGTGTATTTAGGAAATTAGAAATAAAGAAAAAGAAGACAAAAATTTGTTGTAAAATGAATTTGGGCCGTGCCCATTTCAAAATCTGGAACCCAAGCAAATAGCCCAGTCCACCGGTCCACACAGCCCACTCCCCAGGCATCAAAACGACGTAGTTTAACACTAAAACTACGTCGTTTCAATGCCAATCCATCCCAACCATTCAAACCAAGCTGATCCAACGGTCCGGATCTCTCACCCATAACCCCATTTGCCCGACCCGTTACCCGAACCAACTCTGCCCCTAACACTTGAAACGACACCGTTTCCCTCAAGTGGAAGGATCTTGGCCCTTCGTCATGCCTCATCCAACGGCTGAGGTCCATCCACTCACTCCATATATAAGCTGCCCCTCATACCCCACCCCCTGTCCAAATACCCCTGCCCTTCATCATCCTCAAAAAGAACCCCGGAACCCTAGAGCCGCCCCCATCTCCCTTCACCAGGAACCCGGCGGCATGAACGCCGGTGACCCTACCCTTAACACCATAGAACCCCCATGCCATCCTGAACCCAAATCTACCAACCACACGCTTCGAATCTTATCCCACCTTCTCGAATCTTCATTTGAAGATTCGAGTCGGAACCTAATCTACACCGATCTGCTTCAAATTCATACCAGACACTCCCCAGACCCCCTCGTGACCAAACCATACTTGGTTTGGTCCGAATCTGATCAGGGAAGCCTGAATCCCAGATCTAAGTTTTGAAAGTTTTGTGTTCCTCCGTCACTGGTTCAACCAAAGAGATTAAGGTCTAATGGACTTTAATCAAAGTGTAAACACTTCGTTTAAAGTCCGTTCAGCCTTAAGAAAGGCCTGACCAAGTCCGAGTTAAGGTTTTGATTTTGCGGTTTAAGGTGAGTTTCTTTCTTTTCTTAGTTGTTTTGATTCGTTTGATTGTTGTAAGGGTCTGTTCGTTTTCTATCCTTGAACGTCTATCAACTGTGCTTCAACCGCTTTGCCTGAACCTCTGTTTGTTTGTCTAAAATCCCCCCTCCTATTCTGATAAGACATATGTATTTGTTGAACAATAATTGAGCTTCAAATGTTGACTGAGCAATTGGTTCCTCGAGTACCACTTTGCTCAGTCAGTATAATTCGAATTATGGGTCGATACTGTTAAATGTCTGATTTTTGGTTACGATTGTGTATGTTAATGCTAATATAGTCGAATCCGACATGTGTCGTCAATTAGTTTCAACTGTCCGAACAATAACAAATCGACTTACTTCTGCTAAGCATGTGTTGAGTCAATTAAGAACCAGTTTTTGTTTACTTATAGCCGTTGAATTGATCAGTAATGTAAAAAGGGATGTTTGGTTTAAATTCTGAATTGGAAGGCATGTGCACTCGTGCACAGCATGTGCATTGGTGCACCTCATGTGCTTTGTGCACAGCCTGTGGCCTGCATAAAGGTTTTTGTTAAGTTTTAAACAATTTGACAGCATATGCTGTCAGATACATCCCACTGCCCATACTTTGCTTTAGTTTAAAGAAGTATTAAACCTTTTAAAAGTTAAATCTGCCAGGGAATGTTGATGGGGTTATATACTTAAATAACTAATTGGAATCTAAAAATGAAAAAAGGGCACATGGGAGGGGTACTGTGAGATTCTATCAGGCTATTAAAAGGGGTAATATGAAGGCTTATAAAAGGGAGAATCAGAGGAAAAAGGGGGGGACTGGACTTAGGGAGCTGAAAAAGAAAATACACAGAAGGTGAGGAGTTTTGAAAGAGAGAGTTTGAAATACATACAAGGGACAGAATTGAGGGGGAGATCTGGGGAAAAGAAAATACACAGACTGTGAGGAATTTTTGAAAGAGAGAGCTGAAATACACACTGAGAAGTATACACACACAGGCATACATAGAGAGACACAGGGGGAGCCTAAACTGAAATTTTGAGAATTGAAGTTCTGGGGGAAAACAGTAAAAAACTGGAAAAGGTCTCTTTTTCTGATAACTTAAGTATAAGTTCAAAACTGCGGTCTGATATTGGATTCTTGAAAAGAAAGAAGATAGGGAAAGGGATAAACAGAAAATCAACAATCATTTCTGTCTTGTTTGTCTGATTCTCAGTCTTGTTCAACCTGTTCAATCAACTCTGTTTTCTTCCAAGTATCAGCTGAGTTCATTGGTTGATTCATATTGTTCGTTTCCCCTGGATTGGTCTGTCTTGGAGTTTTATTCCTACTGCATTGTTTATTGCTACCTGTCTACCATTTCTTGCCGGTTCTAACTGTATCTTGCACTGGGAGTTGTCCTATTTGTTCCTGCTGTTACTGCTGTTGTTTGGTGTTGCTTCTGTTGTCCTGCTGACCCCTCGCTTTCTTCTGTTGTATCCGACATCCAGGTACATACTAAGATTTTGCATCTGATGTAACAATGAAAGCATGAAATCAAAGATATGCAGGAGTTTAATCATTCGTTTGCTGCAGTTACAGTTTTACAAACGTTATTAAGATATGTGCAATTTGTTTAGCTTGTAATTCGATAAAGAAACACTTTAGATAGCTTTGTACTTAACCATAGTTTAGTTCGTCCTAAACTGTGATTTCATTTGTTTAAGGGGTTGTCTAATGAGGAATGCATGAGTTTTCTTTAACACATAGATAATTAGGTAACTTTTAGCTGACATTCCGCATGTATAGAAAAGTTTGCTTTAAGTTTTGCCAAATATGATGTTTAGTTTTATTGAACCTTTGTAGATAGCTCACAGGTTCACATTCAAATTCTATTAGTAATAGGTTCCGAAAGGTTAATTCCGCTGATTTGTTTTAAATAGGCAAGTTTCAAACTTAGATCTGAAGAACGTTTATCATAAGCTTCCTTTTTAACAGTTATATTAATCTTGTATGGTGATTTCCTCTGACAATTTAACAACGTGCTCATCTATAAAATAAGGCACTGAATAATTCACGCCTCATAAAAATCGGATAATCAAGTAAGGATTCAAAGCGGGTCAAGCATGTAATCAACACGTAATCCTTTCTTTTATTTTTAGAAACAAACGTAGTAGAAATGTAGTCACTGTAGGATACCCTTCTAAAAAATGAGACGAGCCTCGACAAACAAAAATGCAGAAGCTGCGGGGCCCTCTAAATGTATATATTAAAATATTTAGAATTCGGGACATGCCGTTTAGCGAATTTTACGGCCTTCCCAAAATAACAATACGCTAGTTGCTTTAGGCGCACCTTTAATAATTTAACCTTCTTAAACACGGGTGCACATTGATGTGACCCAAATCCATCTCAACGGAGTCAAAATATGTCGACGACCACGGGTGCATTGATTGTGACGTGGTTCGAGATGCATTTTTACGATGTGGCAATTCTATAAAAATAAATGATAATAATAAAAGCGGTTTAAACTTAATAAAAGCACGTAAGTCATAACATGTATTTAAATCAGATATTTAGCCATTATAACAATTTAAGCGACCGTGCTAGAACCACGGGATTCGAGGGTGCCTAACACCTTCCCTCGGGTCAACAGAATTCCTTACTTAGAATTTCTGGTTCGCAGACTTCATTTGGAAAAGTCTAAAATTTCCTCGATTTGGGATTCAAGATAAACCGGTGACTTGGGACACCAAAAGCCAAACCTTTCCCAAGTGGCGACTCTGAATTAAATAAATAATCCCATTTCGAATATTGTCACTTAAATTGGAAAAACTCCCCTCGCGCATTCTACCCTTCGGGGCGGGGCGCGCAAAAAGGAGGTGTGACAGCTCTGGCGACTCTGCTGGGGATTTGTACCCAGAACCACTGGTTCAGGGTCCAAGAATTCGAGCTTAGAATAATTGTTATATTTGGCTTTATTATCTGATCTTTATTACATGTTTTGCATAAAAGTGCTAAATGTTGTCTTTTACCGCTTTTGATATTATCTGAACTGTATATAAACTGTGCCGAAACCCTTCTTTTCTTACCTCCGGGGAGAAGCTCGCTGGTCGAGACTCCCTATTCTGTTAGTGTCAATACCTGAAATAAGAAAGAGGTCGGACAAGTTACAAAGCCGGACGATCTCGCGGGTCCCCGGTACGTAGCCCCCTCCTCGACTCGAGTTGTCCGCTCGGGTACACAGTCTAGAACAAATACCAAGGTTTAAACCTAGTATAACGAAACTTCATGCCGGATCCCTAGTAGGAACGCTTATTTGCATCACATTGCATTTGACTTAGGGGACTCAACACAGGGGTTGGGTCCGTCTAGGACAGGCAACCTGAAATGGAAAAGACCATCGTGCTGCATTCCTATCTGTGTTGTGCATTTATTTGCTTCGGTTCCGCATGTCGACCGGTTCCTAAAAAAAAGGGGGGAAAATAGCAGCGTAGGGGAGATAATTACTTATTTTTGGAAAATAAAACCAATGTCCCAGTAGTGTCAAAACCTCGCCGGAATTTTTCTAAAAAAAAACTGTCTTGTTTATTGAGAGTTATTAAAATAAAAAATTATCACTTTCAAAATAAAAAAAAAGGTATTTATTTTAAAAATAAAAAAAAAATCGAAAATTCATAATTCAAAAAATGTGTTGTTTCTTTCGTAGTACCCCTTTTATGAATTCAGACTAATAGTCCAAATTTTTCCTAAAAAAATAATATAAAAAAAAATAAATAGTTTCTTTAATCTTTATCTCTTTTCAAAAAAAAAATGTAAAAAAATACGCATTCCTGATTTCTAGGTTTATTCGATTTTTTCCTATTTTACGATATCCCGAACTACGCCGGTTTGATTCTCACCGGATGTGAGATACGTAGGCAACCCTCGTCGAGTTCGACCCCTTTTTTTTTCTAAATAGCCAAAAATCAGTAAATAAATAAATAAAAGATGTGTCAAATTTTTAAAAAGAGTCGTAAATAAGTCAGGTGACGTTGTTTTATCATAAATAGCCGAATGTCCCCGAAAGGGACGCCGGAAGGCTGACTTTGCATAAACAGCTACCTTTGGGTCTTGTTTAGCGTTTTATCCAATAGACCCGCACAGCCTTAAAATCTTTGTCTCCGAAGTGTTTAAAGGCCGTGTTCAAAACTTGATCCTCTCTGTAAAAATATTTTTTGAGTCAGTCAATTTTGTTAAAATCACCTTAATAAATGTGCAGGATGAGCACGATGCAAAATGAACATTTTTCAATAATGACCAAAATCCCTGTCAAGTTACGGCTATGGTGGAATGATCTAGGTGTTGAAGGACAAAATGAGGTTAAGAAATATCTGAAAGGTCTTGTGGGTCTGTTGGAAATCCAGCCTCGGGGAGATATCATAAGAGCTTTGGTTACCTATTGGGACCCGACGCACAATGTTTTCTCATTTCTCTGATTTTGAACTCACCCCGACTTTGGAAGAAATGGCCGGATACATCGGGAATACTGAACTTCCGTTGAGGGAAAAATACTTGGTCGCCCCAAGAGTCGTCACGGTACATCGGTTCCTGGATTCATTGAAAATACCTAGAACAGTCCACAACCCGGATCTAGCAGCCGGATTCTGTACTCCATGCTTCATATATGATAGATACGGTCACGAGGGGGGATTCAATAATCCAATCAACAAACTGTGCAGCAAAGGAGTTCGTCAGAAGTGGGACGAGCACAGACGGGTGGCGTTCATGATAACGTTTCTGGGTCTTCTGGTATTTCCCAGGAAAGATGGAAACATTGATTTGAAGATATCTGGGGTCGTCAGCACTTTACTCACGCAAAGTGACAGTACTCTCGCGCCTATGGTGGTATCCGACATCTTTCGAGCTCTCACAGCTTGTAAAGCTGGGGGAAATTTCTTCGAAGGTTGTAACTTGCTCCTACAGATATGGATGACCGAGCACCTCTGCCATCATTCCGAGATTTTGAGCCATGGTTCCCCGGAAAAGACCCGCATAGAAGAATCTTACACGAGAACCAAAGAGATCAGTTTGCCCAAAGGAGTCCTGGCATGGACCTCGTTCTTTCAAGCTCTTACCGCCAGCCAAATACAATGGACGTTGGGATGGTTGCCTGTTAATGAGATCCTATATATGTCTGCAGCTAAAATTCATTTCTTACTGATGGGGCTTAAGAGCATTCAACCTTACGCACCCTGCAGAGTTTTAAGACAGTTCGGAAGATGCCAGACAGTACCTCATGAGAAAGATCTAAGCACTCAAGCAGTTGAGATAAGTCCCAACGGACAGTTCCCAGAAGCAAAAATTCGCCAAATCTGGAATGAGGGTCAATATTTGAAATCAGATACTTGCGTGCGGGATCAAGCCAAAGGAGAAACGACGCCAGGTTACCTTGCATGGTACAGAAGGGAACTCGAGCATGAAAGGCCAGCTAAGAGACCCCACATCCGGAATTTTACCGAATCATCACAAAAGCAGTGGGATTGGTTAGCAAAAGAAAGAGGCTATTGCGCCGAAATCAGCAGGTTAAAGCAACAAGTGGAAAACTTGAAATATGAACACAACGTGCAAGTTGCTACCGATCTGGGAGAGCGGAACAGGTTGATTCAAGAAAATGAAAAGCTCAGAGCCCAGATCAAACAGATAAGGTTGGATGCAGATAAACAGCCAAGGCGTCGATCAGACGAGCACCTGATAAAAAGGCTAAAAAGCGAGATCAGAGAGTGGCGAGATGGTTTGGAGAAATCTGAAAACGTCATAGCAGAGCTCAAAGCACAGTGGGATACAAGAACAGATAAGCATCGCAGATACCTGAATCAATTGGAAGGCGACCACGAGAAGACTGTTGCTAAGATAAAGAGAGAGATGGCAGCACTTGAGATCAAAGCAGCTAGTCAGGCCAAGGATTTCCAAATTGAGAGCAGATACTGGTATGACTCAATAGCCCAGATGAAGTTGGAAGTACGGCGATTGGAGCATCAGCATATACAGGATATTCAAGTATTCGAGATATGCAGCGATCAGATAAAACGCCTACTTATAGAAAAGAAGCAAACCAGAGATAGAATCAAAGTCATTGCCCATGACATCACCAGACGATGTCTGCGATGTGAGAACATGAGTGTTACCTTCCCCTCGGCAGTAATGGTTTATGTCAAGCAGACTATGCACGAGCTGGAGCAACTTGAGAGGGATCTCACGCCTAGGACCGCGGCGAGGCCGAACGATGCCCCGCGGAAACCAATTTTTAAAACCATAATGCATTCATAGGTCAAATCTGTATTTTAGCATCTTCTGCCTGTTTTTTCATCAAGGTGATTTTCAGTCTATTTTGAGTCTAGGTTTATTTTCAAAGTTTGCTCTTTCTTTTGCAAAATGTAGCTTGTAATAGAACGTTTCAACAATAAAGAGGTTGTTTCTTTTACGCTCATTTGTGTTTTTCGAACTACGTAATGATCTGATTCACGTAGGCATCGTGATACGTAGGCAATCCTCATCGGATCCGGTCGCATTTCTTTTACTACGAAAATAAAAAAAATAAAAATAAAAGGAAAACAAAAGAGAAAAAGAAAAGAAAAGAAAAAAGGGGAAAAACTAATAAGAGGAAAAAATGCCGGAATGACGCATGCTATCGTAGCAAACATATAGTAATCCACTTAACTGTATAGGTGCATCATGCCCAACGTGAGATTAACTATCTGTTATTTGCTGCAAATTAACCGTGCGTTTGTCATTGAGCATTTTTCCAGGGTTTTTGGAAAGACGGTTGGTTTGGTGAAAGTCTGGCCTCGCACTCATACTTCACGAGGTCAAGGAGAAGTGTTCAACTACCTGTTGTTAGGACCAGAAGCAGTACTCACACTTACTTCACCAGGTCAAAAGGAAGTGTGGAAATGTCTTCAGAAATTCCATTGCAAACAATCCCTGTTTCTGAGGAAAGCTCGATCTCAGCCGTCCTCACACCTGAATCCGCGACTGCGGAAGAAAATAGAATCCTACGGCTCCGCATGTTGGAAATGCTGGACGACTGGAATAATGGGAAAGAGCCGCCAAGTGTCGTCCCCGGATTCCCTGAATTATTCTCCAGGTCAAGTGGAACGTCTAATGTCCCCATAAATTATCCTGCTACCCCATTTGGGTACCCAGCCGCCTCAGCCTTCTCCGCTGGATCTCCTTCTGAGCCTCATCCCCGAATGTCGGCCACTGATGCAAGCATGAACATCTTTACTGCATCGCCTTGCCCGGTTACGGCACAACCTACCACATACAAGCCAAGCTTTGACTCATCATCTTTTACATTCCAAGCCCCATCAATCTCAATGGAACCAACTAGGTTCGCTACCAATACTAATCCTCTACCGCCTCAGTGCGAGCTTGCACCCGGGCAGGATCAGAACCCCAGATTTGCAGAACAAAATGAGATTGCCAAAAGGATGAGAAGCCTTGAACAAAGTCTGAAGAATATGCAAGGATTGAGCGGGCAAAAGAGCGTCTCTTACGCCGACCTGTGCATGTTTCCTCACGTGCACCTGCCAACGGGTTTCAAGACCCCCAAGTTCGAGAAATACGATGGGCACGGTGACCCCATTGCACATCTTAAGAAATACTGCAACCAATTGCGGGGAGCCGGCGGAAAAGAAGAACTGCTAATGGCATATTTTGGGGAAAGCCTAGTAGGGATAGCTTCGAAATGGTATATGGATCAGGAAATGTCCCGATGGCATATATGGGATGATCTCGCCAGAGATTTTGTAAAACAATTCCAGTATAACATCGACATTGCGCCAGACCAAAACTCTCTGTCGAATTTGAAGAAGAAGCCTTCAGAAAGCTTTAGAGAGTATGCTATTAAGTGGCGTGAACAGGCGTCGAGAGTGAAGCCTCCCATGGATGAAGTGGAAATGGTCACTACCTTTCTTCAGGCCCAAGAGTCTGACTATTTCCAAAACATGATGTCGGCCATGGGTAAGCCATTCGCGGAAGCGATCAAGATAGGAGAGATGGTAGAGAATGGGCTGAAAACAGGTCGGATTCTGAGTCAAGCAGCCATAAGGGCAACCTCCCAGGCCGTCCAAAGCGGGTCCGGAGGAACGACAAGGGGAAAGAAGAAGGAAGAAACGGCTATGGCAGCCTCTGAAGCAAGGGAGTATCGTCATCCCAGGCCCCATTTTCCGGAAAGGGCCCCACAACACTACTACCCCCACTCAAATGTGGCATATGCTCATCAACCTTATATGGTCATGAATGCCCAACCTTATAACCATCCACCACAACAAGCCAACCGAGGCCCAGCTCCACCTCCCAGAAATCAGCCTCCTTACCGCAACCACTATAACCCACAACCCCCGCAGAATAACTACCGCCCCCAGGAGCCACCTCGACGGCGGACTTTCACGCCCATCGGTGAACAATACTCTACTTTGTTCCCTAAGCTAGTCCAGTTGGGTTTCTTGCAACCAATTCCCCAAACAAGGCAAAACCCAACATCGCCTTCTTACAAAGCCGGAGTCAGATGCGCCTATCATTCAGGGGCCGAGGGACATGATACAAACGACTGCTGGTCATTGAAAAGAGTGGTCGAAAATTTGATCGAGCAAGGGAAAATAGTGCTAAGGGACGAGGAAGTCCCGAACGTAACTAACAATCCATTACCTGCTCACAATAATGGGCCGCTGATCGGAATGATTTGTGAAGACAAAGAGTTCGATCCTGCTTTGAAAGCTATAATCGCCATTGTCGACACGGGGAAGAGGCCCGAAATGGACCAGAAACCAGAAATGGGGGAAGTGGTCAAGGCTATAAAGAACAAGCCTGAAAAGAAGGTAGAGAAGAAAGTGGTACCTGTAAAAAATGAAGTTCTTTACATACCACGAGGTCGAGCTGAGAAGGCGCAGAACTTCGGGATCAAAAAGACAAAACCTATGTACGTGCCAAAAGGGGCCTATGTGGTCCGGGGGACGATTCAACCACCTCGGCTGAATGAGCCAGTGGTTATCGGACGCGTGCCACAAAAGCCAATGACCAACCCGTCCACAGTGCCGTGGAATTATCAAAAGACTTTGGTGATGTACAAAGGTAAAGAGGTCATGGGAGAACTTCCAGAAAATACTTTCATTGGAGGGTACTCAAATACCCAAGAACTGAACAACGCCACACAAAGGCGCTTCCCTCCAAAGAAGCCCGTGAGTGTTGAAGAAGCGGAAGTGTTCTTCCAACAAATGAAGATGCCGGATTACGAAGTGATAGATCAGCTGCGCAAGCACCCTGAGCAAGTATCCATGCTGTCATTATTAATGAGGTCAACCGAGCATCAAAAGATCCTGCTGAAAACCCTGAATGAAGCATATGTACCGGTTGAAACCTCGGTGGAGCAACTAGAGCGGATGACAGAAAGATTCTTCACCGTCAATCAAATCTCTTTCAGCAAGAATGATTTACCCCCAGAAGGAGCGGCACACAACAAGGCTTTGCATCTAACAGTTAAATGCGAAGACTATTATGTCAAGAGGGTAATGTTGGATGGAGGCTCAGGCGTTGACATTTGCCCACTCTCCACGCTGCAAAGAATGGAAATTGGGACCGAAAGAATCCGACCTAACAATGTCTGCGTAAGAGCTTTCGACGGCATCAAGAGAGACACCATGGGAGAAATAGACCTGTTGTTGGTCATAGGACCAGTCGAATTTCGAGTAACCTTCCAGGTGATCGACATGGACACATCCTACAATTTTCTCCTTGGCAGACCTTGGATCCATGCGGCAGGAGCCGTGCCTTCCACTCTTCACCAGATGGTAAAGTTCGAGTATGAAGACCGAGAGATCGTGGTCCACGGGGAAGATGAGCATGCCATTTATCGGGACCCATCCATCCCGTGCCTTGAACCAAGAGAAGGAAGCGAACATACGGTCTATCAAGCTTTCGAGGTGGTACTGGCAGAGCAGCACGAAGAGGGAGTACCTTGCCCCCAGCCTTTCTTGTCCAACGCTTCGGTCATGGTGGCCAAAGAGATGATCCGACACGGATTTAGGCCAGGGAAGGGACTTGGACGAACCCTTCAGGGAATAACAGAACCCGTTACTTTGCCAGTCATCAAGAAACCTTTTGGACTAGGTTTCAAACCTACTCCAGCAGACGAAAAATGGGCAAAGAAAAGGAGAAATGAGGGCTGGAAGTTGCCTCAACCACTGCCGGATTTATATGCGACTTTCGTCAGGCCAAGGTACGCTGAAGAAGAAGATGATGAGGTCTTCACAGCTGAGGAAATCGAGGAAATATGTGGGGCGATGAGAGAAATGCTCTACGAGGTCCACATGGTTCAACCAGGTGAAGGCACAAGCACTGCTGAGATGCTGTACATGGGACCGAACGCCCAACTTCAAAACTGGGAGGCCACGCCATTCCCGACTAGACGGAAGTCCGGGTAGACCTGTCCTGCCACCTTTCCTGTATCACAAGTTATCTCCGGGACATAACTTGAACGTTTTCTTCTTTTCAATTGTTGTTTTGAATTCCTAGTTGTAAACATTGTTGTCTTCCAACTTTCCAAAGAAAATATACAAAAAAACAAAAAAATCATCATTGCTTTCCTATTCTTTCTTTTGTTCTGATTTTTATTACTTTTCCTCTTATCTTCCTTTTCAGTCCTAATAATGCGGCTTTAAATATGACATGCTTGCGGACTTCACGCCCAGATCACAATGAGTTATTTAACTGCGAATTAATGAACCCAGAACCAGAATATGATGCGGAAGAGGCTTTTAGGGAGATAAACCGAGAGTTGGAATATTTCGAGAATAAACCTAAGCCAAATCTGAATGACACTGAACCGGTAAATTTAGGAACCCCGGAAGAAATCCGGGAGACCAAGATAAGCATTCACACGGACAAGAAAACGCGAGAGGCGATAATTCAACTTCTTTTTGAATTCAAAGATGTGTTTGCTTGGTCATATGATGACATGCCGGGACTAGGTGTTGATCTGGTGGTTCATAAATTGCCGATTCATCCTGACTGTCCTCCAGTCCAACAAAAGCAACGAAAGTTCAAAACTGAGGTCAGTGACAAGATTAAAGAGGAGATCACCAAACAACTGAAAACGGGAGTGATTCGGGTAGTCCAATATACAACATGGTTGGCGAATGTGGTTCCAGTACCGAAAAAGGACGGGAAAACTCGGGTATGTGTAGATTACCGAGATCTGAACAGAGCAAGTCCTAAAGATAATTTCCCGCTGCCTAACATCCACATCCTCGTTGATAATTGCGCCAAACACGAGATACAGTCTTTCGTAGATTGTTACGCTGGATATCATCAGGTGCTGATGGATGAAGAGGACGCCGAGAAAACTGCTTTCACCACGCCTTGGGGCACCTACTGTTATCGGGTCATGCCATTTGGTCTGAAGAATGCTGGGGCTACTTACATGAGGGCCATGACTGCCATTTTCCATGACATGATGCATCAGGAAATAGAGGTGTACGTGGACGATGTGATAGTCAAGTCCAGGACGCAGGATAATCACATCCAAGATTTGAGGAAGTTCTTTGAGAGGCTAAGGAAGTATGACTTGAAGCTGAACCCAGCCAAATGTGCTTTCGGAGTTCCGTCGGGCAAACTTCTGGGCTTCATCGTAAGCAGGAGAGGTATCGAGCTAGATCCAACAAAGATAAAATCCATCAGAGATCTGCCTCCCCAAAAACAAAGAAAGACGTGATGAGTTTGTTGGGCAGGTTGAATTACATCAGTCGGTTCATTGCCCAGCTGACAAGCACGTGTGAGCCCATATTCAAGCTGTTAAGGAAAGATGCGGCGATTAAGTGGACAACTGAGTGTCAAGAAGCCTTTGATAAAGTCAAAGAATACCTTTCGAATCCCCCGGTCTTGGTCCCTCCAGAACCGGGAAGGCCACTTTTCTTGTATCTGACAGTTTTAGAGAACTCTTTCGGCTGCGTCCTCGGGCAACACGACGTAACCGGAAAGAAGGAACAAGCAATCTACTACTTGAGCAAGAAATTCACCGGCTACGAGGCCAAATACACTCTGCTGGAAAGGACATGCTGCGCTCTCACATGGGTCGCTCAAAAGCTGAGACATTATCTCCAAGCCCACACTACGTTCCTCATAAGCAGGTTGGATCCTTTGAAGTATATATTTCAGAAACCAATGCCTACTAGTAGACTGGCTAAATGGCAAATCTTGCTTACAGAATTCGACATAGTTTATGTCACTCGCACGGCAATGAAAGCCCAGGCATTAGCAGATCATTTGGCCGAAAACCCGGTCGATGAGGAATACCAGCCATTGGATACCTACTTTCCAGATGAAGAGGTAAACACCGTAGAAGTGATCTCGGAAGAAGCTCATGTTTGGAAGATGTTCTTTGACGGAGCCGTGAACGCCAAGGGTGTAGGGATTGGGGCAATTTTGATCTCGCCTTCCGGTCAGCATTATCCCGCCACAGCTAGACTGCGTTTCTTTTGCACAAATAATACAGCTGAGTATGAAGCCTGCATTATGGGCATGCATATGGCAATCGATCAGGATGTCGAAGACTTACTGATTATGGGAGATTCTGACCTGATCATCCGGCAAGCTCAAGGCGAGTGGGAAACTCGGGATGTCAAACTTATCCCATACCGACAACATGTGGAGGACCTCAGCAAGCGCTTTACCTCAATAGAGTTCAGGTATATTCCGAGGTGTCACAATGAACTGGCAGATGCACTTGCTACTCTGGCTTCTATGCTACCCTACCCGGGCAACGCCCACGTCGATCCTTTGGAAATCCAAATCAAGGAAAGACACGGTTACTGCAGTGTAATCGAGGCGGGATCAAATACGCAGCCTTGGTACCATGACATCAAGAGGTTCCTGAAGACGCAAGAATACCCCGAGCACGCAACTGGAGATCAAAAGAGGACCATTAGGCGACATGCAAGTGGTTTCTTTTTGAGCGGTGAATTGTTATATAAGAGGACTCCGGACCTCAATCTCCTAAGATGTGTCGATATCGAGGAAGCGAGAAAGATCATGCACGAAGTACACGCAGGTGTGTGCGGACCTCACATGAACGGGTATGTCTTAGCGAAGAAAATCCTCCGAGCAGGTTATTACTGGATGACCATGGAAAAGGATTGCTTTAGCTTCGTTCGGAAGTGTCATCAGTGTCAGGTGCACGGTGATTTGATTCATGCACCTCCCACGGAACTGCATCCCATGTCTGCACCATGGCCATTTGTCGCCTGGGGCATGGACGTCATTGGACCAATTGAACCAAAGGCCTCGAACGGACACAGGTTTATACTAGTTGCCATAGACTACTTTACGAAATGGGTAGAGGCTGTCACTCTCAAGTCGGTCACCAAGAAAGCTGTGGTGGATTTTGTACACTCAAATCTTATCTGTCGCTTCGGTATTCCTGCGACTATCATTACAGATAACGCAGCAAACTTGAACAGTCACTTGATGGGAGATGTGTGCGAGCAATTCAAGATAACACACAGGAATTCCACTCCTTATCGGCCAAAAGCCAATGGTGCCGTGGAAGCGGCAAACAAAAACATCAAGAAGATTCTGAGGAAAACGATCCAAAGTTCCCGACAGTGGCATGAGCAGTTACCTTTTGCATTATTGGGGTACCGCACTACGGTACGCACGTCAGTAGGAGCAACTCCTTATCTTTTGGTTTACGGGACCGAGGCCGTAATACCGGCAGAGGTAGAGATTCCTTCACTTCGAATCATTGTCGAAGCAGAAATCGAGGACAACGAGTGGGTTAAGACTCGGTTAGAGCAATTGACGTTGATTGATGAACAGCGGATGGCTGCAGTTTGTCACGGACAGTTATACCAACGAAGGATGGCCCGTGCTTACAACAAGAAAGTCCGACCCCGGAATTTCGAAGTAGGTCAGCTGGTGCTAAGGCGTATTCTGCCGCATCATGAAGAAGCAAAAGGAAAGTTCGCCCCAAATTGGAAAGGCCCATACATCGTAAGGAAGATATTGCTGAGAGGGCATTGTATTTAGGTGATATCGAAGGAAATGACCCCGACACAGCAGTAAATGCAGATGCAGTCAAGAGGTACTACGTCTAAATCATACTCCAATGGTCCTGACACGTTGAAAATGGAGAAGGTGTTTATTCCCCACTACTCCCCAAACACTACCCAATTCTCTCTACCAACTTTTGAGCCGCTTACAAAACAAAAAAAAATCCCATTGATTGAGGCCTGAACTACGTTTGACTTGATTCCGAAAGGATACGTAGGCAGCCTCTCCCTGAGGTTCAGTCACACCAACAATAAAATCCCATTCACCCTGAAATTGAAAACCGGGGCACGTCGAGCAGTTGAGAAGTTAGTATCACTACCCCTCTTTACCAAGCACAAGCCTTCAAATCAATTACCAAAGATAGTTGGGAAACCGATAAGCATCACAAATGGAGACCGGCACACTCTGAATTGAGAGAAATAAAATGAGAGAGTCTCGTCGGTGAAAACCTTCGGGCACCGCGAGGCGACGGGAGTAGAGAGACCAAAATGAGAGAGCTTGTTTAGCAAAAACTCACAAAGAGTTCTATTAAGTGATGACAGGAAGATAAATGAGAGAGGTCAGCCAGCGAAAACCCGCAAAGGGCGCTGTTGGCCGAAAGAGTGACTCCACCCAAGAAGGTTTCGGCAAAGTTCCACCAGATTTGGAATCACAGATCCGTTCTGGTTCAGGGAAACGCAAGCCCATGGAAAGTCAGGCGTCCAGTCCAAAGAGCATGTCATGTCATTTAAAGCCAGCATTATCTTCCTCAGATAAGTCTTTCTCGTCCCGAAGGGGCACTCCTTTTCTGAAATTCGTTTTATCTTTTCTTTGTTTTTCTTCGAATCTCTTTTATATTTAAGCCCAAGTTCTAGATGTACCAGAAAGGACAGGTGGCAGGTTTGGTTGCACGGAATTCCGTTTCATGAAGGAAAACGCCTCGTTTCGTTGGTACGTTTGTCCAAGCCTGATGAATCATGATGTTTGATGGCGTTCAAAGTAAAGAGGAAAAAGAGAAATTTCCCCCAGCAAGTCCGCCTTCGGACGAATCCCCACAGAGTCTCCCTTTGTACAATCCCCCACAAAGTCTCCCCAATATATATAAAAAAAAAAGAATCCCCGTTGGAATTTCCCCAGCACATCCCCAGCGAGTCCCTTTGTAAAAATTTCCCAACAAGCTTACCCCAACAAACCCTGGGAAACTCATTTTGAAATAAATCCCCAGCCCCATTGTACAAAAATCCACACAAAGAATCCACTTTGTAAATATTCCCCACAGAGCTTCCTTTGTTGTACAAATTCCCACAAAATACTTCCAATAAAATCCCCGTTAAGAACCTCCAAGCAAAACGGGACACAAAAAAAAAGAAAAAAAAAGCCTTACGAAGCAAGTCATCACAGAATTCGGAAAAACAAGCCTGTGCAGTCTAAAGGTTTCGCCATTCGAATCAAATCAATGGCGGGACTTCGCAACAGAAGTAAAGACGCAACGAAGCATTTGGGAACGATCAAGGTCACCGAACCGACCGTCATTTCCGAACTAACAATTGTTCTTTGTCTGAGAAGTTGAAACAGGTGTTAATCCAAGACAACCGTGCAAGAAGCAGGTTTCGCCCAAAGAAGAAGGTACACGGGTACAAGAAACATTTTGGCAATAAGGAATTCACTCAAAAGGTAAGTTCCCGCAAAACTCCCTTTTATCTTCTATTAAAACAAGAAAACTCAAAAATAGATCGTGTAGTATTCTCGAGCTTTATCCCCAGCCAATCAGCATTAGGGTTTTAAACCCTAAACTGAACTTTTTCCTTCCAGCCAGCATTAGAGTTTTAAACTCTAAACTGAGCTTTTCCATGCAATCAGCATTAGGGTTTTAAACCCTAAACTGAATTTTCCTTTTAGTCAGCATTAGGGTTTTAAACCCTAAACTGAACTTTTTCCTTCCAGCCAGCATTAGAGTTTTAAACTCTAAACTGAGCTTTTCCATGCAATCAGCATTAGGGTTTTAAACCCTAAACTGAATTTTCCTTCTAGTCAGCATTAGGGTTTTAAACCCTAAACTGAACTTTTTCCTTTCAGCCAGCATTAGAGTTTTAAACTCTAAACTGAGCTTTTCCATGCAATCAGCATTAGGGTTTTAAACCCTAAACTGAATTTTCCTTTTAGTCAGCATTAGGGTTTTAAACCCTAAACTGAACTTTTCCCTTTCAGCCAGCATTAGAGTTTTAAACTCTAAACTGAGCTTTTCCATGCAATCAGCATTAGGGTTTTAAACCCTAAACTGAATTTTCCTTTTAGTCAGCATTAGGGTTTTAAACCCTAAACTGAACTTTTCCCTTTCAGCCAGCATTAGAGTTTTAAACTCTAAACTGAGCTTTTCCATGCAATCAGCATTAGGGTTTTAAACCCTAAACTGAATTTTCCTTTTAGTCAGCATTAGGGTTTTAAACCCTAAACTGAACTTTTTCCTTCCAGCCAGCATTAGAGTTTTAAACTCTAAACTGAGCTTTTCCATGCAATCAGCATTAGGGTTTTAAACCCTAAACTGAATTTTCCTTTTAGTCAGCATTAGGGTTTTAAACCCTAAACTGAACTTTTTCCTTCCAGCCAGCATTAGAGTTTTAAACTCTAAACTGAGCTTTTCCATGCAATCAGCATTAGGGTTTTAAACCCTAAACTGAATTTTCCTTTTAGTCAGCATTAGGGTTTTAAACCCTAAACTGAACTTTTTCCTTCCAGCCAGCATTAGAGTTTTAAACTCTAAACTGAGCTTTTCCATGCAATCAGCATTAGGGTTTTAAACCCTAAACTGAATTTTCCTTTTAGTCAGCATTAGGGTTTTAAACCCTAAACTGAACTTTTTCCTTCCAGCCAGCATTAGAGTTTTAAACTCTAAACTGAGCTTTTCCATGCAATCAGCATTGGGGTTTTAAACCCTAAACTGAATTTTCCTTTTAGTCAGCATTAGGGTTTTAAACCCTAAACTGAACTTTTTCCTTCCAGCCAGCATTAGAGTTTTAAACTCTAAACTGAGCTTTTCCATGCAATCAGCATTAGGGTTTTAAACCCTAAACTGAATTTTCCTTTTAGTCAGCATTAGGGTTTTAAACCCTAAACTGAACTTTTTCCTTCCAGCCAGCATTAGAGTTTTAAACTCTAAACTGAGCTTTTCCATGCAATCAGCATTGGGGTTTTAAACCCTAAACTGAATTTTCCTTTTAGTCAGCATTAGGGTTTTAAACCCTAAACTGAACTTTTTCCTTCCAGCCAGCATTAGAGTTTTAAACTCTAAACTGAGCTTTTCCATGCAATCAGCATTAGGGTTTTAAACCCTAAACTGAATTTTCCTTTTAGTCAGCATTAGGGTTTTAAACCCTAAACTGAACTTTTTCCTTCCAGCCAGCATTAGAGTTTTAAACTCTAAACTGAGCTTTTCCATGCAATCAGCATTAGGGTTTTAAACCCTAAACTGAATTTTCCTTTTAGTCAGCATTAGGGTTTTAAACCCTAAACTGAACTTTTTCCTTCCAGCCAGCATTAGAGTTTTAAACTCTAAACTGAGCTTTTCCATGCAATCAGCATTAGGGTTTTAAACCCTAAACTGAATTTTCCTTTTAGTCAGCATTAGGGTTTTAAACCCTAAACTGAACTTTTTCCTTCCAGCCAGCATTAGAGTTTTAAACTCTAAACTGAGTTTTTCCATGCAATCAGCATTAGGGTTTTAAACCCTAAACTGAATTTTCCTTTTAGTCAGCATTAGGGTTTTAAACCCTAAACTGAACTTTTTCCTTCCAGCCAGCATTAGAGTTTTAAACTCTAAACTGAGCTTTTCCATGCAATCAGCATTGGGGTTTTAAACCCTAAACTGAATTTTCCTTTTAGTCAGCATTAGGGTTTTAAACCCTAAACTGAACTTTTTCCTTCCAGCCAGCATTAGAGTTTTGAACTCTAAACTGAGCTTTTTCATGCAATCAGCATTAGGGTTTTAAACCCTAAACTGAATTTTCCTTTTAGTCAGCATTAGGGTTTTAAACCCTAAACTGAACTTTTCCTTCCAGCGAGCATTAGGGTTTTAAACCTTAAACTGAGTTTTTCCATGCAATCAGCATTAGGGTTTTAAACCCTAAACTGAATTCTTCCTTTGTTCGGCATTAGGGTTTTAAACCCCAAACGGATCCTCTTCCCAGCTAGTCGGTATTAGGGCTCCAACCCTGAACTGGGCATGCATATCCTCTTTCATCAATTTTATGAACTTCCTGGTGAATAATTAACGAAATTTTCCTAGTGAAACTGGGGCAGAAAATTTCGTTCGTTTGTTTTCTCCCGCAGGTCTGACCTCGAGCCACATGGATCGAAATGACCCACGAGATAAATCCCAGTTCGGAATCAAAGAAGAAAAAGACAAAAGAAGATATCCCGAGATATCAGAGTGAAGGGAAAGCAGATCGACTCCAACATTTGACTAAGGTCCTGAACTCTGCCAGTCACATTTTATTCGGTATCCCTGAGATTAAACAAGTCACCGCAACTCGCAAGCATCAAGATTCAGATCGGAGTCTACAAGCAGAATCAGCTAAGACCCAAGATCAAGTCGTAAAAGAATCATAGATAGGAATCTTGTAACTAGCAATTGACATGCATATAAGTAGTTAGTTCATTTTCCAATTTTCGTTTGGTTGTAATAAGGCGGTCAGTGACGTAGCAGTGACAACAGCAACAGCAGTAGCAGCAAGCATTGCAATCCCATGGTAGTCCCAGCTACCAAAACTTCCCGAACTACATTGACCTGATTCCTGTTTAGCCCAGGATATGTAGGAAATCTTTGAAGCAAGATTCGGTCAGATCTTTCAAAAACATGCTTCATACGGAGTAGTCCATAGGCAAAAATCGCTCATACACGCTCACTTTATCTTTGCACGAAAACTCTTCGTGTTTCCGAACAAAGAGGGGCAGCTGTGAGCACGTGATTTTTGTTTTACGCGACAATCGCTCCAAAAGAATTAAAAATGTATGTGTCATGCGTAATTTAAACCATGACCCGTTTGTTAGATGGAAAATTACAAAAATACGCATTTTTTCTTTTGTCCTGATTTGTTGCCTTGTTTAATTTTACCTACTTTTAACATTTTTATACGCGTGAAATAAATATGTTAAGTGTTAATTAGTGGTGCTTAGTTTTATTTAATTAGGTTGTGTATTTAGGAAATTAGAAATAAAGAAAAAGAAGACAAAAATTTGTTGTAAAATGAATTTGGGCCGTGCCCATTTCAAAATCTGGAACCCAAAGCAAATAGCCCAGTCCACCGGTCCACACAGCCCACTCCCCAGGCATCAAAACGACGTAGTTTAACACCAAAACTACGTCGTTTCAATGCCAATCCATCCCAACCATTCAAACCAAGCTGATCCAACGGTCCGGATCTCTCACCCATAACCCCATTTGCCCGACCCGTTACCCGAACCAACTCTGCCCCTAACACTTGAAACGACACCGTTTCCCTCAAGTGGAAGGATCTTCGCCCTTCATCATGCCTCATCCAACGGCTGAGGTCCATCCACTCACTCCATATATAAGCTGCCCCTCATACCCCACCCCCTGTCCAAATACCCCTGCCCTTCATCATCCTCACAAAGAACCCCGGAACCCTAGAGCCGCCCCCATCTCCCTTCACCAGGAACCCGGCGGCATGAACGCCGGTGACCCTACCCTTAACACCATAGAACCCCCATGCCATCCTGAACCCAAATCTACCAACCACACGCTTCGAATCTTATCCCACCTTCTCGAATCTTCATTTGAAGATTCGAGTCGGAACCTAATCTACACCGATCTGCTTCAAATTCATACCAGACACTCCCCAGACCCCCTCGTGACCAAACCATACTTGGTTTGGTCCGAATCTGATCAGGGAAGCCTGAATCCCAGATCTAAGTTTTGAAAGTTTTGTGTTCCTCCGTCACTGGTTCAACCAAAGAGATTAAGGTCTAATGGACTTTAATCAAAGTGTTTCTCATCTGAGAAACACTTCGTTTAAAGTCCGTTCAGCCTTAAGAAAGGCCTGACCAAGTCCGAGTTAAGGTTTTGATTTTTGCGGTTTAAGGTGAGTTTCTTTCTTTTCTTAGTTGTTTTGATTCGTTTGATTGTTGTAAGGGTCTGTTCGTTTTCTATCCTTGAACTTCTATCAACTGTGCTTCAACCGCTTTGCCTGAACCTCTGTTTGTTTGTCTAAAATCCCCCCCTCCTATTCTGATAAGACATATGTATTTGTTGAACAATAATTGAGCTTCAAATGTTGACTGAGCAATTGGTTCCTCGAGTACCACTTTGCTCAGTCAGTATAATTCGAATTATGGGTCGATACTGTTAAATGTCTGATTTTTGGTTACGATTGTGTATGTTAATGCTAATATAGTCGAATCGACATGTGTCGTCAATTAGTTTCAACTGTCCGAACAATAACAAATCGACTTACTTCTGCTAAGCATATGTTGAGTCAATTAAGAACCAGTTTTTGTTTACTTATAGCCGTTGAATTGATCAGTAATGTAAAAAGGGATGTTTGGTTTAAATTCTGAATTGGAAGGCATGTGCACTCGTGCACAGCATGTGCATTGGTGCACCTCATGTGCTTTGTGCACATCCTGTGGCCTGCATAAAGGTTTTTGTTAAGTTTTAAACAATTTGACAGCATATGCTGTCAGATACATCCCACTGCCCATACTTTGCTTTAGTTAAAGAAGTATTAAACCTTTTAAAAGTTAAATCTGCCAGGGAATGTTGATGGGGTTATATACTTAAATAACTAATTGGAATCTAAAAATGAAAAAAGGGCACATGGGAGGGGTACTGTGAGATTCTATCAGGCTGTTAAAAGGGGTAATATGAAGGCTTATAAAATGGAGAATCAGAGGAAAAGGGGGGGACTGGACTTAGGGAGCTGAAAAAGAAAATACACAGAAGGTGAGGAGTTTTGAAAGAGAGAGTTTGAAATACATACAAGGGACAGAATTGAGGGGGAGATCTGGGAAAAGAAAATACACAGACTGTGAGGAATTTTTGAAAGAGAGAGCTGAAATACACACTGAGAAGTATACACACACAGGCATACATAGAGAGACACAGGGGGAGCCTAAACTGAAATTTTGAGAATTGAAGTTCTGGGGGAAAACAGTAAAAAACTGGAAAAGGTCTCTTTTTCTGATAACTTAAGTATAAGTTCAAAACTGCAGTCTGATATTGGATTCTTGAAAAGAAAGAAGATAGGGAAAGGGATAAACAGAAAATCAGCAATCATTTCTGTCTTGTTTGTCTGATTCTCAGTCTTGTTCAACCTGTTCAATCAACTCTGTTTTCTTCCAAGTATCAGCTGAGTTCATTGGTTGATTCATATTGTTCGTTTCCCCTGGATTGGTCTGTCTTGGAGTTTTATTCCTACTGCATTGTTTGCTGCTACCTGTCTACCATTTCTTGCCGGTTCTAACTGTATCTTGCACTGGGAGTTGTCCTATTTGTTCCTGCTGTTACTGTTGTTGTTTGGTGTTGCTTCTGTTGTCCTGCTGACCCCTCGCTTTCTTCTGTTGTATCCGACATCCAGGTACATACTAAGATTTTGCATCTGATGTAACAATGAAAGCATGAAATCAAAGATATGCAGGAGTTTAATCATTCGTTTGCTGCAGTTACAGTTTTACAAACGTTATTAAGATATGTGCAATTTGTTTAGCTTGTAATTCGATAAAGAAACACTTTAGATAGCTTTGTACTTAACCATAGTTTAGTTCGTCCTAAACTGTGATTTCATTTGTTTAAGGGGTTGTCTAATGAGGAATGCATGAGTTTTCTTTAACACATAGATAATTAGGTAACTTTTAGCTGACATTCCGCATGTATAGAAAAGTTTGCTTTAAGTTTTGCCAAATATGATGTTTAGTTTTATTGAACCTTTGTAGATAGCTCACAGGTTCACATTCAAATTCTATTAGTAATAGGTTCCGAAAGGTTAATTCCGCTGATTTGTTTTAAATAGGCAAGTTTCAAACTTAGATCTGAAGAACGTTTATCATAAGCTTCCTTTTTAACAGTTATATTAATCTTGTATGGTGATTTCCTCTGACAATTTAACAACGTGCTCATCTATGAAATAAGGCACTGAATAATTCACGCCTCATAAAAATCGGATAATCAAGTAAGGATCCAAAGCGGGTCAAGCATGTAATCAACACGTAATCCTTTCTTTTATTTTTAGAAACAAGCGTAGTAGAAATGTAGTCACTGTAGGATACCCTTCTAAAAATGAGATGAGCCTCGACAAACAAAAATGCAGAAGCTGCGGGGCCCTCTAAATGTATATATTAAAATATTTAGAATTCGGGACATGCCGTTTAGCGAATTTTACGGCCTTCCCAAAATAACAATACGCTAGTTGCTTTAGGCGCACCTTTAATAATTTAACCTTCTTAAACACGGGTGCACATTGATGTGACCCAAATCCATCTCAACGGAGTCAAAATATGTCGACGACCACGGGTGCATTGATTGTGACGTGGTTCGAGATGCATTTTTACGATGTGGCAATTCTATAAAAATAAATGATAATAATAAAAGCGGTTTAAACTTAATAAAAGCACGTAAGTCATAACATGTATTTAAATCAGATATTTAGCCATTATAACAATTTAAGCGACCGTGCTAGAACCACGGGATTCGAGGGTGCCTAACACCTTCCCTCGGGTCAACAGAATTCCTTACTTAGAATTTCTGGTTCGCAGACTTCATTTGGAAAAGTCTAAAATTTCCTCGATTTGGGATTCAAGATAAACCGGTGACTTGGGACACCAAAAGCCAAACCTTTCCCAAGTGGCGACTCTAAATTAAATAAATAATCTCATTTCGAATATTGTCACTTAAATTGGAAAAACTCCCCTCGCGCATTCTACCCTTCGGGGCGGGGCGCGCAAAAATGAGGTGTGACAGGTACCTCCTACCAGCCCTGATATCAGTGAGTAGTGAGCATGTGGAGACTTAAAGGTATATCTGCCAGTGTTCGCAGACCTCGGAGTCCTCATCTACTTTTACTATGTTGTCTTTTTCTTATTCCTCTTAGATGTTGATGCATAGTGACAGTTGGTACATTCTTTAGAGCTTGTGGCTTATGACTACCGGGTTTTGAGAGTTGTTTATACTCGGAGTTGTTGGTTTTATTTGTACATGTCGAGCGGCAGTTTTCAGTATCATATATATCTGTCAAAGTTAATCGTTATTTTAGTTATTATTTTCAGTTATTCTGCAATTGTTACGCTTACTTAGTCTGAGAGACTAGGTGCGGTCACGACATATTACGAAGGAAAATTTTGATCGTGACAATATAAATATTCTTTTGAAATTATTTTTGAATTTCTGTCATTCTACTTTTCAAAGTATTGCCCTGACAAAAAAATATTATAACTATCTGCATGCATGTCGAAACCAAGATCAGCTTGTGTAATTATAAAGAAAACTTTTTGAACTACAATGTATACAAAAATTAGGTCCGGATTCTTTGTAGATTTATACATATATTATTATGAACTCAGCTCTGAATTTCTGTCATTTTGCTTTTCACATCTTTGCGCATTGTGACAGAAAAATTTATATTTTCCTGGCTCATCGTCTCTTTTTTGCAGCAAGATATCCTTTATTTAACACTTCTTTTTTTATTTTCTTGCTCCCAGTTCAAGAACCTCAATGTTCTGCTGATTCTCCTTCCATATTGAACCTTGCATTTGCATCCAGAGTTAGATAATCTACAATGTGCTATCTTACACGGTTGTACAATGCTTAATAGATGTACTTTCTAAAAAAGATACTAATCTATTCAAAGCCTGTAAGTATTTTATCAGATAATTATTTGAGTGGGTCAAGCATGAGTGCGTCAAGTATGATGATGTTATAAGAGTGGCAGTAATTATATCTTTACAGAACCATAGTAATGAAAAATTTGATTGCATCACCAGTAAAAGATTTGATGGCTTATTTTAAAACTGAGTCTGGATCTTTTCATCTCATTCAAAAATTGATTGACACGTTCCTGGATAAACATCGTGTTTCAGATGAGCCTTCAAATCAGAGAAACAAAAGATGAAAACTCAAAAATTTGATTCTCATGCTATAAATATTGTTTTACAGCACCAGGAACATCAGATTTTTTTAAAGGATGGGTTCTAAAGTCACTTTTCAATAGCTGGAAGCATCTAACTCTGGACGCAAATGCAAGGTTCAATGTGCAAAGAGAGAATCGAAAATTTCTGCTATTCAAGGTTTATTCTCTTCAACTCTTGGAACGAGGTGACATCTTTTGAAACGTAGGAGAAGTTTAGGTGGCTCTACAGTCTGCCATTTCAAGTACTTATTCTAAAATGTGCATTGAGTAGCTATAATTAATTCTGTCAAAAGCTCTAAAAGGAGAAGGACCTTGTGACGAGTGGCCTAAAGTTAATAATTTTGGAGCTTATTTCATGTGATTTCTTACTATAGTGTAAAATATTCCCTCAAAATTATTTTTCAATTCCTTGAGCGATGATGAAGAAGAAACATTAACATAATTGCAGGCTATACAATCGCAGCTCTCAAAGCAGGTGATATATTGTGTTAACAAATATCTTATTCTGTTTTTAATAACTGACGATCGAAGATCTATTCCTTCAATGCTTGATTGTCTGATACCAAGTTAAGAGAATATTTTATTTTTTGCATTTAAAAGGAACTTGGTTAATGTGTACCCAATATTATGTAGAATCTATTGATTTTCTTATAAACTTCTAATACATGTCTTAGAATCTGAGTATGGCTAATAATCAAAATTTTCATTATCTTCCTTAATAGCTCCTTTATTATGGATATGTGCATTTTCTCATGACTTCAATGTATGAATATTCAATGCATCGACATGTTCAACAAATAATTTCATTTGAATGCTTCTTTGTTTCTACTGTATTTTTCAACTAATATTTTCTTAGAAAGAAATATATTTAATATTTTCACGCAACGCGCGGGTACGGAAACTAGTTACAATCTAATAAGAATGTCTAATGAGAGGGATATCAAACTTGGAGATGAATTAATGGTCAGCTAGACTAACTTGTGTATTTCTACCAGAGTGAGATATAACATAGTTTAAGAAACTAAATTCTACCAGAGTGAGATATAACATGCTTGGCTGTTACTATTGGCTTTAGAGACACCAAAAGCATGGGCAATGCTTCAGAGATAAATATAATGATATGAATTCAGGGAAAGTAACATTTTGTTTAGTCAAAATCATTTATCCTTCCTGGATGTAGTGTTAAACTTAAGATGCCTTTCTTCTATTGTTAAAGAATCAATTTAGATTGACTGCTCAATTTTATAATCCATGCACTGGGAGTTCAATTTCCTCGTGCTTTCTCTGTATTTTTTTCTCTTTCCCTAGACCTGCATAAACATTTGTATACTCTCTCGAAATTTATTTCCTACTTATTTGTATAGTGGATACGAGGATGAAAATACCATTTTCTAGCATTCCAGCAGGTCTTAGTTTTCCTTTGTGTTAAAGTTGTTCCCTTGTCTGTCACACGTTGCTCTCTTTCTTAGTGGATTAGATGTGGATGCATAAATATTTATGATTTTGTGCATAGAAAGAAATTTTAACCTTCTTTTCTTTAATATAGGAGATTTTATTCCTTACCTTTTTAGGTTTTGCTTAAACAAACAGTACTATATATTTATAGTATTTTACAACATGTGACTCTTCTACAAAACACGGTGTCTGAGAAGGCAATCATCCACAATATGTGAGTATAACATATTCATAGTATTTGTCCAACAATTGTCACAAATATGCAATCATCCAATATGTGAGTATAAGTTGTTCTTATTGAGAAGGCAACTTATGAGCTAAATACCAGTTTAAAGTTTAAACTCCTAAAGGTTGGTTTGTAAGTAAAGCATACATCAACATATTTGCCAGGTCAAAGGTTGATTTTATTACAGAGACATAACCTAGCGAATATTAACAGTTAAAGTGAATGTCTAATTTTTTTGAATATGAATATTCCATATCTTATTTACAAGAAAATTGACATTTAATTAGTTCACTTTACTAATGCATTTGTCCCTAATTGGTAGAAGGAAAGAAAATCTTTGTGTATATACAGAGAAGCTCATCTTTTAGCTCTTAAAGAGCTAAGAAGAAGGCAAGCCTCGCGTCGTCGTTGTCGTCACTCGCTCGGCTCGGCTTCGGTTTATTGATTAATCTTTTTGGATAAAATTCTTTTCAAATATCCGAAACAACCCATGATCCGTTTTCTTTCCCGGATTATTTTAAATTCTTCTTCTGCACAAAAATTCCAGTGTGTTTTACAGCCTTCGAGTGGTTCACTGTTCATTTACGTTTTTGGTACTGATACGCTGGTGAGTTAAATCGTTCTATCCTGGGAAGATATATTCCAGAACCTCGGGTACTTGAAGGGAATAATTTCCTTAAGGACACACTGTGTATTCAGTGGGTTCGATTTGTTCCCATACTGTTTTTCAGAATTTATTTTAAAGTTACTATACTGTTTCTAGAATATATTTTGACGTTCTAGTTCTACTAACTTTTTGTAACTATTTTTCAGAAAATTTATTATTTTATTTTACAACAATACAGATTGAATAACACTTATAGTGAACAAATTTTTTCATGCTCGTTAAAGTTAATTCTAAATTCAATATTAATAGAGAATAATATCTAGTCTGAATAAACATAACATCCGGTCCTTAAATGAGCGCTATCTTTGACCTTGTAATGAAAATAATTGCGGGGCGAGAACAACATTAGCATACCTGTCAACGCAACGGAAGAATTATTGAACTCACCACCAAAAGAATTGTCCCAAGTCGAACTTTGAATCTCTTGGAAACAAAGTTAGAATTTCACGAACTAACTGGGAAGAAATTTTTTATCCCACTCTTACTTTTTTATCTCCATCGTCTTTTAGAAAAGAAGAAAGCTTATGTTTATATGGAGAGAGAAGATAACAGTTATGGGAAAATTGCTCCCACTACACTTAAACGTGTAGTAACCTCTCTTTAAAGAGGTTATTTCAAATCATATCTCTTCTAAAATTCTTTCTTTCTCAAATGGGTTGGGCCAACCCTCATGGAGTGACCTGATACCTGGATCCAATATCCAACATCTCCCACTTCGCTCATGATGGGCTAGAACTCAAACCTGTATCATGATTAAATAACACACTTAATTCATACAGACAAGTAATTCGTGCGGCTTGCGAGCATCAAAAGCTATAATATGTTTCAAACCTATTAAGGTTATTCTAAATCTCTATGTATAAATCTGATCACATTCGGGAATAATTCACTACTATTATGAGGATCTTATTACTCGCTATACCCCAGACATCACCTGCTACTCCAGTAGCTAGTTATTTAATCCCGCATCCTCGAAAGAGGTTAACTCGAGTTCATGTTTAACTTTGTATTCATAATTACATTTGATACCTTCATGGTAAGTGTAATGGTTGACCTATGAATACAAGTTAAATTACAATATATATATATATATTTGCCTTCCCTTTCTACTCGAATCTTTCCATTCCAAATCAACTGCTTTCCTAGACATGCACTGCATTGCCGAATCACTCATAGTTGTTAGTAACATGCTAAAGTAGCAACACTGATTGGCACTTCAAGAAACAGTAAAAGGTTAAAGGGTATTCTAATAAAAGTTAATGTAACTTCTTTGGGATCTCACACAATGAAGAAGCAGGGATTCATTCTTTCATTATCCTATGGTCGATAGCACACGTGGTATGAAACACATGTTACGGTGTTCTCACCTTATATTGGCGCATATGTCTTATTCTTTTAATTATTCAACACCGTACAGATCTTGGTCTAGACACCTCCAAATGTCTAATCCGAGTTTCTCACTTCAATATCCTCAAACCATCTTCTTAGAGAAACTTACATTTGGCTTACAAAATAAGTCATAATTGAATAGTGAAATTCGTAAGTATGATTAGTTGTCAAGACCGACCTCTACAAGTAAATATAACCTCGCATCATCCAAGGTTCTATAAGGTCTCATATCTTCACAATTCTTAACGTAAGAGGAGATTGCTCATGTGAGAGAGCCAATCTCCCGAATTGTTCGACATACTTTATCAACAAAACTTTCATCACATGCATACGAGATATAAGCATAAATTCAAGAGTCAAATTTTGATGAGCATATTATAATACTAAAGAGAGTCAAATTTTGATGAGCATATTATAATACTAAAGTCATTTTACAATACATAAATATGTTCATATCCTTCGCAAACCTAGAGCCATAACATGTTTCTCAAACATGTCTCTAGATATCGTCTTTGTAAAAGGATCAGCTATCATGCTTCATGTAGGAATGTATTGTAAATTTATCTCTCCACCTGCTACCTTGTCTCTCACAAAGTTATACTTGATGTCAATGTGTTTGGTCATGTTGTGATACTTAAGATCTTTTGTATATGCAATTGCCGCTTGACTATCACAATATAGAGTCATGGGATCCTGAGAGTTCTTTGTAATATCCAAATGCTCAAAGAATCTCTTCAACCAAACAGCTTTTTATACTACAGATGCACAAGCCACGAACTCAGCTTCCATCATTTAAAGGGTTGTACATGTTTGTTTCTTGCTTTTCCATGATATAGCACCACCATTGTAATGACCCGATCGGTCATTTTGAGCACTTGCACTTCACTCGCCAGTTCTCGGGCATGGCTAGCCCCGTATGATGTATTACGACCTATGTAAATCGTCGGTTCTAATTTTTAGGATAATCGGAATAGATTTGGAAGAACAATTCTCAGCTTGAAGCTTTAAATTTGAAAGGTTTGACCAAGTTTTGACTTTTTAGTATTCGATCTCGGAAGATTTTTATGATTTGGTTAGCTCCGTTAGGTGATTTTGTACTTGGGAGCGCGTCCGAAATGTATTTTGGAGGTTCATGGAAGATTTAAGCTTGAATTGGCGAAATTGGAAATTTGGCATTTTCCGGTTGGCAGTAAAAATTTTGATATCGGGGTCAGAATGGAATTCCAGAAATCGGAGTAGGTCTGTAGTGTCATTTATGACGTGTGTCTAAAATCATCGAGGTAAGTGATTCTAACTCAATTTTGTCTAAAATACATGATTCTAACGTTGGATTCATCATTTAAGTAGAGATTTGGGATGAAAATTTGGGAAAAATTGTGGAACTTCATAAAATAAATTTTTGGGATTTGAAAGCCGATTCGGAGTTGGAATTGAATGAAACTAGTATGGGTAGTCTCGAAATTGAATGGGTTGTCAGATTTCGAGACTTTGGTCGGATTTCGAGACATGGGCCCAAGGGTCGGGTTTGACCAATTTCAGGATTTCTTATGTAATTTGATTATTTTCGCGTGGGATTTATTCTCTTAGCATATTTTGATGTTATGGTTCTGATTTTGGTTAGATTCGGGGCATTTGGAGGCCGAATCGAGAGGCAAGGGCTTCGCGGGTTAGAGTTTGGCTTGGCTTGAGGTAAGTAACGCTTCCAAACTTGGTTCGGAGGGTTCGAAACCCCAAACTATGTGCTATATGATGGTATTGAGGTGACGCACATGCCAAATGACGGGCGTGCAGGCGTGCACCATGAGGATTGCGGCCTGGTTCATTCCATGGCATCGCGTAGTAACTCTTTCTTGTTGATATCTGTATTTCTATCATGTGATTAAGTAAATGTGCTATGAATCATGCTAGACATCCTGTTAGGGCTTTATACCGATACTGTTGAGACCCGAGTGGTCGTTTCTTGTTATCATCTCATTACATTCATTGATATTCTGTACTTAGTCTTGTTCATGCATATCATATCTTGTCTCTGTCTTAGTTATTATTATTTGGCACATATCATTGTTTCGGGCTAGTTTCATGGCATTGTGAGCTCGTGTGTGTGAGACTGGAGAGTGATGACTGAGTAAGGCCGAGAGCCTGATTATGAGTGATAGTCATGGGTCAGGCTGCATGTTGCACTAGATTATTAATACATTCTTTAGCAGGCTATGGTATGGCGCTTGGGATGTAGAAGCCCCTCCGGAGTCTACACAGCCACAGTGGGCGCGGCTGGTTATTATTGAGGGATAGATCTTCCCTAGACATGGATCTTGTGTGAAGTACATATATCTGGAGATGGATCTTCTCCATGAGGCTGGATTGGCATGTTCCTGGGTACTAGAGACTGATGGTCTGTGATGTATATATATTCCGGGATGGATCTTCCATGGGCCTTGTGAGCCATATACAATACCGAGTGGTTGTGAGGCTGTTATTGTTATTATCTAGAGATGGATCTTCTCCATAGGTTGGAATGGCCTTCCTCAGTGCTAAGTGATTGCTGTCAGAGATATATACATTTCGGGATGGATCTTCTCTGGGCCGTATAAGCCATATATAGTACTGAGTGGACGAGCATTTGAGATTGTTGGCATATGAGGCACTCAGCATGGTGTATTTCATACAGCATGTGCATTGACATGTAGATGTAGCAGAGTTACATTTCTTTACCTGGTTCATACTTTCTCTATTTTACTGTTCAAGCTATTTATTTAACTGAAAGCATGCCTACGTTTTTGTACATTATTTCTGTTATCCTTGAGGAGGTTGAGTTTGTCACTACCTATCAGTCCAAAGGTTGGACTTGTTACTTACTGAGTTGGTGTACTCACATTACCCCTGCAACTCATGTGCAGATTTAGGCATTTTGGATCCAGTGGCGGATGTTCGATTGAGGCTTCTTAGAAGATTATTGAGGTACCTGCACGACATTCACAGGCCTTGGCTCTCCACCTTACTTTCTAGTTGTACTTTAGTTGTTCCCTTAAACATTATATGAGACAGTGTATTTTTATCATTAGACGCTCATGCACTTAGTGACACCCCGATTTTGGGCTGGATTGTATCTATTCATGGAATTTCTTATGTTTCAAATAGTTCTTTAACTGTTAAAAGCTTTCGTAAATGTTTTCAAACTTATATTTTTGGTGTTGATTGTTGAGTTGAGGCTGGCCTAGTTTCATGATAGGCGCCATCATGACGGGTCAAATTTTGGGTCGTGACAAGTTGGTATGAGAGCCTAGGTTACATAGGTCTCACGAGTCATGATCGAGTTTAATAGAGTCTTGTGGATCGGTACGGAGACGTCTGTACTTATCTTCGAGAGGCTGTAGAACCTTTAGGAAATTCCACACTCTGAATTCTTATCATGCGTCATTGATTCAGCTTGAAGTGTAACTCCTTGAATTCCTTCCACGCATTCATATGTGCACATGAGCGCTCGGTATCAGCGGTGCATCGACAGTTTGTGATTCTTTAGATTAGGTGTGAGATATGATCTTGTCATGTTGATGATGGGCCACTTATATGTCAGTTTGTGTCCTTATTGGTGGGAATTGTGGCTGAGTGGCTACATGGTGAGTATGATGTGGTTGTGAGATGTGTTAATATGATTTGAATGTGACGAGAAGAGCCTGATTGAGGGTAGAAAGAACTATATGGTGCTTGAATTCCATCCTATTTTGATGCATAGCCCTGAGTTATTGGTGTGTTGAATGACTTTTCCATGTTGTCTAGTTGAGGAGTGAAGTAGATTTCATGTTGTGATATGAGCTCAGACTTAGGAAGATTAAATGATTATGTAATAGTTATGATTATGGAAGAGTATAGAGAGACACCTGTTTAAGGCTAAGTAGGTGGGTTATCTTCTGCAAGGTGTCCTGTGGGTGTGTGATCCCTATGTTGTTTAGTAGTGAGTTTTCTTCTACCAGTGAACCATATGTAGTACAATTTGAGTTTGGATCGCTTATGAGAATGAGCTTGACTGTTACGAGAGTGAATACGAGAATTGCAGATGGTTTGTGTTGCATAAGCTTATGAAGGATTCAGTTGAATCTCACTATGGTATTATGGTAGTAATAGAGTATGGGCATTGTGAGTTTTGTGTGTTTTGATCTATGGCTTTGAGCCAAGTGGGGGAGTCTGCTATTGATTAGTGATTGCATGATTATATGTTGTATTGGTTTTAATTTGAGGTATACGAGTGAATCAGTTATGGCTTGCAAGGTTGGAGATCGAGGATGGCTTGAGCAAAGGAAATCTCGGATAAGGGTTGTGTTATGCTCTATGGGTATGTGAGAAATATGGAATGATTGAGTTTTTATTGGTGAAAGATGTAATGTACGTGGGGCAAGAACTGGTTGCATTAAGGTGGGTTACTTCCTTGGGTGTTGGAGTGCTAATGGGTCACAGGTCGTTCGGTCCGTTCAATCAGTCTAATTGAGATTTAAGCATAATGGCTAACTCTTGAGAATGGTTCTAATGAGTTCAAGATTTATACTTAGCAATTGGGAATCATCAAAATGTGTGTAGGCTAGAAACTGAGATTTATATGGGAGGATATCAGGACTTGTGGCATTTTTGTATCACTACAGAACCTACATATCAGTATCAGGAAGGCGAAGGTAATGGCTTTAGATTCGCAGAAAGTCTCTTCAGAGCAGGTATCTTGGCTGTGGTACTTTTGGGGGTGCTTCAAAAGAATACAACGGTTTATGAGACCTAGGGCGGTGTGGTTTTATGCTAAAGTTCGTAGTTAGTTAAGGATAGTGGTGCTCTAGCAAGGAAACATATCAAACTGAAGGTAATTCGGAAGGAACTCAAAGAATTAGGACAGCTTGGTAGTAGGTTGGATCGACAAGGTAATGGATAGGATCGATTCTTGGGTGCTTATGACGCGGTGGGTTTATACAAGTATTTCATGGCAATGCTCTTAGGTTTTGATGGCTTGCGTAGCTTGGTTGAGTCAGAAGGAGTCAGTACTGATGGTTGGTTTTGTGCAAAGGGGATTCAGAGAGTTCTTGATGATTTCTACCATGGTTGGAGGTGTACATTTTCTACTGGCGTCAGGAGCATGGGATGTATAGTTATTTTTTCCTAGATTGGATCAAATGGAAAAGTTCTTGGCTAGCTGAGTACGTAATTGCTTGTAGCTCGTAGTGGATTATGAAGTTCTCACATTTATCATAGGATGGTGTGGTAGATGCGGTATGTTGTGTGAAGTTGAGATTTGCAGGTGTAAGGTCACGGTTCAGTTTTGAAATGAAGGTTATAAATTCTTAGGTAGCATGGACAGATTCAGATGACTAGATAAATGAGATCATTGATTGGTGTAGCTTGATGAGGGTATACATTTCAGAAAGGGCGATATGTTTGAGTTATGGATGCTTCATTGGTATTGCGGCACTATCTTGTCTGATCAACTGTTGATATTCAAAGTTTTCTTGGTGGCATAAAAGAATTTTTAGAATTACCCCTTGTGGGATGATCGAGTATTAGGGATATGTTAGATATTCGAGCGGTAGAGTTGGGATCGGATATGATGATTAGTGTGCTTTATGGATTTGGAGACTGGGAGTTCTCATAAGCAAGTTATTTCGTGGTTGTGGATTGTGAAGATGTGGACAAGCTATTCAAATGATAGTATGTGCTATGATTCAGTCATTATGAACTTTCGGAGAGTTATTCATCTATTATGGGTTACTAGAGTTAATTTGGAGTTCATTGGCAGGCCCAACATGGATGTGTATTCTGCATCGAGTCGGGTATGTTGACTCCGAACTGCTATTGCTGAGAGAGGTGCCATTCGGTTGTTGTCGAACTTATTCGTGTTCCAAGATTTATTGTGAGTTACTCTTGTATGCTACGCGGGATTCTGATCCGTCAATTAAAGGCATAGAGGATATGGTTCTATTTAGGCTTTATAGCGGAATTTGAGTGAGGTGAGTATCTGGGTATTGCACGATTGATTGCACATTGGGTATGTTCTTTCGGGTCGGTGTGGCATTGCGCCAATTGCTTCTCCGTGGTTACGGTGATTCACTATTGGTACTAGACATCAAATTGTGTGTGGTTGTTTATTTTAAGCATGGTGACTTGAGGTGTTTCGTGTGGACCAGTGTTTGGATAGGATCACACGTTGCAACGAAGTTATGATCCTTCGAGTTAGATTCGTGTGTTCTGGTTCTATGGTGTGTGATAGGCTCTTAGCATCATGTTGCAGTGGTACTGGTGAGCTTGCGGTATAGCTCTCTCATTTGAGTCATTTTTCATGATTTGAGTACATTTGGATTGTTGCTTATTGGTGCGCAGATTGCACGGGTTGTGGCTTTAGATTGTATTGATGTGCCATGTCATCGGCGTAGTCATGTTGGATGAGATAAGATCATTGGGCATAGAATGGACCCTATCAGATTTAATTTCAGCATGTTGGAAGGATAATATCGAAGTTCGGCTTAAGCAATTCACTATAGTCCTTGCCGAAGGAGAGGGAGCCCCATGATTGGTTGATCTGAGGAATGGTTATGATTTTTGCGTGTTTCTTTCATCAATGACAGTATACGAAAGTGTTGGAATGAGGCTTTATGTGATAAGAGGTTCATTACTGATATTCGGTTGTTTTGAGCAATTGCTGTGATTAGAAGTTATCGCTACGAGTGTTTGAGCTATGTGGTGTATTATAATTGCACCTGAGGCTACAGGTATGGGTTGTTACAGCTTGTTCGGACTTATTCGGTGTATAGATGTGAGATTTTGATCTTATAGATGACTACAGAAGTAGAGAATTTGGTTCCAAGGATTATGGGCTACGATGGATTACGAAATTTCAGTTATGATGTGCTATCGGACCTATGTGGGATAGGGTGACATGGGATCACCCCCAGGTATGTGCATAGTGAGGATACATGGCGATTCATTAGCTTTTGGAACAACTTTGGGCACGTTCAAGGACGAACGTATGTTTAAGTGGGGGAGGATGTAACGACCTGATCGATCATTTTGATCACTTGCACTTCGTATGCCAGTTCTCGGCATGGCTAGCCCCGTATGATGTATTATAACCTATGTAAATCATCAGATCTAGTTTTCAGGATAATCGGAATAGATTTGAATGAACAATTCTCAGCTTGAAGCTTTAAATTTGAAAGGTTTGACCAAGTTTTGACTTTTTAGTATTCAATCTCGGATTTGTTTTTTTATGATTTTGTTAGCTCCGTTAGGTGATTTTGGACTTGGGAGCGCATCCAGAATGTATTTTGGAGGTCCGTGGAAGATTTAAGCTTGAATTGGCGAAGTTGGAAATTTGGCATTTTCTAGTTGGCAGTGGAAATCTTGATATCTGTGTCGGAATGAAATTCCGGAAGTTAGAGTAGGTCCGTAGTGTCATTTGTGATGTGTGTGCAAAATTTTAGGTCATTCGGAGTTGAATTGATAGGCTTCGGCATCGTTTGTGAAATTTGAAAGTTCCTAAGTTCTTAAGCTTGAATCCGAAGTTGATTTGGTGTTTTTGTGCTGTTTTTTCGAAGGCTCAACTAAGTTTTAATGATGTTATGGGAGGTGTTGGTATGTTTGGGTTGAGGTCCCGAGGGCCTCGGGTGAGTTTTGAGTGACTCCGGGCATTACCGGAACTCGGGCAATGGTTCTAGTGCTTAAATAACCGTTGTGGTGGACGTTTTACTCCTGAGGAGGTGGTTTTACCGTTGGGGCGATGGTTTTACCGATGGGGCAATGGTTTTACCGCTGGGGCGGAAAAAGGAGCGTTGGGGCGATCCAGGAGGAGAATCCACATGTTCATTGGTCCGAATTCGGAACATTATATCGTTTGATCTATAAGAAATTTCGAGATTATTCAAAAATAAAATTGTAGCCCTTTGTGTGTAGTTTTCAAAAAGGTAAAGCAATCATAATTTGGACATCTTTAGAGAAAGTTATGGCCAAAATACTAAGGTATGTCTGTGCAGCCACCAGAAGCCCGGTCAGCGGTGGTTTTATCGCGGTCAGCGGTAGTTTTACCGCGGCAGCGGTAGTTCTACCACAGAAGCGGTGGTTTTACCGTGGTCGGTGGTGATGGGAATCCGCAGAAGTGGTGGTTTTATCCTTAGACGCTCATGCACTTAGTGACACCCCAGTTTTGGGTTGGATTGTATCTATTCATAGAATTTCCTTATGTTTCAAATAGTTCTTTAACTATTAAAAGCTTCTGTAAATATTTTCAAACTTATATTTTTCGTGTTGATTGTTGAGTTGAGGCTGGCCTAATTTCACGATAGGTGCCATCACGACGGGTCAGATTTTGGGTCGTGACAATCATTAAGTAAGAAGGCATAACCGGATATTGATTTTCTATCATTTTGGTCACCAGCCCAATCAGCATATGTATATGCTCTTAAGTATAAATCATTTCCACTATAACATAGTGAATAATCTGCAATTCCTTTCAAGTATCTGAAAATTCTCTTCACAACTTTCCAATGATCTCTTCCAGAATTGGATTGATACTTGCTAACCAGACCTACATCATAACAAATATCTGGGCGAGCACACATCATAGTGTACATCAAGATCCCAATAGTACTTGAATATGAAACTCGAGACATGTATTCCTTTTCATTTTCAGTCGTGGGACACATTTCTAGGCTTAAAGTTTCACCTCTTGCTATAGGAGTATCCATGGATTTGCAACTATTCATGCGAAAATGCTCCAGAATTTTCTTTATATAAGTTTCTTGAGATAGACTCAATAACTTTTTGGAACGGTCTCTTTGGATCTTAACTCCAAGGATATAGTTTGTCTCGCCCATATATTTCATGTCAAATGACTTTGAAATCCATGACTTGATAGTTTTTAAATACTCTAAATTGTTTCCAGCCAATAAAATACCTTCAATATAAAGAGAAAGAATTACAAACATCCCATTGGACTTCTTCACATAAATGCATTGATCTTCATTGATCATGGTGAAATCATATGAGATCACCTCCTTGTGAAATCTCAAATACCATTGCCTTGAAGATTGTTTTAGGCCATAAATAGATCTTTTTAATTTACAGACCTTCTTTTCTTGCCCTTTAATGATGAAGCCTACAGGTTATTCCATGTAGATTTCTTCGTTTAGTTCTCCATTGAGAAAAGTTGTCTTCATGTCCATTTGATGTAATTCTAAATCCAAACGTGCAACAATAGACAAAAGTAAGCGAATTGAGGTGAACTTCACAACTGGTGAAAATATTTTCTCATAATCTATTCCAACTTCTTGAGTAAAGCCTTTTGCCACAAATCGTGCCTTGTATCTTTCTATTGACCCATCATTTAACTTTGAGAACCCATTTGTTTCCAATGGCTCTATGCCCAGGCGGAAGGTCAACTAGATCCCAGACACTATTGGTTTTCATGGACTCTAATTCTTTATTCATTGCTTTCATCTACTCATCTTTTCCAGGTCTCGATAAAGACTCAGTCATAGACTTTGGCTCATCCATTTCTATGGGAGATATCAAAAAAACATAATCTTCAATGTCATAAGTACGTTTGGGTATATTTTTTCTAGCACTGTTTCGCAGTTGAAATTCAGGTTCGTCGGAAGGATTTTGAGATTGAGAGTTCCCACTCCCACTCGGATCAAGAATAAAATCTTGATCAATTTGATTATTAACTATGTCATAAGACGCTTGATGACTATCTAAGTTCAACATTTCATAAAGAGGCTCTCCATTCGTTACCTCACCCTTTTTTGAAAAATCATTTTCCAAAAATGTGACATCTCGCGATTCAATCTTAGTAACACTTCAATCCTCTAATTCACCAAGGAACACATACCCTTTGGAGTGTTCTGAATATCTTATAAAGATATATTTCTTGCCTTTTGGACCTAATTTACCAAACTTGCTAAAAGAATCTTTTACATATGCAGCACAACCCCAAAGTCGTAAATCCTTTAAATTTGGTTTATGACTAGTCCATAGCTCATAAGGAGTGGAAGAAACTGATTTAAAAGGCACTTTGTTCAATATGTAGGTTGCAATCAATAACGTATCTCCCCAAAAGGAGATAGGTAAATTTGCTTGCGCCATCATAGACCTTATCATGTCCAGTAGTGTTCTATTTCTCCTTTCTGCTACACCATTTTATTGAGGTGTGTACGGAATAGTTAATTGTCTGATGATGCCCTTTTCATTACACAATTCTTCAAATTCTTTTGATAGATATTCATGCCATCTATCGGTATTTAAGGTCTTAATCCTTTTGTCTAATTGATTCTCAACTTCATTCAAATATTTCTTAAAGCATTCAAGTGCTTCAGATTTATGAGAAATCAAATAGATATAACCAAAGCGTGTGAAATCATCAATGAACGTAATAAAATATAAAGCACCAGACCTAGCCCTCACATTCATTAGACCACAGATATCAGAATGGATTAGTTGCAATGAAAAATCAGCTCTCTTAGCCTTTCCAAATGGTTTGCGTGTAATCTTTTCGGCAAGACAATTTTCACAAGTTGGCATTTCAATTTTAGAGAAAGAACCTAGATGTCCTTCCTTATCCAATCTATTCATTCGATCCTGCCCTATGTGACCTAATCTTGCATGCCATGTAATAACATCAACATCATTGTTACTAGAATAACATGCCATAACACAACAGTCAACATAATAGTTATACATAAAATGATTACAATTTAACACAATAAAACCATTATAATAATGTCCAAAACCATAAAAAATATTGTCTTAAGTAATTCTAAGACCACTGCAACTAAAGTTCAAATTGAAATCTAAATCTAGAAGAACAGACACAGAGACTAAGTTTCGTCGAATCTCTAGAACATACAGGACGTCATGCAACATCAAAGATCGGCCACCATGCATGTCCATTCTGCAAGTGCATATCCCTTTGACATCAAGCTTTGCATTATTTTCCACATATATATATATACTTTCATCCAGGTGAAACTCAACGAAACTCTATGAACGTTTCTCTATCACGGATCACATGGTCGGTGGCCCCTGAGTCTATAATCCACACAGGATAAGATTCAGTTAGTAAAATAGTGCTAGAAACATATATAGCACTAAGAGATGCATTTTGAAATACTAGCTTTTTCGGCTCAGTGCACTCACGAGAAAAATGCCCTGGGACTTGACAATTGTAGCACTTCACCTTGCTCTTGTCTTTCTTCTTATAGAACCGTTTTCCTTTCTTGGAATTTGGCTTGTTTCTTTTCTTGGAGGATCCTCCTCCGGTCTCCTTACCTTTTCCGATATTTTTTTTCAGTTTCTCTTGCGCTTGAAGCTTGATCTCTTTGTACAACTTGATTCTGCCATAAAGGCATTAGGTACAGCTTTAGCAACACCAAGTCGCTCGTCTTCAAGCTCCACATGACGGGCAACATCACCAAAAGTTTTGATGCTATAATTGTGGGTCAAGTTAACCTTCAGATGTTCCCAATTATTGGGAAGAGACCGAATCATTGCCTGAACTTTCTTCTTATCAGAGAGAACATGGCCAGCACTTTTGAGTTGAGAAATCATATTTGACATCACCCTTAGATGTTTCTTGATATCGTGATCATGACGCTTTTTGTACGTGTAAAACTTGATTGTCAGTTGTCGAAGGCGAGTCACAGTCGTACCCCCATATGCCTCTCTTAAGTGTGTCCATATGGCTTGAGCAGTAGGATATTGCTCACATTCGTGGATGAGATTATCAGCAACTGAACTTACAATAATTCCACGTGCAGTGAAATCTTTTTTCTTCCAAATATTGTAAGTTTCCAGATCCCTCATGTGTTGGGCACCATTACCCTCCTCTGGGTGACTCATAGCATGGTTAATACTTTTAAGAGCATCTTGCTCTTCGAGTACATACCACATCTTACGACTCCAGATGTCGTAATTTTTCACCATTGAGTTTGTCACCCTTGTTCAAGTCAACAATGATACTTTTCGATGACATGTCTGTTATTAAAGACAATATTACAAGTTTAACTCATCAATATATACTTCAGTTAATTTATGCATGTGATTACACACTCAAGTAAATTAATTACAATATTAATTCTACATTTAGTATAGAATTAAATGGTCATTATGTTTCCATTCATCATCTGTATCTAAATATTTTAATTAATATTAAAATTACTTTTTAGTGTGTATTTTATTTCAAGTCTCAATCCATTACAAAAAAAATATGATAGACAATGTATGTAACTGGTGTGACAAATTACATAATTTAAATTTCATTAAGATAAATCATATAATAACAATTTACATGTTTGCTAGGACATACATGTACCAATCGAACACTAACTCTTACACATACACGCTAAAAGGTGCACTGGGCCAAATATCATGATAAATCTCAGTTAAAATTTCACCCCAAGGCTCTCGAAAAGAGTCCACTAAAATAGCTAATGTTTCCCAATCAGTAATTTCTACGTAATTAGCCAATTCAGCTCTTTTTAACTAAAAAGGGTGTACATGTTTAGGAATAGAAACATCAAGGCCCATTTTAAATTCATTAAACTCCCTAAATTTCTTTTCTCTTTCCCTTCGTTCAGCCCTTCAATCCCTTAAATCATTCTGTCTCGCACTTGGGATATTCCTGATGACTTCAAGCTCCGAGTCTGAATTATTATAGAAATAAGTTATGGACGGCGTACCCTTCTACGTTGTCTCCTTCCTTGACTTCGAGAACTCCCACTTGGAGTTCGAATGTCACAACCCTAAACCCGGACCCGGTCGTGATGGCGCCTCTCATGAAGACAAGGCCAGCCAACACATTCCCATTTCAATTTTAAGCAATTTAAAATAATAAGCATTAAGTCTTAAACATCATAGAAATAATCCCAAAATGATAAGCAGTGAACATTACGGTTTGCGGAAATAACACCCAACACAGCCCGATACCGAGGTGTCACTAGTCATGAGCATCTAAAATCTGGAATAAGACAAGAAAGTCTACATAGTTTAATACAAGTCTAAAACAGGGAGAAATAAGATAAGGGAAGAAGCTCTGGGCTGCGAACGCTGGCAGCTACCTAGAGAATCTTCAAATCTGCCTGAGCTGGAAAGATCAACACTCGGTAGCGGGACCAGATGCGCCTGAATCTGCACACGGGGTGTAGGGAGTAAAGTGAGTACTCCAACTAAGTGAGTAATAATCATAAATAAAGACTGAAAGCAAGAAATCAGGTAAGGCACATCATAGGCTATAAGGAAGCAGTATAAGCCAGCAAAATAGTGAAGCAGTAAAGATGCGTAAAATTACTGAGTTCAGTTTAACTTCATAAAATGCCTTTTTAACAATTACGCAAGCAAATGACAGGCAAATAGGAAAAGATAAACACATAAAGGGTCGCCCCTCGGGCAAAATCATAGAACAACACCAGCCCCTCGGGCTATATCTCACATCACAATGGGTACCCGCGCTCACTAGGGGTGTGCAGACTCCTAGAGGGGCCCCTTACGGTCCAAGCGCAATATCAAGTCATCTCGTGGCATCATCACTAGGTTCTCGGCCTCATATCAACAAACCACCTCGTGGCGCACATATCTCAAGCCCTCGGCCTCATAATCATAATCAGCGTTTCCTCACAACATAGGCCCCCAGCCTTACTCAGTTAGAATCTCACAGCCACTCGGGCAATAGTAAAACATAGTGCTCAGCCCAAAATATCATTTAAGTGTTAAAGCAGAGTAAACGTGGCTGAGTTATGAAAAACAGTAGAATATAGCATGATTGAGTTCAAGTATAAAGTCAAAACAGTGAGGAAATATCAATAAAAATCCCCTAAGGGTTCAAATAGTTGGCACGAAGCCAAATTATGGCATTCAGCCCAAAACATGATGATAACAAATAGTTTTCAGTCAAGTACGCAGTAAAATAGTCATTCGAGATGGACTAAGTCCCAATCCCCAACAGTGCACGACCCCACACTCGTCATCTAGCGTGTGCGTCACCTCAATATAGCATAATGATGTGCAAATCCGGGGTTTCATACCCTCAGGACATCATTTACAATCATTACTTACCTCAATCCAGTCCAAACTCTAACTCACGACGCCTTTGCCCCTCGAATCGGCCTCCACTCGCGTCGAATCTATCCAAAATCAGAATCACGACGTCATAATATGCTAAGGGAACGAAGCCCAAGCAAAAATAATCAATTTACAACATAAATCCCGAAATTACCAAAACCCGACCCCCGGGCCCACGTCTTGGAATTCGATAAAATTTGCATCAATAGATTCCTTATCTCCCCACGATCATACGTATCAAAAGTACCAAAATCCGACCACAAATGGCCCCTCAAATCCTCAAGTCTAGGTCTCCAATACCAAGCCTTAGTTTCCCCAATTTTAACCCTTAAATTTCATTAATTATAGCTCTAATCCGTGAAATAATACCATAGGAACAAGTTTTAGGTCCAGAATCCTTACCTTAATGAAGTTCCCTTGAAATCCTTCTTCAAAGTCGTCCAAAAAGCTCCAAAGCCGACTTAGAAATGGTGGAATAGCTCAAAAATTGCGAAGGAAGCAATTTATATGTTCTGGCCCAGGGACTTCGCATCTGCGGCCCAATTTTTGCTTCTGCGGTACTGCATTTGCGGTCAACCAACCGCTTCTGCAGTTTTTCACTTAAGTCCCAACTTTCCGCATCTACGATGCTAACTCCGCACCTGCGCTATCGCAGGTGCGGTTAACCAACCGCTTCTGCGGTCACAGCCTCCCCAGCCACTTTCAGCTTTTGCGGCCTTCTTCCTCGCATCCGCGACATCGCACCTGCTATCCCCAAATCCGCAGGTGTGGAAACATCAGAAGTAGAAAATCTACAGCTTAACCAAAAATTCCAAACACTCCGTCCACCATCCGAAATCACATCCGAGGCCCCGGGGACCTCAACCAAAAACACAAACATATCCCATAACCTTATTCAAACTTATACCAATCTTCAAAACACCTCAAACAACATCGAATCAACTAAAACACATTGGATTCAAGCCTAAGTTTCCAAAATCTTCCGAATTTCGCTTTTGATCAAAAACCTAACCTAACCACGTCTGAATGACCTGAAATTTTGCACACACATCCTAAATGACACAACGAAACTACTGCAACTCTCAGAATTCCATTCCGACCCCTATATCAAAATCTCACCTATCAACCGCAAAATGCTAAAAATCCAATTTCACCAATTCAAGCCTAAATCTACTCCGAACCTCCAAAATTCATTCCGATCACACTCCTAGTCCCAAATCACCTCCCGAAGCTATTCGAACCATCGGAACTCACATTTGAGCCCTCTAACACATAAGTCAACATCCGGTTGACTTTTCCAACTAAAGCTTTCTCAAAAGAGACTAAGTGTCTCAAACCTTACCAAATCCTTTCCGAACCCGAGCCAACCAACCCAATCACATATAGAACCGATAGACAAAGCAATAAGAAGAAGAAATGGGGAAAACGAAGTGGTAACTCATGAGACGACTGGCTGGGTCGTCACATCCTCCCCAACTTAAACAAACATTCGTCCTCGAACGAGTCAGGAAACATACCTGAAGTCTCAAACAGGTGAGGATATCTGCTCTGCATCTCTTGCTCGGTCTCCCAGGTAGCCTCCTCCACGGGCCAACCTCTCCACTGCACTTTTGCTAAAGCTATATCCTTTGATCTCAACTTTCGAACCTGACGACCCAAAATAGCTACTGGCTCTACATCACAGGTCAAATCATCATCCAACTGAACCGTGCTGAAATCCAGAACATGAGACGGATCCCCAACATACTTCCGGATCATGGAAACATGAAATACCGGATGCACACTCGACAAGCTAGGTGGTAAAGCAAGCTCATAAGCCACCTCCCAAATCCTCCGAAGCACCTCAAAAGGACCAATAAATTGAGGACTCAATTTACCTTTCTTCCCAAATCTCATAACACCCTTCATCGGTGAAACCTTCAATAGAACCTTCTCGTTAACCATGTAGGACACATCCCGAACCTTCCTGTCAGCATAACTCTTTTGCCTTGATTGCGCTGTACGAAGCCTCTCCTGAATTACCTTCACCTTTTCTAAATCATCCTGCACCAAGTCTGCCCCCAATAGCCTAGTCTCACCGGGCTCGAACCAACCAACTGGAGACCTACACCGCCTCCCATACAAAGTTCCATATGGATCCATCTGAATACTCGACTGATAGCTGTTGTTATAAGCAAACTCTGCAATCGGTAGAAACTGATCCCATGACCCTCCGAAATTAATGACACAAGCGCGCAACATGTCCTCCAATATCTGAATAGTGCGCTCGGATTGCCCGTCCGTCTGAGGGTGAAAAGTTGTGCTCAACTCAACTTGAGTACCCAATTCCCGCTGCACAGACTTCCAAAACTGCAAAGTAAATTGAGTGCCCCTATCTGAAATGATAGAAACTGGGATACCATGAAAACGAACAATCTCTCGGATATAGATCTCTGCCAACCGCTCTGAAGAATAAGTAGTACACACAGGAATGAAGTGCGCGGACTTGGTCAGTCGATCCACAATCACCTAAATAGCATCGAACTTTTTCAAAGTCCGTGGAAATCCAACTACAAAGTCCATAGTGATCCGCTCCCACTTCCACTCTGGAATATCCATCCTCTGAAGCAAGCCACCGAGTCTCTGATGCTCATATTTCACCTGCTGACAACTGAGACACCGAGCTACAAATCCCATAATATCCTTCTTCATCCTTCTCCACCAATAATGCTGCCTCAAATCTTAATACATCTCCGTGCCACCCAGATGAATGGAATACCGCGAGCTATGGGCCTCCTCCAGAATCAACTCCCGAAGCCCATCTACATTGGGCACACATATCCGGCCCTGCATCATCAACACCCCATTATCACTAATGGTCACATATCTGGCATCATCATGCTGAACTCTATCCTTGAGGACAAGCAAATGCCGATCATCATACTGGCGCTCTCTGATGCGATCATATAAGGAAGACCGAGAAACCATATAAGCCAATACCCGACTGGGCTTCGAAATATCTAATCTCACGAACCGATTGGCCAAAGCCTAAACATCAACTGCAAGAGGTCTCTCCCCAACTAGAATATATGCCAAATTCCCCATACTCATCATCTTTTGGCTCAAAGCATCGGCCACCACATTGGCGTTCCCCCGATGGTACAATATAGTAATATCATAATCCTTTAGCAACTCCAACCACCTTCGCTACCTCAAATTAAGATCCTTCTGCTTGAACACGTGTTGGAGGCTACGATGATCAGTAAACACCTCACAAGACACACCATACAAGTAATGCCTCCAGATTTTCAATATGCGAACTATGGCAGCCAACTCCAAAACATGAACGGGGTAGTTCTTCTCATGGGGATTCAACTGAGGAGAAGTATAAGCAATAACTCTACCCTCCTGCATCAATATACAACCAATACCAACTATCGAAGCATCACAATACACGGTATATGAACCTAACGCTGATGGTAAAACTAACACTAGAGTTGTGGTCAAGGCTGTCTTGAGCTTTTGAAAGCTCTCCTCACACTCATCCGACCATACAAATGAAGCACCCTTCTTAGTCAACTTTGTCAAGAGCGATGCGATAGATGAGAAACCCTGAACAAACCGGTGATAATAGCCTACCAAACCAAGAAAGTTGTGAATCTCTATGACTAAGGATGGTCTCGGCCAACTCTAAACCGCCTATATCTTCTTCGGATCAACCTGAATACCCTCGCTGGACACCACGTGCCCAAGAAAGCCACTGAACTGAGCCAAAACTCATACTTGGAGAATTTTGCATAAAGTTTCTCCTCCCTCAATCTCTGCAACACAACTCTCAAATGCTCCGTGTGCTCCTCCTGACTACGCGAATACACCATAATATCATCAATGAAAACTATGACAAACGAGTTGAGATAAGGCCGGAATACGCTGTTCATCAAATGCATGAATGCTGCTGGGGCATTGGTCAGCCCAAAAGACATCACCAAGAACTCATAATGACCATATCGGATCCTGAAAGCTGTCTTAAGAATATCCGAGTCCCTGATCTTAAACTGGTGATAACCTGAACGGAGATCAATCTTGGAGAACACTCTCGCTCCCTGAAGCTGGTCGAATAAATCATCAATACGAGGCAAAGGATACTTGTTCCTAACTTTTACTTTGTTCAATTGCCTATAATCAATGTACATCCTTATAGTGCCATCCTTCTTCTTCACAAATATAACTGGCGCACCCCAAGGTGACATACTAAGCCGAATGAACCCCTTATCGAGGATTTCCTGAAGTTGCTCCTTTAACTCATTCAACTCCACTGGTGCCATACGATACAACGGAATAGAAATGGGCTGAGTGCTCGGCACCAGGTCAATACCAAAGTCAATATCCCTGTCCGGTGGCATGCCCGACAGGTCTGCAGGAAACACATCGGGAAAATCCCTCACAACTAGAATAGAATCAATATTGGGAGTCTCTGCACTAACATCCCTCACAAAGGCTAGATACGAAAGGCAACCCTTCCCGACCATACGATGGGCCTTCAAGAATAAAATTACCCTACTGGGAACATAATCAGTCAAACCTCGCCACTCAATCCGTGGCACACCTGGTATAGCCAATGTGACTATCTTAGCATGACAATCCAAAATAGCATGACACAGAGATAGCCAATCCATGCCCAAAATGACATCGAAATCCACCATACATAATAGTAAAAGATCAACTCGGGTCTTCAGACCCCCAATAGTCACCACACACGACCAGTACACATGGTCTACAACAATAGTATCGCCCACCGGGGTAGATACATGAACATGAGAAACAAGAGACTCACGGGGCGTACCCAAATAACGAGCAAAGTATGATGACACATAAGAAAAGGTGGATCCGGGATCAAATAATACAGAGGCATCTCCGTGGTAGACTGAAATAATACCCGTAATAACAACATCGGAAGCAATAGCATCGAGTCTAGCTGGAAGTGCATAGAAACGGGCCTGACCGTCACCTGATCGACCTCCCCCTCTAGGGCGAACCCTAGCTGAACCTCCACCCCTAGCTGGGTGGGTGGGTGGTGGTGAAGTAACTGGTGCTGAAGCCGATGACTGACTCCTCTTCTGAGATGAACCCGCAAGACGACGAGGACACTACCTCCACATATGACCCATCTCTCCACACTCATAGCAACTCCCGGTGTTGGAGAAGGGGACTGAAGAGAACCCCTAGCACCGGAGTGACTAGCAAATGCACCTGGCATAGAAGAGCCCTGAACTGATAGAGCACGGGATGAACTCTGAACTGGAAGGGCTTTAAGTGATGACTGACCCTGATGAGAACTGTGAGAACCATGACCCGACGACGCCCCACGATAACCTGGGCAAGCTAGCTGAGCATGCCTAACGGGACGACCTCTGCCGTGCTGAAACTGACCTCTCGAAGAAGCACCACTATAACTACCAGATCCTCGAGGCCTCTTGGCCACCCTCTCCTCTCGCTCCTGGCGACGAACAGACTCAATCTCACGAGCAATGTCCACAACCTCCTCGAAAGTCGCACCAGTCACCCTCCACTACTAGAAAAATGCAAATTTCCTAGGGAAATTTCCCACTAATATATTATTAGTGGCAGTTCCCACTGAAATATAAAAAAATCTAGTGGGAAATGGAAAAGATTTCTTTTACCTTTTTTTTAAAAACGTTCCCACAAACTATAGGTGGAAACTAGTTGGCGCAAAAAAGCGCGCAATTTGTTTCCCACCGAATCAGTGGGAATATCATTAAAAATAAAATTATTAAATTATACCCAGTGAAACGGTAGGAATTCGGATAAAAAATTAATTTAATATTTCCCACACTGATGCAGTGGAAAGCTCAAAATTTCCAACTTTGGCAAAAACCGCGAGCTTAAAAAAAATTTCACCAAATATACCCAGGGAATCGTTGGGAATGTCTTTCCATTAGGCGTATATCCTTATTTTTCTTCTCTTTTAATTTTCACTCTCATTCTTCTCTCTCTCTAGTTCTCTTGGCTGAAACCTCCATTCTTGCCCTAGAGCTTTCACTCATGCAAAATCACAGGTAAGTGGCGCCTCTCTCTTTCTCTCTCGCTATCCCCCCCCCCCTTTCTTTCTTCCTTTTCTGATTTTACCCTAAATGCCTAAAAACCTAGGGTTCCTCCATGCCTGAAAATCTAGCTTTTGTGTGTATGTTTGTGTGTGTAGTATGGTTCTTGGGTCCTGAGTTCATAGACCTATTTGAATTTTTCTTCTCCTTTCACTTTAATTTTAGAGGATTATTATTAGATTTTGAACTAGATTTAGATTTACGAATCCTGAAAGAATTTTTCTTCGATATTGGATGTTAAGTAAAGGTTTATATAGCTGGGAGGCTGCAATCTGTATGAAAGTTACAGTATCGATAAGAGCTATGCTGGTGTACTCAAGCTGGGACTGAAGTTAATTTCTTTATAACCCATTATATAGTTCAGGATGTCAAATTAATTCTGATGAAGAATCAAAATACTTGCAGGCCTAATTTCCTTAAAAATAAAGCACCAAAACTTTTGTTCTCAATATTTAGCCAAACTTGTTTTCTGGTTGGTATTGTTGTTGAAATAAAAGAGCAGCTCAAAAAGATTAGCTACTGCAATCTCCTCACAATCCGTTCAAGAATTACTACAATATGTTGTAAAGTTACCTTCAATTATTCAAACTAGAGCAATCCATTCAAATAATATATACTAGTTAAAAAGCTATGATATTTAATAGCTCGGAGCCCATGTATTCTTTGGTGGATAACAATATCCTACAGGAATTCAATGAGTATTAACAGATCTTTGGAATGTTTCTCCTTCCAAGTTATAATATAAAGTGAAGGTGTATCTCTCGTTGGGTGGGGATGTTTGGGGGGGGGGAGGATCTAACCTCCTAAGATATTCATATTTCATCAAATAGGAAAAGTGTTTACTCCAAAACTCCATGCCATCTTGCAATATAGTTCTAGTTTTGGCAATTGCTTGCATATCAGACAGGTGTTGTACTGAGAACATTGGTTGGCCTGCAGCCGGCTTACTGAATAGTCATTAACATTATTTCTATCAAGAATCAATTTGTTTGGTCGTTTAAAAAATGTCAAGCAAAACTATTTATGCAATTTCCAATTCAGAAACTTTCCACTCAATTCAATACACAAAGGGAAGGAGATATGTCTTTAATTAATCCTATCTTTCTTTCTTTTCAAGAAAATCTCATAAAGAAAAAGTAGATTTAGCCATATGTGAAGAAATAGGAAAAGTTTCTTTGAGACTGCAGAAATAGGAAGAGTTTCTTTAGATAGAGTGAATTATCGTTCCAATTCTCATTTTTATGTAGTTTGGGTTTAGGAGCGATATTGTTGTCCAACTGACTTCTTTTCTTAATTTGGGCTCTACCGTACCCCCATGCTATTAGGATTGAAATTTGTTAGTTAATAAATGACATTTGTGTTTGAAAAATGCTATTAGTGTGATACTCTAGTGGCTGCAATTGACAGTCATGGAGGCAATATAAATAGAGCCAAAGCTTTAAATTAAATCTCATCCTTGCATACGTATATTGAATACATACAATATTATTGGAAATTATCACATTCTCTACTTTTTGGTCTTCAGATTTAGGTGCAACACATTTACGTTTCAAGCTTCTTGCTTTTGTACCACTTGGCCAAAGACCATTTTACTCCTTTTGAAAATTATAATTATCAGCATTTTTTAAGTATAATTATCATCTCTTTTACTCCTTTTGAAAATTGGACCAAGAATTGAAGATACAAAAGTGTGAAAGAAGACAAAATCAAGTTACAAGTCTTGAGGTAACTTATATCTATCCTTCAAGTTTAAATTTATTTATGGATAATAACCAATGTGTTAGAATCTTGGTTTGACTTTTCTTGACTTATAAAAAGACGAATAAAAGTTAGTTCTCTAAGGTATATTATTCATAATTAATTGTAAACTAAGTGAGTTCTTTAAGGTATACTATTCAAGATTAACTGTAAACTAACTTGAAACAAATAAATTGTTACAAGTCTATTCATTTATTTGTGTACTAGATGGAACATGAACATCGTAGATGGATGTACGATAGGAATCATCCTAATCGTTGTGGCTTAAAGGAAGAATTTGTTGAAGGTGTTAAAGGATTTATTGCTCATGCAAAAACACTTCCTGAATTTCGTAACGAAGGAACAATTAGGTGTCCTTGTGTGAAATGCAAGTGTACAAAGTTGTTGCAACCAGAAAATGTTAAAGATCATCTTTATAGCAAGGGGTTTAGGGAAAATTATTATATGTGGACTGTTCATGGAGAGAACTATTGTAGTGTTGGTGATGTTCATTTTCAAAATCTAGTTAGTGGTGAAAGTACACAAATGGAGAATAATGTTGAGAATTCTCGATTACATGAAATGGTGTCAGATGCTTTTGGTTTTTACCCAGGGGTTCAATCACAACAAAATGTTGTTGAGCCTCCCAATGATGAGGCAAAACGCTTCTATGAATCATTAGAGTCGGCTAGTCATCCACTCTATAAAGACTCAATGCACTCTGAGTTGTCTGTTGCAATTAGATTACTAACTATTAAATCAGATTGGAATATTTCTCAAGCGGGCATGAGTACTATAATTGGGCTCATGTGTGAAGTTAATCCTAGCATTAACTTACCCAATGATTACTATAAAGCAAAGAAATTGGTTTCCAAGTTAGGACTTTCCTCAAGAAAAATTGATTGTTGTGAAAATGGTTGTATGTTATATTATAAAGATGATGCGGCTCTAGAAGCGTGCAAATTTTGTGGACTGTCTCGTTTTAAGGAAGTCACAAATGCCAAAGGTAAGAAAGTTACAGTTAAGAAGATGCATTACTTACCAATTTGTGGACTGTGTTTATACAATTAAGTTACTTATAAGGTAATTACTATTAGTTCTTTTGTGCTTCTGCTTTTGTTTGAACATTCATAAACAAAATGGGTAGGTTGGTTTTATGCATATAATTGTAGTATGATAGATTTCAGTACCTTAATGTTCCATACTTATACATAATATTTTGGGGTAGTAGTGTTAGCATGCTACATTTGTAGTAGTAATAGTATAGAGTTTAGACTTAAGTTGATATTTCATATTACAATTCCACATTTTCTCTCTACTCTCTTGTTTCATTATTGCATAGAGGTAGATTTTAGAGTATTAGCTTTCATGCTCTGTAAAAATTTTAAAGTAATTGGAATCTTTGTTTTCTGTTAAAGTAATTGGCATTGTAGTATAGAGTGAACAAAGCTAAGATTCACCAGTTATTTTGTACTATGTGGGATCTGGGCTTCTTTCTTTTTTGACTAAAGATAATGTAGGTGGAGAGCAGTTAATGAGTTCATGGGTTGTTTAATTAGGTTCTTGAATGTCTCTATCTGAGAACCGTTTTTGTTCGTGGCTAATTCTTCTTGAGGTAGTTGATAAAAATACTATCCTGGAAATTTTGTTTGATTATTGAATAGAGAAGTTGGAATTTCCGAGGTTTTTTGAAAACTTGTGATTTGTTTATGCCCAATTATTTGATTGGTCAGTTGAAAAGATATTGGGCAAGATCCTGATTTCCGGATACAAATTGGAGTTTTGGATATATATGGATTTGAATGCTTTAAGCAGAACAGTCTATATTGAAATCGAAGATTATGAGATGCGGCTGCCGGTCATTTTCAAGAATAGAGAACCGTTTCATGGACATAGCACTTTAATTTTGCTTTTTTCATATTTTATTTAACAGGAAAAGTCTTTAAAAAGACCAGCTACTCAAGATGAGGTATTTGAGCATACACATATGATCAAGCTAGAGGATGAAACAAAGACAACTTGGATCGAGCCACGGGCCGAGACAACCTATGTAAGATTTCAAGTTACTTTTTAATACTTTTCATTAATTAAATTTATTCATATAATAGTTGTAATGCAGAATACTTTCAAACAATCCTTGGAGGAGTTCATTCAAAGCCAACCAACTGATGATCAAGGAAAGCAAATCCAACCATCCCAGGAGAATTATATGGATTTGTGGATTAAGGCGGCTAGTGGCGTACATAAGGGAATAGTTTACGGCCTTGGATCAGAGTTTAGTTCTAGTCGTCGGTCGATGGCTCTTCTTCCTCAAAGTCCTCGATTAATCAAGATGAGTTTGAGCTATTGAATAGAAGAATAGCAGAGATCACTGAGTTGTATGCACAGTAAAGGGCTGCGCGGGAGGAGGCAAAGCGAAGGGAGGAAGAAGATAGGCAGAGGGATGAAGAAATGAGGCGAAAGGATGTTGCATTTACACGTGTCACTGGTGACGTTGAAAGCCTCAAGGCCCAGCTAAACTACCTCTTAGCATCTGGTGGATTTCCCGTGCCACGTTCTCCATCACGCTCTAACAAGACCAAGACTAAGGAGTAGTTTCTTTTATTAATATGATTTTGGGTAGGACTATGATGGTGGATGTTATGTATCAATTGGATAAGATTGAATGCTGAATTTCTTATTTGAATGTTAAGTTGCATTATTGGTTTCTAGTATTTTCAGTTTTGGTTGGTTGTTAATTAATGAAATGGATCGGAAGATGCTGATTTTTATGTGCGAATGTTTAATTGTATTTAGGTTGTTGGTGGTTGTATTTTTTTGTTTGGCAAGTGGTGCAGTATGTTTACAGCATTGTGCACAAAAATAATTTCCAGATTTCCCACGGAATTGCCACTGATTTCGTGGGAAGGTTCGTCACTTTTGTTGCAGAACTTGCATATTTTCCACTGATATCGGTGGGAAGTTCATACGTTTTTTCATAATTTGCATTTATCCCATGATATTGGTGGGAAAGTTCATACTTTTATTTTCATAATTAACACATTTCACATGGATATCGGTAGAAATGTTCATACTTTATTTTTCAGAACTTGCATATTTCCCACGGTTATCCGTGGGAAAGTTCATACTTTATTTCCAGCTCTCCGTGCATTTTTCTCATCACTTCCCTGGCTAGTGTATTAAAATTAATAAAAATTACTAATAATAGTTCCCACTAATTGTTGGTGGGAAATTTCATTATTTTTTCTATTAAAGTTTCTCAGGGAAAACAGTGGAAAATTTTCCACCGCTTCTCTGGGAAGATATTTCCCATTAGGCATTTTCCTGTTGACTCCTTTCGGTGGGAATGCAGTGTGAAAACTTGATTTTCCCACTGATTTCGCCGTGGGAAATCCATGTGTTTCTAGTAGTGCTCTCCCTGGTCATAAGAATACGAAGCTGATAAGTGAGGCCATCAACAAACCTCCTAATCCTCTCTCTATCTGTCAGATCCAACCAAATCACATGGCGAGCTAACTCAGAGAACCTCATCTCATATTGCATCGCAATCATCTCTCCCTAACGCAACCACTCAAACTGCCTGCGCAGCTCCTCTCTATGAGACTACAACACATACTTCTCCAGAAAGAGAACGGAGAACTGCTGCCAGGTAAGGGGTGCTGCACCAACAGGCCTACACCTCTCAAAAGTCTCCCACCAAGTGAAGGCAGCTCCAGAAAACTGATAAGTAGTGAAAGCGACCCCGCTGGTCTCCAAAATACGCGCTGTACAAAGCATCCTCTGACACTTATCCAAGAAACCCTGGGCATCCTCGCCCCCTGCACCACTGAAGGTGAGAGGCTGAAGTCTACCAAACCTCTCCAACCTACGCTGCTCATCCTCTGGCATGGAAGGAAGTATATAGTCCTGAGCAGCTGCAACCGGCTGGGCTGGATGTGCCCCCGGTGTCTGAAGTCCCTGCACGACCTGCTCAGGTGTGCGAGCGGCGGGAGTCTGAGTGCCTCCCCCGGTCTAAGAAGTAGCTGCAGTTGTAGTGACTGAAACCGCCTGAGCTAGGCCAGTGCAAATTGATAGAATCTGAGCCAAGACCTCCTGAAGACCCAGAATCACAATGCGCACAGATGGTGCCTCAGCTGGTGCTGCTGGAGCGTCCACAACTGGGACCTGATCCTGAACTGGGGCGGCTAGTGGATCTGTAGGTGCTGCTCTAGCTGCTGTGCGGACCACACCTCTGCCCCTACCGCGACCGCGTCCTCGGCCTCTAGTGGCCACAACTGGTAATCGTTCATCCTAACCGGTAGTGCGTGTCCTCACCATCTGTGAGAGAATAGAATAACAGAAGTTTAGTACTCGGATCAACCAATTCGCACGATAAGAATTTCAAGAATATGAAATTTTTCCTAAAGGTTCTGGAGCCTCTCAAGGATAAATAGAGACGTCTCTGTACCGATCCGCAAGACTCTACTAAACCTGCTCATGACTCGTGAGACCTATATAACCTAGGCTCTGATACCAACTTGTCACGACCCTAAATCTGGACCCGATCGTGATGACGCCTCTCGTGAAGACAAGGCCAACCGACACATTCCCATTTCAATTTTAAGCAATTTAAAATAATAAGCATTAAGCCTTAAACATAATAATAATAATAATAATAATACCAAAATGATAAGCAGTGAAAATTACGATTTGCCGAAATAAAATCCAACACAGCCCGACACCGGGTGTCACTAGTCATGAGCATCTAAAATCTGGAATAAGACAAGAAAGTTTACATAGTTTAATACAGGTCTAAAACATGGAAAAATAAGATAAGGGAAGAAGCTCTGGGCTGCGAACGCCGGCAGCTACCTAGAGAATCTTCGAATTCACTTGAGCTGGAAAGATCAACACTCGGTAGCGGGACCAGATGCGCCTGAATCTGCACACGGGGTGAAGGGAGTTAAGTGAGTACTCCAACTCAGTGAGTAATAATCATAAATAAAGAATGAAAGCAAGAAATCACGTAAGGCACATCATAGGCTATAAGGAAGCAGTAAAAGCCAGCAAAATAGTGAAGCAGTAAAGATGTGTAAAATTACTAAATTCAGTTTAAACTTCATAAAATGCCTTTTTAACAATTAAGCAAGCAAATGATAGGCAAATAGGAAAAGATAAACACATAAAGGGTCGCCCCTCGGGCAAAATCATAGAACAACACCAGCCTCTCGGACTATATCTCACATCATAATGGGTACCCGCGCTCACTGGCGATGTGCAAACTCCTGTAGGGGCCCCTTACGGCCCAAGCGGAATATCAAGCCATCTCGTGGCATCATCACTAGGCTCTCGGCCTCATATAACCAAGTCACCTCGTGGCTAACATATCTGAGGCTCTCGGCCTCATAATCATAATTAACGTTTCCTCACAACATAGGCCCTCGGCCTTACTCAGTCAGAATCTCACAGCCATTCGGGCAACAGTAAAACATAGTGCTCAGCCCAAAATATCATTTAAGTGTTAAAGCAGAGTAAACGTGGCTGAGTTATGAAAAACAGTAGAATATAGCATGACTGAGTTCAAGTATAAAGTCAAAACAGTGAGGAAATATCAATAAAAATCCCATGAGGGTTCAAATAGTTGGCACGAAGCCAAATTATGGCATTCAGCCCAAAACATGATGATAGCAAATAGTTTTCAATCAAATACGCGGTAAAATAGTCATTTGGGATGGACTAAGTCCCAATCCCCAACAGTGCACGACCCCACGCTCGTCATCTAGTGTGTGCACACCTCAATATAGCACAACGATGTGCAAATTCGGGGTGTCATACCCTCAGGACATCATTTACAATCATTACTCACCTCAATCCGTTCCAAACTCTAGCCCGCGACGCCTTTGCCCCTCGAATCGGCCTCCACTCGCATCGAATCTTTCCAAAATCAGAATCACAATGTCAAAATATGCTAAGGGAACGAAGCCCAAGCAAAAATAATTAATTTACAACATAAATTCCGAAATTACCAAAACCCAACCCCCAGGTCCACATCTCGGAATTCGATAAAATTCGCATCAATAGATTCTTTATCTCCCCACGAGTTCATACATATCAAAAATACCAAAATTCGACCACAAATGACCCTTCAAATCCTCAAGTCTAGGTCTCCAATACCAAGCCCTAGTTTCCCCAATTTTAACACTTAAATTCCATTAATTATAGCTCTAATCCGTGAAATAATACCATTGGAACAAGTTTTAGGTCCAAAATCCTTACCTCAATGAAGTTTCCTTGAAACCCTTCTTCAGAGTCGTCCAAAAAGCTCCAAAGCCGACTTAGAAATGGTGGAATAGCTCAAAAATCGCGAAGGAAGCAATTTATATGTTCTGGCCCAGGGATTTCGCATCTGCGGCCCAATTCCCACTTCTGCGGTAGCGTATTTGCGGTCAACCAACCGCTTCTGCGGTTTTTCACTTAAGTCCCAACTTTCCGCATCTGCGATGCTAACTCTGCACCTGCGCCATCGCAGGTGCGATTAACCAACCGCTTCTGCGGTACCGCATTTGCGGTCAACCAACCGCTTCTGCGGCCTTCTTCCTCGCATCTGCCGTCCCTAAATCGGCAGGTGCGGAAACATCAGAAGTAAAAAATCTGCAGCTTCACCAAAAATTCCAAACTCTCTGTCCACCATTCGAAATCACCCCCGAGGGCCCCGGTGTAGACACCGGATTTTTGATCCTCCCCGAGAATTTTCACATTTTTAGCGTGAATATGTGAAATAGGGTCTAGTATAGCTATTTTAACTATTTTTACTTTATTTTGTTGCAAAAGGAAAATTACAAAAAAAAATATATATAAATTTTAGTTTATGTATCTCTCATAAACTTGAAAAATACAAAAAATGCACTTTATTTTTGTACTTTATATAATTTCGAAAATAACCAAAAATATAGTTCTATTAATGTTTTGTAGTCATTTTAATTTTTGAAAAATACAAAAAATAATACTTTATATTTTATCCTTACATAAAAACGAAAATTACAAAAAAAATAGTTTTATTAATATTTTGTAGCTATTTTAAATCTTGAAAAATATATTAAAAAATATATAGTTTTGTTTAAATATTAGTCTTATTTTTGTAGTTATTTTTGCTTACATAGGATTAGTCGAACAACGTCGTGTTCCTATTTCTCGGGTCCGGGCAAAAGAATAATATTCGGGTTCAAACTACCCGATTTTAGGCCTAATTTTCGGACCTAACCCATAATAAACCGAGTCCATGACACATGGGGAACCCCACCACGCGTGGGGAACACAAGCCTCGAACCCCACCACGCGTGGGGCTCATTTTTCTGGGCAAATGGGCACAAATACACGGACTGAACAGATTTTGAGGGGGAGGACTTTGAATTTTTTTTTGAAGGGAAAGAGGCACTGTTCATCATCTTCTTAACAAAGAAGAACAAAAGCAAAACCAAGGGAACCCTAATCCCTCACGTCCAAACCAACCAACCCTTCCACCACCCAAAACCACCATAAACAACACCACCAAACGACCACTCCGTCACCTTCCCCGGCGCCCATACTGTCGCAACCAAACCTCCTCCAAAACCTTGACTCCCTCACGTCCGAAACCGCCCAAACCACCACCAAAACCAACGAAAAACCCTACTGTCAAGAACAAAAAACCCACCATCGTTCCACCTCCGTCAACTGCTCAAACGACCATAACCACCAGCCCATTCGTCGCCCCAGCTGCCGGAACCACTGCCCAAACAGCCCCCTCACGGAAACCAGTCGCAACCCCCTTCCAGCCACGCCTCAGCTCCAGCTCCGCCAAACAGTCCGTCGTCACTGCCCATACGACCACTCCTCAATCCTCCATTAAATCCGTCGAGCAGCAGCTGTTGCTGCGTGCCAAGCAGTTGTGGCTGCGTTTCTGAGCAGCTGTTGCTGCGCATCTTAGCCTTCGTCGTACCGGACCACCGTCCACTATCCGTCGTCACTATCCCTCGACCCCACTCCCTCACTACCCAAGCAACCACCCCTTCTTCTCCCCATCTCCACGTCTAGTCCACCAAACCTCCGGCTCAACTTCACGTCAGTCATCGCCCAAATAACCCACAGCCCGTCAAGGTCGTCGAAAGAGAGAAGGTGAGCGTCGAGGTCGTTGACAACCTTGGTTCGAGTTTTGTTTCCGTTGAGGTCGTCGTTGTTCGTCGAGGTCCGTTACGTTAAGGACAAAGTAAGGTCCGCTTCTAATCCTTCTCTTGGCATCTTATTCTCCTTAAATTGATGAATGGTAGTTGAATAAAGTTATTTTCTTATAAATGTTGTTACTGTATTCAAATGCATCTTACTTGTAGTTTGTTGTGATGGATGTTCAATATGGTTTAATTCTTAAATTATTAGGATAGTCCAGTATTAAGAATTGTTGGTGCAGGCAAGAAAAATCACTCCTATTATAGTTATATTTTGGGTAAATAATCTGTTTAAGGCATGCATTTTGGGTATGTGATGATGATTCGAATAAATTAATTTCCATTTCTGTTTCGTTGTGATTTGTAAAGTAACTTGTATGGAAGAAATTTTTGAAAGATTTTTATTTACGTTATGTCTTTTGGCTTTAATAGTTAAGTCGTACATTCCCTTTATAAAAATTTTCCATGACTCATGGCCCTTAATTAAATTTCAACTCTTTAGAAATCGAAGTGTGCCATTGGTTGGATTTTCCGTAGCCCTCGCAAAGTAGGAAAATGTAGCTGCCTTAGGTTTGCCTTTATAAATAATAAATGAGACGAGCCTCGACAAACAAATGTACAAGTCGCGGGGCCCTCTAAATGCATATATATTAAAATACTTAGATTCCGGGACGGGCCCTTTAACAAATTTCACGGCCCTACCAAAAAATAATAATGCGCTAGTTGCTTTAGGCGCGCCTTTAATAATGTTATCTCCCTAAACTCGGGTGCACATTTATGTGACCCAAATCCAAATCTCAACGAAATCGAAATGTGTCTCTAATCACGGGTACATTGACTGTGACGTGGTCTGAGATGCATTTCCATGACGTTGCAAATTCTTTTTTAAAAAATAATAAATGAGACGAGCCTCGACAAACAAAAAATGCAAATTGCGGGGCCCTCAGTAAATACTTGTTTTAAACTTACTTAGAATTCAGGAGGGCCTCTTAGCGAATTTCGTGGCCTTCCCAAAATAATAACACGATAGTCTCTTTAGGCGCGTGTTTAATAATCTACCTTCTTAAACTTGGGTGTGCATTTCATGCGACCCAAATCCAAATCCCAAAACATCAAATAAAATGTGTTCCGGATTGTGGGTGCATTTCATGTGACGCAGTCCAAAGACGTGTTTTAAGCGATGTTCACATTCTTTTAAAAATAATAATAATAAAGTGGTAAAAAGTTAAAATTGGCACATCGGTTCATAATTGTATTAAAATCAGATAAATAAGCCGAATATGACAGTTGAGCGACCGTGCTAGAACCACGGAACTCGGGAATGCCTAACACCTTCTCCCGGGTTAACAGAATTCCTTATCCGGATTTCTGGTACGCAGACTGTAATATGGAGTCATTCTTTTCCTCGATTCGGGATTAAAATTGGTGACTTGGGACACCCTAAATCTCCCAAGTGGCGACTCTGAAATAAATAAACAAATCCCGTTTCGATTGTCCTTTAATTGGAAAAAACTCCCTTGCGCTTTCGCGGGTGCGGAAAAAGGAGGTGTGACAGCTCTGGCGACTCTGCTGGGGATAAGACCCAGAACCACTGGTTCAGGGTTAGAAATTCGAGCTTAGATAAATTGTTATATTTTATCTGATTTTATTATTATTTGTTTTAGCCTAAATGTGCAAAATGCTACTTTTACCGCTTTGATATTATTTGAACTGTATATAAACTGTGCCGAAACCCTTCTCTTCTTACCTCTGGGGATGTGCTTACTGGTTGAGACTCCCTATTCTGTTAGTGTCGTACCCTAAATAAAAGAGGCTCGGAAAGTTTCTAAGCCGGCTGGCCTTTTGGTTCCCGGAAAGGAGCTCCTTCCTCAGCTCGAGTTGTCCGCTCGGGTACACCGTCTAGAACACCGACCCAGGTTTTTGAACCTAGTATAACAAAGCCACATGCCGGATCCCTAGTAGGAACGTTTATTTTCATCATGTGCATTTGACTTAGGGGACTCAACATAGGGGTTGGGTCCGTCTAGGACAAACAACCTGAAAATAATAGACCATCTTTCGGCATCCTATGTGCTACATGTTATATTTAGTCAAGGGCGAATGGGTCATTTGGTCATTTCCAGCATGGTGTTATTTTAATCAAAGCATAGGGAACATTTGTGGAATCCAAGAAGCCTTGGAATTCCCTATGTCCCCCACGCTTGATTTTTGGGAAAGCACATGGGGAACATTTGTGGAATCCAAGAAGCCTTGGAGTTCCCCTATGTCCCCCACGCTTCATTTTTGAAAAGCACATGGGGAACATTTGCGGAATCCAAGAAGTCTTGAAATTCCCTATGTCCCCCATGCCACATTTTTGAAAATATAATAAATATAAAAAATAAAATATATATGTATATATATAGAAAGAAACATTGGAAATTCAAAAAAAAAAGATTGTGTATGTTTTCATCATCCACAAATTAGAAAATAGTGGAAAAGAGGAGAAAATAACAGTGTAGAGATGTGGCTACTTATTGTTAGAAAAAAGAAACCAATGTCCGAGTAGTATCGAAACTCTGCCGAAATTTTGAGAAAATGAGAAAAAATGTCTTATTAGTAGCAAAGGAAAAATAGAAGAGAATCATCATTGTTCTGTCTTGTTTTTTTTATTGAAAAGAAAATAGTTTGTTTTGCCATTAAATGAAAATGAAAAAGAGTCTGGTTTTTAAAATGTTTTTTTTTTATTTTATTTTGCTTGTCTATGAAAATGCCAAAAATAAAAAGAAATATAAAAAGAGTCGGGCGTTGAACGTGATTTTATTATTTGTTCCAAAATAAATATATATATAATCCAAGAAAAATTCAAAATAAAATTCAAAATTCAAGAAATATTTTTTTTAAAAAAATATTTTGATTCTTCTTTAAAAATTCAAAATTCAAAAAAATATTTTTTAAGCATTTCTTTTGTTAAAGGTAAAAATTCCGAAAAAAAAAACATTTTCATTTTTTCTTTAGAATAAGAAAAACAAATGAAAAAAGGAAGGAATGTTTTATGCTTTACGTTAGTTAGTTTGTTTGTTATGAATGAAAAATAATAGTTTGTTTGTTATATATATAAAAAAAATAGAAAATGGAAAAGGGTCTTCTCAAAAATAGTTTGTTTGCCCGAACTACGCGGGTTTGATTCTCACCGGATGTGAGATACGTAGGCAACCCTCAGTGGTGTCCAACCTCCCCTTTTGCTAAAAATAGCCAATAAAAAAACATGTCAAATTTTAATTTTGTCATAAAGAAGTCGGGTGACGCTGTTTTATCAAGACATAGCCGAATGTTCCCGAAAGGGACGCCGGAAGGCTGACTTTGCATAAACAGCCACCTTTGGGTCATTTTTTTTAAGACTTGGTCCAGTTGAACCCCACAGCCTAAAAATCTTCGTCCCCGAGACGTTGAAAGGCCGTGTTCGCAATATTGACTTTTCTTATTTGAAAAACGATAAAAAAGAGTTATAAATAAGTCAGGTGATGTTGTTTTGTTATAAATAGCCGAATGTTCCCGAAAGGGACGCCGGAAGGCTGATTTGGCATAAACAGCCACCTTTGGGTCATTTTGAGATATGGACCCACACAGCCCTAAAAATCTTCGTCCCCGAAGCGCTGAAGGGCCGTGTTTGCAACACCAGTTTTTTATTATAATTTGAAAAAAAACCAAGAGTCGGCGGTCAGGTGAATGCCGTTTGAATTTTCTCATAATAAGTCGAGGCAGCTTCGGCCGCGTTTTAAACCGTTCTTGCCGAAATAGCCTTAGGGTATCTTTCAATTTTCAAAAGGTTATTTTCGTAAAGAATGGACAAGTTTGTAAAGTGTCAAAATAAACCTCCCCGGCCTCAAAATTCATGTGAAATTTGGAAGGGGCCACATTTGCAAAAAACAACCGTTCGGTTGCATTTGTCAAATGGGGAAAGGAAACTGGCCATTTGTTTTTGAGTTTGTGTAAATCTTTTGATTAAAATATGCGGGTTGTTTGATTTTCAAGTTCGTAGGTCATCTTTAAACCTTTGAAACCCAGTTTGTTTTAATATGAAAAGTGAAAAGAAAAATGTTCATTATTGTTTATCTTTTATTGGTCCGAACTACGCAAGGTCTGATTCATGCGGGGTCATGATACGTAGGCAATCTCCATAAGATTCGACCACAACAAAAAGAAAATGGAAAAAATCAAAAACAAAGGTAATATATATATATATATATATATATATATATATATTGATAATAATAAGGACCGACTGAGTCCATTCTAACATATTTGGTTTTGAATTGTGAAGAAAGTTGAGGTGGTCGGTTTGTGCCTCAAAGAAAAATGACAACTAACGTCGAAGCTGTTACAAGTGCTCCAGAGACTCAGAGTCGGAGGGTTCCTCGTCATGAGTCACAATTTGCGACACAACAAGAGCAGTACCACTCTCCTGAGTACCACTCGTACTCGTTTGATCTTGCTGCAAAAACTGAGAAGCCTGCCCGAAAGATGGTACAGGAAGAAATGACCCAAAGAGTGAAAAGCTTAGAACAATGGTTGGAAAACATGCAAGGGTTGGCAGGCCAAAAGAGTGTTGCCTTCAAAGATCTATGTATGTTCCCCGATGTCCACTTGCCGCCTGGTTTCAAGACTCCAAAATTTGAAAAGTACGATGGACATGGAGATCCCATAGCCCACCTGAAAAGGTATTGCAATCAACTGAGAGGAGCGGGAAGAAATGAAGAATTGTTGATGGCTTATTTTGTGGAAAGCCTTAAGGGAGTAGCCTCCGAATGGTTTATGGATCAAGACACGTCTCGCTGGTATGTCTGGGATGACATGGCACAGGCCTTTGTCAGACAGTTCCAATACAACATCGACATTCCCCCAGACCGCATTTCCCTTTCAAACCTGAAGAAGAAACCAAGTGAAAGTTTCAGGGAATATGCCATAAAATGGAGAGAGCAAGCAGCTCGAGTTAAGCCACCCATGGATGACCACGAGCTAATTACTGTCTTCCTTCAAGCGCAAGAGCCAGATTACTTTCAAAACATGGTGTCCGCAGTTGGCAAAACCTTCTCGGAAGCAATCAAAATTGGAGAAATGGTAGAGAATGGTCTTAAGACAGGCAAAATTATAAGTCAAGCTGTTCTTAAAGCCGCAACTCAGGCTGTCCGGGTTGAGTCAGATAATCTTAGCGACACAAATGAGGAGATTGAAGAAATCATGATGACATCAGGGTCTAGAAGAGGTCCCAGGAGAACCTCTCGAAGGTATGAGCAGCCTCCTCAGATTTTCTATGGCTACCCTGAGCAGTATTATCCACCTCAGGACGCTCAATACTCTGTCGCTCCACCTCAGTATGTTGTCCAGCCACCAAAACACCCCAGGAGGCGAGCACGAGCATCACAAAATCTCCAGAAGTCTCCACAAAATTTTCAGGTGCCCTATAACCCACAGCCAAGCCAGTGGTATAAAGGGGAACAAAGGTTGAAAGATAATTTTACACCAATAGGAGAGTCCTATGAAAGCTTATTTGAGAAATTAAAGAATCATGACATGATTGCACCTATTCCTCCAAATCGTGTGGACCCACGTGCAAGAAGCTTTGACCCTTCTAAAAGGTGTGAATACCATTCCAATGCCCAGGGGCACAATGTTGAAAGCTGTCGGGATTTGAAAAGAGAAATAGAAAGAATGATCCAAGAAGGGCGGATTGTGATCAATAACAGTGACATGGAGCACTCGAACCCCCTCGAGAACTTGCCGACGGAGGTTGATGAGGTTGAAGCTGGTAATGGTCTTGGCAGTACTGATGCGAAGCTCAGTGGCTAAGATGTCAGTCTTGATAAAGTGGAAGGACGCTCTGCTCCTTGGTTAACAAGAGAGAAGCTTGTGGTGGCTTATTTTGTAGTCACTTCTGTTTGTTCGGTTCATTAGGATTGTAATTCGGATTGTTTTGTGTCAATATCTTTCCGTTTATCATTCCGTTTTGTCATAGCGGTCTGTTTAAGTTTTGTCAGGGTTGTTTAGGATTTCGTTCTGGTTTGTTTCGTTTTGTTATTCAAACCATTTCACCGGTAGTCTAATGCAAAATCCGTTCTTTTATTATTTTCAGTCATCTTTTTGTTTAGTCCTTTGTCATTTTTGTTCAGTGCCGATTCTAGTGACATGACATGCGCACACAGTTTGGGCCTAGTCTTTAAAGTTAATCATAAAACCCTGGAAAGGCGATCAGACCATTTAAAGAAAATAAGGACGGTTTGAGATTATTTAGAGCTCGAGTCATGTGGAACTAGGGCAAGATTCGCCAAATTGGCATGAGGGTCGGCCATGATAATGAGAGTGTCGCCCAACGGTGCTTTAGAAATGACAAATGAAGAAGCAAAATGTTCAACATAATTGTCAAGGCCAGCACCATCGGTAGAGACTATAAATCTATTGTTTAATCGTGTTGTTTGCACTTGGCATGTTTTGAAGATTGGAATGACGAAAGCATTTTGTTCTGCTATCTAAACACTTTATCCTTCGTTACCCCTTTTGAGCCTTATTTATTTTCTTTCATACCACTCATTCGGAATCAGTAGCAACTAAAAAAAATCAACAAAACGACAAAAGAAAAATGAGAAAAGATAAAGAGAAAAGAAAAATGATAACGAAAAAAAAAGAAAGTCAAATGAAAAAGAGGAATTGGGAACTACGTTTGACCTGATTCCTCAAAAAGGATACGTAGGCACTTCACGGCTCGGTCATAGTTTTGAAAAATGAAAAAAAAATCAATTAAGATATCCCCAAGCAAGAAACTGGGGCAAATGTTGTGTTTGTTGTAAATAAATCTAATTCCGAAGGTTGTAACTAATAACCCAAAATTAATGTATTTTTGAGCCTTTTTTTCTAGCCCTATCCAAAACCCACATTACGGTCCAAAGAAAGACCTTCTGACCAGTCTTCAAAAGATGCCAAGTCAGACAAATGAGAGTCTTACCGGCGAACATAACATTCTGTTCCACAGCAGAAATGACTCTAATCTCCAGCAGAAAGAGTCATACCGGCGACACTCCAAATCCCCAGCTGGAAAGTGATACAAATGAGAGAGTCTTATCGGTGAAAACCTTCACAGGCACCATAAGGCGATGAAAGCTGAGAGAAAAACCAGAAATGAGAGAGGCTTGATAGTGAAAACCCTTTGGGCACTACAAGTCGAATAGGATTGAGAATCAGATGGGGAATTGCCAATTGAAGATCTGGAAAGATGATTACCGGCGGAGGATAGGCCACATATGCATGTCATGACCATTAGAGTCGGTATCTACGTTTGATAGGTTTTTATTTATAGTTTCTTTTGTTAAAAGGTCGTCTTTTTCCTTTTGTCCTTTTATTTTGTTTCTTTTATCTTTCTCCTTTCATAGAAAAATTCCCCAATAGAGTCTGTCGGGCCAGAACAAGTATGAAATGACTTCAAATATGCCATCAGCTTTTCAAGATAAGATCTGACTAGTACATCCAAATGGTATAGTCAGCAAGGAACAAGCGCGAGGCCAGTGTCAATAAAGATATCCCCAGCAAAAGGGAATTGACAAAAGGATTGACGAGCGTCAAGAGGGATATCCTTGCCAAAACCAAGGTTATAAACCTCAAAGACAAGGCCCGTGAACAAAGCAAGGAGAGCAGTGAGCATGATTTGGCGAAATTCATACTAGACTTAAAGGTCGGGGAAATGCCAGTTTCCAAGCTATGCCACAAAAGAAGAGGGATATCCCCCAGCAGGAAGGGATTATCCCCAGCACATAATATCATCCCCAACAAGTCGTGGAACACAGCGCAATGAAGGAGAAAGGGAAAGTCATCCCAATAGGAGTATCACAGCCAACCACCATGTTTTAAACTAACAAATTTTGTTTGATTTGAAACAGGTAAAGGAAATGGCATTGATGCAGAAATGCATGCCACAAGGGATATTATCAAACTGGGGCAGAAAATTTTCCTTCCATTTAGAAAATTTTCTGGAAGTCAGGTACCCCCAGCTGATAACATTTTACCCCCCAACAGGTAAGTAAATAATTCCTCAACAGTGTTATCTCTAGCAGTTGCGAGGGGTCCAACACAAGGTTGGAAAGTCGGTATCCTCAGCGGTTCCTTTCGGGGAAAGGCAAAACGACTCTCAAGGGAGGTAGTCTTCGAAGGAAGAAGCTATGCAAAAATAAAAAAAAGAATAAAAAAAAAGAATAAAAAGATAATAATGAAAAAAAAAGAAAAAAAGGGTAAAAAGTCATCCCCATCTAAATAATCCCCAACAGTTTCGAGGGAGGACAACACAGGTAAGTAAATAATTCAAAAAAAAAAAAAAGAAAGCGAAGGTTTCATTAATAGGAGACGCACTTCCTAGTTTGAAATCATTAGAGTTTTACCCATAGGAGATGCATTTCCTCCTAAGTTCGTTTTAGTTTCACCCATAGGAGATGCATTTCCTCCTAAGTTTGAGTTTTACCCATAGGAGATGCATTTCCTCCTAAGATTGTTTTAGTTTCACCCCATAGGAGATGCATTTCCTCCTAAGGTTGTTTTAGTTTTACCCATAGGAGATGCATTTCCTCCTAAGGTTGTTTTAGTTTTACCCATAGGAGACGCATTTCCTCCTAGGTTTGTTTTAGTTTCACCCATAGGAGATGCATTTCCTCCTAAGTTTAAGTTTTACCCATAGGAGAAGCATTTCCTCCTAAGTTCACTTTTACCCATAGGAGACGCATTTCCTCCTAAGTTTAAGTTTTACCCATAGGAGACGCATTTCCTCCTAAGTTCATTTTAGTTTCACCCGTAGGAGATGCATTTCCTCCTAAGTGGTTGTTAAAGTTAAAAAAAAAAAAAATAAGACCTAGTCTGATGAACCTTTTCCTAGGATCAAAATCTTAGTCTGACGAATTTTTCTCCTAAGATAGAGACCTAGTCTGACGAACCTTCTCCTAGGATCAAAATCTTAGTCTGATGAATCTTTCTCCTAAGATACCAAAAAACAATCTTAGTCTGATGAATCTTTCTCCTAAGATACCAAAAAACAAGACCTAGTCTGATGAACCTTCTCCTAGGATCAAAATCTTAGTCTGACGAATTTTTCTCCTAAGATAGATACCTAGTCTGACGAACCTTCTCCTAGGATCAAAATCTTAGTCTGATGAATCTTTCTCCTAAGATACCAAAAAAATAAGACCTAGTCTGATGAACCTTCTCCTAGGATCAAAACCTTAGTCTGACGAATTTTTCTCCTAAGATAGAGACCTAGTCTGACGAACCTTCTCCTAGGATCGAAATCTTAGTGTGATGAATCTTTCTCCTAAGATACCAAAAAAACAAGACCTAGTCTGATGAACCTTCTCCTAGGATCAAAATCTTAGTCTGACGAATTTTTCTCCTAAGATAGATACCTAGTCTGACGAACCTTCTCCTAGGATCAAAATCTTAGTCTGATGAATCTTTCTCCTAAGACACCAAAAAACAAGACCTAGTCTGACGAACCTTCTCCTAGGATCAAAATCTTAGTCTGATGAATTTTCTCCTAAGATAGAGACCTAGTCTGATGAACCTTCTCCTAGGATCAAAATCTTAGTCCGACGAATCTTTCTTCTAAGATACCAAAAAAAACCTAGTCAGACGAACCTTCTCCTAGGATCAAAATCTTAGTCTGACGAATTTTTCTCCTAAGATAGAGACCTAGTCTGATGAACCTTCTCCTAGGATCAAAATCTTAGTCCGATGAATTTTTTCTCCTAAGATAGAGACCTAGTCTGACGAACCTTCTCCTAGGATCAAAATCTTAGTCTGATGAATTTTTCTCCTAAGATAGAGACCTAGTCTGATGAACCTTCTCCTAGGATCAAAATCTTAGTCTGACGAATCTTTCTCCTAAGATACCAAAAAAAAAGAGTCATTTTTAGTTTTCTTAAGATTATCAATGTTTAGTTTTCCTAAACCCAGGCGCCCACCTGTATAACGAGAGGAATACATTTCAGTCTTTTTCATTTCAAGTGTTGAAGCCAGGCGCCCACCTGTATAACAAGAGGAATACATTTCAGTATTTGCATTTCATGTCCCAGGCGCCCACCTGTATAACGAGAGGAATACATTTCAGTCTTTTTCATTTCAAGTGTTGAAGCCAGGCGCCCACCTGTATAACAAGAGGAATACATTTCAGTATTTGCATTTCATGTCCCAGGCGCCCACCTGTATAATGAGAGGAATACATTTCAGTCTTTTTCATTTCAAGTGTTGAAGCCAGGCGCCCACCTGTATAATGAGAGGAATACATTTCAGTCTTTTTCATTTCAAGTGTTGAACCCAGGCGCCCACCTGTATAACGAGAGGAATACATTTCAGTATTTGCATTTCATGTCCCAGGCGCCCACCTGTATAACGAGAGGAATACATTTCAGTCTTTACATTTCAAGCATTGAAGTTAGGTGCCCACCTGTATAACAAGGGAATACATTTCAGGTTATATTTTATTTTAGGAGACTCACTTCCTAAATTGAGATTTTACCCGTAGGAGATGCACATCCTAGTCTAGTCTTTAGTTCACTCTCAGCACTGCATCAGCAGTATCAGTGGGTTACAATTTTGCTAACGACTCACAAACCTCCCTAGTGCAAACTGGGTTAGGAAATTTCATTTGTGTTGTTTATGTTGGTTGTCAGGAGCTTGCCTGTAGAGCGGAGGTTGTTATATGTCAAAGATTGAAGAAGTTAGGGGTCCGCCTGTAGAACAGAGGAACATCGTTCAAGGTCAAGCCGTAACCCATTGGAGGCAGAAGGCTACAACAAAATCCCCAGCATTCAATCCAAGTTAGAAACAACAAGAAGCTCGCCTAAAAAATGCGAGTCAACAGTCTGAGATAGTCAACAAAAGCTAGTCACAAAAACAAAAAGAAAAAAAAATGAATGAATCCGAAGCACGGATGTGGAGAACAGATGTGATCTGCTCAAGAACTAGCGCCTACAACTAGCAAGTATCAAGGTTCAAATCCAAAGTCTGTATGAAGCACCATTCAAGACTCAAGATCAAGTTTCAGAAGACTTAGAGATAGGAATCCTTGTAACTAGTAGCTGATAGGTTTAGTTAGTCTTTTTCAGTTATCATTTTTGATGTAATGACAGGACCACAGACCGGAACCTCAACGGAACGACACCTCGATCGGCTCTCCACCTCGGTACACTCCACCATCTCTCTCATTCCCGAACTACACGTGGCCTGATTCCTGTATAACCAAGGATATGTAGGCAGCTCAGATACCAGGGCTCGGTCACATTCCCTCCCTTTCCTTAGTGTAGTCCGTCCAAGTAATGGTCGGGTCAAAAACATGTCTAGTCGTTCTTTGTCGGAAAACTCTTCGTGTTTCCAGTCAAAGAGGGGCAGCTGTAGACACCGGATTTTTGACCCTCCCCGAGAATTTTCACATTTTTAGCGTGAATATGTGAAATTGGGTCTAATATAGCCATTTTAACTATTTTACTTTATTTTGTTGCAAAAAGAAAATTACAAAAAATAATATATATAAATTTTAGTTTATGTATCTCTCATAAACTTGAAAAATACAAAAATTGCACTTTATTTTTGTACTTTATATAATTTCGAAAATAACCAAAAATATAGTTCTATTAATGTTTTGTAGTCATTTTAATTTTTGAAAAATACAAAAAATATTACTTTATATTTTATCCTTACATAAAAATGAAAATTACAAAAAAAATAGTTTTATTAATATTTTGTAGCTATTTTAAATCTTGAAAAATATATTAAAAAATATATAGTTTTGTTTAAATATTAGTCTTATTTTTGTAGTTATTTTTGCTTACATAGGATTAGTCGAACAACGTCGTGTTCCTATTTCTCGGGTCCGGGCAAAAGAATAATATTCGGGTTCAAACTACCCGATTTTAGGCCTATTTTTCGGACCTAGCCCATAATAAACCGAGTCCATGACACATGGGGAACCCCACCACGCGTGGGGAACACAAGCCTCGAACCCCACCACGCGTGGGGCTCATTTTTCTGGGCAAATGGGCACAAATACACAGACTGAACAGATTTTGAGGGGAGGACTTTGAATTTTTTTTGAAGGGAAAGAGGCACTGTTCATCATCTTCTTAACAAAGAAGAACAAAAGCAAAACCAAGGGAACCCTAATCCCTCACGTCCAAACCAACCAACCCTTCCACCACCCAAAACCACCATAAACAACACCACCAAACGACCACTCCGTCACCTTCCCCGGCGCCCATACTGTCGCAACCAAACCTCCTCCAAAACCTTGACTCCCTCACGTCCGAAACCGCCCAAACCACCACCAAAACCAACGAAAAACCCTACTGTCAAGAACAAAAAACCCACCATCGTTCCACCTCCGTCAACTGCTCAAACGACCATAACCACCAGCCCATTCGTCGCCCCAGCTGCCGGAACCACTGCCCAAACAGCCCCCTCACGGAAACCAGTCGCAACCCCCTTCCAGCCACGCCTCAGCTCCAGCTCCGCCAAACAGTCCGTCGTCACTGCCCATACGACCACTCCTCAATCCTCCATTAAATTCGTCGAGCAGCAGCTGTTGCTGCGTGCCAAGCAGTTGTGGCTGCGTTTCTGAGCAGCTGTTGCTGCGCATCTTAGCCTTCGTCGTACCGGACCACCGTCCACTATCCGTCGTCACTATCCCTCGACCCCACTCCCTCACTACCCAAGCAACCACCCCTTCTCCTTCCCATCTCCACGTCTAGTCCACCAAACCTCCGGCTCAACTTCACGTCAGTCATCGCCCAAATAACCCACAGCCCGTCAAGGTCGTCGAAAGAGAGAAGGTGAGCGTCGAGGTCGTTGACAACCTTGGTTCGAGTTTTGTTTCCGTTGAGGTCGTCGTTGTTCGTCGAGGTCCGTTACGTTAAGGACAAAGTAAGGTCCGCTTCTAATCCTTCTCTTGGCATCTTATTCTCCTTAAATTGATGAATGGTAGTTGAATAAAGTTATTTTCTTATAAATGTTGTTACTGTATTCAAATGCATCTTACTTGTAGTTTGTTGTGATGGATGTTCAATATGGTTTAATTCTTAAATTATTAGGATAGTCCAGTATTAAGAATTGTTGGTGCAGGCAAGAAAAATCACTCCTATTATAGTTATATTTTGGGTAAATAATCTGTTTAAGGCATGCATTTTGGGTATGTGATGATGATTCGAATAAATTAATTTCCGTTTCTGTTTCGTTGTGATTTGTAAAGTAACTTGTAGGGAAGAAATTTTTGAAAGATTTTTATTTACGTTATGTCTTTTGGCTTTAATAGTTAAGTCGTACATTCCCTTTATAAAAATTTTCCATGACTCATGGCCCTTAATTAAATTTCAACTCTTTAGAAATCGAAGTGTGCCATTGGTTGGATTTTCCGTAGCCCTCGCAAAGTAGGAAAATGTAGCTGCCTTAGGTTTGCCTTTATAAATAATAAATGAGACGAGCCTCGACAAACAAATGTACAAGTCGCGGGGCCCTCTAAATGCATATATATTAAAATACTTAGATTCCGGGACGTGCCATTTAGCAAATTTCACGGCCCTACCAAAAAATAATAATGCGCTAGTTGCTTTAGGCGCGCCTTTAATAATGTTATCTCCCTAAACTCGGGTGCACATTTATGTGACCCAAATCCAAATCTCAACGAAATCGAAATGTGTCTCTAATCACGGGTACATTGACTGTGACGTGGTCTGAGATGCATTTCCATGACGTTGCAAATTCTTTTTTCAAAAAATAATAAATGAGACGAGCCTCGACAAACAAAAAATGCAAATTGCGGGGCCCTCAGTAAATACTTGTTTTAAACTTACTTAGAATTCAGGAGGGCCGCTTAGCGAATTTCGTTGCCTTCCCAAAATAATAACACGATAGTCTCTTTAGGCGCGTGTTTAATAATCTACCTTCTTAAACTTGGGTGTGCATTTCATGCGACCCAAATCCAAATCCCAAAACATCAAATAAAATGTGTTCCGGATTGTGGGTGCATTTCATGTGACGCAGTCCAAAGACGTGTTTTAAGCGATGTTCACATTCTTTTAAAAATAATAATAATAAAGTGGTAAAAAGTTAAAATTGGCACATCGGTTCATAATTGTATTAAAATCAGATAAATAAGCCGAATATGACAGTTGAGCGACCGTGCTAGAACCACGGAACTCGGGAATGCCTAACACCTTCTCCCGGGTTAACAGAATTCCTTATCCGGATTTCTGGTACGCAGACTGTAATATGGAGTCATTCTTTTCCTCGATTCGGGATTAAAATTGGTGACTTGGGACACCCTAAATATCCCAAGTGGCGACTCTGAAATAAATAAACAAATCCCGTTTCGATTGTCCTTTAATTGGAAAAAACTCCCTTGCGCCTTCGCGGGTGCGGAAAAAGGAGGTGTGACACCCGGGACCTCAACCAAAAACACAAACATATCCCATAACCTTATTCAAACTTATACCAATATTCAAAATACCTCAAACAATATCGAATCAACCAAAACACATCGCATTCAAGCCTAAGTTTTCGAAATCTTTCGAATTCCGCTTTTGATCAAAAACTCAACCAAACCACGTCCGAATGACCTGAAATTTTGCACACACATCCCAAATAATACAACGGAACTACTGCAACTCTCGGAATTCCATTCCGACCCCTATATCAAAATCTCACCTATTAACCGCAAAATGCCAAAAATCCAATTTCGCCAATTCAAGCATAAATCTACTCCGAACCTCCAAAATTCATTCCGGTCACGCTCCTAGTCCCAAATCACCTCCCGAAGCTATCCGAACCATCGAAACTCACATCCGAGCCCTCTAACACATAAGTCAACATCCGGTTGACTTTTCCAACTAAAACTTCCTCAAAAGAGACTAGGTGTCTCAAACCTTACCAAATCCTTTCTAAACCTGAGCCAACCAACCCGATCGCATATAGAACAGATAGACAAAGCAATAAGAAGTAGAAATGGAGAAAATGGAGCGGTAACTCATGAGACGACTGACCGGGTCATCACATCGAACTTGTCCCTGTTCAACCATATTTGAAATAGGACCAAGGAATCCGAAATATGGTTGTTACCATTTAATGCGACAACGTATGTCACAAATTTATGGTAGAAGACAAAAAAAAGATCATAAAAGGGGTTTTTAAGTTGGAAGATTCCATTTTCACATAAAAAAAATTTCTGAAAGCCCAAAACCAGTATGTCATGAATATATAAGTATTAGGCAAAAATATTTAACAAGTTATTTCAAAAATGCTGAAAACAGAAGCAGTTTTTCGTCAAGAACAGTCAAAAACTATCAATCTTCAAAAAAATCATATCTCGCTCATTTTTAACAAGTAGAACATGATTATATAAGTTTTAGGTAAAACAATTTAACAAGTTATGGCTAAAACGCTGAAAACATATGCAGTTTTTCGTCAGAAAAATAGTCAAAAATGTCAATCTTCAAAAAATCATATCTCACTCGTTTTTAATTCGTTTTTCATATATAATATATTTTCGAAAAGCCCAAAACGAGTAGAACATGATTATATAAGTTTTAGACAAAAATGTTTAACAAGTTATGGCTAAAACACTGAAAACAGAAGCAGTTTTTCGTAAGAAAAATAGTCAAAAACTGTCAATCTTCAAAAAATCATATTTCACTCGTTTTTAATCCGTTTTTCACATATAATATATTTTCGGAAAGCTCAAAACGAGTAGAACATGATTATATAAGTTTTAGGCAAAAACTTTTAACAAGTTATGGGCAAAACGCAAAAAACCAGAAATAGTTTTCTCTGAAACTTGTCAAAAATTAGCCAACAAAAAAAATCTTAACCTAAACTTATAAAACAGCTATTTCAAGACAATTTACATGAATAACTGGATCATTCAACCATTACTCTGATACCAATATAATGAAAATAATCGCGGGGCGAGAACAACATTAGCGTACATGTCAACGCAGCGGAAGAATTGTTGAACTCACCACCAAAGGAATTGTCTCAAGTCGAACTTTGAATCTCTTGGAAACAAAGTTAGAATTTCACAAACTAAATGTCTTCTTATGTGGATTGGGAAGAGATTTTTTATCCCACTCTTACTTTTTGATCTCCGTTGGTCTTTTAGAAAAGAAAAAAGTGTATGTTTATATGGAGAGGGAAGATAGCAGTTATGGAAAAATTGCTCCCACTACACTTAAATCGTGTAGTAACCTCTCTTTAATTCAAACCTATCTCTTCTAAAATTCTTTCTTTTCCAAATGGGTTGGGGCAGCCCTCATGGAGCGACCCGATACCCGGATCCAATATCCAACAAACCCGTCTCATATATATATATATATATTCTTGATCTAAATCACTTTCACTTATTCCAATACCCTCCAATCTATTTTGATTGATGGTAATAGGACTAAATTCTCCAAGCCGTCAAGTGGAATTCTCCAAACCGTCAAGTGGAATCAGACAAGTGGATCCAAAATTCCCATATATCGTCCTTGTATGTATGAAAACTCTTTTTAAAATAATATATTATTCTAACAAACAAGTTAATCAAAGAAAATGAAAACCGATAAAAGTTTCTAAATTTGGTCCTTCTCTACCTCATATTTTCTTTGCTGATGACTTAATCTTACTTACTGAAGCAACCAAATAAAATTGTAACATCATACTATAGGCACCCTTAATTTATTTTGCTCTATACTGGGACAAAATAAGAACTTATATTAAGTCCAGAATTGTCTTCTGAAACAATATCAACATTGCTATTAAGGAACACATCTCCAACCACATCACGCAAATCATTCCATTCCATGGTACCCTGGCAGATATTGATAGAATACAAAGAAATTTTGCTTTGGGAAGTACAAAAAGTAAAAGAGAAATTTTCATCTAATTAATTTGACTACCTTGCCATGACAGGTTTCCCACGAGTAGAAGTGACAAACGGGCAGGTCGGGTCAGATATGAGCGGGTTAAAAACGGTAATTTAAAGAAACGGGTAAATTATCCGACACGACCCATAATTAATACGGATAAAAAACGGGTTATCCGGCGGATATTTATCCATAGCTTCTTGAATATGATCACTTTTGGGAGAATTTCTAATCTCGCAAACTTGAGGAACCCCCAATTTGAGTCTTTACAAATATAAAAATTAACTCATTAGTTATCCATTGGTTAACCATCTGGTTATCCATTTCCTAAGTTGATAATATGGTTCTTATCCATATTCGACCCGTTGTTAAAAAATTCATTATCCAACCTATTTTTTAATGAATAATATGAGTGGATAACTATTTTCTTTTAACCATTTTGCCACATCTACCCACAAGATCGCTCCTCTGGAAAAGAAGAATTGTTGATAGTAATAGCTGATATGCTTGCACGCATCAACAAAGACTCAACCTTCCATATCCTGACTGAATGCCGCAAAGCTTGTCTCTTCTAGACGGAAGTAGCTAAAGGACAGTCCGGTGCATAAAGCATCATGCATTCACACAGGGTCTGAAGAAGGGTCGCACCGCAATAAAGGTATAATGTAGGCAGCCAAAAATAATTGCCCGCTAGTCAAAGATAGTATAGTTTACTTATCATCTCCACAGGGATTGCATTTAAATAGTATTCTAGTAATTTCTGGCTTATTTGCTCTTCAGGATGATCAACACTTGATTTGGAGTGATTACTACAACAATTAACTACTAAATTAAGATTACCAATAATTAAACTTGATCACAAAGAATGAGAGTTGAACTATAATGGTTTGTAAACAATATGAGAAATAAAGGTCGCGACAGGATAGGTGTAGGATAGCTATTCGGGATCTAACTCTATTTAAATTCACTTCTAATGTTCTAATGATTATCACGAATTCACTCGATAATTAGCTTAAACGTAAGGTTAAGATTCCTCTCTCGATTAAATCTGAACTCTACAAAATAAACTAATATGAAGTACTGTGAAGATATACAAGAACACGTTAATGGACTAGTCTTTAGGAAAACGTCTCTCGAATATTTTCCTAACTTGGTTTAATCAATAATTCAAGAAGCTCTCTCGATTACTTAAACAGAATCACTAAATTAAACCAAACCAAATAATGCAAAGATAATCACCAAAATATTCATCTTTCGATTAAATAAACCGGTGAATAATTTTGCAATCAATTCAAAGCTCCATAAACGTATTCAAACAATTAAACTAGAGCAAATTTACAAACAACACTCAAAACATCGTATCCGTCAAAACCCTAGGGAAGAACTACTCCATGGATATGGAGAATGTCATCACAAATAGTAAGCAGAGGGAGCTGTAGGGGAGTGACAAGGGGGGAAATGGACCAAAGGATTTAGTCAGCACTTCCATATGCTACAAATATATACACTGAACTTCTTGCACTTAAAAGGAATCAAAATTGCCCTAGAATGAAACAAACTGCCTTTGGTTATTGAAACTGATTCTGCGAGCATTTTAACAATGATACAAAATGGCAACACTCGCTACTCTCACTTGATTTACAATTAAAGGCTACTGCTGCATGAGGCAGGCATGCTGGAAATAAAGCACATCTTCAGATAAGGGAACCAAGTTGCTGATGACCTGGCGAAGCATGGATGTTGAAAAGTAAAAAAAATTCAAGAGCTTGAAATGTATTTTGATCCACCATCTTATGTACTGAAATCTTCTGTCAACGACTGCAAAGGGATTATATATCCAGAAAGACAAATATATGTAGTAGTTTCTAGTATTAATGTAATTAGCCTTTCTACCAAAAAAAGAGTTAAGATTGAAGTTGGCAGAGGTTGCAGATGTGATTACAATCTGATCAGAATGTATAACAAGGAGAGGGATATCAAACTTGAAGATGAACTAATGGTCAGTTAAGAATAGTTTGAGGTACTGCATCTCTTGAAGGTTCTCATATTGGCTAGAGAAAAAGAGAAAGCTGAATCCAGTCGATTGTTTGCATATAGCCAACGTGTAAATTTCTACCACCAAAGATTGTGGTGCGGTGGTAAGTATCCCTCCATCCTTTACTTTCATGATAGTAATGTGTGTATTTGGCACTATGGCTCTTTAAACAAGTACGAGTTTGATGTCCAAACTAAGGTCTCGTTGAGTGGCTACTCGGTCTTAGTCCCAGCCTAGGCATTGTACGGGTTCGCGGCATTGGCCACACACTTACCTTGTATCCTGAATTCCAGCAATCTTCACACACTTTGTTACCAAATCTCCAGCATTCCACCAGGTCTTAGTTTTCCTTTGTGTCAAATCTGTCCCAGTTCCTCATGTAATGTTTCCTGGTTGGACACATTGGCCCAAGATGCATATAGAGGTGCATTGTCAGTTATGGATATGGCGATGCTCACAAGGACGATTCAGAATTTGAGAATGATTTTGTATGTAGCATACCAGAGTTTATACAGACAGGAAGGGGAGGGTTGAATGTTAACGGTGAAGATCTTAGAAAGGATTTCGTGGACCTGACAGTTGTTGGAACCCCTTCAACTCATATATCAGGAGTTCAACTTTGCGAGGATGAGGATCTAAATGTTGAATTAGTTAGAACATCAGACTGTAGAGAAATACTTCCTGCATCTAGAGGTAATCAAGGCTTCATGGAGGCTGAAAAAATGAAGCAAAGTAGGCCAAAGAAAATGAAAAAAACAACTCAGGGGTGTATGCATAGACTAAAATAGACGAAGAAATTGATCTTCCGATCTGTAAAGCAGAAAAAGATGAAGTGAAGAGAAAGATGTAAGTTTCAGAATGGTCTGGGAACTGCAAATCAGCACTTCTAACAATACCTATGCTCAACCCAAAATGATTCAAAATTTTGAATAATGAGGATTTCTACCAAAATTAGAGAGCTTGTCTCCTACAATGATGGTAACATCTATCCTCTCAACTATGGTCTGGGAGTTAAACAAATCTGGGCAATTGAAATTTAATCGGGACATGAGTCATACATCCAAGTACAAACTGGGGAAAATGGAGGAAATGACTACTCAAGAAGAGCCTGATACACACAACATCAAAGCAGCTAAACATTCTCCTTTAACCCACTTTTGGTCAAGTCAATGGTATCACTAAAGTGAAACAATATTCAACCTTTTGATTGACCAAATAACTAAAACAAATGAGAAGATAATCACGAAGAAATAACAGTAAGTTGTTATCAGCAAAGGATAACACCCAAACATGATGATATTCAGAAGATAACTGTTAAGTTATTCCACGATTTCCGTGATTCCTCTATCTCTAAGTGTCACTAAAAACGATCACTATAGAAGGTCCTAGGATCAAACAGTGACCCTGCCAAGGACTGTATATGCAAATTATTGTAGGCGTATTCACATTGGCCTTATTGTTCATTACTCTTACCCTGTCTAGTGGGACATTACTGTATTGGGAAAAATTGTATTTATATATGAAGGTGACGTGTCAAGATACGTGGAGGACTGGTCAAATGGTCAAAGAATTACAATTAGCCAAGAGGCACGGACAACAACGGAAACGAGCAAAGGCAAAGGAAGAGGCACGGGTGGTTATTCGAAGGATTCAGTGCTCGTACCTACTTAAGTCATTTATATCCAAGAATCAAAAGGAATGGATCTGACAATAGAAAAGAGTGCAGATACAGTATTTAATTGGCGTTAAATGCTGAACACGTTAGAGAATTTGTATTGAATATAATGATTATGACATTCAATGTCTTTAATTATTCATAATAACCTCATTATGATTTGGGCAAAACGCATATCTCCAAGATATCTATAAAAGGGAGATATCTGATCAATTGTAGGGACACGAAATACTATTGGAATATACTTCGGTTTACTTGTTTTTCTCCTGATTATATTCTTGTTACCCAAATTACTTTCTTTTACACATTCTTTCGATTTTCAGTAACTCGTGTTCTTCTAAATTCTAGCTTTGACTAAAATTCTATTTTTTGGTTAAACAAATTGGTTCCGTTACCGGAAATCTGATAATCTATTTTCTTTTCGCTTAACTTTCCTCGTTGCATCAACTATGTCGAACAACAATGACAACACTCAAGGAAACCAAGAGAACCAACAAAATCAGGGAGATCCACAGAATACTAACATTCAAGTTCCTACTCCACGAGACTCTCTACGGCAATCTCATGAGGGTTCTCCTGATGGGTCTCAAATAAACGAGCATTCTCAATTTGAAAATGTTGAAGCTGTTGATGAAGCTTTGCAGAAATTAATTGTTGCCCAGGTCAACAAAGCTGTTGAGGCACTTGTTAACCAGTTACCTGTTGCAACACCCACACCTACTCCAAATAATAACACTTTGAAAAACCCTCATTCCGGGCTTGTTAACTCAGGCAGCGGTGGAACTCCCAGTGAATCACAGGAGAGAGAACCAGGTAATGTAATTAATTTTGATTTACAAAATTTAGTACTAACCTTGCAGAAACAGCTCAAGGAGCAAAGTGAGCGCATATAGCAGATACCCGGGGTGCCGCTCATAATCAAAGGGGTAGATATGGATAGATATTCGCAACAACTCTGGAAGTCAAGTGCTGCTCCACTCCCAATTCCAAAAAAGTTCAAAATGCCTGATATTCCAAAGTATGATGGAACAACAGACCCACGAGATCACGTGACTGCATTCACAACGGGTGTAAAAGGCAACGATTTGACTAAGCAGGAGATTGAATCAGTATTAGTCAAAAAATTTGGTGAAACGCTCACCAAAGGAGCGCTAACATGGTATTCTCTTTTACCCGAAAATTCTATAATTTTTTTTGTTGAGCTTGTAGATTCTTTCATCAAAGCACACTCGGGAGCTCAAAATGTAGAGAAAAGAATGGAGGATATTTTCAAATTCAAGCAAGGGGACTCTGAACTGCTTAGAGAATTCGTGGACAGATTTCAACGTGAAAGAATGACATTGCCACGTGTACCTGACAACTGGGCAGCTATAGCTTTCACAAGTAATATGAATGAAAAAAGTTCAGAAGCTACGAGGAGACTCAAGGAAAGCCTTCGAGAATTCCCAGCTACAACGTGGAATGATGTTTATAACAGGTATAGCACAAAGTTGAGGATTGAGGAAGATACTATTCCACGATTTAAAAAAGAAGAAAAGGTAAGTTCGAGACGTGCGGAGATCGAAAAAAGATCCGGTAAAAACAGGTACGAACCTTACATGGGACCTGCGGGAAAGGACTCACGGTTAAAGCAGGATAATCAAAGATACGATCACAGATCAAGAAACAGAGAATCAGGTTCTTCATCAAGATTCAGGAACGAGCGAAACAACTATGAGTCATGAGATGATGATAGAAATTTAAAAGCGAGATTCGGTGGTTATAACTTCAACGTCAGCACCTCCGAGCTCGTAGCTGTTTTGAGAAGCATGGGAGATAAGGTTCGATGGCCAAAAGAAATGAGATCGAATCCAAACAGGCGCAACCCTAACCATTGGTGCGAGTTTCATAATGACCACGGACATAATCCAGCAGATTGCAGATTTTTACAAAGTGAAGTTGATCATTTATTAAAACAAGGATATCTCACTGAGTTGTTCAGTGAGAAAGGAAAGCAAGCTTACATGAAGAACATGTAGGAGCCTCCAAAACCACATTCTCCCAAAAGAACTGTCAACGTTATAAGTAGGGGTGAAGACGTCAATGGTATATCATATACTGTAGCTAACAAAGTTTCCAAAGTAACAATTACCCAAGGGAAACGAGTGCGATATGTTTTAGAGGAAGACAACATTACATTCAATGATGCAGATGCAAATGGCGTATTAACCCCTCATAACGATGCACTGGTAATATCTTTTATTGTACATGTTACTAATGTGAAACGAGTTTTGATTAATCCAGGTAGTTCAGTGAATATTATTTTGCTAAGAGTATTACGTGAGATGCAAGCTGAAGATAGAGTAATACCAAAGGAGCATACTCTATCTGGATTTGATAATTCTAGTGTTATCACGAAAGGAGAGGTAACACTCACCACATTTGCTGAAGGAGTCGTCAAAGATACAAAGTTCCAGGTAGTAGACATAGAGATGGCTTACAACATGATTCTTGAGAGACCATGGATCCACGAAATGGATGATGTTTCTTCAACCTTGCATCAAGTTATTAAATTTCCATCGCCATGGGGAATCTGTCAAATTCGTGGAGATCAACATATATCCAGGGCTATCAACTCCGTTGCAGATACAAACACGAAAAGTGAAGGTATATAGTAATCACACAAGGCAGTTGAGGACACCACAACACAAACCTCAACTGAACAAGGGCAAACATATGTAGATTCAAGGCCTGATACCATTCAAGAACCAGAAGAGAATGAAAATATCAAAACAACAATAGAGGAATTAGAGTCTGTCGTGTTATTTGCTCAGTGGCCTGATAAGAAAGTCTACGTTGGGACCAATCTTAGCCAAAGTATGAGAGGTAAGTTAATTGAATTTTTGAAAACTAACGTGGACTACTTTGCTTGGTCCCACTCTGACATGACAGGAATACCACCGGAGGTGATGACTCATAAACTAAATGAAGATTCATCATACCCTCATGTCAAGCAAAAGAAAAGGAAGCAAGGAACTTTCAAGAATCAGGTGATTCAAGAAGAAGTCCAAAAATTGCTAAAAATTGGTTCCATTCGTGAGGTAAAGTATCCTAACTGGTTAGCTAACACTATTGTAGTTCCAAAGAAGAACGGTAAGTGGCGGGTTTGTGTAGATTACACAGATCTTAATAAAGCCTGCCCTAAAGATTCTTTTCCACTACCACATATAGATCAATTGATTGATGCAACTGCAGGTCACGAACTATTAAGCTTTTTAGATGCATATTCAGGTTATAATCAGATTAAAATGGATCAGGGAGATGAAGAAAAAACTTCATTCGTAACAGACAGGGGGACTTACTGTTATAAAGTAATGCCCTTTGGTCTAAAGAACTACAGGTGTTCAATGGAGCTAACCCAGGAACTTGGACTTTATTCACTGATGGTTCGTCTAACGTAAAAGGTGCAGGTTTAGGGATTGTTTTGGTACCACCTACGGGTGAAACCATTCGACAAGCTATTAAATGTTACTCTATAACTAACAATGAAGCGGAGTATGAGGCTGTGATTACAGGTCTAGAACTGGCACGAGAACTTAGATTATAATCAAGAGTGATTCGCAGCTCGTGGTTAATCAAATGCTGGGGACTTATACATCTAGGGAAGCAAGGATACAACAGTACTTAGAAAAGGTACGGGAAATAATAAAGCAATTTCAAACCTGGAAAGTTATACAAATACCAAGGGATGAAAATGTTGAAGCGGATGCCCTAGCTAATATTGTATCTGCAGCTGATATGGCAAGTGATGCAAACGCCTCAATTATATATTTATTTCATTCAGTTCTCGATCCTGATAAGAATGAGGTAAATTTTAATAATTTAACTTGGGATTGGAGGAACGAGATTGTTGATTTTTTGCAGTATGGTACCGTCCTTGATGATAAGAAAAAAGCTCATGCACTTCGAAAAAAGGCTGCTCGGTACTGCTTAAAGCAAGGTAATTTATATCGTAAAATGTTCAGTGGCCCCTTAGCAAGATGTCTCGGACCTTTGCAAACGGAGTATGTAATAAGAGAAATACACGAGGGACATTGCGGGAATCATGCAAGAGGAAGGTCACTGGTACGAACCTTATTAGGGCAGGTTATTACTGGCCTAAAATGGAAGAAGAAGCAGAAAGTTTTGTGGCAAATGTGATAAATGTCAAAGGTACGGTAACAATATGCATAGACCTGCGGAGTTATTACATCCGGTCACTGCGCTGTGGCCATTTATGAAATGGGAAATGGATATCTGGGTCTATTACCACAAGCAAAAGGACAGGTAAAGTTTCTGCTCATTCTCACTGATTATTTACTAAATGGGTAGAGGCAGGAGCATTCAAATAGGTGCGAGAAAAGGAAGTCAAAGATTTTATTTGGCGGAATATCATATGCTGGTTTGGTGTACCAAAGGAGATCGTATGTGATAATGGCCCTCAATTTATTGGAGCTCAAATCACGGAATTTTTTTCAAAGTTGGCAAATTAAAAGGATTACGTCTACACCCTATTACCCGGTGGGTAATGGGCAAGCAGAATCAACAAACAAGGTTATTATCAACAATTTAAAGAAGCGATTGGAGGAATCAAAAGGTAACTGGCCTGAAGTATTATCGGAGTTTTATGGGCATATCGCACAACTGCAAAAACAAGCACGGGAGAAACACCATTTTCATTGGTTTATGGAGCTGAGGCTTTAATTCCAGTTGAGATAGGATAACCGAGTACACGATTCACACATGCGACACAAAAATCTAATAACGAGGAGATGCAGGTCAATCTAGATTTACTCGAAGGGAGGAGAGAAGCTGCATTAATAAGAATGGCAGCACAAAAGAAAGTCATAGAACAATATTATAACCGAAAAGAGCGCCTTAGATTCTTCAAAGTTGGGGACTTCGTGCTTAAAAAGGTTTTTTCATCTACAAAGACAGCTAACACGGGTAAATTAAGTCCAACATGGGAAGGACCCTATAGAGTTCGTGATATTGCAGGAAAGGGAGCATATGAACTGGAGACAATGGATAGCAAGATACTACCTTCACATTGGAATGCTGTTCATTTGAAGAGATACTATTTCTAAAGAATAGCCACGGTCAGGTATCACCATTTTAAATTTAATTTTTGAATTGTTAAAATTTTACTAACGATTTTAGATGATAGGCAAAAAGTTAACCCGTACTAAATGATGAGTCACGACCTGTAAGGCACATGGAATAACCTAAAATTCCTGGCCTAGGGTTACAATTATTCATAGAAATTCAAACGGGTTAAGCAGTCTTCATCTATAATCGCACCTCTGATTCCCTTATGTCTTTCCTTTTCAGGAAAAGGACCAAATGAGAGAAACTATCAATTGCTCGAGGCTTCATACTTCAACACTCAAACACTTGGGGGACTACATAATATACACATACATGTGTATAAAGAAGGCAAAGAAGATTGAGGAAAAATCAAGCCTAAAAGAGTCAAGTGCAGAGTAAAAGTCACAAAGTCACCAGATGGAGCCACGAGCTAAGGCCAAAGAAAAACCTCACTATAGTTAGGGTTAAGGCTATGTACTAAAACGGGTTATAAGGAAAAACCCCGTGACTATTATTCTTCTTTTGTAAAAATCTGTTACAAGAAAAATAGTTACGAAAAAGTTATAGATGTAATTCAAATACATGTAAAGTTTTATTCGGAACTCAACAAGGTTCAAAAATAAAAACTTGTCAAAGTTATTTCACATAAACATGTGTGTTCCTATTTCTTTTATCGTATGATAACACCATTATGAAGTTGAGACTTCTTCTTCATTAAGTGTCGAAATATAAAAGGACCCTCTTTTATAAACCTCATGTTTAAATTAATTAGTCATGAGGTTAACAGAAGCATTTTTGAAAAACAAAAATGCAAATTATTCTGTAAGTCCTTAAAAATAAAGGCAAGAATAAAGCAAACAGAAGTTTAAGATAATAACATGAAAAGCTTCTTAATATGTAAAAAATCTAAGACTAAGTTCGAACTTAGTCATAAAACTATGAAATTGTTTATACAGATTTCCCCATAAAAGACTTGGGGACTTGCGTTTCCAAAATCAACCCTCAAATGAAGCTAAGGGTTTGATTACAACTTTCCAAAACAAAAACAAAATCATTCAAATGATTAAAACTAAGAAGTTTGTGGAACTGAAGCATGAGCATCAATAGCAGCGGGCTCAATTTGAGCAGGTGCATAAACAGAGGCGGTTTTAACTTGGCTTGCAACAATAGGCTCGATTGGGCTTGAAAGAGTTGGGATACCCATATCAGCTTCAACATTCACGGGAGCTTCAACCACGGGAGAAGGGAAGTCCTGAGTTTGCTGAGCTTTTTCAATGGTTTCATTGATCTTAGCTAACTCCGACTCCAGGTTGAAGTTTTCTTGGCCAGCTTCAATTAAGGTATCACGACGTTAATTCAAAAATGCCCAACTTACCTCAACAACAGATTTTTCTTCAAGGGTCTTATAATCCTTTTCCCAATCAGCAATCTCATTCTTTAGCTCTTCATTTTTAGCCAAGGCGGAATTGTAAGAAGCTTGAAGAGAGGCATGGGAGCTCTCTAAAGCACGTACCTTATCAATAGAGACTCAAAGGTCTTCTTGTGCTTGAGTTAAGCTTTGCACGGGCTCCCCAGCGTAAACTTCTTTTTGACTCAAAAGAGCCTTCAACTCTCTGTTCTCTTCACTGGCCTTAGATAGTTGCTCTGAGAAAGAGGATTCGAGACATTCTTTTTCTTTTTCTGCTTGGTTTAAGGAAGCTTTTACAACCGCTAACTCTGAAGTTAAAGCCCGCACCTGCTGCTCTAAGGTACTCTTGCTCTCTTGTAAATCTTCCATATAAATTTGTGCACTCTCAAATTGTTCCTTCCAATTGATTGCCTCCAACTGAGAATCACGTGCTACCTTCTCCAAGAGGGGGATTTTGTTCATCATTTCTGTACCGATAAGGTTGACCTAAAAAAGAAGGGAAATAAGAATCTCAAAGATAAAAAAATTTACAAAATAAAGAAGGGAGAGAAGGAAAATACCTTCAAAGTGGCATACACGATATCATTCATTAGAGTCAGGGAACTATGGCTCTCCAACTTTGCTTTTTCAATTGGGCCAATTAGAGGCTCCAACCATACATCTGCCTGGCCTGACTTCCTCAAAAGGCTGCTATCAGCAGGAACTTCAATAGTTACCTTCCTCATGGCAGCACTTCTACTTGAAGAGCCCACTTCTGTATGATGAACTATAGGAGGGGGAATTATCGAAGAAGGAACGATAGAAGAAGGAACGGAAATAGCTGGGGCTGGTAAGGAAGGAATCACAGACATGGGAGTTGAAAAAGAAGATAAGGGTATTTCATCTAAAAAAGGCCCTAAACTTCCACTACCAAATCCACTGATAAAAAGTTGATCAATAGACTCACGAGTATCATGGGGAGTGACGTCATCGTCAGGAATTATTATTGGGGTTTCAACAGGCTCGGTAATAGAAACAGAAAGACGAGGGGAAACTTCAGCTTTGTCATCAAAGATGATGCGTCTCCTAGCTCGTGGCCTCGTCACTAGGAAGCCCCCATCTTCCTCTTCTTCAGAGTCTTCTTCTTCAACATTTTTCCTTTTCGCAGAAGAAAAACCCAAGACTATTTCTCGGGCTCTTTCTAAAGAGATACAGGTTTCCGAAGGGGTACGGGTTCCCGAAGAGACACGAGAAGCCGCAACTGCTTCGGCAGTAACTCCTCGAATAGCAAATCCTGATAAAAAGAAGGATGGAAGTTAGAACAATAAAGGAAAATATAGGCATGAAAGAATAAAATATAAACTCTTACCATGAGTCTTTACTTTCCAACTGAAACGGTTATAAAGTGTTTTCCAAGACCTACCATCCGTTGGTGCGGTCTTCAGCAATTTATCTACCCAACTACAAAAATTAGGAACATCCTCCACAACTCCCATGGTTGCTAAAAAAAAAGCAAAATTAGAGAAGTTGATAAACTTGAAGGAAAAAGGCACGAAATGGGTAAAAGACTTATGTGCAAAATTCCACTTCTCAGGAAAATGAACGTTATCCTCACCCACTAAACCAACAGTAGGGACAACAACAAATCGGGCGTACCAGCCACGGTCCTTGTCATCTTCAGGGCTCACCAAAACCCTCTTGCTCCTGGCTACTAGTGTAAAAACACCATTGCGAAAAAGCCTGGGAGAGTAAAGATGAATCAGGTGAGGGAAAGTAAAAGGAACTTCAGCTTTAGTGGTTAAATGCCTTAAACAGACAAAAACCCTCCATATGATTGGGCCAATTTAACCCAAACAAACATTGAAGAAATGGCAAAATTCAAGAATGACTGGGTCAATAGCTGGTTTGAACCCTAAAGTGAAAGGGTATGTGTAAATAAAAGAGAACCCAGTCAAATAAGAAGTAATTCTCTGATTTGGATTAAGGATAATAATGGGAAAATCATTACTCCAATGGTAGTCTTTACGAACTACAGGAGTCAAAACTTCTGTAATTTGAGTGGGGTAAGCATCAGCACGATCTAAAGCGGAAACCTGGTTTCTAAGAGATTCCCTATCATGGTAAAAAGATAGTTCTGAAGGGACTATCTCCTCTACTAAAGGCTCACATAATGGTTCAGAAGGTTTTTTACTCCTAGAAGAAGATTTGTGAGAAAGGGAACCTCTGGTTCTAGAAGAAGGACCAGAACTAGGAGAAGGCATAGACGAACTACCACGAGTAGATCCTAAGCTACGAAGCCTACCTCCCCTTCTATGCCTAATGGGGGCATTGGGGAAGGTATCAACAATGGAACTCTCCTAGGGTTAGGGCTTGGTGAAGACATAGCGAAGAAGAATGATGTAAGGAAGAAGTAAACAGAGATTTGGAGAATTAAGTGTTCAATAAGCTTTATGTGGTAAAAGACAAGGAAAAAAGTTATATTTATATCGATAAGCAACCGCCAAAGGTAAAAGTGCAGTGATGGAAGGATCATAATAATGATAACTGGCACTTCGTGAAAAGTGGAGCCGTAAAAAAGCCTTGAAAAGGGCTGCAAAATTGCAGAACTAATGGAAAAATGACACGTGTATGGAGCATTAAATGGAAGCGACAATTGAAGCGTCAATTTGTCATAGCATTAATGGTGAAAAAAATTCTCTTTTAATGAAATCCACTTCCCAAATATTCAACTAATGAACAAATGGAAAGTGGGGGACTATTTGTTTATATATGAAGGTGACGTGTCAAGACACGTGGAGGACTAGTCAAATGGTCAAAGAATTACAATTAGCCAAAAGGCACGGACATCAACGGAAACGAGCAAAGGCAAAGGAAGAGGCACGGGTGGTTATTCGAAGGATTCAGTGTTCGTGCCTATTTAAGTCATTTATATCCAAGAATCAAAAGGAATGGATCTGACAATAGAAAAGAGTGCAGATACAGTATTTAATTGGCGTTAAATGCTGAATATGTTAGAGAATTTGTATTGAATATAATGATTATGACATTCAATGTCTTTAATTATTCATAATAGCCTCATTATGATTTGGGCAAAACACATATCTCCAAGATATCTATAAAAGGGAGATATCTGATCAATTGTAGGGACACGAAATACTATTGAAATATACTTTGGTTTACTTGTTTTTCTCCTGATTATATTCTTGTTACCCAAATTACGCTCTTTTACACATTCTTTCGATTATCAGTAACCCGTGTTCTTCTGAATTCTAGCTTTGACTAAAATTCCATTTTTTGGTGAAACAATTACCCTTAAAACACTGCTTAAAAAAGAAAGAATGTCCATTGTCATTTACTTAGAATGCAGAAGCACCAAACACTACAACCCAAAATGTTCTTGCAAAAGTTGGTGTTCCTCTGAAATAAGCAAAAACAAAAAGCAACTAAGATATCTAAGCAGATGTGGTGTAATGATGGCCTTAAAATATGCAATTTGCTATTCTATATTCGATAAAAGCAGCATAATTGAACAATATTTGAAAAATAAATAAAGCGAAAACTTAAAAAGTTGTTAGCTACACAACTCTCATTCACCTGAGCTTTTGCAGCCTTCAATGTTGTGTCACTGGTTCGTTTTGTAAAATTGGACAAACTAGGCTTTCAATGTAGAGTTTCGCCTCAACACTGCCATCAATGTTAGTAACCTCTGGAGATGTGAATGAACGATACACCGGATTGTATATCGCGAAAGTTGATCCAACGACATGCAAAATTACACCTTCATTTGACATGCAAAGGGGTGGAGAAATCATATACTCCAGTTCTTAAGCACATTAGGATAACTGAAGGTATACAGTTTTTTCCAAGACTCTTTAACCCCATACTCCTTCATAACCCACACATCATCTCGAGTTCTATCATAATTACAAAGCATAGAAAGTTCACTTCCCAACACTCCAGGCGTCAAATAAAAGTATCCTCTGCAGCGGGGTAGCTCCACCTTTCGACACTTCTCATCAACCAAATCAATAGACGTAATGCCCCAACCATCAGCACGCTCCTCAACCAAATCAATAGACGCAACCGAACCATCAGCATGCATTGTTACCCAGTGAAACTTCCCATGCACCAACTTAGCCGAACGATGGTATAACAACCCTCCTTGCATATCACCAAGTCTTCTCCAAGAATCGGTTTTTAAACTATATACACAGACATAGCCATGAGTGGGTGTACAGAAAATACCCACTACCTTATAATCATCATGAACCTCATCATATTCAAAACCGTAATTGAAGTTGTAATCATCCGTGTGCTTAGGCATAAGGTCAGGCAGTTGCTTGAACTTTCTAGTTGATGGATTCCACAGAACCAAGCGATCCAGCCCAATGAGAAGACAAATCAACCCATTGACAGAACCCATAATATCAAAAGAATTATCAGCATTTTTTATGGGAGAATCCTAGTCAAATGTCTCAATAACAGCCTCATCAAATAAAGAGCTAACAGAACAATGCTTAAAATTGTGGTTTAATTTCAACAGCAATCTATGGCGGAAGTAATCATTAGCAGAAAGAGTAAGATGGGTGTTGACAAATTGAGGGCTAGAGATTATAGAAAGCCAATCATTTGAAACACACTTGAACCGTAAGAGGGACTTCACATGAAGTCTTTCAAGGATATCAGTTATTAGTTCATTGGGCAAGCTAGGGTTTGCAAAGTTTTGCTTACACTTTGTGGTCGGGTCTGCCTCAACTTTCATTTGTATCTGCACAAATTTGAGAAGATTACGGGCAAGTTTCATAACTAGACAATATTAAATATAATATATATATATATATATATATATATATATATATATATATATGTAGCAGTAAACCGCATATTTCATATTTGGCCCAAGGAAATTTACAATCATTAATTAACTATCCAGAAATGGACCTTTAACCGAAAATTAGTCCAATTATTGTTCCAAGAATCATGAATTGAGTAAAAATAGACTCCCAATAAGTCCCTTCCTTTCGGGGACTCTTTATTTTATTAAGGCGAAAAAATATAAATTTCTTTCAAAAACTCTAAAAATATTAGTAGTATATAATGTGTGTGTATATATATATAATAAAATATATATTTTATATTAATGTTATACACAATATATGCATATTATATATTAATATTATACACAATATATATATTATATATAATATGTATTTTATGTGCATCACAAGTATATTTATATATTATACAAAAAATATGTGTAGTATATAATGTATATTTTAAGTGCATCACATGTATTTTTATATATTATACTTAATATATAGTAATATATAAAGTGTATAAGGAACTAATATATTTAATATCTAGAGATTTAAAATATTAACAAAGGAATAATAAAAAGATGAATTCTCAAAGAACTGAGAGACTGAAGAATTGGGAACTTTTTCGAGAAATTACGGTAACTTTATGAAAGAGAGAAGGTACCAAATTAATAACATAGACATAATTAATGTAAGGGTAGAAACGGATTGCTTGTTTTGTGGGGCAGTATATTTTTTAAATAACCACATAATCTTTCAATCCTGCTAAAAGAGTAAAAAAAAAAAATCTATCATAATTGAAATAAACAAAGAATGCTATTATTTATGAAAATAATCTTTAAATAAGGAGCAATCGTGTAAAAAGCTCGATTACAACGAGCGTTCAAAATAGAATGGGTACTATAGCACTTTTGTATATGTGACTGCTTACTTTTACGGGCATGAATATTCATGAATAGCTAGATTTACAAGTGGTCATTCAAAAATAGTCACAGTTTCAAAAATAATCAAAATTTAGCTATTTTTCATTTAAAGATAAATCTGAACGAAAACATTATTCAAACTCCGAAAAAATACTCAAGTATAAAATATGTTTGAAACATCTTGGTCCTTCCGGAATAGTTTAATAGCTAAGAATATTTCTTAGACATATCATGTGGGATGCATACTTAGTTGAAAAGATTGTTTATTTAATTCTTATTTTCTATTCTTTTAACTGATCTTTTTGTACTATGGAGAACCGCCAATAATTATCTTTAGGATGTTGCAATCAACTAACCAAGGTTAAGAAGTATAGAGATTGCCTTATAATCCTTCTTTTATTGTTGGGGTTATTAGTGCAGGGTAGAAGGGACAAAATTTTATATTGCTGAGGAATATGAGGAACAAATTGAGCATTCATTCACGAGATGTGAAGTCCAACAGTCCATATCAATTCATGAGAATATGGGTTATTAGTGCAGGATAGGAGATTCTTGCTTGAATTAAGTAGTTCTTTTGAAGCTTTTTAGTATATATATTTTTCTCAAATGATGGAATACTTGGATAAGTGTAATTTATTAATTTTAAGAGACATCACCAAGCAAGTGCAAATACGTATGAGGCAAAAAGTTGGACCTTATCTTTTATTAGAAGTTGAGGAACTAAGTAGAGAAAAAAAATCAAAAACACTACTAGAAATCCGGTAAAAAGCGATGACAAAAAGCGACCAAAGTTGGTCGCTTATAGGCCTAAAAGCGACCAAAAAGCGATCAAACATGCCTGATCGCAATATTGCTGGTCCCTTTATTTTAGGGACCAAAGTTGGTCGCTAATTAGCGACCAACTTTGGTCTCTAAGGTAAAAGGACCAAATATTCTGATTTTGACTTTAGTGACCAACTTTGGTCGCTATATTAATTTAATAATATAAATTTGGCGACCAAAGTTGGTCTCTACATATGAAATACGTTGTTTTTAATTTATCATTAATCATTAGAAAGCGACCAACTTTGGTCTCTAATCCAAATATTATATTTTAAAATCTGGACAATAAAGACCAAAGTTGGTCGCTAAATTCAAGAATTTAATTTTTTTTAAAGCTAAGCGACCAACATTGGTCGCTATATTTCCAGAAATTGTATTTTTTTAATAGAAATCTGGGCAGGTAGCGACCAAGGTTGGTCGCTATTGCCCAGAAAATTATTTTTTTTATAGTGAAATGCGACCAAATAGAGACCAAAGTTGGTCGCTTTTCTTGGTATATTTTTGGCAGAAACTGCCTGTTTTGGCAGCTACACCACCTGCCAGCTTACCAAACATCCTAAACAGGCATTTTATGCCAGCAACAACAACAACAACAATTAAAAGCAACAATCAATAGAACTAACACATTAAGCTAACAAAACTAAGTTAACGCTTATTACAAGCTCATTCGAACTAAAAAGAACTAACACAATAGAACTAAATTTTTTTGTCTAGTTCAAAGTATATAAAGTACTCAAGGAGTGTTCTTTCAGCATCCTCGTCCGAAAGTTGGATTGCCTCGCCCGATTCATTAGGTGGTTGACTGCGTATGAATTCTCCCACGTCAGCTGCATGTGAAGCGAACCTATATGAAAAATTATATATATTGAATTAGTATTTCAAAATTTATATAAAAGTAAATCAAAATACTTAATGAAAAGTAAAAAACTTACATGTATATAGTCGAGGTTCGACCCTCCTTTCTGAATCAGTCTCTTTCTTCTTCTTTACAATACGAGTTTCATTGAATAGCTCATCTTGCTTCATTGGCATCATAAAGCTGTCTGGTGGCTTTGGTGATTATCCTCGTGGTACTATTACTCGGGATGAACTTGGATACAGAGAATAACTTGGATACAGTACCTGACAGGGTGTGTCTTTGATCAATTGTTGATCTCTATAGCTACAATGATAATGAGAAGGCAACGACATGTGTTTCAAAATAGTGATGGTATAGGTAGGATTTAACATTTCCTAAGTAGATAAAAGAGGTTATAGAGGAATTCTCTACTTCACTTTCCAAGAGGAAAAGAAGTTTGATTGATAGTGACAACGTTGATGAAGACGGAATGTTTTTCGTTGGTCATGACAGTTCCCATAAAGCGGGGATCATAAGACTCTATGATGACAAAGATTATAGGAAGTTTTGTTCTAAACTTTCTTCCAAGTCTGATCCGTACAAGCTTAATATGATATTGGTGATATTTCTTCGGATTCAGACAATGATTTGACCGACAAAAGTATGGAAATGCTCTTAAAAAGAATTAAAGGTAAAATGTTTTTCTTGGTAGAGAAGGATGCTGAAAAGATTTTACCTTTAATTCTTTTTAAGAGCATTTCCATACTTTTGTCGGTCAAATCATTGTCTGAATCCGAAGAAATATCACTAATATCACATTAAGCTTGTACGGATCAGACTTGAAAGAAAATTTAGAACAAAACTTCCTATAATCTCTGTCATCATAGAGTCTTATGATCCCCATTCTATGGGAACTGCCATGACCAACGGAACACATTCCGTCTTCATCAACCTTGTCACTCTCAATTAAACTTCTTTTCCTCATGGAAAATGAAGTACAGAATTACTCTATAAGCTCTTCTTTTATCTACTTAGAAAATACTAAATTCCTACCTACACCATCACTATTTGAAACACATGCCATTGCCTTCTCATCATCATTGTCGCTAATGAGAAGAACAATTAAAGGCACACTTTGCCAGGTACTGTGTCTTAGTTATTCTTGGTGGAAGTTCTATTGCTTGTCTAATAACATCATCAACCTCTTCTAATAATCCTTTGGCAATCTAAAACTTCAAGTCATATCCTAAAGGTTCAATACATATCCTAAAGGTTCAATTTATTTCCCAAAAGTTCAACTCATATCCTAAAAGTTTCAATTCATATTCTAAAAAGTTCAAGTCATACATAAAAGCTTTAATTTATATCGTACAAGTTCAATTCACAAGAACAAAACCTAAAAACTAAAAGTTCATCAATTCTTATCCTACGAGTTTAAACATAAACTAAAAGTTCAATTTATATCCTAAAGGTTCAATTCATATCCACAAAAGTTCAAGTCATATCCTAAAATTTCTATTTATATCCTAAAAATTCAACTCATATCCTAAAAGTTTCAATTTATATCCTACAAGTTCAATTCACAAGAACAAAACCTAAAAACTAAAAGTTATATTCATATCCTACGAGTTTAAACATAAACTAAAAGTTCAAGTCATATCCTAAAGGTTCAATACATATGCTAAAGGTTCAATTTATTTCCTAAAAGTTCAACTCATATCCTAAAAGTTTCAATTCATATCCTAAAAAGTTCAAGTCATACATAAAAGCTTCAATTTATATCCTACAAGTTCAATTCACAAGAACAAAACCTAAAAACTAAAAGTTATATTCATATCTTACGAGTTTAAACATAAACTAAAACTTCAAGTCATATCCTAAAGGTTCAATACATATCCCAAAGGTTCAATTTATTTCCTAAAAGTTCAACTCATATCCTAAAAGTTTCAACTCATATCGTAAAAAGTTCAAGTCATACATAAAAGCTTCAATTTATATCGTACAAGTTCAATTCACAAGAACAAAACCTAAAAATTAAAAGTTCATCAATTCTTATCCTACGAGTTTAAACATAAACTAAAAGTTCAATTTATATCCTAAAGGTTCAATTCATATCCACAAAAGTTCAAGTCATATCCTAAAATTTCTATTTATATCCTAAAAATTCAACTCATATCCTAAAAGTTTCAATTCATATCCTAAAAATTCAATTCACAAGAACAAAACCTAAAAACTAAAAGTTATATTCATATCCTACGAGTTTAAACATAAACTAAAAGTTCAAGTCATATCCTAAAGGTTCAATACATATGCTAAAGGTTCAATTTATTTCCTAAAAGTTCAACTCATATCCTAAAAGTTTCAATTCATATCCTAAAAAGTTCAAGTCATACATAAAAGCTTCAATTTATATCCTACAAGTTCAATTCACAAGAACAAAACCTAAAAACTAAAAGTTATACTCATATCTTACGAGTTTAAACATAAACTAAAACTTCAAGTCATATCCTAAAGGTTCAATACATATCCTAAAGGTTCAATTTATTTCCCAAAAGTTCAACTCATATCCTAAAAGTTTCAATTCATATTCTAAAAAGTTCAAGTCATACATAAAAGCTTTAATTTATATCGTACAAGTTCAATTCACAAGAACAAAACCTAAAAACTAAAAGTTCATCAATTCTTATCCTACGAGTTTAAACATAAACTAAAAGTTCAATTTATATCCTAAAGGTTCAATTCATATCCACAAAAGTTCAAGTCATATCCTAAAATTTCTATTTATATCCTAAAAATTCAACTCATACCTAAAAGGTTCAATTTATATCCTAAAGGTTCAACTCATACATAAAAGCTTCAATTCATATCCACAAAAGTTCAAGTCATATCCTAAAGGTTCAACTCATACATAAAAGCTTCAATTTATATCCTAAAAGTTATATTCATATCCTACGAGTTTAAACTTAAACTAAAAGTTCAATTTATATCCTAAAAGCTTCAACTCATACCTAAAAGGTTCAATTCATATCCTAAAAATTCAACTCATATCCTAAAAGGTTCAATTTATATCCACAAAAGTTCAAGTCATATCCTAACGGTTCAACTCATACATAAAAGCTTCAATTTATATCGTAAAAGTTATATTCATATCCTACGAGTTTAAGTTCAATTTATATCCTAAAGGTTGAACTCATACCTAAAAGGTTCAATTCATATCCTAAAAATTCAACTCGTATCCTAAAAGGTTCAATTTATATCCTACAAATTCAATTTACAAGAACAAAACCTAAAAACTATAAGTTATATTCGTATCCTACGAGTTTAAACTTAAACTAAAAGTTCAATTTATATCCTAAAAGTGGGCGACTCGTTGTACTCAAACAAGAGCCACGCAACGATTCGCTTAAGGCCTTAAACATTAACATTGTCTTGAACTTTAAGAGAAAATCCAAATATACTATCATGTGTCTATATTAAATATCTACCTATAAACTAATCAAGATTAAACTAAAAGTTCAATTTATACCCTAATATATATCTACCTATGAATCAAGTCTTTGACGTTAAATTAGTATCTATTGCTTACTAAAATATTGAAGGAGAAATACTCAATAAAGCCTAGCCTAAATATTCAACCCATACCCTAAACCCTAGATTTCTATAAAATGTTAAATAATGATAAATACAATCTAAACCCTAGGTTTCTATAAAATACAATGTTAAATAATCAATTGAAACACTAATTCTAGGTTGAAACAATAAACAATTGAAACACTAATTGAAACCCTAGGTTTGTAATTCTAACCTTGAATTTTTAGGAGGTGGAGAAGGAGAGACGCAACAGCGGCAGAGGCGACGGCGACGGCGGCAGTTGAACAGTGGTCGTTGATGGCATGGGTGGGGCCTGGTGGTGGGAGTTGGAAGGGGGTGGGGTTTGAGTGTGAGAGAGAAAAGAAGGATTTTGGGAATTTTTTAGAAAGAATGGGAGGGGATCCCGGTTTTGAGAGTTATGTAATTAAAATAGCGACCAACGTTGGTCGCTATTTTGGTAGGTAAAATAGTTTTGAATTTTTAGACATAGCGACCAACTTTGGTCGCTATATTCTGACCGTTTGACCAAAATAGCGACCAAAGTTGGTCGCTATTTCAAAAAAAAAAATATATATATATATAAGCTGTATTCGATACGGTATTACCTAGTACACTTATACTTAGTGCATAATATAGCGTAAGTATATATATTGTATATATATAAGATGTATTCGATACGGTATTACCTCATACACTTATACGGTATTACCTAGTACACTTATACTTAGTGCATAGTATAGCGTAAGTATATATATATTGTATATATATAAGCTGTATTCGATATGGTATTACCTCATACACTTATAATTAGTGTATAGTATAGCGTAAGTACATATATTATATATATATAAGTTGTATTCGATACGGTATTACCTAGTACACTTATACTTAGTGCATAATATAGCGTAAGTATATATATTGTATATATATATATAAGCTGTATTCGATATGGTATTACCTCATACACTTATACTTAGTGCATAGTATAGCGTAAGTACATATATTATATATATAAGTTGTATTCAATACGGTATTACCTAGTACACTTATACTTAGTGCATAATATAGCGTAAGTATATATATTGTATATATATAAGTTGTATTCGATACGGTATTACCTCATACACTTATACTTAGTGCATAGTTGTCACGACCCGGATTTCCCACCATCGGGTGTCGTGATGGAGCCTACTATCGGAGCTAGGCAAGCCAAATATTTAAAACACCTTTCCTGCTTTCTTTCAAACAATATAATAAACGAGACAAAATTTAAGCGGAAGACTTTAAATCTAAAGCAACTGAAAACCAAAAGTGCGGAAGTTTAATACACATCACTACCCAAGGTCTGGTGTCACTAGCTCACGGACTACTACAGAATACTACAAACAATGTCTGAAAGGAAATACATCATGTTTGTCTGATACAAGATGAACAAACGAAAAACATGGAAAGGGACTTCGGCCTGCGAATGCCAGCTAGGCTACCTCGAGAGTCCCTGGACTGAAGATAGCTCCCAGAAGTCCTACTGCTGTGGTCCGTAAGCTGCTCTCTGATCTGTGCACAAAAATGCACAGAGTGTAGCATCAGCACAACCGACCCCATGTGCTGGTAAGTGTCTGGCCTAACCCCGGCGAAGTAGTAACGAGGCTAGACAATACCTACCATAATTAACCTGTACAGATATATACAACAAGTGCAAGAAAACAATAACAAGATAATACAAAGTAAAACTGGGAGGGGACATGCTATCGGGGAGTAACAGATAAAAATGAAATATCGAAAATAAACAGAAGAAACTCCGGTTTCCATGAAATATATATATATATAGTGGACGGCGTGCCACACGATCCCATAATATCATATATAAGTGGACGGCGTGCCACACGATCCCATAATATCATATATAAGTGGACAGCGTGTCACACGATCCCAATTCATCTTTATCACAGTGCACAATATGTCACAGGCAACAGAGGCCAATAACCAAGTGGACGGCGTGCCACACGATCCCATAATATCATATATAAGTGGACGGCGTGCCACACGATCCCATAATATCATATATAAGTGGACGGTGTGCCACACGATCCCATAATATAGTATATAAGTGGACGGCGTGCCACACGATCCCAATTCATCTTTATCACAGTGCACAATATGTCACCGGCAACAGAGGCCAATAACCAAGTGGACGGCGTGCCACACGATCCCATAATATCATATATAAGTGGACGGCGTGCCACACGATCCCATAATATAGTATATAATATCTGACTTCATATAGTAGACCCCTTCAGGGGAGAATAACAACTCAATACCTTTAACCCGACAAGGGTACAGCTAACAGCCCAAAATATCCCGACAAGGGAGAATATATATATCAGTCTACACATCCCGGCAAGGGAGTATTCACAACACATTCTCCTTTTAAATCATTCTTCCTCAACCGTTCACATTATATGAAACTTATCAAATAAACAAGGAGCTTGTGTCACATTATTCGAATTAAAAGCAATCAAGACTCACGGTCATGCTAGACTCCGGTGCATAGATAACCGTCACCATGCCTATACACCGTACTCCACATTAGCAAGTAGCAAATATCATCCTAATCCTATTCCCTCAAGCCAAAGTTAGAACAAACACTTACCTCGAATGCTCCAAACTCAACTCACGCTTCTAGTATAGCTTTACCTCTTGATTCCACCACCAATCCGCTCGAATCTAGTCATAAGTTACTTAATCACATTAATAATTACTAAATGAATCATCCCCAATGCATGAAAATAGATTTTTCAAGGTTTTTCCCAAAAAGGTCAAAAATACCCCCGGACCCACGTGGTCGAAACTCGAGGTTCGGACCAAAACCCGGTTACCCATTCCCCCATGAATCCAAATATATGATTTGTTTTTAAATCGGACCCCAAATTGAGGTCCAACTTCTCAATTTGTAGAAAACCTAGGTTCTACCCAAAACACCCAATTTTCCCCATGAAAATCTTTGATTTGAAGTTGAAATTATGTTAAAAGATGTTAAGGGATAAAGAAATTAAGTTAGAAATCACTTACCAATCGTTTTGGAGAAGAAAAGTTGTTTGGAAAATCGCCTCTTAGGTTTTGGGTTTTTGAAAAGTGAAAAATGACTGAGATTTCCGAACTTGTATACCTTTCTGAGGACCTGGCGCGGACCGCACAAAAATGTGTTGCGGCCGCGCCGAGTGGGAGAAAAATTGGGGCTTTTCTGAACCCTTCCAGCGCGGACCGCACTGTTTTGGTGCGCGGCCGCGCTGGTTAACCTAAAACCCTAGCCCTCAGACTCAGCCACGCGGACCGGACAGAAAGGCATCGCGGCCGCGCGGCTTCAGCGCGGACCGCGCGGAAAAGACCGCGGCCGCGCTGGTGTCTGCAACACCTGAACCTGCATTTTCTTAAGTCCAAGACCTCCCGGGCCCCATTCAAAACTCACCCGAGCCCTCGGGTCTCCAAACCAAACATGCACACAACCTTAAAAACATCTTACGGACTTACTCGTGCGATTAAATCGCCAAAATAACATCATATACATAGGATCAAGCCTCAAACACATGATTTTCTTTCTTCAACTTCCATAACTCAAATTCTCCATTTTTTTGTCCGAAACACGTCATATGACGTCCGTTTTTAGCCAAACTTTACAGATAGTGCTTAACACATATTTAAGACTTGTACCGGGCATCGGAACCAAAATACGAGCCCGATACCTATATTTTCTAACTCCTTTTCATTTCAAATTTCATATCAAATTTCAAAAAAACAATTTCTTTCAAAAATTCATTTCTCGGGCTTGGGACTCCAGAATTTGATTCCGGGAACACGCCCAAGTCCCATATTTTCCTACAGACCCTCCGGGATCGTCGAATCATAGGTCCGGGTCCGTTTACCCAAAATGTTGACCGAACTCAACATTATGCATATTAATACCAAAATTCATCAAATATTTTTCACAAAATTCACATATTCTAACATAAAAACTTTCCGGCTACGCGCCCGAACTGCGCATGCAAATCGAGGCGACTAAAAGCGAGGTTTTATTTTTCAAGGCCTCGGGAGCACGGAACAAGGAAGAATTACGGTGATGACCCCTTGGGTCATCACATTCTCCACCTCTAAAACAACCGTTCGTCCTCGAACGGACAAAAGGAAGAAGTACCTGAGTCGGGAAATAAATGAGGATAACGGCTCCACATATCGGACTCAGACTCCTAGGTCGATGCCTCAGGAGGCTGACCTCTCCACTGAACACGCACCGAAGGAAAACTCTTCGACCTTAACTGTCGAACCTGCCGGTCTAGAATAGCCATCGGCTCCTCCTCATATGACAGATCCTTTTCCAATTGGACAGTGCTGAAATCTAACACGTGCGATGGATCTCCGCGATACTTCCGGAGCATAGATACATGAAACACGGGATGCACAGCTGATAAGCTAGGTGGCAAGGCAAGTCTATAAGCCACCTCTCCCACACGATCAAGAATCTCAAATGGACCGATGAACCTAGGGCTGAGCTTGCCCTTCTTCCCAAATCTCATCACGCCCTTCATAGGCGATACACGGAGCAATACCCGCTCCCCAACCATGAAAGCAACATCTCTGACTTTGCGGTCTGCATAACTCTTTTGTCTGGACTGAGCTGTACGAAGCCTATCCTGAATAATCCTAACCTTGTCCAAGGCCTCCTGAACCAGATCCATACCCAATAATCGAGCCTCTCCCGGCTCAAACCATCCAACTGGAGACCGACATCGCCTACCATACAACGCCTCATACGGAGCCATCTGAATGCTGGAATGGTAGCTGTTGTTATATGCAAACTCTGCTAAAGGAAAAAACTGGTCCCCAGAGCCTCCAAAATCAATGACATAGGCTCGGAGCATGTCCTCAAGAATCTGAATAGTTCTCTCGGACTGACCGTCCGTCTGGGGATGAAATGTTGTACTCAACTCAACCTGGGTGCCCAACTCTTGCTGAACCGCTCTCCAGAAATGCGAGGTAAATTGCGTACCTCGATCCGAAATGATAGATAGCGGCACCCCATGAAGGCGAACAATCTCCCTGATATAAATCTCGGCTAACCTTTCGGACGAATAGGTGGCTGCAACAGGAACAAAATGCGCTGACTTGGTCAGCCTATCAACAATGACCCAAACTGCATCAAACTTTTTCCGAGTCATCGGAAGTCCAGTAATGAAATCCATCGTAATCCTCTCCCACTTCCACTCGGGAAGTGCAATCCTCTGAAATAGACCACCAGGTCTTTGATGCTCGTACTTAACCTGCTGACAATTCAAACACCGAGCCACATGCACAACGATGTCTTTCTTCATCTTACGCCACCAATAGTGCTGCCTCAGATCCTGATACATCTTCGCGGCGCCCGGGTGAATAGAATACCGAGAACTGTGGGCCTCCGCTAAGATCAACTCTCGAATCCCATCAACATTGGGCACACAAACTCGCCCCTGCAATCTCAATACACCATCATCATCTAAGGTTACTTTCTTGGCACCTCCACGCTGCACCGTGTCTCTCAAGACACACAAATGGGGATCCTCAAACTGCCGCTCGCGGATACGCTCTAATAGTGAGGAACGAGCAACCGTGCAAGCCAACACTCTGCTAGGCTCAGAAATATCCAACCTCACAAGACGATTGGCCAAGGCCTGAACATCCAAAGCAAGCGATCTCTGGCTGACTGGAATATAAGCAAGACTACCCATGCTGGCGGACTTCCTGCTCAATGCATCGGCCACCACATTGGCCTTCCCCGGGTGGTATAAGATAGTAACATCATAATCCTTTAGCAACTCTAACCACCTCCTCTGCCTCAAATTCAACTCTTTCTGCTTGAACAGATACTGAAGACTCTTGTGATCAGTGTAAACCTCACACGTCACGCCATATAAGTAATGCCTCCAGATCTTCAAGGCATGAACAATGGCTGCCAACTCGAGATCATGAACCGGATAATTCTTCTCGTGGATCTTCAACTGCCTCGAAGCATAGGCAACGACTTTGCCTCCCTGCATCAACACTGCACCAAGCCCAATATGAGACGCATCACAATAGACCGTATATGGCCCTGAACCTGTGGGCAAAACCAATACCGGTGTCGTAGTCAAAGCCGTCTTGAGCTTCTGAAAGCTCGCCTCACACTCGTTTGACCACCTGAACTGGGCACCCTTCTGGGTCAATCTGGTCATAGGGGCTGCAATGGACGAAAACCCTTCCACGAACCGACGGTAGTAACTTGCTAACCCCGGGAAACTCCGAATATCCGTAGCTGAAGCTGGTCGAGGCCAGTTCTTGACTGCCTCTATCTTCTTCGGATCTACCTGAATACCTGCTGCTGATACGACATGACCCAGGAATGCGACCGAACTCAACCAAAACTCGCACTTTGAGAACTTAGCATACAACTGACTATCCCTCAGGGTCTGAATAACCACGCTGAGGTGTTGCTCATGCTCCTCCTGATTGCGGGAGTATATCAAAATATCATCAATGAAGACTATCACGAACGAGTCCAAGTAAGGCATGAACACTCGGTTCATCAAATCCATAAAGGTTGCTGGGGCATTGGTCAACCCAAATGACATAACCAAGAACTCATAATGCCCATACCGAGTACGAAATGCTGTCTTAGGGACATCAGACGCCCTAATCCTCAGCTGATGATAACCAGATCTCAAATCTATCTTCGAGAACACCCTCGCACCCTAAAGCTGGTCGAATAAATCATCAATCCTCGGCAGTGGATACTTATTCTTAATTGTAACCTTGTTCAATTGCCGGTAATCGATGCACATTCTCATCGAACCATCCTTTTTCTTAACAAACAACACCGGCGCACCCCAAGGCGAAACACTGGGTCTAATGAAACCTTTCTCAAGCAAATCCTGCAGTTGTTCCTTTAACTCTTTCAACTCCGGCGGGTCCATACGATATGGCGGGATAGAAATGGGCTGAGTGCCCGGGGCCAAATCAATACAAAAGTCGACATCCCTGTCGGGCGGCATACCCGGCAAGCTTGAATGGAAGACCTCAGGAAACTCCCGAACAACGGGCACAGAATCAATAGAAGGGGCCTCCGCGCTAGAATCGCGAACATACGCCAAGTAGGCCAAACATCCCTTCTCGACCATACGCCGAGCTTTCACATACGAGATAACACTGCGGGTACAATGACCAGAAGTCCCTCTCCACTCTAAACGGGGTAAATCCGGTAAGGCTAAGGTCACGGTCTTGGCATGGCAATCCAAGATAGCATGGTACGGGGATAACCAATCCATCCCCAATATAACATCGAAGTCGACCATGTCCAAAAGCAACAAATCAACACGGGTCTCAAGACCCCCAAACACTACGATACAAGAACGATGAACTTGGTCGACCACAATAGAATCACCCACCGGTGTTGACACATAAACAGGAATACTCAACGAGTCACTAGGCATAACCAAATAGGGTGCAAAATAGGACGACACATATGAATACGTAGATCCGGGATCAAATAGCACAGAAGCATCCCTATCACAGACCAGAATAGTACCTGTAATCACAGCATCTGATGACTCAGCCTCTGGCCTGGCTGGCAAAGCATAACAACGGGGCTGGGCCCCACCTCCCTGAATCATATCCCTGGGACGATCTGCTGCTGGCTGACCCCTACATCTAGCGGTCTGAGCTCCACCTCTAAGACCTCTACCTCCACCTCTATGTCCTATACCCCCGCCTCTAGCCGGCTGGGCAGGCTGTGGGGCAACTGGTGCCTGGATCATCGGGTGAGGACCCTGCTGCTGCGAGCTGCTGGAAGCTTGAGGGAAATATCTGGAAATGTGACTCACATCGCCGCAAGTATAACAAGCCCTTCGACTGCTGAGAATAATGAAGTGGTGGTGCACTGATAGGTGCTGATGGTGAACTGAAGAGTTGCTGGTCAGAATACTGCGGCCGAGAACCACGACCACCTGGTGTACCATGAGAAGCCTAGAGAGCTGACTAAAAGGGCCTCGAAGGATGGCCTCTACCATAAGAATCCCTACTTCCAGACGAGATACCACTGAATCTACCAGAATGACGGGGCCTCTTATCAGACCCATGACCACCTCCCTGAGCAAGTGCCATCTCTATCCGGCGGGCACCATCTGCCGCCTCCTGAAATGAAATCTCACTACCGGCACTCATGGCCATCTGAACACGGATCGGCTGAATCAACCCATCAAAAAACCTCTGCACCCTCTCTCTCTCGGTGGGGAGTATCACAATGGCATGACGAGCGAGATCTATGAACCGGGTCTCATACTGGGTAACTGACATAGAACCCTACTGGAGACGCTCGAACTGCCTGCGAAGGGCATCCCGCTGAGTAACTGGGAGAAACTTCCCCAGAAATAACTCTGAAAACTGATCCCAGGTCAATGATGGCGACCCTACTGGCCTGGCTAAACAGAAATCTCTCCACCAAGTCTTGGCAGATCCTGCTAGGCGAAAAGTGGCGAAGTCGACCCCATTGGTCTCCAGAATACCCATAGTCCGAAGAACCTCATGACAGCTGCATATGAAATCCTGAGCATCCTCTGAGGGAGTGCCACTATATGTGGTAGTGAAGAGCTTGGTGAAACGATCAAGCCTCCACAAAGCATCCGCGGACATAGCCGCACCATCTGACTGGGCTTCCACAACAGGTTGAACTGCCACGGCTGGCTAAACTGCTGGAACCTGGGCCTGAGGAGCTACCGGGTCTGGAGTACGAGTATCGGGAGTCTGAACTCCTCCCCCAGCCTGAGATGTGGCTGGAGCTACGGAAAGCAAACCCGCTCTAGAAATGCCCTCCATAAAGCCTACCAGTCGGACCAAAGCGTCCTGAAGCACTGGAGTGGCTATAAAACCTTCTAGGACCTGAGCTGGGCCCACTGGAACAGCTGGGGCCGGAACCTCCTCCTCAAAATCGACCTGAGGCTCCGTCACTGGAAATGCTGCTCGGGGCTGAGCTCTGCCCCGGCCTCGGCCTCTGGCACGGCCTCGGCCTCGCCCTCTGGCACGGCCTCGGCCTCGCCCTCTGTCCCTAATAGGGCTGCTGCTGGGGGCCCAGGTTGTTGCGCGGTAGAAGAGGAAGCACGTGTCCTCACCATCTGCGAAAGAACAGAGTGGAAAGACAATCAGTACTTGAGAAACAGAATCGCACGACAAGAATGAACAAGGTGAAGTTTTCCTAACTTAGTAGCCTCTGCGGGATAAATACAGACGTCTCCGTACCGATCCCTCATACTCTACCGAGCTTGTCCGTGAGTTGTGAGACCTAAGTAACCTAGTGCTCTGATACCAACTTGACACGACCCGGATTTCCCACCATCGGGTGTCGTGATGGCGCCTACTATCGGAGCTAGGCAAGACAAATATTTAAAACACCTTTCCTACTTTCTTTCAAACAATATAATAAACGAGACAAAATTTAAGCGGAAGACTTTAAATCTAAAGCAACTAAAAACCAAAAGTGCAGAAGTTTAATACACATCACTACCCAAGGTCTGGTGTCACTAGCTCACGGACTACTACAGAATACTACAAACAATGTCTGAAAGGAAATACATCATGTTTGTCTGATACAAGATGAACAAACGAAAAACATGGAAAGGGACTTCGGCCTGCGAACGCCAGCTAGGCTACCTCGAGAGTCCCTGGACTGAAGATAGCTCCCAGAAGTCCTACTGCTGTGGTCCGTAAGCTGCTCCCTGATCTGTGCACAAAAATGCACAGAGTGTAGCATCAGCACAACCGACCCCATGTGCTGGTAAGTGCCTGGCCTAACCCCAGCGAAGTAGTGACGAGGCTAGACAGTACCTACCACAATTAACCTGTACAGATATATACAACAAGTGCAAGAAAACAATGACAAGATAATACAAAGTAAAACTGGGATGGGACATGCTATCGGGGAGTAACAGATAAAAATGAAATATCGAAAATAAATAGAAGAAACTCCGGTTTCCATGATATATATATATATATATATATATATATATATATATATATATATATATATATATATATATATATATATATATATATATATATATATAGTGGACGACGTGCCACACGATCCCATAATATCATATATAAGTGGACGGCGTGCCACACGATCCCATAATATCATATATAAGTGGACGGCGTGCCACACAATCCCAATTCATCTTTATCACAGTGCACAATATGTCACCGGCAACAGAGGCCAATAACCAAGTGGACGGCATGCCACACGATCCCATAATATCATATATAAGTGGACGGCGTGCCACACGATCCCATAATATCATATATAAGTGGACGTCGTGCCACACGATCCCATAATATAGTATATAGGTGGACGGTGTGCCACACAATCCCAATTCAACTTTATCACAGTGCACAATATGTCACCGGAAACAGAGGCCAATAACCAAGTGGACGGCGTGCCACACGATCCCATAATATCATATATAAGTGGACGGCGTGCCACACGATCCCATAATATAGTATATAATATCTGACTTCATATAGTAGACCCCTTCAGGGGAGAATGACAACTCAATACCTTTAACCCGGCAAGGGTACAGCTAACAGCCCAAAATATCCCGACAAGGGAGAATATATATATATATCAGTCTACGTATCCCGGCAAGGGAGTATTCACAACACATTCTCCTTTAAATCATTCTTCCTCAACCGTTCACATTATATGAAACTTATCAAATAAACAAGGAGCTTGTGTCACATTATTCGAATTAAAAGCAATCAAGACTCACGGTCATGCTAGACTCCGGTGCATAGATAACCGTCACCATGCCTATACACCGTACTCCACATTAGCAAGTAGCAAATATCATCCTAATCCTATTCCCTCAAGCCAAAGTTAGAACAAACACTTACCTCGAATGCTCCAAACTCAACTCACGCTTCTAGTATAGCTTTACCTCTTGATTCCACCACCAATCCGCTCGAATCTAGTCATAAGTTACTTAATCACATTAATAATTACTAAATGAATCATCCCCAATGCATGAAAATAGATTTTTCAAGGTTTTTCCCAAAAAGGTCAAAAATACCCCCGGACCCACGTGGTCGAAACTCGAGGTTCGGACCAAAACCCGGTTACCCATTCCCCCATGAATCCCAATATATTATTTGTTTTGAAATCGGACCCCAAATTGAGGTCCAACTTCTCCATTTGTAGAAAACCTAGGTTCTACCCAAACACCCAATTTCACCCCCTGAAAATCTTTGATTTGAAGTTGAAATTATGTTAAAAGATATTAAGGGATAAAGAAATTAAGTTAGAAATCACTTACCAATCGTTTTGGAGAAGAAAAATTGTTTGGAAAATCGCCTCTTAGGTTTTGGGTTTTTGAAAAGTGAAAAATGACTGAGATTTCCAAACTTGTATACCTTTCTGAGGACCTGGCGCGGACCGCACAAAAATGTGTTGCGGCCGCGCCGAGTGGGAGAAAATTGAGGCTTTTCTGAACCCGTCCAGCGCGGACCGCACTGTTTTGGTGCGCGGCCGCGCTGGTTAACCTAAAACCCTAGCCCTCAGACTCAGCCACGCGGACCGCACAGAAAGGCATCGCGGCCGCGCGGCTCCAGCGCGGACCGCGCGGAAATGACCGCGGCCGCGCTGGTGTCTGCAACACCTGAACCTGCATTTTCTTAAGTCCAAGACCTCCCGGGCCCCATTCAAAACTCACCCGAGCCCTCGGGGCTCCAAACCAAACATGCACACAACCTTAAAAACATCTTACGGACTTACTCGTGCGATCAAATCGCCAAAATAACATCATATACATAGGATCAAGCCTCAAACACATGATTTTCTTTCTTCAACTTTCATAACTCAAATTCTCCATTTTTAGTCCGAAACACGTCATATGACGTCCGTTTTTAGCCAAACTTTACAGATAGTGCTTAACACATATTTAAGACTTGTACCGGGCGTCGGAACCAAAATACGAGCCCGATACCTATATTTTCTAACTCCTTTTCATTTCAAATTTCATATCAAATTTCAAAAAAACAATTTCTTTCAAAAATTCATTTCTCGGGCTTGGGACTCCAGAATTTGATTCCGGGCACACGCCCAAGTCCCATATTTTCCTACAGACCCTCCGGGATCGTCGAATCACAGGTTCGGGTCCGTTTACCCAAAATGTTGACCGAACTCAACATTATGCATATTAATACCAAAATTCATCAAATATTTTTCACAAAATTCACATATTCTAACATAAAAACTTTCCGGCTACGCGCCCGAACTGCGCATGCAAATCGAGGCGACTAAAAGCGAGGTTTTATTTTTCAAGGCCTCGGGAGCACGGAACAAGGAAGAATTACGGTGATGACCCCTTGGGTTGTCACAATAGTATAGCGTAAGTACATATATTATATATATATATATATAAGATGTATTCGATACGGTATTACCTAGTACACTTATACTTAGTGCATAATATAGCGTAGGTATATATATTATATATATATAAGTTGTATTCGATACGGTATTACCTCATACACTTATAGTTAGTGCATAGTATAGCGTAAGTACATATTATATATATATATATATATATATAAGCTATATTCGATACGGTATTATCTAATACACTTATACTTAGTGCATAGTATAGCATAAGTATATAAGTTGTATTCGATACGGTATTACCTAATACACTTATACTTAGTGCATAGTATAGCGTAAGTACATATTATATATATATATATATATATATATATATATATATATATATATATATATATATATATATATATATATATATATATATATATATATAAGCTGTATTCGATACGGTATTACCTCATACACTTATACTTAGTGCATAGTATAGCGTGAGTACATATATTATATATATATATATATAAGCTATATTCGATACGGTATTACCTCATATACTTATACTTAGTGCATAGTATAGCGTAAGTACATATATTATATATATAAGTTGTATTCGATACGGTATTACCTCATACACTTATACTTAGTGCATATTATAGCGTAAGTACATATATTATATATATATAAGCTGTATTCGATACGGTATTACCTAATACACTTATAGTTAGTGCATAGTATAGCGTAAGTACATATATTATATATATATATATATAAGCTGTATTCGATACGGTATTACCTCATACACTTATACTTAGTGCATAGTATAGCGTAAGTATATATATATATATATATATATATATATATATATATATATATATATATATATAAGTTGTATTCTATACGGTATTACCTAATACACTTATACTTAGTGCATAGTATAGCGTAAGTATATATATTGTATATATATAAGCTGTATTCGATACGGTATTACCTAATACACTTATAGTTAGTGCATAGTATAGCGTAAGTACATATTATATATATATATATATATATAAGCTGTATTCGATACGGTATTACCTCATACACTTATACTTAGTGCATAGTATAGCGTAAGTATATATATTATATATATATATAAGTTGTATTCGATACGGTATTACCTAATACACTTATAGTTAGTGCATAGTATAGCGTAAGTATATATATTATATATATAAGCTGTATTCGATACGGTATTACCTCATACACTTATACTTAGTGTATAGTATAGCGTAAGTACATATATTATATATATATATATATATATATATATATATATATATATATATATATATATATATATATATATATAAGCTATATTCGATACGGTATTACCTCATACACTTATACTTAGTGCATAGTATAGTGTAAGTACATATATTGTATATATAGACACACACGCCCGCTTTCTAGTACTATTCATCCCTTGTATTACAAAATTATTAACGACTTGCATTTATATTATTTACATAGTAAAAACAAAAGTGATTTTTAAATTTGACCATATAGAGACCAACTTTGGTCGCTAACTTTAATTGAATTTAATTTAGCGACCAAAGTTGGTCACTAAATGTACATGAATTTAAATTAGAGACCAAATTTGGTCACTAAAATTTAATCAGATTTATTTATATTTTATATCATATTTAAATTAATAATAAAAATAGTTAAACGTTAGAACTGGGTCCCACATTGGCGACCAACTTTGGTCGCTAAATTTGGAATTATATTTATTTATATTTATTAATTTTTTACATAAATATATATTTATTAAAATATTATAACTGGCTCCCACTTTAGCGACCAAAGTTGGTCGCTATCTTCTTATTCTTCAGTTAACGACCAACTTTGGTTGCAAGTTTTAAATTATATATATTTATATTTTATAAGTTTTATAAAATAATAATAAAATTATTAAAAAATATTGTGTGGGTCCCACTTTTGCGACCAACATTGGTCGCTAAACTCAGTGTATCTTTGACCAAGAAAACAGTTTGACTAAATTTGCGTCCAAATAGCGACCAACTATAGTCGCTAAATTTCAAATATTTTTTTATTTTTTTCGGTAGTTTGGCGACCAACTTTGGTCGCTTTTCTTAACAGACCAAATTTGATCGCCAATATTTGGTCGCTTTTTGGCCGAATTCTAGTAGTGAAAGTACTACAAACTCTTTATTAAATTTATAGAAAAAGGGTGATGGGCAATTCAATATGGTAAGGAGATTTATATAACTAGAGAAAGAATATGATTTGGAATTCTACAAAAACAAAAATAGTAAGAGAAATATATCAGGATTTGTCTGGTTGCTTAAACTTATTGATGGAAAAGAGAGAACGAAAGAAATAGAGAAGGAAAAAAAATACAACCCCCTCCGTTTATTTTTAGTAGTCTAGAAAAAAAATGAAATACGTAATATGTAATTTTATTCATAATAATGATATCATTTCAAAAAGTTTTGAAAAATAATTTTGGAATTAGTAGTTAATGATAAGGGTAAAATATGAAGAAGAAAAAAAGATTGTCTTTTCTTTTGAGTTGTTAAATTGGACAAATAAAAGTAAAAATATATTTTTTAATATAATAGACAAGTAAAAGTGAACGAAAGGAGTAATTAAGAAGAACCATACTATACCATGAAAGAGCAACAGAACGCCACACTGAACCAAGAAAGAGAAAAGAAAAAAAGGGAGGAAAAACAGAAGAAAAGGAAAATAAGGGGGGAAAAACACGAAAGAAGAAGAAGATGAAAGAAAAGGTAAGAAATAAGATTGAACATGATAATTGATCCCGTTGATGGCTTTTACAAATCTTGGAGTTAAAAGAATAAAGAGGTAACATAGAAGACGAAAAAAGGTAAAGCTTCACCTAGGGTGTACATAGGTCGAGTTGGTTCGGATTTTGCAATTACCAAACCAAATCAAATATGTCGGGTTATTAATACTAAAGACCAAACCAAATCAATAAAACTCGGGTTTATGAATCTCGGATTTTTGAGTTATTCGGGTTACAGTAAAATCTTCGTAGAACAAAACATATAATTTGTGCTCAAAATATTTCTTTAATCCTAGTAAGATACAACTATACAAGGTATTTGATCACGCCTAACTATGCCTTATAAAAAGGACTAAGCGGACGTTGCAAATATAATCTGAGTATTTAGCCCAAAGTCGAACCCACCAGGAATTAACCTATCAAGTACTCTTGTTAGACTCACTAAATTCTACGTAATCCAAACGATTTATATAACAATTGAGGATATTTTTACTAACTATTACTGACTGCAATTACGTAACTAAAGACTAACTATGATTAAGCTGTAAACAATTAAGAGAAGGATCTAAGGTTGTGACTTCCCCTATTGATGGAATCCCTTCCTGTTATGTTTCATACAGATTTGCATAATCATCTCTATCGATCATGATCACTCTTACTACCGTAAATATCTCCCGAGTAATTACGACAATTTACTAGACACACTCTCCCGAGTTACGCTAGCTGGCCTTGATTACAGCTCACTTTAGATCACACCCAAGGCTTCGTTATCCCTAATCCTGCCTTTAAACCCTCGGTTATTGATCCTTCATATACTTTGGGAGTGGTGATGTTCAACAATTACCTAAATATGCACTCTCTCCCGAGTAATACATACTAAATAGGCACAGCTAATTTAGGATCATATCAATTAACTACAACAAGAATGTAGCTGAACAAATAGAGATTAAACCGGGAAAACTATATTAATATAACACGAAGTTCATCCTTCAATAGGTTCCATCAAACCCTAGACTAAATATTTAGCTACTTATAGTAAAGCAAGATAAAACTACAAAAGTATTCATAATGTGCAAATAAAGATAACAAAGAGAAGAGTGAAAAACTCTAATGGTTGATTGCTCTTCTCACACTTGTTCTTGCCTCCAATTCAATCTCAAAACCGTAATAATGTCCCTTTGGGCGAGCTGGACCTCTTATAGGTTAAGTGAAATTACCCCCGAACTTCCAAGTTTACCCCTGAATTATATTTTTCCGAACTGGACTAGCGCGGTCGCGCTAGTGGGCGCGCTACTGACCGCGCATATGACATAGTATTCTGCCTCGAACTCCTGAGCTAGCGCGGTCGCGCTAGTCTGGGTCATCATTTCAGCCCTTCTTTCTCTCTTCTTTCAACGTACTCAGCTCCGAGGGGCTTCCCTAGCTTCAATTTAGCTCCAAATACAGTTTTACGTCCTCATACACGCAACTCGCTCCTGCAAAACATGAAATTCACAATTAGAGCCAATTTATCACCATTTAACTATCCTATAATAGTGCAACATAGTCAAGTTGGGGCATAAACAATGGCAAAATTACATGAATCTAGCCTATTATCAACACCCCCATACTTAAAGCATTGCTAGTCCTCGAGCAATCCACCACACTCTATAAAGGTTCCATCACTAAGCTTTTCCCTTAACGTATCACACCAAGAACAAATCACCAAAGTTATGTCTAGTAGTGAACAATCTTTGCCCCAAAAGTCGACTCTCACGTGCCGTGCAATATTCGTACTTACTCAAATTACTCTACACAGAAGTCAAGACTTACCTTTCCTTCGTGAATCACATGCCCTCACATCACACAAGAGAGTAGTTCCACAAATATAATATTAAGAACAATTAGGAACTTAGATAGACAAAATTCGCTCACTCTCAAAAAGAACATTCACATGCCACAAAGATGCATCATAGGCTTGTCCGTAGTGTACTAATCTACTAATCGAGCCCATTCAGTCTAAGATCAATTAGGATTTCATTTGATTGTAATGTAGGCTAAGGGACGGGTAGAATATATTTGGATATAGTGACTAACCTCCCTAAGCACTTTTAATACAATCACATTAACCTTCACAACCATACTTATGTCAACCAGACATTCCACCGCATTTTTATTTATAACATCTCACTCCATTAGGTGCAATTGTATCAAATCACAACTTATCAACTACTATATTTACTCATTCTATTTTATTTTATTTTCTCTTTTTTTTTCTTTTTAAGTGGTGCTTATTCTTTTATTTTTCCAAAAACTGCACTTTTCCTCTATTTCATCGGTTCCACTCAAAAATCAAACTACCACCCCACACTTTAGCTTTTGCATATTTCAAGACCATTCAAGTGCTCATGGGAGGTAAAGGGGTTCAAACAGATGGGTCATTCAAACAATTGGGTAAGGTTCGTAATGTGGTTGCCAAAGAAACATGCTTATAGGCTCAACGGGGTTGACTACGATGTATTACATTTAGGCGGGTCTACTTTATATATCTGGCTTAACAGAGGAATGTTTATATCACTTCTAAGACTGAATAAAACTACTATTTCGCTTTGCACACACACGGGCCAAGTTCTAGGCATCAAATGTAGAACATAGAATACAGTACAACTCACACACATATGGCACATGACTCACTCCAAATTGGATTATCAAGACACTCTCATTTGAGTATTCAAGTCAGTTACAAATATACAATTTAAGGCACTTTAGCAAGAATCAACCACTGAGACTAAGTGTCACACTCTGGTGTCTACTGTGTTTAGGTGTATCAACGCAAAGGGTTTCTTTTTCTATTTCAGCTCATAGCCCATCAATACTAACTAAAAACTAAAAACAAAATAAACAAAAACTAACTACACCCGGTTCAAGCAAAACCCTTGAAAAAGAATCGTGGAAAAAAACCAAGGGAGAGTTACTACACTACCTAAAACAAAAACAAACAAAAAATCTTTTTGGTATTTTCTTTAGACTTACTTCCCTCAAGAAAATTGTCTAAAAGATCCGTCATTGGGAAGAGTCCCCATAATCCTATTTTTTTCAGATTTTTACGTTGACTTAGACCCTCAAGAACCCCGTCAAAAGAAATATGTCGTCGGTACAAGTCAACTTACCTACTTTAAACTTACCTAATTTGACTATTACTCAAACCACCAAAAACAATCAAGAAAAAACAAAGAAACATCAAACAGTCAAATTGTTACACATACATACATACATACATACATACATACATACATACATACATACATACATACATACATACATACATACATACATACATACATACATACATACATACATACATACATACATACATACATACATACATACATACATACATACATACATACATACATACATACATACATACATACATACATACATACATACATACATACATACATACATACATACATACATACATACATACATACATACATACATACATACATACATACATACATACATACATACATACATACATACATACATACATACATACATACATACATACATACATACATACATACATACATACATACATACATACATACATACATACATACATACATACATACATACATACATACATACATACATACATACATACATACATACATACATACATACATACATACATACATACATACATACATACATACATACATACATACATACATCGAAGTATCCCCCACCCCACACTTACAAGAAAGACATGTCCTCATGGCATAAAAAATAAAGAACAGTGAGGTAAAGGAACTTCCCTGAAAGATCACTCTTGATCGGAGACCGTGTCTGGGTTCAAGCTGCAAGCAGGACCCAGAGCTCTTAGCCAGCCCAATATCTTTTTCTCCGATTTCACCTGCTGGGCAGCCACCGCGTCAACACGTGTCCCCAAGTCAGTGACCGAAGTACGCAATCCAGCCACCTCTTACTCCAAAGCTATGAACAGAGTAACCCGAGAAGCTCCAAATGGTGTTGTAGTCCCAGATGGCACAGCAGCTGCTGCAATTTGCTCATGGGCCTGTGGCTTGGCCCTCACATCCTCCTGCTCAGCCTCATCTTCCTCAGAGTCATCAGATTCACCACTATCATCACCGCCTACTGCCACCGGCTCCTTACCCGTAGTGACCTTATCTGCTCAGAACTTGTGGTCTTTTGGCACTCTCCCATCAACATCCAGATTTTCCGGCACCCGAGCTTCCCGGCAAAGTCGAGTAACCAAGGAAGGGAATAAGAACCCATACCTTTTCATTAGACAATGGGTGAACATCTCCTTATTAATCACTTTGTCCACGTCAAAGTTGTGACCATTAATAAAGCACCAAATCAGAGCCGCTCGAGGACCATTTACCTCCGTAGTGTTGGAAGACGGGATCAGGCGGCTGTTGATAACATACAACCAGCACTTCCCTTCAAAGGTTAGCACCGAGGAGTAAAACTTCTTACCATACTTCATCCAGACAATTTCCTTTCCGGGTACACAGATTGTTTCAAAGAACCTCACCCACTGCGTGTGTGATCTTCCATACCCCTCATAATAGTCGTCATATGGATCCACAGGATGGGGCAGATGGTACATCCCCCGTATAGCCTCAACCAAGGCATCCACCACCTTTCTGCGCACAGTTACTACGCAATTCACATGTTCCTTTACATTAGCATAGAACTCACGGACAACCATCACATTCCCCTCGGCCGACTCGTCAATGAAGATTTGTAACCCCTGCCTTACCAGCTCAGTATACAAGTGAGGGCAGCCCAGCTGGACCGATCCTATATTTATGCCCCTTTTCGGTATCGGTTTCTTCGTGGCCTTATCCGCAAAGCGGTCCTGAGCCTTGGCAGAGACGAACCTGCTACTATCAAAGAGACGAGCAGGAGCTGACCCGCACTCCCTAGACAATCCAGCTTGACTGCTGGAAGAGGCACCTGTGGTACGGCATTTCCTAGACGGAGCCATAGTACCTAGAAAAAGGAATAACATTAGTACATCCCACAAAAGAAATTGTGACTCAATGCGGTTAATCAGACTTCACGTGCACAATTGGTCACAATTACTCAATTATATTCACTGAGGCATTTAAACAAATACCTTGTGGGCATTATATACTCACACCCCATTTCAAACATGTTACAACCCCAATAACACCACAATTCTTTTTCAAACACACCCATTAAGTTAAGATACAACTCCACTAACATTACCACTCACAAACATTACACAAACACTACAAACTTCTACTAAGAAAAGAAAAGAAAAAACTACTACATAAATAAAAAATAAAAAACGAAAATCTTGAAAAAAAGAGAAAAATGGCACAAAGAACTCATACCTGTAGTGAGAGAATACGGGGAGAAGTGAAGAAGAGTAGGGGCGAGCATGGCTTTAAACTTGGGGGAGTTAGTTGGGAATTTGAAGAGGAGGGAGTTGGAAGAAGATGGAATTGAAGAAGAAGGGAGTTAGGTTTGGGGGGAGGGGAATTTTTGTTTTATGCGTTGGGGATTTTAGTGAAGAGTGATGAGGAGGGGATTAATTAGATAGGGGTGGGAGAATAGAATAAAGGAAAAAAGAAATTAAAATAAAACAAAATAAAAATTATTATTAAGTTAAAAAAACGCATCAGATGGGCAGGACTAGCGCGGTCGTAGCGCGGTACGAGCGTGGTCGCGCTAGTCCAGGCAGTGTACTTGGCCATATGCGCGGCCACTAGCGTGGTCGCACTTCTAACGCGGTCAGTAGCTCGGTCGCACTAGTGTTTGAGAGCTGAGGCGGAATGTTTGCCCATATGCGCGGCCTATAGCGCGGTGGCTAGCGTGGGCGCGCTCCTCCGCACGAATGTTTTTATATTTTTTTCACATGTTCTTTCTGCGTCCGATGGACTTATCACCTGCCCAATCTTACCTGCATTGGTTAGTACTTCCCAAACTCAAAATTAAAAACTACTACTAGTATTGGGTTGCCTCCCAACTAGTGTCTTAGTTAATGTCTTGGCACGACAATTACAACAAATCAATAGGTTGCCTCCCATACATCGCCTGATTTAACGTCGCGGCACGACACAGATAAGCACATTTAAGGCTCGCTCGACCTCTAAGGTTTAGTCAGGTGGATCTCTGACACTTTCTTTGGTTCATTCATGCCCACATATAGTTTCAATCTCTACCCATTGACTCTAAATGTATGAGAGTTTCTTTGAGGCAATCTCTACAGCCCCTGAAGGAAATACTTCAGCCACTCGGAATGGTCCAGACCATCGAGACTTGAGTTTACCCAGAAATAACCTTAATCTTGAGTTATAGAGCAATACCATGTCCCCAGGGTTGAAATTTTGCTCAACAATATTCTTGTCGTGCAACCTCTTCATTATTTCCTTGTACAACCTTGTGCTCTCAAAAGCAAGATATCGAAACTCGTCGAGCTCATGCAATTCTGTGACTCTAGTTGTGCCCGCAGCCTCAATGTCTAGATTCAGCTGTTTCATTGCCCACCAAGCTCTATGTTCAAGTTCCACTAGCAAGTGGCAGGCCTTCCCGAACACCAACTTATATGGTGACATACCAATTGGTGTTTTAAAACCAGTTCCCAAAGTGCATCATCTAGCTTTTTTGCCCAATCAGTTCTTGTGGCGTTCATAGTTTTGGTCAGTACACTCTTTATCTCTCTATTAGACACTTCGGCATGTCCACTAGTCTGAGGATGATATGGTGTTGCCACCTTGTGGCACACATCGTACTTCGCTAGCAACTTCTCGAAGGCTCGATTGCAAAAGTGAGTGCCCCCGTCACTAATAATAGCTCTCGGGGTCCCGAAATGGGTGAATACGTTCTTCTTCAAAAACCCCACAACCAATGTTGCATCATTGGTAGGAAGTGTTGCAGATTCCACCCATTTGGACACGTAATCTACAGCAACAAGTATGTACTTTTTGCCAAAGGAGTTGACGAAAGGACCCATGAAGTCTATCCCCCAAACATCGAACACTTCAACCTCTTGAATTGGGTTCATGGGCATCTCATGGCGACGGGAAATGTTCCCGGTTCGCTGACATTCATTACAGACCTTCACCCATTGATGTGCATCCTTAAATATAGTTGGCCAGTAGAACCCAGCTTCTAGCACTTTCGTTGTCGTCCTGACTCCTCCAAAATGCCCGCCATACGCCGATTCATGACATGCCTGCAAAACAGAAGATTGTTCTATATCAGGGACACACCTCCAGATCATATTGTCAACATATATTCTGAATAGATCAGGTTCATCCCAGTAATACATGTGGCAGTCACGATAAAACGTTTTCTTTTGTACAGGGGAAAGGTCACAGGGAACTATACCACTTGCCAGGTAATTTGCAAAGTCTGGATACCATGGCACTTCCTCAAGGCTTGTAGCGAGTAGATACTCGTCTGGAAAGGTTTCCAGAATATCCTCAACCTCAACTGAGTTTTCAGCTCCCTCAAATCGTGATAAATGATCAGCGACTTGGTTTTCTTTGCCCTTACGGTCACGAATTTCAAGGTCGAACTCTTGCAGTAACAGTACCCAACGAATCAGGCACGTTTTGGACTCCTTATTCTCAATCAAGTACCTGAGAGCTGCATGATCAGTATATACAATTACCTTAGTTATGATCTGAACTTGTCGAATGCAAACACCATAACCAGTATCTCCTTTTCAGTCACAGTGTAGTTCAGCTGGGCTCCACTCAACATTCTACTGGCATAGTAGATTGGGTGCATTGGCTTGTCTTTCTGCTGTCCCAGCACTACCCCCACTGCATAGTCACTGGCGTCACACATGCGTTCGAATGGTTGCTCCCAGTTGGGGGCGACAATGATGGGTGTTGTGACTAGCCTCTTTTCAACTCCTCGAATGTTACCCTGCAATCATCAGAAAATAAGAAAGGGTGATCTTTTTCTAACAACTTACAGAGAGGGTTGGAAATTTTTGAGAAGTCTCTTATGAATCTCCGGTAAAAACCGGCATGCCCGAGGAAGCTCCTGATTGCCTTGACTGAAGTGGGAGGTGGCAGTTTTACTATCACATCAACTTTAGCACGATCCACCTCGATTCCCTTACTTGATACCCAGTTTCCCAAGACTATGCCCTCTTGTACCATGAAATGGCACTTCTCCCAATTAAGTACCAGGTTAGTCTCAATACATCTTTTCAGCACTCGGGTCAGATTTATAAGGCACTCATCGAGCGAGTTCCCCACCACTGAGAAATCATCCATTAACACCTCCATTATGTCTTCGACCATGTCAGTGAATATGGCCATCATGCACCTTTAAAATGTGGGGGGTGTATTGCATAGGCCAAAGGGCATCCTCCGAAAAGCATAAATGCCATATGGGCAAGTGAAGGAGGTCTTCTCTCTATCGTCTGGTACAATGGAGATTTGATTGTACCCTGAGTACCCATCCAAAAAATAGAAGTAAGACCTCCTTGCCAATCTGCCAAGCATCTGATCAATAAAGGGAAGTAGGAAGTGGTCTTTCCGGGTGGCTAGATTTAATTTTCTATAGTCCATGCAAATTCTCCAGCCTATAACGATTCTTGTAGAGATCAGCTCATTGTTATCATTTTTTACCACCGTCATGCCACCCTTCTTGGGAACACATTGCACCAGGCTAACCCAGTTGCTGTTAGAGATTGGGAAAATGATTCCCGCATCCAACCACTCAATCACTTCTTTCTTCACCACTTCCTTCATGTTGGGGTTCAGCCTTCTTTGGTGCTCCCTGGAAGGTTTGTATCCCTCTTCTAGCAGAATTTGATGCATACAATATGCCGGGCTGATCCCCTTAATGTCCGTCATAGTCCACCCAATGGCAGTCTTGCACTCCTTGAGTACCTGCAAAAATTGTTGTGCATGTACATCTAACAAACTAGATGAGATAATAACAGGTAATATGGAGTTAGGCCCTAGGAACTCATACCTGAGATGGGCGGGCAGTGGCTTCAATTCCAGCTTTGGTGGTTCTTCTATAGATGGCTTGGCTGGAGGAGTTTCTCTGTTTTCTAAGTGTACGGGCTCGAATTCAAGAGTTTTATCCCAAAATCCTCTGCCCTCTAAAGCTAACACCCATTCTGCCAATTCTTCCTCATTCACCTCATCTAAATTTACCAGACATGCAGTAAGAGGGTCCTCAATAGTTAACGTCTCATCATCAGCTTCTACAATTACATCCACGACATCAATAAGAGAACAATTGGCAAATTCACTTGGTCGCCTCAGAGATTTCTGCACGTTGAATGTCATCTCCTAATCGTTCAACCTCATCTTGATCTCCCCAATTTCACAATCAGTGAGAGCTCTCCCCGTGGCCAAGAACGGCCTTCCTAAAATTATGGGAATTTCTTCATCCACCTTGCAATCTAGAACACAAATTTCCCTACCTGAATCAACACATCATCCAAGATACCAGAGGGTCTTTTCACGGTCCTGTCAGCCAGCTGCAATAACATAGAAGCAAGTCTCGCTCTTCCAATCCCCCAACCTCTTATAGATCGCCAGGGCATAATATTTATGCTAGCCCTCAAATCACATAGTGCCTTGGAAAAAGCAAAGTTACCAATGGTGCAGGGAATTGTGAAACTCCCTGGGTCAGACAGCTTCTCAACAACTGGTCTAGTCACCACAACACTGCAAGTCTGAGTAAGAGTCACTATGGCCAAGTCTTGGAAATTGAATTTTTGGGACATCAAGTCCTTCATCATTTTTGCATAACCAGACATCTCTTTCAAAGCATCAATCAATGGAATATTTATCTGGATTTATTTTAGCATCTCCAAGAATTTCTTGTATTGTTCCTCTTTCTGGTACTTGACCAGCTTCTATGGGAATGGTGCAGGAGGCCTTTTCTTTCCAATGATTTGGGTATTTTCTTTGTCAGCTACTACTTCAACTACCGGTTCCTGGGCTGTCTCAGCTTCTTTCTCAGCCTCAATCTGTGTGTTATGTTCTTCCTGGGTAGGCTATACTGTCACCTCTATCAGTTTCATTGACTCATCTAGCTCAATATGCACTAGTACAAGTGTCTCAGTTTGTCTGATTTCTCGAGCCCTGTCTTGCTCCAAGTCTAAGTCTCTGCCATTACGTAGACTCACTACCATCAGCTGCTTCGGGCCTTGATCTTTTGGATTTACCTGCGTGTCTGTAGGCAATGTCCCAAAAGGACGATTATTCAAAGACATCGAAATCTGGCTCATCTGCACTTCAATATTCTTAATAGCTAACTCATGTGCATCTACTCTTCACTCATTTTTGCATTTGACCCAATAACCTGCTACATCATTGCCTCGAGTCTAGCAAACCCATCTTCCTATCTTCCACCATGCTGCTACTAAGGAGGATGATAACCCTGCTGCTGATTTTGATTGTTATATCCCTGTGGCCTTTGGTAAGGCGCCATATTATTGTAAGGTCTCATATCTCCCATGTTTCCATTGTTGAGTGTGGCTGGACTGGCCTGTATGGCTGATTTTGTTGGCCCTAATTCTGACCACCTTGTCTCTGACCCCCATAATTAGATACATAATTCATGTCCTCAGGGTAGTGATGATGATCACTTTCTACATTCCATTGGTTACCAATTGGCTGACTAATGCAAGATGTGCATAGGCCCCATTGGTAGTATCAACAATGTGTACCTGCTGCTTCTGTCTAGACTCTTCCACCTTTTTGGTGAGTAGACTCATCTGTGTCATTAATGTGGTCATATTTTCAGCAAGAGTGTTGGATAGATCTAAGGGAACTGAGTGAACTACTGGAGTGATAGGTGCATTCCTGGTTGTCCACCCCGAATTCTGTGTCATCTTGTCAAGCAGACTCTGGCTTTCTCTCCATGTTTTTCTCAAAAATGTTCCACCAGCTGAAGCATCAACATTACCCTTCACGCTATCTGCCAAACCCATGTAAAATTGTTGCCCCAACATCTGATCTAGAATACCGTGGTGCGGACATATAACCAACATCCCTTGAATCGTTCCCATGTTTGTTGCAGTGTCTCTATTGATTTCTGTTTGAAACTCAAAATTTCATCAATTTGTTGAGTAGTCTTGTTGGGTGGATGAAACTTGTTCACAAATTTCTTGACTAACTCCTCCCAATTTGTTATGGAATTAATGGGGAGTGAGTTTAGCCAAGTCTGGACAGCTCCTGTCACTAAGAATGGAAACAACAGCAGCTTTATTGCTTCCTGAGTTACGTTAGGCTGCCTTTGAGTTTTGCAGAATGACAGGAAATTCTTCAAGTGTTGTTAAGGATCTTCGATGTGTGACCCTGAAAATAGTCCTTTGTTTTGCAACAAGTGCAGCATGTTATTCGTGATTTAAAATGACTCAGTTGTATTTGCAGGACTAATATCGATGTGGACAAGTTCTCTGCTGTAAGTTGTGCCCAGTCATATAGAGCAGCCTCTGGCACAAGAGGTTCCACTGGCACTAATAGCACAGCTGGGTCTACTACGTGATCCCCCATGTCTGGTTTGAATTGTTCAGCTGTTTGTTGTTGTTTGTTTTTTCGGTTGGCCCGATTCAAGGCCTTGAAAACTTTCTCGAGATATAATAATGCTTCAAATACTTCACCAGTTCTCGATGAGTTTCTAGGCAAGCACATGTACACCCAAGTCAATAAACGTTAAAATTTCAATGTATAGATTCGAAATAAGGAAAATTGACTGCACTAAGAATTTTTGTATTTCTCTCAATTGTAATTGATAACACCGATAATTCCCCGACAATGGTACCAAAATTTGATCACGCCCAACTATGCCATATAAAAAGGACTAAGCAGACGTTGCAAATATAATCTGAGTATTTAGCCCAGAGTCAAACCCACCAGGAATTAACCTATCAATTACTCTTGTTAGACTCACTAAATTCTACGTAATCAACTTTCCAAACATTTTGAATAACAATTGAGGATATTTTTACTAACTATAACTGACTGCAATTACGTAACTAAAGACTAACTATGATTAAGCTGTAAACAATTAAGAGAAGGATCTAAGGTTGTGACTTCCCCTATTGATGGAATCCCTTCCTGTTATGTTTCATACAAATTTGCATAATCATCTATATTGATCATGAGCACTCTTACTACCGTAAATCTCTCTCGAGTAATTACGACAATTTACTAGACGCACTCTCCCGAGTTACGCTAGCTGGCCTTGATTACAGCTCACTTTAGATCATACCCAAGGCTTTGTTATCCCTAATCCCGCCTTTAAACCCTCGATTATTGATCCCTCATATACTTTGAGAGTGGTGATTGCTCTTCTCACACTTGTTCTTGCCTCCAATTCAATCTCAAAACCTTAATAATGTCCCTTTGGGCAAGCTGGACCTCTTATAGGTTAAGTGGAATTACCCCCGAACTTTCAAGTTTACCCCTGAATTATATTTTTCCGAACTGGACTAGCGCGGTCGCGCTAGTGGGCACGCTACTGACCGCGCATATGACATAGTATTCTGCCTCGAACTCCTGGGCTAGCGCTGTCGCGCTAGTCTGGGTCATCATTTTAGCCCTTCTTTCTCTCTTCTTTCAATGTACTCAGCTTCGAGGGGCTTCCCTAGCTTCAATTTAGCTCCAAATACAGTTCTACGTCCTCACACACGCAACTCGCTCCTGTAAAATATGAAATTCACAATTAGAGCCATTTAACTATCCTATAACAGTGCAACATAGTCAAGCTGGGGCATAAACAATCGTCAAATTACATGAATCTAGCCTATTATCAGTATTTTCCAAGAAAATAATACAAAATATGAGATGTGTCATGGCATTATCCTAAATTACTCAACAATAAAGACAATAAAATTATGTAATATAAATATTGCTAATTAAGAAGTCATAATAAAAAAAATAATCTAAAGTATTAAGTCATGCTAAAATAAGTAGATTAATAAGGGAGTATTAATTACATGACTAAGCGCTAAAGAAAACTAAAAATAGGTTATGCATTTTTATCTAGATTATTGCAAAACAAAAAATAGATATTCAATACATTGCCGTTTGTAGTATTGAATTGAATGTCTTTTGTTAGCATTAGTATTGTCTTGGTTTCTGTTTGGGCTTTTATTAGCATTATTTAAGATACTAATATTAATGGCTATAAAACTTATTGAAACTTCAAAGTTCTAAGTCCAATCTTGAAATAATACCTTAAAAGATAAAATTATGAAAGTTTTTAAGAAATATTTATAAATTACATCACAATATATATATATATTAAATATATCCAAAATTTCTATATATGTAATAGCGGATTGGTTTGATTTCGGTTTGACTTTCTTTAATTAAAACAAACCAAACCAATTATGGTTGAGTTTTCTTTTCCAACGCCAAACCAAACCATAGTCGAGTTTTTTTTTTCCGGTTTGACTCGGATTATCGGGTTGGTGCGATTTGTCGGTTTCTTTTGTACACCCATAGACATTCACCTATGTAGGTTATTGAAAAAAAGGATCAATTATTTCCGGGAGACATTGAAACCGTAATGATGTAAAAACTAGAGAAAATATTAAAATTACAAGATAATAATAAAATCAATTAAAATATAAAATCTTATATGACGATTAATACATACTTTTATATTCAAATGCCAAAAATAATAATAATTTGGGTCTTTTATGATCACGCGAAACGCGAACAAATTCACTAGTTAAACACTAATTAAGAACCTGAACTAATTCAGAATCCAACCCAACCCTAAACCGATGTGATACCCAATGTGGGAAGTTTAATCTTCACTCGCAACAACTGATTACAAATTGGATTAAGTCATATAAACTATTTTTATCTAGTTAGTGTAATTAATCTGCTATAGCATCTTACGTACAAATTATTGTAAGTTTTTAATGGGCAACTAAAAATAGTTACTTGCAATTTTCTTTTAAGTAGCCTAATTGAATAAATATTTCTGTTATCGTTGGTGCGTAAAACTTAAACACTCGTTAATATTTACACTTGGTTTTTAATCAACTTCTCATCTTGTTGTACCAATTTAATAAGTACATGACACAACTAACTTTCCTGATTTACTTCCTCATTTGTATATATTTGAAATTCTTTCTGTACGTTACAACACTAGTTTACAGTAATGCAGGAGCTGCATTTTGCAGCTTGGAGGCAATTCTTTATACATTAAATACACATTGGGTTAGGATTGGATTGGGTTCTAATATGGTCCAGTCTCTTAAGTAGTGTTTTAAGCTATTTTTTATTAAAATTAAACTTGCCCATCATTAAATCCGGGGAAGGATAAAGTTAAGTGAATTTTGGAAGACAATAAAAAAGATAGATGACTTTAATGGCCAATTACCTCATCCTCAAGTTGAGTGATCACGTGAGGAAGGATAAAGTTAAGTGAATTTTGGAAGACAATAAAAAAGATAGATGACTTTAATGGCCAATTACCTCATCCTCAAGTTGAGTGATCACGTGAGGAAGGATAAAGTTAAGTGAATTTTGGAAGACAATAAAAAAGATAGATGACTTTAATGGCCAATTACCTCATCCTCAAGTTGAGTGATCACGTGAGGAAGCAACTCCTCGTTATTTTGAGTGATCACGTGAGAAAGCAACTCCTCGTTATTTTTGAACTTTATGTTGGACCCTAGCTATTTGGTACATTGTTTGTTTTAAGTTGGGTAAACATCTTTTTTCCTGCTAAAATTAAAGAGGTAAAGATAGAAATTAATTTCAGTTCATGTATTAAATGAGAATTATTTGGAAGAAGACAATGATATTATGTTTTGACATAGTCAGATTATTGTGGTCTCTTGAATTTGTTATTGACGGATAATAAATATGGGATCTTGTGAATTTATTATTCATGAATAATAATAACTAATCAATCAAGTAAAAAAAATTAATTAATACTAACAAAATTGCAACACCCGTTGCTACCAAAGTCAAAAACTTGGTAAAAGCTATTAAAGCCAATAGCCACGATAAAATTGAAGGAAAAAACATAACTATAATGCATTGGTAAAAGGCTGCAAATGTAGTTGAAGAGCTGTGTATGAAAATTTTGGATTCGGCTATGATACTTTCGAGAGAAAGGAAAATTTGAGTGGACCCATGTTTTCTGAGAATTGCGGCTAAAATGAGAAGCTCTTTCTTTACAAGAATTAACATCGAATGTCAGGCATGCATGACCATGAGACAGACACCTCACTGTCTCTTCTTATATAAGAGAACTAGTTACGATTAGCCCGGGCTGCGCCCAGGCCCAACAACCATGCCAAAGGCAAATTTTTTATGTGGCGCTCAATTTTGCGTCCCCCGTTAAATTTATATCCACTTTTTAGAAAAAGTTTAACTGATACCCAAGTTTTAGATAACTTCAGATACATACATTTTTCTCTTCTTCTTTAATGTTGTTTTCTTCTTCTTTATACTTAGCTTCTTCTTCTTCTTTTTTTAGTCGTAAAATGGGTTTGTTAAATTTATTGTTGCTTTGACAATTTGATGATCGAGATTTGTTATTTTTGAAAGTTGTGTTTCAAATTTGAGCTCATTTAAGGTAGATTTGGGCATTGAATCGTGTATTGGATTGTTGAAAATCGAAAAACAAGTTTATGTTTCACTTTAAGATTCGAAATATGAAGTTGTATTCAATAGATTGAACTACTTTAGAATCAAATTTCTGAAGTTGCATTTGAAAGATAGAAGAACTTCATATTTGATTTCTGAAGTTGCATTAAAGAGATTGAACTACTTCAGATCCGAGCGGATAATTGACCGAAACTTCAAATAATATTTATTCATATTTTCATATGTTGCATATATGGAATTCCCATTAATTAATGACCATTCTCTATACACAACATTAAGAATTAAAGCTCTCAATAATATAATCAAACCTTATCACAAACTCATAAATGTTGCTAATATTTAGTTTGTATTTTTGTCTCATTTTATTTAACTTAAATATAGATTAGAAGGTAAAATAATTTTGGCCTAACACATACTTTGCCCCCTTAACTTGTATGCAAATTCCTTTGATACATCGCAGTTTTACATGTAATATTCTCACCAATCCATTTTCAATCAAATTAATTTTATTGGAGAAGAACTTATAATGAATGACTGTTATATGATGATGTTGTTTTAGAGAGGTCTGATTGTATGTTACTGTTGCATTTATTGATTGAAGGGGCTATACTCTATATTCATCAGACAAATCCGCCTCCCAAACAATGGGTTCGACTTACATACAGTCACATACCCTTCGATTATACCAACTTGAATACATTCATATGAAATATGAATACAATCCCTTTTCAATCAAATTAATTTTACTGGTAAGGTAGTTTCTCTGCAATTCAAAGAAGTTAGTTTTGTTTTATAAATTTTTAAAAATCTTCGAATACAATTAAAATAACTTATCTTTCGCAATATTAACTAATATCTATGTTGGACCCCAGCTATTTAGTACATCATTTGTTTTAAGTTGGCTAAACATCTTTTTTCCTACTAAAAGTTAAAGAGGTATAGATAGAAATCAATTTCAGTTCATGTATTAAATGAGAATTATTTGGAAGAAGATAATGATATTGTGTTTTGACATAGTCAGATTATTGTGGTCTCTTGAATTTGTTATTGACGGATAATAAATATGGGATCTCGTGAATTTGTTATTCATGAATAATAATAACTAATCAATCAAGTAAAAAATTAATTAATACTAACAAAATTACAACACTCGTTGCTACCAAAGTTAAAAATTTGGTAGAACCTATTAAAGCCAATAGCCACGATAAAATTGAAGGAAAAACACAACTATAATGCATTGGTAAAAGGCTGCAAATGTAGTTGAAGAGTTGTGTGTGAAAATTTTGGATTGGGCTATGATACTCTCGAGAGAAAGGAAAATTTGAGTGGGCCCATATTTTCTGAGAATTGCGGCTAAAATGAGAAGCTCTTTCTTTACAAGAATTAACATGGAATGCCAGCCATACATGACCATGAGACAGACACCTCACTGTCTCTTCTTATATAAGAGAAAGTATGTTTCAATTCAAGAATTTTCCTTCTCAATTCGATTAAACTGTTAATGGTGTATATATTGAGAAAAATGAAAGCAGGAAAAGGCGTGCACAAAATATTATTGACCAATTTACTTGATTAAACTTAATTGAATTGAACATATTTAACTTGATTCACTTCAAAAATGTTCAACTTGAGACAAAACATCGCGTTTCCGGTTAATTAGTCATTCCATGATTTATGGGCCAAATTAAAAAATAGCCAGATTTACAAGTGGTCATTCAAAAATAGTCACAGTTTCAAAAATAATCTAAATTTAGCCACTTTTCATGTAAAGATAAATCTGAACTAAAACACTGTTCAAAATCCGGAAAAATACTTCAGCATAATATACTGGAGTTTCAGCATAAGTATACTCGAACTCCAGTTTATTATAATGGAGTTCCAGCATAAGTATACTGGAACTCCAATATATTATAATGGAGTTCCAGCATAAGTATACTGGAACTCCAGCATAATATATTGGAAGTTCATACACAGATGCTCCAATCTCCAGTATATTATACTGGAACTTTCCGCGTGTTGGAGTTCCAGCATAATATGCTGGAAGTTCATACACAAGTGCACCGATCTCTTGTATATTATGCTGGACCGGTCCCTGTTGCGGCAAAATAGTGGCTATTTTTAAATGACCAGTCCGAAAATTGGCTAGCCCGTGCTATTTTAACATGATTTATGTGATTCCTCTGTATCTTTATCGTGCAGTATGAAGTAGTACTTAACATAAAAATAGCACGGTATAGCCAGTTTTCGGACTGGTCATTCAAAAATAGCTAGCGTTTACCAAGTCAATGAAAAATAGCCACTATTTTGCTGCAGCACAGACCTGTCCAGCATAATATACTGGAGTTCGGTGCACCTGTGTATGAACTCCAGCATATTATATTGGACTGGTATACTTTGTTGGCTCCAGTATATTATGCTGGACCGGTATACTTGTTGGAACTCCAGTATATTATGCTGGAGTTCTAGTGTACTTATGCTGGAACTCCATCATATTATGCTGCAGTTCCAGCATACTTATCTTGGAACTCCAGTATAATATGCTGGAGTTCAAGTATACTTATGTTGCAACTCTAGCATAATATATTGGCATATTTTCCGGGTTTTGAACAGTGTTTCGCTCAAATTTATCTTTACATAAAAAGTGGCTAAATTTCGATTACTTTTGAAACTGGGATATTTTTGAACGACCAGTTGTAAATCTGGCTATTTTTTAATTTCACCCGTACTTAATTGGTGCTCTTTTTGGCCTGACTGTTGCTCCATTTTAGTAGAAATGGCGTGGAGTAGTTGATAATAGGCTATATAGTTGTTATTTACACCATAATTGTCCATGCTTTGTTGTTGTTTTATTATGTAAGTTGCCAATAAAATGCTTTAATTAATTCTATTTGGTTTCGCAGGGAATGTAAGATGTGAGGAAGCAACATGAAGTGTTTAGAGGCAATAACGTGAAGAAAACACCCACTCAAGGAGTACCCGAACACAAAAGAGCAAAAAAAGAGAGAAGGAACGCGGAGCAAAGAGGCCCAGCTACTTACCGCGATTGCCACCACGGTCCGCGCCGCGGTTGGAGGCAGTGTCCTCCGCGGTCAGCGATATGGTCGACGCCGCGGCGGCGTGTGTACAGTCCAGAAATTTAAGGGGCCAAAGTGCCAATTCGGGAAAGCTTTTGTAAAACCCCTTATAAGATGTAGGAAACTCGCCCAAGAAAAGGGGGGCTGATTTTGAGATTATTTTGGCAAGAAGAACAAGTGTGAGAGATCACCCAAAACATCATAGTTCTTATTCTCTTCTATTTTTCTTGCAAAATTTCGATTATGAATTTTTTCGTAGTTTATTCGTATGTTGTCATGAGTAGCTAAATACTTTAATCTAAGGTTTTGGTGAAACCCATTGTGAATGACTTGGTTGTTATATTAATATAGTTTGAATTGGTTGTTAATCTCTATTTGTTCATCTACGTTTTGATTGTGGTTAGTTGAAAGGGCCCTCAATGATATGTTCATATTTCTTATATATCTTCTTGAGAGAGAGTGCACATTTAGGTAATTGTTTGAACAACATCACTCCCATAGTATAGGCGAGAGTCATAACCGAGGGTTTAGAGATTGTATTAGAGATAACGATACCTCGGGTGCAATCTAAAAGAACGGTAATGAGAATCTAGCTAGCGTAGCTTGAGAGAGCGCGTCTAGTAAATTATCATAATTGCTTAAGAGAGATTTATGATAACTGGAGAGTTCTTGATTGATAGAGACAACTAAGGCATCTCAATAAGAAACATACAACCAAGGAAATCACCAACGAGGGAAACCATTACCTTAGACCTTATTTCAAACTGTTTACGCTTCAAGCATAGTTAATTTTCAGCTGTTAATTATTTTAGACTTTAGTTGTTAGAAATATTATCAATTGTGAATTACAAAGTTTTGGGAAATTGCTTCTATGAATTTAGTAAATCCGTCAAAAGTAATTGATAGGTTAATTCCCTGTGGTTCGACTCTGGGCAGAATTACTCAGATTATATTTGTTACGTCCGTGTGTGTCTTTGTATGAGACATAGTTTGGCGTTATCAAATTTTGGCGCCGTTGCCGGGGAATTAACGGTGTTATCAATTACAATTGAGAGAAGTACAAAAAATTTTAGTGTAGTCAATTTTCTCTATACCTAATCTTTTCATTGAAATTCTAACGTTTGAACTCTTGTGGAAAGCAGGTGTATGCCTAGAAGTTCTTCGAGGAATGGAGAACTTCTAGAAGGACTCTCAGAACCCGAGAAAACATTCAGGGCATTGAACCGTGCCAACAAAAGACTTTAACAATCTCAACAATCATACTAACTCGAATTTGACATGGGTGACGTAGATAACGTCAACGGAAACGTAAGGAATGAGCCGGCTGACTTAAATGTTAGAGGGGTGGCACCTCTTGTGCCCGAAGCTGCACTTTATGACTGGGCACAGCCCACAGCTGATAATCTGGCCACTGTCATAGTTGTGCCTGCAATTCAAGCTGAGACATTCCAGATCACCAACAACATGTTGCATCTACTGCAGAATAAAGGACTGTTCTCCGGGTCACAAATTGAAGACCCGCAACAACACTTGAAAAATTTTCTGTCAATTTGTATGACCCAAAGGCAGCCAAATACGACTCCGGAAGCTATCAAGCTGCTACTGTTTCCATTCTCGATAACCGGGGAAGCTCAGACTTGGTTAAATTCGCTCCCTATCAACTCTATTACCACCTGGGAGGAATTAGTCAAGCAGTTCCTGAACAAGTTATATCCGCCTAACAAGACTGCAAAACAGATTGATGACATATTGCAGTATAGGCAGCAGCCCACTGAGTCCCTACAAGAAACTTGGGAAAGATTTAAAGGGATGTTAGTGAAGTGTCCTCACCATGGCATTCCAGACCAGATGCTTGGCCAGATATTCTACATGGGGCTAGCTGACAATTTGAAAGCAAATGTGGATGCGTCAGCGGGAGGTGCATTTTTAAGTAAAATATTCACTGAGTGCAAAATCCTTCTTGATAAGATGTCACAAAATTCGGGGTGGATGACTAGAGGTACAACACTGGCACCTATAGTGCATTCAGTGCCTCTTGACCCAAATAATTTGCAGGCAGAGAACATGGCCACACTTCTAACGCAGATGGGTATTTTGACAAAGAAGATAAAAATGAGATGGGCACCAAATAGGTGCATATTATTGACACGACAAATTGAGGACTGTGTACACCCTGTGTTAATCAATCCTGCGTGTGTTCATGGAGCGGAGAAGGCGATAATCAAGGGGCAAGAGAAGATATGAATTATGTCAACAACTATGGGGGTCAAAGGCAAGGAGCACAGCAGTGGAGACCGCAGCAAAATCAGCAGTACAGGCCTATTATGTAGCAGCCTGGGGGTATGCACCCTCAAAACCAATTGGTGTCAGTACCATATCAGAAACCACAGGGCTATCCACAGCAAAATCAGCAACAATTGACATACCAACCACCCCCTCAGCAGCAAAATAACAACATGGTGAAAATTAGGGGTATGCTTCAGCAACTCATTGGGAAAAATAATAAAGTGTAGGAAAAATTGGCACTGCATCATTCAGTCATAAAGAATATTGAAACGCAGCTGGGTCAGCTGTCCATGGCTTTGAACAACCGTCCTTAGGGAACTTTGCCTACAGACACAAACATAAACCCCAAGGACCAAAACCCAAATCAGCTGATGGCAGTAAGTCTCTGGAATGGGAGAGATTTATACAGAGAGCAAAAAATTGCACAAGCTAGCAAGGATACTATACCAGCCACTCCAGTTCAATTAGAGGTAGAGGAACCAACAGAACTTACTGAAGTGGTGGTTGAGCAGAGTCATGAGGAAAAAGGCAAAGAAAAGATGAATGAGCAAGTTGCAGTACAAGTGGCACCTCTTGTGCCAAAAAATTCTAACAGAGAGAAGCCAGCAAGCAATGCACAAAAGGATGATGCCTGCACCCTTCCCTTAGAGACTGGTCAAACAAAAGAAGGAAGACCAATATAAGAAGTTCATGGAGATGTTGCGTCAAATTCAGTTGAATATTCCTTTGATGGATGCCTTGAGGGAGATGCCTGGTTATGCTAAGATGATGAAAGATCTAATGTCACGGAAGTTTGATTTTCAAGATCTATCCACGGTAACTTTGACACAGACCTGCAGCGCAGTGGTGACAAAACCGATAGCTCAAAAGATGTCGGATCCAGGTAGCTTCACTATTCTATGCACAATTGGAAGTTATGCCTTTGCAAAGGCATTGTGTGATTTGTGAGTCAGCATAAATCTGATGACGTTGGCTTTGTACACCAAACTGGGCATTGGTAGAGCTAGTCCAACTTCGATGCTGCTACAGCTGGTTGACCGCACCGTGAAGAGGCCTACTGGTATTCTTGATGATGTGTTGGTGCAAGTGGGAAAATTTGTGTTCCCTGCAGACTTTGTTATCTTGGATTGTCAGGTGGATGAGGAGATACCCCTTATTTTAGGGAGGCCATTTTTAGCCACAGGGAGAGCACTGATCGACTGTGAAACTGGAGAATTAAAAATGAGATTGAACAATAAAGAAGTCATATTTAATGTTCAGCAATCTATGAGGAGACCTAGTGAATATGCTAATTGCTCTCTAGTGGAAGCAGTGGATGTAATTCTGCAAGAAGATGATAGGACCCTAACTGTAAAAGATCCATTGGAGGCATGTCTGACGAATTTAGAAGAAATGGATGGTGAAGGGTTAGCTGAATGGGTCATGGCACTGGAAGGCCGAGGATTTTGGTCAAGGGAACCTCAGTTCGAGTCCCTTGAGCTAGAAAACAGGGCCACCCCTCCATCAAAGCCATCAATAGAGGAACCACCCAAGTTAGAACTGAAGCCACTCCCAAATAACCTCAGGTATGTGTTCTTAGGCCCTGATTCGACCTTTCCTGTTATCATATCATCCGGTTTGCTAGATGTGCAGGTAGAACGGCTCGTACAAGTACTGCAAGAAAACAAGACTGCCATTGGCTGGACCATGGCAGACATAAAGGGTATCAGCCCAGCCTTCTGTATGCATAAGATTCTCCTGGAAGAGGGACACAGACCTTCTAGGGAACACCAGCGAAGAATGAACCCAAACATGAAAGAGGTTGTACTGAAAGAAGTAATCAAATGGTTAGATGCGAGAATCATCTTCCCCATCTCTAATAGTAATTGGGTCAGCCCTGTCCAATGTGTGCCGAAAAAGGGGGGATGACTGTTGTAAAAAATGAGAACAATGAGTTGATCTCAACTCGTACAGTCACAGGGTGGCATATCTGTATGGATTACAGGAAACTGAACACAGCCACCCGGAAGGACCATTTCCCCTTACCTTTCATTGACCAAATGTTGGACAGGCTGGTTGGGCAACCACACTTCTGTTTCTTGGATGGATATTTGGGGTATAATCAGATATCAATAGCCCCCGAAGATAGAGAGAAAACATCCTTCACCTGTCTGTATGGCATCTTTGCCTTTCGAAGAATGCCTTTTGGGCTTTGCAATGCACCCGCGACTTTTCAACGGTGCATGTTAGCCATCTTCACAGACATGGTGGAGGTTATTATGGAGGTCTTTATGGATGATTTCTCCGTGGTGGGAGATTCATTCGAAGACTGTCTTCACAACTTAAGGAGAGTGCTTAAAAGATGTGTGGAGACAAACTTAGTGCTAAACTGGGAGAAGTGCCATTTTATGGTACAAGAAGGTATAGTACTGGGGCATCGAGTGTCCAGTAAATGAATTGAGGTCGACCATGCTAAGGTTGACATGATTGAGAAGCTACCACCGCCCGCTTCAGTCAAGGCGGTGAGAAGTTTTCTTGGACACGCTGGGTTCTACCGGCATTTCATAAAAGATTTTTCCAAAATTGCTAACCCATTATGCAAACTCCTCGAAAAGGATCATCCCTTTGTGTTTTCTAATGATTGCAGGTTGGCATTTGAGGAACTGAAGAAGAGGTTGATAACTGCACTCATCATTGTTGCACCCAACTGGGAGCAACCATTTGAGCTCATGGGTGATGCCAGCGACTATGCTATAGGAGTAGTCTTGGGGCAGCGAAAATATAAGCTGATGCACCCGATTTACTACGCAAGCAGAACGCTCAGCGGTGCACAGCTCAATTACACAATGACGGAGAAGGAGATGTTGGCGGTGTTGTTTGCTTTTGACAAGTTTCGATCATATCTGATTGGTTCCAAGGTAATTGTATATACTGACCATGCAGCTCTTAGGTACCTAATTGAGAAAAAGGAGTCTAAGTTGTGCCTGATTCGTTGGGTGCTACTGTTGCAAGAATTCGACCTCGAAATTCGTGACTGTAAGGGCACAGAAAATCAAGTCGCTGACCATCTATCGCGACTTGAAGGAGCTGAAAAATCAGTCGAGGTCAAAGAGATCCTAGAAACCTTTCCAGACGAGCAGCTGCTCGCAGCCAGTCTTGAGGATGCGCCATGGTATGCAGATTTTGCAAACTACCTGGCTTGTGGTATTGTTCCCTATGATCTTTCATCTATCCAAAAGAAAAGGTTTTATTGTGATTGTCGCATGTATTATTGGGACGAGCCTTATTTGTTTAGAATCTGTGTTGATAATATGATCCAAAGGTGTGTCCCCGAGATAGAACAATCTTCTGTTTTGCAGGCTTGTCACGCATTAGCATATGGAGGACATTTTGGAGGAGCCAGGACAGCGACGAAAGTACTAGAGGCCAGGTTCTTTTGGCCAACAGTGTTTAGAGATGCACACCTATGGGTGAAGGGCTTCGACGAATGTCAGCGAACCGGGAGCATTTCCCATCGCCATGAGATGCCCATGAACCGATTCAAGAGGTATAGGTGTTTGATGTTTAGGGGATTGACTTCATGGGCCCCTTCGTCAGCTCATTTGGAAATAAGTACATACTTGTTGTTATGGATTACGTGTCTAAATGGGTAGAAGCTGCATCGTTGCCCACTAATGATGCAAGAGTGGTGATAGGTTTTGTGAAAAAGAATATATTCACCCGATTTGGGATACCAAGAGCGATCATCAGTGATGGAGGCACTCACTTCTGTAACAGAGCCTTCAAGAAATTGCTTGCAAAGTATGATGTACGCCACAAGGTGGCTAACCCTTACCATCCGTAAACCAGTGGGCAGGTTGAAGTGTCCAATAGGGAGATAAAAAGTGTACTAACCAAGACGGTGAATGCCACACAAACTGATTGGGCAAAGAAGCTTGATGACGCACTCTGGGCCTATAGAACTGCGTTCAAAACACCAATAGGTATGTCACCATACAAGTTGGTATTTGGGAAGGCATGTCACCTGCCTGTGGAGCTAGAACATCGAGCTTGGTGGGCACTGAAACAATTGAACATGGATCCCGAAGCAGCTGGACAAAATCAACTGACAGAGTTGCATGAGCTGGAAGAATTTAGATATCAAGCCTTTGAAAGCATGAGTCTCTACAAGGAAAGAATGAAGAAGATGCATGACAAGCACATTATGGACAGAAATTTCAACCCCGGTGACAAGGTATTATTGTATAATTCAAGGTTGAGATTGTTTTCGGCTAAGTTAAAGTCCCGATGGTCAGGGCCATTTAGAGTGGTACAAATGTTTGCAAGTGGAGCTATTGAGATCGAGTCAGAAGATGGAACGAACAAGTTCTCCGTAAATGGGCAAAGGTTGAAACATTACCTTGGAATAGCTAAAGAAAAAGGGGATACAGTAGTGATCAATTTGAAAGAACCCCAGTACGCGAAGGAGGAGTGATGGCTCAACCACTTGCATCGTGCCGCGACGTTAAATCAGGCGCTACGTTGGAGGCAACCTAAGAATGTGTTTTAAGTGTACTATGTAACTTCGTAGTTTTAAAAAAAACTGTGACCGCGCGGCCATGACCGCGGAAGACACCACTGGCGACGTAAAGTCGCGTCGACCGCGGCCATGACCGCGAAAATCACTGAAGCGGTGCAGTTCCTCCGCGACCGCGGCGTGGATCGCGGGAGACTCTGTCCCAAACCGCGGCGTGCACCGCGGCAGCGACCGCGGTCGGTTACCAGATTTTTTTTTCTTTTTCCATTTTCTTCAATATTTTTTCTTCTTCTCTTCAAATTAAAAATAAAATACACCCCCACCCCTCTTCCCTATATCAAAATAAACAATCCCCCCCTAAAATCCCCACTTCCCCCCCTCTCTCTCTAAACCCTAACCCTCCCCTCCATACCCTCTTCTTCTTCTTCCTCATTCTTCACAACAACCCTCATCTTCTTCCCCCCCCAAGGTATGCTTCCGACACCCTCTTCTCTTTTCTTTCTATTTTTTCTTTGTTTTTGTTGCATTATGCTAGTTAATGTTGTTCTACTGTAGTGTTAGTGCTAGAACTTTGTTTTGTTTAGTTCTTCTTCTTCTTTCTAGTGTAATTTCGTTTTTAGCATTTGTTTGGTGAAGGGGCTATGTTTTGAATATTTGGAATGGTGTTGTTGGTGGGTGATGGTTAACAAAGAGTGTGGAATGTGTGGGTGTAGTAGATAGTTGAATTGAGAAAGTTTTCTTGATTCCCTTGGGGCCATGAATATGAAGATAATGCCTTGCCCACAATGTGTTTGAGTAATTGCCTCAATGGTAATATAAGGAGATGTTGTGACATGGTTGTGGTGAAGTCTGAGTAACCACCCATAGTCACACATTTTAGGCTCATCCTAATACGTGTTTCTCTGTTTTGACAGGTATTATGAGTTCAGCCCGTAAGAGACGAAACACCGGGTCCTCTGCTAGTGGCCCAGGAGGCTCCTCATGAGCTAGGGGACAAACCAGTACACCACGGTTTGATGCCACTCGGTTCGTCTCTGCAGAAGCAGAGGGAAGGTACAATCAGAAACTTGCCAGGAATTTACTCCATGAGGTCCATATCGATGGGAGGTCTTTGATGAGGGAATGCCCCAATATGTTTGATGAGCTACGGAGGTGTCAGCTGGACATCTTCTTTGAGGCTCCCGAGGAAGCCAATATTCAGGTAGTGCGGGAGTTCTATGCCAACCTGCCAGAATACGAGGACAAGGTTGTGACTGTGTGCAACACCCCGGTTAATGTTGCTATAAAGGTCATCCACAGGGTGTATCGCCTCCCCACATTCATGGGCGATGATCATTACATCATGGCTAGTCGCCCGATGGTTGACTGGGATAGAATTCTGGAGGTCATCTGAATACCTGGCAGATAGCCCAAATGGGTAGCACAACCGACGACTCTACACTCCAAGTCTCTTACTTGGGAGGCCAAATGTTGGCTCACTGTCATCACCACCCGGTTGCTACCATCCAGCAATACCACCGATGTAAATGGGGCACGGGCCGCTATGATTTACTGCTTCATGACTCACCAAGGGTTTGATGTCGCCCGAGTCCTCTCTGAAGAAATGTTCATCCAACCGCCCGAACTAAGCAAAGGCCACTACTTACCTTTGCTTGTCACCCGTATATGCCGCCTTGCTAATGTTCCTAAGAACTCCCGAGTTGATGGGAAATTACCTATAAAAACCCCTTTTCGGGCGAGAAAAATTGGGCAAGAGGGAAGAGAGCCAGTATGATGCAATGATGACTCGTCTGATGAGTCTGAGTCTGAAGATGATTCTGATGCTGCTGACACTACTGAGATCATAGCCCCTCCTAGAGGGGACGAGGCAGGATCATCACAGCCAAGTCGGAGCACTCAGATGGCTGCTTTAGAGCGGGATATGACTGGACTGCAGACCTCAGTCGCTGACTTAAGTACCTGCATTGATGTTGTGGTTGACCGATATGTGAAGTCGGAAAGGAAGTTCATGGGTTGGTTGATAGCACTGGGTCGCGCATGCAACGTGAACCCAGATACAGTTTCAGATCAAGAGTGACCCTTTAGGGAAGTTTCTTTACCTCACTACTTTTGTTCTATATTGTCAAGCCATGGGGACATGTCTTAATTATAAGTGTGGGGTGGGGGACTTCGCTGTATGTTGTACTTGTGAATATTATCTATTTGTTGTTCTTGGTTTTGTTTTGTGTTAGTAACTTTAGGAATAGAGTAACAGTTTTTTTAAGGAAGTGAAAATAGAAGTGACTTGTCCCGACGATGGATCTCTTTCGACGGGGTTCTTGAGGGACTAAGTCGAGAAAAAAAATTGACATATAAAGACTCTTCCTAACGATGGATTCTTTAGACAATTTTCTTGAGGGAAGCTAGTCTATAGAAAACACCAAAAAGATTTTTTTTTTATTTCTTAGGTAGTGTAGTAACTCCCCCTTGATTTTTCTTTGGGCCACGGTTCTTTTCCAAGGGTTTAGCTTGAACCGGGTATAGGTAGATTTTTTTGTTTTAGGTTAGGATTAATGGGTGACGAGCTTAAAATTGAAAAAAAAACTTAGCGTTCTTACACCTGAACACGATAGACGCTAGAGTGTAGCGCTTAGCTTCAAGGGTCGAATCTTGTTTAAGTGCCTTAAAAATTGTATGTTTGTACCTAACTTGAACACTTAAAAGAGAATGTTTTGATAAACTAATCCGGAGTGAGTCATGTGCCATGTGGGTGTGAGTATCATTGTATTCCATGTTGTACTTCTGATGCCTAGAACTTGCCCTGTGTGTTTGCAAAGCAAAATAGTAGCTTCATTCGGTTTTAGAAGTGATATAGGCATTTCTTTGTTGAGCCATACATATAAAGTGAAACCACCTGAATGCATTACATCTTAGTAACCCCGTTGAGCCTATAAGCCTGTTTCTTTGGCAACCACAATGTGAACCTTAATCACTTGTTTGAATAGCCTGCTGTTTGAATCAATTTTCCTCCCCTCACTAAGCACTATATTGGTATTGAGATTATGTAAAAACAAAAGTGTGTGGTGGTGGTTTGGTTTTTGAAGTGGAACCATGGAAATAGAGAAAAGGTGCAGAATGTGAAGCGTAAAAAGAAAAGCACCACAAAAAAAAAGTGGTAGCTTGTACAAATTGCACCTAATGTATAGGGATGTATAAATAAATGTGGTGGAGTGTTGGCTTACAAAATGATGATTGTTAAATTCAACGTAATTGTATTAAAAGTACTTAGGGAAGTTAGTCACTATATCCAAATGTATCCTACTCGTCCCTTAGCTTACATTACAACCAAATAAAGTCCTATTGATCTTAGACTGAGTGGGGCTCGATTAGTCGAGTATTACACTAGGGTCAAGCCTATGGTGCATCTTTGTGGCATGTGAATGTTCTTTTTGGAGAGTGAGAGAATTTTGTCTAATTGAGTTCCTAATTGTTATCACTATCATTATATATATGGAACTACTCTCTTGTGTGATGTGAGGGCATGTGATTCACAAAGGAAAGGTGCATCTTGACTGTTGTGTAGAGTGGTTTGAGTAAGTGCAAATGTTACAGGGTACGAAAAACTTGATTCTTGAGGTAAAGGTTGTTCACTACTAGGTGTAACTCTTGTGAAATGTTCATGGCGTGAGTCGTTGAGGGAAAAGCATAGGGAATGAATTTTTATAGAGTGTGATGAATTTCTCGAGGACTAGCAATAATTTAAGTGTGGGGTGTTGATAATAGACTATATAGTTGTTATTTACACCATAATTGTCCATGCTTTGTTGTTGTTTTATTATGTAAGTTGCCAATAAAATGCTTTAATTAATGCTATTTGGTTTCGTAGGGAATGTAAGACGTGAGGAAGCAACATGAAGTGTTTGGAGGCAATAACGTGAAGAAAACACCCACTCAAGGAGTACCCGAACACAAAAGAGCAGAAAAAGAGAGAAGGAACGCGGAGCAAAGAGGCCCAGCTACTCACCGTGGTTGCCACCGCGGTCCGCGCCGCAGTTGGAGGCAGTGTCCTCCGAGGTCAGCACCGCGGTCGATGCCGCGGCGGCGGCGGCGTGTGTACAGTCCAGAAATTTAAGGGGCCAAAGTGCCAATTCGGGAAAGCTTCTGTAAAAACCCTTATAAGATGTAGGAAACTCGCCCAAGAAAAGGGGGGCTGATTTTGAGATTATTTTGGCAAGAAGAACAAGTGTGAGAGATCACCCAAAACATCATAGTTCTTATTCTCTTCTATTTTTCTTGCAAAATTTCGATTATGAATTTTTTCGTAGTTTATTCGTACGTTGTCATGAGTAGCTAAATACTTTAATCTAAGGTTTTGGTGAACCCGTTGGGAATGACTTGGTTGTTATATTAATATAGTTTGAATTGGTTGTTAATCTCTATTTGTTCATCTACGTTTTGATTGTGGTTAGTTGAAAGGGCCCTCAATGATCCGTTCCTATTTCTTATGTATCTTCTTGAGAGAGAGTGCATATTTAGGTAGCTGTTTGAACAACATCACTTCCGGAGTATAGGTGAGAGTCATAACCGAGGGTTTAGAGGTTGGATTAGAGATAACGATTCCTCGGTGCAATCTAAAAGAACGGTAATGAGAATCTAGCTAGCGTAGCTTGAGAGAGTGCGTCTAGTAAATTATCATAATTGCTTGAGAGAGATTTATGATAACTGGAGAGTTCTTGATTGATAGAGACAACTAAGGCATCGCTATAAGAAACATACAACCAAGGAAATCACCAACGGGGGAAACCATTACCTTAGACCTTATTTCAAACTATTTACGCATCAAGCATAGTTAATTTTCAGCTGTTAATTATTTTTAGACTTTAGTTGTTAGAAATAATATCAATTGTGAATTACAAAGTTTGGGGAAATTGCTTCTGTGAATTTAGTAAATCCGTCAAAAGTAATTGATAGGTTAATTCCCTGTGGTTCGACTCTAGGCAGAATTACTCAGATTATATTTGCTACGTCTGTGTGTGTCTTTGTATGAGACATAGTTTGGCGTTATCAGTAGCCGTTGTTTAAGCTGGTATTTACTTTTTATCCATCATTTTTAATGCTTAGCAATAGTAGCCACTAGTCTATTAAAATAAATATGAAAAGACTGTGTTACCCTTTCTTCTATCTCTTTTCCCAAATGGAAATACAGTGTATTTATACTGTTTCATTTCCGCATCTAAGGTGCGCAATCGTGTATTCGGAACCTCACCTCCACCCATTGGTAAGGAAGGTTAACGAGAGCACCAAATGGTACGAACTTCTATTAATGCTACTGAATGTTAAATGCCTTTGGTTATAGTTCTTGTTGATAAGCTAAACAAGTATGAAGAACATAAGGTAACGATTACAAAATCAAAAGGAGAATGGGGAGAGGTTCCAGATTTTAAAAAAAGATTAAGATATGACGTTGTGAAAATAAGAAAAAGAGTGATGAGTAAACAGGAAATGCAGTTCCTTCCCAGAAGTTAAGGACATGTAGTCCTGAAGTCGTAAAGTTAAATTCAAAAGTTAAGAACATGGTCCTAACTTAGAGTTTCAAGTTCAAAAGTTAAGGAAATGTAGTCTCGAAGTCCTAAAGTTAAGTTCAATAGTTAAGGACACAAGTTCAAAAGTTAAGGACAGATAGTCCTTAACTTACAGTTACAAGTTCTAAAGTTAAGGACAGACAGTCCTTAACTTACAATTACAAGTTCAAAAGTTAAGGACAATAGGTCCTTAACTTTGATTTCCAAGTTCAAAAGTTAAGGACAAGCAGTCCTTAACTTACAGTTACAAGTTCAAAAGTTAAGGACAATAGGTCCTTAACTTTGACTTACAAGTTCAAAAGTTAAGGACGCTTGGTCTTGAAGTTTGAGTTCCAAGTTTAAAAGTTAAGGACGTGTAGCCTTGAAGTCCTGAACTTAAGGACATGTAGTCCTGAAGTCTTGAACTTAGAGTTCCAAGTTCAAAAGTTAAGGACATGTAGTCCTGAAGTCCTGAAGTTAAGGACATGAGCAGAAGGGTATTTTCGTTCGGGCAGTTAAAGTTTATTAAAGCAGTGGCTAAAGACTAAAGACATTTTAAACGGTGGTTTAAAAATAAATACATGTGTTATTAGTGGTCAACCGTGCACTTCCCCCTCCATTTTAATAGTGATCCAAAAAAATTACCCAATATTAATTGGGCTCTATAAGATAAAAGCCCAAAGCTACAGCTTCAGTCACAAGGATAATAGCTTTAACATCATGTACCAAATCATCTTCTTTATACAAGTAGTACTTTTGGTTTTTCCTGACCCAGTTACTCCTAGATATACTGGCTTTTTCATTTTCTACAAGCTTAATGCAATTAATTGCACTATCAAATTGATTTGAAGATTTAAAAAGTTTCAGTTCTTCTCGTTTATTAAGTGATGACGTACTGCGAACAAAATGCATTTTTATTTTCTCCAGATAAAAAAGGATTGAATAAAAATTCGACTGACCCTTGTATTATGATGAAGCATTAATACGTACTCATATCATAATTAAGTGAATGTTCTTATAGAAACATAATAAATTAAAATTAAGAGCTTCAAGTCAATGTAGATTGAAAAGATAAACTCAAAAATCGATCTCATTATTAGCTCCATAGTAGATTTCAGATATAACCATTAAATTAGAAGTCATGAAAAGATGAAACTTGCATTATAACTGCACGTATACAAAGAATTCTATTGGAAAATGAATCTTAATGATTTACAATAGTAACAAACCATGTGTTATATGTTATCGAATTAAAATGAAAAAGAGACTTGCCAAAATTTATTATATAGGTGTAGCTATACGACAAAACAGGTTAATTGGTGCGGTTTTAGACTGCAAACGGATAGCAGCAGCGGTCACAGCTATTAGTGTCACGTGGTACTGCAGAAAGCCACTTGACTCTAAGGAGAGGAGCTTAAAACCAATATCTTGGGGAATTTCCTGACGATTATTTCCAATTACTAGAACAATTGTCACGAGAAAAATGAATAATTACCTAAATAGTTGTTCGCTTAATCTTTTAAATTAAAAATAACAGGCTTAAACTAAATATATAATATGTGTATAATCGTATATTGTCAGTATATAATTTACATATACTATCTAAAAAAGTGTATAGTGAATCCAACCAATATTTGCGTAAAAAAATCCCCCAAAAAAAAATTGCAACGAATACATTAGGGTTCAAATCCAATCAAATATGTCGCATTTCCACTATTTTTCTTCTTTTTTCACTATTGATACATAGCACTAGCTAGTATATCTACATACATACAATTATAAAAAGTAACAAACATCCTTTTCCCAGTAGATATATAGACGGTTTGTGCAATAATTATTATCAACAGTTGTATGCACATAGCCGAAGAGGAAACCCCAGTTCATATTTTTCCTATCCATTTTCGTATATCAAAACAACATAGGTTAAAAGTTATTTATGGTTTAATAATTAATGACAAAATTGGATGTCTGAAGGGCTAACTATTTGCTGTTCTTTTATGAATTCTACAACGTAACATACCTAAAGCAAGAGAGAGAGAAAAAATATGAGTAGATAGGGTGAAAATTAGAAGTCTATACTTATAAAATGCCAGGCAAAATCTAGGTCGAGAAGTAGGAAACCTACTTTCTGTTTTTTGTTTTGGCCTTTGTATACGGTCAAAATCGAAGAGTATGATTTTGAAGGCTTAAACCGGGCTATAGGCCTGAGTCCGAAAGACTCAAGCTGGGTGTCGAACAACTATCTCAGGGAAGCTGATCGAGTGTATGGCATAGACCGCATCGAGGACAGCATTATCTCGAGGTCAATCAAGAAAGAGCGGGAATTTCTTAAGGACATGTGGACCTAGGCATTAATTGTAGGATAAGGGTCGTACAAGATGGGACAGATCCATACTAGGTCATTATACACCTATACCAATAGAATTCTTTACTTTTAGGAGTAAGGTACTATATTGGGGTTTTCTCCTCCTATATAAAGGGATCTCAATCATTTTGTAAAGGCATCAGATCATTCAATACAATAGAACATTTTCTGCTTCTCGCACGCTCAATACTGTCTTTCAACTTTATTATTTTTCATTTATTATTCTTCATTTATTGCTATTATCGGACCCGAGGTCCCTAATTCCATTGAGGTCGAGACCCCGGTCCTTCATCAACATTAGTTTGCATATCTTATTCTTTTTACTTACACTTAGCATCTAGTGCCTAACAACTAGTATTGAAATAAATCACATATTTTTAGAACCACAAAATCAAATATAATTGTTAAAACCATTTTCAAGGTAAATAGTTTTGCGCCCACCGTGGAGCTAAAAATAATAGTGATTGTTTTGGTGCTAGTTTTCTGATAACACACGTTATTCTTCACACTCTTTCTTGTCAAAGATTTTTTGATTGCAGGCCAAAATATGTCTAGCACACAAAATGCACCTGCTCATGACAGTGAAGGACTTGGAGAAAACAACGGCATAGGGCTAGGTGTACCACCTGTAAACTCTGAGGGAGTGCCAAACGTGGAGCCAGTTGATATCAGCTACCACAACGCTCTAAACATGGAAGCAGACGCAGAACCCGTAAGGAATGAATGCAGGGAAGCCCACGCTGGAGGCCAAGAAGCACGAAGAATGGAAGAAGGAGGAGTCAGCCTCCAAGTGATATTCGAGATGTTGCAAGCTCAGCAAGTCGCCATCGCTCAACTTCAAAGTCAGAACAGAACCTCTAACACCGCCGAACCAGTAAACATGCAGCACGAGCTAGTGCTAGAAAGACTCGATGAAAGCAGCTCGGGGACTAACCCCACAATCATGAAAATGCTCGAGGAATTGACTAAAAGAATCGAGTTAAGAGAAAAGAAGATAGAGGCTAACGATAGAAAGGTGGAGACTTATCACTCGAGGGTCGATCAAATCCCGGGTGCACCCCCGATCCTGAAGGGTGTAGATTCAAAGAAGTTCGTGCAGAAACCATTCCCATCAAGTGCGGCTCCGAAGCCCATCTTGAAGAAATTCAGGATGCCCCGATATCCTGAAGTATAACGGGACCACGGACCCCAATGAGCACATTACCGCTTATACTCGTGTTGTAAAAGGGAATGACTTAAAGGATGACGAGATTGAATCCGTCTTGCTGAAGAAATTTGGAGAAACATTGTCAAAGGGGGTCATGATGTGGTATCACAACCTACCGCCGAACTCGATGGATTCGTTTGTCATGTTAGCAGATTCTTTTGTGAAGGCACATGCTGGTGCCATCAAGGTTGCTACAAGGAAGTCCGACGTCTTCAAGATCAAACAAAGGGAGAACGCGATGCTGAGGGTATTTGTATCTCGCTTCAAGATGGAGCGAATGGAATTACCACCGGTCTCCAATAACTGGGCAGTGCAGGCCTACACTCAGGGCTTGAACGAACGAAGCTCGATAGCTTTGAAGCAACTAAAGCAAACTTTGATCAAATATCCCGCCATGTCCTGGGCGGATGCACAATATGTATCAATCGAAGATCAGGGTCGAAGACGACAAATTGAGAGCCCCTTCTGGCTCAATATATCCAAGCAGGCTCCTAGCAAAGGAATCAAGGTCTACAGAAAGGGAGTTGAGATCAGGCAAAGAAAGGTATCAGCCACACTTCAAAGATTGAAGAGACACTTCGAGAGCGAATTTACCTCAAAATGATCGAATAGTAGATCGAGGCCAAAATTCCCGGGGAATTATGAGTAAGACCGTGTTTGACAGGCATTCGAGGACAATGGAGGACCCCGACTATCAGAATACAACTTCAACATCGATGTCTCAGACATCGTATCGGCCATGGGTAGAATCAGGGATACCAGATGGCCAAAGCCCGCACAGTCAGATCCTTCCCGACGGAATACCAACTTGATGTGCGAATACCATGGCATTCACGGTCATAGGACCGAGGATTGTAGGCAGCTCCGAGAGGATGTGTCCCTGCTGATCAACGAAGGGCACCTTCGAGAATTCCTCAGCAATCGAGCTAAGAACCACTTTCAAGAAAGAGAGGCGAACGGAAAGAATGGACTAGAAAAACCTCAGCACATCATTCACATGATCGTTGGAGGAACCGACGTCCCACAGGAACCCATGTTCAAACGGGCCAAAGTGTCCATCGCAACGAAAAGGCAAACTCAGAGCTATATACCCGAGGACGCCCTTACATTTAGAGAAGAATACATCGAGGCCTTGTCCCAACCACATAATGATACACTGGTAATTTCTTTTCTTTTGAATAACGTTCAAATTAAACGTATGCTCATGGATCCAGGTAGCTCGGCCAACATAATTAGGTCGAAGGTGGTGGAGCAGCTCGAACTGCTTGATAAGTTCATACTCACCTCTCGAGTCCTCAATGGATTCAACATGGCAAGCGAGACAACAAAGGAAAAAATCATCCTCCCAGTCAATGTGTCCGGTACAGTTCAAAACACCAAGTTTCATGTCATCGAAGGTGACATGAGGTACAATGCCTTACTTGGAAGGCCGTGGATACACAATGTGAGGGCGGTACCATCAACTCTTCATCAGATGATGAAGTTCCCAACAAAAGATGGTATCAAAATAGTGTACGGAGAACAACATGCAGCACAGGAGATGTTTGCAGTAAACGACATGGCACCAACATCGACTCTCCCCGTCCAAGATGAGTCAAGAAATGGGCTGACCCCCGAGGAATAGGTGGTCTATGAGCATTCGAACGAAGATGACGAAGAAGACTTCCTCGCTCCTCAGACCTTCGTTGGCCCCGAGGAGTCGAATACAACAAAATCAACAGTCAAAGAACTCGAACAAGTCGTCTTGATTCTTCCAGATCTAAAGGTATACCTAAGAACGGGATTAACCCCCGAACTCATGAAAAAACTCATCCAATTTTTTATTAACAACATTGATTGTTTTGCTTGGTCCCATTTAGACATGATAGGGATCCCGCCAGAAATAACCACCCATTGGCTAAGTGTCGATCCCTGGTTCAAATTAGTGAAGCAAAAAAGGAGGCCTCAGTCCGAGGTAAAACATACGTTCATCAAAGACGAGGTAACAAAACTCCTCAAAATAGGATCAATTAGGGAGGTAAAATACCCCGAATGGTTGGCTAATGTAGTGGTGGTTCCCAAAAAAGGAAATAAATTAAGAATGTGCGTAGATTATAAAGACTTGAATAAAGCATGCCCCAAAGACTCATTCCCATTGCCCAACATCGATCGCTTGATCGATGCCACGGCCGGCCACGAGATCCTCACTTTTCTCGATGCCTACTCCGGGTATAATCAAATTCAAATGAACCCGGAAGACAGGGAAAAACTTCGTTCATCATGAAGTATGGTACATACTGTTATAATGTAATGCCCTTCGGGCTAAAAATGCAGGAGCTACGTACCAACGCCTAGCTAATAAGATGTTCGACATCAAATAGGCCAATCTATGGAAGTTTACATTGATGACATGCTTAGTTAAGTCCCTGCGCGCAGAGGACCAATTGACTCATTTACAGGAAATATTAGATATCCTTAGAAGCTACAACATGAAGCTCAACCCCAAGAAATGGGCCTTCGGAGCAGGATCGGGCAAATTTTTAGGCTTCATGGTGTCGAATAGGGGGATCGAGATCAAACTCGACAAAATCAAGGCCATTGAAGAAATCAAAGTGGTGAACAATGTGAAGGCTGTACAGCAGCTGACCGGGCTAATAGAGGCCTTAGGCCGATTCATCTCGAGATCGTCAGATCGGAGTCATCATTTCTTCTCCTTGCTCGAGAAAACAAACAGTGTTGAGTGGACTTCGGAATGACAACATGCTTTAGAGGAATTAAAGCGGTATCTCTCGAGCCTGTCGTTGCTCCACACCCCGAAGGAAGATGAAATGTTATACTTGTATCTAGTTGTATCCAAAGTAGCGGTAAGTGGTATGTTGGTTCAGGAAGAATAAGGTACGCAATTCTCTATTTATTACATAAGTCAGACTCTAGGAGATTGTGAAACCAGGTATTCACTTAGAAAAATTAGCTCTTGCATTAATAAGTGCATCTCGAAAATTAAAATCTTATTTTTAATGAGATCGTATATGTGTTTTAACAACGTACCCTCTTCGAAACATCTTGCACAAACCTGAATTACCGGGAAGATTGGCTAAATGGGCCATCGAGCTCGAAGGGTATGATATCGAGTACCAACCCCGGACGATATCAAGTCCCAAATTTTGGCAGACTTCATGGCCGACTTTACGCCTGCCCTTATGCCCGAGGTAGAGAAAGAATTCTTGCTAAAAACGGGCATATCATCGGGGGTATGGACCCTATTCACCGACGGTGCCGCGAATGTGAAAGGGTCCAGACTTGGCATCGTTCTAAAACTGCCTACGGGAGACATGATTAGGCAATCTATAAAAACTTTGAAACTTACTAACAACAAGGCAGAGTATGAGGCCATGATTGCAGGTCTCGAGCTGGCAAAGATCCTAGGAGCAGAAGTTGTCGAAGCAAAATGCAACTCCCTTCTGGTGGTCAACCAAGTAAATGAGAGATTCGAGGTTCGAGAAGACAGGATGCAAAGATACTTAGAAAAACTTCAGGTCATATTGCATCGCTTCAAAGAATGGACTTTGGTCCACATTCCTCGAGATCAGAACAGTGAGGTTGATGCACTCACGAACCTGGGGTCGTCTATCAAAGAAGATGACATACTCATGGGGGCTGTCGTACAGTTATACAAGTCGGTGATTTAAGAAGGCCATGCCGAGATCAACTCAACAAGTCTAACATGGGACTGGAGGAATAAATACATCGACTATTTGAGAAACGGGAAGCTGCCCACAGACCCAAAATAATTGAGGGCCCTTCGAGACAAAGTAGCTCGATTTTCACTCGATGAGAATGGAACACTATATAGAAGGACCTTCGACGGACCTCTAGCAGTATGTTTGGGACCGGGGGACACCGATTATGTATTTCGAGAAATCTATGAGGGCACCTGTGGAAATTATTTTGGTACTGATTCTTTGGTTCGGAAGGTGATCAGAGCAGGCTACTATTGGGACAGCATGAAGAAGGACATCAAGGAATTCGTTCGAAGGTGTGACAAATGCCAAAGTTTTGCGCCAATGATTCACCAACCCGGTGAACAGCTACATTCATTCTTATCACCATGGTCATTCATGAAATAGAGGATGGACATCGTCGGCCCCCTACCAACGATGCCAAGTAAAGCTAGATTTATTTTGTTTATGATTGACTATTTCTCGAAATGGGTGGAAGCACAGGCCTTCGAGAAGATAAGAGAAAAAGAAGTCATTGACTTCATTTGGGACCACATCATATGCCGATTCGGGATCCCCTTCGAGATTACATGTGATGTTGGGAAGCAGTTCATAGGTAGCAAGGGGATGAAATTCCTCGAAGATCATAAAATCAAAAGGATTCTATCAATGCCTATCACCCATGCACAAATGGATAGGCCAAGTCCACGAACAATACCATCATCCAAAACTTGAAAAAGAGGTTAGAAAATGTGAAAGGAAAATGGAGAGAGGTATTGCCCGCATACCAAACAAATTCGAAGTCAAGCACATGAGAGACACTCTTCTCCTTGTTATATGGATCCAAGGCTTTGATACTGGTCGGGGAGCCAAGCGCCAGATTTTGACATGCCACCGAGGACTCGAACAGCGAGGCAATGACTACAGCCCTCGAGCTACTAGATGAAAAGCGAGAGACTGCACTAGTCCGAATGGCTGCCCAAAAATAGAGGATCGAGAGGTATTATAACAGGAGAACAAACCTCCAATACTTCGGAGCCGGGGACTTAGTCCGAAGAAAGGTCACCCTAGATGTTTTATACTTCAATACCACACAAAAGGGGGGTGATCTGTGTGGTGTCCAATTTTTTGCTTAACCTGATTATGGAAGGACATGGTTCTTCTATGTGTTCCAACTACTACTGTTGCGGAATAATAAGTACAGAAATAAAAGAACACAAAGATTTTACGTGGAAAACACTCGGCTCAAAAGGTGAAACAACCATGACCTACTACTCAGTAGGATTTTCCTCAACACTTCACTAAATAACTAAGCCAAAACAGCATTTACAAAACTCTTTGTAAACCTAAGGATTACCTCTAATCCCGTTGTAGCAACCAACCTCTAATTGTTCCAACAACTTCAAGTTAACTCTAACTTGAATACTCTGAGTACCTATTACAATTGCCTCTAGATAAAGATGAAAGGTACAATATAAAACACTACTATAATTGAACTAGAAATAAAGAAAGACACATAAAACTCTTTATGGAGTTGGTTTTTCAATCTGGTTCATGTAGCTTCAGGTTTGAGCACTTGAATCACACACGAACTGCTTGCAAAAATCTTGCTATTTTGCTCTTAATTAACATTTAACTTCTGCGTTTTTGTGCAACACCTGCAATGTGAGAACATCCTGCAATTTATAGAGTTAGTAGATGAAGAAATAACTAGAGTTCTGATGCAACTCTTCCTTGGTGGAAGAGTTCTAGTTGATCGTAACTTCTAACTTCTTCCCTATCTTGGATAATGTTCTTTTTGAGTAAGGAGTCCTTCTCCTTATCAATTATGCAACCTTTTCGATCAGGAGATTTTAAATACACCAAGTTAAGCTTATCTCTTTCATGTACATCCCACATGCTCGAATCTGCCCATTTTTGTTCACCTGAGGGATGGACCTGGTTCATGCCTGAGCTTCATTTGTTAATCTTCAAAAATAACCTTCACTTGGGCCAACAAATTCCCCCTTTTGATGATGACAAACTCTGTGCTTTTCATAAGCTTAGGTCCTGTTTCAACTTAGCTCAACATCAACACAATGTTAGAAATATTTTTCATTTTTATCACTTATCATCAAGGACCAGGTACATTAGGTTATAAACATCACTGTTCAAAGTGTAAAGCACAACCTTTTCCTCCTTTTGGCATCATCAAAAAGTTGCATAAAACGTGAGATAACCAGATTTTAAAACTTACTCATGGCCACTGGGGCTACTTCAAATGAAATCATGGATTAATTATCATAGATCAAGCTAAGAATTTTAACCATCAAAGAAATATAAACAAACAATTAGAGCAAAAACAGTGAATTGCATTGATGATTGATAAAATTCTACCACAGAGCATAAGAAGAAATAAAAATACTAAAAACATGAGCAAAAGAAACAAAACGTCCCGAACTGGATCACTGGTTGATCTACACTAGGCTATGAGGCTTAAGGCTGGGAAGAACTAGGTGCTTGGTTTTTGACTTGGAGAGGTTCCAACATACGTTGAAGAATGCCATCATTCTTCTATTTTTCTCTTGCCAGCTCAGTTCTGAGAGCATCTCTCTTAGTCTCCACCTCAACCAACCTCTTCTTCAGCCTTTCAATCTCAGCATCCTTAGCCTCACTTTCTTGCACCAAGGCTCTGACCTTGCTATTAACTGGTACCTTTTTTGATGAACTAGGTTCTTTAGGAGTGACATTGACTTCATAATCGCAAGCAAGTAGAGTATTAACCCAAAACTTATCCATGTTTGTATTAACCTCCCACTTTTTCATAGGTACATTGAAATGTGCAAGCATAGTTGTGAGAATGAAGCCATAGGGAATGGTATGAGTTTTGGTGTCATTGATAACTCTATCAAGAAGCTAGATTAAAGCTTTCAGTCACTTTTTTCAGTAGGTCTGCGAGGGTTTCCTCTACAGATGAACCAGGTTCATTTCCCCAAACAACCATTGCACCTGCGTCTTTGGTTATACTCACAAGAGTGGGTGAAGAATCAGCCACTCTTGTCCCCTTTCCCCTCACAGGACTCCTAGCACCCTTGCTCTCCTTTTTTTCTTTTTCATTTTTACCACCAACTTCTCCATATTCTGTAGTCTCAACACCTTCTACAGATCCTACAAATCTATTCTCCAAATTTACAACAACTTTAGAAATTGTCTCAGGAGAAACTTTAGAATCAGAAGATACCTGTTCAGTTTCGAAAGAACCACTTTCTCTCCCTCCCCCTGAGTAGTAGACTTAAAAGAATCTAGGTAGTTTAATACGGTCAGGAGTCTTGAACGTAGTTGGTTCACTTGTAACGGATAAGTTCAAAAGAACTTTGGCATTTGGTAAGACTTTGCTCATGATCCAAATATAGTTATTTCAAATTATGCAGAGCGTAGAAAACATACTGTGTTATCTTGATGAATCAGGTTCTTCACTGATAATTCTCTTGTGTAAGTCTAAATTTGCCAAAATAGAGAAAATATTATTAGAGATTAATGAGTCATTTTAACACATGGCACAAGAATATGCTTTGGAAAGTATGAGACTAAGCAAGATTTAATCTAATTATACACAATTTACAGACTTTCTAACCAATTTTTTTTTTCAATTTTTTCCGTTTAACCTTGAACTGGTCCTTTTAGGTGATCTTAAGAATCCCTAATTCCAACCTGTTCCTCTCAAAGTGATCTCTACTTAAGGATTTTGTGAAGATGTCAGCAGCACAAAACTCTACAGTGATCAAGATTTTCTCATAGTTGTCCCTCAAAAAATGGTGTCTAATATCTATGTGCTTAGTTCTCTTATGATGAACCAGGTTCCTTGTCATACTAATAGCACTAGTGTTATTAAAAAAATAGGGATGCAACCAACATCAATTCCAAAGTTCAATAATTGTTGTTTGATCCATAACAGTTGAGCACAACATGAAACAGCAGCAACCTACTCTGTTTCAGTAGTAGATAAGGCCACTGAATTTTGCTTTTTAGTAGCTCATGACACAAGACATGAACCAGGAAGTGTGTCATACCTGAGGTGCTCTTCCTATCCACAAGGAAACCTACATAATCAGCGTCAGCATATCCTACTAGGTTAAAATTACTACCTTTTGGATACCAAAGGCAAAGGTCAATGATGTCTTTCAAGTATCTCAATATTCTCTTGACAGCAGTCAAGTGGGACTTCTTTGGATTTGCCTGAAATCGAGCACAAAAGACCTATACTGAAAATAATGTTAGCTCTACTAGCAGTAAGATACAAAAGAGAACCAATCATTCCCCTATACAACTTCTGATCAACAGATGAACCAGGTTGATCTATATCTAATTTCGTGGAAATAGGAGTGTCAATTTCTTTGGATGTTCCTTCCTAGTTTTATTACTGAGGAATAAGTTCATGGACAGGTTCCCTCGAGGTTTGAGGATCAGTTCCTCTCTAGTCAGTTCCCCATGTCATATTGCCCTAGGTGGAAGAACCTGTTCCATCACATGTTCCTCCCTATCATGCATCTTCAGGATGGACTGTGGTTTCACCATTTGAATTTCTTATTAGCCCAATCTATTCATTATCTTGTTCCTGCCTCTTAGAAAGAATGTTAGTTTTACAAAAAATAACATATATATATTTTCTACACACATAGTTTTTTACTGTATATCTTATAAGCTTTACTATGTGAAGAATATCCCAAGAATACTCCCTCATCACTTTTGGGATCATACTTACCTAGGGAGTCTTTGCCACTATTGTGCACAAAGCACTTGCATATAAATGCCCTAAGATGGGATATATTTAGTTTTCTCCCTTTAAGTGACTCATAGGGAATCTTCTTAACAAGAGGTCTAGTCATGCAACTATTTATGATGTAGCATGCAAAAATTTAGCAAACTTAGCATTTTCAAATTCAGTTCCATGATCAGACCTAATTGATGCAAGTTGATTACCTAGTTGTTTCTGAGTTGTTCTAACAAAAGAAGTAAACATGTCAAATGTTTCATCTTTAGATGTTAAAAACAATGTCCAAGTAAACCTAGAGTAATCATCAACAAGCATCATCACATATCTTTTACCACCTCTGCTTAATGTTTTCATTAGACCACAAAGATCAATATGAACCAGTTCCATCGTTCTGGTGGTGCTTACCACTTTTTTGCATTTAAAAGAGGATCTTACCTGATTCCCCCTTGCACAAGCCTCACAAACTTTGTCTTCCTTGAACTTGATGTTAGGCAGCCCTATCACCAGATCCTTGGAGACTAATTTGTTGAGTTAACTCAGACTTTTATGTCCAAGTCTCTTGTGCCAAAGGAGGGGATCATTGTCCAACACACTTAAGCAAGTGAGTTCATTTTCTGAAAGTGTGGACAAATCTACAATGTATGTATTGTTTACTCTTTTTTCCTGCAAAACAATCTTGTCAGTGGTAAGATTAATCACAAAACATTTGGTAGAGGTGAATGCTACCAAGTTACTTCTATCACATAATTATGATACACTTATTAGACTACACTTTAGGCCATCTATCAAGTAGGCATTCTCAATAGAGTGAGAATCAGTTTTACCTACCTTTCCAACCCCAATGATCTCACCTTTCTTCACACTTCCAAAGGAGACATTACCTCCTTTGAGGTCCTCAAGTGAAAGGAATTGGTTCTTTCTTCCTGTCATGTTCTTTGAACAACCACTATCTATGTACTATATTTGGCTTCTCCCTTTCACTTGGACCCGCAAAAGAAAATCAAGGGTTAGTCTTAGGAACCCAAACTAGTTTGGGTTCCTTTCTATAGGCAAAAGTGTGAACTAGATTCTTTTTAGCCCAACCTGGCAGCCTATTTTTCCCTTGAACAAATTCTTTATTCATTTGACTAGCATTTTCTTTTGCAATATATTCGCTTTTACAGTGACCAGTTTTACCACAGTGTGTGCAAATTATATTCTCAGGAAGTGTGAGGTACTTGCTTTTGGGATCCCACTTAGGTGCAGGGGTCCCGTAGCCATGTCCTCTCTTATTGCTACTATGGTGTTCATGTAGCCATGAAAGTGTATCGGAGGACCTATTCCATTTACAGGTTCTGTCTAGCTCGTGCTTAACCTTGTTTAGATCCTCCTTAAGGACTCTTATCTGCTCATCTCTTTTGTACAACTCAGCTTTCATTTTTCCGACATTTTCTTCTAAAGTGAGTTGTGTGTGATCAACTTTCTTTTTACCAGTTCCTAATTTCAATTTTAGATTTTCAGATCTAAGATCTAGGACAGTGGTGTCAAGTTCATGAACCTGGTTCTTTAACTGAGCATTTTTACTTTCACTTTCACTAGCTCTATGTTCCAGATTTTTGCACTTAGCTTTCAAAATCACACACTCCTTAGACAGTTGTTCCTTTTCATTATTTAGATCCTCGGATTCATCAATGAAATCCAAGAGTAACTCAGATAGCTTTTCTTTAGACAAATTTAATTTTGTCTTTGAGATGAATTATACTTACCTCAAATTCCTCATCGGATTCTCCAATTACAATAAGTGCTTGTTCATTTCCGTCTTCACCCTCTGAGTCCTCATCTGAGCTTTCTCCCCAGGCAACAACCATAGCCTTTATTGATCTTTTGTTCTTCTTGGGTTGAACATGTTCCTTCTTCTTGTTCCTTCGTTCAACTCTTTCCTTCTTCCATTCAATTTCCTATTGAGGGCAGTTTTTGATGTGGTGATCAGTCTTCCCACACTTGTAACACCCCTCATTGGTTTGTTATTCAGGAACCCTTGGTTTGTTGTAGCTTCCACTTCTTGAAGGACCCTTTCCTCTCATTAGGTACTTCTTGAAGTCCTTTGTGATCATGCTCATTTCATCCTCCTCTAGATCAGCACCTTCAGTGATTTTGAATGTCAGGCTCCTTTCCTTCTTGAGTGCATCCATCTTCATAGTTTGCCTTCTAAGTTCATAGGCAGTGAGATTTCCAATTAGCTCATCCAACTTAAGAGTGGCAATGTTCTTTGATTCCTGAATAGCAGTGATTTTGCTTTCCCAAGAGACGGGCAGAACCCTTGTCAAAATCTTCTCAACTTTGTCTACTTCAAGAATAATCCTTCCAAGAGACTTAAGTTCATTTGTCAGTGTGGTGAACCTTGTATATATCTCTTGGATGGTTTCCTCTTCCTTCATGGTGAAATTCTCATATTGAGAATACAACAGTGTTCCTCTGGACCACTTCACTTGAGGTGTTCCTTCATGAGCCACTTGTAAAGTGTCTCAGATTTCCTTAGCAGTGGTACAACTTTGAATTCTACTGTACTCGCCTGGACCAAGTCCACACACAAGCCATTTCTTGGCCTTAGCATTCTTTTCCCATTTCCCCAAGTCCACAGCATTGCAGTCAACTCTTGTTTTTTGTACGTCTAATCCTTCAGCATTCTTCATCATGGTTGGGGACCATCAGTGACAATGTTCCATAGCTCATAGTCTTTTCCGATGATGTGATCTCTCATCCTGTTTTTCCACCAAGAGTAGTACTGGCCATTAAAGAGTATAGGCCTATCGGTGGATTGCCCTTCCCAGTTTCCAGGCGGTGTGCTCATCTTGATCTGTTCCTAAGGTGTTAGCCTCTTCAAGGATAACCTGCTCTGATACCAATTGATGTTTTATACTTCAATACCACACAAGAGGGGGTGATTTGTGTAGTGTCCAATTTTTTGCTTAACCTGATTATGGAAGGACCTGGTTCTTCTATGTGTTCCAACTACTACTGTTGCGGAATAATAAGTACAGAAATTAAAGAACACAAAGATTTTACGTGGAAAACACCCGGCTCAAAAGGTGAAAAAACCATGACCTACTACTCAGTAGGATTTTCCCCAACACTTCACTAAATCACTGAGCCAAAATAGCATTTACAAACTCTTTGTAAACCTAAGGATTACATCTAATGTCGTTGTAGCAACCAACCTCTAACTGTTGCAACAACTTCAATTTAACTCTAACTTGAATACTCTAAGTACCTATTACAATTGCCTCTAGATAAAGAGTTCTAGTTGGTCTCAACTTCTAACTCCTTCCCTATCTTGGATAATGTTCTCTTTGAGTAAGGAGTCCTTCTCCTTATCAATTATGCTACCTTTTTCGATCAGGAGATATTAAATATACCAAGTTAATCTTATCTCCTTCACGTGCATCCCACATGCTCGAATCTGTCCGTTTTTGTGCACCTGACGGATAGACCTGGTTCATGCCTGAGCTTCCTTTGTCAATATTCAAAACTAACCTTCACTTGGGCGAACAATCCTAAACACTTGAAACCCAAACGAAGGGAAGCTAGGCCCAAGTTGGGAAGGACCGTGTCGCGTCCTCGGAGTAGTCGGCAAAGGGTCATACAAACTTGGCACCATAGAAGGCGAGCGACTCCCTAGTAATTGGAACATATCGATGCTCAAACGCTATTATTACTAAGGTATAATATGTCTCATACTAATTTTGTACAGGTGTTAGATGGGAGACGCTGAAGCACCCTTCGACTCAAAGACCTTGGGTTTCAAAGCATGCGTTGCACTCTTTTTTCCTTTGATCGGGTTTTATCCCAAATGGAGTTTACCGGCGAGGTTTTTAACGAGGCAACATCTATATATTACCTAAGAAGAACTCAAAAAGTATTCAAGGCTTCTTCTCAATCAACCTCGAATACTAGGGGTCATCCCCCTCGGAGGTTATCTTTTCAAAAAAATAGAGTTATGCCTAATAGGACCTCGATAGGAAAATATTGTATTGAGCCAAACGGTCGAATGAACCGTGTCCGTATAGAACAATCGAGCCTCCGAAGGCAAGAACATGTACACATATATCAAGTAATCAAAGAAGCCTTTCTGCTTGTCAAAACATTGTGTGCCTCAAAGAAGTTTACTACTTTCACACAAAACGGCTCAAGGGCCAAAAATCCTCGAACATTCGGGGATTGTCATAGACAGTCAGCTCATCGAAGCCATCAAAAACTCAAATTTGTAAGACCTTAATAAGGCAACTTCGAGCTCGTAAGACCTTAGTGAGGCAGCATCGAATCTTTAAGACCTCAACGAGGCATGCCCAATCTTATAGGACCTCAATGAGGCAATACCGAGCTTATAAGACCTCAATGAGGCGTACTCAAATTTATAAGACCTTAAAAAGGCATAACCCCGATATGAAGACCAAGGTTATATATTCGAACTTGTAAGACCTTTAAAAAGCATACCCTCGATATAGACTCCAAGGTCACCACACCCAGGGTCTAAAGGCTATGGACAAACATAAAGACTACGGTCGAACTAAAAGGCTACGGCCAAATTAACGCAGCTCGAAGATGTCCGACTACCACCATAAAACTAAAGGCCTTCAAATACTTCTAAAAGAACTGGTTAATCAGGCTACCCTCGGCATAAGCAAAAGAGCTTCGATAATATCAGCTCCGAACAATAAAAAGGCTTCGAAAACAATCAGCCTTTGATAAAAAGGTTTCGAAAAATCAGCCTTTGAGCGAACCTCCCTAGGTACTCAGCTATCTTCACATATCGACTCATAATCGAGGTTCTTGTTTGGAACGTCGATGGGTCGAACGAACATAAAACATGCCGAGGCATAATCAAAACTTCAAAAGTCTTTAGCCAAAATGAGGGAAAACTATAGCCATATTAGAGGTCGCATCGACCCAATCTAAAAGTGCCTAAGGGCCAATGCGTAAGAGCCTAAGGGCCAGCCTAAAGAGCCTTAGGGCCAATGCGTAAGAGCCTAAGGGCCAATGTGTAAGAGCCTAAGGGCTAGCCTAAAGAGCCTAAGGGCCTATCTAAAGAGCCTAAGGGCCAATGTGTTAAAAACTTGAGGGTCGATAGCTCTGGGTCAAAATTTGACTCGAGGATCGAACCCCGAACGGTCAACTATTATCGATCAATCATCGAGCATGAAAACCTAAGGGGTTTATATTATAAGTCCAACACATCGGACTGGTTATCGACAAGTATCAAAGTTTATTCCAAAAAGGCATTGGGAATCAGTTTGTCAGAAATCATTAAGAACAATCTACGAGTTGGGTTTGAGTAAACACTCACTCGACTACTAAGCCCGGGGGCTACCCGAGTTCGAGCAAGTTCTCTCTCGGGGACTATTTATAAAGCCTCAGGTCTATATTTATTTCGAGTTCGAGCAAACGCTCACTCGACTATTAAGCCCAAAGACTACCCGAGTTCGAGTAAGTTCTCACTCGGGGACTATTTATAAAGCCTCAGGGCTATCTTTATTTCGAGTTCGAGCAAACGCTCACTCGACTATTAAGCCTAAGGTCTACCCTAGTTTGAGTAAGTTCTCACTTGGGGACTATTTATAAAGCCTCAAACTATATTTATTTCGAGTTCGAGCAAACGCTCACTCGACTATTAAGCCCAAGGGCTACCCGAGTTCGAGTAAGTTCTCACTTGGGGACTTTTTACAAAGCCTCAAGGCTATCTTTATTTCGAGTTCGAGCAAACACTCACTCGATTATTAAGCCCAAGGGATACCCGAGTTCGAGTAAGTTCTCACTCAGGGACTATCTATAAAGCCTTAGGGCTATCTTTATTTCAAGTTCAAGCAAATTTTCACTCAATTAAGGGCTACCCGAGTTCTAGCAAACTCTCATTTGGGGACTATTTGTAAAAGCCTAAGGGCTATCTTTATTTTCAGATGATCGAGCAAACCCTCACCGGGTTGCTAAGTCCAAAGGCTACCTGAGTTCGAGAAAATTCTCACTCAAGGGCTATCAACAAAGCCTAAAAAGGCTAGCTTTATTTCAAAAATCAAGACCCAACTCTCACTCAACTCGGACTCAGAAATCCCGGTGACCTAAGTTCACATCAAATCAATCCAAGCTTAGTTCGAGGGACAACAAATGACTTTAAGAAGCATCATATTAATCAATTAAAAACCTAAGGGTTTATTATGTTCCGGGTTCGGTATTCGGACTCATCGTTAGAGTCATACACTTGGATTTTTCACAAACGAAGGCAGGATGGAGTTCAACACAAATCGAAAGCAAAATGAAGAAATTCTTATATTAATAAAAGATGTTCACAAAGCCCACGAGGGGCCCTTACACCGAAACAAAGAAGCAAAAAACAATAGCCAAAAGACTAATCTACTTTCGAGGGTATATCCTCAAGAGCAACATCTTCAAGAACCCTTTCCGAGGGAATCTGTCACACCTCCGTTTTCAGCTACACCCCCGAGAGGGGCGTAAAGGGAGTTTTTTCAATTAAAGGACAATCAAAATGGGATTTATTATTTAATTCAGAGTCGCCACTTGGGAGATTTATGGTGTCCCAAGTCACCAGTTGAATCCCGAATCGAGGAAAAGATTAACTCTGTTTAACAGTCTGCATACCAGAAATCCGGATAAGGAATTCTGTTAACCCGGGAGATGGTGTTAGGCATTCCCGAGTTTCGTGGTTCTAGCACGGTCGCTCAACTGTCATATTCGGCTTAATTATATGATTTTTATACAATTATGAACCTATGTGCAAATTTTAACTTTTAACCGCTTTTATTATTATCATTATTATTTTAACAGAGAATTGCAACGTTGTGAAAACGTATCTCGAACCACGTCACATCAATGTACCCGTGGTTATCGACACATTTCGACTCCGTTGAGATTTGGATTTGGGTCACATAAATGTGCACCCGAGTTTAAGAAAGTAAATTATTAAAGGCGCGCCTAAAGCGACTAGCGTATCATCATTTTGGGGAAGGTCGTGAACTTTTGCTAAACGGCACATCCCGAAGTCTAAGGAATTTTACAAACACTTATAGAGGGCCCCGCAGCATATGTATTTCGTTTGTCGAGGCTCGTCTCCTTCATTATTTAAGAAAAAAAGAATTGCAACGTCATGGAAATGCATCTCGAACCACGTCACAATCAATGTACCCGTGATTATCGACCTATTTCGACTTCGTTGAGATTTAGATTTGGGTCACATAAATGTGCACCCGGGTTTAAGAAGGTAATATTATTTAAAGTACGCGCCTAAAGAGACTAACGCGTTGTTATTTTGGGAAGAAGGCCATGAAATTCGCTAAGCGGCCGATCCCAAGTTCTAAGTAATTAATATATGCAATCGTGAGGGCCCCGCAATCCGTGCTTTTTATTAGGCGAGGCTCATCTCGTTTATTTTAAAAGGACCATCCTAAAGTGACTACATTTTTCTATTTTTTTTTTGTCTCTAAAGATAAAGAAAAGAAATCCTAATTAATAACGATTATATTTGAGGTCAATGGATTCACGCTACTTGAACTGTCAACCAGCTTGGGCCTGAAGCACAGCCCGTTTAAATGGACCAAAATTCAGGCCCACACGAGAGCAAGCCAGTCATAGGCCTGAGCCCAGGTTTACGCGGGTGTTTAATTAAAACCAAACTTGGGCCGCCTGAAATGCATCGGAGCCCAGTCCATCAGAGATAGGCTGTTAAGCCTTGATCGCCCATTCAAAATGAATTTCAACTATTCATGGACAACTTCAAGTTACTCGTACTTTACCATTTACAACAAAGGAAAAACGTGACTCACCTATTCAGATTGATGAAACAACTAACCTTTCTGATTTCAACTTAAAGCTCATATTATTTCTACTTATCTTTTGATGAGCTATTGGATACTATTAAGGTGAAAGAAAACATATATTGAGAATGTTAAATCAATGCTCAAATGATTCAGAGTTTCATGCGAGTTTACTGTCAGTACACATGAGAATTCAAGGACTCGAAGTGATTTCCTATTTCAACTGCCTTCCGACTTTAATAATCAAATTATCAGGAACAAAATTAAACTAGCCAAAACTGAAGGATAATTTCAGCTCACATTACTACAGTTCGAGAACCCTATTCTAAACATACAAACTAAGTTAGCTACAGCTAATTTCATTCCATACTCATCAATCTAACCAATTAACAAACACGAGATCCTTAAGCTGACTGACAGTCAGTTGCAACATATAATTCAGATTAACCTAGGGCAATCCCACTTAACGGTCCACATTATTACAACCCAGTCTATTGCTCAAATCAATACCATCTTAATCAACTAGCAATAAGTAATAATTTAAACAACTTAAACTATATCAGATAACATCCAAAGTGCAGAGATCTGCTAGCAATTTTCATTTCAACTTCAACTTGGAGTTACATGGAAGCAAATCAAGGAAGTGTACCTGGAATTGGAACAGAAATAAAGTAGAAGAAATATCAGCAGCAGCAGTAATACGAGCAGCAATACAACAGCAGTTCACAACAGCAATTTGAAGTTCCAAACAGCCACAAACAGACTCAACCGAGCCAGAGTCAAGCCAAGATTCAAGCTTTCCAGTCTTTAAGCTTTAGAAACTGATTTTCAAGACCCTCTCTAACTAATTAAAGACTCTCAAAAGTGATCTCTGAAACTTGAAGCAGAGGGTTCTAAAATTGTTTATGATTCTCAGGGAACTGGACTACTGGCTGAGAATCTTGAAAAATTAATTAAGGCAACAATAAAAACTCCCTCCTTCTCCTCAGATTTTTTCCTTCTTCTAAGGTTTCTCCCCAGATTTTTCAGAAAAATCCTCCAAAATCTGTCTTAAATGACTCTATTTATAACCAAACACTGACCCTGCTCTACCTTATCAGATTTTCTGCCCATGATATTCCCTTACAGCCCATTATCAAGTGTCTTGTGCCCAAAGGTATGGGCAGCTTATAATATTCAATTAATCCCCCATGTTTTTATGTTTTGTTCCCCACTAATACTAATCAATTCATTAGTTTAATGGTACTTTAATACTTAGTGGACAGAACGCTTAAACTACCCATTTCTTCCTGTTTTCAATTCCCAAATTACCCCCAAGGCCCTGAAATTACTGTCCTAGCCCAATCCCTTGTACCTTATCAGCTATAACCAACTTACTTCTTACAACTGAATGACTAAGGTTAAATTTCAATTGAAACAAATGAACTGAAATTAAATCAAAACCAAACTAACACAACACAGAACTCAACAGAATCATTAAAGCTGAAACTGAAAACTGAATCAAAATCACATTAACATCACACAGAACCCAACAGCATCATTGAAGCTGAAACTTGATATGGGGATTAATCTAACACAATTCTAAATTAAACCTATCAAAAATGTCGGATCACTGTCAGTATAATGACACTGAACCCTGAAGCTAAGTGTCCACAGATCAGCACACACAACATGTGACATTAAACCATTTGACGAACTTATTGGTCTACAAACAAGAATGAATTAATCAACGAAAACTAATTAACCAATTGCCTACAACAATTGACAGCAATCAATCAGAAATAGATAATCATGCAATTCAAGCGGCATTGACAAGAACAGGGATTTACAATAAGACTTAACTAATCGACGAAACTTATTCGAATCGATTAAATAGCCTATAATTATACACAACAATGAGCAGAAACAAATTCGACCAAATAGAAAGGTCTGACGGAGAAGAACTAAACAATCGAAAAAAATAAATAAAAAAATTAATATAACAATACTAAACAAATAAACAGACGCTTAAAACATCAAAATAGAATAAAAGGTAAGAAGGAAAAACACCTTAAATGGAACAGAGAACAGACGGACTTGAATCGACTCGGACTTGAACTTTTTGAGGTCAAACGGACCTTAATCGAGTGTTCTCAACTGAGAACACTTCGACTAAGGTCAGTTAAACACCCAAATTCCCTTAAACTTCGGACAGAAACCAGTTTTGGTTTTCTAGGGTTCTTACGTTTCGATTTGGGGCTCGAGTGTTTCTAGCCAGATTTGACTCAAACCAAAGGTGGTTCGGGCACGAGGGAGGTCATGGGGTGCCAGGGTATGAATTTGGGCTTGGTTAGGGTAGGTTCGAGTTCTGCTCGAATCTTCTATTGAAGATTCGAGAAGCTGGAGGTTGATTCGAGGCAAACGGTTAACATATCCATAACGAGGGTAGTCAGGGGGTGCCTTGGTGTGAGTTTGGGACTGGTTGGGGTGGGTTTCAAATTTGCTCGAATCTTCGATTGAAGATTCGAGAAGCTACAGTCTGATTCGAGCAAAACGGTTAAGGGATTCGTGGAGAGGGTGGTTAGGTGCTCTAGGGGTGTTAGTTTCATGGTCATCGGCATTGTTGCCGCCGGCTTTCATGCGAAGGGGTTTCAGGGCGGCTAGGGTTTGGAGGGTTGTTTGGTTTGTCTCTGAAGGAGGCGATGAACAGGGGTGTGGCTTAGGGGCGGGGTTCGCTTGGATCCCTTATATACATACTTGGGGATTGGGTCCAAGCCGTTCGATCAAGAGAGATCAATGGCTTGGATCAATTCCCTTATAGGGAACGATGTCGTTTGGTTTCGTTGGGGGACTGGGTCGATCCGGGGATAAATGGGTCGGGTTGTGGGGATTGTGCTGAGGCGTTGGATCAAAACGATTCAACGGTTGGGATTTGTTGATCCTGAAACGCTGTCGTTTCGATTGAGCTGATGGTAGACTGGGTTAGGACGGGTATTGGGGTGTTTGAATTGGGTTGTAAGGATTTGGGCTTGGCCAAATTGGCCCAACTGAATTTTCCTCTTCTTATTCTCTTTTTTTCAATTTTTCTTTTCAACAATAAAACTAAAAATTCTAATTAAATTATAAAATTGACAATTAACTAAAAATATTGATTCTTAATAATAACTATCACATGAAATTAAACATTAATAAAGATAAAAATCACACAATTCGGACAATAAATGCAAAAAATGCAAAGTACATATTTTTTGTGATTTTCCCATTTTGTAAAACAAACTTGTTTCTTTAATTAATTCCTAAATTGTAAAATTAAATCCTAAATGCACATGCAACACATATTTTTTGTATTTTTTCTTAATTAAAGTAGAAATAAACATGCACCAACAAAAATACAAATAAATCACAAACAACACAAAACCATTTTATTTTGAATTTTTGGGAGTAGTTCCCATAGAGCAAAATCACGTGCTCACAGACTCCATTTCGATCTTTAGAGCAGCATCTTCGAGAACCTCTCCGAAACAGCAATATATGAAGAAAAGGCTCTAGCCTATCAAAGAGCAAAAGCTTTTAACAAGCGAAGAAAATTGTGGCATGGTGAAAAACTTGGCGAGTATGGGTCACGCCAGCACTACTATTGTGAAGCCACTTCTTGAGACATTGTACCGGTATGGAAAATAAAAGGAATGAAGTGTCACACCAGGTTGAAGTTAAGAGAGATGAGCGGCGGTATAAAGACCACATATCTTCTGATACGGAAAAAATTTGGTGCCCTTCTCTTATTGATTCGGGCCAACAACAACAACAACTCGGTATAATCTCACTTAGTGGGGAAAAGCTTTGAAAAAAAGTCATGTCATAACTGACAAAGTTGTGCCGTATAACCTTGTGGTCACACGTTCGAACCACAAAAATAGGAGGTTAGAAAAGGATATAGAGAAGGGAAAGGGCTAAAGGTTGAAGAGAGAATGAGTGAAGTTTTGGTTCAAGTAATCCCTTATTTATAGGGAAATGAGGACGAAAATGACGGCGCATTCAATGTTTCTAGGGAAACGAACTGGCGGTGCATTCAATGTTTCTGGGGGAATGAACCGACGGGACATTTCAATCACTTTGAACGCTTACGTCACGAGCATGGCGTTATCACGAGAGGCTCGAGAAAATCGAGGTCAAAGTCGTTTCATATCATTCTATTCTAAGAAATGCGGGGACTATCTGTATACGGTCAAAATCGAAGAGTATGATTTTGAAGGTAAACCGGGCTATAGGCCCGAGTCCGAGAGACTCGAGGTGGGTGTCGAACAGCTATCTCGGGGAAGCTGATCGAGTGTATGGCATAGACCGCATCGAGGGCAGCATTATCTCGAGGTCAATCAAGAAAGAGCGGGAATTTTTTAAGGACATATAAACCTAGGCAATTAATTGTAGGATAAGGGTCGTACAAGATGGGACAGATCTGTACTAGGTCATTATACATATGTACCAATAGAATTCTTTACTTTTAGGAGTAAGGTACTATATTGGGTTTTCTCCTCCTATATAAAGGGGACCTCAATCATTTTGTAAAGGCATCAGATCATTCAAGACAATAGAACATTTCTGCTTCTCTCACGCTCAATACTGTCTTTCAGCTTTATTATTTTTCATTCATTATTCTTCATTTATTGTTCTTCATTTATTGCTATTATCGGACTCGAGGTCCCTGATTCCATTGAGTTCGAGACCCCGGTCCTTCATCAACATTGGCTTGCATATCTTATTTTCTTTACTTACACTTAGCATATATTGTCTAACAACTAGTATTGAAATAAATCGCATATTTTTAGAACCACAATATCAAATATAATTGTTAAAACCATTTTCAAGGTAAACAACCTTTTAATCCATGTAAGATATATCACTTCTTCTTTTTTCAAATAATACATAATTGTGGCTTTTCCTCTCGCTTTTTAAGACTTTACCATTTTATGCTTAGAAAATTAACTATTCAGTATATGTTTACAAAATTAAATGGCTATGAAAGATTATTTCAATAATATCATTGACTAATTCAACTATATACTACTAGGACTTCTTATGGATGGTGAAAAGTTAGTCTCACTTTGAGATAATATTTAAATCATATACATTAAAAGTATGAAAAAAATAGTGTACTAATTAGTATGTTATACTTAACAAATTACTTACCATTTGTTCTAGGTTATTCACAAATATACTTATTATGTGGAGTTAAATACAATTGTTTTTTAATTGATTTGATTGTATAAATATTTTTACAACATTGACGCATAAAACTTGAATTAATGGTCAGATACTCAAAATTTTTTGCACAACTGACCTTCTATGAGTGCAAATCGACGAATTATACACCTAGGAACCAAGAAAATTCAAATGAATAATAGAGCCAGAAGTACAACATTCATTTTGTTGGAAAATTATAGCATGTTTGGCCAATTTGGAAAAAAACTGTTTATTTTGATATGTGCTTTTTGAAAAAGTACTTTTGGAGAAAAGGAATTTGTGTTTGGTTAATTAATTTAAAAAGCATTTTTGAGTAACAATTTGTGTTTGACCTAATTTTTAAAAAATACTTTAAAGTATCAAATTACGAATAAGGACATGAAGAGGATATACTTAATATTTATTATTATATAAGTAGATAAATAATAACAAAATATTTATTATTAAAGACAATATTTAGTTTTTTATTTTATTTAAGTAAAAATAAAAATAGAATTGAAAATTACTTTATTCTTTTAATGTGATTTAAATATATCAAAAGATCGTCTCAACCCAAAAATCATTATATATTACTTAATAGTTTAAACTAAGTAAGCTTATTTACCTATAATAATATTTTGCTTAGGATATTTTTGGTAGGAAGAAAATTTAAAATTGCTATTGCTTTTACTTCTACTGTTGGAGAGAAGCTATTTTTTTATACTTCTCAAAAACTGCTTCTGCTTCTCCCTAGAAATACTTCCCCCCCTAAAAAGATTGGCAAACACCTCAAGTTAAGAAAAAAAAAGTGTTTTTTGAGGAAAAATACTTTTGGCCTTCAAATAAGCTTGGCCAAACAGACTATATCTAAAATCAGCTTATTTTGAAAAGTGTTTTTCAAAAAAGTAATTTTGGTGAGAAGCAGTTTGTGTTTGGCTAATTAATTTAAAAAAAAAAAATTTATTCGCAATTAGTGTTTGTCCAGACTTTTAAAAAGTACTTTTGAAAAACAAGTTAATTTTTTCTATTTCTCAAAAATTATTTCTACTTATATTCAAAAACACTTTTTTTCCTTAAAAGTTTGGCCAAACATTTTGGAAAAAAAAAACATAAAATTGACTAAAAAGAAGCTTGGCCAACCATACTTTTAGTCTTGATTCGAATCTTATATGTAGTGAATTTTGGAGGACATAAAAATATCGAACAAAACGTGTAAAAGGAAAAAAATTTAGTCCTTAATTTGGAGAAAGAAATTGATGAGAATTAACACATTGCTTGAAATATACGTTTGGAACATTCCATTCCATGCATAAAAGGAGAGAGAAAGTGGGGCCCGCGCAAGAGGTGCCTTTTTCTGGATAGGGATGAAGCCCTTTCCATCAGCCCATACGCTATCTTATCAGAAGCTTCTGCGAAATTTGTGGATAAAAGTTGGTCCCACTACACCAGCATTTACGGATAATATTTGAACCTCAAGAAATAGGATTAGTCAGTCCCATGTCTGTTGGTAAGCAGCAGCAAACATGTACTATATAACATCAAATATTTTCTGATAAAACAGGAGAGTATTCCATTAACGCGAATGGTCTCTATCAGATTGATAAGTAGAGAGAATAAGCTGAAAATTTGAAATGGGAATAATCCAAATCGTGCCAAAGCTTAAATTAATTGGCAATCTCTGAGTGCAATATTAAATTTTAATATTACTAATAATGTGGTCAAACGATATTTGCAAATATTGAAATGTTATCCATGGTTAAACGGGACGTATAATTATTATGATACGCACGTACACGAATGGCTTCGAATTTCTCTCCTTTTTCTGGTCCAACGAATTCTCTCTCCAATTTTACCTGTCATGCATGTCAATACTGACGTGTGCTAATGTAATTGGAAAAGCATGCACGCGGAGCCCTTCATATTGACGTGGGACTTGATTATTGGATAGACATGCAAACGGTGGGTCCCAGCGGGGATAAGTCGTCTTTTGGTTTTGGGAGCAAATCAAATCCGTACGACAGTGAGAGAGTGGGTGGACGAGGAAAATGGTAAGAGTGAATAATCCATATCCCCTTTGTCGGTTTGATATTTATCCACATTGGCTGCCGTTATAAAACTTTTCCCTCCTATTTGCTCTATTTTTACCACCTTGCCATTTTACTAAGCACCCGTTTGTCCCCAAAAAAATTGATTTTTTTTTTCAAAAATATGTTTGTCTATAAAATTTTATAAGTTTTTAACAAAATTTCAAAAATTAGTTTTTCGAAAACCAAAAGGTGATTTTGACTACTTTTTAAAAATTTTAAATTTTATTTCCTCACTCACAAAAGTGTAATATTTTTTCAAGTGAATACATGTTCATTATTTCATGGGCTAAAATGTCGTCTAACTTAAAAAACTTTTCGAGACAATAACAAATAGGCAAGTTTTTAATTTCTTAAATATACTTGAAATAAAGCCCTTTTGGATTTTCAGGCTTTACACAGAATACTGCTCCAAGATTAAATATTACATCAAATTTTAGCACAATGAGCCAAATACTCAATACGAATCATATATATATATATATATATATATATATATATATATATATATATATATATATATATATATATCTAGTATTAGGATTCATACACAATAAGTATATTTGTATATGTTATAAAAAGGTCATTTATATTATTTTTCAAGTTACTAACTCCAAATACTATTTTTTTTTTAAATTATGATTTTTATATCCAAACACCTACTAAGTGCCGCCCCAAAATTTCTGTTTCATCCCTTCCCATGAATATTTCTTATGTTTTTTATCTGGTGGTCGGTATCACTTTGGAATCCCGCTAGTTTAATTTCGTCCCACGTATTACATTAGTATTTTTTATTCGTAGGTCAAACTTGAGGACCTTTTGTTAAGAGTGGAGTAATCTTATCTACCCCAACATATTCCTTGATGATCATTTCAATGTATGATTTTTCTTTTTTATATATATATTTTGATTTGATTGTGAGATCGAAAAAAAGAGAGTAAGAATTGAACTCATACCTACTATGTGAAGGACATTATTGTATTGATCTAAATTTGGGCGGTTTGATAACTGCAAATAAACAAGGTCGAGGATGGGGTCGACCACAACACACTGGCGAGGAGCCGTCTTCGAAAGGGTTATGGCCAAGGTCGAGTAAATGGAGTAAAGAAGTAACGGTAAGATAGGCTTAGAAATAGACACAAGGAATATTCCTTTGGATATTCCTTATGTTGTACTTTTTAGGGTTTCTTGGAGATATCCCTTATAAATAGAAAGAGATAGAAACCAAAAGAGAGGATCTTCACTTTTTGATAAGAATACATTGTAAAAGGTTGGCTATAAAAAATATACAAAAGTTGTCTTGTTCGCTGACGACATTGCTCAACATATGTTATTCAATCTATGTTTGTAAGATCCAATATTCCTTATCCATCTTATCTTCACTTCCCATCCTTCTACGTTGCTGTCAGGTGGAAGAATCATCCAAGTCATACAATATTTGGGTGATAAATTCCCTCTTATTACATTTATTGTCATTGTCTACATCTATTGCATGTTCTTATTATCACATTCATTGACAATCATTAAGCTCACATCTGATATTCATTATTTTCAAACATTGTCCATACTGTCGGTGTCCTCAGGTATCAGATCTAGAATATATTATGTTTAACTAGGATTCACTCTCTATTTCATTATTAATTAGTTTAACAAAAAGCTTAACACTTTTTGGTCAAACAATTTGGCGTCATTTATGGGGAGGTTTTAGTTAAAATTTTAGTTTCTTCTAGATCATAAAGAAGGACAACCATCTTTTCCTCGCTTGCACGAACTAACAATGGCAGGAAAAGGAGATGAAAGAGATAAAGCAATAGTGGGTGTCACTACCAATATTTTAAACACCATCAACGAGGATGACAGAGTAGACGAGGAGAATGTGACGCTGAGTGCTACACCCAGGCGGCGTGATTCAACTCCCCCTCATGAAAGTGTAACTGCTTCACGCGAAAGGGAAGCTTCCACGTCCACAGCTGAAGAAACTCCGTCAATAGTGAAAAAATTACTGGAGGAGTGGCTGACAAGTACTCTAAATAACATACTCGACAAACCCATTCAAAGGGCGAATAGAAACGTCGCGCCAACAAATACCACAGCGACCACCGATGAACAACCCGCTCCCTCAACAAGTAACACTCAGACCTCTGTTGATGCAGGTAATGATGCACTTGTAGCCATTCTAAAAAAATGGAAGAAATGGAAAACGAGAATAAAGCACTCCGCGACCAGATGAGGGAACATCAAGAAAGGGTTGATAAGATACCGGGCGCGCCAAAACTGCTACCAAAACGGGATATCGGTTGATTGGTCGAACAACCGTATAGCGAGGAAGCAACCCCGCTTGCCATATCCAAGACTTTCAAAATGCCACCATATTTGAAGATATACGATGACACCACAGACCCCGAAGATCACATCATTTATTATGTCACAACGGTAAAAGGCAACGATCTTTCAAAGGAGCATGTACCATCAGTGTTACTGAAGAAGTTAGGCGATACCTTAACGGGGGGAGCCTTAACCTGGTACTCACAATTACCAGCACGTTCAATAACAACATCCGAAGAAATGGCCGACAAGTTCGTCACCGCCCACAACGGGGCTAAGAAGGCGGAGGCCAGGGTGAATGATGTGAGCACCTAATTTTTGACCATATTTGATTTTTTCACTCATTTTTTAATATTTAAATAGATTTTAAGTTTAAACATAATATTTCAATTTTATTTCATCTTTTTATTGGTTTTTTATTTGATAAAATTAAAACTACAAAAAGACTTACGCTTTTAGATATTAGATATATTTCATTTGCAAAAGAAAAGAAAATTTACAAAAAAATATGTTTTTTCCTCTAATTTGGTAACACTAATAAAGTTATAGCTTTTCTTAGTAGGGTATGATATATATATATATATATATATATATAAAGAACCAATTAAAATGGCCATTTGCCAAAGATTCCTCATTATCTCCCCATAACAAACTCACATGCACCTTCCCAACACCTCACTCATTATCATCCTTTCTCCCCAAGATACCAAATTAGTTTTTCGAAAACCAAAAGGTGATTTTGACTACTTTTTAAAAAATTTAAATTTTATTTCCTCACTCACAAAAGTGTAATATTTTTTCAAGTGAATACATGTTCATTATTTCATGGGCTAAAATGTCGTCTAACTTAAAAAACTTTTCGAGACAATAACAAATAGGCAAGTTTTTAATTTCTTAAATATACTTGAAATAAAGCCCTTTTGGATTTTCAGGCTTTACACAGAATACTGCTCCAAGATTAAATATTACAACAAATTTTAGCACAATGAGCCAAATACTCAATACGAATCATAACTATATATATATATATATATATATATATATATATATATATATATATATATAGTAAAAGGAGTCATACACAATAAGTATATTTGTACATGTTATAAAAAGGTCATTTATATTATTTTTCAAGTTACTAACTCCAAATACTATTTTTTTTAAAATTATGATTTTTATATCCAAACGCCTACTAAGTGCCGCCCCAAAATTTATGTTTCATCCCTTCCCATGAATATTTCTTTTGTTTTTTATCTGGTGGTCGGTATCACTTTGGAATCCCACTAATTTAATTTCGTCCCACGTATTACATTAGTATTTTTTTATTCGTAGGTCAAACTTGTGGACCATTTGTTAAGGGTGGAGTAATCTTATATATCCCAACATATTTCTTGATGATCATTTCAATGAATGATTTTTCTTTTTTATATATATATTTTGATTTCATTGTGAGATCGAAAAAGAGAGAGTAAGAATTGAACTCATACCTACTATGTGAAGGACATTATTGTATTGGTCTAAATTTGGGCGGTTTGATAACTGCAGATAAACAGGGTCGAGGACGGGGTCGACCACGACACACTGGCGAGGAGCTGTCTTCGGAACGGTTATGGCCAAGGTCGAGTAAATGGAGTAAAGAAGTAACGGTAAGATAGGCTTAGAAATAGATACAAGGAATATTCCTTTGGATATTCCTTATGTTGTACTTTTTAGGGTTTCTTGGGGATATCCCTTATAAATAGAAAGAGATAGAGACCAAAAGAGGGGATCTTCACTTTTTGATAAGAATACATTGTAAAAGGTTGGCTATAAAAAATATACAAAAGTTGTCTTATTCGCTGACGACATTGCTCAACATATGTTATTCAATCTACGTTTGTAAGATCCAATATTCCTTATCCATCTTATCTTCACTTCCCATCCTTCTACGTTGTTGTCAGGTGGAAGAATCATCCAAGTCATACAATATTTGGGTGATAAATTCCCTCTTATTACATTTATTGTCATTGTCTACATCTATTGCATGTTCTTATTATCACATTCATTGACAATCATTGAGCTCACATCCGATATTCATTATTTTCAAACATTGTCCATACTGCCGCTGTCCTTAGGTATCAGATCTAGAATATATTATGTTTAACTAGGATTCACTCTCTATTTTATTATTAATTAGTTTAACAAAAAGCTTAACACTTTTTGGTCAAACAATTTGGCGTCATTTATGGGGAGGTTTTAGTTAAAATTTTAGTTTCTTCTAGATCATAAAGGACAACCATCTTTTCCTCGCTTGCACGAACTAACAATGGCAGGAAAAGGAGATGAAAGACATAAAGCAATAGTGGGTGTCACTACTAATATTTTAAACACCATCAACGAGGATGACAGAGTAGACGAGGAGAATGTGACGCTGAGTGCTACGCCCAGGCGGCGTGATTCACCTCCCCCTCATGAAAGTGTAACTGCTTCACGCGAAAGGGAAGCTTCCACGTCCACAGCTGAAGAAACTCCGTCAATAGTGAAAAAATTACTGGAGGAGTGGCTGACAAGTACTCTAAATAACATACTCGACAAACCCATTCAAAGGGCGAATAGAAACGTCGCGCCAGCAAATACCACAGCGACCACCGATGAACAACCCGCTCCCTCAACAAGTAACACTCAGACCTCTGTTGATGCAGGTAATGATGCACTTGTAGCCATTCTAAAAAAAATGGAAGAAATGGAAAACGAGAATAAAGCACTCCGCGACCAGATGAGGGAACATCAAGAAAGGGTTGATAAGATACCGGGCGCGCCAAAACTGCTACCAAAACGGGATGTCGGTTGATTGGTCGAACAACCGTATAGCGAGGAAGCAACCCCGCTTGCCATATCCAAGACTTTCAAAATGCCACCATATTTGAAGATATACGATGACACCACAGACCCCGAAGATCACATCATTCATTATGTCACAATGGTAAAAGGCAACGACCTTTCAAAGGAGCATGTACCATCAGTGTTACTGAAGAAGTTAGGCGATACCTTAACGGGGGGAGCCTTAACCTGGTACTCACAGTTACCAGCACGTTCAATAACAACATCCGAAGAAATGGCCGACAAGTTCGTCACCGCCCACAACGGGGCTAAGAAGGCGGAGGCCAGGGTGAATGATGTGAGCACCTAATTTTTGACCATATTTGATTTTTTCACTCATTTTTTAATATTTAAATAGATTTTAAGTTTAAACATAATATTTCAATTTTATTTCATCTTTTTATTGGTTTTTTATTTGATAAAATTAAAACTACAAAAAGACTTATGCTTTTAGATATTAGATATATTTCATTTGCAAAAGAAAAGAAAATTTACAAAAAAATATGTTTTTTCCTCTAATTTGGTAACACTAATAAAGTTATAGCTTTTCTTAGTAGGGTATGATATATATATATATATATATATATATATATATATATATATATATATATATATATATATAAAGAACCAATTAAAATGGCCATTTGCCAAAGATTCCTCCTTATCTCCCCATAACAAACTCACATGCACCTTCCCAACACCTCACTCATTATCATCCTTTCTCCCCAAGATACCACATAATGCTTTTAATATATAACACCTAGAAGAATGCTCAAACAAAAGAAAGGGGATTTGCCAAAAAAAAATGGAAAAAGCAGATTTGCACAAAAAAAGCGGGGAAAGCAGATTTGCACAAAAACAAACCGAGAGAAACGAGATCTGAGAAAGAGCAAAAAGAACGAGATCAAAAGGTCTTAAAAAAGAGAGTGATGAGCAGAAGGGAGGAAACAGAGAACACACAAAAATGGGGAAGGCAAAATAGTGAAATCTCCCACAAATTCCAGCCTGAAACTAGCTTAAAATTGTCCCTATATTCACTCCAAACCACCATGAAAACTAAGCCATAAACGCACTAAAAATCAATCCATCGACCACTGTCGAAGCCAGAAGTTTCGGACATGAAATGCTGCTCCGACTAGCCAAAAAATGCAGCTGAAACAACTGCAAAAATAGTCATGAGGCAGCCCCTATTTTAGTCACGAAAAACGCAACCATTCCATCACCCAAACACCTCCATTTTCTGCTTTAAAAATTACCACTATTATATTAGTTTTCGACCATGGAAGCACCTCTAAACTCCAGCAATTTTTAGCACCAAACACCACCAAACTCCAGCTCAAAAACAGATAAATAATCAACTAAAATTTACAACCTTAAACGCCATTTTTCTAGAAATTTCAGTCGAGCTTTAAGTTTGCCGGTGAGGTTCCTTTCGTTATCGACGGCGTTGGTTTCGCATTCATCCACTTCATAGATGATTTGTTGTACGAGTTCCATTATCAATATATTGGAAAGTTTGAGGTTCATTCTTTGCCTTATCTCCTCTCTTTTGATGAGTTCAAGTATCTATAATACATGTCTTAATCGTACGCTAATGGTTTCTGTTAGAATGGGTTCAATTTCTATTTGATTAATATATATTTATACCTTGCTTACATGAACAAGTAAAGTTATTGCATCACATAGATTAAAAGAAAGAGGCGTAAAAGGATCTTAAATGGCTCGTTTGCTTTATCGTCTATTTGCCTACTGCCTTGGATGACTGTTTCATGATTCATCGTGTTAAACTTTTAAAGATATCTTCGTGTAAGTTGGTAAAAGAATTACTGAGCCACTAATCCATGGTTAAATTGGACAAGTTTCGTTTTGCCGTTTGAATGACATGTGAATTTACGTTAATTGGGCATGGGAAATTAGTTTGAAATGGCCCACCATTTGAATTAATTAGGCCCCGAATGAGTGAAATCCCGCTGCCCCTTTCCTATCTTTTTTTTCTCTTCATAAATATGCATGATGCCTTTGCTTTGTAGCCAATCGAGCCACCAATAATAATCTCAAAGTAGTCTTAGAAAGAATAAATCATGAACATCGTAGCTTGCTTTAGGCGCGATTAATATAAATTATCGTGATTATGTACATGTTCGCGTGACATAGTTATGATTCCCGAAATTAAAACCAAGGTATGCGTTCGCGCAACTTCGGTCAAATTTTCTTATAATAATAAAGTGTCATTAATTGTGTACACGTACGCGTAACATGATTTTTGACACACCAAACAAAACGAGTATAGGTACGCGTAACTCATCTTAAGTTAATTCTTTAAATACGGATTATCAAGTGATTAGTAGCAGTAAAAGATAAAATAAACGTAGGTCCTAAAATGAGTAATTAGACAAAATAAGCCGAGTATCAATTGCTAAGCGACCGTGCTAAACCACGGAACTTGTGAATGTCTAACACCTTCTCCCGGGTTAACAGAATTTCTTACCCGAATTTCTGTGTTTCGCGAACTGTAAAATAGAGTCAAACTTCCTCGATTCGGGATTTTAAACCGGTGACTTGGGACACCATAAATTATCCCAAGTGGCAACTCTGAATTTAAATAAATAATCCTGTTTCGATTATTGTCACTTAAATTGGAAAAACTCCCTTATGCTCCCCTCGGGTAAAAAGGAGGTGTGACAGCTCTGACGACTCTGCTGAGGAAAAGAACCTAGAACTTCTAGTTCAGGGTTCAGAATTCGAGCTTGTTAATATGATCTATGCTTGGCTTCATTGTTTGTTGATATTACTGAATTTATGGACCTAATATGCTAATTGTCGTTTATTTGCCGCTTTGATATTATTTGAACTGTATTAAACTGTCTTCTTACGCCTCCCTTCTGAGTCTTCTAAAAATATGGTGCACATGTTCGCGTGGGCCGCTTTTCTGTTAGAGTTCGTACCAAATAGAACGAGGATGAATCAGCCACTAGGTCGGGTAGACTTTTGTGCTCCCGGTACGTTGCCCCCACCTCGACTTGAGATGTCTGCTTGGGTAAGCCATGTCTAGAATACAACCCCAAGTTTAAACCTAGAATAACATAACCCCATGTCGTATCCCTAGTAGGAACATTTGTTTGCATCACGTGCATTTGACTTTGGGGACTCAACACAGGGGTTGGGTCCGTCTAGGATAGGTGTACCCGAAATAAAAGACCATAATGATGCATCTTACGTATTATTTGTACATTTATTTGCTTTGGCTTGTATGTTGACCGGCTAAGGAAAGAAAAACAACAGAAAACCCAAAAGTGAGGATAGAAGATTCACCCGGTTCCGAAAACCCCGGTATTTGAAAATGCCTCGAAACTATGCTAAAATTTTTGAAAAAAAAGAGAAATAAAATGTATTTTAAAATTAAAGGGAATCAATATCATTTTTTTCAATTATGCCAAAACTAGGCGAACTACGCGGGTCTGATTCTCACCGGATGTGAGATACGTAGGCAAACCTCATCGGTTCCGGCCCACCATTTTTAAAAAATCCAAAATATTTTCCATTACTTGCTTCTTTAGAAAGTCTTTCTTTTAGACCTCAATTTTTAAAAATACAAAAATATTTTCTTTTAATTCTTCTCAAAATCCAAAAATATTTTCATTCTTCTTTCAAAATTTGAAAAGTAAATTCAAGACTTAAAAATATTTCCTTTTCCTTTAGAAGCATTTCTTTCATAAATTCAAAATAAATTCCAATAAAAATCCAAAAATATTTTCTTTCTTTATTAGAAGTTTTTCTTTCGAAATTCCAAAAAGAAAAAGAAAAAAATATTTTGTTTCTTCTTTTAAGTCTTTCTTTCAAAAAAAAGTCCAAAATCCAAAAAAAAAAAGAGTTAGTTTATTTACTTTATTCCTAATCTTCCCGAACTATGCAAAGATCTGATTCATGCAGCGTAATAATACGTAGGCAATTCACACCAGGTTCGATCGAATGGTTTAAAAAAAAGAAACAAAAAAAGAAGAGAGAAAAAAAAAGAAAAAAAAAGGGACTGTCACGCCTCCTTTTTCACCTACACCCCGCAACGGGGCGTAGAAGGGAGTTTTTCCAATTGAAGGACAATCGAAACGAGATTTATTTATTTATTTCAGAGTCGCCACTTGGAAGATTTATGGTGTCCCAAGTCACCGGTTGAATCCCGAATCGAGGAAAAGAATGACTCTGTTTAACAGTCTGCGCACCAGAAATCCGGATAAGGAATTCTGTTAACCCGGGAGAAGGTGTTAGGCATTTCCGAGTTCCGTGGTTCTAGCACGGTCGCTCAACTGTCATATTCGGCTTGATTATCCGATTTTATACAATTATGAACCTACGTGCCAATTTGAACTGTTTACCGCTTTGTTATTATTTATTCAAAGAATTGCAACGACGTGAGAATGCATCTCGAATTGCGCCACATAAATGTACCCGCAATTTTTGATACGTTTCAACTTCGTTGAGATTTGGATTTGGGTCACATAAATGTGCACCCGAGTTTAGGAAAATAACATTATTAAATACGCGCCTAAAGACTAACGCTTTGTTATTTCGAGAAAAAAACCGTAAAGTTTGCTATGCGGCCTGTCTCGAAATCTAAGCATTCGAAATAATTATACATTGAGGGCCCCACAATTTGTGTATTCTTGTTTGTCGAGGCTCGTCTCATTCGTTATTTTTAAAGGAATTTGCAACGTCATGGACATGCATCTCGAACCACGTCACAATCAATGCACCCGTGATTAGCGACACATATTAACTCCGTTGAGATTTGGATTTGGGTCACATAAATGTGCACCCGAGTTTAAGAAGATAACATTATTAAATACGCGCCTAAAGCGACTAGCGTATCATTATTTTGGGTAGGGCCGTGAAATTTGCTAAACGGCCCATCCCGGAATCTAAGTAATTAATATATATACATTTGTGAGGGCCCTGCAATCTTTGCGTTTTACTCGGCGAGGCTCATCTCGTTCTTATTATTAAAAGGGCAATCCTAAAAGTGACTATGGTTTTCTATTAAATTTGTCTCTAAACATGAAAGAAGACAAAGTCCTAATTAGTTTACATGCTTGAAAAGTTCGGGCCTTTTAATAATTTTTGTATATTTGACTAGTTCCGAAATGTCGTTACAAAGTAAAAACATACAGGAATCCTGGCATGATTCGAGCCACAAGAAATCGCTAACTCACCAAATCACGCCTGCCTATCCTTACTTGTTACAACCTTAGACTTACAACTATGCTTCTTTTTCCTTAAAACGTTGCAGTACCCTTTTTTTAAGTAACAATTGATGGTAAGATTAATGCTAAGATCTAGTTGACCAAGAACTCAAACAATCATGCTATAATTCAAGATTAGTTAACAACCTACTAGATATTTCAGGGATCAAACCACAAGTGCTACTTTACAAATTATCGGAAGTTATATCCAACATCCATTACATGGTCAAGTTCTGATTGAATACGAGCTAAACTACGTTATTCCAATAACATGATCTAACGCATAGCAGTTTTCTGCAGCCCATTACAAACAACTAAAATGACGAGACTATTTTTTACAAATTATAGAATCAATAACACTTTAAGGAAGTTAATAAAACAGTAACAACAAGTTTCAAACAAACAGATTGTTTTTTTGGTTTTCATTTCAACTTCAACTTTTCACATGAATTCATGCCTCACATTTTCAGCTTACAACAGCCATGTTAAAGTCGTGTACCTGGTATTAGAAACAAGAACAGAGGAAGGTGAGGATTAACGGCAGTAGCAAACAACAAAACAGCAACAACAGTAGCTAAAATAGCCCAACAACAGATTAAAACCCAGCAGTAACTTCAGAAAACACCAAACAGCAGCACCAAATGCACCAAAAAATCCAAGAATGCAACCCAAATACCAACAGCAATATAAACCCCACAATATGACCAAAACTTGAGTTTGCAACAAGAGATAGACCAGCAGACTTTCAGAAAATTCCCACAGCTCTTAATGAAACAGTAACAGAGGTAAATACTGATTTCAACAGTAAAAGGGAAGCAGATTTTTCTTCTTTAAATCTCAAACCCACTGAACTTTAGTGTAAAATGTTTTAGCCTACTCCCTCTATTTCTCTAGAGTTTTAGGTTAAATCTCCAGCTTCAGCACTCTTGTTTTTCTCTGGCTTCTCCGGATCCAAAAAAAACAGCCCCCTTTTGTTCTAAATGAGCCTATTTATAGGCAAAGTAGGCAAGCACCAGGCTGCCTTGATACCTTCAGACCTTAACTCTGCTCATACCCCTTAACTTCCCATGCCTAAGTATCTTTTCTTGATGCCCTATATTTTTCCCCATGCTTGTCCTATTGTTCTAATCAAGAGTTATGGGTTTATTAGAGTATTCATTTTAAACTCTCATGCTCTTATGTCTTGTTCCCCATTGTCATTAGATTAATAGTATTTTAATTAACCAACTGACAGACCCTTAAGTTAATTCTGATAAAACCCTGTCAAATGCTAAAATTACCCTTAACCCCCTGAAGATTATTGTTATGCCCTAACTCTTAATAGTCAGTATATAAACCCCTCTAAATTCAACTAATCACTGATTACTAACTATCAGATTATACAGCTATGACCAATTCAATCCTATCCAAACACACAAAATGATTTCAGACAGAAGGGATGAGGGAATGAGGTTTATGTGGCCTTAAAATAAGCGAGCCAGTTTGGTTCAAAGAAGCAATTGGATACATTCAACAACTTCAACTCAATCACATAAGAACAGGAAAGAAGAAGAAATGACAAACACTGGAATGAGTCAAAGAGATAAACTATTGTCATGTTTCCCCCTTCTTTTAATCATACTAAACGACGATATTTAAGCATTCGATTACACGCTATAACAGATAACAATTAATCGATACACAATTAGACTCAACAGGGCACCTATATGAACCACTTGACGATATTAATCAGATTAAACACGTAGTCCATCACGATAGGTACAACTAACAGAAAAACAAAAGAATCGACCAGATAAAAAGTCTTATGAAGACGGACAGAATTAAAAGAGAAATGATAGAAAATCAAACAAATTAAACTAACATGTAAACAAACACAAATAGCACACAAAAAGAAGGAAAGAAAGGAGAAATTACCTCGGAAGCTTAAGAACAAAAATGACCCATGCTCGAACTGGACTCGACCTCTTTGAGGTCGAACGGACTTTAATTGAAGTGTCCTCAACTGAGAACACCTCGATTAAGGTCTATTATACCCCAACTCTTCCTTTAAACTAGACAGACCCTCATGGTTTTGAGTTCTAGGGTTCATACGGTCCGATTTGGAGCTCGAAGGTCTCTACCTAGATTACGAGTGAGGCCAGGGGAGTGACTGGTGTGAATTTGGGGTCGGTTGGTGTAGATCAGGTTTTTGCTCGAACTTTCAAATGAAGATTCGAGACGTTCGGGGAAGATTCGAGGTAAGCTGAGTGTGGATTTGTAGAGAGGGGATCATGGTGGTTCAGGGGTGTAATTTTGGCGGGCACCGGAGCCATCACCACCGGGTTTTCAGGCGAAGGAAAAGGTGGCGGCTAGGGTTTCAGGAAGGGTTCAAGTTTCTGAACTCAAAGACGAAGAGGGGGGTTTGGCTATGGGGGGCTGGGTAGGTGTTTTAGGCTTATATAGTGGGTGGGGGTTTTAATTCTGGCCGTTTGATCAAACGAGATCGACGACCTGGATCATTTGCTTGAGTGGAAACGGTGTCGTTTGGTTAAGTGGAGACTGGGTCGACCCGGGCTGGAATGGATCGGGTATCTGGGAGGCCTCGGAGCCGTTAGATCAATGGAGATGGATGGCTCGGATCTAAGACGCCTATACGGCGCCGTTTGGACTTCTGAGAGACCCGGTCATGTGGACTGGGTCAATGTATCGATTTGGGACTGATTTCTATTTGAATTTTTGGCCCAATCCGAGTTTTTTTTTTCATTTTTCAACTTTTCTTTTTCTTCTTTTAATTTTCTAATTTAAACACAATTCCTAATTAAATTGTAAAATCAAAAATAAAACTACACAAATATTAATTAACACTTACAACAATTAACACACAAATTAAAACCTTAAAATAAAATCACAAAATGACAACGAATAGAATAAAAAGGTATATATATTTTTTTGTGATTTTCCTTTTAGAGCCAAATGATGGTTTAATTAATTCCTAAATGCATAATTAAATCCTAAATATGCGTGCAACATGTATTTTTGTATTTTTTTCAATTAACTATAACAAGGTAAATATTTTACGGACAAAATAATTACCAAAAATGTCACGCAAATTCTCAAAATTGTACCCGAAGGCAACTTGCTTCATTTCTCGATTTCTTTTTGGAGTAATTTCCGTGAAGCAAAAATCACGTACTCACAGGGACTATTCTAACATGTTGTTTGTTTTGAATTGTGAAGAAAGTTTGAGGTGGTCGGTTTGTGGTAGGCTGACAACACATCTATAATTCACAAGATTCAAGGGAAAAATGGCAATGACAACTGACATCGAAGCTGTTACGAGCAGTCATAAGACTCAGGGTCAGAGGGTTCAGCAAAAGTCTATTGTGGTTGAGGAAAATAGGGTACTAAAGCAGCAAATGACTAAAATGTGTCAAGCATGGGCCAATGGCTAAAGACCACCATTTTCTTCTCATGGTTTCCCAGAGTTTACACCCATCTCAACTACTGCCATTCCGGTCTCATTGTTTGGTCAATCCTATCCACATGGGTTCAGTCATTATCCCAACTATACGAATACAGCTGGAACTTCTGTTGTGCGCTCCCAAAGTTTGCCATTGACAACCAATCAGACAACCACTACTGCTATGCCCTCTTCACCATCCCACAACCGACGATGGTGCAGAAAAAAACTCAGGAGTCACAATTTGCTACCCAACAAGAGCAATACCACTCTCCTGAGTACCACTCGTACTTGTTTGATATTTCTGCAAACATTGAGAAGCCTGCCCGAAAGATGGTACAGGAAGAAATGACCCAAAGACTGAAAAGCTTAGAACAACATTTGAAAAACATGTAAGGGTTGGCAGGTCAGAAGAGTATTTCTTTCAAGGATCTATGTATGTTCCCATATGTTCGCTTGCCACTTGATTTTAAGATCCCCAAATTTGAAAAGTATGATGGACATGGAGACCCAATAGCTCACCTGAAAAGGTATTGCAATCAACTAAAAGGTGCAGGAAGAAGTGAAGAATTGCTAATAGCTTATTTTGGGGAAAGCCTTAAGGGAGTAGCCTCCGAATGGTTTATGGATCAAGACACATCTCGCTAGTATGTCTGGGATGACTTAGCACAGGCCTTTGTCAAACAGTTCCAATACAACATTGACATCGCCCCAAACCGCAATTCCCTTTCAAACCTGAAGAAGAAACCAACTGAAAGTTTCAGGGAATATGCCATTAAATGGAGAGAGCAAGCAGCTAGAGTTAAGCCACCCATGGATGACCACGAGCTAATCACTATCTTTCTTAAGGCTCAAGAGCCAGATTATTTTCAAAACATGATGCCCGCAGTGGGTAAATCCTTCTCTAAAGCAATCAAAATGGGGGAGATGGTTGAGAATGGTCTAAAGACAGACAGAATTATAAGTCAAGCAGCTCTCAAAGCTGCAACTCAGGCTATCCAAATTGAATCTGGTAATTTTAGTGACACGAACGATATGGATGAATAAATCATGATGACATCAGGGTAGAGAAGAGGTTACAGGAGAACATCTCGAAGGTATGAGCAGCCTCATCGGGTTTCCCATGACTCCCCTGAGCACTATTATCCACCTCAGAACTCACAGTACTCTGTTGCTCCACCTCAGTAAGTTGTCCAGCCACCAAATCACCCCAAAAAGGCGAGCACGAGCACCTATTCGACAAGTTCCTCATCACCCACAACGGGGCTAAGAAGGCGGACGCCAGGGTGAATGATGTGAGCACCTAATTTTTGACCATATTTGGTTTTTTTTCACTCACTTTTTAGTATTTAAATAGATTTTAAGTTTAAACATAATATTTTAGTTTTATTTCATATTTTATAGGTTTTTTATTTGATAAAATAAAAACTACAGAAAAACTTATGCTTTTAGATATTAGATGTATTTCATTTGCAAAAGAAAAGAAAATTTACAAAAAAATATATTTTTTCCTCTAATTTGGTAACACTAATAATGTTATAGATTTTCTTAGTAATATATATATATATATATATATATATATATATATATATATATATATATATATATAAAGAAAGAAAGAACCAATTAAAAATGGCCATTTGCCAAAGATTCCTCCTTATCTCCCCATAACAAACTCACATGCACCTTCACAACACCTCGCTCATTCTCATCCTTTCTCCCCAAGATACCACATAATACTTGTACAATATAACACCTAGAAGAATGCTCAAACGAAAAAAGGGGATTTGCACAGAAAAAACTCAAAAAAAGCAAATTTGCACAAAAAAAACGGGGAAAGCATATTTGCACAAAAAAAACGAGAGAAACGAGATCTATAAAAGAGAAAAAATAACGAGACCAAAAGGTCTTAAAAAAGAGAGTGACGAGAAGAAGGGAGGAAACAGAGAATACACAAAAATGGGGAAGGCAAAACAGTAAAATTTCCTACAAATTCCAGCCTGAAACTAGCTTACAATTGTCCCTATATTCACTCCAAACCACCATGAAAACACAACCATAAACCCATTAAAAATCAATCCATAGATCATTGTCGAAGCCAGTAGTTCCGGTCATGAAATTCTACTCTGAATAGCCAAAAAATGCAGCTGAAATAGCTGCAAAAATAGTCATGAGACAACACCTATTTCAGTCACAAAAAACGCAGTCATTCCATCACCCAAACACCTCCAATTTCTGCTTTAAAAATTACCATTGTTACATTAGTTTTCGTCCATGGAAGCACCTCTAAACTCCAGCAATTTTCAGCACCAAACACCACCAAACTCCAGCTCAAAAACAGATCAATAATCAACTAAAAATCATAGCCTTAAACGCCACTTCCCTAGAAGTTTCAGCCAAGCTTTGAGTTTGCCGGTGAGGTTCCTTTCGATGTCGACGGCGTTGGTTTCGCAATCATCCACCTCATAGATGATTTGCTGTACGAGTTCCGTTATCAATATATTGGAAAGTTTGAGGTTTATTCTTTGCCTTATCTCCTCTCTTTTGATGAGTTCAAGTGTCTATAATACTTGCCTTAACTGTATGCTAATGGTTTCTGTTAGAATGAGCTCAACTTCTATTTGATTAATATATGTTTATACCTTGCTTATATGAACAAGTAAAGTTATTGCATCGCATAGATTAAAAGAAAGGGGCGTAAAAGGATCTTAAATAGCTCACTTGCTTTATCGTCTATTTGCCTAATGCCTTGGATGACTATTTCAAGACTCATCATGTTAAACTTTTAAAGATATCTTCGCGTAAGTTGGTAAAATAATTACCGAGCCACTAATCCATGGTTAAATTGGACAAGTTTAGTTTTGCTATTTGAATGGCTCGTGAATTCACATTAATTGGGCATGGGAAATTAGTTTGAAATGGCCCACCATTTGAATTAATTAGGCCCCGAATGAGTGGAATCTCGCTGCCCCTTTCCTATCTTTTTTTTTTCTCTTCATAAATATGCATGATGCCTTTGCTTTGTAGCTAATTGGGCCACCAATAATAATCTCAAAGTAGTCTTAGAAAAAATAAATCATGAACATCGTAGCTTGCTTTAGGCGCGATTAATATAAATTATCGTGATTATGTACACGTTCGCGTGACATAGTTATGATTCCCGAAATTAAAACCAAGGTATGTGTTCGTGCAACTTCGGCCAAATTTTCTTAATAATAATAAAGTGTCATTAATTGTGTACACGTACGCGTGACATGATTTTTGATACACCAAATAAAACGAGTATACGTACACGTAACTCATCTTAAGTTAATTCTTTAAATACGGACTATCAAGTGATTAGTAGCGGTAAAAGTAAAATAAACATAGGTCCAAAATGATTAATTAGACAAAATAAGCCGAGTATCAATTGCTAAGCGACCGTGCTAAAACCACGGAACTCAGGAATGCCTAACACCTTCTCCTGGGTTAACAGAATTCCTTACCCAAATTTCTATGTTTTGCAGACTGTAAAATAGAGTCAAACTTCCTCGATTCAGGATTTTAAACCGGTGACTTGGGACACCATAAATTATCCCAAGTGGAGACTCTGAATTTAAATAAATAATCCTGTTTCGATTATTGTCTCTTAAATTGGAAAAACTCCCTTATTTCCCCTCGGGTAAAAAGGAGGTGTGACGAATGATATATTCGCCGTTAGATAGTCGCCTGGCGAGGGACTCAGGGACTTCCTCACTCGGTGTAACAAAGTAAGAATAAGCTTACCAAATGTATCAGAAGGGATGGCGGTGGCAACTTTCCAAAATGGGTTGAACAGGAATGGGTCGAGAGCGACCAGAAAGTTATTAAACAAGCTCATGAAATACCCTCCCACCACTGAGGAAGAAATTCAAAATGCCTACTGCGCCGAGGTAAGAGCAGACGAGGATGACCTTAACGGTCCAACCCAACAATTAACGTCGGTCCAAATAGAGTCGAGGAAAGATCGTCGTAATGACGGTCGAAGAGATCAATCAGGTCTACGCCTCAACCGAGACAGGCATCAACCCTATCTCAGAACAGCCATCCCACCATCTCCTCGACATGCGGAAGGGCCGTCCAGGACGCATACAGGGGCTCAGCAAAAAGAAAGAGGTGTGCCTCCACTCTTATCTGCTCACAATTTCTGTGTTTCCCCTTAAGAAATAGTGTACGCACTAGAGAAGCTTGACACAAAGGTGAAGTGGCTACAAAAAAATAAATTCCGACCCAAGCACCCGAAAGTCGAACGTCCTCTGTGAATTTCACCAGGAGCGGGGTCACAAAACCGAGGGCTGCATAGCCCTATGGCAAGAAGTAGTGAACATGCTTCACCAAGGGCACCCGATGGAGCTAATGAGCGACTGAGGACGAGCCAACTTCGGCCGCAGATGAGAACAACACCAAGGCCTTCTAAAGCCACCCTCCCCCGCCCGCGGGAGGTCAAACCAAGGATCTATGGAAGTGGGGCTCGTCCCCGGTCAATATTGGATCAAACATTAGGGGGCTGTAGCACTGACCTCTTTTTACCATCCAAATGATCATCAGTGGGGGCGATGAAGCAGCAATCAACCACGTGAAGTTTACCATTACACATAAACTGAAACAGTCGATCACTACAAACGCTATGATTACCTCGAAGATAGTATCATCTTCGATAAGTCAGATACCCACGGTTTGACTTTTCCTCACCTCGATGCTCTTGTCATTACCTTGCATATTTCGGATACTGATGTAAAAAGAATAATGGTAGATGGAGGAAGCAGCGCGTGTATTATCCACCCTCGAGTTCTCACACAAATGAGACTCGAGGACAAGATAGTACCACGTTGCATAACACTAACAAGTTTTAACAATTCAATTGAGCGAACCACGTTGCATAATACCCTAGAAACAATGTTCCGTGTCATGAACCAAGACACAGCTTATCACGCCATCATAGGGCGACCGTGGATACACGCCATGAGGGTCATCCCGTTGAGCCTGTATCAAGTAATAAAGTTCCCTACTCCATGGGGGATATTCAGCATCCAAGGCGTATAACGCACAACCCAAGAATGCTATCGCATCGCTCAGGATTGTACATACACTCAACAGTTAAAGGGAACAGACTCAGAAGCGTAGAAATTACAAAAGTCAAGGTCCGAACTCGATGCACAAAAAAATGTCATCAGGTACCCCGACATCGTGGAAGCCACAAGGTCAATGGTAGAAGACATCGATCCCATCTAACTAGATAACAGCGATAACAACAAAAAGGCTTACATCGGCCATAAACTCTCAGAACCAGGTAGATTTCATAAATTTTTAATTGACAATGCCGATTTGTTCTCTTTCTCCCACGAAGATATGCCAGGTATCCCGAAAGACGTTGCTACACACAAGTTGAATGTCAATCCACTCTACCCGAGTACGGCAAGTAAGAAGAAAGTTCAACCCCGCAATCAATGAGGTCGTCCGTGATGAGGTGGATAAGCTACTCGCTAATGATTCCATCCGAGAATCAAAATACCCCTAATGGGTCGCCAATGTAGACATGGTGAAAAAGAAAAACGGGAAGTGGCAGATGTGCGTGGATTTAACGGACCTAAACAAGTCCTGCCCGAAAGACTCCTTTCCGTTGCCTCATATCGATAAGCTCATAGAGGCAACACCAGGGCATGAGTTTTTGAGCTTCTTGGACGCCTACTCAGGTTACAACCAAATCCTTATGGAGGAGGAGGACCAGGAAAAAACTACTTTAATCACCCATCAAGGAACGTACTGTTACAGAGTCATGTCATTCGGGTTGAAGAACATAGGGGAGACTAATCAAAGGTTGGTCACTAAGATGTTCAAGGACCAACTCGGTAAAACAATGGAAGTTTACATAGACGATATGTTGGTCAAATTAAAAAGGAAGGAAGACCACATCGACCACCTGAAAGAGGCCTTCGGTATACTAAGGCAATACGGCATGAAGCTGAACCCCGAAAAATGTGCCTTTGGTGCAACTTCAGGAAAGTTCCTCGGCTTCTTGGTATCACAAAGAGGTATCGGGGTGAACCTCGACCAAATCAATGCCATTGAGGGAATACTTGAAGTATTGACCAGCAAGAAACAGGTGCAAAAGTTGACATGCCGTATAGCCGCCCTTTCGAGATTCATCTCACGATCCTTCGACAGGTGCCACAAATTTTTCAATGTGCTCAAAAAGGACAATAGGCTCCAGTGGAATTCATAATGCATCGAGGCCTTAAGAGAACTAAAGGCATACTTGTCCTCGCCCCCGCTACTCACTAAAGCAGAACCTGGCGAACGCCTCCTCATATACTTTATCGTATCAGAGGTCGCGGTAAGCGCAGTATTGGTTCGTGAAAATAAAGGTATGCAATCTCCAATCTATTACATTATCAAAACTCTGGTCGACGCCAAAAAGAGGTACCCCCACTTCGAAAAATTGCCCTTGGCATTGGTTATAACTTCACGAAAGCTTAGACCCTATTTTCAATGCCACCCCATATCGGTGATGACGACCTTCCCCCTAGAGAGCATCCTACATAAACCCGAACTGTCGGGGAGATTGGCTAAGTGGGCCATAGAATTGAGCAAGTGCGATATAACAAATCAGCCGCGGACAACGATAAAATCGCAGGTACTCACCGACTTCGTCATCGATTTCAATGCCAAAATAATGCCCGAGGTTGAGAAAGAAACTTCTCGTACCTCTCCCAGGCTACCCGACCTATGGGTCCTATACACGATGGCGCATCCAATGCGTCAGAATCTAGACTAGGACTCGTACTCGAGGTCCCAATAGGCAAAGCCATCCGCTAATCCATACGGTGCCCCGATATGACTAATAATGAGGCCGAGTATGAGGTCGTAATTGCAGGTCTAAAGCTATCTCTCACATACAGAGCACGATGAGTCGTTCTTAGATGCGACTCACAACTTGTTGTCAACCAAGTCACAGGGACTTTCCAAATCAAAGAGCAGAGGCTACAAAAGTACGAGGCAGAAATTCATAAACTGCTACCAGAATTCGACGAATGTCGACTCGACCAGATACCTCGAGCACAAAACATCGAGGCAAATGTCCTCGCCAAGTTAGCAACGGCCACCAAAAACATTACAAGAGAAAACATGGTCACTCTCCTCCACTCGTTAATAGACCAACTTGAGGTACACTCTGTAAATTTGATTTGGGACTAGCGCAACCGTATTATAACATATTTGTAGGAGGGAGTAGTCCCATCAGACAAAAATGAAGCCAAAAAGCTTCGAATGCAGATGACTAGGTACAACATCATAAACTACGACCTATACAAAAGAACATTTGGAGGCCCCTTGGAAAAATGTTTAGGGCCGAACCAAACAAGACTCGTCCTCGAGGAAGTACACGAAGGCCACTGGGGTGCCCATACCGGCAACCGAGCCCTCGTCAAATGCCACATTTGGGCGGGTTATTATTGGCCCACAATGAAGAAGGAAGCTGCCTACGTCAAGAAGTGCGAGCAGTGCCAGAAATACGCCCCTATAATACACCAAGTAGGCGAGCACCTCCACTCCGTTACATCGCCATGGTTGTTCATCAAATGGGGAATGGACATTGTCGTACCCCTTCCAGCAGGGCGAGGTAATATAAGATTTATTTTGGTTTTAACTATCTATTTTCCAAGTGGGTAGAAGCAGGTGCATTCGCCCAAATACGCGAACATGAAGTTATCACATTCATATGGAGAAACATCATATGCCGCTTTGGCATCCCCAAGAAATCAACTGTGACAACGGACCCCAATTCACCGAAAAAAAGACCGTCGAAGTTTTCGAAAAATGGCACATCAAGCGATTACTCTCCATGCCATATGACCTTGCCGGTAATGGCCAGGCCGAATCCTCCAGCGAAACAATACTAAATATCTTGAAGAAAAAGCTTGAGGACGCCAAGGGAACATGGCCGGAATTGCTACCAAAAGTACTGTGGGCGTACCGCACCACGCCAAAAACAAGCACAGAAGAAACACCATATTCACTAGTCTACGGGACCGACGCCATGATACCAGTCGAGGTCGGGGAACCTAGTTTGAGATACTCCAATAAAAGTGGACCAAGCAACGACGAAAGCAAGAAACAAGACCTCAACGAAGTAGAGGAGCGAAAAAACATAGATTACATAAGAATGATAGCCCAAAAACAACAAGCAGAACGGTACTAAAAAAAGCCAAAGTACGACCACTCAAAGTCAGAGACTATGTACTCAAGGAAAAATCACATGCGAGCAAAGATTCAAGAGAAGGTAAACTAGGAACCAATTAGGACGGGCTATACAAAATCACGGCAATAGCAAACAAAGGATCATTCCAATTATAAATAATGGAGGGAAAACTACTACAAAACAATTGGAACGTTGCCCACCTCAAATACTTCAACTTCTAAAAACGGACACCCTCCAAGTAGTATTCTTTTTCCCTCGCCCGGGTTTTGTCCCAATTGGGTTTTCTCGAGGAGGTTTTTAATGAGGCGATGAAGGGGACGTCTCAAAGTTCAAGTATAATTCATCGTCGCGCCTGCCTACTACTTCTCCAGGCCGAACGATGAAGGGACTAGGTACACTGGAACTTCTCCAATATATGTATGGAACAAACAGAAACATGTAATATTCTCCGATGAATGAAATAAAGCAGCATCTTTGCACTCCACCAAGTCACTTACATTTTACATTCAACCTCGCTCGAATTACTTACATTAGACCTTGCTCGAATTAGTTTACATTCGACCTCGCTCGAATTACTTACATTCAACCTCGCTTGAATTACTTCACATTAGACCTCGCTCAAATTACTTTAAATTCGACTTCGCTCGAATTACTTACATTCGACCTCGCTCGAATTACTTTACATTCAACCTCGCTCGAATTACTTTACATTCGACCTCGCTCGAATTACTTTACATTCGACCTCGCTCGAATTACTTTACATTCGACCTCGCTCGAATTACTTCACATTTGACCTCGCTCGAGTTACTTTACATTCGACCTCGCTCGAATTACTTTACATCCGACCTCGGAGTTACTTTATTCTCAACCTCGCTCGAATTGCTTTACATCCGACTTCGCTCGAGTTACTTTGCATTCGACCTCGCTCGAATTATTGATTTTCAACCTCGCTCGAATTATTTGATTTTCGACCTCATCAAACCTCGACCTCAAGTTAGTTTATGTTCGACTCAACCAATATCAAACATTTACAAACAACCGAAAAATCAGGGGCTTCCCCACATAGTAAAAAACAAGAAAAAGAGAACAAGAATCCAGAAATACATAGAAAAAAGGGAATTGTCCCATTTCAATTATCGGATTACAATAATTTTTACAAAGGGCTCGAGGACGCCCTCACAAAAATAGCAAAGCAAAAAAAACTAAGTACAACAGCTTTACGCCACATAATACCCACCGGCGTATTCATCATCATACCAAGGATCAGAGGCAAGACTATCTGCGGCGTCGTCATCCTCATCCCCGCCAGGCGTACCAGGGTCATAACCACAAGCTTTACGGGTTGCACGTGCCTTGACACGGACGCCCTCGAGATCCACTTCAGAAACTTTTCTGGCAACCTTTAGAGATTGTACACATCATATTGAGCTTCGGCATGGACCCATATCTCATACAACTCCTGCGGCACACCGGGATTGACAGAAGTACTAGATGTAGACGGCTGTGACTGTCGTCGAGTCTTCTCGACCCTCAAGATAATGACATGCTCGTTTAACCCGGACAACTCTGCCTCCAAACCCTGAATCCGTTCTTCCAACCTCGCCACCTTAGGCATCGATGTCACCACCTCATTAACCCGCTCGGACCTGCAAACACGGAGGATGTCTTATAGGGCCGTTTCTTCAGCTATAGCGGCCATTCTACCTTTTTCAGTTCGACTCAATTCTTCGACCTTGGCACTCAGCTCACCCCTCAGATCAACAGTCGTCGCCTCCCTCTGCCCGAATTCAGATATTAAGGACGCCACCTGCGTCTGAAGGTCGGTGTTCTCAGCCATCACCCCCTTACTCACCACGAGCTCATCCTCTTTGGTTTAACGCTGCCTCAAGCTCGCTGCACCTACTGATGGCCCTCATAAGCTCATCGTCCCTCTCCCTTAGCTCTTCATCCTTCTTTGTTAGCTCATCATTTTTCTGTTTGATCCCATCACAAAGAGAATGAAACTCGCCATACTGGATAAGGAAGTCGGCCAGCGTTCGGTGCTTAGTACGGTACTCCTTGTATTTGGAGGTCATCTTCTTGAAAATGGTCGTCCTCCGCTCCTCCCACAGATCACGCTATATCCCCATGATAAGAGTCTAACATGCAAAAAGAGATGAGTCAGTGTAAGCAAATTACAGATACGAAACAAATCCTAACATAGAAAAACACTTACTCACAGAGCCATGTCGGATATACCCAACGATAGATCCGCATCGTTCATCAACTGCATCGCCGTGTTCTCAGAAGCTACGCACAGGGGAGCAAAGGCCGACAATGCCCGTTCTGAGTTGGCCAAAATGTCGTAGTTCACAGGAATGACTATGTGCCGGTTAGGACCCTCCGTCCTTATCTCCACGCAAGTATTCCTTTACAGGAAGGTCCGTATCTCTTCAGGGTCGATGTCAGATTTAGAGTCGTCGTCCCCTGCGGAGATCGCTCTACTTCCCCCAACCGCCGATGATGAACCACCTTCTACGGCCCATACAAGCACTTCGCTATCACGAACCTCCTCAACCCTAAATAATCTCCTTTCCATAACAGCACCTGTCGTGGAAACAACCTCTACGTTTGGTGTAAGTGCAGATTCCGCTTCCAAAGCAATAAACTTTTCGGCTCGACGTTAGCGACAATGGCCTTCTCGGTTTCCACCCTTCGCCTTTTCTACGATGGTGTCTCCTCACCATCAGATGGATCGTCTACAAGATGATAGATGGGCTGGGAAGAGATCTCATCCCGTACGGCAACAGTTTGAGGGGTAGAGTCTCTCACCGGCGGAACTTGAGCCCGACCTCCTCGAGCGGACTCAGCTAAGGCAAATTGCATTCCAATCGATGTGATAGCTTGGTGAAGTACGGGCACTGGAGCCTTCGCCTTTTTAGAAATTCGCCGACCTGGCACCAAAGGGAGGTCATATCAAAAAGCGATGGTAAACGACAATAAGTCGAAGGCTAGAAATAACACTTACTGCACAGGGTCTTGGGCCCAAAACGTTTGTGAAAGGACGCACAGTCGTGAATTCCCACTGTGTGGGGTAACACACGAGCCACCCAATCTTCAATATCAAAGGCGGGAGAAGGTGCACGTCTCTCAGCTGAAAGCAAGAAAGCTGCGAGTAAGTCGAAAATAAAAGAATAAACGAAAACAACGAGCATACGGCAAAGATACTTACGATTATAGTTCCATTATTCAGGGAACCCAATCTGTCACCAGGTGCTCGGTCTTGATGAAGAAGTACTTACCAGAACCGCTGGTTTGTCTTATCATCCATCCCGACCACCGACCTTTTGATGTTGCAGGTGTATCAATGTACCTCTATAAAAGCTGAGCGAGAACATATGTAGCAGGTGGCGAACGTTGATCTCACAGCCGGCCCACTCTGCATACTTCGCCAGCATCAGAAAAACCTTGTACAAATAAGGGGAGAGCTGCGCCGGGCAAATATTGTAAAATCGGCAAAAGTCCTCCGCTAATGGGAGGAGAGGAAGAGAATAATCGATTAAGAATGGATAAACATAGAAGGTACAATATCCTGGTCGGTGAACCTCTATGATGTCGCCCCCGGCCGGAACAATTTAAACGTGAGGAGGAATGCAATATTTAGATCGATGTCGGCTATTTGAGGCTATCCCGTCTCAGAAAGCTTCTGAGCAGGAGCGGGAGCAGGCTCCTTTGGGAAGTCATGTCTGATCATAGGGTTCTTGGAGACCACTTCCTCCACGGTGGGGAAACTCTCCTCCTCTTCAACCATGAATTCCTCACCGCCGGGAGGAAGGGCCACCGATAATGGAGTGGCATCAGAAACTTCGTCATGAATATGAGGGGATTTTGACATAATTGCATAGTAAAATGAATGTAACGAAGAGTGAAGAAAGAGATATCAACTGGGTAAGAAGTCAAGAACTGGAATCAAATAGGTTGCAAGAGATCGAAAGCAGAGATCAGAGAGAAGGTTAAAGAGGGACAACACGCATGCGAAATGAGAAGTGATGAAAACTTTCAAAAATGAAACCCCCTATCTATTTATAGGGTTGGGTGACACCAGAATTGAAGCAAAAAATCGTCAATGGCACCAAAATTGAAGCGACAGAAGCACAGATACTGCATCAGAAAGACGTGTAATGTGATGCGCTTTTCCGTGTTGGCCACGCCAACCGTAGCCCCGCCGGCCGCGCTGTTTCGTCGACCTCGGCCGATTCGGTTCAATCAACATGGCCAAATTTCTTCTTAATGGTTTCAGGCCAGATCCGCTCATCGACGTGTAAGATCATGACCTCAACAAGCGGAGGGACTAACTGTATTGGTCTAAATTTGGGCAGTTTGATAACTGCAGATAAACAGGGTCAAGAACGGGGTCGACCACGGCACACTAGCGAGGAGCCGTCTTTGGAAGGGTTATGGCCAAGGTCGAGTAAATGGAGTAAAGAAGCAACGGTAGGATATGCTTAGAAATAGATATAAGGAATATTCCTTTGGATATTCCTTATGTTGTACTTTTTAGGGTTTCTTGGGGATATCCTTTATAAATAGGAAGAGATAGAGAACAAAAAAGGGGATCTTCACTTTTTGATAAGAGCACATTGTAAAAGGTTGACTATAAAGAATATACAAAAGTTGTCTTGTTCGCTGACGACATTGCTCAACATATGTTATTCAATCTAGGTTTATAAGATCCAAAGATTCCTTGTCCATCTTCACTTCACATCCTTCCACGTTGTTGTCAGGTGGAAGAATCATCCAAGTCATACAATATTTGGATGATAAATTCACTCTTATTACATTTATTGCCATTGTCTAACATCTATTGCATGTTCTTATTATCACATTCATTGACAATTATTGAGCTGCCATCCGATATTCATTATTTTCAAACATTGTCCACACTGCCGGTGTCCTCAAGAATCAAATCTATAATTTATTATGTTTAACTAGGATTCACTCTTTATTTCATTATTAATTAGTTTAACAATAAGTTTAACACTTTTTGGTCAAACAATTATTAGTATCACAAAATTATACTAAGGTTTTCTAGAATCAATTAAGAAAGAGTTCGGTGTGAAATCAAGATGTACTTTTTAGGACAAAATTTAAACAATCAAACATTGCCACATTCATGGCTGGCTAAGCAAAATGTACAGTCTAAAATGTGGTATATTAAAAATCAATATTTTTTTAAACGAAACATGATTGCTTTGTTGTACTCTCTTTGTGGATATGGGTCGGACGGTCGGTATCAAGATTTATGATTCGGAAAAGCAACCTAATGAAGATTTACTTGAATATAGACAGAAATTTGTAACTTTAAATATTTTTAATTTAATTCTACCTTTTTCGCAAATATTTTTGTACAACCTAGTTTGTTTGAAATGCCGACCATATATCTTCGAATTCTTTGTTTGTTTGTCTCATGTTGTCCAAATTAATAAGACCTGAAAGGCAACTAGTGAGTGTTAAGATGAGCAGGTTGCTTTTGTTAAAGTTACCTAAATATAAACTATATTTTTTACGGCGATTTTATTCATGCTTAGCTCGTGTGCATCCATGGATCCATTCAGTAACTTGCTTACTTCATAATAAGGTTTAACATATAGGCTCAATTGAGTGTTGTAGCCCACACTTTAAATTCGATATTTCCAGATTGTCAATTATTTTCATATCTTAACCATTAATTCATAACATTGACGGCTTAAATAAAATAAAGATTGATGAAAAAATTATTCATATTTGATTATCTTTTTTCAGCATTATATCAGAGTGAATTAGCAGTGCACATGGTTTCATAGTTAAAATCCTGTTATACCAGACATCAACGGTTTCCTTTAGTTGGAGTTCAACTGTATTAGCATAGTAGTAATTCTTTTATATATTTTGCATACCCTTCTATTGTTAATAGAGGAGCTTATCCTTTTTGTTCCTTATAGTTGAGAGGGTTATCATCAAAGATTTATTTTCTATTAAAGAAGCACGCTTGACACGACCTATATAAGATGAAGACACGTGAATCGTGCCAACAAATTAGATTAAGTGCGAAAACATTATTATCTTGATAAAATATTTCAAAGCAAATGAGTTACCACAATAGCAAATTTGGTCAATGACAAGATTAGCACTTCTATAGCGCCCTTTCAAATCGACCATTGGCCAACTTATGTTTTTCCTTCTTTACCCTAACTTACAAAATATCACCAAACTTTTAGTAGGATGGATAGAATATTAGAATGTCTCTGTTAATAATTAAATATCTCGAGTTTGAAATATATAAATAAATAAAATTCTGATAAAAAAATGTTTTCTCCTTTAATAAATCTTACGAAACACATAGTTTAAGTTTATCGTGACCCCAATATAGACACTAAATAGTAGGTTTAGAAAAAGAAAAAAAAAAGCACTACTATAAAGTACTACTACTAATATAATTTTAAGAAAGTGAGGATAGGAAAAATAAAAAGTCAAGAAAGGGGGACTAATGTCGGGTACGGAAATTTATTAAATTTTGTTATCCAGTTGTTGCCAGCCTGCTAGCAGGTGGCACATCGGAGCTCCGGATGTGGCTTTTTTTTCACTTTGTCACTTCACCTAGATGAATTTATCTAAAGGTCCTCCACTTGTACTACAATGTTTCATTTTGGAAAACTTACGTATTAAAAAAAGGATTCCACTAAATTAGATAAGTTTATGGACCATCAAAGGTTGTGATATGATACATAAGATAGGTAAAAATAGCACGGTATAGCCAGTTTTCGGACTGGTCATTCAAATATAGTCAGCGTTTACGAAGTCAATAAAAACTAGCCATTATTTTGCTGCAACAAAGACCGATCCAGCATAATATACTGGAGTTCAGTGCACCTGTGTATGAACTCCAGCATATTATGCTGGACCGGTATACTTTGCTGACTCCAGTATAATATACTGGAGACTGGAGTCCCGGTGCTCCAAACTCCAGTATATTATACTGGACAATTTTACTTGCTGGAACTCCAGTATATTATGCTGGCGTTCTAGTGTACTTATGTTGGAACTCCATCATATTATGCTGGAGTTCCAGTATACTTATCCCGGAACTCCAGTATAATATGCTGGAGTTCAAGCATACTTATGCTGGAACTCCAGTATAATATACTGGCATATTTTCCGGGTTTTGAACAATATTTTCTCTTAGATTTATCTTTACATGAAAAGTGGCTAAATTTCGATTACTTTTGAAACTGGGCTATTTTTAGACGACCAGTTGTAAATCTGGCTATTTTTGAATTTATCCCCATAAGATGTGATTATGATTTTTCACTCTTAATTAGAAGTTTTAGATTCGAAACCTCAATATAAAAAAACATGAGCTTTTAAGACTCTTAGCCCGCGTCAGAAACTGTTTACATTTGCTAGTCGAAAAAGTGTATAAAATTTGTATAATTTGTGTATATAACATATATATATATATATATACAAAAAAAATACAGAAATATACTATTTTTCTACTATTATTTTAAAAGTTAGTGTATAGTGTCGTGTCATTTTCTCAAAATATTTCTAGTAAGGATCGTCTTCCTCTTTAATGGGCAGCACGAATCCGAATTAGTTGACCTAAAGCAAGTACCGACATCGGTGGAAAATTAAAACAAAAATAAGTATTTGGAAAAATATTTCGAACCATATTTGTTTTTAGAAGCACAATTTATCTTTTGGGAGTTAAAATATTTTTAATTTTGTCAAATTAGCAGAATTCTAAGGTAATAAAAAGCCAAAAATAAATCTTATCCTAATTAAATTTAATCCAAATACGTAATTTTTCTACAAAAATTATTTGTCATGAATTTTTTTGGGATTCGTACATCTCTTTAGTTTTGTTGTCGGCTGCCTACCTTGGAATTCAATTTGTAGTTTGAACCTAAAATAAGTTGGTCTAAAAATACCTTCGATGCTAATAAAAAATTAAAAAGAATATCCAACTAAATATATATACTATCACATTGTACAATTAAACTGCCTGGTTTCATTTATGGAAAAATTTCACATTAGAATAACTGGGCTCCCTACTTTTCAATTTTATAGTTCATATTTCAATTTACAATCAACTTAGCCCAAAAATAATAGGTTAAGATTTAACATCCAACTCCAATAGGTTCTCAAAATTACTATTTAATTTTTAAAAAAGATTCCTCAAAATTTTAAATTAATTTTCGAATCAGTAACAGTGACTCAAATATTATTTCAACAAACCAAATTCATTAGGGAGGTTAAAAAGTAGATTTTTAACAAGCTTAAATATGTGGGTTTAAATTTCGAATTTGATTTTGTGAGAAATTTGGAGTGGGTGTTATAAAGACTTGTTAGAAATAGTATAAGGAGGTTGTATATAAATTTGAAGTCATTTAATGGAGATTTGGACTAGTTTTGAACAAGAATTGCAACTGAAATTCGTGGAAGAAGTTCGTCTACAGACGCTTGTATAAAAGTATATAATAGTGTATAAGGTGTGTTTCTACACTCATATACACTATTATACATAATTATACAAAAAACTAACTTCGTCTTCTTCCTTGCATTTTTTCTTAAATTTAACTCAAATCTTGCTCAAATCTACTCCAAATCACTTCAAATTTAAATTTTGAACTCCTTTTGATATTTTCAAACAATTGAAAGAACACCCAATCCAAACAACTAACAAATTCAAAAAAACTCATTTTCAAAAGTAAAACTTTGAATGGTCTTCAATGGTGGACTTCTACTCTTCAATTTTCTTACATTGCAAGCATGTGAACAAGAGGAGAAGCAGAAAATACACGGTCCCTTGAAGCATATGTAGAAGATGTGAGAAAAAAAAAGAGTGAAAGCAATGGTTGTTAGAAGACAGATATAACTTCATAGCTTGTAGAAGCAATGGTTGTAAGAACACAGATTTTGAATTTGCTAGTGCTTTCAAAATATGTACAATGTGAGCTAGATGGGATAAAACTTTAAAATATGTGTCATTTTTTGTTATGATGTGAAGTCATGTGTATTTTCTTGTAATACTTTCTTCATTTATTAATAACATTTCTTCTCCTTCATCTTTCTACGGGTATTAATTTCTCCATCCTTTCATATTAATAGTATTTCGTATAAATTGGATATGTGATTTTAATTGAGAAACTTTTTGCAACGATTTTAAGTTTGGGGACCCTCGTATCTTTTGGGTGATAGCAAAACAAGGGGCCACTCTAACTTATTAAATTGTTCCAGCAAGAAGAAAAAAAACGTATATATTTAATGGAAATACTCGTTTTAATTTCAGTTTTTTCCTATTTTTTCACATTTCAGGTTCCCCCCTCCCAAACATATAAAATATTTTCCTTTTATAAATTAATTGTCGTTTGGGAAATATTTGACTGAAGTTGAAAAAAATATTTGAAATATAAAATAATGTTTAGAAAAGAAGTTGTTGTTCTTCTCAACTTTTTTGAAAGTTTGGATAGCACAATTCGATAAACTTCAAATTATCTTTTCATTGATTGAATAAACAATGAAAAGAAATGTAATATGTATACCGAAATTCGCTAATTAAAAAAAAACAAAAAAAACTAGCAATTATATTAAGCGTAATAGGATTTAGTAAAATCATTTATACATATGTTTTGAAAAGCATTAACCTAAGTTTCAGATGTATAATTGAGCAACAATGGCTACTGAAATTGGAGAAAATATCCACCTGACTTCTGTTGAAAGAAAATAAACTGGAAATAAAGCTGACTATTGAAAAAATTCTTGCTAAATTAATGACTAGTTGTGAAAATAATTGGCTGATAAATAATTGCACAAATGGATAAAAGTACTTTTATGTTATTGACATTTAATTAATTGTGCAGACCTTTTCTTCACTACATTATTAATGTACGCACTCTCCATTATGCTTACTTCGGACTTTGTTTTTTTTTTTTTCTCTTCTTTTCTTCCTTTTTGCTTGTTGTGTATTTAAATCCTATAATTGTTTACAATTATTTTCCAAATGCCCTTCTCTATCTTTTTTTTTTTTTTTTGGAGATTGCAAAGCACGTCCATAATTTTCTAATTTATAGACCTTTTCCTGAAAGTGAAAAGTAGTATAAGGTTTCAAGATGTTCCCCCACTACATAATCATTTAAACTGATAAATAGTAACAATTTTGTTTTACAATAAGTTACGAATATTCAACTTTCAAAGATACATACATGATCTATGTATTCAACTTATGATTCATTAAATTAATTTTATGAACGTTGAGTTATTATCTTCTGCAAATTGCTCACACATTAACCATGTAATATAAAACATATACTTGTACTTCTTCTAGCTAGTAGGTTGAGACTCTAAATCTCATACAATATTTTTAGGCACTAGATCTCCACAATTTAAGATACAACCCTATGAATGAAAAGAATCCGGAGGAAACACTTTCTCTTTAATGATTTTATACAGTACAAATTCTAATTAATCGAAATAATAAAGCGGGTGTCGGACACTTAATGAAAAAAATAAAAGAATATTTTAACAAAGCAAAACCTCCAAAAGACATTAATATATTTAAGTAGAAACCTTTAGTAACCCCAACAGGTTACAAAAATTGCTTTAATATTTCCTTATGTATGTTAGTTGCGGATAAACACCTTGTGGTCCTTTAATGATTTTTATTGGGGAAGAACACCTATTCCATAAGTAATCCGAGGATGCCTTTCAATATACTATTTTATTAATCAAAAGTCATTTAATTTAATTAAATGGATTTCCCTTATCATGCGTGATTGAGATGTTTGTTAATCTTATTGTAAATATATCTTTTTTGTACTTTTGCCATAGGTTGGAGTCTATCAAGAAAAGCATATGGAAGGATTAATTAGTCATAGCTTATCCACATTTGACCTAAATTTGTTAATTAAAATAATAAGCCAATAGAGAAGAAGTACACCTTCTTCAATAAACAACAACCCGACTTTGTTATACTGTTCACAAGATAACATTATTTATTCATGCTAATGAAGCCTTCTTTTTATATTTATATATAGGTTAATTAAACTGACCCTAACCATATTAAGAATTAATCAAGCAAGTTTTCTTATGGTCTCGGTAAACCACTAATATTGCATCTCACCCTTCTCTGTTGACCTTTTCTCTTTATTTTGTTGTAGCTGGGTAAAAGGCAGTTAAAATTCCATTGAGCTAATTTATTAAAAAATTATAAAGAAACTATGTAAATCATATTAAGGTTCAAATAAAGTTTTCGGCGAATATAGATGTTGGTCCTAAGCGGTAGTGACATTATTTATTTAAATTATGCATTTTTCTTTTTTTAGTCAAATTCGCAAATATTGATCAGAATTTTACTATTCTTAGCTAAATTTTTTTATGTAGCCAATATATGGAGTTCGAACAACGCATTTTTATTTTATTTTTTTAGATGGAATAATAATATGTTTTAACTGTGTATTTCTTCTTTTTTTTTCTGACCAAATATTTAAAAGTAACTTGATTAAAATATTATTATCTTTAGCCAAATAAAAATTGTATATAGTCAAAATAACATTGTTTCAAGTTTTTTTACACATATTTTGGTACGAAAAAACAATTTAAATAACTAATAAACTTAAAAAGATAAAAATATATATTTCATTATAAAAAAATACTGCATGGACAAAAAAATCTATGTGGCAGTATGTGTCACACTCCCATGGATTGTGCATCCAAAGCGGCCAAGGCTATGAAATTATCAAGTTTAGAGAAATATTAAAAATCACTTGAAATTTATTGAGAGAACTAAATAAAAATTATTAAGTTCAAGAGTCCCGAACTATTTTACCTTATAATCTTTTCCGTATCTATTAGTGGTGTCTCTTTGGTGTAGTTGTCTTATTTGAGTTTAAGTGGGGTTGTTAGCAATATCTTGGCAAAAGGAAAATTGTGGTCCAAACTCCAAAGTGGTAAACAAAAGAAAAGAACTTGTATTTTATGCACTGAATGAAATAATGTACCTATGCATATAAAATACTCAAATGATCCTTTTTAAAATAATGCATAATCTTTTCTCTCGAGTCATAATGCGCGATCATTATGTGATTTTTATAATTCATACAACTTTTGCAAATCCTATGTTACTTAATAACTAGTAAGATTTTCGATATAATTAATTACTACATAATTTGAATATTTTTAAAAATTAATGTCATAAATCATGGATTCATTAAAGTTTATTTTTTTCTACATGAAGACAACAATCAATGCAAATATTCTTAAACAACCCCTAGTTAACACAACTTTAACTAAAAAATCTCTTCTAATTCCACCTAAAATAATCATGTCTCCTCTCTCCTCTCCCAGCCACACCAAAAAAAAAAAAAAAAAAAAAATCTTAAACTCATGGAAGTAGTTAGTTCGTAAATTAGGATAAATACTTATTCATATTTGATATTTATATTAAATTAAATAATTTAATATTGTTAGTTTAAATTTAAAATAGAAAATAATCAGTTAATCATAATTAAATAAAAATATATTTATGAAAGACGCATTTTACATTTATTATTCCTCAAGTAGTCGTTAAATATAGTAGGGAAGGATATAGTTGTAATTAAGAAACTACTAGATGGCCAATCACGAAGCAGAACATGAGCAGCAAACCATGGTTAATTCAGATTAACCATGGTAAAGAAAGGTCGACTTTATCCTGTTACAACTTACACGTAAAACGACACTGCCCAAAAGCCCCAAAGTCAAGCTTTTCCCCCAATTTATAGAAATCGTACTTATTGCATCAAGTCTTGTACAATCTCTCTGTCTAATCTCATTTCTATTTTTCTCTCTGCAAAAACACATTCTGATCTCATTTCTCTCTTTATATATTTTGCTTCCGTTGAAACTTCGCACCAAAATACACGTACGGTGTCTTTTTCTCTCTCTTTCTCTCTCTCGTCGGTTTCTGACGTCATCACCGTCTTCCGGTCACCGGATTTCCCTTGTATGTACAGTATGCACCTCGTCTTTTCTGATATGTTGTTTATTTTCTATTTAAATTTGATTGCTTTTGTTTTATTTTTTTTCCTGTGGAATTTCATGTTTTGGAGGCTGTTCTTATGAAAAACCGTTAAGGAAAAGGAAACTGAAAAATTATTCTTGTTTATTAATTGTTATTTGTTATTATTGAAATTTGTTGTTATTTCTCACAGGAAATTGCTGGGAGGTTTAGAAGGTTGACAATTTGCTTAATTTGAAATTAAGGTGAGAATTTTCTCATTTCCTGTCATTGCATAGCGGTTTTTAATCCTTGTAAGGGCTTAGTTAAGTTTAGATCCCCATTCCTTTTGTTTACTTGGTTGTACTTGTATTCCGACTTGATATATTTACTGAAATGTTGCCTTGTACTGTCTCTTACAGCAAATAGCCATTTTGTTTTTCATTTGAAGCTCTTTTTTGTTTCTGTACTTTGTATGATTTTTGCATGGTTTTGAGTTTCATCTGTCTTGACGGTTACCCGAAGGAAAACAAAATAAGCTACTAACATAACTGTTCTCTCTCTCTCTCTTTTATTTTTTATTTTTTATAACTTATAACTTAAAACCCAAGGAAGAGTTGAGATGTTTTTTTATGAAAATGAAGTTCGCAGCAAAAAATGGCTGTTTCAAGATATGTCTTGTTTGTTGTACCTCTGGGTGTGGCCTAGGGTCGATGGAGTGAGAGGAGAGCCATGAGGTCTTAGGTTCAAATTCCAGCAGAGCATAAAACATTAGGTAATTTTTTCTCATCTACTTCAGCCTTGGTGGCAGCGTTACCTGGTACTTGTGCTGGTGGGTGATACCAGGTACCCGACGGAATAGTCGAGGTGCGCATAAGCTGGCCTTGATACCACCATCATTAAAAAAATATGCCATATTTGTTCCTTTAAATTGTATCAGATTTCCTTAACATGGGAGTCTAATTCCGTTGGGACATTTAACTTAACCAGTAACTTAATGTGAATATCAAAATGCATAAGAGACGTGGAAGGTAATGACTACGGAAATGGATTCACTTAACAACTATGGAAGTAAATGTTGAACGAAGAATCTGGACATGTGTGTGTATGTGCATGAATTTGAGTGTTTGTTGAGGCAGCGTTAAATATTAGGGTGGAAGAAAGGAAACGGGAATTCAAATCACCAAGGAGCAGAGTTTGCATGGGGAGGTATAATATGGTGTTACTTGGAGAGCCCATGCATCATGCACGTGAATTGCCATTCCTTAATGAGTAGAAGACAGCAATTTTTTCTCCGTAGAAAGTTCCACTAGTTGTAAGAGAAACTTTTCCACAATAATGTGTTTGAGTTCACATTTATTGCTGAGTAAAAAGTTTAAAAGGAAGTTCATAAATTGGAAGCTTTCACAAGTTTTGAGGGGACGTGAATGGACTGTTTGTAGCTGTTGAAGTGTTTACCATTTTTTGTTTCCTTTTGCACGGGGACCATGCAAACCTAAACATCTTATTAATATAAAAATTGAATGTAACACCTTAAAAGTTGAAAGAATTAAATTATTATCACCCATAAGGCGACAAAATATCATAATTATGTAGTGAAGGGCACGGGGTACGAGCACTTAGTTTCTTCTCAGTCTCTTAGCTAATAACCAGCAGAGATTACTATCCCCACTATGATCACATGAAGATCTTGTTATATAGAAATGGACATGCAAGCAATGTGGTCTATGGCCTGCGCATACAGGTGTCTGTTTGTTGCATCTAGTGCTCACAAATTGTAGTTGGCTCATGACTAGAGGCAAGACCCTAATTGAGCAAGCTATTTGAATCTAGTACTCAGAAAGTCCCTTGAGAGTTCATTGCGTAGGGGCAAAATCCTTCAAGTTCTTTGCTTGACGCCAGACTCTCGACGTTTCCGGTGAGTTTTTATGCCTAATACCATCAATAATGGGAAATGAGTATGAGCATATTCAGAACGCAGAGGCAATGCATATTTTTTTTTAATAAGTAACACTGAAGAAAAGCATTTTTTGAAAAACTGGATTTTATCTAGTTTAGTCATGGCATATGGCTCTTTTCTACCCTTCCTAATGTGCCATTTGATTCGTGATTACATATGAGTGATTATTCAGTTTGCAGCTCTGTAGTTTAGTGCTTAATAGATAGGAGATGCCTTATTTGAACTATCAATTGTTTTCTAAACTTTATTGTGTTTGTACTTTCTATTTTCTTTTTAATAATTTACAAAGTTTTGATCTCTGGTTGTTTTTTGTTAAATAAGATGTTATATAGAAGTAAGTCTCCCTCTGTTTCCACAAACTGGAAGATCAGACTTCACCATCATCCTTTATTACAGAGATTAACAAGGCTGGCTCTAGTAAGAGAGCAAAACCATCTTATGTAGCTTCATTTATCTAGATATATAGTCGTCCTTGGCTGGTTTGGAAGATTCGTTGGATAATGTCAAATGTGAAAAACACGTAAAAGCGCTAAGCTCTAAGTCCATCAGGGTTTTAAGCGAAAAGCGCGAGATTCATTAGAAAGGTGCAAACAAAAGAAGTAAGAAGATTTTGTAGTTTAGGAATAATAAATAATAAGCAGAAATAACAAATATATAGATAACAAAATTTAAAAGAGAACTAAAATGAAGTAAAATATTCATTGTTTAGTGTCGCCTCTTCAAGATAATGCTTTTGGCGATGAGACGTATGCCTTAGAGCCTTTGTGACTGCACTGAAGTGCTTGCTCGGTAAGGCGAAGCATTCTGCATGTTCTGCACCAGCTTTAGGATTTAAGCACACTATAAACGAGCCTTTGACAACAATGTGTTGTAGGGGCTTCAAAATTAATTAGGCAGAACCTTAAGGAGTCATTTTGTTCGGAGACAAGTTATACAGGGATTAGGGATTAGTAATGCATGTATTATTTCTTGTTGGATGTTTGGTTTGTTTTATTAAAAGAGATATGAGTCTGAAGAGATGAGGTCATCTTTGTCATTTTAATAGTTTTATTCTTTATATTGCTAATACTTATATTCTTATTTCACATTCCACCCTGTATAAAATAATACACAGACCCCCGCATAAGAGACAAATTACAACCAAACAAGGTACACGTTACGCTGAATTTAATGAGGAGATTAATTCTCCTTATTCAAACAACCGAACAATGTGCAAGTTACGCTATATTTAATGAGCACACTAATTCTCCTTATTTTTACACCAAACGGCTCTTAAATACGGATTGAGCTGAAAGAGTAGCAAGTAGAGGAATTATGTATATAATCAGTAGTTTTTTCCATGATACATTAACCTGTCCATATAGCCAAGAGTATTAATATAGGAAGGTCATGTGAAAAATGAAGATTGCATAATAAAGAATTAGTATACTGCCAAGTTAAATACTTCTCTTGCATATTCTTAAACAACATATTTAAGAGTTCTGATGGGATGTTAGAACTCATCTCATGGCTGGTTGGCAAAGCTATTAAGTTTTAGTCTAGACCTGCAATTGATATACTCTAGAAATATATGGTAGTATATATGTTTTTAGCTTTTGACAGAGCGTTGAATATCCAATAATTTCCTTTTAATGTAAAAATGTTAGATGCAATTCATCATGACGCATTTACCTCTAATTGCTACCTTCAGAAAGTATATAGTGAATACATGCCATAGTCTTTCTGACCCAAATAAAAGCAATAGCTTTTAAAGCATCAGTGGAATATTTAGCCCTCCACCAAATTAGTATTTTACAGCGAGATAGAAGGATTAATAGTTGTCCTTTCTGTAATTTCCCTTTAATTGGAGAGTTTGGGGGTAGCACATGGGGGTAGTACATGATTTGGTGCACTCACCTTCAAATGGGTTTTGGGTTGGATTTGAGTTTGTTACCAACATATCATTCCTAGGTTCGTTATATACCATCCACCAAGCTTACTCAACACATTAAAAGTAGAAATAATCTTATTAATGGTACATGTTTGTTTATTCACTGTCCATTTCAGCTGAACTGCTGTTGCTACTGAGGCAGCCATGGTCTCTCAAAGCCATATTACTGTTATTAATGTAAATACCATGTTCGTGTACCATAGCACTCGGAAATGTGTATTTCCCTTCTTTTGTATTGGCTCCCACCTTATAATGTAACCAACCCTCCACCCTGATAAATTGGTAATATTAGTAGCTTTTGTAATATATCACTCATCAGCTTGTAAATTTTTGTTTAAAGCTACTGCAGCTGTCGAATTCAGTGGCGCTGCATTTCATGTTGTTCTTATTATGTGATTGAGATGAATCGTTGGATCATTGCAATGTTGTAACAATTCTATCAACTCTATACTTATTTCCATTTATGAAGTTTTAGATTAAGTATTTCTTGACACTTCTATTCCTTGCCTTTCTTTTTAGCATCTTTGCCATCCCTTGTTTGATGCTCGATAATATCCTTAACCCTTCCAGTCCATAGTTTGTTTGTTTGATGTTCTGATGATGTTAAGAGTCATGTCTTATGATGACCTTGTTGGCAAATTCATAATTGATGTCTTTCTCTACCTGTTGATACTGTAGGTACTGCACAATTGCTTTGGGGGTTAAAAGTTTCAAGCATAGATTTCAAATTCCAGCAGCGCTTGTTTGCCAACATTACCAAATTTCACTTTTTAATCATGCCATCAAGATCTTGTGCTAATCTTTTGGACATGGCATCTGGAGATATACTAGATATACCTCAGACACCTAGAGCTCTTCCACGTGTGATGACAGTTCCTGGAATCATCGCAGATGGTTATGGCAGCAATGATGGTGATTCAGATAGTATGTCATCCTCATGTCGAGAGCGAAAAATCGTTGTAGCAAACATGCTGCCTTTGCATGCTCGAAGGGATACAGCAGCTAAAAAGTGGTTCTTCAGTTTGGATGAGGATTCTCTTTTATTACAATTGAAGGACGGGTTTTCTCCTGAAACGGAGGTTGTCTATGTGGGTTCGCTCAAGGTTGATGTGGAACCTAGTGAACAGGAGGAAGTTGCTCAGAGACTTCTTGAGGAGTTCAAGTGTGTGCCTACTTTTGTACCCCATGACATCCAGGACAAATTTTATCACGGCTTCTGTAAGCAGCAGCTTTGGCCTCTTTTTCACTATATGCTTCCAATGTGTCCTGACCATGGAGATCGTTTTGACCGTCAGCTGTGGCAAGCTTATGTCTCTGCAAATAAGATTTTCGCTGATAAGGTTATGGAAGTGGTTAATCCTGAAGATGATTATATCTGGATTCAAGATTACCACCTCATGGTTCTCCCTACATTTTTGAGGAAGCGCTACCATCGTGTCAAACTTGGTTTTTTTCTTCATAGCCCATTTCCTTCCTCTGAAATTTACCGAACTCTCCCTGTTAGGGATGAAATTCTGAAAGGATTGTTGAATTGTGACCTAATTGGCTTTCATACCTTTGATTATGCACGTCACTTTCTGTCATGCTGCAGTCGAATGTTGGGTCTCGATTATGAATCTAAACGAGGACATATTGGACTTGATTATTTTGGTCGTACAGTTTACATTAAGATTCTGCCCGTTGGCATACATATGGGTCGATTAGAGTCTGTGATGAATCTTTCTTCTACTTTTGATAAAGCTAAAGAAGGTCAAGAACAGTTCAAGGGGAAGAAGGTCATTCTAGGTGTGGATGATATGGACATCTTTAAAGGCATTAGTTTGAAATTATTAGCATTCGAGTATCTGCTACAGCAGGACCAGGACTTGCAGGGGAAACTTGTTCTTGTTCAAATAGTAAACCCCGCTCGTAGCTCGGGCAAAGATGTTCAGGAAGCAAGGAAGGAGACATATTCAACTGCTGAAAGGATTAACCAAATTTACGGTAGATCTAATTACGAGCCTGTAGTTTTGATTGATCGTCCAGTTCCTCGCTATGAGAAAACAGCGTACTATGCTGTTGCTGAGTGTTGCCTAGTGAATGCTGTGAGAGATGGAATGAATTTAGTGCCTTACAAGTATATTGTTTGCAGGCAAGGTTCTCCTGGTATGGATGAGGCTATGGGTATTAAAACTGACTCTCCTAGAACTAGCATGCTTGTTGTGTCAGAATTTATTGGTTGTTCTCCATCTCTGAGTGGAGCAATTAGGGTGAATCCTTGGGATATTGAAGCTGTGGCTGAGGCTTTAAATGTGGCCATCACAATGTCTGATTCCGAGAAACAACTTCGTCATGAGAAGCACTATCGGTATGTAAGCTCTCATGATGTAGCTTACTGGGCTCGTAGCTTTATGCAGGACTTGGAAAGAGCATGCAAAGATCATTATAGCAAGCGTTGCTGGGGCATTGGTCTTGGCCTGGGCTTCAGAGTAATTGCACTTTCTCCGAGTTTTAGAAAGTTGTCTATTGATCACATGGTCTCCTCATATAGGAGGACACAGAGAAGGGCAATTTTCTTGGACTACGATGGCACTGTTGTACCTCAATCATCATTGATTAAAGCTCCAAGTGCTGAAGTTCTTACGCTGTTGAATGCTTTAAGCAGTGATCCTAAAAACACTGTCTATATTGTTAGTGGCAGAGGAAGGATGTCATTAAGTGAATGGCTATCACCTTGCGAAAGGCTTGGAATAGCTGCTGAACATGGGTATTTCATAAGGTATGGAGCTAACCCTTCTGACTTGTATGGAGCTAACCCTTCTGACTTGTATGGATATTTTGTGTAACATGACAGAGTCCTTTGTGGCAGTTGCCCTGTAATATCTGACTTGGAATTTGTCGTGAAGTTTCCCATGGATACCTTCATGTTAACCAGGTTTCTATCTTGTTGCAGGGGTAGTAAAACAGCGGATTGGGAATGTTTGGCTTCTGATCTTGAGTGGAAACCAATTGTGGAACCTGTGATGAAACTTTACACAGAAGCAACCGATGGATCATATATAGAACCGAAAGAGAGTGCTTTGGTGTGGCACCATCATGATGCAGACCCAGATTTTGGCTCCTGTCAGGCAAAGGAATTGTTGGATCATTTAGAAACTGTACTTGCAAATGAACCTGCAGTTGTTAAGAGGGGCCAACATATTGTCGAAGTCAAGCCACAAGTAAGATCGTCCGTCCTTGTGTATTTGTGTCTGATGCAGATACAGACATGTGCATGTTGCATTATGCTCTTCAAAGTTTTTACTTGTTTGTGGTGATTGCAGGGTGTGACTAAAGGATTAGTGGCACAAAAGGTTCTCTCAATGATGGTAGATAGCGGGAAACCACCTGATTTTGTGATGTGCATTGGAGACGATAGATCAGATGAAGACATGTTTGAGAGCATATTAAGCAGTGTATCCAGTCCGTCAGTCACTGCTGCCCCAGATATCTTTGCCTGCACTGTTGGGCAAAAGCCAAGCAAAGCCAAGTATTACCTCGACGATACTGCTGATGTTCTTAGACTGCTTCGAGGGCTTGCTAATGCTTCTTGTCCGAAGCCAAGACATACTGCTCAATTCCAGGTTGCATTTGACTCTGTTTTGTGAGTAGGCAAAGAAGTGTGCGGCGCATGTACATGGTTCTACTTTTGGATTTTAGCTTTGACTGATGAGGAATAAACATTCCTTAATCGATCTTAACTTAATGTGATGCATGCCTGGACTTAGGCCTGATTTTTCCAGGTCATGTGCATTCAGGGCTTGAATTCCTGTTGATGCTGACTACTTTTCTGTAGAAAGCATCGTCGGGGCAAAATTATTTTTCAGTACAGTTTTTGCTGAAGTCATGACGGCTGCCCTGAATGATTAAGAGGCACCATTGCGTGTATAGAAACATGACTCTTTAGTTTGTTTAATGACAGTTTGGTTCAAGTTCTATCTCAATGGAGCTTAGTAATCGTGCTTGATGCGTTTTTTTGTCAAATGAATTTGTCAGAATATGTAAATAGTTCTAGACTTTCTGGAATTGTTTTGCGTTCCTACTGTATATACATCTGATATCTGATAATTGCAAATTTAGTGGTTATTTCTAGTTCTGCGCTCTGTGGTCAATGCAATCCAGTTTCTGACTCTCTATGTCAAATTTTTCTGTTTCAGTTGTTTTATGGCATCTAATAATTGTCCTTTGAGACTGCCGACTGAAAGGGTGACTCTTCTCTAGTACGATGCTCGTATTAATTGGTGGGGATCTCTCAAAATTCATCTCTTACAACGGTCATTCTAGTTATTAATTTCCTCAACATTTCATGTGAATAAGATTGTAACTACAATATGCACACAATTTGGTTCCAAAATTTGTTTAAAAAATTTCCCTTCTCGCTTTTCCTTCCCAAGTTAACGTGCCTACCTCTCCCCTAAAAGAATTGATGAAAAAAATTTACAATTAAGTAGGCGCTTGGACGTAAAAATTGTAATTATTGAAAAAAAAGCAGTATTTGGAGCTTAGTTGAAAATTGGTATTTTGGAATTTGAAATTATGTTTGGACATGCATTTCACTTGAGAAAATATTGCAGTTTTGTGAGTGGGAAAAAAAATGAAATTTTTGAAAAACTCATTGTCGATTTTTTTTTCAAAAACTTGCAAAATTTCATGGACAAACACATTTTTAAACTTTTTTTTATGGACAAAGGGGGCCTAAGTTTTCGGCTGGAGGGATTTATTGTGCAAAAAAAAAAAAAGGATGCAGGGTCCAAGACAACGATAGTCACTGAAATCTTTCACCTTGGAATTACATCGATTTGCATTGTCAAATAGCAATGATTCGAAGCCCTTTTTTAATACTATTTCGAAAACTCAAGAAGGTTCAACTAACTAAATAAAATTGAAGTGTGATGGAAATAAGATGGATGAATCTTGCAATACAAATCTGGGGATACAATGAGTTGTTTTTCTATGTAATCGTAACATTTTTGGGAATTCAGTTGTCATGTATCCAGAAAGTAACTACTAGTCTACTACAACATAGTTCCAATCAAGTAATTGTAGAGATAACAGTTAATAGAGGATGAATAACTAAGGTGGAAGTAGGCCAAATTGGAATCTCAGTGATAAATAGCCGATGAGGCTGTTGGAGGGTTGGGACACTACATTTCGGGTTGGGCGGTGTCCGAGCCCTTAATGGCCCCACAAACTCAATTACTTGACACAAGACGCCGGCAGTAGGGCTGTGCTCGGATCGGATCGGATCGGATTTAGCACATTTCGAATCGAATTTTGGATTCTAGAAAATACAATCCGAATCTGATCCGAATTAATATCGGATTGGATTTTCGGATTTCGGATCGGATTATTATGCCTCAAAGTTGCAAACTCATATGTATATTTTCTATGTAAAAAAGGCAATACAGTAAGAAAAAATTATGTTTCTGCAATTATGAGAGTACTATGGTGTCAATATAGCTAAATCCATCAATTGTAAAGGTAATAACTTGGAGGAAAATGTAAGAAAGTACTAACTATCCGAAATTAAAGTTTAGTATTTATACATGCCCTAATAATTTTGAATTTCGAATCGGATCGGATTAAAATTATACCAATCCGAATCCGATCTGAAATCTAAAATTTTAATAAACACAATCCAAAATCCAAAATCCGATCCAATCCAAAATCCGAAATTGAACGAATCGATTCAGATTTCGAATATCCGATGCAAATGAACAACCCTAGTTGGCAGGCCTCCAACCAATTATTCTGATGTAGGGTCACAACTAGATGTGACAAAATGGATAAACTTTGCAAGTATCTGCTCATATTATTCGCTCAAAAATGAGGTTTCCTGTTCGAGCTCTAAAAATATAAAAAATATCCATAGAAAGCACTTTCGTTTTAATGGGTTTTACTTGGTACCAATCTGAATTAATTGATACCCCTTTCAAAGGTAGAACACCGGAAAAGAAACTCAAAGGAAAGAGATTATAGGGTCACTGCCCCTTCAAAAAAGAAAAGTGTAAGAATAATAATAAATCCAAAAATAGAAAGAGAGCTTCGTAGCAACGGTAAAGTTGTATCCGTGTGACATATAGGTCACGTGTTCGAGTTGTGGAAACATGCAGTAATGCTTGCATTATGGTAGACTATCTACATCACACCCTTAGGGGTGCTATCTTTTTCCAGACCTTGCATAAAATGCGGGTAGGGGTGTACAAATAAAACCGACAAACCGCACCAACCCGATAATTCGAGTCAAACCGGAAAAAAACCGACTATGGTTTGGTTTGATTTGGTTTGGTATTGGAAAAAAAATCCGACCATATTTGGTTTGGTTTGGTTTTAACTAAAAAAAGTCAAACCGAAACCAAACCAACCCGACATTATATGTATAGAAGTTTTAAATATATTTAATACATAAATATATTTATTGTAGTGTAGTTTATAAATAGTTATTAAACTTTTTTTATTGGTTTATCTTTTGACGTATTATTTCAAGCTTGGACTTATAATTTTTGGATGCTCCAATAAGTTTTATAGTTCATAAAAAAACTCAAATAAATCTTAAGCCAATATAAAATCAATACTAATGTTAATAAAAGACATTCAATTCAATTGTACTATGAATGAAAATAGTGTTGGATATTTATATTTTAGTTTTTCCGTGGTTTAGATAAAATGCATAACTTATTTTTCTTTTAGTGCTTGGTCATGTAAATAATAGTACTTATTAGTTGTACTTATTTTAGCAACTTATTAGTAATTTTAAATTATGTTTGTTTTCATTATGGCCTATTAACAATACTTATTTTATGCGATTTTATTATCTTTATTGTTGAATATTTTAGTACGATGCCATGACTCATCTCATGTTTATGTTATTTTCTTAAAAAATACCTTATATAGTTCTATCTTATTAGGATTAAAGAAATATTTGGAGCACAAATTTTATATTTTGTGCTATGAAGACTTTATAAAAAAACCGAAAAAATCCGAAAACCCGAAAAATCCGAGATTAAAAACCTGACTTTTATTGGTTTGGTTTGGTCTTTAAGTTTAATAACCCGATAGAATTGGTTTGGTTTGATTATTAGAAAATCCGAACCAACCCGACCTATGTACACCCCTAAATGCGGGATGCTTTGTGCACTGGGCTGCTTTTTAAAAAATAAAAATAAATCTAAATATAAAGAGTACATAAAGTACTCTCTATATTGGGAAAAATTGAGTTTACATATTAAAGTTGTGTAAAGATGACGTGACATGACACATAGACTGGTCAAAGAGTTACAACTGGCAAAGAGGCACGAGTTGCAGCAGATACGGCAGAGGCAAAGGAAGAGGCATGAGCGGTTATTTAAAAGACTCAGCGCTCATACTCATTTAAGTCCAAGAATCAAGGGGAATGAATCTGACACTACATGGGAGTATAAATACAATATTTATTGAGCCTTAAATACTAAAAACGTTAGAGAATCTGTATTAAATGCAATGATTATGTAACATAGCATTTAATGTCTTTAATTGTCCATAATGGCCTTATTATGACAAAGGCAAAACGCATATCTCCAAAGTAGCTATAAAAGGGAGAGAACGGATCAATTGTAGGGATACAAAATATTATCTGAATATACCGATTTACTTGTTTTTCTTCTGATTATATTGATAGACAAATTACTTTCTTTCATATATTCTTTTGATTATCAGTAATCCGAGTTCTTCTAAATTAAAGCTTTGACCGAAATCCCATTTTTTGGTTAAACAAATTGGTTCCGTTACCGGGAATCTGATAATTTATCCTCTTTTAGCTTAACTTTCCTTGTTGCATCAACCATGTCAAACAACAATGACAACATTCAAGGAAACCAAGAAAACCAACAACTTCAGAGAAATCCACAGGGTAATCAAACCCCAGTCCCTTTTCCATGAGGCTCTCCTCGGCGGTCTTGTGAAGGCTCTCCTGATGGATCTCATACAAATGGAAACGCTCAATTCGAAAATGTTGAAGCTATCAATGAAGCTTTGCAGAAACTAATTGGTGCACAGGTCAATAAAACTCTTGAGGCTTTTGCTAGCCAGTTACCTGCTATACCACCCATACCCACTCTGAATAATAACACTTTGGAGAACCCTCATTCCAATTCAGGTAGCGGTGGAACCCCCAGTGAATCACAGGAGGGAGAACCAGGTAACTTAGTCAATTCTGATTTATAAAATTTAGTACTAACATTGCAGAAACAACTCAAGGAGCAAAGTGACCGCATAGAGCAAATACCCGGGGTGCCGCCCGTAACCAAAGGGATAGATACGGATAAATACTCGCAACAACCCTGGAAGCCAAGTACTGCTCCCCTCCCAATTCCAAAGAAATTCAAAATGCCTGATATTCCAAAATACGATGGAACAATAGATCCACGAGACCACGTGACTGCATTCACAACAGGCGCAAAAGGCAATAACTTGACCAAGCAGGAGATTGAATCAGTATTAGTCAAAAAATTCGGTGAAACACTCATCAAGGCTGCATTAACATGGTATTCTCTTTCACCCGAAAATTCTATAAATTCTTTTGCTGAGCTTGCAGATTCTTTCATCAAAGCACACTCGGGAGCTCAAAAAATCGAAAAAAGAATGGAAGATATTTTCAAGATCAAGCATGGGTGACAAGGTACGGTGGCCAAAAGATATGAGATCGAATCCAAACAAGCGCAACCCTGATCATTGGTGTGAGTTTCATAATGATCACGAGCATAAAATAGTAGACTGTAGATTTTTACAAAGTGAAGTTGATAATTTATTAAAACAAGGGTATCTCACCGAGTTATTCAGTGAGAAAGGTAAGCAAGCTTACATGAAGAATGGGTAGGAACCCCCTAAACCACCTTCTACAAAAAGGACCATCAATGTTATAAGTGGGGGTGAAGACATCAATGGCGTAACGTACACTACAGCTAATAAAATTTCCAAAGTCACAATTACCCAAGGGAAACGGGTGCGACATGTATTAGAGGAAGAAAATATTACATTTGATGATGTTGATGCGGATGACGTATTATCTCCTTATAACGATGCCCTGGAAATATTTTTAATTGTACATGATACTAATGTGAAACGAGTTTTGATTGATCCAGGTAGTTCCGTGAACATTATTTTGCTAAGAGTATTACATGAGATGCAAGCTGAGGATAAATTAATACCAAAGGCACATACTTTATTTGGATTTGACAATTCTAGTGTTATGACGAAAGGAGAGGTAACACTCACCACATTTGCAGAAGGAGTTGTCAAAGATAAGCTTCAAGTAGTAGATATGGAGATGGCTTACAATATGATCCTTGGGAGACCATGGATCCATGAAATGGATGTCGTTCCTTCAACCTTGCATCAAGTTATTAAATTTCCATCACCATGGGGAATATCTCAAATCCACGGGGATCAACTTACATCCAGGAGCATCAACTCTGTAGCAGATTCAAGTACGAAAAAAGAAGAAAAATAGCAATCACAGAAGACAGTTGAGGGCACCACAACACAAACCTCAACTGAACAAGGGCGGACAGATGTGGATTCAAGGCCTGATACCATTCAAGAACCAGAAGAAAACAAAAATATCAAAACAACAATTGAATAACTGGAGGCTGTGATGTTATTTGAACAATGGCCTGATAAGAAAGTCTACGTAGGGTCCAATCTAATCCAAGTCATGAGAGGTAAGTTAATTGAATTTTTGAAAACTAACATGGACTGTTTTGCTTGGTCCCACTCTGACATGACAAGAATACCACCGGAGGTAATGACTCACAAATTGAATGAAGACCCAACGTACCCTCCTGTCAAACAAAAGAAAAGAAAGTAAGAAACTTTCAAGAATCAGTTGATTCAAGAAGAGGTTCAAAAATTGCTAAAGATTGGATCCATCCGCGAGGTAAAGTATCCTAATTCGCCAATACTGTTGTAGTTCCAAAGAAGAATGGTAAGTGGCGAGTTTGTGTGGATTACACAAACCTTAATAAAACTTGTCCTAAAGATTCTTTTCCGCTACCACATATAGATCAGCTAATTGATGCTACTGCAGGGCATGAACTATTAAGTTTTTTAGATGCATATTCAGGATACAATCAGATCAAAATGGATCTGGTAGATGAGGAAAAAATTTCATTCATAACAGACAGGGGGACTTACTATTATAAAGTAATACCTTTTGGTCTCAAAAATGCTGGTGTAACATATTAAAGGCTGGTTACTAAAATATTTCAAGAACATCTGGGAAAAACCATGGAGGTTTATATAGACGATATGCTCATTAAAACTCAGCATTCGAGAGATCATATATCACACTTGTCTGATACATTTCAGATTTTACGCAAATTTAATATGAAATTAAATCCAGAGAAATGTGCATTTGGTGTCACGTCAGGTAAGTTTTTGAGTTTTCTTGTTTCTAACCGTGGTATTGAAGTGAATCCCGCACAAATTAAGGCCATTGAAGAAATTCCTGATATGCTTTCAAGCAAAAAAGAAGTGTAGAGGTTGACAGGAAGAATTGCAGCCTTGAGAAGATTCATTTCTAAATCATCAGAAAAGTGCTTTAAATTCTTTTTAGTTCTTAAAAAGCAATATCACTTTGAATGGAACGAGGAATGTAAGCAGGCAATCAAATATTTGAAGACATATTTATCAAATCCACCATTGTTCGCAAAACCAAAGGCTGGGAAAAGACTGCTCATCTACCTTGCTGTTTCAGAAGTATCAGTAAGTGCTGTTTTAGTCTGTGAGGACCAAGGTAAACAATCTTCGATCTATTATGTTAGCAAGTCTTTGTTAGATGCAGAGACACGGTACCTTCAGTTGGAAAAGCTTGCACCTGCATTAATCATGGCATATAGAAAATTAAGGGTTTATTTTCAATGTCATCCTATTACTGTAGTAACTGCTTATCCATTATGCAATATATTACATAAGCATGAATTGTCAGGTAGGTTAGCTAAGTGGACTATAGAATTAAGTGAATATGATATCACCTACCAGCCTAGAACTGCTATAAAATCTCAAGTGTTAGCTGATTTCGTCGCTGATTTTAGCCAAGGGATGCAACTTGAAGCAGAAAAAGAGTTGCAGGTGTTCAATGGAGCTAACCCAGGAACTTGGACCTTGTTTACTGATGGTTCATCTAACGTAAAGGGTGCTGGTTTAGGGATTATTTTGGTACCACCTGCGGGTGAAACCATTCGACAAGCCATAAAATGTCATTCTATAACTAACAATGAGGCAGAGTATGAAGCTGTGATTGAAGGTTTAGAACTGCCACGAGAACTTGGCATAAATCAGATTATAATCAAAAGCAATTCACAGCTCGTAGTTAATCAAATGCTGGGGACTTATACGGCCAGGGAAGCAAGGATGCAGCAATACTTAGCGAAGGTACGGGATTTGATAAAGCAATTTCAAACTTGGAAAGTAACACTAATACCAAGGGATGAAAATGTTGAAGCCGACGCCCTAGCTAATCTTGCATCTATGGCAGATATGGCAAGCAATGAAAATGCTTCAGTTATTCATTTGTTTCATTCAGTTCTCGACCTCGATAAGAATGGGATAAATTTTAATAATTTAACTATTTTAATAATTTAACTTGGGATTGGAGGAACGAGATTGTTGCTTTTTTGCAGTATGGTACCATCCCTAAAGATAAGAAAAAAGCTCATGCGCTTCATAAAAAGGCTGCTCGGTATTGCTTAAAGCAAGGCAATCTTTACCGAAAAATGTTCGGTAGTCCCTTAGCAAGATGCCTCGGACCTTCTCAGACAGAATACGTAATGAGAGAAATACATTAGGGGCATTGTGGGAATCACGAAGAAGGAAGGTCATTGGTAAGAACCTTAATTAGGGAAGGTTATTATTGGCCCAAAATGGAAGAAGAAGCGGAAAGTTTCGTGGCTAAATGTGATAAATGTCAAAGGTACGGTAATAATATGCATAGGCCTGCGGAGTTACTACATCCGGTCATTGCACCGTAGCCATTTATGAAGTGGGGGATGGATATCGTGGGTCCACTACCATAAGCAAAAGGTCAGGTAAAATTTTTGCTCGTACTCACTGATTATTTTACTAAATGGGTGGAGGCAGGAGCATTTAAACAGGTGCGAGAAAAGGAAGTTAAAGATTTTATTTGGCGGAATATCATATGCCAATTCGGTGTGCCAAAGGAGATCGTATGTGATAATGGTCCTCAGTTTATAGGCACTCAAATCACAGGATTCTTTCAAAGTTGGCAAATCAAAAGGATTACATCCACACCTTATCATCCGGTGGGTAATGGGCAAGATGAGTCAACAAACAAAGTCATTATCAACAATTTAAAGAAGCGTTTAGAGGAATCCAAAGGTAATTGGCCAGAAGTGTTACCTGGTGTTTTATGGGCATATCGCACAATAGCAAAAACAAGTACAAGAGAAACACCATTTTCATTGGTTTATGGAGCTGAAGCTTTAAGTCCAGTTGAGATAGGAGAGCCGAGTATATGATTCACACAGGCGACAGAAGAATCCAATGACGAGGAAATGCGTGTAAATCTTGATTTACTTGAAGGAAGAAGAGAAGTTGCACTAATAAAAATGGCAGCACAGAAGCAGGTCATAGAATGATACTACAACCGAAAAGCACACCTCAGATTCTTCAAAATTGGGGACTTTGTGCTCAAAAAGGTTTTCCAATATACGAAGGTAGCTAACTTGGGGAAATTAAGTCTAACATGGGAAGGACCCTATAGAATTCATGATATTGCAGGTAAAGGAGCATACGAGCTGGAAACAATGGATGACAAGATACAATCGTCACATTGGAATGTTGTTCATCTGAAGAGATATTATTTCTGATGAATACCCACGGTCAAGTATCCATATTTTAAAATTTAATTTTTGAATTGTTAAAATTTTACTAACGATTTTAGATGATAGGCAAAATGCTAACCCGTACTAAATGATGAGTCACGACCTGCAAGGCACATGGAATAAATTAAACTTCCTGGCCTAGGGTTACAATTATTCTGATAGAAATTCAAACTGGTTAAGTAGTATTCATCTATAATCGTACCTCCGAGTCCCGTATGTTTTTCCTTTACAGGGAAAGGACCAAATGAGAGGAACAATCAAGTGCTCGAGGCTTCATACTTCAACGCTCAAAATGGGGGACTACATAATATACACGGGCATGTGTATAAGGAAGGCAAAGAAGATCAAGCCCTGAAAAGTTCACTCATTAAATGAGTCAAGTGCAGAGCAAAGTTACGAGCTAAGGCCAAAGAAAAGCCTTACCATAGTTAGGGTAAAGACTATGTACTGAAACGGGTTATAGATAAAAATCTCATGTTTATTTTTCTTTTTTAAATCTATTACAAGAAAAACAGTTACGAGAAAGTTATAGATGTAATTCAAATACGTGTAAAGTATTATTCAAAACTAGACAAAGTTCAAATAAAAACTTATCAAAGTTATTTCAAAGAAACATGTGTATTCTTATTTTTTTTTTATCGTATGTTAATATCATTATGAAGTTGAGACGTCTTCTTCATTAAGTGTGGAATATAAAAGGGCCCTCTTTTATAAAATTCATGATTAATTTGAATATTCATGAAGTTAACAGAAGCATTTTTGAAGAATAAAAATGCAAATTATTCTATAAGTCCTTAGAAATAAAGGCAAGAATAAACTAAACGGAAGTTCAAGATAGTAACGAGAAAACTTCTTAATATTAAAAAGCTTAAGACTAAGTACGAACTTAGTCATAAACTGCGAATTGTTTATACAAATTGCCCCATGAAAGATCTGGGGACTTGAATTTCCAAAACAAACCCTCAAATGAGACCAAGGGTTTTACCACAATTTTCTCAAAAAACAAAACAACACAAAGAAATTTAAATTACTTAAACTTATCACTAAGAAGATGTAGGAACTGAAGTAGGTGCATCAACAGCAGCGGGCTCAACTGGGCTTGAAGGAGTTGGGATACCCGTATCAACTTCAACATTCACAGAAGCTTCGACCACGGGAGAAGGAAAATCTTGAGTTTGTTGAGCCTTCTCAATAGTTTCATTGATTTTAGCTAACTCAGATTCCAAGTTAAAAGTCTCTTGGCTAGATTCAACTAGGGTATCACGACGAGAATTCAAAAACGCCCAACTCACTTCAATGGCAGATTTATCCTCAAGGATTTCATAATCCCTTTCCCAGTCAGCAATTTCATTCTTTAATTTCTCATTTTCAGCCAAGGCAGAAGTGTAAGAAGCTTGAAGAGAGGCATGGGAACTTTCCAAGGCACAAACCTTTTCAGAAGAAGCTCGAAGGTCTTCTTGTGCTTGAGTCAAATTCTGCACGAGCTCTCCAGCATAAGCCTCTTTCTCACCCAAGAGAGCCTTCAACTCTCTAATCTCTTCACTTGCCTTGTATAGCTGGTCGGAGAAAGAGGTTTCAAGACGAGCCTTTTCTTTATCCGCTTGACTTGAGGAAGCTTTTTCAACTGCCAACTCTGAAGTCAAGGCCTGTACCTGCTGCTCCAAGGTACTCTTATTTTCTTTTAAGTACTCCACATCAATATGAAGGCTTTCATACTGTTCCCTCCAATTGTACGCCTCTAATTTAGAATCACGCGCTAATTGCTCTGAGAGGGCAACCCTTTTCATCATCTCCGTGCCGATAAGATTGGCCTATATATATAAAAAAAGGGAAATGAGAATCTCAAAGATAGAAAAATTTTAAAGCACAACAAAGAAAAAAAGGGGGAATACCTTTAAGAAAGCATGCACAATGTCATTCATCAAGGTCAAGTAACTATGGCTCTCTAGCTTGGCTCTCTCAATAGGACCAATTAAGTGCTTTAACCACCAATCTGCTTGACCCGATTTCCTCAAAAAATTGCCCTCAGTGGGGACTTCAATAATCACTTGCCTCATAGCACTACTCCTACTTGAGGAGCCAACCTCAGCACAATGAGTAAATGGAGGAGGAATTGTCGAAGGTTGAACAGTAAAGGTAGTAAAAACAGCCTGGGGAGAAACGAAAACAGCCGAGATCGACAAAGAAGGAGTCACAAATACGGGAGTAGAAAAAGAAGCCAGAGGTGCTTCATCAAAAACTGGGCCTAAACTTTCACTACCAAACCCGCTGATAAAAAGTTGTTCAATATAGTCATGAGCAGCAGCGGGAACAACATCATCATCATCAGGAATCACAACCGGGGCCTCAACAGACTCGTAAGAGGAATAGAATGGTGGGGGAATGCATCTGCTTCATCATCAGAAATTATGCGTCTACGAGCCCGTTGTCTTGTTACCAAAAAGCCTCCATCTTCTTCTTCTTCAGAGCCTTGGTCATCAACGGCTTTTCTTTTCGATGAAGAACCCAAGATTATTTCTTGGGCCCTTTCCAAAGATATACGAGAAGTCGCGTCCGCCTCGGCAGTAACTCCTCGAATAGAAAATCCTGATAGAAAGAAGGATTGAAATAAGTTCAGGAGGAAACAATATGTAAAGTAAAATAAAAAAAGCTTTTACCATGGGTTTTTACTTTCCAACCAAATCGTTGGGAAAGGGTCTTCCAAGATCGACCATCCATTGGTGCAATCTTCAACAACTTTTCTACCCAATCACGGAAATTGGGAACATCTTCCACAACTCCCATGGCTGCTGAAAAAGAAAGGCAAAATTAGAAAATCAACAAAATTGAAGAAAAAGGTACGAGAAAGTTAGAAGACTCACGTAAAAAATTCCACTTCTCAGGGAAGGGAACATTCTCATCACCCACTAAACCAACAGTGGGGGCAGCAAACCTTGCATACCAGCCACGGTCTTTGTCATCTTCAGGGCTAACTAGAACTCTTTTGCTCCTGGCTACTAGTGTAAAAACACCATTGCGAAAGAGTCTAGGGGAGTAAAGATGAATCAGATGCGGGAAAGTAAAAGGCACACTGGCTGTGTTGGTCAAAAGCCTCAAACAGGCGACAGCCCTCCATATTATTGGGCCAATTTGACCTAAGCAAACATCAAAGAAACGACAGAACTCGAGAATAACAAGATCAATAGCAGGTTTGAATCCTAAAGTGAAAGGGTACGTATAGACAAATGAAAATCTGGTTAAGTAGGAGGTAATTCTTTGATTCGGTGGGAATAATGATAGGAAAGTCATGATCCTAATGGCAGTCTCTACGAACTAAAGAAATCAAACCTTCAGTAATTTGAGTGGGATAGATATCAGCACGATCTAAAGAAGATATTTGATTTCTAAAAGACTCTCTGTCATTGTTAAAAGATAATTTCGCAGGAACTATCTTTTCTACTAAAGGTTCACGAAGAGGTTCAGAAGGTTCTTTACCTCTAGAAGAAGATCTTTGTGAAAGAGAACCCCTAGTTTTAGAAGAAAGGCCAAAAATAGGCGAAGGAAGAGAAGAACCACGCAAGGATGAAGATCCTAAATTACGAAGGCTACCTCCTCTTCTACTCCTACTGGGGACATCAGGGAAGTTATCAACTATGGGGAACCTTCTAGGGTTAGGGTTTGATAAAGACATGACAGTACGAGGAAGAAACAAACAAAGATTCAAGAACTGAATATTTTGAAAACTTTATGTGATAAAGACAAAGAAGAAAATTATATTTATACTACGAAGCAACCGTCAAAGGAAAAGGAGCACTGATGGAAAATTCATAATGAGAATTGACGCTTCGTGATTAGTGAAGCTGTGAAAAAGCCCTAAAAAGCACTACAAAGTTGCAGATCCAGTAGAAGGGTGCCATGCGTAAAGAGCATTAAATGGAAGTAACAAATGAGGTGTTGATTTTATTATAGCATTAATGGTGATAAAAATTCCCGTTTTAATGAATTCCACTTCCCAAATATTCAATTGATGAATAAATGGCAAGTGGAGGGACTATCTGTATTGGTAAAAAATGAGTTTACATATTAAAGTTGTGTAAAGATGACGTGTCATGACACATAGACTGGCCAAAGAGTTACAACTGGCAAAGAGGCACGAGTTGCAGCAGATACGAGCAGAGGCAAAGAAAGAGGCACGAGCGGTTATCTAAAAGACGCAGCGCTCGTACTCATTTAAGTCCAAGAATCCAGGGGAATGAATCTGACACTACATGGGAGTATAAATACAATATTTATTGAGCCTTAAATACTAAAAACGTTAGAGAATCTATATTAAATGCAATGATTATGTAACGTAGCATTTAATGTCTTTAATTGTCCATAATGGCCTTATTATGACAAAGGCAAAACGCATATCTCCAAAGTATCTATAAAAGGGAGAGAAGGGATCAATTGTAGGGATACAAAATATTATCTGAATATACCGATTTACTTATTTTTTTTCTGATTATATTGATAGCCAAATTACTTTCTTTCTTATATTCTTTTGATTATCAGTAACCGGAGTTCTTCTAAATTAAAGCTTTGACCGAAATCCCATTTTTTGGTTAAACACTCTCCTCATTTGTGTAAGTAGTATCTAATTTGTTATGTTTAGAAGTAAATTTGATAATGTATCATACTAATAGTAAAAGAAAAAAAACACAAGAATAGTTGTTAAAATAATGCTAGTAGTTTGTCAAGAACATTATGGTATCAAAATTAAAGGTTAAATTTTTGGATGAACTTATATTCATAAAATATTACATTGAATAGAATAGTTTCAAGTATTTTTAGACATTCTAAGGCAAAAGAGTTGCAATTGGAATTAGGAGCGAGTGAGTGAAATAAACTAAATAGGCTTCATGTTGAAGTAGCACTGTTTCCTTTATTTTCCTTGTGTATACGGTCAAAATTGTATGCCTCCGATTTATAGGCTAGAAGGTCCATCCTAGACCCTAGTCCGGGCAAGGTTGAGTTCGAAATTGGCCGACCAGACTCGGGCTCAAAGACAGAGTGCAGTGTCCGGAGATAGGAGTTCGAGGAATACCGAGGCCAAGTATGCTCATCCCCGAAATAGTACCGTTATAGATTTGTACCAGAATGAGCTGGATTCTTGTCACGACCCCAAAGTCATGGCGCAAATCTCGGAATAGGGTTGTACAATTCTGTACTAGGCGGTTAGACAACTGTACCAAGAATATCCCTATTGTAAATAGAAATATTCCTTATTTAGGGTTCCCCTATTATATAAAGGGGACCTCAATTATTTGTAACATCATCTAATCATTGAGCAAAGAATATACTCTCTACTTTTTGGCCTACTGTTCATCAGAATTATCCTTAGCTCTACTTTTCTTATTTAATTGTTTTTACTATTCTAACACCACCTCGAGGTTACTAAGCTCGAGGACACTATTGTTGAAATAACATTGGTTTGATTCACTTGTCTCTTTCATCTCTACTTCATATTTCTTGATTATTAATTGGTATTGAATCACATATCTTTAAAACCACAAATTAAGTTTAATTGTTATTCGTATTTTCGAGGTAAACAGTTTGGCGCCCACTGTGGGGATAAAGATAATAGTGATTATTTCTTTACTGATTCTCATTACACACATTGATTTTACACTTTTTCTTGTCAAGATTTTTTGATTCTCAAGCTGAAACATAACTAGCTCACAAAACGCACCCATTCATGACAACGAAGGTTTTGGAGAAAACACCAACGTAGGAATCGGTGTACCACTGATAAACCTAGGGGAAGTGCCGAATGTGGAACTTGTTGATGTTAGTTCGCACATTGCTTTGAATGCAGATCTAGGCGTGGACCCCGAAGGAAATATATATAAGGAAGCCCGATCTGGTGGCCAAAGAACACAAGGAATGGAAGATGGGGGAATCAGCCTCCAAGTGATATTTGAGATGTTGCAAGCTCAGCAAGTCGCCATTGCTAAACTTCAGAGTCAGAATAAGACTCTGAATACAGCCGAACCAGTAAACACTCGGCATACTGAATCAGCGCTAGAAAGGCCCGATGAAAGTGGCTCAGGGACTAACCCCATGATCATGAGAATGCTCGAGGAACTAACTAAGAGGATCGAGTCTGGAGAAAAGAAAATTGAAGACAATGATAAGAAGGTGGAAACTTATAACTCCCGGGTAGACCAGATACCAGGGGCACCTCTAGTTTTGAAAGGTCTAAACGCCAAAAAGTTCATACAAAAACCATTCCCCCCCGAGTGCGGCTCCGATGCCCATTCTCAAGAAATTTTGCATGCCCGATATACCCAAATATAATGGGACAACCGACCTTAACGAGTATATTACTTCATACACTTGTGGAATCAAACACAATGACTTGAATGACGATGAAATCGAGTTAGTTTTGTTGAAAATATTTGGGGAACCACTATCAAAGGGAGCCATGATTTGGTATCACAACTTAGCTCCTAACTCTATTGATTCATTTGCTATGTTAGCGGATGACTTCATAAAACACACGTCGGGGCCATAAAGGTGGCCACGAGAAAATCGGACGTCTTCAAAATAAAGCAAAGGAACAATGAAAGGTGACTAGTTGAAATACAGGCCTTTATGCAGGGTCTGATTGAAAGGAGCTCGATCGCGTCTCGATAGTTGAAACAAAACTTGATCGAATATCCAACTGTGACATGGTCGGATGTGCACAATCGTTACCAATCAAAAATCAGGGTCGAAGATCACCAGTTGGGAGCCCCCTCGGGTTCAGTTCATCATAACAGATTCGCAGCCAAGCCCCCAAGGAACACATACCAGGAATCCAGATTCAACAAAGAATGGTATCAACCATATGCCGAACGAAGGAACAGCGGCCCGAGCCGCAACACTCCTCAGAGAAATCGGAGAAACGATTGAGGTCAAAGTTCTCGGGGACTCATGAGTAAAAATGGGTTCGAAAAGCACACCGACCCCGCCAAGGCCCCCCGATTATCAGAGTACAACTTTAGCATATATGCATCAGGGATACTAAGCTATTGGGAGAATTAAAGACACCAAGTGGCCCAGGGCAATACAGACCAATCCTTCTCAAAGGAATCCGAACTTAATATGCAAGTATCATGGAACACATGATCATAGAACGGAAAATTGCAGGTAGCTAAGGGAAGAAGTGGCTCGGTTGTTCAACGAGGGCCACCTTCGAGAATTCCTAAGTGATCGAGCTAAGAATCACTTCAGGGAGAGAGATGCAAGAAAAAATGAACAAGAAGAACCACAACATGTAATCCACATGATCATTGGCAGAGTCAATTTCCCTCAACGACCTGTGTTCAAGTGCACTAAACCAGAGAAAAACATATTCGAAGCTATGTGCCCGAGGACGTTTTATCATTCTGTGACGAGGAAGCAGAAAGAATATCTCAGCCTCACAACAATGCCCTGGTAATTTCTATACTTTTGAATAAAATTCAAGTTAAACGTGTTTTAGTGGATCCAGGTGGCTCAACAAACATAATCAGATCGAGTGTCGTGGGTCCTGAATGGCTTCAACATGGCAAGCGAAACAACAAAGGGAGAAATTATCTTGCTAGTAAATGTAGTCGGGACCATACAAGATATGAAGTTCCATGTCATCGAGGGTGACATGAGGTATAACGCATTCCTCGGGAGATCGTGGATACACAACATGAGGGCAGTGCCTTCAACTCTGCACCAGATGATGAAGTTCCCAACAGAGGAAAGAGTAAAGATAGTCTACGGGGAGCAACATACTGCAAAGGAGATGTTTGCAATCGAGGGAGTGGTGCCGACTCCAGAGCCTTCGACCTCGGAGAAATCGAGCATCGGAGGTAAACAAGCGGCCAAATAGCAATCACCGCCTCCGGCTTCGATGCAACAGGTAATCAAATACGAAGATGAGGATTTCCTTACTCCCCGAACCTTCGTCGTTCCCGAAGAATCTGATGCAACCAAATCAACTATCGAGGAGCTGGAGAACAAAAACATGCCCGAGAAAAAGGTATACCTGGGAAGGGATTGACCCCCGAACTCAGGAAAAAACTGATTTAATTTCTTATTGATAATATGGATTGCTTTTCTTTGTCCATTTAGATATGATAGGGATTCCACCGGAAATCACCACGCATCGGCTAAGCACTGATCCCAGGTTCAAACCGGTAAAGCAAAAAATGAGGCCTCAGTTCGAGGTAAAGCATGCTTTCATAAAGGACGAGGTAACTAAACTTCTTAAAATAGGATCTGTATGGGAGGTAAAGTACCCCGAGTGATTAGCCAATGTAGTTATAGTTCCTAAAAAGTAAAAAAAAACTTAGAATGTGTGTAGACTATAAGGATTTGAACAAAACATGTCCAAAAGATTCTTTCCCACTGCCCAACATCGATCGTATGATCGATGCCACGACCGGCCACGAGATCCTAACTTTTCTCGACACCTACTCCAGGTACAATCGGATTCAGATGAACCCGGGGACCAGGAAAAGATTTCGTTTATTACTAAATTTGGAACTTATTGTTACAATGTAATGCCCTTCGGGCTAAAAAATGTAGGAGCTACATACCAACGCCTAGTTAACAAAATGTTTGAAGAACAAATAGGTAAAACAATGAAAGTTTACATTGATGATATGTTGGTTAAGTCCTTGCGCACAGAGGACCATTTGACTCATTCGCGAGAAACATTCAAAATCTTGAGAAAATACAACATGAAGCTTAACCCGAAGAAATATGCCTTCGGAGTCGGCTTGGGTAAGTTTCTCGGCTTCATGGTGTCGAATCGTAATTTTAGCAAGCCTTAGAAGAATTAAAGCGATATCTATCGAGCCTGCCTTTGCTTCACACCCCGAAGGTAGATGAAAAACTTTACCTATATTTGGCAGTGTCCGAGATAGCGGTGAGCGGGGTACTAGTTCGAGAAGAGCAAGATATGCAACTCCCTATTTATTACATAAGTTGAACTCTAGGAGATGTTAAAACTAGGTACCCTCACTTAGAAAAATTAGCACTTGCATTGATAAGCGCATCTCAAAAGTTAAAACCATATTTTCGATGTCATCCTATATGTATATTAACCACCTATCCCCTTCGAAACATTTTGCATAAGCCCGAGCTACCGGGCCGATTGGCCAAATGAGCCGTCGAACTTAGTGGATACGATATCGAATATCAACCCCAAACAGCCATCAAATCTCAAATCCTAGTTGACGGCGTGGCTGATTTTACGCCGACCCTCGTACTCAAAGTGGAGAAAGAACTCCTGCTAAGCTCGGGTACAACATCAGGGGTATGGACCCTTTTCACGGATGGTGCCTCGAATGTGAATGGGTCCGGGCTCGGCATTGTCTTAAAGCCACCCACGGGTGATACCATTAGGCAATCTATCAAAACTACAAGATTAACTAACAATGAGGCTGAGTATGAGGCCATAATTGCAGGTCTCAAGCTAGATAAAAGCTTGGGAGCAGAAGTCATCGAGGCCAAGTGCGATTCTCTATTGGTAGTAAACCAAGTAAATAAAAGTTTCGAGGTTCGAGAAGATAGAATGCAATGGTACTTGGATAAACTACAAGTAACTTTGCATCGCTTCAAGGAGTGGACTCTGGATCATATGCCTCGAGAACAAAATAGTGAGGCCGATACACTTGCCAATCTGGGATCCTCGGCCGAAGAAGATGACATTGTCTCGGGGACTGTCGTCCAATTATTTAGGTCTGTGGTTGAAGAGGGTCATGCCGAGATAAATTCAACGAGTTTAACATGGGAATGGAGGAACAAGTATATCGACTATTTGAAGAGTGGAAAACTCCCATCGGACCATAAAGAATCGAGGGACTTACGAGCCAAGGCTGCTAGGTTTGCATTAGATGAAGATGAAACATTGTACCGAAGAATATTCGGTGGACCATTGGCGGTATGCCTGGGGCCAGGGGACACCGATTATGTCCTTCGAGAAATCCACGAAGGCACTTGCGGGAACCATTCTGGTGCCAAGTCTTTGGTCCGCAAAATTATCAGAGCAGGTTACTACTAGGATAGCACGGAAAAAGATACTAAGGGATTTGTCAGAAAATATGATAAGTGTTAGTGATTTGCACCGATGATCCTTCAGCCCGGAGAACAACTCCATTCAGTCCTATCCTCGTGGTCTTTCATAAAATGGGGAATGGACATAGTTGGACCCTTACCAATGGCCCCAGGTAAAGCTAAGTTTATTTTGTTTATGACTGATTATTTCTCTAAGTGGGTGGAAGCACATGCCTTCGAAGAAGGTCAAAGAAAAAGAAGTTATTGACTTCATCTAGGACCACATCATATGCTGGTTCAGGATACTTGCCGAGATTGTATGTGACAATGGAAAATAATTCATAGGCAGCAAAGTGACGGAGTTCCTCAAGGCACACAAAATAAAGAGGATCTTATCGACACCATACCATCCAACTAGAAACGGATAGGACGAGTCAACAAATAAGACTATCATTCAAAATTTGAAGAAAAGATTAGGCAATGCAAAAGGGAAATGGAGAGAAGTTTTACCCGAGGTCATCTGGGCATATCGAACGACATCAAAGTCTAGCACAGGGGCCACCCCATTTTCTCTAGTATATGGCTCTGAGCCCCTCATCTTCATCGTGGTCAGGGAACCCAGTGCTAGGTTTCGACATGCATCAGAAGAGTCAAACCACAAGGCCATGAATTCTAGCCTTGAGTTGTTAGATGAAAAGCGAGAAGCAGCGCTTGTTCGGATGGTCGCGCAGAAGCAAAGGATCGAAAGACACTACAATAGAATAACCAACCTTCGACATTTTAGAATTGGGGACTTAGTCCTACGGAAAGTCACCCTTAATACTCAAGACCTAAATAAAGGGAAACTAGGACCAAATTGGGAAGGACTGTACCGGGTCCTCGGAGTTGTCAGTAAAGAATCTTATGAACTTAGCACAATGAAAGGTCAACAATTGGAACATATCATTGCTCAAACAATACTACTAGTAAGGTATGACTTTATCCTTTTTGTCCATTTGAGTTTAAAAATAACTCGTTACAGATTTTCGATCGAAGGTATCGTTTTTAACATGAAGGCCTTAGGTCTTAAAACATGCATTGCACTCTTTTTCCCTTAGATTGGATTTTTCCCCAAATGGGTTTTATCGGCAAGGTTTTCAACGAGGCAACAACTATGTGCTACCTAAGGAGAACTCAACAGTATCCAAGGCTTCAATAGGAGGTTATATTTTTGAGAAAAATACTTCACGCCTAAAAAGGCCTCGATAGGAGAACTTTGTAATGAGCCAAACAGTCAAATGAATCGTGTCCATATAGAATAGTTGAGCCCCGACGGCAAAACATGTACGCATGTATCTATAATTTGAAGAAACATTTTAGTTATTTCAAAACACTTTGTGTCTCAAAGAAGTTTACTATCATACGAGCTTTACACTTACAATCCTACGAGAAGCGGATCAAGTGCCAAAACACAAATGCACCCTGAAATACTCGGGGACTGTCATTGACAGTCATCACAATCGAGTCATCGAAAACTCGGAATCATAAGACCTCAAAGAGGCACCCCTAGAAACAAAGGCCAAGGCCAATATACTCGGGGACTAACTTTTCGAACAAGTTCGAAAATCTATCGGGAAACAAGTCCAAGTGGCATACCGAAGGCTACGACCATATTAAAGGCTGTGACCATATTAAAGACTACGGTCGTATAAAAAGGCTACAGCCAAAATAATGCGGCTCGGAGACGTTCGACTTCCACCATAAATTAAAGGCCTCAAACATTGAAAAACCGGTTAAATCAGGCTACCCTTGGCAAAAGCAAAATATATGTCATGACCCGAATCGGAGGGCCGCGACGGGCCCCTGGTTCCCTACCCAACCGAGTACCAACATAACGTATCTTTCTTATCGCACCATCATGGGTAAATGGGCCAAAAGGTCCATCATAATATAACCAAAATAAAGCATAAGAGAATACTCGACATAGGATGATCCAACATGTAATTCAAACTTATACATGTGACATACGAGCCTATAAGACCAAAATGATCACTTGTACACTGAACATAGGCTGACAAGGCCATATAATCTTTGATATACATGACACCTATCTACAAGCCTCTAAGAGTACATAAATATCATAAAGGTTGGGACAGGGCCCCACCATACCAATCAATACATATCCAACTCATATGACCAAATAGGCAACTCCAGAACAAGTGGAGTGCACCAACACCTTCCGATGAGCTGATAGCCTACTAGGAGGACTATCAACCTATCTTTCAGGACCTGGGGGCATGAAACACAACGTCCCCAGGCAAAAGGGGCGTCAGTACGAATAAAGTACCGAGTATGTAAGGCAATAAAGCATAAATAACAATAGTAATGTAAAGTGAGATAGAGAAGATATAACATGTAGCATCTGAGGGATACTGACATGAAATGAAATATACATATATATATATATATACATAAACTTTTAAAAACATACGCCTCTGTGGGCATTATCATCATCATATCGTGCCTGACCTCGACGAGGACTCGATAAAAATGTACCCGGCCATCATAAGGCTCGGTAGAATCATACCCGGTCATGTAGAGCTCGGTAAACCCAACTGATTAGTAGTTGCACAATAGGTGTCGTACTCGGCTGACTATAGTGCGGCTAGGTAGAGTAAAATAAATACTATATATAATGCATGCTAGACTCATGGAATCATGTTCTAAACCTTTCGGAGTGACTTAAGGTCATTGCACCTTCGATTAACATTATGGACATACATACCCTCAATATGAACCTCAGTAGGATTCAAGGATCATACATACTTGTTGTAACTTAAGCTAGTAGCTCGTTTACGTAAATTTGGGCAGTATCTCCCCTGTAAAAAGGGCCTCCTCCAATACCATATACCAACAACAACAGCCAGGGAAGTCCAGCAACCTATAAATATCAATAACAAGACACCATATAACAATAACAAGTCACAACTACTTCACGACGAGCGGCAAGCTCCGATTGGAATCCATATAACCCATATCACCCCTTATAGACATCTTATATTAACTTAACAGCATTATTAACATGGTAATGAAGTAATTCATCAATGATTCCATCCTTATACCATACATTTATAACAAAGGAAATAATCCACAACTCCAACTATCTTCAATTAGCAACTTTATTCACTAGTTCATGTCTAGTCCAACCATTTAACTTAATCAACATCAAGATAACCTTAAGCACCTGCAAGAACACAATACGCATACCTCCTACAGTAGCTTCAAGTTTAAATCCAAGTTGTAAATAGCTTACAACATCCCTCAATGGCAACACAACACCATAGAAGGGACTTAAGCTAATCAAAATATTGTCTTGTAGTTCATCACCCTAACAACCTAACCAACATACAAGCAAGATTAAGAACAATTAGTAGGCTATTATACTCACCTTAGCCAGTATCAGCAACTTGAAGTTCAGCAAAACACATCCCACAACTATCCTCAATGACAACACAGCCTCAAAGAGGTGTTATTCTTCACTAGAACTAACTTTTGATGTAAAAATATGGTGTAATCCATTTGCAAGACTTGAAATAACCTAAGGTTGATATGAAAACAATGGGAGAGTATTCTAAAAAAAATAAACCACTTAAAAAAACTTCCCACACGAGCTGGAATCACCCAAAAATCAGCAACAATAAGAAGAACAAGAAACTTACTAGCGCTACAGGATTCCCGACACTTGATTTGTGTTGTTTGCCCTTTGTTTGGGTCTTGGATCATAAGAGAACCTTGAGAGAGTGTTTCTAGGGTTCTAAGGGCTGAATGTACAGAAAATAATGACTTAAAGAGGCATCTTATATACATCCATATGTCTTAAACCGCCTATGTGGGCCCCATAGAGAGATGCTTGGCATAGTATCGCAAAAATGTGAGTATCTCTCTACTCCGATATCGTATAGACAAACGGTTTAATGAGTTAGAAACTAGACTCATAGATCTTCAATTTGGTAGATATATCACCCAATAATTCCAAGCACATTGGGAGAAAAGCTTAGTTACATTTGACCTAATATTAAGCACATTATGAATGTAACTTGTGATGACATTTGCCAGCTTTTGTTCCACAACTTTCTTGCCTTCAAAAAGTAGCAAATGACTATCATACGACTAAAATAACTCATAGCATAACCTCCTTATCATGTTAAGAACCATATTCTCACTCTAAATTACATGTTAAAACATTCCAAACTTGTCAACATTCGACGAAACTTATCTTCTTCAATTTGTTTAGCTTCTAAGCCTTCCAACCCTCCTAGAACTTTTTGTTCATGATCTTAATTATTTGTAGCCTCCAAGTTAACATGATTAACTTATTTTATGTACTTTCAAAGATGATCTCATTTCTATGCTCACATCCATTGACTTACAAGGTACTCTTACATACGAAAACGTGGGACGTAACAACATTCCCCCCTTTGAAACATTCGTCCTCAAATGTTGACTGATGTGCTTATCAGTGTCATAACCTATAGCTCTTACGAATACTTTAATACTATCCTTTCCACCTAGGGAACTATTCGGTGAATAGATCTAAATGCCAGGGCATTCCCCCACTTTAGGCCTCTTTCTCAAACCATGACTTGTGGTCAGAATCCTTCCAATCTCGTAAATGTTTCTACCTTCTTTCATACATCCTGTTTGATTCTAACCTTGTATGTGGGCCTATGCAACACTTCTCTCCTTTTTCCTCCAGCTTTTAGCCAATATCTAGGCCTCACTTTATGAACATATACAAAACTTTGACAAGTTTTCCCTCTGGGCATCTATAGGTGTACAAAATTTCTTCGCTCAATACTTTGTCGAACTTACGATTATTGCTCTACCTTGCTTCTTAGCCTAAGTTATCTAGCTTATGGCTTTACTATATCTAGGTAGGTCATACTATACCCCAACTCTTACTTTGGTTTGTTATTACCGAGGTCTGCTACCCAACTCCAGGTTACTCTTTCGCTGCTTATCCTATATATATAAATCTAAGTCCTTTAAATCTTAAGAATGACAGCTTGATCTCATCTCATACTTTGGAAATTTTGTCCGTTTATTGGTTATCCACCTTAATGTTGATCTATAATCTACAACTGATAACTTGAAACCTCTCACGTAATGCATTGTCACTAGGGCTCACGTCTTATCGTGGAGCATTTGAAGTGATTTCCCCGATCCACCTAGGGACGATACTATACTTATTCATAGCATCCCAACGTAATTCATCTTATTGGGGGGGGGGTTAATTCTAATCCCCTTCAATTTATGAAATCCCTTTTCTCAAAATCATTTCTCAATCAAAGGCCTAAACGTCATTCTCTTATCTATCACCATTACACCCTTATTCTACTACAAGGGTAGCATTTCATCTCTTCTAATTGCTCCTAGTCTTAGACACCTCCGAGTTTGTTTAAGCTATACTGAGATTTTTATAACAAACAAAAACCATCAGCTCTCTTGTTTAATGGGCTTAATCCCGAGGTCTTACCTATTCTTGTCACCTTCTAACTCACCTTTTCTTATCCTTACTCATATCTACCCAAAACCTTTTCACTCTACCATACTTTAGCTTGCGATATATATATATATATCTATTTATTCTACTCACAACCTTCCTTTAACTTACTAGCACCTTAGATTCCCTTTCGTGCCTTCTCAGTTGTCTTTAAATGTAAGCAATTATTTTTCCTAGTCATTTTGCCACTTGTTGCATGGATACTTAGCTTATCATGGTGACCACGAATACTGGAATTCCCTGTAACTCATATGATCTCAAATATCACCTTTGATTTTGTTTGTTCATTAGCCATGATAGGTGTCACTTTCTTATGGAGTGTGTACAATATTATGGTGAGACTGTTGTTACAAGACCATTTCTTCTTCAAGTTACTATGCATAGGTTGAAGAATTCTTCCTTATATCCTCAACTAGTCTTTCTTTGTAGTACTTAGGGGAGAACCTTTGACTCTTGTAATGCTGTGAGCTCATTATATCATATACCCAAAAGAATTTTTGATGTTCTTACTCGCACATCATTATCCTTAGTTACTTACCTCCACGCCCTTGTGCTCGTAGGGTTGCTTCTGAATTGAAATTTTGACTATCTCTCCGATGTTTCTTTTATCTCCGTAACACTCATACGATACCTTTAACTACCCTAAATCCTATTTGAATATTTCTCAAGGATCACGATCTCATCATATTTGCGAAACTGAATTCCCTATGTTGGGGTTCACTACGTTTATCTTGCACAATCTGCATGATTTGTCTGCCCTCTTATCTAGACCTAACTAGGCTCTTCCTGAATCAACTACTAACTACTCATTAGTCCATTCTCATAACTATACTCCGCGTAATCTCTCTTGGTATACGTCATTTGTCTTAACTTACCTCTTGTACTGGATCCTGATGTATCAAGTGTCTATTCGCACTTATTTATCAATAATATCCTGGCTGGGAACTCTTACTACCTCTCCCTGGCGTCGTGCTTGCATAATTTTCTGGAGTCGCGACATATCTCTAGGATCTGGATAAAGGCAACCTCATCCCTTTCGCCTTTTTACCAAATTCTTCCTTTACTATTTCATAGTTATCTGGACCACATATCTCCGACTTAATACCATATCACACCATCATCCCCCCTTTAGGAGAGTACAAAGATTTAGTGCTACAACGATCTACCTATAGATGTTTTACCTCTTCATCTTTAGTGTCTTTTCACATCATCAATGACCCTTACTTGCCTTATGGTAACCCTTATATACCAGGGATAACTGAATTTCTTACGAACGAAGGTGACACCTAGTGTAACTGGCACACTTAGTCCCTTTAGCTTAACTCTGCTCACATTGCTTGCTTTTGGGAAGCGTCTTCCTAAATGAACTTTAAAGGTTATTCTTTTATTTTCCATTCTATTATTGCCAGAATGTTATCTCTAAAACACTCACGATGTCGACTATTATCAAATCTTCTAATCCCTAATACATATTCATTTTATCTCGTTCTCCAGTCCATACTGATTTCTATTACTCTAGGGTATAACTTTTTCTTCTGGTCATCACATTGGAATCACCAACTTATTTCTCAAAAATGAGGATATGACATTTTGGCTTATACTTTTTTATTGTTTCAACGCATGTCTCCTCTTGTCTTTCCCTTCACCTGATTGTAGACTATGCTATCCTGTCATATTTTGATTTACCATTATCACCCATTTATCACATCTTACTCATACTACTTCATTTAATCTCTTCTTATTTTTCGGCTAATATTTCCGTCTATCACTTTATTCTGAAAACTTCAACAAAATATTCTTTCACTTTTAGATCCCTTTGCTTCATCTCACCGGCTCTTCGGGACGCCTAACTTTTTCTTCTCTCTTTTTTTTAACTAAGGGAGGGAGTCATACTAAGGTAAATATTTATCCCTTTAAGGATTCGACTGTCTATCTTCTGAATTTTCTGAACATTCTATTATACATATCTGGTTGTACTATTCTAGAGTGCACCATTTGGGTGTCTCACAAGGAGATCTATTACAATGTTTGCACTATCCTTCAGAAATGTTAGCTAATGATAACAATCCATCCACCATTTTGGGTTACTCTAACCCCATATGGATCCTGATATCCCATTTTTCTCTTAAGTTATATCTATTAGGTCCCTTAGGGCATCATTGAGATGGGTGTGGCTAATTGTATATATATATGTTACTGCTGAAAGTAACTTAGAATGCTTATATTTCTCTGCTTGAATTATAAATATTGTTAATCTTCTTTAACTGGGTACCTCGTACCCTTCTTCACCTTGCTTCTTTAATTGCTAAAACTTGTGTCTACCGTCCAATTCTCTTATTCCTTTTTACCATATGAGTGGATGATATTCTTGCCTTGGAGATCCTTATCAAAAATCTTATACATCTTAGTACACACATGATCAGCTAAATACCTCACATTTAGTCATCATAAACATTATGCAAAATCGATTTCCTTTAACTCAACTCTTACACAACCACATTCAATCTCTTACCAATTGTCTTTCTAGATATAGGTATCAATGTATTACGAATAAAATAGAATTTAGGAGTTCGAATTCTTACAACTGAGCTCTACCATACGATCTAGAGTAAGAAGAAAGAGTGACAATCCTAAATGTCCTATAGCCTCTTTCTTATAAGGGTGGTGCACAATACACCCATAAACAAGACTCTACTAGACACGACCTGTAGACTCCCTATGATAGAAGTGCTCTGATACCACTTTTATCACGACCCAAATCGAAGGGACGCGATGGGCACCCGGTGCCCTACCCAACCGAGTACCAACATAACGTATCTTTCTTAGTGTACCATCATAGGTAAATGGGCTGGAATGGCTGTCATGATATAACCAAAATAAAGCATAAGAGAATACTCGACATAGGATGACCCAACATGTAATGCAAACTTATACATGTGACATACGAGCCTATAAGACCAAAATAATTACTCGTACACTGAACATAGGCTGACAAGGCCATATAATCTTTTATATACATGAAATCTGTCTACAAGCCTCTAAGAGTACATAAACATCATAAAAGTTAGGACGGGCCCCGCCATACCAATCAATACATATCCAACTCATACCGATCAAATAGGCAACTCTGGAGCAAGTGGAGTGCACCAACACTTCCGCTGAGCTGATAGCCTACTAGGAGGACTATCAACCTGTCTATCGGGACCTGCGGGCATGAAACACAGTGTCCCCAGGCAAAAGAGGTGTCAGTACGAATAAAGTACTGAGTATGTAAGGTAGGAAAGCATAAATAACAATAGTAATGTAAAGTGAGATAGAGAATATAGAACATGTAGTATTTGATTGCCTCTGAGGGCTACTGACATGAAATGCATTATACATATATATACATAAACTTTTAAAAACATACGCCTCTATGGGCATCATCATCATCATATCATACTCGACCTCAAAGAGGACTCGATAAAAACATACCCGTCCATCATAAGACTCGGTAGAATAGTACCCAACCATGTGGAGCACGGTAAACCCAACTGATCAGTGGTTGCACAATAGGTGTCGTACCCGACCGACTATAGCACGACTTGGTAGACTAAAATAGATATTATATATAATGCATGCTAGACTCATAGAATCACGTTCTAAACCTTTAGGAGTGACTTAAAGATCGTTGCACCTTAGATTAACATTATGGACATCCATACCCTCAATATAAACCTCAGTAGGATTCAAGAATCATACATACTTCCTTAAATTAACTTTATAAGGGAGGAAAAACATGGACAACCTTAGTTTCTAGGAGTAGATCCTTTATGAATTAGCGCTTCGTTTATGTTCATTTCACTTTAGATCATGCCAAAAGAAAGTAGTAAGTGCTTTAACATACCTTAACCACATTGAGTCCTTAATATCTTCCAAGAAACTCTTCAAACAAGTCAACTCAATCTATCATAGCATACATAGATTCAAAATCAGTGTCTGTAACTTAAGCTAGTAGCTCGTTTATGTAAATTTGGGCAGCATCTCCCCTGTAACAAGGGCCTCCTCCAATACCATATACCAACAACAACAGCCAGGGAAGTCCAACAACTTATAAACATAAATAACAAGACACTATATAACAACAACAAGTCACAACTACTTCACGACGAGCGACAAGCTCCAATTGAAATCCGTATAACCCATATCACCCTTTATAGACATCTTACATTAACTTAACAATATAATTAACATGGTAATGAATTAATTCATCAATTATTCCGTCCTTATACCATACATTTATAACAAAGTAAACAATCCACAACTTCGACTATCTTCAATTAGCAACTTTATTCACTAGTTCATGTCTAGTCCAGCCATTTAACTTAATCAACATCAAGATAACCTTAAGCACCTGCAAGAACACAATGCACATACCTCCTACAGTAGCTTCAAGTCTAAATGCAAGTTGCATATATCTTACAACATCCCTTAATGGCAACACACCACCATAAAAGTGACTTAAGCTAATCAAAATATTGTCTTGTAGTTTATCATTCTAAATACCTAACCAACATACAAGTAAGCTTAAGCATAATTAGTAGGCTGTTATACTCACCTTATCCAGTAGCATCAACTTGAAATTTCAGCAAAACACATCCCATAACTATCCTCAATGACAACACAACCTCAAAGAGGTGTTATTCTTCACTAGAACTAATGTTTGATGGAAAAATATGGTGTAATCTATTTGCAAGACTTGAAATAACCTAGGTTTGATATGAAAACAATGGGAGAGTATTCAATAGAACAGAAACCACTTAAAACAACCTTTCACACGAGCTGGAACCACCCAAAAATCAGCAACAACAAGAAGAACAAGAAACTTACTAGCGCCACGGGATTCCCAACACTTGATTTGTGTTGTTTGCCCTTTGTTTGGATGTTGGATCATGCGAGAACCTTGAGAGAGTGTTTCTAGGGTTCTAAGGTCTGAATGTACTGAAAATAATTACTTAAAACGGGGTTGAGGCATCTTATATACATCCATATGTCTTAAAACCGTCTATGTGGGCCCCATAGAGAGATGTTTGGTGCAGTCTCGCAAAAACGTGAATATCTCTCTACTCCGATATCGTATAGACAAACGGTTTAATGGGTTGGAAACTAGACTCATAGATCTTCAATTTGGTAGGTATATAATCCAATAATTCCAAGCATATTAGGAGAAAAGCTCAGTTACATTTGACCTAATATTAAGCACATTATGAATGTAACTTGTGATGAACTTTGCCAACTTTTGTTCCACAATTTGCTTGCCTTCAAAAAGTAGCAAATGACTATCATACGACTAAAATAACTCATAGCATAACCTCCTTATCATATTAAGAACCATATTCTCACCCTAAATTACATGTTAAAACATTCCAAGTTTGTCGACATTCGACGAAACTTATCTTTTTCAATTCGTTTAGCTTCTAAGCCTTCCAACCCTCTTGGAACTTTTTGTTCATGATCTTAATTATTTGTAGCCTCCAAGGTAACATGATTAACTTACTTTATGTACTTTCAAAGATGATCTCATTTATGAGCTCACATCCATTGTCTTATAAGGTACTCTTACATACGAAAACATGAGGAGTAACAATATAAAGGGCTTCCACAAATTCAGCCCTTGAATAATTTAAAGGGATTCGATAAATTCAGCCCTCGAATAATTTAAAAGGCTTCAATAAATTCAGCCCTTGAATAATTTAAAGGCTTCGATAAATATCAACCTTCGAAAAAACTCAAGAGGTATTCGATTATTATTACACAAACAGTTACTAATAAGGTTCCGATACGCCGAACTCCCAAAAAACTCAACGGGTACAAAAAACCCATGCTAAGGCATAAAAAATTTTCACTAAGTCTTTTAGCCAAAAAGAGGGAAAAATTATAGCCATTTTAGAGGCCGAATCGGCCCAATTTAAAGAGCTTAAGGGCCGATGTATAAGAGCCTAAGGGACCACTTAAAGAGCCTAAGGGCCAATATATAAGAGCCTAAGCGCCAACTTAAAAAGGCCTAAGGGCCAAAACATATAGAGGTCGAGATCCCTTTCTCACTCAACTCAGACTCAAGAACTCTGACGTCCCAAGCTCACATCAAATAGATTTAAATTTAGCTCGAGGATTAACAAAACCCTAATAGGTATTATATTGATCAAATAAAAACCTAAGGGTTTATTACATTCTGAGTCCGAACCGACACTCGAGCTGATTATTCGAATTATCGAAATCTTTCACAAATGAGAACAAAAAAAAATTCAACACAAGTCGAGGATAGAACAAAAATATACTTTATATTCATAAGGGAAGTTTTACAAATCATATTTACAACGCCCACAAGGGGCCCTTGCACAAAAAAGAAAAAAGAGAACCTAATCTATTTTCGGGGCCACATCCCCGGGAGCGACGTCCTCAGGAACTGCGCCTTTGGCAGTTTATCTTTAGAAAGTCCCCCTTCCTCGGAGGCACCTTCTTCTCCTTCCCCGTCCCTGGAACCACTCACAGCGTCCTCATCATCGGAAGAGACGTGAAACCTGGCATCATTTTCCCGCGCCTTTGCTTCGGCTATCTCTTCAACAAGGTTGAACCCTCGGGCATGGATTTCTTCGAGAGTCTCCCTCCGGGCCTGGCACTTGGCCAAATCATTGCTCCATTTTTCCCGGTCGGAGGCCTCTCTCAGCTCAGCTTGAACGGCTGCAACATCCCTTAAGTATACAATAATGGATTTATCAGCCGCAACCTTCATCTTCTCAGTTGTAGCCTTGGCATGTACAACTTCGTCCCGAGATCTAGCAAGCTCTGCCTCTAACTCCTCAATTTTCCTGGCCTGAGCCAGGACTTTTTCTTTAAGGCCCTGGAGTTGGCTCTCAGTCGAGGTATGTTGGGCTGTGATAGCTTTCTTATCAGTAGCAAGCTGATCCATATTCTTTTTCCATTTATGGTAGTCAGCCCTAACTTGATCAACCTCGCCTCGAAGCTGCCCGATCATTTCCAACTTCTGCTGAAGCTGAGACATCGAAGTATAAGACTCCAAAGTAAGGCCAAGAAGTCCATATCTATTAAAATCATAGTTACCTACTCATCTAGCTCGGTCTCGTTTTCCCGAGCTTTGGCCAATTTAACCCGAAGGTCCTTAAGCTCTTCCAACTTTTGGTCACAGATGAGCCTCATGGCCTTCTCTTCACCTGAAACCTTCCTAAGCTCAGCCTCACATTGTCTCAGCTCGGCTCTAAACTTGACGATGGCCTATGCATGAAATGAAGATATGTCAGAAAAGGAAAAGAAAGAAAGAAAAATTGCAACACTGAAAGTTAGTATTTACCCGAGAAAGGAGATGTTGAGCCTCTTCAAAGAGGGTGGATGCATCGTTACGGGGCGGTATCATCGACCCTAGCAAAGCAACTCTGAAAGGGATCTTTGTCGAGGACTTTGCTCGGATCGGGCATGCGCAGAGCGTTAGCTTATTCGATTGCCTCCCCGGAATAAGTTGGCAAAGAAAGGGAGTGACCTGTTGTCATGGCCCCGAGCTCTTCACTCGGGGCATTCTCATTAGCTTCGAGGGCTTTTGCGCTCACCCCCTCTGGTATATTTGTTGAAGGCAGAGGAATTATCTCAACCTCCGGGGACGCGGGGGGCCTTGCCGGAGTCTTTCATTGGATTTCCCTCACCGCGGGATGAGGTCTCTAGTTCTGAGGGCTTGGAGGTCTCGATTGGTTTCCTGGTTTGAGGTACTAGAGCGGACTCTTCACCATCATTCCCTTCGTCATCCAGAGAATCGTGGTCCAGATCTACATTCACATGAGCAAATATCTTCTGCGGCCTTTGAGCTGGGGCTTTCTTATCTTGAGGTCGAGCTTCGAAACCCTCTTTCTTTTGTTGTCTTTCCCGGCTTTCGAGACCGGGGACTCGGTCTCTTCCCCGGACAGGGCTGGCCTCATTTCAGAAATATCTCCTATGCCTGCAAATAAGCCTGAGTTAGGTGGCATCACTAATAGGAGAAAATATATCGAAATCCGGAAGGAGAACATACCATGATGTTTGGCCTCTCATTTACCCATCAACAAGTCACGCCATTTGCACTCATCATACGAGGAGGTCGCGGCCAACTTCTTGACCCAGTCCTCGAGGTCAGGGATTGCATGCGGCATCCAAGCATCAACTGCATGAAAGGGTGAAGGCATCACACAATGCGAGAATAAAACATAAGGGAACACCGAAAAATGAATTTTTTGCTTACGTTGGAAGTTCCATCTCTCAGGAAACGACATTCTTTCCTCGGGGATGATGTATGAGGTCTTCACTCGGATGAATCGACTCATCCAGCCTCGGTCTTTGGTCTCATCATTATTGGCGAAGAAGGCTTTCTTGGATCGACATTGGAGCTTGATCAGTCCATGAAAAAGTTGAGGCCGATACAATCTGATAAGGTGATGAAAGGTAAACTCCAGTCCCTCGGCCTTGCTAGAAAAATAGTGCAGCATAATAACGATGCGCCAAAAGGAAGGGTGGATCTGCCCTAGGGTGACCTCGTACCTTTTACAAAAATCAATCACTACCGGATCGAGGGGACCCAGTGTGAAGGGGTAAGTGTAAACACTTAAAAAACCCTCCACATGAGTTGTGATGCTCTCCTCGGGAGCCGAGATCTATATAGTAACCTCGTCCCCCCACCCGCACTCCTTCCTTAGAACCTCGAGATGTTTCTCCTTTATCAAACAGATGTACCTCGATGCATGTTCACATTGGCTAGATATTGCAGGTGGGTTTTCGACATCGAAGTCCTTCTTTAAAATGCAGGTGGTTGGAACAATCTAATGGAGGGCCGGCGCTTTATCTCCGGCTGATTGGGAAGTAGAAGAAGACGATGCATTTTCCTTTTGAGGGACTGTTTTAGAAGTTTTCGCCATGATTTTGGGTTACGAAAGACGGCGAGGCCGGGTTGTTTCTGGTATTAAGAAGAGGGTAGTAGCAGAAAATAAAAGGGAACAAATTAAGAGAGAAAGAGGTATGGAGGAGGTTCAGAGATGTTTGAAAATTAAAGTAAAGCTTTCTCAAAGGTAGGAACTTATATCTATAGATGGGCTGCTATGGTTTAACAATGCTAGTGGCCGACCAACACTGTTGTGCATTTAATGTTTTGGGAAAGCGAACCAACGGGACATTTCAGTCACTTCGAGCGCCTACGTCACTAGAGTGGCATCATCGTTATAGACTCCAGAGGACCGAGGCTCAAGTTGTTTCTTATCATTTTATTCTAAGAAACGTGGGGATCATCTGTATACGACCAAAATCATATGCTTCCGATTTATAGGCTCGAGGGTCCGTCCTAGGCCCGAGTCCGGGCGAGGTCGAGTTCGAAACCGGCGGACCAGACTTGGGCTTGAAGACGGAGTGCAGTTCTCAGAGATAGGAGTTCGAGGAATACCAGGGCCAAGTGTGCTCGGCCCCGAAATAGTACCGTTGTGGATTTGTACCAGAATGAGCTGGATTCTTGCCACGCCCCTAAAGTCATGGCGTAAATCCCGGAATAGGGTTGTACGATTCTGTACTAGGCGGTTAGACAGTTGTACCAAGAATATTCCTTATTGTAAAAAGAAATATTCCTTATTTAGGGTTCCCCTATTATATAAAGAAGACCCCAATCATTTGTAATATCATCTAATCATTGAGCAAAGAATATACTCTCTACTTTTTGGCCTACTGTTCATCAGAATTGTCCTTATCTCTACTTTTCTTATTTTACTTTTCTTACTGTTCTAACACCACCTCAAGGTCACTAAGCTTGAGGTCACTGCTGTTGAAATAACATTGATTTGATTCACTTGTCTCTTTCATCTCTACTTCATATTTCTTGATTATTAATTGGTATTGAACTAAATCACATATTTTTAAAACCACAAATCACGTTTAATTGTTACTCGTATTTTCGAGGTAAACACTTTGTTAGCGACGGATTTTGAGGAATCGCTTACAAGTTCAAAGAGCTGAAGTTTTTAATGAAGCCAAAATATATTTGAAAAAGGTTGCAATATTTAGTGCAAAAATCTAATAATTAAAAAAGAAAAAATGAAATAAAATAATTAGTTTATTAGCTAAAGTTAGTAGACTTTTCTAAAGATTAGGATAAATAATTGGTATGACATCAGAATATCAGATGAAGAAGATGTGTACAAAAGAAATAACGCAAATAGATTTGAAAACGATGTGAATGGACATTGGCACACTAACCATTATACACTGGCAATTGGCCTAAGGGATTGTTTGGCGGGGAAACAAGCTATCCCAAAATTAATTATTCCGAGTTTGCTATTTCAATATCCCTTAGGGATAAAAGTAACATTATAATTACGGAATTAGTTATACCGCGATTTTATCCCAACTAAACATGAATAAACTCATTTCAAAAATTAATTATCTCATATTTCTCATCAAACGAGCCCTAGAGGTTGTCCTCCAACAAAAAAAACTATCACAATTTAAATAGTAGTATCACTAATTCCATATGCTATCTAATTTTACCTATCATATACCAAAAAAAAAAAAAAAGACCAATGCTTATTTAGTCTCATATCTTGATTGTCTTGTGTCACGCAAATATGATCAACATTTTGAGTGTTTGTTTCAACGGGAATTCTTTCGATGGAAACTCCATATTTGCTTAATATAAGTCTTATTTAATATTTATTGATAATTATTTTACACCCGACAATGTTCGACTCGAAGCTAGAAGCAAGTACGCCTTGGCGCATTTTTAACTTTTGTTTGCAGCCACACATTTGAATAATAAGATAGGATTTTCATGACGAATTTACATTTCGTCCTCTATAAATTATGTTCAAGAAGATTCACAACAAAATGTTTAATTAATTTTCTTATGTTATAGTGTAATAAGTAACAAGTAGTTATGCGGCCCAGTGGCGAATCCACCTTTCAATGTGGATGTGGCATGACACCCATTAAGTTGGCAAAATTTTTATATACACATGCTAAAAGTTTCTTAAATAAGGTTAAATATTTAATTTCGGTCACATGTAGTCTCAAACTAGACAAAAATGTCATGACTGAAAAGGCATTTTGCAAGCTTTTCTTGTATATACGGCTCATGTTCGAAGGTAAATATTTACTTACACAACACCAATTTAATAAATACATAACACTTGTATTTACAATTAACACTAAATCATAGTTAATATATATTTTCACATTAATTTATTATTTAACCATGATAAATTATTACGATTTGGTATGACACCGGGTGTAGTAAATAAAAGTATTGCTCTTAGTCTCAAATATGTGGGTTTTCCTTTTTTCAAAATTGAAAAACTAGAGTCTCGATGAAGATTTTGGGTTGAGATCAAATTCAATTTTTATAATTTCTTTATTTATCATATCGTAAATTTGTACGCTTTTTTATGGTTGTATTCAGTTTAGACCATTTTGCTTTTAAATTGTAATAAAAATTTCGCGCGCATAGCATAGAGAAACATGAAAATTATGGTTTAATTTTTGGAACTTTTAGTTTATCTAATTTTATATTTACTTGTGGGGTGTAATTTATTTATTGAAGATGTTTTTTCTTCTCTTCTTATTCTGTATTGGTGTAATCCCTTATCAAAGATGTTATTCTTCTTGTGCATTTTTTTAATAGAGAGGGTGTAATTCTCTAAATAAAATAAATTATTATTAATTTTACATAGTAAAAATTTATTTAATATATAAAAAAGGATATCATCCCCCTCGTGAAAATATGGTTTTTACTTCTATTTTTAATAATAGAGATGTGATTCCTTGTTGAAAATGTTGATTTTTTTTTTCCTTGATATAAAAGAAGTAATTTTCATATTTGCACATCAAAAACCAATTAAATTGACCTTAATAAATTCGGAAGAGACCGAACAGAACCAGATATACTTTTTTTAAACAAATTTTATAGTCAAAGTAAGGAGTCCATTTTCAGAACTTTACTGAACTAATGAAAATTATTTATAAAAGTTACTTTACTTTGTTTTGTAACTGAAAAGTTATTATACTTTGCACGTTTTAACTCAAAAGTCACTCAACACTTTTATTTTTTGTATTTTTTCAACTCAGCCATTTAAAGAATAAAGAATACCGATTTAAACTCTGACTCAATCTGTTCCATGCCACTATATTTGATATGCTATAAAAGTGTTGAGTGACTTTTTAGTTATAATATGCATGATAACTTTTCGGCTACAAAATAAAATAAAGTAACTTTTATAAACGATTTCCGTCGGTTTAGTGACTTTCGTTCGATGTACATTAAAAAAAATATGGCATCCGTCACCTTTAGTTCCTGGATCTGCCTCTCATATAAATTTTTCTATTTCACTTGGGAACACAATTGATTATGTACGACTATAGTAGTTGAATCTGCATGTGCCTACATAAGAGGAGTCCGGGACAAATATAGGCAAAGGCCAGTATCAAATTGAATAACAAAGGAAAATAGCACTACACAAGTTCTTCCACATTCCTTCTAAAAATACCATTCTCAATTATATTACAACATTGACAAAAAAGAGAAAATAATAATAATATAGCCTTAGCAAGTTGTATGCCAGTTCTAGAATAACTACTTTTATAGATACAATCAATGTTTAGATTGACAAAATTGGACCACGCATTTCCCAATAGCCCCACGAATCTTGCCCTTATCGTCAATAGCTAGCTATATAGTTGTGTAACAATTGAAAAATAAAACAAATTTTGAATTTGATGAAATTGTCGAATAAGATGTTAGCCCTTTTATCACAGGTTAATGTATAATTACGAATAATTCAAATGGCTATAAATTGTTCAAACATTTCATAAGCTGCATTAGCCAAATTATTTACCGGAATTAAACCTATATTCTTATGTGCATTGTCCCAAATTAACAATTTTTTTCTTTTTTATGTTTATGACATTCAATGACCACTAAATTGGCATATTCCTTTGCCTCTCTCTAAGCATATTTAATAGTGGTCTATTCTGAGTAAACTTAGAAAGTTTGATTCATTTAATAATCTTCAACTACATATCTAAACCAAAAATGCCTGACGTAGTCATAATATTTTATTTAAGAGTGTGGTTTAATTTGACGGTGTCCCGATACCATACATTTGGACGATTAAGGATATTTACGAGGGAACGAGACCCGAGTGAGGACCACGGAAGGAGAGCCGGATCATTTCCCAATGGAGATGGGGTTACATCAGGGATCAGCTTTTAGCCCGTTTTTATTTGCTTTAGCATTAGATGTGCTAACGCGTAACATACAAGGGGAGGTGTCATGGTGTATGCTATTTGCTAATGACATAGTTCTGATTGATGAGACGCGAGGCGAAGTTAATGCTAAGTTGGGAGTTTGGAGACAAACGCTGGAGTCTAAAGGTTTCAAGTTGAGTAGGTCAAAAACTGAGTACTTGGAGTGCAAGTTCAATGAGGGGATGCATGAATAAGAAGTGGAAGTGAGGATTGGTACTCATGTCAGCCCTAAAAGAGATAGTTTCAAGTATCTTGGGTCAATTATTCAAGGCAAGGGGGAGATTGACGAGGATGTTACTCATCGTATTGGAGCGGGGTGGATGAGATTGAGGCTCGCCTTGGGAGTATTGTGTGATAAGAATGTGCCACATGGACTTAAGAGCAAGTTCTATAGAGTGGTGGTTAGACCGACTATGTTGTATGGAACTGAGTGTTGGCCCGTCAAGAAATCTCATGTCCAAAAGATAAAAATAGTTGAAATGAAGAGGTTAAGATGGTTGTGGGCATACTAGGAAAGACAAGATTAGGAATAAAGTTATTAAGGAGAAGGTAGGAGTGATATCTGTGGAGGACAAGTTTCAAATTTTAGCAGAGACAAAAAATACTAAGCGATTTCTTCTCATTTATCAAAGTTTAATGGATAAAGTATTTGTATCGGTGGAACTTAGTAAATACCTCTCAGAATTAATTGATGTATGCACAAACTCTCATGCACGTCATGTATATCAACTAAATTCAAGCAACAAGAAAAAATCATCTTAGTGATTAAACTGACGTAATTCAAATTGCATAGTTAAGCATTTACAACAATAACAACAACAACAGTAAAAATTTAGTGAATTTTCATAAGTGGGGGTTAAGAAGGATAAAATGTACGCAATTTTATCCGGAAGGCTAGAGAGGTTGTTTTTAATAGACCTTCAATTAAAGAAAAGATGAAAGAAGCAATGATAACAAGTTAGTAACAACACAAAATATTTAAAAAAATCAAGCCAAGATAGCAATTGAACGATAGGTAGTAATAACAACTTAAGAATAACACGATATCATGCTAACACTAATGTTATCGAATCAAGCAAAGACAAAGGAAAATGTTCCACTATCTTATTAAGCACAAGGGCGGCTCGATGAATTTTGTGCCCTAAAGCCAAACATTACGAGGAATCTTAACTTTTTTTTCTTTTAAATTATTATTTTATATTTGAAGTTTATTTTTCTATTTCTTTTAGATGCAAAGTTATGAAAAAATTATAATCAATTTCTTCCATAAAGTCTTTCTCAATTGACAATGTAGTTAATTCATTTAACCTAACTTGAGACATTGTTGATCTTAGTTATGATTTTATCAATTTTAATTTTGAAAAACTTCCTTCCGCTGAAGTAACGGTAACATGAGTTATTGATATTATTCTATAAGCAATATAGGCATTTGAAAAAAATTAAATCTTTTTATTTGATCGAATATATCAATTAAACTGTTATCCTATACTCTTTTTCTTAACACTTTTAATTTAGAAAATAAATCTAAACCATCAATATCAGATTGATTATTATGCTTTAAGGAACATTCAAGATAGGCAATATTTTTCTAAATTTTCATCATCTCTCGATCTCAGTTTTTTTGACGCTAAATAGAAAACTAAAAATATTTTCATATGCTTCGAATTGTTAAAATATATTTTGAAGTGAAAAAATAGCCTTGTCTACTATGTATAAAAAGTAATCAACTCTGAAAGACCCTTCGAGAGATTTTGAGATTTTATTATCAACATTCTCATCAAATTGTTTCTTCCTATATATCACACGTTTCTTACGAAATTTGGGTTCGATATTTATTTCAAATACAATTTCCTTGGCAAAAATCATAACAGTCGCAAATCCTTCCTCTATATTTGTTAAGAAAAAAATCAAAATTTTTCACTTCACATAACTTTTTTTAGCTTATATATAATTTATTTGGTGTAACAAAAAATAAGTTCCCACGAATATGACGCCTAAAATAATTACTTTACGTGTTTTAGGAAAAGGCCGCCCGTGATTAAGCATTTACCAATCCTTATTAATTATTTGAATTAAAAAAAATCAATTGCCTAACCTTGGTATTTGTAGTAAAAAAAGGATATATGATGAAAGATTAGGAACACAAAGATTGTACAAATGTGATCATAGATAGATTCATCAAATATGATTCTCTCTTTGCTCCTCCTTTCTTCCAATGGTCATTTGTGGAGCCCACCCCTTTCTTTTTTGCTTTTGCCCCCCCCCCCCCCCAACCTCCGCCCCCACCCCTGTCTCTCTCATCTTTTTATTTTCATTCACAGCTTTCCCCTCACTCACACTCTCTCAAAAACCCCAACACTTTTTCTGCTAAAAGATCAAAAAAACCCACAAAGCCACTTCTTTTCCAACACCCTTTTATTCACTCAGCTCATTTCTTGAGCTAGGGTTTCTTTACTCTGGCTTGACAATGCAATAGTTTCACTCCCACCATTTTCTTGCATTTTTTTCACTACCAAAAATGGTTAAAAAAAATTCAGCTTTGATTCTCACACTTCTGCTTCTTTCTACTGTTTTCTGTTCAGTTTCGGCTACTTCTTCACCTTCAAGTAAGTGTATATACACATTCTTGAATTTTACTGCATGTGTTTCTAGAAGCTTCTGCCATTCTTGATCTGTATTTCTTACTTGCTGTTTTGTGTAAGCAGAAATCGTGAATGTGTTTGTTTCAAATGCTGTTACAAAGCTGATGAAATGGGTTTGGTCAATCAAATCCAGTACTAAAACTGGTATGTATAATGGATCTCTGTGATGTTATGCCTTTTTATTTTACAACCCCATTTTGATTTTTCTTTTTAATTTTAAATTTTTGGAGGTAAAAAATTTCATTTCTGGTGAGTAATGGTGTTTTTTGCAGTGATATCTGGGCGTCCAATGATGAAATTTGAGAGTGGGTACAATGTGGAGACAGTGTTTGATGGAAGCAAACTTGGGATTGAGCCTTATTCTGTAGAGATTATGTCTAGTGGAGAGCTCCTCATTTTGGATTCTGCTAATAGTAATCTTTACAAGATTTCTTCCTCTTTGTCTCAGTGTAAGTTCTTTCTTCTTTTTTTATTTTGGGTGTTTTTAAATATTCTAGGTGATTAGTGGCATCAATCTTGAGTTCTTTTTCTTTTTTTTTGTGTGCAACTTTGGTCTTAGTTTTTTGTTGCTTGTATAAATTTTTGTATGCCTATGTTGTCTGTGCCCGCGTGCATACATGACTATTTCACCGGTTACCTGCTACCTCCTACTCACCTAGGGTATACGTAGACTAGGTTTTCTCATTTGGGGAGTGTCAGAATTTTAACAAGGTTTGACATGAGTGTAAAAGAATCGTGATCTGAGCTAGACATTGTACTGAGTTTTAGCTCAGAGTTTGCACATTTTGGCTACATGTGCCTGGTGCATTGTGTTGTGTTCTTGTTAATAACACTACTCCTTGTGGCTTTCACTTTGTGAGTAGTCCACTGACTGTTTCTCCAGAGTACCTTATCTTTGCTTTTCATGTTGACTTGAAGATGCTTTGCTCTTACCATTTGATTCTTCATGTTTGCTGCAAATTCTTTTGCTCTGTTATATGTGCCGACATTTTTCTAGCAAATAATCTTTTGGTATTTTCTTTCTAATAGTTTTTTCTTGAAGCTTCTTTGTGGTACTTCTTTATTGTGGAAATTTTAGTCTAACTGGGGAGAATTGACAGATACCAGACCTAGGTTGGTGGCTGGATCAGCTGATGGATACTCTGGACATATTGATGGAAAATTACGGGACGCAAGGATGAATCATCCGAAGGGTCTTACTGTTGACGACAGAGGGAATATCTATATAGCAGATACTGATAACATGGCAATTAGGAAGATAAGTGATGCAGGTGAGTTACTAAACTTTGACACTGAAAATGATAGAGTAGCATTGCCCGGTTTGTTTGTGTTCATCGTACATGTCTTTCAAAGTCTCCAAATTTCTGGTCCCCTAACTTTTGATAAAATAGGGTGATTTCTGAAATCTCCCTTTGGTATCTTAGTTTTAAGAGTCAAATGTGGGGACTAATGTCTGCAAAGTTAGAATGCTCTTCAAATTTATGCTATGAAATTTCCTTGTCCAGGGATTACAACAATTGCCGGTGGTAAATGGAGCCGTGGAGGCGGGCATGTTGATGGACCAAGTGAAGATGCAAAATTCTCTAATGATTTTGATGTGGTCTATATGGGAAGCAGTTGTTCCCTGCTTGTCATAGACAGAGGAAATAAAGCAATTAGGGAGATTCAACTCCATTTTGAAGACTGTGCTTATCAGTATGGTAGTGGTTTTCCGCTAGGTTAGTAACCTTGCGTTGTTCTACTTTGTTCAAATCTATTGCAGTTGAACATGTTATGGAAGAAACGCGAATTTGCTACAGGAATAGCTGTACTTTTAGCAGCTGGCTTCTTTGGTTACATGCTAGCGTTGCTGCAGCGAAGGCTTAGTACCATTGTATCTCCTGAAGAAGTGAGTATCAAGTTCCTTACTCTTAGTCACATTACTTTGTAAGCATTGCAACGGGGACTTAGATTATCAAGGATATAGAGACCCTTCTTTTGCTTATAGGCTTGCCTATTTCTATGTTGCTTGGTTACAATCACTGAACTGAACAAGTTTTAGAGAAGAGTTCTAAGATATTCGTGTAACTATTGTTAATTAGTAAGTTAAAACTCTATTGTGCAGACAACTTCTAATTAAATGGTGTCTTGTGTCATAGACATCCCATACGCGATCTCATTTACTTTCTATCTCTTCTGTCTTCTTGAAGGATCAGAACACATCCATTTTCACCAATCAATATCAGAAGCCAGCTAAGTCATCATTTAGGCCTCCCCTAATTCCAACTGAAGGCGATGAGGAGAAGCTAGACGAAAGCATGTTTGGATCTCTAGGGAAGCTAATTATGCGTACGGGAGCATCAGTTTCTGATGTTTTAGGAAATGTATTTCCTGTGCTGAAACGTACACCATTGAACCATCATCAATATCAACAGCAGCAGCAGTATCAGCAACACACATGGCCAGTACAGGACAGCTTTGTAATACCAAAAGAAGATGAGCCCCCATCCATTGAAACCAGAACACCTACCCCACGAAAGACGTATGCATTCATGTCCAAAGATTCTGAAAAAATGCAACAGCTGAAGCAAAGCCGTGCTTTTTATGGTGGATGGAGTGCTGATGTTCAACTACAGCAACAGCAAACTCAGAAGCAGCTACATCATCATCGATATCATTCATCCGGACCTCAAACATTCTACGAGCAAAGCTCAGAGAACACAAAGGAAGTAGTTTTCGGAGCAGTTCAAGAACAAGGGCAGTGCAACACAGTGATAATAAAGCCTTTGGACCATGCAAATCCTGTTTATGATCGACAAAATATTCGTTCTCGGTTCAACTCTGCTGGATATTCTCAAGGCTATTAATCAAGCTACATACAGAAACTTCAGGAGTTCTTAAAATTGCTTCTTGATGGCTTAGAAATGAGAAATATATCATGCACTAACAGCCATCAAAGTACAAAAATTTTGGAGAAAGGAAGCCCCGTGTTAGAATAGCTTATAATGTTTATCTAGTAGTCTAAATTGCTGTAGTGAATGCTGTATAAGTGAGTTGAAAATTATTACTAGTACAAAAAAAATGTTCTATATATATCATGATCTGATCAATTCCCTAGGAATTCCATTGCTTCTATTGCTTTTTGAGTACCAACCTGGATATTAATGTGAAGACACGATCTATTTCCATTGCTTGTCCTTTGCACATACCCTGAACACTAAAGGGGTCCAAGTAAAAGAAAAGACAAAATGGTAAAAAACAAGAAAGCCAGCCAAAAAAGAAGTTTTCTCCTTACTATTTGTTCCACCATAGGTAGCTAGAAAAAATGAAAGCACAAGTTGTATTACTTAAACAACACCTGGTAGAACAATGAGGTATGGGCTGAGTAAGGAGTAAGGACATGAATATATACTATATAGGAAATATGCACTTGAAGCCATTAATGTTCATTGATTTTTATATTGCTCCTTTGTTAATGCAAGAATGTTTGTAGATCTTCCAAATAGTACAATATTATTGGAGTTTTTTTATTTGTTTCTTTTAATAATTAACTGTACTGATGTTACAGTGAGAGAACCCACTCACATGGGCACGTGATCAACGGTAAACTACAGTTAAAATTGGAGTAAGACAAATGAACTAAGCATTCTTTTCAACAGATCTATTATAATGCTCACAAAGTAAAAATAATTACAAAAAAAAACTCTTCATTTTTTTAGAAACTTAAAAATAATGAGTACCTTATCAAGCTTTTCTAGAACTTCTTCTGAAAACTTGAAATCCAAATTAAACATTTAAAAAAAAATGGAAGCCTAATTATTTGGTCTTTTTTTTCCTGTAAAAATAGCACGGGCTAGCCAGTTTTCGGACTGGTCATTCAAAAATAGCCAGCGTTTTCAAAGTCATTAAAAAATAGCCACTATTTTGCTGCAACACGGAAAGTTCCAGCATAATATATTGGAGATCGGTGCACATGTGTATGAACTTCCAGCATATTACGCTGGAACTCCAACAAGCGGAAAGTTCAAGTATAATACATCTCCTTTATATTATGCTGGACCGGTATATTATACTGGAATTCCAGAATATTATACTGGAGTATTTTTTCGGATTTTGAACAGTATTTTCGTTCAGATTTATCTTTACATGAAAAGTGGCTAAATTTCGATTATTTTGAAATTGTGACTATTTTTGAATGACCACTTGTAAATCTAGATATTTTTGAATTTCTCCTTTTTTTTCTCTCTATTTTAGTGGATTCCATTTTCCACACCCCACAAAGCCCAAGAATAAAAAAGATTACAACTTAATTTGAGAACTTGACATTGGATCACCCAAACCATTATCATTTGATTTAGTGCCATGGTTTATAAATCCCATACAACTTCCCACCCTGTCCCTTGCACCCCAATGGATAAAAGAAAAGGAGAGAAAAGTTTTCCCCAACATCACCCTTCAAAGATATTTTCTTTCTTTTTTTTGGACCATCCCTTTGAAGATATCTTAACAGATGGGAGGTCCTATATTTATCACTCTTGTTGCCATATCAGGTTATTTAGTTGGACCGTCCATTGGCTCTATTATACAAGATAGCAAGATTTCAACTGGTTCCAGACAATTGTACATCCCCAGCTATCCTGCTCACCTTAGAAAAGTCCATCAATAAGTCTTGTACTATCTATTTTCACTTTTACTTGTCCACTATAATAAAAATATATTTTCACTTTTACTTGTCCACTATACTAAATTAAGAGAAAGACAATTTTTTTTTTATGTTTTACCCTTATCATTAACTACTCATTCCTCAAATCATTTGTCAAGACTTTTGAAAATGCTATCATAATTGTAAGTAAAATTATAAAACATATATTTCATTTATTATTTTATAAGGGGCGTGAAAAGTTGGATAACATTGGAGCGACAAAAAATACGCTAGGGGTTCCATCACATTGCACATGGACGTGAGTGAGCATGAGCTAGGGTACCCACATCATGGACGGATGTGAGAAAAGTATAATCAACCCCAACTTATTTGGAATTGAGACGATACTATATTTGCACTTATATAGACTAAAGGGTCAAAATCAGATGGAAACAAAAACAAATAGTTTTTTCATACAAGACATCACTTCATTGAAACAAGAAAACACAGACTAGAAATATTAACTCAAAAGGGCCTTGAGTCATTTGCTTGTCCACTATGTACATGAAAGTGGTAGCAGATAGACCGACGAACTTTCAGAACAGTTGCAAAAGTTAATAGTAATACATACTACTACTAGACTTCACTAAGTTACGTTCTTTTTTCGGTTAACTAAGCTCGAAATGCTCGATGAAACTTCACGCCCTGAAGAAGCAATCCCCTGTTCTGCAAACCCTTTTAGATTAGCTAGTATCATGCTATCTACAACAGAAACATCGGTACTTTTGCTCACTGCATCATCTTGATTAGTAGTCAGCTCGGAGTTAACCAAACTTCCATCAAAAGTTATCAAATCCTCCAAAATGTTAGCTGCCACCGGTGATTTTGCTGATTCTTTGCTTTCAGAGTCGTCAAAACTTAAGAGAGGAGCCAGTTGTTTACGAGAAGTCTGGCATACTACTACTTTAGGACTAAACATTAGGCACAGATGGGAGAAAGTAAGTAACACGAGCTTCCTTAAAAGTGAATAGATCTTTGAGTCAACAACTACGCTTCTGATGCCGAAGCAGAACATCAGAACTTGTCTCTCCAGACTGATTAGGAAGTGCTTCCATGTCATGTTGCGCCGAAGACGACTGCCATGTTCCTGTCTAGAAAGTTCCATTAGAGAATATGTGAGCATTTGTCATCACCGGAACTCAAAACCGACCACTATTGATACTTACATTAGGGATAACATAAGGACGGATGACCAACCCGAGAATCAAGCAGACCAAGCAGGGAAGCCCCACGGTTAAGAACCATGTAGAAACTGCTCTTAGAGCTGAGAAAACGTTAAAAAATGTTAAACTATATTATTTCGAGTAAAAGGAAAGACTAGTATTCAGAAATACAAAGTGAAAAACATCCAAAATATGAGACTTCAAAAGGTTTATGGAGACTTAAATTCCATAGTCATGTTGTTTACTAACCAATCCACAAGCCATTAAACTGCAGAATCTGATGAGCAATTCCAACCTCAAAATCACAAAAAGGGAACAAATGCAAAAGGAGACGAGCAATGTATGCTTGGATTAATGTATTACCAGAATGAGAATCTCTTGAACAATCCTCGGCCTTAAGCTGTATTTGCCGCACTAACATAGTGCCACGGTCAGAGATCATTAAAGTGCATCTCTCAGGAACAAAAGAAAGTTCAAAATCAGCTGAGAATGACGCATTTAATCCAGGTCCATCAGCACGGCCTGGCTTTAGTGAATAACCCCCTGCTATTGTAGTAACACCTGGTATCATCAATGATTAAGGAGTTGTATTCAGAATCAAATGTGATAATATTAATAATTAAAAAAATATATTACTGATTACTGAAACAGCTTAAACTAGCCACCATGTAATATCACCACCATTTGACAGTTACAAACTCCCCGAGGAAAACTCTCTGTACTAAACTCCCCCTTAATAGAAAAAGGTTGTTGAAGAAGAGAAACACCAGGGAGTCACAAAAAGTTGCTAAATAGAACCCTTAAAAGCATGCTTCATAAACCATATTGTACAGCATATTTTCAACCAACATGAGAAGCATAAATTGGGGTTGATTACACATTACACCACTGGCAGCTAACATGGATTTAAATTATAGTCAATTATTGTCCCCATGCCCTTCTTCTTTGTCCAAACAGTTACATTTACCCAGCGTCCAGTGGCTGTCCTGGGGATCATCATCTCTTGACGGTTGAAATCAGCAATTCTAGGTGTATGCCTAGAAAGCTATGTTAGAGGGCGAAAAGCTGGTTCCAAGTAGTCTTAAAGTCAGAAAGTCTCCATTTCCTCTTACTCATCCATGAAGTTTGCTGTTCTCTTTTCAAAGTAGTGCTATTCTTGACCTTCAACAAACATGAACCAACGCCATCTGACAGCCACATCACTTTCTAAATACATACAAAAAATGTTCTAATGCTTTTTTATCAACATCCTCTTTTTCCATAAGCCTAAAATTTGGGCTCCCCTTAAGTCTCTCAACCTTATCGTGCCACTTGTGACCCAAAATACAAAGATCCTGTTTAGCATGACATATAATGTTTCCTAGCAGAAATGCTAAGTGCTCTGGTGTTGGCTTTATAAACAAGCGGTTACATGTTTGGATATAAGTGTTGAAACTGAAACTAAGTTGTTGATGTGTTTGGTAAAAGCATTATTTTCTATTAAATAACTTAAACATCCTTAAATTTGTTAACACTATAAAAAGAGCTATTACTACAGGATTTTAATTATACATACAAAATAATTTACGTTTCAATGCACTTTCAGTCATGAGATAATTTTAATACAGATAAGTTATTTATTTGAAGTGGTTGAATTAGAAAGATATTTGTTATTAAATTTCAGTAACATTTGATATTGCTATCGACTTATCTAAGTAGCTACGTTGTCCCATGCAAAGAAATAGCAAGGGAGTCATTTTTTAAGCCAACGTAGCAACCCAAATTGCAAACAAGATATTATTTAAGGAATTAGATAGTTTGCCCTTTTTGTGTATTACTATGAATATAAACAATTGAGTTATCTAGTACATATTATTTAGTTTTAAAATATATAATTCAAATACTATTTCAGAGAGCATGTGAGATTGATGATTAGCTGCAGCTATTAAAGCATGCATGTCTAATTCACTTACATGTTTGCTTATGCATGTAATGACCATTCTTGGAAACTGTTCAGATACCTTAAAACATTTGATATCAAATTTGTTTACATAAAAAAGGTGCACCTTAATAGAGTTACCTGATATATGTTGCTGGTGGGAGATATTAGGTATCTCATTGCAGAAGTCTTCATTTCTTTGTTAAATTTTGTACCAAGTCAAAGGTGCCGCATAAATTGGAACAGAGGGAATACCAAATTGATTTGAATACAAAGACCGAAAAAACATTCATATAATTACAAGCATCACAAATTTCATTAGGAATCATATCACGAAAAGTCATCGAATAGTTAACACTTTGTTCTTCCACATTTATGGAGTTGGCTCTTAAGATTTACCAATATCACGAACATATCTCTCAATCTTAGCGGCTCGGAATATATCATCTACATTGCATTACTTCCTAATATAATTGTGAATGGCCATCATAGCAAGAACGATATCTTAAAGTGCCAATGTAATAGTAATGCATATGTCGCAAGATAGACCGTCTTGCTTTCCTAATCCCAAATGTCAGCTCTACAATATTTCTACAAGAAGAATGCAAACAATTAATTTTTTCTTCACGTCCTCTTGGTACTCACAATTGTTGTGTGGCACCGATAGAATTTTACTAGGTTGTATCTCACATTATCTCCTTTATATGGAGACATATATCACGTCATGCGCGAATATCTTGCATCAATTTAATAGTACTTGTTTCCTAATTGATGTAAAAAGGTGAGCTCTAGTCTACGAAGGGCCTTACCAAATATACAAAAATCATGAGTTGCTCCTTCCCACCCAACCCATGCAAAATATAAAGCACATAGTTAAGTCTACAACAATAAGAATATTTTGAGTTGGATACCCTCTACGTCCAATATATGCTATCTCTTAACCTTATAGTTATCTAGCTTTCACATGTTCACCATCAAGTTCTCTTATGCAATCTTATAAACATATATAAATTTAACTTAAGTTTGTAGCAGTGAATGACAAAATTATCAAAATATAATAAAGTATGATTATCATAATCGTTACTTATTTTAAAGAAAGTGAGATGTCGTCGGTTACATGGCTTGAGATCTCTTGCACCATCATTGATATTTACGTGTGTTCTAATAATATCTCTTGCAAACTTACGAACTACCCTTAAAAAACTATGAAAATGTCTATATTGAGGTTTGATGTTATCTTATTCTAAACTTGTCACCCCTTTCTCAACTGCTTAAAAAGAGTCCATTCGGCTTTCATGTAATCCAAATGGATTCTTTTTAAGCAAACGGTGAAAAAGTGACAAGTTTACGATGTGATGATATCAACACTCAGAAGATACAATCCATAAACATTGTCATAGTGTTGTAAAGGTCGTTAGTAAGCTTGCAAGAGATATTATTAGACCACAAAAATTATAATGATGTGTAGGAGATCACAAGTTGTGTAACTTACAATATCTCCATTTCTCTAAAGTAATATCTTTTAAATAATTATAATTTATTATATTTTTTTTCAATTTTCACACTGCTACAAACTTAAGCAAAATTTATTACATTTGAGCACTTGATGGCACACATGTGAAAGCTAGATAATCGTAAGGTCGAGTGATGCCATATATAGGACGTAAGGGATGTCTAACTGAAAAATTCATATTGTTGTAGACTTTAATATGTGTTTTATATTTGCATGGACTGGGTAAAGAGCAGCTCATGATAGTCATATATGTGGTGAAGCCCTTCGTAGACCAGAGCTCAACTTTTCACATCCATTGAAAATAAATATTATCTAGTAGATACAGGATAATATCCACACAAGAGCAGGTATATGACTCCCATACAAAGAAGATAAGATATCACCTAGCACAATTTTATCACGGTACCACACAACAATTGTGACTACCAATAGAACAAAAAATAAGTATTTGCATTCTTGTAGAAATAGTTTGAAGCAGACATTTGGGTTCGGAGAGCAAGGTGGTCTATCTTGCAAATGATGTATTACTATCACATTAACACTCACGGGATATCGTACATTTGTACTTGCTACATGACGATTCACAATTATACTAGAAAAAATATGATATGGATAATGCATTCCGAGTAACTAAGAGTGAAAGATATGTTCGTAATGCTAGTACACCTTTAAGAACTAAGAATATAAATGTGGAAAATTTGGAAGAACAAGGTAATAACTATTGGATGGCTTTTCCCGATATTGCTAATAAGATTTGCAATGCTTGATGTTTGTAATTATATGAATATTTTTCGCTCTTTGTATTCAAATCAATTTGGAAATATATTTGAGGTGCACTTTTACATAAACAAATTTGATATTCTAATATCTTAAGGTGTTTGAATAGTCTCCCTAGAATGATCATTATCACCCCATTAGCATTGAATGCACAAGCAAATATGAAAGTGCACTAGACACTCATTTATAAAATCAGCTCCAGCATTTAAAAAGTATTTTCCGAAACTTGGTGCTTAAAAGCTACATAAATTCGCCAAATGGGATCTAAATGTGGCCGAAGTTATTGTTATGCATCACTAAACATCAGTCTAATGAATCCACCCTCAACCTCCATCACTATCATAGTCGTCCAACTTTTTACCCTAACCAAACACCAGATATGAATCTCTAGTATAACATTCTTTCAATAAAAACACTTTAAGCCAGATCAAACACGATCAGTAAGACTAGACAAAATACCCAAAATAAGAAATTATTGCAAGTATATCTAGATACCTGACTTGCTAATCTTTCTAATTGCATGCTTGTTCCAAATATCAGCAACATAAATATTCCCTTTTGAATCAACAGCAAAGCTTTTGGGTTTGTTGAACTTAGCCTTATCCAGAGAACCATCCACATAGCCAGCAGTCTCACTACCAGTTAACTTCGAAATAGAAAATTCTGCAAAATACCCAAAAAATTCTCAAGAAAATGAAATAACACAATTCTGCAATAATCCCACTCCGTAAAAATTAACCCTTCCCCCAAATAGAAAAAACAAAGTTACAATCTTTATCACGTATGAATGAGTCTTTGTTAAATGAAGTATACCAAAAAACTGTCCCAATGAAACGAACTAGCCGCAAAAATTGTTCCAATAAACTGAACTAACCCAACTTAGCAGCAATCCCACTTCATAAAAATCAACTCTTTCTCCAAATAGTTTAATAAAAATCTAATCTTTATCACAATTTACTATTTTTGGTACATGAAACATACCCATAAATTATCCAATAAACTGAACTAACTCAATACTGCAACAACCCCCACTTCATAAAAATAAAACCTTTCTCCAAATAGTTCAATTAAAATCCAATCTTTATCACATTTACCATTTATGGTTTATGAAACATACCCATAAATAATCCCAAGAAACTCAACAAAGCCACTTCAGAAAAATTAACCCTTTTCACCAAATAGGGGGGGGGGGTTAATCTTTATAAAATTTACCAGAGTTTTTGTTGAAAGATAAGGTGTAAAAAGTACTGGCAGCAGAATCAAGAATGATGAAATTGCCAGCACCCATTACAGAAATTATGGAGTGAGGGTTAATTTTGATCTTGTGGCCATCAATCAGTGTCTTAACTGAGTAACCATCCTCAAAGATCACTTGAGCATGAACTGTAAAAATAAAAAAGAAGTCAAAATTTAGCTTTTTTAGTTTTTATTTTTAGTCTGAAGTGTAAAGAGTAAAAAAAGGAAACAAAATTTTACCTGGGGTAAGAATTATATTGAAGAAGAAGAAGATGCAGAGGATTGAAACCAGTGAACCCATGAGATTACAGAGGATGAGGCAATGGATCTTTTCTTTCTTTTTTGGCTTAAGGGCTAAGGTAAATGTCATCTAGGTATAGGTTCAACAGAGGAATCCAAGGGAAAATTATTATAGTGTCAGACTAGTAAAAGTTATTCTTTGTCCCTTGAAGTAACGTTGTTGAAATATTTAACCCTATGATCTAGTATTTCGTTTGACACTTGAGGACCCCTTTGGATTTGGTTTAGGAGTTGATTTTGCAGTCAATTATGAGCCCGTTAGGATTAGCGGATTGGGCTTGAAGTGCTGAAAAATATTTTTAAGTGCTGAGATTAATCTTTTAAATAAATATTTATGTGTTTGAATAGTATTGCTAAAACTGATAATAAACAGTTGATGTGTTTGGTAAAAAAATGCTGATAAGTTATTCTTTTATTAAAAAGGCTAAAATACCCTTTAAAACTTTACAAAAGATTATAAATTAAAAAATTTCTTTGCAACGAAAATGGAATGAAGAGAAAGTTAGAAAATTTATTTTGGAAAAAGTATTTAGTGAATTACAAAATATTATTAAGGATAAACTAGTAAATATCTTAGTCAAACTAAAAGTGTTTGTAAGCTGAAAAGCTATAAAGCGGGGGTGACCAACTTATGACTTATGGCTGGTTTTAGCTTATAAGCACTTTGAGCATTTATCAAACTCGTAGTTAAGCCAAAAGATGCTCATAAGCTTGTTTTACTGGCTTATAAGCTTAGCCAAACACCCTCTATGTCTGTCCATAAGCAACTTATTACAAAAATTAGTTAATTCATAAAATATTGCTAATATTAGCCAAATGATACCAATATTAGCTAATTAGTTATTTGTAGTAAAAAAAAGGGGTTAATTTTTAGTTTTCTTTTGAGTGGGTATTGTTGGAATAGATTGGGTACAACTTAAAGCTTTTGAATCTTAATTTTGGGATGATTTGGTGGAGTTTTGAGGTAGTTTGAATTGAAAAATTGAAGTAGAAGATGAACATGGGAAAAAATTATATGTGTATTACATTGTGTACCACATATGTATCATATGTTTATCAAATATGTATCACATGCATATCCATGTATACTTGTGTGTGAGATACATGCATGATACAAGATTGATGCACATGTCGCACAAGAAATTTTTAAACTCAATTTTTAACTACGAAGTTTGATACCAAACCAGTCCAAATCACCTCCATTCTTGCTCAAACTTTGTATATTGCATTCAATTAATTCCAACCATAACCATTGGAAAAATCTTTTCTCATCGAATCTTTTTAATATATCATTGGTAATGAATTTTGATTTTAAACTAGTCTAACTCACCTTCAAACTTCGTCAAATTTTGTATATTGCCTCATTTATGTGTTTTCAATCAACCACAACAATATCCCCTGTATTTTTTGAATGTTGTATATCATTGGTAATTTTTTTTGGTTATTTTTGATAACATGACTAAGATGACAAGTTGTTAGTAAATTACATCTTTTTTGGTACATTCCCATAAGATTTCCTTGATATATGATGTTCATCGGGTGTTAAAAAAATATAAAATTCTTTTTCACGAAATTAATAACTTTGGAAAATAAGAAATTGTTCTCCCAAACAACATTAGCACAAACAAAACTTATAAGTTAATTTGTCTCAAGAATAACGGTCGTAGCAATGTATTAGTGATTAAGCATAATGATGACCGAATTAGACACATCAATGTTTCTCAAATTTTCATCAAATTTTAATCAAGTTATAATGAACTAAATCTTGGTTTCTAACATTTAATTTCATATTCGTAGTAATTTAGAAAACAAGAAGACATGAATGAAGCAAGAAGGTCACGTAATTCTACAAGGCACAATTTATAGTACAATTTACCTCCGAGCATGATTAACCCTGGCACATGCATATACGCTCGTCACCTCATATATGTATCACCCCCGCATGTAGGAAATAATGACAATTAGTAGGAAAATTCTCTCAACAAAGTTAGACAAGACACTTACCTCAAACAAGCCAAATCGATACACTAGAAGTGTCATCCCGCTCAAATCATCCTCCGAAAGGCTCGAAACTAATCAAAAGTAACTCAAAATCATCAAATAATGCCATAGGAATCAAATTCAATCGATAAAGGTCGAATCTTTACACATTTACTCAAAGTTAACTAAAAGTCAAACCCGGGCGCGCACCTCGGAACCCCTACAAAACTCACAAAATCGGACAACTCATTTAGTTACGAGTCCAACCATACTAGTTTCACTCAAATGCGACTCCGAATCGATGTTCAAAACTAAAAAATTCACTTTAATAAAAGTTTAGACAACCCCCCCCCCCATTTTCTCTTATGAAATCATGAATCAAATGCCAAAAACGAAGATGGAATCATGGAATATAATCAAAATCGAGTAGCAAACACTTACCTCAATACACGTGATGAAATTCGCCTCCAAAATTACCCAAATCCGAGCTCCATAACTCAAAATGTGATAAAATATCTAAAACCTTCGAAATAGAGTACTTTATAACATTCCTCCAGCAATACTCATCGCGAACGCGGGAAGACCATCGCGTTCGCGATGAACAAAATCATATCGGCACAAAAAGACAATAAGTGTTCACGGTAGAGTCCTCGCGAACGCGATGCACAGCAGAACCAACCCTTTGCGAACGTGGTTGCTACTTCGTGAACGCGCAGACATCTTCCCCAGCTCCTCAACCACGACTCTATGCGAACGTGGCACCTCATCGCGAACGCAGAACACAATCAGCTTACCTTTCGCGAACGCATTCCATAACTCGCGTCCGCAGAGGAAAAATTCGCAACAGACCAAAATACACTTCGCGATCACGGTTGGACCTTCGTGATCGTGAAGAATACCAGAAGCAACAGGTAACAACAGAAACCAGCAATAACAACATGGCCTAAAAAGGTTCGAAACTCACCTGAGCCCCTAGAGATCCCGTCCGAACATACCAACAAGTCTCATAATATAACACTAACTTTCTCGAGGCCTCAAATCACACATAACCATATCAAAACCATGAATCACGCCTCAAATCGAACTTAATGAACCTTTGAACTTTTAACTTCCAAATCCCGCACCGAAATATATCAAATCAACCCGGAATAACCTCAAATTTTGCTCACAAGTTTCAAATGACATAACGAAGCTACTCCAACTCCCGGGACCAAAATATGAACCCGATAACATCAACATCAACCCTCGGTCAACTTATGAACATTCCAAATCTTCAAATTGCTAACTTTCGCCAATTCGTGCCGAAACCTTTAAGAAATATCCAAATGCAAATTCCGGCATACGCCCAAGTCCAAAATCACCATCCGGACCTAATAGAACCATCAAAACTCTGATCCGAGGTAAAATACGCAAAAGTCAAATTTAGTCAACCTTTCTAACTCAAAGCTTCTAACATAAGAATCTTTCTTTCGAATCAATCCAGAATCTCATGAAAACCAAAACTAACGATTGACACAAGTCATAACACGTCATATGAAGCTACTCAAGACTTCAAACGGCTAAACAAAATGCAAATGCTGAAAATGACTGGTCGGGTCGCTACATCCTCCCTCACTTAAACATACATTCGTCCTCGAACGTGCCAAGAGTCATTCCAAGACCATCAAATCACGGGGTAACCTTACTACACACATACCCGGGGGTGATCCCACATCACCCCAACCCATATAAACCTGAAAACACCATATAATTGAAGATCATTACTTCAACCTTAGTCCGCAAACCTTAGAACCAAATTTCCAACATTTGGAATTCATTAAAAGACCCGAATATCGCATTTACTCATTGTATAAGTCTGAACAAGTTGTATTAAGTCACAACCATAACCCAAGATCTAATCACATGATATACCACATCACTTAGATACTAACGACAGTAACCACTGATCCCCATAGCTGCCCAAAAGCAAATAAGGTCCGGTAGTGAACCTCTTATCAAATGAAACCTCGTTCAAAACCTTAGTACATTGCCGATGATGAAAGAAACATGCAGAATCTCTTAACCACTCATTTGATCAATAAGCCAAGAAGCTCACTCGTCCAACCAGGGCCATTGCCCAAATTCTTACCAGAAATATGGTATTATTCTTCCAAATATTCCTTACCCAAATACGATAGTGCAAATCTCAGGTCTAGAAACCTCATCTCAGCCAATACAAGCAACCCAACTGACCAGCCCCACCAAAAACCATATGGAACCCCTCACAACGTAGTCTCGAATACCAACAAGTAATAATTCAGACATGACAGATAGTAGTAAGAAAGTTAAATAAGAAGGCTACTAAGCAAGTTAAGCAGGCAGAGTAATTTTAACATTTTTCTATGAACTATTTTCAACAATGTGAAAGCAAAATACATGAAATACGCATAAGGAGCTACATTTCATCACAATATTATTGTGGCGCGCAACCCGATCCCATTATATCAATCCACATAGTACCCATCAAGCCATAATACTCGAGCTCACTGATCACATGTGCGTCAACATCAAGCACGATAAAGTGCATAAAATATAATTGTAGGAAGATGATTAGGCATAACAATACTGAGAAAGAAAAGCACGACTATGGTGCCATGAGCAAATCAACATCACGAGGGTCATCTCACTCATAACGCCATAAGGCCACAATGGAATTACAATATGCGTGCAAAAAATTAAGTAACCTTCACCACCCACCATAGCATAAGAGAGAAACTTATAACATAGACCAAGCACGAATAACATCCATTCCGCCCGATGATATACTTGTGGTAATAGCTGCGCATGAGCAAGCAAATCCGATCCGATACAGAATGCACATTCTTATTAGGCTCACAAATAATCCCCAAACCAAATTTCGATCATTCCCAAAATAGGTAATTAACCTACCAAAATCCATAGTAACCTTTCCATAACACCTACCATCAGTCATCCAATCCCCAACATTTCTTCAAATTTGCAATCAAGGAATAGTCTGTCAACGAGAACATCCACTATCTGAACCTCATAAATATAAGAATCTTCATATCTGATCTCAACATCGCTACTCAAATGGCCGAGACGCCACTCACACTCCATCATTTTACAGAAAATACCCACAAGTCAAAAATACAATGCGCCTGCCAACGTGCACTCTCACCCTCCAAAAGGCTCGAAACTAACCAAAAGTAACTCAAAATCATCAAATAATGCCATAGGAATCAAACCCAATCGATAAAAGTAAAATCTTTACACATTTACCCAAAGTCAACCAAAAAGTCAAACTCAGGGCCACTGCTCGGAACCTGACAAAACTCAAAAAATCTGACAACCTATTCAATTACGAGTCAAACCATAGTAGTTTCACTCAAATCCGACTCTGAATCGATGTCCAAAACTCAAAATTCACTTTAGGAAAGTTTAGACAAAAAACCCCAATTTCTCTTTTGAAATCATGAATCAAATGCCAAAAATGAAGATGGAATCACAAAATATAATCAAAATCGAGTAAAAAACACTTACCCCAATCCACGTGGTAAGATTTGCCTCCAAAATCGCTCAAATCCTAGCTCCATAGCTCAAAATGTCCAAAACGTTTGAAATAAAGTACTTTATAATACTGGTCCAGCAATACCCTTTGCGAACGCGGGAAGACCATCGCGTTCGCGATGAACAAAATTACACCGGCACAAAAAGACTCTACGCATTTGCGGCATAGTCCTCGTGAACATGATGCACAACAGAACCAAGCCTTCGCGAACACGAAGACATCTTCTATGGCTCCTCAACCACGACTCTATGCGAATGTGATACCTCATTACGAACGCAAAATATAATCAGCTTACCTTTCGCGAATGCATTCCATAACTCGCGTCCGCGAAGGACAAATTCACAATAGACCAAAATATACTTCGTAATCGCGAAGAACACCAGAAGCAACATGTAACAACAGAAACCAACAATAACATGGCCCAAAATGGTCCGAAGCCCGTCCAAAACTTACCCGAGCCCCTCGGGATCTTGTCCGAACGTGCCAACAAGTCTCATAACGTAACACTGACTTTTTCGAGGTCTCAAATCACACATAACCATATCAAAACCATGGATCACGCCTCAAATCGAACTTAATGAACCTTTTAACTTTCAACTTCCAAAACTCGCGCTGAAATATATCAAATTAACTCGGAATAACCTCAATGTTTGCTCACAAGTTCCAAATGACATAACGAAGTTACTCCAACTCCCAAAATCAAAATTTGTACTCGATGTCATCAACGTCAATTCTCGGTTAACTTATAAATATTCCAAACCTTCAAATTGCCAATTGGCGAAACCTTCAAGAAATATCCAAATGCAAATCTGGGCATACGCTCAAGTCCAAAATCACCATCCAAACCTAATGAACCATCAAAACTTTGATCCGAGGTCAAATACGCAAAAGTCAAACTTGGTCAACCCTTCCAACTCAAAGCTTCTAACATGAGAATCCTTCTTCCGAATCAATCCCGAATCTCCTGAAAACCAAAACCAACAATTGACACAAATCATAATACGTCATATGAAGCTACTCAAAAGTCAAAACTTCAAATGGCTGAATGAAATGTAAATGCTGAAAATGACCGGTCGGGTCATTACATAATTAAATAATTAAGGTACTAACAACCAATAATAAGAATAATTTAGAATTCAAAGAAGAAGAAAACCCAAATTTAATACTGGTTCAGTTCACCAATGTAGTATTTAATGTAATTTCTTTTCAATTTGAAGGGATGGTATTATGATTAACTTTTTTTTGGTGAAGTAATTAATTTTATTGCTGACATCAAGAAGATGCATAATAATTGCAAAAGAGTTATAGAAAAGAAAAAATAATGCCATCTCCATTACAAATGTTCAAACTAATACTAAGGAGCTAATAAAATTCAAATAATTATCAGGGGAATTTATAGGGAATAAATAAACCCAAGTGAATAAAAATATAATACAATTAGCTTTGAGAGATTGGAAAGTAGTTGATAATCCATTAAAACATCTGATATTCCTTTCCTTCCAAATACTCCAAAAGATAGCAGCAGTAACCATCTTCCAGACTTTCTTGATGATGCAATCAACTTTCCAAAAGGTCTAACTCTCAAAAGCCTCTCTGATGTTATGTGGCATGACCCATCCAAGTCCAAAAAGAGAAATAAATATATTACGTAGATCTGCTCTAATTGGGCAGTGTAAGAAGAGGTGGCTATGTGATTTTGCCTCCCTCTGACACATGTAACATCTATTGACAATCTGAAAATTTCTTCTGACTAAGTTTTCTTGTGTTAAACATGATCCATGAAGTGCAGTCCTATTAAAACACGCAACTTTAGGTAGCAATTTAACTTTCCATATTAACTTCCAAGGCCAGTGGTCGGTGATTGCATTTTGAGATTCTGATAACTTGTAGGATGCTTTCACGGAGTACCTTCCCGCATGTGTATTCCCCCATCTGAACTGGTCTAATACTAGGTTGTTACTGGAGTAGCCATTCAGTATGGCTAGTAACCTGACTAGCTCTTCATATTCCCAGTCTTGCAAGTTCCTTCTCTATAGTATGTTCTAGGTGTCGCCCTCCCTATACTGCAAAATTATTGTATATGGATCTTTGGATATCTAAAATATTGCAGGGTAATCATTCTTCAAAGAAGTGCTTCCTAACCACTTGTCCTTCCAAAACTTGATATGTTTACAAAGTGTTTGTTCATTGAGAATTATTCCCATATCTTACAAATGTTCTTCTAGACTCCAACTCCATGGGGTGCTCTTGATGATTTAGTGCACCAATGATTCAGGACTCCATTTTTGGCGTTAGAAACTTCCTTCCAAAGACATTGTTCCTCCTATGTATATCTTTATATCCATTTCATTAACAAGCATTTTGTTATGAAGTGCTGAGTTTTTTATGCCTAATCCGCCTTGGTGCTTTGGTAATTGAACCTTAAACCACTTGACCAGATGAAATTTGTGATGCTTGTTGTTCCCTTCCCACATAAACTTTCTTCTAATCTTGTCGAGTTGTTTTAGGAACCTACTATTGAATGGATATAGAGACATATAGTAAGTGGGGATGCTATCAAGGATACTATTAATCAGGGTCAATCTTTCACCCATTAATATATACTGCAACTGCCATGAGGCTAGCCTTTTTTCAAACTTTTTAATTACCCCATTCCATATAGTTTCTGATTTAAATTTGGCCCCTAGTGGAAGCCCCAGATAGGTAGTTAGGAAAGTCCCCATGCTACAACCCAATATTCCTGCCAATTACTCCAGGGTATGCACCTCATTTACGAGGTAAATCACACTATTGAGCATGTTGATATGCAAACTTGAAAGAGCTTAAAAAATAAGGAGAGTTGGATTTAAATAGAGCACCTAATTTCTGTCTGCCACACAGAAAATTAGTGTGTCATCTGCATAGAGAGAACGTGAGATGTTTACTGAATTGTTTCTCTCCACATCAAATCCACTAAGCTACTGCATCTGCTTAGCTTTGTCCAACATTTTACTTAATCCTTCCATTGCTAGGATGAATAAGAATGGAGATAAGGGGTCTCCCCTGCCTCAAGCCCCTTTGTGGAGAGAAGAAACCAATTGGACTTCTGTTGATCAAGATAGAGTATTTCACAGTGGACATGTTAAATTTAATCCATTTGATCCACCTTTCTCCAAATCCCATCTGCCCGAGAATGGATATGAGATAAGACCAATTTAGTTGGTCAAAAGCTTTCTCTATGTACAGCTTGCATAAGATGCAAGTTCCCCTTGCTTTAGTTACCAGTTAAGAACCTCATTTGCTATCAGTGAAGCATCTGTAATATGTCTTCCCTTAATGAAGACATTATATTGATTTTAGACCAATTTTCCCAACTCTTTCTTCAATCTTTCTACCAATACCTTAGCTATGATATTGTATACACTACCAATGAGGCTAATTGGTCTATAATCTCTAAGCTCCTATTTCTTAGGGATCAATGCAATGAAGGAAGCATTGCATGATCTATCCATCCAACATTGTTGACGGTAATGACTCATAGCTGCAAGGATGTCATGCTTGATGAACTCTCATAACTGTTGGTAGAAGGTCATTGTATATCCATCAGTTCTAGGTGCTTTGTCTGGTACTTGACTGTATAGCTGTTAACACCTCGTCTTCAGCAAATGGAACTTCTAGATCACTCCTCTTTTCACCTGTGATGGATGTTATGTCTTCAAAATTGACAGAATGTCTCCAACTTTCTTGCTCAGTGTATATCTTTTCATAGAATTCTAGTGTTTCCTTTTTATCAGCTCTTTGTCCTCTATGATTTCATCACCAACCAAAAGTTTGTCTATATGATTCCTTATTCTCTATGAATTGACAATCTTTTGAAAATATTTCGTGTTCATGTCTCCTTCTCTTAACATTATTTCAATTTTAAGTACCTGGACTTCTACCTCCATGATATCCTTTCTGCTTTGGCTATCTACTGTATTTCAATTCTCATACTCAACATTCGAGTGGATTCGGATAAAGTAAGTTGCCTTCTTTTTGCAGCCTGCCCAATTCCATGAGTTCATCTAGTGCCTTGGTTTTTCTGGTTTCTATCTTCCCAAACTATTCCTTGTTACAAGTAGTGATGTCATTCTTCAAGCTTTTCAGCTTTTGTAGGAGAATGAAGTCTGCGCTACCTGTGAAAGTGTAACTTTGCCACCAGTTCTTCAGCTTGTCTAGGAATCCTTCTTCTTATAGCCACATGTTTTCAAATGTAAAATAGGAAGGAGTTGCATCCCAGTCCCTACTTTCCAAAAGTATTGGTCTGTGATCTGATATCACTTTCGGAAGTCCAATTTGTGACATTGCTCTAAATGAGTTGTTCCATTCAGGACAAATGAGAAATCCGTCAAGATGCCTGTAAATAATTTTCACCATTAGACCAGGTATAGTGAGCCCTATGCATGGGTAAATCGATGACATCAAGGTCTTGGATAACCTCTAAGAAAATTTTCATAGCCCTGGATCTTCTGATGCAATTTAACCTTTTACTCTCAAATCTGCACACATTGAAGTCAACCCCCAAGACCCAATATCCATCCTACAATCCTCTCACCCCTATAATTTCTCTCCATATAACCTCCCTATCTGGCTTAGAATGTGGTCAATAAATACCTGTAAACCACCATTTAAATTTTTCTTGAGTGCTTTCCAGCATACAAAACATATAGTATAATCCATGATGAGTGTCTAATTTCTTCTATAGACTTTTGTCCCATATCATTATAATACCTCCCCTAGTACCACTTGCTTTTATCTTACCCCAATCAGCCCACATGCTACCCCATAAGTGCTGAATCATTCTGATATTTCGGTCCTCAATCTTAGTTTCACGCAAGCATAAGATATCCACCTTCCATTTCTGAATGAAAGAATTAATTGTAGTCTTTTTCCCCTCCTCATTCAACCAATGCACATTCTAACTCAAGATTTTTAGCTTCATCCAGAGAATAATTTGTAGTACCTACCCCTGGCTCCCTTGTTATGTTGCCCTTTCCTATCATAATTGAGCCCACAAACTAACATTTTTCTTTCCCCTTCCCCTTTATTCTTCTTCCCTTTCACATAATTTTCCTTTTGACTCCTGCTGCTGAATTTGGACTTGTCTCCTTTGCTCGATTCATAGAATTATATTCAGGAGATCATGTTCAAACCCATTAGCATTGACCCTAAATGTCTTGCATGCCTTTGACATAGTAATTTTGGTCCACTTCAAAGTCTCGATGAGAGAGGGTGTGTCAATTGGCTGACAATTCGAGAGGCCCTCGTACCATGTTAGTGGAAGAGCTTCGCAGATTGCATGAGAGGAGAACTATGTATCTGAGTTACTTATCAAAACCAAATCCAACCTTTGATGGGTGATACGCAATGGTCTTTAGATTCTCAATTGAAGGGTGGCCTCATCATTTGCATCTAATTGGCTAACTTTTTAGAGTTAGCTTTTGATCTCTGCTATGCCTGGTGAGAAGTGGAGATTTCTTGTGTTGGGAAGATTTTAGATCCCAGAGAGTCGATGTTTGTTATATTAAAAAGATTTGTGTATGAGTTGGGCTTGTGCCCTACTGCTCTACAGATAGTCTTTTCTTTTAATAAGTTTTTATCCTTCGAATGGGCTTTCTTGTTTGGGCCTTTTTTGTAAGCATCTAGGCCCACTTTTTTAATTGTATTTGTAGGTCCATTACCCCCTAACCCTAGTAACCCTTTATTCTTTGGGTTAATAGGTGGTCTAACATTCAAATTAAAGTTGTCCAATTGCCCACTCACGTGCGTGATTGCTGCCCTTGATGCATGTCTTAAGATACCTACTTCTTGTGACATACCTTTCCCTTCACCGATGACTGGTTTACCGGTAGGTCTGATTTTGGTGTGGAAATCTTCTAGTATTGAAATTTCAAAGCCCCAATCATCCTTTATCAGCTCCAAATTTCTCGGCAAATCTCCACTGCTAATTTTAACACAGACGCGAGCCCAGAATAGATGCACGTTGTGCTTAGTGTCTTCGTCAATTCCAATGAAACCACCACACTTGTCGCCTATGAATTTGAAATTTTTTGAGGTCCATGCGTGGATAGGAATTTCGAATTCACCCATTTGTGATTTGATTTTGCTTTTGTCATCTCTAAACTAGCCACCAGAGACCACCATTTTAGAGTCAATCTTCTTCCATTCCAAAATCAATCGCCGGCTATGACTCTATTTGCTAACAACCTAGAAAGAAGCTCAAACAAGAATTGATTATGGCTGATTAGTGTGACTCTGAGACCAGTTGTGACCTGCCATCTAACTGTGAGCCATTTTTGAATTATCTTTGCATTCAAACTGGTGCTGAAAGGGTCATTGGACTGTCCTATAAGGCATTTTGACAGGAATTGCTTATTTCCAGATTCTTCCTTCCTTCAGAGGATCTAGACTTTGGCCTCTTGTGGCCGGCCATTGTGAAATCCTTGTTGCTTCCATATAAGGCATGGACTAATTTGTATTAAGATAAAACCTTGGATTTGCATATGACCCTAAATATCATTGTATTTTTTCCCTTGCTACCTCCACCCATCCTTTGTTGTAATTGCTCTCTGGAATAATGACAATAGCTTTTTTCTCTCCAAAAATAGATTCGACTCTAACAAAACTTCCCGTAGGAATTAAAATTCTGTACCACCCTGAAGGTGTAAGTTTGCACCTTCCTACCCCATCTTCTACATTTATTACCAGTTCTGAAGTGAGGCCTAAATTAATGCTTCACATATCCAAAGAAGATTGCTTTCATTAATCTTAATACTATTTGTAAATCTTCTAATGTGCTCAGTAATAATAAACCATATGTCAATTTCTTTATTAATGCTAACTAATTCAAAGGTTTTCCGCTTGAAATAAAAGGTATTCCCCGATCCATAACTAGGTAAAGATAGGTTTTCCATCAAAAGGAACTATGCTAGAGTGTGAAGTGGAGGAAATGAGAGATATAGAGAGAGAGAGAGAGAGAAACTGACACGTTCACCTAGAGAGGGCAACAAGTAACTTTTGTACACATACATGTTTACCGCAAACAGGTGCAATTGAATTTGTAACATGATTTATAGACACGTGCATTAAATTAATTAATAAAATAATATAGCACAAAGAAAAGAAAATAAAGACAATTAAAAAAAGAACAAGCATGAGCCGTAATAACTAGGAGGAATCTCTCTACGGGGATGACTCTGGTTGAATACTCAGCGTTTAAGACCAATTCGAATCCGAAATAAAAGAATATAGAGAAAAAAGTAAGTACGATATTTTACTATATAATTTCCTCCCCCTTACAATAGAATGAAAGTCTATATTAATGCTGCAATAAAAGGTAATTAAAAGGTGATAAAGAATAATATATGGGGCCTAATAAAGTCTGAAGGGACCTTGAGGTGTTCTGTAATATTTCTGGGATGATCATATCTTGAATTGCTTGTTATTCGGCCATAGATTTGTATCCGTTGTCACCATGGGTTAATTACCACCAATTGGCCATCCTTGACACGTGTCACTTCCAATTATCCCAACTTTTGAGATCGATTTTTACCGTATACAGATAGTCGTCCCACTTTTCGATTACTTAATGTGATGTGATGGGAAAATGGAAGATTTTATCCTTTCCACCCTCGTCATTACCTTTAAAAATCTTGCCAAAAAATCCAATAGGGACAAAAACGGGGAAAAGAGAAAAATAGAGCAAAACTTAGGGATTCAAATGACAACTCTGCCACTTAGTTTTCTTTCGTCAATTATCGGTTAGTGCTAATAAAGTACTACCACGACAGAAAGCTTGATCTCGGATTTTTAATGTTCACCCGTAACTTTTAATCTTTGAGTTTTAGCTCTTGGATTTTTAGTTGTACCCGAAACTTCTTTTTTGAGGTTAACTCTTGAGTTTTTAATTCTACGAAATTTTTATAACCTCACAGCTTTAGAGATCTAGGATGTTAATGACCATAAAATTTTGTCCTTTTGGTTTTGATAAAGTTCGAGAATTTAATGCATCCAGTTAACTTTACGACCAGAAAATAAGGCATCCGACCTTATAGTGCTTATGAAGAAGACGTCTCATGTTCATCTGGGTATAATTGTTCGGATTTAAAATCCTTTTTTGCTTTTAAGTGTGAGCAAATTTTAAGAATGATTTTGTTCCGTTAGACATATACGAGAATGTTTTAGAAGGTACAAGTTTTGATTGAGATATGCCTTATCAGTGTTATGGTTTAATAGAATAATACTATACTGGTCCAGTCATTAGTCATTAAGCATGGAAGGGATTTTTATTATTTAATATACATATGGATAATTAACGGATTATCAGTTAAGAAAATTGAATAATCCTCCCCCAAACCAATAAGCCAATAACAAAAAAAATTTAATATGTTCCCCATCCGTAAAATCGATAATCTGATACAATAAGCCATTAAGCCACTTTTGCGATTCGGTTTTTGGTTTTGATTAGGCTTTGAACACCCATAAGCATGAGCTTTGATGAAAGAATCTGCAAGCATTTCAAAAGAATCAATTGATTGTTCAGGTAAAAGTGAATATTATGTTAAATCCATTGGGTTCGCCTAAATTTTTTTATCAAGACAGATTCGATCTCATGTGGACCAAATCATTTCCCTTCACAACTGTAGTAGAAGTTGTAATATATTCCTGTGAATACGATGTTCCATCATATTTTGAAATATCCGATATTTAGAATGTCTTAGGGATCAACTCCAGAGCCGCACTAGATTTGAATGGCTATTGAATATACTTCTTCGAGTCCGGGCCCTTCAGGACCGGAGGTGCGCCCGAGATCTGATCCATCTGAGCATGAAAAACTCTTTGGTATTCTGATCCATTCGAGCATTTATTTCCCTCATATACCTCAAGAGCTCGGTCTTGAAAAGGTCGTCTGCATTGTTTTCATTTCCAGATCTGTTGCCTGCACCGCCTGCTTGGTTGTTATTCGATCTAAACTCCTCTCTTGAAGCGATATTACTGGTTCTTCTGATTTATAGGCATGACAGGAGAGGCTCGAACTCCACCATTTGAATTTTTTGATGTTACCGATAACGCATATTGAAGCTCAGTCATTATCTGGCCCTGTCTTCAGAGATGATTCATAATTTTCTATTATTGTGCTCTCAAAACTTTTACGGTAACAGCCACAGGCTCGTCATCCTAATCATCAAGAGTTGGACTCCTCGCACGTCAAGTATTTCATTCACCCGGATCGAATTTGATTCGTTCCCATCAATATGGGTTTCACTCGTTGAATTGTCTTGTTGAGCCCTCTCATGTAAATTGTCTATAATTTCGTGATTATTGTTAACACCAACGTTGAGCAAGTTGTTGACATTGTTATGTGCCATAATTGAAGTATGTTTAAAATAGAAAAACCTTTAAAGCACGTTAATATAAGATGAACAGAATCAAAATAACACCACAATTATCTATGCTTCATGCTATACGCCAAATTGTTTACACGCTAATAGGTACAATTGAATTTGTGACGTGGTTTATAAACACATGGACTAAATTGATCTAATTAATAAAATAACACAATGCAAAGGAATAAAATAAATAAAATTAACGAAAGAACAAGTATGGGCCGTAAAAACACGGAGGAATCTCTCTATGGGGATGACTCTGCTTGTATACTCAGCCTTTAAGAACACTTTGAATTCGGAACAAAATAATATAGAGAACAAAGTAAGTATGATATTTTGCTATATGATTTCCTCCCCCTTACAATAGAATGAAAAATTAGAGTTATGGTGTGCATGATCCACAAATCATGAACCCTTAATTACCAATATTAATGTTATAATAAAAGATAATTAAAATGTGATGAAAAATAATACAGTCAATCCTCTCTATAATAGCCTCGTTTGTTCTGATATTTTTTGGCTTTTGTAATGAATGGCTGTTATAGACCTATAACAACATTTGACGTTTAAATATTTTTTGGTTGTTATAGAAAAAAGTTATCCAAAATCAATTATTTTTCCTTTTTTTAATATTACATATAAAAGATAAGAAAATTATTTAAATTTAAAATCTCAAAAGATATGCATATTTCACTAGTTAAATATGAAGAAAGCTAATATATTATTAATAAATTTATAACTAAATGTATAAAGATTTAAACTCTAAGGCAGACATTTTAAAGCCACCGAGAAAAATAAATTCTCTCAAGATTGATGGAAGAACTTTATAATTGTAGTTTGTTTCGTAGATTTTATTCTCTTACTAGCGTTATAACGCTTGAATTGGCGAAGGTTCGTGTCCAAATTTTCAGCAAAAAGGAATCCAATAGCTTTTCTTTGAAGACAATCTAAAGGCTTATCAGTTAAATTTTATATCTAAATATCATTTGGAATTTGTCCAATGAAAAGTATATCATCTGTAAATCTACAAATCTTATATTTTATGCAAGATAGAAACTTTGTTTTATAAAAAAATTTGTGTGCATTTTACAAATATTATAGTAATCGTAAAGATTTTATATGGTTATTATAAAGGGGTAATTTTAGAAAGAACGTTCTACTATAAATATGGTTGCAACTGTTATTGATAAAAAGCTATTATAGAGAGGTAAAATATAACTTAAAAAATCGATTATGAGGAAAACTTGGTTTTTATAATGAATGTCTGTTATATAAGGATGTTGTTATAGAAAAGTATAACTGTATAGGGGGCCTAATAAAGGCCGGAGGAATCTTGGTGTTTTCTATAACATTAATAAAATGGTCATATCTTGAATTGCTTCTTACACATGTTTGTATCCGGTGTCATCATGGTTGAGTCACCACTGACTGGCCATCCTCAACATGTGTCACTTCTTAATTCACCCAACTTTGAGACCATTTTTTATTGTATATAGTACTATAAATCTATAGTTTTAGTTCCTCGATTACCGCGAATGAATATGCATCAAGTGTGGTTTAATATTTTCTCACCACCAACAAACTCTTGCCCAACTCTTTTCAACGGTTGAGAGACTAAAACTTTAAATTTTTCTAATTACACTCAAGGGGTTTTACTATCTTCTAGAAGTTGAGATAGTCTTCTAAAAATGTTCGGAAGTGATTGCAATAGTGAAAGAATTGTGAGCTTTGGAGTGAAGAAGTACATTAGAATTTCTATGCCTCAATGCTTCAGTTGTTGCTTTCTTTATTCTTCAGTATCTCCTTTTATATTTGAGTCTTCAAGCTTTGATCCATCTTTTAGCAGTTGAAACTTTCATGCAAGTCCAATTTCAGTTGTGATCTTTGTCATTCTTGTATAACTTTTAACTTTTATTGGACTTGCTAGACGAGCATTTGTCTTCTTTTCATATATACTTAGTTGCTTAAGTTGACTTGCAATTGATATGTGTCTTGATGAGCAATATTGATCATAGTGAATTTTGTTTTTTGAATAATCAATTATGAAACTATTAAAAATTTAGAGTTGAATTATAAATATAATTTTAAAACTCAATTTTTTTGAACTTTGAACATCTGATAAGTTATGTAATCAGAGAGAATAACTTGTTGTATTTCTATTCATGAATACAAGAGATTTATACACTTACACAAGACTCTATCAAAGAAAGCTAAATCAAACAAAATAAAGGAAAATATCATAAGGATCAACTCCTATAATTGAATCACCTATCTATGGAAAGTAATCTATTTACATCTCACTAATTATTTTATAACACCCCCTCAAGCTGGTGCATAGATATTGATCATGCTCAACTTGTTACAAAGGTAATTAACTCGAGTTACATGCAACGCCTTTGTGAAAAAATCATCTAGTTGCTCTCATGTCTTTACGTAGCCAGTGAAAATTAAGTTTTCCTGAATCTTCTCACGAATAAAATGACAGTCAACTTCAATATGTTTAATTCTTTTATGATACACCGGATTTGAGGCAATATGAAGAGCAATTTGATTATCACACCAGAGTTTTGCTAGTGTATGATGCTTCAACCCGATCTCAGTTAAAAGATAATGTATCCACATAATCTCACACGTAGACTGTGACATAGCTCTTTACTAGAATTTTGCACTAGATCGAGATACAACACTTTGTTTCTTACTCCTCCACGATACCAGGTTCCCTTCAACAAAGAGACAATAGGTTGTGGTAGATCTTCTATCAATTTTGGATCCAGCCTAATCAGCATCTGCTAACACTCAACACGAGTATGGCCGTGATTGTTATACAATATGCCAAGTCCAGGAGCTCCTTTCAAGTAACATAAAATTTGTTCTAAAACTACCTAGTGTTTGGCCGTAGGCGCGGACATGAACTGGCTAACAACACTTACCGCAAAAATAATATCTGGACGAGTCACAGTGAGGTAGTTTAACTTTCCAACTAACCTCCTATATCTCTCTAGATCATCAAAATGATCGCCATCATCTTTCATAAGATGCACATTATGAATTATTGGAGTACTACAGGGTTTGGCTGCCAACTTTCCAGTTTCAGCAAGTAGATCAAGAATATACTTTCTCTGAGACAGAAGAATTCCCTACTTTCTTCTATTTACTTCTACTCCCAAAAAGTATTTCAACTGACCCAAGTCCTTCGTATGAAACCTAGTGTTCAAGAAAGACTTGAGGGAAGAGATCCCTACATAATCATTTCCTGTTATGGCAATGCCATCAACATATACAACACGAAGGATAATGCCAGCTACTGATTGCCGATAGAAGACTAAGTGATCACATTTGCTCATTTTCAGCCAAAATTTCTGAACTACCTCACTAAACTTTCTAAACCAAGCCCCGGGACTCTGTTTTAAGGCATACAATGACTTCTTTAAATGACAGACTTTCCCATATTCCCCGTGAGCAACAAAATCAGGTGGTTACTCCATATACACTTTCTCTTGAAAATTACCATGAAGGAACATATTCTTGATATCCAGTTAATGTAAAGGCCAATTTTCAGAAGTGGATAGAGAGATGAACAAACAAACAGAAGTGAGCTTGGCAACTGGAGAGAACCTGTCCGAATAATTCACCCCATAAATCTGAGCATACCCTTTAGCCATAAGTCTGGCCTTAAGTCTCGCCACATAATCATTTGGATTAACTTTAACAGTGAAGACCCGCTTACATCCCACTGGCTTCATTCCTTTTGGTAAATCCACCAAATCCCACATGTGGTTTTCCTCTAAGGTGTATATTTTCCCAATCATCGCGTTAGACCATCCAGGATGATTCAAAGCCTCGTTCACTGTTTGGGGTACAGAGATGGAGTCTAGAGAGGCAATCAAAGATCTAGACGCAGAGGATAAGAGGTCGCAGGATACAAAATTAGCAATGAAATATGTGGATTTGCAAGTACGTGTACCTTTACAAAGAGCAATAGGGAGGTCAAAGTTGTCAGAAAGATAAGGTGACGGAGGATCTGATGACAAAGAAACTGGTGCAGGACATATGTCATTGGTCTCTTTACTCCTCGAGTAAACTTGAACAATTGGTGGTATTTCTAGCATAGATGGAGCAGGTTCGGAGGACAGAATAATCAATTGGTTCTTAATAGAAGAACTGGGAGATGGAGGAACAATAACGTTATTTGATTATTCTGTCAAAGTACGGGTAACTTGATAGACTAACCACTCATAATCATCATCCCCCTGACCCGTAGAAATAGGAGGTGCATAGAAGAATTGTATAGTCTCTAAAAATACCACATCAGTTGACACCAGATATTTGCCAAGTTCAGTAGAATAACACTGATACCCCTTCTGAAGACGAGAATAGCCCAGAAAAAAACACTTCAATGCCTTGGGATCCAACTTAGTAACATATGGTAGAACATCGCGAACATAACACGTGCTTCCAAATATCTTAGTTCCACCGGAAATAGTGACTTGTTAGGAAAAAGAATACTATAAGGCGCATCATCAACGAGCACAGTAGATGGCATCCGATTAGTTAGAAAACAAGCCGTTGAGACCACATTAACCCAAAAATGTTTAGGAACCTTCATTTGGAACAAAAATACCCTAGTTGTCTCAAGTAGATGCCTATTCTTTCTCTCAACAACTCCATTTTGGGAAAGTGTATCAACACATGAAGATTGATAGAGAATACCGTGTTGTCTCATATAAGACCGAAACAATTCTGATATGTATTCTTTAGTGTTATCACTCCTTAGAATAAACACTGAAGTATTGAATTGAGTTTTGACTTCAGCACAAAAGGCACAAAAGTGAGTAAACACTTCAGAGCGACTCTTCATAAAATAAATCCAAGTCATTCGATAAAAATCATCTACAAAAGTGATAAAATACTTATGCCTAGTTTTGGAAACAATAGGGCATGGTCCCCAAACATCAGAATGAACTAACTCAAAAGCTGACTCAACCCGCTTATTAACCCTTGGAGCTATTGAGCTGCAGTGGTGTTTTACAAACCGACATGACTTACAGTCCAATGAAGAAATATTCTGAAACTGAGGACAGAGCTTCTTGAATAAAGGTAGAGAGGGATGTCCCAATCGACAATGAGCTTTAAAAAGAAACACAACACTAGAGCATGCAACAGACAGTGACTCCTATTCATCAAGGATGTAGAGATCACTAGATAAATATCCTTTAACAATAACCTCCTTCATTGTAAGATCTAGAAACAAACAATGATCGGAAAATAATGCGACACAATAATTAAGGTCTCTAGTGATTTTACTAACAAAAATCAAATTAAAGGCCAAATTTGGTAGACTTAAGACAGATGACAGGGCAATAGAGGAAGTTGGTTTAACAGTCCCAGATCCAACGCTGCTACAAGTTGATCCATCAGCTACAATAACTGGAGAGGGTTCTTTGTGTGACCGAAAGCTAGAAAAAATATTCACATTACCTGTCATGTGATTTGTAGCACCTGAATCAATCACCCATTTATTTGAAGAGGTGATAAGACATGTTTTATCTAACCCATCAAAAGAAGTAACTGAAGAAGATTCTGTAACTTATTTATGATATTGAAGAAATTTCAAAAACTCATCTAAAACCAAGATTATTGGACTAGAAGTTGTAGCATTATTTCCTCCTTGCTTACCTTTTATAGCCATTTTTTTCAACTAAAACTCACGATCAAAGAAACTAATAAAGCTTTGTAGTAAATTAACTCCTCAACAGGGACAAAAGAGAGCCAAAGAGAGAGTCGAAGCCAAAGTCTCAACCAACTTTTAGAGAAACCAGGATATAATAATTGTTTTTCTTAATTCCAACAAAGCTTCATTGGAATAAGACCAGTTATCAGCAAATCAGAGAATAATAGTCTGACCCACAAAGAAAAACTCCAAACAACACTCAAAAATCTAAGAAACGGTAACAAAAATGAAGCAAAAGGATCTAACCAGATCTGCTCGAGTAAAAACAGGGATAATTTGAATTTTCCGAAAAAAGTAAACTAACCCCTTAGTAATATATGTTACTGAAGCAATTCTTGAATTTAGATTAGAAATCCAAAAAATTACTCAACAAATAGAGTATCAGATAGATAGCTTGACCAAAGAAACAATATTGAAGGAACCTGGCAGATAGCGAACACCAAAAAATAGAACTACCCAAACTAAACTCTCTCAACCCATAGTCCTTTTGAACAGAAACCACCAGATACCTGTCGGAGATAGCAAAGTGATGTCGTCAAAGTAAAACAGGTCATAGTTTGAATCTCGACGCACCCTCATGCGCTCGCCGGAGAATCTTGGTCCGAATGAGTTTACCGACGCGTGAACTTCACGTGTTTATCTTCCGGCCACCTGATTCTGGATACTTAAAGATCTAAGTGTTGCGATTCTTCCCGAGTCAGTGGTTGCTGGTTGATTTTAACATCACAACCACCAAACATAGTTGCTGCTTAACTTTCAACGAAGTAACCCAGCTGCCGACGACGGAGACGGCTCAACCTCGGCGAATAGGCAACCTTTGCTCTTATACCATGTAATCAGAGAGAGTAACTTGTTGTATTTCTATTTATGAATAGAAGAGATTTATACACTTACAAAAGACTCTATCAAAAGAAACTAAATCAAACAAAATAAAAGAAAATATCCTAAGCATCAGCTCCTGTAATTGAGTCACCTATCTATGAAAGTAATCTATTTACATCTTACTAATTATTATGTAACAAGTTAAAACAAAAGTATAGTAAAAGTGCGGGAACTTAAATGAAAAAAATTCATTGGAGAGTAAGTAAAAAAGAAATATAAGCATCATACAGATTATCAATGATCAAACCATATATAACGATAGTTACCTAAAGAGATAACACCATTGTTATAAGAAGAAAATAAATGATAAAGTTAATAGATGCATTAAACAAAGAACTAAGAAGAATAAAAAAGGAATTTTGTAGCTATGCACTCAAAATGCTATTTGACAACATTGGTACACATAGCTTCAAACTGGTTTGTTTTTAAGTTATGTTATTAACTCAACACTGATCATGATAAACAAAGTTGATTAATTCTTTCTAGCATAATAATCATAGCTGGTTAAATATGATAGTAATGAAAATCCAATTCATTCAAAAGAAACATAAAATATTTAATAAAGAAATATGTGTATACAAAGTAAAAACTGAGGCATTCAAGCTTCTATAGTTATTTTTCTTTTTCTTTTTTATTCGACATCTTATATTTATTTAGAGATCTGATTAATCCAAATTATAAAGTTTATTAAAAGGTTTTAAGACCCGATCAATTTAGATTTGATTCGCATAAAGTTTATCATGTTTGATTAAAAATGCATGAATCTCTCCATCCCGCTATCCTAATTTTATAATCACGTATCATATTTCTTTGTGGTCACTTATGTTTTTCTTTTTAGGATTTTTTTTTGGAAAATATATCCATAAAAGAAAATTGTTTGAATAGTAGTTACTTGAAAGTAGAGATTCTTGCTTCAAAACATAAAAAGTGCCCCAAAATGACTCAAAAAAAACCGGTTAAGAGCACATAAGTGGCTCTCTCTCTCAGTGCATGTTAAGCAAGGTCTGCTAACTTGCCTGGTAGAAATGGCGAGACAGAGGAAGAAGAACTCTATAGTTAAGGAAACAAATGCAGATGAGAAAGATAAGGTAGATGATGAAGATACAAGATTAGTTACACCAAAAACGGGGATTCTCCAAGCTTTAGACTCGGTGCAACTGTTCCATTTAATGAAAGGCATGGGTAGTGCACCAACTGTTCTGAATGGACAAGAGAGAAAGAAATCGGAAGAGTTGGTGGCAATTCAAGCACAGGCAGCTCCGATAACTAAGACTCCTGCAGATCCAGCACTAAATGAGACGGATATGGCGACGACAACAAGGAAATTGACTTTCTCGTCTGGCATAGGGATTTCAAGACCAAATCTAGCTGTTGTGGTTCGAGGTAATAGATCTATACAACAGGGTTTGAAATTGAACTATTACCCCCTATTGTTAAAGATGGAAGGAAAATTGTTAGATTAAACCTTATAGAAGTGGAAGAGCGGAATAGGAGATGGAGGACTAGCTTAATTGGCTATGTCATAGGTAGATCTCCTCAATTCAAAGAGATGCTGAAGTTTGTGCATGGAGTTTGGCAATTTGTTTCAACTCCGCAGGTACTAATGCATGATGAAGGCTACTTTATTTTCAAATTTGAGTCTGATGAGGACAAAGATTTGGTCCTTCAAAATGGACCATACACTTTCAATAACAGACCTATGATTTTGAAAGTATGGGAACCGGACTTCCAAATGTGTAAGGAATCCACAAAAAATATTTCAGTGTGGGTTAACTTCCCTGGGCTACCTATACAGTACTGGACAGTGGAGAACTTAGGGAGAATTGCAAGCTCGATTGGGAACCCAATTTGCATTGATAAACTAACAACACAGGAGGCTAGATTATCCTATGTTCGTATGTTGATTGAGATGGATGTGTCCCAAGCACTACCTAAGACAGTGCTGATAGAAAGTGCTGAAGGAAAGATAAGGGAGCAAAAATTGAGCTATGATTGGCATCCTTCCTTCTATCAAGACTGTCTCACAATAGGTCATGACACATGGAAATGTAATGACCAAACAGAGATAGAAAATTACCCAGTACCTGATGCCAAAGGACAGATAAGTGTACAAAAAAAGAGGGAAAAAGAGTAACCACTAAATGGATTGTGAAACAAAAGACAATTGAGGAAGCACAGGTTCAAGAGGTTAGAGATGAGACCAGCAAAGAAGAACCAACTGCACCACCAGTTATCAGTACAGAAATAGAGCAGCAGGACAATGATTTTCAGATAGCTAAGTCAAAAGGAAAATAGGTGTAAAGTCCCAAGGATAAAAGCTCAATGAGAAAGGGTATGACTGATGAGACTATTGAAGCTATACTACATAAAAACAGATTTAATGCCCTAAGAATTCAAGAAAGGGAAGATGCTAGTTTGGCATCAAAAGAAGAAATAGTACCTTTGGTTCACCCCCCATGATTATTAGTTCATGGAATATTAGAGGGCTTAATAAGCCCTATAAGCAGAAAGAACTCAAGGCTTTTCTACTTAAGAATAAAATCACAGTGTTATGGTGCCTTGAGACTAGAAAAAATGGAATGAAAAAAAGTTAGAAAGAAGATTGAGACTGAATGGGAAGTGTTCTCAAACTATTCATATGCTCCCAATGGGAGAATATGGGTACTGTGGAAGGCTCAGCAAATAGATATTAATATAATTCAAGCTGGAACTCAATTGGTGCACTGTGAGATCAAGGACAGGAATTTAATTTTTAAGTGCTGGCTTACTTTTGTATATGGTTATAATACTGTTGCAGAGCGACAAAAAATATGGAATCAAATAAGATAGATAATAGCACTATGATGGAGGCCTGACTGATCCTGGGAGACTTCAATACTATGCTATCTGTTAATGACAAAATTAATGGTAATCCAGTTCATTAGAGTGAAGTGGTTGATTTTCAAACTTGTGTTGATGATACTAGTTTGGGATTGTTGAACAGAAAAGGATGTCAGTGGTCTGGGAGCAACAAAAGAGAGGGTACTGATAGAATATACAGTAATATTGACTGGTCATTGGGAAACTCTTACTGGTTCATACAATATGGTTATACAGAGGCAATATATGAGAACTATGGGGTCTCTGATCATTCACCCATAGTATTATGTACTGAGATTATTAGAAACCACTTACTAAAGCCATTTAGGCTTCTTAATGTGCTTTTGCAGGAAGAGGAATTCAACAAGCTAGTACAAGAGGTGTGGGATCAAAATATAACTGGATACACTATGTATTCAGTTTGGCAAAAACTACAGAGACTGGGAAACAAGGCAAAAGGAATGAATAGAGTCTATAATTCAATAGACAAAAAGGTTGAAATGCTAAAAGATCAGCTGCAGGAAATTCAGAAGAGGATAAATAATGATCTATTCAACAATACCTTGATTTTGGAGGAGAAAGAACTACTGATGCAAGTAGAAAATTGGCAAGTTATACAAGAGAAAGTATACAGGCTATACAAGAGAAAGTATACAGGCAGAAACATAATTTCTACTATCTGTAATGAGCTTGGACAAAAACTGACTGATCCTTTATTAGTTGAATAAGAGTTCACAACTTTCTTTGAAGGTCTTCTAGGAACAAGGGTTTCAGAATTGCCCTGCCTTGATGTAAACATAGCTAGGAATGGTCCTTACTTGAATAGAGAGCAGAATTTGAACAAGATCAAGAGTGTATCTGATACTAAGATCCTACAAGGGCTTAAGGAATTACCAAGTGACAAAGCACCTGGCATTGGTGGATTTCCAATAGAATTCTTTAAGAAATACTGGAATATAGTTGGAGAAGAGATGATAAAGGTAGTCAAGGAGTTCTTTGAATCGGGAAAGCTATTGAAGAGTGTATGCAGTGCAACTATTACATTAGTGTCAGAAATGGCTAGTCCTTATTTTGTCAAAGAATTTCGGCCTATAGCATGATGTACCACCGTCTTATAAACTCATTGCCAGAATTCTCACTTCAAGACTAAAAACAGTGGTGGACTTCATTGTTGGACTAGCTCAGTCAGCATTCATAGAAGGAAGAAATATTCTAGATAATGTTATCCTTGCTCATGAATTGGTGAAAGGGTATAACAAAAAAGGGATTTCACCTAGATGCATTATCAAAGTGGATATAAGAAAGGCCTATGATTTTGTTGAATGGTCCTTCTTACAAATGGTACTGTTGGAGTATGGGATACCTACTAAGATAATGCAGTGTATTATGGAATGTCTAACTAATGCAAACTATTCTATATTGATCAATGGTGGACTCACAAAAAGAATTCAAGCAAAAGGGGTTGAGACAAGGGGATCCTATGCCCCCGTACTTATTTGTTCTAGTGATGGAGTATTTGAGCAAAACTTTGAAGACTCTCAAAGATATTCCTGATTTCAATTTCCATCCAAGATGTGCCAAAATGAATCTCACTCATATCTGTTTTGCAGATGATCTGATCATGTGTTGTAGAGCTGACAAGATCTCTATTCAACTACTACTAGACAATTTTAACCATTTTTCAAAGGTGACATGGCTCATGGCTAATTTAGATAAAAGCTCTATCTATGTAGCTGGAGTTAACCCGGGGTTTAAAGAAATGATATGCTCTGACTATCAATTCAAGCTGGAATCATTGCCATTCAAGTACTTGGGAGTTCCTTTATCCTTAAGGAAACTATCTATTCAGCAATGTATGCCATTAGTGGAGAAGATTACAAACAGAATAAAGTGCTGGACATCAAAACTCCTATCATACAGTGGCAGACTACAACTTGTAAGAAGTGTTTTATTTGAAATGCAGACCTACTGGGGGGAGGTGTTTTTGATACCAAAGAAGATTATACAACTAGTAAACTCTGTCTGTAGAATTTTCCTATGGACAGGAAGCTATAGTCCTTCAAAGAGAGCTTTGATCTTTTGGGACAGAATATACATGCCTGTATCAGCTGGAGGTTTAAATGTTATAAACTTTGAATGGTGGAACAAAACAGCACTGTGTAAGCTAGTGTGGGCAGTACATTCAAAGAAGGATGCTCTCTGGATCAAATGGATACACTCAGTGTATATAAAGAAGAATGATTTCAATATTATGCAGACTCCTAATCAAGCTTGCTGGCTGGTAAGGAAGGTATTTGATATTAGAGACTGGTACAAAAATATTGAATCCTTTGCAAATATTAACAAGTTTTGCAGAAGGGGACAATTCAGTATTCAGAAGATGTACACTCTATCAAGACCTCGGTATCCAAAGGTTGGGTGGAAAGCCTTACTACTGGGTACAAGTGTCCCTAGACACAACTTTATACTATGGCTAGCTCTAAATCGCAGATTTACTACTATGGATAGACTAGTGGCATAGGGCATACAAGTTGATCTTGGATGTGTTCTATGTAAGAATGGGAAAAATGAAACTACGACTCACTTGTACTTTGAATGTTAATACTCAAGGAACATATGAGACACTCTGCTTAACTGGATAGGAGAGAAGCATCAGATTGGTTCATGGGAAGAGCAAGTTAAATGGCTGAGTGCAAGAACAAAAAATAGTCGAGCTTATGGTAGTATTCTGGCATTTCTGTTTGCAACACTAATATACCATACTTGGATAGAAAGGAACATGCGCACATTATAGGGAAAGGAGACGATATGAAGAAGAAGACACGTGACATTGTCCTAATTACACATCAAAAGACAACATAAAGCAAAATGGAAGAAGTACTTAGAAAGAGTGAATATATTACTGGTTAAATAAAATTTGATATTTGACAAAAAAAAAATGACTCAAAATTTATTTTTTCCTAAAAAGAAAAACATAATACTAAACTTAATTAATTTGTATATACTATATATATATATATATATATATATATATATATATATATATATATATATATATATATATATATATATATATATATGTATTTCCACTCTGTAATACGTTCTTTCTGTCTCCCTCCCTCCCGTTCTTGTTCTTATTTTTCCATTTCCAGATCCAAACCTCTGCCAAGAACCCCACTGAATTCCTTCTCAGATCCTTCAATTTTCATCTCCAATCCAAAAATTTTCCTTTCATCTCACTGAATTTTTTTCAATTTTATTGAGCTGTAATGGCGGGAGCCTAAAAACTCCATTTATTATTGCGGGGTTGATCAAGTTGGAGAGAAAACAAAACAGTTAAAAGAATCTATACACTTTCTGGATCTGATCCATATATTTCTCTGCAATTTCACCAATCATGAATCCCTTTTCCTCCGGCACGCGTCTTAGGTACCAACACCCCCCCCCCCCGAACACCCCACATTCAAACTCCCTATTCTTGTATTTGTTATTGGATTAAGTTTGCACATTTTTATCTGGTTCATTGTTATTTTGATGAATTAAGATGATTTAAATAGAGTAACATGGTCAGTGAGGATTCATATAGCTGACCCAAACTTGTTTTAGACTAATATTTAATTGTTGTTGTTGTTATTATAATAGTGTTGATATTTGTCTGTTTTTATTTTTGTTTTTGAGTTTCGTCGAAAGTTGCTTTTGAGTATTGGAATGAAAGGGGTTCAAATGGAGGGAAATGGGTATTGAGGATTCATATTGTATAATTCTAGCTAGTGTGGGATTGCAGGATGGTTGCTGTGTAAAAGTATTGGTTTGTTAGTAATGGTTGATAGATATTTTCGGGTTTGATGGTCTCACCTAGCTATAGATATTGGTGAGAATATGTTTTAGACTTTGCACTTTTATGGTCTTATGCTTTCTAGGAGTGCTTTAACCTTTTCCGAGATATTTACGATTAGAAAATATACATAACTTCGAGTACTTAATATTTGTATGTGCTTATTATTGGCATGAGATGATTTAAATGGAGTAACATGGTCAGTGAGGATTCAAATAGCCGAACCGAACTTGTTTGGGACTGCAACAATTGCTCATCAGGAAAGGTCTCATTGATCACACCTCCCTCAGTCACATGATTCTGAGTTTCCGACCTAGACATTGGATCAACCACTTGATTCTCTGTTCCTTTACGGTCTCAGATCTCCAAGTCAATTTCATGCAGGAGTAAAACCAACAAATTAGCCTCGGTTTAGCATCTTTTTTTTTCTCCAAATAAATACACGATGGCTAAATAGTATGTGTAGACGATGACTTTGGTGCCAACCAAGTAAGCTCGAAATTTATCAAATGCCTAAACTACAACAAGCAACTCCTTTTCGGTCACAGTATAATTGATTTGAGCAGAAGTAAGAGTTTTGCTTGCGTAGTAAATGGAGTGAAACACTTCGTTCCTCATTTGGCCCAACACGATTCCAATTGCACCACCGTTGGCATCACACATTAGCTCAAATGACTCATTCCAGTCCGGAGCCACTATAATTGGTGCACTCACTAACTTCTGTTTCAGCTCCTCGAATGCCTTCAGACAAGCATCATCGAATTTGAGAGACTCATCCTTTTCTAACAACTTGCACAATGGGGATGAAATTTTTGAGAAATCCTTAATGAATTGACGATAGAAACCTGCATGTCCTAGAAAATTTCGGACTCCTTTCATGGAAATTGGTGGTGGCAACTTTTCAATTGCTTCCACCTTAGCCTTGTCAACTTCCAACCCGTCTTTGGACACCTTGTGCCCCAACACTATGCCTTTGCACCATAAAATGACACTTCTCCCAGTTCAACACAAGATTAGTCTCCTCACACCTAGCAAACACTTTAACAAGATTGGTTAAACATTCATAAAAAAAAGGGACCAAACATAGAAAAATCATCGATAGAGACCTCAATAAATCGTTCCACAATATCGGTGAAAATTGCCATCATACACCTTTGAAAAGTCCGAGGTGCATTGCATAACGCGACTGGGTATTCTCTTAAATGCACAAGTGCCATGCAAGCATGTAAAAGTGGTGTTCTCTTGATTCTCCGGGGCAATAGCAATTTGATTATACTCCGAGTAGCCATCGAGGAAACAGTAGTATTCCTGTCAGGCTAACCTGTCAAGCATTTGATTAAAAAAGGGAAGGGGGAAGTGATCTTTACATGTAGCATTATTCAACTTTTTGTAGTCTATGCATATTTGCTCACCAATTGCTGTTCTAGTTGGGATTAATTCATTTTGTCCTTTCATTACAACAGTCATACCTCTCTTTTTAAGTACACATTGGACAAAGCTTACCCACTTATGTTGGAGATAAGAAATACAACACCTGCGTCGAGCCACTAATCACATATTTTCTTACCACCTGTTTCATGATCGAACTTAGGCGGCGCTGATGTTCCACGCTAGGCTTATGTCCTTCTTCCATGAGTATTTTGTGCATGCGGGGCTAATACCCTTTATGTCAAACATTGTCCATCCAATGGGGTGTTTGTGCTCCCTTAGCACCCTCAACAACATCTCTTCCTGCAAGTTAGACAACAACAACAACAACAAACCTAGCTTAATCTCATATGTGAGATCTGGGGAGGATAGAGTGTACGCAGCCTTACCCCTACCCTATAAAGGCTGAAAGGCTGTTTCCGATATACCCTCGGGTTAAGGAACAAAAATAAAGCAACAAGCAATATCAGCAGTAATGTAATAAGGTAATGGAAGCGAGTGATATAACAAGTAATAAAGAACTAAGAATAAAAGAATACAAGAATAGTACTAGTACTACTGGTAAGCCTAGGAGAAACTCACAACTACCTGTCAACCTATCACCGTAATCCTCGACCTCCACACCTTCCTATTGTGACTTGCGAGTCATGTCCTCGATTAGGTGAAGCAATAACATGTCCTGCCTAATCACCTTTCCCCAATACTTCTTTGGCCTACCCCTGCCCTTCCTCAAGCCCGCCATAGTCAACCTCTCTCACCTCCTGAAAGGGACATCTATGTCTCTCTTTTTCACATGTCCAAACCATCGCAACCTCGATTCCCATAGCTTGTCTTCCACAGAGGCCACTCCTACCTTATCCCTAATAACTTCATTCCTAATCTTGTCTTTCCTGGTATGTCCGCTCATCCATCTCAACATTCTCATTTCAACTACTTTCATCTTCTGGACATGGGACTTCTTGACGGGCCAACACTCAGCTCTATACAACATAGTTGGTCTAGTAGAAGTAAAATGCAGTAACATATATACATTTATTGGACTTTGCAAAACTATCCTGTTTAAAGAGTGATGAATTAAGAAAATATGAAAGATGGCCAGAGTATAGATTTATTAACTATTCTACAACAACTTAAAAGAAACTAAGTAGAGACAAAGAAAATATAAATCACACGAGTGAAAAGATATTAACCAAGTTGGGACTGAAGAATAAAGTCTATAGAAGATTAAATATTCAAAATGATAAATCTAAATCATACGAAAGGAAACATATTCAATACATTATAGTTTGCTACTCATAATCGTTAGAGTACTTTGTGTCTTTCTAGTGAATATGCTAAAAATAATTTAGTTTCAGTAGGAGCAGCATAATAGGTATGAGAATTAGGATTTTGAGTTTAATTACTTGTTGGCTTGTAACCGTTTTCATAATTCTAAAGGCCAAAAGAAAAATTTAATGCTTTATTATTTTTAAACTTATATATATATATATATATATATATTTTCCACATGTAAATTTATTCAGTACGGTTTGGTATTTTTTCGATTTATTTTAATAAAATAAAAAACCAACTCTAATTATTGGTACAGTTATAAATTTATATAATACACCCTTAGATCTAACCACCATCCTTTAGAATTTGCCTTTTAAGTCTAGGCGGCGCATTCTTATCGCATAACACCCCCGAACCTAGCCTCCATCTCATCCACCCCACTTTAATGCGGTGAGTAACATCCTCATCAATGTCCCTGTCGCCTTGGATTATAGACCCAAGATACTTGATACTATCTCTTTTGGGAATGACTTGAGTATCACTCTTCACTTCCCAAATATGCATAATGAGATGAGAGGGTAAGGGTTTAAGATCCAATTTCGGAGCCTCCTCAACGGAAGGCTTGGGTGGGGCACCACTCAACCTATCTAGAGGCTCAAATTTTGGTTCATCTCTAATGTACTCACATAATGCATCCAGAATGTGTATCATCTCCTCAACCTGTTCTTTTCCATGTGATTGAACAATATCAGTATTTTTTCTAGTGCATCATCTTTAAATGCACTCATCTAGGGCTGTGCATAATTTGGTAAATACCGAATTACTGTACTGAAACAAAATATTTTGGTATTTGGCATTCGATATTTTGATATTCGGTATGGTATTTGGTTTAAGTTTTAAAAAAAAATGGTATTAGGTATGATATTTGGTATTTTAAAATGAAATACCGAAATACCGATATCATACCGAAATATATATTATATTATACAAAAACACATATTATTAATTATAACATAAATATAAAAAATCTAAAATTTTACTTTCCTTTATTCTCTAAGTTCATCAGTTAACTCTAAGCAAGTAACAAGACATTTCTAATGATCAAATTTATTCCTTTATGTGCAATTTTCTCTCTCTAGGTTGATATTTGCTGATTTTGGACAAAACTTTTATCAACAAACATTTTTAGTTTTGTACTTTTGAGTACTTTAATTAAGAATATTACCGTCTATGACTCGATGCACTAGTTAGTATTCAAACCGAATAAACCGAAGTTACCGAACCGAATAAACTGAAACCGAAAGGAGAAAAATCGAACCATACCGAATTTAATTAGGTACGGTATTGGTATAGCATTTTAAGAAACCGAATACCGAACCGAAATGTCTAAATACCGTACCGTACCGACCGACGAACACCCCTAACTCATCCCCAGGGCTGGCTCGTCTACTTTCACTACAGAAATTATAGCAAGAAAAGCCATTGACTTCAATTGCTTACTACTCCAAGCCTCCATTAACTACTTCAATTGCTTACTACTCCAAGCCTCCATTAACTTTGCCTCTTTAGCAGATGCATCTCTCTGTAAGGCATTGAGTTGATCTCTGTGTTCCCTCTCCATCCTTTGAAGAAAAGCCATTTCCTTTTCACGTAAACACCTCATCGTTTCTTCTATTTACTTCATTTCCCTCCTTTTTCTGCCCTTCTCTGACTCTAGTTGTTGCTCCAGCCGGTTCAGCCTCCATGCTTTGCCTCCTTCTTATGCTGTACCCAGTTTTGTTTTCCTTCTTACAGCTCTTTGCAATACTGGATTAAGGTACCCAGTTGCTGAATCGAATAGAATCAATCTTGTCAAACCCAAATCCGAGTGAACCACCTCATCCAAATGTAACACCGATTCAAAGTGTGCAAGGGCGAGAGTAACAGAAGGGGATAAATCAGAAGATGATGAAGTTAAAGATGATATCCACAGTGGAGAACAGATGAAGGTGGTGAAGTAGTGGTGGAATTCACCGGTTCATTCACAGCCACTGGACTTGAAGATAGAGCTGGTGGCAGTTCAAGATTTGGCATGATATATGGATGGCAAAAGCAAGGGGGGTTGAAATTTGAAAAGCAAAGATCTCTGGCTGCACGTATTTCTCTGCAAAAGTCTCCAATATGTGATTGTACTTCCCTCAGATTCCTCCTTGCAGTGACCCACCACCGAAGACAGCAGGAACAGAAGGCGGGTCAGTGTATTCTTGAGTCTTGACGTTGCGGGGATTTCTGAAGCTGTTTAATCAGTTTTTCTTTGAGAACTTCAATCACTTGCCTAATTTTTAGCAGTATGACAAGGGACTTCAGTGGAAATTTTCTTACTTGTTGTCCTACTTTGCTTGAAGGCAGATGACAAGATTTTGTTCTTCGGGATTTAAAGATCCCTTCTTGATCCCAGGTTTCAAGTAGTTTTTCCAGTGTTCAAGGCAAGATTTTGGCTCCCTGTCAGGAGTTTTTCTCATATTTAGAAATGATATTCCGTTCTTTGGGTTAATATTGCTTCATGTAGGCACGAAGTAGTGCAGCTTCTTCTGGCCGCCACCTTTGACTCTCCTTCATCTCCAAGCCGTAACAATGTCTGCTAGTGCTACAGTCTTCCACAACCCCAAATGGCTTAATACATAATTTATTGTTTATGCATTTACTTCTAAAGCTAAGGTTCATGTATAGGTTCAGTTAAAGAGTGGCACTTGTGACACTTTTATACCCCTGAAGCAGCATTGGTGCTTTGCAAATTATCTGTACCAGAATATTTTTTTTTTCTTTTGCATAAGATAAAAAATTTTAAAGGGCGAGGTGGTTCAACCATATAAAACATCTTAAGCTCTTCCAGAGGGAGCATTCACAGGTTGTGAACTGCCTCAATTACTCTATTTGTCTGCTTTGAGAAGTTTGATATTTTTCGTTTCTGACAATCCCATTTGAATCCCTTTTAAACTCACTAGCACAGAAAGAAATGTGGTGTGGTTAACAAGTTTCCCTGTCAGACTTTAATTATGTCAACTTATGATGTCATGAGATAATAAGAGCTTAATAATAGAAGATTCCTGATAAAAGCCTGCAATAGAAGATTATATGCGCTTATTGGTCTAATGCAGGGACATGATTCGGGCTATCCGTGCTTGCAAAACTGCAGCAGAGGAGCGTGGTGTAGTAAGAAAAGAGTGTGCTGCTATTAGAGCTGCAATCAGTGAAAATGATCAAGATTATAGACATCGTAATATTGCGAAGCTAATGTTCATTCACATGCTGGGTTACCCCACACACTTTGGTCAAATGGAATGCTTGAAGCTGATTGCTTCTCCAGGATTTCCAGAGAAAAGAATAGGATATCTTGGCCTAATGTTGTTGCTTGACGAAAGACAAGAAGTTCTAATGTTGGTTACCAATTCTATAAAGCAGTATCCTTTTCTTGTGTTTCACTATTTCCTCTTCAAAAGATGTCTCTTTATATGTGCACTCGAACCAGATTAAAGGGCATAATTAAGAAAGAGATACTGGTGAAGGTCTTTTTCTTTTACCTTTTCTTTTTCTTTTTTCCCCAAAGCACTTTCAGTTGATTAGGCTATTGCTCTTTGATTTGTACAACTTTTAAAGGTAATAGCTATTGTCGCTCAGTTTATTCCAAATTCTCAGTTACATTCAGATACCTTAACTTTTGAATAGAGATCTTAACCACACTAACCAATATATTGTTGGACTTGCTCTTTGTGCCCTGGGGAATATTGGTTCTGCAGAAATGGCTCGTGACCTTGCACCAGAAGTTGAAAGGTTGTTAAAGTTTAGAGATCCTAATATCCGAAAGAAGGTAAGTCTCTTAAGAAAAGGAGCTGCTTATTAGCATTTCTTCTCCTTATATCATTGTGCATTTATGTATTTCTTTCCACAATCAACTTATTTAATTTTTTCATGTGAACTCTATACTTGGACCCTCATTGTTGTTGTTGGCTCTGTCATTTTCTCTATGGGTATTCACTTAATCATGTATTTGTTGTTTACACCAAACGCACTTCCAAATACCCTTTTTCAACTTTAGCTTCCGATACTCTTTCAGTCTTTCTTTTCTACTTCAACCAACCAAATATTGCCCAAATGCCTCTTTAAAGTCTTTTAATTTTTCTCATGACATGAGTATTTGACTCAGTAGAAATTTGATGTTTCTTTTGTGCTCTCTCGCAAATGGTTGCTTTTTATCAGTGTATTCACTCTACTTTGCTCTACTGTAGGCAGCGCTTTGCTCTATAAGAATTATAAGGAAGGTCCCCGATCTCGCTGAAAATTTTATAAACCCTGCAGCAGCCTTGTTAAGTGAGAAACACCACGGAGTTCTCATTACAGGCGTCCAGCTTTGTATAGATCTATGTAAAATTAGTACGGAGGCTCTTGAATATTTCAGAAAGGTAAGTCGACCGTTCATTTAAAGGATGTAATCAAAGAGCTTCATTCCTATTGTACTTCTTCCAGCCTCCTTTTAACTAAAACAGGATTAGTGTAAGCTGCACCTACACATGCTGGAGTAGATATTTGAAATTTGATAAAGTCAAGAATCAAAAACTTTACCTTCTATTTGATGTGGCATTCATATTGTTTTTAATTTTTCTTTTTTCCATGTGTGGTTCTAGAAATGCACAGATGGTTTAGTCAAAATTCTGAAGGATCTCACAAACAGTCCATATGCGCCTGAGTATGACGTTTCTGGCATTACAGATCCTTTCCTCCATATAAGATTGCTTAGGCTCTTGTGTGCTTTGGGACAAGATGATGCCAATGCCAGTGATGCTATGAATGATATTCTCGCTCAGGTTGTGCCTCTTTGCGTCTTGATGTGTATCATATCATGGAGTTGTTAGATCTTGAAGTTTTCTAAATGCTTTCCTGCTAGTGATTTTTGTCAATGCTTTGGCAGTGCATCACTCAACTCTTGCCCTTAGCATAGATGAAATTTAATTAACAGTTTACTCTATGATTACAGAAGCAAGAGTATGGTTAGTTTGTGCACTGTGTAGTTTAGGTTTGGAATTGTCTTTTTTGGTAAATAAATCTAGTCTTTTTTGTTTATCTTTTCGTATTCTTCTACGTGCAATATTGACTGGCAGAATTATACTCCTCTCAGTTTGGGCTTAGCTTCACTTCTTTTGAAACTTTGCCACGGCAAAGGCTTCATGTGGTCCTTGGCCCGGAAATATCTGAATACATTTAGGTGCCGTTTGCTTCAAAATTTTGAAAAACTTGTTTTGAATCCCCTGCCCCCCCCTCCCCCCCGCCAAAAAAAAAAAAAAAAAATTGTTAAAACTTAAAACTGTGTTTCAACCAAACACCAAGAAGGCAAAAAATTGTAATTTATGCAAAAACTGTAAAACTTTTCTTTTTGGTCTTTGGTTGAAAAACAACTTTTGCAAAAAAATGTTTTGGTTGAAACGCTTCTTCAAATTTTTGAAGCAAACGCCTTACTTGCTTGTTGTGGAGATCTAATGAAGTTTTCTCAAAGAGGCTTGTATTTAAAACATGCAACAAAGTGAGAATATTCACAACAATAAGTGTGTGCCTGAATGGGTCTACGAGCTTATGCAACACAGTAAGGAGAATCTTTTTTTTTTTCCACTTCAAGTGCTTGTTCTCTGCTTACTATCACGGTACAATCATATCAATTGTATTTTATGAGTAAGTAGCAGTTTCTCTGGTCGTATTTCAACCCTTAAGAAGGTTATACTGTATGATGAAATATAGATTTTCCTAACAAGTCTGAAATCTTCTCTAGGTGGCAACAAAAACTGAATCAAACAAAAATGCAGGCAATGCTATTCTTTATGAATGTGTTGCAACCATTATGAGCGTTGAAGATAATGGCGGTTTGAGGGTACTTGCTATTAATATTCTGGGAAGATTTTTGTCCAACCGTGATAACAATATCAGGTTATTCTCAATCTTCTATTTTTGCATATTTCACCGGCAATATGTTGGGGTTATCTTATCTGGTGACTTTGTCTTTTGGGTCCTGGTGTGATGACCAGTGGTGTCATACACTTGAGAAATTGCTTAACCAAAGAAAAATTCAGTTATAAACAGCCTCTACATTCAATATGCACTTCTGTGTCCAAACTCTATTAATCTCGTATGTATTTAGCAATTAAGTGGTTTATACTATGCTTCTACTTGTTGTGTGCCTTCAATCTATTGGGTATTCTTATACTATAGTTGTCCAGGTGTTAATGGTTATTAGAAATTCTATTGTCTCTTTGAACCCCTTGTTTATTGTGATTGTGATATACAGGTTTTTCTTTTGGGTGAGAAAATACATGTGGCTGTTCACTGCTTATATTTGCAGAATTTGGTGCCGTGACAGATCTTTGGCATGCCCCTAAGTCTGCACCACATGCTAAATACAGTCGCCTGTTTATTTCTTTGCTTTTGCCCTTTTCTTTTGAGGCTATAGAAAGGAGGGGATTCTTTCCTAGTCACTTCTCTGTATGATTCTTGTACTGTTAGATATATCTGTGTGATAGTCTGTTGCTATTTGTCTTGTTAGCATGGGTTCTTTTTTAATCTTAGTGAGTGAGGTCCAATTATTTCAGATATGTTGCACTGAACATGTTGATGAAAGCTCTGGCTGTAGATAGTCAAGCAGTGCAGAGGCATCGGGCAACAATTTTGGAATGTGTGAAGGTATTTGACCTTTACCATCTATTCTTTCTAATAGTTTTTCCACTTCGTCGTACTCATTGTTCTTTCCCTTTGACATGTGAACTACCTCTGTTCAAATATTTCTAGAGCATAAGCTGTAAATGATACCCCGACTAGCCGGATCATGTAATAGCTTGTGCTTCCACAGATTGATAATGGCATTTCTACTTGTCAGATTATGTGGCTTCTTCAGTTAAACTAGCATATTAGGAAATACTATTCGCTGATGTTCCACTTATATCAAACATACAGCAACTTGTGCCTTGTTCAATTTTCAGGATACCGATCCATCGATTCGTAAAAGAGCCGTTGAACTTGTGTATCTCTTAGTAAACGAGAGCAATGTGAAGCCTATGACGAAGGAGTTAATTGAATATCTAGAAGCAAGTGATCCGGAGTTTAGGGGAGATCTCACTGCCAAAATCTGTTCGATTGTGGAAAAGTAAGTGAACACTGAAAATGTTTGTGGGAACTATGATTTTGATTCTGAGAATTCACAGAGTGCATCTGCTTTTACTGTTAGTGAGGGAGGATAGATGTGTTTTTTTGTCCCTTCATTTGTTATTTTCATGTTTTTGTTTCTCTTGATTGTTCTGGTTGCGTCCCCAGGAGAAGCGGGGATTCATGTGTTGTAATATTATTAGATAACTTTCCCAAACAACTGCATTGTTTGTTCTCTTCCAAGGCATCTTCAAATGCATCTCCAACTTACAACTGCTTATGGTACTCCAGGTTCTCACCAGAGAAAATTTGGTACATCGATCAGATGCTTAAGGTTCTCCCTGAGGTATGCATACTTTGATAGATTTCATTGTATTATGATCTTTCTGTTTGAGTTTAAGACTATTAGTAGGCCATATGGTCTTTCTGTTAATTAGGAAACATAAGTTTTATTTAAAACTCTACAACTCCCACTCACATGAGGGCCTAATCTTTTCTTGGGGCAAGCACTGGAAATACCTTTTACATGGGTGGCATCAACTAGACTTGAATTCAGATATATACTTACTTGAATCACATGTTGAATAGTCACTGCCTCGTCTAAAAGCTTGAGTTGTTATTTGTGGGTTTGGGGGGGGGGGGGGGGGTTTTTTGGGTTCTCTGCAACATCCTCTAGATCATGATTCTATGTAATCAAATATCATGTAATGTTACTTGAAATGCTTATTAGCTGTATCCTCACACCTAGATCCAACATTTTATGTTTATCCCTATACCTTAATTTTAAAGGATTTGAGAAATACAATAACAATAACAAGCCTAGTATAATCCCACATAGTGGGGTCTGAAAATCTGACTAACAATTCAAAGAAGAAAAAAAGGAAGAAGTTTTCAGAAAATATGACTAACCATTCAATTCAATTTAAGAAACATCGGAAAATCTGACTGACCATCCCAAGAAAAAGGCTTTGGAAAATCTGACCTTATACACACCCATGCCTTACACTATGTCCTGGTAGCGTAGGAGAAGCTTACACTTCTAGAAATGTTTATAGTTGTACTAGTATTCATTCCAAGTGTAGACGATTATGTGCAAGGTGATCTATTCTTTTCCTTTTTATTTATGAAATTTTCAATCTTTTCTGCACAAATCTGCAATCTTTGCACAGAGGTATGTCGAAATTATGTTACTGTAAAGTGAAAAGGTTGCGTGTTGTCTTGGTGCTTGGTAGTTATCCAGGTAATCTGTTTGGTTGGTAGACTGTCTTCATTTAAAATGTGTGAGTAATCTTTTTGGTTGGTAAACCGTATTCACATAAAATGCATCAGTATCCTTTTGGTTGGTAGACTGCCTTCACATAAAATGCCTCAATATGTAGGAATAGTAATTCATCAGTATATAGGTTATGTTGCATTACAGTTAGGATATTTCTCATGGAAGGGTAATGTTTAAGATACTCTTTATAAATGCATATCTTTATTGTGGAGGAACCATAGTAGTTACAATTGTTAATCAGTTACAGCCTAAATCAAATACCCACATATGGCCAAGGTGTTTCTTTCACTTAAATTAGTACTTGAAGAGAAATATCATCTTGGTCCTAATGGCTATAATCATTCTGCATTAAGCTTTTATAGAACCAAACTCAAAATCAAAGGGATGTAAATATGATTGCTCATTTATGTGTTTATACTCCTAGCTGTAGTTTGGTCACAACATGTTTGGAGATTTCTCATTGTAAAAGTTTGTGATGTATCAGACTATGCGTGTCAAAGAGCCACATTTGATCCCTGTTCCTGTTTTGATGGATGTATTCTTTCTTTTGTTTTTTCTTAAAGAGTACTAATATGTCTTCTATCCAATAGGCTGGAAATTATGTGAAGGATGAGGTGTGGCATTCTCTGATTGTGGTGATAACAAATGCTTCTAACCTCCATGGTTATGCAGTACGGTCGTTATACAGAGCAGTGCAAGCAGCAGGGGAACAGGTACTTCAAGAATTGCCTAGATCTCCTATTTCCTTTTTTCCCCTTTTGTTCCTTATTGTTTCTTACAATTTGATGATCTTTTCTTGTTAGGAAACTCTCGTTCGAGTTGCGGTTTGGTGCATTGGAGAATATGGTGACATGTTAGTAAATAACGCTGGAAGGCTTGATATTGAAGAACCACTGACAGTGAGTTCATGCTTTCGAAGAATTACTCTTTTAAGTACTAATTTTGATCTCTGTATTTCCATTACATTTTTGTCCTTAATAATTCTGCATCATATTCCTTGGGTTGCCAGCCTCTGATTTATTTTCTTGCATAATCTAAATGAAGTGTCTCACATTATGAGATGTGTGGTAGGCACGCGTTACGAGTTCAATTCTTGACGGATGAGCCAAATTTGGTTTATCTACCAAGTATTGAAGTCGGAACAACAAACTTCTTGGTTATGGAAAGAAAAAAAGTATTATGCGAAGCTTCCTTCTCCTACAAACCCTCAAACCTAACATTTGTTCATTTGCTTAAGGTGTTTCTTCGGGATTCTACAACTTCCACAAATTCCAGTATTGTTTCATTCTCTTAATGAACTATAACACATAAATTCTTATCGTATATCTATATAATGTGGTGCTATTAATGCAATTATAAATCTTGGAAAAACTCGACTCCACGCATGTTGACGCGAAGCTAAGGTTGATTAACTATGAAGAATAATTTTTGTTATGTGCAGATTCAGATGCACTCAACAAAGTAAAGAAGTGATACTAGTTTATAGTTTGATTTGAACTGTAAACAACAATATTATCACCTCAATCCCATAGCAGTTGGGGTCAGCTACATGAATCCTCATGGTCCATTTTGCTCCTGACTTGAACTATGTTTCATTAAAAGAAAACCATGAAGATTATTGGAGTTTGCCACATGCCATCATCAGTTTTAATCATTTCTGCATAGAAATTGTTTACTTCTAGGTTCTCTGATATAGTTCTTTGGAGCAGGTAACAGAATCTGATGCAGTGGATGTTGTGGAGACTTCCATTAAGAGCCATTCATTTGATCTCACTACTCGGGCGATGTGTTTGATTGCTTTGTTAAAGCTGTCGAGTCGCTTTCCATCTTGTTCACAGTATGTGTTCTTAGGCGCTTGGTTACTCCGTCCATGCATTCACAGTTACTTATACGTAGCTGACAAACTACTGTCGAATTAATACTACACATATTCAGTTATTCAGTTGAATATCGTTTTGCATGTTGACTCTATTGTATTTTCTGTCATGTTACACTTTATGAAATTCTCTTTCCATTACGGGACATAACACCAAGTTTGACACACTTCTAATAATAGAAAAAACTGCTAGCGTAGCTAAAGGAAAAGGCTATGGTGATAGATCCCGAAGAAGATACCCTTGCTCACACCTTAGCTGAACTCAAAACGAAAAGTCATTGCACCTTTAGCCATTTGGAAGGACTCCCTAGTCATTCCTTGTTTAGAGAAAGCTGTACAATCATTAAAAACATCGGGAAATACGATTACTAAAAGTGAGCAGTCTAACATATGCAGTCCACAAGATCACAACTTGCTCTACCATTATCCCACATGTCTCCATTTTTACCTGTTTAATCTGTTTTTAAGATGATGCATTAAGCCTCTCAAAGAGTAAGAAACTGATAAAATGAGTTCTTCAGGATAAGTGAGTAATCTGTAAATATCTGATTTGGTGTAGGCGGATAAATGACATCATTGTTCAGTACAAAGGCAGCTTTGTGCTTGAACTGCAGCAGAGAGCTATTGAATTTAACTCAGTAATTGAGAGGCATCAGAATATCAGGTTTGTTTGATTCCATTTAAAAGGTTGCTCGATGCCTCTACTTTTGTTATAGCTCTCTCATAGGGGTTTCTGGATCATGGATGTATTTTTTCAGGCCTTCACTTGTTGAAAGAATGCCAGTTCTTGATGAAGCAACCTACAGTGGAAGGAAGGCTGGCTCTTTGCCAGCAGCTGGATCAACATCTCAAGGAGTATCAGTTAATCTTCCAAATGGAGTTGCCAAGCCTAGTGCTGCCCCTCTTGTTGACTTACTTGATCTTAGTTCAGATGATGTCCCTGCACCTAGTTCTTCTGGTGGAGACTTTCTTCAGGATCTTCTTGGTGTTGATCTGGCGCCAGTGTCTTCACAATCAGGTTAGTGTTGCTATGTTCCATTGCATGAATATGTTTGCCTGATTTGTTATTCTGATTTTCCTCATATTCTCATCTTTCCCCTGTATAGCATTTAAATGTGTATCCTTTGACCATTCTTACCACAAAAAGAACCATTGTTTAAGGAAGCTGTTCCGACACCACCGTCACTTTTTTTTTTTTAAAAAAAAAAAGAAGAACCATTGTTTAGCCACTTGAATCAGCATGTCTATGAAGACAAATATTGAAAATAAAGTTATTTAATACTCTCTCCGTTTCAATTTAGATGAGTTAGTTTGACTTGGCACAAAGTTTATGAAAAAAGAAGAAGAAGACTTTTGAAACATGTGGTCCTAAAAGCTTAAGGGGCAAAAGCTTGATGGGGCCATAGCATTTGTGTGGCTATAAAAGCTTCTCATTAAGGGTAAAGTGGGTAAATGAAAAGTTTAAAGTTAAATTATTTCCAAATATAAAAATGTATCATTTTTTGGAACGTACTAATAAGGAAAGTGTGTCATTTAAATTGAAACGGAGGGAGTATTTTTTATTTGAGCAGGCGGAGATCTTGGAACCACAATCCATTGCTAAAAAGAATTTCCACGTGTTTGGTCCTATAAAAAGAGTTGGGTCTACATGTGAGAGGGCGTGTTGAAGACCTAGTATAAATAAATAGAAGTGTTCCCCCTCACACAATTTAAGATTTCGGATGAGGTGGTCAAACAATTCAAAAGGAACATGTGAGGGTTACAAATCGGCTTTTTTTGGAGAACAGAATAAAGAAAAAGTTGGGTGAAGAAAAAGAGGGCCTAACCTGAATATTTACTTATTATAATTAACATAAAATTTACTAAAAGTTGCTTTCAAGGGAAGTGGACAATATTTGGGATTGACCGAAAAGGAAAGTCGGAGTTCTTTCAGGAACAAGGGACTAACTAGCTTTTCTCAGATAGATCCTGTTGTTATCTTTTAGTTGACTCAAGTTCTAGCAAGTCAAGCCCGCTAGTTTTATGTGTGAAATTTGCAATTGGCATGAACTTATCCATTTTACTTTCCCTTTTTCATTTACTTTGTTGTGCTCTGGTAAGTGGCTGCCAACCGCTAGCTTTTTGGTCCACTTGGGCTGGCTTAGTAGTGGTTTAACATCCAAATGCTATCTCTCCTTGGCTTCTTTTGCAAATACTTGGCGCCTCATTAAGTAGGCAAGTTAGAGTTGGAAACTGCACATGATTCGTGATAGATTCACCATTTACTTAGGGTTGTTGGTTGACATGTTTGTTATGTGGGAATTATACAGGCGGCATTGTTTATGCGTGAATAATGAAAGAATTATTATTATCTTTTTTTTAATAACCGAGAAATTACTTAGGGTTGCTGGGTTCACATGTTAGTTATGCGGGGATTATAGTGCAGGCATTGTTTATGCGTGAGTAATGAAGGAATTATTATTATTATCTTTCTTTAATGACCGAGAAATCTGTAGCCTTCGAAACTCGGGGATGATGGGCATGCGCCTCTATCTTTCTCCATTTAAATACCTTAGTTAGTTCACTTGGAGCTAGGGGTTGTTCTAGCAGTTCAGATTGGATATGAAAATTTATGTTTGGATTTTCAGTTTTCCGGTCCAAGAAATTACAATCCAAGTTCTATCCAAATAAGTTCGGATTGGATCGGTTTTTTTATGTTCGATTTTGGATTAATCGGTTTAGTTATTTCAGATTTTCGGTTTTGAGCCTATAAGTTGAGCTTCTTCTTGTTACAAAAATGAACATTCAAATAAAGTATTCATTTTAAGTTGCCTTAACAATTCCTCATTTCCACCACAATCATACATATTAAATATTTATGCAAGCAATAATACAATTATCAAGGAAATTCCTGGTAATACAATTATCAAGCAATAATACTAATTCTCAAGCTTTAATGCTTCTATTTTGAGAATGAAAATAGAAGCATTAAGGTTTGAGAATTAGTAGGATATTGAACTTAGCATTGGGTAGGGGCTAAATATTCGGATTTTTGGATCCCAAATCCAAAATCCGAAGTTTTCAAAAATTAAATCCGAATTCCAATCGTAATCCAAAAATCCAAAATATTCGGATTTCAGTTATGCCCAAACTTCCTACCCCTACTTGGCGCAATGCTCAAACACGTGACCGAAGACACAAGTCCCTCAATCTTTGCCAACCCCCAGGGGCTATAATGAAGGGATTATTGTGCGGTGATTAATATTATGGGGGTTGTTATTTGGTAATTAATAATGAAGTGATTGTTATGCAAGGATTACTTACTTTAAGGACATTTTTGTCTTTAATGAATTTAATCCCCACTTTGCTAATAAACGTATTCTTATTCCACATTCTATTCCATATTAAATTATACATAGATTCGCACCTGCATAACTTAATGCAGTATTATTTAATACAAAAACTGCATATAATTATGCAGGAACTATTTTTTCTTATACAACCAACCAAACGCTGCATAAGTTATGTGGAGATTATTCTTATCCTTTTAACCAAACCTACTATTATCTTATGGAGGATTTTATGTTGGTATTATTTTTTTATTTCCTTCCAAACAAGCAACCTCTTAATGTTTCTTATAAATTTATATCTTGGACTTGTGGGAACTAGAAAAATATTTCTGTCCTTGGGAACTAGAAAAAAGATTTTTGGTCCTTCCTCATGTACTAGTGATTTTCATGTAAGATCTGAAGGGCATAGATGTAAATGTTTAATGAACATATAAGAATAACAAGCACTTGGAATTATTGTTTACGAAGTCAAATTGTGTCGTGGAAAAGCTTTGCTAGTAACTTGTAGGACAGAGCACAATAATTTGGATCACTGAATGTTAATGTTTAGCAAGTTGATTTGTGTGAGAAAAAATTTTGCTAGTAAATTGTGGAAACAGGAGCACAATTCCTGAGTTTAGATTCCAGATTTGGGATGCTTTGTGTTTCAGACTGTACTTCCTACGCGATATCTTTGATCAAAAGTTAGGGTAGTATTAAAGTTCTACTTTAAAATTTTTATTCTACCCTAAAACTAGATTTAGGCAATCCCACCAACTTGTTTTGCCCAAGAACATCACCAGTAAAAAAGGAAAGAGAAGGGGAGAACGGAAAGGTGAATGGATTTGCACGAGCTTGAAATTATTCTCATTCTGCTCTTTGAATTTCAGGTACAAATCAGGCTCAAAAGAGTGGCACCGATGTTTTACTGGATCTTCTGTCAATTGGAACACCACCTGCTAATAGCAGACCATCTACAACTCAGGTGTCGCCCTCCAATGTTGACATTAGAAGTCCGTTGGATCTATTAGATAGATTGTCTTCACCTTCGGCTCCTTCAGTGCAAGTCTCGCCTACAGCTGGAAGTTCTCCTATGTTGGATTTATTGAATGGGTTCCCTTCCAGTCCATCAATTCCTGGTATGGTCTCTATTCTATGCTTTAAACTTGGGTACAGTCTAAAGCTTCTTCAAAGTTGACACTTTTTTACTTTTCTCAGTTACAGAAGGCAATGGTCCAGCGTATCCATCAATAGTTGCATTTGATAGTAGCTCGTTAAAATTAACGTTCAACTTCTCAAAGCAGCCTGGAAACCCTCAGACAACACTTATTGAAGCTAGTTTTACAAACAAGTCACAAGAAGTTCTCACAAACTTTATTTTCCAAGCAGCAGTACCAAAGGTAATTGTATTTTTTTTATTTAAAAAATTCTTTCTTTTACTCGGAAAGGGGAGTTGGCATAGAAGGATTGGTTTGTGATTAGCCCATTAATTTCCCCTCTTGAGCCTTGCATCTTCTGTGATGATTCTAAATCATTTGTTTGGCAAAAATCATTTTAATAGCCTGTTTGGCCAAAAGTGTTTTTTTTTTTCTTTTCTCAAAGTTAAGATATTTGGCCAAGCTTTTAGAAAGTGCTTTTGAGTAGAAGCAGAAATATTGTGACTTATTCCCAAAAACACTTTTTTGAAAAGCACTTTTAAGAAAAATACATTTAGAAGCACTTTTTGAAAGCTTGACCAAACAATAATTGCTACTCAAAAATATTTTTTCAAATTAATTAGCCAAACACAAACTGCTTCTCACCAAAAATACTTTTTTGGAAAAGTACTTTTCAAAATAAGCTGATCTTAGAAGCTTGTCCAAACAGGCTTTGTCATTCATAGAGTAATTTTTTCATTTTTGCTTACCTATTGCTTCATCTATTGCAACTGTCACATATAATTATTTACTTGGATTAACTTTACTCGGTCTAATTTGAAGTCATGTACCATGTTCATCATCTGTCAACTATGCTTATTTCGTCATTTTGGTGCAGTTTCTTCAACTGCACTTGGATCCAGCAAGTGGTAATACGCTACCTGCAAATGGTAATGGATCAATCACGCAAAAGTTGAAAATCACAAACAGCCAACATGGCAAGGTATGTGATCTCTGATTCCTTTTAATGGATATCTTTCATACATTTGATGTCTGATCACCTTCTAGCAATTTGCACGATCATTCTTTTCCAAACCTGACTGTAAAATAAGCACTTTTTCCACATGCTCTATTATTATTGCAATATGTATGCACATCCGTCATCCACGGCTTTTTGGAGCACTGTAATACATTTTTCAAGTGCAGGTTTATAGCTGACCTTACTATTTATAGCCTGTGAACATTGTCAACCTTACTGCAGTTTTGGTTTTTCTAATATTTTCCTGTTTCCCCAGAAATCCCTTGTCATGCGCATACGGATAGCTTATAAGGTGAATAATAAAGATGTATTAGAGGAAGGCCAAGTCAACAATTTTCCTCGTGATTTGTGAGGTTGAATGGCCCTAGAAGAGGATGATTTGCGAGAGCTTACATTATTAATCAGTACGCGGAGGCTTCAGCTCATTGTTTGTATTGTTCTGGGAGATGTAGCATGTGCTAGTCGGATTTCAAGTAGCTTCGCTCCTCAAAGTCCTCCTCCTTTCCTTCCTTCAAAGATAGCCAGTGTACATTATGATCTGATAAACCCAAGTATGCCATTGTGGAAGTCGAATTTTGCCTTTGAGGCACATACACAGGAGACCTTGTTGGACTCCTTGTTAAAAGTTTTGATATATGTAAGTCTCATTTTTTTTCTAGATTTTTGAGTAATCACATTCAAGAATTGTAATATAGGTTGAGTTGGGACCTTGGCTATATTTTAGACATTTCTTTTTTGAGTTATATAAAATGCGTTGTTTTTACTTTATCCATCATCAAAGATATGCTGCTCCACATGTAACTGGGATACATTTTGTTTTTGGTGTGAGGTTTCTCAATTTGTCGTACCTTCTTATTCTCTTCTTCTTTATATTCTTGGTTCTACTTGGTTTCAGTTACGTCTCGCTTACCACCCTTATTATACGTAAACAACAGAGTTTACCTATGGAGTTTCGTGGCAAACTGTGTTGCTTGGGCAAAAAATATATTGCACATGTGTAGGATGCTCCAAATATTATGAAAATTTAAAATTCCACACGTACACGGTGGCACTTTAAAAAGATCCGAGCAATATAGGTGAAAAATGGGAGTAGGAAAGGTAGAGTGAAAGTCTATCCAGTTATTATGTTGGAGAAGTTTCAATTGAGAATGATGCAACAATCTCAGGAAAAAAAAGCATATCAATTATTGATTCCACTATCTGGTGGGCACAATAACATAAAGTGAGTTACCATATTGGATGTTTAAACCGTGGAAATGACAGCAGATAGTCATTTTTAAGCATGTTGTTTAAAATATATCCACCGTTTACAAATGTATTTAAAGATTAGTCAATTTTGCTCAAACTTAAAGACACGATATCCTAAAGTTTAAACTTCAAAGTTCAAACTTCAGGACCGTGTCTTAAAATTCGAAAATTGTGTCTAGAAGTTCGAATTATATGTCCTTAATATTCAGGATACTTAGTCCTGAAGTTTGGGTATAATCTTTAAATACATTGTAAATTGTAAATATATTTTAAATAGCGGGTTTAAAAGTGATTATTGTTGTACTTCACCAAACCAATAGGTGTTTACAAAACAAAAAGAAATGAAGGTCCAAGAAGCTAGCGATTAGGATTCGAACTCGTGCAATACAGTTAGATTTGTAATATATTGGTCAGTGAACTGCACCCTTTAGACAAATAGAGTGCCATTTTATGCTTATTTATAACTTTCTTCATTATTTGGAACAGTTTGTTGTAATCTTTCATTTGGTTTCTTTCTTTAATTTAATATCCTAATGAACTGTCCATAAAGAACAGTTGGTTGTTCCATTCGTCATATTGTAGTTTATGATCTGTCCTACCTACAATTATTTGTAAGTTCAAAACACTGTTAAGTTGTCAACTTTGAACTTATATGTGTTAAAATACAACCCTGACCTATTAAAAACAGTGGAGTGGGTAGCTTAATGGACAAAATAATTAGGACTTAGGAGTGTGTTCATGTTTTTCAATAGGTCAGCACCCCACATAGTTTTCTTGTAATTTAGTGCAACAGCAATATAAGGAAGACTTGAATGTCCCCACAGCTTGGAAACCATCCAATTCATAACTAAAGTCTCCCACATCACTTTTCACTGCTCCCACCATTATCAGAAGCTCCATCATGTACCTTGCTGAAGAAAATATTTTGTGGGGCTACTACCAATTTCTATAAATTTAATCAATTGGGAGAGGAAAATTGTCATTTACTAGAGCATTAGTAGGTCCTGCTACTGCTTTTGTATTCCTACTTTTTTGTTTTTTTTTGGGGTTGGGGTTGGGTGGGGGGTTAGGGGAGGCAGGATTATATCACAAGATTTATAAGTTAATATTACATGATACGAGCGAGGCTTGCTCAAATGGTAAAATGCCTCGCTCATCAATCGATATGTTGAGGATTGAACTATGCTGATAATAAGTGAGAATATTACTGATCTCTCGAGGTAGGGTGATGAATTAATTAAAAAAAACAAGAGGTAAGTGTGTACCAATCTTGATTACTAGTGGGTGTAAGAATTGATTATAGATCAAGAATCATACACTTCAACCATGTTTTAAGTAGGAGGAGCTTGACATTAATAGAGTATATGCTCTTCACATTTTCAGCCATAGGTTAAAAGAAATAGAATTTAGTAGCCTAAGGGTCAGATTTAATCAGCAATTGTTGTCCTTGTGGCATTATTCAAATACCATAGAGCTTCAAATGAGACAAAAAAGGATAATACCGGCAATTGGATTTGAAACTGTGGAGAATCTTTTGGGAGACACAAACAGGATTATTAAAATAGGAAGGAAGAGTCCCAAGAGTTGATCTAGGTTTATTTTTTCTTGAGATTGCAGCATTTAAATGAGTTTGAAAAATGTCACTGCAGGAATTATATTAATCAAATATTTAAACTTTTTAGCAACCCCAAGTGGTCCCTTTAAGCATAAGAAGTCTAGAGGTAATATTTTCAAACCATAAGTTAGCAGGAAAAGAACTTTCTCAAATCTTGGGTGAATTTTATGGGATTCTAATAGAAAAAAGATAAAGTGGAACATGTTATCCTTCTTCCACAAAAGTGGAAATTGGAAAGAAGCATCATTCAAAGCAGAAAAGTGGAAAAAAGGAAAAAGCAAAAGCACCAAAAGAACTTATGACAACTGAATAATCAAATAAATTTAATTAACCAAACTACAAGGCAATTGAAGAAAGGAAAAAGAAAAAGATTGTATACTATTTTCAAATAGAAGGGAGCCTTGGCGACACGCTAAAAGTTGTATGTTGAACAAGAGATTACAGGTTCGATGCGGAAAAAGTCTCTTGTATGAATTTGGGGTGTACATCAAACCCAATGCAGTCCGGCCCTTCCCCGAACCCCTTCATAGTGGGAGCCTAGTCGTCGGGCTACCTCTTTATACTATCTTCAAACAGGTTGAGATCTATGATGATCAGACCATGGCAAACTTACATTGTCAACAGAATTATGAAATTTATCCTTCTTGGACCAAAGCCAGATCTTGGAAACAGAAAAACTCTCCCCTCTATTTCCAAGATTTAACCTTTTCCCATAATTATCCCCATCATTTGCAGAATTTCCATTTTGTCCACTTTTCCCTTTCACAATTCCCCTCAGTTGATGACCACCACCATCTACACCATGATTTTTAGCACTATTGGGACACAATGCAACTTGCAATTCTGAATCAGCCACCACATACTGAAAAGATCCCATTGAAAAACACCTTCTTGAATCCAAATTACTATTACTAGTCTCTCCCATTTCCTTTTTCCCAATTTCAAGAATACCATTATTTGTATTCTTGAATTTTCCAAGTCTAACAGAAAACACCCTTCTTGAACTGATCTTACTATCAATATCCTCATGTAATTTTGGACCAGGAGAAACACCAACACCAACAACACTTCCATTTTCATCTCTTGTTGTATCATCAAAGTAAAAGATTGGATTTTCAATACAAAAACCAGGTGTAAAAAGACTCCCTCTACAAAGTGGACAAGTGGAATTTGACAAAAGCCATGTATCTATACAACTTATATGAAAAGCATGACTACATAAAGGGAGCAGCCTTAACTTATCTTGTTCTGAGAATTCACAAAGACAAACAGCACAATCAAATGGTTCTTTTAAACCCATTATATCTTTATATAAAAACACAGGGAGTGCATCAATAAAGGACTGATCTAAACCTGAATCATGTAGATTAAAAAGCTGTTGTAATTGCCTTTGATAGGAACCAGAATCAGACATTTCAGGGTCTCTAGTAGATTGTGAAGAAAACCTATGTTTCATTAAATACCTAACTAACAAATGTAAAATACCAGAAATAAAGAATATGATAGCTAATATTACTATGATAAAAAGAACAGCTGGGCTAATTTTATTTCCAGATGAAGATGATGACATTTTTTTTGGCACTTGAACATAGGTACTAAAAAGACAGTATTTTGCTCATACCTTATTTCATTTGTTGAAGAAAAGCATATAGTAGTACTGATGGCACAAAGACAAAGCCAGCTAATATATTTGAGGAGTACAAGAAATAGACCCACCCCACATTTCTTTACATTTATAGGAAACCCAATACCCAAAAATGCTCAAGAAAGAGAGAAAATGATAAAATCTTGAGCTGGATTTGTTTGGAAACAGACCACTTTGCAGAAATTGAATTGAAGAGGAATTGATATTTTTTTTTACGTTACCTTATTGTTCTAGTAGCAGAAGCTAATTTGTTAATTTTGTCAGATGGCCAGATGCTGCAAAAAGGAAAAAGAAACTGGAGTAATTAAATGGGATGATGGTACTTTGAGAGTACTAAGTAGCTTCCAAAAATAGGTCAAAAGCTTCAAAGAACACCCTAGACTAGACCCCTTAGGGGATTTATTTAATTTTGAACAAATTAAATAAAACAGAGAAGCAAAAGATTTAGAGTATCCTTTTCTGAAAATACGCTTTACCCTCCCTATTAGGTTTTTGGGCTAGGGGGGAATCTGTTGTATTTCTTCTTCTCAATGAATGTTGTTTGGCAATTAAGCTTGAAAACTGGCTTAGTTATGCAATAGTTGGGTGGGTGCTACATGGCCCAATAAGGAATTGTAGAATTAACTTCAGCACAGGGAACGAATCAAAGACTTTGGAATTACATACACACACACCCCATGCACGCCTCATCACCAATGACAATGTTAGAGTTGTACATCGACCTACTAATGCTAAAATAAACTCATGTACTGGTATGAGGTATAAGTGGATATAGTGCTGGTATAAAATTTTAATATCATCTTAATATTTCGTTTGGTTAGCAAACCTGGTATATGTTATTCCGAAATTAAAATTAGTACCGGAATAACTTATACCTTTAGAGGGTGGGGTAATTAGTGCCGGGATAGCTAATACCTTCTTTTTAGAAATTATGCAATTGTCATTTTTAATACAACATACCAAATAATGAATAAAATACAATACAAGTATAACTAATCCCAACATAACTTATCCCAACATAAGCCGTATCCAAACCAAACGACCCCTAAATTATTTGCAATAACATTGTAACGATCAAACCAATACTGTAGTCGTTGAGGGCCAATGGTCTACAGTAGCGAAGCCAAGATTTTCACTAAGGGGTGTCAAAATTTAAAGAAATAAATACACAAAAAGTCAAAGAGATATAATACATAGTATATATACATAAAAGAATAATTTTACTTACCTAAACAATGTACTTTTTCAGCGAAGGAGTATCAGTTGAAACTCCTTAGAGCTATGTAACTTCGCCACCGGTGACGGAGGTAAAATGGTGACTGATTATAAGTATCATGAGAATAAGAACTGGTAATGAAGTGAAGGTGGCTTTCAAGTGGTAGTTTTTAGAGTGAAAAATCAATTGCCATGGTGGTGATCAATTTAAAGACATGGGGATGATACAACAACAACAACAACAATAACTATCCAGTATAATCTCACAAGTGGAGTCTGGGGAGGGTAGGATATACACAACCTTACCCCTATTCTGGAAGGGCAAAAGGACTGTTTCCGATAGACCCTCGGCTAACAGTCTATGGGGATGATTGAGAAAAATGATTGTAAATCTGGATTACTTCGCAAATTTTAGGGCAAATCTAGACCATTTCACACAGCTAAGGGGAGATTTAATTATTTTCCTAGTGAAAATGTGTACGTGTTGAAACGCAACAACAACAATAATAACAACAACAAAAAACCTAGTTTAATCTCATAAATGGGGTCTGGGGAGGGTAGTGTGTATGCAGACCTTACCCCTACCTCATAGAGATAGATATGCTATTTTCGATAGATCCTCGGCTCAAGAAATAACAACAACAATAACTACCCAGTAAAATCCCACATAGTGGGGTCTGGGGAGAGTAATGTGTACGCAGACCTTACCCCTGGCCCGATAGGGCAGAGAGGCTGTTTCCGATAGACCCTAGGCTGGCTCAAGAAACAATGGATATAAATTAAGCAACCAAGTAGCAAAGAATAGAAACAACAATGTAATATGGTAATGGGCTCGAATGTCACAACATGTAATAATAAAGAACTATGAATAAGAAATTACAAAAATAGTCCTGGTATTACTAGTCAGCTTAGGAGGAACACACAACCTACAACCCTAATCCTCGACCTCTATGTTGATACCCAATTTTTCCCCAACATATCTTTAAAATGCATATATGTCTTCAAAATTATGCATTAGCATCAGCTGATATTTTTTCACAATTTTTACATCTTTAGTTAATTTGCCTAGTATTTTATTTCTGATAAATAATTATAAAATTACATCACGAATGATTTTAAAATATTTTTTGATTTAATATTACTATTTATGGTTCTATTAAGTCCAAATTATTTCATAAGTAACCAAATTGACGCCTTTTGCTATAACTGTAATAACTTTGCAATTATAGCCCATGCATACATTTTTGCATCATTTCAATCAAAATTAGCCCATTGTATTTTTAAATACTAAATAATTATTTTTAAAACATTTTCATGCAGGAAACATGATTTTTTTTATAATTAGTAATTATTTTACAAATTATTTTTAACCAATTATTTGGGGTATTTAACAAACAACCTTTTAATTTCAATTTTAGCCTAAATCTACGAGCCCAATACCTTATAAAATCAGCCCAATAGACCCAGGCCCAATAACTTACCTGCCCGACCCAACCCTTTGGCTAATCTTGGTCGTTGATCATTTTGATCAACGGCCCATGATCCCCTTACCTTAATTAAACCATATACCCCCTCTAACCCTAACCATTCTCACCCTTCCCTCGCCGTCACTCTCCTCTCCGTCTCTCAAACGCTCTCTAACTCTAACCCTAATTTTCCCCGCCATCACTCATCTGTTGCCGTTCATGGTGGTTCTTTACCACCTTAGGCCTCTAATGGCCTCCCTTATGCTTGATACCTCTATCTCCAGGGCCGTTGAGGAGATTCTCGAGAAACCACGGCTAGTCTGTTTACACCTTTGGGTTTTTCTCGCCTATTTCAGGCCATTTGGCTCGATTTTTGAGTAAGAACTTCTTATTTTCGTCTTAAATCCATGGCTTCCTAAGTCTATGCTCGTCTCTGTTGCCTTTCTAAAAAACCCTAATTTTTATCCTTTGACCTTCTCAGATCTGTCCAGATCTGAGATGAGTCGAACCTATTCTACATGTCTTCACAAAAGTCTTATGGTTTTTCAATTGATTCTCCATTTCCCCCCTAAAACTAGGGTTTACTAAACTCACCTTCTCAAAGCTTTTCTTATTTTCGAGTGTTTAATTATTTCTTAAGTGTTACTGATTGATTCATGTTAAGATTGTTTGGACCCTAGTTGATTTACGCTAAAGCCCTAAGTTTCTTATAGTTTGCTTTGACTCTGAGCCTGTCCGTGTTACTTGTTATATTATTTTGTTTAATGTCTTATAAGTTTTCACCCTAGTTCATCTCTATATGGTTTCTGGTTCGACTTCTCAACTGACTTCTGTGTGTTTATGAAATTGTATTTTAGCCTATTTGTCTATTTGTGGAAACCTATATTTTTCTCCCTTAAATTAGTACTGTTTTGAATTTTTAATTCACTGATTTGCTCTGTTAAAACCTATGTGCTGATTCTTGATTATTTCCTTTATTTGCGACCTTATTTAGTTTTATTACCTTATTTGATTAACTATGATATTTACTGATTCTTCACTAATTATTTCTTTAATTGAACTCCTATCTGTTTACCCCTAATTGCTCACTTGATTTTCTTTCCTTAAAAGCGTCCTGCCTTTTACCGTTGGGTAATTACCCTTAATTAAGGGAAGACTACACTGATTTGGCGTGTGAATTGATTCAGTAATTTCCTTAATTGTTGAGCAATTGATCTCCTTTACCTTATTCTTTTTGCTCTTAACTACTATATATACTCTTCTCTATTTTCACTTCTGAGACACAAACATTAGTTCACCACTATACTTACACTCTTAAAGCTCTTTGTTTCTCTCTGCTACTTGTGATATTCATTGGCCTAGCCAGCTGAAATCCAAGGCTAACCATCGCACAACCTTTGCTCTACATTCTGTTTTCTTCTTCCTAACTGGTATGTCCCTGATTAATTTTTGAAATCTAAACTTTATGTGCCCTAGTTCATCAATTGTGAGTTCCATTCTTATTCTTGTTTACTGCTTTGCTTAATATGCCTAATCCTGTCTTGTTCAATATGTGAAAATTGCATGCTGTGAGCACGTGATTTTTGCCTCACAAAAACTACTCCAAAATAAATCAAAAATAAAATAAATTTCTTTTAGTGTGCAATTTTTTGAATTTGCGTGGTGTTAAATATTTGTGTTATGTCCGTAAATGTTTACTTTGTCATAATAAAATGAAAATAAAAATAAAAATATATGTTTCATGCATATCTAGGATTTAATTATGCATTTAATAATTGATTCAAAATAAAATCACAAAAAATATGCACTGGTTCTATTTCAAATGTTTCACTGTGTAATTAATGTTTATCTATGTGTTAATGGTTATTAAAAGGTAATTAGTATTTTTGTAATGATAATTTTGTTTTTATAATTTTGATTAGGATTTTATTAATTAAGAATAAAATTGAGAAATAGAAAATAGGCTTCAAGTATAAAATAATCGGACCTGGATTGAAATCCAGGCCCAAATAAAACAATTGTCCCTCAGCCCAGTCCAAACAAACCTGTCCGGTCCAATTTACACGAGCCAAAATGACAGCGTTTGGTCACGCTTCATCAAGGACCGTTGGATTGAATCAATCCAACGGCGGAGATCTCACCCCCTTATCCGTAACCCGTAACCCGACCCTTTGACCCGATCGAGCCTGACCCCGAATTTCAACCAAACGACAACGTTTGGTTAAGTGAATTGATCTCAACCGTGCATCTTAATTGATCCAACGGATGAGATCAATCCACCCCACCCCTATATAAGGCCCAAACCCCTACCCCGGCCCCTAACTGAACACCCCCCTCTTCTCTACTGTTCATCATCCCTTCCGAAACCAAACCCCTAACCCTAGCCGCCCTTATTCCCCACCGCCTGAAACCCGGCGGCATCAACGCCGCCGGTCACCACCTTAACACCCCAGAACCCCCTGAACACCCTCTATCCGAATATGTTAGTCGCTTGGCTCGAATCTTCCTGAAGGTTCTCGAATCTTCATTTGAAGATTCGAGCCAAACTCAGATCTAAACCAAACAGCCCCTAGTTAACACCATAGCACCCCCTAGCCTGCCTCGTTATGGATCCGGTGTTTGTTTGGCTCGAATCACCTTAGAGCTTCTCGAATCTTCATTTGAAGATTCGAGCCAAACAAGAACTCACCCAGATCTGTTCTAAACTAACACCAAATCACCCCTAGGCTTCCCTCACCCTTGTGTCATCTTTGGTTCCCCTTGAATCTAACCAGAAATGGTTAAGCCCCAAATCGAACCTTCAGGAACCCTAGAAATACCAAACTTGTGGATTCTGCCCAAATTAAATAGAATATTGAGGTTTAATCGACCTTAGTCGAAGTATTTTCAGTGGAAAATACTTCGACTAAGGTCTGTTTGATTTCAAAAAGTCCGAATCCAAGTGGAGTTCTAGTCTGAATAAATTTGAAGGTTCAGAGGTATTTTTTTTGTGTATTCTACGTGTATTTTTGTTTGTTTTAATAACCTGTTAATTTTTCATATTTTTGTTTGATTAATTCTGTCATTTTTGTCTCATACCCGTATGTCTGATCAAATAAATGAATTGTTTCTGTTGGTTATGTTTGTTCACAATGTGTGTAATCGACTCGATTAAATTCGTCGATTAGTTACATTATGAATTCCCATTTGTGATAATACTGATTGAAATAATCTGTTTCTATAGACTGTTTGTTGACAATTGTTGTAGATAATCAGCTTAAGTTAATACTCATCAGTGAAATCACCCTTGTTTGTAAATCAATAAGTCTGTCAGAATAATTGTTGTATGTATATTGTTTCCTGAACATTAAATTTCAGGGCATTGTCAGTATATTGACAATGCTCCTGTTTGTTTGATCTTAGTTCAAAAGCTGAAGTTCAGTTTGAATTATTGTACTGAGTTCAGTGTAATGTTATTGTGATGCTAGGTTTAAACTCCATTTCACAAGTATTGACTAGATACCATTGTATTAGAAAGAGTATATTCTCAGTTAAGATTCAATTCAGAACTTAAGAGAATTAGTTGTAGCTGTCTTAAATCAGATTAATAATCAGGTTTGAACAGATTTCAAAATCTGTATTGTTAGATTCTGATTTTAAGTTTGAAAGCAGTAATAACAGTAATTACAGTAAGATTTCTGGGGGGCATTTCTGGGACAGAACAGTAAGGGTAATGTGATAGTATAGTGGGCTGAAAGTGGAATGTTAATGGCTATAGTTTAATATGATAATGGGAAACAAAGGGTAATGGGGCTGCTTAAAATCAGGATAAGATCACTTAAAGTATTTAAAAGCAGATTTTAATGGAACTTTCTGTTTTTTTTTTAAAAAAGAAAAGGGTCCAGGCAGCACTTAAAAAGAAAGGGGCAGGCCTGTATAAATACAGGGAGCTGGACAGAGATTGAGAAAAGAGAAAAGAAAAAAAAAGGAGGAGATATTAGGAGAAAAATCTGATTTGAAGGACAGATTTTAAAAGGGACTGAAGATCAGTTTTCAGAGAGAGTTTTTAAGAGAGGGAGAGAGATTTTGAGAGTCTGATTTTAAGGCATTAGAGATATACACAGAAATACATATACATAGAGAGAAATCTGGATAGAAGAAGAAAAGAAAACAGAAACAGAAAATCAGAAATAGGAATCCGAAACAGGAAGAAACTGAAATCTGAAAAAAAAATGTTATTCTTCTAAAATCTATCCGTTGTTTGTTTGTGGATATTGTTCAGTTTGAATTTGAAATCTTTCTCTCAAGTTTCTGTCACTGTTCATCTGGGTTAACGGGTCTTGTTCAAGACTTGCTGTGTTATTGGTATATCCTGCCGGTATTTTGTTACTGCTGAAACTGCTGAAATTTACTCATTCTATCTTCATTTCCAGGTACATATCTTTTAAATTCTATGTTGGAAAGAGATTCAGCATGACAAATCAATGAAGCTTGAATTGCAATTCTATTTTTATTCTATTTTTATTTTGCCTAAGTTCATTATTTTAAAAAGTTCAGTCTTGTTTCATGTTTGGTTAATATAGTAGTATGTTTGACATGATAATTAGTAGTTGATCATTCTCTTTTAAAATTCATATAAGTGCTGTAATAGTATTATCTATGCCAGAATTTCTCATTAGTATAGTCATATTTGAGTTGTCAAAACAGGGAATATGGCATAAAAATGGGCCATTGATTACATCCCGTAATACCTTTAGCTAAATGTAAAGTAGAATGGAAGTATTAAGAAGTTACATTATTAGCATATCTTGTAAAAATATGATTTTGTTTAGATTGATATAAGTTATATGTTCATATATGACATGATGACAGGTATATTTATAATCATATGAGTAAGGTGAGTTGGTATAGCTCGTTACGATGTTAAGAATATTATGAATGTTTAGGCGCACAACTATGTTGCATGTAATACAATTTTATTGAATCAATTCGAATAATAACCCCTTTCTCATCAATTTGATTATTTATCGTTATAAATAAATTAACTAAGCAATTATAATTTTGGATTAAAAACAAGCATGTGAGAATGAGATGATATGTACATGCACAAATTGCAACACTTTATATCAATGGTAATTAGAAATAGAATTTGCACTAAATAAAAATAATGAAAATTCTTCAAAAAATATTTCTTCCCTTCATAAATTATTTTTTAGTTTCATATGCAATTCATCCTTTGGTATATGTATATATGTTGTATTTGTGAAGAATAGTATTAATCATATTTTTATTCTTTACTTTGAATTTGAATAGTCTGGATGAACATAAATTATACGCGGAAATTATAATCGACGGTCAACATTTAATAAACTGTGAATTCTTTTAAAAGAATTTAAAGGCATCCCTTGAGTGTGAATTTCTCAGGATTTTTATATAAAATGTGTAGTTATAATAAATAATTTTGTGGAAAATCCATAATATTATTACAAAGATTTTGCGCAATTAGGGATGCGTTCGCGTACCCTGATTATATTTTTAAAAGAAAATTCGGATTATACGTACGCGCAATTTCGAGCGAATATTTAATAAAAAGGATTCCTCCAAAAATGTTAAAATAATTTCATATAACCCGGGATGTGCAGTTCACTGTTTAAATATAAGGGTGATGACGTTCATAATTTTATTTTAAATCACGAACATATGAATTTGTAATAAAGGACATAATATGGTCAATTATATTGTGTACACGTATGCGTGACATGATCCCCCGTAATTATGAAAGGTATATAATACGAATATACGTACGCGTAATTCGTTTATATAATTGTAAACAATAAGTAAAAGCGGTAGTAAAATCATGCAATAAAAAACGTATTTAGTAAAATCAAGATAATTAAGCCAATAAAAACAGTTGAGCGACCGTGCTAGAACCACGGAATTCGGAAATGCCTAATACCTTCTTCCGGATTAACAGAATTCCTTACTCAGGATTTCTGGTTCGCAGAATAACAAACAGAGTCATATTCTCCTCGAATCAGGGATTAGAAATTGATGACTTGGGATGCCTTTAAAATTCCCAGGTGGCGACTCTGAAACATTTAAATAAATCCCGTTTCGACTGTCCTTCAATTGGAGAAAACTCCCTACGCGCCCCGCGGGCGCGGAAAAAGGAGGTGTGACAGCTCTGGCGACTCTGCTGGGGACAAAAGTTTAACCCAAGACCACTGGTTCAGGGTTTAAAGAATTCAAGCTTAAAATAACTGTTATAATTGGCTTTATTTATTGTCCGATTTTTACATGATATATGCTCAATATGCTAAATGAAATTTTTACTGCTTTAATATTATTTGAATTGTGCATATACAATTGCCACGAAACCTCCTTCTTTCTGAGTCTTCTGAATTTATGGTGCACACGTGCGCGTGGCCCACCTTTCTGTTAAAGTCATACCAAATAAGACGAAGTTGGGACAAGTAACTAGGCCGGGTAGACTTTCATGCTCCCGGTACGTTGCCCCCGCTTCGGCTCAAACTGTCCGTTTGGGTAAGCCAGGTTTAGAACAATCAACCTCAGGTTTTTACCTAGAATAACTCAGCCATGAACCGGATCCCTAGTAGGAACGTCTATTTGCATCATGTACATTTGGCCTTGGAGACTCAACACAGGGGTTGGGTCTGTCTAGGACAGGTGAACCCGAAACAAAAAGACCATCCTGAAGCATCCTACTTGCTACCTGTGCATTCATTTGCCTCGAACATGCTTGTTGACCAGCTTAAATGAAATCATGGTGAGAACCGAGGAATAAAATGGGTTGTTTTAAAAATTCCCAAAAATAGTTTTAAATCTTGAAATAAGGGTATTTAATAAATAAAAAATTGGAAATTTTTTTTAGTGTATATTTTCAAAATGAGTTTTGACTTTATTAAAATTAAATTTCAGATACAAAATGAGCACCACGCAAAACCCCCCATCCACGAATACAGAAGAGTTTCTATTTCAGCTTCAAATGTGGTGGTATTATTTAGGCGAAGATGGTCAAAAATGGGTCGTCAAGCATTTGGGAAATCTCACGGATATTATGAAAGTTAAACCCCGTGATGATCTGATTGCGGCGTTAGTAACTTTTTGGGACCCTGTTCACAATGTCTTTCGTTTCTCTGACTTCGAGCTTACTCCTACATTAGAGGAGATAGCTGGATATGCTGGTTTTGACGGAAGTCTAAGAAATCAAAGCCTGATATTCACAAAGGCTCCCTCGGTACATCGATTCTTCGGTCTTCTGAACATCAGCAGTCAAATCAGGAAAAGCAATGTCATCAATGGATGTTGTTCCTTCAACTTTTTGTATTCAAGGTTCGGAAAGTCAGATGGGTTCGAAATTCATGAGAAAGGCCTTACTAACAAGCAAAACAAAGACACTTGGCAGATTCACCGTCGCTTTGCCTTCATGGTGGCTTTTCTAGGAATCATGGTCTTCCCAAACAAAGAGCGAACAATTGATATTCGCACCGCGAAAGTTGTGCAAATCCTCACCACCAAAGAAAATTACACCCTTGTCCCCATCATTCTATCAGACATTTATCGGGCTTTGACTTTATGTAAATCAGGAGCAAAAGTCTTCGAAGGATGCAAAATTTTGTTGCAAATGTGGGTGATTGAACATCTCCAACAACAGCCCAAGATCATACAGTATGGGCCAAACAATGATAATTACATCGAGAGTTATGAGGAAAGAATAAAAAATTATCAGGCTCCAGAAGGGATAGAAGCATGGGTATCTCATCTAAGGGCTTTAACGGCAAATCAAATTGAATGGACTTTGGGATGGCTCCCGATAAGGGAAGTGATACACATGTCAACCTCAAATAGTTATCTGCTACTATTGGGATTGAGAAGCATCCAGCCGTATGCGCCACTAAGAGTCCTAAGACAACTAGGGAGATATCAAGTAGTTCCTGATGATGAAGATTTGAGTATGCAAGTAATTGAATTACACCCAGAAGCCACTATTCCTGAGGCTCTACTTCAGTAGATGTGGAATGGATGTCGATACTTGAAAAGTGATACTCAAGTCCCAGACACTACAAAGGGTGAGATAAATCCTGGATATGCAAGGTGGTTTGAAAAACGGTCTCGCGTGGATGATGTACCAGAGCCTGAGCTAAGAAGGCCAACAAAAAGACCCCATGTTCAAAACTTCAATGATAAAATCCAAGAGCGGTTGATCTGGGGAGAAAAGGAAAAAGGGTACAAAGCAACTATCCATGCCCTAAAAGAAAATCTGAGAAGCCTCAGTTTGGAGAAAGATTTGCAAGCACAAGAAGCCGAAGGCGAGAAGAAGAGTCTAGCTTGTGAGAATGAAAATCTTCATGCTCGATTCCAAAAAATGAAAAGAGTTTCTGAAACACCAAAGAGGAGCTGGAAGGATCAAAAAAACCATCGCCAATCTTTTTGAAAGAATGCAAGATTATGATTCCATTCTTGCGGAAAACGAAAGGGCGTTGAGCAAAGCAAAAGAAAGGATCCAACAATTAAACGAAGAGGCCAGATCTAATAAGGAACGCCAAGTAAGGCAATCCGAAGAAGACAGGGCACAATTCAAGAAGGAAAAAGACCATTGGATACGATCAGAAGATCAGCTTCGTGCACAACTAGAAGAGGCAAGAAGATGCAACAGAGAACATCAACAAGCAGACATCGACAGGGAAAGAGCGCATGCAAGATTAGAGCAGGCCAAACTCCGAGCTCTATTAGAGTCAGCTCTAGATCGTGAAAATCGTGTCAGAGATATAGCCACCACTCGCCAGCAGCGATTGCAGGACCAAGACCAATGTCTCCAAGATTTCAGGGCACAAATCCACGACCTGGCGGTCTACACCTCTCAAAGTTACGTAAACTGCCAAGGAATGGATTATGAAAGGTTTACAGAGCATGCACCCATTTTTGCCCGTCATCTAGCAATGGAGTTGGAAAGGATGTATCGTACGCTGGGAGGTCATCCAGGTCAAGCCCCACATTGAGCAAATAATCTATTAATTTACAACACAAGTGGAAAGTGGGGCACGTTGTGAGATGTTAAGAATTGTATCTTTTATTTTGATTTAAGTGTGTGTGTTTCAAGCCATTTTCTTACAAAGTTTTCAAATGTAATGTCTGTTCATCTTTGTATAATGAATAAAAGTGTTTGCCTCATGTCCGAACTACGCAAGGTCTGATTCATACGGGGACATGATACGTAGGCAATCTTTATAAGATTCGACCACCACAATAAGGAATATAATAAATAAAATAAAAGTGAGTAACAATAAAAATTTCAAGAAAGCTGGGACGACACAAGCAGCCGAGCAAATGCATAATAGAAAGGGGATATTTGTCTAGGAGCATTGCATCTCAACGTGTAATTATATATGTGTTAAACTCTCAAGACTAACAAGTTTGTTCATTTCCAGAATTCAAGCAGTTAGTTTCTCTAAAGAGTATACTGGCATATTATCATTATCACACGAGATCAAAAGGACCAATACCCGAAAGTATGTCTATCCCAGATGTTGACACAGGTATTGAGCTAGAGGAGATGGATGTCGGGAAAATGAAAGAAGAGATGTTTAAACTCAAGCAGCAAATGGCTGAGATGTACCAAGCCTGGTCTACAGGACAGTTACCCCCATCTTACCCAACTAACCCTGCTCCATCAATGACCCAAACTCAGGATAATATTACCACTGAATTATCCCCAAATTTCCCCATTTACCAGCACTACCGAGGCACCACCTCTCAGACACCGCAGTCTCCACCTCCGAAACCAGTTCCATATTTTCCTCCACCTATGACTCCTGTTTTCGTAGCACCTCCCCCGGCTACATTCCACAAATCTCCTAGTGAGCCTACATTCCAGGCCCAGGACAACCAATATTACCCCCCGGAGCCCACCCTCAAAGCCTCCGAAATCCATTCAACTGCTCCTCGTTTTGATCTCCCAACCGAAATTGACAAGCCAGCCAAAAATGCTGAACAAGAAGAGATGTTCAGGAAGGTCAAGAGTCTAGAACAATCGTTCAGAGACATGCGAGGATTAGGTGGGCAAGTCAGTGTAGCATACAAAGATTTGTGCTTATTCCCAAATGTACAATTACCAGTTGGCTTCAAGATGCCCAAATTTGACCTATACAACGGGCACGGCGATCCAGTAGCCCACTTAAGGGGTTTCTGTAGCAAGATGCGAGGAGCTGGGGGAAAGGATGAATTATTGATGTCTTACTTCAGTCAAAGTTTAAGCGGATCAGCTTTGGAGTGGTATACACGCTAGGACCATGGGAGATGGTACACCTGGGATGACCAGGCACAGGCATTCACATACCATTTCCAATACAATCTGGAAATCATCCCAGATCGACTATCTTTGACAAAATTTGAGAATAAACACAATGAAAGTTTTAGAGAGTATGGTTTCCGATGGAGAGAACATGCAGCAAGAGTGGATCCTCCTATGAAGGAGAGTGAAATGGTAGACTACTTCCTCCAAGCCTTGGAACCAACTTACTATGCCTATTTGGTTTCAGCGATTGGGAAATCATTCAACGAAGTGGTGAAGATGGGAGGTATGGTGGAAGAAGGCCTCAAGACCAATAAAATCATGAGCTATTCAGCGATTAAGGCGACTACTCAAGCTATTCAAGGCGGGGTAGGAGGAATCAGAAGAAAGAAGAGGGAGGAAGCAGCGGTAGTTGATTCAGGAATTTGGTTAGGACCCAGAGGTTCACTGCCTTACTATAATCAACAATGACCTCACCAATCAACTTACCACCACGATTCATCCCAACACTACTATCACCCTTCGGAGCCTCATTTTTCCATTAACCATGCACAAGCATACAATCAGCCACCTGTTCACACTAATTGGCGTGCTCCTGCCATACCAAGTACTTACCCACGAGCCTATCCCGGACCAGGTTTCAGGCCTAGGCCAGCATTCAGGGGAGAAAGGGAACAGAAAAAGAAAACCTACACTCCATTGGGAGAGTCTTACACTAGTCTGTTCCACAGGCTGAGACAGCTGGACATGCTAAGACCAATACAATCCAAGCTACCCAATCCTCCTCCAAAGAATCTGGATTACACCATTAGCTGTGAGTATTGCTCTGGTACACCAGGCCAGATACGGAGAAATGTTGGCATTTGAAAAATGCAATACAAGAGCTGATTGATACTAATAAAATCGAGGTTCAAACCCCCGAAGCTCCCAACATCAATAGAAATCCAATGCCAGCCCATCAGGAGGCCAATATGATAGAAATCATACAAGCTGATGGGGAGACAAAGAAGCCGTCACAAACTGTGATGATGATCAGGTCTCATGAAGCCGAGCTAGATAAGCAGTTAACAGAGGAGAAGCCGGTACCTAAGCAGGACAAAAATGGTGATGAACCATTTATGGTAGTCGAGAAGGGACCATCAAGCAAAGTTGCCACAAAACAAGAAAGGACGAAAGTGATAGTACCAGGGGTTGCCAACAAACCCATTGTATTCGTGGAAGGAGCCCGTACAGATCGGGTTATTATCACACCTATAACCCAGCTGCCAGTGATCAACAACAAAGCCATCCCATGGAACTATGAACGGGTGACTGTAATGTACAAGGGAAAAGAAGTCAAGGAAGAAGTGTGTGAGGTGCAAGGCTTGACTCGTTCGGGAAGATGTTTTACTCCCGAAGAGTTAAGAAAAACTAAAAATAATCCAACACCAATAAAGAAAGCCGTGAAAGAAGAAGAAGCGGAAGAATTCTTAAGAAAAATGAAGCTCCATGACTATTCTATTGTGGATCAACTGAAGAAGACGCCCGCTCAAATTTCATTATTATCATTACTGATCCATTCAGAGGAGCACCGTCTGGCTTTGATGAAAATCCTTAATGAGGCTCACGTTCCCGATAAAATCTCTGTAAATCATTTGGGAAGAATAGCCAACAGAATCTTTGAGGCAAACAGAATTACATTTGCTGATGATGAATTGCCTGTGGAAGGTACCGAGCACAACAGAGCTCTTTACCTCACCGTGAAATGTGAAAACTCCGTAGTAACCCGGGTATTGGTTGACAATGGGTCAAGTGCAAACATCTGCCCTCTCTCCACTTTAAGCAAATTAAAAATTAAAGAGGAGAGGATCCAGAAGAATAGTATCTGCGTACGGGGGTTTGACGGTGGAAGCAGAGATTCATTTGGCGACATAGTGTTGGAACTAACAATAGGGCCAGTTGAATTCACAATGGAATTTCAAGTGTTGGACATAACTGTTTCTTACAACTTGTTGTTGGGTCGACCATGGATCCATGCTGCTAAAGCAGTCCCGTCAACACTACATCAGGCTGTCAAGTTTGAATGGGATCATCAAGAAATAGTTGTGCATGGGGAAGAAAGTTTAAATGCTCGCAGCAGTGCCATTGTACCGGTCGAGGGAATAGAAAATGACCAGGGACCATGGGTATACCAAGTATCCGACACAGTGTCGGTAGAGAAAATTCCAGAGGGGAAGTACCTTCCGAATCCAAAGATATCCTCTGCATCAGTCATGGTAGCTTATGAAATGTTAAAAAATGGTTTTATACCCGGCAAAGGTCTGGGCTCATCTTTGCAAGGAATTATACAACCAGTATCTCTCCTCGAGAACTGGGGAACCTTTGGTTTGGGATTCGTACCCGCTATCAATGACGTAAAAAAGGCCAGAAAGCTGAAACAAAAGGCATGGGTTCTGCCAAAACCAGTCCCACATCTATCAAAGTCTTTTGTCAAGACCGGTGTTAAAAATCGCCCGATAACAACAATTCCTAAATCCCTGGTCAATCCTGAGGAGGAATTAATTGAAAGATTCGAGAAATTGTTTGACGATGTGAATATGTTGGAAAGCGGGGAAGGGTGTAGCAATGCAGAAGTTCAATTCGTTGGGCCAGAAACAAAGCTTAATAATTGGAAAGCCACTCCTCTCCCCATTCGAAAGGAGTCTTGGTAGTTTATTTTGATTTTCTTTCAGTTTGTTTGGGTTACTTCAGGGTTGTAATCCCAAAGCTTATCTTACAGTTTGTTTGAAGTGTGCAAAACCTTGTTATCTTTCATCATCCAATAAAAAGCAGTTTCCTTTTTATTATCATTCCTGATAGTTTTCTTTTCTTTTTCTTCTTTCCTGTACAGTTCTTTTTACGCTGGCTCTAGTGATATGGCATGCATGAGGAATCCTCAGCCCAGTCTTAAAAATCAATCTGGTTCCGAAATATTAATTCAAGAAATATATTGTGATTATGAATCAGAATATGATGAAGATGAGGTTTTTGAAGAGATTAGTAAAGAGTTAATTCACTTTGAGGAAAAAATCAAACCTAACTTGAGTGATACCGAGGACATCAATATAGGGGACACGAGTAATATCCGGGAAACTAAAATAAGTGTCCATCTCGAACCAAAGATCCGAGAAGAGTTAATTAAAGCACTCATAGAATTCAAAGATGTTTTTGCATGGTCATATGACGACATGCCGGGCCTGAGCACTGATTTAGTGGTTCACAAATTGCCCACCGATCCAACGGTGCCTCCTGTCAAGCAGAGGCTGAGAAAATTCAAGCCTGATATGAGTGTGAGAATTAAGGAAGAAATCACCAAACAGTTGGAAGCAAAGGTCATTCGAGTCACTCGATATCCTGTTTGGTTAGCTAATATCGTTCCTGTACCAAAGAAAGACGGCAAAATTAGAGTATGCGTCGACTACCGCAATCTCAACAAAGCAAGTCCGAAGGATAATTTCCCATTACCCAATATCCATATTTTGATCGATAATTGTGCCAAGCATGATATAGGATCTTTCGTGGATTGTTATGCCGGGTATCATCAAATTCTAATGGATGAAGAAGATGCAGAAAAGACGGCATTCATCACACCATGGGGAACTTATTGCTACCGGGTAATGCCATTCGGTTTGAAGAACGCCGGAGCAACCTATATGAGAGCGATGACCACAGTGTTTCATGATATGATACACAAGGAGATTGAGGTATACGTGGACGATGTGATCATAAAATCAAAGCATCAGTCCGACCACATTGGGGACTTGAGGAAATTCTTCTTAAGACTTCGCAGGTACAACCTCAAGCTTAACCCTGCCAAATGCGCATTTGGAGTTCCATCTGGAAAGTTGCTGGGATTCATAGTCAGTCGACGAGGTATCGAGCTAGACCCATCAAAAATCAAAGTCATCCAAGAATTGCCACCTCCAAAGAACAAAACTGAAGTAATGAGTTTGTTGGGATGGTTGAATTACATCAGCAGGTTTATTGCTCAGCTTACAACAACCTGTGAGCCTATTTTCAAATTGTTGAAAAAAGATGCTGCGGTCGAATGGACCGACAAGTGTCAGGAGGCGTTTGACAAGATAAAAGGATACCTGTCAAACCCACCCGTGATGGTCCCGCCAGAGCCAGGAAGACCTCTGATTCTTTACTTGACGGTCTTGGAAAATTCATTTGGTTGTGTATTGGGGCAACATGACCTCACTGGCAGAAAAGAACAGGCCATCTACTACCTTAGCAAGAAATTCACAGCTTATGAGGTTAAGTATACTCATCTGGAGAAGACATGTTGCGCCCTGACTTGGGTACCTCTAAAATTGAAACACTATTTGTCGTCCTACACCACTTACCTCATTTCGCGTCTGGATCCATTGAAATATATTTTTCAAAAGCCTATGCCAACGGGAAGACTTGCAAAGTGGCAGATATTGCTCACAGAATTTGACATCATCTATGTGACTCGAACTGCAATAAAAGCCCAAGCATTGGCTGATCATTTAGCTGAAAACCCGGTCGACGAAGAGTACGAGCCGTTGAAAACCTATTTTCCTAATGAAGAAATAATGCATATCGACGAGATGGAGCAAATTGAAAAACCTAGTTGGAAACTTTTCTTTGATGGGGCCGCTAACATGAAAGGAGTCGGGGTAGGAGCTGTAATCATTTCTGAAACAGGGCATCACTATCCTGTTACGGCTCAACTGCAATTTTATTGCACCAATAATATGGCTGAATATGAAGCTTGTATTATGGGGTTAAGGCTAGCCGCAGACATGGGTATCCAAGAAATCTTAGTCATGGGAGATTCGGATCTTCTGGTACATCAAATTCAAGGAGAATGGGAAACCCGAGACTTAAAGCTCATACCATACCGACAATGTCTACATGATCTTTGTCAGCGGTTTCAATCAGTGGAGTTCCGGCATATTCCAAGGATCCATAATGAGGTCGCCGATGCATTGGCTACCTTGGCATCAATGTTGCACCATCCAGACAAAGCTTATGTGGATCCACTACATATTCGAGTCCACGATCAGCACGCTTATTGCAATATGGTTGAAGAAGAATTTGATGGTGAACCATGGTTCCACGACATCAAGGAGTATATCAGGATGGGGATATATCCCGCACAAGCCACAGGAGATCAAAAGAGGACCATTAGGCGATTGGCAAATGGATTCTTCTTAAGCGGAGGAGTTTTGTATAAAAGAACACCAGATCTTGGATTATTAAGATGCATAGATGCCAGACAAGCTACAGCTGTCATGTCTGAAGTACATTCTGGAGTTTGCGGACCCCACATGAGTGGATATGTGTTGGCAAAGAAAATCCTCCGAGCTGGTTACTATTGGCTTACCATGGAGCGAGATTGTATCAGTTTTGTGCGCAAGTGTCATCAATGCCAGATACACGGAGATTTGATTCATTCTCCACCATCCGAGTTGCACACAATGTCGGCACCATGGCCCTTCGTTGCCTGGGGCATGGATGTGATTGGACCAATTGAGCCGGCAGCATCCAATGGGCACAGGTTCATTCTGGTAGCCATTGATTATTTTACCAAATGGGTTGAGGCCAAGACATTCAAATCGGTGACCAAGAAAGCTGTGGTCGATTTTGTCCACTCAAATATCATATGTCGATTCGGAATCCCAAAGGTGATCATCACAGATAACGGTGCTAATCTTAACAGCAACTTAATGAAGGAAGTATGTCAACAGTTTAAGATTACACATCGCAACTCTACCCCATATCGGCCCAAGGCGAATGGAGCAGTCGAGGCAGCCAACAAAAACATAAAGAAGATACTTCGGAAAATGGTAGAAGGTTCAAGACAATGGCATGAAAAATTACCATTTGCATTATTGGGATACCGCACTACTGTTCGCACTTCAGTAGGAGCAACTCCTTATTTGTTGGTATATGGCACTGAAGCAGTAATTCCTACAGAAGTTGAGATTCCTTCCCTTCGGATCATCGCCGAAGCAAAGATTGATGATGATGAGTGGGTCAAAACTCGTCTGGAACAGTTAAACTTGATTGATGAAAAACGATTGGCCGCAATATGTCATGGTCAATTATATCAAAGAAGAATAGCAAGAGCATACAACAAAAAGGTGCGTCCACGGAGGTTCGAAGTGGGTCAACATGTGCTGAAACATATTCTTCCACATCAGGTTGAGGCAAAAGGCAAATTTGCCCCGAATTGGCAAGGACCATTCATTGTGACCAGAGTATTATCGAATGGAGCACTATGCTTAACAGACATTGAAGGCAAATGCATAGACATGACGATCAATTCTGACGCGTTAAAGAGATATTATGCATAATTTCTTTTTATGTTTGTATTTAGCATTATTTCGAAGATTGGAATGACAAAGGCAATTTATTCTGCTATCCAAACACTATACCATTTGCTTCCCCTTCGAGTCATATTTGTTTCTTTCTTACCCTCTCTTGGAATCAATGAAAATCAAATATGAAATAAAAAAAAATCACTATTATTTAGTGAACTACGTTTGACCTGATTCCTCAAAGAAGGATACGTAGGCGCCTCACGGCTCGGTCATAGCGTGCACAATATGCATAATGTGCACAAAAGAAACATCAAGAGACCCCAATCAAGAAAACTGGGGCAGGAGTTGTATTGGAAATAAGAAAAAGATTCCAAGAGTTGTAATTTTAAACCCATACCAAAACTGTTTAGTTTTTGATACCTTTCCATTTCCCACCACATACCAAAAAGACCTTTCGACCAATCTTAGAAAAATGCTGAGTCAAACAAATGAAGATGGTTCATAACACTCTGGTACAAACAAGAAAAGAAAGTAAAAATGAGAGAGTCTTATAGGTGAAAACCCATACGGGCACCATAAGGCGACGGAAGTTGAGAGAAAGTAAAATGAGAGAGTCTTATTGGTGAAAACCTCCATAGGCACCATAAGGCGAAAAGGAAGTAAGAAATGAACAAATGAGGAAGGTTTATCGATGAAAACTCTTTGAGATATTGCAAGTCCAACAGGTCTGTAAAATGAAAAATGAAGTTGGATTACGGAAATTTTGGGGAAAACAAAAATGAGACAATTGAAAGGAGATTGATTAAAAGACTGGGTTGATTAATCCAAATTGCATACCATTGATCATTGGCGCCAGTGACTCCAATCAGATAAGTCCTTTATTCCTTCGTCAACGATCATCCAAATTTGGATTTTTCTTTTCATTCTATAATTGTCAAAATCAGCATGTTTCGTCACTAATAATCTTACTTTTCTAAAGCTTTGAGATAAGTTTTATCCAAACAAATAAGAAGGAATGTCAAGGTATACTACCAAGATTCAAGGTTACATGATGCAAAATACGGCCATGAAAGGCGGGAGATAGAAATAATAAGATATGGGTGTAAGAAAAATGGAATCAAAAGCGGATCAACAATGTCAGGAGAACATATGATTACGGTTAAAAGGGTTTGAAAGAAAACATACAGAGGGGAATCCTATAGTTAAGGATCAATTACAAGGACAAACAATCTTTCAACCATTTCAAGGCAACAAAACAAGACAGAGAAGCCCCACCGTCGGCGAGAATGCCCAGTTAACCCTCCTGTTTTAAAACTAACAAAGTTTTCTTTGATTTTAAAACAGGGGCAAAAACAACATTTGTGTCAGGAAAAACCCGATGAAAAGAATTAAAAAGAATTCAGGCGTCCACCTGGAGAATGAGGACAAAGAATTGAAGAAGTCAGGCGTCCACCTGGAGAATGAGGATGAAGGAGAAAAGAAGAAATCAGGCGTCCACCTGGAGAACGAGGATGAAGAATTAAAAAAAGAATCAGGCGTCCACCTGGAGAATGAGGATGAGAATTAAAGAAGTCAGGTGTCCACCTGGAGAATGAGGATGAAGAAGTTAAAAAGAAATCAGGCGTCCACCTGGAGAATGAGGATGAGAGTTAAAGAAATCAGGCGTCCACCTGGAGAATGAGGACAAAGAATTGAAGAAGTCAGGCGTCCACCTGGAGAATGAGGAAGAATTGAAGAAATCAGGCGTCCACCTGGAGAACGAGGATGAAGAATAAAGGAAGGAATCAGGCGTCCACCTGGAGAATGAGGATGAGAATTAAAGAAGTCAGGCATCCACCTGGAGAATGAGGATGAAGAAGTTAAAAAGAAATCAGGCGTCCACCTGGAGAATGAGGATGAGAGTTGAAGAAATCAGGCGTCCACCTGGAGAATGAGGATGAGAATTGAAGAAGTCAGGCGTCCACCTGGAGAATGAGGACAAAGAATTGAAGAAGTCAGGCGTCCACCTGGAGAATGAGGATGAGAGTTGAAGAAATCAGGCGTCCACCTGGAGAATGAGGATGAGAATTGAAGAAGTCAGGCGTCCACCTATAGAATGAGGACAAAGAATTGAAGAAGTCAGGCGTCCACCTGGAGAATGAGGATGAGAATTAAAGAAGTCAGGCGTCCACCTAGAGAATGAGGACAAAGAATTAAAGAAATCAGGCGTCCACCTGGAGAATGAGGACAAAGAATTGAAGAAATCAGGCGTCCACCTGGAGAATGAGGATGAGAATTAAAGAAATCAGGCGTCCACCTGGAGAATGAGGACAAAGAATTGAAGAAATCAGGCGTCCACCTGGAGAATGAGGATGAGAATTGAAGAAGTCAGGCGTCCACCTGGAGAATGAGGACAAAGAATTGAAGAAGTCAGGCGTCCACCTGGAGAATTAGGATGAGAATTAAAGAAGTCAGGCGTCCACCTGGAGAATGAGGATGAGAATTAAAGAAATCAGGCGTCCACCTGGAGAATGAGGATGAGAGTTGAAGAAATCAGGCGTCCACCTGGAGAATGAGGATGAGAATTGAAGAAGTCAGGCGTCCACCTGGAGAATGAGGACAAAGAATTGAAGAAGTCAGGCGTCCACCTGGAGAATGAGGATAAGAATTAAAGAAGTCATGCGTCCACCTGGAGAATGAGGATGAGAATTAAAGAAATCAGGCGCCCACCTGGAGAATGAGGATGAGAATTGAAGAAGTCAGGCGTCCACCTGGAGAATGAGGATAAGAATTAAAGAAGTCAGGCGTCCACCTGGAGAATGAGGATGAGAATTAAAGAAAGTCAGGCGTCCACCTGGAGAATGAGGATGAGAATTAAGGAAGTCAGGCGTCCACCTGGAGAATGAGGATGAGAATTAAAGAAATCAGGCGTCCACCTGGAGAACGAGGATGAAGAATTGAAGAAGTCAGGCGTCCACCTGGAGAATGAGGATAAGAATTAAAGAAGTCAGGCGTCCACCTGGAGAATGAGGACAAAGAATTGAAGAAATCAGGCGTCCACCTGGAGAACAAGGGAATACAATTAAAACAGACAGAAGTCAGGCACCCACCTGGAGAACAAGGGAATACAATTGAAGTGTTGAAATCAAAAACCCGCTCATATAAGAAAGGAGCACATTTAGAGTCAATAAAGCAGAGGAGTCCAACAAAGCCCCCAGCAGGAAACAACAAGAATCCCAAACAGATAAAAAAAATACGGGACACAATGAAAAGGAATACAGGAATAAGACAAATGCCCAAGAGTCACCAAGATATCAAGACAACAAGAAACGCAAGGGCATGATCTAGATAAGATTTTATAATTCATGTACCATAGTCTAGTTTAGCTTTTTGTATTACCTTTGAAGTAAGGTGTAATAAGGAGGTCAGCAAGCAGTAAAAACAGCACGAAGCAGCAGTAACATCACAGTCCCACGGTAGTCCCAGCTACCCAAAACTTCCCGAACTACATTGACCTGATTCCTTTATAGCCAAGGATATGTAGGAAACCTTTGAAGCAGAGGTTCGGTCAAATCTTTCAAAAAATGCTTCCCACGGAGTATTTGAACGGGCAAAAATCGCTCGTATCCGCTCACTTTATCTTTGCACGAAAACTCTTCGAGTTTCCGCACAAAGAGGGGCAGCTGTGAGCACGTGATTTTTGCCTCACAAAAACTACTCCAAAATAAATCAAAAATAAAATAAATTTCTTTTAGTGTGAAATTTTTTGAATTTGCGTGGTGTTAAATATTTGTGTTATGTCCGTAAATGTTTACTTTGTCATAATAAAATGAAAATGAAAATAAAAATATATGTTTCATGCATATCTAGGATTTAATTATGCATTTAATAATTGATTCAAAATAAAATCACAAAAAATATGCACTGGTTCTATTTCAAATGTTTCACTGTGTAATTAATGTTTTATCTATGTGTTAATGGTTATTAAAAGGTAATTAGTATTTTTGTAATGATAATTTTGTTTTTATAATTTTGATTAGGATTTTATTAATTAAGAATAAAATTGAGAAATAGAAAATAGGCTTCAAGTATAAAATAATCGGACCTGGATTGAAATCCAGGCCCAAATAAAACAATTGTCCCTCAGCCCAGTTCAAACAAACCTGTCCGGTCCAATTTACACGAGCCAAAATGACAGCGTTTGGTCACGCTTCATCAAGGACCGTTGGATTGAATCAATCCAACGGCGGAGATCTCACCCCCTTACCCGTAACCCGACCCTTTGACCCGATCCAGCCTAACCCCGAATTTCAACCAAACGACAACGTTTGGTTAAGTGGATTGATCTCAACCATGCATCTTAATTGATCCAACGGATGAGATCAATCCACCCCACCCCTATATAAGGCCCAAACCCCTACCCCGGCCCCTAACTGAACACCCCCCTCTTCTCTACTGTTCATCATCCCTTCCGAAATCAAACCCCTAACCCTAGCTGCCCTTATTCCCCACCGCCTGAAACCCGGTGGCATCAACGCCGCCGGTCACCACCTTAACACCCCAGAACCCCCTGAACACCCTCTATCCGAATATGTTAGCCGCTTGGCTCGAATCTTCCTGAAGGTTCTCGAATCTTCATTTGAAGATTCGAGCCAAACTCAGATCTAAACCAAACAGCCCCTAGTTAACACCATAGCACCCCCTAGCCTGCCTCGTTATGGATCCGGTGTTTGTTTGGCTCGAATCACCTTAGAGCTTCTCGAATCTTCATTTGAAGATTCGAGCCAAACAAGAACTCACCCAGATCTGTTCTAAACTAACACCAAATCACCCTTAGGCTTCCCTCACCCTTGTGTCATCTTTGGTTCCCCTCGAATCTAACCAGAAATGGTTAAGCCCCAAATCGAACCTTCAGGAACCCTAGAAATACCAAACTTGTGGATTCTGCCCAAATTAAATAGAAGATTGAGGTTTAATCGACCTTAGTCGATGTATTTTCAGTGGAAAATACTTCGACTAAGGTCTGTTTGATTTCAAAAAGTCCGAATCCAAGTGGAGTTCTAGTCTGAATAAATTTGAAGGTTCAGAGGTATTTTTTTTGTGTATTCTACGTGTATTTTTGTTTGTTTTAATAACCTGTTAATTTTTCATATTTTTGTTTGATTAATTCTGTCATTTATGTCTCATACCCGTATGTCTGATCAAATAAATGAATTGTTTCTGTTGGTTATGTTTGTTCACAATGTGTGTAATCTACTCGATTAAATTCGTCGATTAGTTACATTATGAATTCCCATTTGTGATAATACTGATTGAAATAATCTGTTTCTATAGACTGTTTGTTGACAATTGTTGTAGATAATCAGCTTAAGTTAATACTCATCAGTGAAATCACCCTTGTTTGTAAATCAATAAGTCTGTCAGAATAATTGTTGTATGTATATTGTTTCCTGAACATTAAATTTCAGGGCATTGTCAGTATATTGACAATGCTCCTGTTTGTTTGATCTTAGTTCAAAAGCTGAAGTTCAGTTTGAATTATTGTACTGAGTTCAGTGTAATGTTATTGTGATGCTAGGTTTAAACTCCATTTCACAAGTATTGACTAGATACCATTGTATTAGAAAGAGTATATTCTCAGTTAAGATTCAATTAAGAACTTAAGAGAATTAGTTGTAGCTGTCTTAAATCAGATTAATAATCAGGTTTGAACAGATTTCAAAATCTGTATTGTTAGATTCTGATTTTAAGTTTGAAAGCAGTAATAACAGTAATTACAGTAGGATTTCTGGGGGCATTTCTGGGACAGAACAGTAAGGGTAATGTGATAGTATAGTGGGCTGAAAGTGGAATGTTAATGGCTATAGTTTAATATGATAATGGGAAACAAAGGGTAATGGGGCTGCTTAAAATCAGGATAAGATCACTTAAAGTATTTAAAAGCAGATTTTAATGGAACTTTCTGTTTTTTTTTTTAAAAAAAGAAAAGGGTCCAGACAGCACTTAAAAAGAAAGGGGCAGGCCTGTATAAATACAGGGAGCTGGACAGAGATTGAGAAAAGAGAAAAGAAAAAAAAAGGAGGAGATATTAGGAGAAAAATCTGATTTGAAGGACAGATTTTAAAAGGGACTGAAGATCAGTTTTCAGAGAGAGTTTTTAAGAGAGGGAGAGAGATTTTGAGAGTCTGATTTTAAGGCATTAGAGATATACACAGAAATACATATACATAGAGAGAAATCTGGATAGAAGAAGAAAAGAAAACAGAAACAGAAAATCAGAAATAGGAATCCGAAACAGGAAGAAACTGAAATCTGAAAAAAAAATGTTATTCTTCTAAAATCTATCCGTTGTTTGTTTGTGGATATTGTTCAGTTTGAATTTGAAATCTTTCTCTCAAGTTTCTGTCACTGTTCATCTGGGTTAACGGGTCTTGTTCAAGACTTGCTGTGTTATTGGTATATCCTGCCGGTATTTTGTTACTGCTGAAACTGCTGAAATTTACTCCTTCTATCTTCATTTCCAGGTACATATCTTTTAAATTCTATGTTGGAAAGAGATTCAGCATAACAAATCAATGAAGCTTGAATTGCAATTCTATTTTTATTCTATTTTTATTTTGTCTAAGTTCATTATTTTAAAAAGTTCAGTCTTGTTTCATGTTTGGTTAATATAGTAGTATGTTTGACATGATAATTAGTAGTTGATCATTCTCTTTTAAAACTCATATAAGTGCTGTAATAGTATTATCTATGCCAGAATTTCTCATTAGTGTAGTCATATTTGAGTTGTCAAAACAGGGAATATGGCATAAAAATGGGCCATTGATTACATCCCGTAATACCTTTAGCTAAATGTAAAGTAGAATGGAAGTATTAAGAAGTTACATTATTAGTATATCTTGTAAAAATATGATTTTGTTTAGATTGATATAAGTTATATGTTCATATATGACATGATGACAGGTATATTTATAATCATATGAGTAAGGTGAGTTGGTATAGCTCGTTACGATGTTAAGAATATTATGAATGTTTAGGCGCACAACTATGTTGCATGTAATACAATTTTATTGAATCAATTCGAATAATAACCCCTTTCTCATCAATTTGATTATTTATCGTTATAAATAAATTAACTAAGCAATTATAATTTTGGATTAAAAACAAGCATGTGAGAATGAGATGATATGTACATGCACAAATTGCAACACTTTATATCAATGGTAATTAGAAATAGAATTTGCACTAAATAAAAATAATGAAAATTCTTCAAAAAATATTTCTTCCCTTCATAAATTATTTTTTAGTTTCATATGCAATTCATCCTTTGGTATATGTATATATGTTGTATTTGTGAAGAATAGTATTAATCATATTTTTATTCTTTACTTTGAATTTGAATAGTCTGGATGAACATAAATTATACGCGGAAATTATAATCGACGGTCAACATTTAATAAATTGTGAATTCTTTTAAAAGAATTTAAAGGCATCCCTTGAGTGTGAATTTCTCAGGATTTTTATATAAAATGTGTAGTTATAATAAACAATTTTGTGGAAAATCCATAATATTATTACAAAGATTTTGCGCAATTAGGGATGCGTTCGCGTACCCTGATTATATTTTTAAAAGCAAATTCGGATTATGCGTACGCGCAATTTCGAGCGAATATTTAATAAAAAGGATTCCTCCAAAAATGTTAAAATAATTTCATATAACCCGGGATGTGCAGTTCACTGTTTAAATATAAGGGTGATGACGTTCATAATTTTATTTTAAATCACGAACATATGAATTTGTAATAAAGGACATAATATGGTCAATTATATTGTGTACACGTATGCGTGACATGATCCCCTGTAATTATGAAAGGTATATAATACGAATATACGTACGCGTAATTCGTTTATATAATTGTAAACAATAAGTAAAAGCGGTAGTAAAATCATGCAATAAAAAATGTATTTAGTAAAATCGAGATAATTAAGCCAATAAAAACAGTTGAGCGACCGTGCTAGAACCACGTATTCGGAAATGCCTAATACTTTCTTCCGGATTAACAGAATTCCTTACTCAGGATTTCTGGTTCGCAGAATAACAAACAGAGTCATATTCTCCTCGAATCAGGGATTAGAAATTGGTGACTTGGGACGCCTTTAAAATTCCCAGGTGGCGACTCTGAAACATTTAAATAAATCCCGTTTCGACTGTCCTTCAATTGGAGAAAACTCCCTACGCGCCCCGCGGGCACGGAAAAAGGAGTTGTGACACATGCCATAGCATGTCTCAATCTTGTTGCTCGATATGTAATTAGCATGTCTAAACTACATTGCCTGTTTATTGTTTCACCTAGCATGTCTGAACCTTGTTCTGTTCAATCTGTGATTAGTATGTCTAATCTATAATGACATGTCTACTACTTTATATAGCATGCCTCAACCTGTTTTGTTCTATATGTGATTATCATGTCTAAACTATGAGTGTTTGTGTGGTGTTTGCCTAGTCTATTCATTTAAGTCCTTGCCTACTCTGTTTTACTGATGAGATTATGCTAAGTCATCTAGTCTCTCAAGGCAACTCTAGTTGTGTGTTTGGTCATGTCCAGGGTTTATGTATTTTCAACATGTCTTTACTGTAATCTTTGCTCCATGTCTCAATCACCTACCCTTGTAACTAACTTATTAATTCTACAAACTTTTGAGAATTCCATGCATCTTGTTGCTTATGTGCTCCACTATACACAGAGGTGTATTCTATGTGTCCCCAACCCCTCTCTCCCTATGTGAAATCTATTTGCCAAATATTTTTGAATCTGGTTGTTCTGTGTGTGAGCACCTAATTTTTGTCCTACATGAAAATAACTCTTAAAAATATACCAAAAATAATTTTTAAGGGATTTTAGAAGTTTCTCTTTATTTAGTTGCATTTCATGCATTTTTAATATTTTAAAATCATAGAAAAATCATAAAAAAATTATCATGTTTTAATTTTATGCCATCTTAGGTTCAATTTGCATGTAGGAATTAATTTTATTAAGCAAAAAATCACAAAAAATAGTCATTTTTACATATTTAGATTTTAGCCTTTAAAATTAGCATTTTTCTTTAGTTTTAAGTTAATTAGTCGTCTTAATGTTAAAAATAAATAAATAATTTTAATTTCTAAAAATTAGATTAATTTAGGATTTAATTAATTTAATTATGATTTTTAAAATTAAAGAAAAAATGAAAAACAACAAAGAAAGAAAAGGGGAATTAAGCTATTTTGGGTCTAATTTCGGATATGGGCCAAATTTGCATGGCCCAATTCCCTAAAAAATGTACAGCCCACTTCTCTAACTTACCCAAATCCCCTACCCTTTAATAAAAGGTATTTTTACCTATCTATACCATATATCAAAACTTATTACCCTCAATGTTTAAGGTTTGTGTTTATTACATTTAAGCATACCAAATTACCATTTCTATACCATAATTCAAATTAGGGATATAATTAAGGGTTCATTTTTATTAGGCATAATTATAGGACTGTATCTTCACATTATTTGGTTTACCCGCCCCTCTCTCCTCCCACCCCCTACACCCCCTACGATTTACCTTCAGTTCCCCACCCCCACGATTTACCTTCAGTTTTTCCTCCATTCTCGTACAATCTCTTCTCACCCACAATTACCATCACTTTCTTCTCCACTTAATTACCTTCAGTTGATAGTATCCCCCACGATTTGAATTCACTTCCATCTTTGTCTTCAACTCCTAAATCATGAAAAAAACCAACACTCCCCAAAAAAAATCATCAAAAGCTATATTAGCTGATATTCCAACCTTTGATTTGGGTGTTTTAACACCAAAATCACCACCAAAAAACCCACAAACGATGCATGCAAGTGAACAAACTACTGGTATTTCATCTCCTAGACAAATTCGTGCGGAAATGAGAAGCAAGCATTTGCACGATGTTGATGTTGGTGGAGTTGATAAACTAGTCGACAATCAACTGAAACGTAAGGGGAAAGAGTTGAGTGTAGATGACGATTTTGTAGATGATTCTCCCAAAGTTCCATCTGTGAAAAAACACAAGGTCTCTCCTTCTTCATCAAAACCAAAGAAGAAGAAACACCTAAAAAAAAGTACCAAAATTGGTTAAGGAAAAAATTTCAATAAAGGTAAACACTATTTATGTTTCCTCACTGTTTTGTAGTTTGATTTTGGTTGTAAAAATCTGTTGTTCAAGTGTTAATTTAGTGTTCAAGTGTTTTTTGGCCAAATGTGGTATTGTCCTAATTTTGTAGATTATTTTTCGCAATTTTGTAGGTTTAATGGAACTGTGATTATTAGACAGTGTATACTGTAGTTAGTTTGTAGTTGATTTGTAGTCTGATCGTTAAATTGTAGAGATGGTATTTTTCATTGCAACCTGTATTGCTGCTACATTTAACTTCATTCTAAATACAATTTATCTACATGTTGTGAGTTACTTGAAGTAACTGTTACATTCTGTAGATAATGTTTACAAGTGCATTGTTCTTCTTTGATTGTTCAAGTGTATTTTGGTAAAATGTGGTGTTGTCCTAATTTTGTAGATTCTTTGTCTCAATTTTGTAGTCTAATTGGAACTGTGACTCTTAGACAGTGTATAAATGTAGTTAGTTTGTAGTTGATGTGTAGTCTGATGGTTAAATTGTAGATATGATATTTTTTATTGTAACCTGTATAGCTCATATATTTAACTTCATTCTAACTACAGTTAATCTACATTTATGTGAGATACTTGAAGTAACTGTTACATCCTGTAGATAATGTTTACACGTGCATTGTTCTTCTGTTATTGTTTTGTAGTTATAGGTGTGGGTAGGCTATTCTTCTTCTAGTTATATTTTGTATTTGTCATGTAGTTATATGTAGATTACTGTTTCCTTTTTATGCAAACTACTAATGTTCATTAATTTTATATTTTCTACAGAATGGACCTTACTTTGCACAACAAAATGTTGATTATGGTGTGCTTAGATTCCACAGTTTGTGTGATCCTAGCATACCTAGCCAGATACAAGCTTTACTCTCTCCGAATGCTTTAAGGGTTTTTAGAAAAACTTGTTTTGGTTACTTATTAGGTCTCCCCAAAATCTGTATGCAAAACCAATCACTTCATCTTCTGATGAAGTATGAATTGACAAAGTCTACTGACTCATATTTTTCAGTACTATTTAAGGGTGAAAAATTGAATTTTTCCTTGAGAGAATTTGGGTTGATAACTGGTCTTAATTGTGTGAATAAGTTTTCAGACTATGGTTACACTTCCACCTATGTTAGCCCTTTAATGAATACATATTTTCCGAACAAAGAAAGGGTTGAGAAATGGCATTTGAAAAAAGTAGTGACTAATAAAGCATGGGCAAACGATGTGGATGCGGTGAAGTTGTGCATTCTTTATATGTTGGAATTTTTTGTTTGTCCTTCTGATAAAGACCATGTGACTTTCATAGACAAGTTTATGTTCTTTCTAATAGAGTCTGGTAATTTTGAGTCATACCCATGGGGTATCAAATCCTTCAAGCAGGTTATTGAATCTGTCCGACATCGTCTTAATCCCCATGTACATTCTTATCTGATACGGGGATGCTCATTAGCCTTGCAAGTGTGGCTATATGAGTGTTGCTCGTCCGTCAGCACCGAGCTTGCTACGAGATGTTCTGAATCTATACCTCGCATTTTAAGATGGTCAGCTACAAAGGGGCAGATTTGGTTAACTGCAATTGAAGAGAAGATGATCAAGCCTGAGTGGATCAAGGTATTTTTTTCCACTTTTGTGTGATGCTACAATTACATTCATAATAACTACATTGAATCTACATTTTTTTGTCACTTGAATTAACTGTTATTTTCATCATTCAGTTCACAAACATGATTGAATCTGGAGAAGAGCTTGGAGTGCTTAATCTGCCAGACAAGATTCAATATGAAGATGAACATGGTGCTCAACCATCACATGTTCCAACTGCTGCTTCTCCATCATTTGAACCCAAATATACAGATTGTCAAGAGGACATTGAATCTGTCAGTAGCAAGCTCATGAAGTTGGAAAAGGGGATTGTGCAGGTATTATGAATAACTACAATATATTGACATAATTTGCTACATTTTGACTTCATTACATAACAATTATAGTATGTTATACATTGTAGTTAATTTGTGGTATAAATCTATAACAATTATAGTTTGTTGAATTGTAGTGTAACTGTAGCAGTTAGAATAAGATTACCAACTAATTATATATTTAATTTTTAGGTTGATGTAAAGTTAGATGCCTATAGGAAGGATGTTTTTGAGGAACTCTCAAGCCTTCGAGAGTTCATAGATCAATCTTTGAAGGGTGTTATGAATGTGATAAACAAGAGGTTTGATTTGGACGAGTCAAAGGTAAGAATTTACATATAATTTTGTACTAAGACTAATTAAGACATATGAATAAAGTAGTCTCAAATATTCCCCAAAATTGTAGTTTGCTGGTAGTTCAACAAAAAATAATTACCAACATCAAGGAGATAACAACCAACAATTCCAGTTCAATGCTGGTGATCAACTGCATGGAAGCACAAGCAATACAGGTATCTACAAAATTCCTGCATACATATCTACAAATTTCAAGACAACATTATTAAATTATACTAATCATTTTTTTACTATGTGTTGCAGCTACAATTTCTCCAGAACATTTTCAACCACATGTTGACTTATATCCTGACTTCCAAGAAGCAGCTGAGGCATATAAAGCAGGTACAGAACCATTCCTTCATTACAATAAGGTTTTTATGCAAAATTTTAATAATTTACACCTTAACTACATATTCCTACATATATCTACAATTCTCATTCCCAATTATTCATTCAAGCTGATGTTTCACCAGAACATCTACAAGGAAATATTGAGGAAGAACCAGTAATTGATGAAGTGGCTGAGCCACAACAGGCAGGTAATATATTCTCTATATTCTCTATAACTCCATAATACTGTTCATATCTACATAGATCTACACTTATCTACAGAAGGTGAAGTTCCATAGTCGCCAATTCACGGTGTGACTGTGACTGAAGTTGTTCCTGAAGGCATTAATAAAAAAGTTGTTCCTGAAGGCATTGAAAACAAAGGTTTGACATTGGATGACTTTGAGCTGCCAGAAAACTTATCACAGTTGGTCATGTATGGCGAGCCCATACGAGATGAATCAACCCCTGTTCATCCCGGTAGAACAAGGCAACCGGGAAAACATGCACGATCACCTTTCACATCTTTGTATAGTTCTGGAGGCAGCACATCTGTTGGACCTAAATTTTTTTACCTCAAGCACCCCTTCACAAGTGTCATAGGTGAAAATGTAGATCCTGAATTGACAGAAAGGTTCACCAACTGGTTATACATTCGTAGTGATAAAGTATCTAGGAGGTATGAATGCTTCATTTTACACTGTCTGTTCACCATTTTTATACTTTAAAATTGTAATTCATTTTGTAAATTTTTTGTATTTGATCATCTTTTTTTTGTTATTACAGGAGGAAATATTACTTTTCCAAGAAGGATAACCAAATCAAGCCTTGGTTGGATTTTGGTTGTGAAAAGATTGATAAGAAGGACTGGTTTTATGACCTTGCTCACCCCGGACAAGTCATCAATAACACAGTAAGTATAAAGAACATAATCATTCACAATATCTGTTTTGTCTTCAGCTGTGTAGTGTAATTGTAGTTTATTTTTCAGCTATGATGTGTAATTGTAGTAATATTGTAGACAACATATATATGTTACTATATTTATGTCTCAGCTGTGAAATTTTGCTTTTTATGGACCTTATGTATCATATGTGATGATGATTGTATGTACAAACTGGAATTTTGGTACTTTTGACTGACTTGGAATCTCCGTGTACCACAACTGTAGTTACCTTGTAGTAATATTGTAGAGCTTGTGATTGTGCCTATTAATATTAACTGTAGGTTGAACTTGCTGATTATTGGGAGCTTAAGTTAGGTGGTATGTTTCATTTGTTCCTCTGTATAGTGAATAAATGTAGACAGTGCATAAATATAGTTAATGTGTAGTGTTTTGTAGTCTGATGGGTCAATTGTACATATAGTACTTGTTCACTATGGTTCATACAAACTACAATTAAACTACATTTTGTGAGGAACTTGGACTAACTGTTATATTTCTGTTGTTATAGTGTAGCTAATTTGCAGCAATCTGTTAGAGTTTTTAATAAATTCAAATTGTAGTTAATCTGTAGCTGTCTTGTAGACAAGTGTGGTTACACCGTACCTTATTGTATATGTTTATTCTATTTTGGCAGCACATTGATGTTATTATGTATTATTTGCGAAAAAGAGGCAAATATGGACCCAACAATAATACTAGGTTCACAACCACGGATTGCTTGTTCAAGACAAAGATTGAAAGAATCTATGACAAGTTCATAAGTTCTCCACCGGAACAAAGGTATTCGGTTGTTAAACCCGAGGATGATGTTGGAGAATATATTCTTGGGTACAGAATTCTTGCTAATGTTGCCTGGGATCTTGTTGACTATGTGCTCATGCCTGTGAACCTTGTAGAGAACTTCCATTGGTTGTTGCTAGTTTTTGACATAAAGGACAGACAACTTTATGTTTATGATTCCATGGTGAGAGCAAACCGTCATAAAACAGTAGAGACATTGGTTGACAAGTTTTCAATCATTATCCCTCTATATTTGCCATGCACTGGTTTCTATGGTAAACGTAAAGACATTAACTTCAAGAGCACAAAGGCATACATCGAAAAACCAGTTACGGACCCTCTCGACATACAATGGATGGTTGCTGAGATTCCACAACAAAAGGAAGGCTCAGTGTAAAAAAATAATCTCCCTTTCTATATGTTTAATTTTTTTATTTTAATCATTTGTTATATAATGAAAAATTCTCATCTTATGCAGCGATTGTGGTGTATTTGTGGCTGCATTTGCGGAGTATGTTAGCCTTGGAGATTTGGCAATCCCAAAGGAAGATCTTTCTGATATTGACCAACACCGTAGACGCTATGGAGCTCTACTGTGGGACTATGCAACAAAGAAGCAAGAAGATGGGTCAATCAGTGAGAGTGAGGTTACTGGCAGGCTAGCAAGGAGGAAGGGTGCTCCGGCAAAAAACGAGAGGACTAGAGTGCAACGAAAGAAGAAATAGACTATTGTGTTCCTAGTTTGGTCTGTGAAATTTGGTAGTTGAATTGGAAAACAATGTAGGAAATATGTCGTTTTGGTTTTCTACAACACTTTTTGTTGATTACATTATACTCGAGTACTCTGATTACATTTTTACAGCAACAGCTTTGTCTTACAATTTGACTTTAATCTTCAAGTTATTTTTATAAATACCTTCAAGTGCCAAGTAATATCTGTATATAACTGTCATTTGTTACACAGCAGAAAGATAAAATAAATACAGGAATCATATAAATAATTTAGCCATTTTTTATCAACAAGGTTTATCAAAAAAATTCAATTTATCTACATTTAAACTACGTCAAACTACATTTTAACTACAACTCCTCTACATATGAATAACAGGACTACAGTTCTAACACAGTTAAACTACATATTCACTACAATCTGGATACAATTTACGTTGAATGCATTCTTTATTAATATCAGTTTTTTTGTATACAGTAAATATTAAAGTTTAACTATTCTATAAAAAAAAGACAACTTTAGATGCTTGACAGAATACATAAAAACATAAATAGTGCAGATACACAAATTGATGTTTATACTTCTTATTCATCTTCAAAAACTTAAACAATTACACAAGAAAATCCGATAATTTGAGCTCACTAACATTTATTTTGAATAACTATTCTAACTACATGATATTCATTTCTTTTTCGGCGCATTCTTGCAAGTTCTTTTGTTATGCCCTTCACCTCCACAATTACCACATGACACCTTGTATTTCTTTGACTTTATTTCATCAAATGTTTTATATCTTTCCTTGTGAGGTCTCCCTGGCTGCCTTTTATCTCCCGCCGGTGGCTTTACTACCTCATCCAAAATATGTTGTGGCACTTCCCATTTGCCTTCATCAGGAAGAGGATTTACTGGCATTTCATAGGTAAGCAGAAGGCTCTTCCTTGTGTAATACGGAGAGCAATAGTTTTCGTATGTTTCATTCCTATGCCTTAATGCTGCCAAAGCATGCGCACATGGAAGTTCATCAAGTTGGAATTGTCCACAGCTACATTTCTTGTTTTCTAGACACACAATGTACCGCTTCACACCATCTAACACAGTATGTATATGATCTGTTGAAGCCCTCACCTACAATTGAAGACCAAACAGAAATAATAATACATCAATCATTAAAATGGATTATCAACAATTTACCTACAAATCAGCAACAAATATATTACAGCTCATCTACAAACTATTATTACCGACAATTTGACTACAGTTTAACTACAATCTGGAAAAACTGCAGCTAGTACTTTTTTGATTCTACTGCACCAAAAAAAAATATCTTACCCTTAGTTTCTGAGATAATGTACTGTTGTCTTCCAATTCTTTGTTGTATTTGTGACCAAGGTATGTGAAAGTACCCTTTGCCTTCGATAACTTTTCTTTTGTCCAACGTTCAAGAAGAGTCCTCATATACTCAAATAGATCAAATATTGGAAGCTCTCTTGCATCTTTTGTTACAGCATTCAACGACTCGGCAATGTTTGACGTCATAGTAAAAGTTCTATTTACCGTTGCATGTACTCTTGACCATCTATGATAGCCAATATCATATAGGTAAGACTTTACACGCAGGTCTACCTCTTCAATCTTCAACATCCTTTCATTAAATTCATCCATAGTGTATGACCGTGCTGTAGCAAAGTACAATTCATGTAATTGTAGATGTCCCTTCTTGAATTTTGACCTTATATTTGTCCATATATGCCACATGCAAGAGTAGTGTGCCAATCCCGGATAGACAACTGATGTTGCCTTCAGTATACTCTCATGCCTATCTGAAACAACACACATTGAAGGTCTTTCACCATATGCCTCCTTGAATTGCTCAAAGAACCACTTCCAAGACGCGTCGTTTTCAGAATCAACCACAGCATATGCCAAGGGAAAAATAGTACCTACATTTTTAAGACATAAAATATGATTAAATAACAACTACAATATATATTGAGAAATATAGACATGTTAACTACATTCTTTTATATAACTACAAAATAACTACAACATAACTACAATTTAACTGCATTTTAAAGACTGTCTACAAAATAAGTACAAAATTATTCCATTATTTACCTGCTGCATCCATGGTGCTTGCTGTCAGCATAATCCCCCTGTAGGCTGACTTTAAGAATGTCCCATCAACCACTACTACCGGCCTACAATGTTGCCAACCATTTATTGATGTACAAAGAGCAACAAATGCGTATAAGAAGCAATCATCTGCTGCCTTCTTCAATTTAACAACAGAACCAGGATAATTCTTCTCAAGAATATAAAAATATTTGGGTAATTTGTTGTAGGAGTCACACGGATTCCCTCTCAAAAACTGTAAAGCTTTTTCCTTTGCTCTCCATGCTTGCATGTAGCTTAGGTTCAGTCCATGTTCGGATAACATGTCAGTTTGTATGTCCTTTGGTGTGTAAACAGTCTTAGGATCACAATACTTTGGAACGACCATGCTACCAAGTACTGCTGCAGTACGTTTGCGCTGTATGAATGTTTCGTCCATTAGGCAGCATGTGTGTTGACGGCTGAAACTTCTTATCTTGAACATTGCCGAATCATTAATTGACGTTGCCTTGAAATGCCATTTACAGCTTTCAGCAACACATATAAGCCAGTAGCTACAAAAGAAATACAATATTTACACAAATTTATGAAAAAACTACAATTAACTACAAACTGACTACAATTTAACTACAATTTATAAAACCCACCTATCTTCAATCATACACTGATTTTGCTGATATATTATCCACAAATAACTACATACCTTCTATGACTAGATCTTTTTACTCTGAACTGGAACTTGTGCATCACTGAATAATTCTTCATTGCAGCAGCTACTGTTTGCTTGTCCTGATAAACTTGTCCTTCTTCAATATATGTTTGCGTAGATTCAGTTATTATTTCACTTTGATATTCCTCTATAGCTGGTGAGGATGGAAATTCAAGTAAGTTTAGGGATCCAGACGAACCTGCAAACAATAAATTCATAAATGTAGTTTCTATGTAGATAATTTTGAAAGCAACATTGCTTTATCCTTTTCAGTACTATGTGAGCTTTGTAGTTTAATTGTAGGTAATTGTAGTAATATTGTAGATAACATAGTAACACCATAACTCTCTGCAATGTCGAATCAAACATACCTGCACTGGTGCTTTCATTGTTGATTGCCAATTCCATATTGAAATCTCTTACGCTTATACATAAAGGATACGAACCTAAGTTTTTATTCTCCTTTTTGGTTTCCATGTAAGCACGAACCCCCATATCATTCCTAATCTCCATTGGAGGACAATTCTCGTTCACAATGTATTTGATTTCTATAATTTTATCCGATGTATCAATCGATAATTGTTCTGCAATTGTAGAACTGAGAATTCCGTAGTTTGCATTATCATCTACCACAATGGCATCAACTTCAAAATCTCTAAATCTGCCATAGTTATCCCAATTACCATTCGATTTCAGCATTATTGGGATTTTTGACATGATTTCGTGTAGTTGATAGGAAAAAAGACGAAGAAGAGATATAGTTTCTACAATTTGAATACTGATATCGACGAAGAGCAATTTTGTACAATTTGAGACGAAGAACAGATATAGTCTCTCTTCAGTAATTGTACAATTTGATTGCGTTTTTTGTGAAATCTTTTTCTGTTGAGGAAGGAGAGAATTACGCAACTGATGCCTTCATCAGGAAGAGAGATCTCCTTCATTTCAAAATTGGAATAAAATCCTTGACAGAATCACATCAGATTTGGTGCCTTCATTTTAGGGCTTTTTAATGGCAAAATCTACCTATTTTTGGATTGGTATATAATTTGTAGTAAAAGTGTGGACTACATGGGTAAATAACAAATTATGAACATTTTTGGCAATAATGTTTGATATATGGTATAGATAGGTAAAAATCCCTTAATAAAAAACCTAGACCTAGACCTAGACCCAGGGACATCTGATAAGAAAAGATCAGAAGCTCCCTTCTCTGAAAAAGGAGAAGAAAAAAGAGAACGAGACCTCCCCTCTTCAACAAGAGCCGCTGCTCCTCTTACCTTCTCCATCTCCGACTTTACTGAAAACCAAAAAAGAAATTAGGAGCACACACGAAATGGTTGAAACAAGAGAGATGAACAACTGGAATTTTGAATTGAGAACTGAAAGTTAATTCTTTTTCTTGGGTTTTTCAAAAGAGCTGTGAAATCCGAATCTGCTGCTATTTTTCTCCATTTGAGTTGTTGAACTTCATCTTAAAGTTTTGGACCTTTATTTGGTCTTCTTCCCTTTCCTGTTCTGCTTGTGAGGTAAACATCTACTACCTCGATTTTTTTGTTTTGTTGATGTATTGAAGGTTGTGATGCAAAATGCTACTCAAATCACTTCTTGTTGCTTTTCAATATTGAAATACCATGTCATATTCATAAAACTTCTATCTCTCAAAGTAGAATGAATAACTAATTCTTAATCTTCACTGAGATGATAGGTCAAATATAAATGCACAACAAATGCAAAGAAAGTGATACATTCCCTTTTTGGTCATTTTTTTTTACTTCTCAAAAGTTGAAAAATCTATTAGTCATGTTGAAGAATGTTGTTGTACCTCTGCTGCTATAATGGACGTCGTAGATAGGTTGATGTCAGATTTTTCTTGCATCTCAGAATTTTAATTTCTGAATTTTCAGTTTATGTACATATTATTGTGGGATTGTGGAAGCTTTCATGGCCATTGTATTTTGTTGGTTCTCGTGTTTGACTTTAACCTGTGATGAGAGTAAAGATGATCAAATATTTTCCCTTGCTCACCTTTGAAGGGCGTATTTATGACATTCTTGTTAAGAATTTTTTTAGTTGCTAATTGAATTACCTTTTCTAAGCGGTTATTGTTTTTTTTTCTTTCTTTTGTTTTCATTCTAATAGTTGGTAAATAGTGAGTTCTTCGTTCCTGACATCAAAATTTCCTTTTGCCAGATAGCATAATTTCTTTCCTTTTAAGCGCACATTTAATCAAATTATCGTGATTATGCACACGTTCGCGTGACACGATTGCGATTTTAAAAATGAATATTTGTAACTTGATTTAGGCGCGACTTAGTCTATTATCGTGAATTTGTATACATTCACGTAACATAATTGTGATTTTTATAAAATAAATCGAGGTATGCGTTCGTGTGCAACTTCGACCAAACTTTCTTAATACTAATAAAGCGTGATTAATTGTGGACACATGCGCGTCATGATTCTTGACGCACCAAATGAAATGAGTACACGTACGTGTGACTCCTTTTAAGATAATTTCCAAAATTACGAATAATCAAGCAACTAAAAGCGGTTAAAGGGATAAATGCACATAGGCCCTAAAATGAGTAGTTGAACAATTTAAGCCAAGTATAAATTGCTAAGCGACCGTGCTAGAACCATGGAACCTCGGAATATCTAACAAAATTCCTTATCTAGAATTTCTGGTTCGCAGACTTTTAAATAAAGTCGAAAATTTTCTCGATTTGGGATTTAAAAATAAATCGGTGACTTGGGACACCAAAAATAAATTGTTCCAAGTGGTGACTCTAAAAATAAATAAATAATTTCATTTTGAATAATGTCACTTTAATTGGAAAAATTCCCTTATATACCCTCTCGGGTGGTAAAAAGGAGGTGTGACACTGTGATTTGTGTTCTGATTTCAAGAGTGGTTTCATACTTTTCTCAAACAGTTTTACCACCAAACTAGTTCTTATTTTCAAAAAACCTTTTCACTCCTAAGAGTCCTCTTTATACTGTTTTACCAAAACCTTTTCAAAACTATGTCAAGCACTCTCACTTTGCTCTTAAGTCAATAGGTTCTGCCCCTCCAATGTGTGTACTGCCTTGGGATCCTTTTGAGATTCCTTTGAACACTGGCACACTGGGGCTGACCATTCCACACTACACATACTCAATCCTTATTGAAAAGTCTAGGTGTGAACACTGCTCGGGATCTTTGAGGTCCTTAGGGAACTCTGACACACCTGGACATGAATTTGGCTATGGAATCCTTGATATTTGAGACTACTGAAGGCCTGGCATTCCCAGGTTTGCTTTGGGCCTGCTTCAGGCTCTATATATCTTAGTTTACATTTCATTTATGTAAATTATTCAATCATTGGTCTGTAATGATTATTTAAACAAGTATTGGGATAACTAGTGAAAGAGAGGGTAGTTGTATGGTACTATGGGGTAATGCTGGGTAGAAATCATTTTTTAGGCTTTACATTATGCAAGTCTGCACTAGAAATCATGTTCTAGGATTGGTGTGTCTATTTGCATTCAAACCATGTTAAGCCTGCGCACTAGACATCCTGTTCTTAGAGTATTCACGTTTATAACCTCAACATACTACATGTCATATATCGCTATTCCAGCTTTGATTTTGCATAAGTACTTTCACTTAGAGATCATGCTATTAGTTTAATAATCCTGCCTTAATAAAAATAGTCATCTCCTGTATGCATTAGATACCATGTTTTCTAGGAACTCTATTTGCATTTGTTTGAATCATGTTTATTCCGATCACTATCTACAAAAGGTTTAAACAGCTTCCCCACACATAGACATCATGTATCTAAACACAAATTGATATAAAGCACCTATTATAACTTGTATTACCTATATCAGCATGCTCATAGGTTGAACAATCTCAAACTATTCAAATAGTTCCTGTAATTGTGATTACATATAGTCTCCACGCCTAGGCAAGCCTTAGGTGATTAACGTCCTTATATAAAACTAGAAACCACGTTTCAATTGTGTATAAACTGCTTAAGTCTTACATGTTTAAAATTAGTAGGCAAACTGATTTGGACCCTGCCATTGAGTTTTGAAATATTGTTGCAAGATCTGTGTGTTAATGTTCACCTAGATATCTTGTCCTAGGATTCTTTATAGAAATTATCTGAATCTGTGTTTTAGACGTGCTATTTATTTGCCTATATACATGCGGAGGTAAACATGAGCCTTTTAACTGCTTTTCCCTATTTTCTTGTCCTACATGTTATTTGTTTGTCGCCTATATTTTTGCATTTTAAATACCTTAGGTTTGTCTAGAACTGCCCAGATTTAGAGGTCCTAAGCTCCTCTAGGACCACAAGGAAGGGACGAGTAGCAGTACGCTTAGAGGTCGTTAATCAAACTTGCTTATATAACCATCAAGGGGAGGGTAATGGATAGTAAAAGGATATGATGACCTGCGCACTAATGTCACGTGTAGCCCCTCTAGTTAAGGAGGATTACCGGGCATTGCATAAATTGATCCTGTAGGCTAATCAACTTAGGACTTCCCTTTCCCAATTTTTATATGTGGTTAAATTTTCTAAACTTCCTTTTTCTTTACATATATGCGCGTTTAAGTTGTCCAAACCTCTTTTACCTTTATTATCTAAATTCTCTTGATCATATATGTTTTTAAACTGTGAAAACTACCTTTATTTGCAAATATGTGTTAAGACTGTTTACTTGTTAAAATGACTAATTCACATAGTTTAAGTTTGGCAGGGACCTACCATTGTGGACCGCGAGGGGTGCCTAACACCTTCTTCTCAAGGTTATTTCGAGCCCTTACCCTATTCTCTGGTAATGCAAACTAGTTACATGAGTTAATTGCTCTAGGTACCCTAACGCACCTTAATCCGTTAGGCGGCGACTCTTCAAATTCAAATACCCAATTCCCAAAAGGAAATGAGTTGTTCCCCCATGAATCTCGAAACCCGGACTCCGTGAGGAAAAAGGGGGCGCGACAGCTTGGCGACTCTGCTGGGGATATTTTAGGCTCTTACCATAACAAACTTATTTTTGTGAATTAATCTAAGCATGCTTTATCCCGGGTACCCTTTCCCCTTTATTTGAATTAAACTGCTTATTTATGATTTCTTTATTTTCCTGAAACTGACTTGTCTCTTTGTTTTCTTTTTCCGTAACTGTCTTTCAATTATTTAAGTACTGCATTTATCATTTTTATGTGCAAATACTTGACAATATGCTATTTATTGTTGCATAAATCACTCAACATCATATTCCACTCGTGCATAATCAATCCCATAGCAACGCTTGATGAGTGTTTACGCTCTTCATATATATCACACTTTAAATTCGAAAAGGCATATTTGCGATAAAACTAATCGATCAGCGGTGCGTTTGACGGTTCCATGCCTTTCCCCCTCAAGTTATTCGTTTGAGGGACCCATTCTAGACTTCTATAGCAGCCTTACTCTGATTAATTATATATGCATCATGGTCAAACCTAGCCGGTTAATATGTTGTCCGCATAACAACCCTTTAAGACAAGCATCGTCCAAAAGTCCATCGGGTTTTCCACAATCCCAACGGACGTAATCACGATTGTGTGCATTAATTTGGAGAAATAAATGCTAATATGCTAATCATTACTATATAAATAGACGAACCTGGAGGGGGAAAGGACCTAACTATCTTTTGTTTTGCAGAAAATGAGGCACGAAGTCCCCAGATTCGGCATTGTCAGTAGCATACCTCCACTTTTGATAGATTGGTGGAGGGACCTTCCCTCAAGCGACCAAGATCATGTGAAAAGAGTCTTAGGGAATTTGCCGTCACTATTGGATCTTCAACCAAACAAAATGTTGATCGAGACCGCCACTCTGTTTTGGGATAAGGAAAAGGCTGTGTTCCACTTTGGATATAGAAATGACTCCTCTCCTAGAAGAAATAGGAGGATTTGCTGGGCTGCCTTGGGATATCCCTGATTTGTTAGAACCAGAAAATCGCACCACCAGAGGGTTCCTTAAGATGACGGGGCTGAAGAAAAATGATGATTTGGAGTGACTAAAAAACTCCTACATACCTTTTGACTTCCTCTATGAAAGATACGGTCATAGTAGCTCTTACCGTATTTTTGATGATGAATTCCCAATCACCTCCCTGGGCTGTGTTCATTGTAGGGTCTTCGTGTTCATTGTGTGCTTCTTGGGCATGCTGGTATTCCCAATCCAAGGGGATAGAATCCATACTAGGCTGGCCATGGTGGCCAAAACTCTGATGGATGGGATTGAGGGGCAGACATACACTATTGTCCCTATGATCATTGTGGATATGTATCGGGCTTTGGAACGCTGTTAGAAGGGATCCAGATTCTTTGAGGGTTGCAATTTGCTATTACAAGTCTGGTTGTTAAAACATCTCTAAAGGGATCAATACTGCCAAGAGTTTCCATAAAGACCGTGGAATGACCACATAGCCTTCCATCACTCTAAGAGATTGACTTACATTCCAGACATGTTTGCTCAACCTAAGGATATTGTAGGATGGGTGCAGTTTTTCAACAAGCTGACTGAGGACCAGGTTTAGTGGATGTTTGAGTGGTTCCCCACCGATGAGTTCATCAAAGATCTAGAGACGTCCCACATTTGGTGTTGATTGGGTTAAGAGGGATATACCCTTATGCTCTCCTCAGGGTTATGAGACAGGCAAGCAGGAGATAGGTCATACTACGGGTTGCTAAAATGAGTCACTTCATAGCTGATTTCCAGGGTGACGCCATCCCATATAAGAATGAAGCAAAACATATGTAGACTTTGAAGATTATTGTGGAGAAGGATACTATCGAGCCAGACCGATATCATGCGGGCCATTTATACTTCTACCCCTCATGGTTAGATGATAATCTATCAGGAGTCTTGGAGCCAAGGGTTGGTCCAGGAAATAGGGTCATAGATGATTTTGCCAAAGCAGAGGTGAAATACAACAAGCTGCGCAAAAAAGTTTGAGAGTTTGAAGCTGAGCATATGGCGCAACATAAGGCCGATATGGAGATGATTAACGAGTAGAAAGAAAGAGCTGTTAAATCCAGCGAAAGGCTGGAATATCTGGAGTACAAGTTTAATGAGGAAAATGAGGAAGAGTGTCACCGACTTCCAGACGCTAAAGGAAACGAAGGAGGGCATTTGGCAAGGGCATTCCTACTGTTGAACCTACGCGAGCTGGGAGAGTTGATCGACAATAGCATCCGGTCTAAAGAGGGTCCTTCTGGGACCAAGTAGATTAGATTTACTTGCTTTCCTTTTAAATGTAATAAGGCCAAGTGCCATTAGAAACATTATTTTATTTAGTGTCGTTTTGGGTCGTTTACTTTTATATTAATGAAATAACGAAATTATTGGCACTGAATTTCTCCAAATTTATTTGTCGCTAGGCCTACCTCGGCACAACGAGGCTCCCAAATTAGGATGTAAATCTACATTCCCGCAATATGTGCTTAAATACTGCAAACATTTCAGGACCCTTACTGACTTGTTTACCTTATGTTTTTCTTTATTCTTTATTCCCATTTCCTAAGGTTGTTTCGCACATACTGGCATCATCAGCGTATCACACCAGATCTAGAGGCCCTCCACCTCCTCCTCCTCCTCTAAGTAATACAAAGAGCAAAGGGAAAGCTAAAATGGACTTAAGTGGTATTCGAAAGGAAAATATGGAAAATACAGAAACTTCAGACGAACGGAGTACTCCGGCACCAAATGATTTTGTTTTAAGATTAGAACAAAAGATACTAGAGCTACAGAGAGAACTTGAGAAGGTCCACACCTTGGCAAACCTATCCCTCACCCTGAATGTCGCCGATGTTAACCAAAAGAACACCAAAAACCCAGCGCCTCCCCAAAGTACACCAAACCAGTATCCATAAAACCTTCCCGCACCAAATCAATATGCAACTCCACCATAACACCATCAATTTATCAACCAATCCAGTATCCACCAACCACTACTTATCATACTCTCCATAACATACCACAACCCATTCCTAATCCTCAAAACTCAACCAATGACCACCACTACACCCAAGTCCCTGACACTCACCAAAAGAACCCTATATATGTGGAAACTGTACCTCACTCTACTCAACCAACTTCCTATACACTAGAATCCGCTAAGAAGGACTTGCTCATCAAGAACATGGCTGAGGAACTCAAGAAATTGACAAGTCGAGTTCAGGGTGTCGAAGGAGGCAAAGGGATAGAAGGTTTGAACTATGAAGACTTGTGCATACAACCGGATGTAGAATCGTTGGAGGGTTACAAACCTCCCAAGTTCGAGATGTTTGATGGTACAGGTGATCTTAGGGTTCATCTAAGGACCTACTACGACAAACTTGTCGGGGTCAGAAAGGATAAAAAGATCTGGATGAAGCTTTTCATGAGTAGTCTTACGGGAGATGCTTTGTCCTGGTACATCAGCCAGGATCCTAAGAAATGGTCCAACTAGGTGAGTATGGCATCTGATTTCATGGACTGATTCAGGTTCAACACAGAAAATGCACCAGATATTTTCTACATTCAGAACCTCAAGAAGAAGCCCACTGAGACGTTTCATGAGTATGCTACTCGTTGGAGGTCGGAAGCAGCTAAAGTCAGGCTATCTTTGGACGAGGAACAAATGAACAAATTTTTCGTCAGAGCACAGGATCCGCAATGCTATGAAAGATTGATGGTTATTGAAAACCATAAATTCTCTGATATCATCAAACTTAGGGAAAGAATCGAAGAAGGCATCAAAAGCGAGATGGTAACAAACTTTGAGGCATTACAGGCCACAAACAAGGCATTACAATCAGTCGGCATATCAAAGAAGAAAGATGTTGGGGTAGTAATGGTGACTCAGGACCCGAAATCTCCACTTACATATCAAACACCTCCACCCACATATCAAAAACCTCCACCCATATATCAAACACCTCCATCCACATATCAGACACCTCCACTCACATATCAAGCACCTCCACCTACATATCAACCCTCATCTCACAGATATTTCCAACATGTCACTGTCTATCATACCTATAATTCCCAACCATCTCATTTACAGTCACCTACAACTCGCCAAAATTATCCAAGACCACGACCCAATTTTGACCACAAACCACCCAAACAATACACCGCTATTGATGAACCCACTGACCAGCTGTATAAAAGGTTGAAAGCTGCTGGTTACATCACTCTCATTCCTGCTGTGGCAGTAGAAAACCCGTCCTAATGGGTCAACCCAAACAAAACCTGTGCATACCATTCAGGTATGAAGGGGCACGCTATTGACGAGTGTCGAACATTGAAGGACAAAATCCAGACACTAATTGACAATAAGGTCATACAAGCAAAAGAAGTTGCACCCAATGTCCGCAACAACCCCGTCCCGGATCATAAGGGTGGTGGGATACATGTGATAGAGATGGATGAAGAATGAGATCCTAAGGGATCAATCAGGCTTATTCAAGAAGGCGATGACTTTAAACCCGCAGTCACACTTACTCCTATCGTAGTACAGACTCAGCCACCAATTGAGGTTGAGGTAGCTGCATTAGTTCTGTTTGAGGTAGAGGTAGCTCCACATGCGGCCACCCCTATTCCATTTGAAGTGGAAATGTCCACACCTTTCATAGTGACAGTATCAACCACACCTCCTTTCAATTCAAAAGCAATACCCTAGGATTATGTTGCCGAAGCTAGGCGAAAAGGAAAGGCAAAAATGGAGGAATCTAATGCTGCACAAGGATGGCTAGGACCAGAAGAATCTATACACTTGAACACTTGGGAGGACTAAGTAAGGATGCCACTACCAAGCAGCCTATCATTGAAACATGATCGGATGACCTTTGAAGGAAAGTAAAAGCAAGGAATATTCCGTCATTGATCATTTAAACAAAATCCCAGCTCAGATATCCATCATGTCACTGTTGCAAAATTCAGAGGCATACAAGAACGCTCTAATGAAGGTATTGAGTGAAGCTTACGTACCCAACAATATCACCTGCGGAGAGATGGCCAACATGGTAGGGCAGGTGCTGGAAGGTAATAAGATAATCTTCCACGAGGATGAGCTACCGCTTAAAGGGTTGAATCATAACCGAGCATTGCATATCACGGTGCAATTTGAAGACAAATTCATTGCCAGGATCTTGATTGATGGGGGTTTAAGCCTCAATATTTGTCCGTTGGATACTTTGAAAAGATTGGGCAAAGGTTTCCATGAAATACGGGCAGGAAGCGTGACCGTGAAAGCATTTGATAGGTCTCAAAGGGCCACGATTGGGTATATTAATCTTTGTCTGCAGATGGGGCCAACTTGGTTCGACGTTGAATTCCAAGTGCTTGACATATCAGCTTTATACAATCTTCTGTTGGGCCGACCATGGATACACGCCGTTGGGGATGTGGATTCCACACTACACCAAGCCATGAAATTCGAATGGAACTATCAGGAGGTGATCATTCACGGAGACAGGAGTAACCCCATTTACACCAGTCAAACCATCCCGATTATCGGGAACAGAGGAAGGCTAGAAGGGGAAACCTATCATCACATCGAACGTGTCAATGCCGTTGAGAAAGACAGATGGTGGAGTAGCAAAATAGAAAGCATACTGGCATGGTCTGGGTATGAACTCGATAAAGGGCTTGGGAAGAATCTTCAGGGTATTACCAAGCCAATACAGATGAAACATCATGGTACTACCTTCGAGCTCGGATGCTAGTATACATGGAAAGAGTATGATGATTGGTCGCCTCCATGGCGCTGACCCTATTACCCTCTCGAGCAACCAGTACCACATCTGGGTCAAACTTTTCACCAAGCTGATACAATATGGGGAACTACAGAAGAAGAAGCATTAGCTGGGCTGAGGAATCAATTCCTGGAGGACGAAGACATGGATTGCAGTGCAATAATTGAGGAGGAGGAGGAAGAAGGACTCACTATTCAGACCGTGGAGAAGGGAGCTATTCTCAGGAACTGGACTGCCACACCATCCCGGGCCCGCCGAGTCCCTGGGTAGCTTGGTAGATTTGATTTTTATAGCCATTCTAGTCATCTAAGATTTTCAGTAATTTTAAAGACTTACTTGTTTCAAAATAAATGCTCGATTGATTGATCCGTACTTGTTTGGATGTTTTCAATTTTAATCAAATGCATTGCTCTTATTTATTCATTAATATCTTCCACATTTTTTCTCTCTACAACGTTATTATTAATTTTCCTAATGAACCGATAACTGTGACATGTAATGAGGTAACACAATATGAGGATAGTGATTCAGATGAAGAAGATGAAATACCTGAGGAAGTTGTTAGGGAGATTGAAAACTTTGAGAATAAGCCTAAGTTCTGTTGATACCCAATTTTTCCCTATATATTTTCAATATGCAAAATACCTTCAAAATAGCATATATATGCATATGTAAGCATATCCAAATGTTTTATTATTTTTTTCATAATTTTTAAAGGTTTTCAAATTAATTTATTTCTTTATTTTATCCATAAAAAATCCAATAATTATTATTTTGGTAATTCATTTAATGGAATTTTATATTTATACTAAAATATAGCTAAGGTAAGTTTTTGCATATTTTTACAAATTTATTTAGTATTTTTAAGCTAAATTGCATATAATTGCAATATTATCCCTTTTAAAGATTCAATTGTATTTTATATTCATAAAATTAAGTCCTTTATTTTTAAATTGATAATTATATGTTATAAATCATTTTAGTGCTTTCAATTTATTTCCAAAAATTAATTTACTATTTTTATAATTTTAAAAGGGGAAAATTGATTATTTAAATAATAGCCCAATTACATTTCAATTTTAGCCTAAATCTGACCCCAAATTAAACCCAATTTCCCTGGCCTAATTCCATTTCAAACCCGACTCCTAAGCCAATTAAATGACCCAACCCAGATTCCTTTACCTACCCTTTTGAATCCAGGCCGTTGATCATTCAGATCAACGACCACCATTCACCCTTCCATAATTAAACCCAAAAGACCCCTAAACCTACCTCATTTTTCACCAACGGCGCCTCTGGATCCCTTCCCTCTCAACTCTCTCTGCAATCCCTCATGAACCCTAACCGCCGCCATCTAATTTCACCCTAATCCACCTTAACCCCTGCCTAATCCATGGCCTTTCATGTCCATTAGAGATGTATATCAGCCTTCTATGGCTCTTGGGTGTTTGTTTTCTTAGTTTTATGGCCAGACCTCGAAGGGATCTGGTCCAGTCCTTGCTCGACTTTTGTTCATGGCCTTTCTCCGACCATCCATGACCTTTCAAGGCAGATCCTTGACTTGCCTAGTTAGATCGGTAACTTTCAAGGCTTTTATCACCTTTTCTGAGTTTTCGAAACCCTAATCTTTAAGATCTTTTGATTTTTCTTTCAGATCTATGGTAGATCTGTGCTTACTATGAATGTCTTAAGTGTTTTCTCGAAAGTTCTTCAACTTTTCTTTCCAAGCGACTCTTCATTAGGGTTTTCCTTTAAGTTTTTCAAAAGATCTCTTCTCCGATTTTAATGTTTTTTGTGATTTTGCTATGTTTTGCTCATGTTGTTCTTCTATCTAAGTCAGCATGTTGAAAACCCTAATTCCTTTTTTGGTCGCATCCGAGTTCTGAAACTGTTTGTTTAAATGTGTACTTGTTAGATTAAGTTCTTAGTTCTTGTTTGACTTATTTGATTATGAGTTTTACCATCTTTTAAACTCAATTATTGTGGAAAACCCTAGGTCCTTTGGTCTGAGACTACTTATTTGAATGTATACTTGACTCGATTAAAGGTTCCTTGTTTCAGACTCTCTTTTCTTTATGTGACTTATCTAATTCTGAGTTTTACTATCTTTTTAACTCGACTATTGTTGAAACCCTAACTTCTAAAAGGTTTCCTCACCTGTTATTGTGAGACCTTTACTTTTTTTTTGACTCTCTTCTTCACTTTGGCTATACGTGTGAGCCTGACTATCTAACTTTGTTCACTACTGAATCCTATGCTTATTTCTTTTACTATTGTATGTTATTTCTTTTGCCAATGTGCTCGGCCTTGCATGTCTGATGCTTCTGTTCACTCTATTTATATACTGAAGTGCAGAATCATGTTTCTTCCTTGATTGATCTTAGTCTTGTGGCTGATTGCAAACGATTTTCTTTTGTGACCCCTAATTTCACTCGCCTGTTTAAAATTAATTGATTTTTTTCCCTTTACTGTGATGTTTTACCTTGCTGAATCCTTTCCCAAAATAAGCATATTTTTGTACTTAGACTTGATTGTTTGCTTTATGCTTTTACTGCCCCTTATACGGCAATAATCAATATGTCCCCAAACTAATTTCTTTCCTTAATTGAGCCTGCTACTACCCGTTAAATAGTGATCCCTTAATTAAAGGGAATTACTTGTGTTAATTGATTCTGATTATGACTGTTTCCATGTTTGTGTTAAGACTTTACTTGTTACCTTATTCTTCACCTGTTTCCAAAACTATAAATACCCACCCTATTTTCTTTCAAAGACACGAACAATTGAGTTCAAGAACAAAAACTTACACTCAAAACTTTCTCTCTTTTCTCTATTACTACTTGTGCTACTACTTTGTCTAGCCGGCTGAAAGCCAAGGCTAGACTGTGGAATTTTTGCCTACTTTTCCTTTCTGCACTTAGCTTCTCTTCTGGTATGTCCTAGTTAATCTTCAAGCATCAACAACAACATGTGTCTTTAGCTATTTCAGTTTCCTTCACCCTTGCCTGCTTCTGCTTATGTTTATGCAATCAAGTTACATTACTAAGCATGCTGTAATCTGCTCCCTCCCCTTCTAAATTAATGTTTTCCCTCATGTATGCACTCTGTCAGTCACTTGTTGTGTGATTTGCTGACTTATGAATCCCAAACCCACATATTTCCCTATGTGTTTGTGTTCTCTTGCTGGTTTGTGGGCATGCCGGCATCATCTATTGTTGTACATGACCAAACCTAGCCCTTTCTGGGGTCATATGCTTCGTGCAATGTAATCCCAAAACCCCTGACCCCTTTGTGTAACTGTTGATTCTGTGTAGTTTGAGTTTTATTACTACTATTTTCAAATCACCCTTACCACTTACTATTCTCAATCCAGTTTTAAATAAATCTCTGTGTTCTGCACTTCCACTATATTCTTAGAACCTAGGTTCTGCCCCTCTTGTGTGAGCCTTGCCTTGGGACCCTTGAGCTCCCTCTGAACTTGGACACATAAGGGCTGGGCCTTCTACACTGCACTCATCTCTATCTGGTTATGCAAACATGGGTGTAAGCACTGCCCGGGGTCCCTTGAGACCCTTATGGAACTTTGACATACCCAGGTCTTAGAATGGCTTTGAAACAAGTGGCATTTGAGGTGGTTTATTCCATAACTCAGAGAGGAAGTCAGAATCAGGATTTCTATGGTTGTAAATTCTTATTTTACACTTTTCTGATGTAATTCAGTATTTGGTCTGTAATAATTTGTAACAAATATTGGGGTTGGCTAGTGAAAAGGGATGGGGTAATTATGCATGTTTTAGCTATTAGAAGGGTAGAGAACATGCCTATAGAATCTGTTATGTTCTAATTCAAGTTTTGCATGCTTTACTTTCAGGGAAATAGGGAACATGCCTATAGGATCTTCTCTGTTTTAATTCAAGTTCTGCATGTTTTACTTTTACACAAATAGAGATCATGCCCCTAGGATTAAAATTCATAGAAATCATGCCTATAGGAATTTTGATTTAATAAATCCTGCCTACTTCATTGCATGTTCAATTAGATACCATGCCGATAGGAATTGAAATCAGCTATAATAGAAATCATGCCTATAGGATCTAAATCAGTCTAGTTAAAATATGTTCGACTCATGCCTGTCATGAATCAGTTTAAGCAACCTACTCCGTTTATTAATACGGTTTAGAAAGCATGCCTATAGGATCCAAATTGCCCGTTTTAAAAAAAACTCAACCACTGTTCTGCTGCCTTCTTAATTAGTAATAGATATCATGCTTATAGGACACTACCAATACACACTTAGGAAAGCCTTAGGTAATTGCTTGATAAAATTGAACTCGCCTTTGTTTAATTAGTAACTGCTACAACCAGCAGACAGGCTTGATTCGAACTTCTTATCTGAGTTATGTAATAAATTGGTCTGCTTCAACGATTAAAACACCCGGCCTTAGTATTTTAGATTCTGACCTAAATGTGTTTAAGTCATGCTATTTATGTGCTTTATTTGAGGAGGTATATATGAGCCTCTTAGTTGTTTATATATTCCCCTTTAATATGCAGTCCTACGTGTTTTGTATGTCGTTTTAGTTTTACCTTTAAAAACCAAGAGTTAGCCTAAAATCCTCCCTCTTATAGGAATAATAGTCCTAAATCCCTCCGGGACTGATAGGAATGGGACGGGTAATAGCATGCAGTAGAGGTCGAGACCAATCCACACTTTAATACCTTAACGGGGTGGGAATGGTAGATATGGATATGATGTCCGGTACGCCAATACCACGTGTATCCCCTCTTCTGAGGAGTGTCATACCGGGTATCGCATTTATGTGATCCATATTATAAATAAACCTAGGATCCCCCTCCTTTTTATATTCTCAAATATTTGTAGAACTGTAACTCCTTTTCAAAATTCGCCTTTTAATAATTGTTTTTCAAACTCTTATGTGTTCAAACTTAAATCCCCTACTATTTGAGCCTATATTTGTCTATCTGCTAATTTCACAAAATTCACAAGAAACTGTCTGGCCGGGAACCGCACTAGTGGATCCTGAGGGGTGCCTAACACCTTTCCCTTAGGATAATTTCAAGCCCTTACCCTATCTCTGGTTATCAAACAAACTTTGAAATGAACCTTATAGGTGTCCTAGTGCACCTTAAATCATTAGGTGACGACTCTTCAAATGCAAACCCAGTTTCCAAAAGGAATGAGTTGTCCTATACCCAAAATGTCGTAAACCCGATTTTCCAATGCAAAGAGGGAAAAAAGGGGCACGACAGCATGGCGACTCTACTGGGGATCTTAGGCTTTTACCACTTTAGATTGTTCTTGTGAATTTTGTGCCTCCCTTATGTGCAATTACTTGTTTAATTCCTTTAAGCATTTAATTTCTTTTCAAAAGCAAAACTAACCTATCTTCTTTGTTTCCTTCCTTTATTGCTGCTTTAAATTATGAAACTGCTATATTTATCACTTTATTAATGTGCAAATACGTGCCAACATGTTTTAATTATTGCATAATCATGCTCAACATCATACTCCACTGTGCCAAACAAATATTATAGCAACGCTTATAATGAGTGGTTGTGCTCTTCCTATATCATTACCCCCTAAATTCGGAAAAGCATATTTGCGGTAAAACCAGTCGATTAGCGGTGCAGTTGATGGTTCCGTGCCTTCCCCCTTAAGTTGTTCGCTCAAGGGTACCAGTCTAAAACCCCATAGAAACCTTACTCTGTTCAAATTATGCATGCATCATGGTTAAACCTAGCCGGGTCAGTTATGTTGTCCACATAATGATTCTTTAAGATAGCCTTGTCCAAAAGTCCACTGGGTTTTCCTAAACCCAAACGGACATCATCACGTTCTGTGCATTTATTTGGAGAACTAAATGTTTTATGCTAATTGTTGATGATAAATAGTCGAGTCTGGTGGGGTAGGGTCTAACCCTTTTGTTTTGTAGAAAATAAGGCACGAGGTCCCCAGTTTCGGTATGATTAGCATGCCTCCACTCTTGCTAGACTGGTGGAGGAGTCTTCCATCAAATGATCAAATCAATGAGCGTAAAGAGAGGGCCGCCAAAGCTAGCGAAAAATTGGAATATCTGGATTATAGTCAGCTGGAATTGGAAGGAAAAGTGAGGAAGAGAGTCACCGACTGCCAAAACGCTGAGGGAAATGAAGGAGAGCACCTGGCAAAGACATTTTTACTGGTGAACCTACGCGAATTGGAGGATCTGATCAATGAGAGCATTCAACCTGAGGAAGGTCCTTCTGAGACCAAATAGATAGGAGTTCATCTTTTTGCTTTATAAATTGTAATAAGGCCCATGGCTATTAGTGACTTTTATTTCCTGTTTATTTATCAATTTGGAATTAGTCTAGTTTTTATCAATAAAATGAAGCATTTAGCATCCTAAGTTCTCCAAATTAATTTGTCGCTAGGCCTACCTTGGGCACAAAGAGGCAAATTAGGACGTGCTTTACATTCCTTGCACTATGTGTTTAAATATTGCAATACTTTTTACGATCTTTACTGACTTGATTACCTTTTTGCTTTATTATTCCCCTCCCCAAAGGTTAGTTTGTGCACTCTGGCATCATCATTTTATTTCACAAGATCCAGGGGCACATCTCAAGAATTGGACCATCAGGGCAACCAGAGCTCGGCGAGCCTCGGGGTAGCAAGGCTAAAACAAGCATCATGCACTGTTTTATTTACTAAATGATTTTCTTTTTGCATTCTTTCAATTCCCCCAATAAGATCGACAATGTTCAAAACAATTATGCAATTTATCAAAGCATTTTGACTTTTCTTATGAATCAACACTCATTATTATTTCTCTCTCATTACTTTACATATACAACATTACTATTACTTATCTTGATGAACCAATGACTGTGACATGCAATGAGACAACGCAACAAATGGATACTGATTCAAAGGAAGATGACATACCTGACGAGATTGTCAAAGAGGTTGAGAACTTTGAGAACAAACCTAAGTCCAACCTGGACGAGACCGAAATTGTCAACTTGGGAGATGCAGAAAATGACAAGGAAACACGAATCAGCATTCACTTATCGCCATCGGAGAAGAAAGAATACACAGAATTTCTAAAGGAGTATGAGGACATATCCGCCTGGTCGTATGATGACATGACTGGTCTGAGTACGTCTATTGTAGCTCACAAACTGCCTACCGATCTGACATGTCCACCGGTAACATAAAAGCTCAGAAAGTTCAAGCATGATATGAGTTTGAAAATCAAGGAAGGAGTCACAAAGCAAGTCAAATCTAAGGTTCTCAGGGTAGTAGAATACCCAACATGGTTAGCCCAACATCGTGCCAGTACCAAAAAAGGAAGGAAATGACACAGTCTGTGTCGACTACCTGGATCTCAACCAGGCCAGTCCGAAAGACGACTTCCCTTTGCCGAACATACACATCCTGATTGACAATTGCGCCAAGTATGAGCTGCAGTCTTTTGTAGATTGTTTCGCTGGTTATCATCAGATCTGGATGGATGAAGAAGATGCTGAGAAAACGACTTTCATTACTCCGTGGGGAATGTACTATTACAAGATGATGCCGTTCGGCCTAAAGAATGCAGGGGCCACCTACATAAGGGCCATGACTACCATTTTCCATGATATGATACATAAGGAGATTGAGGTATATGTAGATGATGTCATCGTTAAGTCCAAGAAGGCCACTGATCACATGGAAGATTTGAGGAAGTTATTCAATAGATTGCGAAGGTACAACCTGAAACTGAATCCCGCGAAGTGCGCATTTGGGGTTCCCGCTGGAAAATTGCTTGGGTTTATTGCGAGTCGCCGAGTAATAGAACTGGATCCATCAAAATTCAAAGCTATTCAAGAATTGCCACCGCCAAAGAACAATAAGGATGTGATGAGTTTCTTGGGAAGGCTCAATTACATCAGCTGATTCATAGCACAGTCTATAGTTATTTGTGAACCAATCTTTAAAATATGGAAGAAGGATGCCGCTACCAAATGGACTGAGACTGCCAAAAGGCCTTCGACAGAATCAAGGAGTACTTGTCAACACCACCAGTCTTGGTCCCGCATGAGCCAGGTAGACCCTTATTACTCTACCTTGCAGTATTGGATGGAGCTTTCGGTTGCGTTCTGGGGCAGCATGATGAAACTAGGAGGAAGGAGCATGCCATCTATTATATCAGTAAGAAGTTCACCCCATATGAGGCCCAGTATTCTCTGTTGGAACACACCTGTTGTGCTTTGACTTGGGTAGCTCAGAAGCTGAGGCACTACTTCTGTGCCTATATTACATATCTCATATCAAGGATGGATCCTTTGAAGTACATCTTTCAGAAGTTCATACCCACTGGCAAGCTAGACAAGTGGCAAATCTTGTTGAGTGAGTTCGACATTATTTAGGTAACTCAGAAAGCGGTCAAAAGACAAGCACTGGCATGCCACCTTGTTGAGAATCCCGTGGATGGAGAATACGAACCCCTAAAAATGTACTTTCCTGATGAAGAGGTATCATTCATAGGAGAAGACATTGCAGAATCCTATGACTGTTGGAGAATGTTTTTCGATGGAGCAGCAAATTTCAAAGGAGTTGGCATAGGAGCAGTCCTAGTATCAGAAACCGGTCAACATTATCCGGTGTCCACCAAACTCAGGTTCCCATGTACCAACAACATGGCCGAATATAAAGCTTGCATCCTAGGGCTCAAAATGGCCATTGGCATGAATGTTCAAGAGCTACTAGTAATTGGAGATTCAGACCTGCTTATACATCAGGTACGTGAAGAATGGGCAACCAAGAACTCCAAGATACTCCCGTATCTACATCATGTACAGGAATTGAGAAAGAGGTTCACGAAGACGGAGTTCCAACATGTTCCTAGAGTCTAGAATGAGTTCGCCGATGCATTGGCTACCCTGTCATCTATGATACAACATCTAGACAAAAATTTCATTGACCCCATTCCAGTAAAGATCCATGATCAGTCAGCTTACTGTGCCCATGTTGAAGAAGAAGCAGATGGAAAGCTCTGGTTTCATGACATCAAGGAATATTTGGCAAAAGGAGAGTACCCAGAACTTGCAAATCCTACTCAGAAACGCACACTTCGGAGGTTCTCCAAAATTTCTTTCACAGTGGAGGAATCCTATATAGGAGGACTCCTGATTTGGGACTGTTAAGGTGTGTCGATGCAAAGGAAGCATCCAGGCTACTAGAGGAAATTCATCCTAGGACCTGCAGTCCCCATATGAACGGTTTTGTCTTAGCAAAGAAGATACTCCTAGCAGGTTACTTTTGGATGACCATAGAAACGGACTACATCCAGTATGTCCGGAAATGCCACTGCTATCAGATACATGCAGACATGATAAAGGTACCTCCAAATGAACTTAATGTAACAAGCTCACCGTGGTTGTTCGCTGCTTGGGGGATGGATGTTATTAGACCAGTGGAGCCTGCCTCTTCCAATTGACACAGGTTTATCATAGTAGCAATCGACTATTTCACCAAATGAGTCGAAACAACATCTTATAGAGCAGTGACTAAGAAAGTCGTGGCAGACTTTGTTCGCGATCGCATTGTTTGTCGATTCGGAATTCCAGAGTCAATCATTACTGATAATGGCTTTATCCTCAATGGCGACTTGATGAAAGCTATGTGTGAAACTTTCAAGATCAGACACAAAAATTCCACAGCCTACAGACCTCAAATGAATGGAGCTGTAGAATCCGCCAACAAGAATATCAAGAAGATATTGAGGAAATTGATAGAAAAGCATAAACAATGGCACTAGAAGTTTTCATTTGCTCTATTGGGGTATCGCACCACAGTCCGCACATCAACCAGGGCAACCCCCTATATGCTGGTTTACGATATAGAGGCTATTATTCCTGTTGAGGTAGAAATTCCTCCCCTAAGGATCATACAGGAAGCTGAGCTCGATGATGTAGAATGGGTGAAAAGTCGTTATGAGCAACTACCCTTATAAACATAAAGAGAATGAATGCATTTTGACATGGTCAACTCTACCAGAATAGAATGTCTAGAGCCTTCAACAAAAGAGTCAAGCCAAGACAATTCACACCGGGGCAGCTGGTGTTAAAGAAAAATTTTCCGCATCAAAATGAAGCCAAAGGGAAGTTCTCTCCCAACTGGCAGGGTCCATACATGGTTCATCGGGTTTTGACAGGAGGAGCCCTCATACTTGCTGAAATAGACGGAGAAGTCTGGCCGAAGCCAATCAATTTAGATGCAGTCAAGCGTTACTATGTGTAATCTTTATGCATTCCTTATATGATGTAAATTGAATGCCTGACCTGATTCCCGTTTAAGAGGGGATACGTAGGCAGCCCTGTGGGTTTGGTCACAATGCAATAAAATTTTCGTTCCCCCTTCCCCCCCGCCCCGCAGTTGAAACTGGGGCAGAATTTTGAGGAGGACCCTCAAAATTCCGAAGTAATTTAGCCAATCGCTGCGAGCAGCAGTCAGAAAAGTCAACTTATCAAATTGGGGCAGAATTTTGAGGGGGATAGCTAGAGAGGTTGCAATGTCCCGAGCCACGTCACAGTCGCCGGTTCATCTAAAAGCTATTTCTTAATTATACACTTATGTCATATTTTTACGAAACCATGCATATTTATTATAAAATTTCTTTGTTTAGCAACGCTACCCTAATGATACGTGAAATATCACCAGATCAAAGCCGAGCAGGACAAGCAAAGCCAGCGGGGATACGAGCTAAACTTCCCCCTCTACAAAACTCACGATTTTTCTTTGGATACAGGCACCGGGATTGCAAAATCATTAAACATACTATACACTCATGGACAAACATTATTCAGGAACACGACTCTCCGAACCGTTACACTTGCAAACATTTGCTATCAACATACACCAATGATGTTCCGTCTATCATAATGCTCTCAGTAATCACGACATCGCAAACTGCTATCAGCTAAGAAAACTCTACTATCAGTAGTTATTTCATTTTTGCATAAGGCTACCATTCTACCTTCCGAGACTAAACGCTGTCTCCATCTGCACCCCTGCATAAGGCTACCATTCTGCCTTTCAAGGTTAAGCTCTACCTCCATCTGCATCTGCATTGCATAAGGCTACTATTCTGCCTTCCAACTTGCATAAGGCTACCATTCTCCTTCCGAGACTAAACGTTGTCTCCATCTACATTTGCATTGCATAAGGCTACCATTCTGCCTTCCGAGACTAAACATTGTCTCCATCTGTACTCATGCATAAGGCTACCATTCTGCCTTCTAAGACAAAACATTGTCTCCATCTGCATTCTTGCATAAGGATACCATTATACCTTCCGAGGTAATCTCTACCTCTCTCCGCATTTGCATCTTGCATAAGGCTACCATTCTGCCTTCCGAGGTTAAGCTCTACCTCTCTCCGCATTTGCATCTTTGCATAAGGCTATCATTTTTGCCTTCCGAGGCTAAGCTCTACCTCCAATTTTCTTCGAAATTAAGCACTATCTCAAGCATCATTTATTTCATTTCTCTTATGGGCTAAGCTCTGCCCTTCAATTCACTAGACTAAGCTTTGTCTTGTCCGCATCATGCTACTGCATCTCATAGGCTGAAATATCGCCTCATATTGCATCTTATGGGGTGAAATATCGCCTTATACTGCATCTCATGGATTGAAAGATCGCATCATACTACATCTCATGGGCTGAAAGATCGCCTCATACTGCCTCTCATAGGCTGAAAGATCGCCAAATTGTCAGAAGTCGTCATCGTTCGAAGGCACCATCTTCATAGCCCGAGAACACCATGTAATGGCCTGAGGATCCTTTTTAATCTTTTGCATATCATTATTCAAAGGCACCATGGTTCGGATGCACAATCCTCATAGCCCGAGAGCATCATTTCATGGCCTGTGAATCCTTTATCATATGCTTCATGACCCAGGACGTCATGGTCTAAGGACGTCATCCTAATCGTCCGAAGAAAACATTCATGGTCCGACGGGAATTCGCATCATGTTTAGATTTATGCGTAATATACGCTTGTATCGTTTCTAATTGTAAGTAAACCGGCGAGCAATGACCATCCTAGTAGGAGCGGGCCCACTCCAATTCCCGCAGCCATATCAAAACTTAACCATTCCCACAAGCCGCCCACTCACCCCGCCTTAGATATTGGGTCCGTTCTTGGAAAGTCTCCATCGGCATACTCCGCCGACAGATCCTGAACTACATATGACCTGATTCCTGTAAAACCAGGGATATGTAGGCAGCTCAGAAGTCGGGGTGCAGCCTATCTTTTTTAAACCGTTTCGCTCGGTTGAAATTGGCCATCATATCTTTACCCGACAACTCTTTCATCCTTCCCGGGTAAAGAGGGGCAGCTGTTGATACCCAAATTTTTCTTATATATTTCCAATATGCAAAAACCTTCAAAATAACATGTATATGCATATGTAATAATATCCAAATATTTTATTATTTTTTCCATAATTTTTAAAGGTTTTCAAATTCAATTTATTTCCCTCTTTTATCCATAAAAACCCCAATAATTATTTCCAAAATTATTATTTTGGTAATTCATTTGTTGGAATTTTATATTTATACTAAAATATAGCTAAGTTAATTAGTCGTATATTTTTAAAAAATTATTTAGTATTTTTAAGCTAAATTAAATATAATTGCAATATTAGCCCTTGTAAGATTCAATTATATTTTATATTCATAAAATTAAGTCCTGTATTTTTAAATTGATAATTATATGTTATAAATCATTTTAGTGCTTTCAATTTATTTCCAAAAATTAATTTACTATTTTATAATTTTAAAAGGGGAAATTGGCTATTTAAATAATAGCCCAATTACATTTCAATTTTAGCCTAAATCTAACCCGAAATTAAACCCAATTTCCCCGGCCCAATTCCATTTCAAACCTGACCCTTAACCCAATTAAATGACCCAACCCGAATTCCCTACCTACCCTTTTGAATCCAGGCCGTTGATCATTCAGATCAACGACCACCGTTCGCCCTTCCATAATTAAACCCAAAAGACCCCTAAACCTACCTCATTTTTCACCAATCACTACCTTTGGATCCCTTCCCTCCCAACTCTCTCTACAATCCCTCATGAACCCTAGCCGCCGCCATCTAATTTCACCCTAATCCACCTTAACCCCTGCCTAATCCATGGCCTCTCATGGCCATTGGAGATGTGTATCAGCCTCCTATGGCTCTTGGGTGTTTTTTTTTGTGGTTTCATGTCCAGTCCTCAAAGGGATCTGGTCCAGTCCTTGCTCGACTTTTGTTCATGGCCTTTCTCCGGCCATCCATGACCTTTCTCCGGCCTTTCAAGGCAGATCCTTGACTTTCCTGGTTAGATCGGTAACTTTCAAGGTTTTTCTCACCTTTTCTGGGTTTTTGAAACCCTAATATTTAAGATCTTTTGATTTTCCTTTCAGATCTACCATAGATCTGTGCTTACTATGAATGCCTTAAGTGTTTTCTCGAAAGTTCTTCAACTTTTCTTTTCAAGCGACTCTTCATTAGGGTTTTCCTTTAAGTTTTTCAAAAGATCTCTTCTCTGATTTTAATGTTGTTTGTGATTTTGCTATATTTTTCTCATATTGTTCTTCTATCTGAGTCAGCATATTGAAAACCCTAATTCCTTTTTTGGTCGCATCCGAGTTCTGAAACTGTTTGTTTAAATATGTACTTGTTCGATTAAGTTCTTCGTTCTTGTTTGACTTATTTGATTTTGAGTTTTGCCATATTTTAAACTTGATTATTGTGGAAAACCCTAGGTCCTTTGGTCTGAGGCTGCTTGTTTGAATGTATACTTGACTCTATTAAAGGTTCCTTGTTTTAGACTCTCTTTTCTTTATGTGACTTATTTAATTCTGAGTGTTACTATCTTTTTAACTCGACTATTGTTGAAACCCTAACTTCTCAAAATGTTTCCTCACCTGTTACTATGAGATCTTTACTTTTTTTTGACTCTCTTCTTCACTTTGGCTATACGTGTGAGCCCTGACTATCTAACTTTGTTCATTACTGAATCCTATGCTTATTTCTGCTACTATTGTATGTTTTTTCTTTTGCCAATGTGCTTGGCCTTGCATGTCTGATGCTTCTGTTCACTCTATTTATATACTGAAGTGTAGAATCATGTTTCTTCCTTGATTGATCTTAGTCTTGTAGCTGATTGCAAAAGATTTTATTTTATGACCCCTAATTTCACTTGCCTATTTAAAATTAATTGATTTCTTTTCCTTTACTCTGTTTTACCTTGCTGAATCTTTTCCCAAAATAAGCATATTTTTGTACTTAGACTTAATTGTTTGCTTCATGCTTTTACTGCCCTTTATATGGCAATAATCAATCTGTAACCAAACTGATTTCTTTCCTTAATTGAGCCTGCTACTACCCGTTAAACTGTGATCCCTTAATTAAAGGGAATTACTTGTGTTAATTGATTCTGATTATGACTATTTCCATGTTTGTGTTAAGACTTTACTTGTTACCTTATTCTTCACCTGTTTCCAAAACTATAAATACCCACCCTATTTTCTTTTAAAGACACGAACAATTGAGTTCAAGAACAAAAACTTACACTCAAAATTTTCTCTCTTTTCTCTATTACTACTTGTGCTACTACTTTGTCTAGCCGGCTGAAAGCCAAGGCTAGACTGTGGAAATTTTGCCTACTTTTCCTTTCTGCACTTAGCTTCTCTTCTGGTATGTCCTAGTTAATCTTCAAGCATCAACAACAACATGTGTCTTTAGCTGTTTCAGTTTCCTTCACCCTTGCCTGCTTCTGCTTATGTTTATGCAATCAAGTTACATTACTAAGCATGCTGTAATCTGCTCCCTCCCCTTCTAAATTAATGTTTTCCCTCATGTATGCACTCTGTCAGTCACTTGTTGTGTGATTTGCTGACTTATGAATCCCAAACCCACATATTTCCCTATGTGTTTGTGTTCTCTTGCTGGTTTGTGGGCATGCCAGCATCATCTATTGTTGTACATGACCAAACCCGACTCTTTCTGGGGTCATATGCTTCGTGCAATGTAATCCCAAAACCCCTGACCCCTTTGTGTAACTGTTGATTCTGTGTAGTTTGAGTTTTATTACTACTGTTTTCAAATCACCCTTACCACTTACTATTCTCAATCCAGTTTTAAATAAATCTCTGTGTTCTGCACTTCCACTATATTCTTAGAACCTAGGTTCTGCCCCTCTTGTGTGAGCCTTGTCTTGGGACCCTTGAACTCCTTCTGAACTTGGACATATAAGGGCTGACCCTTCCACACTGCACCCATCTCTATCTGGTCATGCAAACCTGGGTGTAAGCACTGCCTGAGGTTCCTTGAGACCCTTAGGGAACTTTGACACATCCAGGTCTGAGAAAGGCTTTGAAACAAGTGGCATTTGAGGTGATTTATTCCATAACTCATAGAGGAAGTCAGAAATAGGCTTCCTATAGTTGTACATTCTTGTTTTACACCTTTTTGATGTAATTCAGTATTTGGCCTGTAATAATTTGTCACAAATATTGGGGTTGGCTAGTGAAAAAAGATGTGGTAATTATGTATGTTTTAGCTATTAGAAGGGTAGAGAACATGCCTATAGGATATGTTCTGTTTTAATTCAAGTTCTGCATGCTTTACTTTCAAGCAAATAGGGAACATGCCTATGGATCAACTCTATTTTAATTCAAGTTCTGCATGCTTTACTTTCTCACAAATAGAGATCATGCCCCTAGGATTAAAATTCATAGAAATCATGCGTATAGGATCTAAATCAGTCTAGTAAAAATCAGTTCGACTCATGCCTGTCATGAATCAGTTTAAGCAACCTACTCCTTTTATCAATACGGTTTAGAAAGCATGCCTATATGATCCATATCGCCCGTTTAAAAAAAAATCAACCACTGTTCTGCTTTCTTCTTTATCAGTAATAAATATCGTGCTTATAGGACACTACCAATACACACTTAGGCAAGCCTTAGGTAATTGCTTGATAAAACTGAACTCGCCTTTGTTTAATTAGTAATTACTACAACCAGCAGGCAGGCCTGATTCGGACTTGTTATCTGAGTTATGTAATAAATTGGTCTGCAACGATTGAAACACCCGGCATTAGTATTTTAGATTCTGACCCTAAATGTGTTTAAGTCATGCTATTTATGTGCTTTATTTGAGGAGGTATATATGAGCCTCTTAGTTGTTTATATGTTTCCACCTAATATGCAGTCCTACATGTTTTGTATGTCGCTTTAGTTTTACCTTTAATAACCAAGAGTCAGCCTAAAATCCTCCCTCTTATAGGAATAGTAGTACTAAATCCCTCCGGGACTGATAGGAATGGGACGGGTATTAGAATGCAGTAGAGGTTGAGATCAATCCGCGCTTTAATACCTTAACGGGATGGGAAGGCTAGATATGGATATGATGACTGGTGCGCCAATACCACATGTATCCCCTCTTCTAAGGAGTGTCATACCGGGTATCACATTGATGCGATCCATATTATAAATAAACCTAGGACCCCCTCCTTTTTATATTCTCAAGTATTTGTAGAACTGTAATTCCTTTTCAAAATTTGCCTTTTAATAATTGTTTTTCAAACTCTTATGTGTTCAAACTTAAATCCCCTACTATTTGAGCCTATATTTGTCTATCTGCTAATTGTACAAAATTCACAAAAAAATGTCTGGCCAGGAACCACACTAGTGGATCCTGAGGGGTGCCTAACACCTTTTCTTAGGATAATTTCAAGCCCTTACCCTATCTCTGGTTATCAAACAAACTTAGAAATGAACCTTATAGGTGTCCTAATGCACCTTAAATCATTAGGTGACGACTTTTCAAATGCAAACATAGTTCCCAAAAGGAATGAGTTGTTCTATACCCAAAATGTCATAAACCCGATTTTTTGATGCAAAGAAGGAAAAAGGGGGCGCGACAAGTCCAACCTGGACGAAACAGAAACAGTAAATTTGGGGGACGCCGAGACATTTAAGGAGACTCGTATCAGCATTCACTTATCACCAATAGAGAAAGAATAGTACATTCGTTTCTTAAAGGAATATGTGGACATCTTCGCATGGTCATATGATGACATGACCGGTCTGAGCACGTCCATAGTGGCTCACAAGTTACCTACTAATCCTATGTGTCCGCCAGCGAAGCAGAAACTCAGAAAATTCAAACCAGATATGAGCCTAAAAATCAAGGAGGAAGTTACTAAGCCAAAGTCCTTAGAGTGGTTGAGTACCCAACCTAGTTAGCCAACATGGTACCACTTCCGAAGAAAGACGGTAAAGTCAGAGTATGTGTTGACTATCAAAACTTAAATAGAGCAAGTCCCAAGAACGACTTTCCACTGCCAAATATACACATCCTGATCAACAATTGCACCTAGCACGAACTCCAATCCTTTGTAGATTGCTTCGCGGGTTATCACCAGATCTGGATGGATGAAAAAGATGAAGAGAAATAGCTTTTATTGCACCATAGGGGGTATACTGCTACAAGATTATGCCATTCGGTCTAAAGAATGCTGAGGCTACTTACATGAGATCCAAGACAACCATCTTCCATGATATGATACACAAAGAAATAGAGGTATATGTGGACGATGTCATTATCAAATCCGAGAGGGCCGCGGATCACATAGCGGACTTAAGAAAGTTCTTTGATAGGTTAAGGAGGTACAACTTAAAACTGAATCCCACAAAGTGTGCATTCGGGGTTCCCTCTGGAAAGTTACTAGGATTCATTATCAGTCATCGAGGGATCGAGCTAGACCCATCCAAGGTTAAGGCTATTCAGGAATTACCGCCACCCAAGAGCAAAAAGGACGTGATAAGCTTCCTATGACGTCTCAACTATATCAATCGCTTCATAGCACAGTCCACAGTTATGTGTGTGCCTATCTTCAAGATGCTGAGGAAAGATGTCGAAACAAGTTGAACCGAGGATTGTTAGAAAGCTTTCGACAAAATCAAGGAGTACTTGTCCACACCACCGGACAGCCTTTGCTACTCTATCTATCTGTATTGGACGGAGCCTTTGGATGTGTTCTGGGATAACACGATGAGACATGGAGAAAGGAGCAAGCCATATACTACCTAAGTAAGAAATTCACACATTATGAAGCACGATACTCTCTGCTGGAACGCACTTGCTATGCTTTGACCTGGATGGCCGAAAAATTGAGGCATTACTTCTATACCTATACCACATACCTCATATCCAGGATGGACTCTCTGAAGTACATATTTCAGAAACTCATGCCAACTGGGAAGTTAGCCAAATGGCAGATACTATTAAGTGAGTTCGATATCGTCTATGTAACTCAAAAGGCAGTCAAAATATAAGCATTGGCAGATCATCTTGCTTAAAATCCAGTGGGAGGAGAATATGAACCCTTAAAAACGTATTTTCCTAATGAAGAATTGTCATTCGTAGGAGAAGACATTACTAAAGTATACGACGGCTGGAGGTTGTTCTTTGATGGAGCTGCAAATTTTAAAGGACTGGGCATTGGAGTGGTTTTGGTATTAGAAACATGTCAACATTATCCGGTATCTTCTAAGCTCAGATTTCCCTGTACCAACAATATGGCAGAGTATGAAGCCTGCATACTGGGGCTCAACATAGCAATCGACATGAATATTCAGGGGTTACTGGTAATTGGTGATTCAGATTTACTCGTGCACCAGGTACAAGGAGAGTGGGCCACTAAGAATTCCAAGATATTGCCATATTTGCACCATGTGCAGGAATTGAGAAAAAGGTTCACGAAGATAGAGTTTTGGCATATTCCCAGAATTCAGAACGGGTTTGTCGATGCTTTGTCCACCTTGTCATCCATGATACAACATCCAAATAAGAATTTCATTGATCCCATCCCAGTGAGAATCCATAATCAACCGGCTTACTATGCTCATGTCAAGGAAGATACGGATGGAAAGCCTTGGTTCCACGATATCATAGAGTATTTGGCAAAAGGAGAATATCCAGAGCATACGAACCATACTCAGATACACACACTTCGGAGATTGTCGAATCACTTTTTCTATAGCGGAGGAAACTTGTACAGAAGAACTCTTGATTTGGGATTGCTAAGATGTGTCGACGCAAAAGAGGCTTCTAAGCTACTTGAGGAAATACATACTGGGACATGCAACCCGCATATGAATGGTTTTGTCTTGGCCAGGAAGATACTTAAGGCCGGTTACTTTTGTATGACTGTGGAGACAGATTGTGTCCAGTATGTTCGCAAATGCTACCAATGTCAAGTGCATGCCGATATGATAAAAGTGTCGCCGAATGAGCTCAATGCAACAAGCTCACCTTGGTCGTTCGCTGCCTGGGGAATGAATGTCATTGGTCCGATCGAGCCCACCACTTCAAACGGGCATAGGTTCGTTCTGGTAGCCATTGACTACTTCATAAAATGGGTAGAGGCCGCATCCTACAAAGCTGTAACCAAGAAAGACATCGCAGACTTTGTCAAGGATCGTATTGTTTGTCGATTCGGAGTTCCCGAGTCTATTGTCACTGATAATTCTACCAATATCAATAGTGATCTGATGAAAGCCATTTGCAAAGCTTTCAAAATCAAGCACAAGAATTCCATAGCCTATAGACCTTAGATGAATGGAGCCATAGAAGCCGCCAACATAAACATCAAGAAGATACAAAGGAAGATAGTAGAAAACCACAAACAATGGCACGAGAAGTTACCCTTTGCTTTGTTGGGATACCGCACTATAGTTCGCACATCAAATGGGGCAACTCCCTACATGATGGTTTATAGTACCGAAGTTGTCATCCCAGCCGAGGTAGAAATTACTTCTTTAAGGATCATACAAGAAGCCGAACTCAGTGATGCAGAATGGATAAAGTGCCACTATGAACAATTAGCCCCTATAGATGGAAGAAGGATGAACGTTGTATGTCATGGTCAACTTTATCAGACTAGAATGTCCATATCTTTCAACAAAAGAGTCATGCCAATACAGTTTGCACCAGGACAGCTAATGCTGAAGAAGATCTTCCCACATCAAGATGAAGCCAAAGGGAAATTCTCTTCCAATTGGCAAGGTCCTTACATGGTTCACAAGGTGCTAACAGGAGGAGCACTCATAGTTGCAGAGATGGACGGAGAAGTCTGGCCAAAACCAATCAATTCAGATGCACTCAAGAGATACTATATGTAGACTACTTACATTTCTTCATCTAATGTAATTGAACTATGCTTGACCCTAATTCCCATTTAAGAAGGGATACGTAGGCAGCCATGTGGGTTCAGTCATATCACAATAAAATTTCCATTCCACCCCAAGATCAGAAACTGGGGCAGAGTTTTGAGGAGGACCCATAAAATTCCGGAGCAAGTCCAACCGACGCCAGCATATGCCAGACAATCAAAAATTAGTTAAGAAACTAGGGTAGAATTTTGAGAAGGATTCTCAAAATTCCGAAGAAGGTTCAACAAGTTTCGTTACTTGCAAATGGCCGAAGGATCATCTACCAAACTGGGGCAGAATTTTGAGGAGGACCCTCAAAATTCTAACACGAGAAAGCTGCAATGTCTCTGAAATGTGTTACAGCCACTAGTTCATCTAAAATTACTTGATATTTCACTAAGTTTCTAAAATAACTCTATTTTATCAATAATTTCATATTTTTGAAATCTCTATTTCCGTAACAGTCAGGTATTACCCAGGGAAACTCAAACAAGGCCTCCAGAACAAAGCAGAGCAAGGCCAGGGGACGAAGGCACGAATCAACCTCCCCTTACGGAACTTACAATTTTTCTTTGAGCGCAGCCACATCTGACGTAGCAATAACATTCTCAATATATATACACGAAGCAAAATCACTATCAATCAGGCTACTGAACACCGAATATATCCCCAGTTAAGAAATATTCTACTCTTATTTGCTACTCATTCTTTGCATGGGACTAAGCCCTGTCCCGCATCTTGTATGAGGCTAAGCCTTGTCTCCATATTTTCATAAGGCTAAGCATTGTCTTCCATTTGCATGGGACTAAGCCCTGTCCCAAACCCTGCATGAGGCTAAGCCATGCCTCCATATTTGCATAAGGCTAGGCACTGCCTTCCATTTGCATGGGACTAAGCCTTATCCCGAACCCTGCATGAGGCTAAGCCCTGCCTCCATATTCGCATAAGGCTAAGCACTGGCTTCCATTTGCATGGGACTAAGCCATGTTCCACATCTTGCATGAGGCTAAGCGCTGCCTCCATATTTGCATAAAGCTAAGTCCTGCCTCCATATTTGCATAAGGCTAAGCACTGCCTTCCATTTTCATGGGACTAAGCCCTGTCCCGAACCTTGCATGAGGCTAAGCCCTGCCTCCATATTCGCATAAGGCTAAGCACTGCCTTCCATTTACATGGGACTAAGCCCTGCCCCGAACCTTGCATGAGGCTAAGCCCTACCTCCATATTAGCATAAGGCTAAGCACTACCTTCCATTTGCATGGGACTAAGCCCTGTCCCGAACCTTGCATGAGGCTAAGTCCTACCTCCATATTTGCATAAGGCTAAGCACTGCCTTCCATTTGTATGGGACTAGGCCCTGTCCTTAACCTTGCATGAGGTAAGCCCTGCCTCTAATTTTGCATGAGGCTAAGCACTGCCTTCTCACGGGACTAAGCATTGTCCCTCCTTGCATAAATGTTGCTCTATCCCGATACTATCTATTTGCTCTTCTAGCGGGCTAAGCTCTGCCCTCCATTTCACAAGACTAAGCCTTGTCTTGCTAACATAATGTTATTGCATCTCATGGGCTGAAATATTACCAATCTGTCCAAAGGCATCCTAGTCTAAAGGCATCATCCTCATAGCCGAAAGACACCATGCCATGGCTTGAGGATCTCTCAAATTTTCATATCATTATTTAAAGGCGTCATGATTCGGAGGCACCATTTTCATGACCCGAGAACATCATTTCATGGACTGCGAATCCCTCACTGAACAATTCATGGCCCAGGACATCATGGTCTAAGGACGTCATCCTCAGCCGTCCGAAGACAACTTTCATGGTACGAAGGGAATCTACAGCATGTTTAAATTTTTGCACAAATACATGTTTGTAGCATCTCTTTATCTGCAGGTGACCAGTAAGCAATCGCTATCACAGCAGTAGCAACCTTGCTCCAGTTCCTTCAATTATCTCAAACCTGACCTCTCACCATAACTGTTATTTCACCTATCCCGAAACATTGTGTCCGTTCTTGCGATGACTTCATCGGTATATATCGCCGATGAACCCAAAACTACACACGGCCCGATTCCTGTAAAACCAGGGATATGTAGGCATCTCAGAAGCCAGAGTGCAGCCTAAATCTTTTAAATTGTCTCATTCGGTCAAAATTGGCCATCATATCTTTACCCGACAACTCTTTCATCCTTTCCTGATGAAGAAGGGCAGCTGTTGATGCCCAATATTTTCCCAACATAGCTTTAAAATGCATATATTTCTTTAAAATCATGCGTTAGCATCAACTGGTATTTTTTCACAATTTTTACATCTTTAATTAATTTGCCTAGTATTTTATTTCTAATAAATAATTATAAAATTGCATCACGAATGATTTTAAAATATTTCTTGATTTAATATTACTATTTATGGTCCTATTAAGTCCAAATTATTTCATAAATAGCAAAACTGACACATTTTGGCTATAATTGCAATAACTTTACAATTATAGCCCATGCATACATTTTTGCATCATTTCAATCAAAATTAGCCCATTGTATTTTTAAATACTAAATAATTATTTTTAAAACATTTTCATGCAGGAAAAATGATTTTTTATAATTAGTAATTATTTTATAAATTATTGTTAACCAATTATTTGGGGTATTTGATAAACAACCTTTTTAATTTCAATTTTAGCCTAAATCTACGAGCCCAATAGACCCAGGCCCAATAACTTACCTGCCCGACCCAACCCTTTGGCTAATCCTAGCCGTTGATCATTTTTGATCAACAACCCAGGATCCCCTTACCTTAATTAAACCATATACCCCCTCTAACCCTAACCATTCTCACCCTTCCCCCGTCGTCACTCTTCTCTCCGTTTCTCAAACGCTCTCTAACTCTAACCCTAATTTCCCCCGCCATCACTCATCTATTGCCGTTCATGGTGGTTCTTCACCACCTCAGGCCTCTAATGGCATCTCTTATGCTTGGTACCTCCATCTCCAGGGTCCTTGAGGAGATTCTCGAGGAACCAGTGCTAGTCTGTTTACACCTCTGGGGTTTTCTCGCCTGTTTCAGGCCATTTGGCTCGATTTTTGAGTAAGAACTTCTTATTTTCATCTTAAATCCATGGATTCCTAAGTCTATGCTTGTCTCTGTTGCCTTTTTAAAAAACCCTAATTTTTATCCTTTGACCTTCTCAGATCTGAGATGAATCAAACCTATTTCACATGTCTTCACGAAAGTCTTATGGTTTTTCATATGTTTTTTTTTCTAAAACTAGGGTTTACTTAACTCACCTTCTCAAAGCTTTTCTGATTTTTGAGTGTTTAATCGTTGTTCCTAAGTGTTACTGATTGATTCGTGTTTAGATTGTTTGGACCCTATTTGATTTACGCTAAAGCCCTAAGTTTCTTATAGTTTGCTTTAACTCTGAGCTTGTTCGTATTACTTGTTACATTGTTTTATTTAATTTCTTGTAATATTTCACCCTAGTTCATCTTTATAGGGTTTCTGGTTCGACTGATTTCTGTGTGTTTATGAAATTGTATTTTAGCCTATTTGTCTATTTGTGGAAACCTATATTTTTCTCCCTTAAATCAGTACTGTTTTGAATTTTTGATTCACTGATTTGCTCTGTTAAAACCTATGTTCTGATTCTTGATTATTTCCTTTATTTGCGACCTTATTTAGTTTTCTTACCTTATTTGATTAACTGTGATATTTACTGATTCTTCACTAATTGTTTCCTTAATTAAACTCCTGTCTATTTACCCCTAATTGCTCACTTGATTTTCTTTCCATAAAAGTGTCTTGTCGTTTACAATTGGGTAATTACATTTAATTAAGGAAAGACTACACTGATTTGGCGTGTGAATTGATTTAGTGATATCCTTAATTGCTGAGTGATTGATCTCCTTTACCTTATTATTTCTGCTCTTAACTAGTATATATACTCTTCTCTATTCTCACTTCTGAGACACGAACATTAGTTCACCACTACACTTACACTCTAAAAGCTCTATGTTCCTCTCTGCTACTAGTGACATTCATTGGCCTAGCCAACTGAAAGCCAAGGCTAACCATCACACAAACTTTGCTCTACATTCTGTGTTCTTCTTCCTAACTGGTATGTCCCTGATTAATTTTTGAAATCTACACCTTATGTGCCCTAGTTCATCAATTGTGACTTCCATTCTTATTCTTGTTTACTGCTTTTCTTAACATGCCTAATCCTATTTTGTTCAATATGTGATAATTGCATGTCATAGCATGTCTCAATCTTGTTTGGTCGATATGTAATTCCATAATCCAAAAACCCCATATGCCCTTATAAAACACAAGAGCATGAGGACAAAACCATTTCTCCTAACATGTTTGCTTCTTTTTGAAGGTATAGAACCTAGTCACAGAACTTGGAGGCAACTGGTAGGAGTGGTATTAGCATCACAGATGTTCAACCTTCTCTAGTTGCACCAACTTCCTTGGGTAGGTCATACAGAATGCCTACATGCCCAACAAATCCAAATGCAACAGGCCATCATGTCTTCAGGACCACCTGAAGTTAACAATGGCTTACAGCAATTTCGGGCACCATCCTCCTACAATTGTGTTCTAAAATATTTGGCACACAGAAATAACCTCAGCAGTCCACACAAGAACCTGCCATCAGGTGCCAAGGAAAGTACAACAGCAGCAGTTATAGAAAATGTAGAATTTCATGCAAATTTAGGAGGTAGTCCCATGTACATAGCCAATCAATTCAACATCTCTGACACCACAATACAATATGGTTACATCCTGACAATTCATCTCAGAACATACAAGAACCTAAGAGTAATTGCCAAGCAACATTTCAAGATGCCATCATCACCTAGAAACCACCCCCACATCATACCAAACTACAGCTACTGCCCACACTCTAAATCCAGAATTCACAAGAACCTGGATACAGAGTACATCTCTTAGAATAAGGAGCCCCAAGGCTCATTTATTGCTAACAGTTTTGTTCCTTTTTGCATATACAGTGAATAGATTTGGCCAATTGATGTCTTTTCAGTGTGTGGTATTAACATCTAAGATGCTCATTCCACTGAAAATACATTAATTCACCAGAGTCTATCACATATTCCCCACACACATATTGCAGCCACCCAATCTTTGGGCATACTCTACAATTACAACACTTCACCTGATGGCCCATAAGCAGGCAACCCCCCCCCAGTTCAGTCTTCCTGCATCAGTTTCAACCATAGCAGGCCAACACATATGTAGTCCATCAGCAATAAACAATCCTTCAGGAAACCCTCCACCCTCGTGATTCAGAGCAACAACTACATCTCCAATAACATGCCATCCAAACAGTTGCAAAGCAGGAAATACCTAGGGATTCAGACCTATCCCCCATGCCTAATAACTACACCAGTTCCCAACAATAACAACTCATCCTTGGCAATAATCAGAAGACAACTGATCATTAAAGGATTGCTTGTACAAATGAAGCAAACCAATGCTCACTCCCTTCTGTCAACAATAAGAATCAGCAAATCTCCAGTTCAAGTCATGGGACCTTTTTGATAGATATCTTCAACTTAGCTTTCTTTGTACTCAATGTCAAAACAAGGCTAAAGATAATCCCTCACAATACTACATGTTTTTTGTCATATTCCCTAGGGAACTTCTACACTTCCACTAGATGTAGAATTGAATGTAAATGGATGATGAACTTCCAACTCACTATTTTGGTAGATTTAGGATCATTTGTGCCTTGTTGTATAGTTGACCTAGGTTATTTCAGCTTGTTTTTGTAAATCTAGTTACCTATCATTTGTGGATAGGTAATTGGAACATCATTATAGGTCTAACCCTTCATATTGTACAGGATCCATCTGGTTGTCATGTTTGGACAATCAGATATCCTTTTACCCTTTTGTTGGAGGTTAGGTTTATGTCCCCCTCCATTATTGTACTTTATGTTATATATATAAAAATTAACCCTAGGCACAGTGCCTAGTGGATTCGGAAAAAAAATTAGCATGTCTAAACTACATTGCCTGTTTACTGTTTCACCTAGCATGTCTGAACCTTGTTCTGTTCAATCTGTGATTTGTATGTCTAATCTATAATGACCTGTCTACTACTTTATCTAGGATGCCTCAACCTGTTTTGTTCTATATGTGATTATCATGTCTAAACTATGAGTGCTTGTGAGGTGTTTGCCTAGTCTATTCAGTTAAGTCCTTGCCTACTTTGCTTTACTGATGAGATTATGCTAGGTCATCTAGTCTCTCAAGGCAACTCTAGTTGTGTGTTTCGTCATGTCCAGGGTTTATGTATTTTCAACATGTCTTTACTATAATCTTTGCTCCATGTATCAATCACCTACCCTTGTAACTAACTTATTAATTCTACAAACTCTTAAGAATTCTGTGCATCTCGTTGCTTATGTGCTCCACTATATACTGAGGTGTATTCTATGTGTCCCCAACCCCTCTCTCCTTATGTGAAATCTGTTTGCCAAGTGTTTCTGAATCTGGTTGTTTTGTGATTTGTGTTCTGATTTCAAAAGTGTTTTCATACTTTTCTCAAACTGTTTTACCACCAAACTAGATCTTATTTTCACAAAACCTTTTCACTCCTAAGAGTACTCTTTATACAGTTTTACCAAAACCTTTTCAAAACTATGTCAATCACTCTCACTTTACTCTTAAGTCAATAGGTTTTGCCCCTCCAGTGTGTGTACTGCCTTGGGATCCTTTTGAGATTCCTTTGAACTCTAGAACACTAGGGCTGGCCATTCCATACTGCACATACTCAATCCTTATTGATAAGTTTGGGTGTGAGCACTTCTCTGGATCCTTGAGGTCCTTAGAGAACTCTGACACACCTGGACATGAATTTGGCTATGGAATCCTTGGTATTTGAGACTACTGAAGGCCTGGCATTCTCAGGTTTGCTTTGGGCCTGCTTCAGGCTCCCTATAGCTTAGTTTACATTTCATTTATGTAAATTATTCAATCATTGGTCTGTAATAATTATTTAAACAAGTATTGGGATAACTAGTGAAAGAGAAGGTAGCTGTATGGTACTGTGGGGTAATGCTGGGTAGAAATCATGTTTTAGGCTTTACATTATGCAAGTCTGCACTAGAAATCATGTTCTAGGACTGGTGTGTCTATTTGAATTCAAACCATATTAAACTTGCGCACTAGACATCCTATTCTTAGGGTATTCATGTTTATAGATTCAACATACTACATGTCATATATTGCTATTCCATCTTTGATTTTGCATAAGTACTTTCACTTAGAGATCCTGCTATTAGGTTAATAATCCTGCCTTAATAAAAATAGTCATCTCCTGTATGCATTAGATACCATGTTTTCTAGGAACTCTATTTGCATCTATTTGAATCATGTATATTCCGATCACTGTCTACAAAAGGTTTAAACAACTTCCCCATACATAGACATCATGTCTCTAAACACAAATTGACATAAAGCACCTATTATAACCTGTATTACCTAGATCAGCATGCTCATAGGTTGAACAATCTCAAACAGTTCCTGTAATTGTTATTATGTATAGTCCCCGCGCCTAGGCAAGCCTTAGGTGATTAACGACCTTATATAAAACTAGAAACCGCATTTCAATTGTGTAAAAACTGCTTAAGTCTTACAAATTTAAAATCAGTAGGCAAACTAATTTGGACCCTACTATTGAGTTTTGAAATATCGTTGCAAGATCTGTGTGTTAATATTCACCTAGATATCATGTCCTAGGATTCTTTCTAGAAATTACCTGAATCTGTGTTTTAGATGTGCTGTTTATTTGCCTATATACCTGCGGAGGTAAACATGAGCATTTTAACTGCTTTTTCCATATTTGCTTGTCCTACATGTTATTTGTTTGATCGCCTAGATTTTTGCCTTTTAAATACCTTAGGTTTTTCTAGAACTACCCAAATTTAGAGGTCCTAAGCTCCTCCAGGACCACAAGGAAGGGACAGGTAGCAGCACGCTTAGAGGTGGTTAATCAAACTCGCTTATATAACCATCAAGGGGAGGGTGATGGGTAGTAAAAGGATATGATGACCTTCGCGCTAATGTCACGTGTAGCCTCTCTAGTTGAGGAAGATTACCGGGCATTGCACAGATTGATCATGTAGGCTAATCAACTTAGGACTTCCCTTTCCCAATTTCTATATGTGTTTAAATTATCTAAATTTCCTTTTTCTTTACATATATGCGTGTTTAAGCTGTCCAAACCTCTTTTACCTTCATTATCTAAATTTCCTTGATCATATATGTATTTAAACTGTGAATACTACCTTTATTTGCAAATATTTAAGACTGTTTACTTGTTAAAATGACTAATTCACATAGTTTAAGTTCGGCGGGGACCCACCGTTATGGATTGCGGGGGGTGCCTAACACCTTCCCCTCAAGGTTATTTCGAGCCCTTACCCTAATCTCTGATAATGCAAACTAGTTACACGAGTTAATTGCTCTAGGTGCCCTAATTCACCTTAACCCGTTTGGTGGTGACTCTTCAAATTCAAATACCTAATTCCCAAAAGGAAACAAGTTGTTCCCCCATGAATGTCGAAACCCGGACTCCGCGAGGAAAAAGGGGGCGCGACACTCCACAACTTCCTATCGTGGGTCATATCCTCGGCAAGCTAAAGCAATGACATGTCCTGCCTAATTACCTCTCCCCAATACTTCTTAGGCCTACTCCTTCCCTTCTTCAGACCCACCTTGGCAACCTCTCACACCTCCTCACCGAACCATCTATGTCTCTTCTCTTCATATGTCCGAACCATCTCAGCCTCGATTCCCACAACTTGTCCTCTACATATGCCACTCCTACCTTGTCCCTAATAACTTCATTCCTAATCTTGTCTTTCCTGATATGCCCACACATCCATCTCAACATCCTCATTTCACCTACTTTTATCTTCTGGACATGGGACTTCTTGACGAGCCAACACTCAGCTTCATACAACATAGTCGGTCTAACCACCACTCTATAGAACTTGCCCTTAAGTCTAGGTGGCATATTCTTATCACACAAAACCCCCGAGGCGAGCCTCCATCTCATCCACCCCACTCCAATAGGATGAGTAACATCCTTGTCAATCTCCCAGTTGCCTTGAATAATAGACCCCAGATACTTAAAACTATCTCTTTTAGGGATGACTTGAGTACCAATCTTCACTTCCACTTCTTCTTCATGCATCTTATCACTGGACTTGCACTCCAAGTACTCAGTTTTTGACCTACTCAATTTGAAACCTTTAGACTCCAGCGTTTGTCTTCAAACTTCCAACTTAGCATTAATTCCGCCCCGTGTCTCATCAACCAGATCTATATCATCAGCAAATAACATACACCGTGGCGCCTCTCCTTGTATGTGTTGCGTCAGCACATTTAACATTAAAGCAAACAAAAATGGTCTAAGAGTCGATCCCTGATGCAATCCCAACTCCACTAAGAAATGATCCCTATTGAAAGGCTTTTACTGTTAATCAGTAATAGCAAATCTAACTCACTTTTATAACAAGGGTAGATATGTACCCATCCATTAACCGAGTACAAATGTGAACCTGATAGGTTATATGTCTTTCCCGATTATGTTTTAATTATCTAACAAACTTATTGTTACGAACCAGATAAGGAACCTGTTACACATCCTCAAGTACTTAAAATGAACAAGTCTCCAGTCGGGGATGCGGTTAAACTCTTTAGAGTCAAAGGAACAATAGAGGGAACAAATAGCTACCAGTTCCCATAGTGACTGTACAAGTCAACTCCCCACAGCTATAAAGTTGTTGCCTGCATATGCAAAAGTGCAAAAACATTGCAGTAGTCAACTCTATGGGGAATGCCCTTTACCTAACTTGCTTGCATCATTCAAGTGATGTCACAAATGAATTATTAACATCAAGCAAAGGTAAAACAAAACACTTGCACATTCAAGAATCAATCAAGCATTTTCTCAAGTGATCAATCAATTTGGCAAGTGATTCTCAAGGGCATCAAGAACAAAGAACAACATAACAACAGATCAGTTCCTTGTATCGAGTTATTACATGTCCTTAGTTGTGTTGCACCTTTGTTAAAGTACTTTACTTGTAATTCCTACTTAGCTTAGTTAGAAGCATTGTGCAGGAAACCTTTGTAAATCATAAACCTTTGTATTTGTGTCTTGACTAGCGTTAGTCGAGTTGTAAACCTTTGTAATTGAGTTATTACAAACTGGCTTGTAATAGGGTTGTTACAAGTTAGTGAGGGATTGAGCGGTTAATTCCTAGGTTACAATAGGTTGTAATCTAAAGTTTGCTCAGTAGTGAAGTTGAAATCCTACAAGGGTAGGTCGTGGTTTTTAATCCCGTGAGTTGGGAGTTTTTCACGTAAAACTCCATTGTGTCATTTACTTACTGCAGTGTGCGTGTGTTCTGTGGGAACTAATAGAGAACCTGGTTCTCTTTATAGTTGGGTGGACCCTTAGCTTCTATCAATTGGTATCAAAGCAGGTTCTTTCTATCAGGCTAACACCTAGAAAGGATCCTCTTGGTTGCTCTGACAAACTTCGAAGAAGGTCAATCTACCAACAAACCACCAAGATTCAATGGCCAATACTATGGATGGTGGAAGAAAAGGATGTACGACTTTATCATGGCTGAAGACTCAAAGCTATGGGATATTAATCGCTGCCAACTCCACACTACTAAAAAGTAGGAAGAGAGGGTCGCAATAACTTTTACCCGATATGAGGGTCGGGATCGATTTCCACATGGAGCTAGGAATGGAGTCGAGTATCTATCTAGACTAGAGTTGTGTAATTGTTCCAAATGTCACTTCCATACATTTTTGGGTTTTTGATTATAAACTACTATTATCAAACTATTAATTGAAACTAGATCATGCTATGAGATAGTTGCTAAGTTGTATCTAATGGGAAGAAGGGCACTAGGGCCGTGACATTACCTAAGTGGCTAATTGACGGGTATATGTTACTAAGGTTTGATTGACATAATTGGGGCTTATGATATAACCGTTGCACAATTTTACCCACTCTCACACCTCTCGGCAGAGAGAGTGATTTTGCCCAATTGACTCTCTCGAGACCAAATAGGTAGGCAAATTAGCTCAAGCAACTAGGGTTCAAGTTGGGTAATTACTCTCTCGAGGTTTAACCCTTTAATTGGGACTATCAATTCTCTTGAGTCCATCTCAATTCCTTGTTGGGTCAATTTTGGAGACTTAGGCTCTCTTTCTCAAGAAGAGCCAAGTCAACTTAGCAGAAACCAGTGTTTGCAACCACCAATTCATAGATTAAACCATAAAATTGACCCAAATAACAAACACCCATAGTCAATCTAACAATAGATGGCAACACCCATCAATTACCCACACTAGGGTTGAGCCACAACCCTAGCTAATGGGTTTAGCTACTCATGCTTGAAGGAGAAAATAGAGAAATAGATGAAGAACAAGGCATATTAATTAAAATCTAAATTAAAATACAAGAATATATCGTTAATTTGAAACTAAGATGCCAAAATGGCTACAGATGAGGTTCCCATGAGCGCAACTCAGTTCTAGATATATCAGATGACCTAAAAATGGTAAAATGTTCTATTTATACCAGGTTGGAAAAACTGGACAAAAATACCCTTGTGGGTTCAGCGCGGCCGCATAAAATGGACTGCGGCCGCGCTAGGCTCTTGGACTTCAATTCTGAGCTCTCTGAACTTGGGTTCTGCAGACCGCGGCCGCAGAGGCAGCTGGCGCGGTCCGCACGATCATGACGCGGACCGCATGGCTTGAACTTTGGCATTTTCCATCTCTCTGAATCTATCTTCCACGGACCTCACAAAAAGGTAGTGCAGCCGCGGAACCTTCACCGCGGACCGCGCAATGCGTACTGCGGCCGCGTTGCTTGAAGCCTGGTTTTGCCATCTCTTTGAATCACTTAGTGCGGCCGCATTTGACTTTGTGCGGTCCGCAGTATGCTTGTTTGTCCTCGGTTTACTTTGTCTTTGATTCTTGACCAGGTTTCACTCCTTTTGAGCCGATCTTTGACATTTCGTCAATTTATCAATTAAACCTGCAATCAAGCACAACTTATGAGCCTTTTGGGACTATTTTGTAACAATTTATAATCAAAGCATAGGAAAGAAGGAGCATGAAACTTGTTAAAATCCCTACTTATCAACTCCCCCAAACTTAAGCCTTTGCTTGTCCTCAAGCAAACAAAATAAGACCCACCCCTTAAGGGAAAATCCAAGTATTTCCAATAATCGTAAAGTAACCTCAACAAGCATCAATTGGGACTAACGATTGCCCTCAATACAAATGAATCATTAACAACATTTAAACTTTGAAAAACTATGGATCAAGTGTGACACAAGAGCATCAAGAGTTGACTCATTACATCAAAGAACTCTCTCAATTACTTTGGTCATTGTGGAACCCAAACTCACATATCTTCAACTCTCCCTAAGCAAACCTCATCTTTTAGAATATTAGCACACAAACCGAGGTTAATGAGAATTCACACATCTCTCTCAAGGAAAGGCCACAAGTCTGGCTCTAAGTACCATATGCTTGCCCCTCATGTAAGTATCCACTAATGTAAGCGTCATTCAACTCAAGATCATATAGGGCTTTTGAGGAGTCAATGTGAAGGCTTTTGGTTCAGGGTAGGAAAAGTTTTTGGTCTAACTGGGTTCTATCTTCCCTTAAGCACTTCTTTTGGTTCATTTGGCACAATTCTCTTGACTCTTTGAGTATCTCACTTCTTTTTAAGGGGTTAGAGAGACATAATGTCACTCTTTCTTATGCACTTCAAAGCGTTTCTCCTTTTTCAACTTTTTCCACACCTTTTTCTCTTTTGTTTTTCTTGAATCCCTTTTTATTCTTTTTCACATTGGGCTTTCTTTTTGTCTTCTTTTCTTTTTCATTGCCTTCTCTTTTTTTATACTTTTTACCACTTTGTTCCCTTTCTCGTCTCTTCCCCCAAACTTAACTTTTTCCATTGCTCAAGGAAAGATCAGGTGCCAAGAGAGGGTATATTTTAGAACGGGAATAGGCTTATAGTATTGGTTCTTGAAAGAAAAAGGTTTAAGGCTCAAAAGGGTTTAACTAGGGATTATATCATTGGTGGGCTATGTAATTGTTTAACTATCATTTGAATCAAAGAGAGCTTATAATCACTTCTCAAGCCAAATTTCACTCATGATTTCGCCTTAACAGACATTCAGGGCAAGTTCTAGACCATTGGCTTAGGACTTGGACTCACAATTCGATTTCTCACCACACAAACTCAAGGATTGCTAAAGACATAGAGTCGGGGGCCCACAACAACCTTAGACACGATTGAGCACACAATAGTCCTAAAAGACCACATGATGATTGTTTGGTCAACACAAGAGTCTCAAGGTCACGACTTTCATCATCCTAAATACAACAACTTATTTTTGATCATGGGATCAAAGGCAAATGTGTTAGGCCCAAGTGAAGCTTTGCTTGAGGTACCCTTAACTACAAGCTACCAAAAATAAAAACAAAAACAAACTCAACCCCTTAAGAACCATTGGAAAAGCCACCCGGTTCACACAATACTACACCATTGGAAGAACCGTGGCATTAAGAAACCAAAGGCTTATTGAAAGCGCCAAAAACGAAACAAAAAGCTACGAGCTTATCTAAGAAGCTAAAAACGAAATTTCTTTACAAAAAAAAAAAATAGAATGAATATGTATAATAGGGGATTTGAATCTACAACGGGGGATGAATATATAAAATAATGTAACTTTATATACAGACCAAAGGAAAGATAAAAAAATGCGATAAAAGTAGCTAATTGTAAGGTTATATACAGACCAATAGAAAATCAAAAAGACATAAAATGTAACAATATATACAGTCATCCAAAAATGTAGGGCGCACCCCCTCAAATAAAAGCTGGCATTGTCCCCAATGCCAACTAAACAAATAAGCACCAAAAAAGTATAAAGGAAGAATATGAGGACTCCCTAAGCCATGTCCGTCTGCATAGGATGATCAGTGGTCCCCAGGACCTCTGTATGCGCGGGAACCTCAGACTGGTTCCCGGTCTCTTGCTGCTCAGCTGCTGGGACTGGGGCCTGGACCTGGATGGGCTAAATATCAGGAACATCCTGTGGCTGACTGGAGGAAGCCTCCGGTGGTTCCGCCAACTGGATGATCACCTCATCTGCACTAGGGAGCTTCCTCTTCTTCTTTGGAAGCCTCTGTGTCTACTCCTGCGTGGCTCTACTGCTGGTACAGCTTCTGGAGCTGGATCCTCAAATAGCAAGTCTAAAGGCGGCTGGTATGCCTTCAGTTTGTCCACATCCTCTCTAAGCTCCTTCATAGACTCCTTGGAAGCTCATGTTTTGCGCAGCTTCTTGTGCTCCCTGGCAAGCTCCTTCAACGCCTTGCCATGTGAATCCACTGCCTTAGCTAAGGCAGCCTGAGAATCAAGGATCTTCTGCTGGTTGGCAAGAATCTCCTTAAGTGAATCCTCGATAGACTGGGGCACTTGCATTGGTTGTGGTGCCGACTGAGGCGCAATGGTGGATGTCAATGTAGACAACTTGGACGAAGTAGTCGCCATCTAGTTATTCAAGATATGAAGTGTCTGGCTTAGCTGGTGGACAGTGATAGGATGGGCCCGGGAAGATGGAATCCCCAGGCCAGCTGAAGTAGAGGGAACAGCAGTAGTGGAAGGTCCGGGAGGCATGTCAGCAACTGTGGAGGCAGGCTCAGTGGAGGGCTCTATTGCAACCGGCTCTTCAAACTGGCCAGTTGGGGCAGAAGCAGGTGACTTGTAATTCTTGTCCTTGGGGTTGTCTGACCCCTTCAAACTATACCACGAAAACGGAACCACAAGTGTGACCTTGATGTCAAAAGGTCTCTTCTCCACCTCCAGGTCCCAGAAATACATAGTGAGGGTGTTGGGAAAAGGGTTGTTCCGGTCATGCTCAACCCCCACTACAGAAATGATGCGGGACATCACATTGCCCACATTGATAGGGTATCCCGCCATAATAGATGCAACAAGAACAGCCCGGACAAGTGGAATAGTCTGATCATGGGTAGTAGGGTCAAGCTGACTGCACACAAAAGTCAACCACCCCCTAGCCTCAAAGTTAAAGGTCCTCCGAAGTATTTTGGCCCCTACTTGCAACCACTCTGGAACAGTACCCAGGATTGCCAGGTATGAAGCTAACCACGGACGAACCTCCTCGCCCATTGCCAACGTTTTATTGTAAAGGGACTCATCTTCTTCATTGAACCTCAGGTATACATTTAGTGCCTTCCCAGTAAATACCATATTTTTGTTTCGCACTTTGGTCACTTTAGTACCCTTCAAGATGTGGGCCACATTGCTATAGAACTCCTTGACCATGTGCTCATTCGCCTTCACACAATCATCCCGAAAATGCTCCCAACCCACTTGAGCTCAAAACTGTCTATGCACATTAGGGTGTAGGGGCAGTAGGTCTCTGTCAATAAAAATCCTCTCAAGAATCAACTTCCGTAGTGGCCACCATTCCCTAAACTTGTGGAATGCCACCTGGCTGACAAATCTATCCTCCCAGACTACGGTATTTCTAGTCCAGTCAACACCCCCAACCTAAGGCACACCACCCCCAGCTACCTCCTCATCTCCCTCATCACCTCTAGCACCCTCTCCAGATATTGAAGCTGTAGGAGAGGTAGAGTATTCATCCCCACTACCTGCTGCTGAGCCCTCAGACGACCTAGAAGAAATGTTGACTGAAGCTTGAACATCGGGGGAAGAGGGAGGAGTGTCTCTATGTATGGCTCTCTCCAGATACAGGATGTATAGTGGGACTGAATCCGAAGAGATCTCCTGGGAGGGCTCGTACTCACTCCCCGAGTTGTCAATGGCTTTGTCAGCCGCTTTGATTGCTTTCCTCATTGTAGACATGTGATTTTTGACCCTCCCCAAGATCTTTTATATTTTAGCATGTAAATATTTAATTTAGGCCTAATATCGTTATTTCAACTAATTTTGACTCTTTTACTTTATTTTATTACAACAAAATGAAAATTACAAAAAAAAATAGTTTCATTAATGTTTTGTAGTCATTTTAATCTTGAAAAATACAAAAAAAAAAATTTAACGGCTAGTCTTATTTCGATAATTACTTTTACTTAAGTAGGGCTAATTAATATTTTTGGTAATATTTTCATATGTATAGATTTTTAGTTAATTAAGCCGATTTTAATAAAAACTAGTCATAAGGGCTCATTCTTTCCAATCTATTAGCCCATTTAAGTGCAAGATTTAATCCTAGCCATCTATTTCCTTCTAATCCAATGGCCATCATCCCTTCCCACTTCCATATAAAATACCCAATTATAGAAACCCTACCCTTAAGTTTTCAAGACCTAAGACCTAAAGAAAGAATAAAAATGGCGGGCAACCATCTCCCTTCTCCATCTCCAAGACCTCACCTTAAACCAACCAACGATTACCCCCAAAAATCCATTAGAAATCCCACCTTCAAATACCCTTTAAACCCAATTTCCAAACATCATATAAGTCACAAAAATTCACTAATTTTCCGTCCAAAGATACGTTGAAGTCGACCTGAGGAATTCGCGGAGTTACGAGATTTTCGGTGAAGTTCCCTTCAGAGAGGTCCGTTGAAGTTTCCGATCTATTTAACTCATTTCTAGTGATATTCATTTTCGCTGATTGTTTGTTAAATCAAAACAAAAAGTTCATTTGTGAAATTAAGAGTTGAAATCTTCTTCGGTATGAGCTTAATTATACTGTTACACGGTTTAAATTGAGTGACTTTATGGATAAATTTATTGTTTGTAACTTATTTATTAGTGGTATCTGTATAATTTATTGAGTGACTTATTTATTTATGTTGACTTGTTCAACAATTTATTTGTATTGTTAATAAAATTAGACCTGTGTTTCACTATTTTGGTATCTATAGCTAAAGAGACGAATTTTCTTAATCAGTGACTTAATAAGGAGAAGTATTACTTTCTAAGTTGAACAGCTTAAGCTGTTAAGAAATTTTAAGGAGAAATAATCTTCTCTTGAAGATCCAAATTTTTAACAATCTTATTAATTTGACAATGAAAATTGAGAAGTTCGATACTATGTAAACTACTACCTGATCTTTTAGAACAATTTCGAATACTGATTCCAATGCTTCAAGGTTTCTAGTAACTATATAAAAAACTAATTACCTTGATAGATTATTTAGAAGTGACATTTCTTCCACAATGCCCGTTCCATAATCATGATCTTACAATAATCTCAAAGTTTAAGGAGAATAATGAACACCGTTAGAGTGCTTTAGGCGCGATTAATAATAAATATCGTGACTATGGGTACAGTTCCAGTGGCATGGTCATGATACCTAATTCCCAAATTCGGGTGTGCATTTATGTAATCCAAATCTGAATCCCAACAATGTTAGATAAAATGTGTCGTGGACGGCGGGTGCATTTATGTGACGTGGTTCAAGACGTGTTTTAGATGACGTTGAATCTTTCTCCTAAAAAATAATTAAATAAAAGCGGTTATAAAGTTAAAATTGAACCATAGGCTAAAACATGTATTAAAATTAGATAATAGGCCAATTATAACAGTTGAGCGACCGTGCTAGAACCACAGAACTCGGGAATGCCTAACACCTTCTCCCGAGTTAACAGAATTCCTTACCCGGATTTCTGTGTTCGCAGACTATAATACAGAGTCAATCTTTTCCTCGATTCGGGATTTGAACCGGTAACTTGGGACACCATAAATTATCCCAAGTGGCGACTCTGAGTTTAATAATTAAATAATCTCATTTCGATTGTCACTTAAAGTTGAAAAAAACTTCCCTTATACTCCCTTACAGGGGTGTAGGTAAATAGGAGGTGTGACACTCATGTTATGTTTTTTCTAGCCTGGGGAGTGAGTTTTACCATCCTTTGCTTCCCTCCCCGGGAGGAATCACCTCGGTCGGGTTGTTTCGAGCCTTTGCCTCTATGTTTGACCATTATCTGCAAGCACAAACATCTAGCTTTGTTAGTATCAGCATAGACAGTGAAACAAATGTGGAAATGAATTGCAGAACAGAAGCCAAAAGTTGCAGAAATAGTGCAGCGCGGGACGTACAAAAAGGAGTGCGGCCGCACTGGAGTCACCGCGGCCCACATAAAAGCCACCACGGTCCGCATTGGGGCAAGGTCCATAAAACCACTTCTCTGAATCTAGCCACCGCGGCCCGCACAAAGTGGTATCGCGGCTGCGGTGGGCTAGCGCGGACCGCACAAGATGTAGTGCGGCCGCGCTGGGCAACAAGTTAGTTTCCTGAAAAATCCTCATCGCGGTCCGCACAAAGTGGTACCACGGAACGCGTCAAAGCACCGCGGACCGCACAAAAATGACTGCGGTCCACGGTGGGTTCTTGGTCAAGGCACTGAGTTAGGGTTCTTGGTCTTGCATTTTAGTTCAATTCAAACCTAGTTAGGGTCCCTACTCAGTTTACCCAGTTCATTATACCTCTCAGGCATACAAAAAAAAACTACATTTAAGCTAACCTACGCTAATAAATAGAGAAATACGGGAAAAAGAATAAGTTACAGGATAATGGCAGTGAAATAAAAACGAAATTATAAAATTAAGCACAAAGAAATGGTTGAAATGTTACCAGATGTGGATACGAAATGCAAATAATCACTCTAAACAAGAATCACAGTCAATAGGGAAGATGAACAATAACTTTTAGGTCTTTGAGAGTCAATTTTTCGAAAAGAGTAATCGGTGACCCCTGTGGTCTGTTTATAGAAAAACATGCAGGACCCAGTCTTACCTACCAACGCGGCCGTACAAAATAGACCGCGGACCGCACTGGGTTTGTTCAGAAGAAGTCTGAGAAGGCAACCTCCGCGGTCCGTACAAAACAAATCGTGGCCGCGGAGGTCCATCGCGGTCCGCACTAAATGGAATGCGGCCGCGGTGGCAAACTTCAGAGAGTACCTCACTTGGCCTTCACTACTGTGGACCGCACAAAGTGCAATGCGGCCGCACTGGCAACTTCATAGACTGTTCAATTTTTTCCTCATGTTTTGCACTGCATCAACACAATCACTGCAACATCTCACAACCAATTAGTCCTAAAATCAAGCCTAAACTACAAAGAAAACAAGAAGAAAAAGACATGGGTTGCCTCCCAAGAAGCGCCTGATTTAACGTCGCGGCACGACGCATGTTACCATCACATCACTTTAGATGAATAAGTGCCACCACGTGGCTGTCATCAAATTTTCTAAGATAATGCTTGACCCAGTGCCCATTATCTCTGAAAACTTCACCATTTTTGTTCCTTAGATCAAGAGCACCGAATGGGGTCACAAACACAACTTCAAATAGCCCACTCCACTTTGATTTGAGCTTACCCGGAAATAGACGTAACCGGGAATTGAACAAGAGAACCATATCTCTAACCTTGAACTCCTTACCCCGAGCATATTTGTCATGAAGGTACTTCATTTTGTCCTTATAAAAGGATGAACTTGAGTAGGCATGGAATCTAAACTCATCGATCTCATTGAGTTGCTCAACACGAAGATTTGCAGCAACATCCCATTCCAAATTCAATTTCCTCAAAGCCCACATGCCCTTGTGCTCTAACTCAACCAGAAGATGACAACCTTTTCCAAACACCAACTGATATGGAGACATCCCAATTGGAGTTTTGTAAGCCGTCCGATAAGCCCATAGAGCGTCATCTAACTTTTTCGACCAATCGATCCTATTAGCATTGACAGTTTTTGACAAGATGCTCTTAATTTCTCTGTTGGAGACTTCCACTTGACCACTAGCTTGAGGATAATAGGGGGTAGAAACCTTATGATTGACATGGAAAGCAACGTGTCAAAAGCCTTGTTGCAAAAGAGAGACCCCCCATCACTGATAATCGCACGAGGAGTGCCAAACCTTGTGAAGCTGCTCTTTTTTATGAAATGCCACAACACTCCGAGCTTCATTGTTAGGAAAAGCCACGGCTTCAACCCTTTTCGAGACATAATCAACCGCCATAAAAATGTAAGTGTTCCCACAAGAGCTAATAAATGGACCCATGAAATCGATGCCCCAAACATCAAAGATATCCACTTCTAGAATCGTATTGAGAGGCATCTCATCCCTTTTTGAAATTTCGCCCGCTCTTTGGCACTCATCACACTTCTTCACCAAATCACCCGCATCTTTGAACTCGGTGGGCCAATAGAATCCACAACTAAGAACTTTCGAGGCGGTCCTCACCCCACCATGATGGCCACTATAGGGTGAAGAATGGCAAGCCTCTAAGATACTCAATTGTTCTTCCTCCGGGACACATCTACGAATCACACCATCCGTGCAAATCTTGAACATGTATGGCTCATCCTAATAGAAATCCAAACTATCCCGCTTGAGCTTTTTCCTTTGGTTAGAAGAGAGCTCATACGGGATTATTCCAGTAACGAGATAATTGGCAACATCGGCAAACCATGGCATTACACTCATTGAAACCGCAAGGAGTTGCTTGTTGGGAAATGAATCATTTATCTCAAGGCTGTCATAAGTCCTCCCCTCCTCCTCCAAATGGGACAAGTGGTCCGCCACTTGATTCTCACTACCTTTCCGATCAACAATTTCTAGATCAAACTCTTGAAGAAGTAACACCCATCTCATCAATCTCTCCTTGGAGTCTTTCTTGGTCATTAAATACCTAAGGGCGGCCTGATCGGTGTGCACTATAACTTTGGCCCCCATAAGGTAAGGTCGGAATTTTTCCATGGAAAATACAATAGCCAACAACTCTTTCTCGGTGACTGTGTAGTTCCTTTAAGCCTCATTCATGGTCTTGCTTGTGTAGTACACTAGATGAAACATCTTGTTGATTCTTTGGCCCAAAACAGCCCCAACCGCAACGTCACTAGCATCGCACATGAGCTCAAAAGGCAAGCTCCAATTTGGTACGGTAATGATGGGAGTAGAAGTCAACTTGAGCTTGAGAAGCTCGAATGCTTGCATACAACTCTCATCGAACAAAAACTTTGCATCTTTCTCTAGCAACTTGCACAAAGGGTGTACCACTTTGGAAAAATCTTTTATGAACCTCCGGTAAAAACCCGCGTGCCCAAGAAAACTCCTCACCCCTTTGACATAAATAGGGGGAGGAAGCCTTGAAATCACCTCTATCTTGGCTTTGTCAACTTCAATTCCATGCTTTGAGATTTTGTGACCCAACACTATACCCTCTTCAACCATGAAATGGCATTTTTTCCAATTGAGTACGAGGTTTGTGTCTTCACACCGGGCCAACACTCTATCCAAATTATCCAAACTCTCTTCAAAGGAATCACCAACTACGCTGAAATCATCCATGAAGACCTCCAATATATCTTCCACCATGTCGGTGAAAATATCCATCATGCAACGTTGGAAGATCGCCGGAGCATTACACAATCCGAACGGCATTCGAGAGAAAGCGAATGTGCCATAAGGACATGTAAAATTTGCCTTCTCTTGGTCCTCCGGGGCAATTAAAATTTGATTGTACCCCGGGTAACCATCCAAAAAAGTAATAGAAAGCACGCCCCGCAAGACGATCTAGCATTTGGTTAAGGAATGGCAATGGGAAATGATCTTTTTGGGTCACCTTGTTTAGCTTGCGGTAGTCCATGCAAACTCTCCAACATGTGACTATCCGAGTAGGAATAAGTTCATTGTTGTCATTGGTCACCACAGTCATACCACCCTTCTTCGGCACACATTGCACCGGAGAAGTCCAAGAACTGTCAGAAATAAGATAAACCACACCGACGTCTAACCATTTGATCACCTCCTTTTTCACAACTTCTTGCATAGCCTCGTTCAATCTTCTTTGATGCTACAAGGAAGGCTTTGCATCCTCCTCCAAGATAATTTTGTGCATGCAAAATGCGGGGCTTATTCCCCGAATGTCAGCTAGAGTCCATCCAATTGCCCTTTTCCACTTTTGAAGCACCACCAAAGTGGCCTCAACTTGTATGTTAGTAAGGCAAGAAGAAAGAATAACTGGTAAAGTAAAATTTGAGCCTAAGAATTCATACCTGAGATGTGGAGGAAGTGGTTTCAACTCCAACATCGGTGGCTCCTCAATTGATGGCTTTGTTGGTGGAGTTTTCCTATTTTTAAGATCCAAAGATAATTTCCTCGACTCATAAGAATAAGAGCCCATCCCATGTAGGGCATTCACGCACTCCACTCTACTAGCATCATCATTGACATCCATGTTTAAAAGCACTGCTTCAAGAGATCCTCTACATTGATCACAACACTGGTATCATCCACGATCACAGCTGTGACAAGGTTTACAAATGAGCATACCTCGGTGCTATTGGGTTGCTTCATAGATTTGCAAATGTGGAAAATGACCTTTTCATCTCCCACTCGGAAAGTGAGCTCACCCGTTTCAACATCAACCGATGTCTTCCCCGTTGCAAGGAAAGGTCTGCCCAAGATAATAGGAACCTCATAGTCTACCTCACAATCCAAAATCACAAAGTCAGCCGGCAATATGAATTTGTCCACCCGGACAAGCACATCATCAATAATGCCCAAAGGTCGCTTCATCGATCGATCCGCCATTTGAAGTCTCATTGAAGTTGGCCTAGGTTGCCCGATACCCAAAGTTTTGAAAACTGAGTAGGGCATCAAATTGATACTAGCTCCCAAGTCACAAAGAGCTTTGGCAAAATCCGCACTTCCAATGGTGCAAGGAATGGTGAAAGCACCGGGATCTTCAAGCTTCGGGGCCATTGAATGCACTATAGCACTAACTTGGTGAGTCATCTTTATCGTTTCACAGTCCATAGAACGCTTCTTTGTAACCAAGTCTTTCATGAATTTTGCATAACCTGGCATTTTTTCAAGTGCCTCCACCAGAGGCATATTAATATATAAGCTCTTTATCATGTCAATGAACTTTTTAAACTGATTATCATTCTACTGCTTCGCGAGCCTTTGAGGATAAGGTGGAGGTGGTCTTGGCAAAGGAGCCTTGGCTTTTGGCACAACCGGCTCCGGCATGTCAATTATGTATTCCCTAGACGGGTTCACATCATTTTGGGTTTTCCACCTCGACCTATTGAATATCAATCCTCACTTCATTGTTCACATTTTCATCAACCACATCTTCAACTACCAAAGGGACTTCGTCCTCTTACAACTCAACATCATCATCCACGACTTGCTTTTGCTTAGAGGCATTTACATCACCGCCTCTCCCACTTCTTGTTGTGACTGCCATAACATGATTGTTCCCACCCTTTGGGTTCACTACCGTATCACTTGGTAGAGCACCCTTCTGGAGAGTATTCAATTACTGAGAGATTTGGCCTAATTGCACCTCCAAGTTTCGGATAGAGGTGTTGTGAGAAGCTAACTGTGCATCCAAATCGGCATTCCTCCTCATCATCTGCTCGAACATCATTTCAATTTTGCTCATATCATTACCAGAAGAACTAGGACCTTGAGAAGGGAAAGTGAGTGGATTGTTCGGTTGTTGGTACATTGGGGGCCTTTGAAAGCTTTGCCCCCGGATGCCTTGGTTTCCATTGTTGTTCCACCCGCCTTGATTGTTGTTGTTTCCCCAGTTGTTGTTATTTCCATTCCAATTGCCTTGGTTGTTGTTTTGATTACCCTAATTGTTGTTTTGGTTGTTGTTGTTCCAATTACCACCACCTTGTTGTTGATTGCCCCAATTTCCTAGGGGTCGCCATTGTTGGTTTGAAGAGTTGCCTCTATTGCCTTGATAGTTGTTGACATATTGTACCTCCTCACTTTGGTCATCATAACCATCATTTGACACCCATCATATTCATCAACAAATTGCTTAGAATTTCCTTGATTTTGTTGCCTCATTTTCCTTCTCTTGTTGACAAGCATACTAACACCCTTCATGGCATTCACTTGGCGAGGATTCTAAACTTGTTGCAACTGCGCCTTAGCTAATTGGTTCATAGTAGTTGTAAGCTCAGCTATCGCTTGCCCGTGATCATGTAATTCCTTATGCAAATGGATAACTGTAGGGTCACCTTGAGGCACATTTGCTCTATTCTGCCATGCTGAAGAAGTGTCCGCCATTTCATCAAGTACATCACATTCCTCCTCATAAGAAAGCTTCATAAAATTACCCTCGGCCAATTGGTTAACAATGCATTGATTTGTAGTATTTATGCCCCGATAGAAGGTTTGTTGGATCATGGCCTCAGTCATATCATTATTTGGGCATTCCTTCACCATCGTTCTATACCGCTCCCAAATCTCATGCAAAGGTTCCGTTGGCTCTTGCTTTAAGGCTAATATTTCATCTCGAAGTGCCGCCATATGACTAGGAGAGAAGAATTTGGCAATAAAATTATCCGCCAACTCATCCCAAGTTGTGATGGAATGGTTGGGGAGTCTCTCGAGCCAATCCAATGCCTTTCCCTGAAGTGAGAACGGTAAAAGTCTCAATCTTAACACATCCTCGGACACATTTGTCTGTTTGCTCCCCCAGCATGTATCTACGAACCCCTTGAGATATTTGTAGGCATTTTGATTTGCAGCGCCCGTGAAGTACCCACGCTGCTCAAGTAAGGTCAACATCACATTGGTTATCTGAAAGTTGCCCGCCCGAATTCGGGGTGGGACAATAGCACTTGCGTAGCCCTGGTTTGGTAATACTCTAGGAGCCACTCTTGGAGGAACCGGGGGAGGCTCTCGAATATTGTCATTTGGATTAGCATTGGCATTCCGGCCTCTTTGTTGACCTTAAGGTGCAAGAGGCACCTTATCTTGCTCAAGATCATCTACCTCTTCCCCCGCTATCACGTTTCTAAGAGGATCATTAGCGTTGTTTAAAGCCATATTGGTACCTGAGTAATGACACAAACAAGTAATTAACAAAGAAGTAAAGAAGAACAATACATGAAAATAACTAAATAGATAGCCAAAACCGTTAGCTCTCCGGCAACGGCACCAAAAAGTGATCGCTGCCAACTCCACACTACTAAAAATTAAAAAGAGAGGGTCGCAATAGCTTTTACCCGATATGAGGGTCGGGATCAATTTCCACAGGGAGCTAGAAATGGAGTCGAGTATCTATCTAGACTAGAGTTGTGTAATTGTTCCAAATGTCACTTCCATACATTTTTGGGTTTTTGATTATAAACTACTATTATCAAACTATTAATTGAAACTAGATTATGCTACGAGATAATTGCTAAGTTGTATCTAATGGGAAGAAGGGCACTAGGGTCGTGACATTACCTAGGTGGCTAATTGACGGGTAGATATTACTAAGGTTCGATTGACATAATTGGGGCTTATGCTATAACTTTTGCACAATTTTACCCACTCTCACACCTCTAGGTAGAAAGAGTGATTTTGCCCAATTGACTCTCTCGAGACCAAATGGGTAGGCAAATTAGCTCAAGCAACTAGGGTTTAAGTTGGGTAATTACTCTCTCGAGGTTTAACCCTTTAATTGGGACTATCAATTCTCTTGAGTCCATCCCAGTTCCTTGTTGGGTCAATTTTGGAGACTTAGGCTCTCTTTCTCAAGAAGAGCCAAGTCAATTTAGCAGAAACCAGTGTTTGCAACCACCAATTCATAGATTAAACCATAAAATTGACCCAAATAACAAACACTCATAGTCAATCTAACAATAGATGGCAACACCCATCAATTACCAACACTAGGGTTGAGCCACAACCCTAGCTAATGGGTTTAGCTACTCAAGCTTGAAGGAGAAAATAGAGAAATAGATGAAGAACAAGGCATATTAATTAAAAGCTAAATTAAAATACAAGAATCTATCGTTAATTTGAAGCTAAGATGCCAAAAATGGCTACAGATGAGGTTCTCATGAGCGCAGCTCAGTTCTAGATATATCAAATGACCTAAAAATGGTAAAATGTTCTATTTATACCAGGCTAGAAAAATTGGACAAAAATACCCCTGCGGGTTCAGCGCGGGCCGCATAAAATGGACTGCGACCATGCTAGGCTCTTGGACTTCAATTCTGGGTTATCTGAACTTGGGCTCCGCAGACCGACAAGAATGGACTGCGGCCGCAGAGGCAGCTGGCGCGGTCTGCACAATCATGATCGCGGACCGCTTGGCTTGAACTTTGGCATTTTCCATCTCTCTGAATTTATCTTCCGCGGACCTCACAAAAAGGTAGTGCGGCCGCGGAACCTTCACCGCGGACCGTGCAATGCATACTGCGGCCGCGTTGCCTGAAGCCTGGTTTTGCCATCTCTCTAAATCACCTAGTGCGGCTGCATTCGACTTTGTGCGGTCCGCACTAGGCTTGTTTGCCCTCAGTTTACTTTGTCTTTGATTCTTGAGCAGGTTTCACTCCTTTTGAGCTGATCTTTGACATTTCGTCACTTTGTCGATCAAACCTGCAATCAAGCACAACTTATGAGCCTTTTGGGACTACTTTGTAACAATTTATAATCAAAGCATAGGAAAGAAGGAGCATGAAACTCGTTAAAATCCCTACTTATCATATATCATCTGCGATAGACCCTTCGTTCCTATGAAGACCATTGGAGACCCCGCAGTGACAGTTCCTAAAACAAGAAAGAAATATAACGATGATGACCACAAGGCTATAGAAAAGAACATTCGAGTAAAGAAAATCCTCGTCTGTGGTATTGGACCAGATGAGTGATAACTAGGGATTATGATGCATTTTACACTCCTTCTTGCTTAAGTTTTGATTAGAAATGTATACAAAATAGTCCCAAAGGCTCACATGTTGTACTTGATTGCAGGGTTTGGTCAACAAGGTGACAATTCGTCAAAACCAGCTCAAAAAGGAGTGAAACATGCACAAGTACCAAGAACAAGGCCAAGCTCAGTATAACAGGACTAGTGCGGCCGCACACCATTTTGTGCAGTCCGCAAAGAAGAGGTTCACAGAGTGTTCATTTCAGGTAGCCAAGCAATGAGGTCACAAAGTATTTTGTGCGGACCGTATTAACTTTATTATGGCCGCACTCGACTTTGTGCGGTTCACAAAGCCCAAGATCAGAGAGTTTCCAAGTTGGAGGAATATGTCCAGTGCGGTCCACGGTCCATTTTGTGCGGACTGCAATAGAAGCCACCGCGGCTGCGGTGCATTTTGTATAGCCCGCGGTGGCCAACTTCAGAGAGTAGATTATTTCAGCCAAGAGCCTTAGTGCGGACACACTCGATTTTGTGCGTTCCGCACTAGCCTCGCCGGGGTATTTTTGTCCAGATTTTTTGGCCTAGTATAAATAGTTTCTTTTTCCATTTTTAGGTCATCAGTTGTATTTTAACGGTTAGCTTCGCTCGTGAACAGTATTTATTTTCTATTTTGAGTAATTTTAGCTTAGTTTCATCATTGAATCTTCAAGTTTTATCTTGTAATTAAATTTTATGGGTTTTTCTTTATCTATTTCTTTGTTTTCTTCTATAATCATGAGTAGCTAGACCCATTAGCTAGGGTTGTGGCTCAACCCTAGTGTGAGTAATTGATAGGTCTTGTGTTTTAAGACTTGATTGTCTATGAGTGTTTGATATTTGGACTAATTTAGGGTTTTAATGTTGAATTAGTGGTTGCAAACACTAGTTTATGCCTAGTTAACTTTGGTTCTTCTTGAGAAAGAGAGCCTAAGTCTATGAAATTGGTCCAATAAGGAATTGGGGCATATTCAAGAGATTGAAGCCCCAATTAAAGGGTTAAATCTAGAGATAGTAATATCTGACTTAAACCTCAATTGCTTGCACAAATTATCATACCCAATTGGTCTTGAGAAAGTCAATTAGGGCAAAATCACTCAAACTACCGAGAGGCATAGAGTGAGTAGAATCGTGCAATGGTTATATCGTAATCCCCAAATATGACAATCTAGCCTTAGACTCGAGAATCCATCAATTAGCCACCTAGGAGAAAGTCACTTCCCTAGTGCCTTTTACCTATTTAGACAACCTTCAATAGTTTACTCTTAGCTTCACTTAGCCTAATTTAGCATCTTAGTAGTATTAAATTAGAAGTGATATCAAAACCAATTATGAATAGAAGTGCAATTAGGAACAATTACACAACTCCAATTTAGATAGAAACGCAACTTCAATCTCTAGCTCCTTGTGGAAATCGATCCCGACCTTCTCGGGTAAAAGCTGTTTCGACCACTATTACTACTTTGTATTAGTACAGGGTTAGCTTCAATCACTTTTTGGCTCCGTTTCCGAGGAGCTAACGGTTTTGACTATCTATCTATATTGTTTTGTGTATTGTTCTTTTTTCCTTCTATGTTAATAATTTGTACAACTTCAGGTACAAAATGGCAGCAAACTTAAACAACGCACCTCTTGGAGATCTTCCGCCGGGGGAGGAGGTAGATGACAATGTTGATGATGAGGTCCCTAATGTGCCTCAAGGACAAAGGAGAGGCCACCAGGACAATGATAATATTCAAGACCCTCCCCTGCCACCTCCAAGAGTAGCTCCTCGAGTGCTTCCCAACCAAGGCTATGCAAGTGCAATTATCCCACCCCGGATCCGGGCGGGCAATTTTCAAATTACCAATGTGATGCTGACATTGCTGGAGCAGCGTAGGTATTTCATGGGCGCTTCCAATCAAAATGCTTACAAACATCTCAAGGGTTTCGTGGATACCTATTGGGGGAGCAAGCAAACTAATGTGTCCGAGGATGCACTTCGGTTGAGACTCTTCCTATTTTCACTTAGAGGGAAGGCATTGGATTGGCTTGAGCGACTTCCCAACCATTCTGTCACTACTTGGGATGAGTTGGCGGATAAGTTCATTGCAAAGTTCTTCTCACCGGGGCATATGGAAACATTGAAAGATGAGATCTTAGCTTTCAAGCAGGAGCCCACCGAACCATTACATGAGATTTGGGAGCGCTATAGAACAATGGTAAAGGAATGCCCTAACAATGATATGACTGAGGCAATGATCCAACAGACTTTCTACCGAGGCATTAACACAACAAACCAGTACATAGTGAACCAACTTGTTGGGGGCAACTTCATGAAGCTGACTTATGATGAGGCTTGTGACATTCTTGACGAGATGGATGACACTTTCTCCGCTTGGCAAAGTAGAGCCAATGTGCCCCAGGGTGACCCCACGGTCACTCATTTGCACAAAGGGTTACATGATCATGGACATGCTATAGCTGAGCTGACAACTACAATGAACCAACTAGCAAAGTCACAGTTGCAACAAGTTCAAAATCCTTACCAAGTGAATGCCATGGAGAGTGTCAACATTCTAGTCAACAAAAGAAGACAAAGAGGTCAACAGAACCAAGGGAATTCAGAGCAATTTGACAATGATTATGGTGGATTCCAAGATGATGGTTATGATGGGCAAAATGAAAAGGTGTAATACGTGAACAACTATCAAGTCCAAATGGGCAATTCTTCTAACTAACAACAATGGAGACCCCAAGGCAATTGGGGAAATCAACAACAATAAGGCAATGGTAATTAGGGGAACAACAACCAAAATTCCAATTGGAGCAATCAGAATAATAATCAAAACAATCAGGGTAATTGGAATGGCAATAACAACAACTGGGGTGGTAACAATAATCAGGGTGGTTGTAAAAATGGCAATCAAGGAAAACGGGGACAAGGCTTTCAAAGGCCCCCAATATACCAACAACCGAACAATCCACCCCCATTTCCATCCCAAGGTCCTGTTCTTCCAATAATGATATGGGGAGAATTGAAATGATGTTTGAACAGATGATGAAAAATAATGCGGATTCCAATGCTCAGTTTTCTTCCCACAATACTTCAATTAGAAATTTGGAGGTGCAATTAGGCCAAATCTCACAGTCCTTGAATACTCCCCCTAAGGGGGCTCTGGAAAGTGATACGGTAGTAAACCCGAAGGGTAGGAACAATCATGTTATTGTGGTAACTACAAGGAGTGGACGAGACGGTGATGTGAATGCCTCCAAACAAAAGCAAATTCTGAGTGATGAAGTTGAGTTGCAAGAAGATGAAGTTCCTTTGGTGGTTGAAAATGTGATTGATGAGAATGTGAATGAAGAAGTGAGGATTGATATTCAAGATGCCGAGGTGGAAATTCAAAATGACGTGAACCCATCTAGGGAACACGTAATAGATATGCCAGAGTCAGTTGTGCCTAAAGCGAAGGCTCCTTTGCCAATGTCACCTCCACCTTATTCTCAAAGGCTCGCGAAGTAGAAAAACGAGAATCGGTTTAAAAAGTTCATTGACATGATGAAGAGCTTATCCATTAATGTGCCTTTGGTGGAGGCTCTTAAACAAATGTCGTGCTATGCTAAATTCATGAAGGACTTGGTAACAAAGAAACAATCCATGGATTGTGAAATTATAAAGATGACCCACCAAGTTAGTGCAATAGTGCATTCAATGGCCTCGAAGCTTGAAGATCCTGGTGTTTTCACCATTCTTTGCACCATTGGGAGTGCGAACTTTGCTAAGGCTCTATGTGATTTGGGGGAAAGTATCAACATGATGCCCTACTCAGTTTTCAAGACTTTGGGTATTGGGCAACCGAGGCCGACTTCCATGAGATTGCAAATAGCAGATAGAACGATGAAGAGACCATTGGGTATTATTGATGATGTCCTTGTTGGGGTGGACAAATTTATCTTGACAACTGATTTTGCGATCTTGGATAGTGAGGTAGATTATGAAGCTCCAATCATATTGGGGAGATCTTTCCTTGCTACTGGGAAGGCCTTAGTTGGTGTGGAAGCAGGGGAACTCACCTTCCAGGTGGGTGATGAGAAAGTGGTCTTTCATGTGTGCAAGTCAATGAAGCAGCCCAACAGTTCTGAGGTGTGCTCTTTTGTGGACCTTGTCACAACAGTGATAGTTGATTATACAAGTGCAATGATCAATGTGGAGGACCCTCTAGAGGCCGTATTATTGAATCTTGATGTTAATGAAGATGAAGGCCGAGTGGAGTGTGTGAATGCTTTACATGGTATGGGATCTTACTCTTATGAGCCTAGGAAACTAAGAATAGGAAGACTCCACTAACAAAGCCTTAAATTAAGGAACCTCTGGTGTTGGAGTTGAAGTTGTTGCCTCCACACCTCAGGTATGAGTTCTTAGGCCCTAGTTCTACTTTGCCAGTTATTCTTTCCTCTGGTCTTACTAACATGCAGGTTGATGTCATCTTGGCGGTGCTTCAAAAGCAGAAAAAGGCAATTGGATGGACTTTAGTTGATATTAGGGGGATAAGCCCCGCATTCTGTATGCACAAGATTATTCTGGAAGATGATGGAAAGCCCTTCTTGGAACATTAAAGGAGGTTGAACGAGGCAATGCAAGAAGTTGTGAAAAAGGAGGTGATCAAGTGGTTGGATGTCGGGGTTGTGTACCCCATCTCTGAAAGCTCTTGGACTTAGCCGGTGCAATGTGTACCGAAGAAGGGTGGCATGACCGTGGTTGCAAATTCGCATAATGAGTTGATTCCTACCAGAACCGTCACCGGTTGGAGGGTATGCATGGACTACGGCAAGTTGAATAAAGTGACCCGCAAGGATCACTTTCCCTTACCTTTTCTTGATTAGATGTTAGACCGACTTACTGGGCGTGCCTTCTACTGTTTCTTGGATGGGTATTCTGGATACAACCAAATCTTGATTACTCTGGAAGATCATGAGAAGACCACATTCACTTGTCCATATGACACCTTTTCCTTTTCTCGGATGTCTTTTGGGTTGTATAATGCATCGGCTACATTTCAGTGGTGTATAATAGCCATTTTCACCGATATGGTGGAAGATATTTTGGAGGTGTTCATTGACAACTTTAGTGTTGTGGGTGACTCATTTGATGAGTGTTTGAAAAACCTTGATAGAGTGTTGACTTGTTGTGAAAAAACTAATCTTGTTCTTAATTGGGAGAAATGCCACTTCATGGTGGAAGAGGGCATAGTTCTTGGGCATAAAATTTCAAAGCATGGTATCGAGGTGGACAAAGCAAAAATTAATGTGATTTCAAGCCTCCCTCCCCTACCTCTGTCAAGGGAGTTAGAATTTTTCTTGGGCATGCGGGGTTCTATCGGAGATTTATCAAAGACTTTTCGAAGGTAGTTAATCCCTTATGCAAGTTATTGGAAAAAGATGTCAAGTTTGTGTTCGATGAGAGATGTATGCAAGCCTTTGAACTTCTTGTCACACCTCCTTTTTACCTACACCCCCGGAAGGGTATTAAGGGAGTTTTTTTCCAAATTAAAGTGACAATCGAAAAAGAATTTATTTAATTAAAGATTCAAAATTGCCACATGGGATAATTTAGGGTGTCCCAAGTCAAAAGTTTCAAATCCCGAATCGAGGAAAGATTGACTCTGTTTTACAGTCCACGAACACAGAAATCCAGGTAAAAAATTCTGTTAACTCGGGAGAAGGTGTTAGGCATTCCTGAGTTCCGTGGTTCTAGCACGATCACTCAACTATTATTATTGGCCTATTTATCTGATTTTTAAAACACTTTTAAACCTATGTGCATTTTAACTTTAAAACCGCTTTTAATTATTTTAAGGAAGATTTCAACGTCATCTAAAACATGTCCTTGAACCACGCCACATGAAATGCACCCGCGATCCGCGACATATTTTATTTAACGTTGTTACAATTTGGATTTGGGTCACATGAAATGCACACCCGAGTTTAAGGAAATTAATTATTAAAATAATGCGCCTAAAGCGACTACGCATTTTTAACTTTGCGAGGGCCATGGAAAATTCGCTAAATGGCGCACCTCGATTTCTAAATAGCAAACATATCAATTAACTGAGGGTCATGCATTTGAAATATTGTTTGTCACGGCACACCTCGATTCTAATTTTTAAAGAGGTAAATAACTAAATTAAACTATGTAAAGAGCTTCTAATCCTAATGTGAGAGTTTCAAACTCAATATTAAAAATCATATGCTAGCAGAACACGACATTAAGCTGAACATATTAGAAGAGCACAGGCAGGTAATGGCCCATCGTCCAACCAGCCATTCTGCTATTAGGCAAAAGGACACAAATGGGCTCTCAAATGAAGTCCAAACTGAAATATTCCCAGCGGGAAAAATCGGCACCACTAGGCCCGTACTATAGCCCAATTCGTTACTTTAGCGTTAATCTTTGCAGGAAAACATATTGTCATGAGAATTCAACCTTGGACCATTAGCTATTAACAACTTGTTCAGATTGTCTTTATGGAGAAAGGAGCATCACATTAACAGGGGGTGGAAATTTAAATGACGATTTAAGCGACAATGCATTGACTGACTTTGAAACTCTCAATCAAGAAATACCCAAGACCTCACACCAACAGATCCTTATATGAATGTTGAATTAGAACAAATCGGCTTATGCTAATTAAGTAACTAATCTGAAGCATGGTTTTAAAAGGCATTTATGCAGAAGAAAAGAGACAACACTGCCATTTTCACAATTTAAGAAATATAGTAGAGCGTTGACTGCTAATACATGCAATAATAGCTATATCAACCAACATGCTTAACAGTGGTTCTTCAAGATTTTACATCTAATGTTTAATCAGTAGCAAATCCCAACAACCACAATAAACAGTGGCTTAAACTTTACTTCTATCACAAGAATCTCCTGGCATGCATATGTTCAACCTCAGGCTCATTCCCTAATAGAATCAAGTCAAGGAGACTAACATGCATAATCTAAGATTTACATGCATCATAATACAAAAAAAAACAGAAGAAACAGAAGAAATAAACTGAAAGAGCAACTTGTATCCAAAGTATTTTCTGTTTGAAGTGCAGATTCACATCTTTACATGTGTTTTGTAGTTCTAGAAGATACCTGGAAATGAAAGGAAAAGAAGAAATGAGGGATCATCAGTAGCGAATAGCAGAAATCAGCAGCAATGCAACAGTATTAATAAGCTGAGACCAATCCTAGCTTCAAACCAATTCCAAGCAGATTCGAACCTAGTTTCTAAACCTCAAACTCAAATTAAAATAGTACCCCAAACACAAATTTAGCTCGAAATCAGCTTTTAACAACCAAATTAAACCATCTTCAATCCCCATTGAATTAGAATTTGTTCAGAAATTGAAGACCTTAAAAATCACAGATGAAATTCAATGGAACAGTGATTGTATTGGAATTTTCAGCCGTTGCTTATTATCCAGATCTCATCTCTCCTCCAGTCTGCCTTGAATATCAATATAGAGTGCCTTTATAGGCAAGGCATTTAGGGCAGCCGTAATTATTCAATTTTGCACCTAAAACCTTTTCCAATTCTCATTTTAGCTTAGGAGCCCTTATCCAATTTTCCTTTTTGTTTAACTACCCCTAGTTCAAATTTCAGTTTATTAGGTAGTCCCCCTCCCTAGCTTCCTAGAATATTCCCAATTCTGTTACTCATAGATTCCTTTCTCGAATTTCCTAAACTACCCCTCAAAACTCTGTTAATTACCCCCTCCCCCCTAGTAACTCAAATGGGTTATGGGTCAAGTTAACCTAACGGTTTAACTAGGTTAACGGGCTGCGCTTCTTTAGCAAATGGGTCAGACCTAGAGCCCAAACAGCTAAATAAACTCAACCCAATTAGTAACAAAAGAAAACACAAATGATTTCCAAAACCTAAACTAACTGACTGATTAACTAACACAAACAGGCAAGGAATCAGCTAAATTATTAAATCAGAATATCCTAATTATACTAACGAGGCTAACATAAAAAGGGAGATACTCAGAAACATAACTATAATATTGATAAAAACTCGACAAGAAAACATTAGTAAATTTTAAACCAGAGAAAAGGAGAAGAAAAGAAGAGGGATGAAAAGTGAATAAAAACCACGAATGGACATAAAGATAGATAGAAACTCACCAATCGAACTCGAAGTTACACTTGATGCCCTGATTCATACGAAACTGATGCTAATTACTTTTTATCTATAAAGAACAAACGAACAACAACGGTTTTGTAGTGAATCAACCTTTTAGTCATGAAAAACAAAGGCTTGAGTCGATGCATGCCACCAGATTCGACAGGAATTGGTTTTGAACTTTTAGGGCTCGAACTCGGATATAAAATTCGAGATGTTCTAGCAAGATTCGAGGGAAACAGAGTGGGGATTTGGAACAAGGGGGTCGTGGTGGTTATGTGGTGTAAAGATGGGGCGGTTTGGGAACGGCGCCGCCGATAACCAGCGGTGGAAACTAGGGCGGCGTCTCTAGGGTTTGGTTGGAGACGAAGAGACTAAGGGGGTTCTGGGGGGTCCATTTCGGACACTAATATATTTACTGGTGCCTAGTTCACAACCGTTGGATCACATGAGATCAACGGCTGTGATGGAAAGAAAGGAAACGGCGATGTTTGGTTATAGTGGGGCTTGGACCGGGTTAAAGAGTGGACTTGGGGCTCAGTTTGAACGGGCGTTTGGGCCTATAAAATTTAAGCCAAAAATGGCCCAAACCAAGCTTCATATTCAATTTCCTTCTTTTCCCTTCTTTTCCAAAAAAAAAATTTATTTTTTAATACTTTTCTTTTTTCCAAAATTAGGAATTAAAACCTAAATTAAATCATAATACAAATTATCCTACCATATTGAATTAAAAAACTCTAACTAATAATTACCACAATTAATTAAAAACCAAATTTAGAAAAAACTACCTAAGTTCCAAAACTAAAATTAAAAAGTGCAAAAATAAACTATTTTTGTGATTTTTCATTTTATAAAACAACTAATTTGCTAATTAGTCTAACAAATGTAAAATTAAATCCTAAATGCAAATGCATCATATTTTTGTATTTTTCATTAATTAGACAAAGTTAACATGCGCAGACAAATGCAAACAATTAACGAAAAATGCGACAAAATCTACAAAATTGCAAATAATTGAAAAAATTATTTTGTTTTGAATTTGTGGGAGTAATTCATATAGGGCAAAAATCACGTGCTCACAACTGCCCCTCTTTGCTCGGAAACACGAAGAGTTTTCGTGCAAAGATAAATTGAGCGCATACGAGCAATTTTTGCCCGTTTGAATACTCCGTGGGAAGCATTTTTGAAAGATTTGACCGCACCTTGCTTCCGAGGTTGCCTACATATCCTTGGCTATAAAGGAATCAGGTCAGTGTAGTTCGGGAAGTTTTGGTAGATGGGACTACCATGAAGCTGTGATTTCACTGTTGCTGCTACTTCTTACCGAACTCCTTATTACACTATGACAAAATAAAAGAAGCTAGACCAAACTATAATCTATACATTACAAAAATCCTATCTATGTCCTCAAACTCGATTTTGTAATTCCTGCTGCCTTGTTGACTTGTATTTTCTATATGAAGTCCCTTTGTTGCCGACTTGAATTGTAATCTGAGATGTTTTCCCTTTCTCTAGGTGGATGCCTGACTGCTGAACTTGAATTATATTCCCGTGCTCTCCAGGTGGGCGCCTGACTGCTGAACTCGAATTGTATTCCCGTGCTCTGCTGAACTTGAATTGTATTCCTGTGCTCTCCAGGTGGGCGCCTGACTGCTGAACTTGAATTGTATTCCCGTGCTCTCCAGGTGGGTGCCTGATTGTTGAACTTGAAATGTATTCCCGTGCTCTCCAGGTGGGCGCCTGACTGCTGAACTTGAATTGCTTCTCCATGTTCTCTAAGTGGGTGCCTGATTTAAACAAAAATAGAGAAAAAAAAGAAAATTTCTGCCCCAGTTTGGTAGCTGGGCACATCCATGAGTGTTAAACTGAATCATGTTACCAAATATTACTAAGAATTTGAAAGCTAGATCCCGTTATCCAGGAGGGTCCTGACAGCTCCTAGTTAAACGACAATTTTAAATCTAAATTATATCTCCTAAAGGTATTACTTTTGCCACATCTTGTTATCTAAGCCGATCTTAAAACTACACACCATTATCCAGGAGGGTCCTGACAACTCTTAATTAAACGATAGTTTTAAATCTAAGTTATATCTTCTGAAGGTAAGAAAGTATTAAAGCTACATCTCATTATCCAGGAGGCTCCTGAAAATCAAAAGTCAAGTTTTATCTTAAGAGTGACTATTTTACGGCTAAATTATATTACCCTACACCAGAACTTACGCTAAATTTTGTTATCCAATGGAAATTTTAAAGCTAGGTCCCATTATTCAAGAGGGTCCTGACAACTCCTAATTGAATCATATCTCCAACATGCGTACTTTAAAACCATCTTATATTTCTTAGGCTACATTTATGCTAGATTTTGCTACTCATGATTGTTTTGAATTTTAAACTAGGTCCCATTTTTCAGGAGGGTCCTGAAAATCAACATCAAACCTATCTGTGCTTGCTTTTCCTTACAGAGGGTTTCCCCGAACAATCAAAAACTTCCTGCCCCTGTTCCAATCAAAGAAAAATCTTATTAGTTTAAAATGTGGTGGTTAGTTTGTGGCATTCTTGCTGAAAATGACCTCCCCACTGTCATGCTTTGTTTTGACTGACTTCTTCTGAACTGGCCAAGAATCGCTTGACTTCCCGACTGACTTTCAAACCCTATGACATTGGATGACCCGAGTGTTCTATACCCAAATCGTTGTGTTACATCTCTGCCCCATCTGTTTGAACCTCTGCATTTCCCACGAAATAACCAAACCATTTCAACGATGGAACTTCCTCTAAAGTTGGGAGTAAGCTTTGAAATTCCTTCTTATTTGCTTAAACAGAACTGACATTGGGAACATCTTAGAGAAATAAACCCAAAAGAAATGAAATGTAATGACTTTCAGAGTTAAGGATAAGAAAAATCCAAAATTGGAAGACTATCTGAAGGGGAAAAAGAAAAAATACTTATCTGAGTGGAGCAATTGACACCAATGACCATGACATGTATTTCAGATTAATCGGCCCAGTCTGTCCAACCAACCAACTTTTGGTTTCCATACTGTGTTGCCCCGGAGTTTCTATAACCTGACTTCTTCGCCAAAACCTTGACCTTGTTCGACCTGCGGTGCCCTGAAGGGTTTTCACCAACAAGCCTCTCTCATTTGTTCATCTCTTAACTTACATTCGTCTTACGGTGCCTATGAGGGTTTTCACCAATAAGACTCTCTCATTTTTTATTTCTCTCAGCCCCCGTCACCTTATGGTGGCCGTGAGGGTTTTCACCAAAAAGACTCTCTCATTTTCAACATTTTCCTTGTTTGGATCGGAGTGTTGCCCCTGATATGATTCACCTTTACTTGCTTGACTTGGCATCTCTCGAATACTGATCGGAAGGTCTTTCTTTGGACTATAATATGGGCTTTTGGATAGGGTTAGAAAGAAAGGGTATCAAAAGGCTCAAAACAATTCAAATGGGTTCAAGATTACAACTTTCGGAATCAGATTTCCTACAACAACCACAACTTCTGCCCCAGTTTCTTTGCTTAGGGACTTTTGGATTTTTGTTTTGATAGGACTGAACCGTGAGGCTGCCTACGTATCCTTAAAAGGAATCAGGTCGAACGTAGTTCATGACATAAAAATTACTTTGTTGTTATGATTTTCTCTTTTCTCGTTCTTTTCTTTCTCTTCTTTTCTTCTTCCTTTTTCTCTTTTTGTTGTTTTGTTTGTTTTGTTTTTTTTCTTTTTTCTCTTCTTCTTTTTCTTTTTATATATTCTCTTCTTTTTTTCCTCTCTTTTTCCTTTACTTATCTTTCGCGCTTGCGTTTCTGAACTTTACTATTGATTCCAAAAGAGGGGTATGAAAAGAAATAAATAAGGCTCAAAAGGGTAACAAATGATAAAGTGTTTAGATAGCAGAACAAAATGCCTTCATCATTCCAACCTTCAAAACATGCCAAGTACAAACAAATACAATTTAATCCAAAGAAAATCATACATAATATCTCTTGACCGCATCGGAATTGATGGCCATTTCTACACACTTGCCTTCTATGTCTGTTAAATACAAAGCACCATTGGACAACACTCTAGTTACGATGAACGGCCCCTGCCAATTTGGGGCGAACTTGCCTTTTGGTTCAGCCTGATGAGGAAGGATGCGTTTCAATACTAACTGACCCACTTCAAACTTTCGTGGACGCGCCTTCTTATTATATGCTCTTGCCATTCTCTGTTGATACAACTGGCCATGATATACTACTGCTAATCTTTTCTCATCAATCAAACTTAGTTGCTCCATGCGGGTTTTGACCCATTCATCATCATCAATTCCGGCCTCAGTGACAATCCGAAAGGACGGGATTTCAACTTCTGCGGGTATTACTACTTCAGTGCCATATACTAACAAATAAGGAGTTGCCCCTACTAAAGTATGAACAGTAGTGTGATAACCCAACAATGCAAAAGGCAGCTTCTCGTGCCATTGCCTGGAACCTTCCACCATTTTCCGAAGTATCTTCTTTATATTCTTGTTGGCCGCCTCAACTGCTCTGTTTGCCTTGGGGCGGTAAGGGGTGGAATTGCGATGTGTAATCTTGAACTGCTGACATAGCTCTTTCATCAGATGACTATTGAGATTAGCCCCATTGTCTATAATGATCACCTTTGGTATCCTAAACCGACAAATGATATTTAAGTGCACAAAATCAACCACCGCTTTCTTAGTTATAGATTTGAATGTTTTAGCCTCTACCCACTTGGTGAAATAGTCGATGGCCACTAGAATGAACCTGTGCCTATTTGATGCTAATGGCTCAATTGGCCCAATGACATCCATGCCCCCGCAACAAAAGGCCATGGTGCAGACATTGTGTGCAATTCAGATGGTGGAGAATGAATCAAATCTCCGTGCACTTGGCACTGATGACACTTGCGCACGAAACGGATACAATCTCGCTCCATAGTGAGCCAATAATAGCCTGCTCGGAGGATCTTCTTTGCCAACACGCACCCACTCATATGCGGTCCACAGACTCCAGAATGTACTTCGGTCATGATAGCTATGGCCTGTCTAGCATCTATGCATCTCAACAATCCAAGTTCCGGAGTCCTTTTGTACAAAACCCCTCCGCTGAAGAAAAATTCGCTCGCCAACCGCCGAATTGTTCTCTTTTGATCACATGTGGCTTGTACCAGATACACCCCCATCCTGATATATTCCTTGATATCATGAAACCAAGGCTCTCCATCAAGTTCTTCTTCTACCACATTACAGTAAGTATGTTGATCATGGACCTGAATATGCAACGGGTCAACATAAACCTTATCCGAATGATGTAACATTGACGCCAAGATAGCCAAAGCATCAGAAACTTTGTTATGGATCCTTGGAATATGCCTGAACTCTACTGATCGAAACCATTGACAAAGATCATGCAAACATTGCTGGTACAGTATGAGTTTCAAATCTTGTGTTTCCCATTCCCCTTGAATCTGGTGCACCAGAAGGTCCGAGTCCCCCAAGACCAAAACTTCCTGGACACCCATGTCTGTAGCTAACCTCAAGCCTAAAATGCATGCCTCGTAGTCAGCCATGATGTTAGTACAGTAGAAACGAAGTTGAGCCGTAATAGGGTAGTGATTTCCTGTTTAAGAAATCAATACAGCTCTTATCCCAACGCCTTTCATGTTAGCAGCTCCATCAAAGAAAAGTTTCCAACCTGGCTCTCCAACTTGTTCCAACTCATCAAGGTGCATTACCTCTTCATCAAGGAAGTAAGTCTTCAAAGGCTCATATTCCTCATCCACTGGGTTCTCAGCCAAATGGTCGGCCAATGCCTGGGCTTTCATTGTAGTTCGGGTCACATAGACGATGTCAAATTCTATGAGCAAAATCTACCACTTTGCGAGCCTCCCTGTGGGCATAGGCTTCTGAAAAATATACTTTAATGGATCCAAACGAGAGATGAGGTAAGTAGTGTAAGATGACAAATAATGCTTCAGCTTCTATGCCACCCAAGTTAGGGCATAACATATCTGTTCCAGGTGAGTGTACTTAACCTCGTAAGATGTGAACTTCTTGCTGAGATAATAAATGGCCTGCTCTTTCCTGCCAGTGATATCATGCTGACCCAACACGCAACCAAACGAATTATCCAAAACCATCAAATACAGAATCAAAGGTCTCCCCGGTTCTGGTGGCACCAACATAGGTGGGTTTGACAAATACCCCTTTTTCTTATCAAATGCTTCTTGACACTCATCTGTCCACTTGACCGCAACATCTTTCTTCAATAGTTTGAAGATAGGCTCACAAGTTGTCGTAAGCTGAGCAATAAACCTGCTGATGTAATTCAACCTCCCTAATAGACTCATCACTTCAGTCTTGTTCCTTGGAGGTGGCAATTCTTGGATAGCTTTAATCTTTGACGGGTCCAATTCAATACCTCGGCGGTCTGACTATGAATCCCAACAATTTTCCATATGGCACACCGAATGCGCATTTTGCAGGATTGAGCTTAAGATTGTACCTGCGAAGCCTTTGGAAGAACTTTCTCAAATCCTTGACATGGTCAGACTGCTTTCTAGACTTTATGATCACATCATCCACATAAACCTCGATCTCCTTGTGTATCACGTCATGGAATATGGTTTTCATTGCCCTCATGTAAGTTGCCCCCGCATTTTTCAAACCGAAAGGCATGACCCTGTAGCAGTATGTTCCCCATGGCATGATGAATGTTGTCTTCTCTACATCTTCCTCATCCATTAGGATTTGATGATAGCCCGCATAGCAATCCACAAAGGACCCAATCTCATATTTGGCGCAATTGTCAATCAGAATATGGATATTTGGCAGTGGAAAGTTGTCCTTGGGGCTCGTCTTGTTGAGATCACGGTAATCAACACACACCCTGGTCTTGCCATCCTTCTTTGGCACATGTACTACATTGGCTAACCAAGTGGGATACCGAGTGACCCGAATGACATTTGCATAGAACTTCTTGGTGACCTCTTCTTTGATCTTCACACTCATATCAATTTTAAATTTCCTCAGCTTCTGCTTGATAGGAGGGAATGCCGGGTCAGTGGGCAATTTGTGAACCACCAAGTTAGTGCTTAAACCCGGCATGTCATCATATAACCATGCAAAGACGTTTTTGTACTCAAGTAACACTTTAATTATCTCCTCCCTGAGTTGAGGTTCAAGATGGACACTTATCTTAGTTTCTCTGATATTATCTGGGTCCCCTAAATTGATTGCTTTTGTATCACTCAAGTTAGGCTTGGGTTTTTCTTCAAAATGGCTTAGTTCTTACTAATCTCTTCAAAGGCCTCATCCTCTTCGTATTCTGATTCATCATCACACTCTATTTCTTGAAATACGATTTTAGAATTAGATTGGATTTTAAGACTGGGCCGAAGATTCCTCATGCATGTCATGTTATTGAAACCAACATAAAAAGAATTGTACAAGGAAGAAAAGAAAACAAAAATAAAACTGTCAGGAATGAGGAAAAATGGAAATTGCATTTCATTGAAATTAAAAGATAACAAGGTTTATACATCCAAACGGACGAAACATAAAATCTGAATTACAACTCTGGAGTACTCCAGATAAACTGAAAGAAAATCAAAGCAAACTACCAAAACTCCTTCCTAGTGGGGAGAGGAGTAGCTTCCCAATTATTAATCTTTGCACTGGGCCCAACAAATTGCACATCCGCCTTGCCAGAACCCTCTCCAGCTTCCACCATGTTCACCTCGTCGAATAATTTCTCAAACCTTTCAAGCAACTCCTTATCAGGACCAACCACAGAACTGGGAACTGTTGTTTCTGGGCGTTTCTTGGTGCCGGGCCTGACAAATGACCTGGAGAGACGTGGGATGGGCTTTGGGAGGACCTATGCCCTCTATTTCAACTTTCTGGCTCTTTTTATGTCTGCAACTGTGGGCTTGAACCCCAATCCAAATGTATCTAAGTTTTTAGGGAGGGACACCGGTTGTACGATACCTTGCAGAGATGCACCCAAACCTTTGCTCGGTACAAAACCATTTTTCAACATTTCAACGGCTACCATGACTGATGCAGCAACTACCCTCGGAGTTGGAACGCACTTCCCTTTTGGAATTTTTTCTACCGATACCATGTCAAAAACCTGATAAACCCATGGCCCCTTGTCGTCTTCAAACTCTATGAACGAAAAATAGCATCACTGAGAACACACAAATTGTCTTCACCGTGCACAACAATTTCCTGTCTATCCCATTCAAATTTGACCATTTGATGCAGAGTAGAAGGGACCGCTTTGGTAACATGAATCCAGGGTCGACCTAACAGTAGATTATAAGAAACAGCGACATCGAGCACCTGGAACTCCATGGTAAATTCAACTGGCCCTATTGTAAGCTCAAGCACTATGTCCCCGACTGAATCTTTCCCTCTACCGTCGAATCCCAGAACGCAGATACTATTTTTATGAATTCTTTCATCATCCACCTTTAACTTGTTCAAAGTGGAGAGAGGGCAAATGTTTGCACTAGAACCATTGTCAACCAGTACCCGAGTAACCACGGAATCTTCGCATTTCACTATAAGATAGAGGGCTCTATTGTGCTCAGTACCCTCCACGGGTAACTCATCATCAGAAAAAGTGACTCTGTTTACCTTAAATATCTTGTTAGCTATCTTTTCCAAGTGGTTTACTAAGATTTTGTCAGGAACGTGGGCCTCATTCAGGATCTTCATCAAAGCCCGCCGGTGCTCGTCTGAATGGATCAATAATGACAATAGTGAAATCTGAGTCGGTGTCTTCCTCAACTGCTCCACAATGGAATAGTCCTGCACTTTCATCTTTCTCAAGAATTCCTCTGCTTCTTCCTCGGTCACAGCTTTCTTCACTAGCACCGGGTTATCTTTGGATATCTTAGCTTTTCTCAACTCTTCGGGGGCAAAGCATCTCCCCGATCGAGTCAAACCATGGGTCTCACAAACTTCTTCTTTAACCTCTTTCCCCTTGTAAGTCACTGTCACTCGTTCATAATTCCATAGGACCGCCTTGTTGTTAACTATCGGTAATTGAGTTACCGGCTTGATAATGACAGGGTCTGTGCGGGCACCCTCCACAATTACAACAAGCTTGTTCGCCACTCCTGGCACAACCACTTTTTCTCTTTCTTGTTTTATTGCCACATCACTTGGGGTCCCCTTCTTGGCTACTACAGATGGTTCATTGTTTGCACTGGTTCAACCAGATCACTGATTTATCACTTGTTGGCTTTTCAACTGGCCTAACTTCACTGGACCGAATCATCATGATGGTCTGTGAAGGCTTCTTGGGATCCTCTCCCCTATGCACTATCTCGATCATATTTGTCTCAAGATGGGCCGACAACGGATTCTGGTTGATATTGGGTGCCTCCGGAGCTTGGAGCTCAATCCAATTAGTATCAATGAGCTCTTGAATAGTTGTTTTTAATTGCCAACACTTCTCTGTGTCGTGCCCCGGAGCACCAGAACAATATTCGCAACTCATAGAGTGATCAAGATTCCTCGGGGGAGGGTTTGGCAGTTTTGACTCGATCGGACTCAGCATACCCAATTGTCTCAACCTGTGGAACAAACTAGTATAGGATTCTCCCAATGGAGTGAAGGTTTTCTTTTTTTACAACCTCTCATTCTTAAATACTTGGTTAGGCCGGAAACCTGATCCAGGAGGGTTTCGGTAGGCTCTTGGGGGTAGATAGGCATTTTATGGAGCTGGGTATGTATTTTTTGTGACTGGCGCATGCCATTGTGTGTGGGTCGGAGGTTGGCTGTGTGTTTGGGCATGGTGGACAGAAAAATAAGGGTCTGGTAGTGGGTAGTAGTGTTGGGGTGGATTATACGGGGTATGGGGGTAGGTTTAGTGGTGGGGACGAGGCTGATGATAGTGGTAAGGTGAGCCCCTAGGTCCAAATCAAGCTCCTGAATCGATCGTTGCTAATACCTCTTTCTTCTTCTTTCCAATTACCCTCCAGTTCCACTTTGAATGGCCTGGGTGGTTGCCTTAATAGCTGAATAGCTCATGATTTTGTTTCTCCTGAGCCCTTCTTCTACCATACCGCCCATCTTTACCACTTCATTGAAGGACTTGCCTATAGCTGATACCAGATGACCGTAATAAGTAGGTTCTAGGGCCTTCAGAAAATAATCCACCATTTCACTTTCTTTCATTGGAGGGTTAACCCTTGCTGCCTGTTCTCTCCACCTCAAACCATACTCCCCGAAACTCTCATTGTGTTTTTTCTCAAGTTTCGTCAAAGACAAACGATCCGGAATAATCTCGAGATTGTATTGGAAGTGACAAGCAAATGTCTGGGCTAGATCATCCCATGTGTACCATCTTCCGTGATCCTACCGAGTGTACCACTCCAGCGCCGAACCACTCAGACTTTGACTGAAATATGCCATTAGCAACTCATCTTTCCTGCCGGCTCCCCTCATTTTGCTACAGAAACCTCTCAAATGCGCTATTGGATCACCGTGCCCATCATATAAGTCAAACTTGGGCATCTTAAACCCTGCCGACAATTGCACATCTAGAAATAGACATAGATCTTTGTAAGCCACACTTACTTGACCTCCCAACCCCCGCATGTCTCTGAATGACTGTTCCAGGCTTTTAACTTTCCTGAACATCTCCTCATGTTTGGGATTTTTAGATGGTTTTTCGGTTTCTGCAGGGAGGTCAAAATGAGAAGTGTAGGAATAGGGTTTGGGAACCTTGAAAGTGGGCTCTGGAGGGTAATACTAGTTGTCGTGAGTCTGGAACAGAGGCTCTGAATGACCTCCCAACCCCCGCATGTCTCTGAATGACTGTTCCAGGCTTTTAACTTTCCTGAACATCTCCTCATGTTTGGGATTTTTAGATGGTTTTTCGGTTTCTGCAGGGAGGTCAAAATGAGAAGTGTAGGAATAGGGTTTGGGAACCTTGAAAGTGGGCTCTGGAGGGTAATACTAGTTGTCGTGAGTCTGGAACAGAGGCTCACTGGAGGATCGGTATAATGCAGCAGGTGGGGGTGACACAAAAATATGAATGACTGGTGGAGAAGGGTACGGGACTTGTTTAGGTGGTGGAGCTTGTGATGTATGGGAAGTGGTGTCGTGGCATTGTTGGTAGAGGGGAAAGGCCGGAGATGAGTTCACAGTGGGAGTTTCCTGGGGCTGAGCCAATGGCAGGATAAAAGCAGGGTTGGCGGGGTAAACTGGCGGTGGGTGCCCTTTTGCCTATGCTTGGTACATTTCAGCCATTTGCTGCTTCAGCTTATACAACTCATCTTTCAGATTAACCTCCGATTCTTCCACCTCTTTTGATGGATCGACAATGCTTGCCTCAAGTTCTTGGTTGGCCATGTTTAGCTTGTTTTTGGACCTGGTGTTGTAGGAGTGAGTTGCCAGAATGTCAATCAAACTAACCACCTACCTTTTACTTGACGACAACAGCAAACTTGTTAACGATCAGGGTTTAACAGATAGGCAACCACACATTTGGGGAATGAATGCACCTAAGCAGTTAACCATTTCTATTATGCATTTGATCGGTTGCTTGCGTCATCCCGGCTTTTCCTTATTTCCATTTGCAACTTCTCTTTTCTCTTTTTTTTCATTCTTTTCTTTCCTTGCTTGATCTATCTTTGTTTTTATTCTCTCATGACTCTTTCTTGCTTTGCCATTGTTTCCTTCTCACTGTTTCTTATTTTCTCTATCTTTTCTTTTTCTTTTATCTCTTATTCTTCCTCTTTTTTTTATCACTCTTTTTCTTTTTTTTTGGTTATGGTCGAATCCTATGGAGATTGCCTACGTATCATGACCCCGCATGAATCAAACCAAGCGTAGTTCTTGAAGATAAGTGCAGAAAATAAATAACAAAACGTTTTTGGGATTTCAAATTTTTTTCATAAAATAAAACAGTTTTGATTACAACCACTCATTCTACCGAATTATAGAACTAACAGACTCGAAAAGGGAAATTAATAGACTCGAAAAGGGAAATTAATAGACTCTAACTCAAAACAAGACCAACAGACTCTGACAGAAAGGTGAAAACAACAGACTCAAAAACCAACTAACAGACTCCAATAAAAGAAAATACAGACTCACAAACAGACTAATAGACTCTAATAAAAATCATGAATACATTAATTCCTCAAATGCTCCTGAGGCCCGTGGGACATCATTCGGTCTCGCCGCGGGCCTATATGCAAGATCCCTTTGAAGCCTCTCCAAATCACTCATTATCTGTCGGACAAACGTCATCACTGTCGCAAAGAAAGTGGTGCGAGTCATATCCTCGCATGCTTGGCATTTCACAACAATGTAGTCGGTAATGGCTCTAACCCGCTCTCAAATTCTACCCTTTTCCTGAAGCAGACGCCCGACCTGTTGATTCCGGGCTTCTAACACCTGAGTATCACGGAGATGTTGATTTTGCAACTGTTGCATTTCTTCCTCCATCCGAGCCATCAAATCATAACAGTGTTCCCTATCAGTTTTGAAATCTTTATCCTGCTTGGCTGCCTTATTCTTAAGAGTAATTACTTTTCTTTTCAGGCTGGTGATTGTCCCTTCATACTTTCTCTTTATTTGTTGCATAAACTATGTTCGACCTTTTGCATTTTCCGCCAATTGAGCCCGGACTTTTGCTAGACTGGCCTCAGACTTTTCTAGGTCATCTTGATACTCAAGGGCTTTCTTTTTCAGACTGCTTATAAGCCTTTTCATCCGCTCGACTTCTTTCCGGGTTTCTAGCAGCTATTTTCATCTTCCGGATTTGAGTTTTGAAGGCTTTATTTTCCTGAGTTAGTTTTTTCTTTTCCCCCTCATCTGCGGCAGCTTGCAAACCATTTTCAAACTGAAGGTCCATGACTTGCCTTTCTAGCCTGCTTATGGTGGCTCGGTACTTATTTTCTTTGGTCAACCAGTCCCATTGCACCTGTGCTTCGTCGGTAAATTATTGGACATGGGGTTTCTTTGCGGGCCTTTTGGGATCATGATGAACTCATGATCTTTTACCATACCAAGCAGTGTAACTAGGCTCCATCTCGCCTCTGGATAAATCTCGTACTTGAGTTCTAGGCTCTAAGAATCTACACTGATGCCAAATCCGATGCACTCTTTCTTCTGGAAAAATGGATTTGGTTCCAACTCAATAACCTGCCGACTCAAATCCTCATCGTGTGGGATGGTCTGGTATCGGCCTAACTGATATAGAACTCGGTGCGGGGCATAAGGCTGGATACTCCGAAGACCCATTAATAGCAGAAAGCATACGTCAGCCAACATATAAATTACCTCACTGACCAAGAGCCACCCGAATGTCCATTCGATCTTATTTGCAGTCAAAGATCTCAAATGAGCATGCCATGCTTCCGTACAATCCGGGAACTTATAACCCTCTACCCGCTTTTCATGTTTTTCAATGCACTCGAGGCCAGTCATACCACAATTCAAGTATCCAGGACGGTGGCAAAGGTGTTCCTCCATCCATAATTGTAACAGCATATTGCACCCTTCAAAGAACTTTCTCCCTTCTCGACAAAGGGTCATATCTTGGAAAATTTCTACCAAAATCATCGGCACTATGGTCCCATTTTCCTTTTTCATCATAAAGTCAGCTATCCCCACGAGTCTCAACTCTATGTTCCCGTCTTTTCTGGGGCAAATAAAAGTACCCAGGAACGCCATGATAAAAGTTAATCCTCTCCGAGCTTCCTACTTGTCTTGGTTTCCCGTGTGAGTAATACTAGTATCTGGCGTCTCGAAGCCACGGGGATTACCATAACATCGGTACAAAAAGTAGAAGGTACAGAATCCTTTGGCCAAGTTTTCGTCTCGGATGTCCCGACTGATGCTTAACAGGTCCAAAAATATGTGAGGGGTTACTGCCCTAGGTGCCACCGGGTATTGATTTCTTAGATTCCCATAAAAATGGCGTAGCCTGCTATCTCTTCCAGTGTAGGAGTTAGCTCGAAATCAGCAAAGTGGAATACCTCGAAATCAGCAAAGTGGAATATATTATGTGTTGGGTCCCAAAATGGTATCAAGGCCTCAATTATGTCCTTTCTCGGCTTAACTTTCAAGAGCCCGACAAGACCACCTAATGTTTTTGTCACAACCTTTCTGCTATTGTCCCCCAAATCATGCCACCATATATATAGCTCTAACGGGATCTCTTCACGGATTGAGAAAGGTTCATTTTGAATTGTGTTCATCCTGCACATTTATTAAGGTGATTTTAATTAAAAAAAAACTATGACTCATTTGACTTAAGAAAAATGACCATTTTTTCAAAATTTTCACAAAAATATCTGGCTTTACCAATACGGCCTTTCAGCACTTCGAAAACGAAGATTTTAAGGTTGTGTTCACTAACCGGCAAAAACCTTGAAAAATGACCAAAGGTGGTTATTCTTGCAAAAATGGCCTTTCGGCGCCCTTTTGGGTATATTCGGCTATTTTAGACAAGAATGGCATCACCTTACTTATTTGCAATAAAATTAAAAATTTTGTTCTTTTTGGGCTATTTTTGCAAAAAGGAAGTTGGACCCGATGGGGGTTGCCTGCGTATCTCACACCCTGTGAGAATCAAACTGGCGTAGTTCGGGCGAATAAAATAAAACCAACTATTTTTCAAAACAAAACCTTTTCTTTTTTTCATTTTTCTCAAAAAATTCAGCAGAGTTTCAGTACCATTTGGACATTGGATTTTCAAAAACAGGTGATTTAACTCACTTAACCCTCACATTGCTATTTTCTTTTTTCCAACTTTCTCCCAATATTCAAAAGCCGGTCAGCATGCAAATCCAAATCAAATAAATGCACAAGTAGCAAGTAAGATGCATTAGGATGGTCTTTTCATTATTGGTACACCTGTCCTAGACAGACCCAATCCCTGTGTTTAGTCTCCAATGTCAAATGCACGTGATGCAAGCAAACGTTCCTACTAGGGATCCGGCATGAGGTTTTGTTATACTAGATTTAAAACTTGGATTTATTGTTCTAGACCTGGCTTACCCGAGCGGACAACTCGAGCCGGGGGGGAGGGGCAGCGTACCGGGAATACAGAAGCTTCACCGGCTTTGCAACTTGTCCGAACCTCGTTCAAAAATTTAGGATATGACTCTAACAGAAGAGAAGTCACATGAAGTGCACACTCCTCCATGATTTAGAAGACTCAGAGAGAACAAGGGTTTCGTAGCAGTTTATATACAGTTCACAGAATATCGAAGCGCTAAAAGCAACACTTAGCACATTAGACCCAAACATGTAACAAAATCAGATAATTAATAAAGCCAACTATAACAATTCATCTAAGCTCGAATTCTGAACCCTAAACTAGAGATTCTGGATTTGGTCCCTAGCGGAGTCGCCAGAGCTGTCACACCTCCTTTTTACCTACACCCCCGAAAGGGTATTAAGAGAGTTTTTTTCAACTTAAAGTGACAATCGAAACGGGATTTATTTATTTAAAGATTCAGAGTCGTCACTTGGGATAATTTAAGGTGTCCCAAGTTACCGGTTTCAAATCCTGAATCAAGGAAAGATTGACTTTATTTTACAGTCCGCGAACATAGAAATCCGGGTAAGGAATTCTGTTAACCCGGGAGAAGGTGTTAGGCATTCCCGAGTTCCGTGGTTCTAGCATGGTCGCTCAACTGTTATTATTGGCCTATTTGTCTGATTTTTAAAACACTTTTAAACCTATGTGCATTTTAACTTTAAAACTACTTTTAATTATTTTAAGGAAGATTTCAACGTCATCTAAAACATGACTTTGAACCACACCACATGAAATGCACCCGCAATCCACGATATATTTTATTTAACGTTGTTACAATTTGGATTTGGGTCGCATGAAATGCACACCCGAGTTTAAGGAAATTAATTATTAAAATAACGCGCCTAAAGCGACTACGCATTTTTAACTTTGCGAGGGCCATGGAAAATTCACTAAATGGCGCACCTCGATTTCTAAAGAGCAAACACATCAATTAACTGAGGGTCGTGCATTTGAAATTTTGTTTGTCACGGCACACCTCGATTCCAATTTTTAAAGAGGAAAATAACTAAATTAAACTATGTGAAGAGCTTCTAATCCTAATGTGAGTTCTAATCCTAATGTGAGAGTTTCAAACTCAATATTAAAAATCATATGCTAGCAGAACACGACATTAAGCTGAACATATTAGAAGAGCACAGGCAGGTAATGGCCCATCGTCCAACCAGCCATTCTGCCATTAGGCAAAAGGACACAAATGGGCTCTCATATGAAGCCCAAACTGAAATATTCCCAGCGGGGAAAATCGGCATCACTGGGCCCGTACTATAGCCCAATTCGTTACTTTAGCGTTAATCGTTGCAGGAAAACACATTGTCATGAGAATTCAACCTTGGACCATTAGCTATTAACAACTTGTTCAGATTGTCTTTATGGAGAAAGGAGCATCACATGAACAGGGGGTGGAAATTTAAATGACGATTTAAGCAACAATGCATTGACTGACTTTGAAACTCTCAATCAAGAAATACCCAAGACCTCACACCACAGATGCTTACAGGAATGTTGAATCAGAACAAATCGGCTTATGCTAATTAAGTAACTAATCTAAAACATGGTTTTAAAAGGCATTTATGCAGAAGAAAAGAGACAACACTACCATTTTCACAATTTAAGAAATACAGAAGAGCGTTGACTGCTAATACATGCAGTAATAGCTATATCAACCAACATGCTCAATAGTAGTTCTTCAAGATTTTACATCTATTGTTTAATCAGTAGCAAATCCCAACAACCATAATAAACAGTGGCTTAAACTTTACTTCTATTACAAGAAACTCCTGGCATGCATATGTTCAACCTCAGGCTCATGCCCTTACAGAATCAAGTCAAGGATACTAACATGCATAATCTAAGATTTACGTGCATCATAATACAAAAAAACAGAAGAAACAGAAGAAATAAACTGAAAGAGCAACTTGTATCCAAAGTATTTTCTGTTTGAAGTGTAGATTCACATCTTTACATGTGGTTTGTAGTTCTAGAAGATATCTGGAAATGAAAGAAAAAGAAGAAGTGAGGGATCAGCAGTAGCGAATAGCAGAAATCAGAAGCAATGCAACAGTATTAATAAGCTGAGACCAATCCTAGCTTCAAACCAATTCCAAGCAGATTCGAACCCAGTTTCTAAACCTCAAACTCAAATTAAAATAGTATCCCAAACACAAATTTAGCTCGAAATCAGCTTTTAACAACCAAATTAAACCATCTTCAACCCTATTGAATCAGAATTTGTTTCAGAAATTGAAGACCTTGATGAAATTCATTGGAACAGTGATTGTATTGGAATTTTCAGTCGTTGTTTATTATCTAGATCTCATCTTTCCTCCAGTCTGCCTTGAATATCAAGGTAGAGTGCCTTTATAGGCAAGACATTTAGGGTAGCCCTAATGATTCAATTTTGCACCTAAAACTTTTTCCAATTCTCATTTTAGCTTAGGAGCCCTTATCCAATTTTCCTTTTTGTTTAACTACCCCTAGTTCAAATTTCAGTTTATTAGGCAGTCCCCCTCCCTAGCTTCCTATAATCTTCCCAATTCTATTACGCATAGATTCCCTTCCCCAATTTCCTAAACTACCCCTCGAAACTCTGTTAATTAGCCCCCCCCCCCAGGAACACAAATGGGTTATGGGTCAAGTTGACCCATAACTAGGTTAACGGGCTGCCCTTCTTTTGCAAATGGGTCAGACCTAGAGCCCAAACAGCTAAATAAACTCAACCCAATCAGTAACAAAAGAAAACACAAACGATTTCCAAAACCTAAACTAACTGACTGATTAACTAACACAAACAGGCAAGGAATCAGCTAAATTATTAAATCAGAATATCCTAATTATACTAACGAAGCTAACATAAAAAGGGAGATACTCAGAAACATAACTATAACATTGATAAAAACTCGACAAGAAAACATTAGTAAGTTTTCAACCAGAGAAAAGGAGAAGCAAAGAAGAGGGATGAAAAGTGAATAAAAACCATGAATGGACACAAAGATAGATAGAAACTCACCAATCAAACTCGAAGTTACACTTGATGCCCTAATTCACACGAAACTGATGTTAATCACTTGTTCTCTGTTAAGAACAAACGAACAGCATCAGTTTTGTAGTGAATCAACCTTTTAGTCATGAAAAACAAAGGCTTGAGTCGATGCATGCCACCAGATTCGACAGGAATTGGTTTTGAACTTTTAGGGCTCGAACTCGGATTTAAAATTCAAGACGTTCTAGCAAGAGTCGAGGGAAACGGAGTGGGGATTTGGAACAAGGGGTTCATGGTGGTTATGTGGTGTAAATCTAGGGCGGTTTGGGAACGGCGCCGTCGGCAACCAGCGGTGGAAACTAGGGCGGCGTCTCTAGGGTTTGGTTAGAGACGAAGAGACTGATGGGGTTCTGAGGGGGGGTCCATTTCAGACACTAATATATTTACTGGTGCCTAGTTCAAAGCCGTTGGATCACATGAGATAAACGGCTGTGATGGAAAGAAAGGAAACGGCGTTGTTTGGTTACAGTGGGGCTTGGATCGGGTTAAAGAGTGGACTTGGGGCTCAGTTTGAACGGGCGTTTGGGCCTATAAAATTTAAGCCAAAAATGGCCCAAACCAAGCTTCATATTCAATTTCCTTCTTTTCCCTTCTTTTCCAAAATATTTTTTTTTTAATACTTTTCTTTTTTCCAAAATTAGGAATTAAAACCTAAATTAAATCCTAATATAAATTATCCTACCATATTGAATTAATTAATTCTAACTAATAATTACCACAATTAATTAAAAACCAATTTAGAAAAATTACCAAAGTTCCAAAATTAAAATTAAAAAGTGCAAAAATAAACTATTTTTGTGATTTTTCATTTTATAAAACAACTAATTTGCTAATTAGTCTAACAAATGTAAAATTAAATCCTAAATACAAATGCATCATATTTTTGTATTTTTCATTAATTAGACAAAGTTAACATGCGCAGACAAATGCAAACAATTAACGAAAAATGCGACAAAATCTACAAAATTGCAAATAATGGAAAAATTATTTTATTTTGAATTTGTGGGAGTAATTCATATAGGGCAAAAATCACGTGTTCACACTTCTCAAGCACAAGTTGACCACCATTCCTATCTTTACCGCACCTAATTGGAGCTTACCCTTTGAGCTCATGTGTGATGCGAGCGATATTGCGATTGGGGCGGTTTTTGGTCAAAGAGTGAATAAAATGTTTCATCCGGTATACTATGCGAGCAAGACAATGAATGATGCTCAAGTGAACTTCACAGTGATTGAAAAGAACTTTTGGTTATTGTGTTTGCCATGGAGAAATTTCGGCTGTATCTTATGGGTGCCAAGGTCATAGTCCATACCGATTATGCTGCACTCCGGCACTTGATGACGAAGAAGGATTCTAAAGCTAGACTGATGCGATGGGTCTTGTTACTTCAAGAGTTTGATTTGGAGATTGTGGATCGGAAGGGTAGTGAAAACCAAGTGGCGAATCACTTGTCCCACTTGAAGGAGGAGGGGAGGCCTCGTGATGGCCTAGAGATCAATGATTCATTTCTCGACGAACAACTCCTTTCGGTGTCGGTGAATGGTATGTCATGGTTTGCAGACGTTGCTAATTTCCTTGTGACTGGTATAATCTCGTGTGAGCTCTCTTCTAACCAAAGGAAAAAGCTCAAATGGAATAGTTTGGATTTCTATTGGGATGAGCCGTACTTGTTTAAGATTTGCACGGATGGTGTGATCCGAAGGTGTGTCCCGGAGGAAGAGCAATTGAGTATCCTGGAGGCTTGTCATTCCTCTCCCTATCGTGGCCATCATGGCGGGGTGAGGAGGACTTCCAAAGTTCTTAGTTGTGGGTTTTATTGGCCAACTTTGTACAAAGATGCAAGTGAACTTATGAAGAGGTGTGAGGAATGTCAAAGAGCAGGTGGAATTTCGAAGAAAGATGAGATGCCTCTCAATACCATCCTTGAAGTTGATATTTTTGATGTATGGGGCATTGATTTTATCGGCCCGTTTGTTAGCTCGTGTAGGAACACATACATTCTTGTGATGGTCGACTATGTTTCAAAATGGGTTGAAGCCGTGGCTTTACCCAACAATGAGGCCCGAAGTGTTGTTGCATTTATCAAGAAGAGCATTTTTACAAGGTTTGGCACTCCACATGCAATCATAAGTGATAGGGGGTCTCATTTCTGCAATAGAGCTTTTGACATTTTGCTTGCAAAGTATGGTGTCAACCACAAAGTTTCTACTTCTTATCATCCTCAAGCGAGTGGCCAAGTTGAAGTCTCAAATTGGGAAATCAAGAGCATATTGTCAAAAATGGTCAATGCAAATAGGACCGACGGGTCAAAGAAGTTGGATGATGCTCTATGGGCTTATAGGACTGCTTACAAGACTCCGATTGGTATGTCTCCGTATCGGTTGGTGTTTGGAAAAGCATGCCATCTACCGGTTGAGTTAGAGCACAAGGCCATGTGGGCTTTGAGGAAGCTGAATCTTGAATGGGATGTGGTAGCAAATCTTCGTGTGGAACAGCTTAATGAACTTGATAAATTCCGATTCCATGCCTACTCCAGTTCGTCCTTGTACAAGGACAAGATGAAGTACCTTCATGATAAATATGCTCGTGGTAAGGAGTTCAAAGTGGGGGATTTGGTTCTCTTGTTCAAATTTCGGTTACGTCTGTTTCCGGGAAAGCTTAAGTCAAAATGGAGTGGGCCTTTTGAAGTGGTGTTTATGACTCCGTTTGGTGCACTTGACTTGAAGAACAAAAATGGGAAAGTTTTCAGAGTGAATGGGCACAGGGTCAAGCACTACTTGGGCAAGATTGATCACAGCAATGTTGTGGCACTTCTTCATCTCAAGTGATTTGATGGTAACCTGTGTCGTGCCGCGACGTTAAATCAGGCACTTCTTGGGAGGCAACACATGTGTCATTCTTCTTGTTTTTCTTTGATTTTTATTGTAGTGTAGGATTTATTTTTGGACTGACTGGTGGTGAGATGTTGTAGGATTGTGTTGATGCATTGCAGGAACAAGTTGGAAAATTCTCACTCTCTAAAGTTGGCAATGCAGACCGCACTCATTTTGTGCGGCCACAAAGGCCTTTGTGCGGGGGCAAGAAATCAATACAGATTGCAGAAGTGATTTGACAAAAGTAGGGAGTCTCTGAAGTTTTCCACCTTGGACGCATTACATTTTGTGCGGTCCGTGGTGGTCCATTGCGGCCGCATTGCATTTTGTGCGGTTCGCAGTGGTCAACTTGCCAGTGCCTCATGGTTTTGAGCACCGCGGACCGCGGTGCCATTTTGTGTGGTCCGCGGTGGGTGGGTGAGCTGGGGTTGAGAACCTTTTTCTATAAATAGGACCTGAGGCCCTACATTTAAACTTTTCGATCCTTTTCATCTCAGAAGCATAAAAATCACTATTCATCATCATTGCACGAAATTAACTGCTAAGTCTCTTCAATCTTCAGTAAATCTCATTCTGGTAACTTTAACTCCTTCTTAATTGTTTAATTTTATTATTTTCTTTGAATTTTTGTTTTTCTTAGTTCTTCTTCCTTCCCTTCCAGTTTTTCTTTCAATCTTGTAGCTTAGGTTAGTTAAATACTGTTTTAATTAGGACTAGGTAGTTAAAACACTAGGGCAACACTTAGGGAATCATTAATAGGTGAATAATTGGACTAAAAATGAACAAAACATGAACCCTAGGTTGGTATTGCTGCTAGGCACTCAGTGCAGACCGCGGTGGATTTTGTGCGGTCCGCGGTGCCTCTGTGTGGTCCACAATGCTATTTTGTGCGGACCGCAATGGACAAAGTTCTTAATGCTGACATTTGAGGACCGCGACCGCAATGGATTTTGTGCGGTCTGCGGTGCCTCAATGAGGAACGCAATGCCTTTTTGTGCGGTCCGCGGTGCATAGATTTAGAGAGTGAGTAGTCTGAACCCCACCTCTGTACGGACCACAATGAATTTTGTGCGGTCCGTGGTAGCCTCTTTGCGACCGCACCTCATTTTGTGCGGTCTGCATTCTGCAACATTTAAACTATTTGCAACAAATTTGTCAGCAACTTTGCACTTCATTATTTCTACTGATACTAACAAAGCATAACTAAATGTTGTTTGCAGACAATGGTAAAATCTCGAGGCAAAGGTGGTAAACAATCAGGAAGAGGAGAGTCCTCCCGGGGTAAGGGACAAGGAATGCTAAGGTTGACCCTACAAGTTCGACAAAACATAAAGAATATAAGGAGGATCATAAGAGTTGCTGACAGAGGCATTAACCAGTTGGGGAGTGAGTATGAGCCTTCCCGGGAGGCATCTTCAAGCTCCGTGCCAGAGTATGTTCCTGACTGGCCGGAGAGGAACAAGTTGAGGGATACACCTCCAGGCTCTCCCACTACCCAAGCATCAGTGCGTATATCTTCTGAGTCGTCTGAGGGCTCAGCTGCCGGCAGTGGAAATGAATACTCTACCTCTCCTACAGCTTCACTATCCGGAGAGGGTCCAGTAGTAGAAGATGGGGAAGAAGTAGAAGGGGGTGAGCCCTTAGTAGGTGGGGTAGAGAGGACTAGAAATCTGGAGGCATGGCAGGACCGGTTTGTAAGTGAGATTGCCTACCACAAGTTCAGAGAGTGGTGGCCCGAGAGAAAATTGATACCTGAGTGTAAAATCATCACCCAGGACCTTTTGCCTCACAACCCCAATGTGTTGAGTCAATTCAGAGATAGTGCTGGATAGGACTACTTCATAGGCCATGTAGAGGACGCCAATGAGCATTTGGTGAAAGAGTTCTACACTAATGTGGCCCACGTCAAAAGGGGTACTACAGTTACCAAAGTGCAGAATTTAAAGGTGAAATTTGATGGCATGACCATAAATGACTACATGGGCTTCACAGAGGAGGATGGGTCCTTATACTTGGAGAAGATGAAATTGGGTGAAGAAGCCCGTCTTTGGTTGGCGGAGTACTTGGCAATCCCAGGTACCACCCCCGAGGTTGACTGCAGGAGTGAAGATATTGAGAAGAACTTTGAAATTTGAGGCTAAGGGGTGGGAGACATTTGTGTGCAGCAGGCTAGACCCCACCACCCATGACAACTCATTCCCTATTCACGGCAATTTTGGTAGCATCTATCATGGCAGGGTACCCGATTAACGTCGGGAATGTGATGTCCCGGGTTATTACAAGGGTAGTGAATGAAGGTGATAGATCTTATCCCTTCCCTAACTTCTTGACCATGTACTTGGAGGATTTAGATGTGGAGAAGCGCAAATTTGATATGAAAGTGAAGGCAAAGGCATATTTCTCATGGTACAGCCTGCAGGGTGATGACAACCCTAAGGGCAAGCACTTTAAGGGCAAAGCCACTACTTCAACTGGCCAGTCTGAAGAGCCAGTAGTGGCAGTGGCTCCTACTCAGCCTCCTTCCACCTCAGCAGATATGGCCCCAGGTCCTTCCACTTCTACAGTTTCAAAGATACCCTCCTCCACTACATACCCATTGACTGCCCACCGCTTGAGCTAGGCCCTCGCCAGCATCCACAATTGGATGCAGACAGCTACTTCTAAGTTGTCTATACTATCTACCATGGTGGCAGCTCAGTCAACACCTCCTCCTCCATAGGTCCTACGGTCCATTAAGAAAACACTCTCAAGGATCTTATGGACAACCAAAAGAAGATCCTAGAGAACCAGAAATTGCTTACGGATGTTGTTGATTCATATGGAAAAGCACTCAAGGAACTTGCTAGGGAGGGGAAGAAAATGAGGAAGACTCGGGCTTCAAAATAGTCGGTGAAGGAGCTAAGGGTCGAGGTTGAGAGATTGAAGGTGGATCGTATGTCTTTAGATTTGCTATTGCGTGACCCAGCACCAGTAGCCCAGCCCCAGCCAGAGCAGGAGTCCGAGAGGCCTCCCAAGAGGAAGAGGGTGATCACCTGGTCTGACGATGCAGTTATTCAGTTGGAGGACCCGCAGGAAGGTTCCTCCAGCCAGCCCTAGGATTTAGCCCGGGACTCAGTCCAGGTCTAGGACCAGATCCCAGCAAAGCCACAGATCATAGAGAGCTAGTCACAGGTTCCCAAGCAGACAGAGGACCCAGGGACCCAGACTCAGAATCCCATGTAGACGGAGGGCCCATAGGGAGTTTCTTTTTCCTCTCTCCTCTATTTTTGTGCTTATTTTGGTTAGTTGGCATTGAGGACAATGTCAGCTTTCATTTGAGGGGGTAGCCCTATTTAGATATTTGGATGACTGTACATATGACAATATATTATGATTTCTTTCCTTTTTATCTTTGGTATGTATATAATTTTAGCATTTCATTGTACTTTTAGTACTTTTTACTTTGGGTTTGTATATAAAAGCTACGTTCTTATGTAAATATTCATTCCCCCTATTGTATATTCGATTAAATCCCCTCTTGTACATATTCATTTTACTTTCCGCATTTTCCTTTCTTAGCTTCTTATTTTATGATTTGTAGCTTCTTGTTTTGAGTTTTTGCAATAAGCCTTTGGTTTTCTTAATGCCACGGTTCTTTCCAAAGGTGGAATTTGTGTGAATCGGGTGGCTCTTCCCGATGATGGATAGCATGACAACCTTCTTAAGAGTTTGAGTCTGTTTTCCTTTTTGCTTTTTAGTAGTTAGTTGGTAAGGGTTCCTCAAGAAAAGCTTCACTTGGACCTAACACATTTGTCTTTGATCCTATGGTAAAAAACAAATCGTTGTGTTTAGGTGGTGAAAGTTGTGACCTTGAGACTCTTGTGTTGGCCGATAATCATCAAGTGGTTATTCGGGACCATTGTGTGCTCAAATATTATCTAAGGTTGTTGTGGGCCCCCGACTCTATGTTTTTAGCAATCTCATAGCTTGAGTGGTGAGAACTTGAATTGCAAGTCCAAGTCCCGAGCCACTGGTCTAGGATTTGCCTTGAATGTTTGTCTAGGCGAAATCCTAAGTGTAATTTGACTTGAGACATGATTATAGGCTCTCCTTGATCCGGATGATAGTTTGAACACTTCTATAGCCTACCAATGATAAAATCCCTAGCCAACCCTTTTGAGCCTTAGACCTTTTTCCTTCAAGAACCACGATACAAGCCTTTACCCGTTCTAAAGATACCCTCTCTTGGCACCCGATCTTTCCTTAGCACATGGCAAAAGTATAAATTTGGGGGGAGAGACGAGGATTGCAACAAAGTGGTAAAAATGTACAAAGTGAAGAAAAGAAAAGACAATGAAAAAGAAAGAAAAGCAAAAAGACAAAAAGAATATTCAATGTAGAAAAGAATGAAGGGATTCAATAAAAGCAAAGAATTAAAGGTGTCTCTCTAACCCCTTAGAAAGAAGTGAAATGACTTAAAAAGTTAAGTGAATGCGTGCCAAAATGAAGCAAAAGAAGTGCTAAAGGGAAGATGGAACCTACCTAGACCAAACATTTCCTACCCTAAACCAAAAGCCTTCACTATGTCTCCACAAAAGCCCTATATGATCTTGAGTTGAATGAAGCTTACATTAGTGGTGACTTACATAAGGGGCAAGAATATTGTACTTAGAGCCAGACTTGTGACTTTTCCTTGAGAGAGATTAGTGTATTTCCATTAACCTCGTTCCGAGTGCTACTATCCTAAAGGTGAGGTTTTCTTAGGGAGAGTCGAGGATGTGTGAGTTTGGGTTCCACAATGACCAACGTAATAGAAAGAGTTTCTTTGATGTGTTGAGTCAACTCTTGAGGCTCTTGTATCGCACTAAATCCATGATGTTTAAAAGAGGGAATGTTGTTAATGATTCATTTGAATTGAGGGAAATTGTTAGTCCTAATTGATGCTAGATGAGGTCACTTTAGGTCGGCTGAATTTTCTTGGATTTACTCTTAAGGGGTGGGTCTTATTTTGTTTGCTTGAGGACAAGCAAAAGCTTAAGTTTGGGGGAGTTGATAACTAGAGATATGATGCATTTTACCCTCCTTCTTGCTTAAGTTCTGATTAGAAATGTGTACAAAATAGTCTCAAAGGCTCACATGTTGTACTTGATTGCAGGGTTTGGTTAACAAGGTGACAATTTATCAAAACTGGATCAAAAATGAGTGAAACATGCACAAGTACCAAGAACAAGGCCAAGCTCAGTATAACAGGACTAGAGCGGGCGCACACTATTTTGTGTGGTCCGCAAAGAGGAGGTTCAGAGAGTGTTCATTTCAGGCAGCCAAGCAATGCGTCCGCAAAGTATTTTGTGCGGACCGCATTGACTTCATTGTGGCCGCACTCGACTTTGTGCGGTCCGCAAATCCCAAGATCAGAGAGTTTCCAAGTTGGAGGAATATGTCCAGTGCGGTCCGCGGTCCATTTTGTGCGGACCGCAATAGAAGCCACCGCGGTCGCGGTGCATTTTGTGCGGCCCGTGGTGGCCAACTTCAGATAGTAGATTATTTCAGCCAAGAGCCTTAGTGTGGGCGCACTCGGTTTTGTGCGGTCCGCACTAGCCCCACAAGGGTATTTTTGTCCAAAATATTTGGCTAGTATAAATAGTTTCTTTTCCCATTTTTAGGTCATCAGTTGTGTTTTGACGATTAGCTGTTCTCGTGAACAGTACTTATTTTCTATTTTGAGTAATTTTAGCTTAGTTTCATTATTGAATCTTCAAGTTTTATCTAGTAATTAAATATAATGGGTTTTTCTTCATTTATTTCTTTATTTTCTTCTATAATCATGAGTAGCTAGACACATTAGCTAGGGTTGTAGCTCAACCCTAGTGTGGGTAATTGATTGGTCTTGTGTTTTAAGACTTGATTGTATATGGGTGTTTGATATTTGGACTAATTAAGGGTTTTAATGTGGAATTAGTGGATGCAAACACTAGTTTATGCCTAGTTGACTTTGGCTCTTCTTGAGAAAGAGAGCCTAGTTGACTTTGGCTCTTCTTGAGAAAGAGAGCCTAAGTCTATGAAATTGGTCCAACAAGGAATTGGGGTGTATTCAAGAGATTGATAGCCCCAATTAAAGAGTTAAACCTAGAGATAGTAATATCCGACTTGAACCTCAATTGCTTGCACAAATTATCATACCCAATTGGTCTTGAGAAAGTCAATTAGGGCAAAATCACTCAAACTACCGAGAGGTGTAGAGTGAGTAGAATCGTGCAATGGTTATATCATAATCCCCAAATTTGACAATCTAGCCTTAGACTCGAGAATCCGTCAATTATCCACCTAGGAGAAAGTCACTTCCCTATTGCATTTTACCTATTTAGAAAACCTTCAATAGTTTACTCTTAGCTTCACTTAGCCTAATTTAGCATCTTAGTAGTATAAAATTAGAAGTAATATCAAAACCAATTATGAATAGAAGTGCAATTAGGAACAATTACGCAACTCCAATTTAGATAGAAACTCAACTCCAATCTCTAGCTCCTTGTGGAAATCGATCCCTACCTTCTTGGGTAAAAGTTGTTTCGACCACTCTTGCTACTTTGTATTAGTACAGGGTTGGCTTCGATCAATGAGTACAATAGGATTTCAGCATGTCAATCTGCTAAGGAGATTTGGGAAGCTCTCCAAATAGCTTATGAAGGGACAACACAAGTAAAGCAGTCAAAGATTAACATGTTAACCACAGAGTATGAGCTTTTCAGGATGAAGGACAATGAGTCTATTCAGGATATGCACACTCGCTTCACATCTATCATCAATGAGCTTCACTCTCTGGGAGAGATCATCCCCATGAACAAACTTGTTAGGATGATACTTAGTGTATTACTTGGTTCCTGGGAAAGAAAAGTAAATGCTATCACAGAGGCAATGGGTCTGCAGAAGCTAACCATTGATGAACTTGTGGCAATTTGAAGACTTATTAAATGAAGAAGAAGAAGAATGATAATGAGAGAAGATATCCCAAAAGGGAAAAGAACCTGGTTCTCAAGATGGATAACAATGACTTAGGTGGTGAAGATGCTAATATGGCCTACCTCACAAAAAGGTTTCAGAAAATTGTTCGCAGAAATAGAGGTATTCCAAAAAAGGGCAGCTCCAACAAGACAAAAGGTTATGACCTATGTCATAAGTGCAGTAAGCCAGGACATTTCATCAAGGATTTCCCTTTCCTCAAGCAAGATTTTACAAAACACAACATAGACAAAGCAGCAAAGAGGAACTCGATTCCTGACAAATGATTCAAGAGAAAAGATGTTGCTGACAATGTTGTGAAACAAGCTCTTGCTGCATGGGGAGACTCTTCCAATGAATCTGAAAAAGATGATGATCAAGGTGACAGCTCCATGATGGCAGTGGAAAGTGAAGCAGCTGAGTATGACTCAGTCTTTGCACTGATGGCAAAATCTGACGATGATAAAAATGACGATGATGATGATGAGCTAAACTTTCTAGATGTTCAAAGAAATCTAAAGTCTTATTCTCCGAGAAAACTCTTGTCTTTGGCAAATGTTTTAATTGATGATTGTCATAGTCTTATAAATGATAAAGATGTGTTAACTGTGGAACTAGAAGAAGTAGAACATAAGAGAGATGACTTAGTAGTCGTTGTGGTAGATTTAAAGAAACCATTGAGATTTTAAAGAAGGAAAAAATGACTTAATTGAAAAAATTACAAACATAGAACATGAGAAATATGATCTATTAGTTGTTGTGGTCGATCTAAAAGAGACCATTGAGTGTGTTAAAAAGGAGAAAGAAGTTTTAACTGAGAAGGTTGCTAACATTGAGCACGAGAGAGATGATTTATTAGTAGTCGTTGTAGACCTAAAAACACAATTGAGCAACTAAGAAGGGAAAGTAGGCCTAGGAACACTCAAAAAGGAAAGGAGGTTGCAAGTGAGGCACACCTTAGGCTTGAAAATGAGTTATAATCAGTGAAATCTAGTATTGTGCTAAGCTTGAGAAAAAACAGACAACTTCAGGAAGATAAGGCAAAGTGAAGAGTGATTTAGAAAAATCACTTAAGTGGACCTGGTCCTTTGATGCAATAATTGCTATATATATAAACAATAGGGGAAAAGGCATAAAATCGGGTTCCAAAGAGAAAAGACTCCCTACAACCCTCGTAGAAAGTACGTTAATGTACCTGATAACTGGCTCTACACTCACTGTGGTAACACTGGGCACTTTAAGAAAACCTGTAAGGCTAGATATCAATCTCAATAGAAAAATAAAGTTTTTGCTGAAAAAGTAACTACTGTTAGGGAACCTGGTGCCTCATATAAAAAATGTGTGATGCTTGCTTGGATCAAAAGAGCCCTCATTCACCCTTTTCCTTATGACAAGGGACCAAAATTTGTTTGGGTTCCTAAGTCTAACTCTTGATTTCCTTGTGTAGGAAGAAGTGAAAGGGAGCAGCAAACGGCTGCTCGAAGCATATGACTGGAAGTACAAATGATTTCCTTTCACTGAAGGACCTGGGAAGGGGTGTACCCTTTGGAAATGGCAAGAAGGGATACATTCTGGGAGTTGGAAGGATTGGAAGTCTCTCTCTCACTCAATTGAAAATGTGTACTATGGGAACGGGTTGAAGTACAACTTGCTGAGTGTTTCCCAAATTTGTAACAAGGAAAACAAAATGAAATTTGTATCAAAGATATGCACAGTCACTAATCTTGTGACTGGTGAAGTGGTATTAGTAGCCAAAAGATACAAAAATATCTATGTTGCTGACTTTGAGTCCTTGCAAAATGGGGATCTCACCTGTTTGAGTTCTATTGATGATGATGCTGAATTATGGCATAGAAGGCTGGGTCATGCAAGTTTTACGTTGCTGAACAAATTGGTTAAGAAGGACCTGGTTCGTGATTTGCCTAAGTCAAGTCTCAAGGATCACAAGGTGTGTGATTCATGTGTAAAAAGAAAGCAAGTCAGATCCTCTTTCAAGCCCAAAAAGGAAGTTAGTACCTCAAGGCCCCTTGATCTCCTCCATATGGATCTATGTGGAACTATGAGGGTGCCAAGTAGGAAAGAAGTACATTTTCGTTATAGTGGACGACTATTCCAAATTCACATGGACTCTATTTCTCAGAATCGAGGATGAAACCTTTCAAGTATTTTGTGGCATTTGTGAAGAAGATCCAGATGTATATGAGCCATAATGTAGTATGTATCAGGTCTGACCATGGGACATAATTTGACAATGCCAAATTCGACGAGTTCTGTGTTAAAAATGGCATCACTCACAAATTTTCAGCTCCAAGAACACCTCAACAAAATGGTGTTGTGGAGAGGAAGAACAGGACTCTTGAAGACATGGCAAGAACAATATTAATTGACAGTGGTGAATGGTAAACAGGTGCATGATCAGGTCCCTTCTGAACAAAACGCCATATGAACTGGTGAATGGAAGGAAGACCAAGCTGACATATTTAAGGACATTTGGCTATAAATATTTTGTTCTCAACAATGGCAAGGAAGCACTTGGAAAATTTGATGCCAAAAGTGATGAAGGAATCTTTCTGGGCTATTCATCACAAAGCAAAGCCTACAAAATATACAACAAAAGAACTCAATATGTTGAGAAAAGTATACACGTAATCTTCAATGAATCTCACCACTCATGTGGAAAGGATTCAAATGATAAAAGTGATCAAGATGGAGAACAGTCAATTGTCCCTAGTGAAGTCATTGACATGGCAAATGGAAATGCTAATATGATGAGCCACGTCGAGGAATCAAATGTGGATGGTGCTACCATATCTCCAATTGATGCAGAGGAACCTAGTCCCTCAATCACAACAGTTGAAGCTGAGAACAGAGCTGTCATGTTGTCCAAGGCACCCCACATGCTAAGATGAGAAGCAACCAAGGATCACAGTCAGAAATACCTGGACGTTCTCACAATGAGATTCTGGTGTCTAACTGGATGCACAAAAGTTCACACCCTCTTGAAAACATAATCACTCTTCTAGATTCAGGAATTCAAACCAGATCAAAGACAAGAAACTCACTTGCCTTCTCTGCCTTTCTCCCTTAAATTGGGCCCAAAAATATTAAGGAAGCATTGAAAGATGTAGACAAGATTACAACTATGCAAGAAGAACTCCATCAATTTGAGAGAAACAATATATGGCACCTGGTTCCACGACCTGCTGACCGAACCATTATTGGAACCAGGCGGATATTCAGAAACAAACTTGATGAGTTTGGAAACACAACAAGGAACAAGTCAAGGCTAGTAGTTCAAGGCTACAATTAGGAAGAATCAATTGACTATGAGGAAACTTTTGCTCCAGTTGCTCAAATGGAGGCCATCATAATCCTTATTGCCTTTGCATCTCATATGGAATTCAAATTGTTTCAAATGGATGTCAAAAGTACATTTCTGAATGGTTTTCTAAAAGAAGAAGTTTTCGTCAAGCAACCACCTGAATTTGAGAATCATGAGCATCCTGAGCATGTCTTTAAACTTGAAAATGCTTTATATGGGCTAAAGCAGGCTCCTCGCATGTCAAAATTTCTTCTCGAAAATGTCTTTACAAAAGGAAAAATTGACAACGCCCTTTTTCTAAAGAAATGAGGGAGGAACCTACTCATTGTGCAACTCTATGTTGATGATATCATTTTTGGAGCAACGAATGATTCTCTGTGTGAGGAATTTGCAAAACTCATAGGGAGTGATTTTGAAATGAGCATGATGTGGGAATCAAATTTCTTCTTGGGTTTACAAGTGAAGCAACTCCTAAAGGGGCAATGATAAGTAGATTTGACATGGAAGGATAAAAAATAATTGACACTCCCAATGCCATAGCCACTCGTCTGGACATGGATGAACCTGGTTCCTCTGTGAATGAGACCATGTATAGAGGTATCATAAGGTCACTCCTGTATCTCACTGCAAGCAGACCAGATATTGTTTTTAGTATGTGACTTTGTGCTAGGTTTCAATCTAATCCAAAGGAATCTCATCTGAAGGTAGCCAAGAGAATCTCGAGATATCTCAAAGGAACATAGGACCTGGTTCTCTACTATGACTCAGGAGATAATTTTTATTTAATTAGGTATGTCGATGTTGATTATGCTAGCTATCTGGTAGACAGGAAAAGTACTTCTGGCATGGCACATTTTCTGAGTTCATGTCTGATTTCATAGGTTACAAGAAAACAAAATTTAGTGGCCCTCTCAACTGTAAAAGATGAATATGTGGTGGTTGCCTCTTGCTGTGCTCAATCGTTGTGTATTAAACAGCAACTGGAAGATTTTGGTGTATTTTCTGATTGTGTGCCCTTACTATGTGACAATACCAGTGCTCTTAATATGGCCAAGAATCCAGTCCAACATAAGAGAACAAAGCACATTGATATGCGACATCATTTTCTCAGAGACAATGTTAAAATAGGCTTTATCTTCATGAAATTTTGCAGAACAGAAGATCAAATTGTAGACATATTCACCAAAGTACTAAGTAGAGAGCACTTTGACAAGAATCGCTTGGCACTAGGGTTGATAAAATCAAGCTAAAGGTCTGGTCCCTCGATGATTGGCTATGAAAGAAATGTACAGTAAAATAGCTAAAAAGTATTTTCTGGCAAAGTCTAGCTCATCTCTATACCGTTACAGGTAGACACATATGATGATTACAGAGCAAACAAGTAGCAAATACATTGCACGTTGGCAAAGGATGAGGCTTACACTTGCAAAATCTGTTAGGGAACCTGGTTCCCTTGACACAGGTTAGTAGTTCCTCTGTACTCTCATGCACAATTTTTAAACGGCTGAAACGATGCCACATCATTAAAGTTGTTAGTTTCTCTCTTTCCCATTTTTTGAACCCAATCTTCTTACCTGTTATGAAGCGACACGACTACCCAAAATTGATACCTACTCCTAATCAGTTCCTCACCCCTCTTAAATGCATCCACTCACTATCACTCTCGTAACTATTAACATCACAAACCAAAAATTCCATTTTTCTTGTACCTAAACACTTTCTTCTTCCAATAAATCTCAGTATACTCCACCATGTCTAATAATTAAGAAATCAAGACTACTCCAAGCGTTGTCCCTATTGTATCTCCATACATTGTAGCACCAGTGATAGAGGCCACACTCCCTAGTCCGACTAGTCCAAACCCTAACCTAGAGTCACAACTACACTCAGCTTCCTCTCCAACCCAATCGAGTACTAGTTCTCATCGGAGTCGCAAAACTTCAACGCCCAAGAAATTTGTGGTTGCGACCTCTCCTTCTGCCTCGCTGGAAAAAATGGTCAAAGAAGTTACAATGGAGGAAGTAGAAAATCAAGAAGTTTCTAGCCTACCAGTAGAGAAAAGATCTAAGAAATAACAGGGTGTGGATCATACCAGTGATTAATCAACAATGACAGCCCCAGGCCTTATTTCTACTGGTAATGCTCCTCTTATACCTTCTGAAGTTACTTTGGAGTTACAAGAACAAGAAGCTATAGAAAATATGTTGTCTATAGCTGCTGAGGGAAATCTGGTTGGAGGTTATGAGGGTGTGTTAGAGTTTTAGGGGGAAGATAATGGTGCAGAGGGTGAGGGTAGGGAACTGGTGCCTGTTGAAACTTTGGCACCTAACAGTACTACTGGGGAACCAATTGAGGGACCTGTTCCATCCTCCCAAAAAGATCCCCCTGGTTGTAATTGGGATAAGAGCCCTAGTTCTTCACAAGAACCCTAGGTCACTACTGATCTTGCCCCCTCTCCTCATTTCTATGCTGAGCCATTATCAATTGTGGTTCCTGAGATGCGATCTCTGTCTGAGGAGGAGAATGAGGATAGTGAAGAAGAAGATTATGATAATGTGGCTCTGGCGAGCTTTACTAGTGCTAGGAGTAGAAAGGCACCTCCCTAGGGGTCAACTTCTAAGAGGCCTATCACGAGGTTGTAGAAGAAGGGAGAACTTGAGTCAGTTTTAAGGAAAAGCAAAAAGGAAAAGAATAAGAGGAGATTGGTGAAAGATGGAAAGGTTGTCAATGAGAAGGTAGTACTTCTTGCACTAGTCGTGGATGTTGATGATGAGGTAGAAGAGGAACCTGGTTCCTTAGTTCGTAAATTCTCAAATAACCTTACTGTTCCAAAGTCCAAAAGGGAGTCATTTGTGAGTGAAAATGAGTTGAGGAAGGTGGTTGAGGGTGAACATCTGGTGAGAAAGAGAGTGAGAAAGTGGTTGAGCAGTCCTGTGAAAAAGTGGCTGAGGAGTCTGCTAAGAAGATCTCCAGGAAATCTACAGTCAAAGGAAAGAGTGTAAGAAAATCAGTGAAGCGAAAGGCTGGTGCTAGTGAGGAAACCAGTTCCTCCAAAAAGGCAGAGTGAATGTGGACATGGATGAAGAAAGGGAGAATTTGAGAAATCAGAAGGTGCTTTGGGGCCACACATTTGCCCATGATATTCTTGATATGTCAGGAATGCACCAATTGGCTGACATCTGTGAGTACCAACAATGGACGTATTTGTTCACTGGTGATAGTCCTAAGGTTTATGAAGCAGAAGTGCAGATTTTTTACGCTGACTTCTTCGCATTGATAATATTTGTCTGAAAGTGAATGGTGTTGATTTCGTGACGATACTGCTGTTCTGGGAACTATTTTGGGTGTGCCTACTGATGGTATATCTTCTGTTGAGAGAACTTGCTCTTCTAACTTCAGAAATGCCATCGTGAAGGATAAGGCCATACAACACGGGGAACGGGTACACAAGAAGGCCCTCCTTCCAGTTTACCAACTGCTGCTTCAATTGGTGAACAAAGTTCTGCTCCCACACGCAAAAAGGAGGTCAATAACTTCACGAGCAGACCTAAAACACTTGCACATTCAAGAATCAATCAAGCATTCTCTCGAGTGATCAATCAATCTGGCAAGTTATTCTCAAGGGCTTCAAGAACAAAGAACAACATAACAACGGATCATTCCCTGTATCGAGTTATTACATGTCATTAGTTGTATTGCACCTTTATTAAAGTAATTTACTTGTAATTCCTACTTAGTTTAGTTAGAAGCATTGTGTAGGAAACCTTTGTGTTTGTGTCTTGGCTAGAGTTAGTTGAGTTGTAAACCTTTGTAATAGAGTTATGACAAAGTGGCTTCTAATAGAGTTTTTACAAGTTAGTGAGGCATTAAGAGGTTAATTCTTATATTGCAATAAGTTGTAATCTGAAGTTTGCTCAGCTGTAAAGTTGAAATCCTACAAGGGTAGGTTGTGGTATTTAAATGTTCACATTCGTCAATCTTTAAGCTTATTCTGATGTGTGTGTGTGTGTATGTATATATATATATATATATATATATATATATATATACACACACCCTAGTAATTACATAGTTTATAATTACGATGACATGTTTGTTTGTCATAATATAATTATTTTGTAATTACAAGTACTGCTTAGTTGCACAAGTGTAATTACATAATTAGATTAAATTTTAAATATAAAGTTAATTATTAAAAATTAAAGTTAAGATTTAACAAACATTTGCCTTTATAAGTAATATTAAATTTACATTTAAGACAAATACTATTTATTGAAAATATTTTAATTACTAATCATATTATATTTGCAACTAATATTGTAAAAATACTTGATATATATTTTTCAAATTAATAATATTTTACTTTAATCAATTATAAAAACTAAAAGTACATATTTTGTAAGAACATCATGGACTTCATGCTTAATAAAATAATATTTATAAATATAATTCCATAACATTACTCAAATGTTTTAGTAAAAAATAATCTATCAATTCTAATTGAAAAATCAATGGCATGTAATTTTGTCATGACCCAAAAATTCATCTGAAGGAGTCGTGATGGCACCTAGTCTCTAAACTAGGTAAGCCTAACATTAACTGAGATAACATTTGTATTTGCTAACTTTAATTTAAATAACTCTTAACAATTTATAATTCTCAAAACCGGTGGTACAAGTTACAAGACTTTCTAAGAGTAGTTATACAAAATAAATACATCACTGCTCCGAAACAAAAGGAACAAATGGAAATAGGTACAAATGAAAGTGACTCTGAGGCCTGCGAACGCTGTAGCAGCTTTACCTTGAGTCTCCACCGCAACGACCCACATAGCTACTACCGATCAAATGCCTGGATCTGTACACAAAAATGTACAGAAATATAGTATGAGCACACCACGGCGGTGCCCAGTAAGTATCAAGACTAACCTCGGTATGGTAGTGACGAGGAACAGTCCAGACACCTACTGGTTAAATAAATTGAATAGGATTTGATAATAAACTATCAACCTAGAAATGACATAGTAATATCAACAGCAGGGAAAGAACAAACTACAATAAGTACAAATAATAAAGAAAAACACGAGTGGAAACGAAAGATAACCAAATAATTAACACCAGCATAGCTGGACACAGACAAGTAAAAATGTACTCAAACAAGGAAGGCGATGCCAGCTCAATAAATCATATCATTTCTGATGTACAATTTCCAACTATCTCAAACTCGATGTCTCATATCAACCTCAATTACCAAATTTTTAGCACAACCCGGCACCTTGTGCCCACATATTTCTATCTCACTTTACACAACAACGTTCTCATGTTACTCAGTTCATAGGGTCCATAACTAATGCAATTAAGACGTTTAAGAAGTCTGATTTACATAACATAAAGTAGAGTACATCTTCTAAACCAATTAGGAACTCAGCAAGAAAAGATGAAGTTATTTTTAGAAATTATTTGAATAAAGAAAGTACCATTTTTAATTAAAGTACAACATCGAATGAATTATTAACTTTAACAAGGAATTTAATAAATTAACTTAGTAGAAATTCCATTTTTAAGTAAAATACAACCTCAGACGGTTTAAGAAAATTTAATTGAGTAACTAAATGAATTGAAGATGAAACAATTATTGAAATTTTAAAGTATTGAAAAATATGTATATAAATACAACGAAGTATTGAAAACACGATGGGGTTCCTTCACCAAAGATCACAGCGGTAAAGGAATCTGAACAGTTAAAATACTTGAATTGGTAACAATAAATAAGCATAGCAAATAGAAAGTGCACGGCATCACCCTTCGTGCTTTTATTCTCGTTCTCACCATAAGAATCAATATTCACTTTTATTCTTTCTTGTTGCAGGCGTGCAACCCGATCTCATTTCAAATATTATTGTGGTGGCGTACCACCCGATCCTATTTCATATATCATTGTGGCGGCGTGCCACCCGATTCCATTTCATATATCTTGTTGCAGGCGTGCAACCCGATCCAATTTCATATATCTTGTTGCAGGCGTGCAACCCGCTCTCATTTCATATATCTTGTTGCAGGCGTGCAACCCGCTCCCATTTTAAATATCACCGTGCGACGTGCCACCCGATCCCATTTACAAATCAACATCAATCATAAAAGAATCCCGGCAAAGGAACAAGAGCATAAAAATAACATCCCGCCAAAGGAGACAAAATCGTAAACCACAACATCCCGGTAAGGGAACAATAGTATAACAACAATATCCCGGCAAGGAAAACAATTTCATAAGCAATAACATCCTGGTAAGGGAACAATAGTATAACAAAAATATCTCGGCAAGGGAAACAATATCATAATCAATAACGTCCCGGTAAGGGAATCAACAAATACATATTAAGGGTCACAGAAAAACCAAGAAGCACGATAACCTCAACAAAACAACAAGACATAATAAGCACGTGATAACTAAACCGGTAACCACAACAATTGGACAAGTAACATATTTGCACGAAGTAATAAAGGAACTCACAATCAAGAAGTATCAAAACAATAAGGAAGATAATCACTTCAATTAAGGTAATTAAGGGTCAAGGTAACACGTAAGAATTAGAGGAAAGCTAGCAACGTCATATGGAGCATATAGAGGCAATTTAAGCAATTAGGAAACACAATCATAATGGGATACTTTCCACATAAGGACCTAAGAACCCTAGAGGCAAATTTCCCACAAATAAGTCTGAGCACACACTCGTCACCTCGCATGCATGGACTACAATTAGCATAGAAGACTCAATTCCTAAGGGGAAGTCCTCCACACAAGGTTAGCCAAGATACTTACCTTAATCCGTCCACTTCAATACTCAATTTAGCTTTTTATTTACCAATTCATCAATGCTCGGCTCAATCTAGCCAAAAACGACTTGAATACATCTAACAATGCAAGAGAAAATAATTCCAATTAACAAAACTATGATTCTTATACAATTTGCAAAACGTCAACTCTCAGGGCCCGCATCTCGGAACCCGACAAAATTTACAAAAATCGAATACTCATTCCGATACGAGTTCAGCCATACAAAAATTATCCAATTCTGATACCATTTGATCCTTCAAATCATCATTTTATATTTTGGAAGAACTTTACAATTTTTTTCCCAAATTCTATCCCAAATCACGAATCAAATAATGAATTCAATGATAGATTCATGTATTTTAGCCAAATACGAGTTAGAATCAATTATCTCGATGAATTTCTTAAAAAACCTTCAAAAAATCGCCAAGATCCGAGCTCCCTAGGTCAAAATATGAAATAAAACCCTAAATCTCGTATTTATAGTGCACCTCCTAGATTTCCATCACTGCTGACCACGGAAAAACTACCGTTGACCGCAGTAAATCCACCGCTATAGCGGAAAATATTGACTACAGTGAAATATCACCGCTGACAGCGGTCCTTTTGGCTGCTGGGGTGAGGATTTACCTCTGTCTGCCCCCCTCCCCCCCCCCCCCACGTCTGTAACAACTTCCGAGTGAAATGTCTGAACTCGCTCAAAACTCACCCCGAAACTCATCTGAGGCCCCCGAAATCTCAACCAAATATGTCAACACATCTCATAACATCATACGAACTTAACCCCACTCTCAAATCTCTTCAAACATCGCTAAGACGACGAATCAGATGCCCAAACGCATGAAAATCACTATGAATTTCAAGAACTGCTAGAATTGCAACCAGCGTCCGAACCATATCAAATCAACCCCAAACGACACCAAATTTTGCAGGCAAGTCCCAAATGACATAACTGAGTTGTTCCAACTTTTGGAATCACATTTTGATCTCGATAACATAAAAGTCAACTATGGGTCAAACCTCTCCATTTTCCAACTTTCACCAAGATACCACAAATTACCCTACGACCCTCCAAACCCAAATCTGAACACACGCCCAAGTCCAAAATCACCATACGAAGCTACTAACACCATCCAAAGCTCATTCCGAAGCCGTTTACTCAAAAGTCAAATTCTGGTCAAATTCTCTCTGCTTAAGCTTTCATAACCATATTCCTTCTTTCCCGTTCGACTTCGATTCATCCGAAAACTGAATCCAACCATGCACACAAGTCGATATACATAATGTGAAGCTGCTCTTGACCTCAAACTGCCGAACCGGGCGCAATTGCTCAAAACGACCAGTCGGATCATTACAAATTTGAATTAATAAGTGAATACTACTAAAGCAAATAAAATAGAAGCGAAAATATATCATAGATTCAAGATCTAAAAAAAATCAACATAATACTCTTATATAAAATTACAACATGACGTAAAATAAGTTTCAACACAATTTAAGTAAATATAATTCAAAAGAAAAGAAAAATACCACATTCAACGATGCGATTACTTTAATGACATTACTTGTTATATGCTAAGTTTATTAATGGTTCATTATTTCTAATACAAGAAGTAGTTTCAAAACTAGAATAATAGCAAAATTATGCTAAATAAGGAAAATAAAGAAAATAAAATAAAATATGAGCAACTACATGGAATCACAAAAAATAAAGGTTGGAAAATGAGCATATTATTTAAATACTAAAAATTAATCTATTATTTTAATATAGTTAAAGTTGCATATAACCTCATCCAATAACAAAGTTCAACTTTAATGCACCACTCATTACAAGTCAAGTTTATGGATGACTTATTCTTTCTAAAATTACGAGGTACAATTGTTTTTAGAAAAAATAGAATAATAATATAGCTACGTGTAATAAAAAAAATAATAATGAAGAAAGAACTAAAATATAAGAAATTATGTAGAAACACGTCAAGTAAATATTGGGAAATGAGAAATAAGGAAATAACAAATAAATAATGTAAAAAATGATATTTGAAAAAAAAAGAATTTAAAAAGATAAAAACAAATAAAAATAAAAAGTAAATTAAAAGAAAAGAAAAGAAATTCAAAAAATAACCTGGTAATACACCATGTAATTACCATCAATTTGGTTAGCATGGAATTTGGTTAGCATGGAATTTGGTGTAATTGGAGGGGTGTAATTACACTCTCCAATTCTCAAAGGAAAATGTGAGAATTGGTGGTAATTACACTGTATAATTATAAGGTTATTTTTTAATTTCTTCCCTTTTTGTTTTTATTGTAATTTATTTTCTTTATAACTTTTTATCTATTATTTTATTTTTTTAATTTTATTTTTACCTTTTTTTGAAATTTTAAAATATATTTTTCTTTGTACATTATTTATCTTTTATTTTCCTATCTTACTTCTTGTGATTCCATGTAATTACTTAAATTTTATTTTTTTATTTAGTTTATTATTCTATTTTTATAAACTACACATCCTAATATTAGAAATAATGAGTCATGAACAAACTTGACATATAATGAGCGATGTATTTAAAGTGAAATTTCGTTGCTGAATGTGGTTATAACTTATCATGTTTCATAATCTTAAGTTGCAGCGGAACTTATTATTATTATGTTGGAGTTTGACATATGTTAAACAATTTTATTTTATTTTGAATTTTGACAATGTATTCATGGTTCCAATTTGCTTGTTTTAGTAGTATTGACTCACATTGCATGTTGTTCATTTTTTAGTTAGAATTGATAGATTAGTTTTGTCAAACATTTGAATAATGTTATGACATTATATTTACAAATATTAATTTATTTTATCAAACATGAATTTCAATGTTTTTACATAACGTATATTTTTAAATTTTGTAAGAATCTAAACTAAATATTATTAATTTAAAAAAATATAAATTATTTTTACCATATTAATTATAAATATATGATTAATAATTAATGTATATTCACGAAAAATATACATCTTAAATACCAAATATAATATCATTTATACTTATAAAAATTTATAGGCATATATTTATTATATTAGCTTTTAAATTTTGTTAATTACTTAATTTAACATTTAATCTAACTGTGTAATTACACTCGTGCAACCAAACAATAAGCTTTGAATTATACTATAATTACACTATGACAAACAAACAGTTCGTCGTAATTACACAACTGTATAATTACTACGCTATGTAATTACTACCCTAGTAATGACACTAATTCTAATTACAGGGTGGCTTGCCAAACGGACCCTAAGAGTTGCAGAGTGTAATTACACCCAAATCTAGTGATAGGGTGCCTTTTCAAACAACCCCCCCCAACACACACACACACACACAATATATATATATATATATATATATATATATATATATATATATATATATATATATATAAGGTAGATTTACCAAGGTTGATACTATAGTAAATATTGTTGAAAATTTGAATTATGGAGAATAAAAATTAGCAAAGCTTGAGACATGTCTGAACTCGCTGATGGGGTGAGGATTTACCGCTATCTGCCCCCCCCCCTCACGATCCGTAACAACTTCTGAGTGCCGAAATGTCCGAACTCGCTCAAAACTCACCCCGAAACTCATTCAAGGCCCCCGGAACCTCAACCAAATATACCAACACATCCCATAACACCATACGAACTTAGCCTCACTCTCAAATCACTTCAAACAATGCTAAGACGATGAATCAGATTCCCAAACGCATGAAAATCATTATGAACTTCAAGAACCTTTAGAATTGCAACCAGCATCCGAACCACATCAAATCAACCCCAAACGACACCAAATTTTGCAGGCGAGTCCCAAATGACATAACGGAGTTGTTCTAACTTTCGGAATCACATTCCGACCTCGATAACATAAAAGTCAACTATGGGTCAAACCTCTCCATTTTCCAAACTTCATCTTTTCCAACTTTCACTAAGATGCCACAAATTACCCTACGAGTCTCCAAACCCAAATCTGAACACACGCCCAAGTCCAAAATCACCATACGAAGCTACTAACACCATCCAAAGCTCATTCCGAAGCCGTTTACTCAAAAGTCAAATTCTGGTCAAATTCTCTCTGCTTAAGCTTCCATAACCATATTCCTTCTTTCCCGTTCGACTTCGATTCATCCGAAAACTGAATCCAACCATGCACACAAGTCGATATACATAATGTGAAGCTGCTCTTGACCTCAAACTGCCGAACCAGGCGCAATTGCTCAAAACGACCAGTCGGATCGTTACAAATTTGAATTAATAAGTGAATACTACTAAAGCAAATAAAATAGAAGCGAAAATATATCATAGATTCAAAATCTAAAAAAAATCAACATAATACTCTTATATAAAATTACAACATGACGAAAAATAAGTTTCAACACAATTTAAGTAAATATAATTCAAAAGAAAAGAAAAATACCACATTCAACGATGCGATTACTTTAATGACATTACTTGTTATATGCTAAGTTTATTAATGGTTCATTATTTCTAATACAAGGAGTAGTTTCAAAACTAGAATAATAGCAAAATTATGCTAAATAAGGAAAATAAAGAAAAATAAAAAACATATGAGCAACTACATGGAATCACAAAAATTAAGGTTGAAAAATGAGCATATTATTTAAATATTAAAAATTAATCTATTATTTTAATATAGTTAAAGTTGCATATAACCTCATCCAATAACAAAGTTCAACTTTAATGCACCACACATTACAAGTCAAGTTTATGGATGACTTATTCTTTCTAAAATTACGAGGTACAATTGTTTTTAGAAAAAATAGAATAATAATATAGCTAAGTGTAATAAAAAAATAATAATGAAGAAAGAACTAAAATATAAGAAATTATGTAGAAACACGTCAAGTAAATATTGGGAAATGAGAAATAAGGAAATAACAAATAAATAATGTAAAAATGATATTTGAAAAAAAAAGAATTTAAAAAGATAAAAACAAATAAAAATAAAAAGTAAATTAAAAGAAAAGAAAAGAAATTCAAAAAATAACCTAGTAATACACCATGTAATTACCATCAATTTGGTTAGCATGGAATTTGGTGTAATTGGAGGGGTGTAATTACACTCTCCAATTCTCAAAGGAAAATGTGAGAATTGGTGGTAATTACACTGTATAATTATAAGGTTGTTTTTTAATTTCTTCCCTTTTTGTTTTTATTGTAATTTATTTTCTTTATAACTTTTTATCTATTATTTTATTATTTTAATTTTATTTTTACCTTTTTTTGAAATTTTAAAATATATTTTTCTTTGTACATTATTTATCTTTTATTTTCCTATCTTTACTTCTTGTGATTCCATGTAATTACTTAAATTTTATTTTTTTATTTAGTTTATTATTCTATTTTTATAAACTACACATCCTAATATTAGAAATAATGAGTCATGAACAAACTTGGCATATAATGAGCGATGCATTTAAAGTGAAATTTCGTTGTTGAATGTGGTTATAACTTATCATGTTTCATAATCTTAAGTTGCAGCGGAACTTATTATTATTATGTTGGAGTTTGACATATGTTAAACAATTTTATTTTATTTTGAATTTTGACAATGTATTCATGGTTCCAATTTGCTTGTTTTAGTAGTATTGACTCACATTGTATGTTGTTCATTTTTTAGTTAGAATTGATAGATTAGTATTGTCAAACATTTGAATAATGTTATGACATTATATTTATAAATATTAATTTATTTTATCAAACATGAATTTCAATATTTTTACATAACGTATATTTTTAAATTTTGTAAGAATCTAAACTAAATATTATTAATTTAAAAAAATATAAATTATTTTTACCATATTAATTATAAATATATGATTAATAATTAATGCATATTCACGAAAAATATACATCTTAAATACCAAATATAATATCATTTATACTTATAAAAATTTATAGGCATATATTTATTATATTAGCTTTTAAATTTTGATAATTACTTAATTTAAAATTTAATCTAACTGTGTAATTACACTCGTGCAACCAAACAATAAGCTTTGAATTATACTATAATTACACTATGACAAACAAACAGTTCGTCGTAATTACACAACTGTATAATTACTACGCTATGTAATTACTACCCTAGTAATGACACTAATTCTAATTACAGGGTGGCTTGCCAAACGGACCCTAAGAGTTGCAGAGTGTAATTACACCCAAATCTAGTGATAGGGTGCCTTTTCAAACAACCCCCCCCAACACACACACAATATATATATATATATATATATATATATATATAATATATATATATATATATAAGGTAGATTTACCAAGGTTGATACTATAGTAAATATTGTTGAAAATTTGAATTATGGAGAATAAAAATTAGCAAAGCTTGAGACATGTCTGAACTCGCTGATGGGGTGAGGATTTACCGCTATCTGCCCCCCCCCCTCACGATCCGTAACAACTTCTGAGTGTCGAAATGTCCGAACTCGCTCAAAACTCACCCCGAAACTCATTCAAGGCCCCCGGAACCTCAACCAAATATACCAACACATCCCATAACACCATACGAACTTAGCCTCACTCTCAAATCACTTCAAACAATGCTAAGACGATGAATCAGATTCCCAAACGCATGAAAATCATTATGAACTTCAAGAACCTTTAGAATTGCAACCAGCATCCGAACCACATCAAATCAACCCCAAACGACACCAAATTTTGCAGGCGAGTCCCAAATGACATAACGGAGTTGTTCTAACTTTCGGAATCACATTCCGACCTCGATAACATAAAAGTCAACTATGGGTCAAACCTCTCCATTTTCCAAACTTCATCTTTTCCAACTTTCACTAAGATGCCACAAATTACCCTACGAGTCTCCAAACCCAAATCTGAACACACGCCCAAGTCCAAAATCACCATACGAAGCTACTAACACCATCCAAAGCTCATTCCGAAGCCGTTTACTCAAAAGTCAAATTCTGGTCAAATTCTCTCTGCTTAAGCTTCCATAACCATATTCCTTCTTTCCCGTTCGACTTCGATTCATCCGAAAACTGAATCCAACCATGCACACAAGTCGATATACATAATGTGAAGCTGCTCTTGACCTCAAACTGCCGAACCAGGCGCAATTGCTCAAAACGACCAGTCGGATCGTTACAAATTTGAATTAATAAGTGAATACTACTAAAGCAAATAAAATAGAAGCGAAAATATATCATAGATTCAAAATCTAAAAAAAAATCAACATAATACTCTTATATAAAATTACAACATGACGTAAAATAAGTTTCAACACAATTTAAGTAAATATAATTCAAAAGAAAAGAAAAATACCACATTCAACGATGCGATTACTTTAATGACATTACTTGTTATATGCTAAGTTTATTAATGGTTCATTATTTCTAATACAAGGAGTAGTTTCAAAACTAGAATAATAGCAAAATTATGCTAAATAAGGAAAATAAAGAAAAATAAAAAACATATGAGCAACTACATGGAATCACAAAAATTAAGGTTGGAAAATGAGCATATTATTTAAATATTAAAAATTAATCTATTATTTTAATATAGTTAAAGTTGCATATAACCTCATCCAATAACAAAGTTCAACTTTAATGCACCACACATTACAAGTCAAGTTTATGGATGACTTATTCTTTCTAAAATTACGAGGTACAATTGTTTTTAGAAAAAAATAGAATAATAATATAGCTAAGTGTAATAAAAAAATAATAATGAAGAAAGAACTAAAATATAAGAAATTATGTAGAAACACGTCAAGTAAATATTGGGAAATGAGAAATAAGGAAATAACAAATAAATAATGTAAAAAATGATATTTGAAAAAAAAAGAATTTAAAAAGATAAAAACAAATAAAAATAAAAAGTAAATTAAAAGAAAAGAAAAGAAATTCAAAAAATAACCTAGTAATACACCATATAATTACCATCAATTTGGTTAGCATGGAATTTGGTGTAATTGGAGGGGTGTAATTACACTCTCCAATTCTCAAAGGAAAATGTGAGAATTGGTGGTAATTACACTGTATAATTATAAGGTTGTTTTTTAATTTCTTCCCTTTTTGTTTTTATTGTAATTTATTTTCTTTATAACTTTTTATCTATTATTTTAATTTTTTAATTTTATTTTTACCTTTTTTTGAAATTTTAAAATATATTTTTCTTTGTACATTATTTATCTTTTATTTTTCTATCTTTACTTCTTGTGATTCCATGTAATTACTTATATTTTATTTTTTATTTAGTTTATTATTTTATTTTTATAAACTACATCTCCTAATATTAGAAATAATGAGTCATTAACAAACTTGACATATAATAAGCGATGCAATTAAAGTGAAATTTCGTTGTTGAATGTGGTTATAACTTATTATGTTTCCTAATCTTAAGTTGCATCGGAACTTACTATTATTATGTTAGAATTTGACATATGTTAAACAATTTTATTTTATTTGAATTTTAAAAATGTATTCATGGTTTCAATTTGCTTGTTTTAGTAGTATTGGCTCACATTGCATGTTGTTCATTTTTAGTTAGAATTGATAGATTAGTTTTGTCAAATATTTGAATAATGTCATGACACTATATTTATAAATATTAATTTATTTTATCAAACATGAATTCCAATGTTCTTACAAGACGTATATTTTAAAATTTTGTAAGAATCTAAACTAAATATTATTAATTTTAAAAAATATAAATTATTTTTACAATATTAATTATAAATATATGATTATTAATTAATGTATATTCACGAAAAAATATACATCTTAAATACCAAATATAATATCATTTATACTTATAAAAATTTATAGGCATATATTTATTATATTAGCTTTTAAATTTTAATAATTACTTAATTTAAAATTTAATCTAATTGTGTAATTACACTTGTGCAACCAAATAATAAGCTTTGGATTACACTATAATTACACTATGACAAATAAACAGTTCGTCGTAATTACACAAGTGTATAATTACTAGACTATGTAATTACTACCCTAGTAATTACACCAATTCCAATTACAGGGTGACTTTCCAAATAGACCCTGAGAGTTGCAGAGTGTAATTACACCCAAATCCAATTATAGGGTGCCTTTTCAAACAGCCCCCCCACATATATATATATATATATATATATATATATATATATATATATATATATATATATATATATATATATAGAGAGAGAGAGAGAGAGAGAGAGAGAGAGAGAGAGATGCTAACCTACTACACAGTTGTAGTAGGTTAGCATTGTATGCATATTTGATTTCCCGAAAATACCCTCATTATTTAAGGGCCACCAAATTAAGCTTAAGGCTTTTTTGTCCTTCCCCAAATCCTAAAAAATAAACCCAAATAAATATGATCTTTATATCTTCCAGCTAGAATTGTGGCGGGAAATCTTTTCATTATATTTTCCATCTTCAGTCATGGTTCTTCCCAAGTTCTAAAACGGTTTTCTTGTTCCACTAACTTTTCTTGCCAGATACCTTGATAAATATACTAATGAAGGTAAATGTTTAATATTTTTATGTCTCATTTTTTGCTGTTCAAAAATATTGTGTAAACTTTTATAACTTTCTTTCTTTCGATTTGTTTATGCGCCCAATTATTCCATTTAGATTTGTCCTAGTTCTGAATCAAACAATCTGTATTGATAAAGTTTTATACTTTTGCTGGCTTTGAATACAGGTGCTTAATAATACTTCAACTGATTTTACAGTAGGTGTCTCAAGAAGTCATTGTCCATGTGGTGATATTGAATGTTATATTAATGGAGAAATTACTGAAAGATCAGGTGAAGAACTTAGGCATGAAAATATTGACATGAATAACAGTGATTTATACAAGGGCAAAGTGTTTAATAGTGATGATGAAGCTTATAATTGTTATATAAATTTTGCTAAACAAATTGGTTTCTCAGTTAGACGCGATCGCTACTTTGGAAGTACAGAAGGTCCTATGGGAATTTATAGGAGAGATTATGTATGTCATCGAGCCGGTAGCCCTCGTCCTCAGAAGGTTGTAGAAAAAGAGCGACAACGAGATCGAAAATCTTCTAGATGCAATTATAATGCTAAGATGTGTGTTGCTAAAGAAATCATTGATGGAGTCACTCATTGGATGGTGGTGTATTTTGATAATGTCACAACCATGAACTATTGAATGATAAGGAAGTGAAATTTCTTCATGCTTATCGAAATATTGATATTATTGATCAAAAGAGGATTACACTTCTTGCAAAAGCTGAATGTTCAATGAGTTTGATCCGAATAGTGCTTGAACTAGAAAATGGTGTAATGTAGGCCAGTTGCCTTTTACAGAAAAAGATATCAGGAATTTTATTCAATCTGAAAGTTCTACCAATATTGAATATGATGCTTTGGAGCTATTAAAAATTTGCAAGAGTTTCAAAGACAAAGATGTTGATTTCCAATATGATTTCACAGTTGATGCCTGTCAAAGACTTGAAAATATCATTTGGGCATTTGGGGACTCTATTCGTGCTTATGAGCTTTTTGGAGATGTAGTTATTTTTTATACTACTTATCGATTGAATCGTTATGGGATGTCGCTGGGAGTTTGGGTTGGCGTGAACAACCATGGACATACTATTTTCTTTGGTTGTGTGCTATTACGAAATGAGAAGGCACCTTCCTTTTCATGGACAGTAAAGGTGAATATCATTGTATTCTAAAAAAAAATATTTTTAATATTTTTTTTCTTTATTGCTAATGTCTATTTATTTTACGAAGTTTCTTACGGCTTATGAATGGAAAACATCTACAAACCATATTAACTGATCAAGATCTTGGTTTAACAGAAGCGATCACTAATGAATTGCCTCTCACAAAACATGCCTTTTGTATATGGCATATTACATCCAAGTTCTCTACTTGGTTTTCTTTTGCCCTTGGTTCAAGGTATCTGCAATTTAAATCTAAATTTCATCGCCTTTATGAAATTGGTAGCATAGAAGAATTTGAGTGTCAGTGGGACAAATTGATTACTAAATTTGATCTTGAATCAGATAGGCATATCAAATTACTATATGCAAATCGTGCATCATGGGCATTACCATACTTGAAAGGATATTTTTTTGTTGGAATGATAACAACAGGACGCTCACAATCTATTAATGCATACTTGAAAAGATTTTTACATGCAAGAACTAGTTTAAAAGAATTTGTTGAGCAGGTTGGTACAACGGTCAGCATAAGAAACCATGCCAATGAAAAGGCAACGATGCGACAAAAGTATTACAATCCTCAAATTAAGACATTTATGCCAATGGAGAAACATGCATCAAAAGTCCTCACACCTTTTGCCTTTAAGTTATTACAGGATGAGATAATATTCTCTATTGAATATGGTTTATTTTCAAATAGTGATGGATCTTATATTGTGCACCACTACAACAAAACAAATGGTGGACGTTTTGTTTATTGGAATCCACTAGAAGAGGTTGTTCAATGTTCTTGCCAAGAGTTTGAATTTTCAGGAATTTTGTACAGGCATTCTATTCAAGTACTTAATGCTCATAATTATTTCATGTTACCAGAGAAGTACTTGTTGGCTAGATGGAGGCAAGAAAATTCATTGGTACTAAAATTTTCTCATATGATGAATCTCAATAAGGATGATAATGAGTTCCAAAATCTTCAATCTATAGTTAGAGATTTGACTCGTGAATCAGTAAAGACGAAATGTCGTCTTGATTGTGCCAAAAGAGAATTAGAAAGAGTATTACAAGTTGTTCAATGTCTTCCTGAAAATGAGCACATCATTGATGAGCATGAACATGTTGATATTAGTCAATCTATAGAACATAGTTCTCCAAATGAAGATTATCATATTGAAAATCCCCAACAATCTCAAACAAAAGGAAGGAAGAAAGGGAAAATGTTAATTGGTGGTGTTGAAGCTGCTAAAAAAACAAGATACTGCCATGTTCCTAATTGTGGTGGAACTGGTCATGACTCAAGAAATTATCCACTCAAAAGAAAAATAACTGAAATTCCAATATCTCAATCTCCCCACAAGTAAGTGTAGTTTCATTATATTTAACTCTTATTAAATTGCTAGATATTCATAATGTATATAAATTAAAATCAAATTTTTTTGTGTTGTAGGCTTCAAAACGGATGGACAAGGAAGCTATGAGGCGATCCAGTTGTTATGGAGTCCTTTTGCTCATTGAAAAAAGTCAATGTAGATTGTCATTGTTAATAGACAGTACTGCAGAAATCATAAATTGCAACAACTCATTTTTTGATTATGGATAGAAACATTTTTGGCAACTGAAAGAATCTGTTCTATATTTCTTAAAATGTTTAAGATGACTACAAGACGAGGGGAACTTTAGGCCTAACCTCCAATACTTACAAAATTCATAAATAAACTACTAATTTCTACAGACAACAATATTAGAGGTGACTCTCCTCCCTATTTCAAGAATTACAAGTGCTATAAATTTGAAAACTTGTAGAGCTTCTGTAGTATCAAATGTTTCTGCAGTCGCGCCCTCCAGCTTCTTAGTTTCATGCTTTGTACAATTTTAACCTTGTAAAACTTGAGACAATCAGTCCATGGATAAAAATAAGTTGCAACTTGAGAATTTCTGCAGATGTTGGAAAGACAAATTTTAGTTTGTAAAACATAGTTCGTGAGAGCATATAACAGATCTTAATGTCTTTGTAATATACAATCACAACTTAAACAATAATCCTACACTGCAAATCATAATTAACATTGCACCCTCCAGCTTCTAATTTATGATTTGTACAATCATAAGCTTGTAAAAGTTGAGACAAACAATGGGTAATACCTGTAGAGGTTGGAAAAAAATTCTAGTTTGTCATCACCCTCAATTTGTATCGCAACTACCCTGCAAAATACTTGATTATCAAAATGTTCTGTCTCGATAACTTCAAGAGCTTGCAAATCAAAACATTTGTGAGAGTAAACCGCTACGTGAAATGTACATCTTGATTTAAAAAATCTATTTTTGATCCAAGATTAAAACTTTACTACAATTAAAAAATTCACTCGGAACTTATCTTTAACCCCAAAATTGTGAGACAGATGCAAATTTGAGGAGTGCTTACAGTGACCCAACACTAGAACGTTGTGGTACCACCACCAGTGTCGATGTCTCTATGTTTCCCATCAATTTTACTTGTATAATATCAAAAATCCTGAATCATGGATGAACTTGCAGGAAGATCTATAACAAAAATCGACATTAAGTTGAAAAGAAAAGGGAAAATTTGGGGGACTATAGAAATTCTTCGAGATTTAGATTGGACTTACAAAATTGATATTGTAAGTCGAAAATGAAGTTTAAGACTTCAAGGAATTCATCTCTGCCAGCTGATTAGGAATAGAATGAGAAGAGGAAATAGTTAAATGGATTTCTGACGGGAGAGAGATCAGATTTATTTGGGTTTATTTTTTGGGATTTGGGGAAGGGCAAAAAAGCCCTTAAGCTTAATTTGGTGGCCCTTAAATAATGAGGGTATTTTCGGAAAATCAAATATGCATACAATGCTAACCTACTACAACTGTGTAGTAGGTTAGCAAAACCCATATATATATATGCATCCGGAGAGCCTCCAGGACAAGGAGGCGGCGATCAACCATCCACTCTCGAGATTCATATTGATCAATAGATCTCCGCGTCCTGCTAGTTCGCTAAGTAGACTCACTCTATCGAGGGGCAACATTATATATATATGAGGTAGATTTACCAAGGTTGATACTAGAGTAAATATTGTTGAAAAATTAGATTATGGAGAATAAAAATTAGCAAAGGTTGAGACATATGTATATTTTGTCCACACAGTGATGAATAAAATTAGGTGTATCCCTCAAAATTTAACAAGTTTTTCTAGTTGTAAACTGAGAACAAAACGAGCAGAAAATTTGATAAAAAATCTAGCACAGAAAGAAATGAAATAGAAAGGAGAGTCAAAAAAAAAATTGGCATTGTTCACAAGAGTGCCATGTATAGGAGGAAGAAGAAGTTTGAGAGAAGTGTGTCTTTAGCTTTTCAAAAATTATTTTTATATAGGTGTTTCTCCAACAATTAATTTCCGACTAGTTAACGGCTAATTTTAATAGCTAATTTGATTATTGATTATAATATAAAACATTATGAAACGATAGGATAACACCATCGAAACAAGCTGTTAGGTTGGACAGTACTTTAGTCTAAATTTTTTCATTATTAAACTTCAAAAGTGTCATTTATGCACAAATCGCTACAGTGGGGACAGCAGTTAAATAGCGACGCGAACTATCCTATTCGTGCAAATCATCCCAAAACTTTCATCAAGTCCAAAACGAACAGAGTCCAATATTCTTATGAGCCCAACCATATACCATACCACAACTCAATCAGGCCCATTGCTTGCCCCCCACGCTACCGTCAACTAATTTTGACCCAATCCTTTTCAAAAACGGAAGCCGAACTCCTAAAACCCCAGTAATTCTTCCGTCTATATGCTACTGGCTTCCCCACTCTATTGGCGCCTCTTCACCCAATCTATCTGCCGCCGTCCTCCGCCGTGTAAACAGTTTCTCCTCCTCCGCCGTTTCTCATCAGAACCACCAATGGGAAAAGCTGCGAAAGGTTCCGAAGCTAATTCCAGCGCCGTCTCCTACCCTAAAGACGAAAGTTATCTACAAAACGTTATTCCTAAACGTATCGCTCTCTTCCAGTCTATTCAGAATGAGCAACACCTTCAGCGCCTTTCCCTCTCCCCTGATCCTATCAAGTAAAACTCTAATTGTTTACTACTTAATTCAAAGAAGAATGACATTGATACTATTTGCATAGTCTCTTAATATTTTCAATTGCGAATTTATCGAACATATTTTATTGTAATAGACTGTGATTTTGTAGTACCTTTTTATGTAGTTAAAGATGTAAGTTTAGTTTCAAATCATTAGGATATGATGTCCCGTTTCACACTGAAAATTAATTTGAAAAAAAAATGGCATTGCTGCTCTTTGCATAGCCGGTTAATGTTTATTTATTGCGAATTTATCAGACGTATTGTGGTTCTATAGTACCGTTCATTAGGATATGATGTTCCGTTTCACACTAAAAATTATTGCAAAAAGAAAAGAAAAGAAAAGAAAAAGAATGGTGTTGTTTCTATTTGTATGGTAACAATTTTATGTAGATTACAAAGTTCTATTTTTTTTTTTGGATTTTTTAATCATAAAAGATGTGATTTATAGTGTCATTTATTTGATTTATAGTATGTTTATGCAATTAAAGATGTTTTCTTAAGAAGTATTAGGAAACGATATTGATAACAATACAGGAAATAATGTTTCTATTCACCCTGAAATTTAGTTGAGGAGTATGGTATTATTGTTATTTATGGAGTCACACAAAATTTTTAGTAGAAATATAATTTTCTCCTATGTTTTTTGAAATATTTCTTAACTAAGCAGATTGTGATGTATCCTATTTTTATATGTAATTTTTAAGTTTCTCTCTCTCTCTCTCTATGTATATGTTGGAATGATGTTTGATTTACACGACATTGATTTATTTGGTAATAAGTTTCTATTTTAGTTAAACATTTGAATGTGGGGTATGATTATGTTTAATTAGGATCGAGTTACCAAGTGGGACAATGAAGGAGGGGAAGAAATGGAATACCACACCATTGGATATAGCAAAGGAGATATCGAAGAGCTTGGCTTCAAACGCATTGATCGCGAAGGTGAACGGGGTGCTTTGGGATTTGTTGAGGCCATTGGAAGGTGATTGTAAGCTAGAGCTCTTCACTTTTGACAGTGACGAAGGCCGCGACACATTTTGGCACTCGAGTGCTCACATTCTTGGCGAGGTTTCAACCTTTTGTCTACCACATTTTGGTTGTGTCTTCATCAAGTTATGATCTTTAGAAATTTGTACAGCTGAAATACTTGCTTTGCTCATTCTTTCACTTTTGTTTATGTTCTTTTTGTGGTTTTGTTAGTCGTTGGAGAGGACATATGGATGCAAATTGTGTATTGGACCGTGTACAACAAGAGGAGAGGTATAATATGTTTGCCTAATCTTTTGAATATTTAAGTTATTCTTTTGAGAGTTTCGCTGTGATCTGGAATGCGAGAAAAACTATTTAGTGTTGCAATGAAATGAGCTTGAAAAGAACAGGATGGATATGGAGGATTTATAGTCGGCAACTTCGAGTCATACTTGATTAGTTAATCGATTAGTTCTTGGGTCTAAGTCGTGATATGGAATTTCTTATTCTCCTTACATGGCTTTTGGTTACTTGGCAAAGTTATGTCATTTTTTTCTTGGGAATAGATAAAACTGAAAACGTCCAGCTAGCTGGCTAATGATATGATTAAGTAGTTTCCTAAAAGTAATTTAACTGAAGCTGGTTATTGCCCGACTGCTTCATTTGATAGCTGATATCCTTGTCAAACCAATGGGACAATTCTTCATCCTACCATATCTTAAAGTTGTTTCTTTTACTGCAGCCACGAGCTCACAATGTGCCCTCCTCCTAGGCCATATAGCCGGCAGGGCCCTCTCTTTCATTATAGCTTATTCTTAGTCAGTTCATATTGCTTCCAACCTGTTCTGACATGTCTAAACTGCCACTGCAGGGTTTCTATTATGACGCCTTTTATGGTGAACTGGGATTAAATGAGGATCATTTTAAACGGATCGAGTCGGAGGCAGCAAAAGCTGTTTCGGTACTACTCTTTTGTCTCTCAGAACTGCCTTGATTAAAAGTGCAACTGCTTGTTGCCTCTTGTATTTTACATTTCTGCTGTTTTATTTTTTTGTCTCTTGGAATTTCTCTGTTCTGGTTGTTTGTAAAAGGGATTCTATGTTTTATGGTTGAGTATCATGTTTCTCTTTATTGCTACGTGATTTTTAACATAGTAAAAAGTTTCATTTTTCTTGCTGTATGATTAGGAAGTTGATGAAAGGAAAATACACATTCGACAGATTTGAATGTTTTGTGCTCGTCTTTTTTCTAGTAAATTCATGTAATAATAGAGTGTGCTGAATTAGAAGGAACTCTTTAGTTAAGAAAATCAGTGGAGCCTTTCCGACCCAGTTGTAGTATATTCACCAGATCAAGGGTCTAGACCACTATCTATTAATGTGGTGGACACAACTATACACAGTCAAATACTTGTATTGCTCTTGAATATACTCCTATCTTAAATGAAAATCTTCTTTCTTCTATGATCCTTCATACATGCCTAATCAAGAATGCAACGCTAAGGTTGTAGCAAGTTGTAGGATATAGCGATATAAGACTGATAGGGGTGTTTAGATCTTTCTCATCACTTAGCTAAGGCACCATTGGCTGTTGCAAATTTTTGTTTACTTCTCCTGCATTGTATTCAACATGCAACTAACTTCCCTTTATTTCTCAGGAGAAACAACCTTTTGAACGCATTGAAGTTTCACGGCAACAAGCTCTTGATATGTTCTCTGATAATAGGTTTAAGGTTGAATTGCTATGATCTGCAGTCTTGATCCTTCAATGCTTTTTCTGTGTGCAACATTTTCAGGAATCTCGCATCTTAATTTATTTTCCCCATCTTTCAATTAGGTGGAAATCATTAAGGATTTGCCTGAAGATAAGACAATCACAGTATACAGATGTGGTCCCTTAGTTGACCTATGCCGTGGTCCGCATATACCAAATACTTCTTTTGTTAAAGCATTAGCTTGTACAAAGGTGAGTTGATGCATATCCTCATAGAAGAAAGAGTCGGCCTATGTGTGTTGATGTGATCTTTTCTGATCAATCTTATGATTCTAGGCTTCATCAGCATATTGGAGAGGAGATAAGGACCGTGAAAGCTTGCAAAGAGTTTATGGAATATCTTATCCAGATAAAAAACAGTTGAAGGTGACTTTGAAAGCTGGTTACATCATTTAGGATTTGACTTTGATCTTTTGCCACTATGCCTTACTGATAATAATCAGAACCAAAAAAAAAAAAAAAAGAATTGTTAAACTGCTTCATGAAAAGAAGAGCTTATGAAACTGCAGACTATTTCCTGTGCTTCCACACCTGCCCTCCCTCTAAAAAAGAAAAAGGAAAAGAAAATGGATAGAGAAAGACAGAGGAAATAATCCCTTATTTTACAGGTTTAGATCTCAAAGTTGTTTTTGAGTGGTAATCTTTGAGATATGCTTTGCTCAATTTTAGAGTACCCAATGTTTGCCTTTACTCTTTAGCCAGTTTTTTGGCCTTTTCTTGTTTGTGTTCCGATGTATTTACATATCCTTTTTTAAGCATGGAGAACTTTTCTTTTTTGGATAGGTTTTTTAAGCTTGGAAAACTGGTGCATTCAGCTTTTTCTGATTATATGAAATGAGAGAAATATGAGGATATATTGAGAAAGGAATTTAATAAAATCCTTTTTATTTCATCCATATTTTTGGTGTAAAGAAATAACTCTTTTTTTCCATAGATAGCTGAGTAGGCTTCATAGGAGATATCGAGAGTAGACCACATATAATTATATGTTATTTGAGTTCTAGCCTGATGAATTGATGAACTAATATTTGGTCTATCAGTAAAAGCAGAAGATGTCGCTTTTAGTCCTGTCCTTAGGAAGGAGAAAAGGTCACAGAACTGCTTCTTTTGAGGAATATTTAATAAAAGAATGTCTATTTATAGGAATACCTAGCTATGATCGAGGAAGCAAAGAAATATGATCACAGAGAGCTGACTAAGAAGCAAGAGCTTTTCTTTTTTCATCCATTAAGGTATACCTTGAAATTATTTGTACTTTTCACTATAGCTCAAATATTTCATAATACTTAATGAGATTTATGCATTTCAGCCCTGGAAGTTGTTTCTTTCTTCCACATGGTGCTCGAGTTTGCAACAAATTGTTGGAGTTCATAAAGAGCCAGTATTGGAAGAGAGGCTATGAGGAGGTAATTTGCTTGTGCTTAAGTATATTGGTTGCAAGAATGTTTTGAAATGCAGATTGGAACAATGGAAGTTTAGTTCGTACTGCACGGACTATTTGACTGGCTGGAGTTCAGTCGGGACATTTCTGTTCTTGTTAAAACTGCTTTTATTTCTTGATTTCATTTGAGATGAATAGTTTACTCCTAATAATGGACTGAATTCCTTCTGCCCACTGGACAGAAGAGATCCTCATCTGGTGTCTTGAAATTCTTCATTAACAATCAATTCAATCCTTAGATTAGATCAAAGCAGCAAGGATACTGACATATGTGTAATGTCAGGCGCAAACTATGGTGGAAATACACCATAATTTTAAAAGAATGAAGTGGGCAAGAGCCGAGTCAAACACTATTATAAGAAGTTTAATAGTATACAGGAATGCAAAAATAATAGCGAGGGAAAAGGCAAAAGCAGCCATTAGAACAAGGCAGGGAATGTGCAAAACAGTCATAGACTGAAAAAGGGCACTAACTTTGAGAAACAACAGAACGACTTAGCGGTTCTTTTTTGTATTCTATATCATATAGGCATAGTTGGTGTCTGGAACCAGGCACTCATTACTCAATCAAGGGACATTTTAATCAGAGGATACACGTCCTAAAAATATAAAAATGCAGGCACTAAAATATGTGTCTGACATGCTCCTATATCCATGTAATTTTCAATTTTGGCATCCATGCATATGACGAGATATTATGTCTTCGTCCTTTTCTTTTTTCCTCTTGGCCTATGAGTTGCGTCTTCTTTTTCTCTTTTTTCCTTTCCCCCTCTCAATGTAGGAAGAGAGATAAAAGATTGAACTATTGGATTTGGACCTCAACTGATAAAGTTGTGTGCTGGTTTATTTATGAGTGCTTGTCTTCATACATGCTTATGCAGGTTTGGAGTCCAAATATGTACAACATGCAGTTGTGGGAAACTTCTGGGCATGCTGCAAATTACAAGGAGAACATGTTCGTTTTTGAGGTAAAATTTTCTGCACTTGTAGCTGCTTTCATATTGTGGTGCATTTGAATAAGTTTTTCATTTTTTTAACAGCCTAATTTCGGCAACATTGATGCTTAAAGTAGGAATATTTTATGTCAGTAAGAGTAAGAGGAGTATGTCTCAAATTTATACAGAATGAGGTGAAATTTCTGAGTATCCAAAATGGAAAGAGTGTCATATAAACTGGAAAAGAGGAATTACTTTCTTTTGTTAGCCAGTGATTGTTATATTGCATTGCTCTTTTTGGAGTATCCTCTTGCTTAGTTCTATCATAATAGCCATTATATTGGTCCCTAATGATAGTTAAGTTCTAAGATCATATTACATGCTTATAATATTTTGAAATCAGTTGTGTCGCCGAAAGGCTCAGAGTTATTGAATTATCTAGGATAAGTAGTATATAAATTCAATAAACATCAGTAGAATAATAGTATAATCTAGTTTAAAAAATGATAATACTAGTATATATGTTTAGAAAAATGAATAATAAGATAATTAGTAACTTTTTAATTAGTTCCAGTGTTTTCGATATGTTAAAATGTTTCATACAAAACTTTAGTAGTTCTATTGATGTGCTTACAAATTCCGAGTTGATAAGTGAGGAGACATGTATGTTTGCAAATATCTTATCTTGCTCACAAATTGACATGCAGGTTATTTAGTTAGGACAGGAAATGCCGGATTATATAGTAGAAACATGAAATTCCTTCACTTATTTGAGATATTTAGTTCTCACAAATAATCTAGATTTGTATTGTTGTACTCTTTCTTTCGTTTTGCTTAAGTATTCTGTTTATGTTTAACTTGAATAGGTTAGTATCTTGTTTTGTAAGTACTGCCTCTGGGTGAACATATTTAGCTAGGAGCTATCTTTGTTGTGTAATGGTTCTTGCTTCTTCGGGCTGCAGATTGAAAAACAAGAATTTGGGCTGAAGCCAATGAATTGCCCAGGCCATTGTTTAATATTTGATCACAGAGTTCGTTCCTACAGGGGTGAGCTTTTCCAATAGTTACTTTTCTTCTCTTGCTTTATTTGCATGTTTTTTGGTTTTACCATTGGTCTGGCCAGTTAATTTGGAACTAAGGCATGCCTGATCAGAAATTCTCATGATAACATAGAGATGCTTGACCATAAAATGTTGGTGCTACTAGTAACTGCAGAGGTGCTATTTGGTTGTCTATGATGTCATGCCGAATCAGATTGTCAAATTACAAGGAATCTCAAGGGGTGAAATTTCATGAAATTTGTTGTCTAAAAGGGTGCCTGTTTATACCTGCAACATGCTCTCTGCAAATATTTGCCTTTCATGAAAATCCGTTGTTTCTCATTATTAATACCAGCCTGTAGTTTCTGCACCATAATTTTTTTTTTATATATATATATATACACACACACACTAACTAATAGCATTCTCATTCATGTTATTTTAACTGTAAGCAACACCTCAATGATTAACCAACAGTTCAATAATGCAGAGCTACCACTCCGTCTGGCTGACTTTGGAGTTCTACACAGGAATGAGGCCAGTGGTGCACTTACTGGCTTAACACGTGTCAGGAGATTTCAGCAGGTATTGTCACATTTTTTATTTCCTTTTGTCTTTTATAGATGATCATGTAAGCTTGTCCTTAAGGAGCGATAGTGGTTTGTTTCATACACTAAGTTTTTGCCATGTGTCATCCTGAAGAACCTCTTCCTATAAAACCTTTATTACTGTCTCTTTTGTGCTAAGACAACCTCTTTTCTAACCCTATTACTTTGCAGGATGATGCTCACATCTTTTGCAGGGAGTCACAGGTGGGTTATGATTTATGAATGTGCTATGAACCTACATAATTGGAAAACCTGTATGACCTAAATTATTCACGTTGCAGATTAAGGATGAAGTCAAGGGTGTCTTAGATTTCATCAGTTATGTGTATACGATATTTGGTTTCACTTTTGACCTGAAGTTATCAACGGTACGACTTCTTCTATTCCATTATTTTTCATATTGTTATAATTGATTTCGGCTAAATATCGGTCCTACATGCATTCGTTATTATAGTAATGATTACAGACAGTTGCCCTTGTTATGGAACATTTTTCGTTGTTCCATACTTTTTCTTGTCTGGAAAGTGAGCTGCAAGTGCAACTGTTTTTTCCATTGTTCTTATATTCGGATGTTTCTGTATATGGTCTAACATGCATTTTATGAGTGCTTTCCACATTTCTGTTGTACATTTCTCCATGTATATCCCACTCGTATTTCTGACTTGCAGAGGCCTGAAAAGTATCTCGGAGACTTAGAAAGCTGGAACAAGGCTGAAGATGCTCTTGCGGAAGCATTGGACGAGTTCGGAAAGCCCTGGGAGGTTTGCTATCAAATTTTCTTGGATCTGAAAATTAAAAAAAATTGGACTTAGACATCATTTATTACAATTCTACACCTTTTTTGGTGCTTCTTTTATCCCACTCTATTCCAATTTTATGTCAACTCAATGATGACACCATTCTACTATAAAGTTGTTGTATGGAGCTTTCACTTCTTTTTTAGTAATTCTACTTGACTTATATTTACTTTTTTACTATTTAAACTAATATTTTAAATTCCTTGCGCAATCAAATGTTGTCGTATAGAATGAGACGAGAGGTGTAGCTCTTTTTGGGTTACACCAACAGGAAAATCGGGATTGTTGTTTTGGGATTTTTTTTTTTTTTTTTTTTTTTTTGTGTGTGTGTGTGTATGGAAAACCGAGGTAGTCACCCGTTGTGTCTTCTTTTCTTGGTTGTTCTTTTTCTTAATTGCTTTAATCTTGACTTTTACTTAAAGAGTTCTGTTCAATCAGAAAAACGAAGGAGATGGAGCGTTTTACGGTCCAAAAATTGATATAAGTGTTTCTGACGCAATGAGAAGAAAATTCCAGTGTGCAACATTGCAGGTTAGATTTGGTCTTACTTTCCTTGGTTCATTCCACAAACAATTCCCCTTTGAAATTTCATTTACCTTCAAACTTTTCAGAAAGGTCTATTGCACCACATTAGAAGTATTCATCTGAATGCTTTCTTTTTCAGCTTGATTTCCAACTTCCTCAACGATTCAACCTTGCATACTCAGCAGAAGATGAAAATAAGAGGGAGAGACCAGTTATGATACATAGAGCTATACTTGGGTCAGTTGAGCGTATGTTTGCTATTCTTTTGGAGCATTTCAAGGGGAAATGGCCTTTCTGGCTTAGTCCACGTCAAGCAATGGTCTGCCCTGTTTCCGACAAATCTCAGTCATATGCTCTGGAGGTTAGTTTCAGTTATGTACTTTCATTAAACGAATAGCATTTCATGAATTATTCTTTCCTCTGTAGTTCATCATTATGAAATTGCCTTAACCTTTTGCTTGTCTTTTATTAAGCTCCGAGAGAGAATACATGATGCTGGTTATTATGTTGATGTTGATACAAGTGACAGGACAATCCAGAAGAAGGTTTGTGTTTAATGTCGTTTATCAGATAGAATGCCCGTCTGTTTCGCGCTAGTGCAGGCTCACTGAACAATTTTTATATGAAATTACTAATTTACAGTAAATATTTAGGTCTAAGGACGAAGTAACAACAAATTTCGCTGTTTCTTGGTTAGAGTTTATTTTATAAAAAGGAAATATAAGTTAGGTCTGTTTGGAGACTCACCTGGCATAAAAGACTGAGTTCCTTCCAACAATAACCATTATGTTTTTAAAGTCCTTTTGTTGATATATCAGCTAAAGTTAATAGTGGTCACCTCTTTTCTGATTGGTATTAAGGACTGGCAAGGACTGCCGTCCTGAATTTGTTAAGCTACATTTGGCTTCAGAAATGCTATTAGAGAAGTTTACTAGTGGATTAAAAAATAGAAAAAGAAGGATGTAACATACACCCACAGAATAATGGGAAATGTAAATTTTATATTGTATATCCATCCTGTACTCTGAAGCAAGCCATCAGAATGACATAGTGCTTTCAGCTTTGAAGCTAATATGCTATGAAGATTTGATGAAGTAACTTAAATAGTTCTCACGCAATAGAAGTTCAGTCTAAAAAAAAATTTTCTTGTTGGCCTGTTAAAAAGAAATGCTTGTTTATGGCTGTTAATGTATGTGCAGGTACGAGAGGCTCAAGTGGCACAATATAACTATATTCTGGTTGTTGGAGAGGCGGAAGCCAGTAGTCGGCAGGTATCTTTATTGTCCCCGACCTGCATCGTATATATCTTTTTGTGATTGCAACTGAACAAACTGAAAAAATAGTATCCAGATTACTTTGATCTGGCTCCATTATTTTAGTGACTTTCTAAGTTCAGACTGATAAGTTGGTTAAAAACCATCATTTTCCTTTAAATTTGAATAGTTGGAACATTCGGAACAGCAAGTCAGCATTCAAGTTTTCAGGGTACTAGATCTCGAATAGTTGGAACATCCAGATTTCTTTGAACATGATTTCATTTACTTTGCATTAAATAGTTGCAAGCTGCACAATAGCTCTTGCTATTGGGAATAGCTCTTGCTATTGGGAATGATGTAGTTCATGGTTTATGCTTCTCTCAGTTCTTGGTTTCTTTCTGTAATCCTTCATGCATTCTCCTCCATAGGATTTTTTTCTTTTCTAATTTTAAATCTTATAGTCAATATTCAACTGCTTATTCTTGCTGAAAAATCTGATCTATATATAAAAATTATTTCAGGTGAGCGTTCGAGTGAGAGACAAGCCTGATCATCAAGTCATGACAGTTGGTGACCTCCTCGCTCACTTCAAAGATATGGTTGCATCATTTCAATAGGAGACACTTGCTTCTTGTGCATTGTACTACTGAAGAAATGTAGCCCACAATCAATTTTCAGTTTTCCTACATGTAGGAGATGGAATGCATGCCAATACACTCAAGTCTATTTGTTTTTCAGTAATTGAAAGCTATTCTATTACAACAATCTGATATAAACTCAGTTGGAAATTTTGTATTATACTCGTGTTTTCTTACAAGCAGGTTGGTAATTTGTTTCTTATTAGCTGTTTAATCTTTTTCTTTCTTCTGATGTCTGAAAGTGGAATCGAATTGTGATTGACAGTAGGTAGCCCATATTGGTTTGTGAGTACTTGTTTTTCCCAAATAGGTTACTCCACTACGTGAACAGCTAATCAGCATTTACACTTTCATGGTACTAGATGCCGTGTCAGTCTTAGTTTACAACTGTGCTACTTTTTGACAAATACTATTGCTTTGATACTGGATGGAATTTCAGTCTTGCCAGAAATTCTTTATGTTAACAGTATATTATAGCATCTCTCCTGTTCAAACAAGTACTTAGTTTCAATTTTACAACTTCCTGATAAAAATCATATATTGTTCGTTCCATTAACTAAACAAGAAGATGAGGGATAATATTTTGGTTTTCGCTCTCAGTTATGGAAATCTTAAACTTGCTAATTCTTGTGAGTATTCAAATATCTGTCATGGACGAGATGGTGAATTGCTTCCCCTGACACCAAGAGTTGATACGAAAACTAGTTCCTACAACGCTTTTTGTGATGAAGCATGTTCGCTGTTTTGTTAAGTTAAATGAGCAAGTCAATATGAGAAGAAGGTTCAAAGATTAATTGGTAAAGGATAAATTCCAGGACGTTACTCTCATGCAAAGCCAACAAGTTTTTTTTACTAATGTATACAGGTTTTGGAGGAAGCTCAATGAATCTTATAACTCGTGGCCTGAAAGCGTATCATATTTTCATGCTGTAAGACATTTTACGTTTCGTTTTCTTGGTGAAATGATTGCTACGTAATATCATATGGAAGCTCTTTTGCCATTGCAATGCAATCACCTCCTTCAAAAGGTTCAATTCCTAATGAATCTTTTCGAATGGTCCCCTTGTACGGTTTATGCTCTTTCACCTACCACCATACTCACGTACAGGGGCGGATTTAGGGGCGGAAGGGGCCGAAAAATTACACTGTATATATAAGGCAAAATTTGATTTTTACCTATATATATATTAAGTTTTGAACCCCTTAATACAACCCGAAAGTGTAGTTTAGTGGTCAAGGGGGTTCAAAACCTTCATAAGGTTATAGATTTAATTCCCACTAGCTACAATTTTTTTTTTTTGAACCCCCTTCGTGGAGATCCTGTCTTCGCCACTGCTCACGTATATACTGATATTTCCCTTTTTCTTTTAAAGAAAGAATTTTTTGATCTTTTTTCCCTCCATTTGGTGATAAATACTTTTGAAAGTGATCAATTGGAAGCGCCAATGTCAATTCTTGACAAGGGATTTTACTTGTGATTGGAAATATATCACAGTTCGACCGTGGTAAAGGTTGATGCTATAAGCATGAGATATTAAAAGACGGGAAAAGTTGTTAGTAGACACAAGGAAAAGTAGCAAGGGAATATTTCCAAAATTCACCACAACACTGAGTGAAACAAAAAAGATAAAGAGACTACATTTACTTTGTTAGCTGTGGAGAAAGATCAATTCTTCCTAATAATACAATCTAAACATTACATTCCAAACAATAACCTTAATTAATTACCATAATGACTTCTAATTAATATCCATTATTTGGCATGCTGCTACTTACATTCAAATCAGGATGATAACCAAAATGCTGCTGATGATTATAATGGTGATGGTGATGACTATAAGATGACATTGAACTACTACTCTCTCCACCATGATGATCTAATTTCTCATTATTATTCCTAGTTTTTTCTTCATCATTATTGTCTTCCTCTTCATCATATTCTTCTTTAGCCACTTTCTCCAACCCCAACATTTCAACACTAGGCCTATATTGGGGTTGGTACTCACAATAGGTAGGTATTGAACCCGTCATTCCAGCAGCATCTGCTGGAACGACGGATGGCAGCTTAGAAAGTAATGCTTCCAAACTGCTCATTGAAGGCGTGATCTTCATGTGTTGATGGTGATTGAGATGTTCGTAGAATTCAGTTGGTGCCGGAGTTGCTAAATTGGCTTGTAAGTGCCACGCATCGGGTGGTGCGCCGTAACCGTCCATCCTGAAAGGATATGCTGAGGAAGATGGATGTGGCAGTAGAACTCCTGGAATGCTTTCTATGTAACTAAACTTCTTTCTTAGTAGAACCACATAGCTCAGGTCTTCTATGACCTATATAATTAGTCCCCCAGTAAATTTCAAGAATATACGACTACAAAAAAAAACCCTATGTAGTCCATCTATACATATATGTTCTTTTTAGCTGACGTGTTTATGTTATATACCGACACTATAAATAGTTTTTTAAGCTAGCTGTGCGATTTAACCAGTTATGAAAGGTTATTACTATGTTTTCAACTAACCGTATCAGGGTTATATGAAAAGCTACCTGTTGTTATAAGTCACCATAATCTTATTTGTGCTAAAATTCTTTGCACTGTCAGCGCACGTAACACAAACTTTTATATAGTTGATATAGTGTTGGTTTTAAGAGTTTTTGAGTGGGGTGGGTGAGTAGGGTAGAGGGATAAAGAGATTATACCTTATGAACAGCTCCTAACTGAATAACACCTTCTCTAACAGCAATCAAGGCTATAGTCTGAAAACAATAAAGGATAAAACAAACATTTGATCCAACAAACCTAAGTGAAATATAATTTTATGGAATGTGGTCATGAATTTTCTTTTACCTTTATACCAGAACGGAACTGAGCTTCCCAAGTTCTTGGGTGCTGTTGGAAAAAAAGAAAAGAAAAAAGAAAACATGGTAACAAAACAAAAAGTATTGAAAATTAATAAAAATATATAAATAGTTAAGCTTAGAATATGTGCTTACAGAATCAGCAGAGTTGTGCCATGCAGACAAGAAATTGATTTCTTGTTCATTAGGTTCTTTATAGATCCATTTATGACTGTGATCTGCTGCTACTTTTCCAATTATACTGCAAAAATAAAAAATAAAAAACCCATAAATTCAGGTAGAGAAAAACCTTGGAATAATTGAAAGGTACTAAACAAGTGGAAGGAAATAAAGTTTTGCATATATTTCTTTGTTATATATATATATATACCCTTCTCCATAGTTGTAGATTTCATGGGACATCTTGAAAAAAAGGTCAGGTTGTAATCCTTGATATTCTCCATAACTATTAGTAGAAGATCCTTCACATTCATTCATCTCTGCTGTTGATGCTGCAAAATTGCAAAAACCATCTTCCCATACCAATATCCTATATATCATTTAATTATACCAAAAATATTAAGCTAATTCCCATCTAGCAAAAAAGGTATATGAGCAAAACATTTACCAGTTTCTTCTATTCCCTCTTGACCTATCATATGCTCCTCCTTGGCTATCCCACCTAATTCAAAAGAAATACAATTAGCATTATATATGTGATTTGTTTTATGAAAATGAATTAATTCAACCAGTGGATTTCAGATATCGGATGGTTAAACAAAAAAAAACAGGTTATAACTGAATGAAAAGTAGTATACTTGGGAGGAGGATAGTTTCTGGGCAAGATTCTCCAAAAGACAGCATAAACCCATTGAGAGTTTTCATGAATACACAAACTTCTTAGAGAGTGTTGAAGAAGATGAGTAACTGCTAAAGAGCTAAGTTGTTCTTCCATTTAATTTGGAATTAACTTCTTTCCTTTGGCACTTGAAAGAAATAATTTGTGTTAAGAGAAGCAAAGACATAACATCCTTTACTTTATATAAGGACACCACCAAAGAAATAGTAGTAGTATCACATTTATACCTCTTCCCTTCTTTCTCTCTCTCTTATATAATGAGAGAAAAAGAAGAAAGTGTTTTCAAGATTTTACACTGCACAAGGCCCCACGCTTTTGCCTGCCCGGTTTCCAATAATCTCTCTCAATTTCTTCCTTCTTCCTGATACCAATTTCAATTTTATTTTGAGAGTTGAGGCCCCATTTGCTATATGCGGGAGTCTCTTTAAAATCCAGACCCCATTTGTGGGATTAGGGTGGGTGGTTGTTGTTGTTGGGAGTCTCTTTAAAATGGTTCTAGTGCTACTCTTTTTTCTCAACTACTTATATTCCAATTTCATTTATTTATTGAATTATGAATATTATTAACCAATGTGGAAAAGAAACTTCATTTATATTGGGTTTTCTGCAATTCTTTTTTTATACCTTGGGACCTACTAAGGCTGTTCACCAGGTTTTTTGAATACTACAATATTGTTTCTAACATTAGCAATATTCAATGGACCTATCCTATCTATAGTTGATTTTTTTTTTTTTTTTAAATGTATTTGGAAAAATTTACATATCAACGGTGGATGTCTAGTGCTAGGTTCATAATTAAATATTTACAAATATAGTGTCTATCTACTAGGTTCGTCAGAATCTATATATACTTAACATTTTAACTCCGCACTTGTATATGTAGTTAGCAAAATTCACGCCTTAAATGATAATAGGTGTATTGACATATCTCTATCTGATGATTTAAAATCTTGAATTTACCTCCACTAATAGAATGGCCTCAATCATCCTTTAAAATTAAAATTGGTCAACATAACATGAAATGTTAAGGTTGTCATAAAAATTAGGCCGTTCAAGTCACCAATCATATTGCCGAAAAAACTAAACATGACGGACTTCGAATGTTGCACAATTGTGAAAGTAATACCTGTCAAAATTAAGAACCAAATAAAATAGCAACACCTGTTTATAACCCACCTCAAAAATTGAACACGCCAAATTAAAGAATTATGCTCTCTATCATAATAAAACTGTTTCAGTCCATGACAACGTAAAGAATTTTTACGCTGTCGATGAATTATATTTTAACGCGCTATAGCAGGTCATCCGCTTATTTTTACGGCACTAACCTCGATTATTAAAAACAAATCTATAGTTCTCTTTTAAATGACTTTACCGTAAAGGATTTTTGTAAACGGTCAGCGTACAGAAGTTAAAATATATTACAAACGATTGTTTATGAGATAATTTTGGAAGAAATACAGGTCAAAAAGTATAAACAAACCTAACACAAGATGAAGTTCGTGCATATGCCCAAGAAGTCAAATCTCCAAAACAAGGAAGTCGAAGTGAACAGCCTAACAACTTACTCAAGGTCCATAATCAAGGTAAAAAAAGAGGCAATTGCTGTACAATTCCAGTTATACTTAGTACCAAAAGTTGATAGAAATTAAAAAGTTCAATAGTCTCATGACATATAGGTGTCATGAATGCGTCTGTTTTCTTTGACCAATTCAATCTTCTTTTCTTTTCAGACTGTTCATTACAATTAATAGCCGCATTGGTACTCATAGTATACATCCAAAATTAAGTTTTTGTTTTTCTGTATTTGTACGTTGTGGTCCAAACACACAAGGAACAACAGATTCTATATATATATATAGAAAAATCTAATTTCATAAATACACAAAATGCATATTTCAATATATATGTACACTACGGCTCTCACATGGTGCTATACTTTCTGTACACATGATGCTATACTTTCTGTACACAAGATACTTTCATAATTTTAATCAGTCAAAAGATTAGGATTTTGGTCTTAAAATTTTGTAGTAGCTAGTATTCCATCCGGTGCCAAATATTAATAATTTGGCAGACTGAATTATCTTAAAATATTTGACGTTTTTTTTTAAAAAAAAAAGAAGAAGTCATTTATTACATTTTCTTCCCCTTCATGAGATCTACCCTTAATTAATTTCGATAATAAATTATTAATTAAGGGAGACATTTAAGGAATGATAAATTAAATACTACTCTACTACTTAGACAAATACTCAAATGATTAACGCTATTAAATAACTTTCCTGCTTTAAGAAACAAATAATATGGACAAAAAAATTAGCGTAACACTATTTAGGGTTTAATTAGCACATCTTGGCTGAGATAATGACGAGTTGAATTATGAACCCTTCTTACACTTTTTCAATCCAACACTCTGCGCAAAAGATGAAAAATTAATTTAAGTAGCCGCCTGCCCGCTTAAACTAAAAGGCCGACGGATATAAAATATAAATCTAATTATGTATAATATGTGTATGTCGACTAAAAAATATAAATAATGAATTTGGTTGGTTGCATAGGGAATGAATACCTAGAGAATTCATTGGGGCAACGTAAATAGGATAACTGATTATCGTACAACACAAACAATGAAAACTCAAACGGTTTTGCAGTTAGCGATGAATATATAGAAGCATTGATTACATATAATTGTAAGACAGAACAGTGTCTAGTCTTCTCAGTTTTGTACTCCTTATATTACAGTTTACACATCGCTCTCAAACAACATTCATAGTGTACGTATATATATATATATATGTGACAAAAATTTATGGACTAGACGAAATTATCGAAACTGTACTTTCTTCCTGTCTCTTTTTCTTATTAAAAGATAATATTTAAACTAGCTCCATTGCCAATGTCCATAGCACACTCGTAAAAGATTAGGAATGTGACTAAAAGGGCAGCCCGAGTCACAAGGTATCCCGTATTCACGTAGGGTTCGGTAAAAGGGTGTGATGCAAATAGTCTACCTTAATGCAAGTATTAATGGTTGCTTCTGCGGCTCGAATCCATGACCTATAGGTCACACGGAGACAACTTTACCGTTGCTCTAAGACTCCCCTTCAATCAGTGGCGGAGCCACCTTATAAGAAGAGTGTCAAATGACACCCCTTTGGGGGAAAAATATACTGTGTAGGTAGGTTAAAAAAAATTATATGCATATACGTATTGACTCCCGTTAATTTTCTGATATATTTACTGTTATTTATTTTGACACCCCTTAATAAAAATTCTAGCTCCATCATTGCCTTCAATGTTGTAATTAGCATAAAAATATTCAAACTATGTATGATGAAACTTCTGAACACAAGATATTAATTTAGTTAAGTTTAAGTTGTGAGCATGGACCTGATTTTATTTCAAAATCAAGCAAGTGGAAATTTTGTTTGTTAATGAGTGACGGTGAAACTCGAGCACAAAACCTCTGTATACTTTGATATCATATTGAATTGTGCGATCATGTCACGGCTTTACCTTTACAAAACAAACTGACAGGTAAATAAGTGTAGATACGTGCATACAAATACATGTGACATCTTTAGAAATTCCAAACTTCATTATTTTACTGTACTTGTATCATTCGTTGCTTTCAATTTCTACCAAGCTGACAACTATGGGAGTAAAATTTGACAAGTCTTTTTTCCTGACCCTTCATTTCAGAAGTTTAGTACTTACAGTAACACTATTTGATCACCTAAAATATAACTATTGTTAACTACCATAGTAATCAAGTCCAACAAACCATATAGTAAGTCGAACTAATAACCTGAAAATAGGACATTGAACCTTTTGCGACACTGATAGTTCAAAAACATTACTATAATGTGTATGTGCATATAAATGAAATCCAAAACTAAATGTACTCGCATATAATTGGCAGCTTTTCAAGATGGCTAGGTATTTAGTTCATTATTTGGCAAACAGCGTAAATATTTGTAACTTATTTTTCGACATGCATGTTTTGCAATATTTTCGTCTAGGAGAATGTACCTTTGGCTGTTTTTCTTTTTTCTTTTTCTTTCTCAAGTCTATCAGTAAAATGATTACTACATAAATATAAATATATTAATACAGATTTTTGGCCATCCTTTTCTTGATAGCGACATACATTGCTATCTTTTATTAAATTTTGTTTGGCACTTTCTAAATGTGACTCATTTTTAAAAGGTGAGTGTGGGGGTGGGACGGTGCTGTAGAATGGGATTCTGTTAATTGGAGTATAAATTTGTGTTGCTTGTGCATGAATGTACGACTGATATAAAAGGCAGGAAAAAAAAAAGAAAAAAAGAAAAAAGAAGAAAGAAGTAAGTAGAGTGTATTGGGGACAGAGTTCTGAGAGAGTGACATAAGCAAGAGAGTATTTGTTTGGGTTCAAGAAATTGGATGAATTTTGTATTTATTGATGGATAGTGATGGTGGTAGTGATGGCTCTAATCTTGTGGGGACTAATTTTTGGATTTCTCTTTTAAGAAAAAATTAAAAGGTATTGCTCCTTTTTTGTTTTTAAATATCCCACTTAATATTCAGTATTCGAATTCGTTCAAGAAAATCCACATTAATACCTAAGATTCGAACCAGAAATTTCTGTTAAAGAGATAATTGATACTTTTGTGCTCTTTTAACTAAAAGAGTCTAATTTCTACGCACCAATAGCGTAAAAGAGGTTTTGAAGCATTAGATCACATAAAAGATAAATATTAGTAACAATATATAAAAAATTATAACATATTCCCTCTGGTCCACTTTAATTAATTTTTTGACCCTTCTTTTGTGGTCTACAACATTTGATTTTTTCAAACATCAAGAAGGAGTTAACTTCTTTTTTTTAAAGTTGCCCTTGGAGTAAAAAAACCTAGGAGTATTTGTTATACTGTATGTTTAATGATCAAATTAGAGTTAATATGGTCAATTTTATTGTTAATTAATGCTAAAAGATGAATTCCTCAATATATGTGAAAACAACAAAAAAAACCAATTAAAATGGACACCTAAAGTATAAAATAGGGAAATTACCAGCTATGCCCATTTATAGGTAGCTCTTTACAACAATTGGTCAATTGATAAAATATTACTAATATTAGCCAAATTAGCCAATTACCTATTTGTAGCAAAAAAATATCAAATTTTTGTTTTGTTTTGAGTGGGTGTTATTAGAATAGATTGGGCACAACTTAAGGAACTTGAATCTCAGTTTTGGGATGATTTGGTGAAGTTTTGAGGTGGTTTGAATTGAAAATTCGGTAAAAACTGAACATGAAAAAAGGTATGTGTATCACATTGTGTATCACATATGTATCATATTTGTATCTATTATGTATAACATGTATATCCATGTATACCTATGTGTGAGATACATGCGTGATACATATTTGATACATGTGCTGCAGAAGACTTTTTTGAACTCGATTTAATTACGAATTTTGATATAAAACCAGTCCAAATCACCTCCAATTTTTCTCAAATTTTGTATATTGACTTATCTATATATTTTCAATGTATTTCAACTATACCCATTGAAAAAGTTTCTTTTTTGTTTAGATTTTTGGAATATTGTATATATTTTTTGTATATCATCACCTTATTTTGCTGCCTCATCCATAAAATTTCCTTTCCATCTTGTATCTAGTGTTGCTAATCACGCTTAAAAATATGGAAGGTGATTTTTGTATGTGATTTTTTGAGAGAAAGAACCCTATTATTTGGTTTTTCAATTTTTGTTGGCTAGTTTTGATAAGTCTATGATTAATGGCTAGAGGTTGACAAGTTGAGATTTATTTGGGACATTTGTGTAAGTTTACGTATAAAATAAGACACTAAAATACAATGATAATTAAAAAAATTCTAATACTATAGGTGCGTATAAGTTAAATCCTAGTAAAATACTCACATTAAATTAAGGAGAGATAGAAGAAGTTATCAAATATTAGGTATGGTGGAGGAGAGAAGAGTGACAGAGAAGACTTTGGTCAAGATAAACAAACATAGTGTGGATTGGAATGCATTGCCCCATCCCTTTCCTCCATATTAAGGAAAGTGGAATCTCTGCTATTCCCATCCTTCCCAATGTTTTATGTCTCTTATTTTCTTTACTCTTTTCTTTCACCATTTCAGTGTCTAAAAAAGTTAGTGACTTAAAAAGCTTACTTCTACTTCTTAGGAAATTTCTCTATACTCTATCACCACCTTTAATTTATTTTTTCTACCCTCTTTTTAATAATTTAATTCTACGTTTTTTTTGGGAAAGGTTGGTTAGTCGAACATATTGTTCTTTTTAATATATTTATTGGATTGTATTGTACCTATAGTACGAAACTTAAAAGCCTTTTCCGCTATTTAAATTATGTACAAGAAATTATAAAATCTTTGTTCTTGAGAAGTTTAATACACAATGGATATGTTAGTTTATGTAAAAAGTTAGAGAAATATCCTAGTGAACAAACAATATTCTTATTTATAAAGTAAACTTGTAAGAGGATTGAGTTGTGAGACCAATCAAATCCTTTTATTGAAATAGAAGAATATTAAATAAGAGACATTATGACATGATGATATCTCATACTGCACTGCACAAAGGAAGCAAATCTTGATTTCCTATTTTACTTTTTTCATGGAATAGATTCGGAATGTTTGACATGAATGTTTTTCAATCAGTTGATACTAATTTAATAAACATTCAAACGTTTAGTTTATTAGTGCACATTAATTTTATGTTCGAGTCTTTCATAATTTACAAAGAAAAGAAGCTTTATCAAATAGTGAGTATATTAATAAATAAAGAGCAGCCAGCCTAGCACTTACTTGTCGAATACCTATATAGCAGTGGATAACAAAGAAATAAAAATAAAGATTGTACGTTACGAACTTATGATGTCAAATATTATAAATTTCAGTGATTTCTTGGATTGATAGAACGGCGTATCTCTTAGTTAAATAAGATATCAAAGGTTTCTACAGTTTCCAATATAATCTTTGTGATAGTTTGGACCTTCCATATTCAGAAATTATAATATTTCACTTCGTTGTTCACATCTCAACCATGCAAACGTGCGTGGGATATTAATGCAATGCGCAGGCCTCCAATATTTCTTATTGCAAATCATTAAATCAATATTCAGGTCTAAAACCACTCAAATATCAATAGAGGGACCTCTGTGAGTTGACTTATTACACGTGTCACACAATGCATGGTACAACTGTTAGAGCACCAAAATGTACAGTTTTTAACTTTATTAATATATAATTTAACTGATTATAACATGTTACTTAATTACCTTATTTTTCAGGTTGTTAACTCTGTTTAATACGAACACCTACCTCTAGTTAGTTTCTAAACGATTAGTTAGTTTAAAAATCATTCACATTATCTTTGTATATAAGTTAAAATCCCATAATAATAGTACAATTGCAATGTATACCTATTTTTCCATAACATCATGGAGTTTTAAAAGACTACTTCAAATTTCATACTTCGCCCCGTGAAGAAATTTCTTCTTGCATTTTGGCCCCTGCAAGAGCTGATATTTCTTATCTGATTCTCTTTAGGAGAAGTTAAATTCATGAATAGTGGAATAAGGGAAAAAAAATAAGGAGAAAAAAGAGATAAATATCGATGAGATTGGAATCCTACGCCTAAATGATGAGATGTGTAATTTATGTAGAGCGGGTCAACTCTGCTTAAAGGTGGGAAGCTGAAGATGCTGCATTTTGCATGGTACTATAGTTTTGCTTTCTAGGAATAGTAAACAAATAGTCAAACTTCAAATAGATTACTACTAGTATTATACACCAAACATGATTTTTTTTTAAGAAAAAAGAAAGAACCTGGAGAGAATATTAAATTTTTGAGTAAAGACGGATGATCAAGGATGCAAAGTTTATGAGTTTCTACAACGACCTTAAGTTAATATCATAATGATCAAATTCATAGTTAAATACTTATAAATATTTAGTAAATTTTATAATATATATAAATATACAAGTTCGGGGCAAAAATTACTAAATTCATAACTAACCCTCTAGATATGTCCTTGTTTGTAGGTCAGGCTTGATGTTGGAGTAACATCACTTATTTTCTCAAGTCAATAGTTTGGCAAAAGTGGAAGGCAACTGGGTTGTCTGAGAAGAAATGTTAATTATAGGCCAGTGAAAATAGAGCTGGATGCCATATTTTCTAATCATAAGTCTAGCTAGCTCTCACTCAATATTATGAAAAAGCTAAGTGTAGGGTACCTGCAAAGTGGGAGATGATGAAGATTCTTATATACAACACTTCATTGCCATTGACTATTTAGTACCCATTTTAGGCTAGGATACCAGGTCTATATGCAAAGGTCCTATATTCACCTAACTCTATAATCTCCACTCTCGACAAACCAATATTAATATACACATATTACTTTTTAGAATATTATATATATATATATGTATACATATTGTGTGTGTATTCGTTCAATTTTCTTATTAAGAGGTACTAGATAACACCCCTCGTTTGGATGGTGCTCATTCACTGCTGGCTATACAGTTAGAAAATCATATAAGCTAGACTGTATTAGTTTGAGTGCCTTTATGGATTACTAAAGAACTTGGTTCGTTACCTTACTCCTTAAGCGTAAGCAAACATAAATAGTAAAGTAGATACATCAATTTTTACGTGAAAAATTATTCGGCTCAAAAGGTGCAAAAACCACGACCTACCACGTAGGAATTTAGCTTCAACTTCATTAGAACAATGAGCCAAATGTATCGTTTATAAATCCATAACTCAATACTCTTTAGTTCTCCTACTTTAACTATTTGACTGACAAGTTACTCCAACTTGCAAAATCAAATACCCACTCCAACTCACTGATTGTATATAACACTTTGATTGCGACTCGATTTCCTAAAACACATTTACTAGACTGACTTAAGAAGAACACATAACCGGTACTCGACTTGAGTATAGAAAATATAGTTCTTCAGTTGATGTGTAAAAAGATAATCTCAGCAGTCCAGAAAAGATAGTATTCAAATTTCTTAGACTCCGAGATCTTTTAGGAGTCCTATGCATTGTCAGCTTCTCGTTTGATAGGACTCCTACTGGTCCAAGGACTCCACAATTCTTGGTACTCTTATCTCTCGCTTATGCAGACATATTTTCTTGGACAACAACCCTTATCATATTTAGTAGTCCTCTTCCAGCAAACTCGGACTTGAGTAACTTTGAGATAAAGTTACTATCTTGAAAGAACATGCAATCAACAACCTTGAGGAGCTGGTTCTTAGAGTAGTTAAACAGCAACGTTAAGGACCTGGTTCTTAGAGCATTTTCTCTGAACAAACTTTGTTAATCATCAAAACCTCAATACTCAACAAATTTTTCCTTTTTGATGATGACAAACTTTGTGGACATAAAAAATAGGTAATCGCCTCATATCACTACACTATAACCCAAAGCACATACAAAATATATACAACAAGCACACAAACATGCACATCAACACCCTCAACTCTATCTTCCCCCTTTTGGCATCATCGAAGCAAAACAAAAAAGATGTTAGATAGACTAAGCACAGTTAATGCAAAATTCATGGCCATATAGGCAACATCACAAGCTCAAGAATTATCGAAACAAATAAACTATGCTGATGATATAACCATGTGCTAAACATTAAAACATCATAAGAGAATTCATTTAGCAGTACCAAATTAAGCCCAAGACCTTGTCTCAAAACATTAGAGCAAAATAAACTAAACATCCTGCAACCTACTCAGAACTAGAACAAAAGAAAAAGAACTAAAGCACCACTGAGTTAACAGAATAAGCTGAAGATATGGGGTGAAGGAACAGAGTCAAGGGTGAGAGGAAGAAGGGGTCAAGGCTCTTACAAGGGTGGCAATCTGTTGGGCATGAGCCTCTCTGTCCCTTCCGAGCTCCTTCTTAGTGAGCTAACTCCAACCTTTTAGTGAGCTCTATTGCCCTGTTGCCACCAGACAAAATAGCAAAACCAGTTGGTCCCCTACCCTTGATCTTCTCATAGCCACACTACTTGACTGTAATAACATCCATAACATCATTGTGGTTTCCAAACTTAAGCTCATGCAAGGAAATATTGAGCTTGTCAAACAACTCAGTTAACATGAAGCCATAAGGCATATCATGCTTAGGCTTGGAAGTGTCTACAACCCTTTCCATGTGCTGAATCATCAAGTTAGAGAGATTGATAGCATTACCAGTTATAAGTATTTCCATCACATCCATGTCCAACAGGGGAGACTCATGCCTCCTTTCAGATATCTACAATATATAGGAGTTCACAAAGTGAAACAACAGCTTGTGAAAAAAGTCATATCAGTCTTGTACACCTTCTAGGAACCATCTAACTCAAACTTCTGAGAGAACTTCCTTGTGACCACAATTCCCGTGTCCACATCATTATCTATGACTGACCACTTTTTCTTCAAGTAATTGTCAAAACCTAAAGAGGGAATATTCAGTAGCATCCCAAGATCTTCAGCATCAAACTCCATCTCAAATCTCCTAACAAAGCTTCTTGACCACTTTGCCATCAAATTGGAAGTTTGCATAGAACTCCAACACAATAGGCACACAGATAGGAGGAAATGCCTTAACAAACATGTGTCTCTTCTCTGTAGTTCAAGTTTTTCAAATAACTGAGCAATACCTTTCTCATAAGTGTTTGCAAGAATCTTCCCATTCAACTCTTTTTTGTTCTTGAATTCAGTAAGTTTGTTAACTGTAATAACCCAACCGGTCGTTTTAAGAATGAATGCCCCGATACCCTATTAACTGCTTTTTCCGTATTTGTTTATGCTATTGTGAGTTTCCGGGAGGATTCGTTTTGTATTTTGGAGTGTTTTGGGATACTTAGTCCTTTAATGAGAGCTAAGCTTTAGAATTTGGACCATAGTCGGAGCAGTATGAAGACAACTTCAGAATGGAATTTCGTCGATTCTGTTAGCTCCATTGGGTGATTCCGGGCTTAAGGGCATGTTCAGATGGTATTTTGGAGGTCCATAGCTTATTTAGGGTTGAAATACGGAAGGTTGAATTTTTAAAGTTTCTGGTTCGATAGTGAAATTTTGATATCGAGGTCGAAATCCAATTCCGAGAGTTGGAATAGCTCTGTAGGGTTGAATGTAACTTGTGTGCAAACTTTGGGGTCAATCGGACTTGGTTTGGCTGGTTTTATCATCGGGTGTAGGATTCTTGAGATTTCTAGTTCATAAGGCTTGGGTTGGAGGCTGATTCGTGGTTTTAGCGTTTTTGATCTGATTCAAGGGTTGAAATAAGTTCGTATGATATTTTAGGATTTGTTGGCATGTTTGGTTGAGGACCTGGGGGCCTCGGGTGAGTTTTGGATGTCTAACGGATTGGAATTTGGACTAAAGCAAAAATCTAAGCTACTGAACCTGTCATAACCGCACCTGCGTGTGTAAGACCGTATGTACGGCGCCGCAGAAGCAGTATGATGAATGCAGGTGCGGTTTGAGACCCAAGTGAAGCTGGTCGCAGATGCGGCCCAAGAACCGCAGAAGCGGACCACAGTTGTGAGTATAGGGTTGCAGGTGCGACTTATGGCCGTTTAATGAAAAGTCACAGGTGCGGATAAAAGGTCACAGAAGTGGGATCGCAAGTGCGGTAGAGCCCTCGCAGGTGCAAAAATTGCTGGGCAATAAAAGGAAAAAATGAGGGTTTGAACTCATAACTTGAAAAAATGATTTGGAGCTCGGTTGAGGGCGATTTCTCGAGGGTTTTTGAAGGAGAAACATTGGGTAACGATTTCTATCTTTATTTTGATCTTAGAAATATAATCTATTGTTGTTTTCCTCTTCTAATTAAGGAATTTGGGGGATAAAAGTTTGAAAATGAGAGACAAGTTCCCCAATTGAGAATCCGAGTTTTGAGTAAGATTTTGACGTCAGATTTTGGTGATTTTTATTCAAGTGTGTTCGTGAGTGATCGGGGGTTTTGAATTTATAAAATTTATCCAATTCCGAGATGTGGGCCCGGGGGACTTCTTGGGCGATTTTCTTAATTTCGCGTGTTAGCTTCGAATTAATTAGTTAAATTAGTTACTTGAAGTTATATTTACATTATGCAATTAATTTGAATAGATTTGGGCCATTTGGAGTCGGACACTCGTGACAAGAACGTGACTTCGAGTTGATTGAGCTGGTTCGAGGTAAGTGGCTTGCCTAACCTTGTGTGGGGGAACTCCCCTTAGGATTTTGGTGTTGTTTGTTATATGAGTTCTATGTACGTGAGGTGACGAGTTCGTACACGTGCTAATTGTTGAAAAACCCCATTTTTATTAAGTAAATATTTGTGTTTTTCTTGAAAGTGAGCATTTTTGTACTTGAAGCCTCTTGTTTAGCTTAGGAAAAGCATGCCTATGTGTTCTAATTGTTTTACCTGCTTAAACTGCTTAATTGTATCCTGTGCAGCATGTTTAGGGTAGAATTCCTGTTTATTCACGAATATAACTGTAGTTTCTTTCTTACTACTGTTGTTTGTTTACTTTGGGACTACGAAACGATATCCCGGGAGATCCCCCTGCATGTTTACTTTGGAACTACGGATCGGTATTTCGGGAGATCCCCCCTGCATGTTTATATTTGGGACTACGGGTTAACACTTGGGAGATTTTCCTATACTAGATATTTACTTTGGGACTACGGATTGGTATTCCGGGAGATCCTCTGCACATTTACGTTTGGGACTACGGGATGATATCCCGGGAGATCCTCTGTTGCTATTTCTGTGTACTGAGTTACATTCTCCCTATGATTTTATTCTCTATCAACTGTTAGTGCTTTAATTATACTGTTATATTTTATACTGTCTTACCTCGTTTTATGTATATAACCAGTAGGGCCCTGACCTTCCTCGTTACTACTCGACCGAGGTTAGGTTTGGCACTTACTGGGTACCATTGTGGTATATTCATGCCCTTTCTTGCACATGTTTTTTGTGTGCAGATCCAGGTTCTTCGGTGCAACCATATTATCAGTGAGGCGAGGCAACCTTCAGAGACTTCGAGGTATATCTGCCGCATCCGTAGACCGAGAAGTCCCTCTCTATTCTCCCCTCTAGCTTTAGCTCTCTTATATTTACTTTTGTTTAGACATTCAAGAGTTAGAACACTTTGTAGTTATTCTACACCTTGTGATTTCATGAGATTCCGGGTTTTAGGAGTGTTGTTATTGGTCGAGAGTGTTATTGTTAGTTTGTATGGATCTACCAAATCGTAGAGTACCTGGTTCTCTACAAGATTCTGCTGAGAGCACTTAGTAAAGTAGTAAGTAAATGAGGCAGAGGATTTTTTACGTGAAAAAATCCCACACAAGGGGATAAAAAAAAACCACAACCTACACCTGTAAGCTTTTAACTTCACTAACTTATAATCTTACCTATTAGAAGATACTTTATAATAATTTCTATTGCAAAGGATTTACTCAAGTAACTTGTGGTACCTTTACCACAAGCCACTTTGTGACTATCCTAGTTACAAAGGCTTTTTCTAACTTGTGATACTATCACCACAAGCCACCTTGTAACTCTACAATTACAAAGACTTTTCCTTATGACTAAATCTAGCCACAACATAAACTCAACGAGTTTACGGATTTACAAGAGGATTCCTAATCAGTATGCTTCTAGGTAAGCGATTTAGGATATATAGTAAGTACAATAACAAGGTTACAACTCAACTAGGACAACGACAATCAATTTTTTAAGAACTAGTCCACAGTGGCGTTCAACCTTGTTCTTCAAGCTTGTAAGGATGATTTCTCTGTTTTCGCAAGATGCTTGAACGAGAAATAGAAACCTTCCATTGATGTTTTTGTATAAAGCTCATTTGGTACATCTTGATCACATCACTTGAAATGATGTGAGTACTTTGTTTTGTTAGAGAATGAGTGGGCTGACAGTGTGGTGCAGTGCGGCAGAAACAGTGCCATCTGTCACTTCATTTCCAGTTGTGTCCAAATGACTTTGTACTGCTTATGAGGAAACTACAAGAGCATCATATCCTTATTTGGTTCCTAGCTCCTGAAGCTGTAGCAGTTCATCTTTAGCTGAAATCCATTAAAGTTTGCAGCAATCTAAGTAGGTCAGCTTCCCTATCTGGTTCTTAACAATAAGTTTGTTAGATCATCAAAACATTAGGCAAGAGTATTTAAGATCTTTCAATTTCTCCCTTTTTGATGATGACAAACTTAAACTTTGATGGGCAGTAAAAACCAAACCAGTTTCAAAGAGTTCCCCCTGAGACTATGCCGAAACGAAACCTTACATGGTCAGAGTAATAGAGCACAAGAACCAGTTCCCAATGTGTTTCCCCATGAGTCCTATATTAGTCTTTCCCCCTTTTGGCATCATTAAAAAGAACAACATCACAAAGAAGTCTAGCTAAGCTAACTCATGCCACATATGTGCACACAATCATAAGAAAGAATAGAACACAGAGAGAAAGTATGAGACATAATAAAAAGGATTCATATGAATAATTTTTAATAAGAGGCAACATTGGACTTGTTCACAGGAGCAGTAGTGGTAGTACATCCCCACCATAAAAAACACATCCACCAACCATCAACAAAGAAACAAGAAAAAGGAAACACATCCATCAAGCTGGTCACTGAAGGGGTTCTTAGGGGGCACTAGGAGGAAAAGAGTTGGAAGCTGCAGCAAGTGTCTGGAGAATAAGGTCTATTTGGGCATTTCCGGACTTTTGCTCGTTGAGCAGTTTAGCCTTCAGTTTCTCAACTTGCGCCTTGAGATCAACATTTTCTTGGGTTAAACAGACCACCTCGTCATTCGACATGGGAACCGCTCGGGATTGCTGACCTTCCAAGATAGCATTCCTGGCCTTCAGCCGACGTATTTCCTCAGCTGCATTGTTCTAGACATTGATGAGATGAGACACAGTTGAAGTACTTCCTACCCCCCATACTTCTCAATACACTCGCACTCTTCCAAGGTTGTCTGTGAGAATATCTGCTTGCGGGTCCCCACTTTACCTGTTCCCAGTGGAACCTTAAAGAATTTGAACACTTGAGTAAGCAAGAATCCATAGGGAAGCCCATGATTACCATACTTGAAATTGGCAACCTTCTGCATGTGTTCAATCATTATGGCATGCAGACTCACAGGGTTGAAACCGTCTAGTTGCTCTATTAGGAATAGATCAGATTTTGAAGTTACAAACCTTATTTCTGCTCGAGGCAACATGACTTTGTTAACCATCTCAAACAGCAACTGGTAGACAGGAAGTAGTGCTTTCTTATGGATCTGGTCCCCTTTCTGATTAGAATTATCTTACACCACTACATTTCTGAAGTTATACTGACAAACATCTCGTACATTCAACTTCCCAACTGTAGGAACTTGCAAAATTGCTCCAAGCAATTTCACGTCAAAGACGATGTATACCCCATTGACTAAAGCACAAACATGGTCAATATCGACTGGAATGAGACTGACGAAGAAACTCTGTACCTCCTCCTCATACACTTTAGGGGCATCAATGTAGAATAGAAGCATCTATTGTTGAAACTCCACCATTTCCAGAATTTGGCGCATTCCTGCCATCACTGAGATTATTTGGTCAAACGTACGACCTAGCAGAACGTTTTGATGCCTTAGGCTCTAAGAGCCAAGGTAGACCTCACTTCTTTCTTTCTTCCCAAAACTAGGTTCTTCAACTGTTTCAGACTTGCGTTTTCTAAGATTTTCTCCACTAACTTTGCCTTTCCCCTTGGACTTGACAAGAGTATCCTCATCACTCACTACCTACTTCCTCTTAGACTTAGATGTAGACCCTTTCTCTATGGAAACAGACTTAGCCTTTTTCGAGGACTGCCTAACAAGGGAACCAGGTTCCTCAGGAGTTCCTTCTTCCACCTCAACTACAGGGATAAGTTCATCACTTACAGGTACACCATCCCCCACCAACTTTCTTCTTTTATTGTTACTACTTTTCTTGCTCTTTTGGAGTGCAGAATCGTAGGCCACTTTGACTTGAAACCTGGTGGTAGGTCGCTTGATTTCAGACTCAGGGGTGAAGATAACCCTTCGCTTATTTATGAATGCATCAAGGGCCACGTTGTCCAGGTCTTCTTCATCACTAGATCGCATTTCTGGTGCTTGAATTTCTAGGGGCATAACATCGACTGCAGAAACAACACTATCTTGGGGATGAGAGTCCTGACCTGGGTCCTCCGGAGAGGGATCAGGTTCCTCATGTGATGCCCCAGTAGTGTATACTACTGCATCCCCTTCAATAGCCATAATGACCCCTTCTTCCCACACACTTTGTGACTCATGTTTCTAGGAAATAATTTCATGCAAGACCCCATCAGCGGATACCATAAACACAATCTTTTATTCTTCAATCGGTGCTTCCATAAACATGAAATCGATAGCAGCAATGGCAGAACCTTTTGTGAACTCAGTATTTTGACCTTGTTCTACACTTAGGGTTTGACTGGTGGGAACAACAGACGACGGAGAAAGCAGAACATCAGTTTCAAGGGTTTCTGAGTTGGGAAGAGATTTGGAGACTAGAGAAGGTGTGGCTGCAGTAGTAGGAGTGATAGAGTGTGAAAAAGGCTCAGTAAAAGCGAGAGGTTCCATAGATGGATTAGAGGTAGTAACCACTGAGGCAGAGAAATCAGAAGTTTTTTCAGCCATTAGGAGACGAGGTGTGACGATCCTTCACTTTTAGGTGAATCTAGAGTAAGGCTTATGGTCAAGAAGAACAAAAGAGAGGGTTTTTAAAAGGAGAGAATAATTATGAAGGGAGAGGAATAGGCACCGGTTCTGAAATGGCGGTTGGGCGTGGAGAATTGCAATGTTTCAGAGGGAGATGGAACGTTTGAATTAAAGGGACGTGATAGCAGGATCTGATAAGTTGATGATATGCTAGTTATATTTTGTACCTTTTTATGACGTGTATTAAAAGGGATGCACAGAACTACCAACCTTTAGTACAAGAACCTAGTTCTTGAAAAAAACATTTTATTCATCTTCTTTTTGAAAAGAATTAATCCTCTTTTATCAGTCATGCACTGCATCTACTGCTTCTATGCTTATCATGCGTGTTTACCTGCAACGGTATTGAATTGAGTTAGACAGGGCCAGAAAATACTTTGAATTAATTATTTCTTAAGAATACGAGCCAGCCAAAGAGGAATCAGGTTCTTAATTTGGCTTCAACAATCCCAGCTTTACTTTGTTTCTTTCAAACTGTTCCCTACTTAGTTCCTTGGTGAAAATGTCTGCAATTTGATCTTCTGTGCTACAGAACTTCATGCATATCAACCCATTCTCCACATTATCTCTCAGAAAATGATGCCTCACATCAATATGTTTGGTTCTTTTATGTTGAACTGGATTCTTTGCCATGTTGAGTGCACTAGTGTTGTCACATAGGAGGGGCATACTCTTAGTGAGAACTCCAAAATCCTCCAGCTGCTGCTTGATCCATAGAAGCTGAGCACAACAGGATGCTGCAGCTACATATTCAGCTTCAACTATTGAAAGAGCCATTGAATTTTGCTTCCTTGTCCCCCAAGAGATAAGACATGATCCTAAGAAGTGAGCCATCCTAGAAGTGCTTTTTCTGTCCACAAGATAACCTACATAGTATGCATTAACATACCCAATCAGATTAAAACTATCACCTGATGGATAATATAACACCAGGTCCTGCGTGCCTTTGAGATATCTCAGTATTCTTTTGGCAACCTTCAAGTGAGATTCCTTGGAATTTGATTGAAACCTTGTACACAGCCCCACGCTGTAAACAATATCAGGTCGACTAGTAGTGAGATAGAGGAGAGATCCAATGATGCCTCTATACATTGTTTGATTCACAGGAGATCCAGTTTCATCCATGTCCAGTCGAGTGGCAGTTGCAATGAGAATGTCTATCACTTTTGATGCTTCCATGTCAAACCTCTTCAAGAGTTCCCTGATGTATTTTTGCTGACAAATGGAAGTACCCTTTGGGGACTGTTTTACTTGAAGACCCAGGAAGAAGTTTAATTCCCCCATCATGCTCATTTCAAATTCGCTTCCCATAAGTTTTACGAATTATTCACACAGAGAGTCAGCTGTTGCTCCAAAAATGATATCATCAACATAAAACTGAACAATGAGCAAGTTCCTTCATCGTTTCTTTAAGAAAAGAGTGTTGCCAATTTTTCCTCTCTTAAAACCATTTTCTAAGAGGAATTTTGACAATCTTTCATACCACGCTCGAGGAGCCTGCTTTAGCCCATACGGAGCTTTATCCAATTTGAACACATATTTAGGGTACTCATGACATTCAAACCCAGGGGGTTGTTTCACATAGATTTCTTCCTTAATCAGTCCATTCAAAAATGCACTTTTGACATCCATTTGGAACAAAGTGAATTCCATATGAGAAGCAAAGGCGATCAGAATTCTGATGGCTTCCATGCGAGCCACTGGAGAAAATTTATATCATAGTCAATCCCTTCCTCCTGATTTTATCCTTGGACCACTTGCCTGGCTTTGTTCCTTATGGTAATTCCATGTTCATCGAGCTTGTTTCTGAATACCCACCTGGTTCCTATAATGGTTTTATCTAGGGGTCTGGGTACCAGGTTCCACACACTATTTCTCTCAAATTGATGCAGCTCGTCTTGCATGGCTGTAATCCAATTTGCATATTTCAAGGCTTCCTTGATGTTCTTGGGTTCTATCTGGGAGAGAAAGGTTGAGAAGGCAAGTGAATTTTTAGCTCTTGAACTAGTTTGAACTCTGGAATCTAAAGAAGTGATTATGTTGTCTATAAGGTGAGAGTTTTGATGTCTCCAGTTAGATGTCTGGGGTTCATTCTGAGAGGAAGAAGGTATGTTTGGCTGATTCTCCTCTATCCTTCTCTCAGATGCCGGTGGAGTTCCTTGAACTGCATCAACCACTCTTTCTTTAGCTTCAGTGATTATAATTGAAGTGATTGGTTCTATTGATGATGAGGCAGCGTTGTCTTCATTTGGCCTCCTTCACTTGACTCATCATGTTTGCTTTTCCGTTTGTCACGTTAATGACTTCACCAGGAACAAGTAAATGTTCTCCATCTTGATCTTCCTTAGCACTCTTCTCAAATGATGGATGAGATTCATCAAAAATAATATGGATGCTTTCTTCAACACATTGAGTTCACTTGTTATATATCTTGTAAGCCTTGCTTTGAGAAGAGTAGCCAAGAAATATTCCTTCGTCACTTTTGGCATCGAACTTACCAAGCCGATCCTTTCCATTGTTGAGAATATAACATTTGTATCCAAATGTTCGTAGGTGAGTCAGCTTGGGTCTTCTTCCATTTAGCGATTCATACAGGGTCTTGTTCAAAAGTGATTTGATCATGCACCTGTTCACTAAGTAGCAGGCAATGTTGACAGCTTCAGGCCAGAAGTTCTTTGCAAGTCCACTATCAATCAGCATTGTTCTTGCCATTTCTTCCAGAGTTTTGTTCTTTCTTTCTACTACTCCATTTTGCTGGGGAGTTCTGGGAGCTGAGAAGTTGTGAGTGATGCCATTTTCATTGAAGAATTCATCAAATTTGACATTGTCAAATTCTGTCCCATGATCTGATCTAATGCATACAACTCTAGACTCTATCTTTCCTTGGATTTTCTTCACAAAGGCCACAAATACTTCAACGGTTTCATCTTTTGTTCTGAGAAACTGAGTCCATGTGAATCTGGAATAGTCATCCACGATTACGAAAATGTATCTCTTTCCTCCTCTGCTTTGCACCCTCATAGGTCCACACAGATCCATATGCAGGAGCTCAAGTGGCCTTGAGGTGCTCACATCTCTTTTTGACTTAAAGGAGGACTTCACATGTTTTCCTCTAGCATAGGCATCACAGACTTTTTGAATCTTGAATTGCGACATAGGCAGACCATTGACCAGGTCCTTCTGAATCAGTTTGTTCAGAAGGGAAAAGATTGCATGGCCCAGTCTTCTGTGCCATAGTTCAGCATCATCGTCAACCGCCTTCAGACAACTTATATCAACACTCTGTAAGGATTTGAAATCAGCAACATAGATGTTCTTGTATCTTTTGGCCACCAGTACTATTTCACCGGTCACAAGGTCAGTGAATGTACATATTTTGGACAAGAATTCCACCTTGTTTTCTTTATCACAAATTTGAGAAATACTCGGGAGACTATACTTAAGTCCATTGACATAGTACACATTTTCAATAGAATGAGTGAGTGACTTCCCAACTTTTCCAACTCCAAGAATATACCCCTTTTTTCCATTGCCAAAGGATACACACCCTCATTGCAAGGCTTTTACTGAAAGAAAGTCTGTGGTACTCCCAGTCATGTGTTTCGAACATCCACTATCCATGAACCATTTTTGACCGCTTCCTTTCACTGTTCCCTACACAAGAGATTAGGAGTTAGTTTTAGGAACCCAAACAAGTTTGGGTCCCTTGTAGTAAGCAAGAGGATGAATAAGAGCTCTCTTAATCCAAACAGGTAATGTGCGTTTTTTGTGAGTGGAACCTGGTCCCTCTTTTGGGGTCACGGTTTCAGCAACCACTTTGTCTTTCTGTACTGATTGATTCTTGGCCTGGACACCTTACTTGAGGTGCCCAGTGTTCCCATATTGGGTACGAGGCCAGTTATCCGATGCAGAGGTGCTTTTACTGTGAGGGTTGTGAGGGGTTTTCTCCCTTTGGAACCCTGCTCTCTGCCTTTTTTCACTATCATTAGTGAGCAAGGCAGTGGTAGCTTCTAAGGACCAGGTCCACTTTAGAGACCTTTCAAGATCATTCATTACTTTTTCTAGATTGGCTTGGAGGAGCTCGTTTTTCTCAATTTCAGCACACATCCTACATCTCAAGGCTTTCACCTCATCTGCAAGCCTAAGGTATTCCTAACTAACTATCTCCTTTTCTCTTTCAGAGCTTTTAGATTTTGACTTAGTCAATGGCTTTACTATTATTTCCGTTTGGTCTGCAGTTTCTGCCAACAGATCTCTCTTTTCTAAGAATTTCCATGGTTTTCTTTTGTTCCGTAACTGCAGCCACTAAGTCTTCTCTAGTATGTTCAGATTCTTCTAGTTCTAAGAACAAGGAATCCCTATCCTCCGCAAGACTACAAAAGGCAGTAATTAAAACTTTAGCTAAACACATGAGTTTTTTTGGAGAATAGGAATTCAGATTTTTCTAAACATCCCTGAAGTTTACCTCTTTGTTACCTTTGTCTTCATCATTATCTGATTGAGCCATCAAAGCAAGTGTTGAGTCATATCCAATCTCCTCGCCTTCAACTACCATCATGGAACTATCACCAGTATTAGGTTTATCTTGGTTTACTTGTTGTTTACTATGAAAATGGTAACAACAATTAGATTTATAAATAGGATTCTAAAAATACGTGGTCTATTCCCGAGCTAGTTGTTAAAGCACTTAATGCTAAGAACGTGAAGTATAATGATAAAATGCAAGCTAAGACGAGGCAGTAATCAAACCAAAGGGGCTTGTTATCCGAGTGCAGAGATGGTCAATGGGACCTCGGGGATGGCATTGATATCGATCTCGAACTACCGGGGACAACTGGGGATGGGATAATAGTTAAAGGTATATTTAAATAGGGCTCTTTTGGCCAATATTATGCTATAGAATGAAGAACAAGTTAAGAAGCAATGAATATGGGGGCGGCCTCGGGCCAGTACCAAGTGGTAAGGAGAATGACTGAAGATAAATAACTTTGAACCAAGGGGAATAAGCAAATTAAAGAAGAGAGAGAGAAGATATTATGGCACTTGAGTAGGATCAATGGAGCTCTGCCTTGCAAGGTGTTGGCGACCCCCCTTTTATAGAAAGGAGACGCCCAAACTTAGTACAAAATACTTAGTATGACAAAAAAGAATGAGATGTGACAGCCCGCTAGTTTTATGTCGCATGAGGGCTGGCGTCGAGTCGCTTGAATAGATTTGATCGACCCCGACTGCATTCCTCAGGGAATTCCTGCGTTCGTCGGGGCCTTGGCCGATGTTTATTTTTTGCAGGGCATCGATAGGTTTCGAAGGAAGCGATCGACCCAAGATCCAGTGCTTCCGGGGCCACTCTCCGAAGCATTACGTAGGGGGGAGGGGGGAGGGGAAATTGGTTCCCCGGTTTTCACTGCACACAGATAATCTCCGCGTTTCTTAGAGGGAAGTGATAAGAAACAGTATAGACATATCATTTCCCGATCCCTTGTAGTGGTATTATGCCGATGGTGCAGCCCTCCTTTGACAGGTATCGAGGTACTTCGCCTTTTAGCTTCTTCGAGATCACCCGAAATGTTACGACCCTTGGAGTCATATCGTTGCTATCGGTTCAGCTTCTATGAATGCATTGACTGCACTTGCCATTACATTTTTCGAGGGCAGTAATGGCACCGTTGGTTGCTTTGCCATCCCTATAAATGGGGCTCCTTGTGGCTAGTTTTTCTACTCAGACTTTCTTCGATACCTATCTCTCCTTGTTTGAAGTTCCGCCATTTTTCCGTGTTCGAGGCCCCAGGCTTCAAGATTTTACGCTATATGCGCCTTGACTCCTTTCTTGATCTCTTTTTAACTGGACGGAATTGTGCCGCCGTTATGTTGCTGCTATTGTTGTTGTTGTTGCAGTCATTGTCAGCTCGGGGCAATGAGGCAGATGGTTGATTCCTTCCGACCCTGGTGTATTTTTTGGACTATGCACTGCTGCTCAAGAGGGGGCTCGGATTATAGACTGCTGCTTACCCTCCTCCATCGGCTTGGCGCGTTACACCCCTTTTGGATTCCTGGTGGGTGTGGCAGCGGTTTCCGCTGGCGGTTGCCTCTCAGGACGAGGCAACGTCTCAAGAAGTGGCTTGGAAGATATTGTCTTTGAGGTCATATGACCAAGGGGATGGCGACAGAGATACCACACAAAAAGTAGGCTAGACTCTTAGGCTTTTGCTATATGCATATCTTTGGATTTCGTTTTTTGCGTGATGATCCCCTCACGGGCTTTTGTAATCATATGTAAGGGCTCCTCGAGGGCTGCTGTTTATGGATTTCTTATGAATATGAATATACTTTTTCTGACTTCTACTTTTCTTACTTTGCTTTGTTTCTGTATGCTCCCATGCCCTTAGAAACTCTTTGAATGCCTTCTTTTATTTGTTGACCGCCGATATCTGACTTGAGTGCATGCATTCATTATGATCTCCGGTTGATCAACATGGTTCTCCTCCAACCCACCATCGTACTTTGGACCAACCTTGGATCGTTATGATAGTTCTAGGATATCGGGGCCCTCCGAATTGTTTGGAGATCATGCATCAAATTCCGAGGCCTTTGGGAACGTCATTCCGGATGAAGGTCATCTTCGGGTACTCGAGGGTCCCTATTGATCTTGATGTAGATAATCCTTTTAGAATGTATAGGGTTGACTGCTGTTGAGGAGTTTGCTTGTATTTGGGTGCTTCCTCAGACCTTCGTAGAGCTTTCGATTGATAAAATGGCTTTGCGTAGGGTTCTTTGTGTCCCGGAACAAAATAAGACCAGTAACATCGGGCCACCGGATCCTTGGTTCTTTGTGTCCTGACCCAAAATAAGACCAGTAACATCGGGCCACCGGATCCTTACTGTGAAGGCATGGGTGGTGTCTTCGGACTTCATAGTGGCCTTTGAGAGGACCGACGGGTTTAGGGACGCCGTTGGCTTCTCGAATGCAGTCTCCGGGCAGAGATCTGCCTGTGTTTGGATCATCTAGATCGATATCCGGGGACTGTTCCGTATGAGTGTATGTTAAGATGCAACTGTATTTGCTAGCTGGCTTCCTTTGGCAGAGGTCTTTATGTGCTGATCTCGTGTTGGCGAAGGCGTAACTGGCCTTTTAGGGCTTTATCTTACCGCGATGAAGGCTTCCAGGGTTGGCTATCATGCCGGAGACGATGCTGATGGCTGGTGACCTTGGTTAATTTTGAATTTGTCGCCGTTTTTCTCACATGCAATGTGAGGCCGCTTTCGCATCCTCGGAGGTTTTCGGAACCTGCCTTTAATGGCTGCTTTATTTGGGAAAGATAGAGACTGGGCTCGGGCGAATCGTTCCTCCCAGGTATTGGTACCACACCTTCGAAACCCTCGTCAGTTATTTGAAGGGATGAAAGGATGTCCTTCAGGCGGTATGCCCTACATTTCGCCGGCTCTATCTATGATGATGGCGAATCCAGCAGCCATTTTTTTCCTTTCTCTGTCGCAGGCATTGTTGGTGTAGGACGGTCCCTTGGGGGCGCGGATATACCCCCTCCGAGGGGTCTTAGATTTCCAGGAGGGCAAAGAAGATAGTGAGATATGTGATGTGACAGATCCTTTTATCAAGGCGAGGCCATTTCACACCTCTGAGGAGAATGCATCGATTGAGCCGGGTGTTTCCGGAGCCCTTTATTCCGGGGTGACAGACCCAAATTATGGGAGCTATTTAATGGAGCAGGTGGCTTCTCGTAGTACGCGCTTCCCCCCTTTGCCTTAGGGCTAACCCTCTTTCTGTTATATTTAGCTACAGAAAAAAGTGGAGGTTTCATAGTACCTTAAGGGCAACGTCTAGCTTTGCCAGAGTGACTCATGGGGAGCTAAGGGCTCAAGTGCAGGCTCAAGCTTTTGAGGGGACGAATGTCTTGGCCAAGGTCTCTACCTTTCGAGGTCCAACTTCTTTTGACTTGTGACAGCGCCAAAGTTTAGCCGGGTATGATTGGGAAACTTCGAATTTGATCTTTCGAAGTTTTAGAGCTGAGATAATTAATGCTTGGGTCGAAGTGACATTAAGCCGAACCGAGGCAGGTCGGGAGATGGCGATTCGTATGAAGGGTGCTACTGATGCCCAAGCCGAGCTGCCTCGAGCCCTTGACCGAGAGATCGATGAATATGTTTGTTGTAGGTCCCGAGAAAAGGTACTCGAGCAAGTTGGTGCAAGGGGTTCTATTTTACCAAAGGAATTGGCTCGAGCCAGAGGAATAATCGTGGCGCTTGGTCACTTCTTGCTGAAGTTGCGGAGGGCAATTTTTGACAAACTGTATCCCTATTAGTGCGGAGTATAGATTTTATATTATCGCTTTGTTTATGATATTTGCAGAATATGCATGTAGATAGAGGGTGCGTCTTTTTTGCGCATGTAATATATAAGAAGGAATTTGAAGCTTTGTTTCTTCTGTACCTTTTTCTTTGTTATTGCTTTTGACCGAGCAGGCTGGTTTTGCTGTTCGGTAGGATCCTCGTAGGTCTGGAACTGATCGAGCAGATCGGGTGGCTCTTAAGCATGATTTTTGATGTGAGCAGGTGCCGGGGCCTCCGTGCTTGGCCTGGCTGTTTAGGCTTGGTCTCCGAGTCGGGATTCGACTCGAGCCTTCTTGTTCTTTGAATTTTTTGTGCCCGTGCGGGCAGGTGGTATTTGTTTTGATCTCTTTCCCTTGGCCATTCACCGCTCCAACTGTTTGTTGGGTCCAGTTTCTGAGTCTCATTGTGATTGGTTCTTCAATCGACCCTTAAGCTCTCTCCTGCCTACATGGGCGAATGATGATGGCTCTTTGTGCTTTGGGTCGAAGTGACCTTACAGGCATGTGGCCTGGAAATTGAATCGACTGACGACGGTATCTTTCGAGCCGTGCCCTTAGGTATCCTGCAGTTCAGCTATTTTGGGTCCAGTCTCCGAGTCGCATCGCGATTCGAGCTGTAATCGATGCTTAAGTTTCCCTGATTCCCTTGCCGGTGATAGTGGAATTTATGCCGCGCCCTTAGGCATATTGCAATTTTTGGGTCCAGTCTCCGAGTCGCATTACGATTAGAGCTGTGATCGACACTTAAATTTCCTTGAGTTTCTGGTCGGCGATAGTGGTACTTACGCCGTTTGGTTGTTGAGACCTTTTAGTATGTGGCCCGGAGGCTTGCATAGTTAACTATTTTGGATCCGGTCTCTGAATCGGGTTACGATTCGAGCTCATTTTAATCCTCAAGTTGTCAAGATTCTTTAGCTGGCGACAATGGATCTTACGCTATTTGGTCGTAGAGACCTTTCAATATAAGGCCCGTAGGCTTGCTTAGCTGGCGACAGTGGCTTTTACGCTGTTTTTGCCCGTGGGCTTTTTGTAGGCTTTGTTTCCGCTCGTTAAGGTCTTTTATAGTATTTTTGCCTGACCCGTCGTCGGTTCCAGAGGAACCTCGATTTCAAGTCATTGTCGGCGATGTTTCGAGCACCTCATAAGTTTCATATCTCGTAGGTCGAGTAGATCGACGCTCTTGCGATTTGGAGCCGACATGGTCGGAGCTCGTTTTTGCATGTAGAGGGAAGCTTGTTTTAACCAGTTCTTTTCAAAGTATATTCGGAGTAGTGGCCTGCGATTTTTTAGCGACAGTCGGGCGTCCCCGAGTTACATTATTTTGGATGTGTCAGCCATTTTGATCGTAGTCATATGCGTTTGGCCATAGCCATTTTTGATCCCTAGTAATAGTTTAAGTGTCTACATCGAGGGTATGCCCTTTAGGGATTCTTACAAATGCGATGTATAGCCTAAACTTCAGGATTTTCCATGTCTGTTGAGGTCTTACAGTTTGTCATGCCCGTTGAGGTTTTACAGTTTGTCATGCCTATTAGGTCTTACAACTCGTAGAATAGATTTGGTTATGCCGAGTCTGCCCGCTAGGGTCTTACAATTTCGGATTTTCCAGTGCATGGAGATTGGCGACAGTTTTTGAGTTATCGAGTTTACTTAAGTTTGAAGACCGCTTCTCGTAAACTCGGAGTTGCATTGTGGGGGCTTTGTAAGCCTGGGGTTCCGATCCTGGGGTCATGTGGGCGCTGAACCGTTTAAGTCTCCGAGTGTCTCGGGACATATTTGGCGGAGAGGTTTTTGTCGAGAGTAACTGCAACTTTCCATTTTTGGAGAGTGAGATGTTAGAAGATATTCTTCCATCCATTGGTGCAATACATTTGTTGTGCTGAGTTGACCTATTTTTGGTCGAGTGCGGTTGCTTCGGTGATTTTCATGTTGCCTTACTCCGAGAAGGAGCCCTTCTCTTTTTTCATGGGAGAAAAGGGTATTTTTTGATTGCCCGATATAATAATACATGCTTCCGTTCTGGCGGGATCTGATTACATCGACCGTTTGGCCCTATACACCGTCTCCCCGTAGGAACCTTTGCTTGGCATTTCTCCACCTCCTTAGATTTGGGTGGCTTCCAGGGGGAATGCCCCTCGCCGCTTGAAAGTTGGTCGTAAGGGTAGCTTCGAGCAGTTCTGTGGAGTTTTTCCCCCTTTGAGCAGCTTCGCAGTCATTGCCTCGTTAAAAACTTTGCCGGTAAAAACCCTTCTTTTTTGGGATAAAAAACTCCGTCGAAGGAAAAGAGTGCAACTGGTGCGATTTTGGGGGTCTCTAGGCCTCCCGTTAGTGTCCTGGTATCTTTGGTTGAGTGCCTGCATGAGGGTTAGTTCTTAATCCGAAATAAAACAAAAGGAATTGATGTACCTTAAAACGAGATAGGCTGGTGGCGCCTTGGGGTTGGTTTATTATGACAGCCCGATGGCGGACACGCGATGCAGATTTCTATTTTGTGTTGTCAAACCTAATCGGGGTTGAGATCTGATTCACCTGTTGGCTTTTTCGGGAGCGGAGGTATGGGCGCTAGTAACACATCGTGTATTGCAAACATTTCCCTTGCCGCGTGTTGCTCCCCATAGACGGTTTTGATCCCGTCCTTTGTTGGGAATTTTATCATCTGGTGGAGTGTGGATGGTGCCGCTCACATACAGTGTATCCACGGTCGCCCAAACAAGGCGTTATACCTCATATCTCCCTCGATGACATGGAATTTGGTATCTTGGGTTATGCCGGCCACGGTAATCGGAAGGATGATTTCTCCTTTCGTTGTTTCGCTCGCCATGTTGAACCCGTTAAGGACCCAAGTGGCGGGCACAATCCGTTCAGTTAGTCCGAGTTGTTCTACTACTTTTGACCTGATAATATTAGTTGAGCTACCTGGATCCACAAGTACACATTTTATCTGAAAAGAATTCACAAGAAAGGAGATTACCAGGGTGTCATTATGGGGTCGAGACAGAGCCTCGGTATCTTCTTCGCTGTACGTGAGGGTGTCTTCGGGGATATATCCCCGAGTTCGTTTTTCCCTGGTGATGGATATTTTTGTTTTCCTCATCATGGGCTCCTACGAGACGTCGACGCCCCCCATGATCATGTGGATGACGTGTTGTGGCTCGTTTGCCTCATTTTTCTTGGTTGCCTTCCTGTCCCGGAAATGATATTTGGCCCAATCGCTAAGGAATTCCCGAAGGTGCCCTTTGTTGAGTAGCCGCGCCACTTATTCTCGCAGTTGGTGGCAATCCTCGATCCTTTGGCTGTATGTGTTGTGGAACTCACATACTAAGTTGTAATTGCTTTGCGAAGGGTCCGACTGTATTGGTTTGGGCCACTTGGCATCCCTAATTTTGTCGATAGAGTACACGATGTCTGATATGTCGATGTTGAAATTGTATTCCGATAAGTGGGGCGCGTTTATTGGCGCCATGTTTCGATCGAACCTGGTTTTGTTGACGAGCCCCCGAGGGTCCTGTCCTCGATCTATCCTCCGATCATTGCGGGGTAGGTTGCACCTCGAGGCATTCTTTCTGTCTTCAAGGTATGGTTGGTACCTTTCTTTGCTTGGTTTTGTCTTTTTTGCTAGGAGTCTGTTTGGGTATACTGAGCCTGAAGGGGCTCCCAGCTGGTCATCCTCGGCCTTGATCTTTGACATGTATTGGTTGTGAATATCTGACCAGGTCACAACCGGGTATTTGATCAGATTTTGTTTTAGCTATTTTGAAGCCATCGAGCTTCGTTCGTTCATGCCTTGGGTGAAGGCCTGCACCACCATATCATCGGAGACTGGTGGCAGCTCCATCCGTTCCATCTGGAAGCGGGACGCGAACTCCCGCAACATCTCGTTCTCTCTCTCCTTAATTGTGAAAACGTCAGATTTCCTCATTGCTACCTTGATGGCTCCGACATGTACTTTTACGAAGGAGTCTGCTAGCATGGCGAATGAATCTATAGAGTTGGGAGCCAAGTTGTGGTACCACATCATGGCCCCATTTGAAAGCGTTTCTCCGAATTTTTTCAGCAACACAGACTCTATCTCATCGTTTTTTATGTCGTTGCCTTTTACTGTGCAGGTGTAAGCAGTGACATGTGCATTAGGGTCGAAGGTGCCGTTGTACCTAGGGAGTTCCAGCATTCTAAACTTTTTCAAGATGGGCTTCGGGGCCGCTTCCTCGGGGAACGACCTTTGAATGAACTTCTTTGAATTCAAACCTTTGAGGACTGGGGGCACACCTGGGATCTGATCGACCCTAGAGTTGTAGGTATCGACTTTTTTATCGTTGGTTGCAATCGTTTTCTCACCTGATTCGATCCTTTTGGTGAGGTCCTCGAGCATTTTTACGATGGCGGGATCAACCACTGATCCGTTGTTGCTTGACCTTTCGAGTACTCGCTTGGCGGGAGGAGCTGTCTCTGGTGCCTCTGTGCTGGGGTTTCTTGGGTGGCTTTGTAGCTAAGTGATGGCCAGTTGTTGTGCCTGTAATATCTCAAAAATAACATGAAGACTAACTTCCAGTTGTTGGTCGCTGTGCCGTACGCTCCTGTCAGTGTGAGAAGTTTCCTCGACTTGTTGTGCGTCCTATGAATCTGTGTCCGCTAGGATCAGTCCGGGAGCGATATCAGGATTCTGCGGAGGTGCTCCAGTGACCGAGATAGCCATGCCATTTTCCCCGTGATTTTCGAGGTTGTCGTTCTCAACTTCGTTTACCGAGCTGGACATTTTTGCCTGAAATCAAAGGATCTTGGACAAGAAAAAATGTGAAAGATAATGTGTGTTTGTGTGACAAAACCAGCAAGAAAATAATCACTATTATTTTTAGCCCCACGGTGGACGCCAAATTGTTTACCGTGAAAATGGTAACAACAATTAGATTTGTAAATGAGATTCTAAAAATACGTGATCTATTCCCGAGCTAGTTGTTAAAGTAGTTAATGCTAAGAACGTAAAGTATAATGATAAAATGCGAGCTAAGACGATGCAGTAATCAAACCAAAGGGTCCTGTTATCTGAGTGAAGAGATGGTTGATGGGACCTTGAGGTCGGCGTTGATATCGATCTCGAACTACCTAGAACAACCGGGGATGGGATAACAATTAAAGGTATAATTAAATAGGGCTCTTTCGGCCAATATTAAGCTATATAATGAAGAACAAGTTAAGAATCAATGAATACAGGGGCGACCTCGGGCCAGTACCAAGTGGTAAGGAGAATAACTGAAGATAAATAACTTTGAACCAAGGGGAATAAACAAATTAGAGAAGAGAGCGAGAAGATATTATTGCACTTGAGTAGGATCAATGGAGCTCTGCCTTGCAAGGTGTTGGCGACCCCCCTTTTATAAAAAGGGGATGCCCAAAATTAGTACAAAATACTTAGTATGACAAAAAAAAATGAGATGTGACAGCCCGCTAGTTTTACGCCGCATAAGGGTTGGTGTCGAGCCGCTTGAATAGATTTGATCGACCCCGGGTGCATTCCTCGGGGAATTCCTACATTCGTTGAGGCCTTGGCTGATGTTTATTCTTGGCAGGGCATCGATAGGTTTCGAGGGATGAAAACGACCCGAGATCCCGTGCTTCCGGGGTCACTCTCCGAAGCATTACGTCAGGGGGGGGGGAATCGGTTCCCCGGTTTTCACCACACACACTTGTGTAGTTCCCTCATGAGCTATTTGCAAAGCCTCCCATATTTCCTTGGCAGTGTCATAGGTAGAGATTCTGTCATACTCTTTAGGTCCCAATCCATATACTAGAATTTTTTTGGCACGAAAATTCTTTTCCATCGCTTTCTTGTCTGCTTTAGTGTATTCTTTGCTGGTTTTTTCCATTGAAAATGGGAATTCATCTAGTACCTTTATTGGAACATAAGGACTATCACAAATGATATCCCATAGCTCACAGTCTTCAGCCATGATAAAATCGTGCATTCTCGCTTTCCACCACTAATAGCATTTTCCATCAAACTTGGGGGGTCGGTATATAGATTGACCTTCTTCAAAATTTAGTGGAGCCACAATGAGGATCCTTTCTAGGTGTTAATATGATAGGAGGAACCCGCTCTGATACCAATTGTTAGTTTGTATGGATCCACCAAATCGTAGTGTACTTGGTTCTCTACAAGATTCTGCTGAGAGCACTTAGTAAAGCAGTAAGTAAATGAGGCAGAGGAGTTTTTACGTGGAAAAATCCCACACAAGGGGATGGAAAAAACCACTACCTACACCTGTAGGCTTTTAACTTCACTAACTTGTAATCTTACCTATTACAAGTTACTTTACAATAATTTCTATTGCAAAGGATTTACTCAACTAACTTGTGGTACCTTTACCACAAGCTACTTTGTGACTATCCTAGTTACAAAGGCTTTTTCTAACTTGTGATGCTATCATCACAAGCCACTTTGTAACTCTACGATTACAAAGACTTTTCCTTATGACTAAATCTAGTCACAACATAAACTCAATGAGTTTACAAACTTACAAGAGGATTCCTAATCAGTATGCTTCTAGGTAAGCGATTTAGGAGATATAGTAAGTACAATAACAAAGTTACAACTCAACTAGGACAGCGACAATCAATCTTTTAGGAACTGGTCCGTAGTGGTGTTCAACCTTGTTCTTCAAGCTTGTAAGGATGATTTCTCTATTTTTGCAAGATGCTTGAATGAGGAACAGAAACCTTCCAGTGATGTTTTTGTATAAAGCTCATTTGGTACATCTTGATCACATCACTTGAAATGATGTGAGTACTTTGTTTGGTTAGAGAATGGGTGGGCTGACAGTGTGGTGCAGTGCGGCAGAAACAGTGCCGTCCGTCACTTCATTTTCAGTTGTGTCCAAATGACTTTGTACTGCTTATGAGGAAACTACAAGAGCATCAGATCCTTGTTTGGATCCTAGCTTCTGAAGCTGTAGCAGTTCATCTTTAGCTGAAATTCGTTAAAGTTTGCAGCAATCCAAGTAGGTCAGGTTCCCCATCTAGTTTTTAACAGTAAGTTTGTTAGATCATCAAAACATCAGGCAAAAGTATTTAGATCTATCAGTTATTATGGTATATGCCGAGTGCCATTTTAAACTTTCTTTATTATATTTCCCATAATTGCTAGTTTTGTATATTTATTTCCCTTTTCCGCAAATTGTTAGGCTTACCTAGTCGTAGAGACTAGGTGTCTTCACAACAGTTCACGGAGGGAGAACTTGGGTTGTGACAAGTTGGTATCAGAGCTCTAGGTTCATAGGAGTCATGAATCACAAACCGGTTTATTAGAGTCTCGCGGATTGGTACAGAGACGTCTGTACTTATCTACGAGAGGCTATGTAACTGTTTGGAAGATTCCACTTCATTTGATTTCCTTGTCATGTGAGATTCTTGATATCACAATTCTAAACTTCTGTCTTCTATTCTCTCACAGATGGTGAGGACACATGCTACCGAAGATAACCAGGCACCCGTGACCCTACTAGAGCAGTTAGAGGTCGGGCCCGAGGTAGAGGCTGAGGACGCGCCCGTGGTGCAGCTAGATCACTCACGCGCGCTGCCACAAAGGAGCCACCAACAGCTCTAGCCGGAGTCTAGGCACTTGATAAGCCTACTGCTACTACTATTCCAGCCCTTTAGGAGACCCTTGCATAGTTCGTGATCATGTACACCACTCTAGCTTAGGCAGGGTTGATTCCTCTTACTGCAGCCAGATCCCAGGCTGGGGGAGGAGCACAAACTCCCATCGCCCACACTCCTAAGTAGCGGGTCCAGGTTGATCAGATCCTAGAGGTTATATCGGTACAGCCTGTGGCCCCAATTCAGCTCGAAGATAGGGCAACGACTTCAGAGGATGAGCATCAGAGGCTTGAGAGGTTCAAGAAGTACAAGCCTCATGTATTCAATGGTTTAGCATCAGATGATGCCTTGGGATTTTTGGAGGAGTGTTACGTATCCTCCGCACTGTGGGTATATCAGGATTGAGTGGGGTTTCTTTCACTACCTTCCAGCTTCGAGGAGCAGCCTACCAGTGGTGGCGTACTTTTGAGTTGGACAGTCTAGCTAAGGCAGCATCCCTTACTTGGACTCAGTTTTCAGATATGTTCTTGAGAGAGTTTGTCCCTCAGAGCCTCAAGGACGCATGGCACACAGAGTTTGAGCATTTGCACTAGGGCTCTATGACTTTTTCGGAGTATGCTGTCCGTTTCACTAACTTGGCTAGGCATGCACCAGTCTTGGTTGCTACAGTTCGTGAGAGAGTTCGCTGGTTTATTGAGGGGCTCATTCCCAGCATCAGGTCTAGCATGGCTCGGGAGTTGGAGATGGACATTTCTTATCAGCAGGTGGTGAGCATTGCTAGGAGAGTAGAGGGTATGCATGTTCGGGATAGAGAGGAAAGGGAGGCCAAGAGGTCTCGAGAGTCGGGCCATTATTCTGGTGCCCATGCTCCAGCTGTAGTTCGTCATGGTAGGGGTTATGTGAGTCGCCCCATTCATTCACCTCTTCCAGCAGCCAGTGGTATTCCAGCTCCTCCTAGATTCTAGAGCTTTATTATGCACCTCCAGTATCTAGTGCACCTCCTGCACGGGGTGCTTTCACAGGTTAGTCCAACAAACCTGGCCCAAGCTAGTCACAACCACCATGTCCTCCCAAAGCTTGTTTTGAGTGTGGTAACACATGCCATATAGTGAGGGATTGCCCCAGACTTAGGACGGGTGCACCTTCACAAACTTCTCAGCCACAACATGCCCCTTAGAGTTCCTAGGCTATGGTTACAGCACCAGTTTCTACATCACCTGCTCAGCCAACTAGATGTAGAGGTCGGGGAGGTAGAGATCACCTTAGAGGGGGAGGCCAAGCCAGATATTATGCCCTTCCTACCCGTACCGAGGCTGTCGCCTCCGATTCTATCATCACAAGTATTGTCCTGGTTTTTCATAGAGATGCATCGGTTTTATTCGATCTATGATCCACTTATTCTTGTGTGTCCTATTATTTTGCCCCGCATTTGGGCATATCTCAGGATTCCTTGAGTTCCCATGTTTATGTTTCTACTCCCGTGGGAGATTCTCTTGTGGTGGACCGCATTTATCAGTAGTGTTTGGTTGCTCTTAGTGGTTTTGAGACCAGAGCCGATTTATTATTGCTTGATATGGTATATTTTGATGTTATCTTAGGCATGGACTGGTTGTCGCCCCATTATGTTATTCTTGATTGTCACGCCAAAATTGTGATGCTAGCTATGCCAGTTGTATCGCTAGTGGAGTGGAGGGGTACTTTAGATCACACTCCCAGTAGATTTATTTCTTTACTTAAGGCTTAGCGACTGGTTGAGAAGGGGTGTGATGCGTATCTGGCCTATGTGAGAGATGTTAGTGTTGATACCCCTACAGTTGATTCAGTCCCAGTAGTACGAAACTTCCCTTATGTGTTTCCAGCTGATCTTCTAGGTATGCCACCCGATAGAGATATTGATTTCGGCATTGATTTGTTATCGGGCACTCGGCCCATTTCTATTCCTCCTTATCGTATGTCTCCTTCTGGGTTGAAGGAGCAGTTGCAGGAATTGCTTGATAAGGGTTTTATTTGGCCCAATGTATCACCTTGGGGTGCTCCTGTCTTGTTTGTAAAGGAAAAGGATGGTTCTATGCGTGTGTGCATTGATTATCTCCATTTGAACAAAGTTATAGTGAAGAACCAGTATCCTTTGCCTCATATTGATGATTTGTTTGACCAGTTACATGGTGCCTGAGTGTTTTCTAAGATTGACTTACATTCAGGTTACCATTAATTGAAGATTTGGGAGCCAGATATCTCAAAGACTGCTTTCAGGACTCGGTATGGTCATTAAGAGTTCCTTGTTATGTCATTTGGACCAATGCCCCAGCAGCCTTCATGCATTTGATGCACAGTATGTTCCGGCAATATCTTGACTTGTTCGTCATTGTCTTTATTGATGATATTTTGGTATATTCCCAGAGTCGGGAAGATCATGAGCAACACCTGAGGACACTGCTTCAAACTTTGAGAGAAAAGAAGTTATATGCAAAGTTCTAGAAATGTGAGTTTTGGTTGGATTCCGTGGCATTCTTGGGTCACATGGTATCGAGTGAGGGGATAAAGGTGGATCCGAAGAAAGTGGAAGCAGTGTAGAGTTGGCCCAGACCATCCTCAGCTATAGAGATCTACAGTTTTCTTGGCTTGGCGGGTTATTACCGTCGATTTGTTGAGAGATTTTCATCTATTGCAACACCTATGTCCAGGCTGACCCAGAAGGGTGCTCCATTCCAGTGGACAGAAAAGTGTGAGGAGAGCTTCCAGAAGCTCAAGATAGCTGTGACTACAACCCCAGTTTGGATATTGCCTACAAGTTCGGGGTCTTATATTATCTATTGTGATACCTCGAGGATTGGCCTTGGAGCGGTATTAATACAGGACGGTAGGGTGATTGCCTACGTATCTAGACAGCTGAAGGTGCATAAGAAGAATTATCCTATCCATGATCTTGAGTTAGCTACTATTGTTCATGCCTTAATAAAATCTGGCGTCATTATTTGTACGGTGTTCCTAGTGAGATCTACACTGATCACCGGAGTTTGCAGCATCTGTTCAAGCAGAAGGATCTTAATTTGTGCCAGAGGAGGTGGTTAGAGCTACTGAAGGACTATGATATCACTATCTTGTATAACCCGAGCAAGGCCAATGTGGTGGCCAATGCTTTGAGTCGCCGGGCGGAGAGTTTAGGGAGTTTGGCTTATTTACTAGCAGCTGAGAGTCTCATGGCGATGGATGTTCATGCCTTAGCCAGCTAGTTTGTGAGATTGGATCTTTCAGAGCCCAGTCAGGTTCTAGCTTGCGTGATTTCTCGGTCTTCCTTATTTGATTGTATTAGGGAGCGTCAGTATGATGACCCTCATTTGCTCATCCTCAAGGAAAAGGTTCTGCATGGTGATGCCAGAGATGTGACTATTGGTAATGACGGGGTATTGAGGATGCAGGGTCGGGTATGTGCACCCAATGTGGATGGGCTTCAGGAGTTGATTCTAGAGGAGCCCTATAGTTCGCGGTATTCCATCCATCCGGGTGCCAGGAAGATATACCAGGATTTGAGATAGCACTATTGGCAGAGGCGGATGAATAAAGATATAGTTGGGTTCGTAGATTGGTGCCTCAATTGTCAGTAGGTAAAGTATGAGCACTAAAGACTGGGTGGGTTGCTTCAGCAGATAGAGATTCTGGAGTGGAAGTGGGAGCGGATCACCATGGACTTCGTAGTTGGACTCCCACTTACTTTGAAGAATTTCGATGCCATTTGGGTGATTGTGGATCGGCTGACCAAGTCCATGCACTTCATTTCTGTGTGTACTTCCTATTCTTCAGAGCGGTTGGCGGAGACTTATATCCGGGAGATTGTTCGTCTGCATGGTATTCCAGTTTCTATCATTTCAGACAAAGGTACTCAGTTCATATCATGGTTCTGGAGGGCTGTACAACATGAGTTGGGTACTCGGGTGGAGTTGAGCACAAGATTTCACCCCCAGACGAATGGACAGTTCGAGCGCACTATTCAGATTCTTGAGTATATGCTCCGAGCAAACGTGATGGAGTTTGAAGGTTCTTGGGATCAGTTCTTGACACTGGCAGAGTTTGCCTACAACACAGTTATCAGTCCAGCATTTAGATGGCACCATATGAGGCTTTGTATGGTAGGCGGTATAGATCCCCGGTGGGTTGGTTTGAGCTGGGTGAGGAGGATTATTGGGCACAAACTTGGTTCAGGATGCATTTGAGAAGGTTAAGGTGATTCAGAATAGACTCCGTACAACCTAGTCTAGACCGAAGAGTTACGCGGACCGGAAAGTTCGTGATATTTCCTATATAACACGTAGCAAATAAGGCAACAATACCTAATCCCTCAAGCTAAGGTTAGCCACAATACTTACCTCGATTCCACGGCCAAAATCAAGCCTTAATTACCACTTTACCTCTCGAATCCACCTTCAATCCACTCGTATCTAGTCATAATCAACTTAATAATATCAATTATTGCTAAAGAAATCAATCCCAATGCATAACTACAAGTTTCCTAATATTTTTCCCAAAAAGTCAAAAATTGACCCCAGGCCCCCTTGGTCAAAACTCGAAGTTTGGACCAAAACCCGATTACCCATTCACCCCGAGCCCGAATATACAATTGGATTTGGAATCCGACCTTAATTTGAGGTCTAAATCCCCAAATTTTGAAATTTCTAAATTCTACCCAAAAACACCCAATTTCACCATGAAAAATCCTTGATTTTTTGATGAAATCTTGTAAAAAGATGAGATACATTGAAAGAAATAAGTTAAGAATAATTTACCTATGATTTGAGGAAAAATGGTCTTTGGAAACGCCTCTTAAAGTTTAGGGTTTGAAAATTTGAGTAATGAATCAAAAATCCCGACCAAAACTCGTTTTGAACAGTTGCAGATATCGCATTTGCGATCAGGGGTTCGTAAATGCGAACCCCGCAAATGCGATCATTACATCGCAAATGCGAAGAATGTTCAGGACTTGCTATCATCGCAAATGCGAACACTTGTTCGCAAATGCGACATGTTTTATCGCAAATGCGATGCTGAACTTCACAATTGCGAAGGTCCCCTCCCATCCCCACTGATCACAAATGCAAAGCTTCTTTGCAAATGCGATACTGGCATTAGCGAGCCAGACTTCACAAATGCGAAGCCTGCAGACCTGAAACATACCAGAAATTTTCTTAAGTTTAAAATCACTCTGTAGCCTATCCAAAACTCACCCGAGCCCTCGGGGCTCCAAACCAAACATGCACACAAGTCTTAAAATATCATACGAACTTACTCATGCAATCCAATTGCCAAAATAATACCTAGAACTATGAATTCAACACCAAAACATATGAAATTTTCAAGATATTTTCAAACTTCGTACTTTCTCAACCAAATGTCTCAATCATGTTAAATCACTTCCGTTTTTCACTAAATTTCACAAATAAGGTTTAAATATTATAACGGACCTATACCGGGCTTCGGAACTAAAATACAGGCCTAATATCAACAAGATCAAACATTATTCAATTTCTAAAAATCAATATATTTTCAAAAATTTATTTCTCGGGATAGGGACATCAGAATTCAATTCTGGGCATACGCCCAAGTACCATATATCTTACTAAGGACCCTCCAGGACCGTGAAAATATGGTTCCGGATCTGTTTACTTAAAATATTGACAAAAGTCAACTTAAATTAATTTTAAAGGCAAAACATAGCATTTTCTCAAATTTTTACATAAAGGCTTTTCGGAAACGCGCCCGGACTGCGCATGCAAATCGAGGAGAAGTTAGATGAGGTTTTGAAGGCCCCGAAACCCCGAATTGGGTTTTAAAATACGAGATGACCTTTTAGGTAATCACATTCTCTATCTCTAAAACAACCGTTCGTTCTCGAACGAACATAAAAAAGTACCCGAGCTAGTGAAAAGATGGGGATATCTACTCCACATATCGGACTCGGACTACCAGGTAGCTGCCTCAATAGGCTAACCTCTCAACTGCACACGAACCGAAGGATAACTCTTCGATCTCAATTGACGAATCTGCCTGTCTAGAATAGCTACCGGCTCCTCCTCGTAGGTCAAATCCTTGTCCAACTGGACATTGCTGAAATCTAATACGTGGGATGGATCACTATGATACTTCCGATGCATGGACACATGAAACACTGGATGCACTACGGATAAGCCTAGTGGAAGCACAAGTATTTAAGCCACCTCTCCTACTCGATCAAGGATCTCAAAAGGCCCGACAAACCTAGGGCTTAACTTGCCCTTCTTCCCAAATCTCATCACGCCCTTCATGGGCGACACCCGAAGCAACACTCTCTCTTCGACCATGAATGCCATATCACGAACCTTACGGTCGGCAAAACTCTTCTGCCTGGACTGAGCTATAAGGAGTCTATCCCGAATGATCTTAACCTTATCTAAGGCATCCTGTACTAAATGTGTACCCAATAATTGAGCCTCGCTCGACTGAGACCATCCAACCGGTGATCGACACTGTCTACCATACAATGCCTTATAGGGAGCCATCTGGATGCTCGACTAATAACTGTTATTGTAGACAAACTCCACTAATGGCAAAATCTGATCCCAAGAACCTCCGAAGTTAATAACACAGGCGTATAGCATATCCTCCAAAATCTGTACGCTCAGACTGTCCGTCTGTCTGAGGATGAAATGCTGTGCTCAACTCACAACTGCCCTCTAGAAATGCGAGGTAAACTGCGTACCTCGATCAGAAATAATAGACACTGGCACACCATGGAGACGAACGATCTCATAGATATAAATCTCTGCCAATCACTCAGAAGAATAGGAAACTTCCATAGGAATGAAATACGCTGACTTGGTCAGCCTATCCACAATAACCCATACTGCATCAAACTTCCTCTGAGTCCGTGGGAGTCCAACAATGGAATCCATAGTGATACGCTCCCACTTCCACTCATAAATCTAAATCTTCTGAAGCAAACAACCAAGTCTCTAATGCTCGTACTTTAGCTACTGACAATTCAAACACCAAGCTACATATGCAACAATATCCTTCTTCATCCTCCTCCACCAGTAATGTTGTCGTAAGGCTTGATACATCTTGGCGGCGCCCGGATGAATAGAGTACTGGAAACTATGAGCCTCCTCTAGAATCAACTCACGAAGTCCATCCACATTGGACACACAAATATGACCCTGCATCCTCAAAACTCCATCATCTCCAACTGTAACCTGCTTGGCACCTCCGAGCCGCACTGTGTCCCTAATGACAAACAAATGAGGATCATCATACTGCCGCTCCCTGATATGCTCAAACAAGGAATATCGAGTGACTGTACAAGCTAGAACATGATTGGGCTCAGAAACATCCAACCTCACGAATTGATTGGCCAACGCCTAAACATCTAATGCAAGCAGTCTTTCACCGACTGGAATCTATGCAAGGCTGCCCATACTATCTGACTTCTTACTCAAAGCATCGGCCACCACATTGGCCTTCCCGGGATGATACAAGGTGGTGATATCATAGTTTTTCAATAGCTCCAACAACCTCATCTGCCTCAAATTTAGCTCTTTCTGCTTGAACAAGTATTGCAAACTCTTGTGATCCGTGAACACCTCAAACGGCGCGCCATACAAATAATGCCCCCAAATCTTCAACGCCTGAACAATGGTTGCTAGATCCAAGTCATGAACTGCATAATTCTTCTCGTGAATCTTTAATTGTCACGAAGCATATGCAATAACCTTGCCATTCTGCATCAACACCGCACTAAGTTCAATACGAGATGCGTCATAATACACTATATATGGCCTTGAACCTGTGGGCAACACCAACACCGGCGCCGTAGTCAAAGTTGTCTTGAGCTTCTGAAAGCTCGCCTAACACTCGTCCAACCACCTGAACGGGGCACCTTTCTAGGTCAACCTGGTCATCAGGGCTTCTATAGATGAAAACCCCTCCACAAACCGATGGTAATAACCCGCCAAGCCTAAGAAACTCCAGATCTCTGTAGCTGATGTGAGTCTAGACTAATCCTTGACTAACTCAATCTTCTTAGGATCCACTTGAATACCCTATGCTGATACAATGTGACCCAAGAATGCAACTCAACTCAACCAAAACTCAGATTTCGAAAACTTAGCATATAACTGGCTATCTTTCAGAGTCTGTAGAACAACTTGAAGATGCTGCTCATGCTCCTCTCTGCTGCGGGAGTAGAATAAGATATCATCAATGAAAACAATCACAAAGGAGTCCATAGGGCTTGAACACTCGGTTCATCAGATCCATGAACGCTGTTGGGGTATTTGCCAACCCAAATGACATCACTAGAAACTGATAATGCCCGTACCCAGTCTGAAAAGCTGTCTTAAGGACATCAAATGCCCTAATCCTCAATTGATGGTAGCTATACCTCAAATAAATATTTGAAAACCCCTTTGCACCCTGAAGCTAATCAAATAAATCATCAATCTTCCGCAATGGATACTTGTTCTTGATGGTGACTTTGTTCAACTGCTAATAATCTATGCACATCCGCATCGATTCATCCTTTTTCTTTACAAACAATACTGGCGCACCCCAAGGCGAGACATTGGGCCTAATGAAGCCCTTATCAAGAAAATATTGCAATTGTTCCTTCAATTCTTTCAACTATGGAGGGGCTATACGGTATGGCGGAATAGAAATGGGCTGAGCGCCTGAAGCCAAATCAATTCAAAAGTCAATATCCCTATCGGGTGGCATCCCCGGAAGGTTTGTAGGAAATACCTCTGGAAACTCACGAACAACTGGTACGGAATCCATGGAAGGAACCTCTGCAGTGGAATTTCAAATATAAGCCAAATAAGCTAAATACCCCTTCTCGACCATACACCGAGCCTTCATATAAGAAATGACCCTACTAGTAGTATGACCAGGAGTCCCTCTCCACTCCAAACGAGGCAACCCTAGTAAGGCTAAGGTCACAATCTTTGTGTAACAGTCCAATATAACATGATAAGGTGGCAACCAATCCATCCCTAAAATGACATCAAAATCGATCATATCAAGAAGTAGGAGATCTACACGGGTCTCAAGACCCCCAATAATAACCACACACGAGAGATAGGCACGTTCTACAACAATAAAATCACCCACCAGTATGGACACAGATACAAGAGCTCATAGAATAAGAAGTCACAACCAAATAAGTAGCAAAATAAGATGACACATAGGAGTATGTAGACCATGGATCAAACAGAACTGAAGCATCTCTACTGCAAATTGAAACTGTAGCTATGATAATGGCATCGGATGCCTCAGCCTCAAGCCTGGCTAGGAAAGCATAACATCGAGGCTGGGCCCTACCACTCTGAACTACAAACCTGAGATGGCTTCCTTCTAGCTGGCCTCCACCTCTAGCAGCCTAACCTTCACCTCTAATACATCGACCTCCACCTATGACTGGTTGAACCCTATTTCTAGCTAGCTGAGCGGGCGGTGGGACTCCCGGTGCCGGAACCATGGCACGAGAACCCTGTTGCTGAGAATTGCCCGATGCTCAAGGGCAAAATCTAGCAATGTGCCTTGGATCGCAGTATGACAAGACCTCAGCTGCTGAGACTGCTGACCCTAAAACTGACCGTGACGGCCTGAGTAACCAGTCTAAAAGCTCTGAGCGGAGGTGCACTGATAGGGGCTGGTGATGCACTGTAGGATAGCTGGTCAGAATACTGCATATGAGAGCCACGACCACTTGAAGCACCGTGAAAAGCCTGAAGTGCTGAATGAAATGGCCTGGGAGGATGACCTCTACCAAAAGAATACATGTCTCTAGACGAGGCACTAGTGAACCTACCAGAATGACGAGGCCTTTTGTCAAACCCCTGACCACTCCCCTGAGCTAAAACCATCTCAACTCGCCTGGCCACATTGGCCGCATCCTGAAATGAAATCTTGCACCCTGTCTCCTTAGCCATCTGCAATCTGATAGGCTGAGTGAGTCCCTCAATAAACCTCCTCACCCTCTCTCTCTCGGTTGGGAGTATAAGAAGAGAATGACGAGCCAAATCAACAAACCTAGTCTCGTACTGAGTGACAATCATAGAACCTTGCTGAAGATGATCGAACCGCCTGTGGTAGTCCTCTCTCTGAGTGACAGGAAGGAACTTCTTGAGAAATAGCTGGTCCCAAGTCAAAGCAGGCGACCCACCTGGTCTAGTCAACATAAAATCATTCCACCATCTCTTAGCGGACCCTATCATCTGGAATACAGCAAAGTCGACCCCATTGGTCTCTACTATCCCTATGTTCCGTAACACCTCATGGCAGCGGTCAAGATAATCTTGGGGGTCCTCAGAAGCATCCCCATTGAAATGAACCGGAAAAAGCTTGGTGAACTTATCCAACCTCAACAAAGCCTCAGAAGACATAGATGATCCACCAACAACCTGAGCCACAATAACTGGCTGAGCTACTCCCACTAGCTGAGCTGCTGGAGTCTGGAACTGAGGAGCCATCTGCTCTCGAGTGTGGGTAGCGGGAGTTTGGGTTCCTCCCCCAGCCTGAGAGATGGCTGGTGCTATAGGGAATGTGCCAGTATGAGCTACGCTCTCTATAAGGCCCACTAGACGGACCAAAGCATCCTGAAGTACCGGGGTAGTGATGAACCCCTCTGGAACCTGAGCTGGCCCTGCCAGAACGGTCTGAGTCGGAGCCTCATCATCGAACTCCACCTGAGGATCCGCTGTTGGTGCTGCTTCTCGAGCTCTAGGCTAAGACCTGCCCCTGCCCCGGCCTCTAGCATGGCCTCGACCTCATCCTCTACCCCTCGTAGGAGCTGCCACTAGGGGCTCGAGCTGCTGATCAGCTGATGAAGCGGTACATGTTCTCGCCATCTGCAAAAGAATAGAGTATAAGTTCAATTAGCATTGAGAAATCAAATCATACGACAGAGGAGAATGGATGTGAAGTTATTCCTAAACTCTGTAGCCTCTGGGGATAAGCGCAGACATCTCCGTACCGATCCCTCAGACTCTACCTAGCTTGTTCGTGAATTGTGAGACCTAAGCAACCTAGTGCTCTGATACCAACTTGTTACGACCCGAATTTCCCACCGTCGGGATCGTGATGATACGTAACTCTTAGAATGCTAGGCAGGCCAACAGTTACAGTTCTAACACATAAGTCATTAATCAAAACAGTAATTAACATTAATTTAAGCTAAAAAAATATGATGTACCAAAATTTTATAATAGTTTAAAACCCTAATACATAACTACCCAAAAGATCTAGTGTCACAATCCACGAACTTCTAAGAATTTTCTACAAACACTGGTTTAAAAGAAATACATCTGTTCTCGAAATGAAAAGAGACTGGAAATCTAAGATAGAGGGAAGGGGACTCCTGGATCTGCGAATGCTGGAAGATCTACCTTGGGTCTCCTGTGGACTGAAGGCAACAGCCTAAACTCTGATCAGTGCGGTCCGATACCGGGATCTGGACAAAAAGTTTAGAGTGCAGTATCAGTACAATCGACCCCATGTACTGGTACGTGCCGAGCCTAACCTCAGCAAAGTAGTGACGAGGCTAGAACACGACAAATAACATAAACATGTGTAGTTAAATCATATACGAGAAAATAACAATAATGGAAATTTAACAAATAATAATGGGAAGAGGGGAGAACATGTTGAGGGGACTACGAATATTATGAAAAATAGTATAGAACAAGAACTCAGTAAATATCATGCTTTGAACTAACAAAAGTAATAAAATAGCAATCACGTGTACGACATCACCCTTCATTCTTTTACTCTCGTCCTTACCATAAGAAACAACAGAAACGGCACGACATCACCCTTCGTGCATTAACTCTCTCATAATCAGGCACGACATCACCCTTCGTGAATTATCAATATCAGAATATGGCACAACATCACCCTTCGTGCATTAACACTCACAGAATAGGCACGACATCACTCTTCGTGCTTTATCACTCCCTCACAAAACATTGCACGACATCACCCTTCGCGCTTTACACTCTTCCTCACCCAAACAACAGAAATAGTAACAATCCAACAAGGGAATCATTAATAAACAACCTCGTTTCAACATTTAACTCCACAATATAAATCTTAATTTGAGTCATTACTCAACAATTATCCAAAACCAGGAAAAACATGATAAGACTTGTTTAACATGAAGAATTACCAGTTTAAGCATGAATAGTATGTATAAAGAAACACAATAGTCACAAGTATAAGATTCACTCGCATGCTATGACCCGACAACAACGTATAGGTACTCGTCACCTCACCTATACGTCGTACTCAACATATAAACATGTAGCAAATAAGGCAAAAATACCTAATGCCTCAAGCTAAGGTTAGCCACAACTCTTACCTCGATTTCACGGCCAAAATCAAGCCTCAATTACTGCTTTACCTCTAGATTCCACCTCCAATCCACTCCTATCTAGTCATAATCAACTTAATAATATCAATTATCGCTAAAGAAGTCAATCCCAATGCATAATTACAAGTTTCCCAACATTTTCCCTAAAAGTCAAAAGCCGACCCCGGGCCCGCTTGGCAAAACTCAAAGTTCGGACCAAAACCCGATTACTCATTCACCCCCGAGCCCGAATATACAACTGGTTTTGGAATCCGACCTCAATTTGAGGTTTAAATCCCCAAATTTCAAAATTCCTAAATTCTACCCCAAAACGCCTAATTCCACCATGAAAAATCCCTAGATTTTGTGATGAAATCTTGTAAAAAGATGAAATAGATTGAAAGAAATAAGATAAAAATCATTTACCTATGATTTGGGGAGGAAAAGGTTTTTGAAAAATCACCTCTTGAAGTTTAGGATTTGAAAAATTGAGAAATGGATCAAAAATCCGGACCAAAACTCGTTTTGAACAGTTGCAAATATCGCGTTTTTGATCAGGGGTTCGCAAATGCGAACATTACATTGCAAATGCGAAGAATGTCTAGGACCTGCTATCATCGCAAATGAGAACACTTGTTCACAAATGCGACCTGTTCTTATCGCAAATGCGATGCTGAACCTCGCAATTGCGAAGGTCCCCTCCCAGCCCCACTGAGGGCAAATGCGAATCTTCTTCTCAAATACGATGCTCGCATTTGCGAGCCAAACTTCGCAAATGCGAAACCTTGCAGACTTGAAACATACCAGCAATTTTCATAAGTTTCAAGTCACTCTGTAGTGTTTCCAAAACTCACCCAAGCCCTCGAGGCTCCAAACCAAACATGCACACAAGTCTTAAATCATCATACGAACTTGTTCATGCGATCCTATTGCCAAAATAACACCTAGAACTATGAATTCAACACCAAAACACATGAAATTTTCAAGATATTTGCAAACTTCCTACTTTCTCAACCAAATGTCCGAATCACGTCTAATCACTTTCGTTTTTCACCAAATTTCACAGATAAGGTTTAAATATTATAACGGACTTGTACCGGGCTCTCGAACCAAAATACGGGCCCGATACTAAAAAAATCAAACATTATTCAATTTCTAAAAACCATTATATTTTTATTTTATCAATTTTCTTCAAAAATTTATTTCTCGGGCTAGGGACCTCGAAATTAAATTTCGGGCATACGTCCAAGTCCTATATTTTACTACGGACCCTCCGTGACTGTCAAAACACAGGTCCGGGTCCATTTACTTAAAATGTTGGCCAAAGTCAACTTAAATCAACTTTAAAGACAAAACCCAGTATTTTCTCAAATCTTTACATAAAGGCTTTCCGAAAATACATCCGGACTGCGCACGTAAATCGAGAAGTAAGATGAGGTTTTGAAGGCCTCGGAACCCCGAATGGGATTTTAAAATACGAGATGGCCTTTTGGGTCATCACACGTAGGGATCTTGATAACATATATAGAGCTATTGACATTTCATAACTATTTGATTGATCGGCGGCTGACCATAGACTACTCAAAAAGAAATATTTTATTATTTGATCTATGTCCCAGCATAAGAAGTCTAACAGGAGCAATCGCATAAATTTTGTTCATTCTGACTCTAATTCTAGAATTTACTTCCATATGTTTCATGCTTGATGTTGAAAATGATAAGAAGGTAAAGACAATATAAATATCTTTGGTTCCGTGAAAAAAAAAAGAGCAACTAGATCGATAAGTAGAGGAAAAAGTTATCTGATTGATTCTTGATGCGTAATTCTTGATAAATATAATACTTAAAAAATTGAGGGTATTTTATTAAACTTATCAGTTACAGTACATTACACTACAGTCAAACCAAACAACAAAATATTATCTAACAACAACAGACAATACAATCTATCCAAACGTTGTATTTACGAAACAATAATACAATACAATATATTATAAAACGGTAGGTAACGACCATCCAAACAAGCTGTAAGTTTTCCTTCTTTTAAAATCTTGAAAAAATTGAATGGCTCAATTTCTATTTTATTTCAAACATGCATATATTTAAGGAGTCCGGAACCCAATTGTGGTTCTTTTGGACTCAAAATACAGAAATAAATGAAAAAAAATTTGGTGACCAAAGTATATAAAACATGCTTTAAACCGCGCTTTACCTTAACGTCCGTTTGGGACGTTAAGGTAAAGCGCATTTCAAAACCACGTTTTATATAAAACGCCTTTTCAAACCACGCTTTACCTGAAGCTGATAAGACGTTTAGGTAAAATGTGATTTGATAAAGCGCTTTATATAAAACGCTTTACTAAACAACGTTTTACCTATTCAAATACCCGTCCCCTTCCTTTCCCCCACGTTGAACCAGAAAGCAACCCCTCCTCCATTTTTATATTAGTTCCAGTGCCCCCCTCCCATTAATGACCCAAAAAGCTCAAGTGGACTCCACCCTCCCACAAAAAAGTAAAGAGTATTAGTCCCACATCATAGTTAAGGCCTTCTCTCGTTGTGAGTTGCTCGTATCGGACTCGAATATTTAATTTTTCAACTTTCTAAAAAATATAAATCGAGGTATTCCAATTTAGTTTTCGTCAAAACTCGTATAAAAATTGCATATTAGTTGTTTTACATGTGTTCTATATTGTTTTGTGCATTTTTGATGATTAAACTGATATGTTATTTTTATCTGGACTTAGATATTAGTATGCTAAAAAAATATGTAAAAATTAATAAATCATTATTATTTGTTAAAAAAATGTAAATAAGTTTTTTTACTGTTATATATGTATTTTTGTGAATGTTTTGTGATTAAATGTATTTTTTGTTTTTATCTGATTTATATTATTTATTTGCTTAAAGACTAGTAATATAGTGTCCTTTTAGGGTAGTAAAATGTATTTCCTTTTAGCGTAATAAAATGTAGTGCCTTTTAGCGTAGTATCCTTGTAGTTTAAGTATCTCTTATACTCAAAAATACGTCAAAATAATTGATAGGTCAAACACAAACTCTGTCCAATTATAGTCAACGATCGTAAGAAAATAACATGAGAAAAGAACAATATTTTTCGGATATCTTCGTTCTATTGGGCCGCAAATATCGAACAATATTATATAATTATAAAAATTAGTTATTTAATTTACAAACAAACATGTAAAATAGCCTCAAATATCGAACCTGGATACCATATGTGAATATTTAATAATTTTAAAAATTAATTATTTAATTTACAAACAAACATATAAAATTATAAAACAAACATGTAAAATAAGAAAACTAACACATACAAGAATTCAAGATATCTTGGTGCTACTGAGCCTCAAATATCGAGCCTGGAACCCATATGTGAATATTTAACAATTAAATATTGTATAATTATAAAAATTAATTATTTAATTTACAAACAAACATATAAAATTGTAAAACAAACATGTAAAATAAGAAAACTAACACATACAAGAATTTAGAATATCTTGATGCTACTGGGCCTCAAATATCGAGCCCGGAACCCTTATATTAATACATAATAATTAAATATTATATAATTATAAAAATTAATTATTTAATTTACAACAAACATATAAAATTATAAAACTAACATGTAATTAATGTTGTTTAATTTACAGTAGACGACATGGAGGTGTCGCCTATTCATCCCGGACCTTCCAGCGATGAGCTACTGTCTTTACAGGGAGATCATAGATTCGCCCACATATGGAGGGGGGGGAGAGTTACTCGCCCAGACTTTCCGTGCCAGGAGAGTGGACGACATGTGATACTTTTTGAATGGAAGAGTTCTCCATCCCCGTGTAGTCAGATGCTTGCGGGATATGGGCTTCTACATGATTTTGGAGATCGGGCGGCTGCGGCTCGATTGGTCTTTGGTCACGGCCCTGATAGAGCGGTGGCGACCGGAGACGCACGCATTCCACTTGCCCATTGGTGAGGCCACCATCACACTACAGAACGTGGAGGTTATATATGGGCTGCCCATTAATGGACACCCCATTGATCTGGCGCATGACATGAGAGTGATGACAGGTGTGCAGTACATGGACATACTACAGCAGCTCACTGGTTTCCGGCCACAAGATGAGAATGTACTAGCTGGGACTAGTCGTTTTCCGTTGATGACTATTCGAGAGTATTTGGAGGCATTGCATCCTAACATCGATGGAGAGGTTGCTTCTACTTCTTATGTTTGGAGGGGTCTTGTTCCCGAATACTTTGAGGAACCTAGTCAGCTTGAGATTTCTTCATCATCTTGAGTAGCTAGATGATTTACTCTAGTACAGCTGGGGTGCTGTTGTTCTCGCCTACTTGTACAGGCAGATGTGCCGGGCGAGCATGGGCACCCAGCGTGACGTTGCTGGATTTTTGCCGCTATTACAGGTGAAAACATATTCGAATACTCTATTCATTTTAACATACCTAGTAAAAATATATCTTAAATTTTACGTCAACTTTTTATATTAGGTTTGGGCCTGGGAGCGGTTCCTGCAGTTGCATCCACCTCTGCCACCATTAGATCCGGATGTACCACCTCCGTTGCTCCCTCTAGCTAGGAGGTGGGTTCTCCAGCGGGTACATACGCATGAGTACGAGGCTCGACATAATCTCTCCTTCTTCAAGGATATCTTGGATTTGCTGGAGGGCGCACAAGTAAATGTATATCTAAGTTTACTTGTCATAGCTTCACATGTGTTGCGTATACTCATGTTTTCTGTTGTTACTTAATAGTTCATCTGGATGCCTGATGACGTCCAAATCCACTTCTAAAAATTAAATGGACACAGTTGCATGCAATATAATTTACCCAACTATAAGTCGGGGTCGAATACCACAGAGAACAATATGTAGGCGATTAAGAATGTAAGAGAATTATCACTTGTTATGCAATGCAAAACACTTAGAATTATTTTTAGAACTAAATGCAAAAATTTAAACTAACCTAGAAAGCAGGTAAAATGATCAATGGCTACAAGTATGGATACACGGGGAATTACACTCAAGTAACGATCCAATGTATTTTACGATTTTACAAATATGAGCGAGTTTATGTTTTTTAGCCACGGGTAATAATCCTATATTAGATTCTTCCAAAGACTAACAAGACTTCCCAATTGAATTATCCCTAAATCAATTAAGAGATTAAGCACATCCGGATATAGCTACAAGTAGTTCAATCCTATCCCTAGGTAGAATCTATAAAATGAGGGTTAAAACCTCAAGTTTTTGTTAATTAATCTTTCCCAACCCCAAGTAATCTTTCCCAAAATTAATTCGAAGTTAATGGGCGAGTCCTAGGGTTAGATAATCCCTTTGGAAACATTAAAGGATAAGAATAATTAAAATAACAATAACTCACTTCATATAAGATAACAAATTATTCAATATATAAGCACAACACGATATTTAATCCACACTTTAATTATGAATATTCCTATAAACAAGATTCAAGTGTTGGATAAAATACTACACACTTAGATATACAATACAAAGCAAGAAAATGAAGAAATGAGCATAAATGAGTAAGAAATTCTCAACCAAAAGCTCAAATCTTCAAGACTCAAGTGTGTGTGCAAACCCTAGCTTCCAAAACTTGTTCTTTTCTAGTCTTAGAGATTGAAAATAAGCCAAAGATCTTTTAACAAATGAGCTGATTTGTGTATTAAAAGGTTTGGGGCCAGAAAATATAAAATAACATAATTGCCCAGAACTGCAGCGTGATATTCGCATTTGCGAATAAATTTCGCAATTGCAAACTTTGACTATCCTGTTGACTTTCACATTTGTGATCAAGACTTCACATTTGCGAAGGTTGACTGCTTGGTTTGACTTCGCATTTGCGAATACAACTCGGCTGGGCACACTTCTCAATTGCGATGGATTACTCGCAATTCCCATGTCTGCTTTCTTCGCATTTACCAGAAATATGTCGCAATTGCGACACTTGAGGCCATTTTCCAGATTTTCTTCTTTTCAACATTTTTTTGACTTGTTTTCACTTGGTTTTTTCATGATCACTTCTAAATCACAGAGAACTTATAAAATAGAAGTAAATGACATTAAACACATGATTTTATCACTCAAACTTAGCAAAAATATTGGCTTAAAGACAAGATAAGTTGGTAAAATACCAACTTATCAAATCTCCAAACTTAAACTATTGCTTTTCCTCAAGCAATAAAAGCGACAAAATCTGCTCCTAAGTATTTAACTCAATAGTGTATCCATATCATGCCAAGCCAAAAAGGTCTACTATAAGTACTAACTCATGACTTCGATTGGTACCAACAATTAATCCAAATCATATGAATTACCAAACACTTCTCATGAATTTCATTACATTTCAAGTGTTCAAACACTATGCAATTAAAGTATCAATCAAGTCATGACAGTAAAGCTTCAAAATTTGCCTCTATCAAAATTATCTTCCCTCGTTCATTCCTCCCAATTGCAAATGGGATTAAATTCACAACTCAAATTTCATGTGCCCTCACACTTAAGAGAGAATCCCACACTCATAATTTGTAATTCAAAACATAAATGGGATATCAAATGAAAAGAATAAGCTCTCACTCTCACAAAGATATTCAGATGCACAAAAGTAGGGCCATAGGCTTGCCCTTATTTTAATTCGCCGCCTATTCAAGAACATTTGGTTGGGGGTACCATAAGGACTTTTTGAGCTTGTAATGTAGGTTTAGGGAAGGATTGGATAAGCATTTGGGATACAAGTGACGACACCCTCCTTGAACACTACTCACATTTGTCTTTCATTTTGCACTTCGCTTCTTTTTAAACTACATAGCCCTTATTGGCATATAGTTACCAACATAGAACCACTTTAGAGTGCCTCTCTAATTTTCTCAAGACTCCATATATATATATATATACATACATACATACATATTAACACCATTTGTTTTCTTTTTTTCCTTTTGGAGCTTGAGTAGCTTCATATGAACAACTTAGAGGTATATATTTCTACCCTCAATATACAATCTTACCAATTTCCAACTTAATACCAACACCCCCAAACTTAGGCTTTTAGCCTCATTCTCAATATTCAAGGAGGGACGGGTGCAAAAGAGGGAATTATTTCACAAAAGGGTAAATGTTTGTAATGAGGTGGCCAAAGAAAAGGTTAAAGGCTCAAATGGGGGAAACTAGTGATTATATTTATGCAATGGTAGGCTTGAAAGGCTAAAGAGGCTTTTTCAAAGACCACAAAGAATGCCTAAGGTCATCCCTCCAACCAAACATAATTAACATTAGCATTGAAAGACCAACTGGGTAAGTTCTAGACTACAAATGATGCAAAAGAACTTCATAATAAGTCTCACCGCACATGGCACATGAAAACTCAAGTGAAATACAAATCCAAAATTTAATTCAAACCAATGAATCTCAAGGAATTTACGTATAGCCTAAGAAGCCATTTAGTGAACCAAAGAGCCAAAATTTGAAGCTAAAAGTCATGACAATGATTTTTACTTCGATCATTTTTCTTTTTCAAGGATCAAAAGTTCATATGCCGAGGTTTAAATCGTGTTAGTACCAAGCAAGCCACAACTTGGCCAATGGGCTCATACCCCACTCAAACCACTTATTCTTCCTAAATTAACAAAATATATCTAAACTACAAGACTAATTCCCTTAATAAAGTCGCCTAGCTATCCATCATCAGGAAAAGTTGACAAACATTTACTAACAATTGCCCGGTTCAAGAAAAAAATTGGCATCCTCGGAAAAAGAACCGTGGTACAAAGAAAACCAAGGATATCACCACAAAAATAAAACATACTATATATAAAAAAATATTAAGAAGCTAGTAAACATACTAATTTAACATATCATATGAAAACAAACAAAGTATCAATCTACCATATCCACAGTTATCCACAATTATACAAGATCAACAGTTATACAAGAAGTCACCCCCAACTAAAGATGTTGCAATGTCCCCAATGCAACTAATCATAATAGAGTAAAATGGTGAAAAGTGCTCCCTGAATACTGCATCACGTGCTATCCTCGCTGTCAAAATCAGAGGCATCCTGCTCTCCTTTTTCCTCGGACCAATCAACTAGAGCATCATCATCATCTTACGGCTTGGTCGATGACATTAGGTCTTGAGGCTTTAGGACTTTCCACAGCCCCTTCACACCCTTCCATATGTGGGTGGAGAATTGATCTATTTTCTTCTCCCTTTTCTTCATCTTGGTGTGTGCCTTTGCCAGATTGTCATGAGAATTGCTCAACTTACCATGCGCCGTGGCCAGATTAGTGTATGCCTTCTCCAGTGTCTTAAGGTGACCCCCCTGCTTCTTCTGGCCATCAAGGTACTTTTGAAACTCTCTCTTTGCAATGTATGCAGCGGGTCCCTCAGATGTTTCCCCGGGTCCCTATGGAAGGCCAGTTACTAGGTCGCGAATTAGCCGCATTTCCTTGGTAAGCACAACAAATGGTCCTCCTATAGAAGAAGATGGCTGGATACCCTGATCGATCTGAGAAGAAGACCTCAACTTTCTCTTTTTTCTCTTTATCACGCCGCCCTCTCCTCTTTTCTTCAAAGGATTGATAGGCTTTTCTAGCTCTATCTAGTTGTCTCCCGGATCTTCCTCCCAGCAAGTTGGCACAACTTAGAGATAACCGATGGGAATATCAATGGTGTACTATTCTGAATCCGATACTCCCTCAGTTCATTGATGAAGATTTCACCAACATTTAGCTGAATACCATCAAGGATGCAGGCTATCATTTGAGCTCTTGTAGCCGGTACATTCCATATATTCGATATAGGGGAGATGCGACTGCATATGATAGCCAGCCATATTTTTGCTTCGGCAGTGAACTCTTTGGATGTGATCCCTCTCTTCTCAGCTGCCCATGGAACATCCGCACCCGGGCATAATTTGGACACCAACCACTCCCTAAGCCACAGTCTTTTGCATGAAATGGGGCCATGTCATGGTCTGGTAGGTGATACACTTGATTCACAACTTCATCTTCAAAGTGCACCATTTTGCCACGAATTCTCATCTTTGACTTCCTTAACCTGATAGCTAGGAGATTTGCGTAAAACTCCCTCACCCATTGCTCATTGTCTAGGCAAGGTTGATGGGCAAAATAGTTCCATCCCATGTTTACAAGCCTTTGATAGAACTCGGGAAGACATTCCGGGATGTTTTCCAGCAATATACCACTTTCCAGGAGCAACTTCGTCGAAATCATCTCAGTATAGTACCGTTCCTGACATTCCAATGACCAGAACCGGTATTGGTCATAGTTTGCCTAAGCTTCCAAGGGGTTGTCACTTGCAGATTCTTTGTAGTTAGAGCTCATTTTCAACTTATGGTACCTATAAACAAATTATTAGAGTGAAAATATGGTATGGCTACGAAGAACATTGCAAAATGAGTCAAATATACTAAAGGGATGATTGGACAGTCAAAACCCAGCCTTAGAAAAAATTTCAGGATTTTGAAATCTACAGGTGCCTGCTCTCTGATGTCGCAATTGCGACAATTTCTTCGCAATTGCGTAGTTAACAGGATTGCAAAGTCATCGCAATTGCGAAAAATTCTTCGCAATTGCAAAGGTAACAGGGTTAGACAGTTCTCACAAATGTGAAAAAATCTTCACAATTGCGAAGATGGTCAGGGCTACCAGGTTTTGCAATTGGACCACCTCTTCGCAAATGCGAAGATCGCAAATGTGAAGAGGCCATCGCAATTGCGACCCCATCGTCCCCAACCAAGTTTTTCTCAGAGAACAGTCCTAAGCCATAAAATATTTGAATACAGGCATACTTCTAGATAACCCAATCACTTTTGAACACAAAATCATGCAATAGACTTCATAGACAACTATGAATAAACAAAAATATCAATGATTCGACCAAGAATCTCATTCGGGCCTTTCATCGATCACATAAGAAGCACACCCGACCACTCCTAATTCCACAAGGTCATGGGTACTCAGACTTCCCCATTTTCACCGTAAAGAAATAGACTCACACTCTCAACCAACCTCACCTAGAAATCAACATACAATTTGAACAATTTTTAAACAATTTCGGGCAGAGGAATCGTACCCATTTGAAACCCTAGGTTTTCAGAGATAATTGAGATAATAATAATAATAATAATAATAATAATAAGAAGAAGAATAAGAAGAAGAAGAAATGATTAAGCTTTCATACCTGGATGCTTGCACTTAGGAGTGAATAATGGTGGACTTTGAGAGTTAGTAGAGTGAGGAAGATGGTCTTTTGAAGAGCCTCAGATTTTCTAAGTTTTGTTTAAAGTGAAACAAATTTACCCGTTTAAGCCCTCTGATGTCGCATTTGCAACACTACTTTCGAAATTGCGAACATTATTAAATCCTTCAGTTGTCTCAAATGCGATAGATCTTTAGGTTTTGTGATGGGCCAGGTTCGCAAATGCGAAAGCTGGTGCTTCTGCAATTTTCAGCTACTGGTTTTGTTGTTCTCCGTTGCCCCGGCCTACTCAAATAAACTCCAAAAATTATGAAACTTGTCAAATATGTCAAAAATAATATTCTAAGCTATTATAAAAAAAAGAAAATTTCAAAAACGACCAAAAACTTTTGAAAAACGATGGGTTGCCTCCCACCAAGCGCCGCATTTAACGTCGTGGCACGACACAGATCAACTTTACCACTTTTCTCGCCATTTGGACGATATGAATTGGGCACCCAGCTTCGAATCAAGCTTGTGACCACGAGCGGTGGGGGGTAGTAAGTAGATGATCAAGCCAAGCATTAATTTCTTCATTTTGCATTTCTTGGCTTTCATGTGAGGAATGTCATTTTGCCTTCTTGTTCCCTCAAATTGTAAGATGTATGGAATTTGTCTTTCCTCCTCGCAATCCCTCATTGACTCGTGTAGTTCGACTCTCATATCACCATACAATTCCAATGTTGAAAAATGCTTGGAATGTGACATCAAACCTCCAAATTGCAATTCTTCCTGGATTTTGACATCCTCTTTTTCCCCCGGATTAAAGTCAATCTCAATCATATTTTCATTCACATCGGTTGACTCTAATTTCGTATTTTTCTTGGCATCACAAACACTCATGTAGTCGGTTGGCGGATGTTTAATTCTTGATTCCTCAAAATAAAAATCACTTTCTTCCTCGAAATCGGACTCTTCTTGATCCCTTTCTACACTCTCAAGTTGGTGGGCATAGTGAGCCTCAACCAATACTTTCATTTGACTTTCCAAAGTGCGGATATCCTAATCATTTTGAGTCAGGCCTTGTTTCAAGTCCTCGAGTGCCAAGCTTTGCTTCTCCTCATTTTCAAGAATGGCCTCCAACATGAGCATCATTTTCTCATTTTGAGCATTTGAGAGTTCTTCTTGGTTTTGATCAAGTGCCAAGGAAGGAGTTTTGGCTTCAACCTCCAAGGAAGATTCTTGGCTATAATTAACTTCCAAGACTTTTTGGACGTCTAAAGCTTTAAGCATTTCTTCCATTTGCAAGTTCAACATTTCAAGTGCCAAGTCATTTTGGAGACTATTATCCAAAAGCTCCTCCAAGGCACTTTGTTCTTTGTTTCCTCCTTCAATTAGGCATTCTAACATGAGCTTGAACTCTCCATTTTGACCATGCTCAACTTCTTCCACTTCCGTAGCCCTATCATTTTCATCACAAAATGTAGAATCATCATAGCGGGGGTTTGGCGAAGGGACGGACAAATAAGCACAATACTCCCAATGACCATTTTGACGATCATATTTATCACCAATGCTCCACTCATGGGTTTGAGATTGTGCACACAATCCACCCCCGGTAGAATTTAAATAATTTTGCCACGAGTGTGATCCCCCATAATAAGGACAACAGTCATCAAAGTATGAATAACTACCATCTGACTAATTTTCATTATATGATGCCATTTTTCAAAACTAAAAAAACAAGAAAACTAATAGACCAAGGTAAGAAAAATTAATTACACAAATATTCACATGTTTGGACCAAAGCACTTACGCTTATTTCTCAAACAACCTAAATTATGCCAAATTGTTCCTCGGCAACAGTGCCAATTTTGATGATGTCCAAATCCACTACTAAAAAGTAATTGGACACAGTCACATACACTATAATTTACCCAACTATGAGTCGGGTTCGAATCCCACAGAGAACAATATGTATGCAATTAGGAATGTAAGAGAATTATCACTTGTTATGCAATGCCAAACACTTAGAATTGTTTTGAGAAAATATTTTTAAGTAAATTCAAAAATGTAAACTAACCTGGAAATCAAGTAAAATAATCAATAGCTATAAGTATGGATACAGGGGGAATTACACTCAAGTAACGATCCAATGTATTTCATGATTTTACAAATAGGAGCGAGTTTATGTTACTTAGCTACGGGTAATAATTCTATATTAGCTTCTTCCAAAGACTAAAAAGACTTCCCAATTGAATTATCCCTAAATCAATTAAGAGATTAAGCACACCCGGATATGGCTACAAGTAGTTCAATCCTATCCCTAGGTAGAATCAATAAAATGAGGGATAAAACCTCAAGTTCTTGTTAATTAAACTTTCCCAACCCCAAATAATCTTTTCCAAAATTAATTCAAAGTTAATGGGCGAGTCCTAGGGTTAGCTAATCCCTTTGGAAACACCAAAGAACAAGAATAATTAAAATAACAACAACTCACTTCATATAAGATAAAAACTCATTCAATACATAAGAACAACAAGATATTTAATCCACACTTTAACTATGAATATTCCCATAAACAAGATTTAAGTATCGGATAAAATACTACACACTTAGATATACAATACAAAGCAAGGAAATGAAGAAATAAACATAAAAGAGTAAGAAATTTGTAACGACCCGGTCGGTTGTTTCAAGAGTTACCGCTCTGTTTCCCCCTATTTCCGCTTCTTATTGCCTTGTTCAACTATATTTTGTGTTACCGGGTTTGGTTGGCTCGGGTTCGGAGAGATTTTGGTAAGGTTTGAGATACTTAGTCTCTTTTGAGGAAGCTTAAGTTGGAAAAGTCAATCGGATGTTGACTTATGTGTTAAAGGGCTCGGATGTGAGTTCCAATGGTTCGGATAGCTTCGGGAGGTGATTTGGGACTTAGGAGAGTGCTCAGAATGTGTTTTGGAGGTACAGAGTAGGTTTAGGCTTGAATTGGCGAAATTGGGATTTTGGTGTTTTTCGGTTGATAGGTGAGATTTTGATATAGGGGTTGGGATGAAATTCCGGGAGTTGCAGTAGGTCCGTTGTGTCATTTGGGATGTGTGTGCAAAATTTTAGGTCATTCGTACGTGGTTTGGTAAACTTTTTGATCAAAAGCAGAATTCAGAAGATTTTGGAATCTTAGGTTTGATTTCGATGTGATTTGGTTGATTCGATGTTGTTTGAGGTGTTTTGAAGATTGGTACAAGTTTGAGTAGTGGTATATGATGTGTTTGTGCTTTTGGTTGAGGTCCCGGGGGCCTCGGGGTGATTTCGGATGGTTGGCGGAAAGTTTGGGAGTTAGTTTTGGCAGCTGAAGATGTTCCATTGCTGTCATAACCGCACCTGCGGCTAGAGGACCGCAGGTGTTGGCTCGCAGAAGCGTAGGGGGAGCCGCAGAGGCGGCCAAGTAGAAGGTTAGTTGGCACCACATAAGCGATCGAGGAGGCACACCTGCGGTGGCGCATGTGCGATATTTCAACCATAGATGCAGAAATGGTCAAGTAAGTGGAAACCGCAGGTGCGGTGGTCTAGACCATAGAAGCGGGACCGTAGGAGTAGGATCTGGACCGCAGGTGCGAAAAGCCTGGGCCAGAAGGTATAAAAGACTTCCTTCACGATTTTTGAGTTGTTCTTCACCATTTCAAGTCGGTTTTGGAGCTTTTTGGGAGATTTTGAAGAGGTATTCAAGGGATAACATCTGGAGGTAAGATTTTTGAACCTAATAATCGATCCTAAGGCATTATTTCACTGATTTGGCCTAAGATTAATGGAAATTAAGGGTTAAAAATTGGGGATTAGGGCTTGGTATTGGAGACCTTAAGTTGAGGATTTGAGGGGCCATTTGTGGTCGGATTTTGGGACCTTGATATGTATGAACTCATGGGAAAATAAGGAATCTAATGATGTAAATTTTATCGAATTTCGAGACGTGGGCCCGGGGGTCGGGTTTTGGTTAATTTCGGGATTTATGTTGTAAATTAATTATTTTCGCACGGGCTTCGTTCCCTTAGCATATTTTGATGCCGTGATTCTTATTTTGGATAGATTCGACGCAAGTGGAGGCCGATTTGAGGGGCAAAGGCGTCGCGGGCTAGAGTTTGGACCGGATTGAGATGAGTAATGATTGTAAATATTGTCCTGAGGGTATGAAACCCCGGATTTCACATCGTTGTGCTATATTGAGGTGACGCACATGCTAGATGACGAGCGTGGGGTCGTGCACCACTGGGGATTGTGACTTAGTCCATCCCGAATGACTATTTTACCGTGTATTTGATTGAGACTATTTGCTATCATCATGTTTTGGGCTGAATGCCATATTTGGGCTGAATGCTAACTATTTGGACCCTTAGGAGATTTTTACTGCTATTTCCTCTCTGTTTTGAGTTTATATCTGTACTCAGTCATGCTATATTATACTGTTTTCATAACTCAGCCATGTTTACTTTGTTTTTATATTTTAAATGATATTTTGGGCTGAGCATCATAGTTTTACTGTGCCCGAATGGATTTTAGAGAATTCTGACTGAGTAAGGTCGAGGGCCTGTGTTGTGAGGATACTTTTGGGTCGAGCTGCACGTCGCAACAGTGATACACTAATTTATGATTATGAGGCTGAGGGCCTGAGATTGTACGCCACGAGGTGGCTTATTGATATGAGGCTGAGAGCCTATTGATTATGCTACGAAATGGCTTGATATTGCGCTTGGGACGTAAGAGGCCCCTCCCGGAGTCTGTACACCCCCAGTGAGTGCAGGTACCCATTGTGATATGAGATATAGCCCAAGGGGCTGGTGTTGTTCCATATTATTGCTCGAGGGGCTGATTCTGTTGACATTGTGCCTGAGGGGCAGATTTTATGTATTCATCTGTTCTAGCTGCTTTTCATTTAATTGTTTAACTGTTAAAAAGGTGTTTTAAAGAAGTTTATTCTGAACTAAGGCGACTTTATATGTTTTTCACTGTTTCACTGTTTTTATTGGTTTTACACTACTTCTTTATAGCATTTTGATGTGTTTTTACATGATTTCTTATTGCTCAGTCTTCATTTATTGTTATTACTCACTGAGTTGGAGTACTCACTTTACTCCCTGCACCCTGTGTGCAAATTTAGGCGCGTCAAGTCCTGCTAGCGTGGGTTGATAGCTTTCAGCGGAGTTTCGGAGTCCACTAGGTAGCTGCTCGGCGTTGGTATCCCAATGTTCCTCCCTCTTATCATTATTTTTTTCTCTTGTACTAGATTTTGTAATAGACGGTGTAGTACCTTTTCCATATTCCTAGACTTGTGTTAGATGCTCATGACTGGTGACACCCCGATGCCGGGCAATGTTGGTTTTTCCGAAAATTATACTATTTCGTTGTTTCTCTTGGGATATAATTATTTTAATGACTTAATTATGCTATTTCAATTGTTTAAGAATGAACTGGATGTTGTGTCGGTTGGCCTTGTCTTCATGAGAGGCGCCATCACGACCGTGTCCGGGTTTAGGGTCGTGACAAGTTGGTATTAGAGCCTATGTTATATAGGTCTCACGAGTCATGAGTAGGTTTAGTAGAGTTTCGCGGATCGGTACGAAGACATCTGTATTTATCCTCGAGCGGCTGTAGAACCTTTAGGAAAAACTTCATATTCTTGAAATTCTTGTCGTGCGAATCTGTTGATCCAAGTACTAACTTCTGTTATTCTATTCTCTCACAGATGGTGAGGACACGCGTTATCGGTCAGGTGGACGACCACCAGTACCACTAGTTATGGTCACTAGAGGCCGAGGATGCGATCATGGTCGCGGTAGGGGCAGGGGTGCGGCCTGCACAGCAGCTAGGGCAGCACCTGCAGATCCACCAGCTGCCCCAGTTCAGGATCAGGTCCCAGTTATGGATGCTCCAGCAGCACCAGCTCAGGCACCAGCTGTGCCCATCGTGATTCCGGGTCTTCAGGAGGCCTTGGCTCAAATTCTATCAATATGCACTAGCCTAGCTCAGGAAGTTTCAGTTACTATAGTCGCAACTAGTTCTCAGGCTGGGGGTGGCACTCAGACTCCCGCCGCTCGCACACCTGAGCAGGTCATGCGGGGACTTTAGACACCGGGGGCATATCCATTCCAGCCGGCTCCAGCTGCTTAGGACTATGTAGCTCCTCCCATGCTAGAGGACGAGTAGTGCAGGTTGGAGAGGTTTGGTAGACTTCAACGTCCGACTTTCAGTGGTGCAGAGGGCGAGGATGCCAGGGTTTCTTGGATAAGTGTCAGAGGATTCTTCATACAGCGGGTATTCTAGAGGCCAACGAGATCGCTTTCACTACTTTTTTGTTTTCCGAAGCTGCCTTTACTTGGTCGGAGGCTTATGAGAGGTGTAGGCCTGTTGGTGCAACACCCCTTACCTGGCAGCAGTTCTCCGTTTTCCTTTTGAAGAAGTATGTGCCGCAGTCTCGCAGAGAGGAGCTGCGCAGGCAATTTGAGTGGTTGCATCAGGGAGAGATGACTGTGATGCAATATGAGATAAGGTTCTCCGAGTTAGCTCATCATGCTATTTGGTTGGTTCCGACAGATAAAGAGAGGATTAAGAGGTTTATTGATGGCCTAACATATCAGCTTCGTATTCTCATGACCAGGGAGAGGGTATCTGGTGCTACTTTTGAGGAGGTTGTAGACATTGCTCGTGAGATTGAGTCAGTTCGTTGCCAGGAGCGAGATGAGAGGGAGGCCAAGAGGCCTCGAGGATCTGGTTGTTATGGTGGTGCTCTTTCGAGAGGCTAGTTTCAGCACGATAAAGGTCGTCCATTCAGGCATGCTCAGCCAGCTCGCCCAAGTTACTGTGGGGCGTCATCGGGTTATGGTTCTCACAGTTCTCATCAGGGCCAGTCATCACTTAGTGCCCTTCCAGCTCAGAGTTCATCCCGTGCTCCATCAGTTCAAGGCTCTTCTATGTCAAGTGCATATGCTAGTCATTCCGGTGCTAGGGGTTCCCTTCAGTCCCCATCTCCAGCACCCGGGAGTTGCTATGAGTGTGGAGAGATGGGTCATATGTGGAAGCAATGTCCTCGTCGTCTTGCGGTTCATCTCAGCAGAGGAGTCAGCCATCGGCTTCAGTACTAGTTATTTCACCACCACTCGTCTAGCGAGCTAGGGGCGGAGGTCAGTCAGCTAGGGGTCGCCCTAGAGGGGGAGGTCGATCAAGTGGTGGTCAGGCCCGTTTCTATGCACTTCCAACTAGACCTGATGCTATTGCTTCCGATGATGTTATTACAGGTATTGTCTCAGTCTTCCACAGAGATGTTTCCGTATTATTTTATCCCGGTTCCACCTTTTCTTATGTGTCATCATATTTTGCTCGTTATTTGGATACGTCTCGTGAGTCTCTTGTTTCACTTATTCATGCATCTACTCCGGTGGGCGATACTGTTATTGTAGACCGTGTGTACCGATCATGTATGGTGACTATTAGGGGTCTGGAGACTCGAGTGGATCTTTTACTATTATGTATGGTGGATTTCGATGTTATTTTGGGCATGGATTGGCTATCTCCGTGTCGTGCTATTTTGGATTGTCATGCTAAGACAGTGACATTGGTTATACCAGGTGTGCCACAGATTAAGTGTCAAGGTTTGACTAATTATGTTCCCAATAGGGTAATCTCATTCTTGAAGGCCCAGCATATGGTTGGGAAGGGTTGTCTTTCGTATCTAGCCTTTGTGAGGGATGTCGGTGCAGAGACTCCCAGTATTGATTCTGTTCCAGTTGTGAGGGATTTTCCCAATATGTTTCCTGTAGACCTGTCGGGCATGCCACCGGATAGGGATATTAATTTCAGTATTGACCTGGTGTCGGGCACTCAGCCCATTTCTATTCTACCGTATCGTATGGCACTAGTGGAGTTGAAGGAGTTAATGGAGCAACTTCAGGAACTCCTTGATAAGGGGTTCATTCGGCCTAGTGTGTCACCTTGGGGTGCACCGGTTCTATTTTTGAAGAAGAAGGATGGCACTATGAGGATGTGCATTGATTATAGGCAGTTGAACAAAGTAACAATTAAGAACAAGTATCCTCTACCTCGCATTGATGATTTATTCGACCAGCTTTAGGGAGAGAGAGTGTTCTCCAAGATTGATCTTCGTTCAGTTTATCACCAGTTGAAGATGAGGGACTCAGATATTCTTAAGACAACTTTCATGACCCGATATGGTCATTATGAGTTCTTGGTGATGTCTTTTGGGTTGACCAATGCCCCAGTAGCGTTCATGCATTTGATGAACAGCGTGTTCTGGCCTTATCTCAACTCGTTAGTCATAGTCTTCATTGATGATATTCTGGTATATTCATGTAGTCAGGAGGAGCACGTGGAGCAATTTGAGAGTTGTGTTGCAGAGATTGAGGGAGGAGAAGCTTTATGCAAAATTCTCCAAGTGTAAGTTTTGGCTCAGTTCAGTGGCTTTCTTAGGGAACGTGGTGTCCAGCGAGGGTATTCAGGTTGATTCGAAGAAGATAGAGGTGGTTCAGAGTTGGCCTAGACTGTCCTAATCCACAGAGATTCTCAGCTTTCTTGGTTTGGCGGGTTATTACCGCATGTTTGTTCATGGGTTCTCGTCTATCGCATCGCCCTTGACCAAGTTGACTCAGACGGGTGCTTCATTTGTATGGTCGCTTGAGTGTGAGGAGAGCTTTTAGAAGCTCAAGACAGCTGTGACCACAGCTCTAGTGTTAGTTTTTCCATCAGCTTCAGGTTCATATACCGTGTATAGTGATGCTTCGAGAGTTAGTATTAGGTGTGTATTGATGCAGGAGGGTAGATTTATTGCTTATGCTTCTCGTCAGTTGAAGCCCTATGAGAAGAACTACCCCATTCATGATTTGGAGTTGGCTACCATTGTTCACACGTTGAAGATTTGGAGGCATTACTTGTATGGTCTGTCTTGTGAGGTGTTTACTGATCATTGTGGCCTCCAGCACTTGTTCAAGCAGAAGGATCTCAATTTGAGGCAGCGGAGATGGTTGGAGTTGCTAAAGGATTATGATATTACTATATTGTATCATCCGTGGAAGGCCAATATGGTGGCCGATGCTTTGAGCCGAAAGGCAATGAGTATGGGGAGTTTGGCATATATTCCAGTTGGGGAGTGACCTCTGGCAGTTGATGTTCAGGCCTTGGCCAATCAGTTTGTGAGGTTGAATATTTTAGAGCCTAGTCGGGTATTGGCTTGTGTGGTTTCTCGGTCTTTCTTATATGATCGCATCAGAGAGAGCCAGTATTATGATCCTCATTTGCTTGTCCTTAAGGACAGAGTTCAGCATGATGATGCCAGAGATGTGACTATTGGTGATGATAGGGTGTTGAGGATGCAGGGCCGGATGTGTGTGCCCAATGTAGATGGGCTTCGGGAGTTGATTCTGAAGGAGGCACATAGCTCGTGGTATTCCATTCATCCGGGTGCCACGAAGATGTATCAGGATTTGAGCTAACATTATTGGTGGAGGAGAATAAAGAAGGACATTATGGGATTTGTAGCTTAGTGTCTCAATTGTTAGCAGGTGAAATATGAGCATTAGAGACCAGGTGGCTTGCTTCAGCAGATGGATATTCCGAAGTGGAAGTGGGAGCGGATCACCATGGACTTTGTAGTTGGGCTCCCATGGACTTTGAAGAAGTTCGATGCTATTTGGGTGATTGTGGATCGCCTGACCAAGTTCGCACACTTCATTCCTGTGTGTACTACATATTCTTCAGAGTGGTTGGCAAAGATCTATATCTAGGAGATTGTTCGTTTGTATGGTGTCCCAGTTTCTATCATTTTAGATAGGGGCACTCAGTTTACTTTGCAGTTTTGGAGGTTTGTGCAGCGAGAGTTGGGTACTCAGGTTGAGTTGAGCACATCTCCCTCAGACGGACGGGCAGTCCGAGCACACTGTTCAGATATTGGAGGATATGTAGCGTGCTTGTGTCATCGATTTCGGAGGGTCATGGGATCAGTTTCTACCGCTTGCATAGTTATAATAATAGCTACCAGTTGAGTATTCAGATGGATCCATATGAGGCTTTGTATGGGAGTCAGTGTAGATCTCCAGTTGGTTGGTTTGAGCCAGGTGAGGCTAGGCTATTGGGAACAGACTTGGTGCAGGATGCTTTAGAAAAGGTGAAGGTAATTCAGGAGAGGCTTCGTACATCGCAGTCGAGAAAAAAGAGTTATGCTAATAGGAAGGTTCGGGATGTGTCCTACATGGTTGGTGAGAAGGTTATGTTGAAGGTTTCGCCCATGAAGGGTATTATGAGATTTGGGAAGAAGGGTAAATTGAGTCCTCAGTTCATTGAGCCTTTTGAGGTGCTTCAGAGGATTGGGGAGGTAGCTTATGAGCTTGCTTTGCCACCCAACTTGTCGAGTGTGCATCCGATATTTCATGTTTCTATCGTCCGGAAGTATATTGGGGATCCGTGGAGCAGATATCCTCACCTTTTTGAGGCTTCAGGTATGTTTCTTGACTCGTTCGAGGACGAACATTTGTTTAAGAGGGGGAGGATGTAACGACCCGACCGATCGTTTCATGAGTTACCGCTCTGTTTCCCCCATTTCTGCTTATTATTGCTTTGTCTATCGGTTCTATATGTGATCGGGTTGGTTGGCTCGGGTTCGGAGAGGTTTTGGTAAAGTTTGAGACACTTAGTCTCTTTTGAGGAAGCTTAAGTTGGAAAAGTCAATCGGACGTTGACTTATGTGTTAAAGGGCTCAGATGTGAGTTCCGGTGGTTCGGATAGCTTCGGGAGGTGATTTGGGACTTAGAAGCATGATCAAAATGTGTTTTGGAGGTCCAGAGTAGATTTAGGCTTGAATTGGTGCAAGTGAAATTTTGGCGTCTTCTGGTTGATAGGTGAGATTTTGATATAGGGGTCAGAATGGAATTTCAAAAGTTGCAGTAGTTCCGTTGTGTCATTTAGGATGTGTGTGATAAATTTCAGGTCATTCGGACATGGTTTGGTAGACTTTTTGATCAAAAGCATAATTTAGAAGATTTTGGAATTCTTAGGCTTGAATCCGATGCGAATTTGGTGTTTTGAGCGTTCCAAAGGTTGGAACAAGTTTAAATGGTGTTATGGGATATGTTGGCAAGTTCGGTTGAGGTCCTAGGGGCCTTGAGTGAGTTTCGGGTGGTCAATCGGACCATTTCATGTTTTGGAAAGTTGCAGAAAATCTGCTGGAGTGTTGCAGGCATTTGGCCTTCGCGTTCGTGAGTAGGCCCTCGCATTCGCGAAGGGTTAGCAGGTGAGGCTAAGGATTTAGCCTTCCCGTTCGCGAGGGAGGCTCCGCATTCACGAAGGGCTGGGATCTTGTATATCGCATTCGTAAGGTATCAGACGCGTTCGCGTAGAGGAAAGTTGGGTAGCTGGGTTCAGGTGGAATTGTTCATCGCGTTCGCGAGAAAGGGAGCACGTTCGCGAAGGTTGAGCTGAGGAGCCATCGTGTTCGCGAGGGACTGGTCACGTTCGCATAAGAGGAAAATTTGGTCAACTTAAGTTTGTGCTTCGCGAACGCGAGGCTTTGACTGCGTTTATGAAGAAGGATTTGATGCCTGGGCAGAATGTTTAAATAGCCATTTGGTCCGCGATTTTGGGGCTAACTTCCACCATTTTTGAAAATTTCGGAGCTTTTTGAGGAGGATTGAAGAGGAATTCAAGGGGAAACACTTATAGGTAAGATTTATGGACTTAATACTCGATTCTTATGAGAATTCCACCCAATTAATCATGGAATTTAAGCCTAATATTGAAGAACTAGGGTTTGTAATTGGAGACCTAAAATTTGGGATTTGAGGGGTCGTTTGTGGTTGGATTTTGATGCTTTTGGTATGAATGAACTCGGGGAGTGATAAGGAGTCTATTGATGTAATTTTTATGGAAATCCGAGATGTGGGCTCGGGGGTCGGGTTTGGCCAATTTTGGGATTTGTGTTGTAATTTGATTTCTTTCGAGTGGGCTTTGTTCCCTTAGCATATTTTGATGGTTTTGCATTGATTGTGGTGACGCACACGCTAGATGACGAGCTTGGGGTCGTGCCATTGGGGATTGTGACTTAGTCCATCTCGAATGATTGTTTTACTGTGTATTTTATTGAAAACTATTTGTTTATCATCATGTTTTGGGCTGAATGCCATATTTGGGCCTCGTGCCAACTATTTGGACCCTTAGGGGATTTTTACTGCTATTTCCTCACTGTTTTAACCTTATACTTGTACTCAGTCATGCTATCTTCTACTATTTTCATAACTCAACCATGTCTATTCTGTTTTAATACCTTAAATGATATTTTAAATGATAATTTAGGCTGAGCATCATGTTTTACTGTTTCCCGAGTGGCCTATGAGATTCTGACTGAGTAAGGCCGAGGGCCTGTGTTGTGAGGATACACTGATTTATGATTATGAGGCCGAGGGCCTGAGATTGTACGCCAGGAGGTGGCTTGTTGATATGAGGTCGAGAGCCTATTGAGTATGCCACGAGATGGCTTGATATTGCACTTGGGCCATAAGGGGCCCCTCCAGGAGTCTGCACACCCCCAGTGAGCGCGGGTACCCATTGTGATATGAGATATAACCCGAGGGGCTGGTATTGTTCTGTGTGTTGCCCGAGGGGCTATTTCTGTTAGTATTGTGCCCGAGGGGCGATTCTTTATGTGTTTATCTTTTATAGCTACCTGTCATTTACTTGCTTAACTGTTAAAAGGGTATTTTAAAGAAGTTTAAACTGAACTAAGGTGACTTTACATGGTTTCACTATTTTTACTGGATTTTACTGCTTCTTTATAGCATGTTGATGTGCCTTTACGTGTTTTCTTATCGCTCAGTCTTCATTTATTATTATTACTCACTGAGTTGGAGTACTCACTTTACTCTCTGCACCCTGTGTGCAAATTCAGGCGCTTCAGGTCCTGCTTGCGAGGGTTGAGAGCTTCCAGCAGATTCCGGAGGTCACGAGGTAGCTGCTCGGCGTTCGCAGCCCCGTGCATTCTCCCCCTATCCCATCTTTCTTTTCTCTATTTCAGTTCTGTAATAGTTTGCGTTGTCTCTCTCAGAGTTGTAGTTGTTATGATAGATGTTCATGACTGGTGACACCCTGATGTCGGGCTGTGTCTATTCCGCAACTGTATTATTTACCTTATTTTGGGATTTTTATTATTATGCTAAAGACTTAGCTTTATTGCTCAACTGCTTAAGAATGAATTGGAAGTGTCGGCTGGCCTTGTCTTCACGAGAGGTGCCATCACGATCGGATCCAGGTTTAGGGTCATGACAGCCGAATTACTACCGCCACCCAAACCAGCTGAAGGACATTTACGACGTTCGTGTCCTATTTACGAGCACATGCCATATTTACATACATAAACGGTATCACCAACATCCATTTGGTTCCGTATACGCATTCATTTTTGCACTTGTAGCTTACTCAAGTAGTCCTTATAACACACTATTTTAAATGGTTATGGCGGCCAATAATGCTTAGCACCCACTGGCTGCAACTGCCCACTATATGTGTTTAAGTATGTAGCAACACTGTATTGCCTATCAACATAGTTGGTTGTCCCTAAACCTGTATGTTGAAAGCACTTAGTGGAATGTGAGCATGACATGTGGTAAATGGACCATTTTCCACAAGAACATAACCTGTTAGCTTCATTTACGGTGTGTATATTATTTCCCCGATGTTGATGGATAGCGGTGCGAACTTCAAAAATATTTTGCTCGTTGCTATACTTTAAAAATGAGTGCCTATGTGCTCGCCTAATGTATTTCTCAAATCTTTTCATTGGTCTTGGCATAAATTCAACACCCCTCTCCAACAATTTCGATGCACATCTATGCCTTTCAACAAACCTCTCCACCATCTATTTGAATGACATCCACGCCATGGTAGTGACAGGCAATTCACGTGCAGGCTTCAATTACCCGTTGAAAGACCCCGACACATTTGTAGTCAGAGTTCCCCATTGTCTGCCACCATTCGCATGCAATGTCCACTTGTGAAGCTCATGTCACATCAACCAATGATAGGCTCTTTCGTCTAACTGTCGGTTCGATTCCATGCGCCTCTTGAATTTGCACTCCTGATGATTAGTTGCAGCCATCCACATTAAATCATGCAAGTCTTTGTCGGGATATTTCTTCTAGAAATTGGCCTTCAAGTGCCTCACACAGTAACGGTGGTATGCATAGGGTTCCTGTCATTCAGGAAAATGCTCTACAGAACTTAATATACCACCATACCGATAAGATATTAGACAAATACCTGAACGTTGTTTGATAATGTGCTGCTTCAAGTGGTTCAACAATAACGTCCACATCTCTTGGTTTTCATTGGCACAGATGGTAAAAGCTAGTGGAAATATTTATCTATTGGCATCTACTGCAACGACGATCAATAGCTTAATATCATACTTTCCATAGACATGAGTACCATCTATGGAAATTACCGGACGGTAATGCACAAAACCATCAATTACTGATTTAAATGCCTAGAACACGTATCTGAATATATATATTCCGGTATTCTTGCACTCCGCTCAAGCTTCCATTCAACAACAGTCCCGAGGTTAAAGTGTTGCAATGCGGTGATGTACCTGGGTAGAGATGCACATGACTTATCCCAGTCACCATAAACAATTTCAAATGCACGTTTGCGCCCGAGATATGTCTTTGTTTTGGTAATAGTACACCCATATTCCTGGTGGACGGATGTAATACACTCTTTGATCTTGTACCTTATGGACGCTTCAATGTGTGGAATCAGTTGAATGAAATGGCACGTCGTATTCGTACACTCTTGGTCTAACGGGAGGTGGAGCACGCTCCATCGTCAAATCAGGTTCGACATTCTCTTCCTCCTCATCATCACCCTCGTCAGGGAAGGGTGTGTCATCTCCAGACTCATCGGCATTGTTGTCATAATCATTATTATCTTTCTGACTCTGCGCATCTGTCAAATCCCGAGTAAATACGTCGTCTATGAGCAACTGAGTGAGCACAGGATCATCAAGTTGCTCGTTTTAACTACACAAACAACAAAGTTATAAGCTACTCAAATTGATAAATACTTTACATATAGCTATATCACTTCACTTACAAGTCGTAATATGTTGACATTCCATGATGGACATTATCCTATTGGTGATGACTCCCGGATGGACCACCGTGATCCAACATAGCAAAACTACATATATTCCAACTGGACGTAGGTTCATAACTTGTAAAATTCATATCTGGACGGTACCCCCTGTGAAATATATAGGTGTTAATACAAATTAAATCAACAAAAATAAATATCGTAACACAAAGGAAAATTAAAGTTTACCAGTTGTCTTGTGGATTATGTAAAGTAGGAGAGAAATAATTTTCTCACTCCTCATTCGCCCGAGGCGATAAGTTTAAATCCGGCCAAACTCTTTTAGCCGGAACCTGTTCATCTAAAACTGCTCCAGAATAACCACCCGATGATTGAGGGTTATCCCTGCTTGGCGCAACCTCATTATTGCGACGTTTTCAACCTTCACGTGCATTTCTATCATTTTTATCAAAATAAATTCCCGGTATTCATCCGGAGTCCCCAAAAAATCTCTCAGAGTTTCATCATCCTCGATGTTAAACTCAGCATAACAAGCAACCCCTTGCGGAGTCACAGAAAACATATATCTTCCGGTTATTTTAAGATTCACCGAACATTTGCTCACACTCATTTTATTATATAACAACTATACCAGTCTATCGTACTCCATTGTAAGTGGCAACTTAACACGACTCTGTGGAGATAACTATAGCTCACTGAGTTATTTTCCACCACAACCTCACCCCCCTCCCCCAATATAATGAAACCCTTACTTTTTGCTCTTCAGACATTATGAAAAAAAGCTTGAGAATTTAACAAGCAGAAAAATTTATTAGGAGTTGAGATTATTTTTGAATGAATTTTTGTAAAACCTTTAACGCCTTTAAATAAGGCAAAGCCCAATCCGGGGAGGGGGGTTGACTTTTTTTTATAGGTAAAACGCCCCTTTTAAAACGCGTTTTGCATATTTGAATTATTGTTATGTCAGTTAAGCGCAGAAGAGTTATTGGTGGGCCCACAAAATAAGTAAAGCATGGTTTGAAAATGCGTTTTATGTAAAACGTGGTTTTGAAGAACATTAAGGTAAAGCGCATTTTATATACTTTGGTCACCAAGTTTTTTTTCCACTTATTTTGGTATTTTGAGTCCAAAAGAATTACAATTGGATTCCGGACTCCGTATTTAAGCATGTGTGGTCTCGGTCCTGATTTTACTCTAACTTTCACTATACGCACAAGTGCAAGGGGAAAGAAGAAGTCATATCATTGTTTCAGTGGCAATTATTTTTAATGTTTTAGTAGTACTTTATGTCTTGCTCAATAAAGTTCATGAGTTTTAACACGTATTGTACCCTATCGTTAATTTTTTTGTGGGGTCAACATAAGAGAAAACGTTTAAAAAAAAAAAAAAGAGAGAGAAAATGCCCGTGAACATGAACATGAACATTGTCAATGTTAATAACAAAGTCTTACACACATTTTTTTAGTATAACTGCATTGCTTGTTAAGATCGATATTAAATTAAGGTAATTTGTCATATCACGGGCTCACAAATTTATGACATATGTGAAAATTACTTTGCATGGCTCTTGGTAGCTCCTCTATACTTTATACGAAACCAGTGTAAGGCCTAATTCTGTAACTTGATGTTTAGTTTTATATAGAAAGATTAGTGTGTGAACGCTTGATAATTTAACTAGTTGAGGAAATCCCCTACTTTTATCTCTTTTCTTTCATTCATTATACATCACTGCCATAATGGATAGCTCCATTCATAGGTAACATTATAAAGAAAACCACACATATCGAACCATGGATTTAAGGGTTCAATATAATTTAGCATTTGGACTCGAATCCTATATATTATGCATGTGCGAAAGAAAAGATAAATAAATTTAAATATATATTTCAAAATTACTCTCTCAACTCAAAATTCACAATATTAAAAACTCTTGAATGACATAAAAGTCCATCCCATTTATATAAAAAGGCATATAAATTAAAACTCTAATATAGTTGTTTGTGGTGAAATTATTTAGTACGACTGGGACAATAGACAAAGAAGGATCTTTATTAATCTATGGAACTGGAAGCACGCACTAGTCTTAATCCACACGTCAAATAATATTTTAAACATGTGATTTCTAAGTTCAAATCCAAATGATAAGCCTAAGTACTAAGTAGGTGGGGAAGTAAATTAAATACTACTTTATTGGCTATTATGCTTGCATTATTGGGATTAGCCCTTAGATTTGCCTTGCTTTCTGCACACAATTATTCTCTCGTAATTGCGCGCTCAATGTCTCCTAGAAGAGATGTCTTAATGATATCTGTCCTCGGAGACAGAGTTAAATTAATATTAAAACCTAAGATTTTAAATGATTAAAACTTAATTAGGACAAAGGAAGAAGTGGTTGATGTTTGCTCACAAGGGCTATAAATTATTGAAAGAGTAAAGAGGATAGGGTGTGGGGCTTGTTGATGATGCTAATTTCTCGAGCCAACAGAATATTGATAGTGACTCTCACAATCATAGAAAGATAGAATAGGCATCTAAGATAGCTGTGATTGAAGACATGACTCAGATATGTGGGCATCCAATTGACAAAGACATTCGAGCAATCTCACTTAAAAGTTGTCTCCTCCCTACCATGTTGAATTATTAAAACAAGAATATAATTTTTTTTGGGGGGTGGGGTAACTAGAGTAATTTTTCTAATCATATATGCTATTAAGAAAAGGTCATACCAAAAAATACATGATAGATCAAGCTTGATTCTTGTGAATACTGAGAATAGGTTTACATTATGAGTGACATTCAGAAAGTCAGTTTCTTAGAAAATCATGCTTTTAATAGTTTACAATGCTCTCTCTGGTCCACAATAAAAAACATGATTTTTTGACATGGATCAAGATAGACCTAAAATTTGGGATTTGAGGGATCGTTTGTGGTTGGATTTTGATGCTTTTGGTATGAATGAACTCGGAGAGTGATAAGGAGTCCTTGAATGTCTATTGATTCTTGTGAATACTGAGAATAGGTTTACATTAATAGTGACATTCATTTTTTTGAATTCACTTATTCAATTACCCGTTTAGATGAAATAAACCCACAAAAAATATGGTCGGGTTCATATATTTTAGTATTGACCCGTTTGACATGGATGAAAAAATCAGGTGACAACATTTAATTGGATATTTATTACACCTCAGATTTGTGTATATGCACGCACTATATGTTTTGTACTGGTTTCAGCTTTTGTGTTAAAGTGAAACATAAGAAATAAAGTTGGAGGGCCAAAATGAAACATATAAAATAGAGTTGGAGGGCCAAAATGGAAGAAGGTAGAGATAGAGTGCCAAAATGAATAATGGTGCCAAGTTGAATGGGCTGTATATGTATTTGGCCTAAATTTTATTGTTGATGAAACATTTCTAGTGTGGTCCTTAGATCATGGTTGAAGTTGTCTTTGTGTGACCCATAGACTATGAGTTTGAGTCGTGGAATTAGCCACTATATCTGTCAGGATAGACTGTTTATATTACACTCCCTTAAAGTGAGGGTCTTTCTAGGATCCGTCGTAAATACAAAGGGATGTTTCCTGCAACGTGCTGCCTTTGGTGTTGATAAAACATTTTTGGCATGAAATGTTTTGGCAGAAGAAATAACTACAATTTTTAACGATGATGATACTGTAAGAGATTAGGAGCAAATTAAATTGCTCTATTAAGTTCTATGCTTAATTATTTGGTTCCCTTCTTTGTAAATGTACCTTAAATTTAATCCAACTTTCAAATGAAAAAACAAGAGGAGAAAAAGAAGAAGAAGAGAGGTGACATTTGAATGATGTCTGAAAAGAAGACCATAGAAATTAAATATACTTATGTCATAAGGTTCTTGTATATTCCCCCCAACTACCAACCATGAAATGTTTAGGCTTTCCCATAATATTCTAAGTGTCACTAATATACATGTCCCCAAAACAAACGTCTTTTCATGTCATGCGATTGCAATTAAATGTACTTTGTTTATCTATAAAAATCTTTACAGAAGGGATTGCACATGGGCAGTATGACTATAAGGTGAATTATATGATGCACTTTGATTTCCACTCATATTTTTATTAGAATTGAATATTATTCTTTTTTTCTAAAGAATTTGAGAAAACAACTTCCACATTGAAGATTATAGACCTACGCTTTCATAGGTAATTAATTATTATCAATTATAATTGTTGTCGTTCTGTTTTGTTTCATAAAATTTTGTTTTGAATTAATAAACTTTACTCTAAGCATCATATATTGGAAACGCATGATAATATATATATATTTAACTAAGGGTTTCAAACATGTGTTCCAATTGAAGTCGGGTCAGAATTAAGCTCACATGATTAGAGTTAGGCCATCCTAAAGTTATCCGTTTAATAATTTATAGTGACCCATATATCAATTTCACACCTACCATTACTTTCCTACGACCTGTCGTTCAAATGTTGTTAGCTATATATCACTAGTTATGTTGGTGGAACAAAATGTCTATGACTAACACTAATAACGAACATCTTCCTGCCCGCAAAGGTTGGCTGAGTGGTTTCCCGCATAAAAGACCTGGAATCATAATTTCCTTACTAGCAGTCTTCTCAGTTAGAACTTGTTGCATGGGGTGTGCCTATTGTAGTTTACATCTCCTGTATATTTGCGCTATTGCCCAGTGAGCAGATTACATATGGGGTTCATAGTCGTTTCTCTTAATTCATGAATGAAATACTTTTTAAGTACAATGTCTAACATTCCCTAAAAATAGGCAACAGAAATGGGCCAAGATTTGGAATAAAATAGGCTAAGGCTATGATAAAAATGGAAATTGGATGCCTGTTAAGTGGCAAAAACAATAATCGACACCAATGACTACTGTTAATATAAAAAAATAGTGTCCCCATCATACTTCATAGAACATTTACATGAGATGCTATTGTTTATTATTCAAAATGGAAAAAAAAAAAAAATGAAAGTACGTAGGTTAGTTATTTCCAACTCTCTTTGTCCAAAGGTAGCCTTCAGAACAAGTAAAATGAATGTAGTAACCATAAACCGTTAATACTTAGCTGTTGGCACGAGATTAATATAAATAAAAAAAACATGTTCAACGATATTTTATAGGCCCAAATTTGTTTAGACGTGATATAGATAGATAGATAATTCCTTTTAATTTAATTGACTCAAGATCTTGAATTCCTTTTTTTTATATTTCTCATATGGTGTCGAGTATTAGTATTGAAGCTCACATTTAAAGTGCTCCCTAACAAAAACAATTTCATACTTAGTACTCGAATTCAAGATCTTTGGTTAAAAATATAAAAGAACTATACTTACCATTCTGCCATAATTCTTGTATTAAATTCGATAAGAATAATTAATAGATATAGGGTTGCGGATGATAGTAACAAAAAGTTTTGATTATTAGTACTTGGAGGATAAGTACGTTGATCCTAAGAAGGTAAAGGAAGCCAATGGAAGAGTCCGACTAGTCTCTCTCTGTCTCTCCTTTTTCTTTCTTTCTTCCTGCCATCCCTTATTAACCCCTGGACCCTCCACAAAGAGTGGTGGATCTTCTCTTTTGTACTTCACCCCCACCCCTACCCCTACCCCATCCCCACCCCAACACCCACATCCAGCGGCGGATGTAATGTATTGGTATCGGGTTCAATTGAACCAATACTTTTTACGGGAGCATAAATTTGTGTGTAAAAATTTACTAATATTATAATAAATAGCAATATCATGAACTCATAACTTTAAAAATACAATAAGTTCAATGCTAAAAACCTTAAAAGTTTAACCTATAAAATTTAAATTCTAAATCCGCTTCTTCCTACACCCTCTTATTACAATCTCCTCTCCCTTACCAGTAATTTTGTACGCGTAAGCTTCTCATATTGCTAGTTGTTCTAAGTTAAGATAAAAAGGAGAGGTACGATAACTGGAAAGTTATTAACAACGTAAAACCAATCAGTTTGTGTTTGGATCATCCTATTCTAGAGCATGTCACCTTGACACACGTTACACCGGCATCCAGCTAACTGAGACAGATTTAAATGAACGACCAGGACAATGAGGATTTATAACATAAAGCCCAATTTGCTTAAGATTAATTAATTACATATTGTTGCGGAAGCCAAATGTATATAGTGTGAATAAGTCACAACTACTATACCAAAAATTATGACAGCCACCAAATAATAAATAAGACAATAAAACAACAATAAAGGGAACACCAGAATTTACGAGGTTCGGCTAATTTTGCCTACTCCTCGGACACAACCAATATTTTATTTCACTCCAAAAATACAAGTGAAATAATACTAAAGAGAGAAGATACAAATGCCTTAAACAGATGAGAAGGCAAATGAGAGGTGTGTTTAAATCCTAAACATTAAGCCTTCTTTTATAGGGGGAAAATCCCCCCAACTTTTGTTTTCCCACCGATGTGGGACAAATAGTTTTGCCAAATTCAACAAATCTCCACCTTGGCAAAATTCCACATCTTCAATTTTCTCTCAATAACAAATTTTGATTGTGTCTTCATCTTCAATCTTCAGTTTTCAACAATGTTGATCAAATCCAAACAATGTTGAAACTTGACCGCAGTCACCACCTTTGTCAGCATATCAGCAGGATTCTCCGTAGTATGAATTTTCTTCACTGTGACTCCACCTTCTTCTATGATTTCTCGTACGAAATGATACCGAACATCAATGTGCTTCGTCCTTGCATGATAAACTTGGTTCTTCGCTAATTGAATAGCACTTTGACTATCACAAAAAATTGTGATACCTTTTTGTTCAACACCAAGCTCCTTTAGCAATCCTTGAAGCCAAACTGCCTCTTTCACAGCCTCTGTAATAGCCATGTACTCTGCCTCTGTTGTAGACAAAGCAACTGTTGACTGCAAAGTAGACTTCCAACTAACTGGTGCCTTTGCAAAAGTAAACACATAACCAGTAGTTGATCTTCGTTTGTCCAGATCACCCGCAAAATCTGAGTCACAATATCCAACTACAGACTGATTGTCTTTCTGCTCAAAAACTAACCCGACATCTACAGTATTATGAATATACCGTAGAATCCACTTCACAGCTTGCCAATGCTCCTTCCCTGGATTGTGCATATATCTGCTAATAACTCCAACAACTTGTGAAATGTCAGGCCTTGTGCAAACCATTGCATACATCAAGCTACCAACAACATTTGCGTATGGTACCTTTGACATATACTCTCGTTCAGCTTCATCCATTGGCGACATAATAGTACTTAGCTTAAAATGGGAAGCAAGTGGAGTACTAACTGGCTTAGTCTTGTCATCTATGCCAAAACGTTGAAGTACTCTCTTCAAATATTCCTTTTGAGATAAACAGAGTTTCTTTGAACGTCTATCTCTAATTATCTCCATGCCAAGAATTTTCTTTGCCTCACCCAAATCCTTCATCTCGAACTCCTTCTTCAGTTGAATCTTCAACTTATCAATTTCTTCCGAATTCTTGGAAGCTATCAACATATCATCAACATATAGGAGAAGATATACAAAGGAACCATCTTTAAGCTTGTGCAAATACACACAATGATCGTATTTGCTTCTCTTGTACCCTTGCCGCAACATAAACTCGTCAAATCGCTTGTACCATTGTCTAGAAGATTGTTTCAATCCGTACAACGATTTTTCAAGTTTGCACACCATATTTTCTTTTCCAACAACTTTGAATCCTTCTGGCTGAGTCATGTAGATTTCCTCCTCCAAGTTTCCATGTAAAAACGCAGTTTTTACATCCATCTGAACTAGTTCCAAATCCAATTGTGCTACTAAAGCCAACATAATTCTAATGGAGGAATGTTTTACAACTGGAGAAAACACTTCATTGTAATCAATTCCCTCCTTTTGAGCATATCCTTTGGCCACCAATCTTGCTTTGTAGCGAACATCTAATTGGTTAGGAAATCCTTCTTTCTTTGCAAATACCCATTTGCACCCAATTGCTTTCTTTCCCTTCGGGAGATTGGCCAATCTCCATGTATGATTCTGATGAAGGGACTGTATTTCATCATTCATGGCAATCCTCCACTTATCTTCTTCTGAACTTTGGACAGCGTCTTTATAAGTAGTAGGAACATCATCAGCTACAATTGAGGTTGCACAAGCAACCGTCTCTATGAGACGAACAGGTTTTGTTATTGTTCTTTTTGGCCTGCTGGTTGCTATTGATTCAAGTTGTTGTTGAGGTTCCTGAGTTGGAATCTCCTCTACTGGCTCTCCTTCCAGAGGGTAATCTTCATTTGTTTCCTCCTCTGCTTCTTGTGTAGGAAAAATAAATTTTCCCTCAAACTCCACCTGCTTAGAAGCACCTTTATTTTGTTTGGTGTCTTCTGTTACCTTATTTACCATAGCAGATTCATCAAAGGTAACATCTCTGCTGAATATTACTTTCTTTGTCATAGGACACCATAAGCGATATCCTTTGACTCCAGAAGTAATTCCCATAAAAATAGCCTTCTTTGCCCTTGGATCCAATTTTGACTCCGTCACATGATAATATGCAGTTGAGCCAAACACGTGCAAAGAGTTATAATCTACAGCAGGTTTTCCATACCATTTTTCAAATGGTGTCTTGCCATCAATAGCAGCAGATGGTAGACGATTAATGAGGTGGCATGCATATGTAATTGCCTCAGCCCAAAATTCTTTGCCCAAGCCAGCATTGGACAACATACACCGTACCTTCTCCAGCAAGGTCCGGTTCATACGTTCTGCCACTCCATTCTGTTGTGGTGTATGTCTAACAGTGAAGTGTCGGACGATGCCATCATTTTCACAGACCTTATTGAAATGATCATTTTTGTATTCACCTCCATTGTCTGTGCGAATACACTTGATCCTCCTGCCTGTCTGATTCTCCACCATCGTCTTCCATTTGAGAAAAATTCCCAACACTTCATCTTTGCTCTTCATTGTATACACCCATACTCTTCGGGAAAAATCATCAACAAAGGTTACAAAATAGTGCTTCCCACCCAATGAAGGTGTTTTGGAAGGACCCCAAACATCAGAGTGTACATAATCCAAAATGCCTTTAGTATTATGGATCGCTGTACCAAATTTAACCCTTGTCTGTTTCCCTTTAACACAATGCTCACAAAACTCCAAGTTGCAAGCCTTGACTCCTTTTAACAATCCTTGATCTGATAGAGTTTTTAAGGATTTTCCTCCAGCATGTCCCAAGCGCATGTGCCATAGCTTGGTTGCTTCTGCCTCTTTGTCGTCACTGGATGTCACTGTCGCTGTCCCAATAACTGTACTGCCACAATAGCGGTACATATTATTATTCTTCCAATTAGCCTTCATTACCACTAGTGCACCGGAACATACTCTCATTACTCCATTTTCTGCAATGATTTTAAACCCTTTTGATTCCAGGGCTCCCACAGAGATGAGATTCTTCTTCAAATCCGGTACATATCGAACATCTGTTAATGTTCTGATCATTCCATCATGGTTCCTTAATCGTATTGAACCAATGCCATATGAGGTAAGAGGGCTGTTATCCGCTGTGTGGACGACTCCATATTCTCCTTCTTGAAATTCCACGAACCAGTCCCTGTTGGGACACATATGATAGCTACAAGCCGAGTCCATCAACCATATGTCTGATGATGTTGATGACTCTGTTGTAACTAATGAGAAGTCTGAATCATCACAATCAGCTACATTTGAATCCATAATAGCCTTTCCATTGTTATGTTTGGCCTTATTCTTCAACTTCGGACAGTCTTTCTTCCAGTGCCCTTTTTCTCGACAAAAGGCACATTCATCTTTGCTGGGTCTGGATCTTGACTTGGATCTTCCCTTCTTTGTCCTCGTTTGATTTTGAGGACGACCCCTCACAAACAGTGCTTCTCCTTCTCCGCCCTTCTGTTTTTCTCGCTTTCTTTGTTCATAGCTGTACAAAGCCGAACAAACTTCTCTGAGAGAAATTTCGTCATTTCCATGGAGTAGAGTAGTTTCAAGGTGCTCGTACTCATCAGGAAGTGACGCCAACAACATTAAGGCCAAGTCACCATCATCATAAGTTGTATCCATATTTTGCAAATCTGTGACCAACTTATTGAAACTGGTGATATGTTCATTCATCGTGGTACCAGGAACATAGGTGAAGTGAAACAGTCTCTTCTTCATGTACAATTTATTTTGACTGTTTTTCTTCAAAAATTTATCCTCCAGTGCTTTCCATAATTTACTTGCAGAAGTTTCCTTTGTGTATGGATATTTCTGCTCTCTAGCAAGGTAGGATCGAATAGTACCGCAAGCAACACGGTTGATAATTCTCCAATCTTCTTCTCCAATAACATCTGGTTTCTTTTCTTCAATGGCCAGATCTAGCCCTTGTTGAAAAAGGACATCTAGAACCTCGCCTTGCCACATCCCAAAATGTCCGGACCCGTCAAATATTTCGACCGCAAATTTCGCATTTGACACAATTCTTGTCATAAGCGAAGATGCCAATGATGACGTATTGTTGACACTTGATGTAGATTCTTCTTGTTTATTGTCTCCCATCTTTGACACAAATATTATTTAATAGCTGACGACACAAATCAAGATTATTTCCTTTCTGGTGTGGAAGATCAGACTAAGCTGCAACCACAGAGCATACTCAGACAGAACCTTGACTCAGTTACCAAGATAAATCTTTTCTGATGTGGAAGATCAGACTATGCTGCAACCACAGAGCATACTTAGACAGTACCTTGGCTCTGATACCAATTGTTGCGGAAGCCAAATGTATATAGTGTGAATAAGTCACAACTACTATACCAAAAATTATGACAGCCACCAAATAATAAATAAGACAATAAAGCAACAATAAAGGGAACACCAGAATTTACGAGGTTCGGCTAATTTTGCCTACTCCTCGGACACAACCAATATTTTATTTCACTCCAAAAATACAAGTGAAATAATACTAAAGAGAGAAGATACAAATGCCTTAAACAGATGAGAAGGCAAATGAGAGGTGTGTTTAAATCCTAAACATTAAGCCTTCTTTTATAGGGGGAAAATCCCCCCAACTTTTGTTTTCCCACCGATGTGGGACAAATAGTTTTGCCAAATTCAACACATATATTTGCTGTTGCTGCAAGAAGTATCAATCAAAATGTATTGTCCATAAATCGATGTAAAACTTGTGATTCTTTATTCTCCTTTTACATTTTTGAACGATGTAGATTATAAGATCTATTTTGGAAATTTTTGTTTATTAATCATTATTATTTCCAAAGAAGAAAAATTGAACTTTTCCAAAATAAACAAACATTTATTTTGTTAATCATGTGCATTTTGACGTGTAATATGTTCTTTAAGGACTGTAGATCTTGTGATTAAAAAAGGACATGCAAATGAATTCACATGAAAAATAAGGACGCATAGCAAACTCCTCAAAGACTTTTTACGTAAGAATGGAGTAGCAAGTCGGTGATATTCTTACATGGCCCTAATTCTTTTCTTAACTTAGCCATATCATTATTTCTGGTGGACCCTCAAGGTCGTACGTGTAGCTTTTCACACTTATTAAAAGGAATTTTTTTTTTTTAAAAAAAGAAACTACTAAGGAACACCGACTTTTCATTTAAGAATTCATTAGCTCTCCGTGTTTACACCAAACTAATGTAAAAAGACAACCTACTACACAAAGTATTTCCCATTCATGCAAGGTTCGAGGAAAGGTCGCATTTCAAGGGAGCGGTCTTTTCCCGGACTCTACATAAATACGAATGCTCTGTGCACAAGACTGCCTTTTTTCATTAGTTTGGTGTAAATACCAACAGCTAATGAACTCTTCAATAAAAAAAGCCGATGTTCCTTAGTAGTTTCTTTTTGTTAAAAAATAATATTTATTGACATATTTATCATTTACCTATGGTTAAATATCCATGTAGAGCAATTTTCATAAACCACTATAATTTAGAGTCTAGTAACTATAATTTGTCTAATTATCATTCGTAGATACTATTCAATTGTTACTAATTTGTATCACTTGTATTCTAACGTAATAAATAGAACTTGTGCCAATTGTATTCGTTTGCGCAATGAACACAACGTGTGTCAATTGTATTGTATTCATTCGTGCAATGAATACAATATGTATCAATTGTAACCAATGCGAAATACAAGGGTATATACAATGGAAAAAACTTGTATCGACTATATACAGGGGTGTATACAAAGGATACAACATATATCCACTGTATTTGTTCGCGCAACGAATACAACTAAGGCGAAATACATAAATACAGAAAAATAATATTCTTGTTAAGAGTCGAACTCAAGACCTTTGCAAACTAAACATGCGCTGCTATTCATGTGCAACGAGCACAACATGTGTCAATTGTATTCGTTCGCACAACGAATACAATGTGTGTTAATTGTATTCGTTCGCGCAACGAATACGACTTGTATCAACTGTATTCATTTGTGGCATTTTATTAATTCGTGCAACGAATACAATATGTATCAACTGTAACCAATGCGAAATACAAGGGTATATACAATGAATACAACTTGTATCGGCTGTATACAGAGGTGTATACAAAGGATACAACATGTATCCATTGTATTTGTTCGCGTAACGAATAAAACTATGGAGAAATACAAAAATACAGAAAAATAAAATATTCTTGTTGAGAGTCGAATTCCAGACCTTTGCTAACTAGAGATGCTCTTATTCAATTGTTCAATTCGCAGCTACTATTCAATTGTTATTAACTTGTATCACTTGTATTCAAATGTGTAACAGATATAGCTTGTGTCAATTGTATTCGTTCGCACAACGAATACAACGTGTGTCAATTCCATTCATCGCGCAACGAATATAATGTGTATAAACTGTATTCATTCACGCAATTGTATTCATTCGTGCAATGAATACAATAACGGTAACCAATCCGAAATATAAGGGTGTATACAATGAATACAACTTGTATCAACTGTATACAAGGGTGTATATAAAGGATACAAATATGTATCCACCTTAATAGTTTCTTTTTGTTAAAAAAAATAATATTCATGAACATATTTATCATTTACCTATGGTTAAATACCCATTATATGATCTTGTTTTTGGGGGAAGGATCCACTAGATCAACGGAGCACTGTCGGGTCGATAGCCCTTGATTCTTAAAGATTTTATATTTGGGCTACCAAACAATTCTATTCATGACTACTTACTTAATCCAATCTTCTTGTAGCTTCTTCGTTGTTAAAAATCTTTATATTCTTAGGAATAAAAAGCAAAAATATGATATTAGAAACTCTTAATATTATATGGCTCTGTATGAGGCTTTGTATGGGACGCGATGTCGGTCTCCGGTGGGTTGGTTTGAGCTGGGTGAGGCTAGGCTATTGGGTACAGACTTGGTGTAGGATGCTTTGAAAAAGGTTAAATTGATTCAGGATCGAATTCGTATCAAAGGCGGATCCAGAATTTTAAGTTTATGGGTTCCTATAACAATCTCAAGTTAATCTACATGATAACTGGACCAACGAACTGGATTCCAAGCTAAATATTCTTATACTTTTAATGAAATTTTTAGTACAAATACAGGGTATATGCAAAAGTTACTGGGTTCACGGGAACCCGTAACCTTTGCTCTAGATCCGCCCCTACTTCATATAGCCCAATCTAGACAGAAGGGTTATGCGGATCGGAAGGTTCACGACATTACATTCATGGTTGGGGAGCGGGTCTTACTCCGGGTTTCGCCCATGAAAGGTATTATAGGGTTTTGGAAGAAAGGCAAGTTGTTCCCTAGGTATATTGGACCTTTTGAGATTCTTGAGAAGATTGGAGAGTTGGCCTACAAGTTTGCACTACCAACTAGTCTTTCTGCAGTTCATCCAATATTCCATGTTTCTATGTTCCGGAAGTATCATGGTAATCCGTCTCATGTGTTGGACTTCATCTCAGTCCAGTTGGACAAGGATCTATCTTATGTTGAGAAGCCGATGGCCATTTTGGATAGACAAGTCCGAAAGTTAAGGTCGAAGGATATTGCTTTAGTGAAGGTTCAGTGGAGTGGTCAACCAGTCAAAGAGATAATGCGGGAGACCAAGCATGATATGCATAGCCGTTATCTTTATTTTTTCATCAATTCAGGTATGACTCTATACTCATTCGAGGACGAACGTTTGTTTTAAGAGTGGGAGAATGTAATGACCCGGCAGGTCGTTTTGAGTATTTTAGCCCCGATCCCCTATTTATTGCCTCCTCTATACTATATTGTGGTTATGTAACTTATCAGGGTGGTTGGTTTCGGGTTCAGGAGAGTTTCAGAATGAAATGGGACACATAGTCCCTAACTTGGAGGTTTAAGTTGTAAGAGTTGACCGTAGTTTGACTTTTGTGTAGACGACTCCGTAATGAGGTTTTGATAATTTCAATAGCTCCTTATGGTATTTTGGTCATATGAGCGCGTCCGAATGTTGATTTGGAGGTTCCTAGATCATTTTGGGATGAATTGGTGAAAGCTGAAAAAATGGAAGATTTTGAAAAGTTTGACCGAGAGTTGACTTTATTGATGTCGGGGTTGTATCCTGATTTCGAAAGTTGGAATAGGTTTGTATTATCATTTATGACTTGTGTGCAAAATTTGAAGTCAATCGGAGTTAGTTTTGTATGAATCGACATTCGTTTTGGAATTTGGAAGTTCATAAGTTTCTTAGGCTTGAACTCATAGCAGCACTGGTTTCAACAAGCTAACACAAATCTGAAGCATGCTTATCTCTTCTGAAGTTTCTACTGCACTAATTCTTTACCACCCGCACATATGATAAAAAACTTCCAATATTTAAACTGAACAAATGGAAAGAAGCATTTGTCCAACACTACAACGAAGTCTAGAAATACAATAAACAAGAACTAAATAGCTTATGAACATATGCAGACTGGTCTTCAAACACAAAACGAACTCAGTTGCATTTTCAACAAGACTCCAGGTTTTCCATACTCAAAACACACTTTTATAACTTCACTTGCCATTCAATGGTTCAAAGAAATACCTGGAAATAAAAGAGTAACAAAGAAGTGAAGAATCAGCAAGTGAAACAACAGGGAATCAGCAGCAGGTCTAGTAACAAAGAGTAAACCAGCAAAGTAATTTCAGAACCCAGAAAATGAAGTACTGCAGCCCAGAAATCAGTTTCAAATTACAGTCTAACCAACAGACCTCTAAACCAATCTCAATGGCTAAGTCTCAAGCTATTTCTAAGTTCAAATAATCAAGAAATCGATTCAGAAAGAAGAGGATTTCAGATTTCAAAACTAAAGTCCAATGAAACAGTGTTTTCTGCAAAACGATTCAGCCGTTTAGTTGTTTTCAGAAATTTTCCCCTCTTCTCCAAATCTGGCTTTGGCTTCAAGTAAGAATGGCTTTATAGACAAGGCGTTAGGGCAACCCAAATGAATTCAGTTTTGCATCTTTTACCCTCTTTGAATTTTTATTCTTGCTTAAGTATCCTTAGTATACAAATCAGATTTTCAGTTTAGTCCCCATCCCAGCATCTAGGAAGCTTCCTCAGTTAGTTACAAATTATTCCTTTAGCTTAAATCCCTAAATCATCCCTTGTGAACCCTGTTTTTACCTTAAGAAACCAGACATCACATGGGTCAAATAGACCCAATTCAAATGTTATGGGTCTGTAAATTCAGGTCGAATCCCCTCTTGGGCTGTTGGTTTTATCGAAGCCTCATTTTAAAATTGAAAGCTCAGAGGCCTTTACCAGTTCGTTTACAAAGTCTTAAAGACTCGTGCAATTCTGGGCCCAAAGAAACTTAAAAAAAAAACAGAAAACAAATACTAATTAAACAAGTTCTAAAACTAACATGCAAATACGGATGACTTGAAGAGATGAAAAGATAAAAGATAAAAATAAAAAAAATAAAAGAAAGAGTAGAAGAAGATGAGAAGAGAACAAAAATAAAAAATTAAATATCAAAAGGTAAAGAAAAGAAAAATACCTAAAAGAAAATCTCGGACCAGAATTGATGAACCTTCGAACAACTCCGATTTGACTCAAAACAAGTATTAACTGTATGTTCTCAACGAAAACAAACAATTAATACATGTTTCAAGCCCTATCACTCAAAGAAATTGGAAAGCTTGACGGACTTCTTTTCTTTTTGTTTCTAGATTCAAAAAATAGGCCGATTTGGTGGGGATCTAAGGAGAAATGGTGGTAGATTGGGGCTGAGGGAAGGCTGGTGGTTACATGGGTGAGATTTGGGGTTGAACAGAGGTGGCGCCGCCACCGGAGAAAACAAGGGCGGCGCTAGGGTTTCCCTTTTAAATAAAGATTCGAGGCGTTCCGGACAGATTCGAAAAAAAAGGAGTGATGATTCGGAACGGGGAGGTGAAAGGGAGTCTGGGGTGTTGATTGGGACCGGCGCCGCCAGCCTGAGGCGGTGGGATTTCGGGGCGGCGTTAGGGTTTTGGGTAAGGGTCTCCGGAGAAGGGTGAGGTGAGGGAGATGAAACGAGGGGAGTGGGGTAACGTTTGGACATATATATATTATTGATTCCCCAGTTTCGGACCGTTAGATTAAGGAGATCCAACGGCCGTGATCAAAGGGTAATCAAACAACGTCGTTTCGGTTACTGGGGGGTTTGGACCAGGATCTGGGCTGGTTCTGGACGGGTAATGAGGCATAATCGTTTGGGCCTAGGGAATTTTATATAAAAATGGCCCAAACAGACTTCTTATTCAAATTCGTTTCTTTTTCTTTTTCAATTGCAAATCCTTTTTCCTTTCAAATTAAAATAAAACAAAAATTAATTTTTTTTAGAAACCAAATTAACCTACCCAATTAGATTAATCACTCATCATAGTATTTACAGTAATTAATTAAACTCTAAATTTAAAGAAAAACTATAAAATTCAAAATTAAAGAGTTAAAATGCAAAATGAACTATTTTTGTGATTTTCATGTCTTATAAAACAAACTAATTTACTAATTAATCTAAGAATATCAAATTAAATCCTAAATGCAGTGCTTGATATTTTTACTATTTTTCATGATTTAAATAAAATTAATTATGCACACAAAATGTAAACAAACACGAAAATTGAGCGATTAATTCCTAAAAACCAAATAATAAAAAGAAAAATCCTAATTCTGGAGATTCTGTAGGAGTAATTCATGCGAGGCAAAAATCACGTGCTCACAGCTGCCCCTCTTTGCTCGGAGACACGAAGGATTTCCGGGTAAAGATAAAATGAGCAATTATGAGGGATTTTTGCCTGTTTGACACTCTATGGGAAGCATTTTGAAAAAAGTCTGATCGAACCTTGCTTCAAAGGTTGCCTACATATCCTTGGCTATAAAGGAATCATGTCAGTGTAGTTTTGGAAATTTCGGTAGCTGGGACTACCGAGAGCTGTGATTTCACTGCTGCTGCTGCTACTACTACTACTGCTTGCTGACCTCCTTATTACACCGAAAAGGAAAATCTAAAGCTAAGCTAACTAAGCCTATCAGCTATGAGTTACAAAATTCCTATATATAAATCTCTTAAAACTTGATCTTGAGTCTTAGTTGATTTTGCTATGGACCCCGATCTGAATCTTGATGCTCATAAGCTGTAGGTGTTGTTTCTTTCTTCAGCATTGAATCGAGGTGGGACAGGCGAAGCTTGTGACTTCAATTATTTCTTGAGCAATCCGCATCTTCCTTCGCTTCAATCTTTTGAATTCACTCCTTTTGTTCTTTCCTTCTTTCTTTATTATGAATTGAGACTCATTCTTTCAGTCATCTCGAACCCTGTGTCTTGAGGTAAAACCTGCTTAGACACCAAAAATAAACAAACGAACAAAATTTTTCTGCCCTAGTTTTCACTAGGAAAATTTTGTGAGTTATTTGCAACAAAATCTAAATTATTCAGGGGATGGAGCCCTATATCTAAAATGTCAACTCAGGGATTGGAGCCCTAATGTTGGCGAAAAAGACAACTAGGGAATGGAGCCCTATGTCTAAAAACTCAACTCAGGGATTGGAGCCCTACTGTTGGTAAAAGGCGACTAGGGAATGGAGGCCCTATGTCTAAAAGGCTCAACTCAGGGATTGGAGCTCTAATGTTGGCAAAATGACGACTAGGGAATGGAGGCCCTATGTCTAAAAAGCTCAACTCAGGGATTGAAGCCCTAATGTTGGCAAAAGGCGACTAGGGAATGGAGGCCACATGTCTAAAAGGCTCAACTCAGGGATTAGAGCCCTAATGTTGGTAAAAGGCGACTAGGGAATGGAGGCCCTATGTCTAAAAAACTCAACTCAAGGATTGGAGCCCAAATATTGGCAAAAGGCGACTAGGGAATGGAGGCTTATGTCTAAAAGGCTCAACTCAGGGATTGGAGCCCTAATGTTGGCAAAAGGCGACTAGGGAATGGAGGCCCTATGTCTAAAAAGGCTCAACTCAGGGATTTGAGCCCTAATGTTGGCAAAAGGGTAACAGATTGAGGTTGGGAATCTAAGCTATCATTTTGTTTGGATTTTCTTCTTTTTCTTTATTTTTCATTTTCATTTCATTTTTTTTATATAAAATGCAGGAAAGAACTTGGAGGAAACTTCCCTTTTTGGATTGATTATTTGCTGCAAAGTTGTTTCTAGCTTTTGCGCATCTTTTCCTTTTTGGTTGCACCTGCTTCTTGCACAGTTGCTCTGGATTGTACCTGTGTTCAATTTTTTTCAAACAAAGGACAATTGTTAGTTTGAAACGGTGGTCGGTTTTTGTGGCCTTGATTGTGTTGATCACTTGATCTCGACCCAACTCTTTTGGTGAGAACCTCTACTGTTTAGTGGTTTTCTGAAGATTGATCTATATTTCAAACCGAGGGACTTAGCTTTTAAGATTTCATGACGGCTTACCCATGTGGGGCTTCGACCCTTTCACTTTATTCTGCCTTTAGACTTTTGCCTTTGGCTTTCTTTTCCTGTTCGATAAATTTGATTTCAAAGCATCAGCCATCATGGCTAGTCGGGATCGACATAATGCACCCGTTGAGGCTGGGTACTTTTCTTTAGCTTCTGTTAGGCAGGACCCTATAAAGCCAATCTTGCCACCTTTTCTTTGTATTAGTTTCGGAAATAGAGTTAGACCGAAAGGGATTCAAGGAAAAGTAAGCAAAAGGCAAGAAAATGAATTTAGAAAGAAGTGTCCCTTTCGGGGAGGAAGGACGGACTTATCTGGGGTGCATGCAGACTTCAATAGACATGACATGTTTCTTGGACTGAATGCCCGATCCGCCCAACTATCCAACTTCTCACATACCCATTGCGACCCGTGTTTTTAAACGGAGAAACCTTTCCAGGACTCTTTCAATACTAATGGTGGTGAGGTATTTCTTCTTTTCGATCAATGGCGCCCTTTGCGGGTTTTCGCCAATCGACCTCTCTCATTTCTCTTCTCACCGTCGCCTTATAGTGCTCTTTACGAGTTTTCACTAACAAGACTCTCTCATTTTTCATTTCTCTGTTTATCATCGCCTCATGGTGCCCGTGTGGGTTTTCACCAATAAGACTCTCTCATTTTATTTCCCTCATCTGATTGCATCGGATCCAAATAGTTGTGTTTTCTAATTCCGACGCCTTTGCTGATTGATCAGAAGGACTTAAACAAGGTTTGGGTAAAAAGAATCTGGATGAAATTACAACTTTAGAACCGTTCAGGTAGGCTCATTGCCGAACCATTATAACATCTGCTCCAGTTTCACTTTTGGGGAAAATTGGATTTTTGTTTTGGTGCGATTGAACCCCAGTTTAGGAAGGTAATATTATTAAAATACGCGCCTAAAGCAACTACGCGTTTTAAATTTGCGAGGGCCATGGAAATTTTCTAAATGGCATGCCTTGATTTCTAAGAATTTAAAAGATATAATTAAGTGAAGGCCACGCGTTTTGAGATTTTATTTGGCGCGGCGCACCTCTAACCCGATTTTAAGAGTTTAATTAATTGAGGAAAGCTTAATGGGATTCTGATTATTTGTTTGAACCTATGTAGCAACTACTAAGCACTGTATTGAACAACCAAACGTCTAAAAAGGAAATTGCCTTCACAATAAAATAACTAAACAAAGGAGCTGAATTTGATGAAACGAACATGCCCAATTAGCAAGAGGTAAATAATCCATTTACAGATTCCTTCAGGCTTGGGCCTAAGATGAGCCCAATTCTTAGGGAGGAAAGGACGTCCAGGGACAGTCGAATCTGAGGTCAAACCTTTCGTCAACTGGGCCAACATTGGGCCCAAACTTCTGAACCAAACCTTTATACAGAATCATTTTAATGCCAATCAACTAAGGCCATACAAGATACGAAATTGAACTAACATTTTATTTCTGCACTTTAACGTTTCAAGCATAGAGTAAAAGCGAAGCGTTCTGAATTTTAAATCACAACTTCAACTTAAATATGCTCATAAGTAAAACAGAAGTAAATCAGTGTCTCCCTCTATTCTTAAAGCGATACCAACTTAAACGTTAAATAAAATGTGTCTTGGAACAGAATTGATGAACCTTCGAACAACTCCGATTTGACTCAAAACAAGTATTAGCTGTATGTTCTCAACGAAAACAAACAATTAATACCCGTTTCAAGCCCTATCACTCATAGAAATTGGAAAGCTTGACGGACTTCTTTTCTTTTTGTTTCCAGATTCAAAAAACAAGCTGATTTGGTGAGGATCTAAGGAGAAATGGTGGTGGATTGGGGCTGAGGGAAGGTTGGTGGTTGCATGGGTGAGATTTGGGGTTGAATAGAGGTGGCGCCGCCACCGGAGCAAACAAGGGCGGTGCTAGGGTTTCCCTTTTAAATCAAGATTCGAGGCATTCCGGACAGATTCGAAAGAAAAGGAATGTTGATTTGGAACGGGGAGGTGAAGGGGAGTCTAAGGTGTTGATTTGGTGTTGATTGGGACCGACGCCACCGGCTTGAGGCAGTGGGATTTCGGGGCGGCGTTAGGATTTTAGGTAAGGGTCTCCGGAGAAGGGTGAGGTGAGGGAGATGAAACGAGGGGGTGGGGTAACATTTGGACATATATATATTATTGATTTCCCAGTTCCGGACCATTGGATTAAAGAGATCCAACGGTCGTGATCAAAGGGTAATCAAACACGTCGTTTCTGTTACTGGGGGGTTTGGACCGGATTGGACCCGGATCTGGGTCGGTTCTGGACGGGTAATGAGGCATAATCGTTTGGGCCTGGGGAATTTTAAATAAAAATGACCCAAACAGACTTCTTATTCAAATTCTTTTCTTTTTCTTTTTCAATTTCAAATCCTTTTTCCTTTCAAATTAAAATAAAACCAAAATTAATTTTTTTTAAAACCAAATTAACCTACCCAATTAGATTAATCACTCATCATAGTATTTACAGTAATTAATTAAACTCTAAATTTAAAGAAAAACTATAAAATTCAAAATTAAAGAGTTAAAATGCAAAATGAACTATTTTTATGATTTTCATATCTTATAAAACAAACTAATTTACTAATTGATCTAAAAATATCAAATTAAATCCTAAATGCAGTGCGTGATATTTTTACTATTTTTCATGATTTAAATAAAATTAATTATGCACACAAAATATAAACAAACACGAAAATTGATCAATTAATTCCTAAAAACCAAATAATAAAAGAAAAATCCTAATTCTGGAGATTCTATAGGAGTAATTCATGTGAGGCAAAAATCTCGTGATCACAATAAACACCAGATAGCATCACTAGGAAATAGACTATGGGAACAAAATCCATATCTTCTTATAGCTTAAAAGATTCAATACCACCTAATTCTATATCCATACCAAACATAAAAAATGAACTACGATAACAGAATTAACGGGAATTAGAACATTGAACTTGCAGAGCATTGACATAGCTACTCAATGTATGTACAAGTAGGAAAATCCAACAGGATCTCGGTCAAAATAAATATGTACCAACTAATTGGCATAACTATTGTTTAGTTCAAATAAGGGTTTAAAAATAGAGAGTAAGTAGTAAACATATAAACGTGAACAGGATTATCTTAAAAGATGATCATTCCTTCCAGATTTGTGGTTATGCTTGAAGAGCTAGAATGCTAATAGTATTTAATTACCACAAAAAAAAAATCATGCATAAGAAGAGATAAAATGCTACGATCGTGCATTAAGATTTCTTTGTAAAACATATGAAGACATAACACCCAAACACTTTAACTTTCAATTAATAGAAGCGAAAATGATATTCACAGCTAGCAACACAGTAAGAAGAGAAAAAGTCGGATCTTTGTATTGATGGATCTTGAGCTCAAACTACAATAACTGTATAATTTCTTAAACGGAACGTTAGCCGGCGACTCAAAACCTGCCGGAAAAACTTGAATCCCAACGGTGAAGAAGACTGAACGGTTTCATAGCTATTTTTGAGGTGTTGTTTCAAGGTGCTTTGGAGTTTGAGTTTGAGGCAATTTTTGAGATTTTAATGGCTAATTATTCCATGAAGAAAGGGGTGGCAGAAGCTTAAGCAATTTGATTCCAAGTTTTTTTTGTTTTGGCTGATTCTTTCAGTGAAAATGGAAATAATGATCGCTCCTTCTCTAATGGGGGGGGGGGGGGTGTTCTATCTAGATCCGCCGTTTTCTCCCTTTTTTGGAGTTGTAGGTCCTCTTCATTTTAGGAGTTAGGGGTTATTTTATAGGGGTAGGAATTAGGTTAGGTCAAATGGGAAAAGGGGTATGGGCTCAATGTTTTGGGCTTGAAGGAATTTAGGTCATGAATTTGGGCTAATTAACTTTGGGGTAGGAAGACTAAATCAAACCTTTTTTTTCATTTTTCTTTTCTTTTGATTTTAAAAATGAATTAAAAATAACTTTATAAAGATACTAGTATATTTAAGATAAAATAAAATGCCAAGACTATATTTGTGTTTTTTTTCTAAAATAAAACTAACTAGACAAAATATCAACTAGCTAGAATAAGGGAAAATATTTTTGTAGTTTCTTTTTTTAGATAAAATAAAGTAAAGAGAGTGATACTAAACCTAAATTGAATATTTACGCTAAAATATGAAAAATCTTGGGGAGGATCAAAAATCACATGTCTACAGCTGCCCCGCTTTGACTGAAAATACGAAGTATTTTCTGACGAAGAACGGCTAGACATATTTTTTGATCCGACCCTTATTTAAAGAGACCAAAAGCTAAAGAAAGTAGAATGTGACCGAGCCCTGGTATCTGAGCTGCCTACATATCTTTGTCTATAAAGAAATCAGGTCACCCGTAGTTCAGAGGTGAATGAGGTGATGGAGTATGCCGAGGTAGAGAGCCAGTCGCGGTGCCGTTCCGCTGAGGTTCCGGTCCGCGGTCCTGATGTTACATCAAAAATTAAAATATAAAAAAGACTAGCTAAGCCTATCAACTACGAGTTACAAGATTCCTATCTATAAGTCTTCTGAAGCTTGATCTTGAGTCTTGAGTGGTTCTTCATGCAGACTTTAGATTTGAACCTTGACGCTTGCTAGTTGCAGGTGCTAGTTCGTTCTTCTTCAGCTTTTCAGACCAAAACGAGACATGCAGAGCTTGTGACTTCAGCCATGTCTTGAGCAGCTCACATCTTTCATTAACTTCTGCATTTGGATTCACTTCTTGTCTTTCTTTTTGTTTTTTTCTTTTTATTCTGGATTGTGACTAACTTCTGTTGATCATCTCGGACTGCTGACTCGCATTCTTGACACGAGCTTCTTTAGTTGCTGACATGAATTGCATTCTGAAGTGAATTCCCTTGTTCTCCGGGTGGGCGCCTGATTGTTGAACTTGAACCGTCTTCTCTTGTTACTTGAAACTGTTTTCCCGTACACCTTGAACAATTTTTCCTTAGAAACTTGAACTGTCTTCCTTCGAAACTGCTTTCCCTTGAAACTCGAGTTGTCTTCCTTCGATACTGCTTTCCCTTGAAACTTGAGGTGTCTTCCCTTGTTCTCCAGGTGGGCGCTTGATTACAATAAAACAGACAAAACAAAAGATATTTTTTCTGCCCCAGTTTGCATTAGGAAGATTTGTGAGTTGTTAGCAAAATTGTAAACCACTTGTACTATTGATGCAATGATGAGAGTAAACTAAAGAATAGACTAGGAAAACTATAAACTAAGCTTGACTAAAGTAAAGACTGACCATTATCCTCCAGGCGGGGCCCCTGATTTAAACTAAACATTGATAACTTAAGAAAACTAAAAATTGACCCATTTTTTTCAAATCCAGACTTCTTTTTTTTCTCAAAATATCCTAGGAGAAAATTCGTCAGACTAGGTTTTCTATCTTAGGAGAAAGATTCATCAGACTAAGACGTTAATCCTAGGAGGAAATTCATCAGACTAGGTCTTTTTTCTACTTTTTTTTTTTGGTATCTTAGGAGAAAAGTTCATCAGACTAAGATTTCCATCTTAGGAGAAAGATTCATCAGACTAAGATTTTGATCCTAGGAGAAAATTCATCAGACTAGGTCTCTTTTCTTTTTTGGTATCTTAGGAGAAAGATTCATCAAACTAAGATGTTTATCCTAGGAGAAAGATTCATCAGACTAGATTTTCTATCTTAGGAGAAAGATTCATCAGACTAAGATTTCGATCCAAGGAGAAAAGTTCATCAGACTAGGTCTCTTTTCTTATCTTAGGAGAAAAATTCATCAGACTAAGATTTTGATCCTAGGAGAAAGTTCATCAGACTAGGTATTCTATCTTAGGAGAAAGATTCATCAGACTAAGATTTTGATCCTAGGAGAAAGATTCATCAGACTAGGTCTTCTATCTTAAGAGAAAAATTCATCAGACTAAGATTTTGATCATAGGAGAAAAGTCATCAGACTAGGTCTTCTATTTGTTATCTTAGGAGAAAGATTCGTCAGACTAAGATTTATATCCTAGGAGAAAATTCATCAGACTAGGTTTTCTATCTTAGGAGAAAGATTCATCAGACTAAGATTTATATTGGGAGAAAAATCCATCAGACTAGGCCTTTTTACCCTATGAGGAAAAATGTGAAGATCAATGACAAGATTTTATGCACAATAGCAAGACAAATAAAGGCAAAGATTTGAGAAACTTCCCTTTGTCGGCTCTTCTCGTCTATTCTTTTTTTTTTCTCTTTTTTTTTGTTGTTTTTTTTTCATTTTTTCTTCTTTTTGAATCACTTTCCCTAAACCGCTTTGTTCCTGTTTTATACAAAGAAAAATTTGTCAGTTTTGAAAATGGTGGTCGGTTTGTGGCCTTGAGTCTTAGGCGGCTTGGCTTCTGCACAATCAGCTTGAGTCGGTCTCAAAAGACTTTTGTTCTACACCAACTCTGATTGTTTCACACCAGTACCATTTGTATTTGCAACTCCAACAGCCTTATCCCAATTGGAGATCTTTGCTTAGGTGACTTTTTCCGATATCTTAAATGACTTCCTGCTTTTGAGCAATTTGTCTATCAGAGAGAATCACCAGTTATCTTTGCTTGCGCCAAGTAGGCTGACAAGAGTTTTCTGGAGAAGCCTTTGCATGAATCCTCAAGTCATGTTGAAAGTAACAACTGAGTGTGCTAGCCAAATTTACTTTGTGCAACTAAAAAGCTGGTAGCAGATTTTGAAGTCTTTTTTTGCTTGTTTTGACAAGGACCGACTCAAAGTGAAGGATACAATGATGCAAAGAAACAAGTATCAACAAGAACTGCCCCTGTCGGAAGGACAAAAAGAAGAGTTTTTTTTTTCTTTTTTTCAATAACTAGCCTTAATGATCATGACATGCATTTTGGACTCAACGACAAGATCTATCAAACTAATCCAATCTTTCCTTTTAACATTCTTATGACCTTTGAAGTCGGGCTTGTTTATGTCAATTCTTTGCATCAGCTTCACGACTCGTTTTCGACTAGTGGTGCCCTAGGGAATTTTCACCAACAAGTCTCTCTCATTTATTTATCTCTTCTTACCGTCGCCTTACAGTGCCCGTAAAGGTTTTCACTAGTAAGATTCTCTCATTCATTTTTTTTTATTTTTTTTTCACTTTTCTTGTGCGAGCATCTTGACAGTGTTCTATGTCGCGTGACCACCGTTGCTCATTGCATGCTCCTCTTGGCATTTTTGAAGGCATATCGGGAGGTCTTTATTTGGAAGGTTGTTGGATAGGGTTGGACGAAAGGCCGGCATGAAGCTCAACACAGACTAAAGATGACAGGGTTGTATACTTACAACTTTTGGAACCGACTCTTTTAAAAATAAAATAAAATCTTTGCCCCGGTTTTAGCTATTGGGGATTTTTTTTGAATTTTTCTTTTTCTTTTTCTTTGAATTCTTATTTGGCTGGACCAAACCGTGAGGCTGCCTACGTATCCTTTTTTAAGGAATCAGGTCTAACGTAGTTCAAACATCTTACCTAACTATTTTTTCATTTTTCTTTCTGTTGTTTTTTCTTTCCTTTTCTTTTGTTTTCAAAACACGTTGCCCCAGCTCCTATTCTTTAGGGCATGGACCTTTGACAAATCTTTTTTTTTAACTTTCTAAGAATTGCCCCAGTTTGTACTCTTGGGACATGGATTTTTTTTTTGACTCTAAACTTGATTCCAAAAGAGGGTAGTCAAAGAAAACAACACAAGCTCAAAAGGGGTAGCAAAGGATATAAAGTGTTTGGGTAGAAGAAAAAGAGCCTCCCAACCTCGAGAACGTCAAACATGGTATCTTTTCGCGATCACAACATTGACGAACATGTCTGTCTTCTTGGTGTGCCGTGGTCACAAGACATTTTTTCATCCCTTAGTGACAAACTTCAATTAATTAAACATCCTCAAGCCCGATCTTTACAATGATTTGAAAGTGAATTTTACTTGACCTTAGTTCCAAAGTACTCCAACTCTTTATTCATACTCAAATGTATTTTTTTATATTTTTTTTAGTTATCCATTTCCATATTAAATTAGTTCCTAAGATCTGGCCAAAATTTCCGCATGCATGCCATGTCATTAGAACTAGCGACAAAAGAACTAGGAATAGAATAACACAAAAGGACAAACTGTATTTTATTGAGTAAAGGATAAAAGGGCTTTACAACTAAACAAGCAACCCAAAATACGAGTTACAACCCTAAAATAACCCGAATAATGAAAATAACAACAGAACAGACAGACAAGACTCACACAAACAGAATGGAGGGATTGAAGGGTTTGACTCAATAAAACAAATAAAATCTGGATCACAACCCTGAAATAACTTAGATAATAGAAAAAACATCCAAACAAGCTACCAAGATTCCTTCCTAGTGAGGAGGGAATGACTTTTCAATTGTTAGGCTTGACATTTAGCCACAAATTTGCTCATCAGAATCAGCAGAGCCTTCTCCAATTTCACCATCATTAACTTCAGTTAGAAAGTTCCCGAGAGGATTCTCATACTCCATGTCACCAGGCATCATCCCCACAAAGTGTGCATCGTGATGGACAGGTAAAGGATTCTGCGCGATATTCTGGGTGTCATAGTCTTGGATCACAATCAGGTTTTCCTGGATCATCCTTTCAATTTCTCTTTTCAAATGCCGACAACTTTCAACATTGTGCCCCTAGGCATTGGAATGGTATTCACACCTTTTAGAAGGGTCAAACTTCTTGCACGTGGGTCCACATGATTTGGAGGAATAGGTGCAATCATGTCATAATGCTTTAATTTCTCAAACAGGCTTGCATAGGACTCTCCTATTGGTATAAAATTATCTTTCAACTTTTGTTCCCCTCTATACCTCTGGCCTGGATGTGGGTTATAGGGTACCTGAAAATTTTGTGGAAGCTGGTGGATATTTTGTGATGCTCGTGCTCGACTTCTGGGGTGTTTTGGTGGCTGGACAACATACTGATATGGAACGCCAGAGTATTGTGGGTTTTGAGGTGGATAGCAATGCTCAGGGGAGTCATGGGAAACCTGATGAGGCTGCGCATACCTTCGAGGTGTTTTCCTGGGACCTCTTCTCGAACCTGTTGTCATCATGATTTCTTCATCCTTCTCATTCGTGCCACTGAAATTATCAGATTCAATCGGGACAGCCTGAGTTACGGCTTTGAGAATTGCTTGACTTATAATTTTGCCTGTCTTAAGACCATTCTCAATCATTTCCCCCATTTTGATTGCTTCCGGGAAAGATTTACCCACTGTGGACATCATATTTTGAAAATAATCTGTCTCTTGAGCCTGAAGGAAGACAGTGATTAACTCGTTCTCGTTCATGAATGGCTTAACTCTGGCCGCTTGCTCTCTCCATTTAATGGCATATTCCCTGAAACGTTCAGTTGGTTTCTTCTTCAAGTTTGAAAGGGAATTGCGGTCTAGGGCAATGTTAATGTTGTATTGGAACTGTTTGACAAAGGCATGTGCCATGTCATCCCAGACATACCAGCAAGACGTGTCTTGATCCATAAACCATTCGGAAGCTACTCCCGTTAGGCTTTCCCCAAAATAAGCCATCAACAATTCTTTATTTCTTCTCGTACCTCTCAGTTGATTGCAATACCTTTTCAGGTGGGCTATGGGATCTCCATGTCCATCATACTTTTCAAATTTGAGAGTCTTGAAACCAGGCGGCAAGTAGACATCGGGGAACATACATAGATCTTTGAAGGCAACACTCTTTTGACCTGCCAACCCTTGCATATTTTTCAACTGTTGTTCTAAGCTTTTCACTCTTTGGGTCATTTCTTCCTGTACCATCTTTCGGGCAGGCTTCTCAATGTTTGCAGGAAGATCAAATGAGTGCGAGTGGTACTGCTCTTGCTGTGTAGCAAATTGTGACTCATGACGAGACTGTCCTTGACCACTGGCCCATGCTTGATACATTTCGGTCATTTGCTGTTTCAGTATTCTATTTTTCTCAAACACAGTAGTCTCTTGTTGAACCCTCTAACCCTGAGTCTCTTGAGCACTTGTAACAGCTTCGATGTCAGTTATCATTTTTCCTTGGATCTTGTGTTTCCAGCTTGCCACAAACCGACCACCTCAACTTTCTTCACAATTCAAAATAAGACATGTTAGAATGGACTTAGTCAATCCTTAGTATTATTAACATTTTTTCATTTCTTTTTAATGGTGATCGAACCTGATGTGGGTTGCCTACGTATCATGTGGAAACATGAATCAGATCTTGTGTAATTCAGAAAGATCAGGAATAAAGTAAATAAACCAACTTTTTTTTTTGAATTTTGAACTTTTCGAAAGAAAGACATATAAAGAAGAAAGAAAATATTTTTTGGATTTTGATTTTTCTTCAGCATTTTTGCAAAGAAAGACTTCTAAAGAAGAAAGATTTTTTTTTCCTTTTTTTTAATTTCGACTTTTATTGTTTTTTTTTTGATTTTTTGATTTTGAGAAGCAACTAAAAGAAAATATTTTTGTATCTTTAAAAGTTGGGGTCTCAAAGAAAAACTTTTCTAAAGAAGGAAGTAAAAGAATTTTTTTGGATTTTTGAAAATTGGGGGCCGGAACCGATGAGGTTTGCCTACGTATCTCACATCCGGTGAGAATCAGACCCGCGTAGTTCTGCCAGTTTTGACGGAACAAGGAAAAAACATGACTTATTTTGAAATGACTTTTTTTTTTCAAAAATTCGACAGAGTTTCAGAATATTGCAAATACCTATCTCTCACTCTTGATTTTTTTTCTTTTTTTTTCCGATTTTGATTTTTTTTCTCTTTTTTTTTCATTTTCTTTCCCTATTCTAGAAGTTAGTCAACATGCAAGCCGAAGAAGACAGATACACAAGTAGCACGTAAGATGCATCAGGATGGTCTTTTAATTCGGGTACACTTGTCCTAGACGCACCCAACCCTTGTGTTGAGTCCCCAAAGTCTAATGCACGTGATGCAAACGAGCATTCCTACTAGGGATCCGGCATGAGGATATGTTATTCTAGGTTTAAAACTTGGGTGTATTGTTCTAGACCTGGGTTACCCGAGCGGACAACTCGAGCCAGGGGGGGTAGCGTACCCGGAATACAGAAGCTTCACCGGCTTTGCAACTTGTCCGAACCTCGTTATAAAATTGGGATATGACTCTAACAGAAAAGAAGTCACACGAAGTGCACACTTCTCCATGATTTAGAAGATTGAGAGAGAGGAAGGGTTTCGTAGCAGTTTATATACAATTCAAAAAATATCAAAGCAGTAAAAACGACATTTAGCACATTAGGCTCAACATGTAAAAATCAGATAAAACAAACCAACTATAACAGTTATTCTAAGCTCGAATTCTTAAACCCTGAACCGAAGTTCTGGGTTTGGATCCCTAACAGAATCGCCAGAGCTGTCACACCTCCTTTTTACACCCCGAGGGGTATATAAGGGAGTTTTTCCAATTTAAGTGACAATCAAAACGAGATTATTTATTATATTCAGAGTCGCCATTTGGGATAATTTAATGGTGTCCCAAGTCACCGGTTTAAATCTTGAATCGAGGAAAAATTGACTCTGTTTTACAGTCCGCGAACATAGAAATCCGGGTAAGGAATTCTGTTAACCCGGGAGAAGGTGTTAGGCATTCCCAGGTTCCGTGGTTCTAGCACGGTCGCTCAACTGTTATATTGGCCTAATTATCTGATTTTAAAACACTTTTAAACCTATGTGCATTCTTAACTTTAAAACCGTTTTTATTTATTTAAAGAGTTAATTCAAGGTTATTTAAAACATATCGCGAGCCACGCCATATGAAATGCACCCACGGTTCACGATACATTCTATTTAACCTTGTTGTAATTAGAACCGGGTCATATGAAATGCACCCCCGGATTTATAAAAATCAAGCATCACAACTACGTCATGAGAACCGTACCCATAGCCATGATAGTTTATTTAATCGCGTCTAAAGCAAGCTACGAATGTTTAGGAAATGAATTATTACTAAACATCATTTACTTTTGACATAATGCAATTATTCATAATTATCCTAGTGAAATCACCTAGAAAAGAAGGAAATATTATAGTAATTAAAGATACCAAATGCAACCAAACAAAAATAAGGTCTGAAACCATACCAAATATACAAACAAACCTACAAATAAACACCAGATAGCATCACTAGGAAATAGACTATGGGAACAAAATCCATATCTTTTTATAGCTTAAAGGATTCAATACTACATAATTCTATATCCATACCAAACATAAAAAATGAACTACGATAACAGAATTAATGGGAATTAGAACATTGAGCTTGCAGAGCATTGACATAGCTATTCAATGTATGTACAAGTAGGAAAATCCAACAGGAACTCGGTCAAAACAAATATGTACCAACCAATTGACATAACTATTGTTTAGTTCAAATAAGGGTTTAAAAATAGAGATTAAGTAGCAAACATATAAACGTGAACAGGATTATCTTAAAAGATGATCATTCCTTCCAGATTTGTGATTATGCTTGAAGAGCTAGAATGCTAATAGTATTTAATTACCACAAAAAAAAAATCATGCATAAGAAGAGCTAAAATGCTACGATCGTGCATTAAGATTTCTTTGTAATACATATGAAGACATAACACCCAAACACTTTAACTTTCAATTAATAGAAGCAAAAATGATATTCACAGCTAGCAACACAGTAAGAAGAGAAAAAGTCGGATCTTTGTATTGATGGATCTTGAGCTCAAACTACAATAACTGTATAATTTCTTAAACGGAACGTTAGCCGGCGACTCAAAACCTGCCGGAAAAACTCGAATCCCAACGGTGAAGAATACTGAACGGTTTCATAGCTATTTTTGAGGTGTTGTTTCAAGGTGCTTTGGAGTTTGAGTTTGAGGCAATTTTTGAGATTTTAATGGCTAATTATTCCATGAAGAAAGGGGTGGCAGAAGCTTAAGCAATTTGATTCCAATTTTTTTTTTGTTTTGGCTGATTCTTTCAGTGAGAATGGAAATAATGATCGCTCCTTCTCTAGGGGGGGGGGTGTTCTATCTAGATCCGTCGTTTTCTCCCTTTTTTGGAGTTGTAGGTCCTCTTCATTTTAGGAGTTAGGGGTTATTTTATAGGGCTAGGAATTAGGTTAGGTCAAATGGGGAACGGGGTATGGGCTCAATGTTTTGGGCTTGAAGGAATTTAGGTCATGAATTTGGGCTAATTAACTTTGGGGTAGGAAGACTAAATCAAAACCTCTTTTTTCATTTTTCTTTTCTTTTGATTTTAAAAATGAATTAAAAATATCTTTATAAAGATACTAGTATATTTAAGATAATAAAAATATTTAGAGAAGACATATAATTACCATATTAATAAAATTTAAATACCACTCAATATATACTAAAATGTAAAATATTTTTTTAACTTTTCTTCTTATCTTTTTTTGGAAAATAAAATGCCAAGACTATTTTTGCATTTTTTTTTTCTAAAATAAAACTAACTAGACAAAATATCAACTAGCTAGAATAAGGGAAAATATTTTTGTAGTTTCGTTTTTTAGATAAAATAAAGTAAAGAGAGCGATACTAAACCTAAACTGAATATTTACGCTAAAATCTGAATAATTTGGGGAGGATCAAAACTCACATGTCTACACGGTGTCTTGGGCTTAAGTGAAAAATTGCAGAACCAGTTCATTGACCGCAAAAGTGGAACTACAGAAGCGGTTAAAGGGCCGCAGGTGCGGAATCCCTGGGCCAGAAGGCATAAAATGTTTCCTTCACGAATATTTGGCTAAGTTCTCCATTTTTGAAGATGGAAAGCGAGCTAGGGCAGTGAATTCAAGGGTAAATCGAAGAGAATCAGTTGGGTAAGTTCTCTAAGCTTTATTACTTGAGTTTATGATCATATTTCCATTGGTTAATCATGGTATTAGTGGAGATTAAGGGTTCAAATTAGGGAAACTACGGCTTGATATTGGAGACCTAGACTTGAGGATTTGAGGGGCCATTTGTGGTCGGATTTTAGGACTTTTGATATGTATGAACTTACGGGGAAGGTAAGGAATCTATTGATGTAAATTTTATCAAATTCCGAGACATGGGCCCGGGGGTCGGATTTTGGTAATTTCGGGATTTGTGTTGTAAATTGATTATTTTTGCATGGGCTTCGTTCCTTTAGCGTATTTTGACGTCGTGATTCTGATTTTGGATAGATTTGATGCGCGTTGAGGCCTATTCGAGAGGCAAAGGCTTTGTGGGCTAGAGTTTCGACCGGATTGAGGTGAGTAATAATTGCAAATGTTGTCCTAAGGGTATGAAACCCCGGATTGCACATCGTGGTGCTATATTGCGGTGACGCACACGCTAGATGACGAGCATGGGGTCGTGCATCGTTTGGAATTGTGACTTAGTCCGTCTCAAATGACTGTTTTACTGCGTATTTGTTTGGAAACTATTTGCTATCATCATGTTTTGGGCTGAATGCCATATTTGGGCCTCGTGCCAACTATTTGGACCTTTAAGGGATTTTTACTGATATTTTCTCACTATTTTGACTTTATACTTGTACTCAGTCATGCTATATTCTACTGTTTTCATAACTCAGCCATGTTTACTCAAGCTTTAACAGTTAAAATGATATTTTGGACTGAGCATCATGTTTTACTATTGCCGAGTGGCTTGTGAGATTCTGATTGAGTAAGGCCGATGGCCTATGTTGTGAGGAAACACTGATTATGATTATGAGGCCGAGGGCCTGAGATTTGTACGCCATGAGGTGGCTTCTTGATATGAGGCCAAGAGCCTATTGATTATACCACGAGATGGCTTGATATTGCGTTTGGGTCATAAGGGACTCCTCCAGGAGTCTGCACACCCCCAGTGAGCACGGGTACCCATTGTGATGTGAGATATAGCCCGAGGGGCTGGTGTTGTTCCATGATATTGCTCGAGGGGCGGATTTTGTTGACATTGTGCCCGAGGGGCGGTTCTTTATGTGTTTATCTTTCCTAGTCGCCTGTCATTTACTTGCTTAACTGTTAAAACGGCATTTCAAAGAAGTTTAAACTGAACTAAAGTAACTTTACATATTTTCACTGTTTCATTGCTTTTACTGGCCTTTACTGCTTCTTTATAACCCGTTGATGTGCGTTTACGTGATTTCTTATTTCTCAGTCTGTATTTATTATTATTACCCACTGCGTTGGTGTACTCACTTTATTCCCTGCACCCCGTGTGCAGATTCAGGCGTTTCAGGTCCTGCTTACGAGGGTTGAGGGAGCTTCCTGCAGATTCCGGAGATTCACTAGGTAGTTGTCGGCGTTCGCAGCCCAGTGCTTCTCCCTCTATCTTATTTCCTTCTATCTTAATTATGTAATAATTGAGTAGACTCGTGCCAACTATTTGGACCTTTAAGGGATTTTTGCTGATATTTTCTCACTATTTTGACTTTATACTTGTACTCAGTCATGCTATATTCTACTGTTTTCATAACTCAGCCATGTTTACTCAAGCTTTAACAGTTAAAATGATATTTTGGACTGAGCATCATGTTTTACTGTTGCCGAGTGGCTTGTGAGATTCTGACTGAGTAAGGCCGATGGCCTATGTTGTGAGGAAACGCTGATTATGATTATGAGGCCGAGGGCCTGAGATTTGTACGCCATGAGGTGGCTTCTTGATATGAGGCCAAGAGCCTATTGATTATACCACGAGATGGCTTGATATTGCGTTTGGGTCGTAAGGGACTCCTCCAGGAGTCTGCACACCCCCAGTGAGCACGAGTACCCATTGTGATGTGAGATATAGCTCGAGGGGCTGGTGTTGTTCCATGATATTGCTCGAGGGGCGGATTTTGTTGACATTGTGCCCGAGGGGCAGTTCTTTATGTGTTTATCTTTCCTAGTCGCCTGTCATTTACTTGCTTAACTGTTAAAACGGCATTTCAAAGAAGTTTAAACTGAACTAAAGTAACTTTACATATTTTCACTGTTTCATTGCTTTTACTGGCCTTTACTGCTTCTTTATAACCCGTTGATGTACGTTTACGTGATTTCTTATTTCTCAGTCTGTATTTATTATTATTACCCACTGCGTTGGTGTACTCACTTTATTCCCTGCACTCCGTGTGCAGATTCAGGCGTTTCAGGTCCTGCTTACGAGGGTTGAGGGAGCTTCCTGCAGATTCTGGAGATTCACTAGGTAGTTGTCGGCGTTCGCATCCCAGTGCTTCTCCCTCTATCTTATTTCCTTCTATCTTAATTATGTAATAATTGAGTAGACTCGTGCCAACTATTTGGACCTTTAAGGGATTTTTACTGATATTTTCTCACTATTTTGACTTTATACTTGTACTCAGTCATGCTATATTCTACTGTTTTCATAACTCAGCCATGTTTACTCAAGCTTTAACAGTTAAAATGATATTTTGGACTGAGCATCATGTTTTACTGTTGCCGAGTGGCTTGTGAGATTCTGACTGAGTAAGGCCGATAGCCTATGTTGTGAGGAAACACTGATTATGATTATGAGGCCGAGGGCCTGAGATTTGTACGCCATGAGGTGGCTTCTTGATATGAGGCCAAGAGCCTATTGATTATACCACGAGATGGCTTGATATTGCGTTTGGGTCGTAAGGGACTCCTCCAGGAGTCTGCACACCCCCAGTGAGCACGGGTACCCATTGTGATGTGAGATATAGCCCGAGGGGCTGGTGTTGTTCCATGATATTGCTCGAGGGGCGGATTTTGTTGACATTGTGCCCGAGGGGCGGTTCTTTATGTGTTTATCTTTCCTAGTCGCCTGTCATTTACTTGCTTAACTGTTAAAACGGCATTTCAAAGAAGTTTAAACTGAACTAAAGTAACTTTACATATTTTCACTGTTTCATTGCTTTTACTGGCCTTTACTGCTTCTTTATAACCCGTTGATGTGCGTTTACGTGATTTCTTATTTCTCAGTCTGTATTTATTATTATTACCCACTGCGTTGGTGTACTCACTTTATTCCCTGCACTCCGTGTGCAGATTCAGGCGTTTCAGGTCCTGCTTACGAGGGTTGAGGGAGCTTCCTGCAGATTCCGGAGATTCACTAGGTAGTTGTCAGCGTTCGCAGCCCAGTGCTTCTCCCTCTATCTTATTTCCTTCTATCTTAATTATGTAATAATTGAGTAGACTCTTTCAGACTTGTAGTATTATTATAGATGCTTATGACTGGTGACACCCTGATGTCGGGCTGTGTTGGTTTTATATTCTGTAAATTGTACTGTTTTCACTGCTTAATTGAGATTTGATCATGTTAAAGACTTAAATTGTGTATTTTAAATTTTTAAAAAGAAATGGGTGTTGTTTCGGCTGGCCTTGTCTGCACAATAGGCGCCATCACGACTGGATCCGGGTTTAGGGTCGTGACAGGTAAGTATTTTGACTCGGTTTTGATTATATTCCATTATTTCATCTTCGTTTTTGGTCTTTAATTTGATAAATCTAAAGTGAAAATTTGGGGTTTTATCAAAAATCCGAAAATATGAAATTCATTGAACCGAGCGAGCCTGAGTGTTGACTGTTGGAAAAAATGTAGCAATTAAACCTTAATGTTATGGAATTAATTTCTAATGTATTAATTGATATTATTGAGTTAATTTTTTACTATATTTGGATGGAACGGAGGTATATTCTAAAGAAAAAGTTCTGATTGGTTAAATATGGACTGTTAAGTGAGGTAAGTGACTTATCTAACCTTGTGTAGGGGAATTACCCCTTAGGAATTGTGTTGGTTGTGATAATTATGATATGTGAAAGTTGTGTACGCAAGGTGACGAGTGTGTACACGGGCTAAATATGAAAATTACCGATTTTAGTTATGTAGAATTCTTTCATGCCTTAATTGAGTTATCCTATCATGTTATATTCGTCATCATTAGTCTATTTTCACATGTTCTACTCTTTATATCTATTACTTACTAATTGTTATACATGTTTAGTTGAAGTTCTTGTTTCCCTTATTCCGTATTCATTATTTAATCGTTGAACCCTTTACTTGAAGTTGTTAAATTGCGGAATATCTGGTTATTGAAATTAGTATTGAGTTATAAAGTCCTTGAGTCACATTAAGGCAAAGTGTTAAGTTATGAAATTCTATTCTGTTGAGTTATTCGCTTCCAATTGTTATTGTAGAGACTGTGGGTACAATGTGGTTGAGCCGTGGGTTCCTTCTGAAAATATTGTTATTGCTGATTTCTTTTGGCAAGTTATGATACTGGGAACTCTAGGTACAATCTGCAGTACATTGTGATATTGATATGCATGTGGTGGTATAAGGTTTTTTGGGGTTGAAACAAATGCGGTGATATAAGGTGGGCTTGATACGCATGGCTAGCTGGGGAACTACTAGAAGTCATGCGGTGTGATACGGTGAGCTAAAATGTGGGATGCTATTTCACAAAAATAATTTTTAAAACTAAATGTGAAGGCTCCGCGGTGATATAAGGAAAGATTGGGGTTTATTTTGTGATTTGAGACTACGAGGCGGTTGCCACACCCCCTTTTTTTCACCTCTAACCCCTTTTAAAAGAGATAAATGATTTTAAAGCTCAAAAGGGCTTTCAATCATGAAAATGACAAAAGTTGTATTTCAAAAAAAAAAAAATCGGAGTCGCCACCTGATATTTGATTTCGGTGTACCAGGTCACCGTATTTTTAAAATAACAATTTTTCTTCAAAACACATTTGACTCTAAAATTGACTGCACCAAAAATTCCAAGTAAAGGGTTTATTTGACTAGGGGAGAAGGTGTTAGGCATTCCCCAAGTCTCATAATAAGTACGGTTGCATACATGATCAAGTTGGCTTTTAAAAATACTTAGATTGAGGTAGAAACACACAAAAAGTGAAAATAAACACAAAAGAGACTCGAGGTTGTCCCCACCTAATAAAAGACAAATAAAAAAAGAAACTTAAAGTCCTAAACAAACCTACACTATATTTCCTTCACGGTATTCGTCACTGCCTCCAAATACATGTACTACAGGGTATTCCTCGGATTGAAATATATACAAGCTCTTTGGGATATTCCCCGGATAAATTTAACTAAGGAAACGACCTCTCACCTCAAAAGCTAATAAAAAAATATTCTAATATTGCCTATCCAAGTGTTGTTGGCCTAAGCATGCTCCTAGCGGATTCAAAATAAGATAAACAAAATAAATAAGAGCAAGATAACCACTTAAAGTCCAATTTCTTTCTTGTTTTATCAACTTAAGCCTATTTCTAGATCTTTTCGTAAAAGCTCCCCAAGACCCACTTAATTATTAATTACTCTTGACCTAGATACAATCAAGCGAGAACCATCCAAACTATAAACATTTCAAAATTAAACAGAATGCTCAAAATTTAAGATCTAAAGATGCTACAGTTTCAAACCAACAGAGATCAGTGCACACGACATATACTAACATGGTTGCATGTGATTTAAGCTTAACACGAGCTAATAAAAATAAAAAGCGGAACAAAGATCCAAGTTTAAGAGTTCAAGAAATAGACCGCAATTTGAATCCAACTTTGATGTTCTGACACTTAACGACGGATAGAACCTCGGACGGAACTCGAACCGAAAACCGACGGAGAATTGATGTCGCCCAAGTTCACACCTCAAATTGGGGTTGTAAAGCGGTCGATACAATTATAATAACCCAACTAGGAGTCGGGATCGATTCCTCAAGGAGCGTATATGGGATTAGGTATATACTCAGACTAAGCGTATAATGTGTCAAAAATGCACTTCCACATATTTTGTTATTTTGTCTACTTCTAAATTAAGCTATTGTTTGCAAATATAAAACTAGAGAACGATATTTTTGGTGTTGTTTTTCAAGTTGTAAAAGATCAAGAGCTGTGACTTCCACCTAGGTAGTTGCTTAACGAGTTGTGGGCTTTAGAGCGAGTCTCATTGGTCGGGGTGTAATATAGCAATAAACACACAATTACTCACTCAATACATCTCGGTAATATAGTGGTTTTGCTCAATTTGGCTTTCTCAAGCCCAAATGGGTAATTCACAAAACAGTTGATAGATGCTTAAGTCGGATTTTACTATCTCTAGATTCAACCCTTTAATTTGGGACTATCAGTTTCTTGAGTTCACCCAATTTCTTATTAGCCAAGTTTTCCTAGACTATCACTCTTTCTCAAGTAGAGACTAAGTCAAATAGGTTTGAATCAATGTTTGCAACCATTAATTCTAAAATTAAAGCAAGAACTAGGCTAAATATCATACACTCAACCTTAAACAAGCTCTAAATCAAAAATCCATTAGGTACCCACACTAGATTTGGATCACAATTCTAGTTAGAAATTTAGCTACTCACAGAAAAAATGAAGAAATTAAAGAAGAAAAGAAGATTAAACTCATATTAAATGATAAAGAGATAAAAATCCAATGTAAATTTGACAAGCTATTGTAAAATTTCCCAAACCAGTAAATAAAAATGGCTCTCTACTTTCTGAAGTTCAAATGTAACCTAATTTTGACAAAAAAAGATTATTTATACACGATTGAAAATTTCAGACAAAATTGCCGTTTCGGAGGTTCTGCAGCCGCACTATGTGCGGTCCACACTTTGAAGCTGAGCTTGACAGGAGGGACTTCTGCGACCGCAGAAAAAATTCTGCGGTCCGCACTTTGCCACTTTTGCTTGGTTTTAGTCCTCGTCAAAAAATACTCCTTCTTGAGTTGAATTTCATCACGTTGGCTCATTTTCCAATACTCCTGTAAGAAAGCACATTTTATCAATTTTCGGGAATACCTTTAAGTATTTTTTTAGCTAAAACGAAAGTAAAAAGGGTGCAAATAAGTAGTCAAAATACCTACTTATCAATTCCCCCAAACTTAAGCTTTCGCTTGTCCGCAAGCAAATAAGGTAATTCCTACCTCCAGAAGAAAAGATATATTTCAGCTAGCCTAAGGTGAATCAACACACATCAATTGGGACCAAAATTACCCACAACACCTATGAATATCAACAAGGCAATGATTTGACTTTTTAAGTATAAAAAGTTCTAATGTGACACTAGAGAATCAAGAGTTAACTTTATTCATCAAGGAAGCTCGCTCTTTCATGTAGGTCATTATGGATCCAAACTCCGCCTCCTCCTCTACTCCTCGTTAGCAAATCTCACTTAAGAGTGTAGCACTCAATTCAAGGATTTGTGAAAAGTTCGCTCATCTCTCTCAAAAGAATATCAGAAGTACGGCATTAAGTACCATATGCTTTCCCCTCATGTAAATCACCACTAAATAAGTTAACTCGGCTTGAAATCACGTAGGGCTTTTTCGGAATGTGATAAAGGCTTATTGGACAAGGGTAGGGAATGTTGGAATAGAAAAGAGTTCATTTTTCCTTAAGCACTTCATTTTTCTCTTTTTGGCTCATGTTTTGCCGACTCTTCGAGTCATATCTTTTTCCTTAGGGGAACTAGAGAGACTTAACATCGCTCTTTTTCGGTCATGATGTTCATTTTCTCCATGCTTTGCATCATTACTTTTCTTTGAATACCTTCAACTCTTCACTTTATTCACTTTCTTTTTGCATTTTTCTTTTGTTCATTATTTCTTTTTCTTTGCCTTTCCATTTCTTCATTTATTCTCTTTTTGTGCTTTATACCACTTTCAAACTCCTCATCTCTCCCCAAACTTATGCTTTAGCCGATTACTTCTCAAGAGTGTTAAGGAAAGCTAGGGTGCCAAGAGAGGGTCGCTACAAATGGATAAAGGCTTGTAACATGGCTATCAAATGAGAAAGCTCTTAGGCTCAAATGGTTTGACTAGGGATAGCAACATTGGTGGGACATGGAACATTTAGAGCGGGACAAGGAGAGCCTACAATCACTTCTCAAGCCAAGCCAAACTTAGAATTTTGCATAGAAACACATTCGGGGCAAGTTCTAGACCATTCACACAATAAAAATATTCTCACCGAATTGGATTGTTAAAGAGGATAGAGTTGAGGGCCCACAACAACCATATCCAAGATTGAAAACCACTAATGGTTCAACTAAACCACTCGATGATTGCTCAATTAACACAAGAGTCTAAAGGTCACTAATTAGAGATATTCTTGCCAAGAACTTATTTTTAACCATAAGGTCGTAGTTAAATGTGTTGGTACCAAGTAAATCATGCTTGACCGTTTTTATTCATTAATACTACTGTTTTTACCTAAACAAAAACAGACTCAATCTCTTAAGAAGGTTGTCACTCCATCAATCATTGGAGAGAGCCACTTGGTTCACACAAAACCTACCTTTGAAAAGAATCGTGGCATTAAGAAAACCAAAGGCTATTGCTCACTTAAACATAAAAGAAGCTACCAAATCAAAAGGAAGCTACAAAAGTAAATAAGAAGTTATACTACTAAGAAAAATAAACTAAAAAAGCTATGAAATAAACTCTTGAAAGTAAGACAAATAAATATACAAAACGAAGGGAATAGAATATATATACATCAAAAGAGATGGCGGAATATATACATAATGACAAAGAATAAAGATAAAAGGAAAAAAGGGTATTAAAGTTATTACAGGCCAATATCATAGCAAACCAACCAAAATAGACCACTCCCCTAAATAAGAATAAGCATTGTCCTCAATGCTTAGCAATAATTAGCATAAGGAAGGATAAAGAGTGAAGAGAACTCCCTATGTGGTCTTAGTGTGCATGGCATCATCAACACCCTCGAGCTCCGCCAACTGGATCTCATCATCCTCTACTCGGGAAATAACGGGGTTGGTGAACATCTGAAGCACCTCCTCAACAGTGTGGGCAGTAAGGTCTGGTTCCTCAGACTGGCTAACTGTTGTCTCTGATGCCTCAGGTACTGATGGTGCTGCTGGTGCTGACTCCATCAACAGATCAAGTGGTATATCCCTAACGTATTCTATCTTGGCCACTTCTTTTCTCAATCTATCCATTAATTTCTCTGAAGCCTGAGATTTCCACATCTTCTTCACCTGTTTGCCTAACTCCTCAATGACTCCCCCATGTGCCACCAGAGTATCCATAATGGTCTGCTGGTTTTCTAGTATCTTCTTCAATATTTCCTTCACTAACGGAGGTACTTGTGATGCTACTGGGGTAGAAGACTGTGCCGCAACAGCACTGGATATGTCAGACAGCTTTGAAGTAGTTGTCTACATCTAGTTGTTGAGACTCGCCAATGTCTAATGTAGAGTGTCTAGAAGATGGAGGTGGTGGAATGTCAGTTGTCTCAGTGGAAGGACCGATTGCTGTGGAAGGAATGGTAGCTGTAAAAGGCATAGGAGTTGTAGAAAGCTCAGCAGCTAAATCTGTAACCACCACCGTTGGCTCATCAGACTGGCCACCGGTGGTAGTTGCCTTACCCTTGAACTTTGGGTTTCCCATACCTTGCAAAGAGTACCATAAGAAGTGCTCTTTGGCTCGCACCTTTGTATCAAAGCTCCGCGGCTCCACTTTTGCATCTGTAAGGTATTCTTTAATGGTATTAGGATATGTATAGAAGCTTTCACCTTTTTGGACAACCACTGACATGTTGACCAAAATGATGGCACCCACATTGATTGGGTACCCGGCCATGATAGATTCCACCAAAACTGCTCAAGGGAGTGGAAGATTGTTCTCATTCCGGCTCGGGTCTATCTGGCTACACACAAAAGTTTTCCACCCTTTTGATTTAAAATTTAGGGTGGACCGTGCAATGGAAACCCCCGCTGTGATCCACGGTGGTGGTGGTCCTGGAGCTGCCAAGATCTCTACTAACCAAGGGCGAGCTGCGTCACCCATAGAAAGCTTTTCCATGTACTGGACTACCTCTACCTCATCGAATCCCAAGTAAGTTTTCAGAGTGCATTGATCGAATCTGATCTTCAAATTCCTCACTTTGGTACCTTTCTTGATATGTGCCACACCGGCACAGAATTCACGTACCAAGTGCTCACTGGAATCCATAACACTCTGGGTGAACCACATCCACCCCTTGCGCTCCCTGAACTGCCTAAGGAAATTTGGATTCTATTTATCCAAGTCCTTCACTAAGAATTGCCGCTCAAGTGTGAGTGATCTCTGGGGCCACCATTCTCTGAACTTTGTTAAGGCTGTCAAGCTCACCAATCTATCTTTCCATAGCTCCTTCTTCTTCGACCTCTATAGTGTCACCTCCTTTACCATCATCAGGAACATCATCATTATTAACTACTGGAATAGGTGTTGCAGGAGTATGTGAGGAAGAAGGCTCTCAATCTTGGCTATCCTCAGAAGAGCTAGCAGAGAAGGAGGGTTCATCTCTCAGTTGTAGTCTACCCGGAAGCTGTTTTTGTTGGGATTGTGCATCGGGTTGTGATTGCATAGAGTTGCCCTCTGAGGCTTCCCTAGACGGGAGATATTCATTGGATTCAGAAGTTTCTGGGACTCTGTTGGCAGTTGCCTTCTTGTTTATTGCTTTTTGGATAGAAAGTGGCAGGTTGCTCTTGCCTAGGCCTCGGGAGGGCTCACCCCTCCCTTTTGATGTTTCGCATCTACCACGAGATCGCACCATTGTCTGCAATTCATAGACACAAGATTCAGATAAGTCCACAAGTAGTTAACAATTGCAGAAAAACAAAATAGTTCATAGAAGTGAAAGTGCGGACCGCACAATATTGACTGCGGCCGCAGACTGCCTTGTGCGGACCACACAATTTTGAGTGCAGCCGCACAAAACCAGGCTCAGACTACTGGTTCTTTGAAGTTTCAAAGTGCGGTCGCAGATATTTTTATGTGGACCGCACAATTTTGAGTGTGGTCCGTACATTACATGCTCAGTATTCTGCCCTAACTTAGAGTCTATAGACCGCACAATTTAAAATCACACAGCACTGACTTAGGTTTTTCAAATTTTTGCACAATGTATACATGGTATTGGAAAATCAAACATGATACATGATTTTTCCAGCCCCCAATGAGTGATACGATATTACCCACACAATTTTAAGCACATATGAAGAGCATTTGACATTTTAGGTCTAAAAATAACGATGCTACGGAAGAACAAAAACTTAGAAAAATTGAAAAATCTAAACATGAATTGAACATACCAATGATGAAGGCTGCAAGGAAGAATCTAGACTGATGAAATGAGTGGAGTGTGAAACAATTTGTATGCATTGTGCTTGCTTAAGTCACAAGAGCTCAGAGTGTGTAAAGTTGTGAATAGTACTATGAGGACCGATTTATAGGTTGACCATATTAGGTAAAAAATGCAAATGAGTGCGGCTGCACAATTTTGAGTGCGGTCCACAAAAAAATGAGTGCAGCCGCAGAAATTTGTGCAGACCGCACAATTTCAAGTGCGACTGCAGAATGGCCATTTCTATGATATTCCAAACTTTAGAGACTTGCATTTTTGGGTCTTCAGTTGTGCAGAAGCAGATTCCTCTCTCCTATTGTAATAACTCGATCAGTCGTTTTGAGCTCTAGCGCGTCGTTCGGTAGTTTGAGGCCATGAGAAGCTTCACTTCAAGTATTATGACTTGTACGCGTGGTCGGAATTTAATTTTGGGAAGTTCGAAGTTTATTTGGAAAAAAATTTCTCAATTCGAAAGCTTTAAGTTGGAAGAATTGACTAAGGTTGGTTTTTTGAGTAAACGACCTCAGAATCGGGATTTGAAGGTTCCAGTAGGTTTGTATGATGATTTCAGACATGGGCGTATGTTCGGATTGGGTTTTGGATGATCCGGGAGCGTTTCAGCGCCTGTTGTGGAAGTTAGCATTTTGGAAGAATTTCATAAATTTGGGTTAAAGTGCATTTCAATGTTATCGATGTCCGTTTGGGATTCCTAGTTTGAGAATAGCTCCGTATGGTGATTCTAGTATTAGGAGCGCGTCCGAAAGTGGATTTGGAGGTCCGTAGTCATTTTCGAGTTGTTTGGCGAAAGTTAGAAATTTGAAGGTTTTTGAGAAGTTTTACCTGGAGTGGAATTTTTGATATAGGGGTCGGATTCCAATTCTGGAAGTTGGAGTAGGTCCGTAATGTCGAACGTGACTTGTGTGCAAAATTTGAGGTCAATCGGACGTGATTTGATAGGTTTCAGCATCGAAAGTGGAAGTTTGAAGTTCTAAAGTTCATTAAGCTTGAATTGGGGTGCAATTCATGAATTCGACATTTTTATGTGATTTGAGGCCTCGAGCAAGTTTGTGTTGTGTTATGGGACTAGTTTGTGTGATTGGACGGGGTCCCAGGGGCCTCGGGTGGGTTTCGGATCAATTTTTGGATGAAAAAACGGTGTTGGTTCTGCTGCTTTGGGGTCTGGGCTGTAGGTCTCGCAAATGCGAGGTTTTTTTATCGTAATTGTGAACTCGCATTTGCGAGGAGGGATTTACATTTACGATGGTAGGGATTTTTTGGGGAGTTCGCATTTGCAAATTGTTGGTCGCTTTTGCGATGTTGTCCCTTTCGCATTTGCGAAGAACTTGGTCGCAAATGCGACCTTGGCAGGGATGGCTTTGCCTCGCATTTGAAATGCCTTTGTCACAAATTCGACCACCGCTATTGCAAGCCAGATGTCGCAAATGCGACGTCTGCGTCTGGAGCAGAGGGGGTTCCATCATCATCAAGAGGTAAGTGATTTCTACTAGTTGTGAGTTAAATACAAGGTTTATATGTGGATTTATACATGAAATTTTTTAGAAATTTGGGATTTTGAAGAAAAACATAGATATTAGTATTTTTGGATTTTGACCACGAATTTGGGCATGGAATTGGAAATAAATAAATTTGAGTTCATGTGGTTATGGGTAAAGTTTATCTTCAAAACTTTTTGGAACCGGGCACGTGAGCCCGAGGGTGATTTTTATCGACTTTTCGAACGGAGATGAAAATTGTTGTAAATAGGGTTATAATCAGTATTAGAATATATATTTATGGAATTGCTCATTTATTGGCTAGTTTTGGAGTTTTGAACATTGATTTGAGTTGTTTGAAAGGCTTGGGAGTCAGCTAGGGAACTTCGAAGCGAGGTAAGGGTGATGACCCGAATGAAAGAAATTGTTTTTCTGAAATTTGATAAGAAAATTTGAAATGAAAAAGGGATTAGAAAATATAGGTATCGGGCTCGTATTTTGGTTCCGACGCCCGGTACAAGTCTTAAATATGTGTTAAGCACTATCTGTAAAGTTTGGCTAAAAACGGACGTCATATGACGTGTTTCGGACTAAAAATGGAGAGTTTGAGTTATGAAAGTTGAAGAAAGAAAATCATGTGTTTGAGGCTTGATCCTATGTATATGATGTTATTTTGGCGATTTGATCGCACGAGTAAGTCCGTAAGATGTTTTTAAGGTTGTGTGCATGTTTGGTTTGGAGCCCCGAGGGCTCGGGTGAGTTTTGAATGGAGCCAGGGAGGTCTTGGACTTAAGAAAATGTAGGTTCAGGAATTGCAGACACCAGCGCGGCCGCGGTCATTTCTGTGCGGTCCGCGCTGGAGCCGCGCGGCCGCAATGCATTTTTGTGCGGTCCGCGTGGCTGAGTCTGAGGGCTAGGGTTTCAGGTCAACTAGCGCGGCCGCGCACCAAAACAGTGCGGTCCGCGCTGGAAGGGTTCAGAGAAGCCCCAATTTTTCTCCCACTCGGCGCGGCCGCAACACATTTTTGTGTGGTCCGTGCCAGGTCCTCAGAAAGGTATACAAGTTCGGAAATCTCAGTCATTTTTCACTTTTCAAAAACCCAAAACCTAAGAGGCGATTTTCCAAACAACTTTTCTTCTCCAAAACGATTGGTAAGTGATTTCTAACTTAATTTCTTTATCCCTTAACATCTTTTAATATAATTTCAACTTCAAATCAAAGATTTTCATGGGGAAAATTGGGTGTTTTGGGTAGAACCTAGGTTTTCTACAAATTGAGAAGTTGGACCTCAATTTGGGGTCCGATTTAAAAACAAATCATATATTTGGATTCATGGGGGAATGGGTAACCGGGTTTTGGTCCGAACCTCGAGTTTCGACCACGTGGGTCCGGGGGTATTTTTGACCTTTTTGGGAAAAACCTTGAAAAATCTATTTTCATGCATTGGGGATGATTCATTTAGTAATTATTAATGTGATTAAGTAACTTATGACTAGATTCGAGTGGATTGGTGGTGGAATCAAGAGGTAAAGCTATACTAGAAGCGTGAGTTGAGTTTGGAGCATTCGAGGTAAGTGTTTGTTCTAACTTTGGCTTGAGGGAATAGGATTAGGATGATATTTGCTACTTGCTAATGTGGAGTACAGTGTATAGGCATGGTGACGGTTATCTATGCACCGGAGTCTAGCATGACTGTGAGTCTTGATTGCTTTTAATTCGAATAATGTGACACAGGCTCTTTGTTTATTTGATAAGTTTCATATAATGTGAATGGTTGAGGAAGAATGATTTAAAAGGAGAATGTGTTGTGAATACTCCCTTGCCGGGATGTGTAGACTGATATATATATTCTCACTTGTCGGGATATTTTGGGCTGTTAGTTGTACCCTTGCCGGGTTAAAGGTATTGAGTTGTTATTCTCCCCTGAAGGGATCTACTATATGAAGTCAGATATTATGAACTATAATATGGGATCGTGTGGCACGTCGTCCACTTATATATGATATTATGGGATCGTGTGGCACGCCGTCCACTTATATATGATATTATGGGATCGTGTGGCACGCCGTCCACTTATATATGATATTATGGGATCGTGTGGCACACCGTCCACTATATATATATATATATATATCATGGAAACCGGAGTTTCTTCTATTTATTTCCGATATTTCATTTTTATCTGTTACTCCCCGATAGCATGTCCCCTCCCAGTTTTACTTTGTATTATCTTGTTATTGTTTTCTTGCACTTGTTGTATATATATCTGTACAGGTTAATTGTGGTAGGTACTGTCTAGCCTCGTCACTACTTCGCCGGGGTTAGGCCAGGCACTTACCAGCACATGGGGTCGGTTGTGCTGATGCTACACTCTGTGCATTTTTGTGCACAGATCAGGGAGCAGCTTACGGACCACAGCAGTAGGATTTCTGGGAGCTATCTTCAGTCCCGGGACTCTCGAGGTAGCCTAGCTGGCGTTCGCAGGCCGATGTCCCTCTCCACTGAACACGCACCGAAGGAAAACTCTTCGACCTCAACTGTCGAACCTGCCGGTCTAGAATAGCCACCGACTCCTCCTCATATGACAGATCCTTGTCCAATTGGACAGTGCTGAAATCCAACACGTGCGATGGATCTCCGCGATACTTCTGGAGCATAGATACATGAAACACGGGATGCACAGCTGACAAGCTAGGTGGCAAGGCAAGTCTATAAGCCATCTCTCCCACACGATCAAGAATCTCAAATGGACCGATGAACCTAGGGCTGAGCTTGCCCTTCTTCCCAAATCTCATCATGCCCTTCATAGGCGATACACGGAGCAATACCCGCTCACCGAAGTATCGGGAGTCTGAACTCCTCCCCCAGCCTGAGATGTGGCTGGAGCTACGGGAAGCAAACCCGCTCTAGAAATGCCCTCCATAAAGCCTACCAGTCGGACCAAAGCATCCTGAAGCACTGTAGTGGCTATAAAACCCTCTGGGACCTGAGCTGGGCCCACTAGAATAGCTGGGGCCGGAACCTCCTCAGGCTCAGGTTCCAGCAGTTCAGCCAGTCATGGCAGTTCAGCCAGCTATGGCAGCCCAGCCAGGTATTGCGGCTCAGTCCAGCGATGGTGCGACTATGTCCGCGGATGCTTTGTGGAGGCTTGATCGTTTCACCAAGGTCTTCACAACCACATATAGTGGCACCCCCTCAGAGGATGCTCAGGATTTCATATTCAGCTGTCATGAGGTTCTACGGACTATGGGCATTGTAGAGACCAATGGGGTCGACTTCGCCACTTTTCGCCTGGCAGGATCCGCCAAGACTTGGTGGAGGGATTTCTGTTTAGCTAGGCCAGCAGGGTCGCCATCATTGACCTGGGATCAGTTTTCAGAGTTATTTCTGGGGAAGTTTCTCCCAGTTACTCAGCGAGATGCTCTTCGCAGGCAGTTTGAGCGTCTCCAGCAGGGTCCTATGACGGTCATCCAGTATGAGACCCGGTTCATTGATCTTGCTCGTCATACCATTGTGATACTCCCCACCGCTAGAGAGAGGGTGCGAAGGTTTATTGATGGGTTGGCCCAGCCGATCCGTGTTTAGATGGCCATGAGTGCCGGTAGTGAGATTTCATTTCAGGAGGCGGCAGATAGTGCCCGTCGGATAGAGATGGCACTTGCTCAGGGAGGGGGTCATGGGTCTGATAAGAGGCCCCGTCATTCTGGTAGATTCAGTGGTACCTCGTTTGGAGGTAGGGATTTTTATGGTAGAGGCCATCCTTCGAGGCCCTTTCAGTCAGCTCTCCAGGCTTCTCATGGTACACCAGGTGGTCGTGGTTCTCAACCGCAGTATTCTGACCAGCAGCTCTTCAGTTCACCATCAGCACCTATCAGTGCACCACCACTTCGTTTTTCTCAACAGCCGAGGGCTTGTTATACTTGCGGCGATGTGAGTCACATTGCCAGATATTGCCCTCGAGTTTCCAGTAGCTCGCAGCAGCAGGGTTCTCGCCCGATGATCCAGGCACCAGATACCCCACAGCTTGCCCAACCGGCTAGAGGCGGGGGTAGAGGACATAGAGGTGGAGGTAGAGGTCTTAGAGGTGGAGCTCAGACCGCTAGAGGTAAGGGTCAGCCAACAGCAGATCGTCCCAGGGATATGATTCAGGGAGGTGGGTCCCAGCCCCGTTGTTATGCTTTGCCAGCCAGGCCAAAGGCTGAGTCATCAGATGCTGTGATTACAGGTACCATTCTGGTCGGTGATAGGGATGCTTCTGTGCTATTTGATCCCGGATCTAAGTATTCATATGTGTCGTCCTATTTTGCACCCTATTTGGTTATGGCTAGTGACTCGTTGAGTATTCTTGTTTATGTGTCAACACCGGTGGGTGATTCTATTGTGGTCGACCAAGTTTATCATTTTTGTATCGTAGTGTTTGGGGGTCTTGAGACCCGTGTTGATTTGTTGCTTTTGGACATGGTCGACTTTGATGTTATATTGGGGATGGATTGGTTATCCCCGTACCATGCTATCTTGGATTGCCATGCCAAGACCGTAACCTTAGCCTTACCGGATTTACCCCGTTTAGAGTGGTGGGGGGCTTCTGGTCATTGTACCCGCAGTGTTATCTCGTATGTGAAAGCTCGGCATATGGTCGAGAAGGGATGTTTGGCCTACTTGGCGTATGTTCGCGATTCTAGCGCGGAGGCCCCTTCTATTGATTCTGTGCCCATTGTTCGGGAGTTTCCTGAGGTTTTCCTTTCAGACTTGCCGGGTATGCCGCCTGACAGGGATATCGACTTTTGTATTGATTTGGCCCCGGGTACTCAGCCCATTTCTATCCCGCCATATCGTATGGCCCCGCCGGAGTTGAAAGAGTTAAAGGAACAGCTGCAGGATTTGCTTGAGAAAGGTTTCATTAAACCCAGTGTTTCGCCTTGGGGTGCGCCGGTGTTGTTTGTTAAGAAAAAGGATGGTTCGATGAGAATGTGCATCGATTACCGGCAATTGAACAAAGTTACAATTAAGAATAAGTATCCACTGCCGAGGATCGACGATTTATTCGACCAACATCAGGGTGTGAGGGTGTTTTCAAAGATAGATTTGAGATCTGGCTACCACCAGCTGAGGATTAGGGCGTCTGATGTCCCTAAGACAGCATTTCGCACTCGGTATGGGCACTATGAGTTTTTGGTCATGTCATTTGGATTGACTAATGCCCCAGCAGCGTTCATGGAGTTGATGAACCGAGTGTTCAGACCTTATTTGGACTTGTTCGTGATAGTCTTCATTGACGATATTCTTATATACTCCCGCAGTCAGGAGGAGCATGAGCAGCACCTCAGAGTGGTCCTTCAGACCCTAAAGGATAGTCAGTTGTATGCTAAGTTCTCAAAGTGCGAGTTTTGGTTGAGTTCGGTCGCATTCCTGGGTCATGTCGTATCAGCAGCAGGTATTCAGGTAGACCCGAAGAAGATAGAGGTAGTCAAGAACTGGCCTCGACCAGCTTCAGCTACGGATATTCGGAGTTTCCTGGGGTTAGCAGGTTACTACCGTCGGTTCGTGGAGGGGTTTTCATCCATTGCAGCCCCTATGACCAGATTGACCCAGAAGGGTGCCCAGTTCAGGTGGTCGGATGAGTGTGAGGCGAGCTTCCAGAAGCTCAAGACGGCTCTGACTACGGCACCGGTATTGGTTCTACCCACAGGTTCAGGGCCATATACGGTCTATTGTGATGCGTCTCGTATTGGGCTTGGTGCAGTGTTGATGCAGGAAGGCAAAGTCATTGCTTATGCTTCGAGGCAGTTGAAGATCCACGAGAAGAATTATCCGGTTCATGATCTCGAGTTGGCAGCCATTGTTCATGCCTTGAAGATCTTGAGGCATTACTTATATGGTGTGACGTGTGAGGTTTACACTGATCACAAGAGTCTTCAGTATCTGTTCAAGCAGAAAGAGTTGAATTTGAGGCAGAGGATGTGGTTAAAGTTGCTAAAGGATTATGATGTTATTATCTTATACCACCCGGGTAAGGCCAATGTAGTGGCCGATGCATTGAGCAGGAAGTCCGCCAGCATGGGTAGTCTTGCTTATATTCCAGTCAGCCAGAGATCGCTTGTTTTGGATGTTCAAGCCTTGGCCAATCATCTTGTGAGGTTGGATATTTCTGAGCCTAGCAGAGTGTTAGTTTGCACGGTTGCTCATTCCTCACTATTAGAGCGTATCCACGAGCGGCAGTTTGAGGATCCCCAGTTGTGTGTCTTGAGAGACACGGTGCAGCGTGGAAGTGCCAAGAAAGTAACCTTAGATGATGATGGTGTATTGAGATTGCAGGGGCGAGTTTGTGTGCCCAATGTTGATGGGATTCAAGAGTTGATCTTAGCGGAGGCCCACAGTTCTCGGTATTCTATTCACTCGGGCGCCGCGAAGATGTATCAAGATCTGAGGCAGCACTATTGGTGGCGTAAGATGAAGAAAGACATCGTTGCGCACATGGCTCGGTGTTTGAATTGTCAGCAGGTTAAGTACGAGCATTAAAGACCCGGTGGTCTATTTCAGAGGATTGCACTTCCCGAGTGGAAGTGGGAGAGGATTACGATGGATTTCGTTACTGGACTCCCGATAACTCGGAAAAAGTTTGATGCAATTTGGGTCATTGTTGATAAGATGACCAAGTCAGCGCATTTTGTTCCTATTGCAGCCACCTATTCGTGCGACAGGTTAGCCGAGATTTATATCAAGGAGATTGTTCGCCTTCATGGGGTGCCGCTATCTATCATTTCGGATCGAGGTACGCAGTTTACCTCGCATTTCTAGAGAGCGGTTCAGCGAGAGTTGGGCACCCAGGTTGAGTTGAGTACAACATTTCATCCCCAGACGGACGGTCAGTCCGAGAGGACTATTCAGATTCTTGAGGACATGCTCCGAGCTTGTGTCATTGATTTTGGAGGCTCGTGGGACCAGTTTTTGCCTTTAGCAGAGTTCGCCTACAACAATAGCTACCAGTCCAACATTCAGATGGCTCCGTATGAGGCGTTGTATGGTAGGCGATGTCAGTCTCCAGTTGGATGGTTTGAGCCGGGAGAGGCTCGATTATTGGGTACGGATCTGGTTCAGGAGGCCTTGGACAAGGTCAGGATTATTCAGGATAGACTTCGTACAGCTCAGTCCAGACAGAAGAGTTATGCAGACCGCAAGGTAAGAGATGTTGCTTTCATGGTCGGTGAGCGGGTATTGCTCTGTGTATCGCCTATGAAGGGCGTGATGAGATTTGGGAAGAAGGGCAAGCTCAGCCCTAAGTTCATCAGTCCATTTGAGATTCTTGATCATGTGAGAGAGGTGGCTTATAGACTTGCCTTGCCACCTAGCTTGTCAGTTGTACATCCCGTGTTTCATGTATCTATGCTCCGGAAGTATCGCAGAGATCCATCGCACGTGTTGGATTTCAGCACTGTCCAATTGGACAAGGATCTGTCATATGAGGAGGAGCCGGTGGCTATTCTAGACCGACAGGCTCGACAGTTGAGGTCGAATAGTTTTCCTTTGATGTATGTTCAGTGGAGAGGTCAGCCTCCTGAGGCATCGACCTGGGAGTCCGAGTCCGATATGCGGAGCCGTTATCCTCATTTATTTCCCGACTCAGGTACTTCTTTCTTTTGTCCGTTCGAGGACGAACGGTTGTTTTAGAGGTGGAGAATGTGACGACTCGAAGGGTCATCACCGTAGTTCTTCCTTGTTCCACGCTTTCGAGGTCTTGAAAACCTCGCTTTTAGTTGGCTCGATTGGCGTGCGCAGTTGGGGCGCGTAGCCGAAAAGTTTTTATGTTAGAATATGTGAATTATGTGAAATATTTGATGAATTTTGGTATTAATATGCATAATGTTGACTTCGGTCAACATTTTGGGTAAACGGACCCGGACCTGTGATTCAACGGTCCCGGAGGGTCCGTAGAAAAATATGGGACTTGGGCGTGTGCCCGGAATCAAATTCTGAGGTCTCAAGCCCAAGAAATGAATTTTTGAAAGAAATTATTTTTCTGAAATTTGATATGAAAATTTGAAATGAAAAAGGGGTTAGAAAATATAGGTATCGGGCTCGTATTTTGGTTCCGATGCTCGGTACAAGTCTTAAATATGTGTTAAGCACTATCTGTAAAGTTTGGCTAAAAACGGACGTCATATGACGTGTTTCAGACTAAAAATGGAGAGTTTGAGTTATGAAAGTTGAAGAAAGAAAATCATGTGTTTGAGGCTTGATCCTATGTATATGATGTTATTTTGGCGATTTGATCGCACAAGTAAGTCCGTAAGATGTTTTTAAGGTTGTGTGCATGTTTGGTTTGGAGCCCCGAGGGCTCGGGTGAGTTTTGAATGGGGCCCGGGAGGTCTTGGACTTAAGAAAATGCAGGTTCAGGTGTTGCAGACACTAGCGCGGCCGCGGTCATTTCCGCGCGGTCCGCGCTGGAGCCGCGCGGCCGCGATGCATTTTTGTGCGGTCCGCGTGGCTGAGTCTAAGGGCTAGGGTTTCAGGTCAACCAGCGCGGCCGCGCACCAAAACAATGCGGTCCGCGCTGGAAGGGTTCAGAGAAGCCCCAATTTTTCTCCCACTCGGCGCGGCCGCAACACATTTTTGTGCGGTCCGCGCCAGGTCCTCAGAAAGGTATACAAGTTCGGAAATCTCAGTCATTTTTCACTTTTCAAAAACCCAAAACCTAAGAGGCGATTTTCCAAACAACTTTTCTTCTCCAAAACGATTGGTAAGTGATTTCTAACTTAATTTCTTTATCCCTTAACATCTTTTAATATAATTTCAACTTCAAATCAAAGATTTTCATGGGGAAAATTGGGTGTTTTGGGTAGAACCTAGGTTTTCTACAAATTGAGAAGTTGGACCTCAATTTGGGGTCCGATTTAAAAACAAATCATATATTTGGATTCATGGGGGAATGGGTAACCGGGTTTTGGTCTGAACCTCGAATTTCGACCACGTGGGTCCGGGGGTATTTTTGACCTTTTTGGGAAAAACCTTGAAAAATCTATTTTCATGCATTGGGGATGATTCATTTAGTAATTATTAATGTGATTAAGTAACTTATGACTAGATTCGAGCGGATTGGTGGTGGAATCAAGAGGTAAAGCTATACTAGAAGCGTGAGTTGAGTTTGGAGCATTCGAGGTAAGTGTTTGTTCTAACTTTGGCTTGAGGGAATAGGATTAGGATGATATTTGCTACTTGCTAATGTGGAGTACGGTGTATAGGCATGGTGACGGTTATCTATGCACCGGAGTCTAGCATGACCGTGAGTCTTGATTGCTTTTAATTCGAATAATGTGACACAAGCTCCTTGTTTATTTGATAAGTTTCATATAATGTGAACGGTTGAGGAAGAATGATTTAAAAGGAGAATGTGTTGTGAATACTCCCTTGCCGGGATGTGTAGACTGATATATATATTCTCCCTTGTCGGGATATTTTGGGCTGTTAGTTGTACCCTTGCCGAGTTAAAGGTATTGAGTTGTTATTCTCCCCTAAAGGGGTCTACTATATGAAGTCAGATATTATGAACTATAATATGGGATCGTGTGGCATGCCGTCCACTTATATATGATATAATGGGATCGTGTGACACGCCGTCCACTTATATATGATATTATGGGAACGTGTGGCACGCCGTCCACTTATATATGATATTATGGGATCGTGTGGCATGCCGTCCACTTATATATGATATTATGGGATCGTGTGGCACGCCGTCCACTATATATATATATATATATATATCATGGAAACCGGAGTTTTTTCTATTTATTTCCGATATTTCATTTTTATTTGTTACTCCCCGATAGCATGTCCCCTCCCAGTTTTATTTTGTATTATCTTGTTATTGTTTTCTTGCACTTGTTGTATATATATCTGTACAGGTTAATTGTGGTAGGTACTGTCTAGCCTCGTCACTACTTCGCTGGGGTTAGGCCGGGCACTTACCAGCACATGGGATCGGTTGTGCTGATGCTACACTCCATGCATTTTTGTGCACAGATCAGGGAGCAGCTTACGAACCACAGCCGTAGGATTTCTGGGAGCTATCTTCAGTCCCGGAACTCTCGAGGTAGCCTAGCTGGTGTTCGCAGGCCGATGTCTCTCTCCATGTTTTTCGTTTGTTCATCTTGTATCAGACAAACATGATGTATTTCCTTTCAGACATTGTTTGTAGTATTCTGTAGTAGTCCGTGAGCTAGTGACACCAAACCTTGGGTAGTAATATGTATTAAACTTCCGCACTTTTGGTTTTCAGTTGCTTTAGATTTAAAGTCTTCCGCTTAGATTTTGTCTCGTTTATTATATTGTTTGAAAGAAAGTAGGAAAGGTGTTTTAAATATTTGGCTTGCCTAGCTCTGATAGTAGGCGCCATCACGACACCCGATGGTGGGAAATCCGGGTCATGACAGTAAGTCTCCTTTCTAACCTTGTAAGAGGGAATTAATCCCATAGGTGAACTAAACTAATATGTGCTTCTAATTGTGGGGGCTACGTACGTACGAGGTGATGAGAGTCCGTATGTAGCTACTAGCTATGCCTATGTCCCGGTAGTGTTAGGTTTACATCATGCCTTTTTGATATTGCTATTTGATTTATGGTTATTGTTTTCCTTGAGAAGGAGAAAGATTAAGGTTGCATAATAATTGTCTTAAACAGAATTGAAATTGTGGAATTTAAGATTTTAAAGGTTTTCATTTGAACTTCTTATTTTCGAAAAGAATTGAGGAATATAATGATAACTTAAAAAATTTATGTGTAACCGTGTCGCAATTATATTACGTGAGCGGGGTAAATTTTCACAACTCTCATGGGAGCGGGCCGTTCGCATCGGCAGGTTAATAGATGCATCTATGGTTCGTGACGTTCGACCCTTGGTAGTGCACAACTTATATTTATATGTTGGTTCGGGCCATTCGACCCTCAGTAGTGCACATTTTAGATATTATGTTGGATCGGATCGTATGACCTTGGGATGATTTATGCATGATTGAATTGATTGATTTGGCATTATAATAAGTGATATTTCCTCATTGGCCTGAGATAAACTGATAAATGATGAAAATAAATTTGGAAATCGCCTATTAACAAAAGAATTGGCTTCATGTTATTGAGTTTACAATCGTTTTATAAAGTCCATGATTAATTATATTATCGGTATATTATTGTGGCCATAGTAAGTGTCGGAGTCGACCTCTCGTCACTACTTCTTCGAGGTTAGACTGGATACTTACTGGGTACACGTTGTTTTCGTACTCATACTACACTTGCTGTACATTTTGCTGTATATGCACATGTATGTCTAGTGGCCTCGTGGGCGCAACAGTGTGGTTGATACGGGGACGTACGTGAGCTGCATCTTATGTTATGATTCGCAACCAACAGAGTCTCTTTCAGAGTATTTATATTTTTCTTTCCTGTCCAAAATTATATTCTAGATGGATGTTGTATTTAATTTATTCTCCTAGTTGATGCTTATGCACTTGTGACACCGGGGTTTGGGGTGATTACGGGTTGTTTAGTATTGAAATTGTTAAAAATATTATTATTTACTCTGTAAAGTCTATCATTCACTATTTATTCAAAGGAAATTATGATTTCTAAAATGCTAAATGAGAACTAAATTAACTATTTAGTGTTGACTTGCCTAACAGTGGTGTCGGGCGCCATCATGACCTTTAGTGGATTTTGGATCGTGACAACATGGTATCAGAGCACTAGGTTCACTTAGGTCTCACGAGTCATGAGCAAGTCTAGTAGAGTCTTGCGGATCTGTACAGAGATGTTTGTACTTATCTTCAAGAGGATACAGGGCTATTTGGAGCACTTCCCTTCTTGATTCCTCATCGTGCGATTTGATTCCCTTGAGGCTTATGCCTTCATTGCCTTCCTATTCAATCTTATGTGACATGAAACGCTTGTTATAAATTGGGAATCGAGGAATTTCAATAGTACAAAAGATGTGGTGTAGGATGATTCTCCTTGCGTATTTGATTGGACTATTGTCGTCACCTTGCAAAAGGTCGTTCTGTCATTTTAGCACAGTATCAGTATTACCTGAGGCTTTGAGATTTGGCATTGATAGTTATGATGATTCATTCGTTGCTATCTCACAGTATTTGTGTAATAGTAGGGTGCTTGCCTATATGTCGAAGTAGTGAATAACTTGAAAGGAGGTTTTCTTGGTGCATGATTCAGAGATTCAATATTTTATTTTCGGTGGAGGAAAGGCAATCAGACTATGAATGCTCAGATTTGGGTTTAATGGAGTAACGAGACTTGGTATTTTCGAGCGTGGTAGAACTTTCATCAAGTAATGTGGTGTTGTCTCCCTTGATCGAATGTGTTAAGTTTGTCGGTGTTATGATGTTCGTCAAATCTCCCTCGGGTCAGGGTAGTGTGATATAGTTTCGGAGAAGTGGTTATCAAAATTCGCGGTGTGCGGTGGTTCAGGATTGAATCGGTGTTCCTGGTGTTGATGGCTCGAGGAAGATGATTTTCGAAGGGGTTTAAAGTTGTTAGCGATCTATTAGTTCAAATGCTATGGAGATGGAGTTTGACTTAAGGAAACAATTGGGAAGCGAAGGATGAGGAAGGACATGTGGAAGGTGTCCTGCGGTGGATAAACTTCTCGAAGGCCAAGAGTGAGAAACAAGAGTCAAATAGTTGCTTAAAGGAGTCAGTTTGACCAAAGTGGGAGAGTGGCAGAGTAACATATGGGTTATGTAGTAGGATGACTACATATCTTGAGAAAAGTTTAGAGTAATTTGGGATTCATGGTGAACAATGACTAGGTCTACGGACTTAATTTGGAATATTGGCTATTATATGGCGGGAGATTGGACACGACTGGGAGGAGCCGCTTGATAGGAAGAAGGATACAACATGACTTTGGATTGGAATATACTGTTGCACCTTTAGTTGATGTCCATGAGGAGTGAATGGACTTGTACACCTAGTGAATGGGCACAGGCTCAGGATGGGTTACCGAGTTTGTAGTAAATGTGCCCAGTGCAGCGACGTTGGGAGATGTCGGCATGTGACTTTCACAGGTGGATTATCTCCTGTGAGCAGGTTAGCGGTCGCATGGTTGACGAAGCTTCTACGGAGAATACTGGCTATCCGGTAAGAGGTCGAAGATATAAATGTGGTTAGTGGTTTAGAGTGTTCATGAAATGCTAACATAATGAGTTCGAGGAATTTGGTGGGTTGATTGTGCAAGACCATGTCAACGGGGGATAAGGATCTTGGTGGGTCCCATAGTTAGGTAATAAGTGGCTCCAAGCTAAGTGGGAGAGTCCCACCGCCTACGGTTGGATTGCATGGTCATTTATTTATGAGATTTCTGGTTATCCGCATATTTTGGGTTATTACAACTAAGGAGAGCAAATATCAGTGGTAATTCGAGCAAAGGATTTGGGAAATGTGTGATATATTTGGCCTTTATAGATTGATGTTCAAGCTTTGGGAAGACTCAGAGTTCTTGCTTCGTGTGGATGTGAGTTACAAGGAAAATGATTCAGCTGGGTGCTTCTTTGAAAGGGTGTCCAGGAGCTAGCAGTACCTTGGAGTTGATCATATTACGGAACAAGTCAGAGTGGGTGACTCTCAACAACGGTCCTAGTGGATTCAAAGGTTAAAGTGTTGTGCCTAAGGATTTCTAGTCTGTAGTATGGTTGAGTATCGAGCTTTTGTAGCGGATTATGAAAAAGGGGATTGGAGTATTTTGTGTTATCTTCGATCTGCGGTGTAGTATTGGAAGAATGAGAGGAAATGACTTCGGATTCATAAAGGAATTGTCAGAATGGGTGTACCATTTGGAGATGTGAATATGCGCATAAGGAGGCAATGAGATAGTTTGTGGGTTTTGAGACAGTGTGGTCTCGTGAAATAAGGTCACTCGGGCTAAGTGCGGATGTGAGTTCATTATGTTTGAATGAAGCTATTATTATTCCTAAGGCAAGTCCAAAGTAAATTAGAAGAAGTTGGATCAGTTAGCAATGGTTAAATTGGCATGATGATGGCAAGGATCAGTTCCTTTAGCGGGTTAAGTTATTTATGTGATTTGTTGCGGTATGTGTGAGGCTTGACGGCTGCCGTAATTGATTGTATTTGGAGGCATTTGAGTATAATGGCCGTTATGTGTAGATGGGTCCCGGAAGGGTTATGGTGGTTTATACCACTACTTGAGGTTGGTATTTTCTGCGGATTATGAGAATTCAGTCACGTGTTGCGATGCTTCTCTTGAAATGAGCTAAGTAAAATGTTTCTATATGACGAAGTGTTAATCTATTAGTGGTTCAAAGGTTATGATGAAATTCTCGTACTCTTGCGTATTGGCATGATTGGGTGCAGTGAGTGGCATGGGAATTGGAAGTTGAGGATCAAGGTTGCAGTTTGGTGTTGACAAGAATGTCACAAGCTCGGATGAGCAGAAAGGGATTTAGATGTTTAAGGCAAGCTGGTATTATCTTCAGCGTCACTTGAGATCGGTGTCATGTGTAAGAGGATTTGTGTATTGATTTGTGGATCCCTGATTCGCTTTACAGCATTAGTATGGCCGGTGGTATGGGTGTGCAAACTTGTTACCTGGTGTGGGAGGTCGTGGGAGCGTATCCCACGGGAAGATGGTATAAGTGTGACAGGTAGTCACTTAATTAATTAAAGATTGAAACCAAGTATGGAGATTATGGCACTAACGTTAATGTGAGAATTATGCCTGAAGGGCGCTCGGTTTATTTGGTTGTGGACTGTGGATGTTTGTTCCAAATTTGATGATTGTTCTTGTGTGTCATGGGAAAAGGGGTTATTGTGGATCCTTGAAAGGTTATTAGCCCAGTGTGGTATGATTAGAATCGGCTTGAGGTTCGTGGATGGATCTAAATGTGAATGTAGGCTCTATATCAGGCTGGATGTGTTCATTTTAGCATTGCGCTCCTTATGGAGGAGTATTCGGATGTTGGATGTTATTTCGTCATCGGCTAATTCATGTAATACTATATTGTGTTGTATGAGTTGTGAAACGGCTTGATCAATTACATACATGATGAGGTTCCGCATAACGATAATATTATGTGAGCAGGATGGCTCTCGAGGTGCAGATCACATATCGCATCTTAGTCGTGCTTGAGTTTTGTAGCGTATGGCGCTATCTGTCTCCCTAGGGACAGTGTTATGCACTTGGCGTGCTTGTGGCCGATATTCGGTTATTTTATAGTTATGAGCATTTTAGCTCGATAAGTAATTCCTTGTAGATTATTATGTGTGGATCAGGTGGCACGCCGCCACGGGTATCATGGTTGGATCGGGTTGCACGCTGCAACGGTATCATGCATGGATCGGGTTGCACGCCGCAACAGCGTGATGTTGAGTACAGTCCCCCTATATATATTATTGTGTGTTTTGCTTCTCATTTTCTGAGGAAGGTTCATAACTTCTTTCGGTGGTTTAAATTAGTCATGTGGGTTGAGTAGTTCTTTCCAGAGTTCGTTTTCCTTATGTATCATATTCATGTTTGTAGCTTGTTGGCACATTGTGGCATCATACGATATTTTTGGCAGTGTCTGAGGTGGCTTATTTCCTGGGCAGCTTATACTGGGTAAGACGAGATTATTGTACCTGGGATCAGTGTGATCAGATTTATATGAAGTATATTAAAGAGCAATTATCCTTGCGTGGTTCAGAATGAGGTAATGGTTCTTGTCAGAAGAATAGACTAAATGATTTGTTAACTTGAAAATTGTTTATAAATTCCTACACATCTCTTCCGTCATGGCAGTATTACAAGAGTTGGAATATGACTTATATAAGTCATGAGGTGTGTTGTGAGCCTCAGATTCGTGAAGTTTCGGCTATTGGCATCAGAGAATGACATTATGGTCACAAGAATTATGCGATGCATGGTGTGAATTCGGCAAGGGTGTGCAACCATGTTTTGGTATAGTATGTAGGGATTGATACGATGTTCGTATGTTGAAAGCGGGCCTGGTGGAAAATTTCGGATGTTGGAATTTGTCTCTAAGGCTAATTTGACTAAACAAAAGGGGAATCTTCAGATTTGCTCAAGCAAATGTGCTCAATTGAGTTGTGGTAGCACGGGTAGGTGCACGAGGTGTTAAGCAATGATTTCGGACAACTCCAGAGCAGTTCTTAGCACGTTCGAGACCAACGTATGTTTAAGTGGGAGAGAATGTAATGACCAGACCGGTCGTTTTATCTCTAGCACGTCGTTCGGCGGTTTGAAGCCAGGAGCAGCTTCACTTCAGATATTATGACTTCTACGCGTGGTCGGAATTGAATTTCGGAAAGTTCGGAATTTATTTGGAAAGAAAATTCTCATTTCGAAATCTTTAAGTTAGAAGAATTGACTAAGGTTGGATTTTTGAGTAAACGACCTCGGAATCGGGATTTGAAAGTTCCGGCAGGTTCGTATGATGATTTCGGACTTGGGTGTATGTTCGGATCGGGTTTTGGATGACCATGGAGCTTTTCGGCGCCTTTTGTGGAAGTTAGCATTTTCGAAGAATTTCATATATTTTGGTTGAAGTGCATTTCAATGTTATCGATGTTCGTTTGGGATTCCGATTCTTAGAATAGCTCCGTATGGTGATTCTGGTATTAGTAGCGTGTCCCAAAGTGGATTTGGAGGTCCTTAGGTCATTTTGGAGTCATTTGGCAAAAGTTAGAAATTTGAAATTTTTTTTAGAAGTTTGACCGGGAGTATACTTTTTGATATTGGGGTAAGATTCTGATTCCGGAAGTTGGAGTAGGTCCGTAACATCGAAGGTGAGTTGTGTGCAAAATTTGAGGTCAATCGGACGTGATTTGATAAGTTTCGGCATCGAATGTGGAAGTTTGAAGTTCTAAAGTTCATTAAGCTAGAATTGGGATATGATTCATGAATTCGACGTTGTTTGATGTGATTGTGGCCTCAAGCAAGTTTGTGTTATGTTATGGGACTGGTTTGTGTGATTGGACGGGGTCCCGGGGCCCTCGGGTGTGTTTCGGATCAGTTTTTGGATGAAAAAGTTATGCTGGTTCTGCTGCTTTTGGGTCTGGGCTACAGGTCTCGCAAATGCGAGGTTTTGGATCGCAATTGCGAACTCGCATTTACGAGGAGGGATTCGCATTTGCGAGGGTGGGGATTTTCTGGGGAGTTTGCATTTGCGAACTGTTGGTCGCTTTTGCGATGATGTCCCCTTCGCATTTGCGAAGAACTTGGTCGCAAATGCGACCTTGGCAGGGATAGCTTTGTCTCGCATTTGCGATGCCTTTTTCGCAAATGTGACCATCGTAACTGCGAGCCAGATGTTGCAAATGCGACGTCTGCGTCCGTAGCAAGGGCTTTTTATTCGGAGACTTAGCTCATTTCCCTCATTTTGCACTTGGACTTAGGCGATTTCTGAGAGCATTTTGAAAGGGGGTTCCATCATCATCAAAAGTAAGTGATTTCTACTAGTTGTGAGTTAAATACAAGGTTTATATGTGGATTTAGACATAAAAATTTGTAGAAATTTGGGATTTTTAAGAAAAACCTAGATATTGGTATTTTTGGATTTTGACCACGAATTTGGGCAAAATAAATTATATATTTGAATTCATGGGGTTATGGGTAAAGTTTATCTTCGAAAATTTTCGAAATCCGGGCACGTGGGCCCGTGGGTGATTTTTATCGACTTTTCAAACGGAGTTGAAATTTTTTGTAAATAGGGTTATAATGAGTGTTATAGTATATATTTATGGTATTGCTCATTTATTAGCTAGTTTTTGAGCGTTCGGCACCGCTTTGAGTTGTTTGAAAGGCTTGGGAGCCGGCTATAGAACTTTGAAGCGAGGTAAGTCTCATTTCTAACCTTGTAAGAGGGAATTAACCCCATATGTGAACTAAACTAATATGTGCTTTTAATTGTGGGGGTACGTATGCACGAGGTGATGAGAGTCCGTACGTAGCTACTAGTTATGCCTATGTCTGGGTAATGTTAGGTTTACATCATGCCTTGTTGATATTGCTATTTGATTTATGGTTATTGTTTTCCTTGAGAAGGAGCAAGATTGAGGTTGCGTAATAATTGTCTTGAAAAGAATTGAAATTGAGGATTTAAGATTTTAAAGGTTTTCATTTGAACTTCTTGTTTTGAAAAGAATTGAGGAATATTATGATAACTTAAGAAATCTATGTGTAACCGTGTCGCAATTATATTCCGCGAGCGGGGTAAATTTTCACTACTCTCATGGGAGTGGGTCGTTTGCCTCGGCAAGTTAATAGATGCATCTATGGTTCGTGCCTTTCGACCCTCGGCAATGCATAGTTTATATTTATGTGTTGGTTTGGGCCGTTCGACACTCGGCAGTGCATCGTTTAAATATTATGTTGGATCGGGTCATACGACCTCGACATGATTTGCACATGATTGAATTGATTGCTTTGACATTTATAATAAATGATATTTCCTGATTGGCCTGAGATAAATTGATATATGATGAAAATAAATTTGAAAATCTCCTATTAACAAAAGAATTATTTACTTGTTTTATGTTATTGAGTTTGCAGTCGTTTTATAAAATTCATGATTAATTATATTATCGGTATATTATTGTTGGCCATAGTAAGTGTTGGAGTCGACCTCTTGTCACTACTTCTTCGAGGATAGACTGGATACTTACTGGGAACGCGTTGTTTTTGTATTCATACTACACTTGTTGTACATTTTGTTGTACAGACACATGTATGTCTAGTTGCTTCGTGGGCGCAACGGCGTGGTTGATACAGGGACTTAGGTGAGCTGCATCTTATGTTATGATTCGCAGTCAGCAGAGTCTCCTTTCGAGTATTTGTATTTTTCTTTCCTGTCCAAATTTGTATTCCGGATGGATGTTGTATTTAATTTATTCTCCTAGTTGATGCTCATGCACTTGTGACACCGAATTTTGGGGTGATTACGAGTTGTTCAGTATTGAAATTGTTAAGAACATTATTATTTACTCTGTAAAGTCTATCGTTCACTATTTATTCAAAGGAAATTATGATTTCTAAAATGTTAAATGAGAACTAAATTAACTATATACTGTTGGCTTGTCTGACAGTGGTGTCCAGCGCCATCGCGACCTTTAGTGGATTTTGTGTCGTGACAGCTGTAGCATACAAAATTGTACGGTCCGCACAATAAATGTGTGGTCCGCACTTTTTCAAAACTTACCTATTTTTCTGGGCACAGTTCCTGCAAAGTACACTTATTCTTGCATACACTTTAAAACTAGTTATCACAAACGAAACCTATCTAAAGAAGAAGAAAAAGATAAAGAAAAGACGCATGAGTTGCCTCCCAAGAAGAGCCTGATTTAACGTCGCGGCACGACATAGATTACCAATCATTTGAAATGAAGAATCGCCACCACATGGTCATCATAAACTTTTCCAAGATAGTGCTTCACCCAGTGTCTATTGACTCTAAATACTTCATCATTCTTATTTTTTAAGTCCAGTGCACCGAATGGTGTCACACCAACAACCTCAAATAGGCCACTCCATTTTGACTTCAACTTATCCGGAAACATCTGTAACCGAGAATTAAACAATAACACAATATCACTTTCCTTAAACTCCTTGTTTCGGATGTACTTGTCATGGAGGTACTTCATCTTCTCCTTGTATAAGGAAGAATTTGTATATGCATGGTACCGGAATTCATCTAGCTCATTCAATTGTGTCACCTTTAAGTTGGCGGCGACATCCCATTCAAGGTTCAACTTTTTCAAAGCCCACATGGCCTTATGCTCAAGTTCCACCAAAAAATGGAAAGCTTTCCCGAACACCAACAAGTATGGAGACATCCCAATCGGAGTTTTGTAGTCCGTCTGATAAGCCCATAAAGCATCATCAAGCTCTTTTGACCAATCTGTCCGATTGGTATTCACTGTCTTTAACAAAATACTCTTGATCTCCCTATTGGAGACTTCCACTTAATCACTTGCTTGAGGGTGATAGGGGGTCGAGACTTTGTGAGTGACACCATACTTGGTGAGTAAGGTATCAAAAGCCTTGTTACAAAAATGCGAACCCCCATCACTTATGATAGCCCTTGAAGTACAAAATCTTGTAAAGATATTCTTCTTCAAAAATGCCACTACACTTCTTGCTTCATTGTTGGGCAAAGTAACGGCCTCCACCCATTTAGACACACAATCAACCGCGACTAGAATGTAGGTGTTACCACAAGAGCTCACAAACGGACCCATGAAATCAATACCCCACCATCGAAAATATCTATCTCCAAAATGGTGGTGAGAGGCATTTCGTTTTTCTTTGAGATTCCACCAGCCTGTTGGCATTCATCACAACGCTTGACAAGTTCACTAGCATCCTTGTAGAGTGTAGGCCAATTGAATCCACAACTCATCATTTTTGCCATCGTTCTAGCTCCACCATGGTGACCAACATATGGTGAAGAGTGGAAAGCCTCAAGAATTTGCACTTGTTCCTCCTCCGGCACACATCTTCGAATCACACCATCGGTACAAATCTGAAAGAGGTACGATTCATCCCAATAATAGCCAAGGCAATCCTATTTGAGCTTCTTCCTTTGGTTTGAGGATAACTCACTCGGTACAATGCCACTCACAAGATAATTTGTTAAATCGGTGAACCATGGCATCTCGGTCATTGAAATGGCTAGAAGCTGCTTGTCGGGGAAGGAGTCATTAATCACAAGACTGTCATGTGGCCTTCCCTCCTCTTCCAATCGAGACAAGTGGTCCGCCACTTGATTTTCACTGCCTTTGCGGTCTTGAATTTCTAGATCGAACCCTTGCAATAAAAGCACCCACCGCATTAATCTTGCCTTTGAATCCTTCTTGCTCATTAAGTACTGAAGCGCCGCATGATCGGTGTGGACAATCACCTTAGTACCGATCAAGTACAGGCGGAAATTATCCATAGAAAAGACAATAGCAAGGAGCTCTTTTTTAGTCACTGTGTAATTGACTTGGACATCATTCATGTCTTACTAGCACAGTAGACCGGATGGAATATTTTGTTGATTCGTTGCCCCAAAACTGCTCCAACCGCCACATCACTTGTGTCACACATGAGCTCAAAAGGCAAGCTTTAATCCGGTACGGTAATAATATGAGTAGTTGTCAATTTGAACTTTAGAAATTCAAATGCCTTAATGCAATCCTCGTTGAAATGGAATTTGGCATCCTTCTCCAAAAGCTTACACAAGGGGTTCACCACTTTGGAAAAATCTTTAATGAAATGGCGATAGAACCCCGCATGACCCAAGAAACTCCTCACTCCATTCACGGATGTAGGGGTGGGAGTTCAGATATCACCTCGATTTTGGCGTTTTCGACCTCAATACCATGCTTTAAAATTTTGTGGCCGAGGACAATGCCTTCCTCGACCATGAAGTGACATTTCTCCCAATTCAATACCAAGTTTATCTCCTCACATCTTGCCAAGCTTATCAAAATTTTTCAAGCAATCATCAAAAGAATTCCCAACCATGGAAAAGTCATCCATGAAAACCTCAAGAAAATCCTCCACCATGTCGGTGAAGATAGCCATCATACACCTTTGAAAAGTCACCGATGCATTACATAACCCAAATGGTATCCACGAGAATGCGAAAGTACCATAGGGACATGTGAAAGTAGTCTTCTCTTGGTCCTCCAGAGCAATAAGAATTTAATTGTAGCGGGAGTATCCATCAAGGAAACAATAGAAAGCATGGCCGGCCAACTATCAAGCATTTGATCAAGGAAGGGAAGCGGGAAATGATCTTTCCTTATGACTTTGTTGAGCTTGCGATAGTCCATACACACTCACCACCCGATCACTATTCTTGTAGGAACTAACTCGTTCTTGTCATTGGTAACCACAGTCATGCCCCCTTTCTTTGGGACACATTGCACTGGAGAAGTCCATGAACTATCATAACTGGGGTAAACAATCCCAGCATCGAACCACTTTATGATCTCCTTTTTGACCACTTCTTGCATTGCTTCATTTAGCCTCCTTTGTTGTTCAACAGAGGGTTTGGCACCCTCCTCCAAAAAAATCTTGTGCATGCAAAAGAGGAGCTTATGCCCCAAATATCCGCCAATTTCTATCCTATAACTTTCTTCCTCTTTTGTAGAACCGCCAATGTGGAGTCTACCTGCACGTTAGTCAAAAAAGAGGAAAAAATAATCGGTAAAGTAGAACAAGGGCCAAGGAATTCATACCAGAGATGCAGAGGCAATGGCTTCAACTCCAAAGTGGGAGGCTCCTCGATTGAGTGCTTTGTTGGAGGAGTCTTCCGGTTTTCAAGATCCAAGGATAACTTGCGGAGTTCATAAGTGTATGACCCCATTCCTTGCAATGCATTCACACATTACACATACCCTTCTTTCTCCTCATCATCATCAAGGTTGAGCAAAACAGCTTCCAAAGTATCCTCAATATTCATTGTGGCACTAGCATCATCAATAATCACATCGATCACAAAGTCCACGAACGAACAAACTTCATTGCTATTCGGTTGCCTCATAGATTTGCACACATGGAAGATCACCTTTTCATCACCCACCCGGAAGGTGAGCTCACCGACTTCCACATCAACAGGAGCCTTCCCCGTAGCAAGAAAAGGTCTACCCAAGATAATAGGCACATCATAGTCCACTTCACAATCAAGAATCACAAAGTCCGCCGGGAGGATGAACTTGTCAACACGAACCAACACATCATCAATAATACCCAAAGGCCTCTTCATTGTACGATCCGTTATTTGTAACCTCATCGATGTGGGTCTTGGTTTCCCAATTCTCAAAGTTTTGAACACCGAATAGGGCATCAAGTTGATACTCGCCCAAGATCACATAAAGCTTTGGCAAAGTCGAGACTTCCAATTGTACATGGGATTGTGAAAACGCGCGGATTTTCCAATTTAGGAGACATTGAGTGCACAATTGCACTAACTTGATGTGTCATTTTTATAGTCAGACAATTCATCGACCTCTTCTTTGTCACCAAGTCCTTCATAAACTTTGCATATCCCGACATTTGTTCCAAGGCCTCAACCAATGGCATGTTAATAGATAAACTCTTCATCATGTCAATGAACTTTTTGAATTGGTTCTTGCCATTTTGATTGGCAAGCCTTTGAGGATATGGGGGAGGAGGCCTTGGTATTGGTGCCTTAGCCTTTGGCACTACCGACTCCGGTATGCCCACAATGTGCTTCCTAGACGGGTTCACTTCTTCTTGAGTCTCCTCCACATTGTCTTCAATATCAATTCTCACCTCATCATTTGCTTAAACTTTATTGCTTGGCATCTCATCTTCTTGTACCAATTGTTTATTATCAACAATATTCTTTTGGCTTGAGGTGGTTGCATCCCCACCTTTTTCCACTTAGTAACGACCATGGTATGTCCCGTATTGTTTCCACCTTTCGGGTTCACCACCGTATCACTTGGTAGTGCTCCCTTAGGACGAGTGTTCAAAGCTTGCGAGATTTGGCCCAATTGAACTTCCAAATTGCGAATTGAAGTGTTGTGAGAGGCTAGTTGAGCATCTGAGTCGACATTCTTCACCATCATTTGTTTAAACATGTTATCAACTCGTACCATCTCATTGTTGGAAGAGCTCGGACCTTGAGAAGGATAAGGAGGTGGGTTGCTCGGTTGTTGAAACATCGGGGGCCTTTGAAAATCCGACCCCAAGTTGTTGTTTTTGTTCCACCCTCCTTGGTTGTTACCTCCCCAATAGCCTTGATTATTGTTACTTCAATTGCCTTGGTTATTTTGACCATTCCAATTTCCTTGATTGTTTTGATTGTTCCAATTCCCTTGGTTGTTTTGATTGTTCCAATTACCTTGATTTGTTGAATTCCAATTTCCTTGATTTCCTTATGGTCGCCATTGTTGTTGATTTGGGCCTTGATTGTTGTTTCTTTGCCCTTGGAAGTTTTTCACATATTGTACTTCCTCCTCTTGTTCATTGTATTGTCCATCTTTATCAAATCCACTATCATCTTGCACATAATTTTCAACCCGGTTATGCACTTGAGGACCCTTTTGCCTTCTCTTATTTACCATCATACTAATTCCCTCCATTGCACTTTTAGAAGTATTTTTAGCCATTTTTCATGTAAAGATAAATTTGAACGAAAACATTGTTTAAAATTCGAAAAATACTCCAACATAATATACTAGAATTCCAGTATAATATACTAGAGAGTTTGGAGTTCCAGTATACTTTGCTAGAACTCCAGTACTGGAGTTCCAGCAAAGTATATCGGTCCAGCATAATATGCTAGAAAGTCATACACAGGTGCACCAACTGGAGTTCCAGCAAAGTATACCGGCCCAGCATAATATGCTAGAAAGTCATACACAGGTGCACCAAACTCTAGTATATTATGCTGGACCGGTCACTGTTGCAGCAAAATAGTAGCTATTTTTCAATGACTTGGCAATCACTGGCTATTTCTGAATGACCAATCCGAAAACTGTCTAACCCGTGCTATTTAACGGGGGATTTGCATCTATACCCGCTTTTTGGGTCACGTTTTAACTTGTGTCCCGCTTTGCAAAAAAAAATTGCAAGCGTACCCACTTTTTCGCGTAACTTCAGCATACAGGGCCGAAGTAGCAAAGGCAATCACGCAAAACTTCAGCATTCTAGTAGACGTGCCTGAAGTAGCAAAGGCAGTGCTGAAGTTTTTTTGTCTTGGATAAGATGTTGAAGTTATTTAGTTCATTTGTAAAAACTTAAGCACTAAAATAGCTTAAGTTTTTTTGTCCTGGATTCATTAATTTTGTCATAAAGCTTTTTCAAAAACTTCAGCAGAAGATGCTGAAGTTATTTAGTTCATTTGTAAAAACTTCAGCACTAAATAAGTTGAATTTTTTTTTTGTCCTGGATAAGCTTTTTCAAAAACTTCAGCAGAAGATGCTGAAGTTATTTAGTTCATTTGTAAAAACTTAAGCACTTTATAAGCTGAAGTAACATTTTGCAAGAAAAGTGAAATATAAATGGCAAAGCTCAAGTTCTATCTGTAAAAATCGAATCAGCACTGAAATATTTCACAAATTTCAAGTTAACAATCAATTATCCCACAGATGTTACACAAAACACTAATAATCCAAAGATGTTCCTTCTACTGCTGCAACCATTGTATTCACCTAATGTAAAAATTCTACCGATACAATGTTAAAAACAGAATGAAAATTTCTCTTAAGACGGTGGTAGTATCAGAGAAAGAAGGAGGAGGAGAAAGGGGCTGAAGTTGTTTAAAAACTGGGTACAAATTAAAACTTTTTTAAAAAATTGATATAGATTAAATGGAGGCAACCAAATAGGGTGCCCCTGCAATTTTCAATATTTTAACGTACATAAAGCTTTGCTTTAGCTGTTGGGTTGGGCTGTCTCGAAGTGATTATGGCCTCCATTTTGTCTAGGAAGATCAGGCCCACTAATTAGCAATTATTATTCAGAAATGAAATTATCAAAAGAGTAAGTTAACGGCAAAGCACTTTACCACGTTTTCATTAGCTTAAAAGATTTCTTGCCAAAAGAAAAAAGTTCATCTATAACGGAATAAAAATAACCACAACTAAAAGGTTTCGAGTGCCTTATAGCTCAATAGAAACAGTTAAAACTGATAGGTATTGTATTCACTGAATAGAAAAAACTTGCAACCATATGTTGTAATTGACTATATTCCAAGATACTATAGTCTAGGGTAGTAAAAATGTGGTAGCAACACCTAATGAACTAAATACATGTCTAGATAATTAACTACATTGGTATATTAATCTTGCTAATTAAAAATTGATTAAAGAGTTTAACGTGCGTAGCCCATAGGCGCATGCTGTAAAAGTATATCTTCCCATTTTCTTCAAAACAAAACCTGTAGTGAAGGGGAAAAAAAGGTAAGAAAGGAACCTCTATAAATAAAACTATCTTTAATATCATTCACATGGCCAGGAATAAATAAATACTCCAAATTATACATAGTTCAGCCTATAATATAGTATTAGATTTGAGACAAATTTAATGGAGCGACATAAGTATTCAATGGCCGACTGCATCCTGTTTGGGATTATAGCATATATTAGTAATAGTTGTAACCTATAACATATCTGCATTAGTAATATAACTTATACACAATAAGCTCTTACACTGTATACTTTACTGCATCAGAAATGTTAGATAAGGACTTCTTCCCTTAATTAACCAAGATCTATTTGCTATTGGACCAAAAGTGCTTAATAAATGGGCGTTTTTATGTGCTAAACCGGATACAAAGGGAAGAAATAATTATATGTGACCAAAGCTACTTTCTCCTCTCAAATTAAATCACACCATACACTGCAAATTGCATATGATTTTGTAGGCCAGACCTAGTAATAGAGAATGCGCAAAGGAACGGAAAATACTTACGTGCACTCTGTGTCTACACAAAAAGTTATAAAAAATGCGCAAAACATGTCATGCATGCATTGGATGGGGTAAACATCGAATGCGGAAATTTTTTCGCGACTGAAACTATGATTAGGATATCATCACCTCAGGGTCATTAAGCTTGGACAATAACATACAAAAATTTAGATATTGGAGGTGAAACGCAATTTTGAGGTTTGAGATCTACTTTAAGTTTAGACTGTGAAGTATCCCTAACACTATAAATAAAACTTTCTAATTCCATATACAACCCCTTCTTGCGCTGGTCCTTCAACTATAAAATTAGTCACGATTGGTCGTTTTTACTTGGTTTGCTTGTCACTCGTTTGTCCAATTGAATATCTGCCTGCATACTGAGAAACTTTTGTTTTGGAGGTGAAACTGAAAGGAAGTTTATGTATTCTTTAGGCAGTCTGAAAACTTTGTGAAAAGTACAACACCACAAGATTTTTCATATTTGAATCAATTCCAATACATGTGACACTTTTCACTCCTCGAAAGTCAATTTGACAAATTTTCGAAACTAAATTGGATTAGATCAACTCAATATTTGAATATTAATATTTAGATATCAAAACTATATGAGAAACAATTCTTCTCATGTCAATATGATGAAAAAATACATTTAAAATGTTGGTAAAAAATTCGCATAGTTTGAATCACAAAAAGCGAAAAGTGTCACATAAATTGAGATAGAGGGAGGATGTAATATAAAAGGTTTTTTTAGCAAAAACACACATAAATAAGTCTTCAACAAATGAAAGAAGTCTGTAAATTAGTAGGGAATAAGTAATGCAATTATCTTACCTTGATCAAAGTAAATCTCTATTATCTATTGGTTTCTGGAACCAGGACAAAGGTAGATGGTGAAACTGATGTCGCTTGTTTCCCTATGTAACATTGAACACGTGAGAAACATAAATATTTGTCTCAACTCCCTTATGAGAATAAAGAATAAGACAGTATGAGTCACCTTTCAGGTTCAGGTTCTGGTTTAGGCTTTTTGGCATCTTCAGCACTGCATACAACATTTAGAGAATTGTTCCTCATGAGACAAAATGTGAATTTTTTTCCAAAAGTAAGGTAGTAATAGTAATTATAAAGTTGTTTTCATCATACAACCTTTTTCTATTAATATCGTATTTGTACAACCTGTTGCAAAAGAAATTACAAGATTACTGATCAGAACAAGAAAACACCAATCAGTTTCTAATAGATTATTATTGTAGTTCATATGAATGGCAGAAGGCGGTTAAAAGGCTTGGTGTAAAAGTGATGTATCCATTTAACGAAAAGGAATGCAATAACGGAGAAAAATTAAATTAACAACAAGTCTAACTTTTATACTAATTACGTAGATTTTTACACTATCAAGTTATAGAACTACAACTACAGATAACTGTCCATAATAGGTGTAAGGATTTAACTTACCTACACTAATAAGAGCTTTTAACCAAAATCATTCTTATTGTTTCAGCCCGACTTTCACTATATTCTTATAATATTTCACTTAAATACAAACGTCCTTTAAGTTTCAGAAAATTGACCAAAAACATCCCTCCCTTAAGTCTTTCCATCCACTTATAACAGATTTCTTTTTCTCATGTGACCCTCCTTTTTCCCCTTTCCCCCAATGTCTTCCTTCTTACTTGCTTTGAACAGTATCAGATTCATCTCTACATCTGTATCAAATATGCAGAATCCAGACAAATATAGGGGAGAAACTAAAAAATGTATGCAGAATGCAAAAATTGTGGTGCAAAAAACAGAAAAGTACGAGCAGAATGCAGAAATTTCTGGTAAAAGAAATTCAAAATTATGTACAGAAACTCTGTTGCAGAACAGGATTGCAAGAAATTTGAAGATGAAAGGATTTATACATTATCAAGTTATAGAACTACAACAACAAATTAATGTCCATAATGTATTATAATTTTTTTATGCAATCAATAGTATTATAATTGTTAAGATCATTAATGTGATCTGCTCTCATGAAAAATACTACTAGTAAAAGGCAAAAAGGTAAAGGGTAAAGAAAAGTACATGTATCCTGTTCTGTAGGCAATATAAGCTGTGGTCGTATAAACAGGAGCTAAAATAACTGAAATTGCAGGGGAAAACAAAGAAATTGGGGATTAGCAGTATAAAAAAAAAACGCAAGGTAGAAATGGTAGAGAGTAAATGAAAGGAAACAAACTTGGGCGAATGACGCTTTTAAACACATTGGTGATAGCTTCCATGTTTAAGCCGAACCGCTGCAACATAACTGTTACGCCTGGAAAAAAGAAGCATTAAAACAAGAGAAAATTATGGTGCAATTTGTGTTTTGTTGCAAAAATCCAGAATGTAACCCTAGGGTTTTAGTGAATCACGATAACGGTAGGAAAATCAGAGAGGAAATTACCTTTGCCGAGGAGTGGAATTGAGAAAGTCGGCAATTCGTTGTGGAAAAAACTGTAGAACAAGTTCTTATAGGAATCACAATTAGACGAATTTACCCTTTTATTTATATTCTTTATTTGTTTTTTCCCGCTATCATACTCTTTATTTATTGATTATTAATTGTATGAATATCTTCTTGGTAAAATCTTTCAGTAATAAAACGGAAAAGGTCCAAATATACTCATTTATTATGAGAAAAGATTTAAGTTTACCTTAGTTATACTTTGAGTCCATATATATCATTGTTGTAATATTATTCTTGGTTCAAATATATCCCTTGCCCATTAAGTTTGTCCAAGGTGTACATTCAATTCTACGTGGCACAGACATTTGATGAGGTGGATGTATGTCACGTACATGCCCTCTCAGTGTCCCTAACCCATTTTACCCCTCCGTTCTTTCTCTTTTTCCACCACTGAAATTTCCTTCCGCTCCACCACCATTGCCACCACATGAACAATATTGTATTTTAAAGTTTAGTTTTTTATATATGTTTATTTCTCCCCTCATTGCTCGCATGGATTCAATACTATCCGAAGCTTCTCGAATTTCAGGTGAGGTTCTCTTCCTCGAGAAACTAGATAATCTCTTTATATACTACTAGTGTGCGTGATATTGGGGGCAGGGGCGTATCCTAGATTTTTAACAATATATGTGCATCATTATGTTAATTAAAAAGGACATGGGAAATTATGAATTTGTTTATTTATTTATTATAAAAAAAGTAAACTAAAAAGAACTATATGGGGATTGAACTGCTGACATGAGGGACAAAAAGGGCACTTAATGACCAATGCACCAGGGCAATCAATTGAGCATTACTAGGCACAATAATTTAGGTAGATAATCTTAAAATTTAGTATTGCTTATACATTACCTAGGGAGGGAAGTATGGGTGCACGTACCCCACTCCCCTCCATATAAATCCCCCCTTATTGAGGGTGATTAGTTGAAGTTTTTTTTGCAGACCCAGATGCTCAAAGCGTTTGTAGATGGGCAGCATTCAATCTTATACTGTTTAGATAATTCGATTTGGTCTGAATTGACTAGCTGGAAATTCAATATTGTTCGTGGTGGCGGTTATGGTGGCAATGGTGGTGGAGGGGTAGAAAATATAAGCGGTGGAAAAAACAAATAAAGGAGGGGTAAAATGGGTTAGGGACGCGGAAGTGACATGCATGTGGTGTCCACCTCATCAAATGTCAGTGTCACGTAGGATTGGATGTCCACCTTGGATAAACTTAACGGAAGAGAGGTATATTTCAACCAATAGTATTACCGCAAGGGTATATTTGGAGGTATATTTAAACTTTTTCTCGGGTATATTTGGCCCTTTTCTGGTAATAAAAACATAATTTCCCCGTTTGGTGCAAAAGAATGCCATTTGCAGTTCGTCCTCAACCTTCACTCTCCTCGATCTCTTTATGTTTACAAGTTTTTTTAATCTGCCAATTTCATCCATTTGCTTCTGTCAGGAAATTATGAAGCTTATCTTTGAAAATAATTTTCTTTACAATGCTTTTAGATTTGATTACATGTGAGTGAGTACGCATATATTATGCAAGAATTTTTGCTGCTCTTTTTTTTTTTTTTCCCAAGCTATGATAACAAACGTTTTGTGTCAATTCCTAATTGATAAGTAATGTGACCATCAAGAGGAGAGGTGGAATGATTGAAATCCCTTGCCTTAATCAAGAGGCCTTGGATTTTGAGTTGTGAAAATATAGAACTTTTTGGTGGGGAATGATTTACTCTCCTTAAGTTAGCCTACAAAATGATTTTGTTACTCTCCTTAACAAAATACAGGATAAGACTGCATACAATAGACCCTTGTGGTCCGATCCTTCCCCGACCCCGCGCATAGGCTGCCCTTAAGTTAGCCTACACAACACTGAATTCAATTGTGTAACAAAATTAACATATTTTCTTTTAGTTTCACATAGCTAATAGGAGAATAAGGAAGGTGCAAAAGAGAAATAGTAACTACTGCAATACAATTGAAAAGTGAAAGTCGACGATTCGACATACACAAAAAAGCACATGTAGAAACCCAAAAAGAATATCTCAGTGTACCAAAATTTGCATCTTTCTAACATAAAAGTATTAGCAGAATGCACTCTTTATCGTCTTATTATTCCGACTGAACTATAACAAAAAAATCCTCACGAAAAATTCTTAGAAGCTTTCTAATATAACTCCAAAAATAAAAGAAGGGATCTGCATACTGCAACTGATCTCTACTTCTCTATTATTCCAGAGGCTCTTCAGTTCTTCTAACTGAACTTTAACAAGCCGCCATTGATAGAACAAAAATTCTTTATGCAACAGTCGCCATGTGACGAATCAAGTCGATAACACGGTTACTGCAACCAAAAAAGTACAGTACAGTATGTTGTTAGAAATTTCATGAAAACAGTAAAGGTAGTATTTACATAGGCAGGTGTCTCAAACAGAAGGTAATTCTACATCTAGAGTCAATGGATTCACAATGAGTATAATCTTATTATATGTATGTATTTCAAATTTTTCTTCTACATACATATCCATAGTTCGAAACAAAGTATTGTAATAGATTCAGCCTTACATCAACCTTTAGTCACAAACATCTTATACAATATTTTCTTGTCCAATACAAGGTAAAAACTCTGGTAAACCCTTACCTGTAGCCCCATTCGTTGTCATACCACGAGACAACCTTAACAAAGTTTCCGTTGAGAGCAATACCAGCCTTGGCATCAAAGATGCTTGACCTGATACACACACATATAATATAGTTCGAGCTAAATATATATACATAGTCCGAGCTAAATACAGTGAGTTATGTTGAACCCGCTGCATCTAGTCTAGAGATCTGTTAGATGGTAAGTAATGTGATAGGATTCTCACCTGCAATCACCCACAAAATCAGATGAGACAACATCATCTTCAGTGTAGCCAAGAATTCCCTTCATTTTACCCTCAGACTCAGCCCTGTACAAAATAAATTAGTTCACAAAAAGTAACTACCTGCAAAATTTCTAGACCTAAGATTAACTAAATTCGTCAATTAGAACAAAATTTCAAAACGGTTAGTACTTGATAGCTGCTTTGATTTCATCATAGGTGGCTGCTTTCTCAAGCCTCGCTGTAAGATCAACCACTGAAACATCAACAGTTGGAACACGAAAAGACATTCCAGTCAACTTTCCATTCAGTGCAGGCAGAACTTTGCCCACAGCCTGCATAATCAAATATAAAAGCTATAGTAAGTATACAATTTCCAAGAGAAGCAAATAAGTATTTATGTATATATGAAATAATTGTATATAAAGGGAGGAAAAGGGCAAATTATGCTTGGCCTTTTGGAGTGTGGGCCGGCTCATTAAGCATACAGGATATATGAAATATACAAAGATAGATTTGGACAGAACATGTTACGCAATGCAGGCAAAAGGGAAAAGTTGTCTGTTCCACAGAATAAATTTCAATCTCACGTCATAAGAAATGCAATTTGGCAGTTATGTATAATAATACCTTGGCAGCTCCTGTACTGCTAGGGATGATGTTATGAGCAGCAGCTCGTCCACCTCTCCAGTCCTTCATCGAAGGACCATCGACTGTCTTTTGAGTTGCTGAATAACAATACATCATAATCAATGATCCATAAAGTCAAACATAAGAAATGTATCTATGAAGCATACTAGCTAATCAGGGGATTAATTTACCAGTAATAGAGTGGACTGTGGTCATAAGTCCCTCGACAATACCAAATTTGTCATTAATAACCTTAGCCAATGGAGCAAGACAGTTGGTAGTGCAACTAGCATTAGAGACAATGTTAACATCTCCTTTGTATTCCTTCTCATTGACACCCATAACGAACATGGGCGCATCCTTGCTAGGTGCTGAAATGACAACCCTCTTTGCACCTCCCTATGAAAATTAGACGGAACCTCAGGATCAGCATTAACATAAATTCTTTAAACTGTCAGTGTATAGATATGAAAATAAACTATGAAAACCTTCAAGTGGGCTGCGGCTTTGTCTTTATCAGTGAAAACTCCAGTGGATTCTACAACATACTCTGCTCCAGCCTCACCCCATGGAATTTCTTCGGGGTTCCTGTTCGTCACACAAAGAAAAGTAAGAAAATAAAAAATGAAATACACAACCATGGTAATGCGAGGTTGAAATCTAGGAAATAGAATTAATTACCTAGCACCAAATACTTTGACGGGCTTATCGCCAAAGAGAAGAGTCTTTTCATCCTTAACTTTAAGCTCGTGTTTCTTCCATTGGCCATGAACAGTGTCATATTTGAACATGTAGGTCTAGAAAACACAAAATTCAAATCAGACCTAAATGTACATTAGTGATGAGTATGGGAAATCAGCTAGAAAATCAGGCATTTATTTATTGTGCTGAGACAAAACTCCTTGCACGTTAAATTATGAGACCAATAAAGGAATTATACAGTTATGATAAGTTGATATGGCAACTAAATACATGAAACCAAAACTCAGTCTTGAAATTACTACAACAATGAAGTTTCACAATTTGTCGAGAAGTAGTAAACAGAAAATTGAAAATTTAAATTTGTAGACCCAATCAAGTTAAAAAATGTAACTAGCCTCCGGCGGAAAAGCGACAAAAAGAAAATCCAGGCAGGAAAAGAATCACACACACATTTGGGCACGTTTCATCTGGATTCAGAAGATTTTTCTGATTATTTAGATAAGCAATGCTGACAATAGATTAAGCCTCAATTAATTTTGTGAGAACAAATAGGAGTAGTTGGTAAACTGTAAAAGAAACACTCCTTTCCAACTCAGAAGTGATTCACATATACTTATTTATATACTACTACTTTTCAGGATTTGTCACATATATATTTTTGGTCCATGGTAAAAATAAGGGTTTAAACGAAGCCACAGGCCACAGCCTTTGGTAATGAATATGGAACATTCTCAAGTCATGGCTACGTACTAAACTTATAATAATATGAACAACAAGGAATTAACATAGGAGTCAATGAATCACAGTGAATTTCAGATATTAAAAAAACAAATGAGTTAAAAGAGAAAGGGAGTAACCATGTAGTCAGTGGTGATGAAGGGGTCATTGACAGCGACGAGTTCAATGTCATCACTCTGTAGTGCCACCCTAGCAACCAACCTGCCAATTCTTCCAAAACCTACATGCATTAAATAAAAACCAATAAATCATTATAAAAAGAAAGGTAAATAAACAAATGGCGACACCAAAAATGCAATTTTATCACAATGAAAATACCATTGATTCCGATCTTGACTTTGCCCATGATGCTTATAACAATAAATTAAACGAGATAAAATTAGAGCTACGAGAATTTGAGTATTCTATTACTAGGGTAAGTGTTTAGTTTTAGAATGCAGTAAACTGATACTAATATGGGGTTGTATATAAATACAGAATTAGAGCGGAATTCTCGAGGCTTTGAAGCAAAAGGAACCACTAATATACACAATGTCGTTATCGGTTTTTGTGGGTAATACTAGGCCTGCGTGTTAGAATTGGTTTACTAATTAGTGATTGAGTTCACTATTACCCCTTAAGTTTTTGACAATTAAATGTCACTCTATAATAAAATATAATTTTATTCATATTTGGTATTTGCATTAAATTAATGAATAAAAAACATGTGTCTTTAACCAATTATTAAATAATATATAGGAATTTTTACCTCCTGTAGCAAAGGTTAACACCTTATTTATTTTAAATAAATATCATTTAAAAAAATTATATTCTATAGATACATTTTAAGGTTTATAGCAAAATATTTAATTTTGGTTACTTCCTAGTCCTAAGCCACTAAATACGCTAATCAGTTACACTATTTTCTTTCTCTCTCTACTTTGATACATCTTATTCTCTTCCCCCTCCCATTAAAATTTCTCTGCTACGCCGGCGGTGACAACCGTGTCTTCTTTCAAAAAATTCTTTAAAAATCTGTATTGTTTCGATCCTAATAGTTTACTTGTTTCGTTTGTTTATCACTGTTTTGTGTGTTTGGAGTCTTTAAGTGTCTTCTTTCTTTCGATCCTAATAGTTTAAGTGTCTTCTTCCGTTCGTTTGTTTAAGCTTTCAATTCGTCATTCAAAATCAGACCCCACAAATCAATTTCGTCATTCAAATTCAATCTCTATGGGATTTCGGGTACTCCAATGCCATGGGGGCAAATCCAAAAGAGATGAAGCCTCTGATCGACGATAGCGTGGGAACTTTGAGATTCGGGGTTTTTGCTCGATGCCAGATTCATCGGAAATTAGGGTTTATTTTTTAACAAAGACGATTGATTTTGGGGCTGAACAACTTGATTTCTGTTAATATATTTCAATGTATTTTCAACGTATCACACTGTATTTCCATGTATTTCATTGTATTCATTGTCTTTTTTTCCATTGTAATTCAATGTATCTCGTTGTATTCCATGTATTTTATTGTATTCACTGTCTTTTTTTCTCATTGTATTTCAATATATCCCGTTGTATTCTATGTATTTCATTGTATTCACTATCTCGCTATATGTCATGAATGTATTCATGTTTTTTTTAATTAATATAATCTATGTATTCAGATGTATTATATAATTTCTTTGAAGATTGCTATGTTTTTGGGGTATTTTTCGCTTGAGAATATTTTTATAATTGAAAATACAAAATTTGTGTATTATAATTGAGTTTGTTGAGTTATATTAGGAGTCTATTATGTTAATTGATTCACTTTCCGTTTTAAAAACAGTGTAATCCCCTATTTTACGCCGTGAATACAGTCGAATACAATAATCTGTCCAGTTGTAATCCCATGTTTCACTCCATGAATACAGTCGAATACACTCGAATACAACAACTGATTAGCTGGACTTCCCTGATTCACGCCTATTTTTGCTATTGTATTCATGAATACAATAGCTTAAATACATCAAATACATCTTATAACCACATAAAAGGTATCTATAATCTGTAATATAGCAAATGGTATTTATAGATGGCTAATTACTACTAAAAGGTAGTGCTTTATGAAAATTTCTCTAATATATATTCCTTCTCCGGTCCACTTTATTTGATTTTTTGGGCTTTTCTTGTGGTCCATAATATTTGAGTGTTTCAGATATCATGAAAGAATTAACTTTTTTTATCTTTTCAAATTTACTCTTGGAGTAAAGACCCTAAGTATTTGTTATATCTTCAATGAACAAATTAAAGTTAATATGATCAATTTTATTACTAATTAGTGCTAAAAAAAAATTTCTTAATATATGTGAAAATAGCTAAAAAATCAATTAAAGGGACTAGAGGGAGTATGTTTTTTCAAAATCAACATTTGAAAGTTTCCATTTCTAATAAAAAAAAAGTTCAGTTTCTATGGTTAGCTTGTTTAAGATCACAAAGTGTAAGAATAAGTAAACAGCACAATTACTCAGTTGCATTGAATTGTCAGAAGTTGAAGCTAAAATCTAGGATAATCCAACTAATTGCTAATTCACTAGGTATCTCTTGAAAATGTCGAACCAACAAGAATGATTCAAACCCGAAGAAATACAATTATCATCCGTAGATTCGGATCGAGATATGATCTCCCTCGGGTTTGAACGAATGACCTTCTAGTCCAGGCTCCCTTTTTTAACTTTATATTTCCTTTGTTTTAAAAATGTAAGGAAAATGATTCTGTATATAATAGTCAAAAAATTATATAATATTTTAAATATATACATTTCTATATGTTATATATTAAAAAAGTATAAATTTTAACATTTTTGCAGCTATCGAATATAAATAATTTCGGTCACTATCGAATATAAATAATTTCGGCCACGGGCTAAAAGTGAACTGTGCCCATTGCCCCATTTATATGATGTAGTTTGATATGTGTAGACAATAAATTTGCGTCGAGAAAATAAAATCAAGACCGAAAATATCGCAACAATCGTAGTATTTTATTTCGAATATTTGAGTGTTACAATCTCTATGATTCCTCTTATTCTACTTTTCTAGTATAAATTCAATGGCCTTTGAGCTTGATCTTGAATTGTAATTTGATTTATCCGTCGCGAACACTTTGATTGTTGCCACAAATTTTATCACAAACAAGTAGCCTTGATCTTGAACACCTTGTATTTGATTTGACTTCGTTCTTGATCTTGAATACTTGAATTGTTCTTCGTTCTTGAGCCTGAACTTGATTTGTTCTTCGTTCTTGAGCTTGAACTTGATTTCTTGAACTTGAACTTGATTGCTTGAAGCTTGAAACTTGTAGAGAAATTTGCGGCATTTGATCCACGAGCTCTCTCTTGCTTCTTGTTATAACTTCGAGTCTCTTTTCTGAGTTATGAAGACCCTTATTTATAATTGTGGAAAGGAAGAGTTATGATAAGAACAAACTCTTTCCACCAATCAAATTGATGTGTGACATGGCTGCATTTGATTGGCTAGAACATGTCATTTGCACACGTGGCGTGATTTCATTGGCCTTTTAGTGTGACTTGACATGCCTTGTCATTTTGACACGTGGCATGATCCTATTGGCTCTTTCGCTTGACTTGGCGCGCCACGTCATTTGACACGTGGCACCAAACTGGGCCTCTAGGAAGATGTCATCTTGGGCTTAATGAAGTGGGTTCATCACTTTAGCCCAATTAAATGGGCTAGCCTAATAGATTAGGACTTATTTATTTAATCCATATATATTGGACTTACATAATTAATTCAATCATATTAGCCCATAATATTTATTTGGACCAATATATCTCGAATTTAAAATATAGTCCAAATTATTTTATGGATTTAATTTATATAAAATTTATATGCCTACAAATGCCCCTACTTCAAGTCTTGTCTCGATATTGACATTCTTAAATTTCAAAGGCGAGGCTTGAAGTATTTATAGTTGAGCGCTTAAGCCAATTATAATTTGCTCACAAAATGGACGAGACTTTAAACTTTACAAGATTTTATTATTGAGAGATTGTGCGTTATCGAAGCAAGTACGCTCTCAGCATGTGGCTTCTTCTTTTTCAAATGCACAATTAACATGAAATCTTCCACCTACATTCAGTTACCAACGTGACCAAATAACACACTAACTCACGTTAGATAAATTGAGTCATGATAATCTTTCATAATTTTTGTCCACGTAGAAATAGGTGGAATTCTAAAGTTTCCTTTTCCTCTCCAAACAAATGTTCAACCTCATACTCATATTTTAATAAATCCAATTCAATTAGGTCTTAGCTTGACTTCCACGTGTCATGCAATTGATTTGATTTGGGGATGGGCCATTGATGGAAACTAGCAAATCTACTACTAAACCAAACAGATGTAGGATTCATAATCGGATGTGGCTGCCAGAATTCATATTGTTGCCAGCTTCTCCAAATTTGTATTCACCACGGAAACTATTAAGGCCGCATGACTTATTCCTTCTCCAATTGAACTAGGATACTTAATTCCTCTAGAACTTTAATATGGCAGTTCCACATCGCATTACATAACATTAATGCTTCTCTTCGTAATCTATATAAATCCGTGTGCACATATTTGTTGAGCATCAATTTGCAGTATTTGCAAGCCATATTGAGTCTAGCTTTGTGGACTCGAAAGCATTAATGCGAAGATAATTTCTTCTTCTTTTCTTGTGATTTTTTTTTTGTTGTCTTTTTTTTTGTAGGTCAAGCGAGAAAGATATGTTCTTCTTTAATAAGATGATCCACGCATGAAGAAGACAATCTTGGGGTGTGAGGGGATGAGTATTCATCCTTGCCCGAATATCGGAGGGATTACTTTCATGGCCCGACTACCGGAGAGATTACTCTCAAAATGGCCCGATTCTTGGAGAGATTACTCTCAATGTGGCCCAATTCTTGGAGAGATGACTCTCAAAATGGCCCGATTCTTGGAGAGATTACTCTCAATGTGGGCCGATTCTTGGAGAGATTACTCTCAAAGTGGCCCGACTACCGGAGAGATTACTCTCAATGTGGCCCAATTCTTGGAGAGATTACTCTCAAAATGGTGCGATTCTTGGAGAGCATTTCATCCATTTAGACCTTTGTACCCATTCTAATATTCTTGATTTGGACTTTGATGACCCCTCTTTTCTTTTATTCTCAATGTGACCCAATTCTTGGAGAGATTACTCTCAAAATGGCTCGACTATCGGCGAGGCCAACTTAAGGTGCAAAGGGACTCATATGTCCACCTTAAGATTGGAAAGTTATAGTTCCTTTTAAGGACAAACCCACGAAGAGGCCAACTTAAGGTGCGAAGGGACTTATATGTCCACCTTAAGATTGGAAAGTTATAGTTCTTTTTAAGGACAAACCCACGAAGAGGACAACTTAAGGTGCAAAGGGACTTATATGTCCACCTTAATATTGGAAAGTTATAGTTCCTTTTAAGGACAAACCCACGAAGAGGCCAACTTAAGGTGCAAATGGACTTATATGTCCACCTTAAGATTGGAAAGTTACAAAGCTTCAACTTGAAGACGACATCGACTTGAACACTTGGAAAACTTTGAAGATTTGGCGGACTTTGCAGACTTCAACTCGAAGATTTGGAGGGCTTAAAAAATTCAACTTTAAGATCGGCGAATTTGAAGACGGAAACTTGAAGACCGACGAACTTGAAGACTTCAACTTGGGGGCTTAAATATTTCAACTTTAAGACCGGCGAATTTGAAGACTGGAACTTGAAGACCAACGAACTTGAAGACTTCAACTTTGAGACTTGGAGGGCCTAAATATTTTAACTTGAAGATTGGCGAATTTGAAGACTTCAACTTGAAGACCGACGGACTTGAAGACTTCAACTTTGAGACTTGGAGGGCCTAAATATTTCAACTCGACGATCGGCGAATTTGAAGACTTCAACTTGAAGACCGACGAACTTGAAAACTTCAACTTGGGGGGCTTAAATATTTCAACTTTAAGACCGGCGAATTTGAAGACTGAAACTTGAAGACCAACGAACTTGAAGACTTCAACTTTGAGACTTAGAGGGCCTAAATATTTCAACTTGAAGATCCGCGAATTTGAAGACTTCAACTTGAAGACCGACGGACTTGAAGACTTCAACTTTGAGACTTGGAAGGCCTAAATATTTCAACTCGAAGATCGGCGAATTTGAAGACTTCAACTTGAAGACCGACAGAGTTGAAGATTTCAACTTGGGGACTTCAACTTGAATACCAACGGACTTGAAGATATCAATTTACTATGGAGGGTTGCTCCTTTTAAATCAAATGAGATCAAAGTTCAACAAGAGGATGGCATTTCAACTTGATTTTGCATTCCTCCATACTTTACTCAGACAACAATTGGGGCAATATGTATCTTTTGAACTTATGCGACTGAACTTAGAATGAAACTCTAAGCTGCCTACGTACCTCGGTAAAGAGGATCAAGTCATACCTTAGTTCAGACTGGGTAGATTGTTTTTTTTACGTCCTAACTTTTGCCTAGGCCGCCTCTTTCGAGATTTTCAACCTAGCAGACTTTTTTTTGGCCGTACACAATTTATACTCTTGCGGGCCAGTAGCGTAGCAACATGCACTTTAGGCTCGTGCATCAAGGAGCGTCATGACTTGCAGTTTAGGCTCGTACGTCGAGGAGCGTCATGACTTGCAGTTTAGGCTCGTACGTCGAGGAGCGTCATGACTTACAATTTAGGCTCGTTTGTCAAGGAGCATCATGACTTGCAACTTCATGGATAATACTTCTTCAAAAACTTGTCGTTGATAGGGCCGATTCTCATACCATCTGCATCAACCAGCTTGTAAGCCCCACTTGAATAAGCTTCTTGTACGACATATGGCCCATCCCATTTTGAAGTGAACTTCCCTACAGGTTTATGGGAAATAATTATGGGTCTTCGTATGGCAAGGACTTGATCTCCTACTTGAAAGGATGTCGGACGAACTCTTTTATTGAAGGCGCGAGACAATCGAGCTTGATAACATTCAAGACTCTGTTGAGCTTCCAATCTCTTTTCATCAAGAGCTTCCAACTCTGCTAATCGAAGTCGAGCATTTTCTTCATCAGTCATAACGAAAGTATTTGACGCTCAAGTGGAAAGACGGCTTCGACTCCATAAACGAGTGAATAAGGAGTCGCCTGTGTTGGCGTGCGATGAGTCGTTCTATATGCCCATAGAGCTTCTTCCATACGGTCATTCCAATCTCGTTTGGATTTGGAAACAACTTTCTTTAACAAGTTGCATAGAGTCTTGTTGAATGCCTCAGCTAGACCATTGGCGGCATCATTGTACATCAAAGAGTTACGTTGCTTGAAGCCAAAGAGATCACAAATCATGTTCATCAACCTATTATCGAATGGCTTTCCATTATCCGTTATTATGTAACGAGGAATGCCAAAGGGATAAATAATGTTTACTCGGATGAAACTTACAACATTTTCCTTTTTTACTTCCTTAAGAGCAACAGCTTCAGCCCATTTTGAGAAGTGGTCAGTTGCAGCCAAGATGTATAGGTGCCCACCAGAGGACTTTGGCAGTGGCCCAACAACATCCAATCCCCAAGCGTCAAATGGCCAGGATGCAACAGTCGGGTGCAACACCTCAGGAGGTTGATGAATAAAATTCGCATGGAATTGATAAGCCTTGCATCTTCGAGCATAGTCCAAGCAATCGTTTACCATTGTTGGCCAATAGTATCCCATCCTTTTTATATGGAAGTGGAGCTTTGGTCCAGACTGGTGTGACCCACATACCCCAGAATGCGCTTCTTGCAAAGCTTGGAGTGCTTCATTTTCCTCTAAGCATCGCAACAATACTCCCTCGAATGATCTTCTGTATAGGGTATCTTTTTAGTAAAGGAAGCGAGGTGCACGACAATGGATTTCAGTTCTTCTCCGTGGATTTTTTGGAAGTATCTCATAGACAAGTAGTCGATAATGGGTTGTCTCCATTCTTCTTTCTCGACTTCAGAAATAGCAACAAGATGCTTGAGTTCATTTTCTTCACCTTCAGCCTTATTTGGCAGCGGTACTACCCATTTTTGGTAGACAGTAACTTGAGTTTGATCAGGCAGGGTTAAAGATGAAGCTAGGGCAACCAAAGCATCCACCTTCTTATTTTCTTTCCTTGGCACATGCTGAATAGTCACATCACCGAGCCACCCCATTAACTTTTTAGCGTAATCATGATATGGGCGTAGTTCAGGCTTCTTGACCTCGTAACTACCTAAAAGCTGATTGACCACTAACTGAGAGTCACCAAAGACTTGCAATTGCAACCACTTCATTTCGACAGCCATTTCGAGCCCAAGTATTAGTGCTTGATACTCAGCCACGTTGTTAGAGCAGAGTTGCGTCAACGTAAAAGAGTAGGGCAGAACTTCACCTTGATATGTGACAAATACTACACCAGCACCAGCTCATTCGCGATGTGCAACACCATCAAAGTATATCTTCCAGGGAGGATGAACTTCGATGACCATGGGGTCCTCATCAGGTAGTTCGTCAGTTAGCTCCCAATCATCAGGTATAGGGTGATCTGCCAAGAAGTCCGCTAACGCTTGTACTTTTATAGCCTTTTGAGGGATGTACACGATTTCAAATTGTTGAAACTAGAGGTACCACCTTGCTAGTCGTACTAAGGACAGGTTTTGACATCACGAACTTGATGGGATTTGCTATAGAAACCAAACGAATACATGAGCTTGAAAGTAGTGCTTCAACTTTTGAATTGAGAAGACTAGCGCCAAACATAACTTTTCAATTGGCGAATAATTCAGCTCATTTGATGTCATCATCCTGCTCAAGTAGTAAAGGGAGTTTTCATTCCCTTCACTATTTTCTTGGGCCAACAGCGCTCCAACAGACCTTTCTTGTGCTGAAATGTATAGTATCAACGGCTTTCCAAGTATAGAGGCTGCCAAAACCGGAGGCTTCATCAAGTAGGATTTAATGCTCTCAAAGGCATTACTATATGCTTGGTCCAATTTGAAAGGGACACCTTTCTTCATAAGGAGACTGAATGGTTGGCACCTCCCAGCTAGGTTTGAGATGAATCTCCTAAGGTAATCTAGCTTTCCTTGCAGACTTTTCAATTCATGAATATTTCGAGGCTCAGGCATTTTCAAGATTGCATCTATTTTGGATTGATCAATTTCAATCCCTCGATGTCGAACAATAAAACCAAGGAACTTCCTGGAAGTAACTCCAAAGGTGTATTTCAATGGATTCATCCTAGGTTGGTACCTCCGGAGTAACTCAAACACCATTCTCAAGTCTTTCAAGTGGTCGCCCTTATCTCTTGATTTTACCACCAAGTCGTCAACATAGCATTCGACATTCTTGTGGAGAAGATCGTCAAAAATATTTTGCATAGCTCTTTGGTAAGTAGCACCAGCATTCTTCAAGCCAAAAGGCATTACCTTGTAGCAATAAATACACTTAGGGGTGCGGAACGCAGTAAGCTCTTCATCTTTTGGTGACATACGAATTTGGCTATAGCCTAATGAACCGTCCATAAATGACATGGCCGCATACCCAGTAGTAGCATCGATCATCAGTTCTGGAATGGAAAGCGGGAACCCATCTTTTGGACATGCATTGTTAAGATCCCTAAAGTCAACGCACACTCGAATCTGGCCATTTTTCTTCCTTACAGGGACAATACTTGAAACCCATGTTGGGTATTTAACTTCACGAATAAAGCCAGCTTCGATGAGTTTGTTAACTTTGTTTCAATCAAGGGAACCAAGTCCAGCCTAAAACGCCTTTGAGCTTGTTTAATAGGGCAAGCACCATTTTTGACTGCAAGGTGATGGACTGCTACTTTAGGGTCCAAGCCAGGCATCTCTTTGTAACTCCAAGCAAAGACGTCCCTGAACTCCTTGAGTAACTCAATATAAGTGCCTTCTTCATCAACTTCTGGTAAAGCACATAGGTAGGTGGGTCTTGGTTCTTCATCAGTGTCAAGGTTAACTTCTTTTAAGGCATCAATCGTTGCCTTCACCCCTTCTTCAAGTTCTGGAGGAGCATCATTTGCATATTTATCTTCTTGAGGGTCCCCATCGTTAAAGGATATATGATAACATGGTGAGACATCGTCCAATTTATCATCATCCTCCATTAGAGATAAAACACCATGCTCGCCTTGTGCAGTAACATGATAAGAAGAACCCACACTTTCTTCGTCTTCATCACGTTCTTTAGTGTAGACCACAGTGTATGGCTTCACCTTCAGTACTTCATCACACGAAACCATGACTTTTGTTTGTCGCTTCATTTTAGAAGGAACCAAACTTTGGAAATCTTTAGAGATCTTGTGAATTTTGGGTGAAGCGAGTGTTTTTGTATTTCGATAATTTCTCTAGAAATTATTCCCCTTCTTTAATGGACCCAATCTCTCAAAACGGAAGTTCTCACAGTTGATTTTCCAAGTCAATCAAAGACAGAAGGCCTGTTAGAAGTGACAGATTTGTCTTCTACACTGATATAATTGCTACTCACCCTTCTTATTGAGATGCGCACTGGTGACGGTTGCTTGTATCCCAGACCTTCACGTGGTTGCCTCGTTGCAGCTTCTGATGGGAGCTTTCCTAACTTTGACGGCTCATTGGGATTGTATCCAGCTTTTGCCAATAGCTTGTAAGCGTTAGGATCAAAACCTTCATCTGTTTGCTTTGTAGGGAGTGCCACATTCTGCAAACGATTTTGGGCTACAAACCCTGCAAGCGGCTTTGAGGACAACTTTACTGCCTCAATTCATTTTACCGGAAGAGTTAACTCCCTTAGCGTCTTGGTTTGGAGATTATATGATTCACCCTCGTCTTTCTTCCTTTTAGAGACATATTGGAGCATGATACTTACTTTCTTTCCATAAGACACAATACCCCCTTTATGAGATTTATTCACATTGGCGGGTACCTCCTCAGTAACAACTTTGGTTTTACCAATAGTCACCTCAGCTCTTTTAGTTATGGGTTCGTCATTCTTGCTTTTCATGCCATCATCAACTTTTATCTCCTTCACAATGCGGTTCTTCAAGTAGAACTTTGCATCGGCGAAGTGTGACTCTGCCTCGGTGAATAGCTCATCATCAGTAACTATCTTCTTCTCCACTTTAACCTCGTAGTATTTTAAACATTGATGGTAGGTAGATGGAACCACTTCATTCTCATGTATCCAAGGCCTTCCAAGCAAGACATTGTTTGAAGTTTTCGCATCGATCACATGTAGCCATGCACTTGATTGCATATCTTCAATGGTGATTTCTAGCCTGATCGGGTATATGGCTTTTTGCCCCCTTGGTTGAATCCCTGGATCATCACATGATTTTTTGAGAGTTCGTTCATGGGAATACCAAGTTCTTTCACAGTACGAATTGGCAAAATGTTCACTGAGGATCCTCCTTCAACCAAACTTTGATTTACCCTTTCATCACGTATATAGCCAACCAGATACAATGGGCAGTTATGAGGAGTGTCACCTAGCAAAAAATCGTCATTTGTGAACGTGACTTTTTCCTCATAAGCATTAACTTCTTGAGGAGTGGACTCAGTGAGATTTTCCAAAGATGGTTCCAACGGTAGGTTATCACTCTTTGTTTCTCCTTTGTCAGCATGGCAACAAGAAGCATCAATACCCTCATGGGAAATCTTCGTGCAGAACCAACTTGGTAAAAACTCCTCCAAGGTCACTAGATTTCGTGGCTTTTGAGAATGGTGCATCTCCATTTTTGCTTTCTTCAAATGCCTAACTGGATTCTTTTTCATTTGTCTTTTTATCATCATCTTCCTTGTTGGTTGTTCTATTAATTATTTTCGCGGGCTCCTTTTGTAGCGCCTACGACGAGTCACCAACGTCCAATCTTTATCATCATCATGTTGATCGTCTTCAACTTTGTTGTTCACCAGTAATTCTTCATTTTTGATTCCTTTTAAACTGCATAACTCATCTAGACTGAATGAGCCAAAGGTGATAGAGACTTGGTTCGCGCTTGCTTTCTCATCTTCAAACACGTTCTTCTTTTCACGGGCCAAGTCCATAACTTTGTTCTTGAAGACAAAGCACTTCTCCAAAGGGTGGCTTACAAGTCGGTGATATTTGCAGTAATTTGGGTCATTCGTTTTCCCAGCTTCATTTGGTCACTTCATCTCCGGAAGCTCAATGAGATTTAACTCGAGGAGCTCTTTGAAAATGGTTGGCACATCAGAATCTAGGAATGGGTACTCTTTATCCTGCATTTCTTTTAGAGTCAACTTTCCACTTGGCTTATCTTGAAAAGAAGTGGATTTCATAATCTGCTTCTTGCTCACCTTCATCGTGAACTTCAAAGGTGACATGTTGACATTCATAGCTTCTTTGCTTTCAAATTTAGGTACGAACTTGCCCCACTTCCTGACTTCTTGCTTGTTATTCCCTTTGCGAGGTTCATATATAGGCAGCCTTTCATTTCCAGCGGAGGCCATGCTCAATTTCATGTCACGGGCACGAGTTGCAAGTTCTTTGAATGTGCCAGGCTTGATACCTTGCAAGATTTAGCGCAATCCCCAATGCATGCCTTGGATGCACATCTCTATGCCTGAAGCTTCACTAAGCCTGTCTTTGCAATTGAGGCTTGCATTCCTTCAACGATTAATAAAGTCGATAACTGGTTTCCCCTTTCATTGATGAGTATTTGTAAGTTCCATCATACTCACAGTACGTCTCGTACTATAAAACCGATTGAGGAACTCTTGCTCTAGTTGATCCCAGTTATCGATAGATCCAGCCTCGAGGTCTGTGTACTAGTCAAAAGCATTTCCTTTTAGCGAGCGGACAAACTACTTGATGAGGTAATATTCATAAGTCCCAACATTGTTGCACGTCTCCACGAAGTGCGCAACATGTTGCTTTGGGTTACCTTTACCATCAAACTGTTGAAAATTTAGAGGTTGATAGCCAGCAGGCATCTTCAACATATAGACCCTTGCAGTGTACGACTTTGCATATGTAAGGGAGGATTTGGCAGCAACTTCATATTTGTTCTTAATGGTTCCTTCGATGAACTCCTTCAGTTGATCGATTGGAATCATCCCTTCAGATGAGACAGGGATAGCCTTAGTGGATGCTGCTTGTCTTGGAGGAGAGTCACTCTCTAAAACTTCTGGGAGCTTGCCGGGTGCATGGGTGGAATCTTCTTCCATCAAGATTCCCACCCTGTCTGTTAGCTTATCAATTCTAGCCTCTTGATTTTGCATGCAAAGTCAAGCCAGCAATTGCGTCCGTCAAGTTTGCCAACTGCTCCTCTACGGATGAAGTATTTGTCACCATAGCTTGCATGATTGTCATGGACGACGGAGAGTAGCATGGATTTTCACACAGATTGATCCTTGATCGGCTTACGCTATGTGGTGTAAGTGGGGAGGATCCATCACTTGAAGCATCATCATCTTCCTTCATAGCAGAGTGCTTGGATCCGGAGAGGTCAAGTAGAGCAAAAGTTTTCTTGATCTTTTCAGCAACATCACTTCCTCTTTCATATGCGTTTGTGGAAGATCTTGCTCCTTTTTTAGGATGAAGATCCAAAAATAGGGGTTGACGCGGACGGCACTTGGGGTGCTTGTTGTCCTAAAGTGGTTGCTTTGCTCCTCGTAACTGGTCCGAAGCTTTCAAAGGTAACATCGAGGATGCTTTCCACATCAGCATAGAACCTGGAGTTAGCAGCCTTGGTGGAAGTTGAACCGGAGTTGATTTTCTTTGAAGCCATTTCAATGTTCTTGGTATTTGCTGAATGAAAAGTTGAGATGAGAGGTAGAGACTGTCCCACTGGGCGTGCCAAAATTTGTAGACAATAAATTTGGGTCGAGAAAATAAAATCAAGACCGAAAATATCGCAACAATCGTAGTATTTTATTTCGAATATTTGAGTGTTACAATCTCTATGATTCCTCTGATTTTACTTTTCTAGTATAAATTCAAGGGCCTATGAGCTTGATCTTGAATTGTAATTTGATTTATCCATCGCGAACACTTTGATTGTTGCCACGAATTTTATCACAAACAAGTAGCTTTGATCTTGAACGCCTTGTATTTGATTTGACTTCGTTCTTGATCTTGAATACTTGAATTGTTCTTCGTTCTTGAGCCTGAACTTGATTTGTTCTTCATTCTTGAGCTTGAACTTGATTTCTTAAACTTGAACTTGATTGCTTGAAGCTTGAAACTTGTAGAGAAATTTGTGGTGTTTGATCCACGAGCTCTCTCTTGCTTCTTGTTATAACTTCTGGTCTCTTTTCTGAGTTATGAAGACCCTTATTTATAATTGTGGAAAGGAAGAGTTATGATAAGAGCAAACTCTTTCCGACCAATCAAATTGATGTGTGACATGGCCGCATTTGAGTGGCTAGAACATGTCATTTGCACACGTGGCGTGTTCATTGGCCTTTTAGTGTGACTTGGCATGCCTTGTCATTTTGACACGTGGCATGATCCTATTGGCTCTTCCGCTTGACTTGGCGCGCCACATCATTTGACACATGGCACCAAACTGGGCCTCTAGGAAGATGTCATCTTGGGCTTAATGAAGTGGGCCCATCACTTTAGCCCAATTAAATGGGCTAGCCCAATATATTAGGACTTATTTATTTAATCCATATATATTGAATTTATATAATTAATTCAATCATATTAGCCCATAATATTTATTTGGACCAATTTATCTCGAATTTAAAATATAGTCCAAATTATTTTATGGATTTAATTTATGTAAAATTTATATGCCTACAATAAGGAATGGAGTTTTAAAAAAATTTTGAGATTTTGAAACTTTTGATATTAAATATATCATACATTTGTGTAGTATACGACTTTTGAAACTTGTGATCTTAAATATATCATATTGCAGACAATAAATTTTGCTTCAACAAAATAATTGAGACCGAAAAATATTACAACAGTCGTAGTATTTTATTTTAAATAATTTGAATGTTACAATATCTATGATTCCTCTGATTGTTCTTTCCAATAGTAAATAAATTCAAGGGCCTTTGAGCTTAATCTTGAATCTACATTTGTTGCCACGAACAATGATCTTGAATTCAACTAGCATGAACTTTGATTTGAACTCGTGCTCCTTGAACCTTGATTTGTTCTTCGTTCTTGAGCTTGAACTTAATTTCTTGAACTTGATTGCTTGAGGCTTGAAGCTTGTAGAGAAATTATGACGTTTGATCCACGAGCTCTCTTTTGCTTCTTGTCATAACTTCTGGTCCCTTTTTTGATGAAGACCCCTATTTATAGTTGTGGGAGGGAAGATTTGTAACGAGAACAAACTCTTTCCGACCAATCAGACTGAAGTGTGACAAGACCGCATTTGATTGGTTAGAATATGTCACGTGCACATGTGGCATGATTTCATTGGTCTTTTAATTTGACTTGGCATGCCTTGTCATTTTGACATGTGGCATGATCCTATTAGCTCTTCCATTTGGCTTGGCGTGTCACGTCATTTCATACGTGGTACCAAACTGGGCCTCTAAGAAAATGACATTTTGGGCCTAATAAAGTGGGCTCCATTTCTAGACCAATTAAATGGGCTAGCCCAATGGATTCAAACTTATTTATTAATCAATATATATTGGACTATATAACTAATGCAATTATATTAGTCCAATAAATTTATTTGAACTAATATATCTTGAATTTAAAATATAGCCTAAATTATTTTATGGATTAATTCCAATAAATTTTAAATGCCTACACATACATTCGTGTAATAAAACTTTTGAAACTTATGATTTTATGCATATCATACATTTGTATAGTTATAAGACTTTTGGAAGTTGTATAACTACAAAAACTTGACATTAATGGTAAAAGAGAAGTTCAAGATAAACTCGACTAATAAAAAAATATTATCATTCTTTTTGGGGGGAAGGAGTATAATTTGATGTGTATAATTAAATATTAGTGACTTGATCAGTGTAGGAAACTTTAGCATTACATGTTGTTGACTATTGGTAGAGGCTACTGGTTAGGGATCTTAAGACAGACTTCATCATAGCCATTAATGGAAGATAATGAAATAATATAGGGCTTCGTTCTATGCCGTAAAGATTTTTAGTCTTTCTGTTTCCATATTGACATTTATGGAAATGCTCCATTTGAAAATGTTCTTTAATTTATCGTTTTTCTTTACTAAAAAAAAAAGTTCCTTGGCTGTTTATTTCATAATTGAGATTTCTCTTCTTCATTTATAGTTCTTTAATCTTTTTAGGCCGATGCAAATTTATATATTGATTAACGACAAGAGTATGAAGGTGTAACGACCCGACTAGTCATATTGAGCAATTGCGTTCGATTCGGCAGTTTGAGGTCATGGGCAGCTTCATATTATGTGTATCGATTTGCGTGCATGGTTGGATTCTGTTTCCGGATGAATCGGAGTCGAATTGGAAGAAGGAATCTAGTTTGGAAGCTTAAGCGATGAGAATTTGACCGGAATATAACTTTTGAGTAAACGACCCCGAAATGAGTTTTGAATGATGTCAGTAGCATCGTATGGTGATTTTGGACTTAGGCGTGCGTCCGGTTTCGAATTTGGAGGCCCATAGGGTAATTTGAGGAATTTCGGCGGAAGTTGGAAAGGTTGAAGTTTGAAAAATGGAGACGTTTGACCCATAGTTGACTTTTGTGTTATCGAGATCAGAATGCGATTACGAAAGTTGGAGCAACTCTGTTATGTCATTTGGGACTTGCCTGCAAAATTTGGTGTCATTTGGAGTTGATTTGATATGGTTCGGACGCTTCGTTGCAATTCTAGAAGTTCTTGAAGTTTATAATGGTTTTCATGCGTTTTGGCATCCGATTCGTGGTTCTAGAGGTTATTAGTATTCCGATCATGCAAGCGAGTTTATGTTATGTGTTCATACTTGTATGGGCGCTTGGTTTGGAGCCTCGAGGGCTCGGGTGAGTTTCGGAATGACTTTCATGAATTTTGATTTTTCTGGTTCTGGTTTCTTCGCATTTGCGATGTTCTGGTCGTAAATGCAGCCATCGCATTTGCGAAGAATCCACGCATTTGTGATGCCTGGGCGGCTGGGCATTTTCGCATTTGCGATGAGGCTGCCGCATTTGCGAAAGGCGACCTTCGCATTTACGAAGTTTTGTCGCAAATACGACCTAAACATGGGAGTTTCCAACTTCGCAATTGCGATGAGTTTTCCGCAATTGTGGGTTTGCATGTCGCAAATGCGACATCTGCAACCTGTTAAGTGCTAAGAATTTCGAGTTTTTGCTTCATTTTTTCATATTTTTGAACTCTAGCTTCGAGTGAGGCGATTTTGAGAGGGGATTTTCATACCAAAACATTGGGTAAGTACCTTTAATCAATTTCCAACTATATTTTGTGATTATATCTTAGATTTGACATCAAATTCAAGATAATCTAAAGGAAAATTTGGGAAAAATTGTAAAATCTTTCAAAAATGTAAAATGATGATTTGAAGGACCAAATGGTATCAGAATTTGACAATTTTTGTATGGGTAAACTCGTATCGGAATGGATATTTAGTTTTTGTAAATTTTGTCGGATTCCGAGGTACGGGCCTCGGAAATTGACTTTTGTTGACTTTTTACAAATTGTGTAAGAATCATAGCCTTATTAATTGAAATTATTTTCTCTGGCATTGTTTGATGTATTTAAGTCGTTTTTGGCTAGATTGAGCCGAGCGATGATGAAGTGGTAAAGGAAAAGCTAAATTGAGTATTGCATTGACCGGATTGAAATAAGTATCTTGCCTAACCTTGTGTGTGGGAGACTTCCCCTTAGGATTTGAGTCTTTTATGCTAATTGTAGTCCGTGTATGGGAGGTGACGAGTGCGTGCTCGAACTTATTTGTGAAAAATTTGCCTTTAGGTTCTTAGGTCCTTATGTTCATTAAGTGGGAAGATTTTCGGTATGATTGGGTTTCCTAATTGCTAGTTTTACCTCTATATGCTTTATACGACGTTGTTAGCTTTCATCTAACTCCTACTTGTTACTTGGCCCTTATTTGTCTTAATTGAAGTTATTGTCCTCCTTATCGTTTTGTTATTTCTTAATTGTGAATTCCTCTATAACCCCGTGCATATATGGTACGTGTTCAAATTATTGTGGTTGTTTGTGTAGTTATCACGTGTCTTACATGTCTTTTTGTTTTTGTAAAGGTTATTGTGCTTCTTGATTTTTTTTCGTGATTCTCTTGTTGTCGTGTACTCATACTCTTGGTTTTAGAAATTCTTGTAATTGGGTTGTTGAATTGTTGTTGTTGATTTAAACTATGTCTGGTTGTTGATATGTTGAGGAGGAATAAGGGCGAATTGATATTGTCTGGTGGGATCGGGTTGCACGCCGCAACAAGGAGTAATAAGGGTAGACAGGTGGGATCGGGTTATTGACTTGCCGTTGTTCCTTGAATTCTTATCCTAAAACTATTACTATTGTGAATTAATTTTCAAAGTAAATTTACTACATTAGAATTATTTTCTCCTGTCCTGCTAAATTGTTAGTAATATAATGATTTAAAATAAAGGGATTAATATTACGCTGCTTTGTATGACTTTTAAATTTGAACTCGCCGTATTTATATATACATTTCAATATTTCAGATTCCAATAATTATTATATTTTTATTTCAATTAGTTTCTCAATTAAATTTCTTTAAATTATCTGAGGTTGTATTTTACTTAAAAAGGAATTTCTATTAAGTGTTAATTTAATAAAACCTATATTAAAGGTGATAATTTATTCGATGTTGTACTTCTATTTGAAAAGGATACTTTCGTCACTCAAACGATTTCTAAAAATAACTTCATCTTTCTCGTTGATTTCCTAATTGGTTTAGAAACTGTAATTTACTTTATGTTGTATAAATAAGACTCCTTGAACATCTTAATTGTATTTGTTACGGACATTATGCACCGGGTAGCACGAGGATATTGTTGTGCAAAGTGAGATAGAAATATGTGGGCACAAGGTACCATGTGTGCTAAAGGTTTGGAAATTGAGGTTATGATATGAGACATCGAGGATTCGGAATTGTGTATCAGAAATGATGTGATTGATTGAGTTAATATTACCTTCTTTATTCGAGCACATTTTTACTTGTCTGTGTCCCAGCTATGTTGGTATTAATTTACTTGGTTATCTTTTGTTTCCATCTGTGTTTTCCTTTATTGTCTCCATTATTATAGTTGATTTCTCCCTGCTGTTGATATTACTTTATTATCTTTATCTTGATAGTTTATTATCATATCTTGTTCAATTTATTTGACTAGTAGGTGTCTTGACTGTTCCTCATCACTACTCCATCGAGGTTAGTCTTGATACTTACTGGGCACCATTGTGGTATGCTCATACTACACTTCTGTACATTTTTGTATAGATCCAGGTATTTGATCGATAGTAGCTGTGCGGATTGTCGCTGTGGAGACTCAAGGTAAACCTACTGCTGCGTTCGCAGGCCTCGGAGTCACCTTCATTTTTACTTATTTTCTTTGGTTACTTTTGTTCTGGAACACTGATGTATTTATTATGCATAACTACTCCTAGAAAGGCTTATGATTTATACTACCAGTTTTGGGAATAGTAATTGTCTAGAGTTATCTAATTTGAAGTTAGTGAACATCAATGTTATTTTTGTTAATGCTAGGTTACCTAATTTAGAGATTAGGTGCCATCACGACTCCTTTAGAGGGATTTTGGGTCGCGACAAGTTGGTATCAGAGCTCTAAGTTCATAGGTGCTATGAGTCATAAGCAGGTTTAGTAGAGTCTTGCGGATCGATACGGAGACGTCTGTACCTATATTTGAGAGGCTACAGAACTATCAGGAAATTTCACTTCTTTCATTCCTTATAGTGCGATATTGATTCAGCTCAAAGCATATATCTTATGTTCCTTTATATCCACTTGTGCATGATATTGCGCTCTCAGTGTCCTCTATGCGCCGGTGGTTCGTGACGCTATAGACGGGCTACGAGGGAGTCAGGGATGCTCAGACATTGTCTTAACGTGTCGTCCAGACCGAAGATACAGAGGTATTGAGAGACTATTCAATTGTTCATATGGAGGTGCAGCGGGTTCCGGCATCTGGTTGACGAGTACGAGCTTGAGAAGGTTTAATTGGTTGGTTAGTCATCGAGATTGTAGCGGGGTCACGAGGTGGATATTGATTGAGGATAGTTGGTGTTATTGGAGTACCTTGTGATTTGTGTTGTGCGAGCTATGAAGATTAGTTTTGCGGATCATCAGATGTTATTTTCTATGGCTTCGCGCCAAGTGGAGGAGTCCACTAGCGGCGTTCAAATTGTAGAGTCAGATTTACATCAGTGTTGGCCTGAGGTATGTGTATATGAGGTATTGGAAGGTTTCCAAAATTTGTATATGACTAAGGTCTGAGATCTTGCATAGGATAATATTGGGGCTTATGGTGTTTTTGTGTCATTAATGAATCTACATTTCAATATCAAAGGGGAGTCGAAAAAACAACTTCAGAGTCACAGAAGGTCTATTCAGCATAAGTATTGTGGTTGCGGCAGAACGTGGTGCTTCAGAAGAAATGTGGTGGTTTATGAGCTTCTGGGCTACATGGTTCGTGTTATGACCATCTGTATTTTGGCTTTGATTGGTATTTTTGCATATCGACTATTTGAAGAAATGGGTCAGTTCAGCAGTGTTGGGTCCGCATAGCAATGGAAGTAATTGGTCCTTTTTAAATGGGGATTCTCTACCGGCATTTATGGCAGTACTCTTAGATTGGACGGGTTGTGTGACCCAGTTGAGTTGGGGAGATGCAATCCTAATGGCTTAGTTGCATGCGGGCGGATTTCAGAGAGTTCTCGATGGTTTTGACAACGGCTTGAGTCGGCTGGATACTATGGGCATAAGGAATATGTTGTACATTGTGGTTTTCTCCTGAATAAGTGTCAAAAATTAATAGTGTTGGCATTGTTGGCTATCATATGTGAAGGGCGTACATTTTAGGAAAGACCCTTGAGTTTTGGTTTGCAGGTGCGCGGCTAGTGGCAAGATGATTACTGGTTTTTGAGGCTTTTGAGGTTCAGATTTTGTTACGCGACCAGAAAATCTATATGGGTGCTTCAGCAGAATGATAGGGCGTGAGTGATGTATCAGCCATTTGATTTACGTAGTTGAGTTTGGGTATGAAAATTTTGGTATTCTTGAGGTTTTGGGGCTAGATGCTCTCATATGTGGACTATTTCCTGTTTGTGGATTGTGAAGAAATGTTGAGGATGGGTAATTAATAGCATGCATTATCGATAGGTTGTTGTGGATTTTTGGAAGGATATTTACCTAATTGGGAAGGATCGGGATTTGGATGGGGGCTATTTGGAAGCTCAATAAGAATATGTATTCCGTATCGGGTCAAGTTTATATGCTCCTATGAGATTATCATCATGGTTATGTTATCAGGCAGAATGAATATTATTTGTACCCCTACTTATGTTATGTGCTACTCTTTTATGTTATGATGGGCGGTGAGGTTGCTCGATTATTCTCCACGCATGCTGTAATTCCGTTCAGGTCTTATAGCGATATAGGCGAGATAGCCCTCGTGAGGTTGATTTGCTCATTGCACCTTAGTTGTGCTTGCTTCTTTCATATTTTCTATTTATATTCATTTTCCAACAATTATACTTGTGCACTCTACTGTGCTTGATATCAGTATTCATATGATCAATGAACCCGAGTATTTTGGCTTGATGAGTATTTGGGAGCGGGCTACATGCCGCAGCGGATGTTATGTGGGATACCCTTTCCTTGTGTTTATTTAGTGTTCTGTTTTCCCTCTTTGGGACGATTTGATGAAAACTATACTTTTGTTGTTGCACATGTTGTACTTGTTAGATAATTTTTATACCTTGCTTTCCTTTAATTTATGTTGCATAATTGAGTTATTGCTAGTTTGGTGTACGAACTATATGGTTTGAGAATCCGTGTGGTTCCTTGATGAGTTGTCAGTTGGGCTGCTTGTATTGGCTGAGATAAGGTTCTTAGTCCTGAGATTAGTACTATGGTATTGGGGATGAGAAGTGTTTGGAAGTATGAGGGCGTTTCTGCTAAGATTTGGGTAGTGAACCTTGGCGGGCGAGAGAGATTCTTGACTTGTTGACTTCATGGGCGGCTATGAATTTCCGCATTTTTTTTAACATGGGCAGTGTTATGGAGGTCCGGAACAAGGTTATATTTAATATGAAGTGTATTGCCTGCATCCAGGATATTATTTGAGCAGTTATGGTGGTCAGAAGGAGTTGCTTCGGGCATTTGAGCTGTGTGTAACAACATGTGATTGTATTCTGGATTGGAATTTTTGGCTCGATTCAGCTTGTTCAAGTTCATACAGTGTGATGATGTGGGATTCGGGTCCTATGATGAATTTCAGACATTGAGGTTTGGGTTCTGTCCTAAGGTTATGGGCTAAGGATGAGGTGAGACCTTCAGTTAAGTTACATTGTCAGTCCTACATAGGTTTGAGTGATGGGGAATCACCCCGGGTGTATGTATGGTGAGCTCATGCAATGATTTGATGGCTTTGGAACGACTCTGGGAACGTTCGAGGACGAACATATGTTTAAGTGGAGGAGGATGTAACGACCCGACTGGTCGTTTTGAGCAATTGCATCTGGTTCGACAGTTTAAGGTCACGAGCAGCTTCATATTATGTGTATCGACTTGCGTGCATAGTTGGATTCTGTTTCCGTATGAATCGGAGTCAAATTGGAAGAAGGAATCTAGTTTTAGAAGCTTAAGCAGTGAGAATTTGATCGGAATTTGACTTTTGAGTAAACAACTCTGGAATGAGTTTTGGATGATGTCAGTAGCTTCGTATGGTAATTTTGGACTTAGGCGTGCATCCGGTTTCGGATTTGGAGGCCCGTAGGGTAATTTGAGGCATTTCGACGAAAATTGGAAAAGTTGAAGTTTGGAAAATGGAAAAGTTTGACCCATAGTTGATATTTGTGTTATCGAGGTCGGAACGCGATTTCGAAAGTTGGAAGAGCTCCGTTATGTCATTTGGGACTTGCCTGCAAAATTTGGTGTCGTTTGGAGTTGATTTGATATGGTTCGGACGCTTGGTTGCAATTCTAGAAGTTCTTGAAGTTTATAATGATTTTCATGCGTTTTGGCATCCGATTCGTGGTTCTAGAGGTTCTTTTGGTGTTCCGATCGCGCAAGCAAGTTTATGTTATGTGTTCAGACTTGTGTGGGCGCTTGGTTTGGAGCCTCGAGGGCTCGGGTGAGTTTTGGAGTGGTTTCGAAATGGCTTTCATGAATTTTAATTTTTCTGATTATGGTTTCTTCACATTTGTGATGTTTTGGTCGCAAATGCGGCCATCGCATTTGCGTAGAATCTTCTCATTTACGATGCCTGGGCGGCTGGGCAATTTTCGCATTTGCGATGAGGTTGCCGCATTTGCAAAAGCCGACCTTCGCATTTGTGAAGTTTTTGTCGTAAAGGCGACCTTAACAGGGGAATTTCCAGCTTCGCAATTACGATGAGTTTTCCGCAATTGCGGGTTCACAAATGCGAATCTTCTGTCGCAAATGCGACATCTATAACCTGTTAAGTGCTGAGAATTCAGAGTTTTTGCTTCATTTTTTCATATATTTGAACCCTACTAGCTTCGAGGTGAGGCGATTTTGAGAGGGGTTGTTCATACCAAAACATTGGGTAAGTATCTTTAATCAATTTTCAATTATATTTTGTAATTATATATTATATTTAACATCAAATTCAAAAGAATTTAAAGGAAAATTTGGGGGAAAATGTAAAATCTTTCAAAAATGTAAAATGATGATTTGAAGGACCAAATGGTATCGGAATTTGATAATTTTTGTATGGGTGAACTCGTATCGAAATGGGTATTCGGTTTTTATAAATGTTGCCGGTTCCAAGGTGCGGGCTCGAGGAGTTGACTTTTATTGACTTTTTGCAAATTGTATAAGAATCATAGCCTTGTTAATTGACATCATTTTCTCTTGCATTGTTTGATATATGTAAGTCATTTTTTGCTAGATTGAGCGGAGCGTTGATGAAGTGGTAAAGGAAAAGCTAAATTGAGTATTGAATTGACCGGATTGAGGTAAGTATCTTGCTTAACTTTGTGTGGGGTTTTCCCCTTAGGATTTGAGTCTTCTATGCTAATTGTAGTCTGTGCATGTGAGGTGATGAGTGCATGCTCGAACTTATTTGTGGAAAATTTGGCTTTAGGGTTCGTAGGTCCTCATATTCATTAAGTGAGAAGTTTTTCGGTATGATTGGGTTTCCTAATTGCTAGTTTTACCTCTACATGCTCTATACAACGTTGTTAGCTTTCCTCTAACTCCTACTTGTTACTTGGCCCTTATTGCCTTAATTGAAGTGATTGTCCTCCCTATTGTTTTGTTATTTCTTAATTGTGAATTCCTCTATGACCCCGTGCATATATATTACGTGTCCAAATTGTTGTGGTTGCTTGTGTAGTTATCACGAGCCTTACATGTCTTGTTATTTTTGTAAAGGTTGTTGTGTTTCTTGATTTTTTTTGTGATTCTCTTGTTGTCGTGTACTCATAATCTTGGTGGTAGAAATTCTTGTAATTGGGTTGTTGAATTGTTTTTGTTGATTTAGCTATGTTTGGTTGTTGATATGTTGAGGAGGAATAAGGGAGAATTGATATTGTCTGGTGGGATTGGGTTGCACGCCGCATCAAGGAGTAATAAGGGTGGACAGGTGGGATCGGGTTGCACTCCATAATAGGAGGAAGAAAGGTGATATATTGAGGAGTAATAAGGGTGGACTAGTGGGATCGGATTGCACGCCGCAACACGGAGTAATAAGGGTGATTGATCATGTTGTTACTTATATGGTGGGGTCGGGTTGCACGCCGCAACATACATATATACTATTTACTTTTATTGTAATTGTTACGGAGGAATAAGGGAGGATTGGTGGGATCGGGATGCGCTCCGCATCAATATATGTGCTTGTGTATTCCTCTCTGATTGTGCAAGTTGTCACACCTCCTTTTTCCGTACCCGCGAGGGCACAAGGGGAGTTTTTTCCAATTAAAGGACAATCAAAACGAGATTCGTTTATTTATTTCAGAGTCGCCACTTGGGAGATTTAGGGTGTCCCAAGTCACCAATTTTAATCCCGAATCGAGGAAAAGAATGACTCCATATTATAGTCTGCGTACCAGAAATCCGGATAAGGAATTCTGTTAACCCGGGAGAAGGTGTTAGGCATTCCCGAGTTCCGTGGTTCTAGCACGGTCGCTCAACTGTTATATTTGGCTTGATTATCTGATTTTATACATGTTAAACCTATGTGCAAGTTTTAAACTCTTGACCGCTTTTATTATTATTTTTTACGAGAATTGCCACGTCGTGAAAATATATCTCGAACCACATTACATCAATGCACCCGTGGTTATTGACATATCTCGACTCGGTTGAGATTTGGATTTGGGTCACATAAATGTGCACCCGAATTAGGAAAAATAAATTATTAAGATGCGCCTAAAGCAGCTAACGTATTGCTATTTTGGGGGAAGGCCGTAAAATTTGCTAAACGGCATGTCCCAAATTCTAAGTATTTTTAATATATATACATTTAGAGGGCCCCACACTTTGTACATTTGAGGCTCGTCTCGTTCCTTATAAAAGAATTTGCAACGTCATGGGCATGCATCTCGAACCATGTTACAATCAATGTACCCGTGATTTAGAGACACATTTCAACTCCGCTGAGATTTGGATTTGGGTCACATAAATGTGCACCCGAGTTTAGGGAGATGACATTATTTAAGGCGCGCCTAAAGCAACTAGCGCATTATTATTTTGGGGTAGGGCCGTGAAATTTACTAAACGGCCCGTCCCGGAATCTAAGTATTTAATACATATATTTTGTGAGGGCTCCGCAATTTGTACATTTTTTATGTTTCGAAGCTCGTCTCGTTTTATTTATTTGAGGGCAAACTTAAGGCAACTACGATTTTCTACCAATGAAATCATCCGAGGTTAAACAAAAAAAACAACGATTCTAACAGGTAATAATATCCATGGTAAAAATGAAAAATAGAATAACCTCGTTCATATGCTCACATTTACTTTAAGCATGCAGTAACTAAACATAGAATAAACATTTTTTAACACAACAACAAAAATTGCATTGTTGACATTCATAAATATCGAATATTCTCATTTTTTGCCTTGAACCATAATATGCAAAACGAATGAAATGAAACAAAGGACGAAGAACACCAACCTTCGAACCTCGACAATCCTAGAACGACAAACAGTGCTTCCTACGGAACTCGAACCGGACCTCACTCGACGAGGAATAATGATGAAACCTCGGACAAACACCTCGACGTACCGGACCTCGACGACCCAAAGTCGACCTCGACGGAAAACAGAAAACTCGGCAAGGCAGGATCGCAGCAACCCACAACTGCTCGCGAAAGACGGAACAACGTCGACAGCAGTAAGGTCGACGCGGAGGGGGGGCTACTGACGGGCCTGTTTGGTGGTGGGATTACTGGTTGACGGGGGTGGTGTTTAGTGGTGTTGTTTGGACGAGAGGGAGTAGGAGCTCGTAGGGTTTTGGGTGGTTTGTTGCCGGTGGTGATGGAGGAGGCAGAAGCAGCCGCGACGTGGTCATTCACTGGACTGCTTGGACAGCTGCGCTCCAAGGGCAACGACTAACGAGGGAGTCCGGACTGGAGGCTTCGCGGTGGGAAAGTGACGGGTCCAACGATGACAGTGGAAGGGTCTGCTTGGTGCTGCTGGGGTGCGAGGGTGCAGCTATGGCGGGTCGTTTGGGCAAGATGGTGCAGCAGCCATGGCTGTCTTGGTGGAGCTGGGTTGTGCTGGTTCAGCTGGTAGTGGGTAGGGTTTTCTTAGGGTTTTCTCGAGGAAGAAGGCGATGGTTATGGGTGACGGACTGGCGGAGCTGGACGAGGTGGAGGGAGCTGGTGGTTATGGCATTTTGGGACGTGAGGAATGGGGTTCAGTAGGTTTTTTTTTTGTTTTCAAAGGAGGAAGAAGAAGCATGAACAGTGATTTTGGTTTTTTCCAAATTTTTTCCAAAGTCCTCCTCCCTTTCAAAATGTTTCATCCGTGTTTTGTAATGGGTTTGCCCAAAAAAATGAGCCCACGCGTGGTGGGGTTCGAGATTTGTGTCCCCCACGCGTGGTGGGGTTCCCCATGTGTCCTGGACTCGGTTTATTATGGGCTAGGTCCGAAATTAGGCCTAAAACCGGGTAGTTTGAACCCGAATATTATTCTTTTGCCCGGACCCGAGAAATAGGAAAACGTTGCTTAACTAGTCCTATGTAAGCAAAATAACTACCAAAAATAAGACTAGTATTTAAACAAAACTATATCTTTTTTAAATATTTTTCAAGATTTAAAATAGCTACAAAATATTAATAAACTATTTTTTTGTAATTTTCGTTTTTTTATATATAAAGATAAAATATGAAGTAATATTTTTTTGTATTTTTCAAAATTATAATGACTGCAAACATTAATAGAACTATATATTTTTTTGTAATTTTCGAATTTATATAAATTACAAAATAAAGTGCAATTTTTGTATTGTTTATGAGAAATACATAAACTAAAATTTATATATGTATTTTTGTGATTTTTCTTTTTGTAACGAAATAAAGTAAAAATAGTTAAAATGGCTATATTAGACCCAATTACATATTTATGCTAAAAAAATGTGAAAATCCTCGGGGAGGGTCAAAAATCACGTGCTTACAGCTGCCCCTCTTTGACTGGAAACACGAAGAGTTTTCCGACAAAGAACGACTAGACGTGTTTTTGACCCGACCATTACTTGGACGGACTACACTTAAGGAAAGGGAGGGAATGTGACCGAGCCCTGGTATCTGAGCTGCCTACATATCCTTGGTTATACAGGAATCAGGCCACGTGTAGTTCGGGAATGAGAGAGATGGTAGAGTGTACCGAGGTGAAGAGCCGATCGAGGTTCCGTTCCGTTGAGGTTCCGGTCCGCGGTCCTGTCATTACAACAAAAATGAAAACTGAAAAAGACTAACTAAGTCTATCAGCTACTAGTTACAAGGATTCCTATCTTTAAGTCTTCTGAAACTTGGTCTTGAGTCTTGAATGGTGCTTCATACAGACTTTGGATTTGAACCTTGATACTTGCTAGTTGTAGGCGCTAGTTCTTGAGCAGATCATATCCGTTCTCCACTTCCGTGCTTCGGATTCATTCATTTTTTTCTTTTTATTTTTTTTCTTTTTGTTGTGTCCAGCTTTTGTCGACCATCTCAGATGTTGACTCGCATTCTTGAGGCTAGATTCTTGTTGCTTCTATCTTGGATTGAGTGCTGGGGATTTTTCTTGTGGCTTTCTGCCTTCCAATGGGTTACGGCTTGGCTTTGAACGATGTTCCACTGTTCTACAGGCGGACCCCTAACTTCTTCAATCTTTGACATACAACAACCTCCGCTCTACAGTCAGGCTCCTGACAAACAAAACAAACAACACAAATGAAATTTCCTAACCCAGTTTGCACTGGGAAGGTTTGTGAGTCGTTAGCAAAATCGTAGCCCACTGATACTACTGATGCAGTGCTGAGAGTGAACTAAACACTAGACTAGGATGTATTCCCTTGTTATACAGGTGGGCGCCTAACTTCAATGCTTGAAATGTAAAGACTGAAATGTATTCCTCTCGTTATACAGGTGGGCGCCTGGTTTCAACACTTGAAATGAAAAAGACTGAAATGTATTCCTCTCGTTATACAGGTGGGCGTCTGGGACATGAAATGCAAATACTGAAATGTATTCCTCTCGTTATACAGGTGGGCTCCTGGCTTCAACACTTGAAATGAAAAAAGACTGAAATGTATTCCTCTCGTTATACAGGTGGGCGCCTGGGACATGAAATGCAAATACTGAAATGTATTCCTCTCGTTATACAGGTGGGCTCCTGGCTTCGACACTTGAAATGAAAAAAGACTGAAATGTATTCCTCTCGTTATACAGGTGGGCGCCTGGGACATGAAATGCAAAATGTATTCCTCTCGTTATACAGGTGGGCGCCTGGGTTTAGGAAAATGACTTTTTTTCAAACGTTTTTTTTTATTTATTTTTATTGTTTTTTTTTAGCATCTTAGGAGAAAGATTCATCAGACTAAGATTTGGATCCTAGGAGAAGGTTCGTCAGACTAGGTCTCTATCTTAGGAGAAAAATTCATCGGACTAAGATTTTGATCCTAGGAGAAGGTTCATCGGACTAGGTCTCTATCTTAGGAGAAAAATTCATCGGACTAAGATTTTGATCCTAGGAGAAGGTTCATCAGACTAGGTCTTTTCTTTTTGGTATCTTAGGAGAAAGATTCATCAGACTAAGATTTTGATCCTAGGAGAAGGTTCGTCAGACTAGGTCTCTATCTTAGGAGAAAATTCGTCAGACTAAGATTTTGATCCTAGGAGAAGGTTCATCAGACTAGGTCTTTTCTTTTGGTTATCTTAGGAGAAAGATTCATCAGACTAAGATTTTGATCCTAGGAGAAGGTTCGTCAGACTAGGTCTTGTTTTTTTTTTATCTTTAACAACCACTTAGGAGGAAATGCATCTCCTACGGGTGAAACTAAAACTTAAACTTAGGAGGAAATGCGTCTCCTATGGGTAAAACTTAAACTTAGGAGGAAATGCATCTCCTATGGGTGAAACTAAAACAAACCGAGGAGGAAATGCGTCTCCTATGGGTAAAACTAAAACAACCTTAGGAGGAAATGCATCTCCTATGGGGTGAAACTAAAACAATCTTAGGAGGAAATGCATCTCCTATGGGTAAAACTCAAACTTAGGAGGAAATACATCTCCTATGGGTGAAACTAAAATGAACTTAGGAGGAAATGCATCTCCTATGGGTAGAACTCTAATGATTTCAAACTAGGAAGTGCGTCTCCTATTAATGAAACCTTCGCTTTCTTTTTTTTTTTTTGAATTATTTACTTACCTGTGTTGTCCTCCCTCGAAACTGTTGGGGATTATTTAGATGGGGATGACTTTTTACCCTTTTTTTCATTATTATCTTTTTATTCTTTTTTTTATTCTTTTTTTTTTTGCATAGCTTCTTCCTTCAAATACTACCTCCCTTGAGAGTCGTTTTGCCTTTTCCCGAAAGGAACCGCTGAGGATACCGACTTTCCAACCTTGTGTTGGACCCCTCACAACTGCTAGGGATAACACTGTTGAGGAATTATTTACTTACCTGTTGGGGGTAAAATGTTATCAGTTGGGGGTACCTGACTTCCAGAAAATTTTCTAAATGGAAGGAAAATTTTCTGCCCCAGTTTGATAATATCCCTTGTGGCATGCGTTTCTGCATCAATGCCATTTCCTTTACCTGTTTCAAATCAAACAAAATTTGTTAGTTTAAAACATGGTGGTTGGTTGTGATACTCCTACTGGGATGGCTTTCCCTTTCTCCTTCCTTGCTCTGCGTTCAACAACTTGTTGGGGATGATATTATGTGCTGGGGATAATCCCTTCCTGCTGGGGGATATCCCTCTTCTTTTGTGGCATAGCTTGGAAACTGGCATTTCCCCAACCTTTTAGTCTAGTATGGATTTCGCCAAATCATACTCACTGCTCTCCTTGCTTTGTTCACGGGCCTTGTCTTTGAGGTTTATAACCTTGGTTTTGGCAAGGATATCCCTCTTGACGCTTGTCAATCCTTTTGTCAATTCCCTTTGCTGGGGATATCTTTTTTGACACTGGCCTCGCGCTTGTTCTTTGCTGACTATACCATTTGGAGGTACTAGTCAGATCTCATCTGGCATAATTGGAAAGCTGATGGCATATTTTGAAGTCAATTCACTTGTTCTGACTAGACAGACTCTATTGGGGATTTTTCTATGAAAGGAAAAAGATAAAAGGGAACAGAATAAAAAGACAAAGGAAAAAAAATGACTCTTTAACAAAAGAAACTATAAATAAAAACCTATCAAATGCAGATACCGACTCTAATGGCCATGACATGCGTATGTGGCCTATCCTCTACCGTCAATCATCTTTCAAGATCTTCAATTGGCGATTCCCCATCTGATTCTCAATCTTATTCGACTTGTAGTGCCCGAAGGGTTTTCACTATCAAGTCTCTCTCATTTCTGGTTTTTCTCTCAGCTTTCATCGCCTTATGGTGCCTGTGAAGGTTTTCACCGATAAGACTCTCTCATTTGTATCACTTTCCAGCTGGGGGTTTGGAGTGTCGCCGGTATGACTCTTTCCGCTGGGGATCAGAGTCCTTTCTGCTATGGAACAGAATGTTATGCTCACGGGTGAGACTCTCATTTGTCTGACTTGGCATCTTTTGAAGACTGATCAGAAGGTCTTTCTTTGGACCGTAATGTGGGTTTTGGATAGGCTAGAAAGAAAAGGTATAAAAGGCTAAAAAATGCATTAATTTTGGGTTATTAGTTACAACCTTCGGAATTAGATTTATTTACAACAAACGCAACCTTTGCCCCAGTTTCTTGCTTGGGGATATTTTAATTGATTTTTTTTCATTTTTCAAACTATGACCGAGCCGTGAAGCGCCTACGTATCCTCTTTGAGGAATCAGGTCAAACGTAGTTCCCAATTCCTCTTTTTCATTTGATTTTCTTTTTTTCCTTTGTTATCAATTTTCTTTTCTTTTCTTTTCTTTTTTTTCTCTTTTTTTTCGTTGTTGTTTTCTTTCTTTCTCTTTTTTTTCGTTGTTACTGATTCCGAACGAGGGGTATGAAATAAAAATAAATAAGGCTCAAAATGGGTAACGAAGGATAAAGTGTTTAGGTAGCAGAACAAAATGCCTTCGTCATTTCAGTCTTCAAAACATGCCAAGTGCAAACAACACACTTTAAATTTGTAGTCTCTTCTGATGGTGCTGGACTTGACAATTATGTTAAACATTTTATTTTTCCTTTGTCATTTCTAAGCACCGTTGGGCGACACTCTCATTATCATGACCGACCCTCATGCCAATTTGGCGAATCTTGCTTTTAACGGTTTTCTTTGTGCTTAACTTGCCCCAGTTCCACATGACTCGAGCTCTGAATAATCTCAAACCGTCCTTATTTTCTTTAAATGGTCTGATCGCCTTTCCAGGGTTTTATGATTAACTTTAAAGACTAGGCCCAAAGTGTGTGCGCATGTCATGTCCCTAGAATCGGCATTGAACGAAATGATAAAAGGACTAAATAAAAGACGACTGGAACTAACAAAAGACCGACTTTGTATTAGACTACCGGCGAAATGGTTTGAATAACAAAACAAACAAAACAACCAGAATAAAATCCTAACACAAACTGGACAAAATTTAAACAAACTGTTATGACAAAATGGAAAGATAAGAAGGTTTGACACAGGACAAAATCCCAATTACAACCTTAATAATCCGAACAACAGAAATAACCACAAAATAAGCCACCACAAGCTTCCCTCTTGCTGACCAAGGAAACGAAGCATCCTCCCACTTTAGCAAAAACTGGCATCTTAGCCACTGAGCTTTGCATCAATACTGCCAAGACTATTGCCAGCTTCAACATCATCAACCTCCGTCGACAAGCTCTCGATAGGGTTCGAGTGCTCCATGTCACTGTTATTGATCACAATCCGCCCTTCTTGGATCATTTTCTCCACTTCCCTTTTCAAAGTACGACAGCTCTCAACGTTGTGCCCTACGACATTGGAGTGGTATGCGCATCGCGCTGCCGGATCAAAGTTCCTTGCAAGTGGATCTGGAGTACATGCGGGGAGTGGCTCAATCAAGCCAGCATGCCTTAGCCTTCCAAACAGACTGGCATAAGATACTCCGATAGGGGTGAGAGTCTTTCCTCGTTTCAATAGCCTCTTCATTCTTGCATGTTGACAGGGCCGGAAACCTGATCCAGGTGGCTTTTGGTAGGCTAGGTGGGTAGGCATTTTGTGGAGCCGGGTGCCTGGAAAGTGAAGTATGGCGGGGAAAGAAGCGGTGTTGGGGAGCGGAGAAGCATTGAGGAGTGATGGAGCTACTCGGGTAGCTGGGAAAGCTGCCATAAGCGGGTTGGGATGGAGAGTATGGGGGATCTTCTGTTATGGTGTTGGGTGCTTGGGAAATGACAGAGTTCAAGAGGCTTGGCGGTGGAGGGGGTGGTGTTTTTCCAGTTATCCATGCCTGATACATATCTGCCACATGTTGTCTCAGCATTTTCACTTCCTCTACCAACCCGTTGTTCCGTTCGACCAATTGTTGTCGGTCATCGATACCGACCCACTCGGTTCTGCGGTTCTGAGCCATTGTCCTTTGATTTTGTTTTGCAGGGAGGAGCTACCACAACCAACCACTTTTCTATATATGAACACAGCAAAGGGAAGCATCAACGTTAGTGTTAGGGCATTTGACAGACAATCATATATTAGAGATACAATTGTGCCCCTATGAAAATTTCCCACACTTTCCTTTATTTATTTATTCCTTTTATTATTATTATTATTATTATTTTTTTAGTGGTGGTCGAATCTTATGGAGATTGCCTACGTATCATGTCCCCGCTTGAATCAGACCTTGCGTAGTTCGGGCCGCTGAAAGATAAACAATACTAAACATTTTTCATATTAGAACAAACTGGGTTTCAAAGGTTTGAATATGACCTACAAACTCAAAAATCAAACAACCCACATATTTTAATCAAAAGCTTTACAAACTCAAAAACAAAAGGCTAGCTCCCTTTCTCTGTTCGACAAATGCAACCAAACGGTTATTTTTGCAAATGTGGCCCCTTCCAAATTTCACATGAATTTTGAGGCCGGGGAGGATTATTTATGACACTTTACAAACTTGTCCGTTCTTTTACGAAAATAACCTTTCGACAACTGAAAGATACTCTAAGGCTATTTCGGCAAGAACGATTTAAGATGCGGCCGAAGCTGGCTCGGCTTATTATGACAAAATCCAAACGGTATTTACCTGACCGCCGACTCTTTGTTTTTTCTTACTTTTCAAATTATAATAAAAACTTGGTGTTGCAAACACGGCCCTTCAGCGCCTCGGGGACGAAGATTTTTAAGGCTGTGTGGGTCAACTGGACAAAAATCCTAAACATGATCCAAAAGGTGGCTGTTTATGCAAAGTCAGCCTTCCGGCGTCCCTTTCGGGAACATTCGGCTATTTATGACAAAACAGCATCACCTGACTTATTTATAACTCTTTTTTATCGTTTTTCAAATTAGAAAAGTCAATATTGCAAACACGGCCTTTCAACGTCTCGGGGACGAAGATTTTTAGGCTGTGGGGGTCAACTGGACCAAGTCTTAAAAAATGACCCAAAGGTGGCTGTTTATGCAAAGTCAGCCTTCCGGCGTCCCTTTCGGGAACATTCGGCTATGTCTTGATAAAACAGCGGCACCCGACTTCTTTATGACAATTAAAATTTGACAGATTTATTTTTGCTATTTTTTTTTTGTAAAAGGGGGAAGTTACATCACTAGACTTATTTACGACAAAATTAAAAATCTTTGACATGTTTTTTTTTGTTTTTTTTTTATATATTTGTTTTTGGCTTTTTAGCAAAAGGTGGGGTTGGACCCGATGAGGGTTGCCTACGTATCTCACATCCGGTGAGAATCAAACCCGCGTAGTTCGGGCAAATAAACTATTTTGAGAAGACCATTTTCCACTTTCTATATTTTTTTCACCAAACAAAACAAACTATTATTTTTTTATTCATAATGTAAAACACAAAACATACTAACGTAAAACACAAAACATTTCTTCTTTTTTTTTTCCAGAATTTCGGCAGAGTTTCGATACTACTTGGACATTGGTTTTTTTTTCTAAAAATAAGTAGCTATATCTCTACACTGTTATGTTCTCCTCTTTTCACGATTTTTTTTTTGTGGTTAATGATGACAACATACAAAATCTTTTGAATTTCCGTGTTATATATATATATATATATATATATATATATATTATTTTTCAAAAATGTGGCATGGGGGACATAGGAAATTCCAAGACTTCTTGGATTCCACAAATGTTCCCCATGTGTTTTTCCAAAAAAAATGAAGCGTGGGGGACATAGGGAATTCCAAGACTTCTTGGATTCCACAAATGTTCCCTATGTGTTTTTCCCAAAAAATGAAGCATGGGGGACATGTGGAATACCAAGGCTTCTTGGATTCCACAAATGTTCCCCATGTGCTTTTCCCAAAAAAATGAAGTGTGGGGGACATATGGAATACCAAGGCTTCTTGGATTCCACAAATGTTCCCCATGTGCTTTTCCCAAAAAATGAAGTGTGGGGGACATATGGAATACCAAGGCTTCTTGAATTCCACAATGTTCCCCATGTGCTTAATTAACATAATAGCATGCTTATCTAAAAAATCATGCAACTTTCTTATTTAACGTGATCAGCATGATAAGGAGTGTCATTTGTCCGCAAATATCATTGGTCCGCCAAATGACCCATTCACCCTTGAATAAATATAACATGTAGCACATAGGATGCCAAAGATGGTCTATTATTTTCAGGTTGCTTGTCCTAGACGGACCCAACCCATGTGTTGAGTCCCCTAAGTCGAATGCACATGATGCAAATAAACGCTCTTACTAGGGATCCGGCATGAAGTTGAGTTATTCTAGGTAAAAACCTGAGGCATATTGTTCTAAACCTGGCTTACCCAAACGGACAGTTTGAGCCGAAGTGGGGGCAACGTACCGGGAGCACGAAAGTCTACCCGGCCTAGTTACTTGTCCCAACTTCGTCTTATTTGGTATGACTTTAACAGAAAGGTGGGTCACGCGCACGTGTACACCATAAATTCAGAAGACTCAGAAAGAAGGGTTTCGTAGCAGTTTTATATACACAATTCAGATAATATTAAAGCGGTAAAAGCATCATTTAGCACATTAAGCATATATCATGTAAAAATCAGATAATAAATAAAGCCAAATAACAACAATTATTCTAAGCTCGAATTCTTAACCCTGAACCAGTGGTTCTGGGTTTTATCGTCCCCAGCAGAGTCGCCAGAGCTGTCACACCTCCTTTTTACATACCCGCGAGGGTACAAGGGAGTTTTTTCCAATTAAAGGACAATCGAAACGGGATTCGTTTATTTATTTCAGAGTCGCCACTTGGGAGATTTAGGGTGTCCCAAGTCACCAATTTTAATCCCGAATCGAGGAAAAGAATGACTCCATATTATAGTCTGCGTACCAGAAATCCGGATAAGGAATTCTGTTAACCCGGGAGAAGGTGTTAGGCATTCCCGAGTTCCGTGGTTCTAGCACGGTCGCTCAACTGTTATATTTGGCTTGATTATCTGATTTTATACATGTTAAACCTATGTGCAAGTTTTAAACTCTTGACCGCTTTTATTATTATTTTTTACGAGAATTGCAACGTCGTGAAAATATATCTCGAACCACGTTACATCAATGCACCCGTGGTTATTGACATATCTCGACTCGGTTGAGATTTGGATTTGGGTCACATAAATGTGCACCCGAGCTTAAGAAAGTAAATTATTAAACACGCGCCTAAAGAGACTATCGCGTTATTATTTTGCGGAGGCCGTGAAATTCGCTAAACGACCCTCCTGAATTCTAAGTAATTTTAAACAAGTATTTACTGAGGGCCCCGCAATTTGTGTTTTTATTCGGCGAGGCTCATCTCATTCTTATTTTTTAAAAGGAATTTGCAACGTCATGGACATGCATCTCGAACCACGTTACAATCAATGTACCCGCGATTTAGAGACACATTTCAACTCCGCTGAGATTTGGATTTGGGTCACATAAATGTGCACCCGAGTTAGGGAGGATAAATTATTAAAGGCGCGCCTAAAGCAACTAGCGCATTATTATTTTGGGTCGGGCCGTGAAATTTACTAAACGGCCCGTCCCGGAATCTAAGTATTTAATACATATATTTTGTGAGGGCTCCGCAATTTGTACATTTTTTATGTGGCGAAGCTCGTCTCGTTTTTATTATTTGAGGGCAAACTTAAGGCAACTACGATTTTCTACCAATGAAATCATCCGAGGTTAAACAAAAAAAACAACGATTCTAACAGGTAATAATATCCATGGTAAAAATGAAAAATAGAATAACCTCGTTCATATGCTCACATTTACTTTAAGCATGCAGTAACTAAACATAGAATAAACATTTTTTAACACAACAACAAAAATTGCATTGTTGACATTCATAAATATCGAATATTCTCATTTTTTGCCTTGAACCATAATATGCAAAACGAATGAAATGAAACAAAGGACGAAGAACACCAACCTTCGAACCTCGACAATCCTAGAATGACAAACAGTGCTTCCTACGGAACTCGAACCGGACCTCACTCGACGAGGAATAAGTCATTCACTGGACTGCTTGGACAGCTGCGCTCCAAGGGCAACGACTAACGAGGGAGTCCGTACTGGAGGCTTCGCGGTGGGAAGGTGACGGGTCCGACGATGACAGTGGAAAGGTCTGCTTGGTGCTGCTGGGGTGCGAGGGTGCAGCTATGGCGGGTCGTTTGGGCAAGATGGTGCAGCATCCATGGCTGTCTTGGTGGAGCTGGGTTGTGCTGGTTCAGCTGGTAGCGGGTAGGGTTTTCTTAGGGTTTTCTCGAGGAAGAAGGCGATGGTTATGGGTGACGGACTGGCGGAGCTGGACGAGGTGGAGGGAGCTGGTGGTTATGGCGTTTTGGGACATGAGGAATGGGGTTCAGTAGTTTTTTTTTTGTTTTCAAAGGAGGAAGAAGAAGCATGAACAGTGATTTTGTTTTTTTCCAAATTTTTTCCAAAGTCCTCCTCCCTTTCAAAATGTTTCATCCGTGTTTTGTAATGGGTTTGCCCAAAAAAAATGAGCCCACGCGTGGTGGGGTTCGAGATTTGTGTCCCCCACGCGTGGTGGGGTTCCCCATGTGTCCTGGACTCGGTTTATTATGGGCTAGGTCCGAAATTAGGCCTAAAACCGGGTAGTTTGAACCCGAATATTATTCTTTTGCCCGGACCCGAGAAATAGGAAAACGTTGCTTAACTAGTCCTATGTAAGCAAAATAACTACCAAAAATAAGACTAGTATTTAAACAAAACTATATCTTTTTTAAATATTTTTCAAGATTTAAAATAGCTACAAAATATTAATAAACTATTTTTTTGTAATTTTTGTTTTTTTTATATATAAAGATAAAATATGAAGTAATATTTATTTGTATTTTTCAAAATTATAATGACTGCAAACATTAATAGAACTATATATTTTTTTGTAATTTTCGAATTTATATAAATTACAAAATAAAGTGCAATTTTTGTATTTTTTCAAGTTTATGAGAAATACATAAACTAAAATTTATATATGTATTTTTGTGATTTTTCTTTTTGCAACGAAATAAAGTAAAAATAGTTAAAATGGCTATATTAGACCCAATTACATATTTATGCTAAAAAAATGTGAAAATCCTCGGGGAGGGTCAAAAATCACGTGCTTACACAAGTTATTTGGTAGTATTACATTTCACCTAGGGATTGGTTATAGCTGGATACTGATAAGACCCTAGTTCATTTGTTCAAGACTTTGATAATTTGTATTTCGGGTTCCACTGAGTTTTGAGGATCAGGTTATTGACATTGAGTTATTGACTTGCCGTTGTTCCTTGAATTCTTATCCTGAAACTATTACTCTAGTGAATTAATTTTCAAAGTAAATTTACTACGTTGAATCATTTCCTCCTATCTTGCTAAGTTGTTAGTAATATAGTGATTTAAAATAAAGGGATTAATATTACGCAACTTTGTATGACTTTTAAATTTGAACTCGTCGTATTTATATATCCATTTCAATATTTCAAATTCCAATAATTGTTATATTTTTATTTCAATCAGTTTCTCAATTAAATTTTCTTAAACTGTCTGAGGTTGTATTTTACTTAAAAAGGAATTTCTATTAAGTGTTAATTTAATAAACCATATTAAAGGCGATAACTTATTCGATGTTGTACTTTTATTTGAAAACGGTACTTTCTTCACTCAAACGATTTCTAAAAATAACTTCATCTTTCTCGATGATTTCCTAATTGGTTTAGAAATTGTAATTTACTTTATGTTGTATAAATGAGACTCCTTGAACATCTTAATTGCATTTGTTACGGACATTATGTACTGGGTAACATGAGAATGTTGTTGTGCAAAGTGAGATAGAAATGTGTGGGCACAAGGTGTCACATGTGCTAAAGGTTTGGAAACTAAGTTTATGATATGAGACATCAAGGATTCAGAATTGTGTATCAGAAATGATGTGATTGATTGAGGTAGTATCACCTTTTTTATTCGAGCACATTTTTACTTGTCTGCGTCCCAGCTATGTTGATGTTAATTTACTTGGTTATCTTTCGTTTCCATCCGTGTTTCCCTTTATTGTCTCCATTGTTGTAGTTTGATTTCTCTCTGCTATTGATATTACTTTATTATCTTTATCTTGATAGTTTATTATTATATCATGTTCAATTTATTCGACCAGTAGGTGTCTTGATTGTTCCTCGTCACTATTCCACCGAGGTTAGTCTTGATACTTACTGGGCGTCGCTGTGATGTGCTCATACTACACTTTTGTATATTTTTGTACAGATCCAGGTATTTGATCGATAGTAACTGCTCGAATCGTCGCTGTGGAGATTCAAGATAAACTTGCCACTGCGTTCGCAGACCTCGGAGTCACCTTCATTTGTACTTATTTTCTTTGGTTACTTTTGTTCTGGAACAGTGATGTATTTATTATGTATAACTATTCCTAGAAATGCTTATGATTATATACCGGCTTTGGGATTGGTAATTGTCCAAAATTATCTAATTTGAAGTTAGTGAATATCAATGTTATTTCTATTAATGCTAGGTTTACCTAGTTTAGAGACTAGGTGTCATCACGACTTTTTCGGAGGAATTTTGGGCCGTGATAGAAGGGAAGTAATAAAACACGAGCAAATACCTTAAACTATGAAATAGAAACAAAAAAATAAATAAAAATATATACGGTAATCTACTTAATTTTCTAGCATCATCAAAGGCTAACTTTCATATGAATCTGTTTTGGCTTTTTCGGGTGCAATAAAATTTCGGTAACGATTTCTCCATGCGATAAAATTTCAGTATCAAAATTAAAAAAGAAACAAACCAAAGTAAAACTTGCTGTTCACTGTATCAATCACTCACTTTCACTATAGTTATACTGTTTGATTATTAAAGGGTTTTAGTTACGGTCCCAGTATCTTTTTGCTTAAATTGCCTCTTAAAGTTGCTTTCACGTAGATTTTGAGGTGTCACTAGATACATTATTTATTGTGCAAGCACGTTTTTTCACTAGAACTAGGCGTTCAGACAATATTTAATTAAACTTGAAAAACAAATATGTATATAATTGAAGTCGACCAATAATATTTGGAACTTGAGCTTAGAAATGAATTTTACTTAGGAAAATAAGTTCTTAAAAAAATATAGCTACTCAAAACCATAAGATTTCACAATTTTCCAAATATTAAAATTCAGTATTTCAACCTTCCAAGTACCAAAATTTAGTAATTCGAATATCAAAAAGACAATAAAAACAATCTTTGGAGTTGTGATGACCAAAAGGGTCATCTTTTGTTTTAGAATCCAAATCCGAATTTCGAGGCCTTGAAAACCTTATTTTCTTTCTCCTCAATTTGCGTGCGCAGTCCGGACGCGTTTCTGGAAAGCCTTCATGTGAAATTTAAGAAGAATATTGAATTTTGCCTTTAAAATTGATTAAAGTTGAATCGGTCAATATTTTTGGTAAACGGACTCGGACCCGTGATTTGACTGTCTCGTAGGGTCCGTAATAAAATATGGGACTTGGGCGTATGTCTGGAATCGAATTCCGAGGTCCCTAGCCCGAGAAATGAATTTTTGAAGAAAAATATTTGCTGGAAAATATAAGGATTTAATGGAATAGTGTGTGATCTCGTTGGTATCGGACCCATATTTTAGTTTCGAAGCCCGGTACAGGTCCGTTATGGTATTTAGACCTTATCTGTGAAATTTAGTGAAAAACGGAAGAGATTTGATATAATTCGGACCCTTGGTTGAGAAAATAGAAATTTTGAACTATTTTGAGAATTTCATGAGTTTTGGTGTTAAATTCGTTATTTAAGATGTTATTTTGGCGATTTGATCATACGAGCAAGTCCGTAAGATGTTTTTAGACTTGTTTGCATGTTTGGTTTGGAGCCCCGAGGGCTCGGGTGAGTTTTGGACTTAGGAAAAATATTGCTTGTATGCTTCAGCTGTTGCAGGCCTCTGATCTCGTAATTGCGATATCAGGCTTCGCAATTGCGAGCTTCACAGGCTTGTCAATTGCGAGCCTTTCATCGCAAATGTGATCAAAAGGCTAGGCCACCATAGTTCGCAAATGCGAACAAACTTTTGCAAATGCGAAGGGAGTCTGGGAGGGGAACTGATCGCAATTGCGAGGTCTGTGATCGCAAATGCAACACTTTCCTCGCATTTGCGAAGGCGGTAGGAATTGTGAAGGCTTCGTAATTGCGAGCTTCGCATTTGCGAAGCTCTAGTCGCAATTGCGCCATCTGTAGCTGAGTAAAAGGGTCTTGGACGGGATTTAGAACTCATTTCTCAAATTTTCAAACCCTAAGCTTCTATAGGCGATTTTTCAAAGAAGAGTTCTTCCCCCAAATCATAGTAAACAATTTCTAACTCATTTCTTTCAAACTATTCCATCTTTTTTACAAGATTTCATCATAAAATCTAGGGATTTTCATGGGAAATTGGGTGTTTTTGAGTGAAATTTGGGAATTTTAACCTCAAATTAAGGTCGGATTCCAAAACCAATTGCATATCCGGGCTCGTGGGTGAATGTGTAATCGGGTTTTGCCCGAATTTCGAGTTTTTACCAAGCGGGCCCCAAGTCATTTTTGATTTTTTGGGAAAAATGTTGGGAAATCTATAATTAAGCATGGGAATTGAGTTCTTTAGCCTTTATAGATGTTATTAAGTTAATTATGACTAGATACAAGCGGATTGAAAGTAAAATCGAGAGGTAAAATAGTAATTGAGGTTTGATTGTGGTTGTAGAATCGAGGTAAGTGTTTGGTCCAACCTTAGCTTGAGGGAATAGGTATTGTTATCTTATTTGCTACGTGTTTAGTTGTTGAGTACGATGGATAGGTGTGGTGACGAGTATCTATACATTGTTGTTGGGTCATAGCATGCAAATGAGTCTTATACTTGTGACCATTGTGTCTCTTACACGTATTGTTCATGCTTAAGTTGGTTACTCTTCATGTTAAACAAGTTTGGTTATATTTTCTTGTTATTGTGTAATTGTTGAGTATTGACTCAAGTTGAGACTTATATTGTAAATTTAACTGTTAAAACGAGATTGGTTATAGTTGATTCCCTTGCCAGGATGTTATTGTTTCGATTGTTTGGGTGAGGAAGAGTGTAAAGCACGAAGGGTGATACCGTGCATAATATTTTGAGTGAGTATTAATGCACGAAGGGTAATGTCGTGCCATGTTCTGTGAGTGTTAATGCATGAAGGGTGATGTCGTGCCATATTCTGTGAGTGTTAATGCACGAAGGGTGATGTCGTGCCATGATTATGAGAGAATAAAATCACGAAGGGTGATGCCGTGCCATTTTCTGTTGATTCTTATGGTAAGGACGAGAGTAGAAGCACGAAGGGTGATGCCATGCACATGTTACTATGTTATTATTTCTGTTGGCTTAGAGTATGGAGTTATTTTGCACTGTCACGATTGGATATTCCCTTCAACATGTTTCCCCTTCCCGTCTTTATCTGTTAAATTTCTTTTATTATTGTTTCTCGTATACAATTTAACTACACATGTTTATATTGTTGTCGTGTCCTAGCCTCGTCACTACTTCATCGAGGTTAGGCTCGACACTTACCAGTACATAGGGTCGGTTATACTGATACTGCACTCTACATTTTCTGTGCAGATTTCGGTGCCGAACCTCGTGAGTAGAGATTGGGTTACTGACTTCAGTCCACCGGAGACCCAAGGTAGATCTACTGGCGTTCACAGACTCTAGAGTCCTCTCCTTCTTCATTTAGGATTTCATGTCTTTTTCTATTTTAAGAACATATGTATTTCTTTTAAACCTATGTTTGTAGAATCTCTTAGACGTTCGTGGATTGTGACACCAGATCATTGGGGTAGTCATGTATTAGAGTTGTTGAACTGTTATAACATATCTGCACTTTATCTATGTTTGGGCTTTAGCTATTATTTATTTCTGTTCTTTTTAATAATTAGTGTGGTAAAACGGTATATGTCGGCTTGCCTAGCTTTCAAGAGTAGGAGCCATCACGATCCCGACAGTGGAAAATTCGGGTCATGACAAATTGGTATCAGAGCACTAGGTTGCCTAGGTCTAACAATTCACGAATTAGGTAGGTAGAGTCTGAGGGATCGGTACAGAAACGTCTGTGCTTATCCCCTAGAGGCTACAGAGTTTAGGATTAACTTCCCATCTATTCTTCTCTGTCGTATTATTTGACTTCTCAATTCTAATTGAACTTCTACTCTGTTCTTTTGCAGATGGCGAGAACACGTACCGCTTCATCAGCTGATCAGCAGCCTGAGCCCCTAGTGGAAGCTCCTACGAGGGGCAGAGGACGAGGACGAGGCTGTTTTAGAGGCTGAGGCAGGGGCAGGGCTCAGCCTAGAGCTCGAGCAGCAACACCAACAGCGGAGTCTCAAGTGGAGTTTGATGATGATTTTCCGGCTCAGACCATTCCGGTAGGGCCAGCTCAGGTTCCCGAGGGGTTCATCGCTATCCCGGTACTTTAGGATGCTTTGGTCCGTCTAGTGGGCCTTATGGAGAGTGTCACTCAGGCAGGCATACTTCTTGTAGCACCAGTCATCTCTCAGGCTGGGTGAGGAGCACAGACTCCTGCTACTCGCATTTCGGAGCAGATGCCTTCCCAGTTCCAGACTCCAGCAGCTCAGCCAGTAGGAGTAGCTTAGCTAGTTGTTGTGGCTCAGGCCGCTGGTGGATCGTTTATGTCTTCTGAGGCTTTGTTGAGGTTGGATAAGTGGTGGATCGTCTATGTCTTCTGAGGCTTTGTTGAGGTTGGATAAGTTCACCAAGCTTTTCCAGGTTCACTACAGTGGGGCAGCTTCTGAGGACCCCCATGATTATCTTGATCGTTGCCATGAGGTGTTGCGGAACATGGGAATAGTAGAGACCAATGGGGTCGACTTTGTTGTATTCTAGATGAAAGGGTCTGCCAAGATATGGTGGAATAACTTTGTGTTTACTAGACCAACTGGGTCACTTGCCTTGACTTGGGACCAGTTCTCTCAGCTATTTCTCGAGAAGTTCCTTCCTATCACTCAGAGAGAAGACTACCGCAGGCGGTTCGAGCATCTTCAATAGGGTTGTATGACAGTCACCCAGTACGAGACTAGGTTTGTTGGTTTGGCTCATCATGATCTTATTATACTCCCCACCGAGAGAGAGAGAGTGGGAGGTTCATTGAGGGACTCACTCAGCCTATTAGATTGCAGATGGCTAAGGAGACGGGTCGCGAGATTTATTTTCAGGATGCGGCCAATGTGGCCTGATGAGTTGAGGCAGTTCTAGCTTAGGGAAGTGGTCAGGGGTCTGACAAGAGGCCTTGTCATTCTGGTAGGTTCAGTGGTGCCTCATTTGGAGGCAGTGATTCTCTTGGTAGGGGCCATCCTCCCAGGCCATTTCATTCAGCACTTCAGGCTTCTCACGGTGCTTCAGGTGGTCGTGGTTTTCATATGCAGTATTCTGATAAGCTACCCTACAGTGCACCACCAGCTCCTATAAGTGCACCTCCACTCCAGAGTTTTCAGGGTGGTTACTCAGGCTGTCAGCGTTAGTTTCAGAGTCAGTAGTCCCGACAACTGAGGGCTTGTTATACTTGTAGCGGTCCGAGGCACATTGCTAGATTTTACCCTCGAGCATCGAGTAGTTCTCAGCATCAGGTCTTTCGTGCCGTGGTTCTGGCACCGGATGTTCCACCGCCTGCTCAGCCAGCTAGAGGTAGGGTTAGGCAGCTAGAGGTGGAGGTCGAGGTATTAGAGGTAGAGGTCAGGCCGCTAGAGGTGGAGGCCAGCTAGCAGGAGGCCATCCCAGGGATGTAGTTCAGAGTGGTGGGCCCCAACCCCGATGTTATGCTTTCCCGGCCAGGCTTGAGGCTGAGGCATTCGATGCCATTATCATAGGTACGGTTTCAGTTTGCAGTAGAGATGTTTTAGTTCTATTTGATCCAGGGTCTACATACTCCTATGTGTCATCTTATTTTGCTACATATTTGGTTGTGCCTCGTGATTCTTTGGGTGCTCCTGTATATGTGTCCATACTGATGGGTGATTCTATTGTTGTAGAACGTGTCTATCGCTCGTGTGTGGTTACTATTGGGGGTCTTGAGACCCGTGTAGATCTCCTACTTCTTGATATGGTCAATTTTGATGTCATTTTGGGGATGGATTGGTTGTTACCTTATCATGCCATATTGGACTGTCACGCCAAGACCGTGACCTTAGCCTTGTCAGGGTTGCCTCAATTGGAGTGGAGAGGGACTCCTAGTCATTCTACCATTAGGGTTCATTTCTTATATGAAGACTCGGCGTATGGTCGAGAAGGGGTTTTTGGCTTATTTGGCTTATGTTCGCGATTCCAGTACAGAGGTTTCTTCTATGGATTCTGTACTAGTTGTTCATGAGTTTCCAGAGGTATTTCCTGCAGACCTGTCGGGGATGTCACCCAACAGGGATATTGACTTTTGCATTAATGTGGCTCCGGGCACTAAGCCCATTTCCAATCCGCTATACTGCATGGCCCTGCCAGAGTTGAAGGAATTAAAGGAACAGTTACAAGATTTGCTTGATAAGGGCTTTATTAGACCTAGTGTCTCGCACTGGGTGCGCCGGTGTTGTTTGTCAAGAAGAAGGATGGGTCGATGAGGATGTGCATAGACTATCGACAGTTGATGACTTATTTGATCAGCTTCAGGGTGCCAAGGTATTTTCGAAGATTGAGAAGTCTGGCTACCATCAGCTTAGGATTAGGGCATCCGATGTCCCTAAGACAGCTTTTCGCACTCGGTACCAGCATTATGAGTTCTTAGTGATGTCATTTGGATTGACAAATGCCCCAACAACATTCATGGATTTGATGAACCAAGTGTTCAAGCCCTATCTATATTCCTTTGTAATTGTTTTCATTGATGATATCTTGATCTACTCCCGCAACCAAGAGGAGCATGAGCAGCATCTTCGAGCCGTTCCTCAGACTCTAAGAGACATCCAGTTATATGCTAATTTTTGAAATATGAGTTCTGGTTGAGTTCAGTTGAATTCTTGGGTCACATTGTATCCACAGAGGGTATTCAGGTGGATCCTAAGAAGATTGAGGTAGTCAAGGACTGGCCTAGGCCCACATCAGCTATAGAGATCCGGAGTTTCTTGGGTTTGGCAAGCTACTATCGTCGGTTTGTGGAGGAGTTTTCATCTATAGCAGCCCCGATGACTAGATTGACCTGGAAGGGTGCCCTATTCAGGTGGTCGGACGAGTGTGAGGCAAGCTACTAGATTGACCTGGAAGGGTGCCCTATTCAGGTGGTCGGACGAGTGTGAGGCAAGCTTTCAGAAGCTCAAGATAGCTTTGACCACGACATCGATATTGGTATTGCCTACAGGTTCAGGGCCATATACAGTGTATTGTGACACATATCATATAGGGCTTGGTGCGGTGTTGATGCAGAATGATAAGGTTATTGCATATGCTTTGCGGCAGTTAAAGATTCACGAGAAGAATTTTCTAGTTCATGATTTGGAGCTAGCAGCCATTGTTCACGCGCTGAAGATTTGGAGGCATTATTTATATGGTGTGTCATGTGAGGTGTTCACGGATCACAAGAGTTTGCAATACTTATTCAAGCAGAAGGAGCTAAACTTGAGGCAAAAGAGGTGGTTAAGGCTATTGAAGGACTATGATATCACCATCTTGTATCATCTGTGGAAGGCCAATGTAGTGGCTGATGCTTTGAGTAGGAAGTCAGCCAGTATAGGCAGCCTTGCGTATATTCTAGTCGGTGAGAGATCGCTTACTTTGGATGTTCAAGCTTTGGCCAATCAGTTCGTGAGGTTGGATGTTTCTGAGCCCAATCGTGTTCTAGCTTGTACAGTCGCTAGTTCTTCATTATTTTAAGCGTATCAAAGATCGGTAGTATGATGATCCTCATTTGCTTGTCCTTAGGGACACGGTGCAGCACGATAGTGCCAAGCAGGTTATAGTTGGAGATGATGGAGTTTTGAGGATGTAGTGTCGTATTTGTGTGCCTAATGTGGATGGACTTCGTGAGTTGATTCTAGAGGAAGCCCACAGTTCCCGGTATTCTATTCATCCGGGCGCCGCAAAGATGTATTAGGACTTGCTATAGCATTATTGGTGGAGGAGGATGAAGAAGGATATTGTTGCATATGTAGCTCGGTGTTTGAATTGTCAGCAGGTAAAGTAAGAGCATCAGAGACCTGGTGGTTTGCTTAGAAGTTTGAGATTCCTGAGTGGAAGTTGGAGCGTATCATTATGGACTTCATTGTTGGACTCTCACAGACTCAGAGGAAGTTCGATACGGTGTGGGTTATTGTGGATAGGCTGACCAAGTTAGTGCATTTCATTCCTGTAGTAGTTTCCTATTCTTCAGAGCGATTGGCAGAGATTTATATCCGTGAGATTGTTCGTCTTCATGGTATGCCCGTGTCTATCATTTTTGATCGAGGTACGCAGTTTACCTCGCATTTCTGGAGGGCAGTTCAGCGTGAGTTGGGTACGCGGGTCGAGTTGAGCACATCATTTCATCCTTAGACGGACGGGCAGTCCGAGCGTACTATTCAGATTTTGAAAGATATGCTCCGAGCATGTTTATTGACTTTGGAAGTTCTTGGGATCAGTTCTTGCCATTAGTGGAGTTTGCCTACAACAAGAGTTATCAGTCGAGCATCCAGATGGCTCCCTATGAGGCATTATATGGTAGACGATATCGGTTGCCGGTTGGATGGTTTAAGCTGAGAGAGGCTCGGTTGTTGGGTACAGATATAGTACATGATGCCTTGGATAAGGTTAAGATTATTCAGGATAGGCTTCATACAGCTCAGTCCAGGCAAAAGGGTTATGCCAGCGTAAGGTTCGTGATGTGGCATTCATGGTCGGAGAGCGAGTGTTACTTCTGGTGTCGCCCATGAAGGGCATGATAAGGTTTGTGAAGAAGGGCAAGTTAAGCCCTAGGTTCATCGTGCCTTTTGAGATCCTTGATCGAGTGGGAGAGGTGGTTTACAGATTTATGTTGTCATCGGTTTTATCAGCTATGCATCCACTATTTCATGTGTCCATGCTTCGAAAGTATCACGGCGATTCATCTCACGTGCTAGATTTCATCACTGTCCAGCTGGATAAGGATTTGACCTACGAGGAGGAGCCGGTGGCCATTTTTGACCGCAGGTTCGTCAGTTGAGATCGAAGAGTTACCCTTCGGTTTGTGTGCAATGGAGAGGTCAGCCTATTGAGGCAACTACCTGGGAGTCCGAGTCCAATTTGCGAAGCCGATATCTCCATCTTTTCACCGACTCAGGTACTTTTCTATGTCCGTTCGAGGACGAACGGTTGTTTTAGAGGTGTAGAATGTGATGACCCAAAGGGTCATCTTTTGTTTTAGAATACAAATCCGGGTTTCGAGGCCTTGAAAACCTCATTTCTTTCTCCTCGATTTGCATGCGCAGTCCGGTCGCTTTTTCGGAAAGCCTTCATGTGAAATTTAAGAAGAATATTGAATTTTGCCTTTAAAATTGATTAAAGTTGAATCGGTCAATATTTTTGGTAAACGGACTCGGACCCGTGATTTGACTGTCTCGTAGGGTCCGTAGTAAAATATGGGACTTGGGCGCATGCCCGGAATCGAATTCCAAGCTCCCTAGTCCGAGAAATAAATTTTTGAAGAAAATTATTTGCTGGAAAATATAAGGATTTCTAGAAATGGAATAGTGTGTGATCTCGTTGGTATCGGGCCCGTATTTATGTTCTGGAGCCCGGTATAGGTCCGTTATGGTATTTAGACCTTATCTGTGAAATTTGGTAAAAAACAAAAGAGATTTGATGTAATTCGGACCCTTGGTTGAGAAAATAGATATTTTGAACTACATTGAGAATTTCATGAGTTTTGGTGTTAAATTCGTTATTTAAGATGTTATTTTGGCGATTTGATCGCACGAACAAGTCCGTAAGATATTTTTAGACTTGTGTGCATGTTTGGTTTGAAGCCCCGAGGGCTCGGTTGAGTTTTGGATAGGCCACGAGGTGTTTTGGACTTAGGAAAAATATTGTCGGTATGCTTCAGTTGTTGTAGGCCTCTGATCTCGCAATTGCGATATAAAGCTTTGCAATTGCGAGCTTCACAGGCTTGAAAATTGCGAGCCTTTCATCGCAAATGCGATCAAAAAGCTAGGCCAGCATAGTTCGCAAATGCGAACAAACCTTCGCAAAATGCGAAGGGAGTCTGGGAGGGGAACTGATCGCAAATGTGATCATTTGATCACAATTGCGAGGTCTGTGATCACAAATGCGACACTTTCCTCGTATTTGCGAAGGCAACAGGAATTGTGAAGGATTCGCAATTGCGATAGCCCTTTCGCAATTGCGACATCTGCAGCTGAGTAAAAGGGTCTTAGACGGGATTTTGAACTCATTTCTCAAATGTTCAAACCCTAAGCTTCCATAAGCGATTTTCCAAAGAAGATTTCTCCCCCCAAATCATAGGTAAACAATTTCTAACTCATTTCTTTCAATCTATTACATCTTTTTTACAGGATTTCATTACAAAATTTGGGGATTTTTATGGAAAATTGGGTGTTTTTGGGTGAAATTTGAGAATTTCGAAATTTGGGGATTTAGACCTCATTGAGATCGGATTCCAAAACCAATTGCATATCCGGACTCGTGGGTGAATGGATAATCGGGTTTTGGTCCGAACTTTGAGTTTTGACCAAGCGAACCCGGGGCCGATTTTGACTTTTTGGGAAAAATATTGGGAAATCTATAATTAAGCATGAGAATTGAGTTCTTTAGCCTTTATTGATGTTATTAAGTTAATTATGTCTAGATACAAGCAGATTGGAAGTGGAATCGAGAGGTAAAACGGTAATTGAGATTTGATTGTGGCCGTAGAATCTTGGTAAGTATTTGGTCTAACCTTAGCTTGAGGGAATATGGATTGTTGTCTTATTTTCTAAGTGTTTAGTTGTTGAGTAAGGCAGATAGGTGTGGTGACGAGTATCTATACGTTGTTGTTGGATCATAGCATGCAAATGAGTCTTATACTTGTGACCATTGTGTCTTTTATCATATATTATTCATGCTTAAGCTGGTTACTCTTCATGTTGAACAAGTTTGGTTATATTTTCTTGTTATTGGGTAATTGTTGAATATTGACTCAAGTTGAGACTTACTTTGTGACTTTAACTGTTGAAACGAGATTGGTTATAGCTGATTCCCTTGGCGGGATGTTATTATTTCTATTGTTTAAGTGAGAAAGAGTGTAAAGAAAGAAGGGTGATGACGTGCACGATATTGTGAGTGAGTGTTATAATGCACGAAGGGTGATGTCGTGCTATGTTCTGTGAGTGTTAACGCACGAAGGGTGATGTCGTGCCATATTCTGTGAGTGTTAATGCACGAAGGGTGATGTCTTGCCATGATTATGAGAGAGTAAAAGCACGAAGGGTGATGTCGTGCCATTTTTTATTGATTCTTATGGTAAGGACGAGAGTAAAAGCATGAAGGGTGATGCCGTGCACATGTTATTATGTTAGTATTTCAGTTGGCTCAAAGTATGGAGTTATTTCGCTCTTTACTGTTTACTGTCATGATTGGATATTCCCCTCAACATGTTTTCCCTTCCCGTCTTTATCTGTTAAATTTCTGTTATTATTGTTTCTCGTATATGATTTAACTGCACAGATTTATATTATTGTCGTGTCCTAGCCTCGTCACTACTTCATCGAGGTTAGGCTCGACACTTACAATTATATGGGGTCGGTTGTACTGATACTGCACTCTGCACTTTATGTGCAGATTCCGGTGTCGGACCTCGTGAGTAGAGATTGAGTTGTTGCCTTCAATCCACGGGAGACCCAAGGTAGATCTGGTGGAGTTTGCAGACCCTGGAGTCCCCTTCTTCCTCATTTTGGATTTCCTGTCTCTTTCTATTTTAAGAACAGATGTATTTCTTTTAAATCTGTGTTTGTAGAATCTCTTAGACATTCGTGGATTGTGACATCAGATCATTGGGGTAGGCATATACTAGAGTTGTTGAACTGTTATAACACATCCGCACTTTATCTTTGTTTGGGCTTTAGCTATTATTTATTTATGTTTTGTTTAATAATTAATGGGGTAAAATTGTATTTGTCAGTTTGCCTAGCTTTCAAGAGTAGGCGTCATCACGATTTCGATGGTGGGAAATCCAAATCGTGACAGGAGTCATGGTATGCAGTATTCTTGCTACATATTGTCTGTTAATCATTTAGATGACGCATCGTACACATAAGTTATAACAAGATTAGAGTACCTAATATGATTTGCCCCTTTTATAGTGTATTTTGATGTGATATAAAAAACTTTCTTGAAAAATATTTTGTGGAAGAATTATAGAGTGAAAATTTAAATTTATACATTAAGGATCAAAACACCTTATAAACGGGTAACTTCTACCACTAGATTACCAACGCATCAATTCACTTATTACTCTTTCCGTTCCAACTTATGCGATGGTATTTGGTTGGACACTAAATTTAAGAAGAATTTTTTTTTTGAAATTTATAGTCGAAAACATGCTTTAAACATTTTAATGTCTAAAATTATTTTATATATAATTCGACCAAAAAAAATTATTTTATTAAAAGTAACATAAAAAATTTAAAGTTAATTCTTTCAAATATAAAAATATATTTGCTCCAGTAGGAAAAGCTTCAGTAGATGTCAATACTGTTGTTAATCAATGCCACCTGTCCAGGGTATCATTCAAAGGCTATGATGCATCTTAACTTTTTCCCTATTAATGGTTAAAAACTGTAAATCAAAAAGAAATAAATGTTGCCGAACGTTTGTAAGGAACGTTTAAAAAGTTATAATCAAGTTAAAAGGTAATTAAAAAAAATGGCGGTTACAAGTTGCATAATATGAACATATTAACATTACAACAAGAAACATAATAATCACTAAATATATATAACAATGCATATATAATATGCTCTAAAAACGAAACAAAGTAAGACTTAATAAATAAATAAATGTGAAAAATTAGAAAAATAACAGTAAATGAGTTGATCCGACTTTCATGTCTTTGTTGCTTTTCTAATGTACTACAAAAATAGGATAATAAAAGAGGTTCGATTTAAAATAAACAGAAGATGATTTTGTTTAACTAAATTAACAATTGGGTATAGCATAATAAAAGAAGAAGAAAAAAAAAAAAGAACAGTACTTTTCAAATGTTCATATTTTTGTTCTCTTCATTTATTTCATATCTTTTTAACCATTAAATTATATGAATAACTAAAGTAGATCCTAACCTTGGAAAATTTTTCTGGACATGTGGCATTGATTAACAATAGTATTGATATCTACTGGAGCCTCTTCTACTGGAGCAAATCTGAACCCCTAAAAGAATATGATACGTAAAATAAGACATAAAAAGTAATTCCCAACGTTTTGGTGCTCCCACTTCTGTTCCTCTTTTCGTTTGCAATCTCGGTAATGAGAGGCGGATCCGGCATTTCAAGGTTATGGATGTCACACTATCCAAATACGATAAATGGTTGACTATGATTGGATTATTCATCTTTTCCATATAGACAAATCAGTCGAATATGCCGGTTTGTTTAGTTATTGTCACACCTCTTTTTACCCCCGAAAGATATATAATATTATGAATTGTGGGTTGAAGAATTTTTCCAATTAAAGTGACAAATTTGAGTAAGGATTATTTTTTTTACAGAGTCGTCACTTGGAATTAATTTTGGGTGTTCCAAGTCACCTTTTATTTGAATCCCTAATCAAAGGAAGATTTGACTCTATTATTATTGGTCTACAAAAACAAAGTCTTGGTAAGGTATTCTTTTGACCGGGGAGAAGGTGTAAGGCATTCCCCGAGTCCCGTGGTTCCAACATGGTCGCTTTATTGACTACAACTTGGCTTGAATTAATTTTGGATAAACTGTGATTTATTTGATTTTATGCTTTTCTTAATTTTTGCTTTTATTTATTAAAATATGAGATTATCTTTGAAACAAATCACGTGTGTGAATTCCTTTTGTTTATTGTGCCAAAATCATATCACGCGTACGTGTACACAATTAATAGCATTTTATTATTTATTAAAAAATTTTCCAAAGTTGCGCGAATGCATAATTCGGTTTTAATTTTGGAAATCACAAATATGCTATGCGAACGTATACATAATCACGATAAACTAATTAAAAGCGCGCCTAAAGCATTCTAATGATGTTCATTATTCTTCCTAAACTTTGAAATTATTGTGGGGCCATATGAGTTACGGATATTTATTGTAGAGAGCGTAAAATTCAATAATAAGAGTTATTAAACAAAAAAATTGAAATTAGCAACTTACCAATTTTTGTGCTAAATGACAAGCTAATGTTTCTGTTATTTTTTATTTATAAATATAACTATTTAAAGGCATAAAAGACAGGCTAGTTATAGGTAGACCCAATTAAATTTAAAGAAAGATCCATTCCTGTTATCATCCAACAGAAAGCAAATTCCGCTGCCCACTTTATTGAAAGTGTTTTATCTATAATTAATTCCAATCCAATTACCATTATTATAAGTCTAAAGCACATGATCCATTGATATGACACCACACCTTTTAATTCTAAACAAATCTTATTCAACTAATCTTTTTAGCAAAGTAGCTTGAAATATACAAGCGGTATCTAAAAGCAATAATTGTTACTGCTAAATTGTAGTTGTAAAGCTAACAAAGAGAAAAATGAAAATCAACACAACATCACAAAAATTCTCAAATGGAGAACGAATCACCACATAAACATACAAGCGGTGCACCAGTAAATATAGGATCAATACATGAAATAAAAATCCAGAGTAGAAATAGACATTAAGTAAAACAATTTCAGATTTGTAATTATATGAAGAGACTCATACAAACGAATACAACGTCAACAAACTCACCGAAAACTGGACTAGAAGTCAGAACCTACGATTTTCTTTTAAACCGAAACCTCGAACAAAAACCGACTCATCAGATCCTTTGACAGAGATCGAATACTCGATTGATTTTCGCCGGAGAGATAGGAGTTTAACAGCTAGTTTCGAAACTGCTTGACGTCAATTTTTGGTTGATTTTTCATGGTTGTTGATGGGTTTGAGAGTGGAGTTTCAGATGATGAAACTGGCGGTTTTCGGTGGAGAAAATTGTTAAAGTTGTTGGAATTTTTAGTGATATTAGAAGCTGATTTTCCGGACCTCCTTGCTGCCGTTTTTTGGTGTGGGATTTTTGAGCTGGTTTGTGAGGCTTGCTCCTCGAGGAAAAGAGGAAGTGAGTTCCATTTTTTTGTGCCCCTCCCCTTTCTTCATCCATGTTTGTGTTTTTAGTAGAGAGAATGAGGGAAAAGAGAGTGGGGAACATGTGAGGGGGACAACCATGGGGGACAAGGGGAAGTGGAGTGAGGAATAAAGGAGAGTTGGGGGGACCAACGTGGGGGACAAGATGGTATGGGAATGTGCGTGAAAAATGGGAATGGGAAGATGTGTGAGAAGTGAGGTATTGGTGAGATAAGTGGGAAAAAGAATTCAAACATGGTCAAAAATTAGGTGCCCACGGCATGCCCCTCTTTGTTTGGAAACACGAAGAGTTTTCAAGAAAAGAAAAGATGAGCGATATGACTAATATTTTGCCATAAAAGATAGGGTGCAACTGAATCCTGGTTTGGACGGCCTATATATCCCGGGTTATAGGGGAATCAGGTCGCGTGTAGTTCAAAGAGAATTGTGGAATGATGAGTTTCGAAGTCGAGTGACGTTCCGTCGAGGCTTCGGTCCGTAAGTCTGTTATTACATCAAAAAATCAAAAAGAAACTAAACAAGCCTATCAGCTATGAGTTACAAAATTCCTATCTATGAGTCTTCTGAAACTTGTCCTTGAGTTTTGACTGGATTTCCACGCAGACTCTGATCTGAACCTTGATGCTTGCTAGTTATAGGTGCTAGTTCATTCTTCTATGACTTCTTCTGATCAAAACGAAAAAATGCAATGCTCGTGACTTTAGTCATGTCTTGAACAGTCCACATTATTTAGATACTTCTCTTGGTCATCTTAAACCCTGTGCCTTGAGGTAAAACCTGCTCAGACACCAAAACAAACAAACGAACGAAATTTTTCTGCCCTAGTTTTCACTAGAAAAAATTCGTGAGTTATTGTAATAGAATTCTAAACTACTTTATTAAAAGCAATAAAGTGTCGAGATTGGTATACCCTAAGAAAACATGATTCTTTGGGAATGGTGTACCCTGATTGTCTAAATGGTGTCTCAACTAAGGATTGATATACCTTATGTCGAAAAACATGGATAGAGAATGGTGTACCCCGTATTATCAAAGACACCAAGGAGTGGTGTACCCTGCACTTAAGATCAGATTAATTAGGGATTGGTGTACCCTACGTTGGAAAACACAGCCATGGATTGGTGTACCCTGCACTGGTAAGGAGACTAGGGAGTGGTGTACCCTATATTTAAGCTCGACTCAACTAGGGAGTGGCGAATCCTATGTTGAAAAACATAGATAGGGATTGGTGTACCCTAGGAAAACATGATTCTTCAGGAATGGTGTATCCTGATTATCTAAATGATGTCTCAACTAAGGATTGGTGTACCTTATGTTGGAAAAACATGGCTAGAGAATGGTGTACCCCGTATTAACAAAGATACCAGGGAGTGGTGTACCCTGCATTTAATTTTGACTCAACTAAGGAGTGGGAAACCCTATGTTGGAAAAAAAATAGTTAGGGATTGGTGTACCCTATACTGGTAAGGAGACTAGGGAGTGGTGGCTTTATGTCTGAAATAAAATCAACTAGGAAATGAAGACCCTATGTTAGAGAAGGAGACTAGGGAGTGGATACTCTATGTCTAAAATAAAATCAACTAGGGAGTGGAGACCCTATGTTGGAAAATATAGCTAGGGATTGGTGTACCCTAATGGAACTAGGGGTTGGTACACTATATGATAAAAAAGGAATATAACCAGGGGTTGGCACCCTGTATTACGGAAAAAATATTGAATCCCTCTTAGTGAAAAAGTTCTACCTTTGATAATAAAGCAAGCCTGAGCGAAGAGTACTTCTACCCGAAAATAGGAGCAGGATCCCCCTAGGCGAAAAGTTTCTACCCGGGTTAAGCTACGAAAACGAATCCTGGGCGAAGAGTATTTCTACCCAGAAATATGTGCTGGATCCCCCTAGGTGAAAAGGTTCTACCTGGGTTAAGCTACGTAAAAACAAAGCCTGGGCGAAAAGTATTTCTACCCAAAAAGATGAGTTGGATCCCCCTAGGCGAAAATGTTATACCTGAGTTAAGTTGTGTAAAACAACCTGAGCGAATAGTGCTTCTACCCGAAAATATGTGCTAGATCCCCCTAGGTGAAAAAGTTATACCTAGGTTAAGCTACGAAAACTAAGCCTGGGCGAAGAATGCTTCTACCCGGAAATATGAGTTGGATCCCTCTAGGCGAAATGGTTATACCTGGGTTAAGCTGTGTAAAACAAACTGAGCGAATAGTGCTTCTACCCGGAAATATGTGCTGGATCCCCCTAGGTGAAAAAGTTCTACCTGGGTTAAGCTACGAAAATTAAGCCTGGGCGAAGAGTGCTTCTACTTGGAAATATGATCTGGATACCCCTAGGCGAAATGGTTATACCTGGGTTAAGCTGTGTAAAATAACCTGAGCGAATAATGCTTCTACCCGAAAATAGGAGCTGGATTCCCCCTAGGCGAAACAGTTATACCTGGGTTAAGCTACGAAAACTAAGCTTGGGCGAAAAGTACTTCTACTCGGAAATATGAGTTGGATCCCCCTAGGCGAAATGGTTATACCTGGGTTAAGCTGTGTAAAACAACCTGAGCGAATAGTGATTCTACTTAAAAATATGTGCTGGATCACCCTAGATGAAAACGTTCTACCTAGGTTAGGCTACGAAAATTAAGCATGGGCGAAGAGTACTTCTACCCGGAAATAGGAGCTGGATCCCCCTAGGAGAAACAGTTATACCTGGGTTAAACTACAAAAACTAAGCCTGGGTGAAGAGTACTTCTACCCGAAAATAGGAGCTGGATCCCCCTAGGCAAAACAGTTATACCTGGGTTAAGCTGCGAAAACTAAGCATAGGCGAAAAGTGATTCTATCCGTAAATAAGAGCTAGATCCCCCTAGGCGAAAAGGTTTTACCTAGGTTAAGCTACGTAAAAAAACAACCTGAGCAAAGAGTACTTCTACTCGAAACTATGAGCTGGATCCCCCTAGACGAAAGGATTCTACCTGAGTTAAGCTACGAAAATGGGAGGTGTGAACAATAGTGATGCATGCTGAAAATAAAAGAAAATGGAGATTTTAAGGAGCTTACATTTGGTGACATTCGTTCTTTTAGAATCACTATTCTGCATGCTTTGTTCCTGCTTCAAACAAAGAAAAATTTGTGAGTTTTCAAAGTGGTGGTTGGTTTATGGCCTTGATGCACTGAGTAGTTTGATTCGCGGCCACTGCCGTCGAAGAACCGATTATGTCAGTATTGCACTGAGATGCTTGAATGCTCTGTATTATTTTCTAGAGACCTTGGCTTTTCCATACTTTTGCCGAGATTACTGGCCACGTGGGAATCAATCTTTTCAACTTCATTTGCCTTTATAGGCACTTCAATTTGATTTTCTCCTTTCAAGAGTTTTGATTTCGAAGCATCGGCCGCCATGGCCAGTCGAGGTCGACTTGATGCACCTGCTGAGGCTGGGTGATTTTTTGCACATTAGCTTGTGTCAAACGAAAGCCCTGTGAATCAATCTTACCATCCCTTCTTTGTCTCAGTTCCGGAATAAAGTTAGACCGAAAGAGATTCAAGGAAAAATAAATAATGGACAGGACAATGAATTTAAACAAGAGGTATCCCTTTCTGGGAGAGGAAAGAAGGACTTATCTAGAGTACATACGGACTTTAATGAACATGACATGCCTTTTGGACTAGATGCCTAATCTGTGTAAACCATCCGACTCTCAGAAATTCATCACAACTTTTGCTTCAAAATTCGAGAAACCTTACCAGGACTTTGTCAACGCAGATGGCTGTGAGGATCTTCTTTTCGAGCAGTGGCGCCCTTTGCAGGTTTTCACTAGCTGAATACTCTCATTTCTTTTCTCACCATAGCCTTATAGTGCCCTTTGCGAGTTTTCACTAACAAGACTCTCTCATTTTCATTTCTTTGCTTACAGTTGCCTCATGGTGACCGTGTGAGTTTTTACCAATAAGACTCTCATTTTGATTACATCGAATCCAAGTAGCTGCATTCTCCGACCCTTGAACATTCTCACCGATTGATCGAAAGGACTTGAACAGGATTTGGGGTAAAAAGAATTTGGATTGAATTAAAACTTTGGAACCATTCAGGAGGGATCATCGCCGGACCATTACAACATCTGCCCCATTTTCACTTTTTGGGGGACTTGGATTTTTGTTTTGGTGTGACTGAACCCCAAAGAGAGGCTGCCTACGTATCCTTTCGGAATCAAGTCGAACGTAGTTCAGGGAACTTTGTTTTTGATTTTTTTTTTGTTTTTCTGTTTTGCTTTATTCTCTCTTTCTTTTTCTTTCCTTTTTCCTCTCTCTTTTTTCATCTTTTTTTTCATTTTCCTTGTCTTTTCTTCCCTTTTTTTTGTATTTTTCTTCTTCTTTTTTTTCTTTTTCTTTTTTCATTTCATTTTTCTATAACACTTTCAGGTTTCAAAGAGGGTAATCAAAGAATGGGAGCCGGCTCAAAGGGTTTGCAAAGGGTTAATAGTGTTTGGGTAGCGAATATGAAAGTCTTCGTCATCCCAACCGGAGAATATTAGTACTATATGGAGGATCCAGTATAGTACCTTTTGACTGCATTTGCATTGACAGTTATTTCAGGGACATTTCCTTCGATGTGTCCCAAGTGCAACGCACTTTTTTGGCAGTACTCTTGTTGCAATGTATGGACCTTTCCAATCCGGGAACCAATTTTCCTTCAGTTGTTCCAAGTCTTTATTTTATTTCCTTAAACTTTATCTTCATTGCGATCTAATCCTTGATTCATTATTTCAAGGTCTAACAGCTTTCAAGATCTGGGTATGAAGTCCGCAAACATGTCACGTTATTGAAATCTGCATTTAACAGAACTAAAAAGAGAATAAGAAAGAAAAGTGATAAGATTAAGAAAAGAGACATTCCAGGACAATGAAATATTAATTTCATTTGATTTTTGATTTCTTTTTTCGATTTTTTGATTTTTTTTTCAATTTTTGAAGATAGAAAAGTTTACATCAGAAAGTAAGATAATAAGGTAAAATATCCGGATCACACCCTAAAATAATTCAGACATAGAAAGGATAGCAAGACTGGCTACTAAGACTCCCTTCTGATGGGGAACTTTCATGCTTGGCGATCATTTTTTGGCTTTTCTTCTGTCTCGGCAATGGCTACAATGGCCTTCAGTACCAGATCAAATTCCTCATCTTCACAAATCATTCCGACTATTGGCCCGCTGTTGTGTGCAGGCAACAGATTGTTCATCACATCAAAAGCTTCTTCATCTTGGAAAACAATTCTTTCAGCTTCAATCAAATATTCAACTGCCCTTTTGAGGGTCCAACAGCCCTCTGTACTGTGTCCCACTGCTCCAGAATGGTATTCACATCTAGCATCAGCTCGGTGCGAGGGGGACTCGGGGTTCGGCCACTTCGGGGCTACTGGCTGCAATAGATCTAGCCGGATTAGCTTTTGGAACAAGCTTGAATACGATTCACCAATAGGGGTGAACTGATTTTTTCTGAAAGGCTCTCATGGGCGAGGATTATATTGGGGATCATTTGGTTGAGGATTATATGGAGCTTGGTAAGGATGGACATTTCTGGGAGGTGAAGCTTGATTTTGTGTATAATGTTGTGGCTGGGTGTAAGATTGCGCGCTCATCACCACATAGGGAGGCGGTGCCGCGACATAAGCATCATCTTGAAGGGGATAATAGTGTGGTGGGACCATAGAAGGCACATATGACTGGTTGAATGACCTGCGGGCCCCCCTCGAGCTTGAAACCATCATGGCTCCCTCCTCACTCCCATTTCTGTTCATCAAACCCTCCGAACCATTTTGAACATCTGGTGATGTGGCTTTAAAAGCAGCATGACTCAAGATTCGGCCCTTTTTTAGCCCATTTTCTACCATCTCCCCAATTTTGATAGCCTCAGCAAACGGCTTTCCCATAGCGGACATCATGTTCTGGAAGTAGTCCGCCTCTTGGGCCTGTAGAAAGACCGTGACCATTTCAATTTCATCTATTGGAGGCTTTGCCCTGGCAGCTTGCTCATACCATTTGACAGCATATTCGTAGAAGGTTTCCGTGATTTTCTTTTTCAATTTGGACAAAGAGTTTCTATCGGGAGCGATGTCCACATTATACTGGAACTGGCGAACAAAATCTCGGGCCATATCGTCCCATACGTGCCAATGGGTAATTTCTTGATCCGTATACCACTCAGAAGCGATTCCGGTGAGGATTTCCCCAAAATGGGCCATTAGCAGCTCCTCTTTTCTATCAACGCCCCTCAATTGGTTACGGTATCGTTTCAAATGAGCAACCGGGTCTCCGTGCCCGTTGTACTTTTCAAATTTTGGCATCTTGAAGCCAGCTGGCAAGTGGATATGGGGAAACATACAGAGGTCGGAGTATGAGATACTCTTTTGACCACTCAGACCTTGCATGTTTTTCAGGCTTTCTTCCAGGCTCTTCATCTTCCGAGTCATTTCCTCTTGCTCGAGATTTTTAACAATCTTTTCTTGCTCCCCCGAGAGGTCATATTGCGGAGGTTGAATGAAAGAGTACGGGGTCACATATGTTATTTCTGGTTGAAGCTGTGGACCCTGAAAGATGAACATTGGAGGCGGTGCCCTTGAAGCTGGTGCCTGGGGGCGAACCACAGAAGGCATGCCAGGATCATTGGAGGGCATTGGAGGGCGCCCACATAGGATGAGCGGGTTGGTCACAGGGCGTTGGTAACCTCACCGGACCTGGGAATCAACTCAGGGAACCCAGTGATTGTACTTGACGGTTCCTTACCATTAGACCAGGCGTCCCACATTTTCAATATGCGGAGACGCAACATCTTATTCTCTTCAGCAGCTGCTGATTCTAGCTGCAAAATAGCCGATGTCGGGCTATCCTCAGGACCGATGATTGGTAAATTGCTTGCGGAGGCCATATATGCCTTTGGATCTTGTGAAGGAGGGGGAAGCTAGACTACCAACAAAACCAACCACCAAAACCTGGCTAATTTGCACATCCAATAACTTTGTTAGTTTTGAGACATTTAACAAATAGGAAATCGCACGTTGGGATGCAATGCACCTAATAGTTAAACGCTTCTATCGTGTGTTTGAACGGTTGCATGTTTCATCCCGGCCTTAACTAGACTTTTTCACTTTGTACCTCTGTTCTTCATTTCTGTCTCTCTTTAATCACTCTTGATTTTTTCTTTCATCTCGTTTTTGCTCTCTTTTTATTTTTGCACTCTCTTTCTTTTCTTTTATTTTGCTTTTGTCACTCTTTTATTTTGTGTCGCTCTTTTTTTTCACTTTTTCTTTCTTTTTCACTCAAATTTTTTTTCTCTTTTTTTTAGTTTATTTTATCACTCAACTAATTTTGTAGTTATGATCGAATCCGATGTGGATTGCCTACGTATCATGACCCCGCATGAATCAGATCTTGCATAGTTCGGAAAAATCGATAATGAAGTAAATAAACTAGCTCTTTTTTTTTGTTGGAATTTTTGAAAGAAATGCTTTAAAAGAAGAAAGGAAATATTTTTTTGATTTTTTGAATTTTGATTTTTGTTTTGTTTTTGAAAGAAAGACTTCTAAAAATTCATTTGCTTTTGATTTGAACTTTGTGAATTTTAAAAGTAAAAAGAAAATATTTTTGTTTGAATTTTTATTTGTTTTCTCTTTTTCTAAAGAATAAAGAAAAATATTTTTAGATTTTGGATGTTGCCTCTTAATTTTCGAAAGAGAGACTTTTTAAGAAAAATATTTTGGATTTCTGAGTTTTTATTTATTTACAAAATCACTTCTAAAGAAAAGCGAAAATATTTTTGGACTTCAATTTCTTAATTTTTGTTTTGAAAGAAGGACTTTTAAACAAGGAAAAGATTTATTTTTTTTGAATTTTTGGGAAAACTACTTCAAAATGAAAGAAACTCATATTTTGGATTTTGATTTTTATTGATTTTTTTAAAACATATGAATGACTTTAGAAAGGAGGAAAATATATATATTTTTTTGGGTTTTAAAAAAAATCTTTTTTTTTAATTTTCTAAGGAAATGCTTCTAAAGAAAGAATTAAAGGAAAATATTTTTGGATTTTTTTATTTAAAAATTGGGGCCGGAACCGATGAGGTTTGCCTACGTATCTCACATCCGGTGAGAATCAGACCCGCGTAGTTCGATCAAACTATGTACTTTTCCCTTTTGATTTTTTATGAAAAATAATCCTTACACCTCACACCAGACTATTACAAAATATTTCTTTGAAAAAGGTTCATTTGTGTTAAACTAAAAGAATGACTCCCTTTTTTTTTCTTATTTTTTAATTACACTAATTTTAAAACCGGTCAACAATGCAAGTAAGCCTTCCAAATGATGTATCAAGTAGCACATAAGTGAACATGATGGTCTCAAAAAGGATACCTGTCTTATATGGACCCGGCCCCTGTGCCGAGTTTCGCTAAGTCAAATGCATGTGATGCACAAAAAGCGAATCCACTAGGGACATCCGGCATGAGGTTTGTTCTTCTAGGTTTAAATCTTGGTGGAGAATGTATCTAGACTGGCTTACTCGAGCGGACAACTCGAGCCAAGGAGGGTCAATGTACCGGTAGCATTGCTTTCCGGCTTAACTGGTAGTGCTCCCCGCCTAAAACATGTGTGATTAAAATCCTTCACCGGATGACAAGCACCTCGGCTATCTCAAAGAAGGCGGGCTATGTCAAGCAAATGCCTAATTTTTATTTTCAAGAAGACTTAGAGGGGTGCGTGAGAAGACAGTTTATATGTACAGTTCAACAATATCGAAGTAGTAGAAAGCGAACAGGTAGCACATTAGGCACAAATAAATCACAATATATACAAAATTAATAAAGCCAAATAAAAGTCAACATGTACAAGCTCGAATTCTGGTTAGTCCCCAACAGAGTCGCCAGAGCTGTCACACCACCTTTTTACCCCTCCGAAAGATATATAATGTTATGGATTGTGGGTTGAAGAGTTTTTCCAATTAAAGTGATAAATTTGAGTAAGGATTATTTTATTTATAGAGTCACCACTTGGAATTGATTTTGGGTGTTCCAAGTCACCTTTTATTTGAATCCCTAATCAAAGGAAGATTTGACTATATTATTATTGGTCTATAAAAATAAAGTCTAGGTAAGGAATTCTGTTGACCGGGGAGAAGGTGTTAAGGCATTCCCCGAGTTCCGTGGTTCCAACACGGTCACTTTATTTACTACAACTTGGCTTGAATTAATTTTGGATAAACTGTGATTTATTTGATTTTATGCTTTTCTTATGTTTGCTTTTATTTATTAAAATATGAGATTATCTTTGAAACAAATCACGTGTGTGAATTCGTTTTGTTTATTGTGCCAAAATCATATCACGCGTACGTGTACACAATTAATAGCATTTTATTATTTATTAAGATTTTTTTTAAAGTTGCGCGAATGCATACTTCGGTTTTAATTTTGGAAATCACAAATATGCCACGTGAACGTATACATAATCACGATAAACTAATTAAAAGCGCGCCTAAAGCATTCTAACGATGTTCATTATTCTTCCTAAACTTTGAAATTATTGTGAGGCCATATGAGTTACGGATACTTGTTGTGGAGAGCGTAAAATTCAATAATAAGAGTTATTAAACAAAACAAAAAAATTTGAAATTAGCAACTTTCCAAATTTTGTGCTAAATGACATGCTAATGTTTCTCTTATTTTTTTTAAGTATAACTATTTAAAGGCATAAAAGATAGGCTAGTTATAGGTAAACCCAATTAAATTTAAAGAAAGATCCGTTCCCGTTACCATCCAAGAAGAATAGAAAGCAAATTCCCCTGCCCGCTTTATTGAAAGTGTTATCTATAATTAATCCCAATCCAATTACCATTATTATAAGTCTAAAGCACATGACCCATTGATATAACACCAGACCTTTTAATTCTAAACAAATCTTATTCAACTAATCTTTTTAGCAAAGTAGCTTGAAACATACAAGCGGTATCTAAAAGCAATAATTGTTACTGCTAAATTGTAGTTGTAAAGCTAACAAAGAGAAAAATGAAAATCAACACAGCATCACAAAAATTCTCAAACTGAGAACGAATCACCACATAAACATACAAGCAACAACAATAACAACCCAGTATAATCTCACTTATTGGGGTCTAGGGAGGGTAGTGTATACGCAGACCTTACCCCTACCCTGGGGTAGAGAGGCTATTTCCAAATAGACCCCCAGCATCTTTCCCTCTAAGAACTTCCCACCTTGCTCTTGGGGAGACTCAAACTCACAACCTCTTAGTTGGAAGTGGAGGTTGCTTACCATCAGAGCAACCCCTTTTGTCTAAATAAACATACAAATAGTGCACCAGTAAATATACGATCAGTAACATTAACCAACAAATCAATACATGAAATAAAGATCCAAAGTAGAAATAGACCTTAAGTAAAACAATTTCAGATTTGTAATTATATGAAGAGACACATACAAACGAATACAACGTCAACAAACTCACCGGAAACTGGACTAGAAGTCAGAACCTACGATTTTCTTTTAAATCGAAACCTCGAACAAAAACTGACTCATCGAATCCTTTGACGGAGTTCGAATACTCGACTGATTTTCGCCGGAGTGATAGGAGTTTAACAGCTAGTTTCGAAAATGCTTGGCGTTAATTTTTGGTTGATTTTTCATGGTTGTTGATAGGTTTGAGAGTGGAGTTTCAGATGATGAAACTGGCGGTTTTCGGTGGAGAAAATTGTTAAAGTTGCTAGAATTTTTAGTGATATTAGAAGCTGATTTTCCGGACCTCCTTGATGTCGTTTTTTGGTGTGGGATTTTTGAGCTGGTTTGTGAGGCTTGCTCCTCGAGGAAAAGAGGAAGTGAGTTGCGCTTTTTTGTGCCCCTCCCCTTTCTTCGTTCGTGTGTGTGTTTTTAGTAGAGAGAATGGGGGAAAAGAGAGTGGGGACATGTGAGAGGACAAGCATAGGGGACAAGGGAAAGTGGAGTGAGGAATAAAGGAGAGTTGGGGTGGGGGGAACCGACATGGGGGACAAGATGGGATGAGAATGTGCGTGGAAAATGGGAATGGAAAGATGTGTGAGAAGTGAGGTATTGGTGAGATAAGTGGGAAAAAGAATTCAAACATGGTCAAAAATTAAGTGCTCACAGTTATATTCTCTTTTAGATATTAGATTAAAGATTCCTAAGCAGTATTTTTGTTGTAGGAATAGAAGCTTTATTCTCTAAAATTTTGAGAAAGATCTTACATTAGAAAATCTGAACCTGTTTAAATTATCTACAATTATTACTTCAATATATTCATACTTCATTGCGTATTGTGTATTTTTGCGAATATATAGTTGAAAAAGAATCAAGGATTGTATCCTTAACCTAGTCATTTGCACTTAGGGTGGACTTTGGTAAAAGATCAAATTAACCCTTTAAATTTTAAAAATACAGTATAATCAACATTCATCATTTTAAAAAACTTTTCTAAAAAAAATTAAATTTACGATTCAAACATATTTTTATTAGTATTTATGCATTTTTTAAAATTTAATACTTATCAATATGGGGTATACGCAAAATGAGTGTATCCATAAATTAATACTTAAATAAAGGAAAAGAAAAAGGTATAGAACTAATTAAACCCCCCTACCCCCCCCCCCAAAAAAAAGAAGCAAACTAGTTAATTTAATAATGAATAGCAAATCAAGAAGAACATGAGGAAAAAGAAAAAATAAAAAAGAGAATAGAACTAAAGTACACGCTTGTTGCAGCAAGCAAAAGAGCAAAAGAAATGTAGTAGGCGCGCCAGTGGCACCGCACTCTATTTTGTTATTGCGGGTGGCACGGGCTGTGTGGCACATATAATTTATCCGTTTTTTCAAATTCTTATACATATATACTTACTGTTACGCAACGCCTTCCTGATGTTCTTTGGAAGGGCAACGTAAGGCTAAGCAACCGATGTCAGTGCGGTTGCTGTCCGCCAATGAGGTCCCCTCCGCACGCTAGACTAGATTGTCAGTGCCGTGCGGGAAAACCAATGTCATGAGCAATTGCGGAAGCTGAGAGAGAATTGGGTTTTGAATGATGATGATGATTTTATTGATGAATGAAAATGCTGATTACAAAGATGTGGTGTCGAGGGGGAGAGACACCAGAAAATGCTTGCTTGAAATGTTTGATTGTTTGGTCCCACTTAATAATGCTTAAAAAAAATAAACCAACATTACAAGACTAGTCCTAATAAAGCTGTAGAAGCACACTGAAATGAAAATGATGAAAACTAGTCTATGATTACAATGAAAAGGACTTAGATTATTACAAGGAAAAACTAAGTCCGATGGCAGCATCTTTGTCTTGCGGGTCTGCGCGCGCGTTGCTGTGGGCGCGCGCGACACTTGATGTGCTGGCCTGAGGCTGGGCACTGGTGCTTGGCATCAGGGTCTGTGCGCGAGGCGCTGCTGGAATGGGCCTGCAGCTGGGCGCTGGCGAGGCATCAGGATCTGCGCGCGCGGCATTGTCAGGGCGCGCGGCGCTGTTGTCATTGGCCAGCCCTTGGGCGCTGGCGAGAGGCATCGGTGGGGCGACAGAGGCACATGCGCGCTTGTCACTTGGCGCAGCCAAGACCACGGGGCCGACCATGGCGCTAGGCATTGTGAGGCTTGCTAGGCCGCCATGGGGCGCGGCCAAGGGGTCATGGGGCATGTCTGGAAAGCAGCCCATGACATTCTCCCCCACCTGAGTTGGCGCCGTCCTCGGAGCCTTATGATGATGATGATGATGATGATGATTCTGATGGTTGTTGGATGGGAGGTCTGCAGCGACGCAATGATTTCATGCGGCTGACATGGAAGACTGGATGGATCTTCCACCAGGATGGAATTTTCACCTGGTATGTGGACTTCCCAATGCGTTTTTCAATGGGCAGGGGCCCGATGTATTTTTGTTGCAGCCGAGGGTCATGGGTCCTTTCTGCAAACAAGTACCGCTTTGGGATGCATAGCATTACTTTGTCCCCTGGTTGATGTTGGGCAAAGCAAAGATTTTGTTCGGTGAACCTTTTTGCCCGCTCTTGGGCCCTGATGAGATAGCTCCGCACTATCTCCATGTTGCGCTCCCATTCGCTCGAGAAGTTGGCAGCTCGAGGAGATTTCGGCATGGTTGATGCATTCACCGTTTGCGGGAGAAGCGGTTGCTGTCCGGTAACAATTTCAAAAGGGCTTTTGTTTGTATGATGGCTCTTTTGAGAATTGAAACACAGTTGAGCAGCATCCAGGAGCTTCACCCAATGCTTCTGTGATCCGGTTGCAAAGTTGCGGAGATATTCCTCCAGCATGTCATCGAACCGGTCTGTCTGGCCATCCGATGGTGGATGGATGTCTGAGTTGTGACTCAATGTTGACCCAAAGCACCTGAAGAGATGGGTCCAAAAGTTGCTAGTGAAGCGTGAGTCGCGCCTACTAACAATGTCTTTGGGCAAGCCCCAATGTTTGTCAATGTGCGAGAAGAAGAGTCGAGTTGTATCTTCTGCTGATGCGTTTTGCGGGGCTGCTATGAAAGTTGCATAGGTTGAGAACTGATCTATGACAACCATGATGGATGCAAGATTGCCGACTTGGGGCAATCCCGTGATGAATCTGAGGGAAACACTTTCTCATGGTCTCTGAGGGACATGTAATGGCTGCGAGGGTCCCGTCTGTGATGAGTGATCCGACTTGTCCTTATGGCAGGGCTGACAGGTCTTCACACGATGAGGAGCACCAGTCTTTTGAGGCCGATGACATGATGGCTGATTGTTGCTGCGAAGGGTAGCCGGAACCAGGGGTTCATGTTTGTCGACTACCTTCTCCAACTGCATGGCCGAGATGTTTTTAGCGGCCATCTTTATGGGAAAGCATGGTATGGTGCAGGGCTTGGCCCCGTTTTCTCCCAACATCAGGAGCATGTTGGCATATGGTACCAGTATGGTGTTGGTTTGCCTCATGAACTCCAAACCCACTATGATGTCGAAGTTATCTATGATTGCGATGCGCAGATCGATGCTTCCTTTGTATGGGCCAAGTTTCACTGGGAAATTTTTAGTTGTTCCACCCAATGTCTGGGGTGGTGAGTTGATAGCCTTGACGCGGCCTTTGCTCTTTTGTACAACAAGACCTAGGCGCTCTACTTGCGTTGATGACAAGTAGTTGTGGGTGGCACCCGTGTCTATCAATGCGTGAAGGGGCTTGCCGTTCACTTTCAATTCGACGAACATTAGGGTCCTCACTTGTTTAGGAGGCCTCTCGTCCATCTTTTCTTTCCCTTTCTTGGTGATCGGGACTGATGTTTTCTTAGGAGGATATGCACTGGTCCCCGCTAAGGCATGTGGGATAGAGCCAACAATTGCATTGAAGGCGCCTACCTGGTTGTCTTCTGATGTGTCTGATGCGTCTGACTCATCCTCGACAGTCTGATGAGCATTGACCTTTATGTTTGGGCATTCATTGTTCCAATGTGCCCCGCCGCAATGACGGCATTCTGAGGGAGGCTTTCTCCCCTGATTGTTGTTGATGGATGCAACACTGTTGCTGTTGGAGGGAGGAGTCTTAGTTTTGGATGCACTCCGATCTCCCCCACTTTTGCTTGGGCCACCATTGCTGGGATGGTGCCCGTTGAATCCCCCTCGGACAGACGGCTGGGGCCTGTCGTTCTGAGTTCCCAAATGATAATCGCCAAGGCATTCTGCAGCTTGAATGGCCTTGGGCAGGGTGTCTACCCGTTGTCGCTGTAGTTCCATACGGGCATGAGGTTTCAAACCTTCTATGAATGCGAAGAGTTTGTCTTTGTCCCCCATGTCGCGTATGTTTAGCATGAGTGCGGAGAATTCGCGCACGTACTCCCTCACTGATCTGGTGTGGCGGAGGTCCCGTAGCTTTCTCCTGGAATTGTATTCCACATTTTCGGGAAAGAACTGCAGGCGTATGGCTACCTTCAATTCGTCCCATGTCTGAAGAGTATCTTCACCGGCCTTGATGGCTTCGTGTTTGACCCGCCACCAAAGTTTGGCATCGCCCTGAAGATACATGGCAGCAGTCGCTACCTTTTTGGATTCCTCCAAATGGCCCACGGCATCGAAGTATTGTTCGATGTCGAAGATGAAGTTTTCCACTTCTTTAGCATCCCGGGATCCGTCGTATGGCTTTGGCTCCGGTATCTTAAGATTTTGTGGAATGGGGGTGAGGTTTGCTGCACCCCTGATGTGATTGTCGCCTTCTCGAAGTAGGCTCTGTAAGGCAGCATTGACAACATTGAGCTTGTCTGTCAAGTCGTTTATGGTTTGCTGCATGGCAGTTAGTTTGTCTGCCTCTTGTTGCTGATGGGCCAAATCGTCGGCACGCTCCTGTTGGAGGTCCTCAAATTTGCCATGAATATTGGCAGTTTCAATGGCTGTCGTTTGTCGGTCCTCGTCAGAGTCACGACTGATGTTTGCAATGTCATTTTCGGCCTGCCGCATTCGGCGGTCCAGGTCGTCCAACCTTTGCACTAGGTTGTTGTTTTGATCAGGCACCGTATCCACGATGGGTCGTAATCGGTCAACCGTCTCTTCTAGGGATGCTAGACGCTCCCCATGATTCACCATGGTCAGAAATGGTGATGATGGCAAATGTGTTCCCTCGTCCGATGTCGAGCCTAGGCTCTGATACCAACTGTTACGCAATGCCTTCCTGATGTTCTTTGGAAGGGCAACGTAAGGCTAAGCAACCGATGTCAGTGCGGTTGTTGTCCGCCAATGAGGTCCCCTCCGCACGCTAGACTAGATTGTCAGTGCCGTGCGGGAAAACCAATGTCGTGGGCAATTGCGGAAGCTTGAGAGAGAATTGGGTTTTGAATGATGATGATGATTTTATTGATGAATGAAAATGCTGATTACAATGATGCGGTGTCGAGGGGGAGAGACACCAGAAAATGCTTGCTTGAAAATGTTTGATTGTTTGGTCCCCCTTAATAATGCTTAAAAAAAATAAACCAACATTACAAGACTAGTCCTAATAAAGCTGTAGAAGCACACTGAAATGAAAATGATGTAAACTAGCCTATGATTACAATGAAAAGGACTTAGATTATTACAAGGAAAAACTAAGTCCGATGGCAGCATCTTTGTCTTGCGGGTCAGGGTCTGCGCGCGCGTTGCTGTGGGCGCGCGCGACACTTGATGTGCTGGCCTGAGGCTGGGCACTGGTGCTTGGCATCAGGGTCTGTGCGCGAGGCGCTGCTGGAATGGGCCTGCAGCTGGGCGCTGGCGAGGCATCAGGATCTGCGCGCGCGACATTGTCAGGGCGCGCGGCGCTGTTGTCATTGGCCAGCCCTTGGGCGCTGGCGAGAGGCATCGGTGGGGCGACAGAGGCGCATACGCGCTTGTCACTTGGCGCAGCCAAGACCACTGGGCCGACCATGGCGCTAGGCATTGTGAGGTTTGCTAGGCCGCCATGGAGCGCGGCCAAGGGGTCATGGGGCGTGTCTGGAAAGCAGCCCATGACATTACATATGCAAAGTTTCAACCAAGGCGTCCGGGTGGTGTTACACTCCAACCCATCTGCCCCTGCTCGGTAATAGAAGCAATTGATAAACTCCAAAGATAAATACTGTAACCGATGTAAAATTTAGATTAAAGAAAGCCTCTTCGATGGACATGTGGGAAGCACGACGTAGTGTGCGGCAATGAGTGCGCTTAAACAGCTTATAGAAAACGAATTTTCTTCTGTCGTATATTAGCAGGATATGGTATCAGATGCGCTAATTAGCCAATTATCATACTTCTAAAGATAAATAAATAATTATAATATAAATATTAAATAAAAGTTAGAAGTATCAGAACCAAACTGAAAATATTGTGTTTTTTCTTTTAAGGCCGGGAAGGCGGCATCTAACAAATAGTACTAGTATTTTTTTTCTCTTCAAAAAATTATAAGAATTTCAAACTCGTTTTTTGTTAAGTGAGATTTACGGGATAAAATTAGTTATTATTGTATATTAATTTTAAATCACAATAAAAACTCATAAACTCCAAATTTTGAATGTTTTGTCCATATTTATAAAATCTAGGCCGTTTGTCCAAGTAATCTTTTTCATAAAAGTCTTTTGTTGAGGTGGATCCAGCAGAAGGGACTCAGAAAAAAATGTGGAGCTCAGGTTTGCTGATAATAGCGCTGTTGTTGACAGTAGAATGTATGGAAGTAGGTTTAAACACACTGAATAAAGCAGCCACCACCAGAGGAATGAGCAATTTCGTCTTCATCTTTTATTCCAATGCTTTGGCCTTGTTCTTCCTCCTCCCTTCCACCTTCATTCATCATAGGTTAATTAATTTCTCCAAAACTTTATTACCTTACTTCTTTGGTTCTTTTCATTTTTATCCTTGTATTTAGAAGGTGGCTACTTTTTCAAAATTTGACTAGTGGTCTGAAGCTCGAAAGTGATTACAATTTGAGTCCAATTTTTTGAAAAATTGGCCAATGTCTAGATACAAAGCCATAAAAGTGGTCATCTGTCATAAATATATATATCGCAGTTTTTTGTTAACTGATATTCTTGATTAATATGCATTCCGCAGAATCAGACCTTGCAGAAAACTCAATTTCTCAATGTTCTGTAGGATGCTTCTTCTTGCCCTTCTCAGGTACTACTTGATGAATTGCTGAATTTTCTTTTGTTAATTATTATGACTGTTGATTAATGGTTTAAGATGTTTTGATTTGTGGCAATTACAAAAGCTGCTCTGTGCAAATACTGTTGTATTTTGGGATAGAGTATAGCAATCCAACTCTGGCCTCAGCAATGACAGATCTTGTTCCGGCTTTCACTTTCCTAATTGCTGCAATTGCCGGGTAAGAGCAGTTTATTAACTCCAATAATTTTCAACCACTTTGACATCAACTATGTCGTCTAATAAGCTACCCTGACAACATTAGTGTTGTCTAATAGGTTTTTAACTTTATTTTTCACCACATGGAATGTGTTTGAATAGTAAATTAAAATTTTCTCCACCTTTAATTAGAGTTTGTGGTCGTGCCTGAGAGTGGCAAACGGGCGGGTCAGATTGGATTTGGGACCGATTGAAAAGGGTAATGAAAAAACGGATAAATTATCCGATCCGATCCATATTTAATACGGATAAAAAACGGGTTAACCGGCCTATAATATGGGTAATCATATTATCCATGGCTTCATGAATATGATCACTTTTCGGAGAATTCAAAGTCTCCCAAACTTGAGGAACCTCCAATTTGAGGTTTTACAAATGTAGAAGTTAAACCTATTAGTTATCCACTTGGTTATCCATTTTCTAATTGGATAATATAGTTCTCATATATATTTGACATGTATTTAAAAAGTTCATTATCCAACTCATTTTTTAGTAGATAATATGAATTTAACCATTTTGCCACCCCTAGTCGTGCCTTAGGAATAAAGTCCGCTTTGATAGGGAGCCCTGCTCTCTATGCCACTACTCTAAATTAGTTGGATAGTGAATTATGGAAAGCCCTTGGACAGGCGTAGCCACATAGAGTGAAGATCGATCATACTTCATCGTAAAATTATGTTGAGTATATAGAAAATTATAAGTATTATGTATATAGGTCAAAAAATTTACTTTTTATAAATATATATTAAATTTTGAATACTCTTTGTAAAATTCCTGATCGCGTTGGACTGAATGGTTAAAACCAAAAAAAAAAACTTTATTTTTTGAATAGTATTATTTTGTGATATTTGGCATTGCTTTTGTCTTATGAGCAGGATGGAAAAGTTAGGATTGAAAGTGAAAAGCAGTCTGGCAAAGTTTATTGGGACAATAACATTACTAATTGGGGCACTGATTGTGACTTTTTATAGAGGCCCTCCCATTTTTTTCAATAAATCAAAATTTCCTAAATATTTTCATCAACTACTCATCACTACAAAATCAAATTGGATCCTCGGAGGTTTTCTCCTTGGTAGTGCTAACTTCTTGCTTGCACTTTTATATATCGTCCAGGTAATTTTTTCATCGAGTTTAATTTTTATATACTGATAGAATAAAATGCTTAATTTTTAATGTCGAGATTATATTGTTTTATGTTCAGGCATGGATTATAAATGATTTTCCAGAAGAATTTATGGTGACAACAGTTACTTGTGGCTTAGTAACAATTATGTCAGCTGTGGTTGGCTTAATTGCTGAGCCAAATCCAAGTTCTTGGAGACTTAAGCCAGATTTGGAGTTGATTACTATTTGTTACGCTGTAAGTAATTAACTTATGATGAAAAATTATAGTTCACATTCTGTTTAATTACAATCTATAAGTTAGGCCAACATTTCCAATATATTCATATCACGTGGTAGTTACATAAACTGCTGCTAATTAAAGTAGCGAGGACCATCCGATCAATTTTATACTAAATAGATAGTTTATTGGTAGTGCGCCATTAAAACTTATATCGTGCATTTTAAAGTTACACGATTTGAGTCCAAAAGAAAAATCTATTGACTACGAAATTTTTTTCAAGCTTTTTTAGATTATTAACGATTAAAAAGATTGAATTCATAATTAGTTTTTGAATATGTAAATATTAATTATATATAAAAATTAAGAAATCTATGTTAGAATCGAAACATAAAATTAAATGTATATGATCCTCAAACCTAAAAACAAGTTGTTCATTTTTAGACATATGGAGTGAAAAAGATGGATGCACTTAACACTAACAAAACGAGCTTATTTTATGTTTTTTGCAGGCAATTTTGATGGTTTTCCTTAGAAGTCTTATTTTTGTTTGGGCATTAAAGAAAAAGGGACCTGTTTTTGTTGTAATGGTTAAGCCACTTGGAATGGTAGCTGCTGTAATATTGGGGGTTACTTTTCTTGGTGATGTTCTTCATGTTGGAAAGTTAGTCTTTTTAACTCCAAAAACTTGAAGATTAATTGTTTCTTTTAGTCTTTAATTTATTAGTTGATGACTAATTGATCTTTGAATAAAATATTAATATTTGCAGTGTAATTGGTGGAACGATCATAGCTTTGGGTTTCTACTCTGTGATGTGGGGAAAAGCTAAAGAGGAAATTTGTGTTGAAGACATAGGCATGGATTCTGGTTCGGCCACTACCACAGTACCTCTACTACATAGGCAAAGTGATAATGCGTAAATATAGGTGTTTTCCTTTTTTCAGTTGTATTTTTATTTTTATTTTCTTCTTAGTGAATGAGATAATACATGTATGTGCAAGTGTTTTTCAAAATTTTGACATGGAATCAGTGGCATACAGAGAGGCTGATCCAAGATTCAAATCTTACAGGTTCAAATTTTAACTTTTTTTAGCATTGAACCCATTATATTTTTAAAGTTATGTGTTCATATCTACTTTTTTACAGTTTTAATAAATTCTTAAATATAAATTTTTACTCCGCATTAAAAGATATGGGTTCAATTGAAACCGTCGAAAATACATTACATCCGCCCCTGGTGGCATAGCCAAAATTTTCACTAAAGGAAGTTAAAATATAAAGAAGTAAACACATAAAGAAGCCAAAGAAATTCAACAAATAATGTACATACTTATTTATACACATATAATTTTCAGGAGAAGGTATGTTAATTGATTACCCTCGGAAAGGATAGCTCCGCCCTTGAAAGGAATGAGAAAAGATGGTGGTGGAACGCATACTGTTTACCTCAAAAATACGAGTAACAATTAAACTTGTTTATGATTTTAAAGATATGTAATTTAATTCAATACCAATTAATAACCAAGAAATCTAACGTATAAATGAAAGAAGTAAATAAAATCAAACTAGTACGGAAGCCAGTCTCGACGTCGAGCTAAGGTGGCCTCAAGGTAGGTCAAGAACAATAAAGTAAGAACAATAAAGTTAAAGGACAATTATGATGAAATGTAATCAAGAAAGTAAGAGAGTCTATTCTTTGCCAATTATTGATGATCGTTACAAATGATTGGGGTCCCCTTTATATAATAGGGGAATCCTAAATAAGAAACATTTCTATTTACAGTAAGGAATCTTATTGGGACAACAATCTAACCGCCTAGAACGGATTCGTACCAATTCGTACAAATCTATTCCAGAATTTACTCCATGATTTTGGAGACGTGGCGGGAATCTTGCTATTTCTGTTACAATCTCATAATGGTACCATCTCTGGGTTAGGCATACTTGGCTTCGATACTCATCGCGTACTTCGATCCTCGGGACATGTACTTTGTCATCGGGCTCGAACTTGGTCCATTGAGCTCGAACTCGACCCATCCTGAACACGGGCTTAAGTCGACCCCTCGAGCCTGTGAAATCAGGCATACCTGATTTCGACCGTATACAGATAGTCCCCACGTTTCTTAGAGTAAGATGATAAGAAACAATTTGATCTTCGATGCTCCGATGCCTCGATCATGATGTCTATCTTGTGACGTCAGTGACTGAAGTGATTAAAAGGTCGCTTCTGCATAGTTCCCAAGGTCATTAATTGGAAGCAGCTGATGGTCGGCCATTGGCTTCCCCAAACCATTAAAACGACCTCTATAAATAAGCCAATTTCACAATTTTTACAATCTTTACTTCTCAAATCATTCTTAAAATCTCACTAGCTTCTTCATCTTCTCTGAGTTCACCTTTTTCTCAGTTTGTTCTTGCTACAGCATCAACGCCTTCTCTTCTTTTGAATTTCTCAACAACAATGGCTAAAACATCTAAAACCTTTCCTAAAAAAGAAAAAGCTTCCTCATCATCGCGGCCAGCCAAAGGTAGAACGGTGGTGCCACCTCGTATCAAGGAGTGCATTCCCGGGCCATGCGAGCTAACTTCCAATTTTAAAATCGATAAACCTGCATCGACACCAGGCCGATGTGAGCCCATTTCTCGATACATCTGCTTGATAACTGAAGATGAACTTGAGCAAGTGAGAAAGGATTGCAATTGGAAGAATAAGGATGTTGTGGTCCCTTCCCCCGAAGAGAACATCACCACCCATAAGGTAGGGTACCTAATCGTATATACCTACCCTTTCACATTGGGTCCCACAGATCCATCACTAGGTCCCGTAGATCCAGTCATTCTTGATTTCTGCCACCAATACCAAGTGATGCTTGGCTAGATCTACCCTTCTTTCTAGCGCATCGTCAATTTGATCAGGTATTTCTCGGGCCAGATTGAGGAGATGCCTTTTACCCTCGGCCACTTGATCAGGCTATATAGCCCTAGCCTCTATCGAGGCGGTTTGATAAAGCTCCAGCGTCGATCCTCGAAGTCGCTATTTTCTAGCATCGATGAGGACAAAGACCGAGGGTAGATGAGTCGGTTTGTCCAAATCAGGACTTCCGATGTGATCCCTGCCGAGAGGATGCCATTCCCCGAGGAATGGAACATGAAACGTAAGTGCAAGCTTATCGATAATGATCAATATTTTGCTTTCTCTATTCTTCCGATTTAACTCCCTTTTGGTGATGCAGCTGCCCCTTGGTTCCCCGGTGCGATTCCAGACCTCGCAGGTTGGGTCCGACAACTGGCCTCTACTTCTTCATACTCGGAACGCAGTTGGCGTGATTTGGCCAAGGGTCGATGGGAAGCTAAAAATCATGGTGAGTTCTCTTGTTCACAGATTGATGCTTCTTAGTGAAATACTCACTTTACTATTACGCAGACCTCAGAGGCGTTATTGTTATGCGGTCTCCCCCGCCTAGTAAAGAAGAAATCACAAAGCTAACCAAGGAGAAGAAAAGGAAAAGGGCTTCGCCTGCGAATTCCCCAAGCCCAAGAAAAATAAGGCTAAAAAGACTAGGGCCGATCCCGCGGCCCTATCTGTAGAAGTGGCCCAACACCTTTGGGATGACGAGGAGGAGGGAGAAGATGACGACTATCTGTTAGTAGCTCGGGAAAGAGGGAGTACTGGGGCTTCAAAGTCTGCCGAACCGGTAATGGATGATGCGGTTCATTCTCGAACCAAAGAAATTTTGGAGGGGAGCTTGATCAGAGTCCCCGAGCCATCGGGTGGTAAAAATGCATCTCGTTCTGGGGGACATTTGGTGGGTGAGCCCGAGGAGCCTAGTTTCGTAGCCCTCCAAAGAGAGGATAATATCCCAAGTGAATCACTTGGGATAATTAATGTAGATGACTCGGCCATTGGGCCCTGTGTTCTTTGAAGGGGAATTTTGAGATGCCCAGGCCAGGAGGACTCCTAATATGGGAAGGACCCATGAAGCGAGTGATATTTTTTGGGAGTGCCTTGCAGGGGTCGAAGATGGTACCGATCCTGACGCCTCGTTTATATTTGATGAGGCCCAGAGGCTTCTCAAACAAGTAAGTTTTTGTCTTCATAATTACGCTCAAGTTTTATTCTCGTTTTTCTAAGTCTGACTCCTTCTCTTTGTGTGAAAGCCGTGGCACTTCATCGACAAGTATTTTTCAAATCTCGAGCCGAGCTTGCTCGATGCGAAGCCGAACTCAAGAAGCTGGTGGAAGAGAGGGACGACCTTAAGTGCCTCTATGTATAGAAAGAGGATGAGGTTAGGGATCTCTGAGTTGAATTGGTGAAGGCTCATCAAGAACAGACTAAGCTTATTGAAAATGTAATATAGCCTTTGAGGGTTTGTTATGCATTCATTTGATTTAGCGATTAACACTGCAACTTTGCAGGCCCAGCAAAAGGGCGAGCTGGTGGAGTAGCTTCGAGAAGAGCTCAAGGTGAAAGAGGCCGAGACCTTGGGGTGGAAGCAATATATGGATCGTCTCGCCTCGGAGAAAGACACGATTCCGGATCAGCGGACTTCAATTGAACGCCAGCTTCAAAATGTAAAGGGGAAAACCTGGCCCAGAACCGAAAGATTGAGGAGCTCGAAGCTAAATCGGCCGCCGAACTTGCGAAGGCCAAATCTGATGCAGAGGCATTTGTGTCCTCTTATCGAGCTGACGCCGAAGCTGCTAACATTCGGGTTCAGGAGATCTCCATTATGGTTGAAGTAAATTATCATGTGCTCTCGACCATGCCAGGCGATTATCCCAGAGAGAAACTCTCGAGGAGGTGCACGGTCGTGGCTTCGACCTTTCAGCTGATATTGAAAAGGCAAAAACTTTGGAGGACGAGGCTGTCGCTTTACTTTCTGATGACGAAGATTCCGCCAGTGGCTCCGAGAGCGGGGGTTATGAGGATGAAATCCCCGAGGAGGAGATTCCTGAAGATGCGACTCTCAAAGATGTGGCTCCCGAGGATGCAGTTCCCGAGGACGTGGCTCCCAAAGTAAATTAAGCTCTTTTGGTTTTTGTTTTTGTATAAGGAACCTTGTGGGCATTGTAAATACTCTTTATGAATATAAAAAATGTCCTTTCTTTTCGCTTTATCTAGGATTTGTATTGAATTCTACTTCGTCTTTATTTATGAAAAATTTTGATGTTACAATTTCAATGATCAAGTGAGCACGGGCTCGGACTTAGAATAGAACGAACCATTAGGTTTTTTGGTGATCAATGGACGATCTTTGAACTTATAATAGAATACCTCTTAAGGTTTTTTTTAATCATCGAGTTATGCTTAGGTCGATTTGATGCGAGCTCGGGATGGTGTGACTCTTGAGTCCGAGTTGAGTGAGAGCAAGGTCTCGAACTCTACATGTTTCGGCCCTTAGGCTCTTTTATATTGGCCCTTAGGATCTTTTAGGTCGGACCTTAGGCTATTTAAGTTAGGCCAATTCGGCCTCTAAGACGGTTATAATTTTTACCTTTTTTCGGTTAAAAGACATAGTGAAAATTTCTTTATGCCTTAGCATGTGTTTTTTGTACCTGTTGGGTTTTTTGAGGGTTTAATCGATCAGAACCCGTTCGTTTTAATACCTCTTGGGGCTTTTTCGAAGGCTGATGTTATCGAACTCTTTTTTTATTTTCTTTTCCCGAGGGTAGCCTTATTTAACCGGGTTTTCAAAGTATTTGAAGGCCTTTAAATTATGGCGGAAGTCGGACGTCTCCAAGCGGCAAGATTTTGGCCGTAGCCTTTTTTATATGAACGTAGTTTTAATATGGTCGTAGCCTTCAGGTGTGCCTTTTGGACTTGTTTTCCGATAACCTTTCGAACTTGTTAAAAAGGTTAGTCCCCGAGTATGATGGCCTATGCCTCTTTGAGGTCTTATAAATTCGAGTTTAGATACTTGAATGTGTTGACTGTCGATGACAGTCCCCGAGTATTTGAAGTGTATTTGCGTTTTGGCCCTTGAGTCGTTTCTCGTGGAATCACAAGTATGATGTTCGTATAGCAGCAAGTTTCTTTGAGACACAAAGTGTTTTGATATAGAAAGAATGCTTCTTTGGATAATTGATACATGCGTACATGTTTTTCCATCGGGGCTTGACTATTCTATATGGATACAGTTCATCTGACCGTTTGGCCCATACAAAGTTTTCCTATCAAGGCACTCTTTGGGGTGAAGTATTTTCCTAAAAAATATAACCTCCGAGGGTGATGCCCCTTAGTATTCGAGGTTGATTGAAAAGAAGTCTGGTTTTAAAAATGATATTCATATATTAGGTACTCTACAGGGAATAAAACCCAGTCACCCTCTTGGATACTGTTGAATTCTCCTTAGGTAGCACATAGTTGTTGCCTCGTTAAAAACCTCACCAGAAAACCCCATTTGGTATAAAACCCGATCTAAGGGAAAAAGAGTGCAACGCGTGTTTTAAAATCTAAGGTCTTCGTGTAAAAAGGTGCCCTCAACATCTTCGATCGAACACCTGCAATGAGTTAGTTTTAAATTCAAATGGAAAAAAGGAAAAGGTCATACCTTAGTAGTAATATCGTTTGAGTAATGATACATTCCAATTGTTCGTGTTCCATCATGCCAAGTTTGTAAGATCCTTTACCAACAACTCTGATGACTCGGTACAGTCCTTCCTAATTTAGGCATAGTTTCCCTTCATTCGGGTCTCGAGTATTGAGGGTGGCTTTCCGTAGAACTAAGTCCCCGATTCCAAAGTGTCGAAGGTTGATCCTTCTATTATAATATCTCTCGATTCTTTGCTTCTGCGCGGCCATCCGAACAAGTGCAACTTCTCATTTTTCATCTAATAGCTCGAGGCTAGTATTCATAGCCTTGTGATTTGATTCCTCCGATGCATGTCGAAATCTAGTGCTGGGTTCCCTGACCTCGACTGGAATCAAGGCCTTGGAGCCATATACTAAGGAGAATGGGATTGACCCCGTACTGGACTTTGATGTTGTTCGATATGCACAAAGAACCTCGAGCAGAACTTCTCTCTATTTCCCTTTAGCGTCGTTCAACCTTTTCTTCAAGTTTTGAATGATAATCTTGTTTGTTGATTCGGCATGCCCGTTCCCGATCGGATGATATGGCATTGATAAAATTCTTTTTATTTTGTGTTCTTTGAGGAACTCCGTTACCTTGCTGCCGATGAATTGCTTGTCGTTATCGCATATGATTTCGGCAGGTATCCCTAATCGACACATGATGTGGTCCCAAATGAAGTCAATAACTTCTTTTTCTCTGACCTTCTCGAAGGCTTGTGCTTCCACCCATTTAGAAAAGTAGTAAGTCATAAATAAAATAAATTTAGCTTTACCCGGAGCCGTTGGTAGAGGGCCGACGATATCCATTCCCCATTTCAGAAAGGCCACGGGGACAGTATTGAGCGAAGTTGCTCTCCGGGCTGATGAATCATCGGTACAAACCTTTGACATTTATCACATTTTTTGACAAACTCCTTAGTGTCATTTTCCATGATATCCTATTAATACCCTGATCTAATAATTTTGCGAATCAAAGACTCGGCGCCGGAGTGATACCCACAAGTGCCTTCGTGGACTTCTCATAGAACATAATTGGTGTCCCCCGGCCCAAAACATACCGTCAATGGTCCATCGAACGTCCTCCTGTCTAATGTTCCATCTTCATCCAATGTGAAACTAGCAGCCTTGGTTCGTGGAGTCCTCGATTCTTTGTGATCCAATGGGAGCTTTCCATTTTTCAAATATTCGATATACTTATTCCTCCAATCCCAAGTTAAACTTGTAGAATTTATCTCAGCATGACCCTCTTCGACCATAGATCTCGATAATTGGATGATAGTTCCCAGGACAATATCATCTTCTTTAACTGATGACCCCAAGTTAGCAAGTGCATCAGCCTCACTGTTTTGTTCTCGAGGCAGATAATCTAGAGTCCACTCCTTGAAGCGATTCAAGGTTACATGTAATTTGTCCAAATATCTTTGCTTCCTATCCTCTCGAACTTCAAAGCTTATATTTACTTGATTACCACCAACAGAGAATTGCACTTGGCTTCAATGACTTCGGCCCCCAAGCTTTTAGCTAGCTCGAGACCTGCAATCATGGCCTCATACTCGGCCTCATTATTAGTCAACTAGAAGTTTTAATTGATTGTCTAATAGCATTACCTGTAGGAGGCTTCACAACAATGCCAAGCCTAGACCCTTTCACATTTGAAGCACCGTCCATGAAGAGGGCCCATACCCCCGATGATGTACTCGATTTTAGCAGAAGTTCTTTTTCCACTTCCGGTACGAGGGTCGGTGTAAAATCGGGCATGAAGTCAGCTAAGATTTGAGACTTGATAGCCATTCGGGGTTGATATTCGATATCGTATTCGCCAAGTTCGACTGCCCATTTGGCCAATTGGCCTGATAGTTCGGGCTTATGCAGAAAAATTCGGAGAGGATAAGTGGTTAAAACATATATTGGGTAACAGTGGAAATATGGATTTAGTTTTCTAGATACACTTATTAATGTGCTAATTTTTCTAAGTGCGGGTATCTAGTTTCAGCATCTCCTAAAGTCTGACTTATATAACAAATAGGGAATTCCGTACCTTGCTCTTCTCGAACTAGTACCCCATTTACCGCTATCTCGGATACTGCCAAATATAAGTAAAGCTTTTCATCCACCTTCGGAGTGTGAAGCAGAGGTGGGCTTGATAAATATCACTTCAATTCCTCCAATGCTTGCTGGCATTCCGAGGTCCATGCGAAATTCTTTTTCTTTTTGAGCAAGGAAAAGAACTTGTTGCTTTGATCCGATGACCTAGAAATGAATCGACCCAAGGAGGCTATCCGTCCTGTTAACATTTGTATAGCTTTCACATTATCTATGATAGTGATATATTTGATGGCCTTGATCTTGTCGGGGTTGATTTCGATCCCTCGGTTTGATACCATGAATCCGAGGAACTTGCCCGAACCGACCCCCAAAGGCACATTTTTCTGGGTTAAGCTTCATGTTGTACTTCCTCAAGATTTTGAATGTTTCCTGCAAATGAGTTAAATGGTCCTCTACGGAGGGACTTAACCAACATATCGTCAATGTAAACTTTCATTGATTTACCTATCTGTTCATTGAACATTTTGTTAACTAGGTGTTAGTATGTAGCTCTAGTATTTTTTTAGCCCGAAGGGCATTACATTGTAATAGTATGTTCCAAACTTAGTGATAAACGAGGTCTTCTCCTAGTCCTCCGGGTTCATCTAAATTTGATTTTACCCTGAGTAGGCATCGAGAAAGGTAAGGATCTCGTGGCCGGTTGTGGCATCGATCATGCGATCGATGTTAGGTAGTGGAAAAGAGCCTTCAGGGAATGCCTTGTTCAAATTCTTATAATCTACACATATTCTTAGTTTGTTCCCCTTTTTTGGGACTACAACTACGTTGGCTAACCATTTGGGGTGCTTTACCTCCTGAATAGATCCTATTTTAAGAAGTTTAGTTACCTCATCATTTATGAATGCATGCTTCACCTTGGACTGGGGCCTTCTTTTTTGCTTTACTGGTTTTAACCTGGGGTCGAGGCTTAGCTGGTGTATTGTTATTTCCAGTGGGATCCCTGTCATGTCTAAATATGACCAAGATAAACAATCCATGTTATTGATAAGAAATTGAATGAGTTTTTTTCTAAGTTCGGGGGTTAACCTCGTTTCCAGGTATACCTTTTTCACGGGCATGTACTCGATCAGCATGACCTGTTCCAGTTCTCGACCGTTGACTTGGTTTCATCTGACTCTTCGGGAACAATGAAAGTTCGAGGAGTAAGATAATTCTCTTCTTCTTGTACTGCCCAATTATCCAAGAACGGTGGTAATTCCATTCGCTCCATTTGAAATCGGGATACGAACTCCCTTAGCATCTCATCATTCCTCTGTTTTATCTTAAAAACGTCTGATTTCCTTGTCGCAGCCTTTATGGCCCCGGCATGTGCTTTCACAAAGGCGTCTGCTCACATAGCAAATGGATCGATAGAATTCGGTGGCAAGTTGTGATATCAAATCATGATTCCTTTCGACAAAGTTTCCCCAAATTTTTTCAACAATACCGACTCGATCTCATCGTCATTTAAGTCGTTTCCTTTAATCCCACAAGTGTACGAGGTAATGTGTTCATTAGGATCGCTCATTCCGTTGTATTTAGGTATATTGGGCATGCGAAACTTTTTAGGGATGGGCTTCGGAGCCGCACTCGGAGGGAATGACTATTGTATGAATTTCCTGGCATCCAAACCTTTCAAAACCGGGGGTGCCCCCGGTATTTGATGAACACGGGAGTTATAAGTCTTCACTTTTTTGTCATTATCCTCAATCTTTTTCTCCCCCAACTCGATCGTCTTAGTGAGTTCCTCGAGCATCCTCATAACCGTGGGATCAACCCCCGAGCCATTCCTGTTCGATCTCTCTGGCACTGGTTCAGTTCGGCGAGTGACTTTTGGTTCGACCACACTTGGAGTTTTATGCTAGCTTTGAAGCTGAGAAATAGCAATCTGTTGAACTTGTAACATCTCGAATATTACCTGGAGGCTAACTCCCCCATCTCATATACCCTGTGTTCCTTGGCCGCCAGATCGGGCTTCCCCGCGCACACTTCCTCCGGGATTTGCACCTAAATCTGCATTCAAAGCTATGTGTGAACTAACATCGACTGGTTCCACATTTGGCACTTCCCCAGGGTTAATCGGTGATACACTGGCTCCCAGAGCAGCTACATTATTATTTTCCCCGTGAAATCCAAGACCATCATTGCCGTGTACATGTGTATTTTGTGAGTTTGACATGTTTTATCCTGAGAACAAAAAATTCTTGACAAGAACAAGTGTGAAAATAACGTGTGTTATCCGAATTACTACTGAAATAACCACTAATATCTTTAGCCCCACGATTGACGCCAAACTATTTACCTCGAAAATACGAGTAACAATTAAACTTGTTTATGGTTTTAAAGATATGTGATTTAATTCAGTACCAATTAATAACCAAGAAATCTAATGTATAAATGAAAGAAGTAAAATCAAACCAGTACGGAAGCCAGTCTCGACCTAGAGCTAAGGTGGCCTCGAGGTAGGTCAAGAACAATAAAGTTAAAGGACAATTCTGATGAAATATGAGCAATAAAGTAAGAGAGTATATTCTTTGTCAATCATTGATGATCGTTACAAATGATTGGGGTCCCCTTAATTTATATAATAGGTGAATCCTAAATAAGGTACATTTTTATTTACAGTAAGGAATCTTATTGGGACAACTGTCTAACCGCCTAGTACGGATTCGTACCAATTCGTACAAATTTATTCCGGAATTTACGCCATGATTTTGGGGACGTGGCATGAATCTTGCTATTTCTGTTACAATCTCATAATGGTACCATCTCGGGATTGGGCATACTCGGCTTCGATACTCATGCATACTTCGATCATCGGGCCTTGTACTCTGTCATCGGGCTCGAGCTTGGTCCATCGAGCTCGAACTCGACCCATCCTGAATTCGGGCTTAAGGCGACCCCTCGAGCCCGTGTAATCGGGCGTACCTGATTTCGACCGTATACACTTACATCTTATTGATACTTTTTTCATTTCATTTGATATGACTGTATGTATTTAATTAGTGAAATTTAAGCACAAAAAACAATTTTGTTGCGTAAGTTGTGTCAGAGTATTTTTAGACTTTGTAGTTTCAATAATGTCGTGTCATTTTTATGTTAAAATTAATAATTTTTAAGTATATGTGTAATTTTATTTTAGCAAACTTCAAAATAAATTATATCATATAAATTGAAATGGAGTCTACAATCTTAGAAGATTTAAACTTTAAAGCATTATATCCTTTAATAGCACTATATTAAATTGTAAAGCATTATATCTGAAGAACCTTATTTTTTGAGAAAGTGAATATTATATTAATACTAGAACATGTTCAAAATACTACATCCTATAGAGATGCCCCCAGGTATATTTAGGTTGCTTATACCGGCAAGCAGAGGCAGATCTAGGATTTAAGAAAGACGGGGGATCACTGTATGCTAATAACCAGCGATAAAAAAAAGAAATATATATATAAGAGAGAGATTTCTTCACAAAATGGGTACTATGGGAAAAGAAAGAATAAAATTAATTAAGTTAACTATTATGTATTAGTACTAAACTATAAATGAAATAAAAAAGAAGAAGATAAAAGCAACAAAAAAAGCAATTTGTTATTAAATATAAATTATATTGTATTCAAAGAACTAAAATATTAATAAAGCTGACTATTATATATTAGTAATAAATTATAATTGAATTTAAAAAAAAAAGAGATAAAAGTAAAGGGTTTCGAACCAACGTCCTCATCATTGTTGGGAATTAAAGGGCCCAAAGCAACTACTTTTCTCATCCACCTCTTTATTTAGGGGGCACACTTAAAATATTTAAGGGGTCCCATATATATGTATAAATATATATAATATGTATATACAAGATTTATGCCGAGGCTAACGGGGTCACGTGACTCCTCAAGCCACCATGTAGGTGCGGCTCTGCTGGCAAGAATATTACAAACGTCATTACATAGATACTTCACAAAACAAACTAAATCCATCACGGTCTTTTGCCGATTGCCTGTTTTTGTACGTTGATGTTCAAAATACTACATCTGTTCTTTTTCTTTTAATTCTGACTTTTTCTATGCTGACGCGTATAGTTATTATTGGCTTTATTTTTCACCTCACAACAAGTGGCATTCACACGCTGAACTCAATCTATTATTTCATGAAATATGTGTTTAATTGACATATATTGATTGAAGTTTAAGTGTCTCGTAGGAAAAGGTCTTAGTTAGGGTGTCTAAATGAAATTTGGTGACAAGTTAGACTGTCGATTTATTTTTATAAGTATTTTACATTATTACCGATTGCCTGTTTTTGTTGTTTGCTTTGGCAAAGAATTAAAACACGTTAGCTAGCTCTCTTTTCCGAAAACGACAATTTTCGGGCTAACCAACCCATCCACATCTTTAAAACCTTGAAAATAATATGATTATTTTAACCATATAGGCAACGTAATGTAAGGGAGTAGTTTAGAATTGCAAGACCCAAACAATAATTACAAGATTCTATTATGGTCGACTAAAATACAAGTTTAATGCCCGTTAAATATCTTCCCATTAATCTGACAGAATTAGTGTATTAAAAACAAGAAGTAATGGGTCAGTTTCCATATAGTTCATCATAAATATAAAACAGTATTGCGAGAGATTAAAAAAATACAGTTTGTTTGTCTGCTTGCCTAATCGATCATGGACTAATTCATAAATTTTTGAGCATTGATTACGAACGAACAGAATTCTACAAATAAAGTCCAAGGATTAGGGTTCTATTAGTGTCATTTTACATGTATGTGGGTTCTAGCAGTGGAGTTTTATTAGAGTCAGTTTTATATGAAGGGAAAAGGGCAAAAAATACCCATTGATTATAGGAAATAGAGTAACTTTACCCTTATTTTGAGTTTGATCCCAAATATGTCTTTATTTTTAGTGGACTGCTTAGATATGCCCCTCAACTATGAGAAATTAAAAAAAATTCACATCTATCCACCCAGTGAAAACTAATTCGGAAAAGGACTAGATATATTCCGGTACTATAGAAAAATAGTTATTAATACCCCCGTTATACTATGCTTTACTATCTACCCCTGTTGTTACCCATTTTAATATTTCTGCCCCTACATTTAACAGAGTCGTGCCCTACGTACACGTGGCAGCTTTTTAAGTATCCAGATCCATTTTCATTTCAACCTAGTATCCATACCCGTAACTCCAGACCCATTTACATTACTGGTGAACTCTTTCTTTACATTAGGTCTTTCTTTTATAAAATTCTCTCTCCATAAGAACTTATTTTTTTCAACGGCCTAAGCTAATCTAGTGCGAACAAACTTAGCACAGACAATTTAAGAAAGCAAAAAACAAGATTTTAGTTAATATGTATTAATGCTAAGCTAATCTAGCCAAGAGTAAACAAAGAAATGAAGTTAGAACACCTTAAACTGCAATTGTAAAATTGCAGCAATTTTCAGAATTATGTAAAGTTCTTGAAGATAAACACTTGCTGCATTTTCAGCTCTCAAATGTCGACCAAATCTAGTTCAAATTTGTCCCAAATAACCTTTCAATCTAGTTCAATCCCAAGACCTTCAAGGTTCAACAATGACATTTCTGTTTTTTAAATTTTGTGAACCAATAGCTCTTAAAATTTTAGCAATGAGATTCTTCTTTTTCAATCCAAATTTCAACAGTGTACTAACAACTGAAGCTTGATAAACAATACTAATTACAACAGAAAGCACAAATTCGAACAAACATCAACGAAATTAAAATACCCAGTTCGCCTTTTTCGAGCTCAAACATCAAACCCACTTCTAAAGTTGTTTATCAATGGTAGATCTAAAATTTTCGCACAAACTCAAACTACCAGCATCACAAAGAACTTGAAAGTTATTCAAGTGTTCGAATACCAAATCGTCCAAACAATGATCCACAATTTGAGTTTAATTTTCCAGCTCCCGATTTGAGACACAACCAACTCTTAAAACTCAAACTTGAAATTTCTACTATAAATTTTTCCAAATACCGATTTCTTTTTTTTTTTGAATGCAGCAGCCTTAGATGGGCTGAAACAGTTTCCTCCATATAAACGAAGGAGAAGAACCATATGTATGGATTAAAATTCAGGTTCTTTTGGGGTGGGTTTGGATATCGGGTCGGAGCTGAACGGGTAGGGTAAAAAGGGTAGATGGTTAAATTGTTGAAATTCGAATACATTCACGGATCCTACGCAGCGGAATATTAATAGGAACGTACCTTTAACCATAGTTGTTCAAGTGTTGTAGAGAATCACCTTCGTAAAACGTTGGTAGAAAATCTAGGAGCCTTCTGGCATGTGCCTATCGTAGCATGTCAGACTGATGGAGTCACATGCATATTTATAGGTAGGCTACGGACTCTTAGGCAAATACTTTAGCCCTAGGGACTTCTCCATAAATTTTAATTACCCTAGGGACTCTTAATATATGGTAATTTCTTTCCATCAAAGAAACTACCATATATGCATAACTAAAGAATATTATCTGGTATATTATTTCCTTTGGGAGACAAGGTAAATAATTTATTACCTTATATGTGGGCCACACTAGAAGTCTCTACAAGAGACGGTAATTTCTAACATTCTCCCACTTGGCCCACATATTAAAATCAGATAATCATTAATGGGAATAAACATATAATATGGCCACAAACTTTATTACTCAACTAAAAGTTATGCAACAATCACTTTAACTAGAATATATTATTACACGAATCATGGCGGTCATGCTTTTAGACAAACACTTCCTTCCATGTATTACAATGCACAATATATTCTAACAAATTGTCTAACAACTTTATGAATGAACTTAATATAAGTCATTGAGAGTCCAACTTTATTGATCCAATGATCATACATGAAAAACCAAAAGTGTGCATTGTCATGTATATCAAAATAAACATAATGTCTAAACAAACTGTTGGAGAGCAAAGCAGGACTAACTTGAGCTACTAAGCCCCATATGAGTTACATGATCCTTGAAAATATTAGCCGACAGACCTTTAGTCATAGGATCAGCAATCATCAAAGTAGTACTAATATGCTCAAAATTCACATCTTGCTTCTTGACATAGTCTCTAACCATCAAGTACTTTATGTCGATGTGCTTGCTTCGGCTGCCACTTTTATTATTCTTAGAAAAGAAAACTGCAGCTGAATTGTCACAAAAGATTCTCAATGGCCTTGAAATGGAATCGACAATCCTAAGGCCGGAAATAAAGTTTTTCAACCATAACGCCCGTGATGTAGCTTCATAGCATGCTATAAATTTAGCTTCCATTGTGAATGTTGCAACAATGGTCTGCTTGACACTTCTCCAAGACACAACACCTCCACCAAGAAGGAAAATGTATCCTGAAGTAGATTTACCAGTATCTTTGCATCCACCCAGATCAGAGTCTGAATATCCAATCACCTCCAATGAGTCAGAATATTTGTATGTGAGCTTAAAATCCTTGGTTCATTGCAAATATCTCAAGACCCTTTTACCAGCTTTCCAATGGTCAAGACCAGGGTTACTTTGATATCTGCCAAGCATTCCTACCACAAAAGCAATATCAGGTCTAGTACAGACATGTGCATACATAAGGCTCCCAACAAGCGAAGCATAGGGAATGTCTTTCATTTGCTCCTTTTCCAATGCATTTTGTGGACATTGATTCAATGAGAATTTGTCACCTTTAAATATGGGTGTTGCTATAGGTGAACAATTCTTCATCCTGAATCTTTCTAGAATTCTTTCAATGTAGGCCTTTTGAGACAGTCCAAGTAATCTTTGGGATCTGTCTCTGTAAATCTCTATGCCAATGACATAAGACGCTTCACCCATATCCTTCATCTCAAAATTCTGGATAAGGAACTATTTAGTCTCATGCAACAATCCCAAGTCACTACTTGCAAGCAAAATATCATCCACATATAGGACTAGAAAAATATATTTGCTCTCACTTATCTTAAGGTATACTGATCAATGATGTTCTCCGTAAATCCAAATGAAGAAACAACATTATGAAATTTAATATACCATTGGCGGGAAGCCTGTTTTAGCCCACAAATAGATTTATTCAACTTGCAAATAAGGTGACTTTTGTCCTTATCACAAAATCCTTCAGGCTGACGCATGTATACCTCCTCTTCAAGATCTCCATTTAGGAAAGCTGTTTTCACATCCATTTAATGTAACTCTAAATTAAAATGAGCTACTAATTCCATGATTATTATCAATGAATCCTTTTTTGATACTGGAGAGAAGGTTTCATGGTAATAAATGCCTTCCCTTTGAGTAAAACCCTTGGCTACAAGTCTGGCTTTATATCATTCGATATTACCAGATGAGTCTCTTTTAGTTTTAAAGACCCACTTGGAACCTATGGTAGAGGATCCCGTTGGTAATTCGATGAGATCCCAGACTTTATTTTTAGCTATAGATTCTAACTCTTCTTTCATGGCATCATACCAAAGTATGGAGTTTTCTCCACTCATGGCTTGTGAAAACGAGCATGGATCATCTTTTAGTCCAATATAACAATCAGACTCTTGGATATACAAAACATAGTCGCTAGAAATTGTTGATTTTCGAATTCTTGAGGATTTTCTCACTTCCACTGGTTCAGACACTTCTTCAGTGGGTTTAGGTAAAGCAGGATGATCTTCACGTGGCTCCTCAAGTGGTGGTGGCTCTTGAACTTGTTTTTGTTCAGATAATTCATGAGAATTTTTTTGAGTAACATTCAAGTTCCCAATATATAAAGGTACCACAGGTGGTTCCCTTATTTCTTTCAATTCCACCCTTTGAGTCAAACCACTCCCACTCTCTTCATGCTCCTCAAGAAATTTACCGTTTCTAGTTTCAACAATTTTAGGAGAATGAGAAGGACAATAAAACCTAAATCCCTTGTATAGCCTATAAAATAACCGCTTATTGTTCTTTCATCCAACTTCTTTAGTTGTGGGTTATAAACCCTCACTTCAGTTGGACATTCCCAAATGTGTAAATGGTTTAAACTAGGTTTCCATCCTTTCCATAACTCAAAAGGTGTCTTGGGGACAACCTTGGATGGAACCCTATTTAAAATATACACAGCGATTTTTAAGGCTTCACTCCATAAGGATAAAGGTAAACTTGATTTGCTAATCATGCTTCTTACCATGTTCATTAATGTCCGGTTCCTTCTTTCTGTCACACCATTTTGTTGTGGTGTTCCTGGCATAGTATATTGAGCAATTATACCTTCACTTTCAAGGAACTCAGCAAATGGACCCTTAACTTGTCCCTTATTTGTGTCCCTACCATAATATTCTCCACCCCTATCAGATCTTACAATTTTGATCTGAGCACCAGTTTGTTTCTCTACTTCTGTTTTGTAAACTTTAAAAGCATCAAGTGCTTCTGATTTGTTAAACAGAAAATAGAGATACATATATCTTGAATAGGCATCAATAAACGAGATAAAATATCTCTCACCATTCAAGCAAGGGGTAGGAAAAGGTCCACATATGTCTGTATGTATGATCTCAAGTAATTGAGAACTCCTTTTGCTACCTTTAGTTGATTTGTTAGTCTGCTTACCTTTTATACAGTCCACACAAGTCCCAAAGTCAGAAAAATCAAGAGTTTTTAGAACTCCATCATTAACCAACCTTTTGACTCTATCAATAGAGATGTGTCCAAATCTCTTGTTCCAAAGACTAGATGAGTTCTCATTGATAATACATCGCTTAGTGTCAATTTCTTTATCATGCAAAGTTAAAACATTGCATTCAAATGTGGGGTCTAGATCAAGTTTATATAAATTTTCATTCAAATTTCCAAAACCAATAACTTTATTATCTTTCAAAAGTTTCACAAAAGGATAATGAAAATTCAAATCATATCCACTAATCGATAGTCTTGAAAGAGAAATTAAATTTCTAGAATATTCTCGAACATAAAAAGTATTTTCTAAATCTAAGTGAAAACCATCATTCAAAATGAGCCTATAAGTCCCCACGCCTTCCACACGTGAACGCGTCCTATTGCCAGAATAGACGTATTGTTCACTTCCTATCGGCTTCCTCTGAGTTAGAAAGCCCTGCATGATTTTGGCAATGTGAATTGTAGCACCATAATCAATCCACCATGTATTATCAGAAACTTCAGTAAAATTAGATTCATAACATACCAAGGTAAATTACCTTTCTTCTCAAGCCATTTCTTGTATTTCAGGCAATCCTTCTTCCAGTGTCCCTTCTTCTTACAGAAACGACAAACATCTTTGTCAAAGGATCTTTTCTTCTTCATGGAAACACTTTTGCGCTTCTTTGCATTTCTCTTACCATGAGTCACCATATTAACACTTTCAGGTATATCATGCTTCAACCTCTCTTCTTCTTGAACACACATGGTCAAAAGTTCATTGATTGACCATTTATCCTTATGTGTGTTGTAAGAAATCTTGAACGGACCATATTTCGCAGGAAGGGAGTTGAGAATGAAATGCACAAGAAATGGTTCAGACATATCCACCTCAAGGGACTTGAGTTTAACAGTAATGTCTCTCATCTCCATAATGTGCTCACGCACTGTACGACTTCTGTCGAAAGTCATACTTGAGAGCCTCTTCATAAGGGTGCTGGCCAATGCCTTGTCAGAGCTTGCGAATTGTTCATCAATTGCCTTCATGTAAGCTTTGACCTTATCGCCATTAGGGATAGAACCCCTAATGCTTTAGCTTATGTGAGCTTTTATGAGCATTAAACTTAAGTGATTAGATCGCTCCCACCGCTCATAATTAGCCTTAGCAACTGGCGTACTTGATTCCGTGGGAATAGGTGGTTCATCCACACAGAGTGCCATGTTTAGGTCCGAGCACCCCAAAGTGAGAAGGACTTTCTCCTTCCATTCAGCATAATTGTCACCAGAAAGCATTGGAATTCGAGCATTCTCATTAAAAAATAGCAGTAGGAAAAGCGGTAAAGACTGCAAAACAAGGATAAACATACATAAGCTATGAAGTACAATCCATCAAAGGTGAATCGCGTAAAATACCGATTCATAGCAAATTCTAGACCTTTCTGTGGGCAGAGGTTGCAACCCATACATAGAATTTACTAACTTTATTAGACTAGTAAACCAAAATACATAAAAATTTATCCGTACCTGTGGGCATAAGATAATTTAACTTAAATGTTTACTATCTCATTCCAATTAATCTCACCAAAATGGTTACCTCCCTGTAGGGCCGGGTTACCATTTTAATAAAATAACTGGACTAAATAGATGTCATTATAACCTTTAATCACTAAGCGTGATGTGATTAATAAACTCAATTTCTTTTATATTAAGTATTCAAGATGCTATGGCCACTCCTAAATACATAATACAAAAGAAAACTTCAAAATTGACTTACAATGATAAACCTTTATAATTAACTTTCACTAGAATATTGATTTGTTTCAAAGCGAATATATAAAGTATAGACAGGATGCCTATATATCCTCAAATAATTCTTATAATTAAACTAAATATTATAAGAACTTCCAAAGATTTCAACGAACACATATGTTATATTATAGAACTGAAGACCAAAGTGTTTGTTTCTTTTCGTGTCAAAATCTCACAAGGCAATTCCTCCAAATTAACAATCTAATACTTTAAATTGAGTAGTGCTTTAAGAACGCCTCAAAACTCTTTGTTTTAAAAGGCAGCAATTAAATATTAATTCCAGAAAACAAGGTTTAACTTTTAGGATTCAAAATAATATATGAACCCTTCCAAATTCATTACGAAACACCGACACACATAATAAAAAATACATGACAGACCGTATTTGTTTCATAACTTAAAGGGATATTAGAATAGTCATTAGAAATTGCAGACCACTTCTTCAAGAATTCAAAACTTATAAAATATTCCAATTCTATAAATCCAAGAATATGGACAAAATTAGTATATGGGCCCATGCTTAAAGGAAATACATTACAGTTCAGTGATCCAAGACATATCTCTAATGCAATACTCATGAAACAGAGGTCAAGAACAATACTATTGTTCGACTTTGAGTTAATTAGCAAATTCATGAATTAAATATTGTACTATTAAATTACTTCCGTCAAGATTACGGAAGAGAACCCATCTTACCGATTATCCAATTTATGGTCTAGCTAAAAGACATAAAATGAAATCAAGAGAATCTGTAATCATACAATAATACAGAGCTATTGCAACTATATTCGCAAGATCATATACCGAACAAGACAGCTAAAGGCAGGCTCTGATACCATATGTTGAAATTCAAATACATTCACGGAGTCTACGCATCAGAATATTAATAGGAACGTACCTTCAGCCATAGTTGTTCAAGTGTTGTAGGGAATCACCTTCGTAAAACGTTGGCAGAAAACCTAGGAGCCTTCTAGCCTGTGCGTATCGTAGGATGCCAGACTGATGAAGTTACATGAGTATTTATATGTAGGCTAGGGACTCTTAGGCAAATACTTTAGCCCTAGGGACTTCTGCATAAATTTTAATTACCCTAGGGACTCTTAATTTATGGTAATTTCTTTCCATCAAAGAAACTACCATATATGGATAACTAAAGAATATTATCTGATATATTATTTCCTTTGGGAGACAAGGTAAATAATTTATTACCTTATATGTGGGTCACACTAGAAGTCACTAGAAGAGACGGTAATTTCTAACATAGATTGTTTAAGATCATGCCATGTGTCTCCAAGAAAGAGTTTGTCAGATGTGGGGGTAAAAATATTAAAATGGGTAACGGTAGGGGCAGATAATGAACGATAATATAACGGAGGGTACTAATAACTAATTTTTGATAGTACATGGACACATGATATAGTATTCAGATAAGTTTAAGAAAATAGTAGTCCAGTTCTGGACTGGAAAGGCAATTTTAGTAGAAAACATATTTGCACAGATGTGGCTAAAAGCAGGACGGAAGTTTCGTAGAAAAATCAAGCGGGCCTCAGAGAGGCAAAATAAATTCGGACAGTTTAAAGGGATGGGATAACTTAAGCATGACTCAAGGCGATTAATCAATTTTATCCGGCCTAAGGCTTGCCTAGGCGTTGTTTTAACCCTAAGAGAAAGGTGGACGTACATGCTTGTTTCCAGTTTTACAGTTAACTAGGCTGGCGTTATTAGGCAGAATATACTAACGAAGCGTTCAACAATTGCAAATAAAACCCTAAGTACATGATTTCTAATCCATATAAGAATCCTAAAGCATGGTATCTGAATGCAGTAATTTGTTATTAGCTGATTGTGATCATAAAATGACAAGCTGAAAGTAAAGAGACCTAGGAGCAGGATTTCTATATGTAAGATGCATGTCCTATACATGGTTTCTATTGCACAAATAGATAAGTAAAATCCTATAGCCATGTTTTCTACCCATAACTTTTAAAACTAAGCATGCATAATCCCCCCTCCCAATTTCACTATAAACCCCCATTGTTCTTTACAGGTTGTTACAGACCAAGTAATCAAATTACAGTATTGAAAAGTAAAAAGAAAGAAGTTATTCTATAGGGAGCCTTCAGCCAGGCCCAAATCTCTAACCTCACTTCTTTCGAGTTTCACAGCCTTTACCAAGGGTCTGGGTGCGACAAAGTTCCTTAAGGGCCCATTGGGGCCCCTGGCCAATACCAGGCACCCAAGCAAATCAATATTGAGCAAGTGAAAGTGTGGAAATTGCCAACCTTGTGCATCAAAGTTCAGCGGGTGCTCAAGGCACCCAAAGCAATGCTTACACTAAGGTGGAAGAGCCTAAACTTCTAAGAGTAGTGTGATTGTGATTGAATTTGAAGGAATTAAGTTGAAAACAGTTGGAAAAGGTTTTACATGAAGAACAATTTGAGAAGACAGTAACAGAAGAGTGAAAGAGTCAATTGAAGATGACCAGTTTGAAAACAAAGAGTCATACAATATTCAGGGAACACAAACAAGGGCAAGGGAAAAGGAACAAATAGCTCTCAAATAAGAAAACCAGTTACACATGCATAGCACATTAAAGAGAAGTTCTTTTATAGCAAACAAGCATGCTTCAAACTAGGAGTCTGGTTCTTACAGCACCAGACACCAATTAAAGTCAACCTCAGGAAGAGGTTTTAGGGCTATTGAGTAGCCAAGAGGGCCCTGAACACATACTAGTAATGTATAGGAGTAAGGAAAAAACATACATTGAGATAGAAAAGGGGGTAGTGAATATGCCAAGTCAAGCTAGGCATACTAATTAACACAGATACATGCTAGTTACAGTAAGAACAATGGAACCATAGGTAGAAGAACACAAGAAACAAAAAGAAGTGCAACACCAGTAGAAGCATATTGTTTTGAGGCTGTAACTTAAACAGAAGACATACCAGTTGAAGATAATGCAACACAGAGCAATAATGGACAATAAGGTGCAAGGAAGTGAGCAATAGTGTGCAGAGAGTATGTAGAGAGAAGGGCAGCAGTGTGCAGAGAAATGAGCAGCAGGCAGACCAAAGTAAGCAGCTTAGTAGAGGCCAGCAGAGTGGTAAAAGTAACCAGGATTACTCAATCTTGGCCTTCAGCCGATTGAGTAATCAAAATTCAAATAGAAAAACGAGAGAAGTTGTGTAGAAACAATAGAGAGCAATATGTTTTGTGTGTAAAAGAGAGAGTTCAGAATGAGGAGTTTTATTCGTGTCTGTGTGTGTTGAGTGAGAAAGGAAGAGCAGTACTTATAGCTTTTGAAAATAGTAGAGAACAAGGTATAATTATAGAAACAGTACCAAATTGAATCAATCATAGGTCCTGATTCAATTAAATCAGGGACTCATGATTCGAATAGGAGTACAGACTATCCGGTAAGGAAAGAATCAGTCAGATGACTAATTATACCATAACAAGAGCAGTAAGCATGCTGTACGCAATAAAGGCTAGGAACACGATGCTTAAAACAAGGAAAATATATTCAGAATACTTAAAAAATATGTTAAAGTGCACAAATATGGCAAAAATATAAGTTAACTCTGAAAAATCAATCAAAGAATCACGGACAAGACCAAAATTAGAGGGAATCAGTATCAAATGTAGAAAGCGACTCACAAGTAAGGAAATATTTTGAAAAATTAGTGTAAGAACCTTTAAGGCAAACACATGCAAATCAGGGATTCAAAGAGATGCTCGGAATTAACAGCATATTCAGTAAAGAGGAATATTCAAACGTATTTATACACAATAATCTCAGAATTAAGAACCCTAGGTAAGAAATCACATAAAACAGTAGGGTCGGAACCCTAGAAAAGATCTAAGATATGGAACTCAGAAACAAAAGGTTTCAAGCAAATAACATAGGAGTAATCACATAATACCCAAAAGAAACAGAAGCATAGTGATTTAAAAAGGGGTCGGAAACCCTAGTTTTGAAAAGAGGAACAAGAACATTTTAAAACTTGAGCTAATCGAAGATATCGAGTGACAAGTAGTGTAGAACACCAAGATTAAACCAAAAAATCGTTTAAAAAGACATAGATTAAGAGATTTAGGCAAAAAATTAGGGTTTGCAATAAAATCAGTGAGATGAGAAACCTGGCCGTGAAACTTGCTAACAACAATATTTAAAGCATCATCGGACAAAAACCCACCGGAGAAAGGCCGAAAACGGACCCAGGCGAGGCTTCAATGACCATCTTGCATGATAGAGACTCCTGGAGTTCCAAAGATGAAGGGAATCGGTGAGATAAGGTTTCACGACGGCTGGTGGTCGAAGGAGGCGAGGCTGGAGTTGGCCGGAGAGGCGATGAAAGCCATCGGAGAAGGTGAACGAGAAGGTTCTATAGAGAAGGGGGAGGTGAAGAGTTTTAGAGAAAGACCGGTCTTTTTGCAAATGAGGGTAAAGGGAAGGGGGGTCGTTTGATTTATTTTAGGCAAATTAATCTGGACCGTTGATCTCGTTTGATCAACGGCTCAGATAAAAACAAAGCTGGACCGGGTATCCAAATGGGGTGTGGGTCGGGTCTCAATTGAAATTGGGTCGAATTGGGGTGCAATTTGGGCTGTAATTGAAATGCAACTGGGGCTAGGTTTTAAATAGCCACTTTTCCCCTTTCTATTTTATAAAAATAGTAATAACGATTTTAAAAGCAAATTAAAAATACTAGGTAGGCAAATATTATATAAATATTAGTTTAAAAATATTGTAGCAAATTTTATTGTTACAAAATGCTATTAATTACAAAATAGGCTATAATTGCAATTATATGCAATTTAGCTTTAAAAATACCAAATAAATTGGTAAAAATATGCAAAAATTACCTTAATTATATTTTGGTGTAAATATAAGAATGAAATAAGTTATTCATAAAAAATGATAATTTTGAGAATAATTATTGGACTTTGTGGTATTAAAATAGGCAGTAAATTGGTTTAAAAATCACAAAAATACCAAAACTCTTGGGTGTGCTTATATATGCACATATATTCTATTTTGAAAATATTTTGGGTATAAAATATATAGGGAAAAATTGGGTATCAACAGCTGCCCCTCTTTACCCGAGGAGGATGAAAGAGTTGTCGGGTAAAGACAAGATGGCCAATTTTGACCGGAAACGGTGATTGAAAAAGAACTTTGACCGCGCTTTGGTTTCTGAGCTGCCTACATATCCCTGGTTTTACAGGAATCAGGCCACATGTAGTTCAGGAACCATTGACGGAATGTGTCGACGGAGATTCGAAAAGACGGACGCGATGGTTAGATTTAAAAGTTATTTGGAGTCGAATAGATTGCGGAGAACCGGAGCGGGATCGCTTTTGCTGAGACGGCCGTTCGCTAGCCGGTGTACCTGTAGATGAGCAGATGCACATATTGTGCGTAATTTAAACATGATGCAAATTCCCGTTGGACCATGAATGCTGTCTTTGGACGGTTAGGATGACGTCCTAAGACTATGATGTCCTGGGCCATGAAGAGCATAAAATAAAGATTCGCAGGCCATGAAATGGTGTTCTCGGGCTATGCAGATGGTGCCTCCGAACTATGACGCCTTTGAATAAGTTGGCGATTTTTCAGCCCATGAGAAGGTGGCAATCTTTCAGCCGAATGAATGCAAAGAGTGGCAATTTTTCAGCCAAGGCGTGAATTTGAATGCAGGTGGCGATATTTTAGCCGAAGAGAGAATTTAAATAAAGTGGCGATATTTTAGCCATGTAGGATGGAGACAGAGCTTAGTCTCGAAAGGCAGATAGATAGCCTTATGCAATATGAAGGTAGAGCTTAACCTCGAAAGGCAGAGAATCGCCTTATGCAAAATATAGATGGAGATAGAGCTTAGTCTCGGAAGGCAGATAGATAGCTTATGCAATATGGAGGTAGAGCTTAACCTCGAAAGGCAGAGAATAGCCTTATGCAAAAATATAGATGGAGACAGAGCTTAGTCTCGAAAGGCAGATAGATAGCTTTATGCAATATGGAGGTAGAGCTTAACCTCGGAAGGCAAAGAGTAGCCTTATGCAAAATGCGGATGGAGACAGAGCTTAGTCTCGGAAGGCAGATAGATAGCCTTATGCAATATGGAGGTAGAGCATAACCTCGAAAGGCAGAGAGTAGCCTTATGCAAAATGCAGATGGAGACAGAGCTTAGTCTCGAAAGGCAGATAGATAGCCTTATGCAATATGGAGGTAGAGCATAACCTCGAAAGGCAGAGAGTAGCCTTATGCAAAATGCAGATGGAGACAGAGCTTAGTCTCGAAAGGCAGATAGACAGTCTTATGCAATATGGAGGTAGAGTTTAACCTCAGAAGGCAGAGAGTAGCCTTATGCAAAATGCGGATGGAGACAGAGTTTAGTCTCGGAAGGCAGAAAGTAGCCTTATGCAGGATGGAATGTAAAGGAGAAAATAGTAGTAATTTTCTTAGCTGATAGGCGGTTGCGATATCATAACTGCTGGGGAATGTTGGGTGTAGATAGTAGACCTTTGTGAGTTGAGTGATTGTTTTGAGGGTTTCAACTTTGAAGAGTGAATGCGTTTTGCATTGCGATCTGAGTTCCTGCATCCAAAGAAAAATCGTGAGTTCTGTAGAGGGGGAAGGTTAGTTCGTATCCCTTGGCTCCTGACGTTACGTATCATTGGGGTAGCATTGCTAAACGATGGTGATGCAAATGATGTTTATGCATGATTCAGTAAATGTAATGTAAGTATATATATTTTGAAAAAAAATGATTTTATTTTGGATGAACCAACAACTGCAATGTGGTTCAAGACACGGAAACCTTGCTTGCTCCGAAATTTTGAGGGTCCTTCTCAAAATTCTGCCCCAGTTCACTTGGCTGGCGCTGCTGACGGCTGTGCTGAATAACTGAAAGCGGATCGATTCCAGAATTTTGAGGGTCCTCCTCAAAATTCTGCCCCAGTTTAATGGGTTGATGTTGATGCGAAAGCCGACAAACTGACTTCGGAATTTTGAGGATCCTCCTCAAAATTCTGCCCATTTCCAATAGCGGGGAAAATGGAAGTTTTATTAAAATGTGACCGAACCCATAGGGCTACCTACGTATCCCCTCTTAAACGGGAATCAAGTCAGGCGTAGTTCAAATTACATCATAAAGAAAAGCATACAATCAAATATAGTATCTCTTTACTGCGTCTGAGTTGATCGGCTTCAGCCAGACTTCTCCGTCCATTTCTGATGGTATCCAGCAAAACAATCGACAAACAACTGCAGCTCATGTTTGGCACAGTTGTCAATCAATATGTGTATATTTGGCAAAGGGAAGTCGTCCTTGGGACTGGCCCGGTTGAGATCCTGGTAGTCGACACAGACTCTAACTTTCCCATCCTTCTTTAGCACCGACACGATGTTGGCCAACCATGTTGGATACTCTACTACTCTGAGAATCCTGGCTTTGACTTGTTTGGTAACCTTTTCTTTAATCTTCAAACTCATGTCTGGCTTGAACTTCCTGAGCTGCTGCTTTACCGGCGGACATGTAGGATCTGTTGGCAACTTGTGAGCCACAATGGATGTGCTGAGGCCAGTCATATCATCATAAGACCATGCAAAGATATCCTCATGCTCTTTTAGGAACTTTGTGTACTCTTTCTTTTCTGATAGAGACAAATGTACGCTGATACGTGTTTCCTTGACATTCTCTGCGTCTCCCAAATTAACAACCTCGGTTTCTTCCAAGTTAGACTTGGGTCTTTTCTCAAAGTTCTCGACCTCTCTGACAACCGCTTCTGGTATCTCATCTTCTTCTGAATCCATATCCGTTTGTTGCATTGCCTCGTTGCAAGTTACAGTCGTCGGTTCATCATCAAGATATGTAATAGTAACGCTGTGTAAAATAAAGTAAATGATAGAGAAAAGTAATAAGGGTGCAATATATAATGAATTTGAAATGCTTTGATTGAAAGTCATAATCGTTCGAGACATCAGAGCTCTTTTGGAAAGTAAAGACAATGCAGAAAGGAAAAGCAACTAAGAAAATAAAGATGCGATGCATGATGCTCGTTCAGCCTTGCTACCCCGAAGATGTCCGGGCACTGGTGGTCCTGACCGACCAATTGGTGAGGCGTTCCCCTCGGTTCACGGCTTGAATGGAAGGGCCTTCCTCCCCTTCCTCCTCGAAGATAATACAACAATCTATATCATCTTCCAGAAACAGGTTCTTTATTGCTGCTAGTGCTTCGTCTTCCTCTGATCCGTACAAAGTGTCGGATGGCTGAAAAGTTTGCTCCAACTGAGGTATAGGGTGCTCCAGCGGATAGTATGGTCCGCGCCATGGAGGTGACCAGTGGTTGAACTCCTTCCAAGTGTACTCATACCCTAGGCCAAAAGTGGTACCGTGCTTCTTCAGCTTGATAGGTTTGGTGATACCCTGTAGGTTCTTGCCAAGTCATTTTTCGGGTTCATACCCGCTCCAATTCAGGATGCTTTCGATCTTGTTATCCCACCACTTGTCTTTGTCTATAGCATTGACCCGCTCGATGTGGTGGTACATTTCTCCTCCTATCCTTCTTCTGCCTCCGATCATCGGAATGGTTTGACGACTGTATATAGGGTTGCTACCGTCGCCATGAATGATTACTTCCTGATGATTCCATTCAAATTTTACAACTTGATGCAAAGTTGATGCTACAGCCCCAGCGGCGTGGATCCAGGGTCGTCCCAGCAACAAATTGTAGGATGCTGGTACGTCAATGACTTGGAACTCGACATCAAACCAGGTGGGTCCCATCTGTAGGCATAGGCTAATTTCTCTAATGGTGTACCTTTGAGATCCATCAAAAGCTTTGACACTAATAGCCCCGTCTTTGACCTCGTGCAATCCCTTACCCAATGTCCTGAGAGTTATCAATGGACAAATGTTGAGGCTGGATCCCCCGTCGACTAAAATCCTGGTGATAAAGTGATCCTCGTATTACGCAGTGATGTGCAATGCTTTGTTGTGACCAAGCCCTTCTGGTGGTAATTCGTCCTCGTGGAAGGTGATCTTGTGGCTTTCCAGTACCTGCCCCACCATGTTTGCCATTTCGCCTCCTGTTATGTTGCTGGGAACATAAGCTTCACTCAGTATTAAGGTGTTTTTATGTGCCTCAGAGCTTTGTAGAAGAGCCAGAATAGAAATATGTGCTGGCGTTTTGTTTAATTGCTCGACGACTGAGTACTCTTTGGCCTGTACCTTCTTCCAAAGGTCATCGGGTCCAGTTTCAATAACCCGCCCGAAGGCTTGCTTGCTGGACTCAGCCAAGTGCTTCGGGGTGTATACCCTGCCTGTCCTAGTCACACCCTGTGCAGCAATTACTTCCCCGGTATATGTCTTTCCTTTCCTTCTAGCCTCAGCGGTGTAATCCCAAGGTATATCATTTGTCTTGAACGGGGTCACGTCTGTCATGGAGACCGGAATAGGCACCTTGTGAGGTAACACAGTAACTTCGACAGGTGTAGGCACCTTTGGAATTCCGAACTCAACCTCAATCGGTTTTGGTGCCTTTGCGGAAGGTGCTTCAAACTCGAGCGGTACGGACACATTTACCACATCGCCCTTAGAGGGCTGAATCTGAACAATAATGGGATTGAGAGTAACTGCTGGCTTCTTAGGTTCGTCTCCTTCAACTATCAAATAGATTGACCCCTTGGGGTCCCAATCATCTTCAATCTCGATCATATAGATGCCTCCACCCTTGTGGTCAGGCAAGGGGTTGTTGTGGACATTAGGAGCGGGCTTCTTTGCTATAATTATCTTGTTGTCAATCAGGTTCTGAATCTTGTCTTCAACGAGCGACACTCGTCGATGGTATGGCCCTTTATCCCGGAATGGTATGCATAAGTCTTGTTTGGGTTGATCCATTGGGAAGGATTTTCTGGAGTTACGTCTGGAATAGGGGTAACGTAACCGGCTGCTTTGAGTTTTTCATATAATTGGTCAAGTGGCTCGGCTATGGAGGTATATTGTCTGGGAGGTTTACGGTCAAAGTTTAGTCTAGGTCGGGGAAAGTTTTGGCGGGTAGGAGGTGATGGGCAGTGAGAAGGTTGGGAGTTGTATGCTTGGTATATGGGTGCGGGTTGAGAATATCTGGGTGAAGTGGGTTGATATGTAGGTGGTGGAGGTGATTGGTAAGCAGGTGGTGGAATTTGGTAAGTGGGTAATGGTGCTTGGTAGTTTAGGGTAGGTTGATATGTGAGTGGAGCTGAGGGAGAGGATTGGTGCTTCATAGGGGAATTGTTCCTTTGCGCAACCATTACGGAATTTACATCCTTTTTCTTCGATGGGCCACCAGACTGTAAAGCCTTGTTGGTAGCTTGCAATGCCTCGAGGTTAGTGACCATACCGTTTTTGATGCCTTCTTCAATCCTTTCTCCCAACTTGATGATGTCGGAGAACTTTTGGCCCTCTATTAGCATCAGCCTCTCGTAGTATTGCGGATCCTGAGTACGGACGAAAAACCTGTTCATTTGTTCTTCCTCCAAGGCCGGTCTGACCTTAGCAGCTTCTGACCTCCAACGAGTTGCATATTCGTGAAAGGTCTCTGTGGGCTTCTTCTTGAGATTCTGGATATAGAACACATCTGGTGCGTTCTTAGTGTTGAACCTAAACCGGTCCATAAAGTCAGACGCCATGTTCACCCAACTAGTCCATTTCTTTGCATCCTGGCTAATATACCATGATAAAGCATCACCCCTCAAACTCCTCATGAACATCTTCATGTGGATTTTCTCGTCCCTTCCGACTCCTACCAACTTGTCACAATACATTCTCAAGTGGACCCTGGGATCACTTGTACCATCGAACATCTCGAACTTGGGGGGTTTGTACCCCCCTGGGAGCTCAACATCTGGCTGAACATAGAGATCTTCGTAATTCAACCCTTCGACACCTTTGTTACCTTCAAAACCTTGAACCCGGCTAGTCAACTTCTTGATCTCAGCGACCAAATTATGAATGAGGGAACTCTTGTCATCTGACTTGGCTGCACTTGTGATTGGCTGATTGTAGTGCGGCATAGTGTCCACAAAGATAGGAGTGTTATGGTCTTTTGTGGTTCATGAATGAGCAGTGGAGTATTATGAGTGGGTTGCATCGGAGGTTGTGGGGTGTTTTGTGGAGGTGCGGGGTTCTAGGTGTTAACATCAGGAGCGACAAGAGTGATTGACAGGCTTGCCGGGTTTCTAACTTTATCCAATTCCTCTCGGAATCTTAGCAAAGCTTGCTCCAGATGAGCAATAGTCTCCTTGGTGATTGCAGCATTCTGAGAAGTTTCCTCGAGTTCCTTTCTAGCGCTTGCATCTCCCATTTTGCCTTTGTTCCTGTTTCTGGTAGGACTCGGAGGAGGAGGAGGTGGAGGATCCTTGGATCTTGTTGAGTATGCTGATGGTGCCAGAATGCACGAACTAACCTTTGGGGAGGGGGATAAAAAATAAAAGAAAAACAAAAGGTAAGAAGTTAGTGCGGGTTATGAGAAGAAAATGTTGCAATATTTAAACACATTGTGCAAGAATATAAATCGCGTCCTAATTTGGGTGCCTCGTTGTGCCTGAGGTAGGCCTAGCGACAAATTAACTTGGAGAACTTATAATGCTAAATGCCTCATTTTATTGATAAAAATAAGACGAATCCTAAAACAACACTAAAATAGCGGAAAGTAAAAATGTCGCTAATGGTTATTGGCCTTATTACATTAAAAGCGAAAAGAAAGACTCCTAACTACTTGGCCCCAGAAGGACCTTCTTCAGGTTGAATGTTCTCACTGATCAAGTCCTCCAGCTCGCATAGATTTTCCAGTAAAAATGCTATCGCCAGACGTTCTCCTTTGCCTTCCTCAACATTTTGACAGTCGATGAGCCTTTTCCTCACTTTCCCTTCCAATTCCAGCAAGTTGTACTCCAGGTATTCCATCTTCTCACTAGCCTTGGTGACTCTCTCCTTACACTCGTTGATTTGGTTGCTCGATGGGAGGTTTCTCCACCAAGTCTGCAAGAGTGAAGGCATGTTTACCATACCAAAGTCAGGAACTTTGTCATTCATTTTTTGCAAAACAAAAGGGTTAAGACCTCACCCCCACCGGACTCGACTATTTAATACCAATAATTAGCATAAAAAGCATTTAGTTCTCCAAATAAATGCACAGAACATGTAGGTGTCCGTTTGGGTTTCAGGGAAACTCGATGGACTTTGGACAAGGCTATCTTAATGAGTCATTATGCGGACAACATAACTGACTCGGCTAGGTTTGACCATGATGCATGCACAGTTAAATAGAGTAAGGTTTCTATTTTTTGAAGTTCTAGACAAGGTACCCTTGAGCGGACAACTCAAGAGGGAAAGGCGCGGAACTGTCGACTACACCGTTGATCGACTGGTTTTACTGCAAATATGCCTTTGCCACATTTAGGGGGTTTATAATATCGGAAGGGCGCAACCAGTCATTATAAGCGTTGCTATAGGATTTGTTTTGGCACGAGTGGAATATGATGTTGAGGAATGCAGTTATAATAATGAGACAAATTGCATGTATTTTCACGTTCATAAAGTAAAGATTACAATAAATGCTCAGTAATTACAACAGAATTGAAATAATAAGGCAGTAAAAGAAGAAATTAAAAGGAAAGAAAAACATGAAGAGCCAAGTTAGTATTTTGATGAAATAATTAAAGACAGAAGGTAAATGCAATTAAGGAAGCAATAAAGTCACAAAAGCACGTAATGGTAAAAGCCTTAAAGGTTTCCCCAGTAGAGTCGTCATGCTGTCGACGCCCCCCTTTTCCCTCCTAAAAGAAGGCGAAATCGGGTTTACGACATTATGGGCAAAACAACTCTTATTCCCTTTTGAGGAATCGGGTTATGGAATTTGAAGAGTCACCACCTAATGATTATAGTGCAGTACGACACTTTTAGAGAAAAGAAGAAGATTTTTTGGAAGAAAACCAGAGTTCGGGTAAGGGCTTGAGATTATCTCGAGGGGAAGGTGTTAGGCACCCCTCAAGATCCACTAGTGTGGTTCCCCTCCATGCTTAATTATGACTTTAAGAAGAGTAGGAGTAGACAAGCAAAGTTTGCACATAAGAAATATAAACAAGTTGACAATTTTGAAAGAAGAAAGACACAAGCGATTTTTTTTGGAAAAAGGAAAGCTTAGTTTGAGGAAAACGTTAATTTAAATGAAGGAAAAGCAAAGAAAAGGGTCCTAGGTTTAACTATAATATGGATCACTTCGGTGCAATACCCGGCAATCATTCTCACACGAGATATTAGCGCACCGGTCATCATCTCCATATTCTACCCTTCCCACCCTGTAGAGGTTATTAAAGCATGTGTATTGGTCACGAGTGCGTAGTGCGTGCTATTACCCGTCCCGTCCTATAGGTCATAGAGGGTATTTAGGACCGCTATTTCTATGAGGTGAGGTCTAGGTTGAACCCTTAAGTTTAAAGGCCAAAATATTAAGCGACATACAAAACAAGTAGGACTTCATATAAAAGATCACACAAAGGCATATAAAAGGCTCAAATATCCCTCCACGGTTAAACACATAATTAACACATCTCAATCACATCTTAAGTCTAAGGAAGGGAGAATTTTAAAAGCTGGAGTGTCAGAAATAGGTTTAAAATAGAAGATGAAAAGTTTTAAACAGAATTCGGAGAAAAGAGTTGGACGAAAACGTTTAGAACTTGAGAAAAGGCAGTAGAGGCGTAACAGTTTAGGAATCAGGAGAAAACATATGTTAACACATTCGTGAGTATATATTAAAATAGTTTTCGGACAGGAGAGAACAGACGTAAAATATTTCCAGATTGCAGAAGTGTGAAAGAGAGCGGTAAATATATTAGGTTTGGACTATAGTTTTGGAAGATTACAGAAGATATAGTATTCAGATAAGTTTAAGAAAATAGTAGTCCAGTTCTAGACTGGAAAGGAAATTTTAGCTGAAAACATATTTGCACAGATGTGGCTAAAAGTAGGACGGAAGTTTCGTAGAAAAATCAAGCGGGCCTTAGAGAGGTAAAACAAATTCGGACAGTTTAAAGGGATGGGATAACTTAAGCATGACTCAAGGCGATTAATCAATTTTATCCGGCCTAAGACTTGCCTAGGCGTTGTTTTAACCCTAAGAGAAAGGTGGACGTACATGCTTGTTTCCAGTTTTACAGTTAACTAGGCTGGCGTTATTAGGCAGAATATACTAACGAAGCGTTCAACAATTGCAAATAAAACCCTAAGTACATGATTTCTAATGCATATAAGAATCCTAAAGCATGGTATCTGAATGCAGTAATTTGTTATTAGCTGATTGTGATCATAAAATGACAAGCTGAAAGTAAAGAGACCTAGGAGCAGGATTTCTATATGTGAGATGCATGTCCTATACATGGTTTCTATTGCACAAATAGATAAGTAAAATCCTATAGCCATGTTTTCTACCCATAACTTTTAAAACTAAGCATGCATAATCCCCCCTCCCAATTTCACTATAAACCCCCATTGTTCTTTACAGGTTGTTATAGACCAAGTAATCAAATTACAGTATTGAAAAGTAAAAATAAAGAAGTTATTTTATAGGGAGCCTTCAGCCAGGCCCAAATCTCTAACCTCACTTCTTTCGAGTTTCACAGCCTTTACCAAGGGTCTGGGTGCGACAAAGTTCCTTAAGGGCCCATTGGGGCCCCTGGCCAATACCAGGCACCCAAGCAAATCAATATTGAGCAAGTGCAAGTGTGGAAATTGCCAACCTTGTGCATCAAAGTTCAGCGGGTGCTCAAGGCACCCAAAGCAATGCTTACACTAAGGTGGAAGAGCCTAAACTTCTAAGAGTAGTGTGATTGTGATGGAATTTGAAGGAATTAAGTTGAAAACAGTTGGAAAAGGTTTTACATGAAGAACAATTTTAGAAGACAATAATAGAAGAGTGAAAGAGTCAATTGAAGATGACCAGTTTGAAAACAAAGAGTCATACAAATAGCTCTCAAACAAGAAAACCAGTTACACATGCATAGCACATGAAAGAGAAGTTCTTTTTATAGCAAACAAGCATGCTTCAAACTAGGAGTCTGGTTCTTACAGCACCAGACACCAATTAAAGTCAACCTCAGGAAGAGGTTTTAGGGCTATTGAGTAGCCAAGAGGGCCCTGAACACATACTAGTAATGTACAGGAGTAAGGAAATAACATACATTGAGATAGAAAAGGAGGTAGTGAACATGCCAAGTCAAGCTAGGCATACTAATTAACACAGATACATGCTAGTTGCAGTAAGAACAATGGAACCATAGGTAGAAGCACACAAGAAACAAAAAGAAGTGCAACACCAGTAGAAGCATATTGTTTTGAGGTTGTAACTTAAACAGAAGACATACCAGTTGAAGATAATGCAACACAGAGAAATAGTGGACAATAAGGTGCAAGGAAGTGAGCAATAGTGTGCAGAGAGTATGCAGAGAGAAGGGCGGCAATGTGCAGAGAAATGAGGAGCAGGCAGACCAAAGTAAGCAGCTTAGTAGAGGCCAGCAGAGTGGTAAAAGTAACCAGGATTACTCAATCTTGGCCTTCAGCCGATTGAGTAATCAACAGTCAAATAGAAAAACGAGAGAAGTTGTGTAGAAACAATAGAGAGCAATATGTTTTGTATGTAAAAGAGAGTTCAGAATGAGGAGTTTTATTCGTGTCTGTGTGTGTTGAGTGAGAAAGGAAGAGCAGTATTTATAGCTTTTGAAAATAGTAGTGAACAAGGTATAATTATAGAAACAGTACCAAATTGAATCAATCATAGGTCCTGATTCAATTAAATCAGGGACTCATGATTCGAATAGGAGTACTGACTATCCGGTAAGGAAAGAATCTGTCAGATGACTAATTATACCATAACAAGAGCAGTAAGCAAGTTGTACGCAATAAAGGCTAGGAACACGATGCTTAAAACAAGGAAAATATATTCTGAATACTTAAAAAATATGCTAAAGTGCACAAATATGGCAAAAATATAAGTTAACTCTGAAAAATCAATCAAAGAATCATGGACAAGACCAAATTAGAGGGAATCAGTATCAAATATAGAAAGCGACTCACAAGTAAGGAAATATTTTGAAAAATTAGTGTAAGAACCTTTAAGGCAAACACATGCAAATCAGGGATTCAAAGGGATGCTCGGAATTAACAGCATATTCCGTAAAGAGGAATATTCAAATGTATTTATACACAATAATCTCAAAATTAAGAACCCTAGGTAAGAAATCACATAAAACAGTAAGAAGTCGGAACCCTAGAAAAGATCTAAGACATGGAACTCAGAAACAAAAGGTTTAAAGCAAATAACATAGGAGTAATCACATAATACCCAAAAGAAACAGAAACATAGTGATTTAAAAAGGGGTCGGAAACCCTAGTTCTGAAAAGAGGAACAAGAAAATTTTAAAACTTGAGCTAATCGAAGATATCGAGTGATAAGTAGTGTAGAACACCAAGATTAAACCAAAAAATTGTTTAAAAAGACATAGATTAAGAGATTTAGGCAAAAAATTAGGGTTTGCAATAAAATCAGTGAGATGAGAAACCTGGCCATGAAACTTGCTAACAACGATATTTAAAGCATTATCGGACAAAAACCCACCGAAGAAAGGCCGTAAACGGACCCAAGTGAGGCTTCAATGACCATCTTGCATGATGGAGACTCCTGGAGTTCCAAAGATGAAGGGAACCGGTGAGATAAGGTTTCACGGCGGCTGGTGGTCGAAAGAGGCGAGGCTGGAGTTGGCCGGAGAGGCGATGAAAGCCATCGGAGAAGGTGAACCAGAAGGTTCTAGAGAGAAGGGGGAGGTGAAGAGTTTTAGAGAGAGATCGGTCTTTTTGCAAATGAGGGTAAAGGGAAGGGGGTCGTTTGATTTATTTTAGGCAAATTAATCTGGGCCGTTGATCTCGTTTGATCAACGGCTCAGATCAAAACAAAGCTGGACCGGGTATCCAAATGGGGTGTGGGTAGGGTCTCAATTGAAATTGGGTCGAATTGGGGTGCAATTTGGACTGTAATTGAAATCCAACTGGGGCTAGGTTTTAAATAGCCACTTTTCACCTTTCTATTTTATAAAAATAGTAATAACGATTTTAAAAGTAAATTAAAAATACTAGGTAGGCAAATAATATATAAATATTAGTTTAAAAATATTGTAGCAAATTTTATTGTTATAAAATGCTATTAATTACAAAATAGGCTATAATTGCAATTATATGCAATTTAGCTTTAAAAATGCCAAATAAATTGGTAAAATATGCAAAAATTACCTTAATTATATTTTGGTGTAAATATGAGAATGAAATAAGTTATTCATCAAAAATGATAATTTTGAGAATAGTTATTGGACTTTGTGGTATTAAAATAGGCAGTAAATTGGTTTAAAAATCACAAAAAATACCAAAACTCTTTGGTGCGCTTATATATGCATATATATGCTATTTTGAAAATATTTTGGGTATAAAATACATAGGGAAAAATTGGGTATCAACACTTATCATATAAAATATTACATACCTCCTCCCTCTCTCTCTGTTCCCCTTTATATGAGACATATCCTTTACCTAACTGAAAGTACAAGTGCGCGGAATATTCTGTGGGATATTCCCCTAAAATATCTTACTACTAAACTAACCATTAGGGCCGATCTGAGTATTCGACCTCGACCCCAGCTACTCAGCTCGCCAATAAGTTCCTTCCATCTTGAGCACGACCTCGGCCTAATCGGCTCTTAGCAATCCTCTCTTGGGCAAGATTCCCTTGGTCTGATTTTGACCTGTACAATTCGTCCCTCCATCCGTCGGGGTTATTTTTTGGACGATCTCGATGGGAGGAATCCGCTCGTTGCAACTTGAGAAATCTGGGCATGCTGGCCGAGGAGTAACCTTTTTATGGCGAGGTGACGCCGTGACGCTTTAAGAGCCATATCTGACCGTTACGTCAGTTTGACATGACATCATTTCATCATGCGTCATTATGGCGCATGTTACCGTTATGTTACGTCATTTCCCGTGCCTCTTCCATTTTGAAATCAATGTGGCGGCGTTTGGCTTTCTCGATTAGGGTGCCAGTATTCTTATAAATAGGGATGAGAATTCCTCATTTGAGCTTTAAGCATTTGAAACTTCAAGCTTCCCCTTCTTCTTTTCAGAATTCTTGCATCTTTGTCTCTCCCTTCTCTTAGTGTTTTTTGCTATTGTTACCCCTTTCACATTTGCACTTTCTTCCTATATACGTGACAGAAAAATGATTAGTGCATCTTCTAACCTTGAGGGAGCTTTTGATCCTGTCCCATTGATTGTGGACATGCCTTCTCATGAAGAAGGAGTGGCCATTGTAGAAGATGAGAGTTTCCCCACTATGGATGAGATAGTTCCATGTTCGGGGAGGACTAGGTCGGACTTCTCGGAGCGACCTGAAGATGATCCTGAGCCCATCATTTCTGAGATGGATGTGGCGGCACTTGTTGCATTTTGGGCTAAATGGCGAATTTTAGACCATGTCAAACTTATCCCGGTTGGTAACGATGTGGTGCTGATACATTGCCTGGGATATTGCACATTCTACGCGTATCCATTTGTCGTCGGCTATACGCTTCCTCTTCCTTCCTTGGCGGAGGACTTTTGCCGCTATTATGGCGTTTGACCAGCTCAGCTCTCCTCGTACATCTATAAGCTTTTCCTTATGCTTATCAAGTATACAGAGCTAGCCAACAGTGGGATTTCTCTCCGTCATCTGCTTCACCTCTTCGCCCCAAGTTTTCATAGGGGTACGATGATACACCTTCGCCACCGTTGGAGCAAGGGATTGGTGGTGAAGATGGATGATAAGACAAATCGTCGTTTTTGGGTGAATTTCTTCTAAATGAGGATGGAGCACATAGTGTCGAATCCTAATGGTTTTCCCGAGGAGTGAAGCTTTGCTCGTAAGTGTTTCTCCCAACTGGCTGTTTGTTGTTTCTCTTTGGTGACCTAATCCTTCTCCCCCTTTTCTCCTTTTTATGTAGTCGAGAAGGACCCTCCTTCTCTAGTCGCCGACATTCGCGACTGGGTGAGCCAAATTTTTCCTCACACGGTGGGGATCCGTGAATGGTCGTAGTTCAATGAGAGGTTTGGGCGCAAGCCTTCGGCCTGTGAGTCATTTCATTTTGATCTTCGTCATTTTGACCTTCGTACCATTTGTTCTCTCCTTTAATTTTTTATTTGTCTTTCTTTGTTGGTAGGTCAGAGGGCTCCGAGGAGGGCGAGGGATCCTACTCTCACTTTTCGTCAGTTAGGTGCTTCTACTAGGCCTCTACTCGCCGCGGCTGCAGGTGAGTCCGTTCAGATTTCTATTCCTTCTTAGATCCTGGCCTCACATAGACCTAGTCGTCTGGTTGCAGCCCCACTATAAGAGATTCCGACTTCTTCAGTGTTTCATTTGGTGGATGACTCATCGCAGGGTGAGGAGGAAGAGGCTCCGCTAAAAAGATGGAGACTAGAGGTTGGCGGCGAAGCAACTGAGGATGACGGGCCCACGGGGGGTGATCCCGAATTGACCACGGCCGAACCGGGAGACAGAATGGCTTTAGACGCATAGACCGTGCCCCTTCAGATGTGGAGATTGCTTCCATGGAAGGAGGGGAGCGACTGAAGACAACTACGGTCATTCCGATGAGTGATCCATCAACGTCAGAGCGGGATGACATTCCCTCTTCAGCCGAGAAGAGGGTGAATGAGTGATCATAGATGATTATGAATCTGGCTTTGGCATCGACCCCAAGAAAGAGAGGATATTCGACGAAGGGTTTACCCAGGTTGAGGTGAGAACAGATAGATTTTCTCGTTCGATTGTCATCCCTTTGGACTGCGACTTGTTGGCTGACACGGCGAGTGTGGTCCCTTGTTTGGTCCCTCTTTGCTCTTTCGCTGAGAACAAAACTCTACAAAAGCTTAAGGATGCCGATTTGTCATTAGGCATATCTGGGATGGCTCTGAGGGTGAGTTTCCTTCCTCGTTATTTTTGCACTTCGCGCCCTTCTCCCCTTCCTATTTTTACTAACTCTTTTTAGCTATTCGTTTTCTTCTTTTTTTTAAGACTCTCATTTTAGAGATAGAGAGTGCCCATCGAGAGGAGAAGCGGAAGATTATTTTTCAGAAAATAGTTTTGAAGTACCGCCGGTATTGTGACAAGTACTGTGAGATACGTGCATGGTTCAGGGCAGGCGGTAACCTCCAATCCCTTAGAGATGAGTTGGACCAGAAGGACGAGGAGCTTGTGCGGACCATGGTATATGCAGTGAGCTCAAGGGGGAGCTTAGAGCCAAGGAAGATGAACTCGAGATAAGCAAGGGGGTCATGGCCGAGTGTGTCAACCTGCAAGCACAAGTGGCGTCCCTACGGGCGGAGCTGGAGCAAAGCTCGATCAGAGTTGTCTGCCTGAGTGGTGAGTTGATAGAGAAAATGGTAGAGTTGGAGGGGATCGAGGAGTCCAGGGTAGTGGCTTTGGCAAAGGTGCGTCATTAGAGGACTACATCTGCTTCCTCAGGTCTACAAATGCAAATTATGCGGAAATGGCCTAGCTAAGGGAGGCACGGCTTGATGAGTGAATTGGTGGGCCCAAGAGAGATGTTTCCAGCCTTAGTGATCAAGTTGCCGCTCTTGAGTCCGAGAAGGTGTGACTGTTGGCTCGACCGTCCTCCTTTCATACTTCTGCTTTCCCCAACATTCCATGGAATTTATATGAGATATGGATCCATACCGAGGTTTAGCTGGACGTATACGGAAACTTGATAATCATGAGGAAGGTTCCTAATGCCGATTTTGATGATGCCCATATTAAGGCACGTGATGCTAGGATTGCCTACAGTTATGACCCCACTACGCTGGGGACCGGTGATGATAAAGATGATTTAGACGGGCTTGCATCTAATGCTTGGTATGACGATGAGTATCCCGATGGCGGGGGCGATGATGGAGATAACGCTGCTGGACCGGGCAGTGAAGGTAGTGGTGATGAAGGCGGGGACGATATGGTGTGATTCTTTATACTTAGTTTTTGTTTTCTTCTCTTTTTTGTGGGGGCGTCTTTTTGGCCCTTTGTAATATATTGTTTTTTGGAATGGAATGATCATAACCTTTTCCTGTATGTTCTTGGGCCTTTTTATTTTTCTTCAAATGTTTTTCTTCGAAAGAGTTGTGTTGGTACATACTATTTCGAACATGGTCGAGTATATCTTTGGTTGAATTTGGGTGAAGTCCCATGTCGTACTTAAGTCAAACAAAGTTGTAAATCGAACTTAAGTCAGGTTGAACATGAGTGGAATTCGAGTGTGATCGAATATGAATTCGAACGAGGTCGAATGTTTAATTAATTCGAGCAAGGTCGAGTGTAAGTCGATTCGAGCAAGGTCGTATGTTGACTCTTAGTTGATTCGAACGAGGTCGAATGTGAGTTAGTTTGAACGAGGTCGAATGTGAGTTAATTCGAATAAGGTCGAATATGTGTCGATTCGAGTGAGGTCGAATGTGAGTTAATTCGAACAAGGTCAAATGTGAGTTAATTCAAACGGGGTACAATGTGAGTTAATTCGAACGAGGTAGAATATGAGTCGATTCGAGCGAGGTCGAATGTTGACTTAGTTGATTTGAACGAGGTCGAATGTGAGTTAATTCGAATGAGGTCAAATGTGAGTTAATTCGAACAAGGTCGAATGTGAGTTAATTCAAACGAGGTCGAATATGAGTCAATTTGAGCGAGGTCGAATGTTGACTCTTAGTTGATTCGAACAAGGTCGAATGTGAGTTAATTCGAACGAGGTCGAATGTGAGTTAATTCGAACGAGGTAGAATGTGAGTTAATTCCAACGAGATCGAATATGAGTCGATTCGAGTGAGGTCAAATGTTGACTCTTAGTTGATTCGAACATCATGTGTTTGTATGCTTTGCTTATATATATATATATATATATATATATATATATATATATATATATATATCAAAGTTTACATGCTTTTGGGCTGGTACTCCAGTCCTATTCTATCTAGTCCCTTTATTGTTTGGCCTGGAGAAGTTTTCAAGGGGTCGGATAATGAACTTGCCAACTTGCAATCTATCCTGCTCAAACCTTAAACTTCGATATGTCATCCTTGTCGCCTCGTTAAAAACCTTCTTGAGAAAACCTGATCAGGACAAAACTCAGGTGAGGGAAAAAAGTACGGCCCAGGGAACATCTTTTATAGAAGTTGAAGTACTTGAGGTGGGAGACGTTACAGTTATTTGGCAATAGCTTCCCCTCCATTGTTTCTAGTTGGAATGACCCTTTGCTTGCTACTGCCGTAATCTTATATGGGTTGTCCTAATTAGTTCCTAGTTTCCTTCTGGTGGGTCCTTGCTCTCCTGTGTTTTGGCTTTGAATACGTAGTCCCCTACTTTGAGTGGTCTAACATTGACTTTTTTGTTGTAATATCGCTCTGCTTGTTGTTTTTGGGCGATAATCCTTATGTAAGTCATATCTCTTTGTTCTTCGACCTCGTCGAGGTTTTGCCTTCTACTTTCGTCATTAGTCGGTCCATTCTCGTGTGAATATCTCAGACTTGGTTCTCCGACCTCGACCAGTATTACTGCAGCAGTCCCATAGACTAGCAAATATGATGTTTCCCCTATGCTTGTTTTAGGCGTTGTGTGGTATGCCCATAGCACTTCCGGCAGTAATTCCAGCCACAGTCCCTTAGCATTCTCGATCTTCTTTTTCATGATGTTCAATAATGATTTGTTGGAGGACTCCGCCTGATCGTTGCCCGCAGGGTGATATGGCGTGGAGAATAGTCTTTTGATGTGCCATTTTTCAAAGAACTTGGCGAACTTTTTCCCAATGAACTAGGGCCCGTTTTCATAACTGATTTCTTTGGGGATGCCGAAGTGGCATATAATATTCCTCTATATGAATGTGATCACTTCTTGCTCACGTATTTGGGCAAATTCACTTGATTCTACCCACTTGGAAAAATAGTTATTTAAAACTAAAAGAAATCGTACATTACCTCATCCCGCTGGGAGGGGTCCGGCGATGTCCATTCCCCACTTGATGAAAGGCAAGGCGAGGTAACTGAGTGGAGATGCTTGCCCGCTTGGTGAATCATAGGGGCATATTTTTGGCATTACTCGCATTTTCTTACGAAGTCGGTGGCTGCCTTTTTTTTATCGTGGGCCAGTAGTGGCCTGCTTGTATGAGGCATCTGACGAGAGCTCGATTGCCGGTATGAGCTCCGTAGTGACCTTCGTGTACTTTTTCGAGGCGCGCCGCATTTGATTTGTTCCTAAGCACTTTTCTAGAGGGCCGCCATATGTTCTTTTGTACAAGTCTTTATTGATGATGTTGTACCTGGCCGCCTGCATTCGAAGCTTCTTGGCTTCTTTTTTATTGGATGGGAGCACCCCGTCCTGTAAATATGAGATAATGATTACACCAGTCCCAAGTCAAGTTTATAGTTCATACCCCGATTTGATTGATCGATGAATGGAGGAGGGTGACCACGTTCACTTCTTCGGTTATGCTTTTGGTGGCCGCTACCAATTTGACGAGGGTATCCTCTTCGATGTTCTGTGCTCAGGGTATTTGATCGAGCTGGAATTCATCGAACTTGGGTAATAATTTGCAAATTTCGGTCTAGCATTTCTGTAGCCATTGTTCCTTGATTTGGAAAGTCCCTGTGACTTAGTTGATGATGAGTTGCGAGTCACATCGTAGGACTATTCGTCGTGCTCCGTACTAGAGTGCCAATTTTAAACATGCAATCACGGCCTCATACTCAGCCTCATTATTAGTCATATCAAGGCACTGTATGGACTGGCGAACTATTTTGCATGTTGGGACCTCGAGCACGAGTCCCAGTCCAGATTCTGACGCGTTATAAGTGCCATCGGTGTATAGAACCCATTGGTCGTGCATTTTGGCGGAGGTACTGGAGGTTTCCCTTTCGACTTCGGGCATTATCTTTGCACTAAAGATGGTGACGAAGTCAGCAAGTACTTACGACTTTATCGTCATTCACAGCTAATAGATTATATCGTGTTCGATCGGCTCTATGGACAACTTGGCCAATTTATCCGACAGTTCGGGTTTGTGCAGGATACTCTTTAAAGGAAAAGTCGTGACCACCGAGATGGGGTGGCACTAGAAATAGGGTCTAACCTTTCATGAAGCTACGACCAAGGCCAGGGCTAGGTTCTCGAGGTGGGGGTACCTCGTTTCAGTGTCGACCAAAGTCTTGCTAATGTAGTAGATTGGAGACTGCGTACCTTTATTTTCTCGTACCAGGACTGCACTTACTACAACATCGGATACGACCATATAGACAAGAAGACGCTCTTCGAGTTTTGCTTTAGCAAGCAGCGAGGGCAAAGACAGGTAGGCCTTTAGTTCTTTTAAGGCGTCGACGCACTCGGAATTCCATTGGAGTCCGTTATCTTTTTTGAGTAAGCCGAAAAATTTGTGGCACCTGTTGGAGAACCGTGGGATGAATCTTGATAGGATGGCTATACGGTCATTCAACTTCTGCACCTGTTTCTTGCTGGTCAAGTTTTTTGGGATTCTTTCTATGGAATTGACTTCATTGGGGTTGACCTCGATGCCTCGTTGTGATACCAAGAAGCAGAGGAAATTTCCTGAGATTACACCGAAGGTGCATTTCTCGGGGTTCAATTTCATGTTGTACCTTCTGAGTATGTCGAAGGCTTCCATTAAGTGGTCGATATAGTCTTCCTTCCTTTTTAACTTGATCAACATATCATCTATATATACTTCCATGGTCTTGCCGAGTTGATATTTAAACATTTTGGTCACTAGCCTCTGATATGTGGCCCCTGCTTTTTCAACCCGAACGGCATAACCCTGTAGCAGTACGTCCCCAGGTGGGTGATAAAAATGGTTTTTTCTTGGTCCTCCTCTTCCGTGAGTATCTGGTTGTAGCCCGAGTAGGCGTCCAAGAAGCTTAGCAGCTCGTGCCCGGCTATTGTATCGATGAGTTGGTCAATATGGAGCAGCGGGAATGAGTCCTTTGGGCATGATTTGTTTAGATCTGTGAAGTCCACACACATCCGCCACTTCCCATTCATCTTTTTCACCATGACCACATTGGAGACCCACTGAGGGTGCTTCGATTCTCTGATAAAATCGTTTTCTAACAATTTTTCAACCTCATCGCGGACCGCGTCATTCATTGCATAGTTGAACTTTTGCCTAATTTGCCTTACTAGGGGGTAAAGCGGATCGACGTTCAACTTTTGAGTTGCTATCTCCTTTGGGATACCTGGCATGTCTGCATGGGAAAAAGCAAACAGGTTTACATTACTTCTTAAGAATTGGCAGAATTTACCTGGCTCTTGGAGCTTATGGCCGATGAAAGCTTTCTAGCTGTTACATCCCACAGTCTCGTACATTAAAGTTTCATCGTAAGTTAATCAACGTAAGTTCCGGAATGGGATTATTTTGAGATTATAAGCATTATTCTATTTCAAACAAGTAATGAGTAAATTCGTGAAGGTGAGAGGGGAAGCAAGTCAAAGAAAATAAATTTTCGCCCAAGTTTGGCATGTTGGGATAAAATACCGGGTGAGTGTTAATATTTGGTAGTTATGGACTAGTTCCATACAAGGTACCGTATGGGCATGATAGTATGATGTGTAAAGGATATTAAAAATGAGTAGAATTTTAAGTAATTTGAGACAATTTTTAATTATGTGGATAATTGATTAATTACTGGGTAGTGGGATATTACCTAATTAGTTAATTAATTATTGGATGAGATCAATAATGTTGGGTGACTCTTAATCTATGTTGGATTAACGTGGCAGAAACTTAATTTATGTTGGCTTAGTCATTAACTTTGGAAGGCTTAGTCACTGATATCTCATTCTTTTACAAAATGGATACAAAGTTATTTTGTAAAGTAACATATAGGTTTTCTTTACAAAGTCTTAAAAGACAACCATTATCTTCTTCAGCAAACTTAGTATTTTTGCATGAAGCAATTTTACATTTAACTAGGGGTTTGAAATTGGCATTTTGAGAGTAGAGCTTTTCTTCTAGAGGTGATAATTGAACGGTCTCCTACTGTGCATCCGATTTCTTGGAGTTCAAGGGGGAAAAACAGGTGATGACTCTAACATAGGATCTACTCGATAGTGATCTTTGGATGATGACTCAAATCAGATTTCCATATATCACAATTAGATGTGATTTCTTACCAAACTTCTTGCAACCAAACAATTCTAATGAGAATTGTTAGGACCGTAGCAACGTAAAATTTTGCGGTTCTAAAGGAGTACGGTGCAACCTTTTCCAAAAATATTATATGAATTTTTCCCTACTCCAGGTATCTTAAGTCTAAGCTCTTCCTTCAATTTTGCATGATCCCGTAATTACACGAGTTTGATAACGAGGCATATAGAAAAATTCATATTCTGGAATTTACGTATATTTTTCTAGTCTCATAAGTTACAGTATTCTCCCTTATAACATTCAATTGAGTATTATCTTTTTTCAGTCAAGAGAGCAGAGAGCATATATATATATATAGTATTACAGTATTTTCATTACCACCAAGCTATAATCGATGGGCAGGCCCCTATTGGGCAACCTCTGATCAGATGGTAAGTGATATATCGAGCCTACTGTAGCTGAGCATCTATGAGCCAGTTGGTTGAGATATAGAGCCTAGTATAGTCGAGCGCTTATGAGCGTGCCTACTATGGTCGAGCAGTTATATATGTATATACCGAGCCTTATAGGGGTGGACAACTATTTTACTTAGTATATTGAGAGAGTTGAGTCCGTATCAGCAAGTAATCGTATCTTTAGATTATCTTTGACTTCCAGTTACTTGCAGTTATTATATTATCAATTTAGTTTTAGCTTTCAGTATATTGCCTTACATACTCGATACATTATTTCGTACTGACATCCGTTTTCTGGGGGAGCTGCATTTCATACGTGCAGGTTCAGACAGACAAGTGGGTAGACCTCCTCATTAAGTGTTGCCCGAGTTCAGCTTGATCGGTAAGCTCCATGCCTTTCGGAGTTGTCGGGTCTAGATCTTTGTGTACACCTCGTGTATATATGTATATATGGTATGAGTAGGACGGGGAGTTGTTCCGATCACAGTATATCCACCAGTAGAGGCTTGTAGACATATCCTGTCAGTTAGTGCAATTTGTTGGGCTTGTACGCCTCTTAAGTATATTTTGTTGATTTGCCAACTGTAGTAGTTATGACGTCCTTGTCGGCCCAGCATTATATTGATGTCTAGTTAGCATTCGCAATTGTCTTGCAATGTGGCCCATGGCCAAAGTATGATGTTATATATTCAGAATCCCTTAGTCGCAAGTTAGTACGCAAGGATAGGTGAGGCACCGGGTACCGGTCTCGCCACAAGGTTCGGGGCATGACAAAAGTAGTATCAGACCAGTTCTGTCCTAGGCATGCCTTTTATAATAGGTTCAGGGCATGACAAAATCGACCTTATTCATAATATGGCGATGCCTACAAGTAGAAAGATGGTTGGTAAGGGATTGAATGCGGTTGTGAAAGAGTTGAGTCAGAAGAACCGGGTGAGCTTCTGAAAAAGGAGCCTTAAGGCAAGAAAACATCTATCCACCTTTATGGTGAAAGACAATAAGAGATTCAGAAGGTAAATACAAGTTTCAACAAATAGGAGAAGCAAGGTTAAGAAGGGTACGGGGTACCTAACTTGTAGAGATGAACATTACCTACAATTCAGGAAGAGAGATATAAGCACTTTTAGTTACCTTCATTAATAACAAAGGTATGTACAATTGGCCGCACCCATTTCAGTTAAGCCCTATGGGGGTTAACAGGTGTAGTTTAAGAAAAGGACGGAACATCAAAATCCGACTGGGGTTAAAGTAACCCAAAATGGTGAATGAATTATTTGTGCTAGTTGACATTGCCGAAGGATATTGTAAATGTGCTAATAGATCTCCTTGTGAAACACCCAGATGGTGCACTCTAAAATAGTACAACTAGATATGAGTAATACAAATATAGGAACTATAAACCTTGACGGTATAAATATTACCTTAGTGTGGCTCCCGTCCCTAGTAGAGGGAGAATGTTAGGCAGCCCGAACAGCCAGTAGATGGAGCAAGCGGAGGTAAAAGTGAAAGAATGTCTTGTTAAAGTTTTCAAAGTAAAGTGATATATAGAAATATTAGCAGGGAAGTACGATGAGGGATAATGAAGCATTATGAGTGAGATGTGATACATGGATGGCAATGGTAGAGTGTTACAGAATCTATAGTCAAATGAAGAAAGAGACGAGAGGTGATGGGCCTTAAGACAACAAAAGAGTATAGGCCATACAGTCATATCCTCATTTAGAGAAATAAGTTTAGGACTCTAATGTGATTAACAAAAGGAAAAGTTAGACCTCAGGGTAATAGAAATCAGTATAGACTGGTGAACAAGATAAACTAAACATGAATTAGGAATTGAGTGATTTGATAATAGTTAGCAACATGAGAATTTCAGATTACATTCCAGCAATAATAGAATGGACAATAAAAGAAGATCCGTGATAAATTCAGAGAATGGTCATTCAAGGAGACGTTTCCCTAAAGCAAGCAATATGAGCAAAGTTAAGTTTAAATAAATGTGTATTCTAGTTACACTAGGTGTCACCCTCATAAGTAAGTAATTTTGTTATCCTTAGTACAGAAGGATTACTGCAAGACGAGTAAATGTTATCGATGATGTGAAAAGAGCCAAAGATGAAGAGGTAAAACACCTATAGGTAGATCGTCGTAGTGCTAAATTTTAGTACTCCCCTAAAGGGGGGAATATGGGGTGATATGACACTAAGTCAGAATTAAGCGGTTGTAGTAATTACGGAATGGTAAAGAAAAAGTGCGAAAAAAGAAATGAATGAAAAAGGGATGAGATTGAACTTATTCAAAGCCTACATATATGCTACGATTCCAAAATGTTATGTTAGCATGACGAGAAGATAAGGAAGTAAGGGTTCCTGCCCGGGATGTCATTGATAGATAAGGAGTCAGTACGTGAGATAAGTTAAGATAAGGAAATAACCTAAGAAAGATTATGCGGAATATGGGTATGAGAATGGGCTGACAAGTAGTTAGTAGTTGATTCAGGAAAAGCCTAGTCATGACTAGACAAGAAGTTACAGACAAATCAGCAGATCATGCAAGATAAATGTAGTAAATCCCAACATGGAGAATTCAGCCTCAGAGTAATGTCATTATAACACTTGAGATATATTCAAATAAGAGCTAGGGTAGTTAAAGGTACCGTATGAGTTTTACGTGGATAAAAGAAAATACCACTGGGTAGGCAGTCAAAATATCAGTTTAGAAGAAATCCTAAAAGCACAAGGGCACGGAGGTAAGCAACTACGAATGATTATAGGCAAGGAAGGACATCAAAAGGTCTGTAATAAGCTAACAACTTAACGAGATTCAAGGGTTCTCCCTAGGTACTACAACGAAAGACTAGCTGAGGAAATAAGGAAGAAGGCTTCAACCTAAGCACAACGACATAAAAAGCAAATGGTCATGTAACAACAGTCTCACAACAACATTGGAAACACTCCAAAGGAAAATGGCACCTACCGTGGCTAATAAATAGGAAGTAAAATTAAAAGTATTATTCGAGATCATATGAGTTGCACGAAAACTCTGGCATGTCTAGACACTAAGATAAGCTAAGTATGGACGCAACACGGGGGCAGAATGACTAGGAAAAGTAATAGCTTATCATGAAAGAAAGCTAAGATGGAATGAAAGAAATTATTCGATCAATGATCTAGAGTTGGTTACTTTATGAATGCACTTAAGGGTTCAGAGTTTTATACATGCAGCATATATAACCATAGAAGATTCTGGTATACGTTAAAAGAAAGAATTGAGTCCAGGTCATAAACGAAGGATTAAATTGTTAAAGGGTTGTATCATGCATATTCCTCAGCGTCCATTAAAGGCTAAACAGAATAACTAATACCATGAACCGCAGATCGGGAGATAACTTAAGACGACATAAAGGCCGATTAGAAGAAGGAGGAAACAAAAGAGTTACATCAACGAAGTAAATCAGGAATCCAATTATTGGACCCGGAAGTTATAGGAATCATGATTGAGAACACAGTAGAATCACTCTTAATATTAGAAGTGTAAGAGAGATAGCACAACAACCATATTCTATAATGGCTATACGATAAAGCTAGTTATAAAAATACCAGCCTCATAAGAATTCAGTATGGAGCTCCCACTGGATTGTATAGGCACCAAAGGTGCAAGTATTATAATAAAGCTTCAAATGGTGGATGTGATTTATACATATGTGGGAGGGAGGTTATGAAAAAGAGATAGAAGAATATGAGGTGATATTTTAAAGCAAGTAAGGTAAAGGTGAACAACGTATGAAATACTCAAGTATAAAAGGATGAGAGTGATCCATACTTCAGCTAAAAGACTAGAAGCACTGGGATTCAGTATCCAGGAATGGTAGCAGCATCGTCAGTGGCATACCTTCCATCCTATGGTTTCTAAGTACTGAAAGGTCTAATTAGAGAGTAAAAGAAGAGTTAGAGATGATGCGATGTCTCACTTGATGTTCCGAAAAGCATAAGGGAATCAATTGCAAGCTAAAGTATGATAGAACGACAGGGTTTTAGAAAGACAAGAGTAAGGATAAAAAGAAGGCAAGGGAGAAGGTGACGAAAATGGATAAGTCCTCGGGATTAAGCCCGTGAAAACAAACTAGCTAATGATTCCTCTAAGTTATAGAAAGCTCAGTATAGCCTGAATGAACTCAAAGGAATCTAAGACTAGTAGCATTTAGAAGAGATGGAATGCTGCCCTAGTAGTAAAATGAGGGTATGATTGTGATAGATGAATGATGATGTTTGGGCCTTCGATTGAGTAATGACTTGAAGAGGATTTCATGAATTGTAAGGGACTAAAATACCCATATAAGATGATTCATATTGGGATGCTATAAAGTACAATTATGGAAGGATGGTGTCGCCCCTTGGTGAATCAGTCTAATCATTTATGAGGTTCCCCAATGAGACGTCAGCCCTAATGATTACATAAGAAGTTTCAAGTTATCAGTGGTAGATTATAGATCAATATTGAGGTGAATCAACAATAAAAAGGAGATTAGGCCATCAGTCTTAAGGCTAACAAATGAGAATAAACTAGAATTTGGTAGCAGACCTCAGTAACGATAGATCAAAGTAAGAGTTATGGTATAGTATGATCTACCTAGGTGTAGTAAAGTCATATAGATAGATAAACGGATCTAGGAAATAATATATAGCAATATTCATAAGTTTGACAAAGTGTCGAGCGAAGAACTTCAATATACATATAGATGTCCAGAGAGGCACCTTATTAAGCTCTGTATATGTTTATAAAGTAAGGCCTAGAGATTGGCTAAAAGCTGGAGGAAAAAGGAGAGAAGAATCGCATAGGCAAACCTACAAGGTCAGTATTCTAGAGGTTGTATGATAGAAGGTAGCAACAGTTACGAGATTGGAAGGATTTCGATTACAAGTCATAGTGTGGAAAGGAGGCCTAAAGGGGGAAATGCCCTGGCCTTTGGATTTATTCACAGAACACTGCCTAAATGGAAAGGAGAATATTAACGTATTCACAAGAGGTATAGGTTATGAAAATGATAAGTGCATCAGTCAACATTTGTCAACATTCGAGGAAGAATGTTCCAAAGGGGGGAATGATATTACATCATGTAGTCTTGTACGTTAAAGTTTCGCCGTAAGTTAATCAACGTAAGTTCGCGAATGGGATTATTTTGAGATTATAAGCGTTATGCTATTTCAAAAAAGTAATGAGTAAATTCGTGAAGGCGAAAGGTAAGCAAGTCAAAGAAAATGAAATTTCGTCCAAGTTTGGCATGTTGGGATAAAATACAGGTCGAGCGTTAATATTCGGTATTTATGGACTAGTACCATACAAGGTACTGTATGACCATGATAGTATGATGTGTAAAGGATATTAAAAATGAGTATAATTTTAAGTAATTTGATATAATTCTTAATTATGCGGGTAATTGGTTAATTATTGGGTAGCGGGATATTACCTAATTAGTTAATTAATTATTGGATGAGATCAATAATGTTAGGTGACTCTTAATAAATGTTGGATTAACATGGCAGAAACTTAATTTATGTTGGCTTAGTCATCAACTTTGGAATGCTTAATCATTGATATCTCTTTCTTTTAAAAAATGGATACAAAGTTGTTTTGTAAAGTAACGTATAGCATTCCTTTACAAAGTGTTAAAAGACAACCATTATCTTCTTCAGCAAACTTAGTATTTTTGCATGAAACAATTTGACATTTAACTAAAGGTTTGAAATTGGTATTTTGAGAACGGAGATTTTCTTCTAGAGGTGGACCAAATAATTGAATGGTCTCCTACTGTGCATCCGATTTCTTGGAGTTCAAGGGGGAAAAATAGGTGATGACTCCAACATAGGATCTACTTGATAGTGATCTTTGGATGGTGACTCAAATCAGATTTCCATACAAAACATATCACAATTAGATGTATTTCTTACCAAACCTTTTGCAACCAAACAATTCCAACGAGAATTGTTAGGACCGTAGCAACGTAAAATTTTATTGTTCTAAAGGAGTACGATGCAACCGTTTCCAAGAATATTATGCGAATTTTCCCTACTCTCTCCTATTGGGCAACCTCTGATCAGATGATAAGTTATATACTGAGCCTACTATGGCCGAGCGCCTATGCGTGAGCCCAGTTGGTCGAGATACAAAGCCTAGTATGGCCGAGCGCCTATGAGTGAGCCTACTATGCCAGAGCAGTTATATATATATATATATATATATATATATATATATATATATATATATATATATATATATATATATATATATATATATATATATATATATACGAGCCTTATAGGGACGGACAACTATTTTACTTACTATGTTGAAAGAGTTGAGTCTGTATCAACAAGTAAGCATATCTTCAGATTATCTTTGACTTCCAGTTACTTGCAGTTATTTTATTATCAATTCAGTTTCAGCTTTTAGTATATTGCCTTACATACTCGGTACATTATTTCGTATTAACGTCCCTTTTCTGGGGGCGTTGCATTTCATGCGTGCAGGTTCAGACATACAAGCGGGTAGACCTCCTCATTAAGTGTTGCCCAAGTTCTGCTTGATCAGTAAGCTCTATGCCTTTCATAGTTGCCGGGTCTAGAGCTTTATGTACATCTCGTGTATATATGTATATATGGTATGAGTAGGTCGTGGATCTGTTCCGATCACAGTATATCCACCATTAGAGGCTTGTAGACATATTTTGTCAGTTAGTGAAGTTTGTTGGGCTTGTACGCCTCTTATGTATTTTGTTGATTTGCCAGCTGTAGTAGTTATGATGGCCTTGTCGGCCCAGCATTATATTGATGTCTAGTCAGCATTCGCAATTGTCTTGAAATGTGGCCCATGACCAAAGTATGACATTATATGTTCAGAATCCCTTCGTTGCAAGTTAGTACACAAGGATAAGTGAGGCACCAGATGCTGGTCTCGCCCCCAGGGTCGGGGCGTGAGACTTGTTGTGGTCGTTATCATCTAGTTGGACAGGGTCGAGGTCCTCTATGGCTGACCCTGTAGCTTCTACAATTTTGGGGTCTCTGATGATGTCTTTTCCCTTATCGCCATCTGACCCCGACTTGGTTAATTGCTATGCCTCATCGGCCTTGCTTTTTAGTTATTGGGTGTATGTGCAGTCTTGGGCGATGCGATAGCATTCTCGGGTAGTGCTTTGCTCTTCTCGGATGTTGAATACTAACCGGGGGGGGGTGGGAAATTTGATGACTTGATATAAGCTGGAGGGGACGGCTTTCATGGCGTGTATCCAAGGTTAACCTATGATTGCATTTTACGCCGTATCCTGTTCCATGATGTGGAACGTGGTCTCCAAAGTGACACCGCCGGCTAGGACGGGTAGCATGATTTCTCCAGATGTCCGCTCAACTGCATTGTTAAAACTTGTTAGTGTGATGCAACGTGGCACTATCTTGTCCTCACGCTTAATTTGGGTGAGAACTCGAGTGTGGATGATGCATGCGCCGCTCCTGTCGTCGACCATAATACATTTTACATCGGTATCGAAAATGCGTAAAGTAATGACAAGAGCGTCATAGTGAGAAAGAACCAAATCGTGGGTATCTGACTTATCAAAGATGATACTTTCTACGAGTTGTCATACTATTCATGAGTGACAGAACGTTTGAGTTTATAGATAGTGGTGAACTTCACGGTGTTGATCGATGCATCATCACCTCCTCCTATGATCATTTGAATGGTTCGAGCTGGGGAAGGTGGTTTTGGAAGTCCCTGGTGTTGTTCACACCCTCAAGAGAAGTTGTCTCTCCCTCGATCACTTATTAGTTCTTTCAAGAGCCCTTGGTGAATCATGTTCACAAGCTCCTGTCTTAGGGCGATATAGTCCTCGGTTTTATAACCCTATTCCTCGTGGAATTCGCAGAGGGCATTTGACTTTCTGGTGCTTGGGTCAGATCTCATCTTCTGTGGCCACTTCATTTTTAGGCCGAGCTTCTCTAGTGCGTAGACTATTTCTGAGGGAGAAACACAAAAATTGCGAGTAGATAATAAAGGGGACATAACTCTCTCATTTTGGTGGATTCTCGTTCGTAGCCTGGATGGACCTTCATCGTGGCATGAAGGTGGCATAAGGGCGCCTCTAACGTAAGGCTGATGTCTCTCCCGACTAGGTTGGTATCCCACTAGATCTCTCATGTCGTCGTTTCTCCGATCCTTCCTGGACTCCATTTGAACTGAGGTCAATCCATTGAGATCGTCCTCGTCGGTTCTTACCTCGGCACAGTAGGCATTGTGTATCTCATCCCAAATGTTTGGGGATACTTCATGAGTCAGCTAATAATTTTTTGGTCGCCCTCAACCCGCTTCTGCTTAGCCCATTTTGGAAAGCAGCTACCGCCATTCCCTTAGTTACATTTGGAAGGGTCATTCTTACACGGTTGAACCGAACGACGAAATCCCTGAGTCCCTCGTCAGGCGATTGCTTAATGGTGAATATGTCGTTCACCCTCGCCTCTACTTTCTTAGCCCCGGAGTGGGCGGTGAAAAACTTATCTGCCATTTCCTCGAACATTTCTATGGAATGCGCGGTAACTACGAGTACCAAGGCAGTGCTCCTCCGGTTAGGGTTTCTCCAAACTTCTTCAGCAATATAGTATGATACTTGCTCTTTGGCGAGGTCGTTGCCTTTCACTGCAATGATATAGTGGGTCACATGATCCTCCGGGTCCATCGTGCCATCATATATTTTTAAGTACGACGGCATCTTGAAGGTTTTTGGTATGGCGTGTGGGGCAGCCTCATCGATATATAGCTGCTCAACAAACCGACCTGCGTCCCTCTTTTGTCTACCCTCTCTTGGTGCTCTTTCATTTGGTTGCGGAACATTTTGTTCTCGTTCTCCATATCCTCCATTTACTCAAAACAGTTGTGAGGGTGTCAATGCCTACATCACCAACATTGTGAATAATACCTGTCGTAGGGGGTGTGCTACTCGTCAGTTTCCGATGCAATGTCTTCCCTTGCCTCTTCTCTACTCGACCTCCGAGGGGGATTGTCGAGGAAGCCGATTAGCATGTTTGTCAACCATGCCTCAAGTGGCTTTTTCACTACTGGTGGTGCCTCTTCTGTCGTGGATATAGAGGCCCCCTTACCGTGCGAGGTCGTTATGCTTCCGTGAGGTGGAGGCGAGTTGTTTCGCTTGGGAGAGGTATTTGGTGTTATATATTCGCCCTCCGTTTCGTCCACTTCGTTGATGGTATGGAAAAGGTTAGTGGTGAGGTCGGCTATTGCCTTCGTCTTTCCCTCTCTGTTGCCTGCCATGTTAGATTTGTGCAAACAAGGAAGTATAGGTTTTTTGCAAAGTTTGTTTAGATCTAGAAGAAACTAAAGTTTTAACTAGAAAATTTTCCACAGAAGGTGCCAAATTATTTGGCCAAAAATTATTAAGCATTTTTATTAAACTCATTAAATAAGGAAATAATGGGTAAATCCTAGTTAAACATAATAAATCCTAGATCTAATATCGGTTATACAAATAAAGTTGAATCGCATTTGATCCACTTTAATTCAATGGGTATTAAATGACACAGTTACAAGTATGTGGCAGGGGTAATAATGAGCAATAAATATATTAAATGGCAATAAATGTAAATAGCGAGAATGATTTACCTAAATATTGATTGAGCTGGATGATTTTTCTCTCTGACAATGATGTAAGACAAACAAGCGTGGGAATATATAGGGCTTTCTCGGATCTGATGCGAGAAAGTCTGAGATGAAGAACAAATCAAATCTTATGGAAAGGAAATGTTTGTAATATACTTGAGAGTCAATTTTTCATTAAAGAACTTATCATATAGAATATTACATACCTCCTCCCTATCTCTCTATTCCCCTTTATTTGAGACATAACCCTTACCTAACTAAAAGTACAAGTGAAGGGAATATTCTGTGGAATATTCCCCTAAAATATCTTACTATTAAACTAACCGTCAGGGTCAATCTGAGTATTCGACCTCGACCCCAGCTACTCAGCTAGCCAATAGGTTCCTTTCATCTTGAGCACGACCTCGATCTAATCGGCTCTTAGCAGTCCTCTCTTGGACAAGATTCTCTTGGTCAGATTTTGACCTGTACAGTTAGATTCTAACATTTTCTCATAAGATTTTTAGTTTGCTCCAAAGAAATCTTTAGATCTTGATTCAAAATATCCATCAATTGCGAGAGAAACAAAAAAAAACATTTATTAAACAGTTAAATAATACATATGAAAATTTACTAAAAAGGATAACATGTGAAAATTTCACCAATTAGATTGAATCTTTAGGGAGCCCAAAAGAGTTCATACATTAAATGTAACAGAGGATTTTATCATAATCATGTATGGATCGTCGATTTCTTTCTCGTTGGTTAATGACTTCTCCGCCTTGGACTGCTCTAAGACTTTGATGAGACCCCAAATCCTTCATCTTGAGCTTGCTTGCATAAATTATAAGTAAGAAAAACGTTAGCTTAGTTTACAAATTGAGGTTAAACGAGCGACAAAGAAATTGGTCTCATTTGGAATATATAAAAATCCATTTGAAAGTTCATAATGAGATGAATGAAATGACTATAAAAATAAAAAAAATATAAAATTAAGTTTGTGTTTAGTGTTAACCTTGTCTATGTAAAAGATAAAGAAAGCTAACATTGTACTTTTTTCTAAACCTGTAACGACCCGACTGGTCATTTTGAGCAATTTCGTTCGGTTCGACAGTTTGAGGTCACGAGCAGTTTTATATTATGTATATCGACTTGCGTGCATGGTTGGATTCTATTTCCGGATGAATCGGAGTCGAATTGAAAGAAGAAATCTAGTTTTAGAAGCCTAAGAGGTAAGAGTTTGACCGAAATTTGATTTTTGAGTAAACGGCCTCGGAATGAGTTTTGGATGATGTCAATAGCTTCGTTGATGATTTTGGATTTAGGTGTGCGTTCGGATTTGAATTTGGAGGCCCGTAGGCGTAATATGAGGCATTTCGACAAAAGTTGAAAAGGTTGAAGTTTGGAAAATGGAGAGGTTTGATCCATAGTTGAATTTTGTGTTATCGAGGTTGAAATGCGATTCCTAAAGTTGGAATAGCTTCGTTATGGCATTTGGGACTTGCTTGCAAAATTTGGTGTCGTTTGGAATTGATTTGATATGGTTCAAACACTTGGTTACAATTCTAGAGGTTCTTGAAATTCATAGTGATTTTCATATGTTTGGGCATCTGATTCGTGGTTTTAGCATTGTTTGATGTTTTTTAAGAGTGGGCTAAGTTCGTGTGATGTTATGGGATGTGTTGGTATATTTGGTTGAGGTTCCGGGGGCCTCAGATGAGTTTCGGAGTGAGTTTTGAGCGAGTTCGGACATTTCGGCACACGGAAATTATTCCGGATTATGGGGGGCCACGGACAGCGGAAAATTGTCACCCCAGTGGCCAAAAGGACCGCTGTCAACGGTGATATTTCGCTGCAGCGGTGAAATTTCCTCTGTAGCGGAAAATAATCCGCGGCCGCGGTCATGAAGAATCCGCATGTTCGTTGGTCCGACTTCAGAAGCCTATATCATTTGATCTACAAGGAATTTTGAGATAATTCAAAAACAAAAATTGTAGCCCTTTGTGTCTAATTTCCAGAAAAGTAAAGAAATCATAATTTGGACATACCTATAGAAATTTATGGCCAAATTACCAAGGCCTGTCTGTGCAGCCATCAGAAGCGCGGATTGCGCTACTTTTTTCGCAACCGCGGAAGGAAGACCACTGCAGCGGTGATTTTCCGCGGTCAGCGGTGATAGAAATCCAGGAGGTGCCCTATAAATACGAGATTTAGGGTTTTATCTCATATTTTTACCTAGAGAGCTCGAATCTTGGCGATTTTTCAAAGGTTTTTCCAAAAAAATTATCGAGGTAAGTGATTCTAACTCGGATTTGGCTAAAATACATGAATCTATCATTGAATTCTAATTGGATTCATTATTTGTGATGGATTTGGAAAAAAAATTGTAAAGTCTTTCAAAAATGTAAAATGTTGATTTGAAGGACTAAATGGTATCGGAATTTGATAATTTTTGTATGGGTGAACTCGTAGCAGAATGGGTTGTTCAGTTTTTGTAAATTTTGTCAGGTTCGAGGCACGGGCCCGAGGAGTTGACTTTTGTTGATTTTTTTGCAAATTGAATAATAATCATAGTTTTGTTCATTGGAATTGTTTCTCTTGCATTATTTGATGTATTCAAGTCGTTTTTGGCTAGATTGAGCCGAACGTTGATGAGTTGGTAAAGAAAAAGCTAAATTGAATATTGAATTTGCCAGATTGAGGTAAGTATCTTGCCTAACATTGTGTGGGGGACTTCCCCTTAGGATTTGGTTCTTCTATGTTAATTGTAGTTCGTGCACGCGAGGTTACGAGTGTGTGCTCGGCCTTATTTGTGGAAAACTTGCCTTTAGGGTTCTTAGGCCTTTATGTTCATTAAGTGGGTAGTATTTTGATATGATTGGGTTTCGTATTGCTTGATTTACCTCTTTATGCTCCGTACGATGTTATTAACTTTCTTAAAACTCTGACTTGTTACTTGGCCCTTATTTGCCTTAATTGAAGTGATTGTCCTCCTTATTGTTTTGTTATTTCTAAATATTGAATTCCTATATGACCCCGTGCATATATGCTATGTGTCCAAATTGTTGTGGTTGCCAGTATAGTTATCGTGTGCCTTATATGTCTTGTTGTTTTGTAAAGGTTGTCGTGCTTCTTGGTTGTCCGTAATTCTCTTATTGTCGTGTATTGATGCTCTTGGTGGTAGAAATCCTTTTCATTGGGTTTTTGAATTGTTTTTGTTCTAGGTTTTAAACTATGTTTCGTTGTTGATGTTGAGGAGGAACAAGGGCTAGTTGGATCGGGTTGCACGCCGCAACAAGGAGTAATAAGGGTGGACAAGTGGGATCGGGTTGCGCGCTGCAACAGGAGGAATAAGGGTGATATATACTGAGGAGTAATAAGGTTGGACTGGAGGGATCGGGTTGCATGCTGCAACAAGGAGTAATAAGGGAGAATGATCATGTTGTTACTAATATGGTGATATAAATACTATTTACTCTTATTGTGATTGTTGAGGAGGAATAAGGGAGGAATAGTGGGATCGGGTTGCACGCCGCAATAAATGTATATACTATTTACTTTATTGTGATTGTTGAGGAGGAATAAGGGAGGATTGGTGAGATCGGGATGCACGCTACATCAATATATATTTATGCTTATGTATTACTCTACGACTATACAAGTTATCCGATGGTTTTACATTTCATTAGGATTTGGTTATAGCTAAATACTAAAGGGATCCTAGTTCATTTACTTAAAACTTGATAATTTATATTTTGGGTTTCACTGAGTCGTGAAGATCGGGTTATTGGCATTGAATTATTGACTTGTCGTGGTTTCCTAGAGTTCTTTCTCTGAAAAGTGTTATTCTAGTAAAATGATTTTTTAAAGTGAATTTACTACGTTGAAACATTTTTCTCCTGTTGTCACGACCTAAAATCCCAACCCGGTCGTGATGGCGCCTCTCGTGAGGACAAGGCCAGCCAATCAACAAAACAGTACATCTCTTTATAATTACTTAGCAGGAATAAGTCTAAATCATGGGCAATATAATCTTAAATGCGAAATAAACGTGATAGAACAAGGAAAACCCTCCCAACTCAGCCCGAAATCGGGGTGTCACAAGTCATGAGCTACTACAGAGTTTACTAATATTTTACAAAGTCTGGAATTATCATAAATAACAAAGATAAGGGAGAAAACGGGGCTGCGGACGTCAACAGCTACCTCGTTACTCCTAGTCATCGCCTGGTCTGGAAAGAATCAGCGCTCAGGAGCGAACTCAGCTCTGCCTGTATCTGCACACATTGTGCAGAGAGTAATGTGAGTACTCCGACCCAATGAGTAATAAAAATAAATAACGACTGAAAACATGAAATCTCATAACGGCACAATATAGCGCTATCCCAAGCAGTAAAATCAGTTATACAGTAAAATAGTGAGTATCAGATAATTCTTCTTTTAAAACAGTAAAGACAAATAATTTCCACAGTAAGGATAAATCAAAAGCTTGCCCCTCGGGCTCAATATGTAAATCTCAGTATAGTATCAGCCCCTCGGGCTCACTCCCAACTCACCAGCACACAACATCAGCCCCTCGGGCTCACTCCCAACTCACCACACACAAGCAACGGCCTCTCGGGCCCACTCCCAACTCACCTGGGTACCCTGCGCTCACTGGGGGTGTGTACAGACTCCGGAGGGGCTCCTACAGCCCAAGCGCAATATCAATAGGCCTGAAAGCCTTCACACATCACACACGAGGCCTGAAAGCCTCCTCATATAACACTCGAGGCCTGAAAGCCTCCTCACATCACTCAACATATCCTCACGTATGGCCCTCGGCCTCAATCAGTCCAGAAAATAATCATAAGCCTCTTGGGCATCAGTAAAACAATAGTGCTCAGCTCAACAGCATTATAAATATCATTAAATCTCGAGTTGAGTATAAATGTAGCTGAGTTCACAAAATAATATAATTCAATTGGACTGAGTTCAAATAATATTTCAATTCGTGAGGAAAATAGTGATGTAAATTCACAAAAGATTTCAGATAATTGGCACGAAGCCCAAATATGGCAATAAGCCCAATCATAGTGAAAAACAATAAATCTTTATCAATTACGCGGTAAAAATATCAACTGGGATGGACCAAGTCACAATCCCCAATAGTAAATGACCCCGCGCTCGTCATACAACGCGTGTCTCATCTCAACATAGCAGTATGTTGTGCAATCCGGGGTTTCAAACCCTCAGTGCATCATTTAAAATCATTACTCACCTCAAGACGGTCCAACGTCTACTCCGCTATGCCCTTGCCTCTCGAATTTACCTCTTCGCGCGTCGAATCTGGTCAAAACCACAACGAATACATTACAATAAGCTAAGGGAATATAACCCAATCGAAAAGACTCGAAAGAGATCGAAATTCACGAAATTCGCAAAACCCGAGCCCCGGGCCCACTTCTCAAAAATTACGAAAGTCACATCACCGGATTCCTCGTCTCGCCACGAGTCCGTACATATAAAATTTACCAAAATCGGAGTTCAAATGACCCCTCAAATCTTCAAATCTTATTTTCAAATCCCTAGGCCTAAATCTTCAATTTACTCCTCAAAAACATGTAATCTAGTCGGATTATTCGATGATAATTCAATATTATGGAGTAGAAATAATCACAAGTGACTTACCTCAAGATTTCCCAAGATTTCTTGCTAAAAATCGCCCAAAATTCGAGCTTGGAAGTCAAAAAAAATGACTATTCACGCGGGGGGCACTGTTCATGCACGTGAGGTCACTGTTCACTGTTCACCCGCGCGGTTACTGTTCACTGCTACAGAAAATACAGCAGCTTTTAAGAAATTTGCAGCACAACCATTTTTCACTAAAATGGCTCTAATTCCATCATACGAACTCGGAATTAGACGATTCTTGTTCCTATGAGTCACAAATAATACGAACACAACCCTTCAATCGAAACTCAATTCGGAGCTCGTTTTGCCCAGTTCAATACCCATTTCGCTCGTTAAACAATTAACTCACATTTCACGTCAAAAACCCAATCGCGACTTGATGAAATTAAACCAAAATTTCCAGATCAGTCCTATAATTCATGATTTAAATTCTGGAAGTCTCGAAATCAAATTTGGATCTCTAGAACTAAAAATGAACCTTTAGATCATTACATTTATGCTCAAAACGGCAAAAATCTTCCAAAAATGACACGTTGGGCATCCGAAACACACCCGAAGCCCCCGGGACCCCGACCAATAATACCAACCAGTCCCAAAATAGATTACGGACTTGCACGAGGCCTCAAATCACATCAAACAATGCTAAAATCATGAATCAACCTCCAATCCAAGTTTTATGAACTTTAGAATTTTCAACTTCTATTTCCGATGCCGAAACCTATCAAATCACGTCCAATTGACTTCAAATTTTGCACAAAAGTCCAAAATGACATAACGAAGCTACAGAAATTCTCAGAATTCCATTCCGACCGTCGGATCAAAATTTCATCTATCAACCGGAAATCGCCAAAATACTAACTTCGCCAAAATGAGCTAATTTCTTCACCGGACCTCCAAAATTAATTCCGATTGCGCTCTTGGGCCTTAAATCATCCCCCCGAAACTAACCGAATCATCGGAATTCAATTTCGAGCCCTCTAACTCACAAGTCAATGTTCGATTGACTTTTCCAAACTAATTCTTCCTTAAAGAGACTAATTGTCCCATTACATACCAAACTCGATCCGAATTGACTCAAATTCACCAAGTAGACATATTGAAACATGAATAAGCATTTAACGAGGAATACGGGACGAAAATATAGGAAACGACAGTTCGGGTCGTTACATTCTCCCCAACTAAAACAAACGCTCGTCCTCGAGCGTACCCAGAGTTGTCCTAGAAGCCAACCAAAAGCTGAATGACCTTATCAAGCATAAACCCGGAGATGATCCCACGTCACCCTATCTCACATGGGTCCGATAACGCGTTGTAACTAAGATCACACAATCTAGTCTAGCCCATAAATCATAGAACCACATTTCACCTTTTTGGAATCATACACAAGATCAGAACCTCACACCTACATTCAGAATAAGTTTGAACCAGCTGTAATAGACCATGCCTGCAACCTTAGGTGCAATTGTATGATATACCAATAACTCAAACAAATGCAGCAATAACTTCCATTCACAGCAGCTGCCCACAACAACCAAATACCGATAGAAATCTCTTATTAGCCAATGTCTCATTCCAACACTCTCATATACTGCCAATGATAATTGAAACACGCAATAAATCATAACCATTGCTCAGATCAACCATTCATGAGGCCATTTCTCCTCTAGCAATTATAGTAACAATTTTTATTTTTTATTTTTAAAAAATCGAACCTCGATATTTACCCATCAAACATGCTGAAATCAAATCCGTTCGTATTCATCAATGACCCTAATGATCACCTCGAATCCAACACACCACTCTGGTTATATGACACCTCAATACAGGCTTAAGCCACAACTTTCATAATATGCGCACCAATAAGAAATGGCCTGAACATACTCAAGTCATGAAAAATGACTCAAACGAAAGAGCCGTACCTCAAGCTCATCAGTACCATCAGCGGACCCAACAAGAACATGCCTCAATACTACCGAAATATCATTAGTTTAATAACATTACCTTTTTATGAGACATATATTCTCGTCAAGTCACTTTCAATTAACAATACTATTTCCCCAATCATCCGAAGATCATTCGCCCTAATCATCTGAAGCTTTTTTTTTCTAATCACCTAGAAGAAAATCGCTACACATCTCATGTTCTGCATGATGTACATAGGTATTGTTCTAACTCTTACAATATTGACATGACGAGGTATGCATAAATTCATGACCACTGTCGAGACAACAATTCGTTGGTTCTATACTCCTAGCAAGAACTATCACCTCATTTTGAGCAAAATCATGGTCTTAGCTCCTTAATTTACTTCATATACTCAGATTGCACTAATCTCAAATTGTACGAACTGCTCAGGCAATAAGCCACCCCAGACATAATCAAAAGTCGCATATGATGCCTCAATATGCCAATAAGCTACCAATTTGAACGCGGTACAAAAGGAAAACAAACTCTGGAAGGAATTACCAATCTCACACACTAATACAGACTTTCCTTAGAAAACAGGAAGCAAGGCATAAAAATAGCATTTAGAAAACTATACTCAACATCACACTGTTGCAGCGTGCAACCCGATCCAGATAACATACCCATGGCGGTGTGCCACCCGATCCACACATAGATCTCACATAAGGAGATGCACATCGAGCCAAATTTTCTCATTACAAAAAAATACCGAGTATCGGTCGTAAGCATGCTAAGTGCATAATAATATCTCTGAGGGACATATAGCGTTATAAGCTACAAAACTCAAGCACAACTGAGGTGCGATGTACAATCTGAATTTCAAGAGCCAAGATGCTCATATAACGTCATTCCTACACAGATTCTCAACACATAGCAATTTCTCAAGTCGTCTCACAACTCACACGACGCAATGTATCACTACGCGAAATATCTGACAATGAAACATCAACCTAACTACTCCTCCATGAGGACCGCGTTACTAAAATGCACACATTTGGCCTGATATAGAGCCATTATTCACATTAAATCTATCCATCGACTTCAAGCCGATTCTGATCACACTGAACTAGTCTGATAACCTTTCAAAGGTCCATAATAACTCCCATTTTTCTCATAACACACAAGAACAACCATCACAATCGGGGTAATCCTCCCCAGTTCACAACCCAATATGCCAAGTGCCCTCCAGGCATGAATCTTTAATTTAACGACACCATCACAAACTTCATACTTGGTTTACATCTTTAATCAATCAAGTGATCACATGGCACACTTATATAATCTTCCCGTGGGACACACTCCCACAACCTACCACAACAATATCTGGAGCATACCTCCAAACCATCGATCGCACTAACGCTGAAGAACGATCAAGAGTCATTAACCGGGACGCAAAACCCTTTTTACAAAACACCAATCTTAAGTGACGCTGAAGACAATTCCAACTTACCGTAAACATCGAAACTTATCTCCTGCTCATCCGAGCTCATGACATCTTGTCAAAACTTTTCCTTCACTCGTGCCATTCTCGGCCTAATTTCCACAACCAGAACTGATTCACCAGCATGCATCAAATCGGAACTAACATAGTACATAACCGTACAATCCGCTAACCAATAGCAAGCTCCCCAACTTGGCTCGAAGTCATAGATCACAACATATATACTCTATTGCTACCGTAATACCATGGTGAGATTAAACTCACTCATTCATAAGCTTGTGGAAACACGAATCATCGGAAATTTTAACTCTTCTGCAATTTTTGCATTCACTCACACAATAGTTAAGCCCACTCTTTTGGCAACAATTTTTTTTTACTAAGTCCTAAATTTTTCAAAAATTTCGGCAGAGTTTTCTTTGTAATTGGGCCTATCCACCTACCAGAGAATCACCAAAATCATCCTAACAACACGTCCACAACTTGACAAAGCATCACAATGTATATCAACAACATTAATCTCAATATTACATGTATTATATTATCAAAATTGATACATGGACATGCGTTGCACCTATTTGAATCATAACACATAGAAAATACCTTTCAATCCTCCATTATTGGGCTATTCAACCGAGTAAGAACATATTCTTTCTTTAATGTTTTCGACCCTCAAGGTGGTCTCCTTGACTCAACGATTTCGTCATAATACATTTACAGAAGCGATCTCAGCTCCCAGACTTATCTAACTAGTATGACAAATAGATTCCCCTCATAAGCCAATTACCCACTAGCTTTACCTTTAGTTAATATTTTTTGTATACCTTCCACTGCCATACACATTACACAATCACTTAATCTTCCTGAGTCTAAACTCATACTGTAACATGAAATTTACTTCACTCCAAATAGGAGACATAAAAAGATTCTTCACGCACCCATAACTTGGGACTACACATCCTATCACAATGGAAATCATACACTCAATAGTTCATCTATCATCCAGTAGACCTTCCTCGTCACTTCCAAGTCATATAGATACATCTCGCAGTACTATCATACTCCTCATGTAGCTATCCAGCCATGATTGCCACTAATAGGAACAATACCGAACAAAAAGGTTCAAAACACTTGCTCGCACAATCAGCAGCTCAGTGCTCAAGCCATAGGCAGGATCCGGCCTCAAGTCCTCCAGACTAGCCTAACATCAAACTCACCGAGATCACGTCTCGCCCTTCTATCGGGGAATTACAAGCCATCAAGGTAAATCGAATATTGAGTGCTCGTTCGCGCATACGAACATGTGGAAGGAATCGTAAGAGTTACTTTTCAAGCTGAATCAAGGACGCACGATAAGAATTCAAGAATGTGAAGTTTTCCAAAAGGTTCTGCAACCTCTCGAGGATAAATACAGACGTCTCTGTATCGATCCGTAAGACTCTACTAAACCGGCTCATGAATCGCGAGACCAATTAACCTAGGCTCTGATACCAACTTGTCACGACCCAAAATCCCAATCCGGTCGTGATGGCGCCTCTCGTGAGGACAAGGCCAGTCAATCAACAAAACAGTACATCTCTTTATAATTACTTAGCAGGAATAAGTCTAAATCATGGGCAATATAATCTTAAATGCAAAATAAACATGATAGAACAAGGAAAACCCTCCCAACTCAGCCCGAAATCGGGGTGTCACAAGTCATGAGCTATATATTATACTATACTATATATATCGAATATACCTTGTATACTATGCACTTTGTATATATATACTAGTATACTATATATATATATATATATATATATATATATATATATATATATATATATATATATATACTATATACTATACTATACTATACTATATATATCGAATATATCTTGTATACTATGCACTTAGTATATATATAACCTTTAACCCTTAACAGGTTACCAGAAACCTTTTTAGCAGCTCTTAGAGATGCTAGAAAATCTGAAACCTTTTTAGCAGCTCTTAGAGATGCTAGAAAATCTGAATTTCAGACAGTCTCTAATGGGTTCAAGTGAATCTACTGTGGCCTATGGTCTAGTATATTTTAATACTCAACCCAATTTGCAACTTTCTCTTTCAGATGTTAATATTCTTGATGCCTTAACTTTAAATGTGAAAACGCATGGTTATAATTATGCGCCTGGTTCTGAACTTATATGTTTATCTTATAGGATATATTTCAAATTATTGTCCACTTTGAATCATCGATGTAAGTTATACGATACATCAGATCAGATCATATTGGTAGAAACCAATTTTGCAAGGTCTAAGGTCACCACTAGGAGACCTATTAGGTGGGAAGAAATTAATTTCCCAACAACTTGGATGTTAAATTCGGTTATATCCCCAAGTCAGATTACTAATGACTTGTCAAATACTGATTGTTCGCATGTTACTTAAAATCCGGATGGTACGATTTGTATTCAATTTGATGATAAGTCTACTGTTTATAATAGACATTCGTTTTCTAATACACTTAGTATATATAATACACTATATATATATATATATATATATATATATATATATATATATATATATATATATATATATACACACACACAAACATATCGCAAAAAAAAGTAATTTAATTTTTTTTTTTAGAAATAACGACCAACTTTGGTCGCTATTTTGGTCAAACAGTAAAAAATAATAGCGACCAACGTCGGTCGCTATTTTGGTCAAACAGTCAAAATTTAATTAGTTACCAAAATAGCGACCAACGCTGGTCGCTTTTTCTAATTCCAGAGTCAAAATCGGGTTTCCCCCTCCCATTCTCTTATTTTCTTCCCAAAATTTCTTCAAACTCTCTCTCAACACATTCCCCTCCTCTTCTCTATTTTCCTCACACAAATCAATCCCCTCATCCCTTGCCACCACTGTGACCGCACGCCACCACGCCGGAGCCGCTGCTAAATCTGTCGCCGGAGCCGCTATCCGCCTCTAGCACTGTCTGCCGGAGCCATTGCAGCACCACCACTTCCTTTTAATCCTCCTTTTAATCTAACAAGGTTAGTAATCTATCTTATTAGCTTTTTAATTTTTAATTTTTGCTATATAATTTTATGTATTTTTTTAGAGTTTTTGTCCATTTAGTATTAGGGTTTTTTGTGTGAACTATATTAGATTTATGAACTTACGGTAGAAATTATGAACTTTTAGTTATTGTATTAATTTATATTGAGTTTAATTGTGAAAAGAAACAATTCATACATTGGTAATACCTAAATAAGAGTACTTGTAAATACATTGTCTTAGAAGAGGAGCAAGATCTGTTTATTCATTTGTTTTCATATATGTTGGTTTCATGCTTTAAACTATGCGTTATACATTTATAAGATAAAAAAAACATTGAGGGCTGCTATAGATTCTAATCCAATGAAGAAAGAAAAAGAATTAAAGGGAGGAGTTTATTAATGTATAAATTATGAACTTAAGGTCATATTGGACTTTTAGGATATGAATTGGACTTTTAGTTAACTAAAAAAAGATTAGGATATGAATTAACTAAATTAATATGTTCTTGTTTTATTTGTATAGATGGAACATCGCACTTGGATGTACAATAGGAATTATCCTAATGGCAGGGATTGCGGGAGGATTTTGTAGAAAGGGTGGATGACTTTATTAGACATGCAATGTCACTTCCACCATACCTAAGTGAAGGAGTAATTAGGTGCCCTTATGTTAGGTGCGACTATATGAAGTTTAGAAAACCGGCCAAAGTTAAGCATCATCTTTATAGGAAGGGGTTTATAGCAAATTACTTTGTGTGGACTAATCATGGAGAGATCGATGGTAGCCATGGGATATTTCATAACATGGTTGTGGGTGAAATTAGTAGGTCAGTGGAGAATATAAATCGTGATTCTAGAATTCGTGATATGGCTGCGGATGCTTTTGGGATGCACTTAGGGGGTGAGCCCCATGAAAATGTTGAACAAACTCCTAATGATGGCGCAAAACATTTTTATGAACAGTTAGAAGAAGCTAGTCATCTACTACGTAATGGAAGTTCACACTCTGAGCTATCTGTTGCAGTTAAATTATTAAGTATCAAATCTGATTGGAATATTTCTCAAGCAGCCATGGACTCTTTCATTGACCTTATGAGTGAACTAGTTGACTCTAATATCAAATTACCTAGTGATTTCTATAAGGCAAAGAAATTAGTTTCTAAGTTAGGACTTTCGTCAATGAGAATTGATTGTTGTGAAGATGGTTGCATGTTATATTGTAAAGATGATGCAAATTTAAGCAGTTGTAAATTTTGCAAAAATTCTCATTTCAAGAGGCTTTCCAGTGGGAATATGGTCTCTATCAAGGCGATGCATTATTTACCTCTTATACCTAGGTTAAAGAGGTTACATGTGTCGATGAGTTCTACTCCTCATATGAGATGGCACTTTGAAAATAGAAGACCACCTGGTGTTATGTGACATCCTTCAGATGGAGAAGCTTGGAAGCACTTTGATAGGACATATCCATATTTTGCTAGTGAACCAAGGAACATTCGGTTAGGACTGTGTGCGGATGGCTTCATGCCTTTTTCTATATCTGTGACACCGTATTCATGTTGGCCTATCTTTCTTACACCTTATAATCTACCACCCGAGTTGTGCATGACTATTCCATATATATTCTTAAATTGTATTATCCCCGGTCCACGTAATCCAAAAGTTTGATAGATGTATATTTGCAATCTTTGATTGATGAGCGGAAACAATTGTGGTACGATGGTATTGAAACATATGACATATCAACCAAGCAGAATTTCAATTTGCGTGCTAATTTAATGTGGACAATTAACGATTTTCCTACGTATGAAATATTGTCTGGGTGGATGACTGCTGGGAAGCTAGCTTGTCCTTACTGCATGGAAAATAGTAAAGCGTTCACTTTGAAACATGGCCGAAAGCAATCATGATTTGATTGTCATCGTCAATTCTTGCCTCCTGATCATGAGTTTAGAAGGATGAAAATTGCATTAAAAAAGAATAAAATGGAATATGATTCTCTACCTCTGATACTTTCAGGTGAGGAAATTTGGGAGAGGGTCCAGAACTTCAGTAAAGTTACTGAAGCTCCACCTTATAGATTCCCCGGATACAATGTTACTTATAATTGGACGAAACAAAGTATATTTGGGAGTTGCCTTATTGGAAGTATAATCTTCTCCGTCAAAACCTTGATGTCATGCATATTGAGAAGAATTATTTTGACAATTTGTTCAACACAGTGATGGATGTTAAAGGCAAGACAAAGGATAACCCGAATGCTAGAATGGACTTACAAGAATATTGCAGGCGGCCTGAATTATATTTGCAGACAGCAAACAATGGTAAGATATTCAAGCCTAAAGCAAGTTACACATTCATTTTGGAGGAAAGACGACAAATTTGTGATTGGGTAACAAAATTGAAGATGTCTGAGGGTTATGCGTCGAATCTTAGGAGAAAGGTTGATATGGAGGTAGGGAAGTTGAGCCATTGGAAAAGTCATGACTGTCATGTTTTCATGGAGACCTTAGTGCCTGTTTCATTTTGTGGTTTGCCTAAAAGAATCTGGAAACCCATCACAGAGATTAGTTTGTTTTTCAAAGACTTGTGTTCTTCCATATTAAGGGAAGAAAACCTACTCCGGATGGATCAGAACATTTGTGTAACTTCTAGTAAGATGGAAAGATATTTCCATATGGGTTTTTTGATGTGATGGAACACCTTCCAATCCACCTTGTACATGAGGCACGACTTGGAGGGCCTGTTCAATGCAGCAGGATGTATCTCTCTGAGAGGTAATATTATAAGTTTGATGTAATTTTCTGTTTTATTTGAATGTTCTTGGCTAACCTGAAATTATGTAGGACAATTAGCAAATGCAAACAATTTGTTAAACAGAGGAATACGATTGAAGGATCTATATGAGAAGCTTATCTTGCAAAGGAAACTGCTCAATTTTGTTCTTATTATTTTGAGAGTGATATGCCATGTGCTAAGAATAGGCCCAATAGGCACACGGTCGAATGTGTGAATGATCCATTATATCCGCCTATGTCCATATTCAATCAACCAGGCCGACGTTTTAAGGATGTTAGAAAGAGAAGTTTGAGTGATATGGAGTACAAGTCAGCTACACTTCATGTGTTGCTAAATTTTCCCGAAGTTGTACCATTTCTTAAGTAAGTATTGATTTAGTAGTTATCAAAATATAAAATTTGTTATGATTACATCTCAATACAACTACTAAAAATATTTGATATGTCATAGTCAATTTGTGGGTCAATTTGGCCATGATGCTGTATATACGACATTTAATACGTGGTTCAAACAATTTGTAAGTTTATCCTTAAAATATTCTAACACTATGTAGGTAAACAATATGTGGAAGTTATGCTAACTTATGAATTTTTTTAACAATATGTAGGTAAATGATCCAAATAATGGTGTAAATTAATTTTGAAAGATATATCTTGGGGACCTGGGCTTGAGGTCACAACAATGTCTAAGTACGTTGTGAATGGTTATAAGTTTCATACAGAGGATTGCTCTAAAACAACAACAGTGAGGTGTGGGTTCAAGGTGGTGATGACAACCAAGTTGGAGATATTGATTATTATGGTATGCTCAAAGAAATAATAGAACTAGAATATACAGGTTGGCCATTTAAGAAATTGATACTCTTTAGATACAAATGGTTTGACCCAAATCCAACAAGAGGTACAAGAGTACACAATCAATACAACATAATTGAGGTTAATCATACGAGGGAGTATGATCGCTATGATCCTTTCATAATTGCACATAATGTTAGGCAAGTGTATTATGCTTCTTATCCATTGCGGCGGAATAAGTCCGATTGGTGGTTCGTAATCAAAACTAAGCATGTAGGTAGGGTGGAAGTCGAGAATATGTTAGATGTTGCATATCAAAACGATATCTCCAGTGTTCACCAAATAGTGGACGAACTTTTAAAAAATGATTTGGAACATCCTGAACACATATTGGAAGAAGTTGATATAAATGAAGTAAGAATTATAGAAAACGAGGAAGAAGAATCAACTGATGAAGCTCAAACTAATGAGGAAGAAGAATTCTCTGACGAGGAACAATACGTTGATGAACTTTAAAAAGTTGGTTTCTTTAATAACTCTCGTTTATAGCTAGTTTCTTTATATGTTTCAATCTAAATATGTATTATATTATGCAGATGACAGGCAAGGGTCGAGGTAAGAATGACCCTACTGGTTCTCGGGGTCGAGAAAAGGCTAGGAAACCAAAGAAGAGGGTAGAAGATAATACTCAATTTTTTCCATCCTCTTCAGAGGTGCCTATGCCTATGCCTATGTCTTTGCCTCCACCCCAGGGCTATTCTGAGCTGCCACAGCATCACAAGCCCTACACATTCGTGCAGACACCAGGTCTTTCGTCACTGGTCCATAGGACTATACGTTCGACATACAGTCCATATGCCTTATGACCACGTAGATCACAGCCATATGTATCGCATGGATCACATCGATCCATGTCACATCCACATGGATCACAACCATCAGTGTTACAGCCACTCGGGTCACAACAATAGTATCACACCCACTTGCGGTCCATCCAGCTATGTCGCAGTCACAAGGATCACAACCATCTTTATCAGGGACTCCATCTATTTCAGGACTTCGCCTGCGAGATACTAGCTCTGACCCCCTACACCTTGCACACATGCCTCTGATATACATGCCTCAGACGGTGATGTTGATGATGACGAGCAGGTGCATTATGATCAATATGGCAGGATCATCATAGTCCCTAAGGGTGATGGGTAAGAGTTATTTGTTATTGTTACGTTTATTGTTTTGTACAGTTTTTACTAAGATAGTAATGTGTTTTTTTAATTAAATTGCAGGTTCATCCCGAGTAATATTACTACGAGGATAATCACCAAAGCAACCAAAAAGCTTTATGATGGCCCTTATGCGACTTGGAGTGAATTCCCATTCTCTCTGAAGGAGCAAATTTTCAATCAATTTAAGGTATAAATGTTCTTTTAAGCAGTATACTTATTTATATTTATGATATTTCCATATAATATTTAACTTTTAAAATACAGAGTAAGTGTGTATGGGAACATCGCTATAGCGCGGAAGTAGATGCAAATTTTCATCTCAAAGCTCGCAAGCGGTTGTCGCATACTTTCTCCAAAGCTAGAAAGTTGAATCAGAAGCCTGACTGGTTGTTTTAGAATTTATGGGAGGATTTGCAAAGGCAATTGCTTACCGCAAAGTTCTTAGAGAAGAGCGAAAAAGGAAAGAAAGCTCGCACATCTGAAAAGGGAGGATCCTTGCACACTGGAGGTGCGATCAGCATAGGGACAATAAAAAGAAGAATGATACGCAATTGCTTAATTTATTTTAATTTTCAAAGTATATCTATTTTGTTTATTAACTAAAATTTATGAGTTTTCAGGAAAAGAAGTTGGGGAGTCCGATGAACCAAGATAAGCTATTCAAGGAGACTCATATTGTAAAGAAGAAGAAAGAGACGGATCAAGAAAGGTGGGTCGAGGGCCGAGCCTCGACTGTACATGTAAGTTTTCACTTTTCATTAAGTATTTTGATTTACTTTTTATATAAATTTTGAAATACTAATTCAATGTAATTTTTCTTATAGGTTCGCTTTACAGCTGAAGTGGAGGAATTCATATGCAGTCAGCCACCTAATGAGTCGGGCGAGTCAATCTAACCTTCGGATGAAGATGCTAAAAGAATGTGGACGGAGGCTGCAAGCAGTCCAAAATGAGGGAAGGTATACGGGCTTCCTACTAAGAAATTCAATCGCTATAAGTGTGGAATGTAGCAAATAGGGACTTCCTCGCAAGCCGAACAACTTGATGGGGAGAGCCTCTCCGCTATGCGGGAGACTGTGACAAAGCTCACATCCGAGCTAAAAGCGGGAGAGAAAAGCTTAGAGATGCTCAGTACATTGGCATGCAAGCTCAGTGTCAGGGCATGCAAGAGCAACTCAAATCTCTCATAGCTTCTAGAGGTTTTGCGATTCCCTGGTATCGCGTGTCATCGCCAGAGGCTCGTCTTCCCCGTGCTCGTTCTTTCCGCCCTCCCCGTGATCGTTCTTCCCGTCCTCGATAAGTAGACCCTTCTGGATACCATCTTGGTGATGAAAGTTCATCAGACGGTGATGATAATGATGTACAAAACACTCATTGACTTTTATAGACTTTGAACTAGACAAATAGAATTGGTTTTCGAATGGGCTTGTAATAAGAGTTAACTTAGTTTGGTTAGCTTAATGTGTTAGTTCTATTGAACTTTATACTTTAATGGTTTTAATGTTGTTGTTAATGTTGTTGTTGTTGGTTTTGTTGTTGTTGTTGCTTGTAATATGGATTTGGTATGCTGACAGGTGGTGTAGCTGCCAAAACAGGCATTTTCTGCGAAAATTATACCTAGAAAAGCGACCAACTTTGGCCGCTTGTTGGTCGCTTTCCTATTTTAAAAAATTATTTTTTGGGAAATAGCAACCAAGGTTGGTCACTAATTAACCCAGATTTCTCAAAAAGCGACCAACTTTGGTCGCTATTCTATTAAAAAAAAATAATATCTGGAAAATAACAACCAATTTTGGTCTCTTATGTTTAAAAAATAATTAAATTCTTGAAATTAGCGACCAATTTTGGTCGCTTATGTTTAAAAAAAATTAAAAAAATTAATAAAAAAGCGACCAACTTTAGTCACCATTTTTCAGATTTTAAAATATAATATTTGGTTTACAGACCAAAGTTGGTCGCTATATTTTGATTAATAATAAATAAATAAATAACGTAATTTAAATATAGATACCAACTTTGGTCGCTAAATTTATATTATTAAAATATTAAATCGACCAAAGTTGGTCGGTATATTGTTTACCCGAAATATTTGGTTATTTTACCTTAGAGACCAAAGTTAGCGACCAACTTTAGTCCTTAAGGTAAAAGGACCAACAAAATAGCGACCAGACTTGTTTGGACACTTTTTGATCGCTTTTTGATCTGTAAGCTATCAATTTTGGTCACTTTTTGTGGTCACTTTTTTCCGGGTCTGTAGTAGTGATATAAGGAAGTAAACAAGAGACTTCGTTTTCAAATCCTGAAGAGCATCGTTAAACTTAATTGAAGCTGACAAAAACAAAACAAATTAAAATACACAAAAAAGGACAACAACAAAAACTGTGATATTCCTTGTTTAGAATTTCAACCTCACTCTTTGATTCCTTCAAGAAAAACCCATTGGTCCAAGCCAACTGACCCTTAAATATATATATGTGAAATATCGGAAGAAACATGTTTGTTGGAGTTTCATTTGATTTTTAGTTGCTTTATTTCTCTTTCGAAAGAAAACAAAAGGAGAGAGTGAGAGTGAGAGGTGAAAGAAGATGGAAAGTGCAGTTCCATTGATGGCAATGGTAGTTCAGCAGTTAGCACAAGTTGGATCTATGGTGGCAGCAAAAGTGGCTATGTCAACTGGGATGACTCCTTTCACTTTTACTTTCTACTCAAGTGCCTTTTCAACTCTCATTCTTATTCCACTTTCCTTCCTCCTCCATAGGTATCTTTTCTCTACATAATTTCATTTCCTCTGCTTACATTACTTGTTGTATCGTGACAAATGGGTTACACTATATGCTATGTTTTGAAGTAATAGTTTGATGAATCATTTCGAGTTCAATTAATTTTTGCGGGAAATGAACTTCTTGTTTCATACTCTTTTTTATTTATTTGTTCTTTTTGTGTATATGCAGATCAGCTCTTCCACCTCTTTGGCCAACTTTTCTCTATGGATTTTTCTTGCTTGGCCTAATGGGGTATGTAAATTTGTGCCTCATTTCAACAAATCTATTACTATAGAGAAGAAATGGCTAATTAATGGTGCAATATTGTAGTTTCTTGATGCAAGTTGTTGGAATTCTTGGACTTCAATATTCCTCTCCATTACTTTCCACAGCAATATTGCAACTAATTCCAGGGTTCACCTTCATTCTTGCCGTCATTCTCAGGTTTAAAACTCACCTTTCCTTTAAACCATTTAATTACAATGTTTCTATTCTATTAAACTTGTCCAAATTCTATATAAATATTCAAATTTTGTAATGCTCTTCACAATCTTTATTTTTTTATTTTTTTATTTTTTAAGGATGGAAAACTTTGACTACAAGAGTTTGAACACAGTGGCTAAATCTGTTGGGACCTTGGTATCAATAATAGGTGCACTTGTTGCAACTCTATATAAAGGTCCTCAAGTTTTTGGAAACCATTTGAATTCAATATTAACAGCTCCTTCTCATTTTCTACTCAACCAATCTTCTGCCTGGGTAATTGGAGGTTTGCTTATGATGATTACCTCTCTAATTGCTTCAGTATTTATCATTTCACAGGTAATTAATTAATATTGCTAAGAAATATGCTTTCCCTAATAGACTTTGATAATAAAATAAAGTGAAATGATCAATTTTTCCTTTGTTTCATGTTTTGCAATTGCAGGCATTTGTCCTTAAGAAATACCCGACAGAGCTGATTGTAATGCTGTTTTATAGCAGCTGTACGACAATTTTGTGTGCTGCTTTCTCTTTAATTACTGAAAGAGACTTGAATGCTTGGAGCTTAAGCCCTCAGCGCAGATTAAAGGCTCTCATATACTCGGTAATTAAGTAGATACATATGTTCCTTGATGCATCAATCAATATGTACATTTACCACCATATCGAACCTTGTGAATTGCGTGAAAGTAAAATACATCAAACTTAGAGGGTCAAAGAGTTTTAGGACCCGTTTGGCCATAGATTTTGCCAAAATAAATTTGGGTTTTATTGGCAAACACATGTTTGGATATAGATTTTACCTATATTTTGACAAAATTCCAAATCCAAAAAATAGCTGGTTTTGGGCCAAAATGTCACTATTACATTTTTAAAAAATTGTCCCAAACTTTTGTATTTTATAAAAGAACCAACTATTTTTTATTTTGTAACAATGTTACTTCATCTTCCCGTTCATCTGATAATGTATCATGTAGATCATTATAAAAATGAGAATGTTGTACCAAATTTATTTATGTTCAGGACTATGATTTGGGATAATATAATAAATATTATTGATAATGGTACTATTGGGTATTTGTGATAGTTTTTAGAACTTGTAGGTATAAGTCATGTTTCATGTTTTTCCAAAATAAATTTGGGAAATATGTTTTGAAAACTAATGCCCAAACATTTTCATCTTCAAAGTAAACTTCACCCAAATTAGATTTTTCAAAACAAATTTGGGAATCTATGACCAAAAACTACCTTAGTAAACATTTTTTGAGGGAAAAAAAAGTGAATGAATTTACCCCCAAATATGAATATTTATTTCATCACTTGTTTCAAGATGTGTTATGAACTATTGATCGGCATGTTAATTTATTATTGACTTGCCTAACGGTAACATTATGTCAATCACTGCCCATAGTGGGAATTGAGTCGTGACCCCAGGCCCCAAATACTCCCATCACTAGGGATAGATTTTTTTAAAAAAAATCTTTTCATTTTTGGCAAGTGCAGGGTTTCTTTGGAAATGTATTCCAAGTGAGTATAGGCTCATGGTGTGTGAGGAAAAGAGGACCTCTCTTTGTTGTCATGTTCCATCCAATAGGTATTGTGATTGCAATGGCTGCCAGCATATTCTTGGGTGAAACTATCCATATTGGAAGGTAAATCAGACATCATTTAAGGCTTCTTTCCCTTCTCCTATTTTTGTGGTCATTTGTGAGTTTTTGTTTTCTCGATAACGAGCGAAGTTAAGGATAAATTCCACATATGATTGCTGAATTTTATCTATAATTACAGTAAAGTCATTTTATTACACTAAAGTAATTATAATATTTTTATTATAACATTGAAGTCCGGAATTTTCACATTGAAGTAACAGAAATTTTTTACACTAAAATAGTAAAGCCACAAAACTTTATCCACTCCAACAATATAGTCATCTAGATATGTTTTGTCATTATAGTAGGGAAATATCTAGTAACCTTACTGTAATATTGGATAAAATTTAATTACTCTAACGTAACAAAAAATAGTACTATCTAACTTTTCTATTATAGTGGGTAAAGTTCAGTTTATTATTATAGTGAGTAACATTCAACTGCTTTTAATGTGATATAAAATAGTGTTGATAACTTTATTGTCGTTATTGTCGTATCAATAAAGTTTAGTAACCTATAGAATTAATCCGCAAAATCAAAAGCACATTCAAGATTTTAAACAAGTCAGTGTTATATTACATACTTCTATGTGACAATTAGTGTACATTTAGTGTAAATTTGTACTAGTATTTTAAAAAATTTCAACTCCCAAAAATGTGATTGTGCTTCCACTTGCTGTTGCAAAGACAAATCTTCCCCTGATTGAACTAATTACTGTAATTGTTAAGCTTTAATGAAATAAAAATCAATGACCATCTTGTTCATTGTTTAATGTAGTTTGTTGGGATCAATCATCATTCTACTTGGGTTTTACTCAGTGATATGGGGAAAAGCTAAAGAATGGAAAATGGGAGAGAACAATGGATGGAAGAGCCTGGAATCAAACAGCAACAACGTGCCTTTACTACAAAACAAAGTTGATGATCTATCCATGATACAAAACCATTGAAGACTCGCACTTTGTTAGTGGGCCTAATGGAAGATGGAAACAAATTCATAAATAACCATTCTTCGTCATTTTGTAATTGAAAAATAACCATGGTTAAATTTTACTAGTGAAATTCTAGAACATTCTCATAGAATTTTTACTTTTGAAATTCGAACCTTCATGTTAGTAGTTATTTTTCGATTGCATGGCTGCAAAGTGGCTAGTCCATACTATTACTATAAATATTTTTGGGATATTGTGATTCCATCGTGGATCTCGTGAACAATAGCGTTGAATGTGTTCATTCTAATTAAACACTCTTTCAATTGGAACTTTTACCTATATATGGAAATCAATAAACCTAAATATTACTATTAGGGAGGTTTCCATTTAATCACATAACATAACTATATTTACTAATTGTATATTCAATGAGAGATTAAGCTCCAATCTTTCCGATTTTAGGCTCTAATCTTTCTCTTCTCTCTTTCACACACCTCAATCCACTCCACGGTGCTACTACTTGGGTCTCAATTAGAATTTTACTGTATTTTTATTTTAAGCCATTATTTAAATTTTACCTTACTTTAAAAAGTTTTATAAATATAAACTCAACGGTTGATACCATTTAACATTTGAAATATCCGAGAAAACTTATACACTACACCTTGTCAAAGATAAAAAAAATCCAATACCGTGAAGGTAGTTTATTGTGCATCCAAAGGTTACTTAATCAATTCGAGTGGTGGCAGTGTGGCTTTCACGATCGCGATGGTATTTTCGCGATCGTGAAGTGGAAGGACCTAGGCAGAATATAAGTTAGCAAATCGGAAATTTGCTCATTTCAACTCATTTCTTTCTTCCTAAGGTGATTTTGGGTGATTTGGAGGATCCACTTTCATCATCTATCATAACGTAAATTATTTTCACTCGTTGTGAGTTAAATACATAGATTATTTATAGATTTCAATATGAAAATTGATAAAAATTGTGAGATTTTGAAAGAAAATCTAGAAATGATATTTTTGAGTTTTGACCATAAAATTATTACATCCCGTACCTTAGCATTAGGATGTGCCATAATAAATCCACATGAGTTCGGTGGAATTATGTCTATTACGAGATATTATGTGATTGGTATAGAATTATGATTATTTGATTAAGGATTTTAGAGATTTGATGTAGGGATTTGATTAGGATTTCATTCTGTAATTATACACTTACCAAATATGTACACTTTATAATAGACAAATCCCCAACCAAGCTTGAGGGAATAATAATTAAGCTTTCTGCCTAAGTCTCGGTCTCTACACTCCTGAGTAATTGCTTGTGGATAGAATACAACTTAATATATACTACTCCCCATAAGATAATACTTTCTCATTAAATCAGTACAACAGCTCATTTTTTTTAAACCCCTCTCAAATTAGGAAGATTTATAGTGCTTTCACACTTCCCCTTCATGGTGACTCGAACCCAAGATCTATCAATCGTAAGTGGAGGTGAGTACATCAGCTCATTTGCTAACTTATCCATATCAAATGTTTGTGCAAATAGTTGACATAGCGACTGTCATCACTGGAAGCCCTTATATTAGTTGTCTTGTCATCTACTTTTTTTTTTTTTTTGTGGATATTGCTTTAATGGTGCCTTTTAAATATTTCAATTACATTATTTAGGAGTGTGGTATTTTCATTTAAGTGAAGTATTTAAGTAAAAGTTTCATAAGTATAATTTTGGATAGTTACTATTATTATTATTTTCGGATATAATAAATTATACATAAATATAAGAAAGTTTATGAGATTTTCCTTATTGCACTACAGCATTTTAGCCCTACAACCACCCTTGAGAAGTGTGGCCTAAAATGCCAAGAAGTATAGCATTTGGTCAAAGGCAACACTTTATGGCTTTAGGCAACACTTTTTTGGGGTGGCCTAAAGTACTGTAACCTTTGACTATTGGCTATGCTTTATAGGTGTTGCCTTAGGTGCCACGCTTTAAAAATGTGGCATATACAGTACAAAGGCCACACTTATATTTTCTCATATAGCCACGCTTTTATGACATAAGGCTACACATTTGAAGCGTGATCTTTGTCACGTTATAGACTACGCTTTTAAAGTGTGGCTTCTAGAGCAACATTTATCATTAACAATACCAGATTAATAATTCCTATGGCCACACTTTCTAAGCGTGGCAATTTTGTCTACAGTACGAAGTAATTTTTTAAATATTTATATTAGCCACAATTTTGTGGTTAAAAAATTAGATATGTTTACATTAAAAATATAAATTATTTCCTCACAAGAAAAGAAGATTATCTTTTTTACCATTTTAAGAATTAAGCGTACGAGAATTTTTACTCTTTATATGAGATTAGAAAAATTATAAGTTAGGAAAATATATGTATTTTTTACATGGATGTTTTAAGAAAAATAATAGTGTATGTATTTATTTTATGTAGTACCATATGACTGTCACGACCCGCATCTCGGGAATCGTGATGGCGCCTACTAATGTGAGCTAGGCAAGTCAATCATTTAACTACTTACTTCATTACCCAATTATTCTTTTTAACAAATATAAGACGATAACATGAAAAACAGCGGAACCTTAAATAATTAAGTGGAAGATAATAATTAAATATCTGAAATCTACATCTATTACAACTCTTAAAACCTAAAGCACCCAAAATCTGGTGTCACGGTGTCACAGACGGTCTAAGATTTACTACATACAAAGTCTGAAGAAAATGACAATACACTGTTTCTGAATAAAAGGAAAAATGAAACAAGAAATAGGAATAGAGGAGACGCCAGGGCCTGCGGACGCCTGCAGATCTACCTTGGATCTCCGCGGGGACTGAAGGTAGCTTCCATACTACGGTCTAAAAGCTACTCCGACTGCACAAAGTGCAGAGTGTAGTATCAGCACAACCGACCCCATGTGCTGGTAAGTGTCTAGCCTAACCTCGGCGAAGTAGTGACAAGGCTAGGATCAGACTACCAAATAACCTGTGCAGTTCAAATACATATACAGTGGAAAGAAATACAAAAATAATCAGTCAATATGGGAGGGGGAGCATGTTGTGGGGGGAGATAACAATTCCGAATAGAAAGACATCAAGTAATGAAAGAAACAATATAACTCGGATACCAACAAAGAATCAGAAATCAACAAATGCACGGCATCACCCTTCGTGCTTTTACTCTCGTCCTCACCAAAGCAATCATATAATAAAAATGTACATGGCATCACCCTTTGTGCTTTTACTCTCTTTCCTCACCATATAATTAATATAATCGGCATGGAATGGTACATCGTGCGGCACGACATCACCTTTCATGTTTTACACTCTTTCCTCACAAAACAAACAATGCACGACGTCACCCTTCATGCTTTACATTTTCCTAACAAAACAAACAATGCACGACATCACCCTTCGTGCTTTAACTCTCTTCCTCTCCCAAACAACAATCACAAAGCAAATAGGGCAAGGAATAAAGAAAATTTGTAATAAGAATCCCGGCAAGGGAACAACATCAATAATATCAACATCCCGGCAAGGGAGATAACAAATAAATCAATAATAGCCCGGCAAGGGTGACTACATAATGATCTCTTCTCTTTCTCATTTTTACTTCACATTTCACTTCACAACTCGAGCCAATGCTCTAGAGGTTCAATTATCACTTACACTTTCACAATTCGTTATACAACTTGAGCTAACGCTCCTCAATGAAAGATACAACAAAGTTATGATAATCACAATATAAAGACTCACGGGCATGCTAGACACCAACGCATAGATACTCGTCAACATGCCTATACATCGTACTCAATAATTACCACATAGCAAATAAGACTCAATCCTAATCCCTCAAGGTAAGGTTAGACCAAACACTTGTTGCGGAAGCCAAATGTATATATATGAATGAGTCACAACTACTATACCAAAAATTATGGCAACCACCAAATGATAAATAAGACAATAAAGCAATAATAAAAAGAACACTAGAATTTACGAGGTTCGGCCAATTTTGCCTACTTCCTACAACCAATATTTTATTCCACTCCAAAAATACAAGTGAAATAATACTAAAAGAGAGAAGATACAAATGTCTTATGAAGATAAGAAAGCAAATGAGATGTGTGTTTAAATCCTAAACATTAGGCCTCCTTTTATAGGGAAAAATTCCCAACCCCAAATTGTCACCCACCGATGTGGGACTTTTGACAATCAACAAATCTCCACCTTGACAAAATTCCACATCTTCAATTTTCTCTCAATAATAAATTTTGGTTGTGTCTTCATCTTCAATCTTCAGTGTTCAACAATGTTGATCAAATCCAAACAATGTTGAAACTTGACCACAGTCACCACCTTTGTCAGCATATCAGCATGATTCTCTGTAGTATGAATTTTTTTCACCGTGACTCCACCTTCTTCTATGATTTCTCGTACAAAATGATACCGAACATCAATGTGCTTTGTCCTTGCATGATAAACTTGGTTCTTCGCTAATTGAATAACACTTTGACTATCACAAAAAAATTGTGATACTTTTTTGTTCAACACCAAGCTCCTTTAGCAATCCTTGAAGCCAAATTGCCTCCTTTACAGCCTCTGTAATAGCCATGTACTCTGCCTCTATTGTAGACAAAGCAACTGTTGACTGCAAAGTAGACTTCCAACTAACTGGTGCCTTTGCAAAAGTAAACATATAACCAGTAGTTGATCTTCATTTGTCCAGATCACCCACAAAATCTGAGTCACAGTATCCAACTATAGACTGATTGCATTCCTGCTCAAAAACTAACCCAACATCTACAGTATTATGAATATACCGTAGAATCCACTTCATAACTTGCCAATGCTCCTTTCCTGGATTATGCATATATCTGCTAATAACTCCAACAACTTGTGAAATGTCAGGTCTCGTACAGACCATTGCATATATCAAGCTACCAACAGCATTTGCATATGGTACCTTTGACATACACTCTCGTTCAGCTTCATCTTTTGGCGACATAGTAGTACTAAGCTTAAAATGGTGAGCAAGTGGAGTACTAACTGGCTTAGTCTTTTCATCTATGTCAAAACGTTGTAGTATTCTTTTCAAATATTCTTTCTGAGATAAACAAAGTTTCTTTGAACGTCTATCTCTTATTATCTCCATGCCAAGAATTTTCTTTGCCTCACCCAGATCCTTCATCTCGAACTCCTTCTTCAGTTGAATCTTCAACTTATCAATTTCTTCTGAATTCTTGAAAGCTATCAACATATCATCAACATATAGGAGAAGATATACAAAGGAACCATCTTTAAGATTGCGCAAATATACGCAATGATCGTATTTGCTTCTCTTGTACCCTTGCCGCAACATAAACTCGTCAAATCGCTTGTACCTTTGTCTAGAAGATTGTTTCAATCCGTAAAACAATTTTTCAAGTTTGCACACCAAATTTCTTTTCCAGCAACTTTGAATCCTTCTGGCTGAGTCATGTAGATTTCCTCCTCCAAGTTTCCATGTAAAAACGCAGTTTTTACATCCATCTGAACTAGTTCCAAATCCAATTGTGCTACCAAAGCCAACATAATTCTAATGGAGGAATGTTTTACAACTGGAGAAAATACTTCATTGTAATCAATTCCCTCCTTTTGAGCATATCCTTTGGCCACCAATCTTGCTTTGTAGCGAACATCTTCTTGGTTAGGAAATCCTTCTTTCTTTGCAAATACCCATTTGCACCCAATTGCTTTCTTTCCCTTCGGGAGATTGGCCAATCTCTATGTATGATTCTGATGAAGGGACTGTATTTCATCATTCATGGCAATCCTCCACTTATCTTCTTCTGAACTTTGGACTGCATTTTTATAAGTGGTAGGAACATCATCAGCTATAATTGAGATGACACAAGCAACTGTCTCTATGAGACGAACAGGTTTTGTTATTGTCCTTTTTGGTCGGCTGGTTGCTATTGATTCAAGTTGTTGTTTGAAAGTTCCTGAGTTGGAATCTCCCTCTCTACTGGCTCTTCTTCCAGAGGATAATCTTCATTTGTTTCCTCCTCTACTTCTTGTGTAGGAAAAATAAATTTTCCCTCAAACTCCACCTGTTTAGAAGCACCCTCATTTTGTTTGGTATCTTCTGTTACCTTATTTACCATAGCAGATTCATCAAAGGTAACATCCCTGTTGAATATTACTTTCTTTGTCATAGGACACCATAAGCGATATCCTTTGACTCCAGAAGTAATCCCTATAAAAATAGCCTTCTTTGCTTTTGGATCTAATTTTGACTCTGTCACATGATAATATGCGGTTGAGCCAAACACGTGCAAAGAGTCATAATCTACAACAGACTTTCTATACCATTTTTCAAATGGTGTCTTGCCATCAATAGCAGTAGATGGTAGACGATTAATGAGGTGGCATGCATATGTAATTGCCTCAGCCCAAAATTCTTTGCCCAAGCCAGCATTGGACAACATACACCGTACCTTCTCCAGCAAGGTTCGGTTCATACGTTCTGCCACCCATTCTGTTGTGGTGTATGTCTGATAGTGAAGTGTCGGACGATGCCATCATCTTCACAAACCTTATTGAAATGATCATTTTTGTATTCACCTCTATTATCTGTGCGAATACACTTGATCCTCCTGCCTGTTTGATTCTCCACCATCGTCTTCCATTTGAGAAAAATTCTCAGCACTTCATCTTTGCTCTTCATTGTATACACCCACACTCTTCGGGAAAAATCATCAACAAAGGTTACAAAATAGTGCTTCCCACCCAATGAAGGTGTTTTGGAAGGACCCCAAACATCAGAGTGTACATAATCCAAAATGCCTTTAGTATTATGGATCGTTGTACCAAATTTAACCCTTGTCTGTTTCCCTTTGACACAATGCTCACAAAACTCCAAGTTGCAAGCCTTTACTCCTTTTAACAATCCTTGATCTGATAGAGTTTTCAAGGATTTTCCTCCAGCATGTCCCAAGCGCATGTGCCATAGCTTGGTTGCTTCTGCCTCTTTGTCGTCACTGGATGTCACTGTCGCTGTCCCAATAACTGTACTGCCACGATAGCGGTACATATTATTATTCTTCCGATTAGCCTTCATTACCACTAGTGCACCGGAGCATACTCTCATCACTCCATTTTCTGCAATGATTTTGAACCCTTTTGATTCTAGGGCTCCCACAGAGATGAGATTCTTCTTCAAATCCGGTACATATCGAACATCTATCAATGTTCTGATCATTCCATCATGGTTCCTTAATCGTATTGAACCAATGCCATATGAGGTAAGAGGGCTGTTATCCGCTGTGTGGATGACTCCATATTCTCCTTCTTGAAATTCCACGAACCAGTCCCTGTTGGGACACATATGATAGCTACAAGCCGAGTCCATCAACCATATGTCTGATGATGTTGATGACTCTGTTGTAACTAATGAGAAGTCTGAATCATCACAATCAGCTACATTTGAATCCATAATGGCCTTTCCATTATTATGTTTGGCCTTATTCTTCAACTTCGGACAGTCTTTCTTCCAGTGCCCCTTTTCTCGACAAATGGCACATTCATCTTTGCTGGGTTTAGATCTTGACTTGGATCTTCCCTTCTTTGTCCTCATTTGATTTTGAGGACGACCCCTCACAACCAGTGCTTCTCCTTTTCTGCCCTTTTGTTTTTCTCCCTTTCTATGTTCATAGTTGTACAAAGCCGAACAAACTTCTCTGAGAGAAATTTCGTCATTTCCATGGAGTAGAGTAGTTTCAAGGTGCTCGTACTCATCAGGAAGTGACGCCAACAACATTAAGGCCAAGTCACCATCATCATAAGTTGTATCCATATTTTGCAAATCTGTGACCAACTTATTGAAACTGGTGATATGTTCATTCATCGTGGTACCAGGAACATAGGTGAAGTGAAACAGTCTCTTCTTCATGTACAATTTATTTTGACTGTTTTTCTTCAAAAATTTATCCTCCAGTGCTTTCCATAATTTACTTGCAGAAGTTTCCTTTGTGTATGGATATTTCTGCTCTCTAGCAAGATAGGATCGAATGGTACCGCAAGCAACACGGTTGATAATTCTCCAATCTTCTTCTCCAATAACATCTGGTCTTTTTTCTTCAATGGCAAGATCTATCCCTTGTTGAAAAAGGATATCTAGAACCTCGCCTTGCCACATCCCAAAATGTCCTGATCCGTCAAAAATTTCTTCCGCAAATTTTGCATTTGACACAATTCTTGTCATAAGCGAAGATGCCAACGATGACGTATTGACATTTGATGTAGATTCTTCTTGTTTATTGTCTCCCATTTTGACACGAATATTATTTAATAGCTGACGACACAAATCAAGATTATTTCCTTTCTGGTGTGGAAGATCAGACTAAATTGCAACCATAGAGCATACTAAGACAGAACCTTGACACAGTTACCAAGATAAATCTTTTCTGATGTGGAAGATCAGACTATGCTGCAACCACATAGCATACTTAGACAGTACCTTGGCTCTGATACTAATTGTTACGGAAGCCAAATATATATAGTGTGAATGAGTCACAACTACTATACCAAAAATTATGGCAGCCACCAAATAATAAATAAGACAATAAAGCAACAATAAAAGGAACACTAGAATTTACGAGGTTCGGCCAATTTTTTCTACTTCCTCGGACACAACCAATATTTTATTCCACTCCAAAAATACAAGTGAAATAATACTAAAAGAGAGAAGATACAAATGCCTTATGACGATAAGAAAGCAAATGAGAGGTGTGTTTAAATCCTAAACATTATGCCTCATTTTATAGGGAAAAATTCCCAACCCCAAATTGTCACCCACCGATGTGGGACTTTTGACAATCAACAACACTTACCTCGACGCCACGAACACAATTCACGATTCAACTATAGCTTTATCCCTAAATTCCACCACCAATTCACTCGTATCTAGTCACAAGTTACTTAATTACATCAATAAATGCTAAATGAATCAACCCCAATACATGAAAATGAGTTTTCTAAAATTTTACCCAAAAAGTCAAAAATCGCCCCCGGGCCCATATGGTCAAAACTCGAGGTTCGAACCAAAACCCGATTACTCATTCCCCCATGAACCCAAATATATAATTTATTTTGAAATCGGACCTCAAATCGAGGTTCAAATCCCCAATTTTTGAAAAATCTAGGTTCTACCCAAAATACCCAATTCCCCCATGGAAACCATTGATTTTAAGTTGAAACCATATTAAAAGATGTTAATGATTAAAAGAAATGAGTTAAAATTAACTTACAATCGATTTGGAAGAAGAGTTGTTCTTGGAAAATTGCCCAAATGAGTTTGTGTTTTGAAAAGATATGAAAAATGGGTTTAAAATCGTCTAAGTATAAAGTTGCAGGTCGCAATTATGTGAAATGCGAACAGGGGTTCGTAATTGCGAACCCCGACCTATGCTAAGTTGGGAAATGCGAAACAGGGTTCGAATTTGTGAACCCTTCAGGGAAGTTGGACTTTCGCTTTTGCGAAAGGGGCCCTCGCATTTGCGAGTTGGAAATTGCGAGAGGGGAGCCGCATTTGCGACTCAAGGCTGAAACAAGACTAATCACATTTGCGATCAAAGCCTTGTATTTGCGAGCAAGATAGGCCTGGGCTAGTTTCGTATTTGCGATCCAGACTTCGCATTTGCGAGCTTGCATTTGCGAGCTAGGCTACGCAGCTGATCATACCAGCAAAATTTCTGCAGCTTTCTAAGTCTAAAATCCACCCCGTGGCCTATCCAAAAATCACCCGAGCCCTCGGGCTCCAAACCAAAAATACACAACCTCAAAAACATCCTACGGACTTATTCGTGTACTCAAATCACCAAAATAACATCATGAACATCGAATTAAACCTCAAGATCAATGAAATTTCTCAAAACTTCTTTAAACATCAAATTTTGCATTGAAGGTTCGAATCACATCAAACGGATTCCGTTTCTTAACAAACTTCACATAATCATCTTAAACCGTATATAAGACATGTACTGGGCGCCAGAACAAAAATACGGGCCCGATACTTACATGTTCTAATCAAAATTTATTTCCAAACCTTATGAACAATTTCAGAAAACAATTTTCTTCAAAAATTTATTTCTCGGGCTTGGGACCTCGGAATTCGATTTCGGGTATACACACAAGTCCTATATTTTCCTATGGACCCTCCGGGACCGTTAATTCACGGGTCCGGGTCCGTTTACCCAAAACATTGACTGAAGTCAAATTAACTCATTTTATAGTCAAAATTTATCATTTTTCATGGATTTTCACATATAGGCTTTCCGGCTACGTGTTCGGACTACGTACGTAGATCGAGGTGATGCTAAAAGAGGTTTTTAAGACCTTAGAATGTAGAATTCATTTTAAAACAAGTGATGACCTTTTGGGTTATCACATTCTCCACCTCTAAAATAACTGTTCGTCCTCGAACGGACAGAAGAAGGAAGTTCTTGAGTCGGGGAAAAGATGGGGATAACGGCTCCGTATATCGGACTCGGACTCCCAGGTCGATTCCTCAGGAGGCTGACCTCTCCACTGAACACGAATAGAAGGAAAACTCTTCAATCTCAACTGACGAACCTGCCGGTCTAGAATAGCTACTGACTCTTCCTCATAAGACAAGTCCTTGTCCAACTAGACAGTGCTGAAATATAACACGTGGGATGGATCGTCGTGATATTTCTGAAGCATGGACACATGAAACACTAGATGCACGACTGGCAAGCTCAGCGGCAATGCAAGTCTATAATCCACCTTTCCCACTCGATCAAGAATCTCAAACGGGCCAATGAACCTAGGGCTAAGCTTTCCCTTCTTCCCAAATCTCATCACGCCCTTCATAGGCGACACTCGAAGAAATACCCGCTCACCAACCATGAGTGTCAAATCACGAACCTTGCGGTTGGCATAACTCTTTTTCCTGGACTGAGCTATATGAAGCCTATCCTGAATGATCCTGACCTTATACAAGGCATCCTGAACCAGATCCGTACCCAATAACCGAGCCTCTCCCGGATCAAACCATCCAACCGGAGACCGACAGCGCCTACCATACAAAGCCTCATAAGGAGCCATCTGAATACTCGACTAGTAGTTGTTGTTGTAGGCAAACTCTACTAAAGGCAAAAATATATCCCACGAGCCTCCAAAGTCAATGACACAAGCTCGGAGCATATCCTCCCAAAATTTAAGTAGTCCACTCGGACTGTCCATCCGTTTGGGGATGAAACGATGTGCTCAACTCAACCCGTGTGCCCAATTCTCGCTAAACTGCTCTCCAGAAATGGGAGGTAAACTGTGGAGCTCAATTCGAAATGATAGACTCGGGCACACCATAAAGGCGAACAATCTACAAGATATAGATCTCAGCTAACCTCTCAGAAGAATAACAGACAGCCACAGGAATGAAATGCACTAACTTGGTCAGCCTATTAATAATAACCCACACTGCATCAAACTTCCTTTGAGTCCGTGGGAGACCAACAATGAAGTCTATAGTGATCTGCTCCCACTTCCACTCGGGAAGCTCAATCCTCTGAAATGAACCACCAGGCCTCTAATGCTCGTACTTAACCTGCTGACAATTCAAACACCGAGCCACGTATGCAATGATATCCTTCTTCATTCTCCGCCACCAATAGTGATGCCGCAAATCGTGAAACATCTTAGCGGTGCCCGGATTAATAGAGGAGCTGGAACTATGGGCCTCCTCTAAAATCAACTCTCGGAGCCCATCCACATTAGGCATACAAACTTGACCCCGCAATCTCAAAACTCCATCATCACCTAAGGTAACCTGCTTGGCACCTCCGTTCTACACCGTGTCTCTAAGGACACACAAATGGGGATTATCATACTGTCGATCTCGTATACGCTCCAATAATGAGGAACGAGTGACGGTGCAAGCCAACACACAGCTGGGCTCTGAAACATCCAACCTCACAAACTGATTGGCCAAATCCTGAACATCCAAAGCAAGTGGTCTCTCACCGATCGGAATATAAGCAAGACTGCCCATACTGGCTGACTTCCTACTCAAAGCATCAACCACCACATTGGCCTTTCCCGGGTGATAAGTAGTGAAGAGTATGAGAAAATCTCCATTTGTGATGTAGCCAAAGAGATGTGGGATAAACTTTAAGTTACATACGAAGGAACCAACAAAGTAAAGAAAACACATATCAACATGTTGGTTCATGATTATGAACTCTTTCAGATGAAAGAAGGAGAATTTATTGAAGAGATGTTTACCAGATTTAGCAAAATCATTAGCGATCTAAAAGCTTTTGGCAAACCATACTCAAGTGGTGATCAAGTTAGAAAGATTCTTAGAAGCCTACCCACTACTCGGTAGACCAAAGTAGTCACACTTGAATCATAGGATCTGAATAAGCTATCATATGATGAACTTCGAGGAGAACTCATAGCTTTCGAGAAAACACATCTCAAGAAAACAAACCAAGAAGAAAAGAAGAAAACACTTGCATTCAAGGCCACAACTGAAATAGCTAAAAATGATATCGATGATGATCTTGAAGCTCTTTAAGAAGAAATTTCCATGGTGTCAAGAAAAATGGATGGTTTAATGAGAATATTCATGAATGCGAGAAGAGGAAGGATTCCACCTAGGCGATCCAGGCAATATAATGAACAAGATAATCTTTCAACAACTCCAACCACCTCCTCTACCACAAATTCAACTCCTTTTGCTTGAACAAATACCGAAGACTCTTATGATCCGTGAACACCTCACATGCCACGCCATACAGATAATGCCTCCAAATCTTCAATGCGTGAACAATGATTGCCAACTCCAAATCATGAACCGGATAGTTCTTCTCATGAATTTTCAACTGCCGTGAAGCATAGGCAATGACCTTGCCATCCTGCATCAACACTACACCAAGTTCAATACGAGATGCATCATAATAGATTGTATAAGGCCCTGAACCTGTAGGCAAAACCAACACCGGTGCCGTAGTTAGATCTGTCTTGAGCTTCTAAAAATTCGCCTCACACTCGTACGACCATCTGACCTGGGCACCCTTCTGGGTCAACCTGGTCATCAGGGCAGCAGTAGATGAGAACCCCTCCATAAACTGACGATAGTAGCCTGCCAATCCCAAGAAACTCCAAATCTTTGTAGATGATGTTGGTCTAGGCCAGTTCTTGACTGCCTCAATCTTCTTCGGGTCAACCTAAATACCCCCTACTGATACAACATAACCCAGAAATATAACTGAACTCAACCAGAACTCATACTTCAAGAACTTGGCATATAATTGACTATCCCTCAAGGTCTGAAGAACCATTCTAAGATGTTGCTCGTGCTCCTCCCAGCTGCAGGAATAAATCAAAATATCGTCAATAAAGACTATCACGAACGAATCCAAGTAAGGCCTGAACACTCGGTTTATCAGATCTATAAAAGTTGCTGGGGTGTTTGTCAACCCGAATGACATAACCAAGAACTCATAATGCTTGTACCGAGTGTGGAAGGCTATTTTAGGGACATCGGATGCCCTAATCCTCAACTGATGATAGCTAGATCTCAAGTCAATCTTCGAAAATACCTTGGCACCCTGAAGCTGATCAAACAAATCATCAATCCTCGGCAATGGATACTTATTGTTGATTGTAACCTTGTTCAACTACCGGTAATCAATACACATTCTCATCGATTCGTCCTTCTTCTTAACAAACAACACCGGTGCACCCCAAGGAAAAACACTCGGCCTAATGAAACCCTTCTCAAGCAAGTCTTGCAACTGCTCCTTCAACTCTTTCAACTCAGGCAGGGCCATACGATACGGCGGGTAGAAATGGGCTGAATGCCCGGAGCCAAATCAATGCAAAAGTCAATATCTCTATCGGGTGGCATACCCGGCAAGTCTGAAGGGAAAACCTCAGGAAACTCCTGAACAACGGGCATAGAATCAATAGAAGGAACCTCAAAACTAGAATCACGAACATATGCCAAATAGGTCAAACACCCCTTCTCGACCATACGCCGAGCCTTCACATAAGAGATAACACTACAGGTAGAATGACTAGGAGTCCCTCTCCACTCTAAATAAGGTAAACCCAGTAAGGCTAAGGTCACAGTCTTGGAATGACAGTCCAAGATGGCGTGGTAAGGTGATAACCAGTCCATCCCCAATATGACATCGAAATCAACCATGTCTAGAAGCAAAAAATCTATGCGAGTCTCAAGACCCCCAATCACGACTATACAAGAGCGATGGACTAGATCTACCACAATAGAATCACCCACCAGTGTAGACACATAAACAGGATCACTCAAAGAATCACTTGGCATAACCAGATACGGTGCAAAATAATATAACACATACGAGTACGTAGACCCTGGATCAAATAACATTGAAGCATCTCTATCATAAACCAGAACCGTACCTGTAATAACTGCATCTAAAGCCTCAGCCTCGGGCCTGGATGGAAAAGCATAACATCGGGGTTGGGCCCCACCACCCTGAACTATATCTCTGGTACGACCTACTATTGGCTGGCCTCCACCTCTAGCGGCCTGAGCTCCACCTCTAATACCTCTACCTCCATCTCTAGCACCTCTACCCCCACCTCTAGTTGGCTGGGCAGGTTGTGGGACACCTGGTGCCTGAACATGGCATGGGAACCCTAATGTTAAGAGCTACTTGGTGCTCGAGGGCAAAACCTAGCAATGTGACCCATATCACCACAAGTGTAACAAGCCCTCGATTGCTGAGACTGCTATCCCTGATGACCTGAATGACCACCCGAGAAACTCTGAAGTGTCGGTGCACTGATAGGGGCAGGTGGTGCACTGTAGGACTGCTGATTAGAATACTGCATCTGAGGAACACGGCCACCTGAAGCACCATGAGAAACCTGAAGTGCCGACTGGAAAGGCCTAGGAGGATGGCCTCTACCATATGAATCCCTACCTCCAGATGAGGTACCACTGAACGGCCTGAATGACGGGGCCTCTTGTCTGACCCATGACCACCTCCCTGTGACAGAACCATCTCCACTCTCCTGGCCACATTGGCCGCCTTTTGGAAAGATATCTCACTCCCTGCCTCCCTAGCCATCTGAAGACGAATCGGCTTAATAAGTCCATCAATGAACCTCCTCACCCCCTCTCTCTCGGTGGGAAGTATGATAAGAGCATGACGAGCCAAGTCAATTAATCTAGTCTCATACTTGGTAATAGTCATAGAACCCTGCTGGAGGCGCTCAAACTGCCTCTGATAGGCCTCTCTCTGAGTGATGGGGAGAAACTTCTCCAGAAATAGCTGCGTAAACTGCTCCCAAGTCAAGGCTGGCGATCTGGCTGGTCTAGCTAAACAATAATCTCTCCACCAAGTCTTGGCAGATCCAGATAAGCAAAAAGTAGCAAAATCGACCCATTGGTCTCAACTATCCCCATGTTCCTAAGAACCTCGTGACAACTGTCTAAATAATCCTGGGGATCCTCAGTAGATGAACCGCTAAAAGTAGTAGTAAAGAGCTTGGTGAACCTATCCAACCTCCACAAAGCATCGACAAACATATCCGCTCCATCACTGATCTGAGCTACCACACCCGGTTGAACTACTCCAATTGGCTGAACTGCTGGAGTCTGAATCTGGGGAGATACCTGCTCCGGAGTGCGAGTAGTAGGAGTCTGGGCTCCTCCTCCAGCCTGAGATACGACTGATTCTACAGGAAGCAAGCCTTCTCGGGCTCCATGAAGCCCAGCGGATGGACCAGAGCATCCTGAAGAACTGGGTGGCAATAAACCCCTCTAGGACCTGAGCTGGGCTCACCGGAACTGCTGGGGCCAGAACCTCATCATCAAAGTCAACCTAAGGCTCCGCCGCTGGTGTTGCTGGTCGGGGCTTAGATCTGCCTTTACCTCGGGCTCTAGCACGGCCTCAGCCTCGCCCTCTGCCCCTCATGGGAGCTACCACTGGGGGCTCGGGATGCTGGTCAGTGTATGAGGAAGCACGTGTTCTCGCCATCTACGAAAGAATAAAGTAGAAATTCAATTAGCATTGAGAAACCAAATCGCAAGACATGAGAGAATAAATGTGAAGTTGTTCTTAACTCTATAGCCTCTGGGGATAAATACAGACATCTCCGTACCGATCCCTCAGACTCTACTAAGCTTGTCTATGAACTGTGAGACCCATATAACCTAGAGCTCTGATACCAACTTGTCACGACCCGGATTTTCCACCTTCGGAAATCGTGATGATGCCTACTAATGTGAGCTAGGCGAGCTAATCATTTAACTACTTACTTCATTACCCAATTATTCTTTTTAACAAATATAAGGCGATAACATGAAAAACAACAGAACCTTAAATAATTAAGTAGAAGATAACAATTAAATATCTTAAATCTGCATCTATTACAACTCTTAAAACTTAAAGAACCCAAAACCTGATGACACAGTGTTACAGACGATCTAAGATTTACTACATATAAAGTTTGAAGAAAATCACAAAACACTGTTTCTAAATAAAAGGAAAAAAGAAATAGGAAATAAGAATAGAGGAGACGTCAGGGCCTGCGGACGCCTACAAGTCTACCTTGGATCTCCACGTGGACTGAAGGTAGCCTCTACACTCCGGTCCAAAAGCTACTCCGGGATCTGCACATAGTGCAGAGTGTAGTATCAGCACAACCGACCCCATATGCTGGTAAGTGTCTAGCCTAACCTCAGCGAAGTAGTGACGAGGCTAGGACCATACTACCAAATAACCTGTGCAATTCAAATACATATACAACAGAAAGAAATACAGAAATAACCAGTCAATATGGGAGGGGGAGCATGTTGTGGGGGAGATAACAATTTCGAATAGAAAGACCTCAAGTAATGAAAGAAACAACATAACTCGGATACCAACAAAGAATCAGAAATCAACAATGCACGGCATCACCCTTCGTGCTTTTACTCTCTTCCTCACCAAAGCAATCATATAATAAAAATGTACACGGAATCACCCTTCGTGCATTTACTCTCTTTCCTCATCATATAATCAATATAATCGGGAAGGAATGGTACATCGTGCAGCACGATATCACCCTTCGTGCTTTACACTCTTTCCTTTCAAAACAAACAATGCACGGCATCACCCTTCGTGCTTTAACTCTCTTCCTCATCCAAACAATAATCACAAAGCAAATAAGGCAATAAAGGAAATTTTCAATAAGAATCCCGGCAAGGGAATAACATCAATAACATCAACATCCCGGCAAGGGAGATAACAAATAAATTAATAATGGCCCGGCAAGGGTGACAATATAATGATCTATTCTCTTTCTCACGTTTACTTCACAATTCACTTCACAACTCGAGCCAATGCTCTAGAGGTTCAATTATCACTTACACTTTCACAATTCGTTATACAACTTGAGCCAATGCTCCTTAATGTTCATAGGTCACAATTCCTTCCACAAACTTTATACAACAAATAGAAATTTCCACTAAGGCATGAAAGATACAACGAAGTTATGATAATAAAAATATAAAGACTCACGGGCATGCTAGACACCAACGTATAGATACTCGTCACCATGCCTATACGTCGTACTCAACAATTACCACATGTGAGCACGTGATTTTTGTCTTGCACGACAATCGCTCCAAAAGAAAAAATAATAATAACAAATAGGTCCTGCTGTACCAATTTGGATTTTTATATGGCACTTGGTTAATTATTTATGATTTTTTCCCATTTTTATTAAAACAAAATACAAAATGTATGTGTCGTGCGTAATTTGAACCGTAATCCGATTATTAAATAGGAAATCACAAAAATACGCATTTCTTTTGTCCTGATTTGTTGCCTTGTTTAATTTTACCTACTTTTAACACTTTATACGCATGAAATAAATATGTTAAGTGCTTAATTAAGGGTGTCTAGTTTTATTTAATTAGGTTGTGTATTTAGGAAATTAGAAATAAAAAAAAAGGGGAAAATTTGTTTTAAAACAAAATTGGGCTACAAACATTTAAAATCTGAAGCCCAAATGAATGGCCCAATCCACCAGTCCGCACAGCCCACTCCCCAGGCAGCAAAACGACGTAGTTTAACACCAAAACTACGTCGTTTCAGTGCCAATCCATCCCAACCATTCAAACCAAGCTGATCCAACGGTCCGGATCTCTCACCCATAACCCCATTTGCCCGACCCGTTACCCGAACCAACTCTGACCCCAGCACCTGAAACGACACCGTTCCACTTAAGCCCTCAGATCCAGACCGTAGATCTCGAGTGATCTAACGGCTGAGATCAACCCACCCATTCCATATATAAGCCTCCTACCATACCCTGCCCCCCTATCCAAGACCCCGCCTTCGTCCTCATCCCCTTCCCCTCCGAACCCTAGAGCCGCCCCTATCTCCCTTCGCCAGAAACCCGGCGGAATGGACGCCGGTGGCCTTCCCCTTAACACCATAGGACCCCCTTGCCATCCTGAACCTGGATCTGTTAACCACCTAGCTCGAATCCCTTCCCACCTTCTCGAATCTTCATTTGAAGATTCGAGTCGGAACCTGACTTGCACCGTTTGGACCCAGTCTCACACCAGACACTCCCCAGACCCCCCTCGTGACCAAACATACTTGGTTTGGTCCGAATCTGACCAGGGAAGCATGAATCCCAGATCTGACTTTTGAAACCATAAGGTTCCTCGTCACTGGTCCGTACCCGTTCGAGCCAAAGAAATTAAGGTCTAATGGACCTTAATCGAAGTGTTTCTCATCTGAGAAACACTCCGATTAAAGTCCGTTCAGCCTTAAGAAAGGCCTGACCGAGTCCGAGTTAAGGTTTTGATTTTTCGGGATTTGAGGTGAGTTCTGTTCTCTTTTCTTTGTTCTTTAGTCCATGTTTGTTTGAAAGGCTGTTATTGTTGTTGTGTAATGGTTGTCCCCGAATTTTATCAACTATGCCCTGTCCACTTTTCCTGAACCTTTGTTGTTTTGATTAAGTATCTTCTTCTACTTGTTCTGATAAGCGTGTATGTATGTATTTGTTGTGCAATAATTGAGCTTCAAATGTTGACTGAGCAATTGGTTCCTCGAGTACCACTTTGCTCAGTCAGTATAATTAGAACCATGTGTCGATACTGTTAAATGTCTGATTTTTGGTTACGACTGTATGAGTTATAACTAATATAGTCGAGTCGACAAATGTCGTCAATTAATTTCAGTAGTTCAAATGTTAACGATTGAACATGTTGCCTGCTGCAACTTTGTTTGAATCAAAGTAAGAATCAAGTAGGGTCACTTATAGTTGTTGTATTTGAATCTGAAAATAAAAGGGTAGATTGTTAGCTGCAATCTGAATTGATGGCATGTGCACTTGTGCACAGCATGGGCATTGTGCACAGCCTGGTTCCTGCATAAAGGGCTTTTGATTTTAAAATAGTTTGACAGCATATGCTGTCAGATTATACCCTGCTGCCCATATCCTGCTTTAGTTTAGAAATATTAAACCTCACTTAAAAGGTAAGTCTGCCAGGGAATATCATGGGGGTTGATTTATATTTAAAGTAAGTGGAAACTGAAACAAGACAGACCACATGGGAGGGGTGTTCTTTTGGGTCTAAACAGGCTGTTAAAATGATGACTTTAGGTTTATAAAAGAGGGGAAAAAGAAAAAGAAAAGGAGGAGAAAAAACAGATAGGCTGTGAGGAATTCTTTGAAAAAGAGAGTTGGAATACACACTAATGAGAGACACAGATAGAGCACGCAGAGATAGGGAGAGATACTAAGAGGGAATATCTTGAAGTTCAAATTTTTTGAATCCAGAAAACTGGAAAAGAATCTGTCTGATAACTCAGACAAACAAAAACCAGAAATTGCTTCCTTTCCTTTTGTTTCTGACTTCAACTAAATCCGGACCTATTCTGTGCAATACTGAGTTTCTCACAAAACTGAGTCTGTTTGTTTATTGTTTGTTCTACTCGAAAGTTTAGTTTAGTTGAGGTTGATCCCACTCCAATTGTTTGAGAGTTGTAGTTGCTACTCTACTGTTTCTTGTTGCTGTTGCTATACTGCCCTGCTGCTACTGTTGGTGCTGCTACTGCTGCTGCGTTTGTTCATTGTTACTCTACTAATTGCCCCTTTCTTCAATTGCAAATATTCCCAGGTACACAATCTTTGGACCTTGTATTGTTGAAAGTGTGAAGTTGAAGCAGAAATAAAGAAGTGAATACCAGTTTATGTTATAGCATTGGTGTAAAAAGATAGTTCGAATGTTAGTTGGGCCTGTATTTTTACTGCGAACTGCAAATATTCTGTATAAACTAGCATACATTCTGTTTAAGATGAACTGTTAGATAGCATGGCTCAACAGTAATGATAGTATGACATAGACAGCATGTTTTGATTTAGTATACATTCAGTTCAGTATAACACTTGTTTGATTTAGTATGACTGTATAGCATAGAGTCATGGTAGCACTTGTATGCATTTTACCTAGACCACTGAATTGACAAAACTGTGGTACTGGGTCCGGAATAAATGTATCCCAAACAAACCCCCCATACAGTCACATTAAGAGTCTGACTATGAATGTCAGTTCTCCTGTCAGTTTATTCGTTCCAATGCAGGTTCGATACTGGGTTTCGGTATAGATTCTTTTGATGATTGTTGAGAAAAACTAATAATCCTTTTTGAGTTCAATTAGTAATAATTTTCATAATAAAACAGCCGATTTCTTTATCAATTTCAAATAGTTTAGAGTGTTAAGAATAGAACTTGGAGGTCGTTAAACATAACTCAATATATGTTGTTAGTTTGTTTGCAATCTCACTTAGCGAATTAATAAGCATATTCACTTGTTGAAGACAAAGCATGCGGTAACCCTCACCTCATGAACAATCAATCAGGTAATCAAACAAGTTTAGGTTCGGCAAACATAATAAGGATTCAGTCCGTATTTGTCCAAACCAGCAAAATTCGGCATCATCCTTTTCTTTAAAGATAAATGTAGTAAAGACGTAGTCATTGTAGGGTACCCTTCAAAAATAATGAGACGAGCCTCGCCGAATAAAAAGGCAAATTGCGGGGCCCTCAATAATTGGTCATAATAAATACTTAGAATTTGGGATGGACTGTTTAGTGAATTCCACTGCTTTCCCCAAAGATAATAACGCGTTAGACTTTTTAGGCGCGACTTAATTAAATTACATTCTTAAATTCGGGTGCGCATTTATGTGACCCAAATTCAAATCTCAACGGAATCGAAATGTGTTAACAATTACGGGTGCATTGATTGTGACGTGGTTCGAGATGCATTTTTACGAAGTTGCAATTCTATAAAAATAAATGATAATAATAAAAGCGGTTTAAACTTAATAAAAGCACGTAAGTCATAACATGTATTTAAATCAGATATTTAACCATTATAACAATTTAAGCGACCGTGCTAGAACCACGGGATTCGAGGGTGCCTAACACCTTCCCTCGGGTCAACAGAATTCCTTACTTAGAATTTCTGGTTCGCAGACTTCATTTGGAAAAGTCGAAAATCTCCTCGATTTGGGATTCAAGATAAACCGGTGACTTGGGACACCAAAAGCCAAACCTTTCCCAAGTGGCGACTCTGAACTAAATAAATAATCCCATTTTCGAATATTGTCACTTAAATTGGAAAAACTCCACTCGCGCATTTAACCCTTCGGGGCGGGCGCGAAAAAAGGAGGTGTGACAGCTCTGGCGACTCTGCTGGGGATTGTGACCCAGAACCACTGGTTCAGGGTCCAAGAATTCGAGCTTAGAATAATTGTTATATCTGGCTTATTATCTGATCTTTATTACATGTTTTGCATAAAAGTGCTAAATGTTGTCTTTTACCGCTTTTGATATTATCTGAACTGTATATAAACTGTGCCGAAACCCTTCTTTTCTTACCTCCGGGGAGAAGCTCGCTGGTCGAGACTCCCTATTCTGTTAGTGTCAATACTTGAAATAAGAAAGAGGTCGGACAAGTTACAAAGCCGGACGATCTCGCGGGTCCCCGGTACGTAGCCCCCTCCTCGACTCGAGTTGTCCGCTCGGGTACACAGTCTAGGGCAAATACCAAGGTTTAAACCTAGTATAACGAAACTTCATGCCGGATCCCTAGTAGGAACGCTTATTTGCATCATATGGCATTTGACTTAGGGGACTCAACACAGGGGTTGGGTCCGTCTAGGACAGGCAACCTGAAATGGAAAGACCATCATGCTGCATTCCTATCTGTGTTATGCATTTATTTGCTTCGGTTCCGCATGTCGACCGGTTCTTAAAAAAAGAAGGGAAAATAGCAGCGCAGGGGAGATAATTACTTATTTTTGGAAAATAAAACCAATGTCCAAGTAGTGTCAAAACCTCGCCGGAATTTTTCTAAAAAAAACTGTTTTGTTTATTGAGAGTTGTTAAAAAAAAATATATACAAAAATTTTTCTTTTATCACTTTCAAAGATCAAAAAAAAGAAAAGGTATTTATTTTTAGAGTAAAAAAAAAATCAAAAATTCATAATTCAAAAAAAATGAGTTGTTTCTTTCGTAGTACCCCTTTTATGAATTCAGACTAATAGTCCAAATTTTTTTTTAAAAAAAAATAATAATATAAAAAAAAATAGTTTCTTTAATCTTTATCTCTTTTCAAAAAAATGTAAAAAAATACGCATTCCTGATTTCTAGGTTTATTCGATTTTTTTTCCTATTTTACGATATCCCGAACTACGCCGGTTTGATTCTCACCGGATGTGAGATACGTAGGCAACCCTCGTCGGGTTCAACCCCCATTTTGCTAAAATAGCCAAAATCAAAAACAAATATGTTTCAAACTTTTAAAGAGTCATAAATAAGTCAGGTGATGCTGTTTTGTCATAAATAGCCGAATGTTCCCGAAAGGGACGCCGGAAGGCTAACTTTGCATAAACAACCACCTTTGGGTCATTTTTAAGGTTTAGTCCAGTTGACCCACACAACCTTAAAATCTTCGTCCCCTAGGCGTTGAAAGGTCGTGTTAGCAATATTAAATAGCCAAAATCAAAAAAAAAATATGTTTCAAATTTTTAAAGAGTCATAAATAAGTCAGGTGATGCTGTTTTGACATGAATAGCCGAATGTTCCCGAAAGGGACGCCGGAAGGCTGACTTTGCATAAATAGCCACTTTTGGGTTTTGCTTAGCATTTTTAGACCCACACAGCCTTAAAATCTTCGTCCCCGAAGTGCTTAAAGGCCGTGTTCAAAGCTTGGTCCCCTCTGTAAAATATTTTGAGTCAGTCATTTTTGTTAAAATCACCTTAATAAATGTGCAGGATGAGCACGATGCAAAATGAACATTTTTCAATAATGACCAAAATCCCTATCAAGTTACGGCTATGGTGGAATGATCTAGGTGTTGAAGGGCAAAATGAGGTTAAGAAAAATCTGAAAGGTCTTGTGGGTCTGTTGGAAATCCAGCCTCGGGGAGATATCATAAGAGCTTTGGTTACCTATTGGGACCCGGCGCACAATGTTTTCCATTTCTCTGACTTTGAGCTCACCCCAACTTTGGAAGAAATGGCCGGATACATCGGGAATACTGAACTTCCGTTGAGGGAAAAATACGTGGTCGCCCCAAGAGTCGTCACGGCACATCGATTCCTAGATTCATTGAAGATACCCAGAACAGTCCACAACCCGGATCTAGCAGCCGGATTCTGTACTCCATGCTTCATATATGATAGGTACGGTCATGAGGGGGGATTCAATAATCCAATCAACAAACTGTGCAGCAAAGGAGTTCGGCAGAAGTGGGACGAGCACAGACGGGTAGCATTCATGATGATGTTCCTGGGCCTTCTGGTATTTCCCAGGAAAGATGGAAACATTGATTTGAAGATATCGGGGGTCGTCAGCACTTTACTCACGCAAAGTGACAGTACTCTCGCGCCTATGGTGGTATCCGACATCTTTCGAGCTCTCACAACTTGTAAAGCTGGGGGAAATTTCTTCGAAGGTTGTAACTTGCTCCTGCAGATATGGATGACCGAGCACCTTTGCCATCATTCCGAGATTTTGAGCCATGGTTCCCCGGAAAAGACCCGCATAGAAGAATCTTACGCGAGAGCCAAAGAGATCAGTTTGCCCGAAGGAGTCCTGGCTTGGACCTCGTTCTTTCAAGCTCTTACTGCCAGCCAAATACAATGGAAGTTGGGATGGTTGCCCGTTGATGAGGTCTTATATATGTCAGCGGCTAAAACTCATTTCTTGCTGATGGGGCTTAAGAGCATTCAACCTTACGCACCCTGCCGAGTTTTAAGACAGTTCGGAAGATGCCAGACAGTACCTCATGAGGAAGATCTAAGCACTCAAGCAGTTGAGATAAGTCCTAACGGACAGTTCCCAGAAGCAAAGATTCGCCAAATCTGGAATGAGGGTCAATATTTGAAATCAGATACTTGCGTGCGGGATCAAGCCAAAGGAGAAACGGCGCCAGGTTACCTTGCATGGTACAGAAGGGAACTCGAGCATGAAAGGCCAGCTAAGAGACCCCACATCCGGAATTTTACCGAATCATCACAAAAGCAGTGGGATTGGTTAGCAAAAGAAAGAGGCTATTGCACCGAAATCAGCAGGTTAAAGCAACAAGTGGAAAACTTGAAATATGAACACAACGTGCAAGTTGCTACCGATCTGGGAGAGCGGAACAGGTTAATTCAAGAAAATGAAATGCTCAGAGCCCAGATCAAACAGATAAGGTTGGATGCAGATAGACAACCAAGGCGTCGATCGGACGAGCAGCTGATAAAAGGGCTAAAAGGTGAAATCAGGGAATGGCGAGATGGTTTGGAGAAATCTGAAAACATCATAGCAGAGCTCAAAGCACAGTGGGATACAAGAACGGATAAGCATCGCAGGTACCTGAATCGATTGGAAAGCGACCATGAGAAGACTGTTGCTAAGATAAAGAGAGAGATGGCTGCACTTGAGATCAAAGCAGCTAATCAGGCCAAGGATTTCCAAATTGAGAGCAGATACTGGTATGACTCAATAGCCCAGATGAAGTTGGAAGTACGACGACTGAAGCATCAGCATGTACAAGATGCTCAAGTTTTCAAGATATGCAGCGATCAGACAAAACGCCTGCTCGTAGAGAAGAAGCAAACCAGAGATAGGATCAAGGCCATTGCCCATGCCATCACCAGACGATGCCTACGATGTGAGAACATGTCCAGCGCTACCGTCCTCTCGGCAGTAATGGGTTATGTCAAGCAGACTATGCACGAGCTGGAGCAACTTGAGAGGGATCTCACGCCTAGGACCGCGGCGAGGCCGAACGATGCCCCGCGGAAACCGATTTTTAAAACCATAATGCATTCATAGGTCAAATCTGGTATTTTAGCATCTTCTGCCTGTTTTTTCATCAAGGTGATTTTCAGTCTATTTTGAGTCTAGGTTCATTTTCCAAGTTTGCTTTTTCTTTTGCAGAATGTAGCTTGTAATAGAACATTTCAACAATGAAGAGGTTGTTTCTTTTACGTCCATTTGTGTTTCTCGAACTACGTAATGATCTGATTCACGTAGGCAATCCTCATCGGATCCGGTCGCATTTTCTTTTACTACAAAAATATATATATATATATATAAATAAAATAAAAGGAAAACAAAAGAGAAAAAAAAAAAAAAGAGGGAAATAAGAGGAAAAAATACCAGAATGACGCATGCTCTCATAGCAGACATATAGTAATCCACTTAACTGTATAGGTGCATCATGCCCAACGTGAGATTAACTATCTGTTATTTGCTGCAAATTAACCGTGCGCTTGTCATTGAGCATTTTTCCCAGGGTTTTTGAAAAGACGGTTGGTTTGGTGAAAGTCTGGCCTCGCATTCATACTTCACGAGATCGAGGAGAGGTGTTCAACTACCTGTTGTTAGGACCAGAAGCAGTACTCACACTTACTTCACCAGGTCAAAAGGAAGTGTGGAAATGTCTTCGGAAATTCCATTGCAAACAGTCCCCGTCTCTGAGGAGAGCTCAATCTCAGCCGTCCTCACACCTGAATCCGCAACTGCGGAGGAAAATAGAATCCTACGGCTCCGCATGTTGGAAATGCTGGATGACTGGAACAATGGGAAAGAGCCGCCAAGTGTCGTCCCCGGATTCCCTGAATTATTCTCCAGGTCAAGTGGGACTTCTAATGTCCCCATAAATTACCCTGCTACCCCATTCGGGTACCCAGCCAACTCCGCCTTCTCCGCAGGATCACCTTCTGAGCCTCATCCCCGAATGTCGGCCACTGATGCAAGCATGAACATCTTTACTGCATCGCCTTGCCCAGCTACGGCACAGCCTGCCACATACAAGCCAAGCTTTGACTCATCCTCTTTTACATTCCAAGCACCATCGTTCTCAATGGAACCAACCAGGTTCGCTACCAACAATAATCCTCTACCGCCTCAGTGCGAACTCGCACCGGGACAGGATCAGAACCCCAGGATTGCAGAACAAAATGAGATTGCTAAGAGAATGAGAAGCCTTGAACAAAGTTTGAAGAATATGCAAGGGTTGAGCGGACAAAAGAGCGTCTCTTACGCCGACCTGTGCATGTTCCCTCACGTGCACCTGCCAACGGGTTTCAAGACCCCCAAATTCGAGAAATACGATGGGCACAGTGACCCCATTGCACATCTTAAGAAATACTGCAACCAATTGCGGGGAGCCGACGGAAAAGAAGAACTGCTAATGGCGTATTTTGGGGAAAGCTTAGTAGGGATAGCTTCGGAATGGTATATGGATCAGGAAATGTCCCGATGGCATATATGGGATGATCTCGCCAGAGATTTTGTAAAGCAATTCCAGTATAACATCGACATTGCGCCAGACCGAAACTCTCTGTCGAATTTGAAGAAGAAGCCTTCGGAAAGCTTTAGAGAGTATGCTATTAAGTGGCGTGAACAGGCGTCGAGAGTGAAGCCTCCCATGGATGAAGTGGAAATGGTCACTACCTTTCTCCAGGCTCAAGAGTCTGACTATTTCCAAAACATGATGTCAGCCATGGGTAAGCCATTCGCGGAAGCAATCAAGATAGGAGAGATGGTAGAGAATGGGCTGAAAACGGGTCGGATCCTGAGTCAAGCAGCCCTAAGGGCAACCTCCCAGGCCGTCCAAAGCGGGTCTGGAGGGACGACAAGGGGGAAGAAGAAGGAAGAAACGGCTATGGCAGCCTCTGAAGCAAGGGAGTATCGTCATCCCAGGCCCCATTTTCCGGAAAGGGCCCCACAACACTACTACCCCCACTCAAATGTGGCATATGCTCATCAACCTTATATGGTCATGAATGCCCAACCTTATAACCATCCACCACAACAAGCCAACCGAGGCCCAGCTCCACCTCCCAGAAATCAGCCTCCTTACCGCAACCACTATAACCCACAACCCCCGCAGAATAACTACCGCCCCCAGGAGCCACCTCGACGGCGGACTTTCACGCCCATCGGTGAACAATACTCTACATTGTTCCCTAAGCTAGTCCAGTTGGGTTTCTTGCAACCAATTCCCCAAACAAGGCAAAACCCGACATCTCCTTCTTATAAAGCCGGAGTCAGATGCGCTTATCATTCAGGGGCCGAAGGACATGATACAAACGACTGCTGGTCATTGAAAAGAGTGGTCGAAAATTTGATAGAGCAGGGGAAGATAGTGCTAAGGGACGAAGAGATCCCAAATGTGACTAACAATCCATTGCCCGCTCACAATAATGGGCCGCTGATCGGCATGATTTGTGAAGACAAAGAGTTCGACCCTGCCTTGAAAGCCATAATTGCCATTGTCGACACGGGGAGGAGGCCTGAAATAGACCAGAAATCAGAAAGGGGGGAGGAGGCCAAGGCTGCAGAAAGCAAGCCTGAAAAGAAGGTGGAGAAGAAAGTAGTACCAGCAAAGGGTGGAGTTCTTTACATACCGCGAGGTCAAGCCAAGAAGACGCAGAACTTCGGGATCAAAAAGACAAAACCTATGTACGTGCCAAAAGGGGCCTATGTGGTCCGGGGGACGATTCAACCACCTCGGCTGAATGAGCCAGTGGTTATCGGACGCGTGCCACAAAAGCCAATGACCAACCCGTCCACAGTGCCGTGGAATTATCAAAAGACTTTGGTAACATACAAAGGTAAGGAGGTCATGGAAGAACTTCCAGAAAATACTTTCGTTGGAGGGTACTCAAATACCCAAGAACTGAACAACGCCACACAAAGGCGCTTCCCTCCAAAGGAGCCCGTGAGTGTTGAAGAAGCGGAAGTGTTCTTCCAACAAATGAAGATGCCGGATTACGAAGTGATAGATCAGTTGCGCAAGCACCCTGAGCAGGTGTCCATGCTATCATTATTGACAAGGTCGGCCGAGCATCAAAAGATCCTGCTGAAAACCCTGAATGAAGTATACGTACCGGTCGAAACCTCGGTGGAGCAACTAGAGCGGATGACAGAAAGATTCTTCGCCGTCAACCAAATCTCTTTCAGCAAGAACGATTTACCCCCGGAAGGAGCAGCACACAACAAGGCCTTGCACTTAACAGTGAAATGCGAGGACTACTATGTCAAGCGGGTAATGCTGGATGGGGGATCAGGTGTTGACATTTGCCCGCTCTCCACGCTACAAAGAATGGAAATTGGGGCAGGAAGAATCCGACCCAATAACGTCTGCGTGAGAGCTTTCGATGGCATCAAGAGAGATACCATGGGAGAAATAGACCTGTTGTTGGTCATAGGACCAGTCGAATTTCGAGTAACCTTCCAGGTGATCGACATGGACACATCCTATAATTTCCTCCTTGGCAGACCTTGGATCCATGCGGCAGGAGCCGTGCCTTCCACTCTTCACCAGATGGTGAAATTCGAGTACGAAGACCAAGAAATCGTGATCCATGGGGAAGACGAACATGCCATTTACCGGGACCCATCCATTCTGTATCTTGAACCGAGAGAAGGGAGCGAACATACGGTCTATCAAGCTTTCGAGGTGGTACTGGCTGAACAGCACGAAGAGGGAGTACCTTGCCCCCAGCCTTTCTTGTCTAACGCTTCGGTCATGGTAGCCAAAGAGATGATCCGGCACGGATTTAGGCCAGGGAAGGGACTTGGACGAATCCTTCAGGGAATAACAGAACCCGTTACTTTGCCAGTCATCAAGAAACCTTTTGGACTAGGTTTCAAACCTACTCCAACAGACGAAAAATGGGCAAAGAAAAGGAGAAATGAGGGCTGGGAGTTGCCTCAACCACTGCCAGATTTATATGCGACTTTCGTCAGGCCAAGGTACATCGAAGAAGAAGATGATGAGGTCTTCACAGCCGAGGAAATCGAGGAAATATGTGAGGCGATGAGAGAAATGCTCTACGAGGTCCACATGGTTCAACCGGGTGAAGGCACAAGCACTGCTGAGATGCTGTACATGGGACCGAACGCCCAACTTCAAAACTGGGAGGCCACGCCATTCCCGACTAGACGGAAGTCCGGGTAGATCTGCCCTGCCACCTTTCCTGTATCACAAGTCATCTCCGGGACTTAACTTGAACGTTTTCTTCTTTTCAATTGTTGTTTTGAATTCCCAGTTGTAAACATTGTTGTCTTCCAACTTTCCAAGGAAAAAATAAAAAAAATCATCATTGCTTTCCTATTCTTTCTTTTGCTTGGATTTTTTATTAGTTTTCCTTTTATCTTCCTTTTCAGTCCTAATAATGCGGCTTTGAGTATGACATGCTTGCGGACTTCACGCCCAGATCACAATGAGCTATTTAACTGCGAATTAATGAACCCAGAACCAGAATATGATGCGGAAGAGGCTTTTAGGGAGATAAACCGAGAGTTGGAATATTTCGAGAATAAACCTAAGCCAAATCTGAACGACACTGAACCGGTAAACTTAGGAACCCCGGAAGAAGTCCGGGAGACCAAGATAAGCATTCACACGGACAAGAAAACGCGAGAGGCGATAATTCAACTTCTTCTTGAATTCAAAGACGTGTTTGCTTGGTCATATGATGACATGCCGGGACTAGGTGTTGATCTAGTGGTTCACAAATTGCCGATTCATCCTGATTGTCCTCCAGTTCAACAAAAGCAACGAAAGTTCAAAACTGAGGTCAGTGACAAGATTAAAGAGGAGATCACCAAGCAGCTGAAAACGGGAGTGATCCGGGTAGTCCAATATACAACATGGCTGGCGAATGTGGTTCCAGTACCGAAAAAGGACGGGAAAACTCGAGTATGTGTAGATTACCGAGATTTGAACAGAGCAAGTCCTAAAGATAATTTCCCGCTGCCTAACATCCACATCCTCGTTGACAATTGCGCCAAGCACGAAATACAATCTTTTGTAGATTGTTATGCCGGGTATCATCAGGTGCTGATGGATGAGAAGGACGCCGAGAAAACTGCTTTCACCACGCCTTGGGGCACCTACTGTTATCGGGTCATGCCATTTGGTCTAAAGAATGCTGGGGCTACTTACATGAGGGCCATGACCGCCATTTTCCATGACATGATGCACCAGGAAATAGAGGTGTACGTGGACGATGTGATAGTCAAATCCAGGACGCAGGATAATCACATCCAAGACTTGAGAAAATTCTTCGAGAGGCTAAGGAAGTATGACTTGAAGCTAAATCCAGCCAAATGCGCTTTCGGAGTTCCGTCGGGCAAACTTTTGGGTTTCATCGTAAGCAGGAGGGGTATCGAGCTAGATCCAACTAAGATAAAATCCATCAGAAATTTGCCTCCTCCAAGAACAAAGAAAGACGTGATGAGTCTGTTGGGCAGGTTGAACTACATCAGTCGGTTTATTGCCCAGCTGACAAGCACGTGTGAACCCATATTCAAGCTGTTAAGGAAAGATGCGGCGATTAAGTGGACAACGGAGTGTCAAGAAGCCTTTGATAAAGTCAAAGAATACCTTTCGAATCCCCCAGTCTTGGTCCCTCCAGAACCGGGAAGGCCACTTTTCTTGTATCTGACAGTCTTAGAGAACTCTTTCGGCTGTGTCCTCGGGCAACACGACGTAACCGGAAAGAAGGAGCAAGCAATCTACTACCTGAGCAAGAAATTCACCGGTTACGAGGCCAAATACACACTGTTGGAAAGGACATGCTGCGCTCTCACATGGGTTGCACAAAAGCTGAGACATTATCTCCAAGCCCACACTACATTCCTCATAAGTAGGTTGGATCCTTTGAAGTATATATTTCAGAAGCCAATGCCTACTGGGAGACTGGCTAAATGGCAAATCCTGCTTACGGAATTCGACATAGTTTATGTCACTCGCACGACAATGAAAGCCCAGGCGCTAGCAGATCATTTGGCCGAAAATCCGGTCGATGAGGAATACCAGCCATTGGATACCTACTTCCCAGATGAAGAAGTAAACACCGTAGAAATGATCTCGGAGGAAGCTCATGTTTGGAAGATGTTCTTTGACGGAGCCGTGAACGCCAAGGGTGTAGGGATTGGGGCAATCTTGATCTCGCCTTCTGGTCAGCATTATCCCGCCACAGCTAGACTGCGTTTCTTTTGCACAAATAATATAGCTGAGTATGAAGCCTGCATTATGGGCATGCATATGGCAATCGATCAGGATGTCGAAGACTTACTGATTATGGGAGATTCTGACCTGATCATCCGGCAAGTCCAAGGTGAATGGGAAACTCGGGATGTCAAACTTATCCCATACCGACAACATGTGGAGGACCTCAGCAAGCGCTTTACCTCAATAGAGTTCAGGTATATTCCAAGGTGTCACAATGAACTGGCAGATGCACTTGCTACTCTGGCTTCTATGCTACCCTACCCGGGCAAACGCCCACGTCGATCCTTTGGAAATCCAAATCAAGGAAAGACACGGTTACTGCAGTGTAATCGAGGCAGGATCAAATACGCAGCCTTGGTACCATGACATCAAGAGGTTCCTGAAGACGCAAGAATACCCAGAGCATGCTACTGGAGACCAGAAGAGGACCATTAGGCGACATGCAAGTGGTTTCTTTCTAAGCGGTGAATTGTTATATAAGAGGACCCCGGACCTCAATCTCTTACGATGCGTCGATATCGAGGAGGCAAGAAAGATCATGCACGAAGTACACGCAGGTGTGTGTGGACCTCACATGAACGGGTATGTCTTGGCAAAGAAAATCCTTCGAGCAGGTTATTACTGGATGACCATGGAAAAGGATTGCTTTAGTTTCGTTCGGAAGTGTCATCAGTGTCAGGTGCACGGTGATTTGATTCATGCACCTCCCACGGAACTGCATCCCATGTCCGCACCGTGGCCATTTGTCGCTTGGGGCATGGACGTCATTGGACCAATTGAACCAAAGGCTTCGAATGGACACAGGTTTATACTGGTTGCCATCGATTACTTCACAAGATAGGTAGAAGCCGTCACTCTCAAGTCGGTCACTAAGAAAGCTGTGGTAGATTTTGTACACTCAAATCTTATCTGTCGCTTCGGTATTTCTGCGACCATCATTACGGATAATGCAGCAAACTTGAACAGTCATTTGATGGGAGATGTGTGCGAGCAATTCAAGATAACACACAGGAATTCCACTCCTTATCGGCCAAAAGCCAATGGTGCTGTGGAAGCTGCAAATAAAAACATCAAGAAGATTTTGAGGAAGACAATACAAAGTTCCCGACAGTGGCATGAGCAGTTACCTTTTGCATTATTGGGGTACCGCACTACGGTACGCACATCGGTGGGAGCGACTCCTTATCTTTTGGTTTATGGGACCGAGGCTGTAATACCGGCAGAGGTAGAAATTCCTTCGCTTCGAATCATTGTCGAAGCAGAAATCGAGGACAGCGAGTGGGTTAAGACTCGACTGGAGCAATTGACGTTGATTGATGAAAAGCGGATGGCTGCAGTTTGTCACGGACAGTTATACCAACGAAGGATGGCCCGTGCTTACAACAAGAAAGTCCGACCTCGGAATTTCGAAGTAGGACAATTGGTACTGAGGCGTATTCTGCCGCATCATGAAGAAGCAAAAGGAAAGTTTGCCCCAAATTGGAAAGGCCCATACATCGTAAGGAAAATATTGCCAAGAGGAGCATTGTATTTAGGTGATATCGAAGGAAATGACCCCGACACAGCAGTAAATGCAGATGCAGTCAAGAGGTATTACGTCTAAATCATACTCCAGTGGTCCTGACACGTTGAAAATGGCGAAGGAGTTTGTTCCCCACTACTTCCCAAACACTACCCAATCCTCTCCACCAACTTTTGAGCCGCTTACAAAACAAAAAAAAAAAAAAAAAAAAAACAAAACAAAATTTGATTGAGGCCTGAACTACGTTTGACTTGATTCCGAAAGGATACGTAGGCAGCCTCTCCATGAGGTTCAGTCACACCAACAATAAAATCCCATCCACCCTGAAATTGAAAACCGGGGCACGTCGAGCAGTTGAGAAGTTAGTATCACTACCTCTCTTTACCAAGCACAAGCCTTCAAATCAATTACCAAATATGGTGGGGAATCAATAAGTTTCACAAACGAAGACCATCACACTCTGAATTGAGAAAGATAAAATGAGAGAGTCTCGGCGGTGAAAACCTTCGGGCACCACGAGGCAACGGGAGTAGAGAAACCAAAATGAGAGAGTTTGTTTAGTAAAAAACTCGCAAAGAGTGCTATCAAGCGATGACAGGGAGAGAAATGAGAGAGGTCAGCCAGCGAAAACCCGCAAAGGGCGCTGTTGGCCGAAAAGAATGACGCCATCCCAAGAAAGTTTCGCCAGAATGCCACCAGTTTGGAATCACAGATCCGTTCTGGTTCAGGAAAACGCAAGCTCTTAGGAGGTCAGACGTCCAGTCCAAAAAGCATGTCATATCAATGAAAGCCAGCATTATCTTCCTCAGATAAGTCTTTCTCATCCCGAAAAGGGTATTCCTTTTCTGATTTGTTTTCCCCTTTCTTTGTTTCTTTTCGAATCCCTTTTGCATTTTAACCCCGAGTTCAGGACACACCGGAAAGGACAGGTGGCAGGTTTGTTTGCACGGAATCCCGTCTCATGAAGGAAAGCACCTCATCTCGTTGATATGATTACCCAAGCATGATGAATCATGACGTTTGATGGTGTTCCGGAGTAAAGAAAAAGAGAGAAATCTTGAAATCTTCCCCAGCAAGTCTACCTTCGGACAAATCCCCACAGAGTTTCCCCCTGTACAAAACCCCACAGAGTTTCTCTTTTGTACAATCTCCCACAAAGTCTCCCCGCTGGAATTTCATCGGCGCATCCCCAGCGAGTCCTTTTGTAAATATTCCCCAACAAGTTTACCCCAACAAATCCTAGAAATCCCGCTTTGAAATAAATTCCCAATATGCCCCATTGTACAAAAATCCACACAAAGAACCCACTTTGTAAATATTCCCCACAGAGTTTCCCTTTTGTACAAATTCCCACAAAATACCTCCAATAAAATCCCCGTTGTGAACCTCCAAGCGAAACGGGACACACACAAAAAAAAAAAAAAAAAAACAATTGTTTCGAAGCAAGTCATCACAGAATCCGGAAATACAAGCCTGAGCAGTCTAAAGGTTTCGCCGTTCGAATCAAATCAATGGCGTGATTCCGCAACATAAATAGAGACGCAACAAAGCAATTGGAAACGATCAAGGTCACCGAACCGACCGTCATTTTCGAACTAACAATTGTTCTTTAAGTTGAAACAGGTATTAATCCAAGACAACCGTGCAAGAAGCAGGTGTCGCCCAAAGAAGAAGGTACACGGGTACAAGAAACATTTTGGCAATAAGGAATTCACTCAAAAGGTAAGTTCCCGCAAAACTCCCTCTTATTTTTCTATTAAAACAAGAAAACTCAGAAAGATGATCGTATAGCATTCTGAGCTTTTTCATGCAATCAGCATTAGGGTTTTAAACCCTAAACTGAATTTTCCTTTTAGTCAGCATTAGGGTTTTAAACCCTAAACTGAACTTTTTCCTTTCAGCCAGCATTAGAGTTTTAAACTCTAAACTGAGCTTTTCCATGCAATCAGCATTAGGGTTTTAAACCCTAAACTGAATTTTCCTTTAGTCAGCATTAGGGTTTTAAACCCTAAACTGAACTTTTTCCTTTCAGCCAGCATTAGAGTTTTAAACTCTAAACTGAGCTTTTCCATGCAATCAGCATTAGGGTTTTAAACCCTAAACTGAATTTTCCTTTAGTCAGCATTAGGGTTTTAAACCCTAAACTGAACTTTTTCCTTTCAGCCAGCATTAGAGTTTTAAACTCTAAACTGAGCTTTTCCATGCAATCAGCATTAGGGTTTTAAACCCTAAACTGAATTTTCCTTTAGTCAGCATTAGGGTTTTAAACCCTAAACTGAACTTTTTCCTTTCAGCCAGCATTAGAGTTTTAAACCCTAAACTGAGCTTTTCCATGCAATCAGCATTAGGGTTTTAAACCCTAAACTGAATTTTCCTTTAGTCAGCATCAGGGTTTTAAACCCTAAACTGAACTTTTTCCTTTCAGCCAGCATTAGAGTTTTAAACTCTAAACTGATCTTTTCCATGCAATCAGCATTAGGGTTTTAAACCCTAAACTGAATTTTCCTTTTAGTCAGCATTAGGGTTTTAAACCCTAAACTGAACTTTTTTCCTTTCAGCCAGCATTAGAGTTTTAAACTCTAAACTGAGCTTTTCCATGCAATCAGCATTAGGGTTTTAAACCCTAAACTGAATTTTCCTTTAGTCAGCATTAGGGTTTTAAACCCTAAACTGAACTTTTTCCTTTCAGCCAGCATTAGAGTTTTAAACTCTAAACTGAGCTTTTCCATGCAATCAGCATTAGGGTTTTAAACCCTAAACTGAATTTTCTTTTAGTCAGCATTAGGGTTTTAAACCCTAAACTGAACTTTTTCCTTTCAGCTAGCATTAGAGTTTTAAACTCTAAACTGAGCTTTTCCATGCAATCAGCATTAGGGTTTTGAACCCTAAACTGAATTTTCCTTTATTCAGCATTAGGGTTTTAAACCCTAAACTGAACTTTTTCCTTTCAGCCAGCATTAGAGTTTTAAACTCTAAACTGAGCTTTTCCATGCAATCAGCATTAGGGTTTTAAACCCTAAACTGAATTTTCTTTTAGTCAGCATTAGGGTTTTAAACCCTAAACTGAACTTTTTCCTTTCAGCTAGCATTAGAGTTTTAAACTCTAAACTGAGCTTTTCCATGCAATCAGCATTAGGGTTTTAAACCCTAAACTGAATTTTCTTTTAGTCAGCATTAGGGTTTTAAACCCTAAACTGAACTTTTTCCTTTCAGCTAGCATTAGAGTTTTAAACTCTAAACTGAGCTTTTCCATGCAATCAGCATTAGGGTTTTGAACCCTAAACTGAATTTTCCTTTAGTCAGCATTAGGGTTTTAAACCCTAAACTGAACTTTTTCCTTTCAGCCAGCATTAGAGTTTTAAACTCTAAACTGAGCTTTTCCATGCAATCAGCATTAGGGTTTTAAACCCTAAACTGAATTTTCCTTTTAGTCAGCATTAGGGTTTTAAACCCTGAACTGAATTTTCCTTTGTTTGGCGTTAGGGTTTTGTAACCCCAAACCGAACCTCTCCCCAGCTAGCCGGTGTTAGGGCTCCAGCCCTGAACTGAGCATGCATATTCTCTTTCATCAATTTTATGAACTTCCTGGTGAATAATTAACGAAATTTTCCTAGTGAAACTGGGGCAGAAAATTTCGTTCGTTTGTTTGTTTTTTTTCCGCAGGTCTAACCTCGAGCCACACGGATCGAAATGACCCGCGAGATGAGTCTCAAATCAAAATCAAAGAAGAAAAAGAGGTGTCCCAAGGTTCGGAGTAAATGGAAGGCGGATTGACTCCAGCATGTAATTAAGGTACTGAACCCTGCCAGTCGCGCTTCACTCAGTATCCCAGAGATTAAACAGGTCACCACAACTCGCAAGCATCAAGATTCAGATCGGAGTCTACAAGCAGAATCAGCTAAGACCCAAGATCAAGTCGTAAAAGAATCATAGATAGGAATCTTGTAACTAGCAGTTGACATACATATAAGTAGTTAGCTCAGTTTCCAATTTCCATTTGGTTGTAATAAGGCGGTCAGTAACGCAGCAGTGACAACAGCAGCAGCAGTAGCAGCAAGCATCGCAATCCCATGGTAATCCCAGCTACCAAAACCTCCCGAACTACATTGACCTGATTCCTGTTTAGCCCAGGATATGTAGGAAATCTTTGAAGCAAGATTCGGTAAGATATTTCAAAAAACATGCTTCATACGGAGTAGTCCATAGGCAAAAATCGCTCATACACGCTCACTTTATCTTTGCACGAAAACTCTTCGTGTTTCCAAACAAAGAGGGGCAGCTGTGAGCACGTGATTTTTGTCTTGCGCGACAATCGCTCCAAAAGAAAAAATAATAATAACAAATAGGTCCTGCTGTACCAATTTGGATTTTTATATGGCACTTGGTTAATTATTTATGATTTTTGCCCATTTTTATTAAAACAAAATACAAAATGTATGTGTCGTGCGTAATTTGAACCGTAATCCGATTGTTAAATAGGAAATCACAAAAATACGCATTTCTTTTGTCCTGATTTGTTGCCTTGTTTAATTTTACCTACTTTTAACACTTTATACGCATGAAATAAATATGTTAAGTGCTTAATTAAGGGTGTCTAGTTTTATTTAATTAGGTTGTGTATTTAGGAAATTAGAAATAAAAAAAAAAAGGGAAAATTTGTTTTAAAACAAAATTGGGCTACAAACATTTAAAATCTGAAGCCCAAATGAATGGCCCAATCCACCAGTCCGCACAGCCCACTCCCCAGGCAGCAAAACGACGTAGTTTAACACCAAAACTACGTCGTTTCAGTGCCAATCCATCCCAACCATTCAAACCAAGCTGATCCAACGGTCCGGATCTCTCACCCATAACCCCATTTGCCCGACCCGTTACCCGAACCAACTCTGACCCCAGCACCTGAAACGACACCGTTCCACTTAAGCCCTCAGATCCAGACCGTAGATCTCGAGTGATCTAACGGCTGAGATCAACCCACCCATTCCATATATAAGCCTCCTACCATACCCTGCCCCCCTATCCAAGACCCCGCCTTCGTCCTCATCCCCTTCCCCTCCGAACCCTAGAGCCGCCCCCATCTCCCTTCGCCAGAAACCCGGCGGCATGGACGCCGGTGGCCTTCCCCTTAACACCATAGGACCCCCTTGCCATCCTGAACCTGGATCTGTTAACCACCTAGCTCGAATCCCTTCCCACCTTCTCGAATCTTCATTTGAAGATTCGAGTCGGAACCTGACTTGCACCGTTTGACCCCAGTCTCACACCAGACACTCCCCAGACCCCCCTCGTGACCAAACCATACTTGGTTTGGTCCGAATCTGACCAGGGAAGCATGAATCCCAGATCTGACTTTTGAAACCATAAGGTTCCTCGTCACTAGTCCGTACCCGTTCGAGCCAAAGAAATTAAGGTCTAATGGACCTTAATCGAAGTGTTTCTCATCTGAGAAACACTCCGATTAAAGTCCGTTCAGCCTTAAGAAAGGCCTGACCGAGTCCGAGTTAAGGTTTTGATTTTTCGGGATTTGAGGTGAGTTCTGTTCTCTTTTCTTTGTTCTTTAGTCCATGTTTGTTTGAAAGGCTGTTATTGTTGTTGTGTAATGGTTGTCCCCGAATTTTATCAACTATGCCCTGTCCACTTTTCCTGAACCTTTGTTGTTTTGATTAAGTATCTTCTTCTACTTGTTCTGATAAGCGTGTATGTATGTATTTGTTGTGCAATAATTGAGCTTCAAATGTTGACTGAGCAATTGGTTCCTCGAGTACCACTTTGCTCAGTCAGTATAATTAGAACCATGTGTCGATACTGTTAAATGTCTGATTTTTGGTTACGACTGTATGAGTTATAACTAATATAGTCGAGTCGACAAATGTCGTCAATTAATTTCAGTAGTTCAAATGTTAACGATTGAACATGTTGCCTGCTGCAACTTTGTTTGAATCAAAGTAAGAATCAAGTAGGGTCACTTATAGTTGTTGTATTTGAATCTGAAAATAAAAGGGTAGATTGTTAGCTGCAATCTGAATTGATGGCATGTGCACTTGTGCACAGCATGGGCATTGTGCACAGCCTGGTTCCTGCATAAAGGGCTTTTGATTTTAAAATAGTTTGACAGCATATGCTGTCAGATTATACCCTGCTGCCCATATCCTGCTTTAGTTTAGAAATATTAAACCTCACTTAAAAGGTAAGTCTGCCAGGGAATATCATGGGGGTTGATTTATATTTAAAGTAAGTGGAAACTGAAACAAGACAGACCACATGGGAGGGGTGTTCTTTTGGGTCTAAACAGGCTGTTAAAATGATGACTTTAGGTTTATAAAAGAGGGGAAAAAGAAAAAGAAAAGGAGGAGAAAAAACAGATAGGCTGTGAGGAATTCTTTGAAAAAGAGAGTTGGAATACACACTAATGAGAGACACAGATAGAGCACGCAGAGATAGGGAGAGATACTAAGAGGGAATATCTTGAAGTTCAAATTTTTTGAATCCAGAAAACTGGAAAAGAATCTGTCTGATAACTCAGACAAACAAAAACCAGAAATTGCTTCCTTTCCTTTTGTTTCTGACTTCAACTAAATCCGGACCTATTCTGTGCAATACTGAGTTTCTCACAAAACTGAGTCTGTTTGTTTATTGTTTGTTCTACTCGAAAGTTTAGTTTAGTTGAGGTTGATCCCACTCCAATTGTTTGAGAGTTGTAGTTGCTACTCTACTGTTTCTTGTTGCTGTTGCTATACTGCCCTGCTGCTACTGTTGGTGCTGCTACTGCTGCTGCGTTTGTTCATTGTTACTCTACTAATTGCCCCTTTCTTCAATTGCAAATATTCCCAGGTACACAATCTTTGGACCTTGTATTGTTGAAAGTGTGAAGTTGAAGCAGAAATAAAGAAGTGAATACCAGTTTATGTTATAGCATTGGTGTAAAAAGATAGTTCGAATGTTAGTTGGGCCTGTATTTTTACTGCGAACTGCAAATATTCTGTATAAACTAGCATACATTCTGTTTAAGATGAACTGTTAGATAGCATGGCTCAACAGTAATGATAGATGACATAGACAGCATGTTTTGATTTAGTATACATTCAGCTCAGTATAACACTTGTTTGATTTAGTATGACTGTATAGCATAGAGTCATGGTAGCACTTGTATGCATTTTACCTAGACCACTGAATTGACAAAACTGTGGTACTGGGTCCGGAATAAATGTATCCCAAACAAACCCCCCATACAGTCACATTAAGAGTCTGACTATGAATGTCAGTTCTCCTGTCAGTTTATTCGTTCCAATGCAGGTTCGATACTGGGTTTCGGTATAGATTCTTTTGATGATTGTTGAGAAAAACTAATAATCCTTTTTGAGTTCAATTAGTAGTAATTTTCATAATAAAACAGCCGATTTCTTTTATCAATTTCAAATAGTTTAGAGTGTTAAGAATAGAACTTGGAGGTCGTTAAACATAACTCAATATATGTTGTTAGTTTGTTTGCAATCTCACTTAGCGAATTAATAAGCATATTCACTTGTTGAAGACAAAGCATGCGGTAACCCTCACCTCATGAACAATCAATCAGGTAATCAAACAAGTTTAGGTTCGGCAAACATAATAAGGATTCAGTCCGTATTTGTCCAAACCAGCAAAATTCGGCATCATCCTTTTCTTTAAAGATAAATGTAGTAAAGACGTAGTCATTGTAGGGTACCCTTCTAAAATAATGAGACGAGCCTCGCCGAATAAAAAGGCAAATTGCGGGGCCCTCAATAATTGGTCATAATAAATACTTAGAATTTGGGATGGACTGTTTAGTGAATTCCACTGCCTTCCCCAAAGATAATAACGCGTTAGACTTTTTAGGCGCGACTTAATTAAATTACATTCTTAAATTCGGGTGCGCATTTATGTGACCCAAATTCAAATCTCAACGGAATCGAAATGTGTTAACAACTACGGGTGCATTGATTGTGACGTGGTTCGAGATGCATTTTCACGACGTTGCAATTCTATAAAAATAAATGATAATAATAAAAGCGGTTTAAACTTAATAAAAGCACGTAAGTCATAACATGTATTTAAATCAGATATTTAACCATTATAACAATTTAAGCGACCGTGCTAGAACCACGGGATTCGAGGGTGCCTAACACCTTCCCTCGGGTCAACAGAATTCCTTACTTAGAATTTCTGGTTCGCAGACTTCATTTGGAAAAGTCGAAAATCTCCTCGATTTGGGATTCAAGATAAACCGGTGACTTGGGACACCAAAAGCCAAACCTTTCCCAAGTGGCGACTCTGAACTAAATAAATAATCCCATTTTCGAATATTGTCACTTAAATTGGAAAAACTCCACTCGCGCATTTAACCCTTCGGGGCGGGCGCGAAAAAAGGAGGTGTGACACCACATAGAAAATAGGACTCAACTCCTAATCCCTCAAGCTAAGGTTAGACCAAACACTTACCTCGATGCCAGGAACACAATTCACGATTCAACTATAGCTTTACCCCTTGATTCCACCACTAATTCGCTCGTATCTAGTCACAAGTTACTTAATTACATCAATAAACGCTAAATGAATCAACCCCAATGCATAAAAATGAGTTTTCTAAAGTTTTACCCAAAATGTCAAAAATCGCCCCCAGGACCACAGGGTCAAAACCTGAGGTTTGAACCAAAACCTGATTACCCATTCCTCCAAGAACCCAAATATATAATTTATTTTGAAATCGGACCTCAAATCGAGGTCCAAATCCCCAATTTTTGAAAAATCTAGGTTCTACCCAAAACACTCAATCCCCCCATGGAAACCATTAATTTTAAGTTGAAATCATGTTAAAAGATGTTAATGATTTAAGGAAATCAGTTAAAATTAACTTACAATCGATTTGGAAGAAGAGTTGTTCTTGGAAAATCGCCCAAAGGAGTTTGTGTTTTGAAACGATGTGAAAAATGGGTCTAAAATCGTCTAAGTATAAAGTTGCAAGTCGCAGGTATGGGAAATGCGAACAGGGGTTCGCAATTGCGAACCCCGACCTCTGCTAAGTTGGAAAATGCGAAACAGGGTTCGCAAATCAAGGAAGCTGGACTTTCGCATTTACGAAAAGGACCATCACATTTGCGAGTTGGAAATTAAGAGAGGGGAGTTGCATTTGCGACTCAAGGCTGAAACAGGACTTATCACATTTGCAATCAAAGCCTCGCATTTGCGAGCAAGACAGGCCTGGGCTGGTTTCGCATTTGTGATCCAACCTTCGCATTTGCAGGCCTGATCATACCAGCAAAATTTCTGCAACTTTCTAAGTCTAAAATCTACCCCGTGGCCTATCCAAAACTCACCCGAGCCCTCGGGGCTCCAATCCAAATATACACACAACCTCATAAACATCCTATGGACTTATTCGTATACTCAAATTACCAAAATAACATCATGAAAATTGAATTAAACCTCAAGATCAATGATATTTCTCAAAACTTCTTTAAACATCAAATTTTGCATTTAAGGTCCGAATCACGTCAAACGGATTTCGTTTCTTACCAAACTTCACAGAATCATCTTAAATTATATATATGACCTGTACCGGGTGCCGGAACCAAAATAAGGCCCAATACCAACATGTTCTAATCAAAATTCATTTCCAAATCTTATGAACAATTTTAGAAAACAATTTTCTTCAAAAATCCATTTCTCGGGCTTGGGACCTCGGAATTCGATTCCGGGTATACGCCCAAGTTCCATATTTTCTTACGGACCCTCCGGGACCGTCAAATCATGGGTCCGGGTCTATTTACCCAAAACGTTGACTGAAGTCAAATTAACTCATTTTATAGTCAAAATTTATCATTTTTCACAAATTTTCACATATAGGCTTTCCGGCTACGCGCCTAGACTGCGCACACAAATCGAGGTGATTCTAAAAAGGTTTTTAAGACATAGGAACGTAGAATTCATTTTAAAACAAGTGACTTTTGGGTCATCACAATGACCATGATAGTAGGATGTATAAAGTATATTAAAAATAAGTAGAATTTTAAGTAATTTAAAATAATTCTTAATTATACCGATAATTGGTTAATTACCGGATAACGGGATATCAACTAATTAATTAACTATAGGATAACATTAAATTCCCCACCCCACCCCCACATGGCAGCCCCTCCCTTTCAAAGCAATGACTCTTAAAATCATGTAAAAGGTGGTGCTCTTGCTGGCTGGACAATGTGAGCCTATCTAAGTAGGAGAAAAGTTTGGTCTATATAATCTATCATCTTAAACATTTCCTTATTAGTAAATAGTTTTTGGGAATATTCAAATGAGAACCTAATCCTCTTTGGCATGGTGATTAATAACTACTACCCCATTTCAACACCACCCAAAAAAAATATATTAATGGTGGATAAATTGGTGAACAATTTAGTTTTATAGGCATAGTTAATCGGAAGCAAAAAGGGTTAGATAAAAAATTGGTGCATCCGTCAGATCAATGATTAACAATTTGTAAATGTATTGCATGTTCAAGAGCATGATCAATAATTTCATGAGTTCATCTTCTGGTTAGTGTGTGTAAGAGTAGATAACAATGACCAAACTTACCTTCTGGTGGTCCCTTTAATTTGGACATATCTTTCATCTTTTGAGCCGTAAATATGCCTCTCTCTCCTTTTTACCAAAGGGAACTGAATTTCACTAGTCCCATTTCTTTCTAAGTTTGACTGTAGAGAAGTGAATAGTCTCATAATTAATTTGGATCCCATGTACCATGATTGTATTCCAATGCTCAAGACATGCAGTTGGAACCGATACTACTCTCCATAGTCTTTAAATAAATCTTTCTCCAGAATATCATGTGGATATTTCCCTAATCCAGGTATGTTAAGGCTATCCTTCTTTCTTTTTGGCATGATCCAAACGATACAAACGAAACAAGCAAATGCACAATTTTCATAAATGACTCTATTCGTAGAATTATTAGAGGTGTCTATGTTATTGAATTCCCATATGTCTTATTATTCTATCGTCTATTCATGGGTCTCAAAAATATGTAAGTTAGTAAAGATTATTTCATGATATTAATCGGAGGCATAATGGTCTTATGACGTACCAAGAGATTTTATTAATGTATTTTATATGTATTTCATGCATTTATACATGCACATTGACCCATGATCAGTTGACATTATATACGTGTATATATGTATATATGAAATATGGGAAATGTTATGGCGTTATATACGCACCACCACCTGATCAATTGGTATACATTGATGATTCGACCACAATGGCCGAGATGATATAATGGGATGCCCTCAGAGGCTTGATGATGTTATGTATGTACGGACCTATGCATCATATGACATTTATACACATGTGCATGACAATATAAATATTTCATGATTTACAGAGCTATCCAGACTTACAGGTTGAGTCATTTACTCCATGTTTCTTCCATACTCTTTATATATTTATTTACATGTCTTACTTACTCAGTACATTATTCGTACTGACGTCCTTTTGTTGGGGATGCTGCATTCATGCCTACAGGTATAGATAATCAGTTGGATGAGCTTTCATAGTAGACGAGATTGGCTTCAGCGAAGGATCGGTAAGACTCCACCTCATTCAGAGTGCAGCCGAATCAATGAGTCATCTTGTCAGAGTTTTGCTACAGACTTATGGGTAGGCCGGTACCCTGTACCATTTGATGTCAAATAATCTTAGAGGCTTTAAAGACAGAAGTTCATTTTGTATAGTATGTCAGAGGCCTTGACGACCCATATGTATTTATGTTTTAAGAAAAATGGTTCAGTGATACAGAATTGCCCACTTACAGTTGTACATTATTAGTTGCGTCCATGTTGGACCATGATAGTTACAAAGAAAAAAAAAGAGTTGCAGAGTAGTTCGCTCGGGCCAGTGTGGCACCAGGTGCCAGCCACGCCTCCCCAGATTTGGGGCGTGACAAAAATTGGACATGAAATTGGAAATAAATTACATATTTGAGTTCGTGGTGCTGTGGGTAATATTTATCATAGGAAATTTTTGGAATTTGCGCATATGGCCTCGGGAGTTGACTTTGTTGACTTTTTGTGTGGAGTTGGAAATTATTTCTAATTGTTAAATTGCGAGTCTTTGAGTATATTTTGATTGGTTTGTACATTCTTTGACTAGTTTCAGATCGTTTGGCATTGATATGAGGTGTTAGAGCGGTGTGTAGCCGGTTATGGGATTTCAGAGCGAAGTAAGTCTCCTGTCTAACCTTGTAAGAGGGAATTTACCTTGTGGGTGGTATATTTGTTATATGCTATATGTTATGGGAGCTATGCACATATGAGGTGATGAGTGTATGTGTGTATGCTGGATTCTTGATTTTATCCGGGTAGACTTAGACTCACACCATATTTAATTATATTACTTGAGTTGTTCTTGCATGTTTAAATGCCTTAGTTATTATTTTAGCCTGACTAGACTTGCATAGAGTATCGAACCTTGCTATTTTAGATACTTGATAAGCTACTTGATTAGTCGTAAAAATTAGACTTTCCTTTACAGATTTCTCCCAACATTGTGTGTATTTTTCCAGAAGTTTCTTGAATTTCATAACTCACACGTATATTTAAGAGGGGAGCCAGTGACTCGTCATGCTTCACTGCTCTTATGGGATCGGGTCATTTGCCTCGAAAGTATCATGTAACACACTTACATGGGAGCGGGTCGTTTGTCTCGATTGTATTATGAGATGCATCTATGGATCGGGTTGTACGAGCTCGACAATGTATACTATTCTTATGGGATAGGGTCGTACGTCACAATATAATATTATACCATCACTGTTATGGGACCGGGTTGTTCGCCTCGACAGAATTTTGCATAAATTCAATAATGAGTCAGCGTATCTATGAATCTATCTGACTTGAGATGTGATATTTTATTGGTTATTGACCTTATATATATTCCATTCGCGATAGTATTTGGTATTCAAGGATTTTGTATTTACTCTTCTATTGAGGATCATGTTATGTACATATATCTGTTTTCACTTTTTTTACTTGACATGCTTCATACCTATTTACCTTTATTGTACTTTGATTATTGGACCACCAATAAGTATTGATGTCGACCCTTTGTCACTAGTTCTTCGAGGTTAGACTAGATACTTACTGAGCACGCGTTGATTTACATACTCATACTACACTTCTGCACTAATTTTGCAGGTACTGAGACATATACAGTCAGGGGTCATCTAGGTGCGTAGGTGCAGCTGCTGAGGAGAATTTGCGGTGTGATGCATTCCATGTTATGATCTGCAGTACACGGATTCCCCGTGCTATTCATTGATTGTATGCTGTCTATTTTCTATTTCATACAGTTATTGTAGTAGTATTGTATATCCTAGTAGATGCTCATGCACTTGTGACACCGAATTTTAGGAATTCAGACTATTGTTATTGGATGTATTTCTGTTATGTCATTCGATATTGTATTTCGAGCATATTCAAAGGTTAAAGCTAATGTTAGTATTTTCTATTATTGCCGATATCAACAACGAGGAAGAAACAACAAATGGAAACAACAAAACAAAATAGAGGAAATTTGCTTAATGATTCTCATCATTATTTTAAAATGTGTTATGAACCGCTGATTATCGTGTTGTTAAATTGTTGACTTGCCTAAGATTAAGGTTGGACGCCCTCACGATTTATGGTGTATTTTGGATTGTGACAACTTGGTTGAAAATCAAACATGAGGTAAGAATTCAATGTTTGAAAAATCGCAAAAAAGATTTACATTACATATTGTCAAACATAACAAAGATCTCAGTACCATAAATATAGTTTATTGCGCATTCAGCGGTCACTTAATCGATTATAACTAGTTAATGATCGACCATGAGGCAGTCATTAGAAGCTGTTTGATTCTTGAAATTTAAACTTTGCCACACAAATTAGGACAAAAAGGAGTAGTATTATTTTTATTCTATGGATTGTGTTCTCACGTAATTAAATCACGGTCACTTTAAATCTCAATAGATTCTATATCTAGTAAAATGGAAAAAAAAAAGATACAAAATTTAGTTATTCTTAAATCTCACAATTTCTGGAGTCATTGATATCTGATAATCACGATCAACGGTGCTACTCTTCGAGTTGTTATATATTTTTATTATTTATTTAGCTTTATCAACGGTGCTACTCTTCGAGTTGTTATATATTTTTATTATTTATTTAGCTTTTTTAATATATGTTATTCCTTCACCATATGAGGTAATCTGTTGGAAACCTTTTGTTTTATGTTTGTTAAGCTTTACTTAAAAATTGTATAGTAGTCACATCATAATGACTAAGTTGCGTATGTCAAATAGCTAAGGGAAGTTCGTGTATGGGTGGAAACTCAAAGTTCCCAATAGCACTAAAGTTTTGTGATGATGCATATTACCGCACGTATTAATTAATATCACCTTTTTAAACAAATAAAAAAACATTATCTATTTTTATTGTTAAGGTTTAGAATTCTGTATTAACATTCTACATTGCAAATTACAATAAGCTTTTTTTAGTTTCTCATATATTTTTGCTTCTAATAGAAAACACTTCTAGTTTTAGTGAAAACAAAGAAAAGAATTAAGAAAAAGAGTTCAAAGCAATTGAAAATAAAATCATTCATCGATTGATTTATTTTGTATATGAAATTCTGGTAGAAGTTTTATGTAATTTCAAAGTAAACGTGGTTGAAGTTTGTTCTTCGAGGTGAATCAAGTGTGCCAAACTAAAATAAATGATAAGATGATTTTTTTTCTTTTATTTTTTGAAATTATATAAAAAAAAAAAATTTGGCTATTGATTTCAAGGGATTCCACCTCTATTTAAGGGGGGTTTAACAAAGGAAACTCTTGAAAACGTAGAGTTGGCAATGGCTTTTCAAAGATCCTTCTCCCTAGGCCTTTTTGTATTGGCCAACTTCTTTGTTTTGTCTGTTTTCTCTATAGCTACAGATATGGAAAGCCATAAAATTTCATTACCATTCAATCGTACCCTTTTTTCAACTGATTTCCTGTTTGGAGCTGCCGCTTCTGCTTATCAGGTTAACGTTTACACTTTAGACGTGGCCTTTACTATATGATAGTACTCTTCTTACGTTTATGATTATATATGCAAACATTAACTGTTTAAAATGTCATGTCATGTCATGTCATTATTAACAGATTGAAGGTGCATGGAACGAAGATGGTAAAGGCCCAAGTATCTACAAACAAGGCCCAGAATTTTGATAAATTAGCAAATGAAAGGGGGATTTCATGACTACGCAGGCGGAGTAAAAATATACCCACTAGTATCTACAAACAAAATTCACCCATTGAATAATTATAACGCAACAACAGTTATGTACCTTTAGGATATACGATTCATAATTCGTATAATTAATGGTATACCACGTAAGAATAGTTCAATCATGCTGTCAGTTAGTATTTCCTTAAACATGCTAGAAATAATTTAAACTGCTACTTATATTCCAATTGTTTGTGATAGGTAGATAAAATAAGGGATATTTACATAAATAACGGGTTATATTCATTATTTTTTTTAGTCATATACATAGATTATACAAAATTATACATATATAATATATAAATTATGCATATATTATACCTCTACATGCTATATTTCGTTAAAGCAGTTGGGTGCGCGGCTATTTCGATTAATTCTTCATAAAAGAAAGAATAACGTATAGTATAAAAAACAAGTGTACATTTAGACGAACCTAGCTTGGCCCAATTCCATGTGTTCATTAAGTAAAAATAGCACGGTATAACCAGTTTTCGGACTGGTCATTCAAAAATAGCCAGCGTTTACGAAGTCAATGAAAAATAGTCACTATTTCGTTGTAACAAAGATCGATCCAGCATAATATACTGGAGTTCGGCGCACCTGTGTATGAACTCCAGCATATTATGCTGGACCGGTATACTTTGCTGACTCCAGTACAATATACTGGAGACTGGAGCACCGGTGCTCCAAACTCCAGTATATTATACTAGACAATTATACTTGTTGGAACTCCAGTATATTATGTTGGAGTTCTAGTGTACTTATGCTGGAACTCCATCATATTATGCTGGAGTTCCAGCATACTTATCCTGAAACTCCATTATAATATGCTGGAGTTCAAGCATATTTATGCTGGAGCTCCAGTATAATATACTGGCGTATTTTTTTGGATTTTGAACAGTGTTTTCGCTCAGATTTATCTTTACATGAAAAGTGGCTAAATTTCTTTGGGCTATTTTTGAACGACCAGTTATAAATCTGGTTATTTTTGAATTTAGTCCGCTCTTTAAGGTGAACTATCTGGGCCAAATCCATCTCGAACCAACACTAAATAAACTTCTAAGGAAAAATGACACTATATAGCCGCTCTTAAAATAATAACCAAAAAATATATATTTTTTGTATATATATATACATTCTGTATGTTATATAGAAATTTTATACACTTTTTTAGCTACCTAATGTAAATAATTTCTGGCGTAGGCTAGAAGTAATAATACCCTAACTTCTAAGCCATCTCGAACCGATACTAAGTAAAACTTTTAATCTATCCAGTTTTCAATTTATGTTTTCAAATTTATAAATCAAACTAAAGAGTGAATTTTAAACTGTTTAATTTCTGATACCTTTGCAGACAAAATGTGGGACCAAAGCAATGGAGATGTGGCTCTTGACTTTTATCATCGCTACAAGGTAGGGAATATCTAACTTAACGTTTGTTAGTAGTGATGCCACAAAAAAAAGAGGAGATATATTTATTTATTCTTTTAGAAAATTTTAAAAGTTGTCTGAAATATTTCTGCTTGTCTGCAGGAAGACATAAAACTAGCGAAATTTGAAGGACTTGATTCGTTTAGATTTTCTATTGCATGGTCGAGATTTTACCCCGTAAGACATAGTAAATCAGAATTTATTCTACTTCAACAGAAATTCGCAGCAGAGAATGTAAATAAATTGATATCGCTATCTCTTTATGACTTGCTGCGTAACATTGCATAAGTATATGCATATTATAATTTCAATAATCAATTACTTTCTCTGTCTCAATTTACATAGTGATGTTGACTCGGAGTTTAAGAAAGAAATGAATACTTTCGAAACGTATGGTCTAAAATAACCATATAAATTTGTGTGACTGTAAATTAATTCATTAAGAGTAAAGTAAGACTTCTAAAGATAAATTATTTTTAAATAAGGAAAAAGATCATTCTTTTTCTTTTTTAGACTTACTAAAAAAGAAAAGAGTCTCATAAATTAGGACGAAGGGAGCATTAATATGCAAGAGAAGTCATAATTAAACAGATAACATTTGAAAGAAAATATATATACTTAATTGCATAAGTAGGAGTGTACATAGGTCGGATTGGTTCGGATTTTCTAATTACCAAACCAAACTAATTGTATCGGATTATTAAATTTAAATACCAAAGCCAAACCAATAAAAGTCGGGTTTTTTAATCTCGATTTTTCTCGGGTTTTCGGTTTTTTTTTTCATAAAGTCATTATAGCACAAAACGTAAAATTTATGCTCCAAATATTTCTTTAATCCTACTAAGATAGAACTATATAAGGTATTTTTAAATAAAATAACATAAATATGAGATGAGTCTTGGCATTGTACTAAAATATTCAACAATAAAAATAATAAAATCACATAAATTAAATATTATTAATAAGCTATAATGAAAAAAATATAATTTAAAATTACAACTAATGAGTACTATTATTTACATGACTAACCACTAAAAGAAAAATAAGTTATACATTTTATGTAAACCATGAAACAACTAAAAAATAGATATCCAATACTATTTTCATTCATAGTACAATTGAATCGAATGTCTTTTATTAACATTAGTATTGATTTAATTTTGGTTTAATTAGAATTTATTTGAGTTACTAACATTTATGGACAATAAAATTTATTGGAGCATCCAAAATTTATAAGCCAAAGCTTGAAATAATACGTTGCAAGATAAAACTATGAAAAAGCTTAAGAAATATTTATAAACTACACTACAATAAATATTTGTATGTATTAAATATATTTAATACTTCTATACATATAATGTCGGGTTGGTTTGGTTTCGGTTTGACGTTTTTTAGTTAAAACCAAACCAAACCAAATATAGTCGGAGTTTTTTTTCCTACACCAAACCAAGTCAAACCAAATCATAGTTGAATTTTTTTTCTCGGTTTGACTCAAATTATCGAGTTGGTACGGTTTATCGGTTCATTTGTACACCTCTATGCATAAGTATAATTACCTGAAACAATTTATTTCGTTTGTGATTTTTAGAGGGAAAGCTAAGTAAGGGAATAAATTGGGCTGGTATTGACTTCTACAATAGCGTCATCAATGAGACTATAGCGCAAGGTCCTCTCTCCCTCTCCTTCTCTCTCTTTCTATATATATGTATCGATAATGGATAGAAGTAACATTTGCATTGTAGGTATAAAACCTATGGTAACACTTTTCCACTGGGATGTACCTCAAGCCCTAGAAGATGACTATCTTGGGTTTCTCTGCCCTAAAATTTTGTAAGTGATCTTCAAGTTATTTAGCTATCGTCTTGACATAGATTTATTTGAAATTTAAAAAAAGAATTTTTGAAGTTGTGCTGAAAAATAATTTTTGAAAGTTGAAATTGTATTTGGACATGCATTTTGTTTGAAAAAAAGTTGAAGCTTTGTGAGTGGAAGAAAAAATTTCATCTAAAAACTGTCCTAAACCAGTTTTTGAAAGAAAAAAACAATAGTTTTTGTGAACTTGAGTTTTTTTTTTCAAAAACTGATCATATTCCACATACAAACAGCATTTTCAAATAAAAATTGAAAAAAAACCCAAATTTTATGGCTAAACGGATCGAAAGCTTATACTTCTTATATGTTTGTTTACTTGTTAAAGACAAAAGGCCAGTCCATCTCATTTGATTTGATTTTATCTGATCTATATTGTCAGGGGTGAATACCTAAACTTCGTGGAAATATGTTTCAAATATTTTGGAGATAGAGTTAAGTACTGGGTAACGATAAATGAGCCATATATTATTCCAATAAATGGTTATGACCTGGGAACATTTGCACCTGGTCGCTGTTCGGCTTGGAGGAATTATTGCTCAACTGGTAATTCTGGGACTGAACCTTTTTTAGTTGGACACCACTTGCTTCTTGCTCATGCTGCTACCACCAAGTTATACAGGCAAAAATACCAGGTCAGTTAAGGCCTGCCCATTTAGTTGTCGTTAAACACGAACCTATAAACTTTAAATCATAGCTCATCGGATGACTACGCTATTAATCATTCATCTTTACAAATTGCTTTGCTATTAATTTGAATTAATATAATCTCATGTAATAAGTGAAAAATCTTTTATGCTGCAATTAAATAAAAATTCACATATATTTCATGATGATAGTTGCTACAGTAAATTCTTTTTATAACGGAATTATCTTATTCTTTCTCTCATTTTTTATGACACGCACAGGTTAAACAAAAGGGTAAAATAGGAATTTCACTAGTGTCTCATTGGTTCGAGCCATACTCCATGAAATCAGAGGATGTTAGAGCATCCAGAAGAGCTCTTGATTTTATGCTCGGATGGTAAGCACAATTTCTCAAAAAATGGCGCTATCACAATATTTAAATGTTACTGCTTTTTATTAACTTTGCGTCTACTATTTTTCAATAATTTGTCATTTGAAAGGTTTATGGTGATTATCCTCAAAATATGAAAAGAAGTGTTCGGACGCGTATACCAAAATTCACCCCAAAGGAAAAGCACATGTTGAGAGGGTCCTTTGATTTCATTGGATTAAACTATTACACAGCAAACTACGCAGCTCATCATTCTACTCCACCTAATCATGTGAACATACCTCAGCTGATAATCAAGTTAATATAACAAGTAGGTGTTCGTATAATATTTCCATCAAATTCTTTTACGTACTTCCTAATTAATGTTTAATTGATGTTGTAATTTTGACAACTAAGCCCATATGACCTTTTAAATTTTGTTTTTCTTTTCTGTTAGGTTCGAGAAACGGAAAATTGATAGGTGATTCGGTATATTCTCTCTGAATTGTACAATATTCCATCAATAACTCATAATTTATGTGTATAAAACTATAATAAACACGAAAAATATATAATAAAAATAAATGTAAATATATATAAACATAGAGTGCGCACGCGAGCGTGTACTTTATGTTTTTTTTTTTTGTCTCATTTGATTTTAATCATTTGTAGACTGGTTTAAGTTCGTTCTTTGTTGTTCCATGGGGACTTCAAAAGCTTCTTGTTTACATAAAACATCATTACAAGAATCCAATTGTTTACATCACCGAATGTGGTAAGCCAACTTATTTATTGAGAAATTTACATCTAATATTAAATTGGTTAGAGTATCGGCAATTTCACCATAATTGCTACTACTAAATCTTTGGTATTGCTTACCTTTCAGGAATGGTAGAGTTTAATCTATACTTATATCTATTTATCTATAATCTATAATATATTAAAAATACAAAGGCCCTTAGCAAAATATCGTTCGCCTTTTTTATCCTTTAAAAATAAATTTCACATTGGAGAAAATAGTAATTCAAATTATTTTTCTAATATTTAGGACTTAGTTTCCGATTTAAATTATGAATGAAGTCCTAATATTTAGGAGTTCAAAATCAATTAAGATTTTACCTTATTTAAATTATTTATATAACTGTAATCATTCCATATTAAATTCTTAATATATAGGATTTTAACATCAACTAAAATTCTATTAATTAAATGCTTTAATAAACTCACCCAATACATGCACGTTCAATTGGTAAGAAATGTAGGGGATGGAAACTATCTGGGCTAATTTATTTTTTGTGTTACTTTAAAACTAATTCAAATTTAAATTACCTTATATGAATTATTTCTTTATATTAATATCCTTGACATAATTGTCATTTTTTCTTGTTACAGATCAATATTTAAAATCGGGGATGTGCTAATATTAAGAACATTAATCAACAAAATCTAATGAGTTACTATTATAATAAAAATAATAATTAAGTCTATGAATTAATTATTAGAAAAAAATAATATAATCCAACAATTTTCAAATATATTAAAAATACGGACGCCCTTACTGAAATGTAGTTCGTCTTTTTTAACTTTCAAAAATAAGTTTCACATTTGACAAATATGTAATTTAAGTTGCTTTCCTAATAGTTAAGACTTTAAAATCAAGTAAAATTTTAAATATTACCTAATAATTAGAAGTTCGAAATCAACTAAATAAGGATAAAATTATATTAAGAAAAAGAAGAGAATATAAAAAAGTAAAGTTTCTTTTCAACCAAGGACAAAAAATATTGTATAATTTTCATATAAATATTTTGTACCTATATTGTACGGGAAAATTTTAGCGTGCAAGATCAATTGTGATCCTTTATTTTCCTTTTCATACGAAAATATTTTCTTGGTTGTTTAAATTATATTTTATTAAATTATGTCACAACTATAATTATTTTATGTGTTAATTTTCCTAATATTTACTTATTTAAGATTTTAAAAGCAATTTTAGTTATCGAATATATATTATTTGAATCATGTCAGAAGTTTTAATGTATAAAATTTAGAAACAATTAAAATTTTAACCACCTTTTACAAATGATTTCCTTAAGAAAATACTTAAATTATTTTGATATAAATTGCTATTTTTCAGTAACTTTTTCTTCTTACATATAAATATATTTATTGATTGAAGCAACATTCACGTACAACGCACGTACACTAAAACTAGTATTTTAAAAAGGCAATAACAATCATAACACGAAAAAATGCATGAAGTTATTCTTAAAACGTGAGTCATAATGCAAATTTTCTTTCAAAATTTAGTCTTTGAACTCCAAATTGAATTTAACTTATGTATAATAAATATGACATTATGATGCAGTGAAAAATTAAATTGAACGTCACAGACGCAAAATGAAATTATGGCTAAAAATTAACATTCAACATTTTCATGAACATATATTTTTTATTTAATCTTTATTTATAACTCAAGCAAATTATTGTTTAAATAATTTTTTTTTTAAAATTTTATATTTATTAGTATAGAATAAACGCGCAACGCGCGTACCCTAATACTAGTGTTACTAAAGTTGAGGACGTGGTCAACGACACTGAGAGGGTTGATTTCTATAAAAACCATATTTTGGCAATCTACAAAGCAATCAAGTGAGTACCTTTAGTTTTGTTTTAATAGGACCTTGCAAATGAATAACCGTTATTTCTTACTTTCATTTTAAGAGAGATTTATTGAAAATATTCATTCGGATAAAATTAATATATTTTTTCTTTATTTGGCCGCTCTTCTTTTTTCTTTTCTTTTATCAGGCAGGGAGTAAATGTTAAAGGTTTCTACGCATGGTCTTTTCAAGATGATTTTGAATGGAATAAAGGATACACCCGGAGATTTGGCATCAACTTCATAGACTATAAGGATAATCTCAAAAGATACCCAAAGCTTTCTGCTCTCTGGTTTAAGAAATTCCTTCTCAATTAGAGCTTTTGTGACTATATTTCCTCTGTGTAAAATCTACAGACATGTTGCTTTTAACTACTTTTTTTTTTTTTAATTTAAAAAATACTCTAGCAGAAAGCTTTTACAATATCTTGTATTAGTGTTGTTTGATGTTCCCCCTTTTCGTATTTATTTTTCGTCAATAAAATTACTCCATGCTCTTTTGGAGATATTACAATATTATATATGTTGATACTCAATTTTCTCCTGCCATCTTATTCAGGTTTCCCTAGCTGCTTATATCTTCATAATATTTTTAGTCCTAATTACGTGGAATTTTATCATGTTAACACTCTTGTTATATGTTTAAAATAGCAATTTTTCCATTCATTATTGCTTCGTAGCATTTTAAAATCACTATAACAGTAGATTGATATAAAAATAATTTTTTAAATATATTTTTATAAGTATTTTGATAAATAAATGATTTAATTTAGTATTTTACAAATATAAGGTAATTTAAGCATTTTTTTGCATTATTTACAATAATAGCATATGTTATTATAATTAATTGCATATTTTATATTTTTATATCTCAGCTCAGTATATTTATATTATACTAATTTTGGTGTACGTGCGTTGCACGTGTATTCTGCGTCTATTAATAAAATATTGTATACAAGTGCAGAAAGTAATTCAAATTTCATTGTTAATAACATACAACATCGCTTTATTATCAATTCTTTTGAAAACTATTACTCCCTCCGTTTCAATATATGTGTACATGTTTGACTGGTCACGGAGTTTAAGAAAAAATGAAGATTTATTGAATTTGTGGTCCTAAACAAGTCAAAAGGGGACTCAGAGTATTTGTGTGGTTATAAAAGCTTCACATTAAGGGTAAAATGATAAATTTAAGCTAAATTGTTACCAAATTTAGAAATGAATTATTCTTTTTGGAATGGACCAAAAAGGAAATAGGTTCAAATAAACTAGAACAGATGGAGTAAATGGTATGATACTAAATTGTCATATTATTTTTTTAATATTCATCAAGGAGAGAAGATTTATCCCCAAAGAAAAGTGTCTTGTTGTAAATTGTACAATTGTTATTTTAGAAATTGATTTGGACTTCAAACTCAATACTTTGCCGTGATTGAAATTTTTACATATTAGATCTCGACTTGGACTTCAAGATTAAAGTGTTGTCGTGATTCAATCAACAGAATATCAAACTAAAAGGAACGCTTATTTATTATCAATTTGAAGTGATAATTCAGATTGTTAGGAAAATTTAAACATTATTCTATTTACCAAAGTAGTCTATAATTTGTTGTTAAATTTATGTAGAATTACTAAACCACTCTCAAATCTGGCACCTAATAAGAGCCAATCAATATTTTTTTATTTTCAAAAATATTTTTGTGATTGACATCCCATTTTAAGAATTCAGTCTTTTTTTTTATTTTTTTTATAGTGGTCTGTATATCAATTGCTAAAAGCAATAACTACACTCATGTGTTTCAAACATGAAATAGAAACTTGGAAAGAAATCAATGTGGAAATGAATCCTTAGAAAAATTAATATGGAATGTGTTATAATTATATAAAATAATTCAAATAAGGGGAAAAAAATTATATAAGCTATAATTGATCTTTAAATCTTTAAGTATTAGACTTTCTACATAGTTCAAATAAGAAAATATGTAATAAGCAAAATTTTAATTGATTTTAAAATCCTAAATTAAGAAAAAATTAAATTAAAAGTTTGTAAATCTATTTTTAAAAGGTAACACACTTGGTCTACGGGTAGATTTCTTCTAAAAGCAAAAAATCATTCTCTAATCATTAAACAAAACAATCCACAATAATGAGCAAACGGTGAATAAGAATTCAATCTGTAGATTAAGCTAAAATCTCCGGCTATCGGCTATATCCTAAAATTACGAAATCAATGAGTATATGATTGCATACAATGTGATTCAAAAGATCTTTATAAGTTAAATCTTTTGCAGGAAAAATAGAAAGACACTCAACGACAACCCATAGTCTATGACAAACAAATACAAACATTTTAACCATATTTTATAATCCTTTTCAATTTTCGTAGTCTCTTATTGCATATGCACAAAGCATGATCAATAGTATAATCTACCTACATACAAAATCTTCTGATACTATGCACACAAAGAACAAATTGTTAAAAATTAATGATTAAATACATGTGGGGTAGCTCAAGTTTATTTTTTCAAAATGTCTTAGAAAATAAGTTATATATAAGATAAAAAAAATGATAAAAAGGTGTGAAAAACATGACTAAAAGTTTTAATATGACTCATTCTATTTCGTCTAAAATTGTGATGACCCAAAAGGGTCATCACTTCGTTTAGAAATAAATCCTGTGTTTCGAGGCCTTAAAAAGACCTCTTTCTATCTCACCTTGATGTGCGTGCGCAGTACGGGCGCGTAGCCGGAAATCCATTATGTGAAAATTTGTGAAAAATGATGAATTTTGCCTTTAGAATGAATTTAAGTTGACTTCGGTCAATATTTTGGGTAAATGGACCCGGACCCATTTGGCGGTTCTGGAGGGTTCGTAGGAAAATATGTGACTTGGGCGTATGCCCGGAATCGAATTTCAAAGTCCCACGCCCGAGAAATAAATTTTTAAAGAAAATTATTTTCTGGAATATTTATGAGTTTTTGGAAATTAAATGTGTTTGAGATTTGATGGTATCGGGCCCGTATTCTGGTTTTGGAGCTCGGTACTAGTCTTATATGTGATTTAAGTTGGGTTTGTGAAATTTGGTAAGAAATGGACTTGAAATGACGTGAATCGGACCTTATTTGAGAAAATTGGAAAATTTGATATTCTTAAGTGATTTCATGATTTTGATGCAAAATTCATAGTTGTTGATGTTATTTTGGTGATTTGAATGCACGAGCAAGTCCGTATGATATTTTTAGGTTGGTGTGAATGTTTGGTTTGGAGCCCAGAGGACTCGGGTGAGTTTTGGATAGTCCACGAAGTGGAATTTTAACTTGGGAAAATTGCAGGTTTTTCAGCTGGTATGTTCAGGTCTGCAGGCTTCGCAAATGCGATAAAGCATCGCAAATGCGACAAAGCATCGCAAATACAATAATGGACCTGGGCAGCCTTAGTCGCAAATGCGACTGTTCTATCATAAAAGCGATTTCGCATTTGCAAAAGGTCCCTCACAAATGCGAAGGTGACCGAAATTGACTTGGTCGCAAATGCGAAAGGGTCAGTTTTCTGAGGGGTTCGCAATTGCGATACCTGCAACCTGTAAAATCATAATTTAGCCAAAAATCTTCCATTTTTCAAGCCCTTTCAAAACCAAAACATTCTTAGGCGATTTTTCAAAGACAACTTCTCTTCCAAATTGATTGTAAGTCATTTTTAACTTGTGTTCTTTAATCTTTAACATCCTTTCACATGATTTCAACTCAAAATCAATGATTTTCATGGGGGAAATGGGTGTTTTGGGTATAACCTAGATTTTTTAAATTTTGGGGATTTGGACCTCGATTTGAGGTCCGATTTCAAAACAAATTATATATTTGAGTTCGTGGGGGAATGGTTAATCGGGTTTTGATTCGAACCTAGGGTTTTGACCATGTGGGCCCGGGGGTGATTTTTGACTTTTTGGGAAAAACTTTAGAAAACTTATTTTCATGCATTAGAATTGATTCAATTAACATTTATTGATGTAATTAAGTAACTTGTGGCTAGATACGAGCGAATTGGTGGTAAAATCAAGAGGTAAAGCGATAGTTGAGACTTGAATTGTGTTTGTGGTATCGAGGTAAGTGTTTGGTCTAACCTTAGCTTGAGGGATTAGGAGTCGAGTCCTATTTGCTATGTGATATTTGTTGAGTACAACGTATAGGCATAGTGACGAGTATCTCTGCATTGGTATCAAGCATGTCCGTGAGTCTTGTATTATGATTATAATGACTCCGTTTGTATTATTCATGCCTTTATGATGATTTCTATTGTTGAGTAAAGTTTGTGGAGGAAATAGTGGTATTTGAGTATCAAAGAGCGTTGGCTCAAGTTGCATAATGAATTGTGGAAGTATAATTGGCATTTGAACTTTATAGAGCATTGCTCAAGTTGTGAAGAGAGTTGTGAAGTAAAAGTGAAAAAGAGAAGAGAATTATTATATTGTCTCCCTTGCGAAGATGTTGTTGTTTTTAATGCTATCTCCCTTGCCGGGATGTTGATGTTTTTGATATTATTCCCTTGTCAGGATTTGATTGTTAAATTATTATTCCCTTGCCGGGATTTTATTGCAATCTTACTTATTTCCTTGCCTTATTGCTTGTGATTGTTGTTTGGGTGAGGAAGAGTGTTAAAGCACAAAGGGTGATGTTGTGTATTATTTTGGTGAGAGAGTGTTAAAGCACGAAGGGTGATGCCGTGTATGATTTTGTGAGGAAGAGTGTAAAACACGAAGGGTGATGCCGTGCCGCACGATGTAAAACTCTGTGCCGATTATATTGATTTTATGGTGAGGACGAGAGTAAAAGCACGAAGGGTGATTGTTGATACCCAATTTTTTCCTATATATTTTCAATATTCAAAATACCTTCAAAATAGCATATATGTGCATATATAAGCATATCCAAGGGTTTTATTATTTTTTTCATAATTTTAAAGGTTAAATTGATTTATTTCTCCCTTTTTATCCATAAGATCCCCAATAATTATTTTTAAAATTATTATTTTGATAATTCTTCTATTAGATTTCTATATTTATGCCAAAATATAGCTAAATTAATTTTTACATATTTTTATAATTTTATTTAGTATTTTTAAAGGTAAATTGCACATAATTACAATACTAACCTTTTTTTACATTTAATTATGTTTTATACGCATAAAATTGGATCCTGTATTTTTAAATTATTAATTATGTATTATAAATCACTTTAGTACTTTAAATTAGTTTTTAGAAACTATTTACTATTTTTTGTATAAATTAAATAGGGAACAAGTGGGTATTTAAAATATAGCCAAATTGGCTATCAATTGTAGCCCAAAATTGGACCCCAATTTTCCAACCCAATTCCAATTAAACCTGACCCACACCCTTTTTACCCATGCCCAAACCTGGAACCCCACCTACCCGTCTCATCCTGGCCGTTGATCTCTAAGATCAACGACCCCTATTTCCCTTACCTTTTTTAACCCAAACGACCCCTAACCTAACTCATTTGTTACAATTTGCCGCCCTTGAAAACCCTTACCTCTTCAATTCTCTCTGAAACCTAACTCAAACCCTAGCCGCCACCACCCAAACCAGCCTTAATCCTCTTCGATCCTCACTCAATCCATGGATTCCCATGGTTGTTTGAGACATATACTTGTCTCCTACGTCTCCTGGTTGCACATTTTTGTGATTTCGTGGAAAGATGTCGAAGAGATCTAGTCCAGATCTTGCTCAACTTCTATCCATGGTCTTTTATGCTACTTTCCGGCCATCCATGGCCGTTCGAGTAAGATCCATGGCTTTTCCGGCTGAAACCGGTAACAATCTAATGTTTTCTCATCTTCTTTGGATTCTATGAAACCCTAACTCTTGAGATTTTCCACTTTTCTTTAGATCTGTCTTAGATCTAAGTGTATCCGTGAGTTTTTAACCAATTTTTCTTCATCTTTACTATTTTTCGAAACCCTAGACTCACTACTGTTTGATTCTTCACAGATCTTTATATATCTGAGATGATTCAAGTGTTATGAAATGTTTTCCTTTAAAAAATCTCCTATTTTGAGTAACTATTTTGATTTTAGTTGCTTTTTTCTAAACTAGGGTTTACTGAAACTCGTCTTCTCAAAGTTTTCATTATTTTCGAGTGTTAATCATATGTTCTTAGGTATTATTGACTGATTTCTGCTAAAATCGTCTGGACCCTAACTAGTTTGTGTTAAAACCCTAATTTTCTTATGTTTTTGTTTCGATTCTGAGTCTTTCTGAGCTACTTGTTGCATTGTTGGTGTTGTGCTTCTTTGACTTTTATGATTTTACCCTTTAGCCTAATTCAATATCTTGTGACTTTTACCCTAGTTCATCTCTACTAGGGTTTCTGAGTCGTTCCCTTGGCAAGTTTATGCATGTTTATGAAATTTTTTTTTGCCTATTTGTCTATTTATGGAAAAGTGATATTTTTCCTCTCTTCAAATCAGTATTATTTTGAATCTCAATTGACTGATTTGCTTGTTTAAAATTATGTGCTGATTATTGGTTCATTCCTTTGTTTATAACTCTGATTATTCTTATTACCTTATTGTCCGTAATGTCACTGATTCTTCATGATTACTTCCTTAATTAAACTTCTATTTGCTTAGCTCTTTACTTGGGTCTGATTTGATTTTCTTTCCTTGAGTGACTCATGCTCTTTAACCATTGGGTATTTGTCCTTAATTGAAGGAAGACTATGCTAGTTTCATATGTAGTTTCCTTGATTGCTAAATTATGATTTCTTTACCTTATTCTGCTCCACTCTAAACTACTATATATACTCTCCTCTACTCTCAATTCAAGACACGAACAATAGTTCAGAACACACACATACATACTCAAACTCTCTGTTATTTCTCTACTACTTGTGCTACTGCTTGTCTAGCTAGGTGAAAGATAATGTTAGATTGTGGAACTATACTTGCTTTACTTTTCTGCACTTTGCTTCCTTAACTGGTATATTCCTAGTTCAATTCTGAAACTCAACTCTATGTGCTCCATTGTTTGTCAATCCCTGTCTCTTTATGCATTAATTTAATGGCTCATGTTGTTTAATTGCACTTTTTGTTCACTGCTTTACTCAGCATGTTTAAGTTCTGCCCTCTCTTGTTCAAATGTAATAAGCATGTCTATGTGAGTTCCTATTTAGGTCCCTCAACTAGTATGTCCCCCAATGTACTTAGTTATGCTAAGTCATGACTAATTATGTGTAATAAACCCCCTGCATGACTACTCCCATACCCTGTCCCATGTCTTGTTACTATTATAATTTCAAGCATGATTCCCTTGTTAACTCTTTAAAGTAGTTGCTTGTGTTCTGAAGACCAATCAGTCCCTACTTGCTCCTTGTACTTGCTGGTCTATATGCATCTCTTCTCAGCCATGATTATGCGTTTCTGATTTGGGTTCTCTATGTCCCCAACCCCTTACTTCCCTGCCTGTGAATGTTGGAATGATACTATTCTTTGGATTTGTTCTGTCTGTGCTATCTAGTTCCAAGTTATTATTGCTCCTATTCCCTTCTTCTTTTCAAAAAACTGTTATGTTGTCTTTTGCAAACTCATTTCAAACATGACTATTTTTCAAAAACTATTTTCCAACTCAACTCCTCTAAATCTATGTCAAGCACTCTCACATATACTCTTAGACCACTAGGTTCTGCCCCTTTTGTGTGAGCCTTGCTTTGGGACCCTTGAGATCCATCTAAACCTGGACACATAAAAGCTGGCCCACTGCACTCACTCTATTTTGGTTATGCAATCTGGGTGTGAGCACTGCAGGGATCCCTGGAGGTCCTTAGGAAACTCTGACACCTCCAGATATGAGAAAGGCTACAGAACAATATTGGCACTTGAAGTGATTGATTATATAACTCAAAGAAGAAGTCCTAATCAGGCTTCCTATAGTGTAACTTCTTATTTTCATTGCTACTTATGTAATTTGCTCACATGGTCTATAATAATTTGTAAACAAGTATTGGGGTGGCTAGTGAAAAGGGATAAGGTAAATATGCATGCTATAGCTGTTAAGGGTAGACAAACATGTTATTAGGTTTATGTTACTAATTGCGCAATAGAAATCATGCTTAGGGTTCATACATGCATTGGAAATCATGCCCTTAAGTCTCATGTTTATTGTTTCAGCATGTGCACCCTTACAAAATCATGTGTTAAAACCTACCAATAATTAGCACTTTACTATTATGTTCAATCCTGCCATATGCATTTAGAAATCCTGCTCAATGAATTCTGCATCATGAGAATTATACATACATCTTAGCTACCATGTTTTAGGATCTTATTCGTACTTGCATTCACACTTAGTGTAAACTGCTGATCATAAAAGAGGTAAAAACAACTTCATACTTGATTATCCTATTTAAAATAACTGTTAATAATCTCTACATTCGTATCAACTAGAACAACTTGCTCTTAGGGTAAAATAATTTCCAAACTGTCTTTTAATAATTCTAAATAACTGCTGCATTACTTTACGCCTAGGCAAGCCTTAGGTAATTACTTAAATAAAAATAAAAGTGTCCTTGTTAACTGTCAACCTGTTAAAATCAGTCGGCAAACCTGATTCGGACTTCTTTTCTGAATCGTGTAATAAATCTAGTTCTACTGTTATCAGTTAGATACCATGCATAGGATTTAAGTTCAGACTTTAATTGTGTATGAGTCATGCTGCTTATGTTCATTATTTGTGGAGGTATACCTGAGCCTTCTGTCTGTTTTCTGTAATTTCCCCTTAAAATGCAGTCATATGTGTTCTTGTATGTCGCCTAGTATTTTTTCTTTAAACCTGAGGATCCTCCTAGAACCTTCCCCCTTAGGATAGGAGTCTCATGCAATAGGGGTCGAGACCAACCTTCTCTTTAATTACCTTCATGGGGCGGGAAAGGGTAGATATGAATATGATTACCGGTGCACTAATACCACGTGTAGACCCTCTTTGAGGAGTGTCATACCGGGTATTGCATTGATGTGATCCATATTATAAACAAACCTAGGACCCCCTTTGTCGCGCCCCTTTTTCCTCGCAAAATATGGTTTATGACATTTGGGAGGACAACTCATTCCCTTTTGGGAATTGTTTTTTTTTATTTAAAGAGTCGCCACCTAATGATTAAGTGCATTAGGACACTAGGAAGAATTTGTTTAGAAAAACCAGAGTTTGGGTAAGGGCTAGAAATTATCTCGAGGGGAAGGTGTTAGGCACCCCTCAAGATCCACTAGTGTGGTTCCTGGCCATGCTACAATTGTGACTTAAGTACAAACAATAAATAAGAAAATAAGGTTTTCAAATATGAGGGGTTGTCACATTGTGATTGCAAATAAATTAAAGTTTGAAGAAACAAGGAAGCTGAAATTTGAGAAAAAGGAGTTTTGAAATTTTGAAATTAATAAAATAAACAAGTACAGGGAAGGGGTCCTAGGTTTATAAATAATATGGATCACATCAATGTAATACCCGATAATCACTCCTCAGAAGAGGGGTTACACGTGGTATTAGCGCACCGGTCATTATATCCATATCTACCCTTTCCCACCCCATTGAGGTATTAAACGCGGAATGGTTTCGTTTACTTATTGCATGCTAGTACCCGCCCCAATTCTATCAGCCCCGGAGGCATTTGGGACTACTAGTCCTAAAGGGAAGGGAGATTTGGGCTTTGTATGGTTTAAAAGGATAAAATTCTAAAGCGACAAACAAAAACACATAAGGCAAATATGGGAAACACATAACAATTTAAAAGGCTCAAACATGCCTCCTCACTTAAAGACAGATTGTTTAGCATGTCTTGCAGATACTGGTTATGGTCTGAATTAAACTTAAGTGTTAAGGAGGCAAACTTGTCTATTACATATTTTAGATAAGAAACCGGAATCAGAACTGCCTGTTGGTTGGAATTAACAGAGTCTGATTCAATTAGCTAATTTACCTTATAGCTTGCCTAGGTGAAACCTATATGCATGATATCTAAATACAAGAGAAAGATACTGATTTCAGAAGCAGATTTATTAACAGCAGGAAATACAAGTTCTGCAAGCGTTTAAGAAATAGTATTACTGATTTTAAACTTATAAGCAAGTTGAGGGATTTAGATTAGTTGCTTATTCCTATAGGCATGCTTTCTAAGTGTGACTGATTTTAACCTTTACGAAAATGCATAAATCCTATAGGCATGATATTTAAAATGCTGATTTTTATTGTTTAAGCCTATATATCATTTGCCTAGTGATGGATACGTATGCAGTATTCAGAAATCATATAGAAATGCTTTCTATATGACATGCAAAATGCAGAATCCTATAGTCATGTTCTCTACATGAGATGTAGAAATGCAAAAGCTATTGATATGATATATATGCAGAAATTATAGCCAGGATTTCTAAGATGCAAAAGTGCAAAAGTTTATAGACAAGATTTCTATATGAAAATGTAGAAGCACAAAACTTAAAACAGGATTTCTATATGAAAATGTAGAAGTAAAGAACCTAAAAGAGGATTTCTATATGAAAATTTAGAAGTGCAGAACCTAAAACAGGATTTCAAAGATGCCAAAATGCAGAACTTGCCATGATTTGCAGAAATAAATACCTAATAAGCATGATATCTACCCTTATGCATACATGAGTACCCCTCCCCTTTCACTATAAGCCCCCATGAGTTATTACAAATTATTACATCCCAGAATGAATAAAGGAAAGTAAAAAATACATCAGAAAGCTAAAATCCCAACCAAGGAGAGCCTGATTCAGACTTCTATCTGAAGCATGAAGTAAACCAACTCCAAAGACCAAATTCCAAAGCCTTTCTCTTATTTGTGATGTGTCAAAGTTCCCTAAGAGTCTCAAGTAGAATCCGGGCAGTGCTTACACCCAAATATATTGCAGAATTATAGTGCAGTGTGGAAGGGCCAGCCCTCAAATGTCCAAGTTCAGAGGGAGCTCAAGGTCCCAAAGCAAGGCTCATAGGAAGAGGGCAGAACTTAGAATCTAAGAGAGAGTGCAGGTGCATAGAGGGGATTTTGGGGAAGGCCAAGACATGCTGGTGGTCATACCCAACAATTAGGAGTGCAGGCACACCCCTAACCAACCTGTTAGCCACATTGTTTGGGAGTTAGGATCCATTAAAGGATCAGGTCCAGACATGAGCAACAATTTGGATACTGTCATGCCATAACCTTAACTCAAACACATAGAAGGGAATAAGGGTATGAGGAATTCACACAGCAACAGATGCAAAGAGAACAACATATTCAATACTGAACATAAGAAGCAAAGTAGATAAGATTGTTGAAACTATAAAGCAAACACATAGGGATGAAGCTAAAAGTTAAATTAGAACATACCAGTTTCAGGGAAACAAGAAGAGAAGAGTAGTAGTAAAGCAAAGTTGCAAACACATAGCCAGAAGATTTCAAAAGAGAGTAGAGTGTTGAATTGAGAATGTAGGAGTATTGAAATTGAAAGTGTTCAATAAGTATTCTGTGTTGAAAGTGCAGAAGGGTCGTGCCCTTTATAGTGCAGAAAGCAAGTATAAATGTAAGAGAATAATTCAGAAATCAATTACACAAGTTCCCCTTCAATTAAGGGATTCTGATTTTAAATAGGTAAAGGATAATTAAGGAAAAAGTTTGATCAAGATCTTTTCCAAAGTAGCATAAGAAGGGTAAATACACAGAAGTTATTTAAGGAAAGAGTTTGATAGCAACACGGTTTGTGCAAATAAGGAAAGACAATCAATCAACAGCTAGTAAAAAAAATCAGAAATTGAGTTTTGGTATGAATGAATCCAACCAAAAAAGGTGAAGAAAGGTTTAATTAAAGAAAAATCAGTAACAATTAATCGATCCTTATTAAAAGGAATTCTGAATCAATCACAAATTGGCAAAACCTTTTTTGGAGGAAAAATTCATCATATATAAAGTGCACAGACATGTGAATCAAGAAAAAGTTGTCATGCTAATTAGAAAAGCCTAACATACAAAAGTTCTGAGTCAAAGAAGTTTGAGTTCAGTACAAAGACTTCAAAACGAGTCTGAGAAACCTAGAGTTCCAAAATAGAACCGTAGTCTCAAACACGAGATCGAAACTCGCCAAAACCCCAAACCCTAGGTTTTTAACTCGAGTCAGATACAGAGAAAAGAAGACAAATAACGGAAACAGGCTCTGAGGTCTTTTTCAGAGACTTATGAAAAAAAAAGATGTAATAGCAAGTTTGAAACAACAAAGTGAGAAAGCTGATTTGAAGCATAATGAACACGTTTTAAGAAAGCTTGGAACTTAAAAAAGTTTTAGAAGAGAAACGAGATAGTATATCACTTAAGAGAATAGTAGAGGAAACATATTTAACAAAGAACTCAAACAAAGTCCAGAAGAAGGCAACTAAAGACCTAAAAGCTTAGTAGAAAATACAGTAAAGGAACATAGGGGTAAACGAACACATAAGATAAACATGTGAAAGCATGATATAGAAACCAGTAGAAGAAAGAACGGAGCATAATAGAAGAACATGCAAAATAAGGCAAACATAAAGATACAGGAGAAGAACATGCTAGGTAGAAAAATAAAACATACAACATAGCATAGACAGATACACACAAAGAAAAGAAGAGGAAGAGTTAGAGAAACATTTCGAAAATTTTTCAGAAACCCTAAATCAAAGAGAAACAAATTTTGAAAGAAAAAAATGGGAAAAATGTTTTAAAACTCCAGTAGAGCACAAATATAGAATAGATTTAAGAAAACAACCAGATAAAAACCTCGAATGGCTAGGGTTTCAGAGAAACCCTAGAAATGAGAAAGGTTTGGAAGAAAAGTCCGATCTTGAGTCGGATGAGTTAGAACCAGGCTCGAAATGCTTTAGATGTGCCGGAGCAAGGTCGGAGAGGCTTCAAAACCATGGATATGAATGGACACCACTGAGGTCAGACCTCAAAGCTTCGAACCCCAGACGTTTGAGAGTGAAGGGAGGTGAATACATGTCATCCATGGCCTGAGAAGCCATGGATTTCGGTGAGGTTATGGTCGGAGAGGATGAGAGAGGCTAGAGTTCCAGGGAACCTTTGAGAGAGTTTGAGAGAAGAGAGTATTCAAAGGCAGTTGAGAGATGGAAATGAGGGGATTAGGGTAGGGTCGGTGGATTAAAAATGGTAAGGGGTGATCGTGGCCGTTGATCAAAACGATCAACGACCTGTATTAAAAGGAAGACCGGGCAGGTTGGATAAATGAGTTAAGTGGTTGGGTTGAAATTGAAATTGGGCTATTCCAATTGGGGGTTAAGATTGGGTCAATTGGAGGCTAAAATTGAAATATAATGGGGCTACAATTGAAACAAAATGAGGCTAAAATTTACATAGCCAGTTTTTCCCTTTTATTTTACAAAAATAGTAAAAATGATTTTGAAAACAAATTAAAAGTACTGAATCAGTAAATAATATATAAATATTAATTTAAAAATACTTAAACAAATTTATGATTGTAAAAAATGCTATTAAATCTTAAAGAGGCTAGAATTGCAATTATATGCAATTTAGCTTTAAAAATACCAAATAAATTTGTAAAAATATATAAAAATTACCTTAACTATATTTTGGTATAAATATGGGAATAAAATAAATTATTCACCAAAATTGATGATTTTGGGAGTAATTATTGATTTTGTACTGCTAAAATGGACAATAAATTGGTTTTAAAAATTAGAAAAAATATAAAGCACTTGGGCATGCTTATATATGTATATATATGTTATTTTGAAAGTATTTTGTATATATTAAAATATATAGGGAAAAATTGGGTATCAACAGCTGCCCCTCTTTACCCGGGAAGGATAAAAGAGTTGTTGGGTAAAGATGTGATGGTCAATTTTGACCGAACGAAATGGTTTGAAGAATTTGACCGTGCTCCAGTTCCTAAGCTGCCTACATATCCCTGGTCTTACAAGAATCAGGCCATATATAGTTCAGGATCCATCGGCGGAATATGCTGACAGAGGTTTTACAAGAACGGACGCGGTATTCAGGCCAGGAAGGATAGTTAAGGTCTAATCCGGGCTGCGGGAACTGGAGCAGGATCGCTCCTATTGAGAAGACCGTTGATAGCTGGTTTACTTGCAAGTGAGCAATACAAATGTATATGGTGCAAGATTTAAACGTGATGCAAGTTCCCATTGGACCATGAATGTTGTCTTTGGACAGTTAAGATGACGTCCTCAGACCATGACGTCCTGGGCCATGAAGCGTATAATAAAGGATTCGCATGCTATGAAATGATATTCTCGGGCTATAAGAATGATCCTTACGAAATATGATGCCTTTGAATAATGATATGCAAGAGATAAAAGTAGGGTCCTCAGGCCATGGCATGGCGTTCTCGGGCTATGAAAATGGTGCCTACGAACAATGATGCCTTCGGACAAGGTGACGACTTTCAGCCCATGAGATGCAAAGGTGGTGATATTTCAGCCGATGAAAGATGCAAAATAAAAGGTGGCGATCTTTCAGCCATGCATAAGTGTAGATAAAAGGTGGCGATGTATAGGAGTGTAAATAAAGGTGGCGATATTTCAGCCAATGCAAGATGGAGGTTGAGCTTAACCTCGGAAGGCAGAATAGTAGCCTTATACAATGCAAGAAATGCAGATAGAGGTAGATCTTAACCTCGGAAGGCAGAATAGTAGCCTTATGCAATGCGAAAATGCAGATGGAGACAGAGCTTAGTCTCGGAAGGCAGAATGGTAGCCTTATGCAATGCAAAAAATGTAGATGGAGATAGACCTTAGTCTCGGAAGGCAGAATGGTAGACTTATGTAATGCAAGAAATGCAGATGGAGACAAAGCTTAGTCTCGGAAGGCAAAATGGTAGCCTTATGCAATGCAAGAAATGAAAGGCAAGTAATAATAAAATTTCTTAGCTCATAGCTGATTGCGATATTGCAGCTGCTGGGGATATTGTGCCTGGATTGCAATTGTAGATAGGTGACGGCTCTGAGAGTCGTACTCTTGAAAAGTGTGGGTGTATGAATGTATTCGGTAATTTTGCGACTTGGGTGTGAGCACGTGATTTTTTCCCTATATGAATTACTCCCACAAATTCAAAACAAAATAATTTTTCTCGTTGTTTGCAGTTTCGTGGATTTTTGTGGAATTTTTTGTTAATTGTTTGCATTTGTCTATGCATGCTAATTTTTTTTAATTGATGAAAAATACAAAAAAATTTGTTGCATTTGCATTTTAGGATTTAATTCTACATTTTAGGATTAATTGGCAATTAGTTGTTTTATAATAATGGAGAAATCACAAAAATGGTTTATTTTGCATTGTTCAATTTCTAGATTTGAATAGTAATTATTAGGGTTAATTAATTTAATTTTCTAGGATAATTTGGTTTAGGAATTAAGTTGGGTTTTGTCTTATTTTCGTTTTTAGAAAAAGAAAAGGAATCAAAAAGGTTTTTCCAATTTTGGGCCGTTTTATTTAATTCTCTTGAGCCCAAGTCAATTATCCCTCAAACCCATCCAAAACCATCCCAAACCCGCCCTTTACCCGATACGAACCCCCTCTTTCAATGAAACGACACCGTTTAAGCTTTCCCATCCCAACCGTCGATCTCATTCGATCTAACGGACCAGAACTCGACACCTTCCCCAGATAAAGCTGTCCAAAATAACCCTACCCCCTCAGACCCCCCCTCAGTTCTCGTCTCTCTCAAAACCCCCTCCTTCAAAGACCCCATAAACCCTAATAGCCGCCACCATTTCGGGGTGGGGAGCGAAGAGAGACCAGAAGAATGATTCATTTGGATCGACGAGCTTTTTCAGCCCAAAAACCTTTTCCACCGTCCTCCGGTGGCGGCGCCACCCCAAACCTCTCCCAAACTAACACCCTGAAACCCCCATGACCCCCTCTTTCCAAATTCCTAACCCATATCCCTCGAATCCCTCTCAATCCTTTCGAATCTCGAATCAAAGTTCGAAGCCCTAAAAGCCAAATCGCTTTGCCTTTGATTTTGTGGCTTGCATGGCCACATGCATACGAGTTTTCAAGATTTTCGAGTCTAATTTGGCATATGCAGTGTTGATCGTTTGTTCTTAACAAAGAACAAGCGACTAACACTGATTGTGTTAAATTAGAGAGTCCAGCATTATGGTCGAGTCTAGTCGGTAAGCTTTCTTTGCCCTTTTCTTCTTCCACTTTTGATTCACGTCCTACTTCTCTTCTTTTCTACTCATCTTTCTTGAAGTAGACTGAAATTCGAGCAAGTTTCTGAGCTTAGGTCTTTCCCCTAGTTTAATTTTTTGTGTTCATTTTTTCGTTTAGTTTTCTGGTTGAGGTTTAAAGGTCTATTCTCTAATTTTGTTAATAACATGCTTGAACCTTTGAGTTTGCTTTAGTCTCATAAGTTAATTAAGTCGTCTCAATTTAATAACCTAATTCACTCTTTGCTTGTTTATGTAATTAATCAGTTGTGTAGTTAAACTTTAATTTTCAAACAAGTGTTTACTTTCTGCTCTTGGTAGACTCAGAATCTAGTTGGTTCTGATTGTATTTGGGCCTGGGGTTTCATGCCTTTAGGTTCGGGCTCATGGTCTGGGTTGGGTTTTGAGTTAATTCAACCCAGGGTTAACTTGACCCATACCCGTTTTGTCTATCGGGGTAAAAATGGGGCTCCTAAGGGGTAATTTGGGTAGTATAGGTAGGGGAATCGTATGTAACAACCTTAGGAAGTTTCCAGGAAATGAGATGAGGGGATGTGTTTGAAATTCTAATAGTTGATTAGGGGTATTTGAGCTAAAATAAAAATTGCAAAAGGGTCTAGGTGCAAATCTGATCCTCATCTAGCTGCCCTAAAATGCCTTGCCTATAAAGGCTCTCTAACTTGGCATTCAAGAAAGAGGGAAAAAGAGAGAAAAAATCCCTAAAAATTAAAACGGCTAGGTTCTTTGAGGGAATTCTGAATTCTTTGCATTTCTAGCTTAGAAAAGTGCTTAATTCTTGCATATTGGTATTTTATGGTTTTATTTGGTTAGAAATTTTCTTTTCTAAGAAGATTAGAGTCCTACATCTTGGTTTCCATGGCTTGAATTTGGTTTTCTGACGACTGGTTTGAGTATGGCTGTTGAAGTTACTGTTTGATTGAAGTTGGGTGTTACTCTGTTGCAGTTCTGCTAACTCTTCACCCTTTCTATCTTTCTTTTGATTTTCAGGTACTCCCCGTATTCCATTAACCTATGAATTGCACATCAAAGCCATGTAAACAACCTGGGTTTGCATATGAATCACAATGGATTTGAACATAGTTGCATGTCCTTTAGAGATCAGTCGTGTTTTTTTGGTGTATTAAACTTGTCATTTGAATACTCTTCTGTGTGAATGTAGCTTATCACTCTAAACTCTGGTGTTGTTTAAATTCTTGTGTATTTAATGTCTGCAATGTATTTAATTGAGTGGCTTCTTTGATTACTGAAGTCACAAGGATTTTTACTGCTATAGATGCAAATTTGGTAGGCACTTTCAGGATTTTGTTTAAACATGTATGCTGAATCTTAGGTGTATTAGCTGAACTCTTATCAATCTTGAAATATGGACACCATTAAGGAATAATGCATAGGTTATATGGTAGCATTATGCTAATTTTCAGTTGTTAATGAGGCCTACTCTCATGTTTTGACCTCATAAGTGAAAGCAGGAAATGTTTCTAATGATTGTCTCACATCAATTTTGAATTTTGGGTCTGATTTTGATTTTACTTAGTTGGTATGTTATTTCATCAATTGTTGGTCTGAAATCAATAACAATCCATGTTAATTCACAAATTTGAACAAAACAAAAAATGGAATCGTGGGCAATACACATTCGTTGGCAGACTTGTTTATTTGGACTGCCGCTCTTCACTAAGACTTGGGCTCATTCAGACTCAAGATTGAAGGTTCAAGGCTGATTTGCCTTTGGTAGTCAGCTGGGTTCGATATTGACCCCCTCTTTAATTGTTGCTGACCTTGAATGCATGCCAAGAGGCTTCGACTCGAGTCTCGCTCCTGCTTTCTCCTTAATTTGGGCTAGGATGTTTGCAAAGCAGGGATGCAAGTTTTTCATTATTGGGCCTACCCCATTTATGCCTTTGGTTCTCTTAATTATGGCACGAGCCATTCGTTGTTTTCAAATAGTCAAATCCTTTTTCTCTCTTCAATGCAAATGTTCTTTCATAAGGCTGTCCTCAACTTGGATTTATTGTTTTAAAATTGGTTCAAACTTTTTGCTTAAGCAGGGGTGACATTTCTCTTTGCTCCTTTAATCAATTAGTGGAGGGGAGCTGTACTAGTTAACATAAATAGCTTATCGCCCCTTCAAATTTTTTAGTTTTCCTTTATAATAAGTCGAGGTGCGCCGCGCCAAATAAAACCTCAAATGTCTGGCCCTCATTTGTTTATTTCTTTTAAATTCTTAGACTTCGAGGCGCGCCATTTAGCAATTTTCCCATGGCCCCCGCAAAGTTAAAAACGCGTGGTTTCTTTAGGCGCGTTATTTTAATAATATTACCTTCCCAAACTCGGGTGTGCATTTCATGTGACCCAAATTCAAATCTTAACAACGTTGAATAAAATGTATTTCGGATTGCAAGTGCATTTCATGTGGCGCAGTCCAAAGACATGTTTTAGATGGCATTGAAATCTTCCTTAAAATAATTAAAAGCGGTTTAAAGTTAAAATGCACATAGGTTCAAAAGTGTTTTAAAATCAAATAATAGGCCAACTATAACAGTTGAGCAACCGTGCTAGAACCACGGAACTCGAGAATGCCTAACACCTTCTCCCGGGTTAACAGAATTCCTTACCCGGATTTGTGGTTCGCGGACTGTAATACAGAATCAATTTTTTCCTCGATTCGGGACTTGAACCGGTGACTTGGGACACCATAAATTATCCCAAGTGGTGACTCTGAATTTTTAATAACTAAATAATCCCGTTTCGATTGTCACTTAAATTGGAAAAAACTCCTTATACCCTTCTGGGGTGTAGAAAAGAGGGAGGTGTGAGATCTCTGGCGACTCTGCTGGGGATCGAACCCAGAATCTCTGGTTCAGGGTTCAGAATTCGAACTTAGATGAATTGTTATAGTTGGCTTTATTAATTATCTAATTTTGTTACATGTTTGGGCTTAATGTGCTAAGTGTTGCTTTTACCGCTTTGATATTCGGTGAACTGTATATAAACTGCTACGAAACCCTTCTTCTCTCTGAGTCTTCTAAATCATGGAGAAGTGTGCACTTCGTGTGACTTCTCTTCTGTTAGAGTCATTTCCCAAATATTAGAACGAGGTTCGGACAAGTTGCAAAACCGATGAAGCTTCTGTATTCCTGGTACACTGCCCCCATCGGTTTGAGTTGTCCGCTCGGATTAGCCAGGTTTAGAACAATAAACCCAGGTTTCAAATCTAGTATAACAAGACCTCATGTCGGATACCTAGTAGGAACAATTTTTTGCATCACACGCATTTGACTTTGGAGACTCAACACATGGGTTGGGTTTGTCTAAGACAGGTGTACCAAAAATGAAAAGACCATCCTGATGCATCTTACTTGCTACTTGTGCATTTATTCTATTTGAATTTGCATGCTGACCAGCTTTTGATTAATGGGAGAAAGTTGGAAAAAAAGAAAATATCAATGTGAGGGTTAAGTGAGTTAAATCACCCATTTTTGAAAATCCAATGTCCAAATGGTACTGGAACTCTGCCGAATTTTTTTTTGAGAAAAATGAAAAAAAAAAAGAAAAGGTTTTGTTTTGAAAAATGGTTAGTTTTATTTTATTTGTCCGAACTATGCCAGTTTGATTCTCACAAGGTGTGAGATACGTAGGCAACTCCCATCGGGTCCAACTTCCTTTTTGCAAAAATAGCCCAAAAAGAACAAAAATTTTAATTTTATTGCAAATAAGTAAGGTCATGCTATTCTTGTCTAAAATAGCCGAATGTCGCCGAAAGGCCGTTTTTGCAAGAATAGCCACCTTTGGTCATTTTTCAAGGTTTTTGCCGGTTAGCGAACACAGCCTTAAAATCTTCATTTTCAGAGTGCTGAAAGGCCGTATTGGCAAAGCCGGATATTTTGTGAAAATTTTGAAAAAAATGGTCATTTTTCTTGGGTCAAAATGAGTCATAGTTTTCTTTTAATTAAAATCACCTTAATAAATGTGTAGGATGAACACAAATCAAAATGAACCTTTCTCAGTTCGTGAAGAGATCCCGTTGGAGCTACATATGTGGTGGCATAATTTGGGGGACAATAGCAGAAAAGTTGTGACAAAAGTGTTGGGTGGTCTTGTCGGGCTCTTGAAGGTTAAGCCGAGAAAGGACATAATTGAGGCCTTGATACCATTTTGGGACCCAGCACATAATGTATTCCACTTCGCTGATTTCGAGTTAATTCCTACACTGGAAAAGATAGCAGGCTACGCTGGTTTCGAGGGAAATCTTAGAAATCAATACTCGGTAGCACCGAGAACAGCAACCCCTCACAAATATTTGGACTTGTTAAGCATCAATCGGGACATCCGAGATGGAAATTTGGCCAAAGGATTCTGTACCTTCTACTTTTTGTACCGACGTTACGGGAATCCTCGTGGCTTCGAGATGCCAGATACCGGTCTTACTCACACGGGAAACCAAGACAAGTGGGAAGCTCAGAGAGGATTAGCTTTTATAATGGCGTTCCTGGGTACTTTTATTTGCCCCAAAAAAGACGGGAACATAGAGTTAGGACTCGTGGGGATAGCCGACTTTATGATGAAAAAGGCAAATGGGACCATAGTGCCAATGATTTTGGCAGAAATTTACCGAGCTCTGACCCTTTGTCGAGAAGGGGGAAAGTTCTTTGGAGGGTGCAATATGCTGTTACAGTTATCGATGGAGGAACACCTTTGCCACCGTCCTAGATACTAGAATTGTGGTATGACTGGCCTCGAGTGCATTGAAAAACATGAAAAGTGGGTAGAGGGTTATGACATCCCGGATGGTACGGATGCATGGCATGCTCATTTTAGATCTTTGACTGCAAATAAGATCGAATGGACATTCGGGTGGCTCTCGGTCAGTGAAGTAATTTATATGTCGGTTGAGGTATGTTTTCTACTGTTGATGGGTCTTCGGAGTATCCAGCCTTATGCTCCGCACTGAGTTCTACGTCAGTTAGGCCGATACCAGACCATCCCACACGATGAGGATTTGAGTCGGCAGGTTATTGAGTTGGAACCAAAAGTTGCTTTTCCAGAAGAAAAAGTGTGTTGGATTTGGCATCAGTGCAGATTCTTAGAGCCTAGAACTCAAGTACGAGATCTATCCAGAGGCAAGGTGGAGCCTAGTTACACTGCTTGGTATGGCAAAAGATCTTGAGTTCATCATGAGACCTAAAGGCCCGCAAAGAAACCCCATGTCCAACAATTTACCGACGGAGCACAGGTGCAATGGGACTAGTTGACCAGAGAAAATGAGTACAGGGCTACCATAAGCAAGTTGGAAAGGCAAGTCATGGACCTTCAGTTTGAAAATGGTTTGCAAGCCGCCGTAGATGAGGGAGAGAAGAAAAAGCTAACTCAGGAAAATGAAGCCCTCAAAGCTCAAATCCGGAAGATGAAAATAGCTGCTAGAAACTAGAAAAGAAGCTGAGCGGATGAAAGGCTCATAAGTAGTCTGAAAAAGAAAGCCCTTGAGTATCAAGATGACCTAGAAAAGTTTGAGGCTAGTTTGGCGAAAGTCCGGGCTCAATTGACGGAAAATGCAAAAGGGCGGGCATAGTTTGTTCGACAAATAAAAAGAAAGTATGAAGGAACAATCATCAGCTTGAAGAGAAAAATGACTACCCTCGAGAATGAGGCAGCCAAGCAGGCCAATGACTTTAAAGCTGATGGGGAACACTGTTATGATTTGATGGCTCAGATGGAGGAAGAAATGCAATAGTTGTAAAATCAACATCTCCATGACACTCAGGTGTTAGAAGCCCGGAATCAACAGGTCGGGTGTCTGCTTCAAGAAAAGGGTAGAATCCAAGAGAGGATCAGAACCATTGCCGACTACATTGTTGTGAAATGTCAAGCATGTCAGGATATGACTCGCACCACCTTCTTCGCGGTAGTGATGACATTTGTCTAGAAGATAATGAGTGACTTGGAAAGGCTTCAAAGGGATCTTGCATATACGCCCGTGGCAAGGCCGAATGATGTCCCGCGGGCCCCAGGAGCATTTGAGGCATTAATGTATTCATGATTTTCATTGGAGTCTGTTAGTCTGTATTTTCTTTTATTGGAGTCTGTTAGTTGGTTTTCGAGTATGTTGTTTTCACCCTTCTGTCAGAGTCTGTTGGCCTTGTTTTGAGTTAGAGTCTGTTAATTTCCCTTTTTTGAGTCTGTTAATTTTATAATTTGGTAGAATGAGTGGTTGTAATCAAAACTGTTTTGTTTTATGGAAAAATTTGAAATCCCAAAAATGTCTTGTTATTTATTTTCTACACTTATCTCCTAGAACTACGCTCGATCTGATTCATGCGGGGTCATGATACGTAAGAAATCTCCATAAGATTCGATCATAACCAAGAGAAAGAATAAAAGAGTGATAAAAGAGAGAGGAAAAGAAAAGAGAGGAAAAATAAGAGCGAAAAGAGAAGGAAAAGAGAGAAAATAAGAAACCGTGAGAAGGAAATAATGGCAAAACAAGAGAGAGAAATGAGAGGATAAAAACAAAGAGAAATCAAGCATAGAAAGGCATGAAAAAAAAAGAGAGAGAAAAAGGGAAGTTGCAAATGGAAATAAGGAAAAGCCGGGATGACGCAAGCAACCGATCAAATGCATAACAGAAACGGTTAACTGCTTAGGTGCATTCACTACTCAAATGTGCGGTTGCCTATCTGTTAAAGCCCTAATCGCTAACAAGTTTGTTATTGATGAAATTTCAGTTCAGGCAGGTGGTTAGTTTGATTGGCATTCTGGTAACTCATTCCTACAACACCTGGTCCAAAAACAACCTGAACATGGCCAACCAAGAACTTGAGGCAAGTATTGTCGATCCGTCAAAAAAGGTGGAAGAATCGGAGGTTAATTTGAAAGATGAGTTGTATAAGCTGAAGCATCAGATGGCTGAAATGTACCAAGCATGGGCAAAAGGGCACCCATTGCCAGTTTACCCCGCCAACCCTGCTTTTATTCCACCATTGGCTCAGCCCTATGAACCTTCCACTCTGAACTCATCTCCGGCCTTTCCCCTTTACCAACAATGCCACGACACCACTTCCCATACATCACAAGCTCTACCACCCAAACAAATCCCGTACCCTCCTTCACCAGTCACTCCTATTTTTGTGGCACCTGCTGCATTACACCGATCCTCCAGTGAGCCTCTGTTCCAGACTCACGACAACCAGTATTACCCCTCGGAGCCCACTTTCAAGGTTCCAGAACCCTATTCCTACACTCCTCATTTTTACCTCCCTGCGGAAACCGAAAAACCATCTAAAAATCCTGAACAAGAAGAGATGTTCAGGAAAGTTAAAACCTGAAACAGTCATTTAGAGACATGCGAGGGTTGGGAGGTCAAGTAAATGTGGCTTACAAATATCTATGTCTATTTCCAGATGTGCAATTGCCGGCAGGGTTTAAGATGCCCAAGTTTGATTTGTATGATGGGCATGGTGATCCAGTAGCGCATTTGAGAGGTTTCTATAGAAAAATAAGAGGAGCTGACGGGAAAGACGATTTGCTAATGGCATATTTCAGTCAAAGTCTGAGTGGCTCATCGTTGGAATGGTATACCCGGCAAGATCACGGAAGATGGTACACATGGGATGATCTAGCCCAGGCATTTGCTTGTCACTTCCAGTACAATCTCGAGATCATTCCGGATCGACTGTCCTTGACAAAACTTGAGAAAAAGCATAGTGAAAGTTTTAGAGAGTATGGTTTCCATTAGAGAGAGCAAGCAGCGAGGGTTGACCCTCTGATGAAAGAAAGTGAAATGGTAGATTATTTCCTGCAGGCCTTAGAGCCCATTTATTTCAGTCATCTGGTATCGGCTGTAGGCAAGTCCTTCAATGAAGTGGTGAAAATGGGGGCCATGGTAGAAGAATGGCTCAAGTCCAACAAAATCATGAGTTACTCAGCTATTAAGGCAACCATCCAGGCCATTCAAAACGGTACTGGGGGAGCGATTGGAAAGAAGAAGAAAGAGGATGTTGCAACAGTTGAGTCAGGAGCTTGGTTCGGGCCCAGGGGTTCGCTTCACCACTGTCATCAGCCTTATGCCCACCACCAAACCTATCCCCATACCCCGTATAATCTACCCTAATATTACTACCCATCACCAGACCCCCATTTCTCTGTCCACCATGCCCAAACATACAACCAACCTCTAGACCACGCACAATGGCGTGTTCCAGTCCCACAAAATATATACCCAGCTCCACAAAATGCCTATCCATTCCCAAGTGCCTACCAAAACCCTCCTGGATCAGTTTTTCGGCCCAACCAAGCATTTAGGAATGAGAGGTTGCAGAAGCAGAGAACCTTCACTCCATTGGGAGAATCCTATACCAGTTTGTTCCACGGGTTGCGATAATTGGGTATGTTGAGTCCGATTGAGCCAAAATTGCCAAATCCTCCCCCGAGGAATCTTGATCACTTTGTGAGTTGTGAATATTGTTTTGGTGCTCTAGGGTACAACACAGAGAAGTGCTGGCAATTGAAAATAGCGATGCAAGAGCTCATTGATACTAATCGGATTGAGGTCCAAACTCTGGAGGCGCCCAATATCAACCAGAATCCGTTGCCGGCCCATCATGAGACAAATATGATCAAGATAGTGCATAAGGGAGGGGAGCCTAAGAAGCCTTCGCAAACTGTCATGATGATTCAGTCCAGTGAAGCCAGGCCGTTTGAAAAGTCAACAAGTGAGAAGTCTGTGATCAAGTTGAACGGGGAAAATAGTAAACCATCTGTGGTGGTCAAGAAAGGGTCCTCAAGTGACGTTGTAGGGAAATATGAAAGAGCAAAAGTGGTTGTGCTAGGAGTGGCTAACAGCCTGTTGTAATTGTAGATGGTGCCCGCACAGAAACCGTCATTATCAAGACGGTAACTCAATTACGATAGTCAACAGCAAGGTGGTCCCGTGGAATTATGAACAAGTGACAGTGACTTACAAGGGGAAAGAGGTTAAAGAAGAAGTGTGTGAGACCCATGGTTTGACTCGATCAGGGAGATGCTTTGCCCCTGAAGAGTTGAGAAAAGCTAAGATCTCCAAAGATAACCCAGTGTTGGTGAAGAAAGTTGTGACCGAGGAAGAAGCAGAGGAGTTCTTGAGAAAGATGAAAGTGCAATACTATTCCATTGTGGAGCAGTTGAGGAAGACACCGACTTAGATTTCGCTATTGTCATTATTGATCCATTCAAATGAGCATTGTCGAGCTTTGATGAAGATCCTAAATGAGGCCCACATTCCCGACAAAATCTCAGTAAACCACTTGGAAAAGATAGCCAACAAGATATTTGAGGTAAACAGAGTCACTTTTTCTGATGATGAGTTGCCCATAGAGGGTATTGAGCACAATAGAGCCCTTTATCTTACAGTGAAATACGAAGGTTCCATGGTTAATCAGGTTTTGATCGACAATGGGTCTAGTGAAAACAGTTGCCCTCTCTCCACGTTGAACAAGTTGAAAGTGGATGATTACAAAATTCAGAAGAATAGTATTTGCGTTCGGGGGTTCGACGGTGGACGCAAAGATTCAGTCGGTGATATAATACTGGAGATGACGATAGGTCCAGTTGAATTTACCATGGAATTCCAAGTGCTGGATGTGGCTATTTCCTACAATCTATTATTGGGTCGACCCTGTATTCATGCTACCAAAGCAGTCCCGTCTACACTGCATCAGATGGTAAATTTTGAATGGGATAGACAGGAAATCGTTGTGCATGGTGAGGATAATTTGGGTGCTCCCGGTGATGCCATTGTTCCATTCATTGAGGTTGAAAACGATAAGGGTCCTTGGGTCTACCAGGTTTTTGACACGGTGTCGGTAGAGAAAATTCCAGAAGGGAAGTGCGTCCCAATTCCGAGGGTAGCTGCTGCATCACTCAAGAGCCGTTGAAATATTGAAAAATGGTTTCGTACTGGGCAAGGGTTTGGGTGTGTCTCTGCAAGGTATCGTACAACCGGTGTCTCTCCCCAAGAACTTTGATACATTTGCTTTGGGGTTCAAGCCCACAGTTGCGGACATAAAAAGATCCAGTAAGTTAAAACAAAGGGCTTAGGTCCTCCCAAAGCCCATCCCATGTCTCTCCAGATCATTTGTCAGGCCTGACACCAAGAAATGCCCCAAAACAACAGTTCCTAGTTCCGTGGTTGGTCCGTTCTAGCAAGGCGGATATGCAATTTGTTGGGCCTAGTGCAAAGATTAACAATTGGGAAGCTACTCCTCTCCCCACCAGGAAGGAGTTTTGGTAGTTTGCTTTGATTTTCTTTCAGTTTATCTGGATTATTCCAGGGTTGTAATTCAGATTCTATGTTCCTTCAGTTTGGATGTATAAACCTTGTTATCTTTCAATTTCAATGAAATGCAATTTCTCTTTTTCTTCCTTCCTTTATTTTTGTTTTTCTTTTCTTCCTTGTACAATTCTTTTTATGCTGATTTCAATGACATAACATGCATGGGGAATCTTCGGCCCAGTCTTAAAAGTCAATCCAATTCTGAGATAATAATTCAAGAAATAGAATGTGATGATGAATCAAAATATGATGAGGATAAGGCCTTTGAAGTGATTAGTAAAGAATTAAGCCACTTTAAAGAAAAACCCAAGCCTAACCTGAGTGATACAGAAGTAATCAATTTAGGGGACCCAGATAATATTAGAAAAACCAAGATAAGTGTCCATCTTGAACCGCAAATGAGGTAAGAGATAATTAAAGCATTGTTTGAGTACAAAGATATTTTCGCATGGTCATATGACGACATGTCGGGTCTAAGCACTGACTTGCTGGTTCATAAATTTCCCATTGACCCGGCGTTCCCTCCTATCAAGCAGAAGCTAAGGAAATTTAAAACTGATATGAGTGTGAAGATCAAAGAAGAGGTCACCAAGCAGTTCGATACAAAAGTCATTCGGGTCACTCGGTATCCTACTTGGTTATCCAATGTAGTACCTGTGCCAAAGAAGGATGGCAAGACCAGGGTGTGTGTCGATTACTGTGATATCAACAAGGCGAGTCCCAAGGACAACTTCCCACTGCCAAATATCCATATTCTGATTGACAATTGCGCCAAACATGAGCTTGGTCTTTTGTGGACTATTATGCGGGCTATCATCAGATCTTAATGGATGAGGAAGATGCAGAAAAGACGGCATTCATCACGCTATGGGGAACGTACTGCTACAGGGTAATGCCTTTTGGTTTGAAAAATGCTGGGGCAACTTACATGAGGGCAATGACAACCATATTCCACGACATTATACACAAGGAGATTGCGGTTTATGTGGATGATGTAATCATAAAGTCTAGAAAGCAATCTGATCATGACAGAGATTTGAGAAAATTCTTCCAAAGGCTTCGCAGGTACAATCTTAAGCTCAATCCTGCGAAATGCGCATTTGGTCTGCCATCTGGAAAATTGTTGGAATTCATAATTAGCCGTCGAGGTATTGAATTGGACCCGTCAAAGATCAAAGCTATCCAAAAATTGCCACCCCAAGGAACAAAACTGAGGCGATGAGTTTATTAGGGAGGTTGAATTGCATTAGTAGGTTTATTGCTCAGCTTACAACAACTTGCGAGCCCATCTTTAGACTGTTGAAGAAGGATGCTGCGGTCAAGTGGACGGGTGAGTGTCAAGAATCATTTGATAAGATAAAGGGGTACTTGTCAAACCCACCTGTGTTGGTGCCACTAGAACCAGAGAGACCTTTGATTCTGTATTTAACGATTTTGGACAATTCGTTTGGTTATGTGTTGGGTCAACATGACATCACCAACAGGTAGGAGCAGGCCATCTATTATCTTAGCAAGAAGTTTACATCTTACGAGGTTAAGTACACTCTCCTTGAGAGGACATGTTGTTCCCTAACTTGGGTGGCGCAAAAGTTGAAGCATTATTTGTCATCATACACTACTTACCTCATCTCTCATTTGGATCCGTTAAAGTATATCTTTCTTAAGACTATGCCTACAGGGAGGCTCACAAAGTGGAAGATCTTGCTCACCGAATTTGACATCGTCTATGTGACTAGGACTGCGATGAAAGCCCAGGCATTGGCCGATAATTTGGCTGAGAACCCAGTGGATGAAGAATATGAGCCTTTGAAGACTTACTTCCCTGACGAAGAGGTAATGAATATTGATGATTTGGAACCAGTTGGAGAGCCAGGCTGGAAACTTTTCTTTGACGGAGCTGCTAACATGAAGGGCGTTGGGGTAAGAGCTGTACTTATTTCTGAAACGGGGCATCACTACCCTGTTACATCTCAACTTCGTTTCTACTATACTAACAACATGACTGAGTATGAGGCATGCATTTTGGGTTTGAGGTTAGCTACAGACATGGGTGTCCAGGAAGTCTTGGTCTTGGGAGACTCAGACCTTCTGGTGTACCAGATTCAAGGGGAATGGGTAAAAGGGGATTTAAAACTCATATCGTACCGATAATGTTTGCATGATCTTTGTCAGCGGTTTCGATCAGTAGAGTTCAGGCACATTCCAAGGATCCACAATGAGGTTGTCGATGCTTTGGCTACTCTGGCGTCAATGTTACATCACCCAGATAAGGCTTATGTCGACCCTTTGCATATTCAGGTCCATGATCAGCATGCTTACTGCAATGTGGTGGAAGAAGAACTTGATGGTGAGCCTTGGTTTCATGATATCAAGGAATATATCAGGATGGGGGTGTATCCAGTACAAGCCACATGTGATCAAAGGAGAACAATTCGTCGTTTGGCAAGTGGATTTTTATTCAGTGGAGGAGTGTTGTACAAAAGAACTCCAAATTTGGGATTATTAAGATGCATAGATGCTAGACAGACCACGACTATTATGACCGAAGTACATTCTGGAGTCTGTAGACCGCATATGAGTGGGTATGTGCTGGCAAAGAAGATTCTCCGAGCAGGTTAATATTGGCTCACTATGGAGCAAGATTGTATCAGTTTCGTGCGCAAGTGTCATCAGTGCCAAGTGCACGTAGATTTGATTCATTCTCCACCATCTGAATTGCACACAATGTCTGCACCATGGCCTTTTGTTGCGTGGGGCATGGATGTGATTGGACCAATTGAGCCAGCAGCATCAAATGGGAATAGGTTTATTCTAGTGGCCATCGATATTTCACCAATTGGGTTGAAGCTAAAACTTTCAAATCTGTGACCAAGAAAGCAGTGGTCTACTTTGTGCACTCAAATATCATTTGTCAGTTCGGGATCCCAACGGTGATCATCACAGATAACGATGCTAATCTCAAATGTCATTTAATGAAAGAGGTGTGTCAACAATTTAAGATTACACATCGCAATTCCACCCTATATCGCCCCAAGGCGAATGGAGCAGTCGAGGCAGCCAACAAAAACATAAAGAAGATACTTCAAAAAATGGTGGAAGGTTCCATGCAATGGCATGAGAAGTTGCCTTTTGCATTGTTGGGTTATTGCACTACTGTTCGTACTTCAGTAGGGGAAACTCCTTATTTGTTGGTATATGGCACGGAAGCAGTAATACCCGCAGAAGTTGAAATCCCATCCCTTCGGATTGTCGTTGAGGCTAGAATTGATGATGATGAATGGGTCAAAACCCATATGGAGCAACTGAGTTTGATTTGATGAGAAACGATTAGCAGCAGTGTGTCATGGTCAGTTGTATCAATAGAGAATGGCAAGATCATATAATAAGAAGGTGCGTCCACGGAAGTTTGAAGTGGGTCAGTTAGTATTGAAACATATTCTTCCTCATCAGGCTGAAGCAAAAGGCAAGTTCTCCCCAAACTGGCAGGGGCCATTCATTGTAACAAGAGTATTGTCCAATGGTGCTTTGTATTTAACAGATGTAGAAGGCAAATGTGTGGATATGGCTATCAATTCTAATGCAGTCAAAAGATATTATGTATAATTTCTTTGGCTTGTTTAATTGTGGTGTTTGTACTTGGCATGTTTTGAAGATTGGAGTGACGAAGACATTTTGTTCTGCTATCCAAACACTTTATCCTTTGATACCCCTTTGAGCCTTATTTTTTTTTTTTTATATCCCTCTGTTGGAATCAGAAGCAGAGTTTAGAAATATGATACATAAAAAGGAGAGAAAAGAAAAAAAAGAAGAGAAAAAGAGAAAGAAAAAATGTAAAAAGAGTAGAGAAAAGAAAAGAAAAGAAAAAAGGAGAAAAAGAAAAAAGAGAGAAAAGTACAAAAACAAAGCAATTCCTATGTCATGAACTACGTTTGACCTGATTCCTTTTAGGGATACGTAGGTAGCCTCACGGTTCGGTCCCATCAAAATAAAATCCAAAAGTCCCCAAGCAAAGAAACTGGGGCAGAAGTTGTGGTTGTTGTAGGAAATCCGATTCCAAAAGTTATAATTTTGAACCCATTTGAATTGTTTTGAGCCTTTGATACCCTTTCTTTCTAACCCTATCCAAAATCCCATGTTACGGTCCAAAGAAAAACCTTCTGATCAGTCTTCTAAAGATGCCAGGTCGAGCAAGTATACGTGATTCATATCAGGGGCAACACTCTGGTCCAAGCAGGAAAATGAAAATGAGAGAGTCTTATTGGTAAAAACCCTCACGGGCACCGTAAGACGACGAAAGCTGAGAGAAATAAAAAACGAGAGAGTCTTATTGGTGAAAACCCTCACGGGCACCGTAAGGCAAAAGTGAGTTGAGAGATGAACAAATGAGAAAGGGTTGTTGGTAAAAACCCTTCAAGGCACAACAGGCCGAACAAGGTCAAGGTTTTAGAGAAGAAGTCAGGTTATGGAAACTCTGGGGCAACAAAGTATGGCAACTGAAAGTTGATTGGTTGGACAGATGGGGCTGATTAATCCAAAATGCATGTCATAATCATTGGTACCAGCTGTTCCACTCAGATAAGTTTCTTTCCTTTTTCCTTTCTAGCAAATCATCCAGTTTTGGATTTTCTTTATCCTTAATTCTCAGGGTCATTGCATTTCAGTTCTTTTGTGTTTATTTCTCTAAGATATTTCCAATGTCAGTTTTGTTTAAGCAAATAAGAAGGGATTTCAAAGCTTACTACCAACTTCCAAAGTTGCATAAGGTGTAGGGCGTCCAAGGTATTGCTAGAGATAGTATGATGTGAAATAGGATATAAAAGGCCAGCGAAAGTTCCATTGGCGGAATGATTTAGTAATTTTATGGGAGATGTAGAGGTTCAGTTAAAGGAGTTAGAGGTGTAAAACAACGGTTCAGGTGTAGAACACTCGGGTCATCCGAGGTCATGTGTGTTTGAAAGTCAGTTGGGAAGTCAAGCGGTTCTTGGCCAGTTCAGGGGAAGACAGTCAAAACAAAGCACGATAGCGGGGAGGCCACTTTCAGCAAGAATGCCACAAACTAACCACCACATTTTAAATTTGCAAGATTTTTCTTTGATTGAAACAGGGGCAGGAAGTTTTCGATCGTTCGGGGAAACCTTCCGTAAGGAAAAGCAAGCACCAGATAGGTTTGATGTTGATTTTCAGGACCCTCCTGGAAAATGGGACCTAGTTTAAAATTCAAAACAATCATATGTAGCATAATTTAGCATAAATGTACCCCAAAGGAATATAAGTTGGCTTCAAAGTTTGCATGTTTAAGATAGTATTCAATTAGGAGTTTTCAGGACCCTCCTAGATAATGGGATGTAGTTTTAAAACTTTTTTGGATAACAAGACATAGCATAAGACATACCTTCAAAAGACATAATTTAGCTTTAAAATTGTCATTTAAATAGGATTTGTTAGGACCCTCCTGGAAAACGGGATCTAGCTTTCAAATTCTTGATAATGTTTGGTAACATGATTCAGTTTAACACTCACAGATGTGCCCAACTACCAAACTGGGACAGAAAATTTTCTTTGTTTTGTCTATTTTTGTTGAAATCAGGCACCCACTTGGAGAACACGGGAATACAATTCAAGTTCAGCAGTCATGCACCCACTTGGAGAGCACGGGAATACAATTCAAGTTCAGCAGTCAGGCGCCCATCTGGAGAGCACGGGAATACAATTCAAGTTCAGCAGTCAGGCGCCCACCTGGAGAGCATGGGAATACAATTCAAGTTCAGCAGTCAGGCGCCCACCTAGAGAGCACGGGAATACAATTCAAGTTCAGAAATCAGGCGCCCACCTAGAGAGCACGGGAATACAGTTCAAATTCAGCAATTAGGCGCCCACCTGGAGAGCACGAGAATACAGTTCAAGTTCAGCAACCAGGCGCCCACCTGAAGAGCACGAGAATATAGTTCAAGTTCAGAAATCAGGCGCCCACCTGGGGAGTACGGGAATACAGTTCAAGTTTTGGCAATCAGGCGTCCACCTGGAAAAAAGGAAAGCATCTCAAATTATAATTCGAGTTCAATAATCAGGCGTCCACCTGAAGAAAAGGAAAAGTGTTTCCGATCACAATTCAAGTCGACAACAAAGGGACTTCATCTAGAAAATACAAGTCAACAAGGCAACAAGAATTACAAGATCAAGTTTGAAGATATAGATAGGATTCATGTAATGCATAGATCATAGTATAGTCTAGTTTCTTTTTATTTTAACATGCTGTAACAAGGAGTTCAGTAAGTAGTAGCAGCAGCAACAGCAACCGTGGAATCACAGCTTCATGGTAGTCCCAGCTACCGAAACTTCCTGAACTACACCGATCCGATTCCTTTATAGCCAATGATATGTAGGCAACCTCGGAGGCAGGATATGGTCAATCCATTCAAAAATGCTTCTCACGGAGTATTCAAACGGGCAAAAATCGCTCGTATATGCTCACTTTATCTTTGCACGAAAACTCTTTGTATATCCGAGCAAAGAGGGGAAGCTGTGAGCATGTGATTTTTGCCCTATATGAATTACTCCCAGTGCATGCTAATTTTGTTTAATTGATGAAAAATACAAAAAATATGTTGCATTTGCATTTTAAGATTAATTCTACATTTTAGGATTAATTGGCAATTAGTTATTTTATAAAAATTGAGAAATCACAAAAATGGTTTATTTTGCATTGTTCAATTTCTAGATTTGAATTTTTGTAATAATTATTAGGGTTAATTAATTTAATTTTCTAGGATAATTTGTTTTAGGAATTAAGTTGGGTTTTGTCTTATTTTCGTTTTTAGAAAAAGAAAAGGAATCAAAAAGGTTTTTCCAATTTTGGGCCGTTTTATTTAATTCTCTCGAGCCCAAGTCAATTACCCCTTAAACCCGTCCAAAACCTGCCCAAACCCTCCCTTTACCCGGTCCAAACCCCCTCTTTAAATGAAACAACACCGTTTAAGCTTTCCTATCCCAATCGTCGATCTCATTCGATCTAACGGACCAGAACTCGACCCCTTCCCCGTATAAAGCTGTCCAAAATAACCCTACCCCTCAGACCCCCCCCCCCCAGTTCTCATCTGTCTCAGAACCCCCTCCTTCATAGACCCCATAAACCCTAATAGCCGCCACCCTTTCCCACCGTCCTCCGGTGGCGGCGCCACCCTAAACTGCCCCCAAACTAACACCCTGAAACCCCCATGACCCCCTCTTTCCAAATCCCTAAACCATATCCCTCGAATCCCTCTCAATCCCTTCGAATCTCGAATCAAAGTTCAAAGCCCTAAAATCCAAATCGCTCCGCCTTTGATTTTGTGGCTTGCATGGCCACATGCATCTGGGTTTTCAAGATTTTCAAGTCTAATTTGGCATAAGCAGTGTTGATAGTTTGTTCTTACCAAAGAAGAAGCGACTAACACTGATTGTGTTAAATCAGGGAGTCCAACATTGTGGTCGAGTCTAGTCGATAAGCTTTCCTTGTCCTTTTCTTCTTCCACTTTTGATTCACGTCCTACTCTTCTTATTTTCTTCTCATCTTTCTTGAAGTAGACTGAAATTCGAGCAAGTTTCTGAGCTTAGGTCTTTCCCCTAGTTTAATGTTTTGTGTTCATATTTTTGTTCAGTTTTCTGGTCGAGGTTTAAAGGTCTATTCTCTGATTTTGTTAATAACATGCTTGAACCTTTGAGTTTGCTTTAGTCTCATAAGTTAATTAAGTCGTCTCAATTTAATAACCTAATTCACTCTTTGCTTGTTTATGTAATTAATCAGTCGTGTAGTTAAGCTTTAATTTTCAAACAAGTGTTTATTTTCTACTCTTGGTAGACTCAAAATCTAGTTGGTTATGATTGTATTTGGGCCTGGGGTTTCATGCCTTTAGGTTCGGGCTCATGGTCTGGGTTAGGTTTTGAGTTAATTCAATCCAGGGTTAACTTGACCCATACCCGTTTGGTCTATCGGGGTAAAAATGGGGCTCCTAATGGGTAATTTGGGTAGTATAGGTAGGGGAATCTTATGTAACAACCTTAGGAAGCTTCCAGCAAAATGGGATGGGGAGCTGTGTTGAAATTCTGATAGTTGATTAGGGGTATTTGAGCTAAAATGAAAATTGCAAAAGGGTCTAGGTGCAAATCTGATCCTCATCTAGCTGCCCTAAAATGCCTTGCCTATAAAGGCTCTCTAACTTAGCATTCAAGAGAGAGGGAAAAAGAGAGAAAAAATCCCTAAAAATTGAAACAGCCAGGTCTTTTGAGAGAATTCTGAATTTCTTGCATTTCTAGCTTAGAAAAGTTCTTAATTCTTGTATATTTGGTATTTTCTGGTTTCATTTGGTTAGAAAATTTCTTTCCTAAGAAAATCAGCGTCCTACATCTTGTTTCCATGGCTTGAATTTGGTTTTCTGAAGACTGGTTTGAGTTTGGCTGTTGAAGTTACTGTTTGATTGAAGTTGGGTGTTACTCTGTTGCTGTTCTGCAAACTCTTCACCCTTTCTATTTTTCTTTCGATTTTCTGGTACTCCACGGATTCCATTAACCTATGAATTGCACATCAAAGCCATGTAAACAACTTGGGTTTGCATATGAATGACAGTGAATTTGAACATAGTTGCATGTCCTTTAGAGATCAGTCGTGTTTTTTTGGTGTATTATACTTGTCATTTGAATACTCTTCTGTGTGAATGTAGCTTTTCACTCTAAACTCTGGTATTGTTTAAATTCTTGTGTATTTAATGTCTGCAATGCATGAATTCTATTAGTCAAATGTAGTAGTAGTCTATTTAGTTTGATTGGCTTCTTTGATTACTGAAGTCACAAGGTTTTTACTGCTATAGATGCAAATTTGGTAGGCACTTTCAGGATTTTGTTAAAACATGTATGCTGAATCTTAGGTGTATTAGCTGAACTCTTATCAATCTTGAAATATAGACACCATTAAGGAATAATGCATAGGTTTTATGGTAGCATTGTGCTGATTTTCAGTTGTTAATGAGGCCTACTGTCATGTTTTGATCTCATAAGTGAAAGCAGGAAATGATTCTAATGATTGTCTCACATCAGTTTTGAATTTTGGTTCTGATTTTAATTTTACTTAGTTGGTATGTTACTTCTTTAATTGTTGGTATGAAATCAATAACAGTCCGTGTTAATTCACAAATTTGAACAAAACACAAAATGGAATCGTGGGCAATACACATTCGTTGGCGGACTTGTTTATTTGGACTGCCGCTCTTCACTAAGACTTGGGCTCATTCAAGCCCAAGCTTGAAGGTTCAAGGCTGATTTGCCTTTGGTAGTCAGCTGGGTTCGATATTGACCCCCTCTTTAATTGTTGCTGACCTTGAATGCATGCCAAGAGGCTCGAACTCAAGTCTCGCTCCTGCTTTCTCCTTAATTTGGGACAAAATGTTTGCAAAGCAGGGATGCATGATTTTCATTGTTGGGCTTAACCCCTTCATGCCTTTGGTTCTCTTAATTATGGCACGAGCCATTCGTTATTTTCAAATAGTCAAATCCGTTTTCTCTCTTCAATGCAAATGTTCTTTCATAAGGCTGGCTTGAACTTGGATTTATTGTTTTAAAATTGGTTCAAACTTTTCGCTTAAGCAGGGGTGACATTTCTCCTTGCTCCTTTAATCAATTAGTGGAGGGGAGTTGTACTAGATAACACAAATAGCTTATGGCCCCATCAAATTTTTTAGTTTTCCTTTAAAATAAGTCGAGGTGCACCGCGCCAAATAAAATATCAAATGCGTGGCTCTCATTTGTTTATTTCTTTTAAATTCTTAGACTTTGAGGCGCGCCATTTAGCAAATTTCCCATGGCCCTCGCAAAGTTAAAAATGCGTGGTTGCTTTAGGCACGTTATTTTATTAATATTACCTTCCTAAACTCGGGTGTGCATTTCATGTTACCCAAATCCAAATCTTAACAACGTTGAATAAAATGTGTTTCGGATTACGAGTGCATTTCATGTGGCGCAGTCCAAAGACATGTTTTAGATGGAGTTGAAATCTTCGTTAAAATAGTTAAAAGAGGTTTAAAGTTAAAATGCACATAGGTTCAAAAGTGTTTTAAAATCAAATAACAGGCCAACTATAACAGTTGAGCGACCGTGCTAGAACCACGGAACTCGGGAATGCCTAACACCTTCTCCTCGGTTAACAGAATTCCTTACCCGGATTTCTGGTTCGCGGATTGTAATACATAGTCAATCTTTTCCTCGATTCAGGATTTAAACCGGTGACTTGGGACACCATAAATTATCCCAAATGGTGACTCTGAATTTTTAATAACTAAATAATCCCGTTTTTATTGTCACTTAAATTGGAAAAAAACTCCCTTATACCCTTTCGGGGTGTAGGAAAAAGGGAGGTGTGACATTGGGTGCCTGCATCCAATGAAAAATCATGAGTTTTGTAAAGGGGGAAGGTTAGTTCGTATCCCCGCTGACTTTTCTTGGCCCGTTCGGCTCTACTTCGGTGATACTGTATGTTTTCCTGGGGTAGCGTTGCTAAACAAAGCAATTTCGATAATAGACATGCACAATTTAGTAAAAATACGACATAAATTTATAACCGAGAATAGTTTTCTTTAGATGAACCAACGACCGCGACGTGGTCCAAAACATTGCAACCTCTCTCGTTACGGAATTTTGAGGGTCCTTTTCAAAATTCTGCCCCTAATTTACTGGGCTTCTGTTTCTGATGGCTGCTAATAATAAATGGTTGAAATCAACTTCGGAATTTTGAGAGTCCTCAAAATTCTGCCCCAGTTTACAATAGCAGGGGGAAATGAAAATTTTATTGAATTGTGACCGAACCCATAAGGCTGCCTATGTATCCACTCTTAAACGGGAATCAGGTCAAGCGTAGTTCAAATTACATGATACAAGGAAGTCATGAATGCTATACATAGTATCGTTTGACTACGTCTGAATTGATCGGCTTCGGCCAAACTTCGCCGTCCATTTCTGCCAGTATAAGGGCTCCTCCTATCAGAACGGTGAACCATGTACGGACCCTGCCAGTTGGGAGAGAACTTCCCTTTGGCTTCATCTTGATGTGGAAAATCTTCTTTAACACCAGCTGCTCAGGTGTGAATTGTCTTGGCTTGACTCTTTTATTGAAGGCTCTGGACATCTGTTATGATAAAGTTGACCATGGCAAACTGCGTTCATTCTTTTTCTGTCTATAAGAGCTAGCTGCTCACAGCGACTCCTCACCCATTCTGCGTCGTCGAGCTCAGCTTCTTGTATGATCCTCAAGGAAGGGATTTCTGCTTCGGCGGGAATGACCGCTTCTGTACCATATACCAACATGTAGGGGGTTGCCCCAGTCGATGTGCGAACTGTGGTACGGTACCCCAATAAAGCAAATGATAACTTCTCATGCCACTACTTATGCTTCTCTATCATTTTCCTCAGTATTTTCTTGATATTCTTATTGGGGGCTTCTACAACTCCATTCATCTGAGGTCTGTAAGCTGTAGAATTCTTGTGTTTGATCTTGAAGGTTTCACACATGGCCTTCATCAAGTCACGATTGGAACCATTATCAGTGATGATTGATTCTGGAATCCCGAATCGACAAATGATGCGGTCACGGACAAAGTCTGCCAATACATTCTTAGTCACTGCTTTGTATGATGCTGCTTCAACCCATTTGGTGAAATAATCAATTGCCACTAGAATGAACCTGTGCCCGTTTGATGCGGTGGGCTCGATAGGTCCGATGACATCCATTCCCCAAGCGGCGAACGACCACGATGAGCTTGTTACATTAAGCTCATTTGGGGGCACCTTTATCATGTCTACATGTATCTGACAACGATGGCACTTTCGGACATACTGGACGCAGTCCGTTTCTATAGTCATCCAAAAATAACTAGCCTGGAGTATCTTCTTGGCTAAGACAAAACTGTTCATATGTGGACCGCAGGTCCCAACATGGATCTCCTCTAGTAGACTGGATGCTTCCCTTGCGTCGACATACCTTAATAATCCCAAATCAGGAGTCCTCCTATACATGATTCCTCCACTGTGGAAGAAATTGTTAGATAACCTCCGAAGTATGCGCTTCTGAGTGGTATTGACAAGCTCTGGGTATTCTCCTTATGCCAGGTATTCCTTGATATCATGAAACTAAGGTTTTTCGTCCGCTTCTTCCTCGACATGAGCACAGTAGGCTGGCTGATCATGAATTTTCACCAGAATAGGATCAATGAAGTTCTTATCTGGATGTTGTATCATAGAGGACAGGGTAGCCAATGCATCGGCAAACTCATTCTGGACTCTGGGAACATGCTGGAATTCTGTCATTGTGAATCTCTTTCTCAACTCCTATACATGATACAGATAAGGGAGTATCTTGGAGTTCTTGGTTGCCCATTCTTCTCGAACCTGATGTATAAGCAAGTCTGAATCCCCGATTACTAGAAACTCTTGGATGTTCATGTCAATGGCCATCTTGAGTCCCAAGATGTAGGTTTCATACTCAGTCATGTTGTTGGTGCACGGGAACCTAAGTTTGGCGGACACCGGATAATGCTGACCGGTTTCTAATACTAGAATTGCTCGTATGCCAACTCCTTTGAAATTTGCTGCTCCGTCGAAAAACATTCTCCAACTATCATAGGATTCTATAATGTCTTCTCATATGAAGGATACCTCCTCGTCAGGAAAATATATTTTCAGAGGTTCGTATTCTCCGTTCATGGGATTTTCAGCAAGATGATCCGCCAATGCCTATCCCTTGATTGCTTTCTGAGTCACATAGACAATGTCAAATTCACTTAATAGAATCTGCCACTTGGCCAGCTTGCCAGTGGGCATGGGATTTTGAAAGATATACTTCAACGGATCTATTCTTGATATGAGGTATGTAGTGTAGGCACAGAAATAGTGCCTCAGCTTCTAGGCTACCCAAGTCAGAGCACAAAAGTGCGTTCCAACAGAGAATACCGGGCCTCATATGGGGTGAACTTCTTGCTGAGATAATAGATGGCCTGCTCCTTCCTCCCTGTTTCATCGTGCTGCCCCAGAACACAATCGAATGCTCCATCCAATACTGCAAGGCAGAGTAATAGGGGTCTACCTGGCTCAGGCGGGACCAAAACTGGTGGTGTTGACAGGTACTCCTTGATTCTGTCGAAGGTTTTCTGATAGTCATCGGTCCATTTGGTAGTGGTGTCCTTCTTCAGTATCTCACAGATAACTGTAGATTGTGCTATGAACCAGCTAATGTAGTTGAGTCTCCCCAGGAAACTCATCACGTCCTTCTTGTTCTTTGGCGGTGGCAATTCTTGAATAGCTTTGACCTTTGACGGATCCAGTTCTATTCCTCGGCGACTTACAACGAACCCAAGTAGCTTTTCGGCAGAAACCCCGAATGCACATTTGGCGAGATTCAGTTTCAGGTTGTACCTTATCAGTCTATTGAAGAACTTCCTCAAATCTTCTATGTGGTCAGTGGATTTCTTGGACTTGATGATAACATCATCTACATATACTTTGATCTCTTTGTGTATCATATCATGGAAAATGGTTTTCATGGCCCTCATGTAGGTGGCCCCAGCATTCTTTAACCCGAATGACATCATCTTGTAACAGTACATCCCCTACGACGTAATTAAAGTCGTTTTCTCAGCATCTTCTTCATCCATCCATATCTGATGGTACCCAGCAAAACAATCAACAAACGACTACAGCTCATGCTTTGCACATTTGTCAATTAGAATGTGTATTTTTGGCAAGGGGAAGTCGTCTTTGGGACTGGCCCGGTTGAGGTCCCGGTAGTCAACACAGACCTTGACCTTCCCATCCTTCTTAGGTACTGGCACAATATTGGCTAACCATGTTGGATACTCTACTACTCTATGAACCTTAGCTTTGACTTGCTTAGTGACTTCTTCCTTGATTCTCAAACTCATGTCAGGCTTGAACTTTCTGAGCTTCTGCTTTACCGGTGGACATGTCGGATCAGTTGGCAGTTTGTGTGCCGCAATAGATGTACTCAATCCAACCATGTCGTCATACGATCAGGAAAATATGTCCTCATATTCCCTTAGAAATTTCGTGTACTCTTCCTTTTCTGATGGTGACAAATGAACACTGATGCGCGTTTCTTTGACATTTTCTGCATCTCCTAGGTTAGCAACCTTAGTTTTTGTCCAGGTTGGACTTAGGTCTATTCTCAAAATCCTCAACCTCTTTAACAACCTCTTCTGGTATATCATCTTCCTCTGAGTCCATTTGTTGCATTGTCTCGTTGCATGTCACAGTCATTGGTTCATCAAAATAAGTAATAGTAATACTGTAAATAAAGTAAATGAGAGAAAGTAATAAGAGTAAGATTCATAAGAAAAATCGAAATGCTTTGAAAAATTCCATAACTTCTTTGAACACTGAAGATCTTATTGCGAAATTTTAAAAGGCACAAGGAAAGTCAACTAGTAAAAATGAAAGATAGTGCATGATGCTTGTTCAGCCTTGCTACCCTGAGGCTTTTCGGGCTCTGGTGGTTCTGATGGTCCAGTTATTAAGGTATGATCCTTTGCTCACTGCTTGTATGGAAGGACCTTCCTTCCCCTCCTCCTCGAAAACAACACAACAATCCATATCATTGTCTTCCAGGAACAAATTCCTTACTGCTGCAAGTGCTTCCTCTTCTTCTGACCCATAGATAATGTCGGCTGGCTCGAAAGTCTGCTTCAAATGTGGTATTGGCTGCTCCAGCAGATATTAAGGACCGCACCATGGTGGCGACCAGTTGTTGAATTCCTCCCAAGTATACTCATATCCCAGACCGAAGGTGGTCCCATGTTTCTTTAGTTTGATAGTCTTAGCGATTCCTTGGAGGTTCTTGCCAAGTCCCTTGCTAGGTTCGTATCCACTCCAGTTCAATATGCTTTTAATTTTATTGTCCCACCATTTGTCATTGTCGACGGCGTTGACTCAATCGATGTGGTGATATGTCTCCCCACCTATCTTCCTTCTTCCTCCGATTGCTGGGATGGTCTGACGACTATATATGGTATTGCTACTATCGCCGTGAATGATCAACTCTTGGTGATTCCACTCAAATTTCACTGCCTAATGCAGTGTCGATGCTACAGCCCCAGCGGCATGAATTTACGGCCGTCCTAATAGCAAGTTGTAAAACGCTGACACGTCTATTACTTGAAAGTCAACATCGAACCAAGTAGGCCCCACTGTAAACACATGTTAATCTCCCCAATAGTGGACCTTTGGGAACCGTCAAAGGCTTTGACATTGATGGTCCCATCTTTGATCTCGTGCAGGTTCTTTCCCAATGTCTTGAGAGTTACCAATGGAAAAATATTGAGGATGGACCCTCCGTCAATCAGGATTCTGGTGATGAAATAATCCTCGCACTGCACAGTGATGTGCAACGCTTTGTTGTGACTCAACCCTTTTGGTGGCAGCTCATCTTCATGAAAAGTGATCTTGTGACTTTCCAATACCTGCCCTACCATGTTTGCCATTTCTCCTCCGGTGATGTTGCTTGGTACATATGCCTCGCTCAACACCTTTAATAAGGCTTTCTTATGTGCGTCAGAGCTTTGTAGCAAAGCCAGGATAGAGATCTGGGCTGGCGTTTTGTTTAGTTAATCAATGACTGAATACTCTTTGGCTTGTATCTTCCTCCAGAGGTCGTCGGTCCTAGTTTTAGTGATGGTTGGCCGTCCATCGGCCTGCTTACTCGGCTCAAATAAATGCTCCGGAGTATAAACCCTGCCGGTTCTTATCATACCCTGTGCCACAACTGTTTCCCTGAATTTAGCCTTCTCTTTCCTTCTTGCCTCGGCTGTGTAATCCCAAGGGATGGCCTTTATATGGAATGGTGTTACGGCTGTCATTGCTACCGGAATAGGAACCCTTGCTTTGGAAGGTAATACAGTAACCTCAAATGGTATAGGTGCCTTTGGGGACCCAAACGCGACCTCAATTGGTGTTGGCGTTTTTGCATGGGGTGGTGCTTCAAACTCAAGTGGTACAGACATATTCACCTCGGCGTCCCCAGACAGCTGAATCTGGACCACAATCGGGTTAAGGGTGACCGTTGGTTTCTTTGGCTCGTCACATGTGAACGCCTCCTCCTTTGTGGTCTGGTAGAGGGTTGTCGCGGACGTTCGGAGCAGGCTCCTTTGCCACAATGATCTTGTTGTCAATCAAAGCTTGGATCTTATCCTTCAGAGAGCGGCACTCATCAATGGTATGCCCTTTCATGCCGGAATAGTATGAACATGTGTTGTTTGGGTTGACCCATTTTTGGGGGTTATGGAAAGGATATGGGTGACATAACCAGTAGCTTTGAGCCTTTCATACAGCTGGTCAATAGGTTCGGTAATGGCGATATACTGTTTGGGAGGTCTACATTTGAAATTTGGTCGGGGTCTAGGATAGTTTTGGCGAGGGGGAGGTGATTGATAGTGGGCTTGTTGGGTGTTACAGGCTTGGTAGACGTGTGCGGGTTGGGAGTATCTGGATGAAGTAGGTTGATATGTGGGTGGTGGAAGTGATTGGTAAGTAGGTGGTGGAGCTTGGTAAGGGGGCAAGGGTGCTTGGTAATTTGGGGTAGGTTGATATGTGAGTGGAGGTATTGGGTAGGTTTGGTATTTGATTGGGGATTTTGTTCTCTGTGCAACCATAACGACGCTCACGTCCCTTTTCTTGGACGTGCCACCGGGCTGTAGAGCCTTGTTGGTAGCCTGCAAAGCTTCAAGGTTTGTGACCATGCCACTTTTGATACCTTCCTTGATCCTCTCCCCTAGCTTGATGATGTCAGAAAATTTCTGGCTTTCAACCAGCATTAGCCTTTCGTAGTACTGTGGGTCTTGCGCTCGAACAAAAAACCTGTTCATTTGTTCTTCTTCTAAAGCTGGTCTAACCTTAGCAGTTTCTGATCTCTAACGAGTGGCATACTTGCGGAAAGTTTCTGTGGGTTTCTTCTTTAGGTTCTGGATGTAGAACACATCTGGCACATTCTCCGTGTTGAACCTGAACCTATCCATGAAATCGGACACCATAATTACCCAATTTGACCATTTCTTCGGGCTTTGGCTAATGTACCAAGACAGAGCATCTCCTTTCAGACTTCTCATAAAAAGCTTCATGCGAATCTTTTCGTCTTTCCCTACTCCGACCAGCTTGTCACAATATGTCCTCAAATGGACTCTGGGATCCCCTGTGCCATCAAACATCTCGAACTTGGGAGGTTTGTACCCCTCGGGCAGTTCGACATCTGGTTGTATGCAAAGGTCTTCGTAGTTCAATCCCTCGATTGCTTTATTTCCTTCAACACCCTGAACTCGGCTAGTCAACTTCTTGAGTTTTGCGGCTAGGTTCCTGATAAGGGAGTCTTTGTCATCAGACTCAGTTGTGCTTGAGACGGGTTGAATGGAGTGTGGTATGGTTTCCACATAGATGGGGGTGTTATGGTGAGTGTGGAGATGATCATTTGTGGAGTTCAGTGGTTCAGGGATAAGCAGTGGGGTGTTGTTGGAAGTGTGGAAAATGTTGCAGTGGTGATGGGGAGCGGGATGGTTTTGTGATTTCGGGATGTTTTGTGGAGGTGTGGGGCTTTGAGCGTTAGGAAAACTGACATCTGGAGTGGTGAGGGAAAACGACAAACTTGCTAAATTTCGGACCTGATCATGTTCCTCCTGAAATTTTAGCAGTTTCTGCTCGGGATGGGATGCACTTTCTTTGGAGACATGAGTTTCCTGAGTGATTTCTACCCGTTCAACCGAGTTTTCCTTTCTGACGTTGCTCAAATCTTCCATTTTTCCCTTTTTTCGTTTTTTACGGGACTAGGAGGAGGTGTGGGTGGAGGGTCCTTGGATCTTGTGGAGTATGATGACGATGCCGGAGTGCACAACTAACCTTTGGGGAGGGGAATAAAACAAAAGTAAAAACAAAAGGTAACAAGTTAGTGCGGATTATAAGGAAAAGATGTTGCGATATTTAAACACATAGTGCGAGACTATAAATTGTGTCCTAATTTGGGAGCCTCGTTGTGCCCGAGGTAGGCCTAGTGAGAAGTTGATTTGGAGAACTTATAATGCTAAATGCCCCTTTCTATTGATAAAGATAAGACGAATCCCAAAACGACATTAAAATAGCAGAAGATAAAATATCACTAATGGCCACTGGCCTTATTACATTTAAAGAAAATGAATCCTAACTTCTTAGTCCCAGAAGGACCTTCCCCAGACTCAGCATCTTTAGCTCCATCAAACAGCTTCACCAGCTCGTGAAGTCCCAGCAGCGGGTAAGCTCTAGCCAGGTGTCCGCCCTCGTTTCCTTCAGCATTCTGACAGTCCTTGATCCTTTTGAGAAACTTCTTTCCAGCTCCACTAAACCCCGCTCCAAGTATCTTAATCGCTTGTTGGAACTGACAGCCATGTCTTTCCATTCTTCAATCAGTTTTTGGTGGGCTTCTAGAATCTCACGGTGCTCGCTTTCACATTCTCGAATCCTCTTGCGCAGTTGGTTGTATTTGACATGTGCTTCTGCCCTTTCATCGATGATTCTGTGACCTCGAACAAACCAGGGTTGGCCTAGACCATTATGATTATCCTCCAGCCAGCTTGAATAGTATGGTGTGCAACCAACATGGTATCTGTCTGGCTCGATAGTATCTCTCCCCATGATGATCTTTCAATGCCGCATATGCTGAGCTTGGCACTTATATGGACTGTTGTCAGCTTGGAAGTCGGCCCGGAAGTGACCCATTTTGTCGACCCTTAGTATAACCTATTTCCTACCAGCCTGTCTCATAACCCCGAGAGGGACATACAGGTAGGTTCCTCTCAAACCGATCAGTATCAAAAATGGTGCCTCCCTGGATCGGGTGATGAATTCTTTAGTAGGGAACCAACCGAACATCCATTATATTTTATCCTAAGTCAGATTTTCAAACAGCTCCACCCATCCCTTGGCATCTTCTGGCTGAGCAAACACGTTGGGAATGCAGTTTATTTGCCTTTATTGATGGAAGGCTATGTGATCGTCCTAGTCTCTACGCTAAATCTCTTGTCGATATTCACCCCTTTGGAGATGTTCCATAAGCCAGAGTTGGAGTAGCAAGTTGTAGCCCTCGAAGTGTGGGGCTCCTTGTTAACACTTTTTTAGGGCTCGATATATCTCTGCGATGATCATGGGCACTATGCTAAATGTTTGTCCCGCAATTCCCTCCATCAAAGTTTTGGTGACCATGGCTAGCATGGTGTGGATCCTTGCTTTCTTCATTGGAAACACTATCATCCCTAAGAAACAGAACATGAAGACAAAGACCCTTCGGTGAATATGCCCCAACGATGTAAGGGCAAACTCATCTGGATAAGTACGGTAGGATTTTCTGTGACCGTACCTCTCGTACAAATAATCAAAGGGAATGTAGGACTCCTTCAAACATGTCAAGTCTGGATTCTTCTTTAAGCACATCATTTTGAGGAAACCTCTACCCTTGCGATTTTTCGGCATTAACAAACCCAGAGTCTCCCATGGTATAACAACCAATCCTCCTATTTCCTCTAGCAGGGGTGTCATCTCAATCTTCCCGAAGCAAAACACAGACCTATCACAGTCCCAAAACAGAGTAGCCGCTTCTATGATTTTGTTGTTGGGTTGGACCTCCAAGAGAGAAGGCAAATTTCCTAGGTATTTTCGGACAAGGGCCTGATTACTGGAGTGAAGATCCTCCCACCATCTTAGCAACCTTGGGTGGATGTTGGTGACCATGCCAAATCTGGGGACTTTGTGCCTCATTTCTTCAAAATAAAAGCGTTAGGACCTTACCCCCATCAGACTCGACTATTAAATACCAGTGATTGGCATAAGAAGCATTTAGTTCTACAAATAAATGCACAGAATGTGGTAGTGTCCGTTTGGGTTCCAAGGAAACCCAGTGGACTTTGGACAAGGCTATCTTAAAGTCATTATGTGGACAACATAACAGACTCGACTAGGTTTTGACATTGATGCATGCACAATTGAAAAGAGTAGGGTTTCTATGGGGTATTAGACTAGTACCCTTGAGCGGACAACTCAAGAGGGAAAGGCACTGAACCATCAGCTACACCGTTGATCGACTGGGTTTACCGCAAATATGCCTTTGCCAAATTTAGAGGGTGATAATATCGGAAAGGCGCAACCACTCATTATAAGCGTTGCAATGGTATTTTGTTTGGCACGAGTGGAATATGATGTTGAATATGCAATTACAATAATTAAACAAGTTGTCATGTATTTGCACATTCACAAAGTAATAATTACAATAATTCCTCATAATTACAACAATATTAAAGGAAAGCGGTAAAAGAAAATATTAAGAGAAATAAAGAAAAGAAACAAAGAGCCAAGTCAGTTTTCAAAGTAAGAGAGGGAAATAAATAAAGACATTAAAGACATTTAAAGAGGCATAGAGTCACAAATAGCATGAAATGGTAAAAGCCTTAAAGAAATCCTCAGCAGAGTTGCCACGCTGTCGCGCCCCCTTTTGCTCGCGAAATCGGGTTTATGACATTTCGGAGGACAACTCGTTCCCTTTTGGGAATTGGGTTTTTTGATTTGAAGAGTCGCCACCTAATGATTAAGTGCATTAGGACACTAGGAAGAATTTGTTTAGAAAAACCAGAGTTTGGGTAAGGGCTAGAAATTATCTCGAGGGGAAGGTGTTAGGCACCCCTCAAGATCCACTAGTATGGTTCCCGGCCATGCTACAATTTTGACTTAAGTACAAACAATAAATAAGCAAATAAGGGTTTCAAATATGAGGGGTTGTCACATTGTGATTGCAAATAAGTTAAAGTTTGAAGAAACAAGGAAGCTGAAATTTGACAAAAAAGAGTTTTGAAATTTTGAAAGTAATAAAATAAACAAGTACAGGGAAAGGGGTCCTAGGTTTATAAATAATATGGATCACATCAATGCAATACCCGGTAATCACTCCTTAGAAGAGGAGTTACACGTGGTATTAGTGCACCGATCATCATATCCATATTTACCTTTTCCCACTCCGTTGAGGTATTAAACGCGGAATGGTTTCGTTTACTTATTGCATGCCAGTACCTGCCCCAATCCTATCAGTCCCAGAGGCATTTGGGACTAATAGTCCTAAAGGGAAGGGAGATTTGGGCTTTGTATGGTTTAAAAGGATAAAATTCTAAAGCGACAAACAAAACACATAAGGCAGATATGTGAAACACATAACAATTTAAAAGGCTCAGACATGCCTCCTCACTTAAAGATAGATTGTTTAGCATGTCTTGCAAATACTGGTTGTGGTCTGAATTAAACTTAAGCGTTAAGGAGGCAGACTGGTGTATTACACATTTCAGATAAGAAATCGGAATCAGACCTGCCTGCTGGTTGGAATTAACAAAGTCTGATTCAATTAGCTAATTTACCTTATAGCTTGCCTAGGTGAAACCTATAGGCATGATATCTAAATACGAGAGAAATATACTGATTTCAGAAGTAGATTTATTAATAGCAGGAACATAAGATCTGCAAGCGTTTAAGCAATGGTATTACTGATTTTAAACTTATAAGCAAGTTGAGGGAATCGAATTAGTTGCTTATTCTTATAGGCATGCTTTCTAAGTGTGACTGATTTTAACTTTTACGAAAATGTAGAAATCTTATAGGTATGGTGTTTAAAATGCTGATTTTTATTATTTAAGCCTATATATCATTTGCCTAGTGATGGATATGTATGCAGTATTCAGAAACCCTATAGACATGCTTTCTATATGACATGCAAAATGCAGAATCCTATAGTCATGTTCTCTACATGAGATGCAGAAATACAAAAGCTATTGATATGATATATATGCAGAACTTATAGGCAGGATTTCTAAGATGCAAAAGTGCAGAAGTTTATAGACAGGATTTCTATATGAAAATGTAGAAGCGCAGAACCTAACTCAAACATTGTTTGGGAGTTAGGATCCATTAAAGGATCAGGTCCAGACATGAGCAGCAATTTGGATACTGCCATGCCTAAACCTTAACTTAAACACATAGAAGGGAATAAGGGTATAAGGAATTCACAAAGCAACATATGCAAAGAGAACAACATATTCAATACTGAACCTAAGCAGCAAAGTAGATAAGATTGTTGAAACTATAAAGCAAACATATAGGTATGAAGCTAAAAGTTAAATTAGAATATACCAGTTTCAGGGAAACAAGAAGAGAAGAGCAGTAGTAAAGCCAAGTTGCAAACACACAGCTAGAAGATTTCAGAAGAGAGTAGAGTGTTGAATTGAGAATGTAGGAGTATTGAAATTGAAAGTGTTCAATAAGTGTTGTGTGTTGAAAGTGCAGAAGGGTCGTGCCCTTTATAGTGAAGAAAGCAAGTAGAAATAGGTAAGAGAATAATTCAGAAATCAATTACACAAGTTCCCCTTCAATTAAGGGATTTTGATTTTAAACGGGTAAATGATAATTAAGGAAAGAGTTTGATCAAGATCTTTTCCAAAGTAGCACAAGAAGGGTAAATACACAGAAGTTATTTAAGGAAAGAGTTTGATAGCAACACGGGTTATGCAAATAAGGAAAGTCAATCAATCAACAGCCAGTAATAAAATCAGATATTGAGTTTTGGTATGAATGAATCCAACCAGAAAAGGTGAAGAAAGGTTTAATTAAAGAAAAATCAGTAACAATCAATCAATCCTTATTAAAAGGAATTCTGAATCAATCACAAATTGGATATAAAGTGCACATACATGTGAATCAAGAAAGAGTTATCATGCTAATTAGAAAAGCCTAGCATAGAAAAGTTCAGAGTCAAAGAAGTTCGAGTTCAGTACAAAGACTTCAAAACGAGTCTGAGAAACCTAGAGTTCCAAAATAGAACTGTAGTATCAAAGATCGAAACTCACCAAAATCCCCAAACCCTAGGCTTTTCAATTCGAGTCAGATACAGAGAAAAGAAGACAAATAACGGAAACTTGCTCAGAGGTCTTTTTCAGAGACTTATGAAAAAAACCCAGATGTAATAGCAAGTTTGAAACAACAGTGAGAAAGCTGATTTGAAGCATAATGAACACGTTTTAAGAAAGCTTGGAACTTAAACAAGTTTCAGAAGAGAAACGAGATAGTATAGCACTCAAGAGAACATTAGAGGAAACATGTTTAACAAAGAACTCAAACAAAGTCTAGATGAAGGCAACTAAAGACCTAAAAGTTTAGTAGAAAATACAGTAAAGGAACATAGGGGTAAACAAACACATAAGATAAATATGTGAAAGCATGATATAGAAACCAGTAGAAGAAATAACGAAGCATAATAGAAGAACATGCAAAATAAGGAAAACATAAAGATACAGGAGCAAAACATGCTAGCTAGAAAAAGAAAACATACAACATAGCATAGACAGATACACACAAAGAAAAGAAGAGGAAGAGTGAGAGAAACATTTCGAATTTTTTTCAGAAACCCTAAATCGAAGAGAAACAAATTTTGAAAGAAAAAATTGGGGAAAACGTTTTAAAACTCCAGTAGAGCACAGATATAGCATAGATTTAAGAAAACAACTAGATAAAAACCTCGAATGGCTAGGGTTTCAGAGAAACCCTAGAAATGAGAAAGGCTTGGAAGAAAAGTCCGATCTTGAGTCGGATGAGTTAGAACCAGGCTCGAAATGCTTTAGATGTGCCGGAGCAAGGCCAGAGAGGCTTCAAAACAATGGATCTGAGAGGATCTGAACGGACACCACTGAGGTCAGACCTCAAACCTTCAAACCCCAAACGTTTGAGAGTGGAGGGAGGTGAGTACAGGACATCCATGGCCTGAGAAGCCATGGATTTCGGTGAGGTTATGGTTGGAGAGGATGAGAGAGGCTAGGGTTCCAGGGAACCTTCGAGAGAGTTTGAGAGAGGAGAGTATTCAAAGGCAACTAAGATATGGAAATGAGGGTATTAGTGTAGGGTCGGTGGATTAAAAATGGTAAGGGGTGTTCGTGGTCGTTGATCAAAACGATCAACGGCCTGGATTAAAAGGAAGACCGGGCGGGTTGGATAAACAGGTTAAGGGGTTGGGTTGAAATTGAAATTGGGCTTGTCCAATTGGGGGTTAAGATTGGGTCAATTGGAGGCTAAAGTTGAAATGTAATGGGGCTACAATTGAAACGAAATGAGGCTAAAATTTACATAGCCAGTTTTTCCCTTTTATTTTACAAAAATAGTAAAAATGATTTTGAAAATAAATTAAAAGTACTGAATCAGTAAATAATATATAAATATTAATTTAAAAATACTGGAACCAATTTTGTGATTATAAAAAATGCTATTAAATCTTAAAGCAGCCTAGATTGCAATTATATGCAATTTAGCTTTAAAAATACCAAATAAATTTGTAAAAATATATAAAAATTACCTTAAATATATATATTGGTATAAATATGGGAATAAAATAAATTATTCACCAAAATTGATGATTTTGGGAGTAATTATTGATTCTGTACTGCTAAAATGGACAATAAATTGATTTTAAAAATCTTTTAAAAATTGGGAAAAATACTAAAAAACTTGGGCATGCTTATATATGCATATATATATATATATATATATATATATATATATATATATATATATATATATATATTATTTTGAAAGTATTTTGTATATATGAAAATATATAGGGAAAAATTGGGTATCAACACCCTCCCCCTTTTAGGCTTAGATTGTAATTCTTCTCAAAATCTTGCTTTTCACTAATTGTTTTCAAACACCTGTCCGTTTGAACTTAAATCCCCTACTATTTGAGTCATACTTATTTATTTGCTAGTTGTACAAATTCACAAAAACTGTTTGGCTGGGAACCACACTAGTGGATCTTGAGGGGTGCCTAATACCTTCCCCTTAAGATAATTTCAAGCCCTTACCCTATCTCTGGTTACCAAACGTAGTTGTAGATGAACCCTATAGGTGCCCTAACACACCTTAAAATTGTTAGGTGATGACTCTTCAACATTGCAAAACCCCTTTCCCAAAAGGAAAGAGTTGTTCCATACCAAAATGTCATGAACCCGATTTTCGCGGAAGGAAAAAGGAGGTGCGGCAGCATGGCGACTCCACTGGGGATATTTAGGCTTTTACCATTTCATACTGTTTTTGTGAATTTGTACCCCTCCCTATGTGAAATTACTTGTTTAATTTCTTTAAGAATTTAATTTCTTCTTCAAAAGAAAAGCTGACATATCTTTCTTGTTTCCTTCCTTTATGACTGCTTTAAATTATAAAACTGCTATATTTATCGCTTTCTTAACGTGCAAATACATGTCAACATGCTCAACATCACACTCCACTCTTGCCAAACAAATACTATAACAATGCTTGATGAGTAGTTGCGCTCTTCCTATATCATTACCCCCTAAATTCGGAAAGGCTTATTTGCGGTAAAACTAGTCGATCAACGGTGCAGTCGATAGTTCCGTGCCTTTCCCCTTGAGTTGTCCTCTCAAGGGTACCAGTCTAAAACCCCATAGAAACCTTACTCAGTTCAAATTGTGCATGCATCATGGTCAAACCTAGCCGGGTTAGTTATGTTCTCCACATAATGATCTTTTAAGATAGCTTTGTCCAAAAGTCCACTGGGTTTCCCTAAACCCAAACGGACATCATCACGTTCTGTGCATTTATTTGGGGAATTAAATGCTTTATGCTAATTGTTGATATTAAATAGTCGAGTCTGGTGGGAGTAAGGGCCTAACCTTGTTTGTCTTACAGAAATATGAGGCACGAAGTCCCTAGATTCGGCATGGTCACCAACATCAACCCAATATTGCTAAGCTGGTGGAAAGATTTACATTCTAGTGACAAAACCCTTGTCAGAAAATATCTGGGCAACCTACCATCCCTCATGGAGATCCAGCCTAATAACATGATCATAGAAGCTGCTACATTATTTTGGTATTGTGAAAGGGTCATGTTCTGCTTTGGGGACATTGAAATGACACATTTTCTAGAGAAGATAGGAGGACTGGCCGGTCTAGTGTGGGAAAGTCCGGGTATGCTAATGCCTGAGAACCGCATAGGCAAGAGTTTCCTTAAAATGATGGGTTTGATGAAGAACACAGAATTGGTATGCCTGAAGGAATCATACATCCCTTTTGACTACTTGTATGAAAGGTACAATCATATCAAATCATATCGTACCTACCATGAAGAGTTTGCCATCACGTCCTTTGGACAAATCCACCGTAGAGTTTTTGTCTTCATGTTTTGCTTCTTGGGTCTGATCATGTTTCCGATGAAGAAAGGGAGAATCCATACTAGGCTGACTATGGTAACCAAGACCCTAATAGAGGGAATTTGTGGGCAGACATTCAGCATCGTACCCATGATCATCACAGACATATAATGAGCCTTAGAGAAGTGTCAACAGGGAGCGAGTCACTTCGAAGGATGAGATCTACTACTTCACCTTTGGCTCATGGAACATCTCCAAAAGGGTGAATATCGACAAGAAATTCAGCGAAAGGTCTAGGATGACCACATCACTTTCCACCATCCAAAGCGAATGAATTTCATCTCCGACATGTTCGCTCAGTCTGAGAATGCCAAAGGATGGGTTGAGCTCTTTGATAATTTGACTGAAGAGTAGGTTCAATGGATGTTCGAGTGGTCTCCGACAGAGAAGTTCATCGCCTGATCCAGAGATGCACCTTTCCTAATACTAATTGGTCTAAGAGGAACATACCCTTACATCCCTCTTTGAGTTATGAGGCAAGCAGGTAGGAAGCAAGTCATACCCAAGGTCGACAAGATGAGCCATTTCTGAGCTGACTTCCAAAATGATGATAGTCCCTACAAGTGCCAAGCCCAATACATATGGCACTGCAAGATCGTAATGGGGAAAGACACCGTTAAGCCAGACTGATATCATACCGGTTGTACCCCTTTTTATTCAGGTTAGTTGGAAGACAATTGGGATGGTCTGAGCCAGTCAGGGTTTGTTCGAGGTCATAGAATTATAGATGAAAAGTCCGAGGCGCAAGTCAAGTACAACCAGCTATGCAAAAGGATCCGTGAATGAGAGAGCAAACACCACGAGATACAAGAGTCCAACCAGAAGCTAATTGAGGAATGGAAGGACATGGAAATCAGTGCCAACAGAAGACTAGGATACTTGGAGCGAGGCATAGTAGAACTAGAGAGAAAATTTTTCAAAAGGGTTGAAGATTGTCAAAAGGCTGAAGGGACCGAAGACGGACATCTAGCCAGAGCATACCTGTTGCTAGGACTTCGTGAATTGGGGAAGCTGTTTGAAGGAGCCAGAGATGCCGAGTTTGGGGAATATCTTTCTGGGACCAAATAGATAGGAATTTACTTTTTTGCTTTATGAATGTAATAAGGCCAATGGCCATTAGTGACTTTTATTTCTTATTTATTTAGTGTCGTTTTGGTATTCGTCTATTTCTATCAATAAAATGAGGCATTTAGCATTCTAAGTTCTCCAAATCAATTTGTCTCTAGGCCTATCTCGAGCAAAAAGAGGTTCCCAAATTAGGACACACTTTACATTCCCGCACTATGTGTTTAAATATTGCAATACTTTTCATAATCCTCACTAACTTGATTAACTTTTGTTTTATTTTATTATTCCCCTCCCCAAAGGTTAGTTCGTGCACTTTGGCATCATCATCTTATTTCACAAGATCCAAGGGTCCTCCACCCACTCCTCCTCTTAGTCGCATTAAAGGCAAGAACAAAGGCAAGATGGAAGATTTAAACAACATCTGGAAGGAGAACACGATTGAACGGGTAGATTCCACTGATGGCTAGGGTATTTGGGTTTCGAACGAAAATGTGTCACAAATTGAATAGAAACTGCTGAAATTCCAAGAAGAGCTCAATCAGGTTCGAAATCTAGCAAATCTGTCATTTTCCCTTAATACCTCAGATATCAACTTTCCCAATGCTCAAAACCCTACTCCTCCTCAAAATATCCCAAAATAGCAGAATCATCCCGTGCCTCATCATCACGCTGCTCTACCAAAGAACCAATGTAACACCTGTCATACCCCAAACAACACTCCACTACTCATCCTAGAACCTCAGAATTCTACAAACGACCATTTCCACACCCATACACCAGGCCACCATAACACTCTCATCTATGTGGAGACCATGCCACACTCCACCCAACCTATCTCAGGCACTCCCGAATATGTTGAAAAGGATCTACTTATTAGGAACTTGGCTGAGGAACTTAAGAAATTGACCAGCCAGATTTAGGGCATCGAGGGAAGCAAAGGAATTGAGGGGTTGAACTATGAGGACTTTTGCATACGGCCTGATGTCGAACTACCTAAGGGGTACAAGCCTCCTAAGTTCGAAATGTTTGATGGTACGGGTGATCCAAGGGTCCATCTAAGGACATATTGCGACAAGCTGGTTGAAGTAGGGAAGGATGAAAGAATCCGCATGAAGCTGTTCATGAGGAGTTTGAAGGGATATGCATTATCTTGGTACATCAACCAAGATCCCAAAAAGTGTTCAAGCTGGGTAGACATGACATCTGACTTTATAGACAGATTCAGGTTTAATATAGAGAATGCACCAGACGTGTTCTATATCCAGAACTTGAAGAAGAAGCCCATAGAGACGTTTTGCAAGTATGCTACTCGCTGGAGGTCCGAAGCTGCTAAGGTCAGACCTACCTTAGAAGAGGAGCAAATGAACAAGCTCTTTGTCCAGGCTCAGGACCCGCAATACTATGAACAGCTGATGATGATTGAGAACCACAAGTTCTCTGACATTATCAAACTAGGAGAAATAATTAAAGAAGGTATTAAAAGCGGTATGGTTACAAATTTCGAGGCCTTGCAAGCTACAAATAAGGCTTTACAGTCTGGTGGTGTGTCCAAGAAAAGGGACGTAGTGGCTGTAATGGTTACACAAAGGACCAAGTCTCCCCTCAAATACCAAACTTACCCAACACCTCCACTCATATACCAGCCGACGCCAAATTACCAAGCATACTCATACCAAGCTCCGCCACCAACTTATCAGTCATCTCCACCTCCTACATATCAACCTACTTCACCCAGATACTCCCAACCCACTCATGTCTACCAAACTTATAATGTTCAACGATCCCATTATCAATCACCCCCTGCACGCCAAAACTTCCCAAGACCTCGACCTAATTTTGATCGCAGACCTCCAAAACAATATACAGCCATCGCGGAACCCATCGACTAGCTGTATGAGAGACTCAAAGCGGCTGGTTATGTCACCCACATCCCTGCTACAACCCCTAAGAATCCTTCTCAGTAGGTTAACCCAAACAAGCCTTGTGCATACCACTCTGGCATGAAGGGGCACACCATCGATAAATGCCGCTCCTTGAAAGACAAGATATAGTCCTTGATTGATAACAAGATCATTGTGGCAAAGGAGCCCGCTCCAAACGTCCGCAACAACCCATAAAGGTGGAGGTATCCACATGATTGAAGTAGAAGATGACTGGGATCCCGAGGGATCAATCGGGTTGATCGTAGAAGGTGATGACCCAAAGAAACCAACAATTACTCTCAATCCAATCATAGTCCAGATCCAATCGTCTGAGGACGCTAAGGTGAATTTGTCTGTACCTCTTAAGTTTGAAGCAACGCCATCCGCAAAGACACCGACACCAATTAAGGTTGAATTCGTGTCTCTGGCAAATGCACCCGCACCATTTGAGGTTGCAATCTTACTACCCAAGGCACATGTTCCATTCGAAGTGAGGATAGCTGCGCCGATTTCAATGGCGATGTCTTCCATGCTGCCATTCTATACAAATGTTGTACCCTAGGACTATACAACTGAGGCGAGAAGGAAAGGCAAGGTCAGGATTGAAGAAACTGTTGTAGTATATGGTATGATAAGAACTAGTAGAGTCTATACCCATGAACATCTAGCTGAATCAAGCAAGTAGGCCTCCAACCGGCCGCCCCTCATTGAGACAGGTACGGAAGACCATTGAAGGAAAATATAGCCCAAGGAATATTCGGTCATCGACTAGTTAAACAAGACGCCAGCACAAATATTCATTCTTTCTTTGCTGCAAAATTCTGAGGCGCACAAGAACGCTTTGTTAAAAGTGCCAAATGAAGCGTACGTACTAAGTAACATTACTAGCGGGGAAGTAGCTAATATGGTAGGACAAGTTCTAGAAAACCATAATATCACCTTTCATGAGGACGAGCTACCACCTGAAGGGCTGGGGCATAACAAGGCATTGCACATCACCGTGCAATACAAAGATTATTTCATCACCAGAATCTTGATCGATGGAGGTTCCAGTCTTAACATTTGTTCGCTGGTAACACTCAAGAAGTTGGGTAAAGGGCTGCATGAGATAACAGAGGGAGCAATCAATGTGAAAGCCTTAGATGGTTCTCAGAGGTCCACCATTTGTGAGATTAGTCCATGCCTGCACATGGGACCAACCTGGTTTGAGGTCGATTTCCAGGTGATAGATGTACCAGCGTCTTACAACTTGCTGCTGGGACGGCCAAGGATTTATGCTACTGGGGCCGTAGCATCAACACTGCATTAGGAAGTAAAGTTCGAATGGAATCACCAGGAAGTGATCATTCACGGTGATGGTAGCAACTCTATATACAATGTCACACCTCCTTTTTCCGCCCCCGCGGGGGCGTAGGGAGTTTTTCCAATTAAAGGATAATCGAAACGGAATTTATTTATTTATTTCAGAGTCGCCACTTGGGAGATTTAGGGTGTCCCAAGTCACCAATTTTAATCCCGAATCAAGGAAAAGAATGACTCTGTATTACAGTCCGCGAACCAGAAATCCGGATAAGGAATTCTGTTAACCCGGGAGAAGGTATTAGGCATTCCCGAATTCTGTGGTTTTAGCACGGTCGCTCAATTGTCATATTTGGCTCATTTATCTGATTTTTAAACAATTAAGAACTTATATGCAAATTTAACTTTTAAAACCGCTTTTATCATTATTTATTTTATACAAAATTGCAACGTCGTGAAAACGCATCTCGAACCACGCCACAACCAGTGCACACGTGATTTTTTGACGCATTTTGACTTCGTCAAGATCGTGATTTGGGTTACATAAATGTACACCCGTATTTAAGAAAATAACCTTATTAAATATGCGCCAAAATACTACGCGTTATGATACTATTATGTAGGACTGTGAATTTTACTAAATCGCCCATCTCGGAATCTAGGTATTTTCTTATATTTAAAAGAAATAAGATTGGAGGACTGCAATTTTATTATTATTTATATTTATTTATTTTTATCGAGATCCTCCCTTATTTTTATGAATACCCTTTAATGACTACATCTTTATTATTACTAAGTTTGTCTATAATTATGAAGTCAATCTCTACATACTTAAAAATAATATATTAATTACCAATTTAAAACGAATATTAATGGAAAGTAATATTACTAAAATTATAATTACAAACAACATGGAATTGTCAAAAAATAAAAAAAACTAATTATCCCATAGTTGGATTAAAATTCATATTGTTAGTATGACTTAAGCTTATTGAAATTAATTATTTACAAATATTGAAAATTGGAAGAAAAAAAAACTTGGTTACTAAACCATATTTCTAAAAATTAAACAATTTAACCTTAACTAACCTTGTTTTAATTCACATCATGTCCTAATACTTGATTGGCAAACTAATTCATGTTTTAACTGAAATTAACTACATGATTCCGATTAACTTAACGTTGACAAAAAACCTTACGTTGACAAAAAACCTTATGAATAAGGAACTCAGTCAATTTTTGCCAAACTGATTCAATAACGCCATTTTTACGTTATTTCTTCTATTTTGATTATTAAACAGTTTTAATTAGTAATCAGGCTTAAATATATTTCCTAATAATCCGGTTAAGGCGTTATTTAATATATCGCTATAACATGCCTAATTATGCCAAATGACAGTGATTTACAGAATAATAATACATGAATAATCTAAATACAATACAAAAAAAATTAAAACTAAATTAAAAATTTAACACTCCATTCTTCATTTCGGCTTACAAAATGCCAAAATTACAGTTGTGTACCTGATATTGGAAACAAAAGAAGATGAAGATGAGAATCAGCAGCAGTAATAACAATAAAGCACAGCAACAACAGTCTAGCAGCAGTAACAACCCAGGAACAGAGTTTGCAAACCAGTGGAGCAGTAATCCCAAAAAACAAAAGCTTCAAGCTTTGATGAAACAACCATTAATTCTGATTTCAAACAATGAAAGAAAGCAGAAGATTTTTTTATTTTTTTATTTTTTAAGTTTAAATATTTTTCATAATTTTCTCTCTCCTAAATGTTCAGCCTTTTTTTCTCTCTCCCATTATCTTCCCACTTATCCCCATTACATTAAATAAGTATATCACACCACCCCATTATTTTTTTGTCCCACATGCCTAACATAAATAAATACAAGATTCCTCCCCACTAAATTTTGTCTTGTCCCCCTTTATATTAAACAACTATATCACAATCCACCCCATTACATTTTGTCCCCCATGCTTCATATAAACAATTACAAAATGTATAATTCCTAAACTACCCCTCCGACCTTACTGAAATTACCAAACTACCCCTGAATGTACTGCAAATTACCAAACTACCCCATCAGCTATAACAAATCAATTAATCACACTCAACCAAAATATAGACAATATGATCAATTTCGAATTCAAGATCAACCAAACATAATATGAACATGAATTAAATCTATTTTTAAACAACAAAACATGACGGATTCACATGATTAAACTAACATATTTCCCTATTACAAATAAATTATTTTAGGCAAATAACAAAACAAAACTTAAGAAGAAACAATTATGAATTTAAACTTGAACTTAACAATATTAACAATTTCTGGAAAAAATACATAGAACACATGAAACAAATTGAAGAAATAATTAATTAAATTTCAATTTGAATCTACCAAACATTAAACTAACAAATATTTACCTAAACAATAATACATACATGAAATAAACATGAACAACAACCAATTAAACTTCCATTTGAAATCTAAAAATTAATTTAACAAAGCACATGAACAAACTAAAAAAAATTAATTCAAACGATGAACAAAACAACATTTGCCGATTTTAGATTCGAGAAATATCAAAACAAAATACAGATAGAATAAAACTAAAAATCTACCAACCGGATTGAAATGAAGAACAACGACCAACCGACGACGAACACCAACCTACGAAGCAAACTGAGGCCGAAACAGTAGTGATGAAGCAGCTGGGGGGTGCGTTTGGTTAGTTTGCGCGAAGAAACTTGCGAGCAGAAGCAGCTGGCCATGGTGAGAAATGGACACAGCAGCAGCCGGCTAAAGAAGCCATGGTCGACGAGGTTGAAACAGAAGCAGCAGCAGCCCGTCGAGGGCAGTGACAGCAGTAGTAGCTGCGTGAGCTTGGCTGTGACGAAGCAGCGGCGATGGGGGCTTCGAACAACAGCTGACTCGTCGAGGCTGTGGTCGTTTGGTTGTTTGGTCGATGAAGTAGAAGGCAGGAGTAGCAGGTCGTTTGGTTGAAACAGAAGCAGCAGCGACATGGACGTCGAGCTCAAGCTTGAGCTCGACGAGCTTCATCAATGGCGGATAGGGCTGGGGTCGTTTAATCGAGCCGGGGTCGTGAGGATGATGTGCGTGCGTGTGTGTCGTGAGGGGAAGGAAGGAATGAGAGAGGGGCAGTCATGGTTGTGTGCTTGAGGAAGCTTGAGGAAGAAGAAGAAGATAGGAGGGGTGGCGGATGGGTTAGCATTTTTTAGGGTTTTCTTCATTTTTTCTTTTTGTTTTGTGTTGTTTATAAGATAATAGGGGTGTTGGGTTATGGACTGGATCGACCCAGTTCGAAATGGACTGGGTCGTAGGGAAGATTGGGCCATTTTTTGGGCCTGTGGCTTGAAATCGAAGAAGAGGCCCAATTCCGACTTTCCTTATATTTTTGCTCTCTTTTCTTCTTTTATTTTTCTAAAACTAAATTATAAAAATACTTAAACTATTATTAAGAACTAAATTAAGTTATAAAAGCGCAAATTAACTCCCAATAACAATTAACGCACAATTAAGTAATAATTAAGCATAAAATTGTATATTTGGACATTAAATGCTAAAAATGCAAACGATGCCTATTTTTGTAATTTTTATTTTTTGTAAAACAAATTTAATTACTAACAATTGTAGAATTAAATCCTACATGCAAAATGCGACATATTTTTGTATTTTTATTAATTTAACAAATAAACATGCACAGACAAATACAAATAATTATTCAAAATATCACAAAATATCACAAAATTGCACACCAAGAAAAATTACTTTATTTTTGAATTTTTTGGGAGTAATTCTCATATAGGGCAAAAATCACGTGCTTACAGCTGCCCCTCTTTGCCCGAAGACACGAAGGGTTTTCGTGCAAAGATAAAGCGAGCGATTTTTGCCCATCCGAGTACTCCGTGTGAAGCATTTTTTTGAAAAAGATTTGACCGAACCTTTGCTTCAAAGGTTTCCTACATATCCTGGGCTAAACAGGAATCAGGTCAATGTAGTTCGGGAAGTTTTTGTAGCTGGGACTACCGTGGGACTGCAATGTTACTGTTGTTGCATGCTATTACCACTGCTTACCGATCTCCTTGTTACACCATGCTTAAAAGAAAACAAGAAGCTAGGCTAGACTGCAATTTGTTCTTGTTGCCTTGCTTTCTTGTCTGCTTGCATTTCTTCCGGTGCTTTTCTTCCGATGCTTTTCTTCCTTTTGACACATGTACTTGAGTTTGTGCTGGGACTTCTTGTTGCAACCTTCTGTTTCCCAGTGCTGGGGATTTTTATTGTTTCCTGCTGGGGATTTCTGTTGTAACCCTCTGTTTTATTGTCCTCTGACTTGATCTTGAAATGTATGTCTCTGTTGTATGGGCGGGCTCCCAACTTCAATACTTGAAAATTAATGCTGAATGTATTCCTCTGTTATATGGGCGGGCTCCCAACTTCAATACTTGAAATGTAAAGACTGAATGTATGCCTCTGTTCTATGGGCGGGCTCCCAACTTCAACACTTGAAATGTAAAGACTGAATGTATGCCTCTGTTATCTGGGCGGGCTCCCAACTTCAACGCTTGAAATATAAAGACTGAAATGTATGCCTTTGTTATTTGGGCGGGCTCCCAACTTCAATGCTTGAAATGTAAAGACTGAAATGTATGCCTCTGTTATCTGGGCGGGCTCCCAACTTCAACAACAACTTTAAAAATAAACGTCATTCCTCTCTTCAGGCGGGCTCCTGACTTCAACAACAACTTCTAAAATAAAATGCCTTTCCTCTCTTCAGGCGGGCTCCTGACTTCAAACAATAAATTCCATTTTGTTCTTCAGGGGGGGCTCCTGACTTCAACCAACAAATCGCCATTCTATTCTTCAGGGGGGCTCCTGACTTCAACAACAACTTTAAAAATGTCATTCCTTTCTTTAGGTTGGCGAGATTTCAACAACTTTTTTTTTAAAAAAAAATGCCTTTCCTTTCTTCAGGCGAGCTCCTGATTTCAACCACTAAATCGTCATTCTGTTCTTCAGGGGGGCTCCTGACTTCAACCAATAAATCGCCATTCTATTCTTCAGGGGGGCTCCTGACTTCAACAACAATTTTGAAAATAAACGTCATTCCTCTCTTCAGGCGGGCTCCTGACTTCAACCAATAAATCGTCATTCTATTCTTCAGGGGGGCTCCTGACTTCAACAACTTTTTTTTTTAAATTCAAACTTCTTCTTTCTTTTTTTCAAATTATCCTAGGAGAAAATTCATCAGACTAGATTTTGATCCTAGGAGAAGATTCATCTGACTAAGCTTTTATTATATTATCTTGGGAGAAAAATTCCATCGGACCAAGATTTTGACTCTAGGAGATAAATCGTCAAACTAGGTCCATTTTGTTGTGATCTTAGGAGAAAGATTCATCGGACTAAGATTTGATATCTTAGGAGAAAATTTCATCGGACTAAGATTTCTATCTTAGGAGAAAAATTCATCGGACTAAGATTTGGTATCTTAGGAGAAAATTTCATCGGACTAAGATTTGATATCTTATCTTGGGAGAAAAAATTCCATCGGACCAAGATTGTGACTCTAGGAGATAAATCGTCAAACTAGGTCCATTTTGTTGTGATCTTAGGAGAAAGATTCATCGGACTAAGATTTGATATCTTATCTTGGGAGGAAAAATTCCATCGGACCAAGATTGTGACTCTAGGAGATAAATCATCAAACTAGGCCTATTTTGTTGTGATCTTAGGATAAAGATTCATCGGACTAAGATTTGATATCTTAGGAGAAAATTTCATCGGACTAAGATCTCTATCTTAGGAGAAAGATTTATCGGACTAAGATTTGATATCTTAGGAGAAAAATTCATCGGACTAAGATTTAATCTCTTATCTTGGGAGGAAAAATTCCATCGGACCAAGATTGTGACTCTAGGAGATAAATCATCAAACTAGGCCCATTTTGTTGTGATCTTAGGAGAAAGATTCATCGGACTAAGATTTGATATCTTAGGAGAAAAATTCATCAGACTAAGATCTCTATCTTAGGAGAAAGATTCATCGGACTAAGATTTGATATCTTAGGAGAAAAATTCATCGGACTAAGATTTGATATCTTATCTTGGGAGAAAAATTTCATCGGACCAAGATTGTATCGGGAGGGAAATTCATCAGATTAGGACTTTTTATCCTAAGAGGAAAATGTAAAGATCAATGATTTGAGAAACTTACCTTTGCAATTTCTTCTTTTCTTTTCTTTTTCCTTTGCGCTGCTTTGTTCTTGCTTGCTGGGGATAATACCACTGTGGGAGTCTCCTTTCTTCCCCTCCCTCAAATTCTTTTTTTTTTTAATTCTGCTGGGGATAAAAGTGTTATCTTCTTGGGATAACGTTGTTGAGGATAACGCTGCTGGGAAATTTTATCCCTACAAATCGATGCTTCATTCTTCTGGAAGCTGCTGGGGATGATAATGGCTTTTGTTTTTCTGAGCACAAGTGTCATCCCTTTGTTATGTCTGTTGGGGAAAAACTTCCTCCATTGAAACTTATTATATTGGGGCAACTCTGGTTCAAAGACCACTTCCTTTGAGACTGGTGTTATCTTTATTCTTCCTCGAATGGGTACCTGACTTCCAGAAAATTTTCTAAATGAAAGGAAAATTTTCTGCCCCAGTTTGACAGTCTCCCTTATGGCATGCATTTCTGTCATCAATGCCATTTCCTTTACCTGTTTCAAATCAAACAAAATTTGTTAGTTTAAAACGTGGTGGTTGGTTGTGATACTCCTACTGGGATGGTTTTCCCTTTTTCCTTCCTTGCTCTGCGTTCCACAACTTGTTGGGGATGATATTATTTGCTGGGGATAATCCCTTTCCGCTGGGGATATCCCTCTTTCTTTGTAGCACAGCTCGGAAATTGGCCTTTCCCCGACCTTTTAGTCTCGCATGAATTTCCCAAATCATGCTCATTGCTCTCCTTAATTTGTCCACAGGTCTTGGCCTTGAGGTTTATAACCTTTGATTTCGGCAAGGGTATCCCTCTTGACACTCGTTGACCCTTTTGTTGGGGATATCTTTCTTGACACTGGCCTCGCGCTTGTTCCTTCCTGACTATACTACTTGGATGTACTAGTCAGATCTTATCTTGGAAAGCTGATGGCCTGTTTTGAAGTCATTTCCCACTGGTTCTGACCAAACAGACTCTACTGGGGAATTTTTCTATGAAAGGAGAAAGATAAAAGGAACAGAATAAAAGACAAAGGAAAAGGATGACTCTTTAACAAAAGAAATTATAAATAAAAACCTATCAAACGCAGACACCGACTCTAATGGTCATGACATGCATATGTGGCCTATCCTTCGTCGTCAATCGTCTTTCAAAAAACCAGATAACACCACATTAGGTACTAGACAAATAAAAGGATAAGGGGGTTTGACCACAAGACAATATCCGGATTACAACCCTGAAATAATCCGGCCGACAGAAATGACAACAAAATAAACCACCAAAACTCCTCTCTGGCTGACCAGGAGATGGAGCGCCTTTCCAATTGCCCAACACGGTGTTTTAGCCATTAAGTTCTGCATCATCATTGCCAAGACCGTTACCAACTTCAATATCATTATCATCAGTTAGAGGCTTCCCGGGATGACTCTAAAATCCAATGTCACCAGGCATCCTCCCCATAAAGTGTGCATCATGATGTGCAGGTAAAGGATTCTGCGCGATATTCTGGGTGTCATTACCTTGGATCACAATCAGATTTTCCTGGATCATCCTTTCTATTTCTCTTTTCAAATCCCGACAACTTTTCAACATTGTGCCCCTGGGCATTGGAATGGTATTCACACCTTTTAGAAGGGTCAAAGCTTCTTGCACGTGGGTCCACATGATTTGGAGGAATAGATGCAATCATGTCGTGATGCTTTAACCTCTCAAATAAGCTTTCATAGGACTCTCCTATTGGTGTAAAATTATCTTTCAACCTTCGTTCCCCTTTATACTTCTGGCTTGGATGTGGGTTATAGGGCACCTGAAAGTTATGTGGAGGCTTCTGGAGATTTTGTGACGCTCGTGCTCGCCTTCTGGGGTGTTTTGGTGGCCGGGCAACATACTGAGGTGGAACAATAGAGTGTTGTGGGTTCTGAGGGGGATAATATTGCTCAGGGGATTCATAGATAACTTTAGGAGGCTGCTCATACCTTCGAGATGTTCTCCTAGGACCTCTTCTTGACCCTGATGTCATCATGATTTCTTCAATCTTCTCATTTGTGTCGCAAAAATTATCAGACTCAACCCGGACAGCGTGAGTTGCAGCTTTAAAAACTGCTTGACTTATAATTTTTCCTGTCTTAAGACCATTCTCTATTATTTCTCCCATTTTGATTGCTTCCGAGAAGGATTTGCCAACTGCGGACATCATGTTCTGAAAGTAATCTGGCTCTTGCGCTTGAAGGAAGACAGTTATTAGCTCGTGGTCATCCATGGGTGGCTTAACTCGAGCTGCTTGCTCTCTCCATTTAATGGCATATTCCCTGAAACTTTCACTTGGTTTCTTCTTCAGGTTTGAAAGGGAAATGCGGTCTGGGGCAATGTCGATGCTGTATTGGAACTGTTTGACAAATGCTTGTGCCATGTCGTCCCAGACATACCAGCGAGACGTGTCTTGATCCATAAACCATTCGGAAGCTACTCCCGTAAGGCTTTCCACAAAATAAGCCATCAACAATTCTTCATTTCTTCCCGCACCTCTCAGTTGATTGCAATACCTTTTCAGGTGGGCAATGGGATCTCCATGTCCATCGTACTTTTCAAATTTGGGAGTCTTGAAACCAGGCGGCAAGTGGACATCGGGGAACATACATAGATCTTTGAAGGCAACACTCTTTTGACCAGACAACCCTTGCCTGTTTTTCAACCATTGTTCTAAGTTTTTCACTCTTTGGGTCATTTCTTCTTGTACCATCTTTCGGGCAGGCTCTTCAATCTTTGCAGGAAGATCAAACGAGTACGGGTGGTACTTAGGAGAGTGGTACTGCTCTTGTTGTGTCGCAAATTGTGACTCATGACGAGGCTGTCCTTGCCCACTGGCCCATACTTGACGCACTCCGGTCATCTGCTGTTTCAGTATTCTATTTTTTTCCGGCACAGTAGACTCTTGTTGAACCCTCTGAACAAACCGACCAACTCAACTTTCTTCACAATTCAAAACAAAACATGTTAGAATGGACTCAGTCGGTTCTTATTACTAACAACATTTTTTCCTCTTTTTTTTTCGATTTTGTTTTTCAATTTTTTTTCCATTTTTTTTGTTGTGGTCGAATCTTATAGAGATTGCCTACGTATCATGACCCCGCATGAATCAGACCTTGCGTAGTTCGGACCAATAAAAGATAAACAATACTAATCATTTTTTTATCAATTTTCATATTAAAACAAACTGGGTTTCAATGGTTTGAAGATGACCTACAAACTCGAAAATCAAACAACCCACATATTTTAATCAAAAGTTTTACAAACTCCAAAACAAACGGCCAGCCTCCTTTCTCCGTTTGACAAATGCAACCAAACGAATATTTTGCAAATGTGGCCCCTTCCAAATTTTGAGGCCGGAGAGGATTATTTTATGACACTTTACACACTTGTCCGTCTTTTACAAAAATAGCCTTTCGACAACTGAAAGATACTCTGAGGCTATTTCGGCAAGAACGGTTTAAGACGCGGCCGAAGCTGGCTCGGCTTATTTTGACCAAAAATCTAAACGGTATTCACCTGACCGTTGACTCTTTGTTTTTTTTTATTTCAAATTACAATAAAAACCAGGTGTTGCAACACGGCCCTTCAGCGCCTCGGGGACGAAGATTTTTTAAGGCTGTGTGGGTCAACTGGACCAAATTTTAAAAAATGACCCAAAGGTGGCTGTTTATGCAAAGTCAGCCTTCCGACGTCCCTTTCGGGAACATTCGGCTATGTCTTAATAAAACAGCGTCACCCGACTTCTTTATGACAAAATTAAAATTTGACATATTTTTTTTTAGCAAAAAGTGGAGGCTGGACACTGCCCGACTTATTTACGACAAAATTAAAATTTTGACACGTTTTTATTTATTTATTGGTTTTTGGCTTATTTTAGCAAAAGGGGGTTGGACCCGATGAGGGTTGCCTACGTATCTCACATCCGGTGAGAATCAAACCCGCGTAATTCGGGCCAATAAGCCGAACTATTTTAAAACAGGATTTTTTTTCTTTTTCAGCAACAAATAACAAAACTACTTTCAAAGCACGACTCTTTTCATTTTCATTTTGAATTTTTCAGAAACAAATAAATAAAACTATTTTAAAAGTAAGACTCTTTTTCATTGTCATTTTCAGGGGAAGACAAACTATTTTCCTTTTTATATATTTTTTTTTTGAAAAATAAGACAGAACAACGATTGTTTTTTCTTTCTATTTTTCTTTGCTTTTATTAAAACAAACTAATAATTTTTTTTTTCATTTTCTTAAAATTTCGGCAGAGTTTTGATAGTATTTGGGCATTGTTTTTTTTTTCAAAAATAAACAATCAATTCCCTAACCGCTATTTCTTTTTTTTTTTTCCAATTTTAAAATATTATTCCTGATATTCAAAAGTCAGTCAACACACAAGTCCGAATCAAATAAATGCGCAAGTAGCAGCAAGTAAGATGCATCAGGATGGTCATTTTCATTTTTTTTGGTACACCTGTCCTAGACAGACCCAACCCCTGTGTTGAGCCTCCAAAGTCAAATGCACGTGATGCAAACAAACGTTCCTACTAGGGATCCGGCATGAAACTGAGTTATTCTAAGTGAAAAACCTGAGGCATATTGTTCTAGCTCTGGCTTACCCAAGTGGACAGCTTGAGCCGAAGTAGGGGCAACGTACCGGGAGTACGAAAGTCTACCCGGCCTAGTTACTTGTCCCAACTTCGTTTTATTTGGTATGACTTCTAACAGAAAGGTGGGCCACGCGCACGTGTACACCATAAATTCAGAAGACTCAGAAAGAAGAAGGGTTTCGTAGCAGTTTTATATACACAATTCAAATAATATTAAAGCGGTAAAAGCATCATTTAGCACATTAAGCATATATCATGTAAAAATCAGATAATAAATAAAGCCAACTATAGCAGTTATTTTAAGCTCGAATTCTTGAACCCTGAACCAGTGGTTCTGGGTTTGTAATCCCCAGCAGAGTCGCCAGAGCTGTCACACCTCCTTTTTCCGCCCCCGCGGGGGCGTAGGGAGTTTTTCCAATTAAAGGACAATCGAAATGGGATTTATTTATTTATTTCAGAGTCGCCACTTGGGAGATTTAGGGTGTCCCAAGTCACCAATTTTAATCCCGAATCGAGGAAAAGAATGACTCTGTATTACAGTCCGCGAACCAGAAATCCGGATAAGGAATTCTGTTAACCCGGGAGAAGGTATTAGGCATTCCCGAATTCCGTGGTTTTAGCACGGTCACTCAATTGTCATATTTGGCTCATTTATCTGATTTTTAAACAATTAAGAACTTATATGCAAATTTAACTTTTAAAACCGCTTTTATCATTATTTATTTTATACAAAATTGCAACGTCGTGAAAACGCATCTCGAACCACGCCACAACCAGTGCACACGTGATTTTTTGACGCATTTTGACTTCGTCAAGATCGTGATTTGGGTTACATAAATGTACACCCGTATTTAAGAAAATAACCTTATTAAATATGCACCAAAATACTACGCGTTATGATACTATTATGTAGGACTGTGAATTTTACTAAATCGCCCATCTCGGAATCTAGGTATTTTCTTATATTTAAAAGAAATAAGATTGGAGGACTGCAATTTTATTATTATTTATATTTATTTATTTTTATCGAGATCCTCCCTTATTTTTATGAATACCCTTTAATGACTACATCTTTATTATTACTAAGTTTGTCTATAATTATGAAGTCAATCTCTATATACTTAAAAATAATATATTAATTACCAATTTAAAACGAATATTAATGGAAAGTAATATTACTAAAATTATAATTACAAACAACATGGAATTGTCAAAAAATAAAAAATAAACTAATTATCCCATAGTTGGATTAAAATTCATATTGTTAGTATGACTTAAGCTTATTGAAATTAATTATTTACAAATACTGAAAATTGGAAGAAAAAAAAACTTGGTTACTAAACCATATTTCTAAAAATTAAAAAATTTAACCTTAATTAACCTTGTTTTAATTCACATCATGTCCTAATACTTGATTGGCAAACTAATTCATGTTTTAACTGAAATTAACTACATGATTCCGATTAACTTAAACAGTTTTAATTAGTAATCAGGCTTAAATATATTTTCTAATAATCCGGTTAAGGCGTTATTTAATATATCTCTATAACATGCCTAATTATGCCAAATGACAGTGATTTACAGAATAATAATACATGAATAATCTAAATACAATACAAAAAAAATTAAAACTAAATTAAAAATTTAACACTCCATTCTTCATTCGGCTTACAAAATGCCAAAATTACAGTTGTGTACCTGATATTGGAAACAAAAGAAGATGAAGATGAGAATCAGTAGCAGTAATAACAATACAGCACAGCAACAACAGTCCAGCAGCAGTAACAACCCAGAAACAGAGTTTGCAAACCAGTGGAGCAGTAATCCCAAAAAACAAAAGCTTCAAGCTTTGATGAAACAACCATTAATTCTGATTTCAAATAATGAAAGAAAGCAGAAGATTTATTTTTTTTATTTTTATTTTTTAAGTTTAAATATTTTTCGGAATTTTCTCTCTCCTAAATGTTCAGCCCTTTTTTTCTCTCTCTTATTTTCTTTTTTGTTCTTCTCAGATTCGTTTTTCTTATCTGTATTCTCTCGTATCTCTGTGTCTTGTGTTCAAGACTTCCTATATATAATCCCAACCCTTTAATCAATTAAAATCAATCCATTTTCTCTACCAAACTCATTATCTTCCCACTTATCCCCATTACATTAAATAAATATATCACACCACCCCATTATTGTTTTGTCCCCCATGCCTAACATAAATAAATACAAGATTCCTCCCCACTAAATTTTGTCTTGTCCCCCCTTTATATTAAACAACTATATCACAATCCACCCTATTACATTTTGTCCCCCATGCTTCATATAAATAATTACAAAATGTACAATTCCTAAACTACCCCTCCGACCTTATTGAAATTACCAAACTACCCCTGAACGTACTGCAAATTACCAAACTACCCCCCATCAGCTATAACAAATCAATTAATCACACTCAACCAAAATATAGACAATATAATCAATTTCTAACAATGTTCAAACAACAAATCACATGAACATGATTTCTTCAATATTTCAACAACAAATCACATGAATATGATTTCTTCAACATTTCAACAACAAATCACATGAACACAAATTGAACAACAAAGAACAAACTAAAATTTGATTGAACAATATTTTAGCAACAAACAAACCTATTTTCAGATTCAACAACAACAACAACAACAACGAACAAGTATATTCAGATTTCTAAATTCAATAATATTGAACTTAAAATCAACTCTAACAACATTACAACAAACAATTCCTATATTAAACTTAAACAAGATTATGAAACAAATTCAAGAAATAATTATAAATGATAAACAAGAAATCAAACTATACAAATTTCGGATTCAAGATCAAGAAAACATAATATGAACATGAATTAAATCTATTTTTAAACAACAAAACATGACGGATTCACATGATTAAACTAACATATTTCCCTATTACAAATAAATTGTTTTAGGCAAATAACTAAACAAAACTTAAGAAGAAACAATTATGAATTTAAACTTGAACTTAACAATATTAACAATTTCTGGAAAAAATACATAGAACACATGAAACAAATTGAAGAAATAATTAATTAAATTTCAATTTGAATCTACCAAACATTAAACTGACAAATATTTACCTAAACAATAATACAAACATGAAATAAACATGAACAACAACATTTGCCGATTTTAGATTCGAGAAATATCAAAACAAAATACGGATAGAATAAAACTCAAAATCTACCAACCGGATTGAAACGAAGAACAACGACCAACCAACGACGAACACGAACCTACGAAGCAAACTGAGGCCGAAGCAGTAGTGATGAAGCAGCTGGGGGGTGCGTTTGGTTAGTTTGCGCGAAGAAACTTGCGAGCAGAAGCAGCTGGCCATGGTGAGAAATGGACGCAGTAGCAGCCGGCTAAAGAATCCATGGTCGACGAGGTTGAAACAGAAGCAGCAGCCCGTCGAGGGCAGTGACAACAGTAGTAGCTGCGTAAGCTTGGCCGTGACGAAGCAGCGGCGATGGGGGCTTCGAACAACAGCTGACTCGCCGAGGCTGTGGTCGTTTGGTTGTTTTGTCGATGAAGTAGAAGGCAGGAGTAGCAGGTCGTTTGGTTGAAACAGAAGCAGCAGCGACATGGACGTCGTGCTCAAGCTTGAGCTCGACGAGCTTCATCAATGGCGGATAGGGCTGGGGTCGTTTAATCGAGTCGGGGTCATGAGGGTGACGTGCGTGTGTGTGTGTGTGTGTGTCGTGAGTGAGTGTGTGTGGCGTGAGGGGAAGGAAGGAATGAGAGAGGGGCAGCCATGGTTGTGTGCTTGAGGAAGCTTGAGGAAGAAGAAGAAGATATGAGGGGTGGCGGATGGGTTAGCATTTTTTAGGGTTTTCTTCATTTTTTCTTTTTGTTTTGTGTTGTTTGTAAGATAACAGGGGTGTTGGGTTATGGACTGGGTTGACCCAGTTCGAAATGGACTGGGTCGTTTGTGAAGATTGAGCCATTTTTTGGGCCTGTGGCTTGAAATCGAAGAAGAGGCCCAATTCCGACATTCCTTATATTTTTGCTCTCTTTTCTTCTTTTATTTTTCTAAAACTAAATTATAAAAATACTTAAACTATTATTAAGAACTAAATTAAGTTATAAAAGCGCAAATAACTCCCAATAACAATTAACGCACAATTAAGTAATAATTAAGCATAAAATTGTATATTTGGACATTAAATGCTAAAAATGCAAACGATGCCTATTTTTTGTAAAACAAATTTAATTACTTACAATTGTAGAATTAAATCCTACATGCAAAATGCGACATATTTTTGTATTTTTATTAATTTAACAAATAAACATGCACAGACAAATACAAATAATTATTCAAAATATCACAAAATTGCACACCAAGAAAAATTACTTTATTTTTGAATTTTTTGGGAGTAATTCTCATATAGGGGAAAAATCACGTGCTTACATACAATAGCCAGACCATTCTAACGATCGAGGGAAGAAGGAAGCTGGGTGGAGAAACATACCACCACATTGAGCGGGTCAATGCTATCGACAAAGACAAATGGTGGGATAGCAAAATTGAGAGTATACTAAGTTGGAGTGGGTATGAACCTAGCAAAGGGCTTGGCAAGAACCTCCAAGGAATCTCTAAGCCCATAAAACTCAAGAAACATGGCACTACCTTCGGTTTGGGATATGAATACACCTGGGAAGAATTTAATAACTGGTCGCCGCTATGGCGCGGTCCTTACTACACACTAGAGCAGCCAATACCACATCTGGAGCAGACCTTCCAATAGGATGACATTATTTATGGGTCAGATGAAGAAGAAACACTTGTAGCACTGAAGAACTTGTTTCTAGAGGACAGTGATATGGACTATTGCGTTATTCTCGAGGAGGAGAGGGAGGAAGGCCCTTCCATACAGGCTGTGAGCAGAGGGACACATCTCAAGAATTGGACCATCAGCACAACCAAAGCCCGACGAGCCTCGGGGTAGCAAGGCTAAAACAAGCATTATTCATTGTTTTATTTAATAAATGATTTTCTTTTCGCATTTTTCAATTTCCATAATAAGATCTTCAATGTTCAAAATAGTTATTCAATTTATCAAAAGCATTTGATTTTTCTTATGAATTATTATTTATTGCTATCGTTTTCTCTCTTGCTTTACCTATACATCATTACTATTACTTATCTTGATGAACTAATGATTGTGATATGCAATGAGACAACGCAACAAACGGACATTGATTTAGAGGAAGATGACATACCTGACAAGATTGTCAAAGAAGTTGAGAACTTTGGGAACAAACCTAAGTCCAACCTAGACGAGACCGAAATTGTCAACCTGGAGATGTAGAAAACGTCAAGGAAATGCAAATCAGCATTCACCTATCGCCATCTGAGAAGAAAGAATACACAGAATTTCTAAAGGAATATGAGGACATATTTTCCTAGTCGTATGACGACATGACTGGTCTGAGTACGTCTATTGTGGCTCACAAACTGCCAACCGATCCAATGTGTCCACCGGTAAAGCAAAAGCTCAGAAAGTTCAAGCCTGATATGAGTCTGAAAATCAAGGAGGAAGTTAATAAGCAGATCAAAGCTAAGGTTCTCAGGGTAGTAGAATACCTAGCATGGTTACCCAACATTGTGCCCGTACCAAAGAAGGAGGGAAGGTCAGAGTCTGTGTCGACAACCGGGATCTCAACTGGGCCAGTCCGAAAGACGACTTCCCTTTGCCAAATATACACATCCTGATTGATAATTGCGTCAATCATGAACTATAGTCATTCGTAGATTGCTTTGCTTGTTATCATCAGATCTGGATGGATGAGGAAGACGTTGAGAAAACGAATTTCATTATGCCGTGGGGAGTGTACTATTACAAGATGATGTCATTCGACCTGAATAATGTAGGGGCCACCTACATGAGGGCCATGACTACCATTTTCCATGATATGATACACAAGGAGATATAAGTATATGTAGATGATGTCATTATCAAATCCAAGAAGGCCACTGACCACATAGAAGACATGAGGAAGTTCTTCAATAGACTACGTAGACACAATCTGAAACTAAACCCCGCAAAATGCGCATTTGGGTTTCCTACTGGGAAATTGCTTGGGTTTATTATGAGCTGCCGAGGAATAGAACTGGATCCATCGAAAGTCAAAGTCATTCAAGAGCTACCACCGTCAAAAAACAAGAAGGATGTGATGAGTTTCTTAGGAAGGCTTAACTACATCAGCCGATTCATAGCGCAGTCTACAGTATCTGTGAGCCAATCTTTAAGATGTTGAAGAAGGACGCTGCTACCAAATGGACTGATGACTTCCAAAAGGCCTTCGACAAAATAAAGGAGTACATGTCAACACCACCTGTCTTAGTCCCACCCGAACTAGGAATACCCTTATTACTCTACCTTGCAATGTTAGATGGAGCTTTAAGTTGCGTTCTAGGGTTACATGATGAAACAGGGAAGTAGAAAAAATCCATTTATTTTCTTAATAAGAATATCACCCCATACGAGGCCCGATATTCTCTATTGGAACGCATCTGTTGTGCTTTGACTTGGGTAGCTTAGAAGCTGAGACATTACTTCAGCGCCTATACTACATATCTCATATCGAGGATGGATCCCCTGAAGTACATCTTTCAGAAGTTCATGCCCACCGGCAAGCTAGCCAAGTGGTAAATCCTATTGAGTGAGTTCGACATTGTTTATGTAACTTAGAAAACGGTCAACGGATAGGCACTGGTAGACCACCTTGCTGAAAACCCCGTAGATGGAGGATACGAACCCCTAAAACGTATTTTCCTAATGAAAAGGTATCGTTCATAGGAGAAGACATTGCAGAATCCTATGACAGTTGGAGAATGTTCTTCCATGGAGCAGCAGACTTCAAATGAGTTGGCATAGGAGCAGTCCTAATATCAAAAACCGGTCAGCATTATCCGGTGTCTGCCAAACTCAGGTTCCCCTACACCAACAATATGGTCGAGTATGAAGCCTGCATCTTAGGACTCAAAATGGCCATTGACATGAAAGTTCAAGAGCTGCTAGTAATTAGAGATTCAACCTTACTTATATATCAGGTACGAGGAGAATGGATAACCAAGAACTCCAAGATACTACCTTATTTACATCACGTACAACAATTAAGAAAGAGGTTCATGAAGACAGAATTCCAACATGTTCCCAGAATCCAGAATGAGTTCGCTGATGTATTGGCTACCCTATCATCTATGATACAACATCCAGAAAAGAATTTCATTGATCTTATTCCGGTGAAAATCCATAGTCGGCCAGCTTACTGTGCCCATGTTGAAGAAGAAGCAGACGGAAAGCCTTGGTTTCATGATATCAAGGAATATTTGGCAAAAGGAGAGTACCCAGAGCCTGCAAATCCTACTCAGAAACACACACTTCGGAGATTGTCCAACAACTTTTTTCATAGCGGAGGAATCCTGTATAGGAGGACTCCTGATTTGGGATTATTAAGATGTGTCGACACAAAGGAAGCATCCAAGCTGCTAGAGGAAGTTCATGCTGGAACCTGCGGTCCACATATGAACAGTTTTGTCTTAACAAAGAAGATACTCCGGGCTGGTTACTTTTGGATGACTATGGAAAGAGACTGCATCCAGTATGTCCAAAAATGCCACCGCTGTCAGATACATGCAGACATGATAAAGGTACCTCCGAGCGAGCTCAACACAACAAGCTCACTATGGTCGTTCGCCGCCTGGGGGATGGATGTTATTGGACCAATCGAGCCTGATGCTTCCAACGGACATAAGTTTATCCTAGTAGCCATAGACTATTTCACCAATTGGGTCGAAGTAGCATCTTACAGAGCAGTGACTAAGAAAGTCGTGGCAGACTTTGTCCGCGACTGCATTGTTTGTCGATTCGGAATTCCAGAGTCAATCATTACTTATAATGGCTCCAACCTCAACAGCGAATTGATGAAAGCTATGTGTGAAACTTTCAAGATCAGACACAAGAATTCCACAGCCTACAGACCTCAGATGAATGGAGTTGTAGAAGCCTCCAACAAGAACATCAAGAAGATATTGAGAAAAATGATAGAGAAGCATAAATAGTAGCACGAGAAGTTATCATTTGCTCTACTGGGGTATCGCACCACAATCCATACATCAATCGGGGCACCCCCTCACATGCTGATTTACGGTACAGAGGTTGTCATTCCCACTGAGGTAGAAATTCCTTCCCTAAAAATCATACAAGAAGTTGAGCTCGATGATGTACACTGGGTAAAAAGTCGTTATGAGCAACTATCCCTTATAGACGGAAGGAGAATGAATGCAGTTTGCCATGGTCAACTCTACCAGAATAGAATGTCCAGAGTCTTCAACAAGAATGTTAAGCCAAGACAGTTCACACCACGGCAGCTGGTGTTAAAGAAATATTTTTTGCATGAAGATGAAGCCAAAGAATTCTGCATCAAGATGAATCCAAAGGGAAGTTCTCTCCTAACTGGCAGGGTCCATACATGGTTCACCAGGTTTTGACAGGAGGAGCCGTCATACTTGTAAAAATGGATGGAGAAGTTTGGCCAAAGCGGATTAATTCAGATGCAGTCAAGCGTTACTATGTGTGATATTTATGCTTTCCTTATATGATGTAAATTGAACCACGCCTGACCTGATTCCCGTTTAAGAGGGGATACATAGGCAGCCCTATGGGTTTGGTCACAATTCAATAAAAATTTCATCGCTCCCCTCTCCCATAATTGGAAACTGGGGCAGAATTTTGAGGAGGACCCTCAAAATTCCGAAGTAATTTCAACTGATCGTCGCATGAGTAATAGTCACCAACGTCAACCCATCAAACTGGGACAAAATTTTGAGGAGGACCCTCAAAATTCCGTACCAGGAGAGGTTGCAATATCCTGAATTGCGTCACAGTCGCCAGTTCATATGAAAACTATTCTAATTACACATTTATGTCATACTTTTACAAAATCATGCATGTTTATTATTGAAACTACTATGTTTGGCAACACTACCCCAATGATATAGACGGTGTCACCAGATCAAAGTCGAACGAGTCAAGCAATGCTAGCATGGATTCAAACTAACCTTCCCTCTTACAAAACTCACGATTGTTCTTTGGATGCAGGCACTAGGATTGCAAAATCATTAAACAAACTGTACGCCCATCGATCAAACATTGTTCAAGAATCCGACTCTCTAAACCATTGCACTTACCAACATTTGCTATCAGCACACACCAGTGATGTTCTGTATGTCACAATGCTCCCAGCAGTCACAACTCCGCAATCTGCTATCAGCTAAGAAAACTCTGCTATCCGTTGTTATCTTATTACATAAGGCTACCATTATGCCTTCCAAGACTCAATGTTGTCTCTTTCCAATCTGTATAAGGCTACCATTCTACCTTCCGAGACTAAACATTGTCTCCATCTGCATTTGCATTGCATAAGGCTACTATTCTGCCTTCCAATTTGCATATGGCTACCATTCTGCCTTCTGAGACTAAACGATGTCTCCATCTGTATTTGCATTGCATAATGCTACTATTCTGCCCTCCAATCTGCATAAGGCTACCATTCTACCTTCCGAGACTCAATGTTGTCTCCATCTGCATTCTTGCATAAGGCTACCATTTTGCCTTCAGAGACTAAACGCTATCTCCATCTACATCTGCATTGCATAAGGCTACTATTCTGCCTTCCAATTTGCATACAACTACCATTCTGCCTTCTGAGACTAAACGTTGTCTCCATCTGCATTTGTATTGCATAAGGCTACTATTCTGCCTTCCAATCTACATAAAGCTACCATTCTGCCTTCTGAGACTAAACTTTGTCTCCATCTGCATTCGCATTGCATAAAGCTATCATTCTGCCTTCCGAGGTTAAGCTCTACCTCCATCTGCATTCATATCTTTGCATAAGGCTACCATTCTGCCTTTTGAGACTAAACGTTGTCTCCATCTACATCTGTATTGCATAAGGCTACTATTCGCCTTCCAATCTTGCATAAGGCTACTATTCTGTCTTCCGAGACTAAACGCTATCTCCATCTACATCTGTATATGCATTGCATAAGGCTATCATTCTGCCTTCCGAGGCTAAGTTCTGCCTCCAATTTTTCTTCGAACTAAGCGCTATCCCAAACACTATTTATCTCGCTTCTCTTACGGGCTAAGCTCTACCCTTCAATTTGCAAAACTAAGCCATGTCCTATCTGTATCATATTACTGCATCCATCATGGGCTGTAATATCGCCAACTAATCCAAAGGCATCATCATTCGGAGGAACCATCTTCATAGCCCGAGAACACCATGTCATGGCCTGAGGATCTCTTTCGATCTTTTGCTTATCATTATCCAAAGGTATCATCATTCAGAGGCACTATCCTCATAGCCCGACAACATCATGTCATGGCCTGAGGATCTCTTTCAATCTTTGCATATCATTATTCAAAGGCGTCATGGTTCGAAGACACTATATTCATAGATCGAGAGCATCATTTCATGGCCTGTGAATCCCTTATCATACGCTTCATGGCCGAAGACATCATGGTCTAAGGATGTCATCCTCATCATCCGAAGACAACATCCATGGTCCAATGGGAATTTGCATCATGTTTAAATTTACGCATAATATATGCTTGTATTGCTTATTTGCAGGTAAGACGGCGAGCAACGGCTACACCAGCAGGAGCAATCCCGCTCCAGTTCCCTCAGCCATATCATACATAACCATTCCCGTTAACCTTTCACTCACCCAACCCTAGATATCACATCCGATCTTGAAAGGTCTTCGTCGGCACACTCCGTCGATAGATCCGGAACTACATATGGCCCGATTTCCATAAAACCAGGGATATGTAGGTAGCTTAAAAGCTAGGGTGTGACCTAACCTCTTCAAACCGTTTCGCTCGGTCAAAATTGATCATCATTTCTTTACCCGAAAACTCTTTCATCCTTCCCAAGTAAAGAGGGGCAGTTGTTGGTACCCAATTTTTTCTCTATATATTTTCACTATGCAAAATACATTCAAAATAGCATATATGTACATATATAAGCATGTCCAAGAGTTTTATTATTTTTCATAATTTTAAAGGTTTACATTGATTTATTTTCTCCCTTTTTATCCATAAGATCCCCAATAATTATTTCCAAAATTATTATTTTGATAATTCTTCAATTGGATTTCTATATTTATGCCAAAATATGGCTAAAGTAATTTTTACATATTTTTACAATTTATATAGTATTTTTAAAGCTAAATTGCACATAATTGCAATACTAGCCTTTTTTAGATTTAATTATGTTTTATACGCATAAAAGTGTATAATGTATTTTTAAATTGTTAATTATGTATTATAAATCACTTTAGTACTTTAAATTAGTTTTCAAAAACTATTTACTATTTTTATATAAATTAAATAGGGAAAATATGGCTATTTAAAATATAGCCAAATTGGCTTTGAATTGTAGCCCAAAATTGGACCCCAATTCCAATTAAACCCGACCCACACCCTTTTTATCCATGCCCAAACCCGGAACCCCACCTACCCGTCTCCCTGGCCTTTGATCTCTAAGATCAATGGCCCCTATTTCCCATTACCTTTTTTAACCCAAATGACCCCCTAACCTAACTCATTTATTACAATTTGTCGCCCTTGAATCCCCTTTCCTCTCCAATTCTCTATAAAACCTAACTCAAACCCTAGCCACCACCACCTAAACCAGCCCTAATCCCCTTCGATCCTCACTCAATCCATGGATTCCCATGGTTGTTTGAGACATATACTTGTATCCTACGTCTCCTGGTTGTCCGTTTTTGTGATTTCGTGGAAATATCTCAAAGAGATCTAGTCTAGATCTTGCTCAACTTCTATCCATGGTCTTTTATGCTACTTTCCGGCCATCCATAGCTGTTCGAGTAAGATCCATGGCTTTTCCGGTTGAAACAGGTAATGATCTAATGTTTTCTCATCTTCTTTGGGTTCTCTGAAACCTTAGCTCTTGAGATTTTCCACTTTTATTTAGATCTGTCTTAGATCTAAGTGTATTCATGAGTTTTTAACCGATTTTTCTTCATCTTTACTATTTTTCGAAACCATAGACTCACTAATGTTCGATTCTTCTAAGATCTCTATAAATCTGAGATGATTCAAGTGCTATTAAACGTTTTCCTTTAAAAAATCTCATGTTTTGAGTAACTATTTCATTTTTAGTTGCTCTTTTCTAAACTAGGCTTTACTGAAACTCGTCTTCTCAAATTTTTCATAATTTTTGAGTGTTAATCATATGTTCTTAGGTATTATTGACTGATTTCTGCTAAGATCATCTGGACCCTAAATAGTTTGTGTTAAAGCCCTAATTTTCTTATGTTTTTGTTTCGATTCTGAGTCTTTCCGAGCTACTTGTTGCATTGTTGGTGTTGTGCTTTGACTTTCATGATTTTCCCCTTTAGCCTAATTTGAGTATCTTGTGACTTTTACCCTAGTTCATCTCTACTAGGGTTTCTGAGTCGATGCCTTAGCAAGTTTATACATATTTATGAAATTCTATTTTTTGCCTATTTGTCTATTTATGGAAAACTGATATTTTCCCTCTCTTCAAATTAGCATTATTTTGAATCTCGATTGACTAATTTGCTTGTTTAAAATTATGTGTTGATTATTGGTTCATTCCCTTGTTTATAACTCTAATTATTCTTATTACCTTATTGTCCGTAATGTCACTGATTCTTCACGATTACTTCCTTAATTAAACTTTTGTTTTCTTACCTATTTACATGGGTCTGATTTGATTTTCTCTCCTTAAGTGACTCGTTTCTTTTAACCATTAGGTATTTGTCCTTAATTTAAGGAAGACTATGCTAATTTCATATGTAATTTCCGTGATTGCTAAATTATGATTTCTTTACCTTATTCTGCTCTACTCTTAAACTACTATATATACTCTCCTCTACTCTCAATTCAAGACACAGACAATAGTTCAGAACAGACACATACACACTCAAACTCTCTCTTCTTTCTCTACTACTTGTGATACTTCTTGTCTAGCCGACTGAAAGCCAAAGTTAGATTGTGGAACTATACTTACTTTACTTTTCTGCACTTTGCTTCCTTAACTAGTATGTTCCTAGTTCAATTCTGAAACTCAACTCTATGTGCTCCATTATTTAACAATCCTTGTCTCTTTCTGCATTAATCTAATGGCTCATGTTGTTTAATTGCACTTTTTGTTCACTGCTTTACTCAGCATGTTTAAGTTCTGCCCTCTCTTGTTCAAATGTAATCAGCATGTCTATGTGAGTTCCTATTTAGGTCCATCAACTAGTATGTCCCCCAATGTACTTGGTTAATGCTAAGTCATGACTAATTATGTGTAATGCAATCTGGGTGTGAGCACTGCCCGGGATCCCTGGAGGTCCTTAGGGAACTCTAACACACCCAGATATGAGAAAGGCTACGGAACAATATTGGCACTTGAAGTGATTGATTATATAACTCATAGAGGAAGTCCTTATTAGGCTTCCTATAGTGTAACTTCTTATTTCCATTGCTACTTATGTAATTTGCTCACATGGTCTGTAATAATTTGTTAGCAAGTATTGGGGTGGCTAGTGAAAAGGGATAGGGTAAATATGCATTCTATAAGTGTTAAGGTTAGAAAAATATGGTATTAGGTTTATGTTCCTAGTTGCGCAATAGAAACCATGCTTAGGGTTCATACATGCATTAGAAATCATGCCCTTAAGTCTCATGTTTATTGTTTCAGCATGTGCACTCTTACAACATCATGTGTTAAAACATGCCAATAATTAGCACTTTACTATTATGTTCAATCCTGCCATATGCATTTAAAAATCTTGCTCTAGGAATTCTGCATCATGAGTTTTATACATACTGTCGCGCCCCATTTTTCTCGCGAAATCGGGTTTATGACATTTGGAGAGACAATTCATTCCTTTTGAGAATTGGGTTTGTATTTGAAGAGTCGCCACCTAATGATTTAAGGTGCATTAGGACACCAAAAGAGTTTGATTTGAATAACCAGAGATAGGGTAAGGGCTTAAAGTTATTCTAAGGGGAAGGTGTTAGGCACCCCTCAGAATCCACTAGTGTGGTTCCCAGCTAGACAATTATTGTGAATTTGGTGCAATTAACATGTAGACAAATAAGGCTAAAATAAGAGGGAATTTCACATAATGGTTTGAAAGTAAACAAAGTTTGAAAGAACAAATAGAAAAGCTGATTTTTTAAAAGAAAGAATTGAAATGCTAAAGAATAGAGGGGGGGTGGGGTTCCTAGGTTTATTAAAAATATGGATCACCCCACACAATGTCCGGTAATCACTCCTCAATGAGGGGCTACACGTGACATTATCGCGTGGTCATCATATCCATATCTACCTTTCCTACCCCGTTAAAGTATTTAAAGCGCGGAATGGTCTCGATTACTTATTGCATGTTATTACCCATTCCAATCCTATCAGTCCCGGAGTCACTTAGGACTACTAATCCTAAAAGGGAGGTATATTAGGCTTATTTGTAGTTTCAAAGGTAAAAAAACTCTAAGGCGACATACGAAACACATATTGCATTTTTTTGGGGAAACATATAAACAAAACAAGGCTCGGGTATATCTCCTTGAATAGAAAAGCACATAATAGCATGTCTTGCACATACTATTTAAGTCTGATTAAAATTAAAGACGAAGGAGATGAGATTGTTGAGGCAGTTTTAGTTTATTGCATAACTCAGATAAGAAGTCCGAGTCAGGCTTGCCTGCTGGTTGTAGTGATTAACAGAAGCAGATTCAGTTTATAGTTGTTACCCTAAGGCTTACCTAAGTGTTTGATCAAGGGTCCTATAGGCATGGTATCTACTGGATTCAGAAGGTGGTAAGATAGTAAAACTTGAAATGAACTATTTGGGATCCTATAAGCATGCTTACTAAACTTTGTACGTAAAGGACTCAGATTATTAAAAGAGATGCAGAATATACAAAGTTAACTAAATTGGTTACAGGTTCTGCAGGTGATAGCATCTAATATTACTGATTTTATAGCTAACACTGAGTGAAGCAAATAAGATTTATTTAGAAACTCCTATAGGCATGCTTTCTATGCATTGCTGATTTTAAAGCCTTATAGACGTAGTGTCGAAATGCAGAAAACCTTGTAGACATGGTATTTATATGTAGAAGCCTTATAGACATGGTATTTATATGTAGAAGCCTTATAGACATGGTATCTATATGTAGTTGAATATGAAGAATTAGAACAGTCCTATGGGCATGATTTCTATATGGAGTTGAATATGCAGAATTAGAACAGTCTATAGGCATGATTTCTATATGGAGTTGAATTAAAACAACCCTATAGGCATGATTTCCATATGTAGTTAAATATGCAGAAATTAAAACATTCCTATAGGCATGGTTTCTATACGTAGTTGAGTATGCAGAAATTAAAACATTCCTATAGGCATGGTTTCTACCCCTTGCATGCATAGTTATCCATCCTTATTCACTAGCCAACCCCAAATGTTTATTACAACTTATTACAAGCCAGAATGAATAAAATTACATCAAAAAAATTTAAAAAGTACAACCAGAGGAAGCCTGATTCTTGACTTCCTCTCTGAGTTATGAGATAGACTAACTCAAAAGACCATTGATCCAAAGCCTTTCTCAACTTGAGTATGTCAGGGTTCCCTAAGAGCCTCAATGGGACTCTGGGCAGTGGTCACACCCAAATTGTATTACTAGAATAGGGAATAGTGCAGTGTGAAAGGATCAGCCCTCAAGTGTCCAAGTTCAGAGGGAGCTCAGAGGGTCCCAAGGCAAGGCTCACAAGAGGGGATGGGGGCAGAACTTAAGTCTAGGAGAGAGTGCAAGTGAAGAAACAGAATTCTGAGGGGATAAAGGAGAGGGAAACAGCCACAAATAAGTTGATAGTTTCATACAAAAAGGGTTCAAGGGGGTTGGGAAGTTGCAATGAGCTTATGCTTAGGAAAGGGTAAGCTTTGGGCATGCACAACAATAGACAATGTTGGCATGCATATAAGCCTACCAGAACATACAATACCAGAGAAACATAGAAGTAAGGGATCAAGCTTGAGTCATAGGCAGTAATATTCAGTATTGTCATGTATAGCATCAAACACATTGGGGTGGGGATTTGAGATTCATAATAGATTCAGAACAGGCAGAAGGAATTTATAGCATGCTAAAATAAGTACTGAACTAAACACAAGCAGTAGACAGACAAGAAGGTAAAAGTGTTAAGTAAAAACATTGTTGTGATGCTGGAATTTTAATCAAAACATACCAGTTCAAAGAAGCAAAATACAGTAAATGCAGGTAGCAAGACTTTGAAAATAGCTTTGGCTTTCAGCCAGCTAAATGGGTCACAGTAGTAGTAAAGCAGGAGAGAATGTTTTGAGTGTAAGAGATTTTAGAACTAAGTGTGTTCGTGTCTGTGTTAATGAAAGAGCAAGGTATTTATAGTGTGAAAACAGGCAAAAAATAAGACAAGAAAATAATTATGGAACTGTGTACCAATTAAAATCAATCAGTATAAGAGCTTCATTTAATTAAGGAGTTTAAACTTAAATGGTAATGGACAGAAAACTTTTAAGGAAAGAAATCAACTAAGCATCTTGTGCAAAGTAGGCAATTAGGGGTAAATACATAGGGGTTTAATTAAGGGAAGAATCTTTGAAATACTCGGTTAACCAAATAAGGTAAGAAAATAGAGTAAAGTTGCAGAATATAGAGGCAACCAGTACATAGTAAATCAAGGAGTCAGGGATTTGAAATTACTGATTTAGGGAGAATAACAGGGATTCCCACGAATAAACAAATAAACCAAGTCAGAAATAGGAGAATTGAAAGTCTAAGGAAAGTTTTCAAATCAACCCAAGAAATAGGGAAATCAATAAGGCGAAACAAGGAAAGAGTCAATCACTTAACACATGAATGCAATCAAAATTACACAAGGGGGTTTGGAATCAATCCCAAAATTGAAGGTCATTTCAGAGGGAAATTTAGCTTATAAAAGAGTACATAAGTATTAGGCATGCAAGGCTGAATTTAGGACAAAGATAAGCATCATGCGATCACAAAGTCAGTAAGTAGTGGACTATAGGAACATAGTAGTCCCACAGGTCAATCTTAGTAACCCAGTAATAGAGAAAAGAGAGAGTATCAAATAGAATGCAAAAAGGGGTCAAGTAAAAGACCTTATAAAGTATAGCACGAAGTCAGAATCATATAAAGAAACAAAAGATTTTGAAATTCAGTCGAGCAACAGGTGAAGCAACTTCAGAAACTTGAATAAGTTCAAAGGAATTAGGGTTTTGAAACCCATCGAATTCAGAGTATGACGAACGAGTAAATCACATAGCAAATAGTCTCAGGACTCGAATGAACCCCAAATTTTAGGATTTTCACCATCACTCAAGTATTGAGATGAAAAACAAGTAAATCAGGAAAAAATATCAACAAAAAAAATCAGAAAACTCAAGAAGGAACTAAGACTTTTAATCATGCACATTCCAGTAAAAGAACAACATAAAGAAACACAGTAGAACATGCTAAAGATCAGAGAAAGCTTCTAAATAAATAACTTAACCAAACCCTAAATAGGAAAAGATAAAAGTTCTGAAGGTAAAGTTTTGAAAGAAACTTTGAGAAAACGTTTAGAAGTTTAGAGTAAACACAGATCTACAACAGATAAAAGAATTGGAAGAACCTCAAAGGTTAGGGTTTTAGAAGAACCCAGATGGTGAGAAAGGCTTGGAAATTCATTGATCTAAGCAAGAGAAGTCAAGATCAGGCTCGAATAGCCATGGCTGGCCGGAGCAAGGTCGGAGACAGCCATAGAACTGAAATCAACCCAGGTCTGGACCAAAACTTCTTCAAGGTCTCACCTTGAAAATATGATAATCAGGCAGGTAAAAGTCATATGAGGTAGATACAGGCCTTTAATGGCTTTGGAAGCCATTGATTCAGGCGATTTTAGGGTGGTGGTTGAAGGTGGAGGCTAAGGTTTGAGAGGGAGTTTGAGAGAGAATTAGGAGAGAAGGGGGAGGGGGGGGGGTTCGAAGGTGGCTGCAGATGAGAAATGACTAGGGTGTGGGGTAATGGGTAATTAAAAAGGAAAGGTTAAATGGTGGCCGTTGATCATTTTGATCAACGGCCTGGATTGAATGGGGATCCGGATGGGTTATTTAAATAAGGGTCGTGGGTCTGGTAGATTAGGATTTGGGTCAGGGTAATTGGGCCTCAGGTTGGGTTTAATTGGGGTGCCAAATCTGGCCAAAATTGAAATGAAAATGGGCTAACATTTAAATAGCCACTTTTCCCTTATTTATTTTATAAAAAATAGTAAAAATAGTTTATGGAAATAAATTAAAAGTATTAAAATGATTAAAAATACATAATTATTAAATTCAAAATATTGGAGTTAATTTTATAAATATAAACACAATTAAATCTAAAAAGAGGCTAATATTGTAACTATATGTTATTTAGCTTTAAAAATACTAAATAAATTTTTTAAAATATGCAAAAATTATGCTAGCTATATTTTAGTATAAATATGAGAATCCAACAAATGAATCACCCAAAATGATAATTTTGGGGATAATTATTGGATTTGTCTTAATAAAATAGGACAATAAATTAATTTAAAAAATCATTAAAAATTAATAAAACATTGGGACACACTTATATATGTATATACATGCTATTTCGAAAGTATTTTGCATATATAAACATACAGAAAAAAATTGGGTATCAACACATACATCTTAGTTACCATGTTTTAGGATCTTATTTGTACTTGCATTCACACTTAGTGTAAACTGCTGATCATAAAAGAGGTAAAAATAACTTCATACTTGATTATACCGTTTCAAATAATTGGTAATAATCTCTACATTCGTATCAACTAGAACATCATGCTTTTAGGGTAAAATAATTTCCAAACTGTCTTTTAATAATTCTGAATAACTGCTGCATTACTTTACGCCTAGGCAAGCCTTAGGTAATTGCTTAAATAAAAACAGAACTGTCCTTGTTTAACTGTCAACCTGTTAAAATCAATCGGCAAACTTGATTCAGACTTCTTTTCTGAGTCGTGTAATAAATCTGGTTATGATATTATCACTTAGATACCATGCATAGGATTTAAGTTCAGACTTTAATTGTGTATGAATCATGCTATTTATGTGCATTATTTGTGGAGGTATACCTGAGCCTTCTGTCTTTTTTCTGTATTTTCCCCTTCAAATACAGTCATATATGTTCTTGTATGTAGCCTAGTATTTTACCTTTAAACCTGAGGGTCCGCCTAGACCCTTCCCGCTTAGGATAGGAGTCCTAAAGTTCCTCCGGGACTGATAGGAAGGGATGGGTAACAACATGCAATAGGGGTCGAGACCAACCTTCGCTTTAATTACCTTCACGGGGCAGGAAAGGGTAGATATGGATATGATGAATGGTGCGCTAATATCACGTGTACCCCCTCCCCCTTTTAGGCTTAGATTGTAATTCTTCTCAAAATCTTACTTTTCACTAATTGTTTTCAAACACCTGTCCGTTTGAACTTAATTCCCCTACTATTTGAGCCATACTTGTTTATTTGCTAGTTGTACAAATTCACAAAAACTGTTTGGCCAGGAACCACACTAGTGGATCCTGATGGGTGCCTAACACCTTTCCCTTAGGATAATTTCAAGCCCTTACCTTATCTCTGATACCAAACGTAGTTGTAGATGAACCCTATAGGTTCCCTAACGCACCTTAAAATCATTAGGTGACGACTCTTCAAAATTGAAGAACCGTTGTCCCATACCAAAATGTCATGAACCCGATTTTTGTGGAAGGAAAAAGGGGGCGCGACAATGATGTCGTGCAATTAATATTGATTCTTTTGGTGAGGACAAGAGTAAAAGCACGAAGGGTTATGTCGTGAACTTGTTTGATTCTTAATTCTTGCTGATAATTGAGATAAGGTGTTGTCACACCTCCTTTTTTCGCCCCCGCGAGGGGTGAAGTAGTTTTTCCAATTAAAGGACAATCGAAATGGGATTTGTTTATTTATTTCAGAGTCGCCACTTGGGAGATTTAGGGTGTCCCAAGTCACCAATTTAATCCCGAATCGAGGAAAAGAATGACTCTGTATTACAGTCCGCGAACCAGAAATCCGGATAAGGAATTCTGTTAACCCGGGAGAAGGTGTTAGGCATTCCCGAGTTCCGTGGTTCTAGCACGGTCGCTCAACTGTCATATTCGGCTTGTTTATCTGATTTTATACAATTATGAGCTCATGTGCAAATTTTAACTCTTTACCGCTTTTATTATATTTTTAAAGGAATGTGAACATCGTTTAAAAAAACATGTCTTTGGATTAAGTCACATGAAATGCACCCGCAATCCGGAACTTTCTTTTTATTCAATGTTTTGGGATTTGGATTTGGGTCGCATGAAATGCACAACCGAGTTTAAGAAGGTAACATTATTAAAATGCGTGCCTAAAGCGATTAGCGTATTATTATTTCTGGGTAAGGCCGTGGAATTTTACTAAATGGTCCATCCCGAATTCTAAGCAATTTTAAAGCAAATATTTACCGAAGGCCCCACAATTTTGTATTTTTATTTGGCGAGGCTCATCTCAGTCTTATTTTTTTAAAGGAATTTGCAACATCATGGACATGCATCTCGGACCACGTCACAATCAATGTACCCGTGATTAGAGACACATTTAGACTCCGTTGAGATTTGGATTTGGGTCACATAAATGTGCACCCGAGTTTTAAGAAGGCAAGATTAATTAAATCGCGCCTAAAGAGTCTAACGCGTTATTATCTTTGGGGAAGGCAGTGAAATTCACTAAACAGTCCATCCCAAATTCTAAGTATTTATTATGACCAATTATTGAGGGCCCCACAATTTGCATTTTTATTTGGCGAGGCTCGTCTCATTATTTTTTTTTAAAAAGGATAATGTTAGAATGACTACATTTTTTTTATTTTCGTTTTCTCTAAAATAAATGAAGAAAAGGTCCTACTTTATTTACATACTTTCGAGTTATTAGTTAAGTTTCGAAAGTGAGTCATTTAGAGTTTATATGGGCAGCGCATAGAATGTTCTACATACAGACAGTAAAAGAAAGAAAAGACTACATTAAACTACAACTTCCAATCTTTCTCATTCTTTGCATTCATGTTTCGAGTAGCTTACAAGATGAACCAGTGTATCAGTTTGCGTACCTGGTATTTGGAAAGTAAGGAAAAAAGATGAAGATCAGTAGAAGCAGCAGTAGTGTAAATACGCAGCAACAACAGGTTCAGCAATACAGCAAAACCAGTAGCGACCAGTAGAATAACCCAGTAACAGATTGAAAAATCAGCAATACCAAAATGCAATCGCAGTCAAAGCAGAAGAGAGACGGATACAAGATGCAGTAGTTTACTGATTTGAATAACACTCAAGGAAAGGCAAACGAAAATTATTCAAGTATAAGTTCAACTTGTTTTTCTCTTTTGCTCTCAGATTATGATTTCTCAAAATTCAGTCAACTCTCTCAACTTTCTGTTTCTCTTCCAAGTCTCTCCTTTTTTTTTCTAAGTCCAAGTCCTTCAAGTCCTCCCAAAAATGTTCTCTCCCAATCCTCCTAATAATAATGTCCTTCTATGTCAAGAATGACTCTTATTTATAGCAAGACTCTTGTCTTGAACTACTAACCCGAAATATTCTTTTAATTGCATGCCTTGCCTCCCCCCACTACTTAATGTTTTTCTTATTTAATTCCTTTGTCCCCCATGCCTACATATTTTGTCCCCCACTACATTAAACAAATATATCAACCCACCCCATTATATCGTGTCCCCTATGCTTAACTTAAACAATTACATTAATCCCCCACTACATTATGTCTTGTCCCCCATTATATTAAACAATTATATCACCTCCCCACTAATTTATGTCTTGTCCCCCACAATGTATTATTTTAATATTGTTAATGCCTAGTGGACAAAGCACTCAGATTAAATAATTGTTCAAATGTTCAATTCCAAAAATACCCCTCCGACCTTACTGAAATTACCATTTTACCCCTGAACGTACTGCAATTTACCAATCTACCCCCATCAACTATAACCAAATCACCTAATCAATTCCAACCAAAATACAGCAAATATGACCAATTTCTAAAAAAGTTAAACAAAAAATCCCATGAACACAGATTGAACAACAACATCGAATTAATGGGAAATAAGTTAACCATATTGGAAACCAATCCTGGTTAACTTAGATAAAAATGAATGAGAAAGGAGACAACAATATTAACAACAAAGATACATGATTCAAACTAAATCAACAAATCAAAAACCAAAACATAAACTCACATTAAATCACTGGATTAAAAACGAACTTCAAACAAAAATGAAAATGAATTAAATCTATATTAAACAACAAACATGACGGATTCAAATGATTAAACCAACATATTTCTATATTACAACTAAATTCTTTTAAACAAATAAAAACAAACCGAAGAAGAAACAATTAATTGAATTTCAACTTGAATCTAACAACATTAACAATTTCTAAAAAAATACATAAAAGCACATGAAACAAACTGAAGAAATAATTAATTAAATTTCAATTTGAATCTAATAACATTAAAATTAACTATCAATTTTTATAAAAAATAAATAAAAACACATGAAACAAACTGAAATCAATTAACAAAACGATAAACACGTACAAAACAAGAATCAAACATTTACCAATTTTAGATCCGAGAATATCAAAACAAAACACGGACAAAAAATGAAACTCAAACCCACTAACCGGATCGAAACGACGAATAACTTGAATGAAAACGAATCTGTCCGGAAACTTTGAAACCAACATAACTCGAACCTGCCCGGAAAATAACTTGACGAGTAGGAACGCAGCAGTGGCGATGCTGGTTTCTTTGATTCAGCAAGAAGAAGAACGAAGCAACGACAACAAATGCTGCTCAACTGGACGGGCAGTAGCCATGGTCGTCGAGGAGATGAAACTGAGTGGTCGTTTGGGCTGTTTGTGGGTTCAAAGGAGATGGCGGTGGAGGGCAGTCGTTCATGGCGGACGAAGCAGTGGCAGCAGCAACGAATGACCGGTGAAGGGTGGTCGCCGCTAGTCGTCGAGAAAGAAAGTTTCCATGGGAGCTCGAGCTTGAGTTTGGCGACGAAGAAGACGGAGCAGTGGCAGGCGGGGTCGTTCGTGGCTGGTCGTTGTTCGACGAAGAAGTAGCAGCCATGAGAGCTCGCACTTGAGTTCGAAGAAGATAGGGAAGGGTTTGCCATTGTAGGAGCTTGGATGAAGCAGAAGATGAAGCAGCAGGGAGCTAGCCATGGCGACGGGTTGACGACGAAGACGCAGCAGCAGCCATGGGTGTCGAGCTCAAGCTCACCAGAAATGAAAAACAGAAATATATTCCCGCATTATACTGGTGGGTGACCTAGGACATGAAATGAAAAAACAGAAATGTATTCCCGCATTATACTGGTGGGCGCCTAGGACATAAAATGAAACAGAAATGTATGCCCGCATTATACTGGTGGGCGATCTAAGACATGAAATGAAAAACAGAAATGTATTCCCGCATTATACTGGTGGGCGACCTAGGACATGAAATGAAATGTCTTTCCTCTCTTCAAGCGGGCTCCTGACTTCAACAATAACTTTGAAAATAAAATGTCATTCCTTTCTTTAGGTTGGCGAGATTTAAACAACTTGAAAATAAAATGCCATTCCTTTCTTTAGGTTGGTGATATTCAATATCCTGTTTGAGGGCGGATGAACCCACAATATCCTATTTGAGGGAGGATGAACCCAACATATCCTATTTGAGGGCGGATGAAACCAAAATATCCTATTTGAGGGCGGATGAACCCAACATATCCTATTTGAGGGCAGATGAACCCAACATATCCTATTTGAGGGCGGATGAACCCAATATATCCTATTTGAGGGCGGATGAACCCAACATATCCTATTTGAGGGCGGATGAACCCAACATATCCTATTTGAGGGTGGATGAACCAACATATCCTATTTGAGGGCGGATGAACCCAACATATCCTATTCGAGGGCGGATGAACCCAACATATCCTATTCGAGGGCGGACGAACCCAACACATCCTATTTGAGGGCAGACGAACCCAACATATCCTATTTGAGGGCGGATGAACCCAACATATCCTATTTGAGGGCGGCTGAACTCAACATATCCTATTTGAGGGCGGATGAACCCAACATATCCTATTTGAGGGCGGATGAACCCAACATATCCTATTTGAGGGCGGATGAACCCAAACTATCCTATTCGAGGGCGGATGAACCAACATATCCTATTTGAGGGCGGATGAACCCAACATATCCTATTTGAGGGTGGATGAACCCAACATATCCTATTCGAGGGCGGATGAACCCAAAATATCCTATTCGAGGGCGGATTAACCCAAAATATCCTATTTGAGGGCGGATGAACCCAACATATCTTCAAAACTTGAAAATGTCTTACCTCAAAACTTGCTGGGGATTATTTTGCTGGGGATGAATTTTCCCTTTCTTCCTTCCCCACTCTGGGTTGTCCGACCCTCTTGAAACTTGGTCGAAACTCTGTCGAGGATGCTTCTACATCTCGATGATCTACTGGGGATAACACTGCGAACCCTTGAGTAACACTGCTGGAGATAACACTACTGAGGATAACTCTGCTGAGTAAAATATGTTATCTTACTCCTTCCAAAACTACTTCCTTTTAAGTAGGATGTTTCACTCCTCTGCAAACTGTTTCCTTTTGCGAAACTGTTTTTTTTGTTTTTTTTATTTTGTTTTTTTTCTTTGTTTTGCTAGCTTCTACCTTCGAAGACTACCTCCCTTAAAACTCGTTTTTCCTTTCCCCGAAAAACCACTGAGGATACCGATTTTCACCAAGCTTGTGTTGGACTCCTCGAAAATTTTCCAAATGAACGAAAATTTTCTACCCCAGTTTGACAATCTTTCTTGCGGCGCATCTTCCTGTCATCAGTAGCATTCTCTGTCCCTGCTTCAAATCAAAGAAAATTTGGTCAGTTTAAAACGTGGCGGTTGATTGTGATACTCCTGCTGGGGATGCCATCAACCATTCTCTATCTATGCGTTGTCTGCCCATCTTGAAGCTTGGGCTGATACCTTCCGCCCTTCTTGATGATTCATTATTCCCAAACCTCTTAACCATTTTCCCTGTTTCCTTATCTGACCTTACGCATTTCGTGACAGCCGATGTAACTTGAAGATCGTGCATGTTCATTGAGATGATCTGCTGGGGATAGCACTCCAAATCTCTATTTATTCGTGTTACTGAAAGCAACCTTTTCTATTGGGGATATCCCTCTTCTTTTGCGGCATAGCAAGTGAAATTGGAAAGCTGATGGCAGATTTTGAAGTCATTTCTCACTTGTTTTGACCAAACAGACTCTACTGGGGAGTTTTTCTACGGAAGGAGAAAGATAAACAAAAAGGGAACCGAATAAAAGACAAAGGAAAAAGATGACTCTTTAACAAGAGAAACTATAAATAAAAGCCTATCAAATGCAGATACCGACTCTAATAATCATGACATGCACATGTCTCCTATCCTCTGTCGTCAATCGTCTTTCAAGATCTTCCCTTGGCGATTCCCCATCTGATTCTCTATATTATTCGACCTGTAGTGCCCGAAGGGTTTTCACTATCAAGCCTCTCTCATTTTGGTTTTCTCTCAGCTTTCATCGCCTTATGGCGTCCGTGAAGATTTTCACCGATAAGACTCTCTCATTTGTATCACTTTCCAGCTGGGGATTTGGGGTGTTGCCGATATGACTCTTTCTGCTGGGGATTCTTTTCGGTTATCAATTCATGTCCAATCCATGATCCTTTTCTCTGTTGGGGATCGGGGTGTTATCCCCGACTTCCGTCTGTATAACTTGGCATCTTTCGAAGACTGGTCAAAAGGTCTTTCTTTGGACCGTAATGTGGGGTTTTGGATAGGGCTAGAAAGAAAGGGTATTAAAGGCTCAAAAACAAAATAAATTTGGGGTTCAAAATTACAACCTTCGGAACCATATTTGCTTACAACAAGCGCAACTCTTGCCCAGTTTCTAGCTTGGGGATTTTTATTTTTGTTATACTATGTTACACTATGCATACTATGCACATTATGCACATTATGCACCCTATGACTGAGCTGTGAAGCGCCTACATATCCTCTTTGAGGAATCAGGTCAAACGTAGTTCCCAATTCCTCTGTTTTCTTCTGACTTTCTTTTGTTTTTTTGTTATCGTTTTTCTTTTCTTTTCTCTTTTTTTCTTTTCTCTTTTTTTCGTTTTGTTGTTTTCTTTTCTTTCTTTTTTTTCTTTTGTTTACCTGCCATGCTTGCGTTTTCTAGTCGTTGCTACTGATTCCGAACGAGGGGTATGAAAGAAAATAAATAAGGCTCAAAAGGGGTAACGAAGGATAAAGTGTTTAGGTAGCAGAAAAATGCCTTCGTCATTTCAGTCTTCAAAACATGCCAAGTGCAAACAACACAATTAAACAAAGATTTGTAGCCTCTTCTGATGGTGCTGGACTCGATAATTATATTCACACATTTGCTTTCATTTGTCATCTCTAAAGCACTGTTGGGCAACACTCTCACTCTCATTATCATGAACGACCCTCATGTCAATTTGGCGAATCTTGCCTTTAATAGTTTTCTTTATGTTTTACTTGACCTAGTTCCACATGACTCGAGCTCCGAATAATCTCAAACCGTCCTTATTTCCTTTAAATGTTCGTATCACCTTTCCGGGGTTTTAAGATTAGGCCCAAACTGTGTGCGCATGTCATGTCACTAGAATCGGCGCTGAACAAAAATGATAAAAGGACTAAACAAAAGATGACTGGAAATAATAAAAGACCGGATTTTGCATTTGACTAACGGTGAAATGGTTTAAATAACAAGAATAAAATCCTAAAACAAATCTGGACAAAACTACACAAACCGCTATGACAAAAAATGGAAAGATAAGAAAGTTTGACGCAAGACAATATCCAAATTACAACCCTAATAATCTGGAGGACAGAAATGACAACAAAATAAACCATCAAAAGCTTCTCTCTTGCTAACCAAGGAACGGAGCGCCCTCCCAATTATCAAACCTGGCATCTTAGCCACTGAGCTTCGCACCAATACTGCCAAGACCATTACCAGCTTCAATATCATCAACCTCCGTCAATAAGTTCTCGATAGGGTTCGAGTGCTCCATGTCACTGTTATCGATCACAATCCGCCCTTTTTGGATCATTTTTTCTACTTCCCTTTTCCGATTACGACAGCTCTCAATGTTGCGCCCTCTGACATTGGAGTGGTATGCGCATCGTGCCGCCGGATTAAAGTTTCTTGCACGTGGATCTGGAGTATATGCGGGGAGCGGCTCAATCAGGCCAGCATGCCTTAGCCTTTCAAACATACTTGCATAAGATACTCCGATAGGGGTGAGATCATTTTCTCGTTTCAGCCACCTCTCGTTCCTAAATGCTTGATTGGGCCGGAAACCTGATCCAGGGGGCTTCCGGTAGGCTTGTGAGGGTGGATAGGCATTTTGTGGAGCCGGACATCCGGAAAGTGAAGTATGGTTTTTAGGGTCACAGGGAGAAAAGTGATGTTTGGGAGGGGAGAAGCATTGAGAAAACATAGTCGGAGGGCGAGTGATGGAGCTACTCGGTTGGCTGGGAAAGCTGTGATAGGCGGTTATATATGGAGAGTGTGGGGGAGCGTCTGGCCTTGTGCTCGGTGTTTAGGTAAGGACAGATTCCAGGAAGCTAGGTGGTGGCGGGGGTGGTGCTATCCGAGCCATCCACGCCCGATACATGTCTGCCACATGTTGTCTCAGCATTTTCACTTCTTCTACCAACCCGTTGTTCCGTTCGACCAGTTGTTGTCGGTCATCGGTACCGACCCACTCAGTTCTGAGGTTCTGTGTCATTGTCCTTTTTGCTTGCAGGGAGGAATTACCAAAACCAACCACTTTTCTATATATGAACATAGCAAAGGGAATCCATCACGTTAGTGTTAGGGCATTTGACAGATAATCATATATCAGAGATGCAATACACCTAAGCAGTTAAACCGTTCTATCAGAGATGCAATGCACCCGTGCTTTCCTTTATTTTTTTTATTTTTTATTTTATTATTATTATTATTATCATTACTTTTTCAATGGTGGTCGAATCTTATGGAGATTGCCTACGTATCATGACCCCGCATGAATCAGACCTTGCGTAGTTCGGCCAAAATGAAAGGTAACAACAATCAAACATTTTTTTTTATCAATTTTCATAATAAAACAAACTGGGTTTCAAAGGTTTAAAGATGACCTACAAACTCGAAAATCAAACAACCCACATATTCTAATCAAAAGATTTACAAACTCAAAAACAAAAGGCCAGCTCCCTTTCTCCGTTTGACAAATGCAACCAAACGGTTATTTTTGCAAATGTAGCCCCTTCCAAATTTCACATGAATTTTGAGGCCGGGGGAGGATTATTTTATGACACTTTACAAACTTGTCCGTTCTTTTACGAAAATAGCCTTTCGACAACTGAAAGATACTCTAAGGCTATTTCGGCAAGAACGGTTTAAGACGTTGCCGAAGCTGGCTCGGCTTATTTTTGACTAAAAAATCCAAACGGTATTCACCTGACCGCTGACTCTTTGTTTTTTTCAAATTACAATAAAACCTGGTGTTGCAAACACGACCCTTCAACGCCTTGGGGACGAAGATTTTTAAGGCTGTGTGGGTCAACTGGACCAAATCTAAAACAATGACCCAAAGGTGGCTGTTTATGCAAAGTTAGCCCTTCGGCGTCCCTTTCGGGAACATTCGGCTATTTTTGACAAAAACAACATCACTCGACTTATTTATGACTCTTTTTGTCGTTTTTCAAAAAAGAAAACTCAATATTGCAAACACGGCCTTTTAACGCCTCGGGGACGAAGATTTTTAAGGTTGTGGGGGTCAACTGGATCAAATCTTAAACATGACCCAAAAAGTGGCCGTTTATGCAAAGTCAGCCTTCCGGCGTCCCTTTCGGGAACATTCGGCTATGTCTTGAAAAACAACGTCACCCAACTTCTTTATGATGAAATTAAAATTTGACATATATATATATATATTTTGCTATTTTTTTGCAAAAGGGGAGGTTGGACATCGCCCGACTTATTTATGACAAAAATTAAAATTTTACCATATTTTTTTTATTTATTTATTTATTTGTTTTTGGCTATTTTAGCAAAAGGGAGGTTGGACCCGATGAGGGTTGCCTACGTATCTCATATCCGGTGAGAATCAAACCTGCGTAGTTCGGGATACCATGAATAAAGTAAATAAACTAACTTTTTTTTTTTCTTTTAGTTTTATTTTTTGAAGGAAAGACTTATAAAGAAGAAAGGAAGCATTTTGCAAAGGAAAAAAGATTTTAAAAATTCGAAAGTTTTTTTTTTGAATTTTCGAAAGAAAAACTTCTAAAGCAGAAAGAAAATATTTTTAGAATTTTACTTTCAATGAAAGATATGCTTACAAAAAACATTTTTGAGTTTTGAATTTTCTTTTCAATTTTGAAAGACGAATGAAAATATTTTCGGATTTTTGGAAGAAATTAAAAGGAAATAGTTTGTTTTATTAAAAGCAAAGGAAAAATAGAAAAAAAAAGAGTCGTTGTTCTGTCTTGTTTTTCAAAAAAGAAAATAGAAAAGGAAAATAGTTTATCTTGCCATAAAAATTAAAATAAAAAAGAGTCTTGTTTTTTAAATATTTTTTTTATTTATTTGTTTATGAAAATGCCAAAAATAAAAATAAAAAGAGTCGTGCGTTGAACGTGATTTTATTATTTGTTGCAATATATATATATATATATATATATATGAAAGATATGCTTACAAAAAACATTTTTGAATTTTGAATTTTCTTTTCAATTTTGAAAGACGAATGAAAATATTTTCGGATTTTTGGAAGAAATTAAAAGGAAATAGTTTGTTTTATTAAAAGCAAAGGAAAAATAGAAAAAAAAAGAGTCGTTGTTCTGTCTTGTTTTTCAAAAAAAAAAATAGAAAAGGAAAATAGTTTATCTTGCCATGAAAATGAAAATGAAAAAGAGTCTTGTTTTTTAAATGTTTTTTTTTATTTATTTGTTTATGAAAATGCCAAAAATAAAAATAAAAACATATATATAACAAATAAATATTGGCATGTTTATTTTTGGCATTTTCATAAACAAATAAATAAAAAAAACATTTAAAAAACAAGACTCTTTTTAATTTTCATTTTCATGGCAAGATAAACTATTTTCCTTTTCTATTTTTTTTTTTGAAAAACAAGACAGAACAACGACTCTTTTTTTTTCTATTTTTCCTTTGCTTTTAATAAAACAATCTAATAAGACATTTTTTCATTTTCTCAAAATTTTGGCAGAGTTTTGACACTATTTGGGCATTGGAATTTTTTCAAAAATAAATAATTAATTCCCTAACCGCTATTTTTTTTTCTTTTTTTTTAATTTCACAATATTCCTGATATTCGAAAGCCGGAAAACACACAAGTCCGAATCAAATAAATGCACAAGTAGCAGCAAGTAAGATGCACCAGGATGGTCATTTTTATTTTTGGTACGCCTGTCCTAGACAGACCCAACCCCTGTGTTGAGCCTCCAAAGTCAGATGCACGTGATGCAAACAAACGTTCCTACTAGGGATCCGGCATGAAGCTGAGTTATTCTAAGTTCATAACCTGGGTATTTGTTCTAGACTGTGTACCCGAGCGGATAACTCGAGTCGAGGAGGGGGCTACGTATCGGGGACCCGCGGGATCGTCCGGCTTTGTAACTTGTCCGGCCTCTTTCTTATTTCAGGTATTGACACTAACAGAATAGGGAGTCTCGACCAGCGAGCTTCTCCCCGGAGGTAAGAAGAGAAGGGTTTCGGCACAGTTTATATACAGTTCAGATAATATCAAAGCGGTAAAAGACAGCATTTAGCACATTATGCAAAAACATGTAATAAAGATCAGATAATAAAGCCAAATATAACAATTATTCTAAGCTCGAATTCTTGAACCCTGAACCAGTGGTTCTGGGTCCATTAGTCCCCAGCAGAGTCGCCAGAGCTGTCACACCTCCTTTTTGCGCGCCCCGTCCCGAGGGGTTTTTTCCAATTAAAGGACAATCGAAACGGGATTTGTTTATTTATTTCAGAGTCGCCACTTGGGAGATTTAGGGTGTCCCAAGTCACCAATTTAATCCCGAATCGAGGAAAAGAATGACTCTGTATTACAGTCCGCGAACCAGAAATCCGGATAAGGAATTCTGTTAACCCGGGAGAAGGTGTTAGGCATTCCCGAGTTCCGTGGTTCTAGCACGGTCGCTCAACTGTCATATTCGGCTTGTTTATCTGATTTTATACAATTATGAGCTCATGTGCAAATTTTAACTCTTTACCGCTTTTATTATATTTTTAAAGGAATGTGAACATCGTTTAAAAAAATATGTCTTTCGATTACGTCACATGAAATGCACCCGCAATCCGGAAATTTCTTTTTATTCATTGTTTTGGGATTTGGATTTGGGTCGCATGAAATGCACACCCGAGTTTAAGAAGGTAAGATTATTAAAATGCGTGCCTAAAGCGATTAGCGTATTATTATTTCTGGGTAAGGCCGTGGAATTTTACTAAACGGTCCATCCCGAAGTCTAAGCAATTTTAAAGCAAATATTTACCGAAGGCCCCACAATTTTGTATTTTTATTCGGCGAAGCTCATCTCAGTCTTATTTTTTTAAAGGAATTTGCAATGTCATGGACATGCATCTCGGGCCACGTCACAATCAATGTACCCGTGATTAGAGACACATTTCGACTCCGTTGAGATTTGGATTTGGGTCACATAAATGTGCACCCGAGTTTTAAGAAGGTAAGATTAATTAAATCGCGCCTAAAGAGTCTAACGCGTTATTATCTTTGGGGAAGGCAGTGAAATTCACTAAACAATCCATCCAAAATTCTAAGTATTTATTATGACCAATTATTGAGGGCCCCGCAATTTGCATTTTTATTTTGCGAGACTCGTCTCATTATTTTTTTTTAAAAAAGGATAATCTTAGAATGACTACATTTTTTTTATTTTCGTTTTCTCTAAAATAAATGAAGAAAAGGTCCTACTTTATTTACATACTTTCGAGTTATTAGTTAAGTTTCGAAAGTGAGTCGTTTAAAGAGTTTACATGGGCAGTGCATAGAATGTTCTACATACAGACAGTAAAAGAAAGAAAAGACTACATTAAACTACAACTTCCAATCTTTCTCATTCTTTGCATTCATGTTTCGAGTAGCTTACAAGATGAACCAGTGTATCAGTTTGTGTACCTAGTATTTGGAAAGCAAGGAAAGAAGATGAAGATCAGTAGAAGCAGCAGTAGTGTAAATACGCAGCAACAGCAGGTTCAGCAACACAGCAAAACCAGTAGCGACCAGTAGAATAACCCAGTAACAGATTGAAAAATTAGCAATACCAAAATGCAATCGCAGTCAAAGCAGAAGAGATACGGATACAAGATGCAGTAGTTTACTGATTTGAATAACACTCAAGGAAAGGCAAATGGAAATTATTCAAGTAAAAGTTCAACTTGTTTTTCTCTTTTGCTCTCAGATTATGATTTCTCAAAATTCAATCAACTCTCTCAGCTTTCTTTTCCTCTTCCAAGTCTTTCCTTTTTTTTTTCTATGTCCAAGTCCTTCAAGTCCTCCCAAAAATGTTCTCTCCCAATCCTCCTAATAATAATCTTCTTCTATGTCAAGAATGACTCTTATTTATAGCAAGACTCTTGTCTTGAACTACTAACCCGAAATATTCTTTTAATTGCATGCCTTGCACCCCCACTACTTAATGTTTTTCTTATTTAATTCCTTTGTCCCTCATGCCTACATGTTTTGTCCCCCACTACATTAAACAAATATATCAACCTCACCCCATTATATCTTGTCCCCCATGCTTAACTTAAACAATTACATTATTCCCCCACTACATTATGTCTTGTCCCCCATTATATTAAACAATTATATCACCTCCCCACTAATTTATGTCTTGTCCCCCACAATGTATTATTTTAATATTATTAATGTCTAGTGGACAAAGCACTCAGATTAAATAATTGTTCAAATGTTCAATTCCAAAAATACCCCTCCGACCTTACTGAAATTACCATTTTACCCTGAACGTACTGCAATTTACCAATCTACCCCCATCAGCTATAACCAAATCACCTAATCAATTCCAACCAAAATACAGCAAATATGACCAATTTCTAAACAAATTTAAACAACAAATCCCATGAACACAGATTGAACAACAACATCGAATTAATGGGAAATAAGTTAACCATATTGGGAACTAATCCTGGTTAACATAGACAAAAATAAATGAGCAAGGATACAACAATATTAACAACAAAGATACATGATTCAAACTAAATCAACAAATCAAAAACCAAAACATAAACTCACATTAAATCACTGGATTAAAAACGAACTTCAAACAAAAATGAACATGAATTAAATCTATATTAAACAACAAACATGACAGATTCAAATGATTAAACCAACATATTTCTATATTACAACTAAATTCTTTTAAACAAATAAAAACAAACCAAAGAAGAAACAATTAATTGAATTTCAACTTGAATCTAACAACATTAACAATTTCTAAAAAAATACATAAAAACACATGAAACAAACTGAAGAAATAATTAATTAAATTTCAATTTGAATCTAATAACATTAAAATTAACTAACAATTTTTATAAAAAATAAATAAAAACACATGAAACAAACTGAAATCAATTAACAAAACGATAAACACGAACAAAACAAGAATCAAACATTTACCGATTTTAGATCCGAGAATATCAAAACAAAATACGGACAAAAAATGAAAATCAAACCCACTAACCGGATCGAAAGGACGAAGAACTTGAATGAAAACGAATCTGTCCGGAAACTTTGAAACCAACATAACTCGAATCTGCCCGGAAAATAACTTGACGAGTAGGAACGCAGCAGTGGTGATGCTGGTTTGTTTGTTTCAGCAAGAAGAAGAACGAAGCAACGACAACAAATGCTGCTCAACTGGACGGGCAGTAGCCATGGTCGTCGAGGAGATGAAGCTGAGTGGTCGTTTGGGCTGTTTGTGGGTTCAAAGGAGATAGTGGTGGAGGGCAGTCGTTCATGGCGGACGAAGCAGTGGCAGCAGCAACGAATGACTGGTGAAGGGTGGTTGTTTAGTGGTCGCCGCTAGTCGTCGAGAAAGAAAGTTGCCATGGGAGCTCAAGCTTGAGTTTGGCGACGAAGAAGACGAAGCAGTGGCAGGCGGGGTCGTTCGTGGCTGGTCATTGTTCGACGAAGAAGTAGCAGCCATGAGAGCTCGCACTTGAGCTCGAAGAAGATGGGGAAGGGTTTGACATTGTAGGAGCTTGGATGAAGCAGAAGATGAAGAAGCAGGGAGCTAGCCATGGCAGCCATGGAGACGGGTTGACGACGAAGACGCAGCAGCAACTATGGGTGTCGAGCTCATGCTCGAGCTTGACGAAGAAGATGATGGCAGAAGCAGCAGTCCGGGTTGCGAGGTGTGAGTGTGTGAGTGTGTGTTGCTGTGTGTGTGTTGAGGGTGAGGCGTGAGGGGGAAAGGGCAGCAGCCATGGCTTCTTGGGGTTTTGGCGTGTTGTCTTGGAGAAGAAGAAGAAGGAGAGGGGGGGGGGTGCGGATTGGTTTAGTTTTTAGGGTTTAGTTTTTTTTTGTTTTGTTTTGTTTTTTGTGAAATGTAGGATAGGGAGATAGGGGTGTTGGGTATTTGGGTTAAGAACTGGGTCAACCCGGTTTGAAGTGGACCGGGTCATGGGGAAGGTTGGGTATTTTTTGGGCCTGTGGTTTGAAATTGAAGAAGAGCCCAATTCCGATTTTCTTTATATTTTTGCTCTCTTTTCTTCTTTTATTTTTCTAAAACTAAATTCTAAAAATCCTTAAATTATCATCTAGAACTAAATTAGTTTATAAAAGCGCAAATTAACTCCCAATAACAATTAACACACAATTAAGTAATAGTTAAGCATAAAATTGTACAATTGGACATTAAATGCTAAAAATGCAAACGATGCATATTTTTGTAATTTTCATTCTTGTAAAACAAACCTAATTATTTCTAATTGTAGAATTAAATCCTAAATGCAAATGCGACATATTTCTGTATTTTTTATTAATTTAACAAATAAACATGCACAGACAAATACAAATAATTATCCAAATGTCACAAATATTCTCAAAATTGCACACCAAGGAAAATCGTTTTATTTTGAATTTTTGGGAGTAATTCTTTCATAGGGCAAAAATCACGTGCTTACAGGTGTTCCTTGTATTTACCCGTTGTCTTTCTATTCTTAATTGATGTTTCGCCGCAGCATGTTTCCCCCTCCCATACTTAACTGTTCATTACTGTTCTTCTTTTCCGTTGTATATGATTTAACTACATAGGTTTATTTGGTAGTCTTGTTCTAGCCTCGTCACTACTTCACCGAGGTTAGGCTAGGCACTTACCAGCACATGGGGTTAGTTGTGCTGATACTACACTCTGCATCGTGTACAGATACCGATGCATCAGCTTTTGGACCTTAGCTTTGGGTGGCTGCCTTCAGTCCATACGGAGATCCAAGGTAGTCCTGCAGGCATCTGCAGGCCTTGGCGTTTCCCTCTATCCCTTCATCCTATTTCATTTACATATTTCAGGAACAGTGTATTATTTATCTTTCAGACTTTGTTTGAAGTATTCCTAGACCTTCTATAAAGTTGTGACACCAGTTCTGGGTAGTTTTTGTTTAAAAAATTGTATTGGAATTATTTTAATGGTTTAATTATTTCTTTCTCTTGTTTTAATTTTCGTTGTGTATAAACTATTGATTAACATTTGATAAAGAATTAAAATGACAAAAGGTAATTTGTTCAAACAGTTGGCTTGCCTAGCTTTCATTAGTAGGTGCCATCACGACTCCCGAGGGTGGAAAATCCAGGTCGTGACAAGTTAGTATCAGAGCTCTAGGTTATATAGGTCTCACAATTCATAGACAACCTTAGTAGAGTGTGAGGGATCGGTACAGAGACGTCTGGATTTATCCCCCAGAGGCTATAGAGTTAGGAAGAACTTCACATCTATTCTTTCCTGTAGTGCGGTTTGGTTTCTCAATGCTAATTGAATTATTACTCTGTTCTTTCGCAGACGGCGAAAACACGCGCTTCCTCATCCACTGACCAGTAGCCCGAGCCCCCAGCAGCAGCTCCCACGAGGGGCAAAGGGCGAGGCTGAGGCCGTGCTAGAGGCCGAGGTAGGGGCAGAGCTCAACCCAGAGCAGCAGCACTAGCGGCGGAGCCTCAGGTTGACTTTAATAATGAGGTTCCGGCCCAGGCAGTTCCAGGGCCCAGCTCAGGTCCTATAGGGGTTCATTTCTACCCCAGTACTCCAGGATGCTCTAGTCCGTCTAGTAGGCCTTATGGAGAGTGTCACCCTGGCAGGCTTGTTTCTTGTAGCACCAGCCATCTCTTAGGCTGGAGGAGGAGCCCAGACTCCTGCTACTTGCACTCCAGAGAACGAGGCTCCCTAGTTTCAGACTCCAGCCACTCAGCCAGTTGGAGCAGTTCCGCCAGGTATGGTAGCTCAAACCGGTGATGGAGCAGCTATGTTTGCCGATGCTTTGTGGATGTTGGACAGGTTTACCATGCTTTTCACTACTACTTTCAGCGGTGCATCCTCTGAGGATCCCTAAGATTATCTAGACAACTGTTATGGGGTTCTCAGGAACATGGGGATAGTGGAGACTAATAGGGTAAACTTTGCTACTTTCTGCTTGTCTGGATCCGCCAAGACTTGGTGGAGAGATTATTATTTGGCTAGACCAGCCGGATCGCCAGCTTTGATTTGGGAGCATTTTACTCAGCTATTTCTGGAGAAGTTTCTCCCTATCACTCAGAGAGAGATCTATCAGAGGCAGTTGAGCATCTCCAGCAGGGTTCTATGACTGTCACTCAATATGAGACTAGATCCATCGACTTGGCCCGTCATGCTCTTATCATACTTCCCACCGAATGAGAGAGGGTAGGGAGGTCCATTGAGGGACTTATTCAGCCTATTCGACTTCAGATGGCCAAAGAGATAGGGAGTGAGATTTCCTTTCAGGAGGCGGCCAATGTGGCTAGGAGAGTTGAGATGGTTCTATCGCAGGGGGGTGGTCAAGGGTCTAACAAGAGGCCTCATCATTCAGGCAGATTCAGTGGTGCCTCGTCTGGAGGCAGCGATTCGTATGGTAGAGGCCATCCTCCTAGGCCTTTTCAGTTAGCACTTCAGGTTTCTCACGGTGCTTCAGGTGGTCGTGGTTCTTATATGCATTATTCGGATCAGCAGCCCTACAATGCACCACCAGCTCCTATCAGTACACCGCCGCTCCAGCATTTTCGGGGTGGTCATTCAGGTTGTTAGGGTCAGCAGTCTCAAAAGCCGAGGGCTTGTTATACTTGTGGTGATGTGGATCACATTGCTAGGTTCTGCTCTCAAGCATCCAACAGCTCTCAGCATCAGGGTTCCTGTGCCATGGTTTAGGCACCGAGTGTTCCACAGCCCGCTCAGCCAGCTAGTGGTGGAGATAAAGGTGCTAGAGGTGGTGGTAGAGGTATTAGAGGTGGAGGTCAGGCAGCTAGAAGTGGAGGCTAGCCAGCAGCAGGCTGTCCTAGAGATGTAGTTTAGGGTCGTGGGGCCCAGCCCCGATGTTATGCTCTTCCAGCCAGACCTGAGGCAGAGGCTTCCGATACAGTTATCACAGGTACTGTTCTAGTTTGTAGTAGAGATGTTTCGGTTTTATTTGATCCAGGATCTACATACTCCTATGTGTCATCTTATTTTGCACCGTATCTAGTCAGGCCTAGTGATTCTTTAAGTGCTCATGTATATGTGTCTACACCGGTGGGTGATTCTATTATGGTAGATTGTGTCCATCGTTCATGTGTAGTTGTGATTGGGGGTCTTGAGACCCGTGTAGATTTGTTACTTCTGGACATGGTTGATTTTGATGTCATATTGGTGATGGACTGGTTATCACCTTACAAGGCTATCTTGGATTGTCATGCCAAGACTGTGACCTTAGCCTTGCCGGGTTTACATCATTTGGAGTGGAGAGGGACTCCTAGTCATTCTACCCGCAGTGTTATCTCATATATGAAGGCTCGGTGTATGGTCGAGAAGGGGTGTTTGGCTTATATTCGTGATTCTAGTGCTGAGGTTCCTTCTATTGATTCTGTGCCTGTTGTTCATGAGTTTCCTGAGGTATTTCCTTTAGACCTGCCGGGTATGCCACCCGATAGGGATATTGACTTCTATATTGATTTGGCTATGGACACTCAGCCCATTTCTATTCCGTCGTATCATATGGCCCCGCCAGAGTTGAAAGAGTTGAAGGAGAAGTTGCAAGGCTTGCTTGAAAAGGTTTTATTAAACCTAGTGTCTCGCCTTGAGGTGTGCCGGTATTTTTTGTTAAGAAGAAGGACGGGTCGATGAGAATGTGTATAAATTACCAACAGTTGAACAAGGTTACAATCAAGAATAAGTATCCATTGTCGAGGATTGATGATTTGTTTGATCAGCTTCAGGGTGCCAAGGTACTTTCAAATATTGACTTGAGATCTGGCTACCATCAGTTGAGGATTAGGGAATCTGATGTCCCTAAGACTGCCTTTCGCACTCGGTACGGGCATTATGAGTTCTTGGTGATGTCATTCAGGTTGACAAATGTCCCAGCAGCTTTTATGGATTTGATGAATCGACTGTTCAGGACTTACTTGGATTCATTCGTAATAGTCTTCATTGATGATATTTTGATCTATTCCCGCAGCCGGGAGGAGCATGAGCAGCATCTGAGAATGGTTCTTTAGACTTTGAGGGATAGTCAGTAGTATGCTAAGTTTTTGAAGTGTGAGTTCTAGTTGAGTTCAGTTGCATTCCTGGGTCATGTTGTATGATCAGAGGGTATTCAGGTTTATCGAAAGAATATAAAGGCAATCAAAAACTGGCCTAGACCCGCATCAGCTACAAAGATGCAAAGTTTCTTGGGTTTGACAGGCTATTATCGTCGATTTGTGAAGGGGTTTTCATCTATTGTAGCCCCGATGACCAGGTTGACCTAGAAGGGTGCCAAATTCAGGTGGTCGTACGAGTGTGAGGCGAGCTTTCAGAAGCTCAAGACAGCTCTGACTATGACACCGGTGTTGGTTTTGCCCACAGGTTCAGGGCCTTATACAGTTTATTGTGATGCATCTAGTATTGGACTTGGCATGGTATTGATGCAGGATGGCAAGTTCATTGCCTATGCTTCATGGCAGTTGAAGACTCACGAGAAGAACTATCCGGTTTATGATTTGGATTTAGCAACCATTGTCCAAACGTTGAAGATTTGGAGGCATTATCTATATGGCGTGTCGTGTGAGGTGTTCACGGATCACAAGAGTCTGCAATATTTGTTCAAGTAGAAGGAGCTAAATTTGAGGCAGAGAAGGTGGTTGGAACTATTAAAGGACAATGATATCACCATCTTATATCATCCGGGAAAGGCTAATGTAGTCGCCGATGCTTTGAGTAGGAAGTCAGCCAATATGGGCAGTCTTACTTATATTTCGGTCAGTGAGAGACCGCTTGCTTTAGATGTTCAGGCTTTGGCCAATCAGTTCGTAAGGTTGGATGTTTCTGATCCCATTCGTGTGTTAGCTTGCATAATCGCTCGTTCTTCATTATTGGAGCGTATCCGAGATCGGCAGTTTTATGATCCTCATTCGTGTGTCCTTAGGGACACGGTGCAGCATGGAGGTGCCAAGAAGGTTACCTTAGGAGATGATGGAATTTTGAGGCTGCAGGGTCGCATTTGTGTGACAAATGTGGATGTGCTTCGAGAGTTGATCTGAGAGGACGCCCAGTTCTCGGTACTCTATTAATCCGGGCGCTACTAAGATGTATCAGGATTTGCGGCAGCATTATTGGTGGAGGAGAATGAAGAAAGATATTGTTTCATATGTGGCTCGATGTTTAATTGACATCAGGTTAAGTACGAGCATTAGAGGCCCGATGGTTTGTTCCAGAAGATTAAGATTCCTGAGTGGAAGTGGGAGCATATCACTATGGACTTTGTTGTTGGACTCCCATAGACTCAGAGGAAGTTCTATGCAGTGTGGGTTATTGTTGATAGGCTGACCAAGTCAGCGCATTTCGTTCATGTGGCAGTCTCCTATTCTTCTGAGAGGTTAGCTGAGATCTATATTCGGGAGATTGTTCGTCTTCATGGTGTGCTCGTGTCTATCATTTCGGACCGAGGTACATAGTTTATCTCACATTTCTGGAGAGCAGTTCAGCGAGAGTTGGGCACACGGGTTGAGTTGAGCACAGCGTTTCATCCTCAAACGGGCGAGCAGTCTGAGCGGACCATTTAGATTTTGGAGGATATGCTCCGAGCTTGTGTCATTGACTTTTGAGGTTCGTGGGATCAATTTTTGCCTTTAGCAGAGTTTGCCTACAATAACAGCTACCTGTCGAGTATCCAGATGGCTCCTTATGAGGCTTTGTATGGTAGGCAGTGTCGGTTGCTAGTTGGATGGTTTGAACCGAGAGAGGCTCAGTTGTTGGCTACGGATCTAGTGTAGGATGCCTTGGACAAGGTCAGGAGTATTCAAGATAGACTTCGTACAGCTCAGTACAGGAAAAAGAGTTATGCCGACCGTAAGGTTCGAGATTTGGAAATCATGGTCCGTGAGTGGGTATTACTTCGAGTGTCGCCTATGAAGGGCGTGATGAGATTTGGGAAGAAGAGCAAGCTTATCCCTAGGTTCATTGGCCCGTTTGAGATTCTTGATTGAGTGGGAGAGGCGGCTTACAGACTTGCGTTGCCACCGAGCTCAGGTATTTCCTTCTTATGTCTGTTCGAGGACGAACGGTTGTTTTAGAGGTAGAGAATGTGATGAACCAAAAGGTCATCACTTATTTTAGAAATAAATCATGTGTTCTGAGGCCTTAAAAAATCCTCTTTCTGTCTCACCTCAATTTGCGTGTGCATAGCCGGAAAGCCATTATGTGAAAATTTGTGAAAAATGATAATTTTGCCTTTAAAATGAATTTAAGTTGACTTCTGTCAACATTTTGGGTAAACAGACCTGTGATTTGACGGTCCCAGATGGTCCGCAGGAAAATATGGGACTTGGGAATATGCCCAAAATCTAATTCCGAGGTCCCAAGCCCGAGAAATGATTTTTTAAAGAAAATTGCTTTCTGGAATATTTATAAGTTTTTGGAAATGAAATGTGTTTGAGATTTGATGGTATCGGACCTGTATTCTAGTTTTGGAGCCCGGTACAGGTCTTATATGTGATTTAAGTTGAGTCTGTGAAATTTGGTAAGAAACAAACTTGAAATGACGTGAATCGGACCTTATTTGAGAAAATTGGAAAATTTGATGTTCTTAAGTGATTTCATGATTTTGATGCAAAATTCATAGTTGTTGATGTTATTTTGGTGATTTGAATGCACGAGAAAGTCTGTATGATATTTTTAGGTTGGTGTGCATGTTTGGTTTGGAGCCCCGAGGGCTCGGGTGAGTTTTGGATAGGCCACAGATTAGAATTTTAACTTAGAAAAATTGCAGGTTTTTCAGCTGGTATAATCAGGTCTGCAGGCTTCGCAATTGCGAAGCCTAGCTCGCAAATGCGACAAAGCATCGCAAATGTGATAATGGACCTGGACAGCCTTAGTTGCAAAAGCGACTCTTCTATCACAAAAGCAATTTCGCATTTGCGAGAGGTCCCTCGCAAATGCGAAGGTGACCGGAAATTAACTTGGTCGCAAATGAGACATTATCTTCGCAAATGAAACATTATCTTCGCAAATGAGAAAGGGTCACTTTTCTGAGGGGTTCACAATTGTGAACCATGGCGCAATTGCGATACCTGCAACCTGTAAAGTCATAACTTAGCCGAAAATCTTCCATTTCTCAAACTCTTTCAAAAACCAAAACATTCTTAGGCGATTTTTCAAAGACAACTTCTCTTCCAAATCGATTGTAAGTCATTTCTAACTTGTTTTCTTTAATCTTTAACATCTTTTCACATGATTTCAACTCAAAATCAATGATTTTCATGGGGGAATTGGGTGTTTTGGGTGGAACCTGGGTTTTTTAAATTTTGGGAATTTGGACCTCGATTTGAGGTCCGATTTCAAAACAAATTATATATTTAGGTTCGTGGGAGAATGGGTAATCAGGTTTTAGTTCGAACCTAGGGTTTTGACCATGTGGGCCCGGAGCAGTTTTTGACTTTTTGGGAAAAACTTTCGAAAACTTATTTTCATGCATTAGAATTGATTCAATTAGCATTTATTGATGTAATTGTGAGCACGTGATTTTTGCCCTACAAGAACTACTCTCAAAAATTCAAAATAAAATATGTGAATGTTCATTCTATTTTAATTAATTAAAAATACAAAAAAATATATGTGTTGCATTTGCATTTATAATTTAGGATTAATTAAACAGTAATTTGTTTTACGAAAATGAAAAATCGAAAAAATAAAGCACTTCGCATTTTTAGTGTCTAATGTCAAATTGTGTGATTATCTTTGTATTTAATTTTGTGTGATAAATATTATTAAGGGTTAATTAGTATTTCCTAAGTTAATTTTGGTTTTACAATTTAATTTAGAACTTTTGGTAATTAAGAATTAAAAAAGAAAATAAAGAAAAGGAAGAAATGAAAGAAAGAGTTGATAAACTCGGACCAGGCCAATTTTTTCTACAGGCCCAAACAATATGTCCGCTGGCCCAGTCCGAATACCCCTTTTACCCGGTCCAACCGACCTGGCAATACGACGTCCAAACGACGTCGTATCTGTCACATCCAATTTCAGCCGTACATCCCAATCCATGAACGGCCAAGATCATCTCTCTCTTACCCGTTCCTATACCCGCCCCGAGCCTGTTACTACCAAACGACCCTGTTTTGATCAACAAATCAATTGTGGCCATTGGATTCCCATCATCCAACGGCTGAAATCAATTGATTAAACTCTAACATATCAAACCCTCTCCCAATCCCGTACCCCTCTCATTTCCAAACCCCCCCCAGCCGTCTCTTTCAGAGACGAACCAAATGACCCACCAAACCCTAGACGCCCTCGTTCCCTTCGCCTGAACACCCGGTGGCCTGAGGACCGATAACCCTCAAATTCACACCCCTGAACCTTCTAACCACCCTCAACACAAATCCCTACCCCTTTAACCTCGAATCATCCCGGTTTGTTTCGAATCTTCAATCGAAGATTTGAGTAAAACCCTAAACCTACCCAACCAGTCCCAAGTTCACACCCCAGCTCCACCTGACCTCCCTCGTTCCCAAACCACCCCTACTTTGGCTCGAATCTTGCTAGAACTGGTCGAATTTTAAATCGATTGAAGAACCCTAGAGAGCCAAAACCTGGAACATGTCCAAGTAAAGGGGAAATTTGAGGTTCTTAATCGACTTTAGTCGAGTGTTTTCAGTCGAGAACACTCGATTGAGGTCCGTTTGGACCTCAAAAGTTCGAGTCGAAGTTTAAAATGGGAACTATTTGGAGTTTAGCCTGTGATTTTGAGGTATTTTTCTTCTTTTTATTTTCTATTTTTGTTGTTGTTTATCTGCTTAAGCTTCATTGTATTTCATCATCTTTTCGATTTATTTCTCTCTTCTCTTTCGGACCTTTTTTCTGGTCCAGTTTTTTTTTCTCATATGGTTGATTGGCATATGTTGAATCGATTGAGTGTGTTTGTCCTTTAGTTTGGTTGTAAAAGTCAGTGTCCGTAATTTTCTTGTAAAAAGCTGTGTCTAGTCCTGTAATTGGTTACTAGTATTACTAGTTCAAATGGTCTCATTTTCTGTGATGTTTGGCTCCTTGTTTTTGTTGTTCATCATTTTACATATAAATTTAGTTTATTTTCGTCCAGTATGTTACAGTATTTCATTCATTTTTGTTTAGTTTAGAGTTGTGAATATAGTTAGTCATTCCCACGTAATGTGTCAATCATGGTTGGAAGTTTAACCTGGTTATGTTCAAATATGTTTTGTCCTGATTCGTTGGCCTGCATTTGGATACCATTTGATCTAATCTGAGTTCTAAGTTTGAACTGCTAAGTGAATTTAAATTAAATTGGTTATAGTTGCTGTAGTTTGATGATCAATTAGGAATCAACTTAGTTATTTGATTAGGGAATGAGTTATAGCCGATAGGTTTTGGGTACAGATTGAAAGGGGATTGGGTAGGACAATAATTTCAGTAAGTTCAGGGGGTAATTTGGGAATTGAAAACTTGAAGAAATGGGTAGTTTGAGTGTTTTGTCCACTAAGTTCTAATGTACCATTAAAATATTGCATTTGTTTAATAATTAGTGGGGAACACAACATATTGGTATGGGGGTAATGATAAAAGTTAAAGGGATGCACATGGGAGGGAATAAACAGGCTGAAAAGTGCAAAATTTGAAAAAAAAAAGAGTTTAAACATTGGTCTTTCAAATGGGAAGACCTAAGAGAAGAAGGGGGGATTTTTTTGGACAGAGTTAGGGGTCTCTTTTTTTTCCAGTGTTTGAGAGAGTCTTCCTTCTTGAATCAGTTTCTGAGAACTAGAACTCATAGAGAGAGTTTGAGGATCAGTTCTCTTGAGAGCTTTTAAAGCTGAATTCTTCTACACTTTCAGACCTTAAGGAAGAGAGTTGAGAGAGCTTTTACTGTTTCATCACCTTAATTAACTTATCAAAATCTCAGCGAGTAGTCCAGCTCCCTCAGAATCATAAACAATTTTAAAATTCTCTGCTTCAAGTCTCAGAGATAACTTTTGAGAGTCTTTAATCAGTTAGAGAGGGTCCTAAAAATCAGTTTCTAAGGCTTAAAGACTAGAGAGCTTGGTCAGTCTTTGAACAATATTCTGAGGAGTTAGAGAGTTTTGGAGAGTTTTTGTTTAAAAAGCAGTCTTAGACAACATTTTAAAAGCTAAGGCATTCAGCTTTTTAGAATTCTGGAGAGTTTAAGTACAGAAAACCAAAAATATATTGTTTCTCTGCATTCATAGGTGTAATTCGAATTCTGGACAGAGTTAAAGGAGGTTGGCTTTTGAAATTAGACTCAAAGGTGACACAAAAAGAATATCAAGAAATATAAAAAAAAGAAGCAATTAGTCCTCTTAGGTTCTGCATTTGATCCTTCTTTAATCAGTAAAAAAGAGCATTGCAAGCTTGAAGTAAAGTGCATGATTTTCAATTGTTGGGGTGTAGTTTCCAGTTTCAAGCCTGTTTACTGGAGTGTTTGAGGTTCACTGGTTGGTTTTCTTGTTGAGTTTGAGGTCCAATTAGTTGCCCGGAGTTATTTGTTATTGCTGTTTGGTTTCACAACTAGTTATGAGTTGTGGTCAAGTATTTTTCTGATTCGAAACTGGGTTTGGAGCTGTTTCTTAATTCCAATTTGCTGTCTGCTGGTGTTATTTGCTGCTGTTGTTGTTTACTGTGTTGTACTGCTGCTAACTTCCTCTTTATTCTTATGTTCACTCCAATCCATGTACACAACTAAGCTCAATTTGATGTATCCTTGAGATGTAAACATGAAATGGAAGTGATCGGGCCCTTAATTATTTGATGTTGTATCTGTAGCTCAGTAGATATAGATGATAAGTAGTTGTATAGTCCAATTTGATCTATAACTCAATGAAATGTAGACTATGAAGTTTGTACCTAATTAGGACTGTTTAAACTGTTAATTCATGTACATTAGTTGTAGACTTAGTATAGTTTAGTACTGATTTCAGTTAACATTGAGTTAAAAATCGAATATCAGTATTGTTTGGACCTACAATTAATCCAAAAGTCAACATGTGGTGCTTATTCCGATTTCAGGTTAAACGCGCTTTTAAAACAGCCCAACATGCTAGTTATTAATGTCCTCTCCTTTATTCGTTAAGCTCACTATTTCGACGTAGGAACAAGCAATTGCATGTTAATGGTTAATATCAATAGTCAACTTGAATTTGAATCAATTAACTTATTCATGAATGTTAGCATAATCAAATAACTGAGTCATGTAGTTCAAAACTCGATCCAGCATATGGATTGGGTTCTTTGGACCTAAAGTTGAAATGGCATTTGGTCTACTAATTTTCAATTTATAGATTATAGGATTTTCTAATATTAACTAATTAGGGCCCCCTTTTATTTCTTTAGAGACAAATAAATAGAAGAATAATAGTCATTTTAGGATTAGCCTTTAAATAATAAATGAGACGAGCCTCGCCAAATAAAACGCAGAAGTTGCGGGGCCCTCAGTAAATATTGTGTTAAAATACTTTAGATTTTGGAACAGACCGTCTAATGAATTTCACGGCATTCCTCAAAATAATAACGCGCTAGTCACTTTAGGCGCGCTTTTAATAAATTACTTTCTTAAACTCGGGTGCACATTTATGTGACCCAAATCCAAATCTCAACGGAGTCGAAATGTGTCAATAACCACGGGTGCATTGATGTGACGTGGTTCGAGACGTGTTTTCACGACGTTGCAATTCTCTCTTAAAATAACAACAATAAAAGCGGGAAAGAGTTAAAATTTGCACACAGGTCCAACATGTATAAAATCAGATAAATAAGCCGAATATGACAGTTGAGAGACCGTGCTAGAACTACGGAACTCAGGAATGCCTAACACCTTCTCCCGGGTTAACAGAATTCCTTATCCGAATTTCTGGTTCGCGGATTGTAATATAGAGTCATTTCTTTTCTTCGATTCGGGATTCAACCAGTGACTTGGGACACCATAAATCTCCCAAGTGGAGACTCTGAATTAAATAAAAAAATCCTATTTCGATTGTCCTTTAAATGGAAAAACTCCCCTACGCCCCTGCGGGCGCAGGTAAAAAGGAGGTGTGACAGCTCTGGCGACTCTGTTGGGGACGGAACCCAGAATCTCTGGTTCAGGGTTCTTGAATTCGAGCTTAGAATAATTGTTATTATTTGACTTTACTTATTATCTGATTTTATTACATGTTTTGGTTTAAATGTGCAAATGTTGCTTTTACCACTTTGATATTATCTGAACTGTATATAAACTGTTACGAAACCCTTCTCTTCTCATCTTCGGGGATGTGCTCGCTAGTCGAGACTCCCTATTTTGTTAATGTCATACCTTGAAATAAGAAAGAGGCTCGGACAAATTACTAAGCCGGACGGCCTTTTGGTTCCCGGTACGTAGCCCCCTCCTCGACTCGAGTTGTCCGCTCGGGTACACAATCTAGAACAAATACCCAGGTTATGAACCTAGAATAACTCAGCTTCATGTCGGATCCCTAGTAGGAACATTTGTTTGCGTCACGTGCATTTGACTTTGGAGGCTCAACACAGGGGTTGGGTCTGTCTAGGACAGGTGTACCAAAAATGACAAAAGACCATCCTGATGCATCTTACTTGCTACTTGTGCATTTGTTTGCTTCGGACGTGCATGCTGACCGGCTTTTGAATATTTTGAGGAAAGAGAGATAGAGGTACGAGGATTAAAGAGAGTTAATCGCTTGTTTTGAAAAAAAAAACAATGTCCAAATAGTGTCGAAACTCTGCCGAATTTTGAGAAAATGAAAAAAAAAGAAAAAAAGAGAAAAAGAAAAAAAGGGGGGGGGGGTTTTGTTTATGAAAAATAGTGTTATTTGCCAATGAAAAGAGCCGTGTTTTCAAAAGAAGTTTGTTTTATTGGCCCGAACTACGCCAGTTTGATTCTCATAGGGTGTGAGATACGTAGGCAACTCTCATCAGGTCCAACTTCACTTTTGCGAAATTAGCCAAGAGAACAAAAATTTTATTTGAAAATAATTAGGGTGATGACATTCTTGCTAGAAATAACCGAATGTCCCTAAAAGGGCGCCGGAAGGCTATTTTGCAAGAACAGCCGCCTGTGGTCATTTTTTTAGGCTTTCACCGGCTAGCCGACACAGCCTTAAAATCTTCGACCCTGAGGTGCTGAAAGGCCGTATTGGCAAAACCAGGTTTTATTTTAAATGAAAAAAAAGATAAAAGTGTCCATGTTATATTTGAGTCAATTGAATCGTTATTTTTGCTTAACCACCCTAATATATGTGTAGAATGAGCACAAGTCAGAATTTACACGTAACAATTGTGAACAAGATCCCTTTGGAGTTGCATATGTGGTGGGATGACTTGGGCGAATCAGAGCGCGACACAGTCAATCTATACCTGGGAGGCCTCACTGGGTTGCTGAAGATTAATACTAGGGGGGATATCATAAAGGCCTTGGTCGCATTCTGGGACCCAGCTCACAATGTATTTCATTTCTCAGATTTTGAACTTACCCCAACATTGGAAGAAATAGCCGGATACATCGGGGGTCCCAAGGTTCCTTTGAGACACCAGTACTTGATTGTTCCAAGGGCCGTAGCCGTACACAGGTTCCTAGACTCTTTGAAAATAAGCAGGGGGTCCACAACCCAGACTTGGCAGCTGGTTTTTGTACTTTGCGGTTTATATACAACAGATATGGCCACATAGGGGGTTCAACAAGCCGGAAAACAAAATCTGTAGCAAAGGAAACCGCCTTAAGTGGGAAGAACATAGGTGCTTTTCATGGTAGCCTTTTTGGGACTCCTGGTGTTTCCTAGAAAAGACGAGAACATTGACATACGAGTATCTGGGGTTGTCAGCATTTTATTTACTCAGGCCAACAACACCCTCACACCTATGATAGTAGCTGAAATCTTCCGCGCTCTCACAGTCTGCAAAGTCGGGGGAGGCTTTTTTGAGGGGTGCAATGTGTTGCTGCAGATGTGGATGATCGAACACCTATGTCGTCCTCATTTTATGAGTTATGGGTCGACAGAGAAAACATGCATAGAGGAATTTTCTACGAGGGTTGACGGAATCAGCTTACCAGAAGGGGTCACAGAATGGATAACACATCTCTGTTCCGTCACTGCAAGCCAACTAGAGTGGACATTTGGATGGCTACCTGTGGATGAAATCATATATATGCCAGCCACTGGACCCCATTTCCTTTTGATGGGGCTCAGGAGTATTTAGCCCTATACCCCTTATCGAGTTTTGAGGCCGTTGGGGAGATGCCAAATAGTTCCAAAAGATGAAGATCTTAGTGGCCAAGTAGTCGAGATAGGGCCCAACGGACAATTTCATGAAGCAGCAGTCCGCCAAATTTGGAGCGAGTGTCAATACTTAACGGCAAATACGTGTGTACGTGATCGGTCCAAAGGTGAAGTTTCGCCGGGATACCTTGCTTGGTATATGAGAGAAATCGACTTTAGGAGGCCAGCCAAAAGACCCCATCTCCAGGAGTTCGTCGAGGCGTCACAAGGACAGTGGGATTGGTTGACTAAAGAACATGAGTGTAGAGCCGCAATAGGAAAATTGGAGAAGCAAGTCATGGAGCTTCAGTTTGAAAATGGTGTTCAAGCCGCTGCAAACAAGGAAGAAAAGAAAAAACTAGCTCAGGAAAATGAGGTCCTCAAAGCTCAAATCCAGAAAATGAAAAGAAACCCGGAGAGAAGCCGGGCTGATAAAAGGCTCATAAACGGTCTGAAGAAGAAAGCCCTCGTGTATCAAGAAAACCTAGAAAAATCTGAAGCTGGTCTAGCGAGAATCCAGGCGAAATGGATAAAGAAGGCAGAAGAGCAAGTAAGGTTTTATGAAGGGACCATCACTATCCTAAGAAAAAAGATAGCCACTCTCAAGAATGAGGCAGTCAAGCAGGCTCAAGATTTCAAAGCTGATAGGGAACATTGTTATGATCTGATGGCTCGGATAGAGGAAGGAATGTAGTAGTTGCAAAATCAACACCTTCAGGACTCTCGAGTGTTAGAAGCCCATAATCAGCAAATAGGGTGGTTGCTTCAGGAGAAAGGAGTCATAAGAGAGAAAATTAGAAACATCGATGACTACATCATTATGAAGTGCCACATTTGTGAGGATATGACTCGCACTACATTATTTACAGCAGTGATGACCTTTGTTAAACAAATAATGAACAATTTGAACCGACTTCAAAGGGATCTTGCACATAGGCCTGTGACGAGACCGAACGATGTCCCACAGACACCAGGAGCATTGATGTACTCATAAATTTCTGTTTGAATCTGTATTTCCTTTTCTGTCAGAGTCTGTGAGTCATGTTGGGTTTGCATTTTCTTTCTGTTCCGAGTCTGCATTTATTTAGAGTATGATAGCTTGATTTCGGAGTCTGTTTGTCATCTTCGCGTCAGAGTCTGTTGGTCTTTTGAAATTTGTTGATATTGAGTCTGTGTAATCGAAGCATCTGTTTTATAAAAGCTAAAAATCCCAAAAATGTTTTATTTACTTGCACACTTATCTGACAAAACTACGCACGGTCTGATTCATGTGGGGACGTGATACGTAGGCAATCTCTATACGATTCGACTACCACTAAAAGGGAAAAGGAAAAATAAAGAAGGATAGAATAAAGAAAGTTTAAAAGAAGAGGCACAATTGCGAAAGGCTGGAATGACGCACGTAACCGAAGCAGATGCATGATAGAAAATGGTTAATTGCCTAGGTGCATTGCATCCCAACGTGTAATTACATATGTGTTAAACTCTAAAAACTAACAAGTTTATTGTAATCCAGAGAATTCAAGTAGTTAGTTTATTTAGAGGATACTGGCACATTATCATTACCAAACCAGATAGAAGGGACCAATACCGGAAATCATGTCTATCCCAGATGTCGACACTAGTGTTGAGGTAGAGGGGTTGTACGTCAATAAAATGAAAGAGGAGATGCTCAAGCTTAAGCAACAGATGGTCGAAATGTACCAGGTCTGGTCCAAAGGGCAATCACCGCCAGCTTACCCTACTAACCCTGCTTTTACCCTACCATTAGCTTAGTCTCAGGATCATCCCGCCACCGATCCAGGTTTTCCCATTTATCAACACTACCATGGCACTACTTCTCATACGCCACAAGCTCCACCACCAAAATCAATTCCATACCCTCCTCCGCCAATCACCCCTGTCTTTGTGGCATTTCCACCAGCTGCACTCCATAAATCCCCGAGTGAACCTGTGTTCCAAGCTCAGGAAAACCAGTATTATCCCCCAAAGCTTACCTTCAAAGCGCCTGAAACCTATCCCTATGATCCACATTCTAACCTACCAGGGAAAGTAGAAAAAATAGCTAGAAATCCTGAACAGGAAGAGATGTTCAGAAAAATGAAAAGCATAGAACAATCCTTCAGGGATATGAAAGGGCCAGGAGGTCAGGTAAGTGTAGCTTACAAAGACCTGTGTTTGTTCCCAAATGTACAACTACCGGCAGGGTCCAAAATGCCCAAATTCGACTTGTACAATGGACACGGTGATCCGGTGGCTCATCTGAGAGGATTTTGTAGCAAAATGAGGGGAGCAGGTGGAAGAGATGAATTATTGATGGCGTATTTCAGCCAAAGTTTGAGTGGATCGGCGTTAGAATGGTAGACCAGACAAGATCATAGCAGGTGGTACACGTGGGACGATTTGGCCCAAGCATTCGCTTGTCACTTTCAATATAATCTTGAGATCATTCCGGACCGACTATCCCTGACCAAACTGGAAAAGAAGCACAGTGAAAGCTTTAGAGAATATGGTTTCCGGGGGAGGGAGCAAGCAGCAAGGGTAGACCCCCAATGAAAGAGAGCGAGATGGTTGATTACTTTTTGCAGGCTTTGGAGCCGACCTACTTTGGTCATCTGTTGTCCGCAATAGGCAAATCTTTTAATGAGGTTGAAAAAATGGGAGGCATGGTCGAGGAGGGGCTCAAGTCCAACAAGATCACGAGTTATTCAGCGATCAAGGCAACCACCCAGGCCATTCAAAGCGGCACTGGGGGTGTACTTGGGAAAAAGAAGAAAGAAGATGTCACGACAGTTGAGTCTGGAGCCTGGTTCGGATCTAGAGGCCCGTCACCCTACTATAGCCAATCATGACCCTACCACCAAAATTACCCCCACACTTCATATAGACCTCCACAGCACTACTACCCACCGCCAGATCCCCATTTTCCTGTCCATCATGCATAAGCCTATACCCAAACCTTGGAACATGCACAATGGCGTACGCCGGCTCCACAAAATCCATACCCAGCTCCACAAAACACATATCCACCCCCAAGGGCCTACAGAAATCCCCCTTAGACAGGTTTCCGACCAAACCAAACCCTCAAGAACGAGAGGTCACAGAAGCAAAAGACTTTCACTCTACTGGCGGAATCATATACCAGTCTTTTCCACAGGTTGAGGCAGTTGGGCATGTTGAATCCAATTGAGCCTAAAATGCCAAATCCTACCCCTAGAAATCTTGACCACTCAGTGAGTTGTGAGTACTGTTCAGGGGTCCCTGGTCATGATATAGAGAAGTGCTAGAAACTAAAAATAGTTGTGCAAGAGCTTATTGATACTCATCGGATCGAGGTTCAAGCCCCAGAAGCACCAAATATCAATCAGAATCCACTGCTAACTCACCATTAGACACACATGATTGAGTTGATACACAAAGAGGGGGAGTCCAGGAAGCCCTCACAGACGGTAATGATGATCCGTTCCAGCGAAACCAGCTCAAAGGAAAAGTAACCAGTGGGAAATTAGTGGTCCAGTTGAGAGGGGTAGATGATAAGCCAGTTGTGGTAGCCGAGAGAGGGTCGTCAAGCATTGTTGCAGTGAAACCAGAGAAAGCTAAAGTGGTAGTGCCAGGGGTTGCAAGTAAACCTGTTGTGGTCATGAAGGGTGCTCTCACAGAGCCTGTTATTATAAAACCAGTAACTCAGCTTCTCATAATCAACAGCAAGGCTGTTCCTTGGAATTATGAACGGGTGACGGTGATTTACAATGGGAAAGAAATTAAGGAAGAAGTTTGTGAAGCACAAGGTTTGACTCGCTAAGGATGGTGTTTTACTCCCGAGGAGTTAAGAAGAACTAAAAATGATCCAACACTTGTGAAGAAAGCTGTAACTAAAGAAGAGGCAGAGGAATTTCTGAGGAGAATTAAAGTGCATGACTATTCTGTTGTAGAACAGTTGAGGAAAACACCCGCTCAGATTTCATTACTCCCATTGCTAATCCATTCAGATGAGCACCGCCAATCACTGATGAAAATCTTGAATGAGGCCCATGTTCCCGACAAGATCTCGGTAAACCATCATGAAAAGATAGCCAACAAGATTTTCGAAGTAAACAGAGTCACTTTCTCTGATGACGAATTGTCGGTAGAGGGTACTGAGCATAACAAAGCCCTTTACCTGATAGTGAAATGCGAGGACGCCGTGATTACCAGGGTATTGGTTAACAATGGTTTAAGTGCGAACATCTGTCCTCTCTCCACTCTAATCAAGCTCAAAGTAAAAGAGGAGAGGATCCATAAGAACAGTATTTGTGTGCGGGGATTTGACGGCGGAGGCAAAGACTCAGTCGGGGACATAATTTTGGAGTTGACCATAGGTCCAGTAGAATTCACAATGGAATTCAAGTGCTGGATATAGCTGTTTCCTACAATTTGCTATTAGGGCGACCGTGGATTCACGCCGCTAAAGCAGTGCCATCAGCACTCCATCAGATGGTCAAGTTTGAATGGGACAGACAGGAAATAGTGGTGCACGGCGAATATAATTTGTGCGCTCACAACAGCCCCATTGTGCCTTTCATTGAAGTGGAAGATGACAAGGGACCATGGGTCTACCAGGTTTCGGACGCAATGTCGGTCGAGAAAGTTCCAGAAGGGAAATGTATCCCGAATCCGAAGATAAACGCTGCATCAGTCATGGTAGCGTATGAAATGTTGAAGAATGGTTTTGTACCAGGAAAGGGCTTGGGATCAGCGTTGCAAGGCATCATACAGCCCGTGTCTCTTCCTGAAAACTTGGGAACATTTGGTCTAGGATTCAAGCCCACAGCCGCAGATATAAAATGAGCCATGAAATTGAAACAGAGGCCATGGGTCCTTCCAAAGCCGGTCCAATGTCTTTCCAGATCATTTGTCAAGTCTGGTACGAGGAGTCGCTCAATGACAGCAATTCCCAGTTCTATGATTAATCCTGACAAGGAGTTGATTGAAAGATTTGAGAAGTTGTTCGATAGTGTGAACATGGTGGAAATTGGAGAGGGTTCTAGCAACGCGGAAGTGCAATTTGTCGGGCCAAAAACAAAGCTTAATAATTGGAAGGCTACTCCTCTCCCTACTCGGAAGGAGTATTGGTAGTTCGCTTTGATTTTCCTTTAAGTCTGTACGGATTATTCCAGGGTTGTAATCCAGATTTCGTTTTTTTTTGTTTTTCTTTTTAGTCTGTTTGAGTGTGCAAACTTTGTTATCTTTTATCATTCAATGAAATACAATTTCCTTTTATTCATCATTCCTGATGGTTTTCCTTTTTGTTTTCTTTTCTTTTCTATACAGTTCTTTTTACGCTAGTTCTAATGACATGTCATGCATAAGGAATCCTCAGCCCAGTCTTAAAAATCAATATGATTCCGAAATGTTAGTTCAAGAAGTAGATTGTGATTACGAATCAGAATACGAGGATGAGGATGAAGCCTTAGAAGAGATTAGTAAGGAGTTAATTCACTTCGAAGAAAAACCCAAACCCAACCTGAATGACACAGAAGCCGTCAATTTAGGGGACACAGACAGTGTCCGAGAGACTAAAATAAGTGTCCACCTTGAGCCAAAAATCCAGGAGGAGTTAATCGAAGCACTCATCGAGTGCAAAGATGTTTTTGCGTGGTCATATGATGACATGCCGGGTTTAAGCATTGATTTAGTGGTCCACAAATTGCCCACTGATCCAGCGCTCCCTCCCGTCAAGCAAAAGTTGAGAAAATTCAAAACTAATATGAGTGTGAAGATTAAAGAATAAGTTACCAAACAGTTGGATGCAAAGGTTATCCGGGTCACCCGATATCCTGTTTGGTTGGCTAATGGCGTGCTTGTACCGAAGAAGGACGGTAAGATCAGAGTATGTGTCGATTACCGCAATCTCAACAAAGCAAGTCCGAAGGATAACTTCCCACTACCCAATATCCACATTTTGATCGATAATTGTGCCAAGCGCGAGATTGGATCCTTTGTGGATTGCTATGCCGGGTATCATCAGATTCTAATGGATGAAGAAGATGCAGAAAAGACGGCGTTCATCATGCCATGGGGAACTTATTGCTACCGGGTAATGCCATTTGGTTTGAAGAATGCTGGGGCAACTTATATGAGGGCAATGATTACTGTATTTCATTATATGATACACAAGGAGATTTAGGTATACGTAGATGATGTGATCATAAAATCAAAGCACCAGGCCGACCACGTCGGGGATTTGAGGAAATTCTTCCAGAGGCTTCGCAGGTACAACCTCAAGCTTAACCCCGACAAGTGTGCATTTGGTGTTCCATCCGGAAAACTGTTGGGATTCATAGTCAGCCGGCGAGGCATCGAGTTGGACCCGTCAAAGATCAAAGCCATACAAGAACTGCCACCTCCGAGAAACAAGACTAAAGTAATGAGTCTGTTAGGAAGGTTGAACTATATCAGCAGGTTTATCGCTCAGATCACGACGACTTGTGAGCCTATTTTCAAGTTACTGAAGAAGGACGTTGCGGTCAAGTGGACTGATGAGTGTCAGGAAGCATTCGACGAGATAAAGGGATACTTGTCCAACCCTCCTGTGCTGGTACCACCAGAACCAGGGAGACCTTTGATTCTTTACTTGACTGTCCTAGAAAATTCATTCGGTTGTGTACTGGGGCAGCATGACGCCACCGGCAGAAAAGAACAGGCCATCTACTATCTTAGCAAGAAGTTCACAACTTATGAGGTTAAGTACACTCACTTGGAAAAGACATGTTGCACCCTAACTTGGGTGGCACAGAAGTTGAAACATTATTTGTCATCCTACACTACTTACCTCATTTCACGCTTGGATCCATTGAAGTATATCTTTCAAAAGCCTATGCCGACAGGAAGACTCGCAAAATGGCAGATTTTGCTCACAGATTTTGACATAATCTATGTGACTCGGACTGCGATGAAAGCCCAAGCATTGGCCGAGAACCCGGTCGATGAAGAGTATGAGCCACTGAGGACTTATTTTCTTGATGAAGAGGTGATGCATATTGATAAACTAGAACAGGCCGAAAAACAAAGCTGGAAACGTTTCTTTGATAGGGCTGCTAACATGAAAGGAGTCGGAATAGGAGCTGTGCTTATTTCTGAAATAGGGCATCACTATCCTGTTACGACTCAGCTTCATTTTTATTGTACCAACAATATGGCTGAGTACGAAGCATGCATTTTTGGTTTAAGGTTAGCTGCAGACAAGGATGTCCAGGAAGTCTTGGTCTTGGGAGACTCGGACCTTCTGGTACATCAAATTCAAGGAGAATGGGAAACGCGAGATCTGAAGCTCATACCATACCGACAATGCTTGCATGATCTTTGTCAACGGTTTAGATTAGTGGAGTTCAGGCATATTCCAAGGGTCCATAATGAGGTCGCCGATGCTTTGGCTACCCTAGCGTCAATGTTGTACCATCCGGACAAAGCCTATGTCGATCCTTTGCATATTCAAGTACGAGATCAGCATGCTTACTGCAACATGATTGAAGAAGAATTTGATGGCGAACCGTGGTTCCATGATATCAAGGAATACATAAGAATGGGGATATACCCAGCGCAATCCACGGGGGATCAAAAGAGAACAATTCAACGTTGGCAAGCGAATTTTTCTTGAGTGGAGGAGTATTGTATAAAAGAACACCAGACCTGGGATTGTTAAGATGCATAGATGCTAGACAAGCTACGTCTGTCATGTCCAAAGTACATTCAGGAGTCTGCAGACCACATATGAGCGGATATGTGCTGACAAAGAAAATTCTCCGAGCAGGTTATTATTGGCTCACCATGGAGTGAGATTGTATTAGTTTTGTGCGCAAATGTCATCAGCGCCAGATACACAGAGATTTGATTCATTCTCCGCCATTGGAATTGCACACAATGTCAGCACCATGGCCCTTCGTCGCTTGGGGCATGGATATCATTGGACCAATTGAGCCGGCAGCATCCAACGGGCATAGGTTCATTCTGGTAGCCATTGATTATTTTACCAAATGGGTTGAGGCCAAAACTTTCAAGTCTGTGACCAAGAAAGCAGTGGTCGATTTTGTTCACTCAAATATCATCTGTCAATTTGGAATCCCAAAGGTGATCATCACGGATAATGGTGCTAATCTTAACAGCAATTTGATGAAAGAGGTATGTCAATAGTTTAAGATTACACACCGCAATTCTACCCCATATCGTCCCAAGGCGAATGGAGCAGTTGAGGCAGCCAACAAAAACATAAAGAAGATACTTCGAAATATGGTAGAAGGTTCTAGGTAATGGCATGAAAAATTACCATTTGCATTGCTGGGTTATCGCACTATTGTCCGTACTTCAGTAGGGGCAACTCCTTATTTGTTGGTGTATGGAACTGAAGCAGTAATACCGGCGGAAGTTGAAATCCCGTCCCTTCGGATTGTCGCTGAGGCTGAGATTGAAGATGATAAGTGGGTCAAAACCCGTTTGGAGCAGTTGAACTTGATTGATGAAAAGAGATTGGCAGTTGTGTGTCATGGCCAGTTATATTAAAAGAGAATGGCAAGAGCATACAACAAAAAGGTGCGTCCCCGGAAATTTGAAGTGGGTCAGCAAGTGTTGAAACGCATCCTTCCACATCAGGTTGAAGCAAAAGGAACGTTCGCCCCGAATTGGCAAGGGCCATTTATTGTAACCAGAGTATTGTCCAATGGTGCTTTATGTTTAACAGATATCGAAGAAAAATGCATAGACATTGCTATCAATTCGGATGCAGTAAAAAGATATTATGTATGATTTTTTCGGTATAATTGATTGATTGTTTGTATTTGGCATTATTTCGAAGATTGAAATGACGAAGGCAATTTGTTCTACTATCTAAACACTTTACCCTTTGTTACCCTTTTAGAGCCTTATTTATTTCTCCCCTCTTTTGGAATCAATAACGAAAAAGAGAGAAAAAGAAAGAAAAGAAAAGAAACGAAAAATATAACAACAAGGAAATTCACGTGTGAACAACGTTTGACCTGATCCCTGTTAAGGGTACGTAGGCAGCTTTACGGCTCGGTCAAAGTGATATAAAATATCCAAAGATCCCCAAACAAGAAACTGGGGCAGAGGTTGTATTTGTAATAAGAAATGTGATTCCAAAAGTTGTAATTTTAAACCCATGTCAAATTATTTTGAGCCTTTGATACCTTTATTTCTAATCCCATCCAAAAGCCCATATTACGATCCAAAGAAAGACCTTCTGATCAGTTTTTCGAGAGATGACAAGTAGAGCAAACAGAAGTGATTCATATCAGGGTAATACTCCGGTCCAAGCAGGGAAAATAATAAAAATGAGAGAGTCTTATTGGTGAAAACCTTCACAGGCACCATAAGGCGACAGAAGTTGAGATAAATAAAATGAGAGAGTCTTATCGGTGAAAACCTTCACAGGCACCATAAGGCAATGGGAGTTCAGAGAAACGAGAGAGTCTTATTAGTTAAAACCCCTCGAAGGGCACTATAAGGCGACAAGGAATTAAAAGGGGGCAAACAAGATAAGCTTAATGGAAAGGATCCGTCGAGACATCAAGCAGAATAAAGATGTTGTTTCGGCAAAAGAAGATGGGTTGCGGGACCTTTGAAATGCAAAGTAGGGACATTATAAAGATTGATTGATGTAAATAGACTGGGTTGATTAATCCAAAAATGCACGACATGACCATTGGGATCGGTTATACCATTCAGATAAGTTATTTTCTCTTCAAACAATTGTTCAGAAAGATTTTTCTTGTTCTATCTTTCGAAGTCATCATTTTCCATTTCTTTTTGATCAATAGTAGTTTGTTTTTAAGAAGGATTTTCAGAGCTAACTACCAGTTGCCAACATGGTGCAAGGTAAATGGGGATAAGACATGCGAGGATAATGTGATGGGATGGGAAAGACGTTGTTGTAAGACCAAATGATGGATTGGTCTAAGATTCGGGACAGTATGGAGCAAAGGTGGAGAAGTTGGTGAATACAGAATCATCAAGAAGGTCGGAAATTATCAGCCAAGTTGCAAGATGGTCGAACAACAAAGAACATGGAAAAGAGCGAAAGGGAAAACCGTCCCCAGCAGGAGCATCCCCGCATTTTAAACTAACAAATCTCTTAGATTTTAAGTAGGGACAGGAAATGTTATTGATGACAGAAAGACATGCCACAAGAAAGATTGTCAAACTGGGGCAGAAAATTTTCTTTCATTTTTGAAAATTTTCTGGAAGTCAGGTACCCACTTGGGGAAGAAGGAAGATAACACAAGTTTGGAGAAAAGTGGTATCCCCAGCAGTCAGAAGAAGACAAAACAAGTTTTAAAGAAAGAAATTTTGGGAGGAAGATAACACAAGTCTTAAAAGAAGTAGTTCCAGAGGAAGGAAAACACCAGCTTTAAGGGAAGTAGTCTTTGAAGGAGGAAAATAACATATTGGAGAATGGAGGTGTTATATTTTTAAGAAGTAGTTGAAGTCAGGAGCCCGCCTGGAGAATGGAGGTGTTATATTTTTAAGAAGTAGTTGAAGTCAGGAGCCCGCCTGGAGAATGGAGGTGTTATATTTTTAAGAAGTAGTTGAAGTCAGGAGCCCGCCTGGAGAATGGAGGTGTTATATTTTTAAGAAGTAGTTGAAGTCAGGAGCCCGCCTGGAGAATGGAGGTGTTATATTTTTAAGAAGTAGTTGAAGTCAGGAGCCCGCCTGGAGAATGGAGGTGTTATATCTTTAAGTTGTAGTTGAAGTCAGGAGCCCGCCTGGAGAATGGAGGTGTTATATTTGTAAGAAGTTGTTGAAGTCAGGAGCCCGCCTGGAGAATGGAGGTGTTATATTTGTAAGAAGTTGTTGAAGTCAGGAGCCCGCCTGGAGAATGGAGGTGTTATATCTTTAAGTTGTAGTTGAAGTTAGGAGCCCGCCTGGAGAATGGAGGTGTTATATTTTTAAGAAGTAGTTGAAGTCAGGAGCCCGCCTGGAGGATGGAGGTGTTATATCTTTAAGAAGTAGTTGAAGTCAGGAGCCCTCCTGGAGAATGGAGGTGTTATATTTTTAAGAAGTAGTTGAAGTCAGGAGCCCGCCTGGAGAATGGAGGTGTTATATCTTTAAGTTGTAGTTGAAGTCAGGAGTCCGCCTGGAGAATGGATGTGTTATATTTGTAAGAAGTTGTTGAAGTCAGGAGCCCGCCTGGAGGATGGAGGTGTTATATCTTTAAGTTGTAGTTGAAGTCAGGAGCCCGCCTGGAGAATGGAGGTGTTATATTTGTAAGAAGTTGTTGAAGTCAGGAGCCCACCTGGAGAATGGAGGTTGTTATATTTTCAAGTTGTAGTCGAAGTCAGGAGCCCGCCTGGAGAATGGAGGTATTATCTTTAAATTGTTTATTGAAGTCAGGAGCCCGCCTGGAGAATGGAGGTATTATCTCTTTAAGTCGTAGTAAAAGTCTGGAGCCCGCCCGGAGAGTGGAGGGTTGCAACAAAGATCCCCAGCATAAATTAAAGTTCAAAAGTCGGAAGGAAGGCAACACTAGTCAGAAGAAGGCGGTTCAAGCTTCGAAGGAAAAATAATTCATAGACTGTAGTTTAGTCTAGCTTCTTGTTTTTTTTTGTTTTTTTTAGCATGGTGTAATAAGGAGGTTAGTAAGTAGCGGCAGAAGCAACAGCAGTAACAGTAAAACCATAGCTCTGTGGTAGTCCCAGCTACCAAAACTTCCCGAACTACATTGACCTGATTCCCTTTCAGCCAGGGATATGTAGGAAACCTTTAAAGCAGAGGTTCAGTCAAATCTTTCAAAAATGCTTCACACGAAGTAGCCGAACGGGCAAAAATCGCTAGTATCCGCTCACTTTATCTTTGCACGAAAACTCTTCATGTTTCCGGACAAAGAGGGGCAGCTGTGAGCACGTGATTTTTGCCCTACAAGAACTACTCCCAAAAATTCAAAATAAAATAGTTTTGTGTTATTTTGGATAATTATTTATATTTTGTCTGTGAATGTTTATTCTATTTTAATTAATGAAAAATACAAAAAAAATATATGTGTTGCATCTGCATTTACAATTTAGGATTAATTAAATAGTAATTTGTTTTACGAAAATGAAAAATCGAAAAAATAACGCACTTCACATTTTTAGTGTCTAATGTCAAATTGTGTGATTATCTTTGTATTTAATTTTGTGTGATAAATATTATTAAGGGTTAATTAGTAATTCCTAAGTTAATTTTGGTTTTACAATTTAATTTAGAACTTTTGGTAATTAAGAATTAAAAAAGAAAATAAAGAAAAGGAAGAAATGAAAGAAAGAGTTGATAAACTCGGACCAGGCCAATTTTTTCTACAGGCCCAAACAATATGTCCGCTGGCCCAGTCCGAATACACCTTTTACCCGGTCCAACCGACCAGGCAATACGATGTCCAAACGACGTCGTATCTGTCACGTCCAATCTCAGTCGTACATCTCAATCCATCAACGGCCAAGATCATCTCTCCCTTACCCGTTCATATACCCGCCCCGACCCCGTTACTACCAAACGACCCTATTTTGATCAACAAATCAATTGTGGTCGTTGGATTCCCATCATCCAACGGCTGAAATCAATTGATTAATCTCTAACCTATCAAACCCCCTCCCAATCCCCTACCCGTCTCATTTCCAAACCCCCTCCCCCTAGTCGTCTCTTTCAGAGACGAACAAAACGACCCACCAAACCCTAGCCGCCCTCATTCCCTTCGCCTGAAAACTCGGTGGCCCGAGGACCGATGACCCTCAAATTCACACCCCTGAACCTTCTAACCACCCTCAACACAAATCCCTACCCTTTTAACCTCGAATCATCCCGGTTAGTTTCGAATCTTCAATCGAAGATTCGAGCAAAACCCTAAACCTACCCAGCCAATCCCAAGTTCACACCCCACCTCTACCTGACCTCCCTCGTTCCCAAACCACCCCTACTTTGGCTCGAATCTTGCTAGAATTGGTCGAATTTTAAATCGAGTGAAGAACCCTAGAGAGCCAAAACCTGGAACCTGTCCGAGTAAAGGGGAAATTTGAGGTTCTTAATCCACTTTAGTCGAGTGTTTTCATTCGAGAACACTCGATTGAGGTCCGTTTGGACCTCAAAAGTTCGAGTCGAAGTTTAAAATGGAAACTGTTTGGAGTTTACCCTGTAATTTTGAGGTATTTTTCTTCTTTTTCTTTTCTATTTTTGTTGTTGTTTATCTGCTTAAGCTTCATTGTATTTCATCATCTTTTCGATTTATTTCTCTCTTCTCTTTCGGACCTTTTTTCTGGTCCAGTTTTTTTCTCATGTGGTTGATTGGCATATGTTGAATCGATTGAGTGTGTTTGTCCTTTAGTTTGGTTGTAAAAGTCAGTGCCCGTAATGTTCTTGTACAAAAACTGTGTCTAGTCCTGTAATTGGTTACTAGTATTACTAGTTCAAATGGTCTCATTTTCTGTGATGTTTGGCTCCTTGTTTTTGTTGTTCATCATTTTACATATAAATTCAGTTTATTTTCGTCCAGTATGTTACAGTATTTCATTCATTTTTGTTTAGTTTAGAGTTGTGAATATAGTTAGTCATTCCCACGTAATGTGTCACTCATGGTTGGAAGTTTAACCTGGTTATGTTCAAATATGCTTTGTCCTGATTTGTTGGCCTGCATTTGGATACAATTTGATCTAATCTGAGTTCTAAGTTTGAACTGCTAAGTGAATTTGAATTAAATTGGTTATAGCTGTTGTAGTTTGGTGATCAATTAGGAATCATCTTAGTTATTTGATTAGGGAAAGAGTTATAGCCGATAAGTTTTGGGTATAGATTGAAAGGGGATTGGGTAGGACAATAATTTCAGTAAGTTCAGGGGGCTAATTTGGGAATTGAAAACTTGAAGAAATGGGTAGTTTGAGTGTTCTGTCCACTAAGTACTAATGTACCATTAAAATAATGCATTTGTTTAATAATTGGTGGGGAACACAACATATTGGTATGGGGGTAATGATAAAAGTTAAAGGGATGCACATGGGAAGGAATAAATAGGCTGAAAAGTGCAAAATTTGAAGAAAAAAAAAAGCGTTTAAACATTGGTCTTTAAAAGGGGAAGACCTAAGAGAAGAAGGGGGATTTTTTTGGACAGAGTTAGGGGTCTCTTTTTTTCAGTCTTTGAGAGAGTCTTCCTTCTTGAATTAGTTTCTGAGAACTAGAACTCATAGAGAGAGTTTGAGGATCAGTTTTCTTGAGAACTTTTAAAGCTGAATTCTTCTACACTTTCAGACCTTAAGGAAGGGAGTTGATAGAGCTTTTACTGTTTCATCACCTTAATTAACTTGTCAAAATCTCAGCCAGTAGTCCAGCTCCCTGAGAATCATAAACAGTTTTAAAATTCTCTGCTTCAAGTCTCAAAGATCACTTTTGAGAGTCTTTAATCAGTTAGAGAGGGTCCTGAAAATCAGTTTCTAAGGCTTAAAGACTAGAGAGCTTGGTCAGTCTTTGAACAATATTCTGAGGAGTTAGAGAGTTTTGGAGAGTTTTTGTTTAAAAGGCAGTCGTAGACAACATTTTAAAAGCTAAGGCATACAACTTTTTAGAATTCTGGAGAGTTTAAGAACAGAAAACCAAAAATATATTGTTTTATCGCATTCATAGGTGTAATTCGAATTCTGGACAGAGTTAAAGGGGGTTGGCTTTTGAAATTAGACTCAAAGGTGACACAAAAAAAATATCAAGAAATATAAAAAAAACAATTAGTCCTCTTAGGTTCTGCATTTGATCCTTCTTTAATCAGTAAAAAAGAGCATTGCAAGCTTGAAGTAAATTGCCTGATTTTCAATTGTTCTGGTGTAGTTTCTAGTTTCAAGCCTGTTTACTGGAGTGTTTGAGGTTCACTGGTTGGTTTTCTTGTTGAGTTTGAGGTCCAATTAGTTGCCCGGAGTTATTTGTTGTTGCTGTTTGGTTTCACAACTAGTTATGAGTTGTGGTCAAGTGTTTTTCTGATTCGAAACTAGGTTTGGAGCTGTTTCTGAATTCCAATTTGCTGCCTGTTGGTGTTATTTGCTGCTGTTGTTGTTTGTTGTGCTGTACTGCTGCTGACTTCCTCTTTATTCTTATGTTCACTCCAATCAAGGTACACAACTAAGCTCAATTTGATGTAGCCTTGAGATGTAAACATGAAATGGAAGTGCTCGTGCCCTTAATTATTTGATGTTGTATCTGTAGCTCAGTAGATATAGATGATAAGTAGTTGTATAGTCCAATTTGATCTATAACACAATGAAATGTAGACTGTGAAGTTTGTACCGAATCAGGACTGTTTAAACTGTTAATTTGTGTACATTAGTTGTAGACTTAGTATAGTTTAGTACTGATTTCAGTTAACATTGAGTTAAAAATCGAATATTAGTATTGTTTGGACCTACAATTAATCCAAAAATCAACATGTGGTGCTTATTCCGATTTCAAGTTAAACGCGCTTTTAAAACAGCCCAACATGCTAGTTATTGATGTCCTCTCCTTTGTTCGTTAAGCTCACTATTTCGACGTAGGAACAAGTAATTGCATGTTAATGGTTAATATCAATAGTCTACTTGAATTTGAATCAGTTAACTTATTCATGAATATTAGCAGAATCAAATAACCGAGTCGTGTAGTTCAAAACTCGATCCAGCATATGGATTAGGTTCTTTGGACCTAAAGTTGAAATGGCATTTGGTCTACTAATTTTCAATTGATAGACTATAGGATTTTCTAATATTAACTAATTAGGGCCCCCTTTTATTTCTTTAGAGACAAATAAATAGAAGAATAATAGTCATTTTAGTATTAGCCTTTAAATAATAAATGAGACGAGCCTCGCCAAATAAAATGCAGAAGTTGCGGGGCCCTCAGTAAATATTGCATTAAAATACTTTAGATTTCGGGACGGACCGTCTAATGAATTTCACGGCTTTTCTCAAAATAATAATGCGCTAGTCACTTTAGGCACACTTTTAATAAATTACTTTCTTAAACTCGGGTGCACATTTATGTGACCCAAATCCAAATCTCAACGGAGTCGAAATGTGTCAATAACCACGGGTGCACTGATGTGACATGGTTCGAGGCGTGTTTTCACGACGTTGCAATTCTCTCTTAAAATAACAACAATAAAAGCGGGAAAGAGTTAAAATTTGCACACAGGTCCAACATGTATAAAATCATATAAATAAGCCAAATATGACAGTTGAGCGACCGTGCTAGAACCACGGAACTCAGGAATGCCTAACACCTTCTCCCGGGTTAACAAAATTCCTTATCCGGATTTCTGGTTCGCGGATTGTAATACAGAGTTATTTCTTTTCCTCGATTCGGGATTCAACCGGTGACTTGGGACACCATAAATCTCCCAAGTGGCAACTCTGAATTAAATAAACAAATCTTGTTTCGATTGTCCTTTAAATGGAAAAACTCCCCTACGCCCCTGCGGGCGCAGGTAAAAAGGAGGTGTGACAGTAATTAAGTAACTTGTGGCTAGATACGAGCGAATTTGTGGTGGAATCAAGAGTTGAAGCGATAGTTGAAACTTGAATTGTATTCGTGGCATCGAGGTAAGTGTTTGGTCTAACTTTAGCTTGAGGAATTAGGAGTCGAGTCCTATTTGCTATGTGATATTTGTTGAGTACGACATATAGGCATGGTGTCAAACATGCCTGTGAGTCTTGTATTATGATTATTATGACTCCGTTTGTATTATTCATTTCTTTTGTGATGATTTCTATTGTTGAGTGAAGTTTGTGGAGGAAATAGTGGTATTTAAGTGTCGAAGAGCGTTGGCTCAAGTTGTATAATGGATTGTGGAAGTATAATTGGCATTTGAACTTTATAGAGCAGTGGCTCAAGTTGTGAAGTAAAAGTGAAAAAGAGAAGAGAATTATTATATTGTCTCCTTTGTCGGGATGTTGTTGTTTTTAATGTTATTTCCCTTGCCGGGATGTTGATGCTTTTGATATTGTTCCCTTGTCGGGATTTGATTGTTGAACTATTATTCCCTTGCCGGGCTTTTATTGAAATCTTACTTATTTCCTTGCCTTATTGCTTGTGATTGGTGTTTGGGTGAGGAAGAGTGTTAAAACACGAAGGGTGATGCTGTGTATTATTTTGGTGAGAGAGTGTTAAAGCACGAAGGGTAATGCCGTGTATGATTTTGTAAGGAGGAGTGTAAAGCACAAAGGGTGATGTCGTGCAGCACAATGTAAAATTTCGTGCCGATTATATTGAATTTATGGTGAGGACGAGAATAAAAGCAGGAAGGGTGATGCCGTGTAATTTATATTGATTCTTTTGGTGAGGACGAGAGTTAAAGCACGAAGGGTGATGTCGTACACTTGTTTGATTTTTGATTCTTGCTGATAATTGAGATATGGTGTGTCACACCTCCTTTTTCCGCGCCCGCGGGGCGCAGGGGGAGTTTTTTCCAATTAAAGGACAATCGAAACGGGATTGGTTTAATTATTCAGAGTCGCCACTTGGGAGATTTAGGGTGTCCCAAGTCACCAATTTTAATCCCGAATCGAGGAAAAGAATGACTCTATATTATGGTCTGCGTACCAGAAATCCGGATAAGGAATTCTGTTAACCCGGGAGAAGGTGTTAGGCATTCCCGAGTTCCGTGGTTCTAGCACGGTCGCTCAACTGTTATATTCGGCTTGATTATCTGATTTTATACAAGTGTGAACTTATGTGCAAAATTTAACTTTTAACCGCTTTTATCATTTACTGTTTTTATCAAGAATTGCAACGTTGTGAAAATGTATCTCGAACCGCGTTACAATCAATGTACCCGTGGTCGTCGACACACTTTGACTCCGTTGAGATTTGGATTTGGGTCACATCAATGTGCACCCGAGTTTAAGGAAATTAAATTATTAAAGGCGCGCCTAAAGCGACTAGCGTATTTATTTTGGGTAGGACCGTGGAATTTTACTAAACGGTCCATCCCGAAGTCTAAACAATTTTTAAAGCAAATATTTACTGAGGGCCCCGCAATTTGTATTTTTATTTGGCGAGGCTCATCTCATTCTTATTTTTTTTCTTTTTTTTTTTTTGAAATGAATTTGCAACGTCATGGACACGCACCTCGAACCACGTCACAATCAATGTACCCGTGATTAGAGACACATTTCGAATCCGTCGAGATTTGGATTTGGGTCACATAAATGTGCACCCAAGTTTAGGAAGGTAAGGTTTATTAAAGCGTGTCCTAAAGAGACTAACGTGTTGTTATTTTAGGAGGGTTGTGAGATTTGCTAAACAACCCGTCCGGGAAACTAAATGCTTCAATGATTTACATTTAACAAGGGCCCCGCATCTGCGTGTTTTGTTTATTTTCATCGAGGCTCATCTCGTTCTTATTTTAAAAGGACATCCTATAGCAACTACGTTTCTTGTCGTGTTTGTCTCTATCAATTGAAAACAGAGATAGTCCTAATTAATTACATGCTTGCTGGTTATTTACAGCAGGATTCAAAATGCTTTTTAGAACAAGAAAATATGACTACGCACACGGGCAACTGATTGAACCTTACGGGCCCAAATCCAGCTCATGCGGAATGGGCCAGACCTGGGCCACTGTTTGTTCGATGAGGGCTTGCCTGGTCTGTTTCGACCTGGGCTCGACCCCTGTGAGGTTGAGGTCGTGAACTTGTTCTTGGTTCTATAGGCGTTGTTTATCAGTTATAAAGGGTCCGTTTATTAAAGGGAAAAACAATTAACTAAGGATGAATAGTTTTCGTGCGCTACTAGACATGCTGATCACTAACACAATTAATTTCTAAACTGCAGCCTACTACATGGTTGAAAAATTTTATCCAACAGCCTACACGCACAATCGGATGTCAAATTACCCTATATTTACAGTTACTATGTGTTTAAAGCTAACCCAGTATCCGAACAAAAATATAGGCTATCATACATCACAGATCATTCAGTGTACATGCTATACATAAAATAAACTATCTTCAACTCTTCTCTTTGTATTCATGCTCAACCTCAGATTACATTGACAGTATTAGTCGTGTACCTGGATGTTTGGACAATAGACAGGAGAAGAAGAAAGATGTCAGCAACCGGCAACCAAACAGCAAACACAGCAACAACAACCAACAGCCCACAAACGACTCAACAGCAATTTCAAACGATAAAACCCATAGTGGTCGAGTACCCACTAATCGATCCCAGAGACAGAATAACGAGACAGTCGAGATCACTAGCCTATTTTGATGCAATAGCAAAAGAAATTCAATAGTCACACAAGCTCAGCAAATAGCCCAACACAGCTTCGATAATCAGTAAGATTGAACTCAATCCACAACACACAGAAACTTAGTGCAGTAACAATCACAGCAGAAGATACACAAACTTCTCTTAATGGAACAATAACAGCCCAGCTCGAGTGACTGACTTGGCCAGGACAGCTTAACCAACATAAACTCTTATGTAATTTTCAGACAGTGTTTGGTTACAATATTCCAAGACTTTATGTTTCTTTCTTTCTCTCAAGACTGAAAAAAATGTCCAGCCTAAGACTCTTTTTTTTTTTTTTTTTCCCTTATGTTCTAAAACAACTTATTTATAAGCTAATCGACCTAGTGCAGCTAAGCTGCCTGCCTCCTCAACTTTTCAGTCTGCCCATCCCTATTAAGCCCATCCTAAGCATCTTTTGAGGCCAGCCCCTTTTGTTCCCCACGCCTGGCTTTCTTTAATCAAGAGTTATGGGTTCATTTTAGTTATTCATTTTAAATTCCCATGCTCTTATGTCTTGTTCCCCATTGGCATTAATTTAATCCCAAGTTAGTACCCTACTTGTCAGCTCATTTAAACTAATCATTTTTGTTCTTTTCAAACCCCAGACTACCCTTGCTAGCCCTTGATTATCACTGCCCTGCCCATTGCAGTATCAGGGCACTTTGAACTGGTGAAAGTTCAAATTCAAGGCTGCCTGGACTGAACCTTTCCAGTCATTTTTCACAATGCAAACAAACCATTTCAAACAATGCTGGGGCATACAGTCAGTGACAAAGACTCAATTAGTCATGAGACCTTATTAGCTCATTTGATTTATTAGTTATAGAAAGCTAATCGACGATATTTATCGAGTCGACTATACTAATTATAACAGATAATAATCAATCGCTCACATAAACAATACGTTTAGGGATCTAAAGGGTATCAGACAATTCTGTGTTCAATAACTGGGAACCTATATAAGTTTATTCATTTGATGACCAATCTAATCGAACAGGTTCATCACAGAGCACATTCAGAATACAAATAGAAGACAAACGACCAAATAAAGGGTCTTTAACAGAGATGAAAGAAATCTGGAAGAAGTAACAAAATAACAAACAAACACAAAGAGATATGCTGACAACTTATTTGGAAATAAAACAAAAGAACGGAAAACTTACCAAAATGTTTAAACCAAACAGACCCAAATCAAACTCGACTTCGAACCTTTGAGGCCGAACAAACCTTAATCAGGGTGTTCTCACATGAGAACACCTTGGTTAAGGTCTATTAGACCTCAAACCTATGTCAAAACTGGCCGGGTTCCCCAGGTGCATGTGCTTCAGAAGTCTGGATTTCCAGATCTGGATTTTTGGGAGTTGTGGGTGGATTCGGACCAAACCAAGCTTGGTTTGGTCACGAGGAAGGTCAGGAGAGTGTCTAGCATGAAGATGGGGTGGTTTGGCATAGGTCCAGGTTCGACTCAAATCTTCAAACGAAGATTCGAGACGAACGGAAGTGATTCGAGGCTTGTGGTTAGTGGATTCGTGTTCAGGATGGTCGGGTGCATCGGGGGTGTTATTTTGGTGGTCATCGGAACTGTGGTTGCCAGGCTTATGGTGGGAAACCTAGGCTGCTAGGGTTTGAGAGGAAAGGGAGCCTGGGGAAGATGGTGAATAGTGGCCGAGGGGGGGGTGTGGCTTGGGGCGTGGGGTAAGGGGGTTAGGTTTATATATGTATTGAGGGTTTAGATCCTGGCCATTGGATCAATTGAGATCAAGGGCCAGGATCTAACCATTGAGGAGGGACGACGTCGTTCGGGAGATGATAGTGGGTTATGACCGGGTAGGGGATTGGATCGGGTCATGTTGACGGGTTTAGAGGAAGGCCTGGATCCGTTGGATCAATGGGAATGAACGGCCCAGATTAACTTGCCTGAAACGACGTCGTTTCGACTTAGCAGGGGCTGTATTGGACCGTTTGATTGCCATGAATCAACGGCTCAGATTGAGGCGCTGATACGACGTCGTTTGGGACGTGTCCGGGCAGCCTGTGTTTGGACTGGATCTGTGTCCTGGTCTTGGGCCTATTTTGTTTCATTTCTTGGCCCAAACCGATTTTCCCTACTCTTTTGCTTTTGTTTTCTTTCTTATTATTTTTTCTTTTCTTTTAAACAAAATAAAAATAACAAATAATAAGGTAACGGAATTAAACAACAATGCAACATTTTAACACAATTATCACAAAAATATTTACGTAGGTTAGCTAAGAGCCTAGGGCGAACGGTGCACATATATATTTTTTGAATTTTCTTTTACTGACCGAATTATGGTTTAACCATCCTAATACATATATTTTGTATTTTGTTTGTTAATGATTAAATGCAAAAAGGAATGGACAGATCCACAAGTGACTAACAACACATGAAAACTCGAACAATTGTACAACGAAGCCATTTGTCACTATTTTTATTTTCTTTTGGAGCGAATGTCCGTAAAGCAAAAATCACGTGCTTACAGCTGCCCCTCTTTGCACGGAGACACGAAGGGTTTTCGCGCAAAGATAAAGCGAGCGATTTTTGCCCGTCCGAATACTCCGTGTGAAGCATTTTTGAAAAAGATTTGACCGAACCTTTGCTTCGGAGGTTTCCTACATATCCTGGGCTGAACAGGAATCAGGTCAATGTAGTTCGGGAAATTTTGGTAGCTGGGACTACCATGTGACTGTATTGCTTGCTGTTGTTGTGCGCTGTTGTATGCTGCTGTAGGATGCTATTGCTCAACCGATCTCCCTATTACATTGCTCTAAAAAGGAATAAACAAGAAGCTAAGCTAAACTAAGGATCCTGAAGTCTCATTCATCTTCGATTTGTTCTTGTTGCCTTGCTTTCTTGTCGGCTATCGCTTTCCTCTGATGCCTTTATCTTGTGACTTTGGGAGATGATGTTGGTCCTTTGCTGACGTTTGGATGCCAGTTTTCATCACTTTGCTTGACCCGCTGGGGATATGACTTTCTTCTTTAAATCTTTCCAATGGTTTCTTCAGTGGTATGGCTTTTCATCAGAATTGTTATACTGGGCATGCTACAACGTTCCCAAACTACTTCTTTTGAGACGCGTTCCTTCTTCCCTTTGAATGTGCGCTTGCTTTTGCAGTTGTCTGCTTCTTGGTGCTGGGGATTTTATTGTTTCCCGTTTGGGGATCTCTGTTGTAACCTTCTGTCTTCAGGTGGGGTGACTGATTCCAAAATCTAGAGCTGAATGTATTCCCGCATTATACTGGTGGGCGACCTAGAACTTAAAAGTATTCCCGCATTATACTGGTGGGCGACCTAGAACTTAAAAGTATTCCCGCATTATACTGGTGGGCGACCTAGAACTTAAAAGTATTCCCGCATTATACTGGTGGGCGACCTAGAACTTAAATGTATTCCCGCATTACACTGGTGGGCGACCTAGAACTTAAAATGTATTCCCGCATTATACTGGTGGGCGACCTAGAACTTAAATGTATTCCCGCATTATACTGGTGGGCGACCTAGAACTTAAAATGTATTCCCGCATTATACTGGTGGGCGACCTAGAACTTAAAAGTATTCCCGCATTATACTGGTGGGCGACCTAGAACTTAAAATGTATTCCCGCATTATACTGGTGGGCGACCTAGAACTTAAAAGTATTCCCGCATTATACTGGTGGGCGACCTAGAACTTAAAAGTATTCCCGCATTATACTGGTGGGCGACCTAGAACTTAAATGTATTCCCGCATTATACTGGTGGGCGACCTAGAACTTAAAAGTATTCCCGCATTATACTGGTGGGCGACCTAGAACTTAAATGTATTCCCGCATTATACTGGTGGGCGACCTAGAACTTAAAAGTATTCCCGCATTATACTGGTGGGCGACCTAGAACTTAAAATGTATTCCCGCATTATACTGGTGGGCGACCTAGAACTTAAAATGTATTCCCGCATTATACTGGTGGGCGACCTAGAACTTAAAAGTATTCCCGCATTATACTGGTGGGCGACCTAGAACTTAAAATGTATTCCCGCATTATACTGGTGGGCGACCTAGAACTTAAATGTATTCCCGCATTATACTGGTGGGCGACCTAGAACTTAAAATGTATTCCCGCATTATACTGGTGGGCGACCTAGAACTTAAAAGTATTCCCGCATTATACTGGTGGGCGACCTAGAACTTAAAAGTATTCCCGCATTATACTGGTGGGCGACCTAGAACTTAAAATGTATTCCCGCATTATACTGGTGGGCGACCTAGAACTTAAAATGTATTCCCGCATTATACTGGTGGGCGACCTAGAACTTAAAAGTATTCCCGCATTATACTGGTGGGCGACCTAGAACTTAAAATGTATTCCCGCATTATACTGGTGGGCGACCTAGAACTTAAAAGTATTCCCGCATTATACTGGTGGGCGACCTAGAACTTAAAATGTATTCCCGCATTATACTGGTGGGCGACCTAGAACTTAAATGTATTCCCGCATTATACTGGTGGGCGACCTAGAACTTAAAATGTATTCCCGCATTATACTGGTGGGCGACCTAGAACTTAAAAGTATTCCCGCATTATACTGGTGGGCGACCTAGAACTTAAAAGTATTCCCGCATTATACTGGTGGGCGACCTAGAACTTAAAATTTTCTGCCCCGGTTTTTGGTAACTTCCATGGCATTGCATCTTGTTGCCGTCATCAATTCTTTGCTCTCCTGCAAAAGACAAAAGGTTTTAGTCAGTTTTAATCGTGGGGGTAGAGGGTGCCTTTCTGGCGAGCCATTTTTCTCTCTTCCCCTTTTCTTGCTCTTTGTCCCCATAATTGGTTGGCAGGCAAAGTTGCCTGTTGGGGATCTCTAGCCTGCTGGGGATATGGTTTTCAATTTATCCCCTTTTCTGCTTTCTTTTAAAACACATGATGTGGGAGTCTGCTTCTAACTCCCGAAACCACTCCCTTTGGAGCTTACTTCTTCCAACATTTCCGAGCACAATCCCTGCATCGCCTGGGGCCGGCCTTTTAAGACTGTTTGTATTACCCTGCATTGGGTGAATTTCCCTTCGGTTTCTGGTAGTAAGCTTTGAAAAATCCTTTAAAGAACACTTTTTTAGGAAAAGAAAATAAAGATATGGAAAAGAGAAAATCTTTCTGAACCAATCTTTTGTGGGAGGAGACAATCAAAAGAACTTATCTGGATGACACAACTGGTCCCCGTGATCATGACATGCACCATAGATTCCCGACCCAGTCTATTTGTATCAATTGATTTGTCCGACGGGCTGACTTGCTGGGGATGATAAATGGATGTTCATCTTGTTGCGAATGTGGTAGGTTTCGCTGCTCTATCTTGTCGCCTCATAGTGCCCTTCGAGGGGTTTTCACTAATGAGACTCTCTCTTTTCTCTCATCTCCCGGCGCCTTATGGTGCCTGTGAAGGTTTTCACCAATAAGACTCTCTCATTTCATTTCCCTCATCTTACATCGCCTCTCGGTGCCTGTGAAGGTTTTCACCGATGAGACTCTCTCATTTTATTTCTTTTCGAGGAATCGGGGTGTTGTAGATATGATCCTCTCTTCTGGAGATTCTTTTGACTATCAACTCATTCCCAGTCTTACGATCCTTTTCTTTGCTGGGGATCGGTGTATCATTCTCGGCCTTATTTGCCGGATTTGGCATCTCTCGAACATTGATCGGGAGGTCTTTTGGATGTCGATGTTGGTTTTGGTGTGGGATTGAAGGAAGGCTAAAAAAAAAAATGAAAACAACTTGGAGGGTGATGTGCTACAACTTTTGGAATCAAACCTTTGTTGGAACTTAAAACATAACTTCTGCCCCAGTTTTCTTGCTTGGGGAATTTATTTATTTTTTACTTTTATGTTGTGCTACGTGCATTACGCACGCTGTGTCTATTATGCACACTATGTACATTATGCATCCTATATTTATTATGATGCATACTATGACCGAGCCGTGAGGCGCCTACGTATCCTCTTTGAGGAATCAGGTCAAACGTAGTTCCCACGGTTTTGTATTTCTTTATGATTTCATCTTCTTTTTTTTTTTTTTTCATGTCCTTTCCATTAGTGATTCCAAAAGAGGGGTATGAAAGGATTACTTAAGGCTCAAAGGGGGAAGCAAGGGTTAAACAGTGTTTGGATAGAAGAAAGAATTGCCTCCGTCATCTCATTATCCATCAAATGCCAAATACAAACAAATAAACCAAAAATTGCCATAATTAGAGAAATTACGCATAATATCTCTTGACTGCATCTGAATTGATAGCCATGTCGACACATCTACCTTCGATATCTGTCAAACACAGAGCGCCGTTGGACAATACTCTGGTCACGATATAAGGCCCTTGCCAATTTGGGGCGAATTTGCCTTTTGCTTCGACCTGATGTGGGAGGATCTTCTTCAACACCTGCTGCCCTACCTCAAACTTCCTGGGGCGCACCTTCTTGTTATATGCTCTTGCCATTCTCTTCTGATACAGTTGACCATGGCACACTGCTGCCAATCTTTTCTCATCTATCAGGCTCAACTGTTCCAATCGAGCTTTTACCCATTCATCATCATCAATCCCGGCTTCAGCGACAATTCGGAGGGATGGAATTTCGACCTCCGCTGGTATCACGGCCTCAGTTCCATACACCAACAAATAAGGAGTTGTGCCTATGGAGGTCCGGACGGTAGTGCGGTACCCTAACAAAGCAAAGGGTAATTTCTCGTGCCATTGTCTGGACCCTTCCACCATTTTTCGTAGTATCTTCTTGATATTCTTATTGGCTGCTTCGACTGCTCCATTCGCCTTGGGACGATATGGGGTGGAATTGCGGTGTGTAATCTTGAATTGTTGGCACACCTCTCTCATCAGGCTGCTATTAAGATTCGCACCGTTATCCGTAATGATCACTTTTGGGATCCCAAATCTGCAGATGATATGGGAGTGAACAAAGTCCACCACCGCCTTCTTGGTTACCGATTTGAAGGTTTTAGCCTCAACCCATTTGGTGAAGTAATCAATGGTCACTAGAATGAACCTGTGACCGTTGGACGCTGCTGGCTCGATAGGCCCAATGACATCCATGCCCCAGGCCACAAACGGCCAAGGTGCTGACATTGTATGTAACTCTGTTGGCGGAGAATGAATCAAATCTCCGTGTATCTGGCACTGATGGCATTTCCTCACGAAAGTGATACAGTCGTGTTCCATGGTTAGCCAATAACACCCTGTTCGAAGGATCTTTCTTGCCAACACATATCCGCTCATGTGTGGCCCACAAACTCCCGCATGTACCTCTTCCATGACCGTCATTGCTTGACTGGCATCTACGCATCTCAACAATCCCAAATCCGGGGTTCTTTTGTACAATACTCCTCCACTGAGGAAGAAACCATTCGACAAACGCCGAAGGGCTCTTTTTTGGTCTCCCGAGGCATGTTCTGGATATATCCCCATTCTGAGGTATTCCTTGATATCATGAAACCAGGGTTCGCCATCTGCTTCTTCTTCTACGGTATTGCAGTAGGCGTGCTGATCACGGACTTGGATATGCAGAGGATCAACATACATCTTGTCAGGGTGGTGCAACATTGATGCTAAGGTGGCTAAGGCATCTGCAACCTCATTGTGAACTCTCGGGATGTGTTTGAACTTCACCGATCGAAATTGCTTGCTCAGATCATGCAAGCATTGTCGGTATGGTATGAGCTTTAGATCTCGTGTTTCCCATTCACCCTGAATTTGATGTACCAAGAGGTCCGAGTCTCCCAAGACCAAGACGTCTTGGACATCCATGTCAGCAGCCAAGCGCAGACCCAGAATGCAAGCCTCATATTCGGCCATATTGTTAGTGCAATAGAAGCGCAGTTGGGCCGTAACAGGATAATGCCGTCCTGTTTCAGAAATGAGTACTGCCCCTATTCCAACCCCTTTTGCATTTGCCGCTCCATCAAAGAAAAGCTTCCAACCCGGTTCCTCGGGTAATTCCAACTCATTTGTATGCATCACCTCTTCGTCAGGAAAATACGTTCTTAAAGGCTCGTATTTTTCGTCAACGGGATTCTCTGCCAAATGGTCTGCCAGTGCCTGGGCTTTCATGGCCGTCCTTGTTACGTAGATGATATCAAACTCTGTGAGCAGAATTTGCCACTTTGCCAACCTTCCCGTGGGCATAGGTTTCTGAAAGATATACTTCAATGGGTCCAAGCGGGATATGAGATAAGTAGTATATGAGGACAGGTAGTGCTTCAACTTCTGAGCTACCCAAGTCAGGGCGCAGCATGTTTTCTCGAGTTGAGTGTACTTGACCTCATGCACTGTGAATTTCTTGCTAAGATAGTAGATGGCCTGCTCCTTCCTTCCTGTGTCATCATGTTGCCCCAGTACACAACCAAATGAATTTTCCAAGACTGTCAGGTAAAGGATTAGGGGTTTCCCGGGCTTAGGTGGGACCAACACGGGTGGATTAGACAGATACCCTTTGATTTGGTCGAAAGCCTCTTGACACTCTGTCGTCCAACCTTCTGCAGCATCCTTTCTCAGTAGCCGAAATATGGGCTCACAAGTTGCTGTGAGTTGAGCGATGAACCTGCTGATGTAATTGAGTCTACCCAGCAAACTCATTACCTCTGTTTTGTTCCTTGGCGGTGGCAAATCTCGGATGGATTCAATTTTGGACGGGTCTAACTCAATCCCCCGTCGACTGACGATGAATCCTAGCAACTTTCCTGATGGAACCCCGAATGCGCATTTGGCCGGGTTAAGCTTGATATCATACCTCCGGAGTCTTTGGAAAAATCTCCTTAGGTCTGCCACATGGTCCTCCTGACGCCAAGATTTGATGATCACATCATCGACGTACACCTCTATTTCTTTGTGTATCATGTCATGAAACACAGCAGTCATTGCTCGCATGTACGTTGCCCCAGCGTTCTTTAAACCGAACGGCATTACCCGATAGCAGTAGGTTCCCCATGGCGTAATAAATGCTGTCTTCTCAGCATCCTCTTCGTCCATTAGGATCTGATGATATCCCGCATAGCAATCCACAAAGGATCCGATCTCGCGCCCAGCGCAGTTATCGATCAAGATATGAATGTTGGGTAACGGGAAATTGTCCTTGGGACTCGCTTTGTTGAGGTTGCGGTAGTCGACGCACACCCTGATTTTTCCGTCCTTCTTTGGGACTGGTACCACATTGGCCAGCCACTCGGGATACCGAGTGACCCGAATGACCTTCGATTGCAACTGCTTAATCACTTCTTCTTTGATCTTTACACTCATTTCTGTTTTAAATTTCCTTAGTTTTTGCTTGACCGGAGGGTATGCCGGGTCAGTGGGCAATTTGTGAACCACTAAATTGGTGCTCAATCCAGGCATATCATCATATGACCATGCAAAAACATCTTTGAATTCCCTGAGAGTTTTGATCAATTCTGCTTTGACATTTGGCTCAATGTGGATGCTAATTTTGGTCTCTTGGATGATATCAGCGTCTCCTAGGTTCACAGCCTCAGTGTCATTTAGGTTAGGCTTGGGTTTCTCTTCAAATTGGCACAGTTCTCGATTTATTTCTTCGAAGGCTTCTCCTTCGTCACATTCGGATTCATTATCACAAACGACCTCTTGCATTGTTGAGTCAGATTCAGATTGATTTATTAGACTAGGTCGAAGATCCGCTGTGCATGCCATGTCATTAGGACCAGTAAAAAGAGAACTGTTCAGAAAGAAAAAGGACAAAACCAGAAATTAAAATGGGACAAAAGAAAAGAACTTTATTAAATTTGCAGGATAAAAAGGGTTCACACTTTTACGAAACGAAAGTAAAATTGGGATTACACCCTTGGATAATCCGATCAAACAAACAAACAAACAAAACATTAATCAAAGCCTACTACCAAGACTCCCCTCGGACAGGAAGAGGAGTAACCGTCCAATTGTTGGTCTTGGCCTCAGGCCCCACAAATTGTATCTCTGCTCTGCTGGAACCCTCTCCAGCTTCCACCATACTGACATCCGCAAATAGCCTTTCAAAACTCTGATTGAGGTCTTCATTTATTCCGATCAAAGGTCCTCGAATCTTTGGGATTGCTGACCCCTTGGTACTAGCTTTAACAAAAGACCTCGAGAGGCGTGGTACTGGTTTAGGCAGAAACCAGACCCTCTTCTTCATTTTTCGCGCTTGCTTCCTGTCTGCTGGGGTTGGTTTGAACCCCAACCCGAAAGTTTCCAGATTCTTAGGAAGGGAGACAGGTTGGACTATCCCTTGAAGTTCAACTCCCAGGCCTTTTCCCGGCACAAACCCATTACCCAGCATCTCCGATACCATCATGACTGTTGCGGCAGCTACCCTAGGGTGCGGGATGATTTCTCCTTCAGAGATTTTGTTGGCCGACCCTGTATCGAGAATCTGGTAGACCCAAGGACCCTTGTCATCAGTGGTCTCTATGAAAGGCACAATGGTTCCGCCCATGGTGCATGTTGTATCCTCACCGTGCAACACGACCTCTTGTCTTTCCCACTCGAACTTCACTGTCTGATGTAGGGTGGAAGGCACCGCTTTAGCTGCGTGAATCCAGGGTCGTCCTAACAGCAAGTTGTAAGATACCGTGGCGTCCAATACCTGGAATTCCATGGTAAACAGGACCGGGCCAATGGTTAGTTCAAGTACAACATCCCCCACAGTGGCTGTTCCGTTTCCGTCAAACCCTCGGACACAGATGCTATTCTCCCGGATTCTTCCACGGTCAATCTTTAACTGGTCCAGGGTGGATAATGGACAAATATTGGCGCTTGAGCCGTTATCCACCAATACTCGGGTTACCACCGAGTCTTCACATTTGACAGCTAGGTATAGAGCTTTATTATGCTCCGTACCTTCCACCGGCAGGTCATCATCTGAGAATGTCACTCTGTTCACCTCGAAAATCTTGCTGGCAATGGTTTCCAGGTGGTTTACAGAAATCTCACTGGGTACATGGGCCTCGTTCAATATTTTTAACAGGGCTCGGCGATGTTCCTCGGAATGGAGGAGTAATGACAATAGTGAGATCTGGGCAGGTGTTTTTCTCAGCTGCTCAACCACAGAATAGTCTTGCACTTTCATCTTCCTCAGGAAGTCTTCGGCCTCTTCTTCTGACACTGGCTTCTTGGTTGCCACTGGGTTGGTTTTCCTTAACTCCATCGGAGCAAAACATCGACCTGATCGAGTCAGCCCTTGCGCTTCACAACTGACTTCTTCCACCTGTTTTCCTTGGTACGTTACCACTGCTTTTTCATATTTCCAGGGGACAGCCCTGCTGTCAAGCATTGGAAGTTGGACCACCGGCTTTATGGTTACCCGTTCTCTACATACCCCTTTCAACACGACCGCCGGTGTGGGCGGGATCCCTGGTATTACCAACTTGCTTGGCTCGGGTTTGCTTGCTATGACGGACGGGTTCTTCCCCCATAATACTACCGGCTTGACGCCTTCTCCCTGCGACTGTACATTTGTTCCTCCACTGGCTAAGACTTCTTTTGGGGCAGCTTGGATCATCATCACTGTTTGTGAGGGTTTTCTTAATTCACCTCCCTCACACACCAACTCAATCATGTGAGCTTCGTGGTGCGCTGGCAGTGGATTTTGGTTGATGTTAGGAGTCTCCGGTGTCTGGACCTCGATCTTATTGGTGTCAATAAGATCCTGTATGGCATGCCTTAACTTCCAACACTTCTCGGTATCGTGCCCGAGCATCCCTGAACAGTATTCACAACTGATTGAACGATCCAAATTCTGAGGCGGGGGATTTGGTTCCCGAGTATGGACGGGACTAACCAAACCCAATTGCCGCAGCTTGTGGAACACAGCGGTGTAGGTTTCTCCCAGTTCGGTGAAGGTTCTTTGCTTCCGCAACCTGTCATTTCTGGCATCTGGATTTCCCCGGAAACCTGCCCCTGAAGGATTTCTATATGCCCTTGGTGGAGGGTAAGTGTTTTGTGGTGGTGCATATATGTTCTGGGGAGCCGGTGCGCGCCATTGCGGGCGAACCGGAGGCTGAGTGTATACCTGGGCTTGGTGTACGGAACAATGTGGTTCTCGAGGTGGATAGAAATTTTGTGGTGGGTTGTATGGATAGTTTGACCTGTGAGGCCTGGGTTGGTTGTAGTGTGGCCTGCCAGCCCTGGACCAACTGCCTGCCTCGATCGTGGCAACCTCTTCTTTCTTTCTTCTTAGCGCACCTCCCGTGCCGCTTTGAATAGCCTGGGTTGTGGCCTTAAGTGCCGAATAGTTTAAGATCTTGTCCGACCTCAAACCTTCTTCTATCATGACCCCTATTTTGACCACCTCGTTGAAAGATTTTCCAACCGTTGTCACCAAGTGACCAAAGTAGGTTGGATCCAATGTCTGCAAAAAGTAGTCTACCATTTCTCCCTCTCTCATGGGAGGATCGACTCTAGCTGCTTGTTCTCTCCAGCGGAATCCGAACTCGCGAAAACTTTCCCCGGGTTTCTTCCCAGTTCTCAATAATGTGAGACGGTCGGGGACTATCTCTAGATTGTACTGGAAATGACCTGCAAAAGCCTGCGCCAGGTCATCCCACGTGTACCACCTGCTGAAATCCTGCCTGGTATACCATTCCAGTGCAGATCCGCTCAGACTTTGGCCGAAGTAAGCTATCAAAAGCTCATCCTTGCCTCCTGCCCCTCTCATTTTGCTACAGAATCCCCGCAAATGTGCCATGGGATCACCGTGCCCTTCATATAAATCAAACTTGGGCATCTTGAACCCAGCCGGGAGTTGGACATCTGGGAAAGGGCACAGATCTTTGTATGCCACGCTGACTTGATTGCCCAGCCCGTGCAAGTTTCTGAAGGATTGCTCCAGGCTTTTGAACTTTCTTAACACTTCATCCTGTTCTGGGGCCTTAACAGGCTTCTCAACCTCTGCCGGTACTTCCAAATGGGGATTGTAAACCTGTGGTTCCGGTGCGTGGAATGTAGGCTCAGGGGGATAGTACTGTGTATCGTGAGCCTGAAACAATGGCTCACTGGTCGTTCGCTGCAAAGGGGCTGATGCAGGTCCCACAAAAATGGGAATATTGGACGTTGGGAGAGGTTGATGGGGTGGTGGAGCTTGGGAATCATGAGGGCTTCTTTCTTGATGATAGAGGGGATTTGGGCGGCTTGTGGAGGGGCCAGAGTGAGGGTACTCCGGCACGTGTCCCAGTGTCTCAGGGCTCTTTTGCGTTTTGGCCAGGGCTAGCTGCATTGCATGCATCTCCAGTCCCATCCTCTCAATCTTTTCCATTGCCTCTTTTAGCAACTGGCTCATCGGCCTTTCTTCCTCATTACTATTCTCAGAAGTGGTCATGCTTGTTGCTACCGGTCCTTTGGATCTGGTTTGGTATGAATGTGTTGCCAGAATTCTTTAACAACTAACTGTCTGGATATCAGACAACAACAAACTTTGTTAGTGTTAGAGCTTAACAGATTTGATCATAACACATAGAGGATGCAATGCACCTAGGCAGTTAACCGTTTCTACATGCTTTGCTTCAAACCACATGCGTCATCCCGGTTTGTTCATTCGTCTCTTTTTTAGAGTATTATGCGAAACCCCGCGTTTTTATTTTATTTACATTTTCTTTTCTTTATTTAAAAAGCGGTCGAATCTTATGGGGATTGCCTACGTATCACGTCCCCGCGTGAATCAGACCAGGCGTAGTTCTGCCTTAAAGTAAAGACACATAGAAATTCTTCCGGAGTCACTTAATTTCATTATCAAAATTTGCTATTACACATTACTTCAACAAAATAGCAACAGTACAGACTCCAGGGTTTTAAACTTGGTTTGAGGAAAAGAAAACAACATTGGGGAAACAACAAACAAAATAACCAGGACTCGATCAACAACTAATTTTCCAACTTAGGGACCCACGAGGCATCTTTCGGCCCTTTCGCGGCCCTAGGTGTAAGGTCTCTTTGCAAGCCCTTCAACTCGTTCATAATCCGATGGACGCAGCCCATGATGGAAGCAATGAGGTTTTCCCGAGGTGTCTGCTCGCATGCCAAACATTTTAGGTAGATGTAATGCCCGACTTTGTCAATTCTTGCCCGAATGTTGTCTCTTTCTGCGAACAATTGCCTTATCTGTCGGTTCTTCAACATTAGCGTTTGTGCATTGGCGGCGAGCTGATCCTGGAATATATCCATTTGCCTTTCCATCCTTGTCATTGCATTGTATAGCGTCTCCGGTCGGCCTGGGAATCTTGCGTTTGCTTGAAGATCCGCTCCTGCAAAGCGGAATTTGTTTCCTTTGCTGCTTTGACGCTCAGTTCACAATTCCTCATGACTTGCTGTAGGCGCTTTCTCCGGGCCATTGTACCTTCTGCCCATTTGGCTCTCATCCTTGCTATGCAGGCCTCTGATAGGTCTAATTCCACCTGGCTCTGGATGACCTGATTTCTCAAACTGGCTATCAATCTTTCATCGGAGCAACGCCTCTGTCGGTCGATGTTATTCTTACTGGCTTGGCGAAGCCGGGCCTTCAGGGTTTGGTTTTCTTGGGCTAACTTGTCTTTTTCAGCCTGCTCTTGGGCGATTTGTACGTTGTTTTCGAATACCATCCTTTCCATTTGTCGCTTCAGCTTCCTAATTTCAACCAGGTAACCTTCCTCTTTTGCAAGCCAGTCCCATTGTTCTTGCGATGACTCAACAAAATTTTGGAGGTGAGGCCGTTTGGTTGGCCGTTTTACGATGTTCTTCTTGTTCTGCCAAGTGATATAGGCCGGCGAGACTTCACCCCTAGACAAATCATTTACTCGGGTATTCGCCGTTAAGTACTGGCATTCACTCCATATGCAACGAACTGTCTTTTCAGGAAATTGGCCGTCACTGCTGACCTCGACTGCATAAGTGCTGAGATCTTCGTCCGGGTGTAGTACTTGACATCTTCCCAACTGCCTCATTACCCTGTAAGGGGCATAAGGTTGAATACCCCTGAGTCCCATCAAGAGGAAGTGAGGACCAGTGGCGGGCATGTATATGATTTCTTCCACAGAAAGCCAACCCAAAGTCCAGTTTATTTGGTCTGCGGTGATGATCCGGAGATAGGATATCCATTCTTCAAACCCTCCCGGTGATCGGAAACCTGAAACCCTTAGGCTATAACCCTCGATGCAGCCCACATTTGTAGACATGTAACGCATATACTGAGGGTGGTGACACAAGTGTTCGATCATCCACATCTGTAACAACAAGTTGCACCCTTCGAAAAAGTCTGCTCCAGCCTTACAAGCCGTGAGGGCTCGGTATATTTCTGACATTATCATGGGAGCAAGGATGCTTTTATCGTTGGTAATCAGGATTCTGACGATTCCAGCCACCTTTAGGTCGATATTTCTATCTTTTCGGGGAAACACCACAAGGCCCAAAAATGCCACCATAAAAGCGAACCGCCTATGCTCATTCCATTTTACCAGATTTCCCCTGCTGCAAACACCACTTTCTGGCTCATTGAATCCTCCTATGCTCCCGTACCTCTGGTATATGAATTGTAGGGTAGAAAAACCTTTATCCAGTTCAGCGTATGGGACTCCTTTGCTTATCTTCAACAGATCCATGAATTTGTGTGAATTCACAGCCCTTGGAGCGATCAGGTATTTGTGTCTCAAACCTTCAGTGACGTCCATGTAACCCGCCACTTCCTCTAAGGTTGGGGTGAGTTCAAAATCTGAGAAACGGAACACGTTGTGGGCCGGATCCCAGAATGTCACCAAAGCCTTTATGATGTCGCACCGAGGCCTAACTTTCAACAAATCAACCAAACCCCCCAGATGCAGTTTGACCTTGTCTTGCTCTGGCCTTTCTAAATCCTCCCACCATAATCGCACCTCCAGGGGAATTTTGCTTCTAACTGTCATCGGCAAACTTGGACTCATGTTCATTCTGCATGTTTGTTGGGGTGATTAAGCAAAGATCCAGACTCATTAGACTCAAATACACAAATCGACACCTTTTTTCTAGAAAAACGAAATCTTGGTTGTTTTTGAAAGTGCGATGTTACCTCAAAACTCTCGTTATTTGGTTTATATCTCTATTTTGAAAGAACAAGTTGAGCCCGATGGGGGTTGCCTACGTATCCCGCACCATGCGAGAATCAAACTGACGTAGTTCGGGCATAAATCGAATTTTGGGGACACCTTATTTTTCTTAAAAATGAATCAGGGACTCCCCTTTTTTCTTTTTCTTTTAAAACAAATTAATAAGACACACATTTTTTCAAAATTCTGGCGGAGCTTTGACCATTTTTGTGACTTTTCAAGAATAAATAAGTAGCCCCTTAACCGTTATTCCTCTTCCTTTTCCAAACATTCCCGATATTCAGAAACCGGTCAGCATGCAAGCCTTGAAACAAGTAAATGCATAAAGCAAACAGGATGTAGCAGGATGGTCTTTATTCTCAGGTTGCCTGTCCTAGACGGACCCAGCCCCTGTGCTGAGTCCCCTAAGTCAAATGCACATGATGCAAATAAGCGTTCCTACTAGGGATCCGGCATGAAGTTATGTTATGCTAAGCTGTAAAACCTAGGTGCTTGTTCTAGACCTGGCTTACCCGAGCGGACAACTCGAGCCGAGGATGGGAGCTGTGTACCGGTAACCAAAAGGCCATCCGATTTTGCAACTCCTCCGAATCCTCGTTCTATTTTGGTATATGACACTAACAGAAAGAAGTCACGACCAGCGTGCACTCCTCAAGAGAGAGAAGAGAGGGGTTTCGGCACAGTTTATATATACAGTCCAAGTAATATCAAAGCGGTAAGAGCAGCATTTAGCACATTTAGGCTCAAACACGTAAAAAACCAGATAATAAATAAAGCCAAATAATAACAATTATTTTAAGCTCGAATTCTTAACCCTGAACCAGTGGTTCTGGGTTACATATCCCCAGCAGAGTCGCCAGAGCTGTCACACCTCCTTTTTACGCGCCCGCGGGGGCGCAGGGGAGTTTTTTCCAATTAAAGGACAATCGAAACGGGATTGGTTTAATTATTCAGAGTCGCCACTTGGGAGATTTAGGGTGTCCCAAGTCACCAATTTTAATCCCGAATCGAGGAAAAGAATGACTCTATATTATGGTCTGCGTACCAGAAATCCGGATAAGGAATTCTGTTAACCCGGGAGAAGGTGTTAGGCATTCCCGAGTTCCGTGGTTCTAGCACGGTCGCTCAACTGTTATATTCGGCTTGATTATCTGATTTTATACAAGTGTGAACTTATGTGCAAAATTTAACTTTTAACCGCTTTTATCATTTACTGTTTTTATCAAGAATTGCAACGTTGTGAAAATGTATCTCGAACCGCGTTACAATCAATGTACCCGTGGTCGTCGACACACTTTGACTCCGTTGAGATTTGGATTTGGGTCACATCAATGTGCACCCGAGTTTAAGGAAATTAAATTATTAAAGGCGCGCCTAAAGCGACTAGCGTATTTATTTTGGGTAGGACCGTGGAATTTTACTAAACGGTCCATCCCGAAGTCTAAACAATTTTTAAAGCAAATATTTACTGAGGGCCCCGCAATTTGTATTTTATTTGGCGAGGCTCATCTCATTCCTTTTTTTTTCTTTTTTTTTTTTTTGAAATGAATTTGCAACGTCATGGACACGCACCTCGAACCACGTCACAATCAATGTACCCGTGATTAGAGACACATTTCGAATCCGTCGAGATTTGGATTTGGGTCACATAAATGTGCACCCAAGTTTAGGAAGGTAAGGTTTATTAAAGCGTGTCCTAAAGAGACTAACGTGTTGTTATTTTAGGAGGGTTGTGAGATTTGCTAAACAACCCGTCCGGGAAACTAAATGCTTCAATGATTTACATTTAACAAGGGCCCCGCATCTGCGTGTTTTGTTTATTTTCATCGAGGCTCATCTCGTTCTTATTTTAAAAGGACATCCTATAGCAACTACGTTTCTTGTCGTGTTTGTCTCTATCAATTGAAAACAGAGATAGTCCTAATTAATTACATGCTTGCTGGTTATTTACAGCAGGATTCAAAATGCTTTTTAGAACAAGAAAATATGACTACGCACACGGGCAACTGATTGAACCTTACGGGCCCAAATCCAGCTCATGCGGAATGGGCCAGACCTGGGCCACTGTTTGTTCGATGAGGGCTTGCCTGGTCTGTTTCGACCTGGGCTCGACCCCTGTGAGGTTGAGGTCGTGAACTTGTTCTTGGTTCTATAGGCGTTGTTTATCAGTTATAAAGGGTCCGTTTATTAAAGGGAAAAACAATTAACTAAGGATGAATAGTTTTCGTGCGCTACTAGACATGCTGATCACTAACACAATTAATTTCTAAACTGCAGCCTACTACATGGTTGAAAAATTTTATCCAACAGCCTACACGCACAATCGGATGTCAAATTACCCTATATTTACAGTTACTATGTGTTTAAAGCTAACCCAGTATCCGAACAAAAATATAGGCTATCATACATCACAGATCATTCAGTGTACATGCTATACATAAAATAAACTATCTTCAACTCTTCTCTTTGTATTCATGCTCAACCTCAGATTACATTGACAGTATTAGTCGTGTACCTGGATGTTTGGACAATAGACAGGAGAAGAAGAAAGATGTCAGCAACCGGCAACCAAACAGCAAACACAGCAACAACAACCAACAGCCCACAAACGACTCAACAGCAATTTCAAACGATAAAACCCATAGTGGTCGAGTACCCACTAATCGATCCCAGAGACAGAATAACGAGACAGTCGAGATCACTAGCCTATTTTGATGCAATAGCAAAAGAAATTCAATAGTCACACAAGCTCAGCAAATAGCCCAACACAGCTTCGATAATCAGTAAGATTGAACTCAATCCACAACACACAGAAACTTAGTGCAGTAACAATCACAGCAGAAGATACACAAACTTCTCTTAATGGAACAATAACAGCCCAGCTCGAGTGACTGACTTGGCCAGGACAGCTTAACCAACATAAACTCTTATGTAATTTTCAGACAGTGTTTGGTTACAATATTCCAAGACTTTATGTTTCTTTCTTTCTCTCAAGACTGAAAAAAATGTCCAGCCTAAGACTCTTTTTTTTTTTTTTTTTCCCTTATGTTCTAAAACAACTTATTTATAAGCTAATCGACCTAGTGCAGCTAAGCTGCCTGCCTCCTCAACTTTTCAGTCTGCCCATCCCTATTAAGCCCATCCTAAGCATCTTTTGAGGCCAGCCCCTTTTGTTCCCCACGCCTGGCTTTCTTTAATCAAGAGTTATGGGTTCATTTTAGTTATTCATTTTAAATTCCCATGCTCTTATGTCTTGTTCCCCATTGGCATTAATTTAATCCCAAGTTAGTACCCTACTTGTCAGCTCATTTAAACTAATCATTTTTGTTCTTTTCAAACCCCAGACTACCCTTGCTAGCCCTTGATTATCACTGCCCTGCCCATTGCAGTATCAGGGCACTTTGAACTGGTGAAAGTTCAAATTCAAGGCTGCCTGGACTGAACCTTTCCAGTCATTTTTCACAATGCAAACAAACCATTTCAAACAATGCTGGGGCATACAGTCAGTGACAAAGACTCAATTAGTCATGAGACCTTATTAGCTCATTTGATTTATTAGTTATAGAAAGCTAATCGACGATATTTATCGAGTCGACTATACTAATTATAACAGATAATAATCAATCGCTCACATAAACAATACGTTTAGGGATCTAAAGGGTATCAGACAATTCTGTGTTCAATAACTGGGAACCTATATAAGTTTATTCATTTGATGACCAATCTAATCGAACAGGTTCATCACAGAGCACATTCAGAATACAAATAGAAGACAAACGACCAAATAAAGGGTCTTTAACAGAGATGAAAGAAATCTGGAAGAAGTAACAAAATAACAAACAAACACAAAGAGATATGCTGACAACTTATTTGGAAATAAAACAAAAGAACGGAAAACTTACCAAAATGTTTAAACCAAACAGACCCAAATCAAACTCGACTTCGAACCTTTGAGGCCGAACAAACCTTAATCAGGGTGTTCTCACATGAGAACACCTTGGTTAAGGTCTATTAGACCTCAAACCTATGTCAAAACTGGCCGGGTTCCCCAGGTGCATGTGCTTCAGAAGTCTGGATTTCCAGATCTGGATTTTTGGGAGTTGTGGGTGGATTCGGACCAAACCAAGCTTGGTTTGGTCACGAGGAAGGTCAGGAGAGTGTCTAGCATGAAGATGGGGTGGTTTGGCATAGGTCCAGGTTCGACTCAAATCTTCAAACGAAGATTCGAGACGAACGGAAGTGATTCGAGGCTTGTGGTTAGTGGATTCGTGTTCAGGATGGTCGGGTGCATCGGGGGTGTTATTTTGGTGGTCATCGGAACTGTGGTTGCCAGGCTTATGGTGGGAAACCTAGGCTGCTAGGGTTTGAGAGGAAAGGGAGCCTGGGGAAGATGGTGAATAGTGGCCGAGGGGGGGGTGTGGCTTGGGGCGTGGGGTAAGGGGGTTAGGTTTATATATGTATTGAGGGTTTAGATCCTGGCCATTGGATCAATTGAGATCAAGGGCCAGGATCTAACCATTGAGGAGGGACGACGTCGTTCGGGAGATGATAGTGGGTTATGACCGGGTAGGGGATTGGATCGGGTCATGTTGACGGGTTTAGAGGAAGGCCTGGATCCGTTGGATCAATGGGAATGAACGGCCCAGATTAACTTGCCTGAAACGACGTCGTTTCGACTTAGCAGGGGCTGTATTGGACCGTTTGATTGCCATGAATCAACGGCTCAGATTGAGGCGCTGATACGACGTCGTTTGGGACGTGTCCGGGCAGCCTGTGTTTGGACTGGATCTGTGTCCTGGTCTTGGGCCTATTTTGTTTCATTTCTTGGCCCAAACCGATTTTCCCTACTCTTTTGCTTTTGTTTTCTTTCTTATTATTTTTTCTTTTCTTTTAAACAAAATAAAAATAACAAATAATAAGGTAACGGAATTAAACAACAATGCAACATTTTAACACAATTATCACAAAAATATTTACGTAGGTTAGCTAAGAGCCTAGGGCGAACGGTGCACATATATATTTTTTGAATTTTCTTTTACTGACCGAATTATGGTTTAACCATCCTAATACATATATTTTGTATTTTGTTTGTTAATGATTAAATGCAAAAAGGAATGGACAGATCCACAAGTGACTAACAACACATGAAAACTCGAACAATTGTACAACGAAGCCATTTGTCACTATTTTTATTTTCTTTTGGAGCGAATGTCCGTAAAGCAAAAATCACGTGCTTACATGGTGTTCCTTGTATTTACTCGCTGTTTTTCTATTCTTGATTTATGTTTCCCCGCAGCATATTTCCCCCTCTCATACTTAACTGTTCATTACTGTTCTTATTTTCTGTTGTATATGATTTAACTGCACAGGTTTATTTGGTAGTTTGGTCCTAGCCACGTTACTACTTCGCCGAGGTTAGGCTAGACACTTACCAGCACATGGGGTCGATTGTGTTGATACTACACTCTGCACTGTGTGCAGATCCAGGCGCAACAACTTTTGGATCTTAGCTTTGGGTTGCTGCCTTTAGTCGATACAGTGATCCAAGGTAGTCATGCAAACGTCCGCAGGCCCCGTCGTCTCCCTTTATCCCTTCATCCTGTTTCATTTATGTATTTCAGAAACAATGTATTATTTATCTTTCAGACTTTGTTTGTAGTATTTCTAGACCATCTGTGAAGTTGTGACACCAGTTCTGGGTTGTTTTTATTTAAGAAATCGTATTGGAATTATATTAATGGTTTAATTATTTCTTTCGCTTGTTTTAATTTCCACTGTGTATAAACTATTGATTCACATTTGATAAAGAATTAAAATGACAAAAAGGTAATTTGTTCAAATAGTTGACTTGCCTAGCTTTCATTAGTAGGTGTCATCACGACTCCCGGGGGTGAGAAATCCGGGTCGTGACAAAAATAAAATATAATCAAGCTCCAAATAAAACTGTTGTCACGAAGAACACGGATGAATCAATATGAACTTCTCTTCTTTTTTTATATGAGAAAAAATAGACGAATAAACTAAAAGTAATCAGACAATTTTCAAGTCCATTAAAGATTTCGTGATCAATTACTGTTTTCTTATCGATTTAGTCTATATACCAGATTTACGAAGGAAAATTAATAATTAAACCTATCTTTTGGCCTGATCTTTGCTCTAGTTATAGGATACACAAATTAAACAGGACATATAGAATTTAAAAATTCCTTAGTCATTACAAAATAAAAAATAGAAGAACAAACAGAATAATTCATACCCATTCAAGAAAGAAAAAGAAAAAAGGTACTCATACTATCTTCACTCCAGTGCTCCAAAGAATCTGGAGAACATATAAGTGTAAGATCATAAATAATAGAAAATCAACCAACAAATCGACTCCATAATCAAGACGTTTTCACATATCAATAATTAGTAGTCACAAAAATTCTATATGAAAGATATACAAGAGCTTCACAAAGACAAAAATTAGCTTTTATACATAACACAAGATAACGGAAATACAAAACAAACAAAAATAAATAAATAAAATAAAGATCCAAACTTTACGAACCTGACCAAGAACAACGCATAAATAGAGATGATTTGGTCAGAGGCCACTTTAACTTGCACTAAAAATACTTGTAATAGTTTACATGTTAGATTTTGATTTGGACTCAACATAGCTCTATGAATCCCATTATGATTATAAGGCAGTAAGAAATATACATTAAATTTTTGTCGTTTAGAAGTTATATTTGTATTGAAATTGTCCACAAAGGCAACGTTTGTCTAGAATTCTATTTTTGGTTAAGTAAAATATTATGTTACCAAAGGGAAAAAATGACTCCTTATCTTAAAAGAAATGGTGAGAAGTCTAAAATATTAAGATAATAATTAAATGACTATTTTGTCTATTACGAACCTTATTTTTTAAGGGTAAAAAAGGCGAACGACATTTCGTTAAGGGCCTTCAAGCTTTTAATATAGTATAGATAATTCTATAAAATAGATTTTTATATCTTTATTTAATATTTTTATAAATTACTTAAATTTCAATTATAGGTATTTTTGAAAACCAGCCCAATATGGGCTAAAATTCGAACAAAAAAGGGTCCAACAAGTGAACGCTCAACCCCCCTCAGGACCAAAGATGAATGACCCAAAACCCTTGACCTGCCTGTGACCCGCTTAGCTTTTAATCTAAGTCGATCATTTTTCTTGATCAAACGGCCACCATCTCTCCCCCTCTTGCAAATTTAAGCCCTCTCCTAAACTGTAGCCTCACTATCCCAAATCTGCTACCCCTGTTTTCTCGGAAGACATAACCCCAAATCCTTCTACCTATCATTCAAACCCTCGCCGATTCAGAAATTCTTTCCCATTCAAACCCTCGCCGATTCAGAAATTCTTTCCCAAATTTCCTTTTATATTTCATTCAAAAAGGATTCAGCTACCTTTTTTGGATCTTCGTCTCTTCTAGTACTCAATCGTATTAAGCAAGTAAGGATCCTTCAAATTGGAGTTCTATTCGGCCCTGATCAAAAATACCTAACGTGATATAGTCAATACAAGGCAGGGAAAGGCAGATTCGTGTATATATTCGGATTCTTAGTTGATTTCTTTTCCTGATTAGGATTTATTAATTTTTAGATCTAATTCAAGTGGGATTCTGATTTGCATGTGATTAATATTTCGTTTATTTTCTTAGACCTTGCATATACTATATAAAACCCTCCCTATTTCCTCTTTAGGTCATACGTGAAGTCCCATCTCTCTCTCTCTCTCTCTCTCTCTCTCTCACTCTCTCACACTTATTGTTTTGTTCTGCAGTTGAATTTGGTTATGTTAGAAAGTCCTCTATTGATTCTTGAAGTATTTCTGAATTTCATATTTGTTCTCGGGGTTGTGTTTGGTCGGTAGAAAGCCTAAGGCTTCCGGATCTTGTTCGTTGATTTTCTTTGGCACAAGTTTTGATGTGTAGAGGGTTGCCCCCCAACTACACTAGATAGCTCAGACAACTTTCACTACTAAAAATTAGGTTTTAGCGACAGACAAGTTATGTAGCTAAATAGAAAAATCTATCGCTAATCTCATTTTGCGACGGATTAGCAACGAATTATCATGAAATTATTTTAGCTATGAGCATTTTAGCGGAAGATTAGTGACGACGTTAGTAGCTAATTCTAGTTTTTTTGTAGCAATTGTTGTAGTTGTCTGCATCCAGTTGTTGAGACTCACCAGTGTCTGAGAAATCCGTAAGGCAAATAGTGGCCTAATGGGCATAGAAACCACCTTCAGAGCTCATGTAGGCAATGGAGCAGGGGCTGATGGTGGCTGAGGAGAATTGTCTCTAGAAATATTGGAAGGCTCAACTGATGAGGAAGAGATATTAGAGAGACCAAAATCTGCTACTACAAGCTCATCAGACTAGCTAGTAGCAGTGGAAGGCTGGTTGCTCTTCTTTGGGTTCCTGGGTTATTACAGCTTTTACAAAGGGTCCAGATGGATTAGTTTTCATATCAAATGGTCTGGACTCCACTTTGGCATCTGTCAAATACTCTGTAATGGTGTTGGTGCAGGGGTAGGAAGTGTTACCCTACTATGCTACCAAAGTGATATTGGACGACATCAAGGCACCCACATTGATTGGGTACACGGCCATGACAGAAACCATAAGCACTGCTCTCTCCAAAGGTAAGTTGTTTTCATTCTTGCATGGGTCAAGTATCATACATACAAAAGTCTGCCACCCCTTCGCCTCGAAGCTCAATGTCTTTTTGACTCGTTTCACTTGGTTTCTTCAAGATCACTTCTAAATCGTATAGAACTTGTAATATAGAAGTAAATGACATTAAACACATCATTTTATCATCAAATATAGCAAAAATCTAAGCTTAAAGACGAGATAAGTTGGTGAAATACCAACTTATCAAACCCCCAAACATAAACTATTGCTTGTCCTCAAGCAATGAAAATGATAAAATCTCCTTTCAAGCATATAACTCAAAAGTACATCAATATCATGCCAAGTCAAAAAGCTCTACTGTAAACACAAACACATGACTTTGATTGGTACCAACAATTAACCCAAAGCATATGAATTACCAACACTTCTCATGAACTTCATTACATTTCAAGTGCTCAAACACAATGCAAATTAAAGTAGCGATCAAATCATGACACTAAAGCTTCAAAATTTGTCTCTCTATCAATATTATCTTCCCTAGTTCATTCTTCCCAATTGGAAATGGAATTACATTCACAACTCAAATCTTATGTGCCCTCACACTTAAGAGAGAATCTCACACTCATAATTTGCAATTAAAACATAAATAGGATATCAAATGGAAAGAATTAACTCTCACTCTCACAAAGATATTCAAATGCACAAAAGTAGTGTCATAGGCTTGCCCTTATTTTAATTCGCCGCCTATTCAAGAACGTTCGGTTGGAGATCCCATAAGGACTTTTTGAGCTTGTAATGCAGGTCTAGGGAAGGGTTGGATAAGCATTTGGGGTACAAGTGACGACACCCTCCTTGAACACTACTCACATTTGTCTTTCGTCTTGCACTTTGACGAGGCCAATGCGTATAAGATTTTGCTACTCGTACTTTGTCAAATTCTAGTATAGTTTATGATATCGTCCCACAGAGATTGGAGAATCTAGGTACAAACTTATAATATTCTTACTACTATTTGAGAGAATCAGATTGATGAAGTTTTGTTTGTTGAAAATTTAAATTGCTTAAGTTAAAACAAAATAACTTTCGGAAGATTTATATTTAAAAAGATTTGGGAATCACTGAATTCAGTCGATAGCATGATAATAATAAAATCTTAGCTTCTACATGTACTTCTCTTAGGAATAACTGTTTATTGCTAATGCAATTATATTTTGCTCACTAAGAAATAATAAATTAATAACACTACGCGAGGTTATGTAAATCAATTGATATATGACTCGTGACGATTAAACTGAAATAATTTTCTTGCCTGAATTGTGCTAAAAGATAGCAAAAACCTCTTGCGATTAATTTTTACTAAAAATCAATAATCTTGCCAACTACAACTCCTCTGTGAGAATTAGAATGGAAGTAAGCAAGATTACAGACTTGGAATAATAGCTTAAAAAGAATTACTCTCACTCTATTATTTTACCCAATATTTATCGTATACTAATTTTGCTTCGTAAGAATTATAAAATTGACATACAAGTAACTTTGGAGAATAAATAGATAGAAGTGATAATAATTAATTAAAACTAATATTCCAGCACAATATCGAAATATAATTAGAACGTTTCAGGTCAAGCATGTAGTAAAGTTGAGATTAATATTATAACGATCTCGAGCTTCATCAACTATCCCAACAAAAGAGATTACTCTATTATGGAGTCTTTAAATCTCACAAAGAAAGATATTCTTAAAATACTATCAATACTCTTTAGAAAATTCAAAAACTACAAGAGAAAAGTGCAAGAGATAAAGAAAGAAGTAAGACAAAAGCTAGAGAAAAGTTACTAATTAGGCACGCATGATCTTCCTCCTTTCAACACAAACATCCTATTTATAGGAATCAAATCTTATAAGGTGTCACGATACCTCCTGGTTCTTTTGTCATGATGTGTCGTGCTTCTATTGCCATGATGCATCGTGCTTCTATTGCCATAATACCTCGTAGTTCTTTTGCCATGATGCCTCGTGCTTCTCTTTTTATTCCTTTATTTGATTTATCATGATATTTTTATTTCTTGCAAAATACTATTAGAAAATACAGATAATTGACATATTATATATATATTATTTAAAATATTTTATTTTTAAGTATATAATATATGAATATTTTATAGTCATCAAACTCCCCCGAACTTGAATCCTTGCTCGTCCTCGAGGCAATAATTTTATTAATAATTGTTGTTTCTTGTAGAGTAGAAAAGTAAAAAAATAAAGTTTCACATAAAATTCAAAACCTATAAGTTTTTCAAGTCGTCAAATCTATACCTTGTTTCTGCTTCTGCTTTTGTTTGCCAAAAACTTTCAACTCCTCTTTCGATGAACCTTTTGAGATTGATAACATTATGATCACAATTTCGAGTTTCTCAAATTTTGTCCATAGGCTTGCCCTTCATGTCAGTCTCCACTAATGTAGAATCAATACTAATTTCTAAAATTAATTTAGTACTTTTTCAGGCTTGTAATGATAGGCTTAATGCTGGTAAGATAGAGGGATATATTGGTAGTGACTTTGTTCCATCCAGCTTTATTATGAGAGCTGACTATTTTACCAAAGTAACTATGTACAACTCAACACAAAGAAAATAACTCTAGCGATTGAGCTAAAGGTCCCGTTCTCCAATTCCATAATTAATATCACTTAAATCATCATTTCTCTCAATAGATACCTTAAATTCAAGCTTCTTGAACCAAGAATTTATTCTACAGATATATACACATTGTTTCTTTTTATTTTTCCCCTTTTTTACTAGAGTGAAATAGAACATTTACTCCATAAGTATTCTTTCATCGCTTGCTTTAATAATCATTTTTTCTCAACTATAACCGGAAGGAGTAGTATCAATCTTTTTGTAGGATAAACCAATATGGTGTATCAATAAAATTTTGTTTATCCCTCTTTTCTTTTTTTTCTTTTTTTTGGGCTCGGAGTTGGGTGATAAAAGGTAAAATATAAATATTTATGGTTAAAAATATATAGTCTAAAAAGGATATCAAAGAAAGCCTAATTTTATTCTAAAAATAGTGTTGTCTAGAATTTCGCCTTGATAGACATTTGGAGCAAGTTCTAGCAGAATTTTATTGATTCTACCTATTGAGATCATAATGCTTCTCAATTCCAACACTTTCTCAAATTTGGAGATACTCGTTCTTGCCTTCACAAAAATAAAATCACAAACTTGGAAGTTATATGGCATAAATGAAAAAAATTATGTTTGAAAATATGTAAACTTTTACTTTAAACTTAATATTGTACAAGAACAACAACTAAGAATAAAATAAAAGATGGATATATATATATATATATATATATATATATATATATATATATATATATATATATATATATATATATATATAGAGAGAGAGAGAGAGAGAGAGAGAGAGAGAGGGAGGGAGAGAGAACAAAAAACTCAAAAGAGTGTGTGACAACACATGTTTTTATATGTAATAGCCTGACTAATTTAAGACCTTATCAGTCATTTGGTCCTGGTTTAAATATAAACCAACAAATTTACATGTGCCAACATTTTGAATTGATTCATTAAATGATTAATCAACCAGTTACTTAGGCATACCGATCACCATAGAGTTACTCCTGCACAAGTGACTCTGTTTTTGTAGAGGCCTTCATGAGATGTTCTGGTTGTACAATAACCTGGATATTGACCAGATCAATTGATTAAGCATTTAATTATCCAAATCTATGTTGGGCTTATGAGGCTCCACTACTTCTCCCTCAATGGCTACGGGTTTTGTATCGTAGTTCTGAGTTTAACGTCGCCAGCTCGACATATTAATTGCAGAATTCATCAGTCTATCAAAGTAACCGATGGATGTTGTTCAAAATGTCTTCCATAGTACAATTTTAGTCTGTGACCATTTACCTTAAACTTGTATACTCCATTTTTCTGAATTTCAATTGCCCCGTACGGAGTAACACCTATAATATTGTAAGGACCCGTCCACCTGGATTTTAATTTTCCTGGGAATAACCTGAGTCGGCTATTGTAAATAAGTACCTGGTCTCCAATTTTGAAACTCTTTGGTCGGATCAACTTGTCATGCCATATTTTTGTTGTTTCTTTAAAAATTTTAGCATTTTCATAGGTTCCCAATCTCAGTTCTTCCAATTCATTAACCTGAATAAATCGCTCTTTACCAGCGGAGGTTAAATCAAAGTTCAGTGTTTTCAATGCCTAAAAAGCTTTATGTTCTAATTCTACGGGCAAATGACAAGTTTTTCCAAAGACTAATCTATATGGAGATGTTTTAATTGGCGTTTTGAAAGCCGTTCGGTACGCCCATAATGCATCATCTAATTTCAAAGCCCAGTCTTTTCTTGAGACTCCAACCGTTTTTTCAAGAATTCTTATTAACTCGCAGTTGGAAACCTCAAATTTCCCTTGAGTTTGAGAATGATATGGTATTCCTACTTTGTGAATCACATTATATTTTGACAGTAAAGTAGAAAATTGCCTATTGATGAAATGAGTTCCTTGGTCACTAATGATGACTCACAATGTGCCAAATCTGGTAAAAATATTTTTTCTAAGAAAATTACACACTGTACGAGCATCATTCTTTTTTGTAGGGATGGCTTCAACCCATCTTGACACGTAATCCACAACCACAAGGATATATTCAAAAGAGTGAGAAGAAGGAATAGGACCCATAAAATCTATTCCCCAAACATCAAATATTTCACATATTTGTATTGATTGCAGTGGCATCTCATCTCTCTTGGTGATATTACATGTTCTCTGACACCTGTCACATTGTGCTACATATGCTTGGGCATCTTTAAAGAGTGTGGTCCAGAAGAATCCGGCTTCTAGAACTTTAAAAGTTGTTCGATTTGCTGCATAATGTCCTCCAATTGCTCTATCATGACAATGATATAGAATTTTATTCATCTCTTCTTCAGGTACACACCTTCTAATGATATTATCTGCACAATTTTTGAATAAGTAAAGTTCATCCCACAGATAATACTTTGCATCAAATATAAGCTTTTTTCTTTGCTGGTAAGAGTAATCTTGTGGTATCCACTTTCCAACCAAGTAATTCGTGATATCTGCAAACCAGGGTGGTTGAGTCACAATTGTGTCAACTGAAAAATATGTTCATCAGAAAATTCTTCTTTTATCTCATTAAACTCAAGGGGAGGATTTTCTAATCTAGACAAATAGTCAGCTACTTGGTTCTCTGTCCCTTTTTTGTCCTTTATCTCAAGGTCAAATTCTTGCATAAGTAGAATCCATCTTAATAATCTAGGTTGAGCATCTTTCTTAGCTAAGAGGTATTTTAAAGCTGCATGATCAGTAAAAACAGTGACTTTGGTCCCTATCAAATAGGAGTGAAGCTTATCAAAAGCAAACACTACTGCTATAACTCTTTTTCTGTCGTGACATAATTCACTTGTGTCTCACTCAATGTCCTACTAGCATAGTATATGGGACGAAAAATCTTATCCCTTCTTTGGCCTAAAACAGCTCCAACTGTTGTATCACTAGCATCACACATTACCTCAAAAGGTTGGTTCCAATCAGGGGACACAACTACAATGCAGTTGATAAATTTTCCTTAAGGGTTTCAAATGCTTTCACACAGTCACCTGAAAAATCAAACTTAGTATCTTTCATCAAGAGGTTAGTCAGCGGTTGTGAAATCTTTGAGAAGTCTTTTATGAATCGTCTGTAAAAACCTGCATGACCTAGAAAACTTCTAATTCCTTTCACAATTGTGGGAGGGGGGTAATTCTTCTATAAGATTAAATTTTGCCTTATCAACTTCTATCCCTTTAGCAGTGATTTTATGTCCTAAAATAATTCCTTCTGTAACCATAAAATGTCATTTTCCCAATTAAGAACTATGTTTGTTTCTTCACATCTTTTAAGAACTAAGGTCAAATGGTTAAGACAATCCTTATATGTTTTGCCAAATAGTATAAAATCAGCCATAAAAATTTCAAGAAATTTGTCAGTCATGTCAGCAAAAATTGCTGACATGCAATACTGAAATGTAGCAGGGGCATTGCACAGACCAAATGACATTCTCCTATAGACATATGTTCCATGAGGGAATGTGAAGGTTGTCTTATCTTGATCTTCTGGTGCAATTGGTATCTGATTATATCCTGAATAGCCATCAAGAAAATAGTAAAAACCATATCCGGCAATTCTTTCCAACATTTGATCAATAAATGGCAAAGGAAAAGGATCTTTTCTAGTGACATCATTGAGACGTCTGTAATCAATACAGACTCTCCATCCTGTAATAGTCCTGGTAGGTATGAGCTCATTATTTTCATTTTTTATAACTATCATTCCTCCTTTCTTTGGTAATACCTGAATGGGACTTACCCACGGGCTGCCAGAAATGGGGTATATAATACCTGCTGCCAACAGTTTTACGATCTCTTTTTTTACTACTTCCTGCATTGTTGGATTCAATCTTCTTTGCGACTGGACTATTAGCTTGTAGGTATCCTCCATGAGGATTCTGTGTGTAAAAATAGCCGGACTAATCCCTTTAATATCTTCTACAGTCCACCCCATTTGTGTGCTTTCAATACTTTAATCAAACTATTTTCTTGTTCTGCAGTAAGAGAAGATGAAATAATTATTGGAAATAATTCTTGCTCAAGATAAACATATTTCAAATAAGAAGGGAGAGTTTTGAGTTCAATTTTTGATTGAACTTGTTCAGATTTCATCTCTTCTTCTTCTGAATCTTTGTCCAATATTTCAGCTTCTCTTCTGATGGTGGGATCATCATCATGTGTGGTGCCTAATTTGATCAAGCATATTTCCATCGAATCTGGAATTAATTGATCATCTTTGAATTCATCTGTAAGATAACTAAACATGTCAATTGAAAAACATGAAGATGATGTTTCATCGCCTGAATATCTTAGTATTTTTTTCATATCAAATATGACTCTTTCTTCATCAAATCTTAAAATTAATTGTCCTTGATGAACATCTATAGTTGCTCTTCTTGTAGCAAGAAATGGTCTACCTAAAATTATTGGTTCATTAGGACATTCTTTCATTTTAAGTACTATAAAATCTACAGGGAAAACAAACTTATCTACTCTTACGAGTACATTTTCAATTATTCCCTTAGGTTTCTTAGTACTTTGATCTACAAACTGAAGAGAAACACTTGTGTCTTTTATTTCACCAAGATCTAATTTTTTAAAGATAGAAAATGGCATTAAATTTATTGAAGCTCCAGAATCACAAAGTGTCTTTTCAAAATATACTCCTCCCAAGGTGCATGGAATTGTAAAACCGCCTGGATTACCAAGTTTTTGTGGTAGCTTATTTTGAAGTATAGCACTGCATTTTTCCGTAAGTATTACCCCGGAAACTTCTTCTAATTTTCTTTTACTTGACAAAATTTCCTTTAAAAATTTGGCATATGAAGGCATTTATAACAAAGCATCAGTAAAAGGAATATTGATGTGAATTTATTTTAAAATCTCCAAAAATTTTGCAAATTGGTTGTCAAGCTTTTCTTTTTTCATTTTTTGTGGAAAGGGAATAGTCACAGGGAGAGGAGTCAATTTTTCAATATTGTTTTCTTCTTTTTTCGTGACTTCTTTCTCTTATGATGGTTCAGAGTGTGTTTCAACATTCTTACCATTGTTTACCTGTTGTTCTGACTGGTCTGCATAGGGTTCATCAAGGTCCTTACCTGACCATAAGGTGATGGACTTAAGGTGCTCTTTGGGTTTTTCTCTGTATTTCTTGGTAAGGGACCTTGAATCTTTTCAAAAACAAGAGCTGCCAATTGGCTCAACTGTATTTCCAGATTTTTGAGGGATGAATTTTGGCTCTCCATATTTTCATCAGTGACCTTAATATATTTATACAGAAGATCATCAAGACTTGAATGAGCTTGTTGAGGCCTTTGCTGATAGGGCCCTGCTTGTTGATAAGGTCTAAAGTTTGATTGACCATGGTTTGGATTCTGGTATCCAGGTGTACCCTGTATTTGTTGCTTCTGGAAGCTTTGAGAGTTCTCTGCACCATTTGGATTGTTCTATTGAAATCCTGGATGTTTCTGTGCCATTGGACTTCCAAAAGGATATTTCTTGTAACCGATGACATTGACATGTTCATCATTGTGATTGGTTGCTTGACATTCATGGCTCTGATGATTTCCTCCACACATGTCACAAGCCGCAGATTGGCTTGGTTGTTGTGTATTCACCTAAAAAGTTTCAAACTTTTGTGCAAAAGAAACAATTTGTTGTGTTAGTGTATTTAAAGCATCAACCTGATTTATTGTAGCGGCCTTGTTGATAATTATACGCTCAGATGGTCATTGGATGGCATTCTCAGAAATTTCATTAAACAATTGCAATGCTTTCTCTGTTGTTTTTCCCATTACTAAACCTGTTGCAGCTGCATCTATCACATTTCTAGAAGAGGGTTTTAGCCCGTGATAAAAAATATACAATTGCATATGTTCAGGAATATCGTGGTGTGAACATTTTCTTAACATTGCTTTTAACCTTTCCCAAGCTTGATAAACTGACTCTGTGTCAGTCTGCAAGAAATTAGATATGTCTTGTCTTAACTTTATGGTTTTAGCAGGGGAAAAATATTTGTTTAAAAATTTCTGAGTCATTTGATCCCATGTGGTAATGGAACCTTGTGGCAAACTTCGCAACCAAGTCTTGGCATCTCCTTTTAAAGAGAAAGGAAATAGCCTTAAATTGATAGCTTCAGGAGGTACTCCATTATACTTAGTTGTTTCAACAAGTTCCAAAAAGTCAATTAAATGACTGTGTGGATCTTCACTTGTATCTCCAGTGAAGATGCAAGACTGTTGAATTGTTTGAATCAGGTCAGTCCTGATTTCAAAGTTGTTGGCTGCCACTGGAAGTTTTCTGACACTTGATTCATAGTTGAAGCGGTCAGGTCTAGCATAATCTCTTAGGATTCTATTTGTTGGCCTTGGCGCCACTTCATCAAATTGATCCTCTATTTGGACTGGTGGTGGTACCTCGCGTGGGTTGATATTTTCTACTTCCTGATTCTCCATACCTTCACAAGCTATGCTTTGGGAAGATAATGCTTGTCCTTTCCTGCGCAATCGAAGAGATCTTTCAATTTCAGGATCGTAATTGACCAACTCTTTTATAAAAGAGCAGGTCATAAACTACTCAAAATTCTAAAAAAAAACTGAACTTAACTCCTAAAGTGGTAGTAGTAGTAGTACTTAGAAGAAAATAATTAAAATATAGTGATGAATAACAAGGACAACAAAGATTACAAAGATGACAAAAATAATAAGCGATCAAATAAAAATAATAGTATGATAATGTTGTTGTTGTTGTTGTTGTTGTTGTTGTTGTAGTAGTAGTAGTAGTAGTAGTAGTAGTAGTAGTAGAAAATAATAATATAATACTAATATAGAATATAGTTACAAGTAGTACTAGTATTAATAATAGTAACTGCTATGCTATAATGATGATAAGAAGGATAAATGATAATAACACTTGTATAAGATTTTAGTACTTGTAATAGTAAAGTAATAGTAGTAATATTTAGTAAATATTGATAGCAAAGATAACAATACTAATAGTAAGTTCCCAAATTAGTAACAGAATATTTAGTCTGAAGTAGACTTGTGCCAATCCCCAGCAACGACGCCAAAAATTTGACGAGGCCAATACGTATAAGATTTTGCTACTCGTATTTTGTCAAATTCTAGTATAGTTTATGATATCGTCCCACAGAGATTGGAGAATCTAGGTACAAACTTATAATATTCTTACTACTATTTGAGAGAATCAGATTGATGAAGTTTTGTTTGTTGAAAATTTAAATTGCTTAAGTTGAAACAAAATAACTTTCGGAAGATTTATATTTAAAAAGAGTTGGGAATCATTGAATTCAGTCGATAGCGTGATAATAATAAAATCTTAGCTTCTACATGTACTTCTCTTAGGAATAATTGTTTATTGCTAATTCAATTATATTTTGCTCACTAAGAAATAATCAATTAATAATACTCCGCGAGGTTATGTAAATCAATTGATATATGACTCGTGACGATTAAACTGAAATAATTTTCTTGCCTGAATTATGCTAAAAGATAGCAAAAACCTCTTGCAATTAATTTTTACTAAAAATCAATATTCTTCCCAAGTAAAACTCCTCCGTGAGAATTAGAATGGAAGTAAGCAAGATTACAGACTTTGAATGATAGCTTAAAAAGAATTACTCTCACTCTATTATTTTACCCAATAGTTATCGTATATTAATTTTGCTTCGTAAGAATTACAAAATTGACATACAAGTAACTTTGGAGAATAAATAGATAGAAGTGATAATAATTAATTAAAACTAATATTCCAGCACAATATCGAAATATAATTAGAACGTTTTAGGTCAAGCATGTAGTAAAATTGAGATTAATATTATAACGATCTCGAGCTTCATCAACTATCCCAACAAAAGAGATTACTCCATTATGGAGTCTTTAAATCTCACAAAGAAAGATATTCTTAAAATATTATCAACACTCTTTAGAAAATTCAATAACTACAAGAGGAAAGTGCAAGAGATTAAGAAAGAAGTAAATACAAAAGCTAGAGAAAAGTTGCTAATTAGGCATGTATGATCTTCATCCTTTCAACACAAATATCCTATTTATAGAAATCAAATCTCATCGATGACTCGTGGTTCTTTTGCCATGATGTGTCGTGTTTCTATTGCCATGATGCGTCGTGCTTCTATTGCCACGATGCCTCGTGGTTCTTTTGCCATGATGCCTCGTGCTTCTCTTTTTATTCCTTTATTTGCTTTATCATGATATTTTTATTTCCTGCAAAATACTATTAGAAAATACAGATAATTGACATATTATATATATATTATTTAAAATAATTTATTTCTAAGTATATAATATATGAATATTTTATAGTCATCACACTTTGCTTCTTTTAAACCACATAGCCCTTTTTGACATCTAATTACCCACATAGAACCACCTTTACGTACTTCTATAATTTTCTCAAGACTCTGTATTTATAAATATAAACATATTTATTTTTTTTATATAGCTTTTTTCTTTTGGAGCTTGAGTAATTTCATAAGAACACATTGAGGTATATGTTTCTACACTCAATGTACATCCTTACCAATTTTCAACTTGACACTAACACCCCCAACTTAGGCTTTTAGACTCATTCTTAATATTCAAGGAGGGACGGGTTCAAAAAAGGGAATTATTTTACAAAAGGGATAAAGGTTTGTGATGAGGCAGCCAAAGAAAAGGTTAAAGGCTCAAATGGGGGAACTAGTGATTATATTTGTGCAATGGTAGGCTTGAAAGGCTAAAGATGCTTTTACAAAGATCACAAAGAATGCCTAAGGTCATCCCTCCAACCAAACATAATCAACATTAGCATTGAAAGACCAACCAAGCAAGTTATAGAGTACAAATAATCCAAAAGAACTTCACAATAAGTATCACCACACATGACACATGAAAACTCAAGTGTAATGCAAATCCAAAATCCAATTCAAACCGATGAATCTCAAGGAATTTATGTATAGCCTAAGAAGTTATTTAGTGAATCAAAGAGCCAAAAATTGAGTCTAAACGTCATGATAATGATCTATACTTCAATCATTTTTCTTTTTCAAGGATCAAAAATTCATATGTCGAGGTTTAAATCGTGTTGGTACCAATCAAGCCACAATTTGGCCAAAGGGCCCATACCTCACTCAAACCACTTATTCTTCCTAAATTAACAAAATATATATATCTAAGTTACAAGACTAATTCCCTTAAAAAGTCGCCTAGCTATCGCGCCCTCTTTTTTCCTTCGTGGAGAGAGGTCTAGGTTTCGACATTCATGGGGGGTAATAACTTATATCCTTTTAGGAATTGAGTATTTGAAGAGTCGCCACCTAATGGATTATGGTGCATTAGGGCACCTAGAGCAATTAACTCTTAGACTAGTTTGCATTACTAGAGATTAGGGTAAGGGCTCAAAATGACCTCGAGGAAAAGGTGTTAGGCATCCCTCTTGGTCCACAACTGTGGGTCCCGGATGAACTTATATTCACAAATTAGTCCATTACAAATAAACAGTTGAATCAAATATATTGCAAGTAAAGCACCTTGGATAACTCAAATAATAAGATAAAGATTTTGAACAAGTTGTGTAAAACAAAGTTTTAAACAAAAAGGAAGTTTTGGGAAAGGGGGAAGTCCTAGGTTGGTTAGCCTATAGGATCACCCCACACAATGTCCGGTAAACACTCCTCAACGAGGGGCTACATGTGACATTAGTGCGTAGTCATCATATCTCATATCTACCCTTCACATCCCCTTAGGGGTCATTTAAGGCGAGTGTTGGTCAGCGATCTCTATTGCGTGCTGTTACCCGTCCTTTCTTAATGGTCCTGAAGGGATTGAGGACCTCTACCTATAGGTGGTTCTAGACAGACCCCCTAAGGTTTTAAAGGTAACACTACTAAGGCGACAGGCAAAAACAATTAGGACTTTATCACATAAGATAAAAGAGAGCAACTAGAGGCTCAAGTTTACCTCCTCAAACAATACACATAAGCAGCACGACTCAAGCACAAATAAGGGCCTTTTGTTAAACAGTATCCTAAGGCATGATGTCTAAGTGAATATACAGAAGACATAAAGTTTATTTTATAAACTCAGTAGTAATGACCCTAACAGTTGCCTACTAATTTTTAAAAGCCGGTTAAACCAGAACAACACTAAGTCACAGAAACAGCTTCAGAGTTGCAAGATTTGAAAAACGTCATATAGGCTTGCCTATACACGGAATACTGATGACTACATTTGATATGGTGAAATAAGGCAGGTTTTGAAAACGGACTCTTTAATCCCTATAGGCATGCTGTCTAATGATAGATTAAGGTAGCTTTGAAAGAACTCATTTCAGGGAAAATAAACCATTAATTAACCAGTTTCGAAGTGAGCTAATCATTAACAGGATTGATTTATCTAAAACTAAACCAGTGTAGATCTATAGGCAGAATTTCTAATGTTGTTCCCTATAGGCATGATATCTAGTTGTTTAATACTGATTTTAGAGACTTGCATACATGATGACAAATGAAAACACATATAAACACTTGTTATAACAGAAGCTAGATTTGGATTACATCCTGTAGGCATGGCATCTACTTGTTAAATTGATTTTAAGACCAATAACATGATTTCTATTATGGAATCACTTGAGACCTATAGGCATGATGTCTAACATGATAAGGCAAACATAGCAAAAAATGTAAAGTCCTATAGGCATGATTTCTACCTGTATTACCCCACAAATATGTAACTACCCACCCTTTTCACTAGTTGCCCCAATATTCGTTTACAAATTATTACAGACCATGTAAATGAATTACATAAGTAGATAAGAAAATAAGAAGTTATTCTATAGGGAGCCTACAGATAGGCCCAGATTTCCAAAGTCTCCAATAGCCTCAAATGCTTAAATTCCAAACAATGTCATAGTCTAGGTACATCAAAGTTCTCTATGGATCTCAAGGATCCCGGGTAGTGCTTACACCTAGACTTGGTAACTAAATTGAGTAAGTGCAGTGTGGAAGGGCCAACCTCAGTATGCCAGAGTTCAGAGGGTTCTCAAGGGGATCCTAAGGCAGTACACATACTGGAGGGGCAGAACCTATTGACTTAGGAGTAGAGTGAGAGTGCTTGACACAATTTGGAAGGTTTTGGTGGGAAAACTGTATTAAAAGAGACTTGCTGGAAATAGTTTGTGGAATAAAAGAGGGAGTCATGCAGTAAAACAACTTTGAAAAGAGAGAGAGTTACATGATTAGAAAATAGTAAATGAAACATGGACTCCAAAACCACATCAACAATACTAACAGGACCAAAACAGAAGGAACAAACCTACATACATGGGTGATGGGGATTGGGGATACATAGAGTACATGATTGCAAACACATAACAAGAAAAGGTCTTAGGAATTGGTACAAACATGCTCAAACACAATTGATCAGACATAGTCACAAAATCAGCAATGCTTAAGGGGGTTTAGTATAGGATCCACATGGTTTAAGATCAATCCCAGAACCATACAAGTTTAGGAGTGCGGACTGCATAGAGGGGGCGGGGTAACATGTTTATACTTATCCTAAGGAAGAGGAGTACATAACATGCTAATCATGTAATCATATTAACTACAAGTTCCACAGCAAAACCATAAGTAAAAGCAAACTAGAAACAGGATAAACTGAAGCAATAAAAGAACCATATTGTTGTTGGAACTTGAATTGAAATTAGAACATACCAGTAAAGAAGACAGTAAACAAAAGTGAAGGAGCAGGAGAACACAATAGTTAGCCTTGGCTTGCAGCCGACTAACTCAAAATAATAGCAAGTAGCACAAAAGAGAGAGCATAAAGTTTAAGTGTGTGTGTGTGTGTGAGAGAGAGAGAGAGAGAGCTTTTGAACCAAAATGTTCGTGTCTTTGTGTTAATGAGAGAGTGTGTATATATAGTAGTTCAAAATTAGGTAAAATTATATGGCAAGAATCATAGTAGCATAGTAATTATGGAACCAAATACTAATCAAAATCAAATCAATGCGAGTACCCCTTTAATTAAGGGGGTAATCAACCAATGGTAATAGGCAGAAATGATAAAGGAAAGAAATCAAGTAGAGTATAAGGTATAAAATAGATAATTAGGGGTAAGTACATAGGGGTTTAATTAAGGAAACAGCTAATGAAGAATCAGTAAAGTACTCGATTAACCAAATAAGGTAGTAAAACAAAATAAAATTGCAAAATATGGAAATAATCAAAAATCAACACATAGTAAATCGGGGAATCAGGGATTCAAAATCACTGATTTAAGGAGAGTAACAAGTAAACAAGTTAACAGGAGAATCGAGAGTTTACAGGGAAGTTTTCAAATCAGGCCAAGAAACAAGAAGTTTAGAGTCAATCAAAGAGATAGTTTTAGCATATAAAAGGAGTGGAATAGGAGTAACCAAACATATCAAGCAAAGAGGCAAGTATTGACCAGTCAAGATGAACACAAACATACAGAGGCGATATAATTTAGGCATAAGAAAACTCAGTAGAATTTATTCGAGGCAAGATAATCATAGAAACTTAAACAAGAATCGAGTAGTCATGCTAACACACAGAACCAAACAAAGAAATCTTAGAAATTTAGGGCTTTCAACATAGGCGAGTCAAAAAGGTAGTAAAATCATAGAATCAGTCAAAATATGCAAGAGATAGAAGTTTAAACATAAAGAATCATTTTAAACAAGGTTTTAGAAGATGTTCCGAAAACCCTAATTTTAGAAGAAGGTGAAAACACTTTGAAATCGATGATTCTTGTAAAAGAGTTCCAATAACAATGTAAAATACTAAAGAAACTAACTCGAATCGTCCTAGATCTATACATATCTAAGAGATGTAGGCAGAAATTAGGGTTTCAGAAGAAACCCAAGTAGAGATGAAAGAACCTGTCCAGAATCCCAAGGATCGTAACAAGTACAACGTGATTTTGCTCGAAATCACATTGATGTAGCCAAGAACAGTCAAATGACAAACCTTAGATGCAATTCGGCATGGCCCAGGGTCGTTGAAGGCCTTAGAGAAGGCAAGCATAGCATTAGAGAAGCCATTTGAGGCTTAGGAGTTAAAGGGAGATCACCGGAGAAGACCGGAGAAAGGGAGGTCGGCGGTTAAAGGAGCTAGGGTTAGGTTGAGTGGTTGATAGAGGAGAGGAGATGAGAGAATATAGAGTCAGTGGTCTCTGAATAATGAGCTAGGGTTAGGGGTCGTTTGGAATTAAAATGGTAAGGGCTAATATGGGTCGTTGATCTAAGAGATCAACGGCCATGATTCAATTGACTTTGGGTTGGGTAGGCGGGTTTAGGGTTTGGGTCGGGTAGCTTAGCCTTAAATTGGACTGGGTATTGGATTTAATTTAGGCTATGATTGAAATGCAAATCTGGCTATATTTTTAATAGCCAATTTTCCTATATAATTTATAATAAATGATAAACAATTTCTAAAAAAATAATAATTTTAGGTACTAAAATGATTTAAAATAGATTTTTAACATTTAAAAAATATAGAAGGTCGATTTTATGCATATAAATGTAATTATACATTAATGGGGCTAATATTGCATTATATGCAATTTAGTTTTAAAAATACAAAATGCAATTGAAAAAATGTACAAAAACATAACCATATTTTGGCATAAATATAGAAATTAAATAACTAAATCATTACAACAATAATTTGAGGAATAATTATTGGGGATTTTATGAGTAAAAAAGAAAGAAATAAATCAATTTAAACTCTTTAAATTATGAAAAAATTATAAAAACCTTGTGAGTGCTTATATATGCATGTATATATGTTATTTTGGAAGTATTTATGCATATTAAAAATATATAGGGAAATATTGAGTATCAACAGCTGCCCCTCTTTACCCGGGAAGGATGAAAGAGTTTTTGGGTAAAGAAATGATGACCAATTTTGACCGGGCGGGATGTTTTGAAAGACAGAGGCCAGACTCTGGCCTTCGAGTTGCCTACATATTCCTGGTCTTACAGGAATCATGCCATGTGTAGTTCTGAATTCATCTGCGGAGTATGGCGATGAAATTACTACAAGAACGGACACGCGATGCAGAAGCGGCTATGGTGAGCGGTTAAAGCTTGGGATGGTCGGAGGGAACTGGAGCGAGATTGCTCCTGCTAGGATAGAGGTTTCTTATAAAGGATGCTACAAACGTGTATTTGTGAAAAAATTAAACATGATGCAAATTCCCTTTGGACCATGAATGTTGTCTTCAGACGGTAAAAGATGACGTCCTGGGCCATGAATTATTTAGTGAGGGATTTGTAGGCCATGAAATGATGTTCTCGGGATATAAAGATGGTGCCTCCGAACCATGCTGCCTTTGAATAATGATATGCATGTTTGAGAGATCCTCAGGCCATGGCATAGTGTCTTCAGGCTATGAGGATGATGCTTTCAGACTATGACGCCTCCGGATAGATTGGCGATATTTTAGCCCATGATAAGCAACAATATGATGTTAACAAGACAAAACTTAGTCTTGTGAAATGGAGGGCAGATCTTAGCCCGATTGAAAACAAATAGATAGTAAAATAGAGAAATATTTATGCAAAAAGGGACAGTTCCTAGTCCCCATGCGGATATAGAGGCAAGGATTAGCCTCATGCAGGTATGGAGGTAAGGATTAGCCTCATGCGAATTGGGAGGCAGGGATTAGCCTCATGCAGGTATGGAGGAAAGGATTAGCCTCATGCAAACTGTGAGGCGGGGATTAGCCTCATGCAGGTATGGAGGCGAAGATTAGCCTCATGCGAATTGGCAGGGAAGGATTAAACTCATGCAAATGGGGAGGCAAGGATTAGCCTCATGCAAGTATAGAGGCAAGCATTTGCCTCATGCAAATATAGGGAGTCAAGGATTAGACTCATGCAAACATGGAGTCAGGGATTAGACTCCTTGAACACTACTCACAATTTTCCATTTTTTTTTACTTTGCTTCTTTTCAAACCCTCATAGCCTCATTTGCGTCTAGTTTCCAATATAGAACCACCATACATACCTCTTTTAATTTTATTCAAGGCTCCATACTTTATATACATACACATATTTTCTTTTCTTTTTTTGTACACAAATTTTTCTCTTGTTTTTTTTCTCTCTTTTGGAGCTTGAATAATCTAAAACAAACACTTTTGAGGCATGTGGTCCTAACTCAACGTACGACCTTACCAACCTCCACTGCGACACCACCCCCAACTTAGGCTTTTAGCCTCGTTCTCAATGTTCAAGTAGGGACGGGTTCAAGATAGGGGAATATTTTACAAAAAAAGGGAGAGGTTTGTAATGAGTTGGCCAAAGAAAAGGCTTAAAGGCTCAAATTGGGTACTAGTGATATTATTTATGTATAGGTCGGCTTGAAAGGCTACAGAGGTCTAGCAAATAAGACAAAGAATGCCTAAGATCATCCCTCCAACCAAACATACTATCATTAGCATTGAAAGACCAACCTGGCAAGTTCTAGATGATAGAAGTAAACACGAGAGTTATATACACACAGAGAACTCACACACACATGGTACACGAACTATTTCATTCACATAATTTGACATTTTCGAGTCAACACTTGGCAACTCAAGGCTTTCATCATAGACACATGTATAACTCTAGGTCGCCATAGAGTCACAGAGCGAGCCTCAAGTTCACAAAGTTGATCACAAAGACTAATTCCCTTAAGAAAGTTGTCAATCTATCCATCATCGAGAAAAGTCGACAAAAAACAATATTTTTTTTATATGTGGAAGGGTATATGCTATGTACAAACATACATGTTTGATACTAGGCAATTACACCAAACCGGTAAAAATGATTCATTCTATGATACTGGTTGTACTATTACACTCTTGGAAAAGAACCGGGAGAAGAAAAACCAAGAGGAATTGATTCCTAATCACTATCTACTTGTTTTTGTTGTTTTTCTTTTATATGGACAACGGTATCATATTTACACAACGCTATTATGAACACAAAACAAACACTAATATTAACATCATCACGAATTTCATAACACAACTCATGTACCGAAGTCATACTAATATATACAGAACACAAAATACACATAAGTACAAGAGTCTGATTGTAACATAAAGATATGCATATGTACAACAGTTTCCAATATCACAAAAATATCTACAATGCTACCCTCCACCCCCAACTAAAAGCATGCATTGTCCCCAATGCATAAAAACAGAGAGATGAGTTTGAGGGGGGCTCCCTGAGGCACACTAAGTGCTATGGGAGTCAGTAGCTGGCTGAGTACTGGAGGGGTCACCCTCGGATGTGGAAGCTGAGACCGATGAGAGCTCGGTCTGAGTAGTGACCTCTCCTGATGGAGTAATGCTCTCAGGCTGGTCCAAAGCAGGAGTTGTAGTTGGAGCTGGAGCTGGTGCTGGAGCCTGTGAGTTGCTACTCTCGCCCACTGATGGTGGGGTGACTGATGGAGCTATAGGGCTGGCCATGTCTACTAGAGACCGCTAGATCGTTGTCTGCATATCTACTTGTTCCACTTCTGCAATAGCAGCCTCCTCAATAATAGCATCCTCGACAGAGGCATCCGCAATCTGCTTTCCTTTATCCTGAGGGCCATCATCGCTTGAATATCCAGAACTTCCCTCATCCTCACTCCCATCTTCCTCCTCATCTTCTGATTTACCAGAACCTCGGTACTCCTCCCCAGAATGGATCATAATATGGGTTGGGCAGGCTTTAGGCTGGGAAGCTCCGGCAGTAGAAGGGGCAGTATCAGTCATCAATGCAGTAAAGTCAAGACTTAAGTCCGAAGCTGCTGTGCCTGTCACCTGATCACTATCTGTGGGAAGGAGGGATGATAGATCGAACTCCAAGTTCTGCATCTTTTGGAGCTCGGTCTTCATAGAAGCAACCTCCTTCTTGAGTCTAGTCAACCCACTAACTTCACCTCGCTCTATCTTCTCCACCCTCAACTCAAGTTGCTGTAGACGATCCTCGTATTTTGGTTGTTGTTGTTGGAGGGCCGTCACTGAGGATTGCATGGGCGTCAGGGCTTGTTTGATTAGATTTGGCAATGTCTTCAAAAGCTGATCTACTTTGGCATTGGCATGCTGAGCCAGTAGACCAAGCTTCGAGACGGCAGGAATGGTGATGGCAGGCTGGACAGTGGTGGACTGAGAAGCAGGCTCGGAAGTGGAAGTGGGGGCCACTGTAACCTGAGGAGTCACTGGTGTCTCGGAGTCACTGTGCTCTAGATCAATCGGATCTTGGACCTGAACCTGTGATGGGGCAGCAGCAATAGTGATACGAGAGATATCCATGATACGTGTGATATCAATATCCCTCGTTTCCTTTCCAGTTTTATCAGTTGGCAGGATGGGAACTTTCACAGCTTTACACAGAACTGTGATCAGGCAAGGGAAAGGAAGTGAAGTTGCATGCTGCATTGCTCGGATCCCTATTTCTTGGAAGATCAATGCTCCCACATCTATCTTGATACCAGTCATGATGCAAGCAATCAGAAGGGCCTTCTCAATGGCTATTTCAGTTTCATTTTGAGTCGCTTACTGGTGGAAGCCCGCTTTGATGAGCGTCTCTTTTGACCCATATCTGCACAATGGTGAAGAGTGAGTGACATCATTAACAATACGGAGAAGATACAAACGAATCAAAAGCAAGAAAGAAAATGCGATCTGGTTTGCGATCGCAAAACCATAATGCGGACCGCAGACTTGTCGCAGATCTTGTAGTCTCAACTGGTGGTCTCATTTTACGGTGAGTTATGCGGTCGCATAACAACTATGCGGACTGCATAACCATCACAGAATTGACATGGCTATATGGTTCAAAACTGAAATCTCTATATCACTCTGCGGTGAATTTGCGGTCCGCATGTCAAATATGTGATTGCAAAGACACCGCATTTCATCGTCTTCTTCAGAAGCTTTAGGGTTTAGTTGTGCGGCCAAAATGCAGACCGCATTTTCACAATGGGGACCGCATTTTCACAATGCGGGCCGCAGATTCCTTCTTCTACACAGGTCACCCAAGCTTTCAACAATGGCGGTCCTATTTCATTCTACCCCGTACCCCAAATTATTTTCAACCCAAAAGCATTTACACTACAGAGAAACAACTACACAAGCATCTAAACACATTTTTGCAGAGGATTAAACAAAAAATCTCTAAACCTACAGTGGAAATCAAAGATAAAACGAGGGAGAAACGGGTACATACCAGCAGAGTTCGATGATTGGGACAATGAGTGTGACAAATTGAGTCCTTTGGTTGCACACAATTTGAGCTTGATTTGGTTCGAAGTCCGTTCGTGTTCTTCCCCCCTTTTTTCGTTTTTTTGTTTTGTTTTAAGTGAGTGAGAGATGAGAGGGTTATGCGGACTTACCTTGTTGATTCTGCGATGGATAGGACACCGCATAACACACAGTGCGACCGCATATGTGTTATGCGATGAGGTTAAGGACCAAGCTGAAGGGAGGCAAATGCGGTGCAAAATGCGGTCGCATAAATTAAATGCGAACCGCATAATGCACCACCTCACAGCATTTTCAACCACAATTTTAACCCAAATCTCTGCTTAGGTTTCCGGTCAGAGTGTGGTCCACATAGCTAAAATGCAACCGCATTTGTGCAGCAGAATTCACCTAGTGGTTTTTCTTCCACTTTTTATGCATTCGTACCAATTGTTGTGATCTTTTGAACCCCCTGCACTCTGACACACACTTTAAATCGCTCAAATAAATCTATCTATCAAAAACTAAAAATTTATAGAACAAAAGAGTGTTACCACACATGGGTTGCCTCCCATAAAGCGCTTGATTTAACGTCGCGGCACGACGAAGTTGATGTTCCTTTGGTTTCACTCAATGGTCGGGCATGGACCATCTTTAAGAGCCAGCTGCTCCACCAAATTTTTTTCTCCATCAGTGCCCAAGTAGTGCTTGATGCGTTGGCCATTTACCATGAATGTCCGGGACCCATCTGTTGATTCTAATTCCACAGCTCCATAAGGAGAGGCATTGACCACTTTGAATGGACCGGACCATTTTGATTTAAGCTTTCCCGGAAACAATTTGAGCCTTGAGTTAAAGAGCAAGACCAAATCATCCGTCTTGAACTCTCTTTTCAAGATCTTCTTGTCATGGACAAACTTCATCCGTTCTTTGTACACAGCTGCACTTTCATAAGCATGGAACCGGAATTCCTCCATTTCATTGAGTTGTGTTAACCTCAAATTTGCAGCTTCAGCCCAATCTAAGTTCAGCCTTTTCAATGCCCACATAGCTTTGTGTTCCAATTCCACGGGTAGATGACATGCTTTACCAAATACTAGCCGATAAGGAGAAGTACCAATAGGGGTTTTGTAGGCCGTGCGGTATGCCCACAATGCATCATCCAGCTTCCTTGACCAGTCGGTCCTATTTGCGTTCACAGTTTTTGCTAGAATGCTCTTGATCTCCCGGTTGGAAACCTCAACTTGACCACTTGACTGCGGACGATAAGGTATGGCCACCTTGTGCTTTACACCATACTTTTCAAGCAGCCCCGAGAATGCCTTGTTACAAAAATGAGATCCACCATCACTAAGGATGGCTCTAGGAGTGCCAAACCGAGTGAATATGTTTTTCTTCAAGAAGGCGGTCACACTCCTTGCCTCATTATTTGGTAAGGCAACTGCTTCAACCCATTTGGACACGTAGTCCACAACAACCAAGATGTATTTCATCCCGCAAGAACTTACAAAGGGTCTCATGAAGTCGATTCCCCACACGTCAAAGATCTCTATCTCCGTCACAAAGTGCATTGGCATTTCATGCCTCTTGGAGATTGAACCTTGTCGTTGACATTGGTTGCAAGCCTTGACCATTTGATTGGCATCATGGTAGATGGAAGGCCAATAATACCCACATTCAAGAACTTTAGACTCCGTCCGATTTCCTCCATAATGACCCCCAACCGGTGAGTCATGGCATGCCTTGAGAATTGGCATCACCTCTTCTTCGGTAACACACCTTCTGATAATATTGTCAGCACAAACACGGAACAAGTATGGTTCCTCCCAATTGTATTACCGGCAGTCTCTCAAAAACTTCTTTCTTTGATAAGATACCAATCCGTCCGGGATAAGGTCACTAATCAAGTAGTTAGCAATATCGGCATACCAAGGAGCAAAAGTGCTAGATAATGCCAATATGTGCTCATCAGGGAATGCATCGTTGATTTCAAGATCTCCCTGTGGTCTCCCTGCTTCCTCAAGCCTTGACAAATGATCCGCCACTTGATTTTGAGTTCCCTTGTGATCTTTGACTTCGAAGTCAAATTCTTGCAACAACAAGACCCATCAAATTAATCGAGGCTTTGCATCCTTCTTTGCCATGAGATATCGAAGAGCCGCATGATCAGTGTATACCACCACTTTGGACCCCAACAAATAAGCCCGGAATTTTTCAAAAGCATACACAATAGCAAGAAGCTCTTGCTCAGTTACCGTGTAGTTCATTTGTGTCCCCAGCAACGGCGCCAAAATTTGATATGCTCAAATTACACTTTAATGAATAGTGTAAGGCGGTCGGTGTCAAATATAATAACCCAACAAGGTTGGGGTCGAATCCCACAGGGAATATGTATGAAAAGGTTACTCTTATAGTGTGTTGCTTGACTAAAGTCGTATCTCTATTCGGTTAACAGTAACAAGAGAATGATTTTATAGTAACAAGAGTATGAATTGAGTTTGTTTGGAAGTATCAACGAATTGGAATATTTATAGAGTAATTAATTGGATTAAAGAAACCAAGGTTGTGTCCCCTTTGAGAGTTTTACTTGCATAGTACACCGGGTGTAGAACTTTGTTGTGACGTTGGCCAAGCATTGCCCCAATGGCTACACCACTGGCGTCACACATGAGCTCGAAAGGAAGTGACCAATCGGGCGTGACAATAATTGGTGCCGTGGTGAGCCTTTGCTTTAATTCTTCAAAAGCTTTAAGACAGTTCTAATCAAACACAAACTTGGCATCCTTTTCGAGGAGTTTGCACATGGGGTTAGCAATCTTGGAGAAGTCCTTGATGAAGCGCCTGTAAAACCCGGCATGCCCTAGAAAACTTCTAACACCTTTCACGGAGGTCGGTGGAGGAATCTTAGAAATAATCTCAATCTTTGCCCGGTCGACTTCAATACCATGCCTTGAAATTTTGTGCCCAAGCACAATGCCTTCGTCAACCATGAAGTGACATTTCTCCCAATTTAGCACAAGGTTGGTCTCTTCGCATCACTTAAGCACTTGTCTAAGATTGTTAAGACAATGCTCAAACGAATCACCAACCACCGAGAAATCATCCATGAAGACTTCAAGAAAGTCCTCAACCATGTCGGAGAAGATGGACATCATACACCTTTGGAAAGTGGCCGGAGCATTGCACAAGCCAAATGGCATCCGGCTAAAAGAAAAAGTGCCATACGGGCAAGTGAACGTAGTTTTCTCTTGATCTTCCAAAGCAATGTTGATTTGATTGTAGCCGGAGTAACCATCAAGGAAACAATAAAATGACCTCCCCGCTAGCCGATCAAGCATTTGATCAATAAAAGGCATAGGGAAGTGGTCCTTGCAAGTAGCACTGTTAAGTTTCCGATAGTCCATACAAACTCGTCATCCAGTCACAATTCGCGTTGGAATGAGATCATTCTTCTCATTTTCGATCACGGTCATGCCACCCTTTTTTGGCACACATTGTACTGGGCTCACCCACGAACTGTCGGCAATGGGGTAAACTACCCCGGCATCCAACCACTTGAAAATCTCCTTCTTTACTACCTCTTGCATTGACGGGTTCAACCGCCTTTGATGTTCCACACTTGGCTTTGTTTCGCTCTCCAATTGGATTTTATGTTCACAATTTCCCGCGGGGATTCCACAAATGTCCGCAATAGTCCATCCAATGTCTTACCTATGTTCTTTCAAGACTTCCAACAATTGGTTTACCTACACATCATTTAGCAAAGACGAAACGATTACGGGTAAAGTATCATTAGAGCCAAGAAAATTATACCTTAAGTGTGGTGGGAGAGGCTTGAGCTCTAGTTGTGGTGGCTCAATGATTGATGGCTTGGCGGGAGGTGTGGCCCTATTCTCCAAGTCAAGAGAAAGTTTTGTCGGAGTGTAAGTATAGGATCTAAGACCCTCCAATGCATTTACCGACTCGATGTACCCATCCATGTCCTCACCATCAAAGTTTACCAAGATAGCCGCCAATGCCTCACCAAGGCATTGTTCTTCCATTTTCAATTCGACGGCATCTTCAACCTCATCAACCACATCTATCACTAAAATGCTTTCATACTCATGGGGTAATTTCATACCCTTGCTCGCTTGAAATGTGACTTCTTCATCATTCACCCGGAACTTAATTTCATTTCGCTCCGAATCCATGAGTACTCTTCCTGTGTCTAGGAATGGTTTCCCCAAGATGATAGGGATCTCTTTATCAACAGCACAATCAAGAGTTACAAAGTCGGTGGGCAAATGGAATTTTCCAACTTTCATAATCACATCATCAACAATTCCTACCGGTCGCTTAATAGATCGATCGGCCATTTGTAACCTCATGCTTGTTGGCCTCGGCATCCCTAATCCCGCTTGCTTGTATATAGCAAGTGGCATCAAGTTGATGATAGCCCCATTGTCACAAAGGGATTTTGCAAAGTCATGTTCCCCGATAGTGCATGGAATAGTAAATGCTCCCGGGTCCTCTTTCTTTTGGACAGGACTTGTCGCAATAATAGAGCTAACCCCACATGTTTACCACCTCATTCTTTGTGGTCCTCTTTTTGGTGATCAAATCCTTCAAATATTTGGCAAACCCCGGCATTTCTTGAAAAGCCTCCAAGAATGGAATGTTCACCGACAATTGCTTTAGAATATCATAGAATTTCTCAAGCTTGCTATCATCAACCCTTCTAATAAGTCTTTGAGGAAAAGGCGAAGGAGGTCTAGGAATAGGAGGTGGAGCTTTTGATGTCTCCTTCTCCTTTTCCTTCACCCCTTCTTGGTTCACTTCTTTCATCTTCTCTTTTTCCGGCACCGTTTCAACTTCAACAACCCCTTGCTCTTCTGCTTTAACTTCTTGTTCGGCTTCTTCCCCAACAACCTCTTGCTCAATGTCACCTTGTAAAACCTTCCCACTTCTAGTAGTTATTGCCATGACATGAGAAGTTGAGCCACTTACACCACTCTTCGGGTTCGCAATGGTATCACTAGGAAGTTGCCCTTTTTGCTTTGGGTTTTGTTCTCTTGAAAGGTCTCTCATTTGCATCTCTAATTTTTGGATAGATGCGGTGTGAGAGCCAACAACTTCGGTCATGTTTCTCATGGACGCGTCAGACTTTTCATGGTTTTTCAATACTCTTTCAAGCATGCTTTCTAACTTTGACTCACTTGACGACCCTTGATTTGCATAATGACCTTTTGGGAGAACATACGGGTTGGAGCTCCAGTTTGCAAAGTTGTTGTTGTTGTTCCAATTTCCTTGATGCGAGTTACCTTGATCATTTCTCCATTGTTGGTTGCCTTGCCCTTGCGGGTTTGGCCTCCACTGGCTTTGTTGCCCTTGACCATGGTAGGGTTGCCTTTGATACCCTCCTTGAGGGTTGTTGATATAATTTGCTTCCTCAAAATTTTCATCTAAGATGGGTTGGACATCTTCCAATGCATTCACTTTCTTTGTCTGATTCTCGGTAAACATCATTGTCAGCACATTTACATTTTTTGCAAGCCCGGAAATCACTTGATCCCTCTCTTGATTTTCCTTGATTAAGTTGCTCAAGGAAGGAGAGCCATATGAGATTCCTCCAGTAGTATCCTCTGAATGCCATGCTTGGTTGTGCTTTGCCATTTTGTCCAGGATTTGTGTCACTCTTGCAAATGATTTGTCCATGAAAGATCCGTCAACTGCATTCTTGCCGATGGCTTGGTTCATGGTATCCAAACCCATATAAAAATTTTCCAACAACATGGAATCCGGCAAACCATGGTTTGGAGACCTCACCAAGTATAATTTGAAGCGATCCCATGCCTTATGCAACTACTCTCCCTGTATCTGCTTGAAGAAGAAAATCTTATCCCGCAACTCAGACTTTTTGCTCTGCGGGAACCACTTGGACAAAAATGCCCGGACAAGTTCGGGCCAAGAATGGATAGAGTTGGGTGGCAGATTCTGGAGCCATTTCCTCACATCCCCAGCTAGAGAATACTTGAAGCATCTCAAGCTCAGTGCATCGTCAGAGACATTGTTTTGTTTGTGGATTGCACACACACCCAAGAAATTCCTAAGGTGTTGTGTTGGATCATCATCTGTGGAGTTTCTGAAAAATCCTTTTTGCCTTGAGCATCAGAATTAGACCATGTTCCACTTTAAATGTTGCAGCTCCAACAGCTGGCGGTACAATGGCGTTAGTATCCTCAATGTACTCCTCGATGTCTGCAAAAGGATTCTCTCCTATTTCTATCTCTGCATCATCACCATATTCAGACATGTTTTCCTATCAACACCAAGCAAAGTGTGATGGAATAGAAATAGACGTTAAGTAAAGTACACACTAAATAGTAATTTCAAAATCGTATTCCCCGGCAACGGCGCCAAAATTTGATACGCTCAAATTACACTTTAATGAATAGTGTAAGGCGGTCGGTGTCAAATATAATAACCCAACAAGGTTGGGGTCGAATCCCACAGGGAATAGGTGTGAAAAGGTTACTCTTATAGTGTGTTGCTCGACTAAAGTCGTATCTCTATTCGGTTAACAGTAACAAGAGAATGGTTTTATAGTAACAAGAGTATAAATTGAGTTTGTTTGGAAGTATCAACTAATTGGAATGTTTATAGAGTAATTAATTGGATTAAATAAACCAAGGTTGTGTCCCCTTTAATGGAGGGTAATGCTTATCGGTGTTAATATGATATATTTCTAATGGAAGGTTCTTTTGATATGCAAATGATGTCTAAGTGACTACCCAATATTTCCCAATAGTTGAGTAGTATTTCCTCTTTATAATTTTCCCAAATATAAAAGAGTTGCAATTTAGAACCATCAATATATGCCAAGTAAAACCCACTTATTCCTAAGCAATTCTATTAAACAAGGTTTAAAGCTTTGAGTCATTGATATTTACTTCTACCAAAGTCTAACCCACTTTTCCAAGCAAAGCAAGAATTTAATGGCACTTGTTAATGTTTGCAACCACCAACAATAAATGAATAATGAGAAGTAAATAAATATCAACCAACCATTATATATATATTCAATGTTAAACACTCATTTAGGTCCACAACCTTAGTATTTAAAGTTAGCTACTCATACTACAATACAAAAACCAAAGAGTATTTAATGTTATAAAACCTTACAAAGTAGAGAATCTTCACCCAAAAGCTTCCAAAAGTGAGGAATATTAATGTCTTGGAATGTGGTTCAAATACTAGACAAGATGAGCCCACAAAGACATCATAAAACTATTTATAGTGGACTCAAAATCGGGATAGAAAATGGACAAAAATGCCCTTTCAGATCTGATATGCGATCGCATTCTTGTCGCAGAGACGTATGCTGTCCGCATCTTGAACATCCTCATCATAGAATGGAACCCTAGTTTACAGGTCTTATTCGCATTCAAATTATGCGGATCGCATTGCAGAAATGCGATCGCATTTTGCATCGCATCTTCGTCCTTCAGTGACCTTCATGGTTTGTTTGTGGTTCACTCTGCGGTTCGCATGTTGGTTCTGCGGTCGCATAATGGACCGCATTCTTGACTTGAGATTTAACCCAGATCTCTGCTTTTGTCTGCGATTTGACGTGCATTCTGTGGCTCGCATGTCTGATCTGCGATCGCATAGTGTATCGCAGACCAGCATTTTTGCTACATTTTGCTCTTTTCTTGTCTTTTTGCTTCCATTTCCATGTTCTTGGGTTCTCAGTACTTATGTACTGTAGAAACAACAAAACTACATAAGTAACGGAGATAATTGCATTAAAACAAGCTAAAATCTAAGCAATTAGTATTGAAATATGCCGAAATTCTCCAGCACATCAGCTGACAACATTATCAGAAGGTGTGTTTCAGAAGAAGAGATTATGCCAATTCAAAAGGCATGCCACGACTCACCGGTTAGGGGTCCTCATGGGGGAAATCGAACGGCCTCTAAGGTGCTTGAATGTGGTTAATTGACCGTCAATCTATCGTTATGACAATCAAATGGTCAAAGCTTGTGACCAATGCCAAAGGCAAGGATCAATCTCCAAGAGGCATGAAATACCAATGCACTTGATGGAAATAGAAATCTTCGACGTATGGGGAATTGATTTTATGGGTCCCTTTGTAAGCTCTTGTGGGATGAAATATATCTTGGTAGCTGTGGACTATGTGTCTAAATGGGTTGAAGCAATTTCCTTACCAAACAACGAGGCAAAAAGTGTGACCACATTCTTGAAGAAAAACATATTCACTCGGTTTGACACTCCTAGAGCCATTCTTAGTGATAGTGGGTCTCATTTCTGTAACAAGGCTTTCACGGGGATACTAGAGAAATATGGCGTCAAGCATAAGGTGGCCACACCTTATCACCCCCAATCAAGTGGTCAAGTTGAGGTTTCCAACTGGGAGATAAAGAGCATTCTAGCAAAGACTGTTAATGCAAACAGGACCGATTGGTCAAGGAATCTAGATGGCGCATTGTGGGCGTATCGCACGGTGTACAAAACTCCTATTGGCACTTCTTCTTATCGGTTAGTCTTCGGCAAAGCTTGTGATCTACTCATAGAACTGGACACAAAGCCATGTGGGCTCTGAAGATGTTGAACTTGGACTGGGCTGAAGCTGCAAATTTGAGGTTAACACAACTCAATAAAATGGAGGAATTCTGTTTCCATGCATATTAAAGTGCAGTTGTGTATAAAGAAAGGATGAAGTTCGTCCATAACAAAAAGATCTTGAAGAGGGAGTTTAAGTCGGGTGACTTGGTTTTGCTCTTTAACTCAAGGCTCAAATTGTTTCAGGGCAAGCTCAAATCAAAATGGTTCGGTCCGTTCAAGGTGGTCAATGTCACTCCTTTTGGAGCTGTGGAACTAGAATCGGAGGATGGACTCCGAACCTTCAAAGTGAGTGGCCAACGAGTCAAGCACTACTTGGGCACATATGGAGAAAAACATTTGGTGAAGCAGTTGGCTCTCAAAGATGGTCTGTGCCCAACCAATGAGTGAATCCAAAGGAACGCCAACTTCGTCATGCCGCGACGTTAAATTAAGCACTTCATGGGAGGTAACCCATGTGTGGTAGCATCCTTTTTGTCCTTTAAATTTTTAATTTTTTTAGATAGATTTACTTGAGTAATTTAAAGTGTGTGTTAGAGTGTAGGGGTTTCAAACGATCGTTACACTGGGTAAGATTGCATGTGAAAGGTAAGAAAAATCACCTTGGGAAGCTTGCTACACAAATGCGGTCGCATTTTCACTATGCAGACCGCATTGTGGTCGCAAACCAGGGCAGTGTGTTTGGCAAAAATTGGTGACAAGAATGAGGCAAGGATGTGCACTTTATGGACCGCATTCTCAGTATGCGATCACATAGTGCACCGCATTTCCACCCTCAGGCAATTCAACTTAAATCCACTGCATAACACTTATGCGGTCGCATAGTGTGTTATGCAGTGGCTTACCCATCGCAATTCTACCAGGTAAGTCCCTCGCATCCCTTTAGTGTTCACGCGTTACAAAAAGAATTTTTTTATTAGAACCAAAAAAAACAGAAAGAGGGATAACGAGAAAAGGCAAAGCGGATCGTGAACCAATAACACAAGGCAACATCTATGAAACCATCTCCTACGTGTGCTCATTAATCTATCACTAGTACATTGTCCTTGTCCCGATTTCATCCTTGCAAGCTTTAATTTCAATTTTGTTTTTGTTTCTATTTCCTGTTTTCTTTTGGATCCCTGTTCGTAATGTGATGGGGTTTTTGGTTAGATAGTATGTTTGGGGTAATGGGTAGAAAAATCTAGGTCCTCCATTGTTGAGGGTTGAATGTCAAGGTTAAGAACGATGGGTTTTGCGGATCGCATAATCAAATTGCGGTCCGCATTTCTGCCGCAAAAAGTAAACCCTAGCTGGCTGAAGAAGATGACACAATGCGGTAAATTTAAGATCGCATAATTGATATGCGGACCGCAAAGTCACCGCATACCCAGACAATTGCCTGATTTCATAACATGCTATTTGCGTCCACTATGCGATTGCATATCCATCTTTGCGGTGGATTATGCGATCGCATTTTGGTGATTCTGTTTTCTGAGCAATCAAGTATGCGATGGTTATGTGAACAGCATAATGGTTATACGATCGCATAACCCATCGCATACTTAGATCATTTGAATAGTAAGTGAGTTTGCCATTTGAATAGTAAGCGAGTTTGCGACAAGTCTGTGGTCCGTATAGTGGTTATGCGACCGCATAACCTGTCGCATACTTAAAATTTTCTTTAGTTTTTCTGTTTTCTTTTCAGTGTTGCCTACCATATTTCTCACATTTCATTTCTATGTGGATATGGGTCCCAGGAAACATACATCCTATGCCCAAAAAATGGCGTCCACCAGTCGCCAAACTCAACAAGCAAAACGTTCACGACCGGACCCAACTGTTGCACTTGACTCCTAGTTTGACGAGGAGGATACCTTGCCCTCAGTTGACCTACAAGCTGAGGCAAGAAAGAAAAGAGGAGATGACTTCCAGCTTAGGTTTGTGGTTGAAGAGTCCAAGGAGCTGTATAAAGAAGGGTTGACAAAACGCAAACTGGCCGAAAAGCAATTAAGTCTGAATGGGCTCAAAGAGCAGTACCCCCACATCTGGGAGAACATCAAATCCAGAAAATGGGAGTGTTTCACTGAGCTACCTGATGACTATAATGAAACCCTTGTCCGTAAGTTTTATACCTCATATGGAGCCTCCAGGACTGCTCACCACAAGCGCAATAGGGTTTTCTGTGACACTATATTAGTTCGGGGGATGAGCGCCTTCTATAGAAGTGAGACCATCAATGAGTTTTAATTCCTTGATTAGAGCCCGGGCGCAGCTGAGTATGCTGCCAAATGGGCAAACTGAGATAATGAGTGTAGTTGGATAGCTTCTATGATAGCCAAGGGGACCCTTGCTTGGATCAACCCTGTGCACAAAATATACAAGGAGGATCTCACACGAGAGGGCAAATTTTGGCTTAGCTCATCACCTCTCGACTAATACCGTCCAGAAATGATACTAACATAAGCATTGAGAAAGCTCTTCTCATTGCATGTATTATGGCGGGAATCAAGATTGATGTGGGTGACTTCGTTTTCCGAGAGCTAGGGATCCGGGCAAAGCAGACAGCCACTTCACTTCCATTCCCCTGCTTGATCACAACCCTCTGTAAGGCTGTGAAAGTCCCTACCATGCCACACACTAACAAGACAGGGAAGGCGCTGAAGGATATTGATATCACGCGCATTTGTGATGCTGTTGTTCCCCTGAGGTTCAGACTCAGACTCATGTTAATATAGAGCCCGCAGATTCCCAGACTCCTGTGTCTCATCAGGCTACAGTAGCATCCACTTCCACTTCACATCCTACCTCTCAGTCCACCATTGCTCAGCCTTCTACTGCATTGCTAGCTGTCTCCAGGCTAGGTCTCTTAGCATAATATGCCAATGCTAAGGTGGGCCAACTTCTGAAGAACCTCCCTACCCTCATCAAGCAAACCCTAACTCTTATACAGTCCTCAGTGATGGCTCTCCAGCAATATCAGACATCTTATGGGTATTGTTTGACACAACTTGAGATGCGTGTTGAGAATATAGAGCAGGGTGAGGTTAGTGACTTGCCAAAGCTCCAGGAGGAAGTTGCCACTATGAAGACTGAACTCCACAAGATGCAGTCTCTGGAGTTCGATCTATCATCCTTCCTGCCAAAGGAAGGTGAGTAGGGAGCAGACACAGCAGTACCAGGCCTGGATCTTGACTTCTCCACACTGATGACAGACATTGCTCCTTCGACTGTCGGGGCTTCCCAGCCTCCAGCTTCCCCTGCACGCATTGATATTCCTTCTTATAAGGATTCCAGACACTCTATAGAGTCCGAAGGTGGGGAGGCAGACGAGGGAAAGACTGAAGATGATTCATGGTCCGAGGAGGATGATGGCCCTCAAAAGAAGGGCAAGCAGATTGTTGCCTCTATAGTTGAGGATGAAGAACTAGCAGCAATTCAGGTGGCGATATCACATTCGCTAGCAGACATGGTCGCCCCTAAAGATCCAGGGCGAGGCTAGCAGCTCACAGGCCTCAGCTCTAGTATTGAGTCAGCCAGAGATCCCTTCTCCATCAGTGGGGGTCACTCCTTAGGCTGAGATCTCATCGATCCCAGCTTCAGCATCAGAGGGTGACCCCACCATCATTCAGTCGACTTCCGACTCCCATAGCGCGTAGTGCGCCTCAGGGAGCCCCTATACTCTGTTTTACATTCTTATGCATTGGGGACAATGCATGCTTTTTAGTTGGGGGTGGTATCCTTTGTATATATTTTTGTGAAATTGGCAACTGTTGTACATGTTTTGGTGGTTTTCGTGCTATATAAGCCAACTACTGTATTTATTTGAGTTTTGTGATTTTGTATATATTGGTGTTTTTGGTTTTAGTACATAAGTTATCTTTGTATAAAAAACAAAAACAAACAAGTATATAGTTGCATTAGCAATGAATTCCCCATAGTTTTTCTTCGTCGGGGTTCTTTTCCAAGGGTGTAATAGTAGAACCAAGGCGGTAGAATGAAACATTTTCACCGGTTTGGTATAGTTGTCTAGTGTCAAGCATATGTGTCTGTATATAGCCCATACCCTTCCATTAATATATTAAAAAAAAGATATCAATTGTGTCAACTTGAGGCTCGCTTTCTGACTCTATTTCTACCCAGAGTTATACATGTATATATGATGTAAGCTTTGAGTTGCCAAGTGTTGATTTGAGGGGTAAAAACTATGTTGAGCCAAAACAGTTCATGTGCCATGTGTGTGAGTCCTTGTGTAAATAATTCTTGCCTTTACTTCTGCCATATAGAACTTGCCCGGTTGGTTTTTCGATGCTTATAATAATTAAATTTGGTTGGAGAAATGACCTTAGGTCGTCTTTGTGATTTTTGAAGACCAGTTAGTTTTTCGAGCCACTTAATGTACAGATAGTATCACTAGTCACCCCACTTGAGCTTTTAACCTTTTCTTTGGCTACCTCAGTACAAGCCTTTCCCTTTTTTGTAAAATAATTCCCTCTTTTGAACTCGTCCCTCCATGAACATTGAGAATGAGGCCAAAAGCCTATGTTGGGGGTGCGGTGTCAAGCCAAAAATTGGCAAGGTTGTGCAGTGAGTGTAGGAAAGTGTACCTCAGGTGTGAAACTACTCAAGCTCCAAAAGCAAAATATAATTAAAAAAATGGAGTCTTGAAGAGAATTTAAGAAGTAGTTAAGGGGGCTCAATGTGGAAAAGTAGAAGCTAATGAGGGCTATGTGGTTTGAAAAGAAGCAAAGAGTAACAAGAAAGAAAAATGTGAGTAGTGTTCAAGGAGGGTGTAGTCACGTGTACCCAAATGCTTATCTGACCCTTCCCTAAACCTACATTACAAGTTTAAAAAGTCCTTATGCGATCTCCAACCGAATATTCTTATAATAAAGCGATGAATTAAAATAAGGGCAAGCTTATGGTATGGTATGTTGTAACACTTGAAACTCTTTTTGAGAGTGAGTGTATTTGTGAATTTGTCCCTTTTTGTTGTCATTATAAATGTTGTGAGTTTGGGACTTTCTTTCTAGTGAGGGCACACGAATTGTGAGGTTGGACAGAAGTTGAGTTTTTGAGTCAAATGCAAGTGCACTCAGCTGATGGTAACATTTTGTCAAATTGGTCGAGGATCAAAGTTTCACAAGTTGATTAGTTTTATTGTAAATATTGATGGTTCAGGAAGGGTAAACAATCGAAAATGCATGTTTGTAGTGCTGACAACGAACACCGTCCACGGTCACTATTGTTTCATATCTTTTAGATGGAGTCTAGAATAGGATAGTGTCGTTTAATTGCTTGAGGACAAGCAAGAGTTTAAGTTGGGGGTGTTGATGTGCCATAGAATTTCGGCACATTTAATACAATTTGCTTAGATTTTAGCTTGTTTTAAATGCAATTATCCTTTATACTTAGGTAATTTTAGTGTTTTCGTAGTGTATGAGGTTTAAGGACTTAAGAGAATGGAAATGAAATGAAAAAGCCACAAAAAGACAAGAAAAGAGAAAGGCATCGCAAATGTGGAAATGCGGATCGCAAATCTAACATGCGGGTCGCATAATGAACAAGGAAATCGCAAACCACAATAGTTTGTTGGAGAAAGTCCAGTGCAAGAAATGTGGTCCAGTGTGCAATCGCATAACAGGTTTGCGGGCCGCATAATGGACTGCAAACTCGTTATGAAAGTTGCTGATGGTGAAAAATGCGACGCAAAATGCGATTGCATATCTACAATGTGGACCGCAGAACGTTAACGCGGTGACGGCCTGGAAAGTAGGGTTTGAATATGCGATGACCATGTCAAGAATGCGGACCGCATGTTTGTTATGCGATAGATATGTGGTCGCATATTTAACCGGAGATGGTATTTTTGTCCGACTTTTGTCCTGAGTTTTGACCCACTATAAATAGATTTATTGAGATTTTGTGGGGGAGCTTGTCAGATTTTGGGAGCTGTATTCCAAGGCTTTATTACTCCTCTCTTTTGGAAGCTTTTGAGGGAAAAATCTTACACTTTGTAAGCTTTATGGCCTTAAATATTCTCATCCTTTTGTATTTTAGTATGATTAGCTAACTTTAAATACTAAGGTTGTGAACCCTAAATGGGTGTTATGTTATTGGGTGTTTAACATTGAAATATGTATAATGGTTGGTTGATATTTATTTACTTCTCATTCTTCATTAATTGTTGGTGGTTGCAAACATTAACAAGTGCCATTAAATTCTTATTTTGCTTGGGAAAGTGGGTTAGAATTTGGTAGAAGTAAATATCAAAGACTCAAGGCTTTAAACCTTGTTTAGTAGAATCACTTAGGAATAAGTGGGTTTTATTTGGTATATATTGATTGTTCTTAATTGCAACTCTTTTATATTTGAAAAAATCATAAAGAGTACATACTATCCAACTATTGAAAAATATTGGGTAGTCATTTAGAAATCATTTGCATATCAAAAGAACCTTCCATTAGAAATATATCATATTAACACCGATATCATTAAACTTCATTGAAGGGGACACAACCTTGGTTTCTTTAATCAAATTATTTACATTCTCAACATTACAATTAGCTATTTCTTCAAACCAAAATCATTTCATACTCTTGTTACTGTTAACTGAATAGAATTACGACTTTAGTCAAGTAACACACAATTTGAGTAACCCTTTCACACCTATTCTCTGTGGGATTCGATCCCAGCCTTGTTGGGTTATTATATTTTACACCGACCACCTTACACTATTTAATTAGAGTGTAATTTGAGCGTCTCACCTGTGCAGTTATATCATATACAGCCAAAATTAAAACAAAAATATACAATTAAGGATGGGAGGGGGCATGTTGCGGGGGAATATCATTTACCAATAGGAACTCAGGAGAAAAGCATAAAGAACAATCTAAAATTTGCGGCAGAAAGAGTAAGGAAAGTCGTAATCAATCAACAACCACTTTTATAATTTATTGTTGCGACGCGCAATCCGATCCAAATCATAAAAAAAAAGGAAAATTTCACATAAGAACAACTAGGCTCCCTACTTTTCAACTTTATAGCTCATATTTCAATTTATAATCAACTAGCCCAAAAATAATAGGTTAATACCCAACATTCAACTCCAACGTATTCTCGAAATTACTATTTAATTTTTAAAAAAGATTGCTCAAGCTTTTAAGTTAATTTTTGAATCAGTAACTGTGACTCAAATGTTAGTTCAACAAACCAAATCTATTTGGGTGGTGAAAATTAGATTTTTAACAAGCTAAAATGTGTGGGTTTAAATTTCGAATTTGATTTTGTAAGAAATTTAGAGTGGGTGTTATTTAGACTTGTTAGAAATAGTATAAGGAGGTTGTATATAAAATTTGAAGTCATTTAATGGAGATTTGGATTGGTTTTGAACAAGAATTTTAACTGAAAATCGTGGAAGAAGTTAGTCTACAAACGCTTGTATAAAGTTGTATAAAAGTGTATAATAGTGTATAAGATGTGTTTATACACTCATATACACTATTATACAAAATTATACAAAAAAGTGACTTCGTCTTCTACCTTGCGTTTTCTCTTAAATTTAACTCAAATCTTGCTCAAATCTACTCCAAATCACTTCAAATTTAAAATTTGAACTCCTTTTGATATTTTCAATCAATTGGAACAACGCTCAATCCAAACAACTAACAAACTCAAAAAATCCTATTTTCAAAAGCAAAGCTTTGAATGGCCTCCAATGATGGACTTCTACTCTTCAATTTTCTGACATTGCAAACAAGGGGAGAAGCAGAAAATACACTGCCCCTTGAAGCATATGTAGAAGATGTAAGAAGAAGAGAGAGTGAAAGAAAAGGTTGTGAGATTTAACTCTATAGCTTGTAGAAGCAATGGTTATAAGAACACATATTTTGAATTTGCTAATCCTTTCATGTACAATATGGACTAGGTAGGGTAAAACTTAAAAACATGGGTCATTTTTTGTTATGGTGTGAAGTCATGTGTATTTTCTTGTAATTCTTTCAAAAAAAAATATTGTTGCGGTGTGCAACCCGATCCATATCATTTATCACTGTTGCAGTGTGCAACCCGATCCAATTATAATGTTGTTGCGGCGTGTAACCTGATCCAATTATAATATTATTGTGGCGTGCAACCCGATCCAAATATAATATTGTTGCGGTGTGCAACCCAATCCAAATATAATGTTGCGGCGTGCAACCCGATCCCAATATACAATTTAACACCAATCATAAGAAAAGAGTCCCGGCAAGGGAACAATAAGGAAACAGCACTATCCCGACAAGGGAATCGACAATATAAGTAAATACGTCCTGGCAAGGGAACAATAAGGAAACAACACTATCCCGACAAGGGAATCGACAATATAAGTAAATACGTCCCGGCAAGGGAGTCAGCTATAACCAAACTTGTTCCAACATTTAACTTTACAACAAATAAGAACCTCAACTAGCACCAATACTCAACCATAAACAACTTCCACGAGAATAATCATGATTCTTGCCCAACACAGAAAATCAATAACTTAAGCATTCGTAGTACTTATTAAGACACAACGATTTCAATTCAATACTCACAGGCATGCTTGATACCAACGTATAGATACTCGTCACCATGCCTATACGTCGTACTCAACAAACAACACATAGCAAATATGACATAACTCCTAATCCCTCAAGCTAAGGTTATACCAAACACTTACCTCCATGCCACGAACATAATTCAAGTCTCAACTATCACTTTACCTCTTGATTCCACCACTAATTCACTCGTATCTAGACACAACTTACTTAATTACATCAATAAATGCTAATTGAATCAATTCTAATGCATGGAAATAAGTTTCCTAAAGTTTTTCCTAAAAAGTCAAAAATCACCCTCGGGCCCACATGGTCAAAACTCGAGGTTCAAACCAAAACATGATTACCCATTCCCCCACGAACCAAAATATATAAATTGTTTTGAAATCGGACCTCAAATCGAGGTCCAAATCCCCAAATTTTGAAAAACCGAGGTTCTACCCAAAACACCCAATTTCCCCATGAAACCCTTTGATTTTGAGTTGAAATCATATGAAAAGATGTTAAAGATTGAAGAAAACGAGTTAGAAATGACTTACAATCGATTAGGAGAGAAGTTGTTTTTTAAAAATCGCCCAAGAGTGTTTTGGTTATAAAAGAGTGTGAAAAATGGTTGAAATGCGTCTTAAGTTATGAATTTACAGGTTGCAGGTCGCAATTGCGAACCCAGAAGTCTGCTATTCTCGCATTTGCGACAAATTTGTCGCATTTGCGACGACTAGCTACAATAGGAGGCATCGCATTTGCAATGAGTATCTCACATTTGCGGGGTAATGCTGGCCTGGGCTCTTTTGCATTTGCGACATAGCTTTCGCATTTGCGAGCTCGCATTTGCAAGCCAGGCTTCGCAAATGCAAAGCCTGTAGGCCTGCAATATACCAGTTAAAATCTGCAACATCCTAAGTCCAAATTTCAGTCCGTGGCCTAACCAAAACTCACCCGAGCCCTCGGGGCTCCAAACCAAACATGCACCAACCTAAAAACATTAAATGGACTTGCTCGTGCATTCAAATCACCATAATAAGATCAACAACTATGAATTTAGCATCAAAATCATGAAATCACTTGAGAACATCAAAATTTTCAATTTTCTCAAATAAGGTCTGATTCACGTCATTTCAAATCCGTTTCTTACCAAACTTCACAAACTCAACTTAAATCACATGTAAGAACTGTACCGGGCTTCGGAACAAGAATATGAGCCCGATACCATCAAATTTCAAACACATTTCATTTCCAAAAACTTATAAATATTCCAAAAAATAATTTTCTTTAAAAATTTATTTCTCGGGCTTGGAACCTCGGTATTCGATTCCAGGCATACGCCTAAGTCCCATATTTTTCTACAAATCCTCCAGGACCGTCAAATCATAGGTCCGGATCCGTTTACCCAAAATGTTGACCAAAGTCAACTTAAATTCATTTAAAGGCAAAGTTTTATCATTTTTCACATAATAGCTTTCTAGCTATGCGCCCGGACTGTGCACGCAAATAGAGGTGATGCGGAAAGAGGGTTTTAAGGCCTCGGAACACAGATTTTATTTCTAAAACAAGTGATGAACTTTTGTGTATTCACATAATCGTTCATATTATTCCAGAAAACACAACAATAGCAACTATCAGTCGTCAATACCATACTCTAATAAAATTACTGTAGTAGAAAGGAAATGCTAACAAACCACAATGTTCTATAAGTAGCATATTGCGACGTCCCTCCTTCGAGAATCCTCTAGTCGAAAACCAGTGTCGCAAAATGAAGAAAACGTCCTTCCTCAACTGGTTAAGAGCTGAGGATTGCGTTACATGTTGGTCCCCTATAAGAAATGTTGATTTTGTTGGTGCGAAACATCATATTCCTGAACACTTCAGCAATAACACAAGTCCAATTTTCGATCTGTTAAGCATCCGAAATCAATCCGAGTCCCGGGACCTCAACCAAACATACCAACAAGTCGTAAAATGCCATACGAACTTAGTCGAGCCCTAAAATTGCATCAAACAATACTAAAGTCATGAATCACCTTCCAATTCAAACTTAATGAACTTGAAACTTCAAATTTTTACAACCGATGGTGAAACCTATCAAACCACGTTCGATTGACACCAAATTTTGCACACAAGTCATATTCAACCTTATGGACCTACTTCAACTTCCCGCATTGGAATTCGACCCCGGTATCAAAAAGTCCACTACCGGTCAAAATCTCCAAAAATTCGACTTTTGCTATTTCAAGCTTAAATAAGCTACATACCTTCAAAACATAATCCGGACACGCCCCTAAGTCCAAAATCACCCAATGGAGCTACGGAACTAATGGAACTCCATTCTGGAGTCGTCTTCAAACAGTTCTGACTACTACCAAAATCCTAAGCCTTAAGATTCCGTTTTAGGGACTAAGTGTCCCAAAGCATTTCGAAACCAAAACTAAAACCTCCCGGCAAGTCATATAAGCAGAAACAGATACGGGAAAAGTAGTAGATAGGGGATTGGGGCTATAACTCTCAAAACAACCGGCCGGATCATTACAGGAATTAACCCCATAGGTGAATTGATTTAATATGTGCTTCTATTTGTGGGGGCTACGTATGCATGAGGTGATGAGTGTCCGTGCGTAGCTACTATAATGCTTAATGTTCGGGTAGTCTAGGACCCAAATCATGTTATAATTGCGATGTTTGAAACCTACTTGTTAATTTAATTGTTTAAAACATATTGAAACTTGGTAAAGGAATTGAAAAAAAAATTAAAACTTTATTTACTTGATCGTTAATGAGAATTGACATTTCTTAGAATAATCTTAATGAATCTTAAATTGGTTGTTTTAAATGTATTTTTCTCTTTTGTGGAGCGGGCCGAGTGCCTCGTTAGCAGATAAATACATCTATGGTTCATATCGTTCGACCCTCGGCAGTGCACAGTTTAAATACTTATGTTGGATCGGGCCGTACGACCTCTGCATGATTTGCACATGATTGAATTGGTTGAATTTAAATTATAATAATTGATATTGATTCATTGATGTGAGATACAAAATGATAAATGATGAAAAATAAATTTAGAAATTTCTAATTAACAAAAGAATTGTTTACTTACTTCATGATATTGAGCTTATAGTCGTTTTATGTAATCCATGCTTAATTATATCATCGGCATTTTATTTATAGCCTATAGTAAGTGTCGGAGTTGACCCCTCGTTATTACTTCTTCGAGGTTAGACTGGATACTTATTGGGTACACGTTGATTAATGTGCTCATACTACACTTGCTGCACATTTTTGTGCATGCACATATATGTTTAATGGCCTTGTGGATGCAGAGGCGTGGTTAATGCAGAGACATAGGTGAGCTACATTCTATGTTACGATCTGCAGCCAACGGAGTCTCCTTTAGAGTTATTTATATCTCTCTTGTTTAATTTGTTGTAACGACCCGACCGGTCGTTTCATGAGTTACCGCTCTGTTTCCTCCATTTCTGCTTCTTATTGTCTTGTTCAGTCGTATTATGTGTTATCGGGTTGGTTGGCTCGGGTTCGGAGAGGTTTTGGTAAGATTTGAGACACTCAGTCTTTTTTGAGAAAGCTTAAGTTGGAAAAGTCAACCAGATGTTGGATTATGTGATAAAGGGATAGGATATGAGTTTCGATGGTTTGGATAGCTTCGGGAGGTGATTTGGGAATTAGGAGCATGATCAGAATGTGTTTTGGAGGTACGGAGTAGATTCAGGCTTGAATTGGCGAAATTGGAATTTTGGTGTTTTCCGGTTGGTAGGTGAGATTTTGATATAGGGGTCAGAATGGAATTCCAGGAGTCTCAATAGGTTCGTTGTTCCATTTGGGATGTGTATGCAAAATTTCAAGTCATTCGAACGTGATTTGATAGATTTTTGATCGAAAGCGGAATTTGGATGTTTTTAGAATTCATAGGCTTGAATCCGATGCAAATTTGGTGTTTTGATGTTGTTTTGAGTGTCCCGAAGGTTGGAACAAGTTTGAATGATGTTATGGGATATGTTGACATGTTTGGTTGAGGTCCCGAGGGCCTCGGGTGAGTTTCGGGTGGTTAAACGGACCATTTCTAGTTGAAAAGATTGCAGAAAATCTGCTGTGAGTGTTGCAAATTTTTTGGCCTTCGCGTTCGCGAAGGGTTAGGATGAGAGGCTGGATGTTTGGCCTTTGAGTTCGCGATGGAGGTCTCGCGTTCGCAAAGGGTTAGAGTCAATAAGCTTCGCGTTCGCGAGAGGGCAGACGCGTTTGTGATGGTTTGTGAGGCTAAGTCTTCGCGTTCGTGTGAAGGGCGTCGCATTCGCTATGAAGGAAAAATGGTCAACTCAAATTTGTGCTTTACGAATGCAAGGCATTGACCGCATTCACGATGAAGGACTTTTAAGTGCTAGGCAGAATGTTTTGAAAGACCAATTCCGCAATTTAGGATCTAAGTTCCTCCATTTTTGGGCGATTTTAGAGCTTTTTGAAGAGGATTGAAGATGGAATCAAGGGGGAACACTTGGAGGTAAGATTTATTGACTCAATACTCAAGCCTAATGTGTTTTATACCTAATTAATCATGATATTTATAAAATTTAAACTTAAATATTGAAGAACTAGGGCTTGTAATTAGATACATAAAATTAGGGATTTGAGGGGTCAATTGTGGTTGGATTTTTGTACTTTTATGAATGAAATCGAGGAGTGATAAGGAGTCTATTGATGTAATTTTTATTGGATTTCGAGACGTGGGTTGGGGGTCGGGTTTAGCCAATTTCAGGATTTGTGTTGTAATTTGATTACTTTTGAGTGGGCTTTGTTCCCTTAGCATATTTTGATGGTTTTGCACTGATTTTGGTTAGATTTGGAGCATCCGGAGGCCGATTTGAGAGGCAAAGGCATCGCGGGCTAGAGTTTGGGCCGGATAGAGGTGAGTAATGATTGTAAATGTTGCCCTGAGGGTATGAAACTCCGGATTTCACATCGTTGTGTTATTTTAAGGTGACGCACACGCTAGATGACAAGCGTGTGGTCGTTCACTTTTGGGGATTGTGACTTAGATCGTCCCGAATGACTGTTTTACTGCATATTTGATTGAAAACTATTTGCTATCATCATGTTTTGGGCTGAATGCCATATTTGGGCCTCATGCTGACTGTTTTGGACCTTTAGGGATTTTTACTACTATTCCTCACTGTTTTGACTTTATACTTGTACTCAGTCATGCTATATTTTACTGCTTTTATAACTCAGCCACGTTTACTCTGTTTTGACATCTTAATTGATATTTTGAGCTGAACATCATATTTTACTGTGCCTGAGTGGATTTTAGAGATTTCTGACTGAGTAGGGTCGAGGGCCTATGTTGTGAGGTTATTATGGGATCGAGTTGCACGCTAGAGCAGTGTTGTACTGATTTATGATTACGAGGCTGAGGGTCAGAGTTGGTATGCCACGAGGTGGCTTGATATGAGGCCGAGAGCCTATTGATTATGCCACAAGATGACTTGATATTGCGCTTGGGCCACAAGGGGCCCCTCCCGGAGTCTGTACAGCCCCAATAAGCGCGGGTACCCACTGTGATATGTGATATAGCCCGAGGGGCTGATGTTGTTCCATGTTATTTCTCTCAAGGCTGATTTTTGTTGATATTCTTGCCCGAGGGGCTGCTTTATGTATTTATCTCTTCTCCGTGCTTTCATTTACTCGTTTGAACTATTAAAAGATGTTTTAAAAGAGGTTTCTGCTGAACTAAGGTGTTTTATAAGTTTTCACTGTTTTATTGCATTGTATTGACTTTGTACAGCCTATTTGTAGCATTTAGCTGTGTTCTACGTGTTTTCTTATTGCTCAGCTGCTTTTACTTTTATTACTCACTGAGTTGGCGTACTCACATTACTCCCTGCACCCTGTGTGCAAATTCAGGAGCCTCGGGTCCTGCTAGCGAAGGTTGATTGCTTCCAACAGCCTGTCCAGAGCTCACTAGGTAGTTGCTCGGCGTTCGCAGCCCAGTGCTTCTCCTTCCTATCTTTATTTTCATTTGTACTGAATTTGTAGTATACTATGTATACTCTTTATACTCTTAGACAGATGTTTAGATGCTCATGACTGGTGACACCCCGATGTCAGGCTGTATCTATTTCTACACATGTTCTATTTCACTATATTTTGGGATTTAATACTTATTAATGACTTAAATTGCAGTATTATATCTGTTTAAATGGATTGAGGATTTGTGTCAGCTGTCCTTGTTTCACAATAGGCGCCATCATGACCGGATCCGAGTTTAGGATCGTGACAAGTTGGTATTAGAGCCTAGGTTACATAGGTCTCACAAGTCATGAGCAGGTTTAGTAGAGTCTCGTGGATCGGTACGAAGACGTCTGTATTTATCCTCGAGAGGTTGCAGAACCTTTAGGAAAAACTTCATATTATTGAATTCTTGTCGTCTGAATCTGTTGATCCGAATACTAAACTTCTATTATTCTATTCTCTTATAGATGGTGATGACACGAGCGACCGGTCAGGATGGACGACCACCAGTACCACCAGCTGTGGCCACTAGAGGCTGAGGATATGATCGAGGTCGCGGTAGGGGTAGGGGTGTAGCCCGCACAGCAACTAGGGCAGCACCTGCAGATCCACCAGTATTCAGGAGGCCCTGCCTCAGATTCTATCAATATGCACTAGCCTAGCTCAGACGGGCTCAGTTACTACAGCCACAACTACTTCTCAAACCGGGGAAGGCATTCAGACTCCTGCCGCTAGCACACCTGAGTAGGTCGTGTAGGGACTTCAGACACCGGGGGCACATCCCACCCAACCGGTTGTGGTTGCTTAGGACTATGTAGCTCCTGCTATGCTAGAGGACGAGTAGCGTAAGTTGGAGAGGTTTGGTAGACTTTAGCCTCCGACTTTCAGTGGACCAAAGGGTGAGGATGCCCATGGTTTCTTGGTCAAGTGTCAGAGGATTCTTCATACAGTGGGTATTCTGGAGACCAGTGGAGTCACTTTCACTACTTTTCAGTTTTCTGGAGCTGCCTTCACTTGGTGGGAGACTTATGAGAGGTGTAGGCCTGTTGGTGTAGCACCCCTTACCTGGCAGCAGTTCTCCGTCCTCTTTTTGGAGAAGTATGTGCCACAGTCTCGTAGAGAGGAGCTGCATAGGCAGTTCCAGTGGTTACATCACGAAGATTTGACTGTGACGCAGTATGAGATGAGGTTCTCAGGGTTAGCTCGTCATGCTGTTTGGTTGGTCCAACAGATAGAGAGAGGATCAGGAGGTTCGTTGATGGCCTCACTTATCAGCTTCGTATTCTCATGACCAGGGAGAGGGTGTCTGGTGCTACTTTTGAGGAGGTTGTATACATTGCTCATGAGATTGAGTCTGTTCGTCGATAGAAGCGAGATGAGAGGGAGGCTAAGGGGCCTCAGGGATCTGGTAGTTGTGTTAGTGCTCTTTCGAGGGGTCAGTTTTAGCACAGCAGAGGCTATCTATTTAGGCATGCTCAGCCAGCTCGCCCAGGTTATCGTGGGACGTCATCGGGTCATGGTTCTCATAGTTCTCATCTGGGCCAGTCATTACTTAGTGCCCTTCTAGTTCAGAGTTTGTCCCGTGCTCAATCAGTTCAGGGCTCTTCTATGCTAGGTGTATCTGCTAGTCATTCTGGGGCTAGGGGTTCCCTTCAGTCCCCGTCTCCAGCACTTGGGAGTTGATATGAGTGTGGAGAGATAATCATATGTGGAGGTAATGTCCTCATCGTCTTGGTGGTTCATCTCATCAGAGGAGTCAGCCATCGGCTTCAGCGCCAATTACTTCACCACCACCCACCCAACCACCTAGGGGTGGAGGTCAGTCAGCTAGGGGTCGCCCTAGAGAGGGAGGTCGATCTGCTAGCGATCAAGCATGTTTCTATGCACTCCCAGCTAGACCCGATGCTATTGCTTCAGATGCCATGATCACATGTATTGTCTTAGTCTGTCGCAGAGATTCCTCTATATTATTTGATCCCGGTTCCACTTATTCTTATGTGTCATCATATTTTGCTCGCTATTTGGATACACCCCATGCATTTCTTGTTTCCTCTGTTCGTGTATCTACCCAGTGGGCAATACTGTTGTTGTAGACCATGTATATCGGTTATGTGTGGTGACTATTGGGGGTCTGTAGACCCGAGCGGATCTTTTGTTATTATGTATAGTAGACTTCGATGTTATATTGGGCAAGGATTGGCTATCTTCGTGTCAAACTTTTTTGGACTGTCATGCTAAGACAGTGACATTGGCTATGCCGGGTGTGCCATAGATTGAGTGACGAGGTTCGATTGATTATGTTCCTAGTAGGGTAATTTCCTTCATGAAGGCCCAGCGTGTGGTTGGGTTGTCTTTAATATTTAGCCTTTGTGAGGGATGTCGGCGCAGAGACTCCTTGTATTGATTATGTTCCTGTTGTGAGGGATTTTCCTGATGTGTTTCTTGCAAACTTGTCGGGCATGCCACTGGACAGGGATATTGATTTTGGTATTGATCTGGTGTCGGGCACTCGGCCCATTTCTATTCTACCATATCATATGGCACCAGCGGAGTTGAAGGAGCAGCTTCAGGAACTCCTTGATAAGGGGTTTATTCGGCCTAGCGTGTCACCTTGGGGTGCGCATGTTCTATTTGTGAAAAAGAAGGATGGCTCGATGAGGATATGCATTGATTAAAGGCAATTGAACAAGGTTACATTCATGAACAAGTATCCTTTGCCTCACATTGATGATTTGTTTGACCATCTTCAGGGAGCGAGGGTGTTCTCCAAGATTGATCTCCGTTCAGGTTATCACCAGTTGAAGATCAGGGACTCGGATATTCATAAAACGGTTTTCAGGACCCGATATGGTCATTATGAGTTCCTAGTGATGTCTTTTGGGCTGACCAATGCCCCAACATCGTTCATGCATTTGATAAACAATGTGTTTCGGCCCTATCTCGACTCGTTTGTCATAGTTTTCATTGATGATATTCTGGTGTATTCGCTTAGTTAGAAGGAGCACGCGGAGCATTTGAGAGTTGTGTTGCAGAGATTGAGGGAGGAGAAGCTTTATGCAAAGTTCTCAAAGTGAGAGTTTTGGCTCAGTTCGGTGTCTTTCTTGCGGCATGTGGTGTCCAGCGAGGGTATTCAGGTTGATCCAAAGAAGATAGAGGCGGTTCAGAGTTGGCCCAGATCGTCTTCAGCCATAGAGATTCGCAATGTTCTTGGTTTGGCGGGTTATTACCTCCGGTTTGTTCAGGGATTCTCATCTATCGCATCTCCCTTGACCAAGTTGACTCAAAAGGGTACTCCTTTCATGTGGTCGGATGAGTGTGAGGAGAGCTTTCAGAAGCTCAAAACTGTCTTGATTACAACTCTAGTGTTAGTTTTGCCATCAACTTCAGGTTCATATACCGCGTATTGTGTTCTTTCAAGAGTCGGTATTGGGTGTGTATTGATGCATGATGGTAGAGTTATTGCTTATGCTTCTCGTCAGTTGAAGCCCCATGAGAAGAAATACCTTATTCATGATTTGGAGCTGGCTACCATTGTTCACACGTTAAAGATTTGGAGGCATTATTTGTATGGTATGTCTTGTTAGGTGTTTATTAATCATCGTAGCCTCCAACACTTGTTCAATTAGAAGTATCTCAATTTAAAGCAGCGGAGATGGTTTGAGTTACTAAAGGATTATGCTATTACTATCTTGCACCATCCAGGGAAGGTCAATATTGTGGTCGATGCCTTGTGTAGGAAGGCGGTGAGTATGGGGAGTTTGGCAAATATTCCTGTTGGGGAGAGACCTCTTGCAGAAGATGTTCAGGCCTTGGTCAATCAGTTCGTGAGGTTAGATATTTCGCAGCCTAGTCAGGTATTGACTTGTGTGATTTCTCGGTCTTCATCATTTGATCGCATAAGAGAGCGCTAGTATGATGATCCTCATTTGCTTGTCTTTAAGGACAGAGTTCAGCACGATGATGCCATAGATGTGACTATTGGTGATGATGGGGTGTTGAGAATGCAGGGCCAGATATGTGCGCCCAATGTAGATGGGCTTCGGGAGTTGATTTTGGAGGAGGCCTATAGCTCGCGATAATCCATTCATCCAGGGGCCGCGTAGATGTATTAAGATCTGTGATAGCATTATTGGTAGAGGAGAATGAAGAAGGACATTGTGGGATTTGTAGTTTGGTGTCTCAATTGTTAGCATGTGAAATATGAGCATCAAAGACCTGGTGACTTGCTTCAGCAGATGGATATTCCAGAGTGGAAGTGGTATCGGATCACCATGGACTTTGTAGTTAGGCTCCCATGGACTTTGAAGAAGTTTGATGCTATTTGGGTGATTGTGGATCGGCTGACCAAGTCCATGCACTTCATTCTTGTGTATACTACCTATTCTTCAGAGCGGTTAGCAAATATCTATATCTGGGAGATCGTTCGTTTGCATGGTGTCCCAGTTTCCATCCTTTCAGATAGGGATACTCAGTTTACTTCGCAGTTTTGGAGGTCTGTGCAGCGAAAGTTGGGTACTCAGGTTGAGTTGAGCATAGTTTTTCACCCTCAAACGGACGGGCAGTCCGAGCGCACTATTCAAATATTGGAGGATATGTTGCGTGCTTGTGTCATTTGTTTCGGAGGTTCATGGGATCAGTTCCTACCGCTCGTAGAGTTTGCTTATAACAACAACTACCAGTCGAGTATTTAGATAGTCCACATGAGGCTTTGTATGGGAGGCGGTGTAGATCTCTGGTTGGTTGGTTTGAGCCGGGTGAGTCTAGGCTATTGGGTACAAACTTGGTATAGGATGCTTAAGACAAGGTGAATATGATTCAGGAGAGACTTCATACAGCGCAGTCGAGACAAAAGAGTTATGCTGACAAGAAGGTTCGGGATGTGTCCTATATGGTTAGTGAGAAGGTTCTATTGAAGGTTTCACCAATGAAGGGTGTTATGAGATTTGGGAAGAAGGGTAAATTGAGTCCTTAGTTCTTTGGGCCTTTTGAGGTGCTTCAGAGGATTAGGGAGGTGGCTTATGCGCTTGCTTTGTCACCCATATTATCGAGTGTGCATCCGATATTTCATGTTTCTATGCTCCAGAAGTATATTGGCTATCCGTCTCATATTTTGGATTTTAGCACGGTTTAGTTAGATGATGATTTGACTTATGATGTGGAGCCAATAGCTATTTTGGAGAGTCTAGTTCGAAAGTTGAGCTCAAAGAATATAGCTTCAGTGAAAGTGTAGTAGAGAGGTCGTCCCGTGGAGGAGTCTACCTGGGAGACCGAGCGGGAGATGCGGAGCAGATATCCTTACCTATTTTAGGCTTCAGGTATGTTTCTTTACCCATTCGAGGATGAACGTTTGTTTAAGAGGGGAAGGATGTAATGACCCGACCAGTCATTTCATGAGTTACCGCTCTGTTTCCCCCATTTCTTCTTCTTATTGTCTTATTCAGCCGTATTATGTGTTATCGGGTTTGTTGGCTCGGGTTTGGAGAGGTTTTGGTAAGGTTTGAGATACTTAGTCTCTTTTGAGTAAGATTAAGTGGGAAAAGTCAATAAGACGTTGACTTATGTGATAAAGGGCTTGGATGTGAGTTCTGATGGTTCGGATAGCTTCGGGAGGTGACTTGGGGCTTTTGAGCGTGATCGAAATGTGTTTTGGAGGTACGAAGTAGATTTAGGCTTTAATTGGTGAAATTGGAATTTTGGCATTTTCTAGTTTGTAGGTGAGATTTTGATATAGGGGTTGGAATGGAATTCCGGGAGTTTCAGTAGTCCGTTGTGTCATTTGGGATATGTGTGCAAAATGTTAGGTCGTTCAGACATGGTTTGATAGACTTTTTGATCGAAAATGGAATTTGAAAGTTTTTGGAATTCTTAGACTTGGATCCGATGCAAATTTGGTGTTTTGATGTTGTTTGGAGCGTTCCGAAGGTTGGAACAAGTTTGAATGATGTGATGGGATATGTTGGCATGTTTGGTTAAGGCCCCGAGGGCCTCAGATGAGTTTCGGGTGGTTAAACGGATCATATCTAGTTGAAAAAGATTGCAGAAAATCTGTTGTGAGTGTTGCAGACTTTTGGGCTTCACATTTGCTAGTGGGCCCTCGCGATTGCGAAGGGTTAGTATGAGAGGCTAGAGGTTTGTCCTTCGTGTTCGCTATGGAGGTCCCGCATTCGTGAATTGTTGGAGTCAGTGAGCTTCGCATTCGCGAGAGGGCAGATGCGTTCACGATGGTTTGTGAGGCTAAGTCTTCACGTTCGCGATGAAGGAAAAGTGGTTAACTCAAATTTTTGCTTCGCGAACGCGAGGCATTGACCGCGTTCGCAATGAAGGATTTTTAAGTGCTAGGCAGAATGTTTTAAAAGACCAATTCCGCGATTTTGGGACTAACTTCCTCCATTTTTGGGCGATTTTAGAGCTTTTTGAAAAGGATTGAAGAGGGAATCAAGGGGGAACACTTTGAGGTAAGATTTATGGACTCAATACTCAATCCTAATGTGTTTTCTACCTAAATAATCATGGAATTTATAGAATTTAAGCCTAAATATTGAAGAACTAGGGCTTGTAATTGGTGACCTAAAATTAGGGATAGTCATTTGTGGTTGAATTTTGGTACTTTTGATATGAATGAATTCGGGGAGTGATAAGGAGTCTATTGATGTAATTTTTATCGGATTCTGAGACATGGGCCCGGGGGTCGGTTTGGCCAATTTCGATATTTGTGTTGTAATTTGATTACCTTCAAGCGGGCTTTGTTCCCTTAGCATATTTTGATGGTTTTGAACTTTTTTGGATTAGATTTGGAGCATCCGGAGGCCGATTAGAGTGGCAAAGGCATCGCGTGCTAGAATTTGGACCGGATAGAGGTGAGTAATGATTGTAAATGTTGTTCTGAGGGTATGAAACACCGGATTTCACATTGTTGTGCTATGTTTAGGTGACGCACACGCTAGATGATGTGTGTGGGTCGTGCACTGTTGGGGATTGTGACTTAGTCTGTCCCGACTGACTGTTTTACTACGTATTTGATTAAAAATTGTTTGCTATCATCATATTTTGGGCAAAATGCCATATTTGGGCCTCGAGCCAACTGTTTTGGACCCTTAGGGGATTTTTACTACTATTCCTCACTGTTTTGACTTTATACTTGTACTCAGTCATGCTATATTCTACTACTTTTATAACTCACCTATGTTTACTCTGTTTTGACATCATAAATGATATTGTGAGCTGAGCATTATATTTTACTGTGCACGGGTGGCTTTTAGAGATTTCTGACTAGGTAGGGCCGAGGGCCTATGTTGGGAGGTTATTATGGGATCGGGCTGCACGCCGCAACAGTCTTGTATTGATTTATGATTACGAGGCCGAGGGCTTGAGTTGTTATGCCACGAGGTGGCTTGATATGAGGCCGAGAGCCTATTGATTATACCACGAGATGACTTGATATTGTGCTTGGGTCGTAAGGGGCCCCTCCCGGAGTGTGCACACCCCCAGTGAGTGCAGGTACCTAGTGTGATATGTGATATAGCCCGATAGGCTGATGTTGTTCGATGTTATTGCCCGAGGGGCTGATTTCTATTGATATTCTTGCTCGAGGGGTTGCTTTATGTATCTATCTCTTCTCCCTACTTTCATTTACACGTTTGAACTATTAAAAAATGTTTTAAAAGTGGTTTCTGCTGAACTAAGGTGTTTTATAAGTTTTCACTGTTTTATTGCATTGTATTGACTTTTTACTGCCTCTTTGTAGCATTTTGTTGTGTTCTAAGTGTTTTCTTATCGCTCAGCTACTTTTACTTTTATTACTCACTGAGTTGGCGTACTCAACTTACTCCCTGCACCCTGTGTGCAGATTTAGGAGCCTCTGGTCCTGCTAGCGAGGATTGATTGCTTCCAGCAGCCTGTACAGAGTTCACTAGGTAGTTGCTCGGCGTTCGCAGCCCAGTGCTTTGATAAGTTGGTATTTTACCAACTTATCTTGTCTTTAAACCGATACTTTTGCTATATTTGAGTGATAAAATCGTGTGTTTAATGTCATGTAATTCTATTTTACAGGTAGTATGTGATTTAGAAGTAATGGTGAAGAAACCAAGTGAAAACAAGTCAAAAAGGAGCTAAAATGGACAATGAGAACCTGCCTAGTGATTTACTCTTTGCAAATGCGAAGGCCCATCGCGAACACGAAGGTCCATCACGAACGCGAAGTACCTACCGCGAACACGAAGCATCAGGATTCAAACCTTCGCGAACTCGAAGGATCAAGCACGAACGTGAAGCTCAAGGAAAGAAAACCTTCGCGAACGCGAAGAAGAAAATGGGCGAAAACTGGGCAGTTCTGGAAATTCACATTTTCACCCCAAACCTTTTAATACCCAAACCAGCTCTTTTTGAAAAGATCTTTTGGAATATTTTCAGTTCCAGACACTAGAGAGAACAAGGTTGGAAGCTAGGGTTTGCACACACACTTGGGTATTGAAGATTTAAAGATTGTGGTTAAGAATTTCTTACTCATTTGTATTTATTTCTTCATTTCCTTGCTTTGTATTGATTATCTAAGTGTGTAGTATTGTATCCAACACTTGAATCTTGTTTATGAAAACATTCATATTTAAAGTGTGGATTAAATAACTTGTTGTGCTTATGTATTGAATGATTTTTATCCTTTTATGAAGTGAGTTACTGTTACTTTAATTATTCTTGTTCTTTAATGTTTCCAAAGGGATTAGCTAACCCTAGGACTCACCCATTAACTCCAAATTAATTTTGGAAAAGATTATTTGTGGTTGGGAAAGATTAATTAACAAGAACTTGAGGCTTTAACCCTCATTTCATAGATTCTACCTAGGGATAGGATTGAACTACTTGTAGTTATAACCGGGTGTGCTTAATCTCTTAATTGTTTTAGAGATATTTCAGTTAGGAATTCTTGTTAGTCTTTGGAAGAAGATAATATAGAATTATTACTCGTGGCTAATTAACATAAACTCGCTCATATTTGTAAAATTGTGAAATACATTGGATTGTTACTTGAGTGTATTTGCCGATGCATCCATACTTGTAGCCATTGATCATTTTACTTGCTTTCTAGGTTAGTTTATACTTCCATATTTAGGTATAGTTATTTTCTCTAATCAATTCTAAGTATTTGGCATTGCATAACAAGTGATAATTGTCTTACATTCCTAATCGCCTACATATTGTTCTCTATGGGATTCGACCCCGACTCATAATTGGGTATATTATATTGCATGCAACCGTGTCCATTTACTTTTTAGTAGTGGATTTGGACGTCATCAAAATTGGCGCCGTTGCCGGGGAATAATTTGACGTAATTTAGGTTGTTTGAGAAATAAACGTAAGTGCTCTGGTCCAAACTTGTGAATATTTGTGTAATTATTTTTCTTACTTTGGTTTATGTTTTTCTTAGATTTGAAAAATGGCATCATTTAATGAAAATTGGTCGGATGATAGTTGTTCATACTTTGATGACCCTTATCCTTATTGTGGAGGACCACACTCGTGGCAAAATTGTTTAAATTCTCCCGGGGTAGATTGTGTGCACAATCCCAAACACATGAGTGGAGTATTTGTGATAAGTGTGGTCGTCAAAATAGTCATTGAGAGTATTGTGCTTATTTTTCCTTCCCTTCCCCAAGCCCCCGCTATGATGATTCTGCTTTTTGTGATGAAAATAATAGGGCTATGGAAATGGAAGAAGTTGAGCATGGTCAAAATAGAGTTCAAGCTCATGTTAGAATGCCTAATCGAAGGAGGAAACAAAAAACAAAGTGTCTTGGAGGAGCTTTTGGATAATAGTCTCCAAAATGACTTGGCACTTGAAAGGTTGATCTTGCAAATGGGAGAAATGCTTGAAGCTTTAGAGGTCCAAAAACACTCGGAAGTTAATGATAGCCAAAAAAATTCCTCGGAGGTTGAAGCCGAAAAGTCCTTCCTTGGCACTTGATCAAAACCAAGAAGAACTCTCAAATGCTCAAATTAAGAAGATGATGCTCATGTTGGAGACCATTCTTGAAAATGAGGAGAAACACAACTTTGCACTCGAAGACCTGAAATAAGGCTTGGCTCACAATGATGAACATATCCGCACTTTGGAAGAGCAAATGAAAATATTGGTTGAGGCTCGCTATGCCCACCAACTTGAGAGTGTGGAAGAAGTCAAGAAGGGTCCGATTTCGAGGAAGAAAGTGAGCTCTACTTTGAGGAATCTAGAATTGAACACCCGCCAACCGACTCCATGAGTGTTAATGATGCCGAGAAAAATATGGAATTAGAGTCAACCGGTGTAAATAATAATTTGGTTAAAATCGACTCTACTCCGGGGAAAAAGAAGATGTCAAGATCCGGGAAGAATTGCAATTTGGGGGGTTGATGTCACATTCCAAGCATTTTTCAACATTGGAATTGTGTGGTGAAATGGGAATTGAACTACACAAGTTAATGGGGGATTGCGAGGAGGAAAGACAAAGGCCATACATTTTACAACTTGAGGGAACAAGAAAGCAAAATGACATTCCTCATATGAAAGCCAAGAAATGCAAAATGAAGAAATTGAGGTTTGACTTGATCATCAACTTACCACCTGTTGCGCCCTCTTTCTCTTGCGAAATCGGGTTTATGACATTTGGGAGGACAACTCGTTCCCTTTTGGAAATTGGGTTTGAATAGAAGAGTCGCCACCTAATGATTAAAGTGCATTAGGATACTAAAAAGGGTTTGTTTTGAGTAACCAGAAATAGGGTAAGGGCTTGAAATTATCCCAAGGGGAAGGTGTTAGGCACCCCTCAGGATCCACTAGTATGGTTCCCGGCCAGACAATTATTTTGACTTTAAGCACAAACAACACGTAGGCAAATAAGACTTCAAATAAGAGGGGATTTTACACATGATGGTTACAAGTAAGAAAACTAAAAGAGTTGATTTTGAAGAAACAGTTTAAAAGGTTTAAAAGGAAGAAACAAAGGAAAGGGGGGTCCTAGGTTTATTAATAATATGGATCACCCCACACAACATCCGATAATCACTCCTCAGTGAGGGGCTACGCGTGATGTTACCGCATGGTCATCATATCCATATCTACCCTTCCCGCCCTGTTTAAGATATTAAAGCGCGAAATGGTCTCGTTTACTTATTGCATGCTATTACCCGTCTTGATCCTATCAGTCCCGGAGGTATTTGGGACTACTAATCCTAAAAGGGGGGAGATATTGGGCTTATTTGTGGTTTCAAAAGGATAAAATACTAAGGCGACATACAAAAACATGTATAGCAAATTGGGGAAAGCATACAGCAAGTAGAAAGGCTCAGGTACACCTTCTTTAAACAAAGAAAGCAAGTAAATAGCATGACTTACACATACTGTTTAGGCCTTATTAAACTTAAAGGTTGAAGCAGACTGATTTATCACATAATTCAGATAAGAAACCCGAATCAGGCCTACCCGCTGGTTGTAGTTAATAACAACAGATTCAATTTATAAACTTTTACCCTATGGCTTGCCTAAGTGTTGGACGAAAACCCTATAGGCGTGATATCTACATACTTCAGGAACAAGGATATGAGATGATTACATACTGATTTAAGAGAAGTTGTCAGTTATTAAAGAAGGGCGAGTTTTAGCAAAATATCATAAGTTCTGCAACTGGTAATGCATCATTATTGCCGGTTTTAGACTTATAAGCGAGTGAAATAGTTCAGACTTGATTAATAGCTCCTATAGGCATGCTTTCTATGCGTTGTTGATTTTAAATACTTTCATAAACATAGTAAAATGCAGAAACCCTATAAGCATGATATCTAGGTGCTGAGTTTCGTTTAAGACCTATGAACCGGATATCTAACTGTGGCTGATTATTAAGACCTACAAACATGATTGCCTAATAAAGAATGGATGCAAGGTTCAGAAAGACCTATATGCATATTCTCTATGTGCATATGCAGAATTCAAATTTTTAGGTAATTATAAACATGGTATCTATATGAGAGAATGCATGATTCCTATAGATATGGTATCTATATATGAGAGTGCAGAAATCCAGAAACTCCTATAGGCAGGATATCTACACCTTTTGCATACATGGTTACCCCTCCCTTTTTCACTAGCCATCCCCGAGAGTTTATTACAAAGTTATTACAGCCCAGAAAAGTAAAGTAAAAAAAATACATCGAAAATTAAAAAGTACAACCAAGGAGAGCCTGATTCAGACTTCCTGTCTGAAGTATGAAGTAAACCAACTCCAAGAGGTCATATTTCAAAGCCTTTCTCCCATATGGGGTGTGTCAAAGTTCCCTAAGAGTCTCATATGAACTCCGGGTAGTGCTTACACCCAAATGTATCACTAGATTAGGACATAGTGCAGTGTGGAAGGGCCATCCCTTAGGTGTCCAAGTTCAGAGGGAACTCAAGGTCCCAAGGCAAGGCTCACAAGAGGGGGGCAGAACTTAGGGACTAAGAGAGAGTGCAAGTGCAGGAATAGAATTCTGAGAGGGGAAAGGGAAAGGGAAAACAACTCACATCAATACACATAGGGGTTTAGGGAATGGGGAGGTGGTAAATAGGCAAAGACAGGCTGATGGGCATACGCAGCAATAGGAAGTGCTGGCACACCCATAAGCATGTTAGAACACACTGTTTAGAGGTTAGGATCCCCTAATGGACCAGGTTCAATCCATGGACAATAACTTACATATTGCCATATTTTAAACCATAACTCAAAACACATAAGGGGGTAGGGAGCAGGGATTCATAGCAGAAATAGATAGAAAGAAATCAACATGCTAGTTTAAACATTGAACTCCACAGAAACAATAAACAAACATGGAAAACACATTGTTGTGATGCTGAAGCTTAAATTAGGACATACCATTTTCAAAGAAATAAATAAAGGAAATGCAGTAGGTCTTGTAAACAGGCCATAGTGCAGACAAAAAGAGAATATTATTGAGAGAGTGTGAGTTCAGAAGGATTGTTTTTTTTTTTTTGTGAAGAGAGTCTTGCCTTTTATAGTGTAAAAATCCGGCAGAAATAATGTAAGAAAACAATTAAGGAACTGAATATCAATCACACAAGACTTCCTTTAATTGAGGAATTCAGATTTAAACAGGTAAAACTATTTAAGGAAAGTAATTAAACAAACATTTTTGTGCAAAGTAGGCAATTAGGGGCGAATACATAAAAAGTTATTTAAGGACAGGGTTTTAAAATAGACGGTTGTACAAATAAGGCAAAAAAAATTAATTAACAGCCAGTAAATCAAAAGTTAGGGATCTTGTAATTACTGACCCATGAATGAACCAAGTCGCAAAGGCTGAGAAGGGTCTTACTTAGGTCGAGCCACAGAGAAAATCCGCAAACAATGGAAAGAAATCAATCAGACCATATTCAGAGGGAAGTATGAACTAATCACAAATTTGAAAGCCACTTTAGAGGGAAGTTCATCATATATAAGGAGCATACGAACATGTTAATCATGAAAGAAGATTGTCGTGTCGTTGTAAAATCGGTAGAAAAATCTAGTATAGAAGAGTTTAGCAAAAGGTCAGAATTAAGAAAACAAGGATGTCCAAACTCAGTTCAGAGACCCGAAGCTGGTCTGAAAGAGTTAGGGATTTTGAAATGAACCCTGAGTTCAAGCAAATCACATAACCAAACTTGGAAGAACCCCCAAATTCTAGGGTTTCCACCAATAATCAAGTACAGAGATGAGAAGGCAAGTGATCAAAACAGGCTCAGAGGTCTCAAAGAAGAACTGAAACCTCTTGCATGTTTCTTTCAGCAACAGAAACTCATGAGAAAACAATGATAGCAAGTAATACGCAGAACATAGTAGAAGAATTCAAAGAAAATAGAGTAGAAGAAGCTAATACGAAACATAATGGAAAAAACTGATAAGAACAGTAGAAGAAGCATACTAAAAAGTAGGTGGAACTTAAGAACATAGTAATGAAAACTACAGTAGGAGAAACACACCAGAACACAGTAGATAAGAAATACAGTAGAAAAAGCATATGAGAACACAGTATAGGAAAATACAATAGAAGAAGCATACAAGAACGTGGTAAAAGAAAATACAAGGACACAGTAGATGCAAATACACACAAAAAGGAAAAAGGAAGTCAGAGAAACATATTAAATATTTTTCGAAAAACCCTAGATCGGAAAAGAAAGATTTTGAAAGTAGTTTTTTTTTGAAAGAAAAGTTAGGAAAATCGTTTAAGACCTTAAGGAAAGAATGGATCTGGAACAGATCTAAGAAAATCGGAAAAACCTCGAAGGGTTAGGATTTCAGAGGAACCCTAGTAGTGAGAAAGGCTTTGAAGAGTCACTGATCTAAGTCAGAGAGGTCAAAATCAGGCTCGAACAACCATGGTACGCCGGAATAAGGCCGTAGATGGCCGTGGAACTCGAATCGAACGAAGCCTAGGCCAAACTTCATCGTGGTCAGGCCTTGAACCTTCAAAAACCAGGCATGCAGGAGCAAGATGAGGCGGGTATAGGGCTTCCATAGCCTTGGAAGCCATGGATTCCGGTGGCTTTCAGGGCGGAAGCGGTGGAAGACGGCTAGGGTTTGAGAAGCTTCGAGAGAGTTTGAGAGAATGGGGGGTTTCAGAGGCGGCTAGTAGGTGGAAATGATTAGGGTTAGGTTGTGTTGGTGAATTAAAAAAGGTAAGGTCGAAATGTAGCCGTTGATCATTTCGATCAACGGCCTGGATTAAAAGGGGAGCCGGGCGGGTCATTCAAACGGGCTGTGGGTGGGGTAATTTTAGGAATTGGGCTGGGGTTCAATTGGGTTTAATTGGGGTAGAATTTAGGCTACAATCGAAATGAAATCTAGCTAGATTTTAAATAGCCATTTCCCCTTTTTATTTTTTATAAAAATAGTAAATTAAATCCTGGAAATAAATTGAATGTACTAAAATGATTTATAACACATAATTATCAATTTACAAATACTGGACTTAATTTTATGAGTATAAATGCAATCAAATCATAAAAGAGGCTAATATTGCAATTATGCAATTTTATCCTTAAAAATACCAAATAAATTTGTAAAAAATATATTAGCTATATTTTGGTAAAAATATGAGAATACAATAAATGAATCACCAAGATGATGGTTTTGGGGATAATTATTGGGTTTTTCTTGATAAAACAGAGCAGTAAATTGATTTAAAAATCTTTAAAAAAAAATAAGAAAAATAATGTAGCCTTGGGGTATACTTATATATGAATATACATGGTATTTGAAAGGAATTTTACATATAAAAAATACACGGGGAAAAATTGGGTATCAACACCACCCCCCACCGCTCATGGTCACAAGCTTGATTCCAAGTTTGGCGCCCAATTCATATCGTCCAAGTGATGAGAAAAGTGGTAAAGTTGTTTTGCGTCTTGCCACGACGTTAAATGCGGCGCTTGGTGGGTGGCAACCCATTATTTTTCAAAAGTTTTAGTCATTTTTGAAATTTTCTCTTTAAGAATAGATTAGAATATTATTTGTAACTAATCTACCAAGTTTCAGATTCTTTTTAGTTGATTTGAGCAGGTCGGAGTGGTCCGGAGAGCCAAAACCAGTAGCTGCCAGAACTGTTGAACTGCAGAAAAACCATTCTTCGCATTCGCGGGGACCACTCGCGTTCGCGTAGGTTTATCAAATTTTAAACCTTCGCGTTCGCGATGTCTCACTTGCATTCGCGACACCTTCCCAGTTTTTACCCCTCACGTAGGTGACGGAGCCCTCGCGAACGCGTAAGGTTAGGTAAGTTAAAAGGCAAAAACTTACTGGAAACGTAAAACTCACCCCCTTTGCTCAAACAACAGTTCCCTATACTCTTTAAGCCCCCAAAAATCAAATCATCCATAATCTTCAAGTCTTTTGCAATTTTTCATCTCCATTCTCGAGGTATGTGATTTCCTTTTTTCCCTCTTGAATCTTTCCTCTCTTTCTTGGTGAAGCAATGGAAGAACAACCATGGTTGATTGGTGCTTAGGGTTAAAAAATTTGTAATCTTAAATGTCAAATTTGTGTATGAAATTTGTTATGCTTGCTGGGTGAGGTTGGTTGAGTGTGAGTGTTTGTTGTTGAAGAAAAGTTGGCAAGATTTGTGCTTAAATGGTCTGTAAATTGAACCAAGAAAAGAGGGCACTCCAACTGTTTGAAGAAATGCCTGAAAGAAAACTAGGTCTGGGGGCAGAACTTTTTGACCTTCGCGAACGCGACGGTCTGCTCGCGAACGCAAAGGTCTAATTTTTGGCAAAAAAAAAAATTCTCTTCGCGAACGCGGTGGCCTGCTCGCGAACGTGAAGAGCAACCGCTGGCTGTCCCAAAACTAGCGAAAAGCAGTAGCTTCGCCCAACTCTGCCCATATATTTTTTCGCCCATTTCTTTGTCCTAAATACTTCCTAATATATTGTTTTAAGTGTCTATATGAGTTTTTAAAATTGTTGGTCTATTTTGTAGGTACTTTGACCATAAAATGAGTCTGAAACACAATGAAATTGAGCAAGAATATGTCTTTGGAGCTGAACAAGAGGAACCCTTTGATAATGACCGGTTTCTATCTGCAGCATGTGAGCGAAAATATAATGAACTCTTGTCCAAGACCATCATCCGGGAAAGAGGCATAAACTTGGAAAAGGTCGAAGATAAAATGTCGGGCTTCTACACACAGTTGATAGAAAGTAGGTGGATTTGTTTTGCCAAGCAACCAAATAATGCCAACCATACAATAGTTTTGGAATTCTATGCAAAAGCCTTGAGGACTGACTTCTAAGGTACCTTTGTTACTACTGTGCGGGGCGTGCAAGTACATTTCAGCCCTGAGATAATCAATGGTATTTATGGACTTCACAATGCTGATAATGAGGTCTACAGAGACAGAGCTAAAGTAGGAGGAAACCAGTGGCTAGTGGATAAATTACATGATGTGGTTACCCCGAAGTGGATGACAGTGCACAAGGGAGTTGATTCTTATGATTTCATGGTTGAGGCGAAGACATGGCTCTATATTATCTGTTCAAGAGTGTCGCCCTCTACAAATGACACTGATGTGATACCAGACAAGGCACTAATAATTGTTGCTATCATGGATGGACTACCTGTGAATGTGGTGGAGCACATTATTCGAGAAATTGAGGAAGCCACTCATTGGAGGTCCAAGAGCCTTTTCTTCCCATGCTTGATCACTAGACATTGCTATGATGCTGGGGGTGCCAAAATGCTCAAATGATGTTGAGAAAGGTCCAGGAAAGCCAATGATCCATCCTTTGCTGAAAAGGGGACCCAGTGACAAGCAGAAAAATAGAAGAATTGATGTTACTTCCTCTTCATTTGGGAAGTTCTCTTAGGCCACCACTTATCCCACCGGATCCTTTTCACCTACATCAGGGTCGTTTGACCCCATGAGACCAGTCCGGTCCGGTCCGGTCCTCACACTATACGCCACTTATCCAGTCAGATACATGGAGTAAATGTGCATATTAGGCAGCTTATAGCTGGTCTTCCTACTAGCCCACTTGGGGTGGCACATTTACTGGGGATGTTTCCCCACCATCCATGGAAGATGTGGTCAAATAGCAAAAAAGCAATCACGGGCAAGGTGGAGGCCATTAACACCAGGTTGGAGGACATGAGTCGCCTGCAAAGAAGGATTGAGAAGAGGCAGAGAATGTTCAAGGAGATGAGAAGAAGAAAAGCAAACTTCTGTCCAAGATGATGCAAAAACTGAGTACATTTTGTGGTTCACATGAATCGGAGGATGATGATGATGCAGACTTGGAGCTCAAATTTCCCACCACCTCCAGCTCCGACTGATGCGGCTTCAGGGAGCACCTCCTTCATTTTATCTTGTTTTGATTAGTTGCATTGAGGACAGTGCAACATTTTAGGTTGGGGGCAACTCATTTAGATATGATGGATGTATGCGGAGCATGAACAATCTTTTTTTGTTTTTTTTTTGTGTGATAACTTGCGTAGATTGGTCAATATTTTAGTTTATTAATTGTTATTGTACTTTCATGTGATGTGCTATATTAGTATGTTTACTAGATTCTTGAGCTTTTGTTTTTATATATATTATGTTTTAGTTACTTGATGTTTATTAGCTTCTTACTTTTTTTTATATATAGTATGTTTTATGGCGATATCCTTGGTTTTCTTTGTACCACAATTCTTTTTCCAAGGATGCCAATTTTCTTCTTGAACCGGGTAATTGTTAGTAAATTTTTGTTGACTTTTTCCGATGATGGATAGCTAGGCAACTTTCTTAAGGGAATTAGTCTTGTAGTTTAGATATAACTTATGTAAATTTAGGAAGAATAAATGGTTTGAGTTGGGTTTTGTGCCCATTGACCAAGTTGTGGCTTGCTTGGTACCAATATGACTTAAACCTCGGCATATGAATTTTTGGTTGTTGAAAAAGAAAAATAATTGAAGTAAAGGTGTCATGACTTTTAGACTCAAATTTTGGCTCTTTGATTCACTAAATAGCTTCCTATGCTATATGTAACCTCTTTGAGTCATTGGTTTCAATTGGATTTTGGATTTGTATTTCACTTGAGTGTTCATGTGCCATGTGTGGTGAGATTTATTGTGAGTTCTTTTGCATTACTTGTAGTCTAGAACTTTCCCGGAATGTGCTTCAAGGCGAAATCATGGGCTAACTTGGTTTGAAAAATGATATTAGGCCTTCCTTGGACTGCCATTGTGCCTTAAATTTCCTACCCTTGAATATTTTTCCTAGTCAACCCATTTTGAGCCTTTAACCTTGTTCTTTGGCTACCATGTTACAAGCTTTAATCTTTTGTTCTTTATTGATCTAGCTTTTTGCACCCTACCTCCCTAAGAAAGTGTAAACATAGGCTAAAAGCCTAAGTTTAGGGGTGAAAGTTGGAAAATTGTGATATGTAAGCTGTTTAAAAGGTGAAAGGTAGAAAAAAATGCTAAAACGTGAAACCTTCCTTGATTTTGAAAAGGAAGGAAGCAAAAATAAAAAAATAAAAAAATAAAAAGAAGTCATGAATAAAGGGAAGATTAGGTGTGGAATGAAAAATGAAGAAAAGATGGAAAATATTTTTGAAGGAAGTGGACTTTAATTGTAAATTTTGTAGTGCTTGGGGAGATTTTGAGTCACTCTAACCAAAATTGTGTCATATCTTAACCAAAAGCCTAAACTACAACCCTTTAAGTCCAACTTAATTTTGAACCAAGTGTGTCTACATTAGTAGAGAAATACATGAAGGGCAAGCCTATGGTACTACTTTTGTGCATTTGAACATCTTTGAGAGAGTGAGAGTTAATTCTTTCCATTTGATATCCAGTGTATGTTTAAATTACAATTTATAAGTTGGGATTATCTCTTAAATGTGAGGGCACATGAGATTTGAGTTGTGAATTTAATCCCATTTTCAATTGGAAGGAATGACCAAAGAAAGTTAATTGTGATAAAGAGGAAAATTGTGAAGCTTTAGTGTTATGACTTGATTGCTACTTTAATTTGCATAGTGTTTGAGCACTTGAAATGTAATGAAGTTCATGAGAAGTGTTTGGTAATTCATATGCTTTGGAGTAATTGTTGGTACCAATCGAAGTCATGTGTTTGTGCTTATATTAGACCTTTTTGGCTTGGCATGATATGGATGTACTATTGAGTTAAATACTTGGGAGGAGATTTTGTCGCTTTCATTGCTTGAAGACAAGCAATAGTTTAAGTTTGGGGGTTTGATAAGTTGGTATTTACCAACTTATCTTGTCTTTAAACCTATACTTTTTCTATGATTGAGTGATAAAATCGTGTGTTTAATGTCATTTACTTCTATTTTACAGGTAGTATGTGATTTAAAAGTAATGGTGAAGAAACCAAGTGAAAACAAGTTAAAAAGGAGCTAAAATGGACAGTGAGAACCTACCCAGCGATTTACTCTTCGCGAACGCGAAGAAGTAGGAAGCCAGACCTTCACGAACGTGAACTACCTACTGCGAACGCGAAGCATCAGGATTCAAACCTTCGCGAACGCGAAGGATCAAGCACAAACGCGAAGCTCAAGGAAAGCAAACCTTCGTGAACGTGAGGGTTTATTCGCGAATGCGAAGAAGAAAATGGGCGAAAAAACTGAGCAGTTCTGGAAATTCACATTTTTCACCCCAAACCTTTTAATACCCAAACCGACCCATTTTGAAAAGATCTTTTGGCATATTTTCAGTTCCAAACACTAGAGAGAACAAGGTTGGAAGTTAGGGTTTGCACACACACTTGAGTCTTGAAGATTTAAAGATTGTGGTTAAGAATTTCTTACTCATTTGTATTCATTTCTTCATTTCCTTGCTTTGTATTGATTATCTAAGTGTGTAGTATTGTATCCAACACTTGAATCTTGTTTATAGAATATTCATATTTAAAGTGTGGATTAAATACCTTATTGTGATTATGTATTGAATGATTTTTATTCTTTTATGAAGTGAGTTATTATTACTTTAATTATTCTTGTTCTTTAATATTTCCAAAGGAATTAGCGAATCCTAGGACTTGCCCATTAACTCCGAATTAATTTTGGGAAAGATTATTTGGGGTTGGGAAAGATTAATTAACAAGAACTTGAGGCTTTAACCCTCATTTTATAGATTCTACCAAGGGATCGTATTGAACTACTTGTAGTCATAACTGGGTGGGCTTAATCTCTTAATTGTTTTAGGGATAATTCAATTAGGAAGTCTTGTTAGTCTTTGGAAGAAGCTAAAATAGAATTATTACACGTGGCTATTTAACATAAACTCGCTCATATTTGTGAAATCGTGAAATACATAGGATCGTTACTTGAGTGTAATTCCCGATGCATTCATACTTGTAGGCATTGATCATTTTACTTATTTTCTAGGTTAGTTTATATTTCCGCATTTAGGTATAGATATTTTCTCAAATCAAGCCTAAGTGTTTGGCATTGCATAAGAAGTGATAATTATCTTACATTCCTAATCGCCTACATATTGTTCTCTGCGTGATTCGAACTCGACTCATAGTTGAGTATATTATATTGCATGCGACCATGTCCATTTACTTTTTAGTAGTGGATTTGGACATCATCATGTTTCTCCTTCCTATCTTTATTTTCATTTGTACTGGATTTGTAGTAGACTATATAGACTCTTCCTACTTTTAGACGGATGTTTAGATGCTCATGACTGGTGACACCCCGATGTTGGGCTGTATTTATTTCCGCACTTGTTCTATTTCACTCTATTTTGGGATTTAATACTTATAATGACTTAAATTGAATTATTATATCTGTTTAAATGGATTGGGGATTTGTGTCGGCTAGCCTTGTTTCACGCTAGGCGCCATCACGACCGAGTCCGGGTTTAGGGTCGTGACATTTGTATTCCGGACAAATGCTGTATTTTATTTTATCTTCCTAGTTGATGCTCATGTACTTGTGACACCGGGTTTTGGGGGTACTTATGAGTGTTCATTAGTGTATTTGGGGAAAATATTATCGTTTACTCTGTAATTTTATTTTTTATTATTTAATTGAAGGAAAAAATTATGATTTCAAATTACTAAAATGAGTAATCAAATTAATCAATAATTGTTGGCTTGCTTGACAGCGGTGTTAGGCGCCATTACGACCTTTAATGGATTTTGGAACGTGACAGTTCTCACGACACAATAGTGTAATCTTGGATGATGATCAGAAACAAAATCTGTGAGTTGACACTTGATCGGTATTTTCTACATAAAATGTACATCATGTTATTCTTGAGAGTTTTTCAAATGAAATGATTCCATTTTATTAATTTTTGCACACGTTCTTGAAGAGTTTAGTCATCATACACAAGTAAACTGCTCCTTTACTAACAATATTTTTTGTCACATTGATGTTTGAAATTTTTTCTAAAATATTCTTTTGAAAGTGTAAGAATTCCTTCCTTCATCAGATAAATGGTATCTCCATCAGCTCTTATGAGACCAGACCCTTTTCCTACGGGTCGAAAAGGGTTCGGATAAAAAGGCAAAGAGATTTGCTTACTTACCAACAATTTTAAAGTAGGGATCACCAACTCAAATTGGTACTTCTTTCGTTATAGTGTAAGCTTTCATCTTTGATACTACATTCAATTTCTTTGAGCTAAAGTATGATATGCGATGTTGTATTTGACATGCATAAATATCAAAGATAGACTGAAAAATAGTGATCTTATTGCATTAGGTTGCTATGAATTGTGAAGATAGAAATCCCGTAGAGGCAAAAGTCATCAAATGAAAAATCATAAACAAGGTGCAACAAAATACATTGTTCTAGGTGGCAAATAATATGCGTATGATGGTGAGAGTAGTGCTATGTTTACCACTATTGCACTAGATGATGAGAAAGTTGAGTTTCTTGTTGACTTGGAAGTATACCCTTGCGTAGTTGAGTTTCTTGGTGACTTGAAGTATACCTTTGCGTCTAGGTATGATACTTATGTTTAAAGTAAAACATTTCATTTTTATATATGTATATCAACGACTTCTAACATATTTCATTATTTTAGAAAAGCGGTTGTAGAGATGACTTAGATAGTAAAAGACTAAAGGCACTGGCATCGTCGAAGACATACAAAGTGGTAATAAAGTATGTTGCTAAAATACCAATGCGAGTTATTGCCAACGCATTGGAGAAACCAAAATCTATAGAGTATAAAGAGGCAGTGAGTGCTTGACATATTTCTGAGTCAGCATGCTGCCAAGCAGTATGGATCGGAGTTTCTTATTTTTCAGTCGTAACAATTTATTTATTTTAAGTTTTGCTTTTTTTATTCCATAGCAACTTATTGATTTCCTAAAAATTGTTTTCATACAGGGGCTTCCTTATTGTTCACTCATATTTCCACAAAGTGCGTGAAAACTTTGTTTATCTTAGTGAAAGAGATGTAGGATGCCGGGTTTTCCATTTAATTATCAGGGCCACCGAAGGAGGGCTTTCATTGAACATGGATAAATCAAGAAATGACAGTATTTTTCTCACCCCTTAAATGAGTATCTTACAATTTTTGAATTTGCAGATGCATCAACCCCTTTCATTACGAAGCCCGGGTCAGTTAGATGCTTCCTTCTTGCGAAGATGAATGCTGATGCTCTTGAACAAATTGATTGGGCCAAGGTAATTGACTAACTTCAACTACGAGACTAATTTCCTATTCCTTGCAGCAGTTATTTTATTTTGTGTTGGGGTAAAAATAGAAATGTTAGATGCCCATCCAACAATATCGAACAAATTTTTTTCCTTAAAATTGCTCCTAGTCAAAGGCGTATCAATAAAATTTACAGCCTAAAGCTAAATTTTAATAAGGAGCCTAAATTTTATTTTATTTTGCCTATAGTATAGTTATCTTGCAAAATATAATATTAATATTATGTTGGTTCCTTTTCTTTCTTTCTTTCTTTCTTTCTTTCTTTCTTTTTGTCTATAATATAGTTATCTTATAAAATATAATATTAATAATCACATGGGTAAGAAAACTCAAGTTAATAAGATGTTAGCCACATATTTACAATTTGTTACCTTGGATCTTATTGTAAAAAAATATTATTTATCAATATGAAGATTTGAGTATCTTAATTTAAAGTTCTAGAATATTTCTATTATTAAAAAAATAGATAGTTTTCTTTCCATTTTTATAAGTATTTAATTTTTTTTTTCTATAAATTTTAATATTATCTAAATGAAAATAAGATAGTAAATCTACAACTAAAAATATTGTTGGAGCCCCAAAATTTAGGGGGCCGAAAGCAAAAGGCTTTATTAGCTTCCCCTTGAGCCACCACTGCTCCTAGTTTTTATTATCTTGTGGTAAATATGTATGTATGGGTAAACTAGTAGATGATATTTTGCTTGTCTTCTGTTTTTCTTTCCCTTTTAAAGTTTATGTTTTTGGGTAAAAAATGTTTTCCCGAATTTGCGTAAATTAAAAAGGATTTTCTGTTTTCGATAAAGGGTTTTCTTAGTTTTATCTTGCTCCAACCCCATATTCTGAATTTGCTTACTAAAAATGGAAATGTTAGTTCCAGGAATATCGAACAAATATTTTTTCTAAAAATGGCTCCTAGTTTGTTTTCTTCTTTATCTTGGGGTAAATATGCATGTATGAGTATGCTAGTAGATGATGTTTTGCTTGTGTTCCATTTTTCTTTCCCCTTTAAAGTTTTCTATTTTTGGGGTAAAAATGTTTTTTTCCTAATTTGCATAAATTTGTAACGACCCGGCCAGTTGTTTTGAGCATTTGCACTTCGCTCGCCAGTTCTCGGGCATGACTAGCCTCATATGATGTTTCATGACTTATGTAATGTCACGACCCCAGTTCACCCTCCGTGAACTATCGTGACGGCACCTAGTCTCTACGACTAGGTAAGCCTAACAATTTCGGAAAAAGGAAAAACAACAGATAGAACTAATAAAAACTGCGAAATAAACATAATGAAGGTTTAAAATGCCGCTCGATATACAAATATAACTCTCAAACTGAACAACTTCTCAAAACCTGAAATCTCATGAAATCACAAGCTATGGATACTACATTGTGCTCTAACTCCAGAATGTCTAAATCAAGATAAATACAGAAGGGCTAAAACTATAAGAGGGAATGGAAAGGGACTCCTCGGTCTGCGGACGCGGCAGATATACCTCGAAGTCTCTGGAGAATCGCCTCGCCTCAAAGGTAGTAGAGCTGAGTCGAAGTACCTGGATCTGCACACGAAAAATATATGCAGGAAAGGGCATGAGTACACCACAGCGGTACCCAGTAAGTGCCAAGCCTAACCTCGGTCGAGTAGTGACAAGGAAGGTCAGGTCCCTACTGGTCATATACAATAATATATAAGGAAAAGAAATAGTATTAAAGTAACACAAGGTAATAAGAGTAGTAACAACTACAACAGAGGCAAAAATAATCACAAAAGGAATACAGTTCAACACAGAGATAACAACCGGGGATCTCCCAGGATACTGTCCTCTAGTCCCCAAATGTAAATATCCAGTAGATCTCCTGGGTATCGTCCCATAGTCTAACTCATAGTGTGCGGGGATCTACCGGAATCCCAATTCGTAGTCCCAAATGGAAATACCCAGTACTGGGAGAATCTACCGGGTGCAGTCCCGTAGTTCCAATATAAATGTGCAGGGGGATCTACCGGAATATAAATCCGTAGTCCCTAAGTAAACATGTAGGGGGATCTCTAGGGATACCGTCCCGTAGTCCCAAAGTAAACATACGGCAGCAACACGAAGAATATTCAGTTCAATCCAAATTTCATACCAAGGTAAAACGGGTATTTCTAACCTAGCATGCTGCATAGAATTCAAATAAAGTAGTTTGAGCAAGTAAAGCAATTAAGTCAATTAGACATGCTTCCCTAAGCTAATAGTGGGCTTAAATTGCAAGTAGTATAAACAGGGAAGAAAACACAGTTATAGTTACTTAATTAAAACATGATTTTCAACAATTAGCACATGTACGCATTCGTCACCTAACGTAAAAGGCATTTCATATTTCAACAATACCAAATTCTAAGGAGAGTTTCCCTACACAAGGTTAGGCAAGCCACTTACCTCGAACTGGCTCAAAAATCAAACTGAAACACGCTCTTGTCACGAGTACTCAACTCCAAATGTCCCAAATCTATTTAAATCTATTACATAATATAAATATAACTTCAAGTAACTAATTCCACTAATTAATTCGAAGCTAACACACGAAATTAAGAAAATTGCCCAAAAAGTCCTCGGGCCCACATCTCGAAATCGAGTAAAAGTTACGAATTATGAACCCTCATTCACTCACGAGTCTAACCATACTAAAATTATTCAAATCCGATATTAAATTCCCAATCAAAACTCAAAAATTAGGCCAAAGAACTTTTTCAAATTTTCCCCCAATTTCTCACCCCAAATCCGAAATTAGATGATGAATTCACGTTTAGATTAATGGGTTATAAGCAAAAAGGAGTTAAGAATCATTACCCGCAAACTCCTTCCGAAAATTCTTCCAAAATTTACCTCCTACCGAGCTCCAAATTCAATTTTGTGATATGAACTCAAAACCCTCAATTTTGAACTTTATGTTCTGCCCGGACCCGACCTTAATCGCGATCGCGGAATCTCCCACGCGATCGCGAAGAGAAAATTCGCTGACGCCCAGATTAACCCTACGCGAACGCGATACTCCCTACGCGAATGCGATGCTTGCACTGCTCAGCTCTACGCGATCGCGGTTGACCTCGTGCGATCACGAAGAGAAACTCCCACTCCTACAGCTGCCTCACTTCTTCCTCTTCGCGAACGCGGCGTAACCCATGTGTTCGCGATTCAACTTCCACCAATACTACGCATTCTCACTCCTTTTCCCCCAATAGCGTAGAACAAAAATCCCCTCTGCCTCATCTAAGTCTTCGCGACCGCGATAAAGGAAAGTCTGCAATAAAAACCAGAAAAATATGATCCTTCTCCAAGTCCAAAAATGGTCCGTTGAGCATCCGAAACACACCCGAGGCCCCCGGGACCTCAACCAAACATGCCAACAAATCCAAAAACATCATTAAAACTTTTTCCAACCTTCGGAATGCTCAAAACAACATCAAAACACCTAATTAACATCGGATTCAAGCCTAAGAACTCCAAAAACTCTCAAATTCCACTTTCGATTAAAAAGTCTATCAAACCTCGTCTGAATGACCTGAAGTTTTGCAAGAAAGTCACATTTGAACTACAGAGCTACTCCAACTTCCGAAATTCCATTCTGACCCTGCTATAAAAAATCTAACTACCGAATCGAAAACTTCAAAAATTCAACTTTCAGCATTTCAAGCCTAAATAAGCTACGGACCTCTAAACACAATCTGAACACGCCCCTAAGCCCGAAATCACCCAATGGAGCTAACAAAATCGATGGAATTCCATTCCGAGGACGTCTTCACACTACTCCGACTACAGTCCAAATTCTAAAGCTTAAGCTCTCTTTTAGGGATTAAGTGTCCCAAAAGACTCTGAAACTCAAAACAAATCATCCCGGCAAATCAAAATAGCAGAACTAATACGGAAAAAGCAGTTAAAAGAGGATCGGGCATTAATTCTTAAAACAACCGGCCGGGTCGCTACATGTAAATCGTCGGTTTTGGTTTTCAAGATAATCAGAATAGATTGGAAGAACAATTCTCAGTTTGAAGCTTTAAATTTGAAAGGTTTGACCAAGTTTTGACTTTTTAGTATTCAATATTGAATTTGGATTTTTATGATTTGGTTAGCTCCGTTAGGTGATTTTGGACTTGGGAGCGTGTCCGAAATGTGATTTGGAGGTCAGTGATAGAATTAGGATTGAATTGGCGAAATTAGAAATTTGGTGTTTCTCGGTCGGCAGTGAAAATTTGATATTGGGGTCGGAATGGAATTCTAGAAATTTGAGTAAGTTCGTAGTGTCATTTTTGATATATGTGCAAAATTTTAGGTTATTCGAACGAGTTTTGATAGGTTTCAGCATCGTATGCGCAATTTGAAAGTTTAGAAGTCCATAGGCTTGAATCTGAGGGTGATTTGGTATTTTGATATTGTTTGGAGTGATTAAAAGGCTCGACTATGTTTAAATGATGTTATGGAATGTGTTGGCATGTTTTCTTGAGATCCCGAGGGCCTTGGGTGAGTTTCGGGTGGTTAACGGACCAATTCTTGGTTTTGGAAGTTGGCAGATTTTCTGGTATTTTGTTGTAGAGAATTTTGTCATCGCGTTCGCGAGAGGGCTCTTGCGTTCGCGAAGGGATGTTGAGAGGGGCAGCTAGGGTTGTTCTTCGTGTTCGTGATTTAGTTCTCGCGTTCACGAAGGTTCATGAGTTTAAGGCCACGCGTTCGCTACCAAGGCATCTTTTCGCGTAGAGTCAACGGTCATTTGGAGCTTCAGCAAATTAAGACTACGCGTTCACGAGGTGTGCTCTGTGTTTGCGTTGGGTCAAGAAGAGTGGTCTTTGCGTTCGCGAGTGGGTCCTTGCATTCGCGAAGAAGGGACTTTCGGCCTAAGGCAGCTTGTGCTTCGCGAACACGACGGCATTACCGCGTTCGCGAAGAGGAAGACATCTAGGCAGAATGTTTAAGTTCAAAAACGAGGGTTTGAGTCCAAAATTCCAAAATTCAATAGAGAGCTCGGGAGAAGGCAATTTTGGAGGGGATTTTCAGAGGAATGATTGGGGTAAGTGGTCTTCACTCAAATTTGGTTAAATTCCATGATTGTGTCTTGATTTTTATTACTTAACTTAGGAATTTGGGGTGAAAATTAGGGATAATGGAAGAAAATTTGAAGAGTGGATTTTAGGGATTTGTATTACCATTTGACGTTGGATTTTGGTGAATTTGATATGGGTAGACTCATGAGAAAATGGGCTTTCTAGTTTTGTGATTTATATTGGATTCCGAGATGTGGGCTCGGGGGTCGGGTTTGAGCCAAATTCGGGATTTTTTGTCTAATTTGATAATTTTCATATGGGGTTCATTCCTTTAGCATATATTGATGATAATATACTGATTTTGGTTAGATTCGGAGCATTTGGAGGCCGAATTGAGAGGCAAAGGCATAGCCGGTTAGAGTTTTGACTTGGTTCGAGGTAAGTAACACTTCCAAACTTGGTTCTGAGGGTTCGAAACCCCAAATGATGTGCTATGTGATTAATATTGAGGGGATGCAAATGCCAAGTGATGGACGTGTGGGCGTGCACCATGAAAAATTTGTCCTGTTTTATTCCATGGCACCGCTTAGTGACTCTTTCTTGTTGATATCTGTGTTGTGATTATATGATTAAGGAAATGAACTGTAAATCATGCTAATTATCATGTTAGGGCTTCACGCCAATACTGTTGAGACCTGAGTGGTCGTTTCTTGCTATCATCTTATTAGTTTCATTGATATTCGGTACTCAATCTTGTTCATGCATATCATATCATGTCTCAGTCTCGGTTTTTGTTATTTTGGAACATCATATCATTGTTTTGGGTTAGTTTCATGGCATTTTGAGCCCATGTGTCAGAGACTGGAGAGTGATGACCAAGTAAGGCTGAGAGCCTGAATATAAGTGACAGCTATGGGATCGAGCTGCACGCCACAACAGATTATTGATTATGCCTTTGTTGGCTTGTGATAGCGCTTGGGCTGAAAGGTAGTGAGCGCAGATGACATTTTGAGGGATGGATTTCCCTGGACATGGATTTGTCCGAAGTATTGATATCTGTAGATGGATTTCTCCTCGAGGTTGGATTACCCTTGTTTTCTCGGTACCGAGTGACTTATAGTCAGTGATGAGTATGTCCCGGGATGGATTTTCCTGGGTTGGATGGCCATACGCGGTACCGAGTGGTTGAGTGTGTTCATATATATGTATATACCTGGAGATGGATTTCTCCTCAAGGTTGGATTACCTTGTTTCCTCGGTACTGGTTGACTTTCAGTCAATGTTGTATATGTTGCGAGATGGATTTTCATGGACCAGAAGGCCATATGCAGTACCGAGCGATTGAGCACTTGAGAGTGGAAGCATATGGTGCATTTTTGGCATTGACATGTAGAGTTTTGCTGAGCTTTATACTTCACATTGTTCGAATTGGTATTTACTTTATTGTTGAGTTGGATAATTGAATTGCCAGCATGCCTACTTTTCTGTTTAGTTTAATTGTGTTATAATTGCTAAAGTTTAGTTCGTCACTACCTAACAATCCATAGGTTGGACTTGTTACTTACTGAATTGGTGTACCCACGTTACCCCTACACCTTGTGTGCAAATCCAGGTATCTCAGGCCACGGTAGCGGTTGTTCACTATCCAGTCGCGGATTCTCATCGGAGATAGCGAGGTAGTTGCCTAGCGATTGCAGTTTCGCCTTTCTCCTTCTTTATCTTCCTTCTAGTATACTTCGGCTACTTTCAGATTATTTTGGGTCTTATTACGTTTCGGAACAATTATAGTATTGCTCATGACTTAGTGACACCTGAGGTCGGGCTTTTATTTCTACAATTTGGTTTTGACTTTATATCTTTTATTCATTTGAAAAAGGTTATTATTTAAATGTTAATGAAATGTTGAACTACTTTGGGAATGTGTCGGTTGGCCTAGTTCCATGATAGGCACCATCACGACTAGGTTGGTCTTGAGATCGTGATAAGTTGGTATCAGAGCCTAGGTTACATAGGTCTCACGAGTCGTGAGCAGGTTTAGTAGAGTCTCGCGGATCGGTACGGAGATGTCTGTACTTATCTTTGAGAGGCTGAACCTTTAGGAAATCCCACATTCTTGAATTTTTATCGTGAGACATTGATTTAGCTTGAAATGTAACTCTTTAAATTCCTTCCACGCATTCGTGTGCGCACATGAGCGCTCGGTCAGCTGTGCATCGACGACTTATGATTCCCTAAACGAGGGGCGAGATGTGATTTTTGTATGTTGATGTTGGGCCAGTCTGGAGGACTTGAGGCCGGGCTTTACCTGTAGCTTCAGCACCGAGGGGTTGATTGTGTGAGCACGTGCTTTTGGATTTATGTGTTCGGTATTGTCCCTATTAGTGGAAGCGATGGCTGGATGGCTACGTGGTGAGTATGATGTGACTGCGAGATGTGTTCATATGATTTGAATGTAATGAGAAGGGTTTGCTTGAGGATAGAAGGAACTATTTGGTGCTTGATTTCCATCTTGATTTGATGTATAGCCCCGAGTTAGGGATGTGTTGAAGGATCTTTTCATGTTGTTTAGTTGGGGAGTGGGGTAGATTTTATGTTATGATATGAGTTCAGACTTAGGAAGATTAAGTGATTACGTGATGTTTATGACGGTGGAAAGGTATAAAGAGAAGTTAGTTTGAGGCAGAGTAGGCGGGTTATCTCTTGCAGAGTGTTCTGAAGTTAGTTTGAGATATTTATGTTGTTTTTTGGAGGTCCTCTTTTACCAATGAATTATATGTGCTGCAGTTTGAGTTTGGATCGCGTATAGGAGTTGTCTTAACTGCTACGTGGTGAATGTGAGATTTTCAGATGATTTGAAATACTAGATGGTTTGTGTTGCACAACCTTATGAAGTATTTAGTTAAATCTCACCATTATATTTTGGTAGTAATAGAGTATGGGCATTGTGAGTTTTTTTGTGTTTTGACCGATGACTTTGAGCTAAGTGGGGAAGTCTGCTATTGATAAGTTGATTGCGCGGCTAAATGTCGTATCAATTTCAGTTTGAGGCATACTAGCAAATCAGTTATGGCTTATAGGGGTTGAGATCGAGGATGACTCGAGTAAAGGAAATTTTGGATAAGGGTTGTGTTATGCTTTATGGGTATATGAGAAACATTGGATGAATTAGTTGTTGTTGTAACAGATGTAACGGGTATGGAGTAGGATACCACTCGACTTCTTAGAAGGATGGGTTACTTCCTTATGTGTTGTCGTACTAATGGGGCACAGGTCATTCGGTTTGTTTGATTAGTTTAATTGAAACCTGAGTAGAGTGGATAACTCGAAAGAATGGTTTTAATGGATTCAAGAATTATAAGTAATAATTGGAGATCATTAGGATGTGTAGTTGGCTAGAAACTAAGGTTTACATTAGAGGGTGTCAAGACTTATGACATTTCTATATCATTATGAATTCTACACATCAGTATCAGGAAGGTGAAATTTAAAAGTAGCCAAAGTATACCAGAAGGAAGATAAAGAAGGAGAAAGCAGTACTAGAAATTAGACCTATGGGGACGGTTCCAAAACCGTTGCGGCAGGTATTAAATCCGTTGCCGTAGAGGTATTGTGACGGTTTTGCAGCTGCTCCAACAGGTATCATCACAATAGAGCTATGGAGACGGTTCAGTGTAACGGTTTCATAACTGATGCATACGATGGTCTATTGCAACGGTTACTCTATGAATGATATTGCGACGATTCTTTACTCTATAGAACGGTTAAAAATCGTTGCAATAGAGTTCATTATCAACTGCTGTTCAGGCTATTGCTACAGATATTTTATAATATTGTAGCGGTTACTTAATGCTAATGCGACGATTACGTTATACTATTGCAACGGTCACTTTTGGCTTATGTGATTGGGGCTCATGCTATTGCAACAGTTATAATGATATATTGCGACGGTTATTTTCTGGGTTACTGCAACGCCTATCATATCTCTATTGCAACAGTTATACAAACCAACAATGTAACATACCTTGAAATATATATAATTTACGAAAAAAATTATTTTTAAACAAAATCAGAATCCATAATAGGTGTAATATCCATAAAAGCAAAACATTTAACAATATCTGCCAGTGAATTAAAACACATAAGTTTCCAAAGTGTACAAAAATAAAATTTTTCTAGTTTCATCATGAATCAACCTAATACTCCTAAGTAAGATCTTCATCACTTTGGTCGCCTACTTCAAGTTCTCCACCTACAAATAATCAAAAAACAAACAATTTAGCAAAAGTTCTATAAAATCAGTGAATTCTCCATTTTAAGAGTTTCCCCACCAGTTAGAATTTGATATCTGACATGCTCAAAAAGTAGAATGCACTAGCAACTATATCAGAAGAACGATGAGATGCACAGATGCACAGAACCATGAGATGCACTTCAAAGGCCCTTAAATCATGCCAGAAGAACCATGAGATGCCCAGATATGCACTAGCAACTATATCAGAAGAACCATGAGATGCACTTCAAAGGCCCTTAAATCATATCAGAACTCTAACTATATCACTAGCAACTTTACCTGTGGTTTATCAGAACTCCAATATTTCAGGAGCTCTTTAAACTGATATTCTGTTATATAATCGGGCCTTTTTGTCATTCGAACTTCATCATTTTGATAGGCATCATAATAATATTTCTTCAGTTGATTTTTATGCCTTCTCCAAGCACTTCCAATTGAAAACAAAGTCCATGTTTTTGCAGCATCAGGAATATCATACTTCAACTACAATTTGATTTCATTTGATTAGCAGAAATTGTAACATACTTTTAACAAATAACTGAACATTTGGATCGGAACTTTAAACCTTAGTATATGTCCATAAATCGTCTTTTGTGTCCATTTTCCTCCAATCCATTATATCCCGCGGGCAAAGAGTTGCAGTCCTTGCCAGTGTACCGAGGAAGCTACCAAACTCTCTTACATCTTCTTTAGTAGGACCAATGGGCTGATTCAAATTGTTAAGCGTGATCACCTTACGCGTCTTTCGGCCATGGACACTACACATTTGTGTCCTGCCTCTTTTTTTATTTGGAGTTACAGGACCAGAAGCTACAACAAATTACAAAAAATCAGAGGTGATGGATGAATTCAGTAAGATTCTAAGTTATGTAGACTTACCTTGTTCTTCAGATCGTTCATTAGCTGTAGGAGTGGTAGAATCTATTTGCATCTGCTTATCTACAATGTGCCCCTCTACAAATTGCTCCTCTACATGTCGTTTATTTGCTTCAGATCGTTCTCCTATTATCGGTTGTTCTTCAATTAGTTTTATCAGATGATCTTTCTCTGACCGTATAGCTTGAACGGTTTCTTTTGTTGTCAATGATATTCTCTTTTTTTTGCCAAACATGATAAACTTCCAGCTTGAACATATGATGAGTTTTTTCCTTTTTTATTTTTTCTTGAAGACCCTTCTTGACCCATGACATCTAAATTTGTGTAAGTTTAAGAAAATCAAAGCTAATCAGGTTAGACAATGGAACACAACAAAGAAAAAAAGGAAGAAAAGGCATGAAAGAGAAATTTTGTGCCACTTACTTGAAAGAGAAACTTTATGCAAATTACTTGAATCTACAATCAGTAACAGTTGCGGGTCTAAAACCTGTAAAATTGAAGCAATTCAATATAGAGCTGTAAGGAAAAAACAATTGCAAAAAGTTAAAGCATACAAACAAGAAAAACAATCACATAATATTTCTAAAAAATGGCATTATTACTCATTAAAAAACAATGACGACTATATATTTAAAGAAATTCAAAAGATCATTTATCAATCATCTGCCTCCATCTAATCCCAATCAATATCATTATACTCATCCTCCTCTTCCAATGTTTCCATAGTTGTATCTTGTGATTGAGAAGGCATATCAATGATATAGCAGGTATATCTTCTCTCGACCATCTGGCATCCACGTCGAGTAATATATTTGATGAACCGGTATCATCATTAGGCTCTCTCCGAATCGTTTCTCCAATATTAGGACAATTCTCTTCTTCCAAATCATACAAATCAACAGGGACTTTATTTCTTGCATAATAAACATCTTTCTCAATTGGATCCTCCACATAAAAAACTTGATGTACTTGAGATGCTAGTACAAAAGGGTCATCCATACTGCATTTTTTGTTGAAGTACACCGGCATTAATCCATATCCATCAATTTCATTATGAAACCAATAACATCTAAATAGTACAACACTAAAACACTAAAACAGTCCCAATAATCAATTTCAATTATATCCTGAATATCTCCATAGTAGATAACCGTTCCATCGATGGGATTTTAGTTTCTAGCACTAGCAAAACTATCTGTTGTTCCTGACAAAGTCACTCCATTATTTTGAGTCAAGCATGGAGCATCTCGTTCTATTGTATGAAATCGATATCCATTAATGAAATAGGCACTATATCTTTTAGCCACTGTATTAGGCCCTTTAGCTAGCCACCTTAAATGATTGGGCACTTCAACATTTTTAACTTTCTCTCTAAACCATTTTTCGAATTCTCGACTATGAATTCATGCTTTTAACCATGCATTTCCTCTAGTATGATTGTCAATTAAATTCTTATGTTCCCTATAAGTACAAATATAAAATTTAATCATTAGACCATTGGAGATAAAGTTTAAAATATCTTATCATGAAAAAAATGAAGTTTAAAGTTTAAACTACAAATGACAGTTATATATTTTATCTTACTTGATAAGTGTCTCAACTTGTTCATCTCCAGTATTGAACAAAACATATCGATGTGCTTCAGACCATAACTATAAATCCATGTCAAAAGTCTTGCCTTTCCTTTTCTTCTTACTTCCGATTCGATGACCTATATTAGGAAATATAGGTGAAGAATCATCTCCCTCTATTTGAATGCATTCATCATCCTCAGTTTGATAGCGACTGAATCTTGTCTTCACCCCATCATGTAAGTATCTCGAACAAAAATTCAAGCACTCTTTGGCCAAATGCTTTGTACTTACACAGGTTTCTCTCCAAGGGATACATCTAACGCAAATGAGTCGGACCACCAAGCTTAATTTCATTTACTAAATGGATAGGCAAATGTGTCATTATATCAAAAAAGGTTGGTGGGAAAATTGTTTCAAGCTCACATGCTATATCTATAATTTCAGACTGCATTGTATCAAGATCTCTTTGCCTTATAACCTTACTACATATGGTTCTAAAATAATTACCCAACCAAATCAAGGTGAAAGAGACATTCTTGGGTAACACCTTTATAACCGCAACTTGGAGCAAGTAATGCATTATGAAATGAGCATCATGACTCTTGTATCCTGATATTTTCATCTCATCCACTTGCACTCAATGTGATATATTAGAGGCACACCCTTTTGGTAATTTGGCATTTTTGAGACGGTGCAAAATAATCTTTTCTCTTCCGGTTTCATGGAGTAACAAGCTTTAGCCAGATGAACTTTTCCATTTTTATCATCTTTTAATGGTTGAAGCTCCTTGCGTATCCCTATTTCATCCAAGTCATAGCGAGAATTTACATGATCCTTGGACTTTCCAAGTATATCCAATAAAGTCCCAAGCAAACTATCACATATGTTCTTCTCTATATGCATCATGTCAAGATTGTGCCTCAATTTATTATGTGCCCAATATGGCAATTCAGAAAAGATGGATCTTTTCTTCCACGGACCGTCATTATGTTGAGGCCTTTTCTTTTGTCCTTTTCCAAAGACATTATTGAATTCACGCAGTTCTTCAAGCACGTCTACCCCCGATAAGGGAGTAGGCATGGCTTTATGCTCCTCTTTACCGTTAAATGATTTCTTATATTTCCGAAATGGATGATCATGTGGTAAAAATGCCTGATGCCCCATGTAACACATCTTATAACTATGTTTGAGATATTGAGAGCAAGTATCATAAGTACAAGTGGGGCATGCCCATCTCCCCTTGGTGCTCCATCCACAAAGCATTGATAATGCTAGAAAATTACTAATTGTCCACAATAAGACTGCATGCATTACAAAGGATTGGTTAGTTTCAACATCATATGTTTCTACTTCCATTTCCCACAACTCCTTCAACTCAGCAATTAGTGATTGTAGGTACACATCTATATCCTTTCCTCGAGATGATGGACCTGGAATGATCATTGACAACGTTATATACTCTGGCTTCATGCAAATCTATGGTGATAAATTATAGTTCATTAACATGACTGGCCATGTACTATGAGAAATGCTCATGGTTCGAAATGAGTTAAAATCATCGCTTGAAAGACCCAATCTAACATTACGAGGATCTTTAGAGAAGTCATGGTGCAACAAGTCAAAATCCTTCCAAGCTTCCCCATCAACAGGATGTCTTATATTGCCATCTTTGGTTCGTTCGGTAGCATGCCATCTCATAGCTACAGCTGTTTCAGGACACATGAATATCCTCTGAAGCCTAGGCTTTAAAGGAAAGTACCTTAAAACCTTTGCAGCGACTTTGGTATTCCTATTAGTCAAGCCACCACGCACATTCTTCCATCTAGAAGATCCACACACAGAGCAATTATCTGTCTTCTCATTCTCATTCCAAAATAACATGCAATCGTTAGGGCATGCATGTATTTTCTCATAATGTAGACCCAAATCTTTTATCACATTTTTTGCCTTATGAAAAGACTCGGTTAACTTAGCAAATGGAAATGCCTCTTTTATCAAGTCTAACAAGTCTGAAAATGCCACATTACTCAACCCATGAATGCATTTAAACAAGAACAACTGAATAGTGAAATCCAGTTTAGAGAAATTTTCACACCCTGGATATAACTCTTGTTTTCCTTCTTCCACTAATTTAAAAAATCTCTTTGCATCTTCAGATGGTCCCTCTCTCACTCCTTCATGGTTCAAGTCACCTTCTACATTTCTAAAAGTATCATGAAGCAGACCATCAATATCGTCATGCATATCAGAACCATCATCATCATTGGTTGGATGTGGCAAATCTTTTGAGGAAAACCCTTCTCCGTGAAAACCCCATTTGGTGTATCCATGTGTAAACCCATAAGCAACTAAGTGATCCTCCACCACATTTCTATAATGCCAATAACAATTAAAACACTTTTTACGGGGCATAATATTTCATTTTCTTGGGAAGATCGTTCAAACGCTTTATCAAGAAAATCATCACACCACGAATATACTCATCAGTGGATCTTCAGAGACCCATCTAACTTTTATCTCCATAACTCATTTATCCTATGAGACACAAAAGTAAATCAACAATTAGTAATCCCTATTCCAATAAGCTACAATTATAGTATTCATGGTTACACTAACATGGACTGACGAACAAACTCATGTTTCAGTAGGTATGTATAAGTTGCCACAATTAACATATGGATGGCATTTAATATGTTACAGTATAAGGGATGCAATGATACTGATGCCCATTAGAGTCACAAGAAAGAATACTCAAACTACTGGATTTGGCTCAGAATTTTGTGTAAAAAGCCTACTTTGAAACACATAATCTCAATGCAGTACTCTTATTTGATATTCCAAAGGAGTAACTATACACAGAGTTCAAAGGAAATAATAAGGAGAGCACAAGACAATCGACATCAAATCCACATGCTGCTGCAGTGCTGGACAGGACATTTGACATGGCAATCCTGGCAATATTTTTTGGATACAATTGATTCCAACTGACAATATTTTTTTGGAAACAATTGAATAGAGCAAGAACACAAATATGGGCAGTAGTTGCTTTCAAATTTAGGAGCAGAATGGAGTATTGGTTTTCATGCAACCATGACCGAGAGATTATATTTAATACTGGAAATGGTAATGATGCAGTATGATAAATCCCACATCAACAACACAAGGACAGTAAATGTGATACAACAAAAAAGAGGCTATGTACCCAATTATCATATTAGGACTATAGTCCATATGGAACAAGGCTATATGTGCAAGCAGCAGATATTAACATCTTTGGGCTATTCAGGCAATCAACAGAACTGGACAGTGCAAATAATATGGGCTTATGTTCTCATACAATGGGACGACGTCATTTTTTACGAGCTTAAAGGACTAGTTCTTTGTGGTTGTATCTTCACTAGGATAGTTTTAATAAAAAATTTAGGATATGCATATAAAACACCCATTTTAGAACACAAGAGCCAAACAACCAGAAAACCAACAAAAAGGTAAAATCCCCACATATATACGGCAATTTCTCCAACTCTCCCAACTTTAAATTTCCCTATTTAAGTTTTAGAACTTTGTCGACCTCAACAATGGAGTTTTGAAGGGTATTTGTCGCTTTAATTCCTTCTAAACAGCAGTAAACTCAATATTCAGTACAAAATAAACTTTGAATAAAATTTTGGCTCAAAGAATTGAAACCCAGTTTCTCAAACTCCAATTTTACTAAAACCCAAAATTTAAGCAACAACAACAACAAAACCCAAAATTTAAGCAATCTTCTTTAATTTTTTATCATTGATTTTTTTCACGGAAAACTCAAATCTTCACCAAATTTGAGATACAAACTTTAAACCATACAAAAATTAAAAACCAAATATAAATTAGAACAAAAGATAGTAACTTCATAGAAACCCATTTGTGTATTTTGTAATCTTTTGCAAAAACACTTGAATGGAAAATCTAGAGATAGGGAACTGGTAAGCCATGGAGGAGAGCATGCAGACCTATTATGGTAGAGAGCGATATTGGTCGAAGCCTTCGCTAGTCGAAATCCGTCGCTGGTCAAAGTCTCACTGGATGTGGAGCCGTTTTTTGCTCTTGAAGAAGCTTCACTGGAGGATTTTTCTCAATGAACTAAATAGAAAAGAAGAAAAACCCTCTTTTACTTTGACTGGTCGAATTCCTTCGCATGTGGAGCCGATTTTCGCTATTGAAGAAGCTTCAGAGGGTTTTTGATTTGAGCTCTTTTTCTCAATGAACTGAAGAAAAGAAGAAGACCCTCTTTTACTTTAATTTGATACTGTGTAATTTTCTAATTATTTTTTAATTATAAAGGGAGCATTGGCGGGTTTAGTGAAATAATTGGAGGGAAATGAAGTACTCTTTTTTACACAGAACCGTCCCCATAGAGTCATTTTACAAAACTGTCTCCATAGAGAGATATGTGGTACTAATGTAACCGATGCTAAATTACCGATGCAATAGGTTTATTTTATAGTAGTGAAGGCAAGACTGTGATCGCTAGGCAGCTGCCTCGCTATCTCTGGTGATAATCTGCGACTGAAATAGTCAACAACCGTTATCGTGGCCTGAGATACCTAGATCTGCACACAAGGTGCATGGGGTAATGTGAGTACACCAACTCAGTAAGTAACAAGTCCAACCTATGGACTGATAGGTAGTGACGAAATAAACCTCAGCAATTATAACACAATTAAACTAAACAGAAAAGTTCGACTGCTGGAAATTCAATTATACAACTCAGCAGTAAAGTAAATACTTGTGACGACCCTGCCAGTCGTTTCACGAGTTACCACTTTATTTCCCCCATTTCTTCTTCTTATTGCTTTATTTATCGGTTCTATGAGTGATCAGATTGGTTGGCTCGGGTTCGGAGAGGTTTTGGTAAGGTTTGAGACACTTAGAGTCTTTTGAGTAAGATAAGTTGAAAAAGTTAACTGGATATTGACTTATATGTTAGAGGGGTTGGATGTGAGTTCCGATAGTTTGAATAGCTTCAGGAGGTGATTTGGGACTTAGAAACATGATCGGAATGAGTTTTGGAGGTTCGGAGTAGATTTAGGCTTGAATTGGCGAAGTTGGTATTTTGGTGATTTCCGATTGATAGGTGAGATTTTGATATAGGGGTTGGAATGGAATTCCGAGAGTTGCAGTAGTTCCGTTGTGTCAATTGGGATGTGTGTGCAAAATTTCAGGTCATTCGGACGCGGTTTGGTTGGGTTATTGATCAAAAGTGTAATTCGGAAGATTTTGGAAACTTATGCTTGAATCTGATGAGGTTTGGTAGATTCGATGTTGTTTGAGGTGTTTTGAAGATTGTTATAAGTTTGAATAAGGTTATGGGATGTGTTTGTGCTTTTGGTTGAGGTCACGGGGGCCTAGGGGTGATTTCAGAGGGTTGACGGAGAGTTTGGGAGTTTGGAGGAACTACAGATTTTTGCTGCTTCTATTGTTTCCGTACCTGCGGATTCGGGACCGTAGGCACGATGCCGCGGATGCGGAAGATAGGTTGCATAAGCGGAAAATGGCTAGGAAGGCAGGAACTGCAGAATCGGTTGTGACCTTCGCAGGTGCGGAATGTTCATTGCAGATACGGAAAGTTGGGACTTAAGTGAGGACCGCCGATGCGGTGGTCTTGAAGTGGTACCGCAGAAGCAGGAATTGGGTCGCAGATGCAAAATCCCTGGGCCAGAATGTATAAATTGTTTCCTTCACTATTTTTGAACTATTTCACCATTTCTAAGTCGGCTTTGGAGCTTTTTGGACGATTTTAAAGAAATATTTCAAGGGGACTTCATTGAGGTAAGGGTTTTGGACCTAAAACTCATTCCTATGGTATTATTTCACGGATTAGAGCTATAATTAATGAAATTTAAGGGTTAAATTGAAAAAACAAGGGCTTGGTATTGGAGACCTAGACTTGAGGATTTGAGGGACCATTGGTGGTCGGATTTTGGTACTTTTAATATGTATGAACTCGTAGTGATGTGAATTTTATTGAATTCCGAGACGTGGGCCCAAGGGTCGGGTTTTGGTAATTTTGGGATTTATGTTGTAAATTGATTATTTTTGCGTGTGCTTCGTTCCCTTAGCATATTTTAACACCGTGATTCTGATTTTGGATAGATTCGACGCGAGTGGAGGCCGATTCGAGGGGAAAAGGTGTCGCGGGCTAGAGTTGGACCGGATTGAGGTGAGTAATGATTGTAAATGATGTCATGAGGGTATGAAACCCCGGATTGCACATCGTTGTGCTATATTGAGGTGACACACATGCTAGATGACGAGCGTGGGGTAGTGCACTATTGGGGATTGTCACTTAGTCCGTCCCGACTGACTATTTTTGGGCTGAATGCTATATTTGGGCCTCGTGCCAACTATTTGAACCCTTAGGGGACTTTTATTGATATTTTCTCACTGTTTTGACTTTATACTTGAACTCCGTCATGCTATATTCTACTGCTTTTCATAACTCATCCATTTTTACTCTACTTTAACACTTAAATAATATTTTAAATGATATTTTGGACTGAGCACTATGTTTTACTGTTGCCCGAGTGGCTGTGGGATTCTGATTGAGTAAGGACGAGGGCCTATGTTGTAAGGAAACACTGATTATGATTATGAGGCTAAGGGACTGAGATATGTATGTCACGAGATGGCTTGTTGATATGAGGCCGAGAGCCTAATGATGATGCCATGATATGGCTTGATATTGTACTTAGGTCGTAAGGGGCCCCTCCAGGAGTCTGCACACCTCCAGTGAGTGCGGGTACCCATTGTGATGTGAGATATAGCCCGAGGGGTTGGTATGGTTTCTGAGATATTGCCCGAGGGGCGGATTTTATTGATTGTGCCCGAGAGGCGATCCTTTATGTGTTTATCTTTCCTATTTGCATGTCATTTGCTTGCTTAATTGTTAAAAAGGCATTTTATGAAGTTTAAACTGAACTCAGTAATTTTACACATCTTTACTACTTCACTGTTTTATTGGCTTTTACTTCTTCCTTATAGCCTATAATGTGCCTTACGTGATTTCTTGCTTTCAGTCTTTATTTATGATTATTACTCACTGAGTTGGAGTACTCACTTCATTCCTTGCACCCCAGTGCAGATTTAGGTGTTGTTGATCCTGCTCGAGAGGGTTGAGAGCTCCCGACAGATTTCGGAGTTCACGAGGTAGCTATTCGGCGTCCACAGCCCCGTGTTTCTCCCCCTTTATCTCATTTCCTTTCCCTGATTAGTGACTTTGTAGTAGCTTTGTAGACCTTTCTTGTATTATTAGGATTTGGTAGTTGCTCATGACTGGTGACACCCCGATATCGGGCTGTGTTGGGTTTTATTTCTGCAAACTGTGATGTTCACTGCTTATACTATGGGATTATTTATTATGTTTCAGACTTAATTCGTATTGTTTAACTGCTTAAAACTGAATGGGAATGTGATGGTTGGCCTTGTCTTCGTGAGAGGTGTCATCACGATTGGGTCCGGGTTTAGGGTCGTGACAATATCAATCCGAACAACATGAAGTATAAAGCTCATCAAAACTCTACATGTCAATGCCAAAATGCATGAAAATGCACTGTATGTTTCCATTCTCAAGTGCTTAACCGCTCGGTACTGCATATGGCCTTCCAGCCCAGGGAAATCCATCCCGTAACATATAGAACACTAACTGCAAATAAACCAGTACTGAGGAAACAAGGGTAATCCAACCCTGAGGAGAAATCCATCTCCAGGTATATACATATATATGAACACACTCAACCACTCGGCACCGATTATGGCCATCCGACCCAGGGAAATCCATCCCGGAACATACTCATCACTGACTGTAAGTCACTCCGTACCGAGGAAACAAGGGTAATCCAACCCTGCAGAGAAATTCATCTCCAGATATCAATACTTCGGACAAATCCATGTCCAGGGAAATCCATCCCTCAAAACATCATCTGCGCTCATTGGGGGTGTGTAGACTCCGGAGGGGCTCCTTTCAGCCCAAACGCTATAACAAGCCAACGAAGGCATAGTCAATAATTTGTTGCGGCGTGCAGCCCGATCCCATAACTGTCACTCGTATTCAGGCTCTTGTCCTCGCTCAATCATCACTCTCTAGTCTCTCACACACGGGCTCAAAATGCCATGAAACTAGCCCGAAACAACAATATGATGTGCCAAAATAACAACAACCGAGACTGAGACATGATATGATATGCATGAACAAGACTGAGTACAGAATATCAATGAAACTAATGAGATGACAGGAATAAACGACCACTTAGGTCTCAACAGTATTGGCGTGAAGCCCTAGCATGATTTATAGTTCATTTCCTTAATCATATAATCACAACACGCATATCAACAAGAAAGAGTCTATAAGCGGTTCCATGGAATAAAACAAGCCATAATTTCACGGTGCACGCCCACGCGCCCGTTACTTGGCATTTGCGTCACTTCAATATTAATCACATAACATATTATTTGGGTTTCAAACCCTCAAAACCAAGTTTGGAAGCGTTACATACCTCAAACCAAGCCAAAACTCTAGCCCACGATGCCCTTGCCTCACGATTCGTCCTCCAAATGCTCTGAACCTAACCAAAATAAGTATATTATTATCAATATATGCTAAAGGAATGAAACCCATACGAAAATTTTCAAATTAGACCAAAAATCCCGAATTTTACACAATTATTTGTAGAGTGAGTCCATTTCTCGTGCCATTTACAATAATGTTTTCCTTTTCCTTATTCTTCTTTAGGTATCTTATGTCCAATTTGGCTCAAACCCAACCTCCGGGCCCATGTCTTGAAATCCGATAATAGAAATCTCATTCTCTCACGAGTCTACCCATATCAAATTCACCAAAATTTGACGTCAAATGTTCATCCGAATTAGTAAAATCCACTCTCCAAATTTTCTTCCATTATCCCCAATTTTCACCCCAAATTCCCAAATTAAATGATACAAATCAAGACTCAATCATGGAATTTAACCAAATTTGAGTGAAGAACAGTTACCCCAATCACTCCTCTAAACATCCCCTCCAAAATTGCCTTCTCTCGAGCTCTCTATTGAATTTTTGAATTTTGGACTCAAACCCTCATTTTTGAATTTAAACATTCCGCCTAGATTATTCCTCTTCCGAACGCGGTAATGCCCTTGCGTTCGTGAAGCACAAGCTGCCTCAGGCCAAAAGTCCCTTCTTCGCGAACGCGAGGACCCACTCACGAACGCGAAGACACTCTTCTTTATCTAATGCGAACGCGTAGACTTAATTGCCTGAAGCTCCAAATGACTGTTGGCATAGGCTTAAACTCATGAACCTTCGCGAACGCATGAACTAAATTGCGAACGCGAAGAAAACCCAGCTTCCCCTCTCAACATCCCTTCGCGAATGCGATAGCCATCTCCTGAACGTGATGAGTGAATTCTCTACAACAAAATAGAAGAAAATCTGCCAACTTCCAAAACCAAGAATTGGTCCGTTAACCACCCGAAACTCACCCGAGGCCGTCGGGACCTTAACCAAATATGCGAACACATCCCATAACATCATTCAAACTTAGTAGAGCCTTCGAATCACTCCAAACAACATCAAAGCACCAAATCACCATCGAATTCAACCCTAGGGACTTCTAAACTTCTGAATTTTGCATACGATACCGAAACCTATCAAAACTCATCCGAATGACCTGAAACATTGCACACACATCACAAGGACCTACTCCAATTTCCAGAATTCCATTCTGACCACAATATCAAAATTTCCACTGCCGATCGAGAAATACCAAATTCCAATTTTGCCAATTCAATCCTAATTCTACACGGACCTCCAAATCACACTCCGGATGTGCTTCGAAGTCCAAAATCACCTAACGGAGCTAGCCAAATCATAAAAATCCAAATCCAAGATCGAATACTAAAAAGTCAAAATCTAGTCAAACATTTCAAATTTAAAGTTTCAAGCTGAGAATTGTTCTTCCAAATCTATTCTGATTATCCTGAAAACCAAAACAGACGATTGACTTACGTCATAAAACATCATACTGGTCTATTCATGCCCAAGAACTGGCGAGCGAAGTGCAAATGCTCAAAACGACTGGTTGGCTTATTACATCCTCCCATTCTTAAACATATGTTCGTCCTCGAACGTGCATATAGTTGTTCTGAAAACCATCAAATTGTTGTGTAACCTTACCATGCACATACCCGGGAGTGATACCACGTCACCCTATCTCATATAGGTTTGATAGCACAATATAACTGAAATTTCACAATCCAACCTAGCCATAAACCTTAGAACCAAATTTCCACTTTCGAAATTATCCATAAGATCAGAATCTCACATCTACACACCGAATAAGTTTGAACACAATGTATCAAGTCATAACCATACTTTAAGATGGAAATCACATGATATACGACACAACTCAAACACTCATAGCGATAACTTCTAATCACAACAGCTTCTCAAACCACCCGATTCCGGTAATAAGACACTTATCAAACCAAAGCCTCATTCCAACACTTTTGGATACTGCCAATGATGAATGAAACACACAGAAAGTCATAACTATTCATCAGATCAACCAGTCATGGAGCTCCCTCTCCTTCGGCAAAGACCATAGTAAATTTCGAAGCCGAATCCCAATATTATCCTTCCAACATGCTAAAATCGAATCTGATAGTATTCATTATAGATCCCAATGACCTCATCTCATCCAACACGACTACTCTAGTGACATGACACATCAATACAATCTAAAGCCACAAACCGTACAATTCGCGCACCAACAAGCAACAATCCAAATGTTTTCAAATCATGGAAAATAACTCAAATGAGAGAGTTGTACCGCAAACTCACAAGTACCACCACAACCTGATGCTAACAACCTATCATATACCGTAGAACCAGAATACACGAATCTAACCCAAAGAATCATACCTCCACATAACTTTGTTGCAATGCGCGACTCTATCCAAACACTGGTCCACATGAAATACCTCAAGTCACCATGCTCAAAATCAACTACCATGCGCAATTTGATATCTAGTACCAAAAGTGAATCACCATAACCACGGAGAAGCAAATGACGCAATGCCATACCAGTCCGAAAGAACAAATCCAATGCGCAATCAATCATACAACACCCAAATGCCCATTTCGCTCAAATCCCGTTGTAAAGCTCAAATAAAACCATATCATTTGTGCATACAATCAACGAATCACAATCCCGCGTAGCATACAAGAGTAACTCACAAACATATCTCAGGACATGAATAAGCTTATTAACACCCAAATGACACCTTCCCCAATAATAGCAGTCCGGAGTCAAAATATTCAACTCGGTATAGAACACCTTCATATTGGCTTACTAATGAACCCCAAATCAACTCTAGTCACCCATAATAGATAAATAACTCTCCGAAAGTTCACAATGCCTGAATCATGGCACATACTATCATCTAACTAGATTTGCCCACATCTTCATAGTTCACCACAACGAAATAACCTGTTTATGAGAATTTTCAGTCTCAAAATCCATGAAGCACATGAATCACCCCATCCGATCTCAACTCTACCGCCTGGATATTTAACACACCTCTAATACTCGATCATTCCACGAGGGATACTCCTATAATTCTTCTATGCCACCAAGCAAACTTAAATATCAACAGTCGATCCAACAAGAGAGTGCCGCAATACCAAGGAAGTACCCTTAACTCAAACACATTACCCTTTTTGAAATGTTTACCCTCATCATGCCGCACCAATTTGTAATATCATTTACCTAGTCATTTGAAACTGCCAGTGCTGCCTAAGAATTTATGACATTCATTTCAGAACTGAACTGTGACCTTACACATGCAAATCTCAACCCTACACAACATAATGCATATACCATGCCATCCTATGAAAAATATGAGAACTTCATAATCCATTCTGAGCCACAAGCAACTACGTACTCCATTAACCAAGAACTTTCCATTTGATACAATCTAGAAGAAAATTACTATACATCACTTGCTCCTCACGCCAATAGAAAATATACATCTCTAATCGTGGTAGAAACCATCAAGAACTCTCCGAATTGCATTTGCACAAAATCAAACCGTCAGGACTGAATCCTTCTAACTCAACCAATCTACACTGGTCACCAAATTCCAAGAGCATTGCCACGAAACACTTGTAGAAACTCATTACCTTATAAGCACCCAAGAACTAATCATATCCCTTACCATGTCGATCAGACCTACTACCAATCTATCCTATTTATCCAAGTTCCTTATGAATTACCTTCGAATTGATACTTCTCCTTGCCATAATACCGCAATCCTCAAACCAAACTTACCACACGAGACCCAAGCATAAACCACACCATATAAGGCTCATAAGCCGCCGAATACTCTCTTAAATATCTCCAAAAGCACCACATTCAAAATACTTACCCTGAATAGACTTCCTGCAAATATAAAGCTCGTCCCCTACCTCGGGCTAGTGCCCTCCTCGGCCTCTACTGTGACGACCCGGCCAGTCGTCTCATGAGTTAGCACTTCGTTTCCCCCATTTCTACTGCTTATTACTTTGCATAATGGTTCTATATGTGATTGGGTCGATTGGTTAGGGTTCAGAAAGGAATTGGTAAGGTTTGAGACACTTAGTCTCTTTTGAGGAAGCTTAAGTGAAAAAGTCAATCGGATGTTGACTTATGTATTATAAGGCTCGGATGTGAGTTATTATGATCCGAATAGCTTCAGGATGTGGATTGGGACTTAGGAGCATGATCAGAATGAGTTTTGGAGGTCCGGAGTAGATTTAGGTTTGAATTGGCAAAATTAAGTTTTTGGCGATTTCTGGTTGATAGGTGAGATTTTGATATAGGGGTCGGAATGAAATTTCAAGAGTTGCAGTAGTTCCATTGTGTCATTTGGGATGTGTGCGCAAAATTTTAGGTCATTCGGACGTAGTTTGGTTAGGTTTTTGATCAAAAGCGGAATTAGGAAGATTTTGGAAAACTTAGGCTTGAATCCGATGTGTTTTGGTTGTTTTGATGTTGTTTGAGGTGTTTTAAGATTGGTACAAGTTTGAATACGGGTTTTGGATATGGTGATGCCTTTGGTTGAGGTCCCAGGGGCCTCGGGCGAGTTTCGGGTGGTCAATCGGGCCATTTCATGAAGTTTGGAACTGCAAAAAATTGCAGGTAAATGCAGCAGAAAAATGACCTTCGCGTTCATGAGAGTGTCCTCGCTTTCGCGAAGGGCCAGTTGAGGAAGCTGGAATTTAAGCCTTTGCATTCGCAAAGGGCTAGGCATCTGTGCATTGCGTTCGCGATGGTGTTGTCGCATTCGCGTAGAAGAAATGGGCAGCTGAGCTTCGGGGGAATTTATTCAACGCGATCGCGAAAGAGGAATTTTGGAAAAGGTTATGTTGTTCTTCGCGAATGCGAGGCTTTGACCGCGTTCGCAAAGAAGGATTTTAGGCCTGGGCAGAAGGTTTAAATAGTCATCTTGTCCGCGAATTTGGGGTTTATTTCTTCCATTGTTGGTCGTTTTTGGAGATTTTTGAAGAAGATTGAAGAGGGATTCAAGGGGAATCACTTGGAGGTAAGAAGTTTGGACTTAAAACTCAATTCTAATGTGAAATCTACCTAATAAATCGTGAAATCTAAGCCTAAAATTGAGAAATTAGGGCTTGAGATTAAGAGACTTTAAAATGAGAATTTAAAGGGTCATTTGGACTCTAATTTCAGTGTTCTTGGAATGTATGGACTCGTGGGAGGATAAGGATTCCATTCATGAGATTTTTATCGAGTTTCGAGACGTGGGCCTAAGGGCCGGGTTTGTCCAATTTGGGGATTTTTGGTATTATTTGATTGTTTTCGCTTGGGCTTCGTTCTCTTAGCATATTTTGACCCCATGATTCTGATTTTGGATAGATTCGATATGAGTGGAGGCCGATTCAAGAGGCAAAGGCATTGCGGAGTAGTATTTTCACCAGTTTGAGGTAAGTAACCATTGTAAATCTTGAACTGAGGGTACAAAACCCCGGTATTTTGGCTTGTTTTGATAAATGCGGTGACACACATGCTAGGTGAAGAGCGTGTGGGCGTGCACCAGTAGGGATTGTGACTTGGTCCGTCCCGTAGCGACTATTAAGCCGCATATTTGATTTGGAATATTATGATATTTCGTACTTTAGTCATTTATACTCTATTATGGGTTGTATGCCATGTTTGGGGCCTTGCGCCGACCTGTTGAGACCCTTAGGGGCATTTTACTGTTTTTCCTCACTCTACTTGTTGAAAGCATATCAGTCATGTTTTACCAGTTTAAATGTTTAAAACTAGTTTTATCACACTACTTTTAAATGTGAGAACTGTTTAGACTGAGTTCTCTAATATCTACTGTTGTGCTCGAGAGGCTGTGAGGTTAATGACTGAGAGAGGTTGAGAACCTAATGGTGAGGATAGTTATATATGTATGACTTATGGATCGGGTTGCACGCCGCAACGATATATATATATATATATATTGGATCGGGCTACGCGCCGCAGCGATATGACGCTTGGACTGTAGGAGCCCCTCCAGAGTCTACACACCCCCAGTGAGCGTAGTCGACTATAAACTAAGGATCGGGCTGCACGCCGCAGCGGTTTCTATGAATTCTATTATTATGAGATATTAATGAGCTTGAGTGCTGAGATTGAGTACTGAGTGACTGAGAGGCTGCCCGAGAGGCCATATATTGAACGACACTTTGCCTGAGAGGCCCAGTTATGATATTTTTTTACTAATTTCACTCTTCTTTTAAAATAAGCCTCTATTGTAAGAAATTGCTAAGTGTATGATTTCAAGTATTTAAACTGAAAATTATGATTTTTCGATGAAATTGGTTTTAAATTGTGGAATTGGATCTGTTATCATGTTGCCTATTCATTTATATGATTTTTAACTGCTCGTCACTACTTTCAGACCTTATTTACTTTAGTTACTTACTGAGTTGGCATACTCACGTTACTCCCTACACCTTGTGTGCAGATCCAGGTTCCCGAACGATAGAGTGAAGGTCCTCAGCTGATCCAGAGTTTGCCGGAGATTGTAAGGTAGCGGCATGACGTCCGCAACCCTGTTTTCTCCTTCCTATCTTGTTCTTTTCCGCATTTTCTAGACTTATGTTGTATTAGACAGTCAATTATGTATTAGAGGCTTTAGACTCGTGACACCAGATATTTGAGGTTGTGTTTTCTTATGTTTTTTATTGGTTTCCGCACATTTAGTTATTTTAAACACTTATTATAAAAATTTGGTATTTAAACACGTGTTAGAAAATGGCTTATTAAAAGAAATGGGGTGTGATTAAATGGTTGGGTTGGCTTTCCTAGTAAAGTGATAGGTGCCATCACGACTGTTATTTGGGGTCGTGATAAGTTGGTATTAGAGCCTAGGTTATATAGGTCTCGCGAGTCATGAGCTGGTTTAGTAGAGTCTCGCAGATCGGTACGGAGACATCTGTACTTTTCGTCAAGAGGCTGCAGAACCTTTAGAAAAAACTTCATATTCTTGAAATTCTTGTCGTGCGAATCTGTTGATCCAAGTACTAAACTTTTGTTATTCCATTCTCTCACAGATGGTGAGGACACGTGCTACTGGGCAGAATTGACGACCACCAGTACCACTAGCTGGGGCCACTAGAGTCTGAGGACGCGGTCGAGGCCATGGTAGGGGCAGAGCAGCTAGGGCAGCACCTGCAGATCCACCAGTTGTCCTAGTTCAGGATTAGGTCCCAGTTATGGAAGCTACAACAACACCAGCTCAGGCTCCAGTTATGCCTATTGTGATTCCAGGCCTTCAGGAGGCTTTAGCTCAGATTTTATCAGTGTGTACCGGTTTAGCTCAAGTAGTCTCAGTTACTACAACTGCAACTACTTCTCAGTCCCTGGGAGGGACCTAGACTCCCGTTGCTCGCACACCTGAGCAGGTTATATAGAGACTCCAGGCACCGAGGGCACCTCCAACCCAGCCGGTTGCACCAGCTCAGGAGTTTGTGGTACCAGTTATGCTGGACGACGAGCAGCATCGACTAAAGAGGTTTGGTAGACTCCAGCCTCTGACTTTCAGCGGTGCAGAGGGCGAGGATGCCTAGGGTTTCTTAGATAAGTGCTAGAGGATGCTTCATACAACGGGGATTCTAGAGACCACTAGTGTAACATTCACTACCTTTTAGTTTTTTGGGGATGCCTTCACTTGGTGGAGGCTTATGAGAGGTGTAGGCCTGTTGGTGCAGCGCCCCTTACTTGGCAGCATTTCTCTGTTCTCTTTCTGGAGAAATATGTGCCACAGTCTCTCCGAGAGGAGCTCGGCAGGCAATTTAGCAGTTGCATGAGGGAGAGATGACTGTGACGTAGTATGAGATGTAGTTCTTTGAGTTAGCCCCTCATGCGGTTTGGTTGGTTCCCACAGATCGAGAGAGGATCAGAAGGTTTGTTGATGGCCTCACATATCAGCTTCAGATTCTCATGACTAGGGAGAGGGTGACAGGTGCTACTTTTGAGGAGGTTGTTGACATCGCCTGTGAGATTGAGTCGGTTCGCTGCCAGGAGTGAGAGGAGAGGGAGGCCAAGAGGCCTCAAGGATCTGGTAGCTTTAGCAGTGCTCCTTTGAGGGGTCAGTTCCAGTAGGTCAGAGGCCGTCCATTCAGGCAGGCTTATTCAGCTCGCCTAGTTTATTGTGGGGCATCATCGAGTCATGGTTCTCACAGTTTTCATCAGGTCCACTCATCACTCAGTGCCCTTCCTGCCCAGAGTTCGTCCCGTTCTCCATCAGTTCAGGGTTCATCATTGCTAGGTCCTTCTACTGGTCATTTCGATGCCAGGGGTTCCTGTTATGAGTGTGGAGTGTTTGGGCATATGAGGAGGCAGTGTCCTCGTATTCATGATGGTCCGTCTCAGTAGAGGGGTTAGCTCTCGACTTCAGCTCCAGTTACTTCACCACCCGCCCAGCCAGCTAGGGGTGAAGGTCAGTCAACTAGGGGTCGCCCTAGAGGGGGAGGTTGATCAGGTGGTGGTCAGGCTCATTTCTATGCCCTCCCAGGTAGACCATATGCTAGTGTTTTAGATACCGTGATTTTAGGTATTATTTGAGTCTGCCACAGAGATGCCTCTGTATTATTTGATCTCGGTTCTACCTTTTCTTATGTGTCATCATACTTTGCTCATTATCTGGATTCACCCCGTGAGTCTCTTGTTTCACCTGTTTATGTATCTACTCAAGTGGGCGATACTGTTGTTGTAGACCGTGTGTACCGGTCATGTGTGGTGACTATTGGGGGTCTGGAGACCCAAATGGATCTCTTATTATTATGTATGGTAGATTTTGATATCATTTTGGGCATGGATTGGCTATCTCCGTGTCGTGCTATTCTGTACTGTCATGCCAAGATAGTTACATTGACTATACCGGGTGTGCCACAGATCGAGTGGCAAGGTTTGACTGATTATGTTCCCAGTAGAGTGATCTTATTCTTGAAGGCCCAGCGTATGGTTGGGAAGGGATGTCTTTCGTATCTAGCCTATCTGAGGGATGTCAGAGCTGAGACAACCAGTATTGATTCTGTTCCAGTTGTGAGGGATTTCCCGATGTGTTTTCTGTAGACCTGCCAGGCATGCCACCGTACATGGACATTGATTTTGGTATTGACCTGGTGCCAAGCACTCAGCCCATTTCTATTCCATCGTATCGTATGGCACTAGCGGAGTTGAAAGAGTTAAAGGAGCAACTTCAGGAACTCCTTGACAAGGGGTTCATTCGGCCTAGTGTGTCACTTTGGGATGCGCCAGTTCTATTGGAAAATAAGAAGGATGGCACTATGAGGATGTGCATTGATTATAGGCAATTGAAAAAAGTAACAATTAAGAACAAGTATCCTTTGCCTCGCATTGATGATTTATTCGACCAGCTTCACGGAGCGAGAGTGTTCTCCAAGATTGATATCCGTTCAGGTTATCACCAATTGAAGATTAGGGACTCGGATATTCTTAAGACAACTTTCAGGACCCGATATGGTCATTATGAGTTCTTGGTTATGTCTTTTGGGCTAGCCAATGCCCCAGCAGCATTCATGCATTTGATGAACAGCGTGTGCCGGCCTTATCTCGATTCGTTTGTCATAGTCTTCATTGATGACGTTCTGGTGTATTCGCATAGTCAGGAGGAGCATGCAGAGCATTTGAGAGTTGTATTGTAGAGATTGAGGGAGGAGAAGCTTTATGCAAAATTCTCCAAGTGTGAGTTTTGGATCAATTTAGTGGCTTTCTTGGGGCACGTGGTGTCCAGCAAAGGTATTTAGGTAGATCCGAAGAAGATATAAGCGATTCAGAGTTGGCCCAGAGCGTCCTCAGCCACAGAGATTTGCAGCTTTCTTGGTTTGGCAGGCTATTATCGCCAGTTTGTTCAGGGGTTCTCATATATCGCCTCGCCCTTAACCAAGTTAACTCAGAAGGGTGCTTCATTTGTATGGTCGGGCGAGTGTGAGGAGAGCTTTCAAAAGCTCAAGACAGGTTTGCCCACAATTTTAGTGCTAGTTTTTCCATCAGTTTCAGGTTTATATACTGTGTATTGTGATGCTTCAAGAGTTAGTATTGGTTGTGTATTGATACATGAGGGTAGAGTTATTGTTTATGCTTCTCGTCAGTTAAAGCCCCATGAGAAGAACTACCCCGTCCATGATTTGGAGTTGGCTGCCATTGTTCACGCGTTGAAGATTTGGAGGCATTACTTGTATGGTGTGTCTTGTGAGGTGTTTACTGATCATCGTAGCCTCCAGCACTTGTTCAAATAGAAGGATCTCAATTTGAGGTAGTGTAGGTGGTTGGAGTTACTTAAGGATTATGATATCACCATATTGTACCATCCGGGGAAGGTCAATGTGGTGGCCGATGCTTTTGAGCCGAAAGTCAGTGAGTATGGGGAGTTTGGCACATATTCCAGTTAGGGAGAGACCTCTTGCAATGGATGTTCAGGCCTTAGCCAAGCGGTTCACGAGGTTAGATGTTTCAGAGCCCAGTCGGGTATTGGCTTGCGTGGTTTCTCAGTATTCCTTATATGATCGCATCAGAGAGCTCCAGTATGATGATCCGCATTTTCTTGTCTTTAAGGACATAGCTCAGCATGACAATGCCAGAGATGTGACTATTGGTGATACTGGGGTATTAAAGATGCAAGGCCGGATTTGTATGCCCAATGTAGATGGGCTTCGGGAGTTGATTCTGGAGGAGGCTTATAGCTCGTGGTATTCCATTCATCTGGGTGCTGCAAAGATGTATCAAGATTTGAGGAAGCATTATTGGTGGAGAAGAATGAAGAAAGACATAGTGGGATTTGTAGCTCGGCGTCTCAATTGTCAGCAGGTGAAATATGAGCATCAGAGACCGGGTGGCTTGCTTCAGCAGATGGATATTCTAGAGTGGAAGTGGGAGAGGATCACTATGGATTTTGTTGTTGGACTTCCACGGAATTTGAGAAAGTTCGATGTTATTTGGGTGATTGTGGATCGGCTGACCAAGTCCGTGCACTTCATTCCTGTGTGTACTACCTATTCTTCAGAGCGATTGGCAGAGATCTATATCTGGGAGATTGTTCGTTTGCATAGTGTCCCAGTTTCTATCATTTCGGATAGGGGCACTCAGTTTACTTCGTAGTTTTGGAGGGCTGCGTAGTGAGAGTTGGGTACTTAAGTTGAGTTGAGCACAACTTTTCACCGTCAGATGGACAGGCAGTCCGAGCGCATTATTCAGATATTAGAGGACATGTTGCGTGCTTGTGTCATTGATTTAGGAGGGTCATGAGATCAATTTCTACTTCTTGTAGATTTTCCTTATAACAACAGCTACCAATCGAGTGTTCAGATGGCTCCATATGAGGCTTTGTATGGGAGGCGATGTAGATCTCCATTTGGTTGGCTTGAGCCGGGCGAGGCTAGGCTATTGGGGACTGACTTGGTACAGGATGCTTTAGACAAGGTGAAAGTGATTCAGGAGAGGCTTCATACAGCGTAGTCGAGATAGAAGAGCTATGCTAACAAGAAGGTTCGTGATGTGTCCTACATGGTTGGCGAGAAGGCTCTGTTGAAGGTTTCACCCATGAAGGGTGTTATGAGATTTGGGAAGAAAGGGAAATTGAGTCCTCGGTTCATTGGGCTTTTTGAGGTGCTTCGAAAGATTGGGGTGGTTGCTTATGAGCTTGCTTTGCCACCCATCTTGTCGAGTGTGCATCCGGTATTTCATGTTTCTATGCTCCAGAAGTATATTAGGGATCCATCTCATATTCTGGATTTTAGCACGATTCAGTTGGATGATGATCTAATTTATGATGTGGAACTAGTAGCTATTGTGGGTCGTCAGGTTCGAAAGTTGAGGTCAAAGGATATAGAATCAATGAAAGTGCAGTGGAGAGGTCTGCCCGTGAAGGAGGCTACCTGGGAGACCGAGCGGGAGATGCGGAGCAGATATCCTCACCTATTTGAGGCTTTAGGTATATTTCTTGACTCGTTCGAAGATGAACGTTTGTTTAAGTTGGGGAGGATGTGATGACCCAGCCAGTCATCTCATGAGTTACCGCTCCGTTTTCCCCATTTCTGCTTCTTATTGCTTTGTATAATAGTTCTATATGTGATCGGGTTGATTGGTTAGGGTTCGGAAAGGAATTGATAAGGTTTGAGACACTTAGTCTCTTTTGAGGAAGCTTAAGTTGGAAAAGTCAACAGGATGTTGACTTATGTGTTAGAAGGCTCAGATGTGAGTTCCGATGGTTTGGACTTAGGAGCGTGATCAGAATGAGTTTTGGAGGTCCGGAGTAGATTTAGGCTTGAATTGGCGAAATTGAGTTTTTGGCGATTTTCGGTTGATAGGTGAGATTTTCATATATGGGTAGGAATGGAATTACGAGAGTTGCAGTAGTTCCATTGTGTCATTTGGGATGTGTGTGCAAAGTTTCAGGTCATTCGGACATGGTTTGGTTAGGTTTTTGATCAAAATCAGAATTCAAAGATTTTGAAAAACTTAGGCTTGAATCCAATGTGTTTTGGTTGATTTGATATTGTTTGAGGTGTTTTGAAGATTGGTACAAGTTTGAACAAGGTTTTGGGATATGTTGGTGTCTTTGGTTGAGGTCCTGCGGGCCTCGGGTGAGTTTCGTGTGGTCAATTGGGCCATTCCATGAAGTTTGGAACTGCAGAAAATTGCAGGTCAGTGCTGCAGAAAAATGACCTTCGCATTTGCGAAAGGGCCCTCGCGTTCGCCAAGGGTCAGTTGAGGAAGCTGAAATTTAAGCCTTCGCATTCGCGAGGAAGGCTCCGCATTCCCGAAGGGCTGGGCATTTGTGCATCGCGTTCACGGTGGTGTTGTCGCGTTCGCGTAGAAGAAATGGGCAGCTGAGCTTCAGGGGAATTTATTCAACGCGTTCACGAGTGGGGTAACGCGATCGCGTAAGTTTGTTTGAGTGAAACATCGTGTTGGCGATCGCAAAAGAGGAATTTTGGTCAAGGTTATGTTGGGCTTCGCGAACGCAAGGCTTTGACCACGTTTGCGAAGAAGGATTTCAGGCATGGGCAGAAGGTTTAAATAGTCGTCTTGTCCGCGAATTTTGGGTTTATTTCTTTCATTGTTGGTCGTTTTTGTAGATGTTTGAAGGAGATTGAAGAGGGATTCAAGGGGAATCACTTGGAGGTAAGCATTTTGGACATAAAACTCGATTCTAATGTGAAATCTACCTAATAAATCATGGAATCTAAGCCTAAAATTGAGAAATTAGGGCTTGAGATTAAGGGACTTTAAAATGAGAATTTGAGGGGTCATTTGGACTCTGATGTTAGTGTTCTTGGTATGTATAGACCCGTGGGAGGATAAGGATTCTGTTGACGTGATTTTTATTGAGTTTTGAGACATGGGCCCGGGGGTCAGGTTTGGCCAATTTCGGGATTTTTGGTATTATTTGATTATTTACGCTTGGGCTTCGTTCCCTTAGCATATTTTGATGCCGTGATTCTGATTTTGGATAGATTCGACGCGAGTGGAGGCCGATTCGAGAGGCCAAGGTATCGCGGAGTAGTATTTTCATCGGTTTGAGGTAAGTAACCATTGTAAATCTGGAACTGAGGGTACAAAACCCCGGTATTTGGCTTATTTAGATAAATGTGGTTACGCACATGCTAGGCGACGAGCGTGTGGGCGTGCACCAGTAGGGATTGTGACTTTGTCCGTCCCGTAGAGACTATTAAGCCGCATATTTAATTTGGAATCTTATGATATTCCGTACTTTAATCATTTATACTGTATTATGTTCTGTATGCCAAGTTTGTGGCCTTGTGCCGACCTGTTGAGACCCTTAGAGGCATTTTATTGTTTTTCTTCACTCTACTTGTTGAAAGCATATCCTCAGTCATGTTTTTCCGGTTTAAATATTTAAAACTGGTTTTATCACTCTACTTTTAAATGTGAGGACTGTTTGGACTGAGTTCCCTAATATCTACTGTTGTGCCCGGGAGGCTGTGAGGTTAATGACTGAGAGAGGTTGAGAACCTAATGGTGAGGATAGTTATATATGTGTGACTTATGGATCGGGCTGCACGCCACAACAATACTATATGGGTCGGGCTGCATGCCATAGCGATATATATATATATATATATATATATATATATATATATATATATATATATATATATATATATATATATATATATATATATTGGATTGGGCTGCGCGCCGCAGCGATATGATGCTTGGGCTATAGGAGCCCCTCCGAAGTCTGCACACCCCCAGTAAGCGTAGTCGACTATAAACTAAGGATCGGACTGCACGCCGCAACAATTTCTGTGAATTCTATTATTATGAGATATTAATGAGCCTGAGTGTTGAGAGTGAGTACTGAGTGTTGAGAGTGAGTACTGAGTGTTTGAGAGGCTGCCCAAGAGGCCATATATTGAGTGACACTTTGCTCGAGAGGCCCAGATATGATATTTTTCACTGATTTCACTCTTATTTTAAAATAAGCCTCTATTGTAATAAATTGCTAAGTGCATGATTTCAAGTATTTAAACTGAAATTAATGGTTTTCGACAAAACAAGTTTTAAACTGTTGAATTGGATCTGTTATCCTGTTGCCTATTCATTTATATGATTTTTAATTGCTCGTCACTGCATTCAGACCTTATTTACTTTAGTTACTTACTGAGTTGTCGTACTCACGTTACTCCCTGCACTTTGTGTGCAGATACAGGTGCCTGAGCGGTAGAGTGAGGGTCCTCAGCTGATCCAGAGTTTACCGGAGATTGGAAGGTAGCTGCATGGCGTCCGTAGCCCTGTTTTCTCCTTCCTATCTTGTTCTTTTCCGCATTTTTTAGACTTATGATGTATTAGACAGTAAGTTATGTATTAGAGGCTCTAGACTCGTGACACCAGATATTTGGGGATGTGTTGTCTTATGTTTTTTATTGGTTTCCGCACATTTAGTTATTTTAAACACCCATTTTGAAAATTTGGTATTTAAACCCGTGTTAGAAAATGGATTATTAAAAGAAATGGGTTGTGATTACATTGTTGGGTTGGCTTGCCTAGTAATGTGATAGGCGCCATCACGACCGGTATTTAGGGTCGTGACATCTACCTCAGGCTCTAGCAATAGGGGAAGCAACCCCTCCCGGGTTTGGAACATGTGTCGTATGCGTTCTCACCATCTGTGAGAGAATAAGAGAAAGAAACTTAGTCCACTATCAACTACATGATAGGAGATGAATAAAGAATAGTTTTCTAATGCCCTATAGCCTCTCGAAAATAAGTATAGAAGTGTCTGGTCTGTTGCATGCTTAAACAATGCTGTTGTATTGTTGCGAGTACAATGCAACAACTTTAACAACTTTTCCCTCTGCAATTCGCTTATCTGATTTCCTTAAGAATTAAACCAGACATCTTACTAGTTACACTGAATGCAAAGGAACTAATTGTATCAGGTTCCTTATCTGGTTCTCTCATGAAGTTTGTCAAATCATCAAAAAAAGATCTCATAACTTATCAATTTTCCCCTTTTGATGATGACAAACTTTGAATTTATATTTCCGTATGAGAACCACATTTTTAGACAGTCCCCCCTGCGATATCATGTCTAAATAGGTCAAGCAAATAGGGATGCATGGTGTAAAAGAATAAAAATAAAAACAACTACAGATAGAAAGAGAAAGTGAATGGATATACCTTCAAGAAATGCTAGAACCTGTAGTATCACGACCCAATTCTATTATAAGCCATGATGGCACCCAGTGCCGCTGCTAGGTAAGCCAACAGTGAACTAGCCACATTATTTCCCTTTTTAATAGATTTCCTAGTAATTAAACTTTCCTTAATTTAAAAGATTTAATAGATAAAATAAATGCAACTAAGTGCAATCATAACTATAGCAATAAACCAAAACCACAAGTCTACTAGTATGTGTGTCAAGACGTGGTGTCACAAGACTCTATCGTCTAAAATGAAATAGATAGAACAATAAACAAAAGAAAGAATTCGGCTGCTGCAGAACAACTCGGAATGCAGCTCACCGTGTAGTCTCGTAACAGGGATTAAGTATGCGCACCAGACTGATATCCAGATGCACTTGCCTCAGATCCTACACATAAGTGCAGAAGTGTAGCGTGAGTACATATACAGCATGTACCCAGTAAGTATCCAGTCTAACCTCAAAGAAGTAGAGACGATGGGTCGACTTTGACACTTACTATGGGCTAACAATAAAATTTCAACATAATAACTAAGCGTGGGTTTCATAAATATCGCTGAAAACTCAATAACAAGGATAATAAACACTTCTTCCAATAAGAGTATATCTCAAGTTTACTTTCCATCATTTAACAATTTATATTTCAAGTCAATGAACAATATCAATTATAATTGGTTCCAATGATTTATCACACACAAATTATGCCGAGGTCGTACAACCCAACCCAATATAATAATATTTAAACTGTGCACTGCCGAGGGTCGAATGACATGAACCATAGATGCATCTATCTGCTACCGAGGCGTTCGGCCCGTTCCACAAGTAGAAAATACTTTAAAGAAATACAAATTCACAATAACAGTCAAGTGTCCCATTCACAACTTCAAGTAAGTGAAATTTAACCTTTTACAATTCTCTTATTAGATTTCAAATGACTTAAGCAATTAAGTTAAAAAGTAGGGTGCAAACATTGTAAGTATAGCATGATGTGGGTCCTAGACTACTTGGACAATAGCATAATTAGTAGCTTTGTATAGATTCTCGTCACCTCATGCATACGTAGCCCCCACAAATAGGAGCACATATTAATTAATTCACCTATGGGGTTAATTCCCTCTTATAAGATTATAAAAGAGACTTACCTCGCCTCCAAGCCTACTTTCCTGTTACAACCCAAACCGAATGCCTGCGACGGGTACCCAATGCCTTACTCAATCGAATATCAACATAACGTATCCCTTTTATCATACTATCATGGGCCAAGGAACCAGAAAGCCGCCATGAGATAACCAAAATAAGCATAAGGGAATACTCGATATATGACGACCCAACATGGTATACAAACTTATACATGTGACATCCATGCCTATACGGCCGACATGATCTTTTGTAAACTCAATTATAGGCCGAAAAGGCCATATAATTATCCATATATATGACGCTTGTCTACAAGCCTCTAAGAGTACATAAATATCATAAAGGTCGGGACAGGAGCCCGCCATACCAATCAATACATGTCCAAATCATACTGACCAAGTAGGAAACTCCGAAGCAATTGGAGTGCAAAAACACCTTCCGCTGAGCTAATAGCCTACTAGGGGGAATATCAACCTGTCTTTCGGGACCTGCGGGCATTAAACACAGTGTCCCCAGGCAAAAGGGATGTCAGTACAAATAAACTACCGAGTATGTAAGGCATGAAAGTAACATGGTGTAAAGAACTCAACATGTAAGTCTGAATATCTCTGTGAATTGTGAAATATTTATAATGTCATGCATATGCATGTAAATTTCATACCATACATAGGTATATGAGTACATAACATCATCAAGCCTCTGAGGGCATCCCATCATATCATCTCGGCCTATGGGTGAATCATCAACGTATACCAGTTGATCAGGTGGTGGTGCGTATATAACGCCATAACCTTTCCACATACCCTATATATATAATATACGGGTGTATAATGTCATCTGGTCATGGGTCAATGTACATGTATAAATGAATGCAATGCATAATGAGTCAATAAGATATATCAGAATGTAGTAAGATCAATATGCCTTTTGACAAACATTATCAACTCACGTATTTATCTTATACCCATGAATAGACGATATAATAGGATGACACATGGGGAATCAAGAACATAGGCACCCCTAATATTTCTATGAATAGAGTCATTTATGAAAGTTGCACATTTGCACGTTTCGTTTGTATCATATGGATCATGCCAAAAGGAAAGTAAGTATAGCCTTAACATACCTTTGTCATTTACTTAACCACACTATGTCGGTTCAGCCCGTTAGTACTTCAATCTACAACAAACAATAAGGGACCATTGTTATGCTTACGAAAGCTAGAACTCAACACAGATGAGCGACAAGCTCATCTATAAAATTTTGGACAGCACCTCCCCTTTATTCTTTTCATTTTCCTCAAATCAAACAACAAGACCAACATGTCCAGAATGCCAACAAACATATATATATATATATATATATATATATATATATATATATATATATATATATATATCTAACCTTATATTCATTACAATACATCACCAAAATAGTCACACCATCTCACCCAACAATCAAGTTCTAACTTGAACTTTTCCAAGCCTTCTCTTCTTCCAAACATATCAACCAAAATAGCAATAGTATTCTTTAGTTATTTCTACTGATTTCCTGCCATAAAACATCAAGAATTCAACTACAAAATAGTCCAGCAACTACAACACTTCAACAAGAAATTCAACCTACTTTACAAGTTTCTTTTAACAAATCAAGTGCATATACATAGATGATCTTAAATACATATAGGAGAAGTTAAACCTTACCTTGGCAGCCAGAATGCTTGTCCAACTAAAATTTACTTCAAGCTCAAACAATCTCTTTACCCCAAACAACAAAATAGAGAGAGATAACTAGGTGATCTTGATCTTCCAAGTGAGAAATCACCTTACCAACTTGTGGATTTTGTCTTGAACCCAAGGATAATATTGAGAGAGGTCTTGAGATGATATTTTGGAGCTCCTTCACATTTCAATAGAGAGAGAGGGATTCTAAATTGTTTTCTTAGTGAAATATCTATGTATATATGGCCCTACTAATGGGTTGGGCAGATGGGTTGGGCTATTCTAACTTGAACTTTTCCAAGCCTTATCTTCTTCCAAACATGTCAAGTAGCTCAAGCAAGTAGGACAGGAAGTAAGTTGGTAAAGCAGGCACGTCGGGTAGGCAATCAACTAGTTTTTATTTGTCCAAAATCTCTTTCGCACGTTTAAGTGCATTCGTGCTCAACCTAGTCGTTTGTATGTTGAACGAAAATACAGGATGTAATATCATTAGATTACTTTATTTACTTTCAAAGAGAATCACATTTCCGAGCTTACATCAATTGACTTACGGCGTACTTTTACATACGAAAACATGGGGTGTAACATTTTAGGTCCAAGATTGTGCTCAAACCCTCAATTTGGTGCCAAACGACTCGAAACTAGCCAAATATTATGTAAAATAATCAATACATGTTCAAAAGTTCATATCGTAACTATCAAAACATTTCTCAAGACTATTTGAAGAATCCCTAAAATTCTTCCCCGAGCATATGTGCCCAGATTCCGGAAACAAAGAAAGTTGTTACCCATAACGTCATGAACTCAAATATATAATTTTTACTAATTTCCATAACAAATTTCTTGGTTAAATATTATTTTTATCAAAAGCCTAGGTTTTTACCTAAACCCATAATTTTTACTAATTTGCATGTTATAATCTACACAGAAACTATGTATTTAACTCACAAGTGGTAGAAATTACTTACCTCAAAGTTTTAGATGAAATCCTCTCTCTAAGAGCTCCAAGAATCGCCCAACAATGGAATAAATGAGCCAAAAATGACTGTCCCGCATTAAATGAAGGTTCTACCTTCTACGATTTCCGCAACTGCAGAGGAACTTCCGCTTCTGCGGGAAAGATTCTGCGGACCAAGCCAGGGTGCTCGCCCATCGCACCTGCTGAGCTGGGGCCGCTCCTGAGCAACCGCTGCTATGGCCATTTCCTTTGTGCCTGCGAACACTGCCGCTTCTGCGGTCATAGTCATCGCACCTGCGCGTACGCAGGTGCGCTAAATACCTCGCTCATGCGGATCCTGGGCAGCCTTGGCTTATCCACTTTTGTGGCTCCTGGCTTGCAGCTATGGCTGGCCAAGCGCAGGTGTGATTACACCAGCAGCAGGGAGCTTCAGTTGTTGCTCCCAAATTCCAACTTGGCCCGAGCCTCGTCCTATTAACACCTGGGGCTCCTGACGCCCCGCCCGAACATACCAACAAGTTTAAAATCATAAAACGGACGCGCTAGAACTCTCGGAACGCCTAAAACAATATCAAAACCAAGAATCATAACCAAACCAATTGAATAAAAAATATGAACTTTTAAGTTCTTCAGTTTACTCTCAATGCGCCGAAACGCAATTAAACTACTCGAAATGACACCAAATTTTGCGTGCAAATCTTAATTGACATTATAGAACTATTTCCGGTCTCGGAATCCCATTTGGACATCGATATCATCAAAACCTACTCCAAACCAAATTTAAAGAATTTCAAAACCTTTAAATAACCAACTTTCATTATTAGGCGCCGAAACGCTTCCGGGTTATCCAAAACCCGATCCGAACATACGCCCAAGTCCGAAATCATCATACGAACCTATTGGAAATGTCAAATCTCGATTTTGAGGTCGTTTACTCAAAATATTGACCGAAGTCAAACTTTGCCTTTTAAGACCAACTTAAGGAACAAAGTGTTCCGATTTCAACCCTTACTCTTCCAAATCACGAACTAACCATCCATGCAGGTCTTAAAATAGTAAATGCACATAGAAGGAGTTTTATTTAGGGGAACGGGGTTCTAAAAAGTAAAACGACCTGTCGGGTCGTTACATGTAGACCTTAGTCCTATACAGAACAGGCAAGAAATATTAATTACTCAAAATAGAAAATCTTTTTACACAAATTCAAGAAATTTTTTTACCCAAAAATAGAAAACTTTAAAGGTGAAAGAAACACGAAAGACGAACAAAAAACTATCTACTAACATACTCATACATGCATATCACCAAGATAAAAAAAGAAAACAAACTAGGAGCACTCTTTTTTAGGAAAAAAGTTGATCGATATTGCCAGATAAGCATCTAACGTTTCCATTTTTAGCAAACAAATTCAGAATATGGAGTCGGAGTAAGATAAAACTAAGAAAACCCATTTACCCAAAATAGAAAATCCTTTTTAACTTACGCCAATTCAGGTAATTCAGGATAACAATTTTACTTCAAAAACAAAAACTTTAATTGGGAAAGAAAAAGCGAAGACAAACAAAAAGCCATATACTAGCATACTCATATATGCATATTTACCCCCAAGATAATTTAAATAACCTAGGAGCAATTTTTAGGAAAATTGATCGATATTGCTGGATAGGCAGCTAATATTTCAATTTTTAGCAAGCAGATTAAGAATATGGGATTGGTGCAAGATAAAACTACGAAAACCCTTTACCCAAAATAGAAAATCCTTTTTAATTTTGTCACGACCCCAAAAGCAACCTGGTCGTGATGGCGCCTATCATGGAACTAGGCCAGTCAACACATTCTCAAAGTAGTTCAACATTTCATTAACATTTAAATAACAACCTTTTCAACTAAAATTTCCATAAAAGATATAAAGTAAGAACCAAATTGTAGAAATAAAAGCCCGACCTCGGGTGTCACTAAGTCATGAGCAATACTACAATTGTTTCGATACGTCCTAGAGTTGCCCCAGTTGTACTACCATAGGATATAGTGGAGGATCCCATTATTGAGGAGCAGAGCGAGGTGCCCGCAGCAGAGCCCGCCCCAGTCGTTTCATGTCAGCACGAGGCTTTCAAGAGGTTGAATGTATGCTACGATTCTTGGATTCTATGACCCAGGCTAGTTTATTTCCAGCAGATCCAGTAACATCTAAGGTGGGAGGGGGAGCACATACCCGTACTGCTCAGGCTCCCGGGCATGCATCTGCTTTATATCAGACCCTGGGCACACTACCCATGGGCGGTACCTAGCTAATAATAGCAACCGTACCTAAGCCCAAACCAGCTGCGATCGGCGAGCCACATAAGCTATTGGATAGATGGACTAGGCTACACCCTCTTGTCTATGAGGGTAAGCGACAAGAAGATCCCCAAGACTTCATTGATCAGTGTAGGGACAGACTCCACAACATTAGGATATTGAAGTCCCATGGGGTGGATTTCACTACTTTCTAGCTGGAGGGAAGGGCTCGTAGGTTGTGGCAGTATCATCTTCTCGGTAGACCAGTGGGTTCTCCTCCTATGACTTGTAATCAGTTTACGCACCTTTTCTTTGATACACATATTCCACCCTCCCATAGGGAAGAGTTGCAGTTTCAATTTGAGCAGCTCCAGCAAGGTCAGATATTAGTGAGCGATTATGAGGCAATATTCTCTGAGTTGTCTTGCCATGCACTTATGATACTTCCTACTAAGGCGGAGAAAGTGCGGAGGTTTGTTGCAGGGTTGCACTCAGGTATCCAGGCTACTATGGCCTGTGAGGTTGAGATGGGGACTTCTTATCAGCTAGTAGTAGAGATAGCTCGGAGGATTGAGGGTTACCATTAGAGGGGTAGAGAGCAGATGCAGCGGGACAAGTGGGTGCTATTCTGGAGAGTTTAGAGGTGCCCTGGCTGGGGGCAAAGGTTAGCTTGGGAGGGGTCATCCTAGCAGTCCACATATCCAACACCACCACCTCCTCACATTGCTCTAGTGCGACCCTATTTTAGTGTCATGCTAGAGAGTTCGTACCACCCACCAGCTATTCAGGGTTCTTCCAGTGGGTACTTAGGCCATTAGGGTTCTTCTAATGCCTATTTCAATGCTATGCCAAAGAATTCTTATCGCCTACCAGCCATTCAGAGTTCTTCCAGTGGGGTATTCAAGCCATCAAGGTCAAATTTCAGGCCAGCAGATCACCATACCGAGAGGTTGTTTTGAGTGTGTAGATTTCAGTCATGTGCAGAGATTCTACCCCAGGCTTCGGGGCAGGTAGTGCAGCAAGGCCAACAGCTCATGATTGCAGCACCGGCTATCCAGCCGCCCAGAGGCGGAGGGCAAGCAGATAGGGGCTGTCTTAGAGGTGGAGGCCAGGCAGGTGGAGGCCAGCTAGCCATAGCCTAGTCAGGTGGGGGCTAGCTAGTCGGTGCCCCAGCTAGGTTCTATGCTTTTTCGGCTAGACATGCAGTGGCCTCAAATGTCGTGATCACATGTATTATTTTTGTCTGCGGTAGGGATGCTTCGGTATTATTTGATCTTGGTTCTACCTATTCATATGTGTCATCTCTATTTGCTCATTTCCTTGATTTTCCTCGTGAGTCCTCTGGTACTCCTATTTATGTGTCCACTTCTATGGGCGATTTTCTTGTTGTGGATCGAATCTATCTGTACTGTGTGGTAGCATTCTGTGGATACGAGACTAGCGGATCTTCTGTTGCTTGATATGACCGACTTTGAGGTCATCATAGGCATGGACTAGCTATCCCCATATCACTCCATCCTTGATTGCCATGCCCAGACTGTTACCTTAATGATGCCAGAGTTGCCGAGATTAGAGTGGAAGGGTTCATATGTCAGTATATCTAGTCGGGTTATCTCTTTTCTAAAGGCTCGACATATGGCCGAGAAGGGTTGTTTGGCTTATCTAGCTTATGTTCAGGATACTACTGTGGAGACTCCGACGGTTGATTCAGTACCAGTAGTCTAGGAGTTCTCCGATGTGTTTCCTTCTAACCTTCCAGGCATGCCACCAGATCGTGATATCAATTTCTGTATTAACTCAGCTCTGGTACCTAGCCTATATCTATCCCACCGTACCGTATGGCTCCGAATGAGTTGAAGGAGTTAAAAGAACAACTTGAGGAATTTCTAGCAAAGGGTTTCGTCAGACCAAGTGTACACCTTGGGGTGCACCGGTGTTATTCGTGAAGATGAAAGATGGGACTATGCAGATGTGCATTGATTACCGCTAATTGAACAAAGTTACCATTAAGAACAAGTAACCGTTGTCGCGTATTAATGATTTTTTTGACCAGTTGCAGGGTGCTGGGGTGTTCTCCAAGATTGACTGGAGATCGTGGTACCATCAGCTGAAGCTTCGGGACTCGGATGTTCCAAAGACTACTTTCCGTACTAGATATGGCCATTATGAATTTCTAGTGATGTCATTCGGCTTGACCAACACCTCAGTGGCATTTAAGGACTTGATGAACAAGGTGTTTAGGCCATACGTTGATTCGTTTGTCATTGTCTTCATTGATGACATTTTGATCTACTCGCGTAACATGGAGGAGCACGAGCAACATTTAAGAGTGGTGCTTCTGACATTACGAGAACAAAAGCTATATGCTAAGTTTTCTAAGTGTGAGTTTTGGCTAGATTCTTTAGGATTCTTGGGGCATATTATATCATGCGAGGGTATTAAGGTGGATCCCAAGAAGATTGAGACAATTCAGATTTGGCATCGTCCCATTTTGGCAACTGAGGTTAGGAGCTTCCTGAGGTTAATAGGTTATTATCGCTAGTTTTTGGAGGGCTTCTCATCCATTGCAACACCTTTGACTAGATTGACCTAGAAGGGTGCTCCATTATATTGGCCCAATGATTGTGAGGCGAGCTTTTAGAAGCTCAAGACAACTTTGACTACAACACTGGTTCTAGCACTGCCTTCTAGTTTGTGGATGTATATGGTGTATTGCGTTGCTTCACGCATTAGCTTGGGTTGTGCACCGATGCAGGAGGGGTGAGTTATTGCATATGCTTCACGTCAGCTGAATATCCATGAGATGTATTACCATGTGCATGATTTAGAGTTAGCCACAATTGTTCATGCTCTTAAGATCTGGAGGCATTATCTTTATGGAGTGTCCTGTGAGGTTTACACTGGTCATCGCAGCTTGTAGCATTTGTTTAAGCAAAGGGATCTCAACTTGAGGCATCGAAGATGGCTTGAGTTACTAAAGGATTATGATATCACCATTCTTTACCATCAGGGCAAGGAAAATGTAGTTGCAGATGCCTAAAGTAGAAAGGTAGAGAGTATGTGTAGCTTGGAATTCATTTCAGTAGAGGAGAGGCGACTAGCTTTGGACATTCGGTCCTTGGCTAACAGACTTGTGAGGTTGGATATTTCAGAGCCCAGCCGAGTTCTTGCATGCGTCATTGCCAGTTTTCACTATTGGATCAAATCAAGGCTTGACAGTTTGATGATCTGCATTTGATGGTACTCAGAGAGACAGTACTACAGGGTGGTGTCAAGGATTTTTCTATCGGCGAGGATGGTGTTCTATGACTCCAGGGTCGTCTATGTGTTCCTAATGTTGATGGTTGAGGGAGAGGATTCTAGAGGAGGGACACAGTTCTCAGTATTCTATTCATCCAGGTGCTACGAAGATGTATCACTACCTGAGGCAACATTATTGGTGGCGTCGGATGAAGAAAGACATAGTTGAGTATGCAACTAGGTGCCTAAATTGCCAGCAGATTAAGTATGAGCACCAGAGTCCTGGCGCCTACTCTGGCAGATGACTATACCGGAGTGGAAATAAGAGCATATTACTATGGACTTCATAGTTGGGGTGCCACAGACCTTGCGAAAGTTTGACGCAATTTGGGTCATTGTAGACAGGTTGACCAAGTCGGCACAATTCATTCCAGTTGTGACTATGTATACTTCAAAAATGTTGGCCCATATTTACATTTAGGATATAGTTCGGTTGCATGGCGTGCCTGTTTCCATCATATCAGATAGAGGCCTTCAGTTTACTTCGCATTTCCAGAGAGCAGTATAGAGTGAGTTGGGGACCCGCATAGAGCTCATCATAGCATTTCATCCACAGACTGAGGGGCAGTCAAAGCAGACAGTCCAGATATTGGAGGACAATCTTAGAGCATGTGTGATTGACTTTGGAGGGTAGTGGGATCGATTCTTCCCCTTGGTCAAGTTTGCTCACAACAATAGTTATCAGTCCAACATCAAGAGGGCTCCATTTGAGGCTTTATACAGTCGGCGATGTCGTTCTCCCATCGGCTGGTTTGAGCCTAGTGAGGCTAAGTTATATGGTACCGATTTGGTGAAGGATGCCTTAGAAAAGGTAAAGTTGATTTAGGAGTGACTTCGCACAGCACAATCAAGATAGAAGAGTTACGCAGATCATAAGGCGCGTGATTTATCATACACGGTAGATGAGAAGGTTCTCTTGAAAGCCTCATCGATGAAGGGAATCATGAGGTTCGGGAAGAAGGGCAAGTTGAGCCCAAGGTTTATAGGCCCATTTGAGGTGTTGAAAAGAGTAGGGAAGTTGCTTATGAGCTTGCTTTGCCTCCCAGTTTATTGGGAGTTCATCTGTTTTTCCACGTGTCTATGCTCCAGATGTATTATGTCGACTTGTCACATGTGTAAGACTTTAGTACGATTCAGTTAGATGAGTGTATACGGTAAAATTGGAGGGTCCAATTTCTCGTCGTTACGGGGTTTCAGGAAGTCATATCGAGATCTCGAGGTTGTGGGGTTGCGGTTGAGTTCTCTCCCTCGATGTTCATTTATGCTCGACCCAACGAAAATGCTGAGGATGGGGAATTCCTGAGGCAAGCAGGTAACACCGGCAGAGTCTGGTATCTTGTCTAGCCGTCCCATCTCCATATCTTTACAATTAATGCATTCTGTACTATGTTGTATTTCCCCTCCTATATAAATGAGATCATCACCACTTTGTAAAGGGCTGCTGTTGCTCCAACTATTCTACACAAGATCAATAACAACTCTCTCTCTCTCTCTCTTTATTTTCTCTCTAACTTACTCGCTCGAGACTACCTCTTTCATTTATTGCTTTCATACTTGTTCTTCATTTATAGCTTGATATTGGCTATAAAGAGCCCCGTTTAATTATATCCTAACTGTTAGCCCTTTCCTAATTATCCTCAATAGCTCGAGCCCGAGTCCAGACATCGACCTTGAGGCCCCTTATCGGTTAGTCCGAGGCCCCGACAACAACCCCTCGATTTGATTATAACCCTGTTTTAGTTCGTATTTTGTCGTAAAGTTTCACATATCTAGCATCAACTGCTCTAAAAACTAGCATAAAAATAGATCACGTATTTTTAGATTTCAATCAACAAATTTAATTATTATTACCATTTTCACGGTAAACAGTTTGACGCCCACCATGGGGCTAAAAATAATATTGATTATTTTCTTGCTGGTTTCGTTATGCAATGCAAGTTATCTTTCACACTTTTTCTTGTCTAAGATCTTTGATTTCAGGTTAAAATGTCTGGCTCGGAAGAGTTGAGAACGACAATATTAAAAACCATGGAGAAAATGATGTGGATGTCCCAGTTGTTGGCGCGTCATCGCAGAACCCCAATAACGCACCTGGACTGATTCCAGCGGACGTGGATTCGCAAAACGCGCAACATGTCGACGAAACCTCACACACCGATAAGAGCATACAAGATGGCGACCAACATGAAGCACAAAAAACCCTAGTCCGGGAAGAATATGAATTTAGTCTTCATGTTATTTTTGAAATGCTGCAGGCACAACAGTTGGCTATCGCTTAGTTGCAAAGCCACCCAAAGACTTCCAGCATAGTAGCACCGAAACTACTCCCCTGGTCGAACAGGTACCAGAGAGATCAAGCAACAATTGATCAGTAGCCGATCTTGCCATCATAAAAATGCTGGAGGACCTCACAAAAAGGATCGAGTCGGGCTAGAAAATGATAGCAGCCAACGACAAGAAGATCAAAACCTATAACTTTAGAGTCGACCAAATCCCGGCCGCACCCCCAGTCTTGAATGGTGTAGATTCGAAGAAGTTCGTACAACGGTCGGTCCCAAAGGAAGCGGCTCCGAAACCCATTCCAAATAAGTTCAGAATGTCAGAACTCCCAAAATGCAATGGGGCCTCAGATCCAAACAAACATGTCACTACCTACAAGTGCGCGGTAAAGGGCAATGACATAAAAGACGACAAGATCGAGTCCGTCTTACTGAAGAAGTTCGCAAAAACGCTCTCGAAAGGGTCCATGATGTGGTATCACAACCTAGCTCCCAACTCCATAGATTAATTTGCCATGCTAGCAGATTCCTTCATAAAGGCACACGACGATGCCATCAAAGTAGCAACAAGGAAGTTCAACGTATTCAACATTAAGCAGAGGGAGAACGAAATGTTGCGAGAATTCGTATCTCGTTTCCAAAAGGAATGAATGGAACTACCCCCAGTCTTCGACGACTAGGCAGTGCAGGCCTTCACTCAAGGCCTGAATGAACGAAGCTCAGTGGTCTTAAGGCAGCTGAAAGAGAATTTGATCGAATATCTCACCGTAACCTGGTCGGACATCCACAATTGGTACCAGTCAAAGATCAGAGTTGAGGATGACCAGCTGGGAGCCCCATCGGGATCAGTTTATCCGAGCAGACTCCTGGCGAAGGAATCAAAATTGAACAAAGAGAGGTATCAACTGTACCCCGATGATAGGAGGAATGCCCCGAGACGCAATCCGCCTCGTAACGATCGATTGGTGAACAGAGGACAGAACCATCGGGGACTCATAAATAGAGGCGGATCCGATGGGGACACGGGGCCAATGGGGGCACCTCACCTATCAGAATACAACTTCAATGTCGATGTATCGGACATCGTGTTCGCCATCAGCAAAATCAAGGACGCCAAATGGCCCAGGCCTATACACGCAGATCCTTCCCAAAGGAATTACAACTTGATATGTGAGTTTCACAACTCGCACGGGAACAAAACCAAGGATTGCAGGTAACTCCGGGAGGATGTGACCTGGTTACTCGATAACGGACACCTTCGGGAATTCCTCAGCGACCGAACTAAAAACCAGTCCCGAGAAAGATAAACAACCAAAAAGAACAAAGCAGACGAACCCCAACATGTCATCTACACGATTTTTTAATACACGCCCTTAGCTGTATTCAAATAAAGGACAACATCGCATCCGCCAAACGAACGCCGGAACCCAAGAGCGCCATCGCCACTAAGGTATAATCATCTCTCCCTTTGTCTATATTTTACTTCACGATAACTCTTGCGCAGGCCATCGACCATAGCAGTCGAGATGTCGATCCAGCTCGAGGACGTTGAGATCTCGAAGCGTCCGTTGCACTCTTTTCCTTAGACCGAGTTTTTATCCCGAAATGGATTTTTGCCGGCAAGGTTTTTAATGAGGTAACGTCCACGCGCTACCTAAGGAGGACCCAACAAGCTTACAAGGCTTCTTTTACAATCAACCCTGAACACTGAAGGACAGCCCAGTGATAGGTCATCCACCTGGAGGAGCTAGGGAATGACAGACTAAGTTCCAATAGGAAACAATGTACCGGGCCAAACGGTCAAAAGAGCCGTGCCCGAACAAGATGGGCTCACGACAACAAAACAACATGTACTTATGCCAAACAATCAAAGAATATCCTTCGTCAAATCATCTCGTACTCCAAAGAAAATTCAGCATTTTCACAGCAAGGATCCCTTAGCCGAGAATGCTTCGAAACACTCGGAGACTAGCATCAATGACTCGGCACCCACATGACCCCAGGGTCGGAATCTCCAAAATCATAAGCCCTCAATGAGACAACTCCGATCTCACGAGTAATAGCCTTTGAGCCTAAGCAAACTCGATGACTCAGAGACTGTCACCAATCGCCATTCGTTAAAAAACCCGGGCCATAAGACCCTAAGTGGGCAGACTCAGTCTTGGATAAAACTCGCACCGAGTATCAACAACTACACCTGTAAGACCTCAATGACATGGAAAAATTGTAAGACCTTAACAAACATGAAAAACTTAAGACCTCAACAAGCATGAAAATACTGTAAGACCTCAACATGAATGAAAATACGGTAAGGCCTCAAGCAAGGCTTGAATCACACTTGTACCAAGTATCAACAAGATTGTATGATCTCAAAAGGCATGAAATATTTGTAAGACCTTACTACAAGAATAAACTCAATCCCGAAGTTTAGGCTATATGTCGCATTTGTAAGACTCCCGAAAGGGCATACCATCGATGTAAACGCCTAAACTACCACACTCGAGATCAAAAATGGCTTCGGTCAAACACAAATGACTAAAGTCAATACGGCTGCACCAACAAAATTAACGCGACTCGGGGACGCCTGACCGTCGCTATAAAATCATAGGCCATTACTTTGAATCTACTTCGAACAAAACCGGTTAAATAGGTTACCCTCGACAGGCAAAAAAGATCTTCGACCATGTCAGCTCCAAATCACAAGGCTTCGAGCTACTCAGCCTATGAGCTAAACCTTTCGAGGTTCTCGAACATCACCACAAACGACTTGAAATCGAGATTCTTCCCAAACTGACAACGGGTCAGGCAAAATCATTTCAAAAAGTCCTTAACGAGAGGAAAACAAAGCCTACATATGCCCAAGGGCAAAGCGTAAGATCCATTGTCTCCAGCCAAACGAGCCTCAAGGCCACACACTAAAAGGTCGCAACAACCAAAATTGTAAGAGCAACTATCGCCAACTTAAAATTTGAAAGCTTGAGGATCAAAATGAGCTTGAGTCATAACCCGATTCGGAGACAGGATCCAAAATAGTTAACTAATACATGCCTAAGGTCAAAGTGTAAGAGCCATCATCGCTAGCTTTATGAGCCTTAGGGCCACACACATAAAAGGTCGCTTCGACCCAAAGCGTAAGACCCGTTGTCACCAGTAACGGGTCCATGCAGATATAAAACTTGAGGGTCGATTCAGCTCGAGTTGAAGCCCGACTAGGAGACTGAAGCCAAAACTGTAAAAATGCGTATGCCCAAGGGAAAAAGGTAAGAACCATTGTCGCCAGCCTAACGAACCTCAAGGTCGTATCACGGGTTCGAAGATTCCTACTAATTTAAAGGATGAATCGACCCAATTGAGATTTTGACAAATAGAAACACAAAATATACAAATTGTGGGGTTCCCCTTTTTTTACATACAGGCGGTGAAATACAAGCTCCGTCTACAACATACTATGAAAGCTATGTACACATGAACTAGGCAGGAAATAAACGTCCCCCCAGTGACTATGGCTCGACGGCCCCCTCCTCGCCGTCTTCAGCATCGGACAGAAGGAACTTGGCATCATACTCCTCTCCTTTGGCTTGCTCGATCTCTTCCGAGAGATCAAAGCCCCTGGCATGAATATCTTCGAGAATGCTCCTTGCTACTACTTGTACGATCAAAGGCTCTCTTCAATTCAACTTTATCAACGACAATACTCTTCAAATAAGCCGCCATTTTCTGTCCCGCCCTGGTGTTGCTCATCACAACCTCGGCCCGAACATTCACCACCTCGGTCTTTGCCTTCGAAAGCTCGGATGAGAGACTTGAAATCATATTCGACTGAGCAGAATCATTCGCGTGAACGGTCTGGATTTGCACCTCAAGAGTAGAAACCATGGCTAGAGCACTCTCTTTGGCCGCAAAATGGGCACTTACATGCGCCTACAGCTCGTTGAATTCGCGTTTGGCTCGTCCAACCTAGCCCTAGAGATGTCCCAGCTCCTCCGCTTTGTCCTCCAACTAAAATATCAAAACATTAAAACGTCGAGGTAAAAAGGGGGAGTGCAAGCCAGCGTGAAATGCAGGGCACCTATTTCTCCAGGCGGATCACACGGCTCTGGATCCGGTCCACCTCGTGCCGTAGGGAAACCAACTCGCTTTCCTTTTCTACACAAAGAAGCTTAAGGGATTTCTCACTATCCAAAGCCTCCCGCAACGGGGCCTCACTATGAAGCACCTCGTATTTAAGCCTGTCAAAGGCCTATAAAAGAAAGCTAAATAAAAAAAGAGAAAGGCACGAGGCCGGAATAATCTTACAGCGATCAAAAACATACCATGAGGCCAAGCAATTGAGCCTCGCCGAAGGCCGAAGCAATATCCGATGGCTTACCACCTTTAGAAGGTAGCCGATCGACCGAATCGCTTCTCCTTAACCACTAAGAAGGAGTCGCCTCACTGCAAGCCCTTTCGCACTCTGGAGCATCTTTTCGTTTGACATAAATCCTCGATCCCGAGGCCAGCAATCTCTCCTCCTCCCCCGGAGGACATGACCTCATTTCGAAAGAACCCCCGGCACCTGCGACAGTTGAGTTAAATAAGCCAGCAAGAAAAGCGCCATTTCTTAGGAAGCAAAGCGTTGGACACCTACCATGATGCTTCGCCTCCCATCTCCCTTTGGACAGATCTCGCCACCGGTGCTTATCATAAATCGAGCATGCTGGCAGCTTACGAGACCACTCGGCTAAATCGGGGACCTCGTTTGGTGACCAATGAGTTGCTACAAATATGGAACGGAAAGATATCATTACGGAGCCTACCTCCGGTCAAAACGATGATAGTTCAGATGAGGCTTACGCGTGAAGTTCCATTTCTCAGGAAATGGCAAAAATTCTCTAGGAATGACATCAGTCGTTCGAATTCGAACGAACCGATTCATCCATTAACGGTCCTCGTCCTCCTCACTACCGACGATAGGAGCTCGGGTGGATCGACGCCGAAGAGCAATCAAACCCCGGTAATGCAGTGGCCGATATAACCTCATGAGATGGCTGAGGGTAAACTCTATCCCGGCCTTATTGGCAAAATATCTCATCATCTGCACTATTTTCCAAAGGAAGGGATGAGCCTGAGCCAGTGTAATCTGATATATCCGACAGAAATAAAGCACGACCAGGTCAGGGGAACCCGATGCAAAAACATGCGTGTATACGCTCAAAAACCCCTCAACGTATGTCATGACGCTCTCCTCGGGGAAAGGTACTTATAATACTGTGACTTCTCCCCATCCGCAGTATTTTATAATCATTTCAAGGATTTCCTCTCCCACTGATGAGATGATCCTCGACACATGCTCCCGGTGACCCGGAACATTGGGAGGCCTTCCCGGCATGACGGCTCTCCTCGAGGCAGGGCATCTCGAGGCTCACTCATCGGGTATCGGCGGTGAATCGCTATCACCTACCAAATACGGAGCACAGGAAGAACTCCCCTCCACCCGACTATCGGACGTTAACGTAGCAGTCAAAGCTACAATAGAATAGGAGGAGAAAGATGTAGAGCTGAGCAAAAATTTTGAATTGGGGCAACAGAAGAACTAGCACAAAACGTCAGGCTCTGCGGAAGAGATAGTTTATCAAAGCAACAAAATCACCATTGGAAAGGCAAAAGAATGAATATATAGGGGCAAAGCAGTAATTGCCCGCCTACCCAAGAGGCTAGTTAATTTTGTCTGCATTAACGTCACCTCTCCTAGGTAAACATACAGGCGGAATCGCCCCGGCCCCCTCTTACCAGATCGAGCGAATGTTGCTACCCCGCAGAACTGAAAAACTACGAGGCCTCGAGGGCTCCTCGATATCGCCAGCACTAGTCCGATAATAACTGTCAATTTAACCCCAAGGCATGGCCAGTTTGAGGGTCCCAGTTGCTCCAAGAACGGATTTTGAAAGGCCAACGTCAAAAGTTGAAAGTCAATCCGCAAGAAAAATCCTTTTTTTTACATTGCCAATAACATACCCACAAGAGACATCTTTACAAAATTCATCCCCCGGGGGTTGCATACAAAGGGAAAAAGAGTGGATGCAAAATGACTTGGGGACTATTCCTCATCACTACTATCTTCGCCCTCATCGGAGGCATTAATAGCTCGAGCTAGATTCTACTCAGCTGCTATCGATACGTCACGAGCTATTTTGTGCGTCATGGTTGTGTCCTCCAGATAAGTGGCATCATTTCTTTCAACCTCGGACTTGGCCGTAGCCAAGATAGCAACCTCTTTGCGAGCATTCCTAAGAAGATCCTGGCATGTCGCCAACTCCTCAGTCGCTACTTCACTTTGCTTCCTCAGCCCAGAGATCTCCATGTTCAGTTGGCTAATCTACAAAACATTCTGCTCGATATACAAAACAAAGGTAAGCCAATTTGCATCGGAATACAGGAGTAGAAGTAGGGTACAAGCAAGGCAAAATACCTGCACAGCAAGGTCGGCCTTTTCTCGGAGCGCGGTTTCCAAAGCAGCTCGGAGCTCTCCTAGTTCTTTCCCTCCCCGGGAACAGTGAGCCTCCGAATCCCGCAATATCGAGGTAAGTTTATTACACTCCTTTTCATGGTAAGAAAGCTCCTCACGGAGCCGAAGGAAGGCATGATCGTACATATCCTTGCATTGTGGCATAGCGGAAAGATTAGAAAGACAAAGAACAACGCCCGAGACTAAAAGAAATGCACGAAAGATGGCTATCACCTACAACATGAATTTCTCCACCGCCTTGACGGTGCCAGGAACGTCAAGACCGACACTGTCACTAACACCATCAAAGATGTTGGCAAGAGAGCCTCCCCCTTATAGAGGAATCCCTGCTTTGACGACGTCTGCTTCTTGAGCGTCCCTCAGTTCCCCTAACGAGACCTGCAAGCATGAGATGAAGTCATTCATGTAGCCGACTTCCCCAAAAGGCAACCCTGCTCCTGAAAAGCTTCAGGCCACGATCCTTCAGGATCGATGGCAGCGGTCCCCCCAATGGAAAATGCGTCTAACCCGAGTTGTGCGATTTCAGGCCACATTAACACCCTCTTCAAGGGTCTCCAATTTATGAGACCGACCAGAGTCAGATGTTCCAAACTCAGCAGCCTCTGATCAAGGCACCTGCAAGGCTCTCACATTCGACCTCATCCTCTGTGCTAGTTGGCATTCATCGTCATCCCCTTCTTCGGTGTTGGTATTCTCCCCTGAAGTTGAAGCAGAGGTCCCAGCAGTGGCTCGATGCTCGAGTAACCTGGGTTTTTTTGTCGGATGAAGGACGACAACTACCTTGCCTTTTATCTTCTTGCCCGTGCCGGGCTCCGATGCCTCCACTTCGCCACCAGGGGTGGCCTCATCTGCATATTCTTGCCAAGACCTACACAAGTGTAGTAACCGCAGGATGTCATCACTAAGGGCGCAGGGAGAAACACAAATACGAGGCATAGGCGGTAAGAAAACTCTACCATGATTCTTGACCACCCATCGCTCCTTGGATAGGTTGGTCTAAGACTGAACAAGATATGGGAATACCTTGTCCAACCGCTTAACCCATCCCAAAAATTTCGGAATCGCCTCGGGGTACCAAGCAGCGGCTACAAGAAGCGTAGAGAGGTCGTTATTTCAAAAGAAAAGTATTCAAAAGTTGTTAAGGGAAAAAGTTCTTATGTTGTGTGTTCTATTTCTCCGGAAAAGGCATCCTCCGAGCCGGGACGATATCCGAGGCCTTTACCCGGACAAATCTGCTCATCCACCCTCGATCCTTTCCCTCGTCGATGCTCGAGAAAAATGATTTTTTGGATCAATGATGGAGCCTGATCAAACCTCGATAAAATCGAGGGCTATACATCATAATCAAATAATTGAGGGTAAAGGTCTCACCCCCCAACCCCTTCGGTGAAATGGCGGAGCATCAATACTATCTGTCACACCTCTTTTTTCCGCACCCGAGGGGGCAGGGGGAGTTTTTCCAATTAAAGGACAACCGAAACGGGATTGGTTTATTTATTTCAGAGTCGCCACTTGGGAGATTTAGGGTGTCCCAAGTCACCAATTTTAATCCCGAATCGAGGAAAAGAATGACTCTATATTATGGTCTGCATACCAGAAATCCGGATAAGGAATTCTGTTAACCCGGGAGAAGGTGTTAGGCATTCCCGAGTTCCGTGGTTCTAGCACGGTCGCTCAACTGTTATATTCGGCTTATTTATCTGATTTTTAATACAATTATGAACCATGTGCAAATTTTATCTTTTAACCGCTTTATTAATTATTATTATTAAGAATGTGAACATCGCTTAAAACATGTCTTTGGACTGCGTCACATGAAATGCACCCACAATCCGGAACATATCTTATTTGACGTTTTGGGATTTGGATTTGGGTCGCATGAAATGCACACCCAAGTTTAAGAAAGTAAATTATTAAACACGCGCCTAAAGAGACTATCGCATTATTATTTCGGGAAGGCCACGAAATTCACTAAGCGGCCCTCCTGAATTCTAAGTAATTTTAAACAAGTATTTACTGAGGGCCCCACAATTTGTATTTTTATTCGGCGAGGCTCATCTCATTCTTATTTTTTTAAGAATTTGCAACGTCATGGAAATGCATCTCGGGCCACGCCACAATCAATGCGCCCGTGACTAGAGACATATTTCGACTCCGTTGAGATTTGGATTTGGGTCACATAAATGTGCACCCGAGTTTAGGGAGATAACATTATTAAAGGCGCGCCTAAAGCAACTAGCGCATTATTATTTTTTTTGGGGTAAGGCCGTGAAATTTGCTAAACGGCCCATCCCAGAATCTAAGTATTTGATACATATATTTTGTGAGGGCTCCGCAATCTGTATATTTTTTCCGGCGAGGCTCGTCTCATTTTATTTATTTTATTATTATTTTTTATTCATTTTTTTTATAATTATTTATTTATTTTTAAAGGATGCCATTTCTACGCCTTTAACAATACTAAACTTACGGCCTCTGTACAACTAAAATCTCATAACTTGTCAAGATTTAATAAAAGAAGCTAGGCGAATGAGTGTTTCGGGCGTAGTAACAACAGGTACTAATATTAATTTTGTCCAAATAAACTAAGACAATAATAACATAACACATTGAACGTAAATAATAACAATACTAATCTTGGGACTACTAATACAACTAAATCAAATGACATCAAGTAATCAATAATAACATAACACAAAAATGAACTAAAATGCATACGGTGAAACATAAGCAGAAAATTATCATATCAATTTTATATTGCATCTCAAACATTCAACGTAAGTTTATTTATCTAATACATCGAGGTTTACTAACCTTTGAACCTCGGCAAACTCAGGACGACAAACACGACCCCGACGGAACTCAAGCCGGACCTCCCTGAACGAGGAACAAAGACGAAACCTCGGAAAAAACTCGGCGCACCGGACCTCGACTCAACCTTTGGACCTTGGACTGGAACTCGACCTCAACACAAGGTCGAGCAGCGCACCTCCATGAACTCCGGCTCAGCTAGTGGCGTGAAGCTGACGGACTGTTTAGTCGACGATTGTGGGGGTCGACGGGCAATGTTCAAGTGCTGGATTATGGTGGTTTGGACAGTAGGGTGATGGTGTTGCGACGTGAGGGAGTAGAAGAACGTAGTGACAGCGATGCCACTGCTGGTTTTTTCCTGGTGGTTGACGGGGAGGGCTACTAGGGTTTTTGCTAAGTTTTTTTTTGTGAGGAAGAAGGCGACGGGGGGAGCTGGTTGCGACGAGGGGGAGCTGGTTGCGACGAGGGGGCGACTGGGTTTTGGTCGTTGATGGTGGCTTTGGACGAATGCAGCAGCAGCTCAGTTTGGGTGGAGCTGGAGCTTGCAGCGACGGCAATGGCGGTTTGCGACGGGCCTGTTTGGTGGTCTGTTTGGTGTTTTGGACGCGATGGTGATGCGAGGATGATAATGGAGTATGGTAACGGGCAGTAGGGGTGTTGGTCCGGTGCTGGGGGGAAGCTGTTTGGACGTGGGTTTTGGTAGGTGTTTGGGCGATGGTGTTTGGACGGGAGTGCTGGAGGAGTTGGTTGGGCGGTTATGGCGGAGAGGGAGTTGCCTGGGGGTTTTGGACGTGGGGAAGGTGACGAACCTGAGGAGGAGGGTCGTAGTTTGGACGAAGCAGGCAGTAGGGTTTCTTGGTTTTTTTCCCAGGAAGAAGACGGAGGAACAGTACCTGTTTTCCAAATTTTTCCCTAGTCCTGTTCGTTTCTTTTTCCCCGTTTTCTTTTTCAGGTTCTCTTTCTTTCTTCTTTATGAAGAAGAAAGGTGAACAGTGGTCCCCCCTTTCAAAAATTTTCCAAAGTCCCAAAATCCCTCAAAGTCTGTCCGTGTTTTGTAATGCTTTGCCCGTGAAAATGAGCCCCACGCGTGGTGGGGTTCGAGGCATATGTCCCCCACGCGTGGTGGGGTTCCCCACGTGTCCTGGACACGGTTTATTATGGGCTAGGTCCGAAAATTAGGCCTAAAACCGGGTAGTTTGAACCCGAATATTATTCTTTTGCCCGGACCCGAGAAATAGAAACACGTTGCTTAACTAGTCCTATGTAAGCAAAATAACTACCAAAAATAAGACTAGTATTTAAACAAAACTATATCTTTTTAAATATTTTTCAAGGTTTAAAATAGCTACAAAATATTAATAAAACTATTTTTTGTAATTTTCGTTTTTAAATATTAAGATAAAATATGAGGTAATATTTTTGTATTTTTTCAAAGTTAAAAATGCCTATAAAACTTTAATAGAATTATTATTTTTGTATTTTTTCGAAATTATATAAGGTATAAAAATAAAGTGCAATTTTTGTATTTTTCAAGTTTATGAGAAATACATAAACTAAAATTTATATATATATTTTTTTTTTTTTTGAAATTTTCTTTTTGCAACGAAATAAAGTAAAAAAAATAGTTAAAATAGCTATATTAGTCCTAAATTAGATATTTTAAGCTAAGAGCGTAAAAATTCCCGGGGAGGGTCAAAAATCACGTGCTTACAGCTGCCCCTCTTTGACTGGAAACACGAAGAGTTTTCCGACAAAGAACGACTAGACGTGTTTTTGACCCGACCATTACTTGGACGGACTACACTTAAGGAAAGGAAGGGAATGTGACCGAGCCCTGGTATCTGAGCTGCCTACATATCCTTGGTTATACAGGAATCAGGCCACGTGTAGTTCGGGATGAGAGAGATAGTGAAGTGTACCGAGGTGAAGAGCCGATCGAGGTGCCGTTCTGCTGAGGTTCCGGTCCGCGGTCCTGTCATTACAACAAAAATGAAAACTGAAAAAGACTAACTAAGTCTATCAGCTACTAGTTACAAGGATTCCTATCTTTAAGTCTTCTGAAACTTGGTCTTGAGTCTTGAATGGTGCTTCATACAGACTTTGGATTTGAACCTTGATACTTGCTAGTTGTAGGCGCTAGTTCTTGAGCAGATCACATTTGTTCTCCTCATCCGTGCTTCGGATTCATTCATTTTTCTCTTTTTTCCTTTTTCTTCTTTTTTTTTCTTTTTGTTTTTGTGACTAGCTTTTGTTGACCCTCTCAGACTGTTGACTCGCATTCTTGGGGCGAGATTCTTGTTCTTCTATCTTGGATTGAGTGCTGGGGATTTTTGTTGTGGCTTTCTGCCTTCCAATGGGTTACGGCCTGACTTTGAACGATCCCGCTGTTCTGCAGGCGGACCCCTAACTTCTTCAATCTTTGACATATAACAATCTTTTGCTCTACAGGCAGGCCCCTGACAATCAAAACAAACAAAACAAACAAAATTTCCTAACCCAGTTTTCACTGGGAAGGTTTGTGAGTCGTTAGCAAAATCGTAGCCCACTGATACTACTGATGCAGTGCTGAGAGTGAACTAAACACTAGATTAGGATGTATTCCCTCTTTTTTTTTTCAAAATTTTTTTTTTCAAAATGTTTTTTTTTAGCATCTTAGGAGAAAGATTCATCGGACTAAGATTTTGATCCTAGGAGAAGGTTCATCAGACTAGGTCTCTATCTTAGGAGAAAAATTTATCGGACTAAGATTTTGATCCTAGGAGAAGGTTCATCAGACTAGGTCTTTTCTTGTTTTTTGGTTATCTTAGGAGAAAGATTCATCAGACTAAGATTTGGATCCTAGGAGAAGGTTCGTCAGACTAGGTCTCTATCTTAGGAGAAAAATTCGTCAGACTAAGATTTTGATCCTAGGAGAAAGTTCATCGGACTAGGTCATTTTTTGTTTTTGGTATCGTAGGAGAAAGATTCATCAGACTAAGATTTTGATCCTAGGAGAAGGTTCGTCAGACTAGGTCTCTATCTTAGGAGAAAGATTCGTCAGACTAAGATTTTGATCCTAGGAGAAGGTTCATCAGACTAGGTCATTTTTAGTTTATTATCTTAGGAGAAAGATTCATCAGACTAAGATTTTGATCCTAGGAGAAGGTTCGTCAGACTAGGTCTCTATCTTAGGAGAAAGATTCGTCAGACTAAGATTTTGATCCTAGGAGAAGGTTCATCAGACTAGGTCATTTTTAGTTTATTATCTTAGGAGAAAGGTTCATCAGACTAAGATTTTGATCCTAGGAGAAGGTTCATCAGACTAGGTCTCTATCTTAGGAGAAAAATTCGTCGGACTAAGATTTTGATCATAGGAGAAGGTTCATCAGACTAGGTTTTTTTCTTTTTGGTATCTCAGGAGAAAGATTCATCAGACTAAGATCTGGATCCTAGGAGAAGGTTCGTCAGACTAGGTCTCTATCTTAGGAGAAAAATTCGTCAGACTAAGATTTGATCCTAGGAGAAGGTTCGTCAGACTAGGTCTCTATCTTAGGAGAAAAATTCGTCAGACTAAGATTTGATCCTAGGAGAAGGTTCATCGGACTAGGTCTTTTCTTCTTTTTTTTTTTTTCTTCAAACAACTTAGGAGGAAATGCATCTCCTATGGGTAAAACTTAACTTTGAGGAAGTGCGTCTCCTGTGGGTACAATAAACTTAGGAAGTGCGTCTCCTATTGGGGATAACTGTTTTTTAGGAGGTGCGTCTCCTACTGGGTGAAACTAAACTTTAGGAAGTGCGTCTCCTATTGGTGAACTATTCATAGGAAGTGCGTCTCCTACTGGTAAAAGCATTGCTTAGGAAGTGCGTCTCCTATTGGGTGCAATAAACTTAGGAAGTGCGTCTCCTATTGGTAGAACTGAACTTAGGAGGAAATGCATCTCCTATGGGTGAAACTGAAACAAACCTAGGAGGAAATGCGTCTCCTATGGGTGAAACTGAAACAAACCTAGGAGGAAATGCATCTCCTATGGGTAAAATTAAACAAACCTAGGAGGAAATGCGTCTCCTATGGGTGAAACTAAACAAACCTAGGAGGAAATGCATCTCCTATGGGTAAAACTAAACAAACTTAGGAGGAAATGCATCTCCTATGGATGGAACTAAAACAAACTTAGGAGGAAATGCATCTCCTATGGATGAAACTAAAACAAACTTAGGAGAAAATGCAACTCCTATGGGTAAAGGCGTGGAATGTATTCCCTCGTTATAAAGGTGGGCGCCTAATGGTAAAGACACAAAATGTATTCCCTTGTTATACAGGTGGGTGCCTAGAATATGAAATGCACAGACAAAAGTATTCCTCTCGTTATACAGGTGGGCGCCTGGTTAAACTAAGACATAAAAGTATTCCTCTCGTTATACAGGTGGGCGCCTGGTTAAACTAAGACATAAAAGTATTCCTCTGTTATTATGGGCGGGCTCCCAACTTCAACTCTGGAAATATAAAAACTGAATGTATTCCTCTGTTATTATGGGCGGATGAACCCAACATATCCTATTTGAGGGCGGATGAACCCAACATATCCTATTTGAGGGCGGATGAACCCAACATATCCTATTTGAGGGCGGATGAACCCGACAGATCCTATTTGAGGGCGGATGAACCCAACATATCCTATTTGAGGGCGGATGAACCCGACATATCCTATTTGAGGGCGGATGAACCCGACAGATCCTATTTGAGGGCGGATGAACCCAACATATCCTATTTGAGGGCGGATGAACCCGACATATCCTATTTGAGGGCGGATGAACCCGACAGATCCTATTTGAGGGCGGATGAACCCGACATATCCTGTTTGAGGGCGGATGAACCCAACAGATCCTATTTGAGGGCGGATGAACCCAACATATCCTATTTGAGGGCGGATGAACCCAACAGATCCTATTTGAGGGCGGATGAACCCGACATATCCTATTTGAGGGCGGATGAACCCGACAGATCCTATTTGAGGGCGGATGAACCCGACAGATCCTATTTGAGGGCGGATGAACCCGACAGATCCTATTTGAGGGCGGATGAACCCAACAGATCCTATTTGAGGGCGGATGAACCCGACATATCCTATTTGAGGGCGGATGAACCCAAAATATCTTTAAGACTTGAAAATGTCTTACCTCGAATACTTGCTGAGGATTGGGATGAATTTTCATTTTCTACCTTCCCCATTTTTCATTATTATTCTCTTTTTTTTTATTATTCCTTTTTTTGTTTTGTTTTTGCATAGCTTCTTCCTTCAAAGACTACCTCCCTTGATTTACTTACCTGTTGGGGGGTAAAATGTTATCAGCTGGGGGTACCTGACTTCCAGAAAATTTTCTAAATGGAAGGAAAATTTTCTGCCCCAGTTTGATAATATCCCTTGTGGCATGCGTTTCTGCCTCAATGCCATTTCCCTTACCTGTTTCAAATCAAACAAAATTGTTAGTTTAAAACATGGTGGTTGGTTGTGATACTCCTGCTGGGATGGCTTTCCCTTTCTCCTTCCTTGCTCTGCGTTCAACAACTTATTGGGGATGATCTTATGTGCTGGGGATAATCCCTTCCTGCTGGGGGATATCCCTCTTCTTTTGTGGCATAGCTTGGAAACTGGCATTTCCCCGACCTTTTAGTCTAGTATGGATTTCGCCAAAGCATGCTCACTGCTTTCCTCGCTTTGTTCATGGGCCTTGGCTTTGAGGTTTATAACCTTGGGTTTGACAAGTATATCTCTCTTGACGCCCGTCAATCCTTTTGTCAATTCCCTTTGCTGGGGATATCTTTTTTGACACTGGCCTCGCGCTTGTTCCTCGCTGACTATACCATTTGGATATACTAGTCAGATCTCATCTTGGAAAGCTGATGGCATATTTTGAAGTCATTTCATACTTGTTCTGACCGGACAGACTCTATTGGGGAAATTTTTTATGAAAGGAGAAAGATAACAGAAACAAAATAAAAGACAAAGGAAACGATGACTCTTTTACAAAAGAAACTATAAATAAAAACCTATCAAACGCAGATACCGACTCTAATGGCCATGACATGCATATGGGGCCTATCCTTTACCGTCAATCATCTTTCAAGATCCTCAATTGGTGATTCCCCATCTGATTCTTAATCTTATTCGACTTGCAGTGCCCGAAGGGTTTTCACTATCAAGTCTCTCTCATTTTTGGCTTTTCTCTCAGCTTTCATCGCCTTATGGTGCCTGTGAAGGTTTTCACCGACAAGACTCTCTCATTTGTATCACTTTCCAGCTGGGGATTTGGAGTGTTGCCGGTATGACTCTTTCTGCTAGAGATTAGAGTCCTTTCTGCTGTGGAACAGAATGTTATGTTCGCCGGTAAGACTCTTCATTTGTCTGACTTGGCATCTTTTGGAGACTGATCAGAAGGTCTTTCTTTTGACCGTAATGTGGGTTTTGGATAGGCTAGAAAGAAAAGGTATAAAAGGCTCAAAAATGCATTAATTTTGGGTTATTAGTTACAACCTTCGGAATTAGATTTATTTACATCAAACGCAACATCTGCCCCAGTTTCTTGCTTGGGGATATTTTAATTGATTATTTTTCATTTTTCAAAACTATGACCGAGCCGTGAAGCGCCTACGTATCCTCTTTGAGGAATCAGGTCAAACGTAGTTCCCAATTCCTCTTTTTCATTTGATTTTTTTTTTTTGTTATCACTTTTCTCTTTTCCTTTCTCATTTCTCCTTTCTTTTTATCGTTTTTTTTCTTTTTCTTTTATTCTTCTTTTTCCATTTTGTTGTTTTCTTTTCTCTTACCTGCCATGCTTGCGTATTTTATTCGCTGCTACTAATTCCGAACGAGGGGTATGAAAGAAAATAAATAAGGCTCAAAGGGCTAACGAAGGATAAAGTGTTTGGGTAGCAGAACAAAATGCCTTCGTCATTCCAGTCTTCAAAACATGCCAAGTGCAAACAACACACTTTAAATTTGTAGTCTCTTCTGATGGTGCTGGACTTGACAATTATGTTAAACATTTTATTTTTCCTTTGTCATTTCTAAGCACCGTTGGGCGACACTCTCATTATCATGACCGACCTTCATGCCAATTTGGCGAACCTTGCTTTTAACGGTTTTCTTTGTGCTTAACTTGCCCCAGTTCCATATGACTCGGGATCCAAATAATCTCAAACCGTTCTTATTTCCTTTAAATACTTTGATCACCTTCCCAAGGTTTTATGATTAACTTTTAAGATTAGGCCCAAACTGGGTGCGCATGTCATGTCCCTAGAATCGGCATTGAACAAAAAAGATAAAAGGACTAAACAAAAGATGACTGGAAATAGTAAAAGACCGGATTTTGCATTAGACTACCGGTGAAATGGTTTGAATAACCAACAAAACAAACCCGAACAAAACCCAAAAAACAAACTGGACAAAACTTACACAAACTGCTATGACAAAACGGAAAGATAAGTGGAAAGATATTGACACAAAACAATATCCGAACTACAATCCCAATAATCCGAACAAAAGAAATGACAACAAAATAAGCCACCAAATGCCTCTTTCTTGCTAACCAAGGAACGGAGCGTCCTCCCACTTTATTAAAAACTGGCATCTTAGCCACTGAGCTTCGCATCAGTATTGTCGAGACCATTACCAGTTTCAACCTCATCAACCTCCGTCGGCAAGTTCTCGAGGGGGTTCGAGTGCTCCATGTCACTGTTATTGATCACAATCCGCCCTTCTTGGATCATTCTTTCTATTTCTCTTTTCAAATCCCGACAGCTTTCAACATTGTGCCCCTGGACATTGGAATGGTATTCACACCTTTTAGAAGGGTCAAAGCTTCTTGCACGTGGGTCCACACGATTTGGAGGAATAGGTGCAATCATGTCATGATTCTTTAACTTCTCAAATAAGCTTTCATAGGACTCTCCTATTGGTGTAAAATTATCTTTCAACCTTTGCTCCCCTTTATACCACTGGCTTGGATGTGGGTTATAGGGCATCTGAAAATTTTGTGGAGACTTCTGGAGATTTTGTGATGCTCGTGCTCGCCTCCTGGGGTGTTTTGGTGGCTGGACAACATACTGAGGTGGAGCGACAGAGTATTGAGCGTCCTGAGGTGGATAGTACTGCTCAGGGGAGCCATAGAAAACCTGAGGAGGCTGCTCATACCTTCGAGATGTTCTCCTGGGACCTCTTCTAGACCCTGATGTCATCATGATTTCTTCAATCTCCTCATTTGTGTCGCTAAGATTATCTGACTCAACCCGGACAGCCTGAGTTGCGGCTTTAAGAACAGCTTGACTTATAATTTTGCCTGTCTTAAGACCATTCTCTACCATTTCTCCAATTTTGATTGCTTCCGAGAAGGTTTTGCCAACTGCGGACACCATGTTTTGAAAGTAATCTGGCTCTTGCGCTTGAAGGAAGACAGTAATTAGCTCGTGGTCATCCATGGGTGGCTTAACTCGAGCTGCTTGCTCTCTCCATTTTATGGCATATTCCCTGAAACTTTCACTTGGTTTCTTCTTCAGGTTTGAAAGGGAAATGCGGTCTGGGGGAATGTCGATGTTGTATTGGAACTGTCTGACAAAGGCCTGCGCCATGTCATCCCAGACATACCAGCGAGACGTGTCTTGATCCATAAACCATTCAGAGGCTACTCCCGTAAGGCTTTCCACAAAATAAGCCATCAACAATTTTTCATTTCTTCCTGCCCCTCTCAGTTGATTGCAATATCTTTTCAGGTGGGCTATGGGATCTCCATGTCCATCGTACTTTTCAAATTTTGGAGTCTTGAAACCAGGCGGCAAGTGGACATCGGGGAATATACATAGATCTTTGAAGGCAACACTCTTTTGGCCTGCCAACCCTTGCATGTTTTCCAACCATTGTTCTAAGCTTTTCACTCTTCGGGTCATTTCTTCCTGTACCATCTTTCGGGCAGGCTTCTCAGTTTTTGCAGCAAGATCAAACGAGTACGAGTGGTACTCAGGAGAGTGGTACTGCTCTTGTTGTGTCGCAAATTGTGACTCATGACGAGGAACCTTCCCACTCTGAGTCTCTGGAGCACTTGTAACAGCTTCGACGTTAGTTGTCATTTTCTTTGAGGCACAAACCAACCACCTCAACTTTCTTCACAATTCAAAACCAAATATGTTAGAATGGACTCAGTCGGTCCTTATTATTATCAATATATATTTATTTATTTATTTATTTATTTATTTACCTTTGTTTTTCTTTTTCTTTTTTTTCTCTTTTTTATCATTTTTTTTTGTGTGTGGTCGAATCTTATGGAGATTGCCTACGTATCATGACCCCGCATGAATCAGACCTTGCGTAGTTCGGACCAATAAAAGATAAACAATACTAAACACACATTTTTTTTTGTAAAATTTAAAACAAACTGGGTTTAAAGGATTTAAAGATTACTCACAAACTTGCAAATTAAACAACCCGCATGTTCTAATCAAAAGATTGGTAGACTCAAAAACAAAATTCAAGCTCCCTTTCTCTGTTCGACAAATGCAACCAAATGGTTATTTTTGCAAATGTGGCCCCTTCCAATTTTCACATGAAGTTTGAGGCCGGGGAGGATTATTTTGACACTTTAAAACTTGTCCATTCTTTTACGAAAATAACCTTTCGACAACTGAAAGATACTCTAAGGCTATTTCGGCAAGAACGATTTAAGACGCGGCCGAAGCTGGCTCGGCTTATTATGACAAAAGACGGTATTCACATGACCGCTGACTCTTTGATTTTTTTTCTTTTCAAATTACAATAAAAGACTTGGCGTTGTAAACACGGCCTTCAGCGCCTCGGGGACGAAGATTTATAAGGCTGTGTGGGTCAACTTGGACCAAGAAATTCTAAACATGAACCGAAGGTGGCTATTTATGCAAAGTCAGCCTTCCGGCGTCCCTTTTGGGAACATTCGGCTATTTATGACAAAACAGCATTCACCCGACTTCTTTATGACTCTTTTTATTGTTTTTCAAATTAGAAAACTCAATATTACAAACACGGCCTTTCAATGTCTCGGGGACGAAGATTTTTAGGCTGTGTAGGTCCATATCTCAAAATGACCCAAAGGTGGCTGTTAATGCAAAGTCAGCCTTCCGGCGTCCCTTTCGGGAACATTCGGCTATGTCTTGATAAAACAGCGTCACCTGACTTCTTTATGACAAAATTAAAATTTGACATATATTTTTTATTTATTTGTTTTTTGGCTATTTTAGCAAAAGGTGGGTTGGACATCACCCGACTTATTTATGACAAGATTAAAATTTTTGATTTTTGGCTATTTTAGCAAAAGGTGGGGTTGGACCCGATGAGGGTTGCCTACGTATCTCACATCCGGTGAGAATCAAACCCGCGTAGTTCGGTCGAATAAACTATTTTTGAGATGACCCTTTTCCATTTTCTGTTTTTATTTTTTTATTTTTTTATTATTTTCACAACAATCAAATAGACTATTATTCTATTATTTTCATTTATAACAAACAAACGAATTAACGAAAAACATAAAACATTCCTTCTTTTTTGAGAAGGTGGGGTTGGACCCGATGAGGGTTGCCTACGTATCTCACATCCGGTGAGAATCAAACCCGCGTAGTTCGGTCAAATAAGAATAAGTAGGCAAATAATAATAAGAAGATGAACTAACCTTTTTTTTTTGAATTTTCGTTTAAAAGAACTACTTTAAAAGAAGCAAGGAAATATTATTTTTTGATTGACTTTCTTTTTAAAAGAAAGACTAATATTTTTTGAGTTTTCATTTGCTCTTTTTTTTCTTTATTCTATAGAAGAAGAAGAAAATATTTTTTCGGAATTTTGCTTTTAATAAAAGGAATGCTTCTCAAAATGTTTTTTTTTTGGATTTTGAATTTTCTTTTCAATTTTGAAAAAGAATCAAAATATTTTCGGATTTTTTTTTATTATATATACATGTTTTTTTTATTTAAAACAATTAGAAAGAATTTCTAAAGAAATCAATAATGGAAAATATTTTTGGATTATTATAATTTCAGCATTTTCATAAACAAATAAATAAACATATTTTTAAAAACAAGACCCTTTTTTACTTTTTTTTTATGGCAAGACAAACTATTTGTTGAAAAACAAAACAAAACAATGATGATTTTTTCTACTTTTCCTTTGTTGTTAATAAAACTAACTAATAAGACATATTTTCTTATTTTCTCAAAAATTCGGCAGAGTTTCGACACTACTTGGACATTTGTTTTTTTTTTCACATTTATAAACTGTTATTTTTCCTCTTTTCCACTATTTCTAACTTGTGGATGATGATGAAAACATACAAAATCTTTTTTTTTTTGAATTTTTCAACGTTTTTTATTTATTTATATATATATATATACATATATATTTTATTTTTTATATTTATTATATTTTCAAAAATGTGGCATGGGAGACATAGGGAATTTCAAGATTTCTTGGGTTCCGCAAATGTTCCCCATGTGCTTTTCCCAAAAACGAAGCGTGGGAGACATAGTGGATTTCCAAGGCTTCTTGGATTCCACAAATGTTCCCCACGTGCTTTCCCAAAAAGCAAGCGTGGGGGACATAGGGAATTCCAAGAATTCTTGGATTCCACAAATGTTCCCCATGCTTTGATGAAAATAACATCATGCTGGAAAAACGTGCGGCCCTCTTATTTAAATGTGATCAACCTAACAAGGTGTGTTATTTGTCCGCAACTATTATTGGTCCGCCAAACGACCCATTCACCCTTAAATAAGTACAACATGTAGCACATAGGATGCCAAAAGATGGTCTATTATTTTCAGGTTGCTTGTCCTAGACGGACCCAACCCCTGTGTTGAGTCCCCTAAGTCAAATGCACATGATGCAAATAAACGCTCCTACTAGGGATCCGGCATGTGGCTTTGTTACACTAAGTTCATAACCTGGGTATTTGTTCTAGACCTGGCTTACCCAAACGGACGGTTTGAGCCGAAGCGGGGGCAACGTACCGGGAGCACGAAAGTCTGCCCGGCCTAGTTACTTGTCCCAACTCCGTCTTATCTAGTATGACTTTAACAGAAAGGTGGGTCACGCGCACATGTACACCATAAATTCAGAAGACTCAGAAAGAAGGGTTTCGTAGCAGTTTTATATACACAATTAAAATAATATTAAAGCGGTAAGAGCATTATTTAGCACATTAAGCATATATCATGTAAAAATCAGATAATAAATAAAGCCAAATAACAACAATTATTCTAAGCTCGAATTCTTAACCCTGAACCAGTGGTTCTGGGTCTTAGTCCCCAGCAGAGTCGCCAGAGCTGTCACACCTCCTTTTTCCGCACCCGAGGGGGCAGGGGGAGTTTTTCCAATTAAAGGACAACCGAAACGGGATTGGTTTATTTATTTCAGAGTCGCCACTTGGGAGATTTAGGGTGTCCCAAGTCACCAATTTTAATCCCGAATCGAGGAAAAGAATGACTCTATATTATGGTCTGCATACCAGAAATCCGGATAAGGAATTCTGTTAACCCGGGAGAAGGTGTTAGGCATTCCCGAGTTCCGTGGTTCTAGCACGGTCGCTCAACTGTTATATTCGGCTTATTTATCTGATTTTTAATACAATTATGAACCATGTGCAAATTTTATCTTTTAACCGCTTTATTAATTATTATTATTAAGAATGTGAACATCGCTTAAAACATGTCTTTGGACTGCGTCACATGAAATGCACCCACAATCCGGAACATATCTTATTTGACGTTTTGGGATTTGGATTTGGGTCGCATGAAATGCACACCCAAGTTTAAGAAAGTAAATTATTAAACACGCGCCTAAAGAGACTATCGCATTATTATTTCGGGAAGGCCACGAAATTCACTAAGCGGCCCTCCTGAATTCTAAGTAATTTTAAACAAGTATTTACTGAGGGCCCCGCAATTTGTATTTTTATTCGGCGAGGCTCATCTCATTCTTATTTTTTTTAAGAATTTGCAACGTCATGGAAATGCATCTCGGGCCACGCCACAATCAATGCGCCCGTGACTAGAGACATATTTCGACTCCGTTGAGATTTGGATTTGGGTCACATAAATGTGCACCCGAGTTTAGGGAGATAACATTATTAAAGGCGCGCCTAAAGCAACTAGCGCATTATTATTTTTGGGTAGGGCCGTGAAATTTGCTAAACGACCCATCCCGGAATCTAAGTATTTAATACATATATTTTGTGAGGGCCCCGCAATCTGTATATTTTTTCCGGCGAGGCTCGTCTCATTTTATTTATTTTATTATTATTTTTTATTCATTTTTTTTATAATTATTTATTTATTTTTAAAGGATGCTATTTCTACGCCTTTAACAATACTAAACTTACGGCCTCTGTACAACTAAAATCTCATAACTTGTCAAGATTTAATAAAAGAAGCTAGGCGAATGAGTGTTTCGGGCGTAGTAACAACAGGTACTAATATTAATTTTGTCCAAATAAACTAAGACAATAATAACATAACACATTGAACGTAAATAATAACAATACTAATCTTGGGACTACTAATACAACTAAATCAAATGACATCAAGTAATCAATAATAACATAACACAAAAATGAACTAAAATGCATACGGTGAAACATAAGCAGAAAATTATCATATCAATTTTATATTGCATCTCAAACATTCAACGTAAGTTTATTTATCTAATACATCGAGGTTTACTAACCTTTGAACCTCGGCAAACTCAGGACGACAAACACGACCCCGACGGAACTCAAGCCGGACCTCCCTGAACGAGGAACAAAGACGAAACCTCGGAACAAACTCGGCGCACCGGACCTCGACTCAACCTTTGGACCTTGGACTGGAACTCGACCTCAACACAAGGTCGATCAGCGCACCTCCATGAACTCCGGCTCAGCTAGTGGCGTGAAGCTGACGGACTGTTTAGTCGACGATTGTGGGGGTCGACGGGCAGTGTTCAATGGCTGGATTATGGTGGTTTGGACAGTAGGGTGATGGTGTTGCGGCGTGAGGGAGTAGAAGAACGTAGTGACAGCGATGCCACTGCTGGTTTTTTCCTGGTGGTTGACGGGGAGGGCTACTAGGGTTTTTGCTAAGTTTTTTTTTGTGAGGAAGAAGGCGACGGGGGGAGCTGGTTGCGACGAGGGGGAGCTGGTTGCGACAAGGGGGCGACTGGGTTTTGGTCGTTGATGGTGGCTTTGGACGAATGCAGCAGCAGCTCAGTTTGGGTGGAGCTGGAGCTTGCAGCGACGGCAATGGCGGTTTGCGACGGGCCTGTTTGGTGGTCTGTTTGGTGTTTTGGACGTGATGGTGATGCGAGGATGATAATGGAGTATGGTAACGGGCAGTAGGGGTGTTGGTCCGGTGCTGGGGGGAAGCTGTTTGGACGTGGGTTTTGGTAGGTGTTTGGGCGATGGTGTTTGGACGGGAGTGCTGGAGGAGTTGGTTGGGCGGTTATGGCGGAGAGGGAGTTGCCTGGGGGTTTTGGACGTGGGGAAGGTGACGAACCTGAGGAGGAGGGTCGTAGTTTGGACGAAGCAGGCAGTAGGGTTTCTTGGTTTTTTTCCCAGGAAGAAGACGGAGGAACAGTACCTGTTTTCCACATTTTTCCCTAGTCCTGTTCGTTTCTTTTTCCCCGTTTTCTTTTTCAGGTTCTCTTTCTTTCTTCTTTATGAAGAAGAAAGGTGAACAGTGGTCCCCCCTTTCAAAAATTTTCCAAAGTCCCAAAATCCCTCAAAGTCTGTCCGTGTTTTGTAATGCTTTGCCCGTGAAAATGAGCCCCACGCGTGGTGGGGTTCGAGGCATATGTCCCCCACGCGTGGTGGGGTTCCCCACGTGTCCTGGACACGGTTTATTATGGGCTAGGTCCGAAAATTAGGCCTAAAACCGGGTAGTTTGAACCCGAATATTATTCTTTTGCCCGGACCCGAGAAATAGAAACACGTTGCTTAACTAGTCCTATGTAAGCAAAATAACTACCAAAAATAAGACTAGTATTTAAACAAAACTATATCTTTTTAAATATTTTTCAAGGTTTAAAATAGCTACAAAATATTAATAAAACTATTTTTTGTAATTTTCGTTTTTTAAATATTAAGATAAAATATGAGGTAATATTTTTGTATTTTTTCAAAGTTAAAAATGCCTATAAAACTTTAATAGAATTATTATTTTTGTATTTTTTCGAAATTATATAAGGTATAAAAATAAAGTGCAATTTTTGTATTTTTCAAGTTTATGAGAAATACATAAACTAAAATTTATATATATATTTTTTTTGAAATTTTCTTTTTGCAACGAAATAAAGTAAAAAAAATAGTTAAAATAGCTATATTAGTCCTAAATTAGATATTTTAAGCTAAGAGCGTAAAAATTCCCGGGGAGGGTCAAAAATCACGTGCTTACACTATCCTTCAGAAATAAGGATAGATCTGACCAAGCATCACTTGGTACTTGTCACAGAAGTCAAGGATAACCGGGTCTATCTTCGGGGGAGAGGATTCAGAATAATTATCAGGACCCAAGGTGAACGGGTAGGTATACACGTAAAGAAAGCTGCCCTTATAGTCTGTTATATTCTCATTGGGACTAGGAATCTTCACCCCCACTACCTTGCTCCATCGGCAGTCTGTCCTTACTGTTTGCATGTTGGTCACGACGCTAATGTATCGGGACATGTGCTCACATCGGCCCGGTGTGGATGAAGTGGTATCGATGTTAAAATACTTTGACATATTGAGATTAGGCGGAGTACAATGTTCCAAGGAAGGAATCTCTTTGGCTTTCTCCTTAGACGATCAAGATGATGATGCAACTTCGTTCCGCCGAGGAACCGTTCTGGAAGTCCTAGCCATATCAATGGTAAAGATTTCTCTAAAACAAGATGGAAGAGTATAAAAGACAATGGGTTCTGACTCGTGAATCTAAAGATGCTACAAAGATGAGGATTATCAAATAGTCGATGTATTTATAGGAACTGCTTGGGCAGTAGAAAGGACGAGCAAATGGCAGTTCGTGGGTTCCTCGATTATCGCATTTGATGGTGACCTTTGCAAGGTTTTATGGAACATGGCATTTAATGCTCTTATCGGTTGATGTCACGATAATGATGTCCTTGGAACGATGGGGATACGGTAAAAATGGAGGGTCCAATTTCTCGTCATTAAAGGGTTTCGGGAAGTCATATCGAGACTGGAGGTTGTGGGGTTGCGGTCGAGTTCTCTCCCTCGAAGTTCATTTACACTCGACCCAACGACAATGCCGAGGATGGGGAATTCTCGAGGCGAGCAGGTAACACCAGCAGAGCTTGGTATCATGTCTAGCCGTCCCATCTCTGTATCTTTACAATTAATGCATTCTGTACTATGTTGTATTTCTCCTCCTATATAAAGGGGATCCTCACCACTTTGTAAAGGGCTGATGTTGCTCTAACAATAACAACTCTCTCTCTCTTTTCTCTCTACCTTACTCACTCGAGACTACCTCTTTCATTTATTGCTTTCATACTTGTTCTTCATTTATTGTTTGATATTGGCCATAAAGAGCCTCCTTTAATTATATCATAACTGTTAGCCCTTTCCTAATTATCATCCCCAATAGCTCGAGCCCGAGCCCAGGCATCGACCTCGAGGCCCCTTTATCGGTTAGTCCGAGGCCCAGATAACAAGCCCCTCGGTTTGATTATAACCCTTTTTTACTTCGTATTTTGTCGTTAAACTTCACATATCTAGCATCAACTGCTCTAACAACTAGCATAAAAATAGATCACGTATTTTTAGAGTCCCATCAACAAATTTAATTGTTATTACCATTTTCACGGTAAACAATGAGAGCCTGGGTCATGAGGAGGAGCCAGTTGCCATTGTTGATAGGTAGGTTCTCTAGTGAAGATCCAAGAGAATTTTCGCGGTAAAGATTCAATGGAGGGGCCAACCAGTCGATGAGGTGACCTGGGAGTCCGAGGAGGACATATGGAGCAGATATCCACACTTATTTAGCACTCCAGGTATGATTCTAAACCCATTCCAGGACGAACGTTTGTTTAAGAGGTGGAGATGTAACGACCCAACCAGTTGTTTTGCTTTATAGAACCTCGTTCTCCAAAAAAATTACTCCCCCTATGTGCTTTTACTGTTTTATGACTGTGGGTTTGGGTTAGTTCTGGATATGGAAAAGTTTGGGTTGAAATCGGAACACTTGGTTGCTTAAGTTGAACGCCTTAAAAGGCTAAGTTTGACTTCAGTCAATATTTTTAGTAAACGACCTCAGAATCAGGATTTGACGGTTCCAATAGATTCGTATAATTATTTTGGACTTGGGCGTATGTTCGGATTCGGATCGGGTTTTGGATGAACCGGAAGCATTTCGGCGCCTAATAGTGAAAGTTGGTTCTTTGAAAGTTTTAAAGTTCTTTAAATTTAGTTTTGAGTAGGTTTTGGTGATATCGAGGTCCAAATGGGATTTTGAAACCGTAAATAGTTCCATAATGTCATTTAAGACTTGCACGCAAAATTTGGTGTCATTCCGAGTAGTTTAAGTACGTTTCGGCGCATTGGGAGTAAATTGAAACACTTAAAGTTCATATTTTTTATTTAATTGGTTTGGGGTGTGATTCTTAGTTTTGATGTTGTGTTGGGCGTTCCAAGAGTTTGAGCGAGTCCATTTTATGATTCAAAACTTGTTGGTATGTTCAGGCGAGGCCTCGGGAGCCCCAGGTGTTAATCGGATGAGGCTCGGACCAAGTTAGAACTTGGGAGCAACAACTGAAGCTCCCAGCTGCTAGTGTAATCGCACCTGTGCTTGGCTAGCTGCAGGTGCGAGCCAGGAGCCACAAAAGCGGATAAGCCAAGGCTGCCCAGGATCCGCATGAGCGGAGAATTTAGCGCACCTGCGAACGCACAGGTGCGATGACTGTGACCGCAGAAGCGACAGTGTCCGTAGGCGCGAAAGAAACGGTCGTAGCAGCGGTTGCACAGGAGTGGCCCCAGCTCCCCAGGTGAGATGTTCCTGTGGCCTAGCTTATTCCACAGAAGCGGACTTCTGACCACAGAAGCAGTCCTGCAGAAGCAGAATTCCCTCCGCGAGTGCGGAATCGCAGAAGGCAGAACCTTCATTTAATGCAGGACTTAGTCATTTTTGGCTCCTTTATTTCATTGTTGGGCGATTCTTGGAGCTCTTAGAGAGGGAATTTCATTGAACACTTTGAGATAAGTAATTTCTACCACTTGTGAATTAAGTACATAGTTTATGAGTAGATTATAACATGTAAATTAGTAAAAATCATGGGTTTAGGTGAAAACCTAGGATTTTGATAAAAATAAGATCTAACCACGAAATTTGTTATGCAATTTAATAAAAATCATATATTTGAGCTCATGAGGTTATTGGTAACAACTTTTTTTGAAAATTTTCAGAATCCGGGCCCGTGGGCCTGGGGGCTAGGGGTGAATTTTAGAGATTCTTAAAATAGGCTTGGGAAGTCACTTTGATAGTTAGGATATGAACTTTTGAGCATGTATTAATTATTTTATATAATATTTGACTAGTTTCGAGTCGTTTGGCACCCAATTGAGGGTTTGAGCACAATCTTGGACATGAAAGTAGGCTTTGAGGCGAGGTATGTAAGAGAGAATTAACCCCATAGGTGAATTAATTAATATATGCTCCTATTTGTGGAGGCTACGTACGCGTGAGGTGACAAGAGTCCGTATGTAACGACTAATTATGACATTGTCCGGGTAGTCTAGGACCCACGTCATGCTATACTTATAATATTTGTACCCCACTTGTTAACTTAATTACTTAAGTCTTTTGAAATCTGATAAAAGAATTGTAAAAGGTTAAATTTCACTTACTTGAAGTTGTCAATGGGACACTTGACTGTTATTGTAAATTTGTGTTTCTTTAAAGTATTTTCTACTTATGGAGCGGCCCGAACGTCTCGGTAGAAGATAGATGTATCTATGATTCGTGTCGTTCGACCCTCGACAGTGCACAGTTTAAATGTTATTATATTGGATCGGGTCGTATGACCTCGACATAATTTGTGCGTGATAAATCTATGGACCAATTATAATTGGTATTGTTCATTGACTTGAAATATAAATTGTTAAATGATGGAAAGTAAACTTGGGATATACTCTTAGTGGAAGAAGTGTTTATTATCCATGTTATTGAGTTTTCCGTGATATTTATGTAACCCATGCTTAGTTATTATTTTGAAATTTTATTTTTAGCCCATAGTAAGTGCAAAAGTCGACCTCTCGTCACTACTTCTTCGAGGTTAGACTGGATACTTACTGGGTACATGTTGTTTATGTACTCACGCTACACTTTTGCACTTAATGTGCAAGATCTGAGGCAGGTACATCTGGATAGCAGTCCGGCGCGCATACTTTATCCCTGTTACGAGACTACACGGTGAGCTGCCTTCCGAGCCGTTCCGCAACAACCAGAGTTTTCGAGTCAGCATGCTGCCAAGCAGTATGGATGAGTTTCTTATTTTTCAGTCGTCACAACTTATTTTTTTTAAGTTTTGTTTTTTTCATTCCATGCAACTTATTCTGGTTTCCTAAAACTCTTTTATTTATTTTTATTTTTTTCATACAGGGGCTGCCTTATTGTTCACCCACCTTTCCACAAAGTGCGGGAAAACTTTGGTTATCTTAGTGAAAGAGATGTAGGATGCCGGGGTTTTCATTTAATTATCAGGGCCACTCAGGGAGGGCTTTCATTGAACATGGGTAAATCAAGAAATGATATTATTTTTCTCACCTCTTAATTCAGTATCTTACAATTTTTGAATTTGCAGATGCATCAACTCCTTTTTTTACGGAGCCAGGGTCAGTTAGAGGCTTCCTTCTTGCAAAGATGAATGCTTACGCTCTTGAACAAATTGATTGGGCCAAGGTACTTGACTAACATCTATTACAATACTAATTTCCTTTTCCTTGCAGCAGTTATGTTAAAGTTTTCTTGATTGCTCATTTGTTCAGGCCAAGAGGATGCTCAAAGGTCTGAGGATTAAGGCAGACCACCTCAAATTGGAATATGAAATCTCCGAACTTTCTGCTAAGATTTGCAGAATGCAGGAATAACTATGTACATATGAATCCAGTTTACTACTTCACATTTTCTGGACTGATTTTCTTTAGAGCACAAATTAAATCTAAGTTGTTTTGCTTTTCAGTTTCAAACTGAAGCCGAAAGGGGGAAAAGAGGAAGCTAAGGAGGTGACGGTTTATGAATATTTCATGAAGCATCACAATATTGCTTTGACAATTTCTAGAGATATTCCTTGCATAAATGTTGAGAAGCGATATTCAGTTTTTCCCTTCTTGAGGTACTGGACAATTTACATCTGCTATTGGCAGCTTTTAAAGTTGTGACCTCGCTCACAGGACATTATTGTCTTTGCCTTGTTAGCTTTGCTCCCTGGTGAGGAATCAATGCTACAACAAGGTGCTTTCCAGTGCTGAAAGGATGAGAACATTAACTGAGGTAAGCTCTTGAATCACATTGTAGCCTAGTACTCATTTCATACGAGTTGGGCATTTCATTAAAATCACATAAACTTGCAGGCAACAGGAGCGGATCCACGTGGGGTCAAGAGGGTTCGTATGAACCCGCTTCTTCAAAAAATAACACCATGTATATAGGTATATTTTACCTTTCTTCAAGAAAATACTGTTACATATTGTTTGTTGACCCCACTTAGTACAAAGGCATTGTCCAGCCTGCTGGCAAAGTGGGTTTAAGTTTTTTGGAATGTTCAGAGTTCGAACCTAGTCAGCTACAGATGGTTATTTCCCCCCCTATATACAACACTTTTCCCCCTCTGTTCTCTGCATTATTTTAATAACTAGGTAATTTGCCCGCGCTTCGTGCGATTATAAGTGACATTATTAAATCCCACTTATTTGATTTTATTACCGTGCAATCTCACCAATATGTAGGGAGCCCTGTAGAACCGTTGGACATGTAAAAATGATTTGACTATTATTAAATTTATGAGCATGATCCCTCAGGTGAAGCAAACCCCAGAGATATGTGTTACAACCTGAGCAATTAATATAGGACCTATTAGATAATTGTACACCAATTGTACTTATTTTTTTATTAACAATTCATAAAGTTGGTTGAATTAATTCTGTGCTTTATCCCGCTATTAAATAATTCCGAAATTATTGTTTCACCCTCAACATGGAATAGAATAATATTACAACCGTGGAGTAAATTAATCCTGGAATTGCTAATATGTTAGTATAAAGGAATGGCAAATATACTATTCCACATTCTTTTGATGTAAATTCTTCCAATTCATTACAGTAATTATCATTTAAACACCAAAACATATCAATACGCCAGGTATCATTTATGAATTAATTATAGTGAAGGCTTCCAGGATGGCTTACCAATTAGAAGGTGTTCTGTTCATTATTTTGGATGGATTAAGCCCAAAAATAGTCGAAGTCATTCTATACATGACCAAAAGTCATAAATACAATCACATAATATCTATACATGAAATACAGTAGCAGTCATTCTTTTCATTAATGATCAGGGAGTTTATATATTTCAGCTCTCTGTTGTGCTTGTTTTATTTTTCAAATATTCAATTTGCATTTGTGAGATTGTTGTATACATAGAATCGATCTAAACTTCTGGTTCTTTAGTTGTACCTCTAAGAGTGATAAATGTAATATTAATTGTGAAAACCAGATTGTTGGGGCATATACTATTAACCATGCATTTGGATATAGTATATTCTAATAATTATCATGGTTAAAAGTCTAAGTGGGAGATTGTTGGGATATATACTATTAACCATGAGTTTGGTTTAGATATAGTATTTATTATGAAATAATTGTTTATTCAGTTTTAATAAAGTTTTAAATAGATCATATAATAGTCTGTGTCCTTTGCTTATATAGTAGATGATTTAGTGTATAGAGTTTAGCTTATACACGGAAGATTAAATCATCGGTTCTTATAAGTATAAAGTTTGAGTTCACAATCTAATGATGGAATTGGACAAACCATCAGGAATGATTGTAGCACAAGATTAAATATAATTAATCTTGATTATGGGAATGGTTTAATTCCAACTTCTTGTGCTAGTACATTTTGTATGTATTGAACGGACCAGGTAGAGATAAGTATTTTATACTGACTTAATAAAATAAACTCTCTAGCCATTAAATGTACTTATACTCTTAATCTTGATATAATTATTATTAGCTGTGTATATTATTATTGTTTTGATTTATTAAAAGGCGAGATTCTTTCGTGGGTCAATATGCCTGGTAAATTGGATAATAATAATATACATTGGCGAAGTAATAGTTAGTTGATGGAATCCATGTCTCGGTTTAGAGATTGATGATATACCTTTATGAAAGCTTATAAGTTTGCATGTGTAAACTCGGTCGGTGGATTTTGTATCCGACACATGAAATAAGTTAAGCGAAAGTCTAAAGGAAATAATCAATAAATTAAATCGTCAGTAATTTAATTTACTTGATTAGTATCTGAATCTTAATATGGGGAGTTAAATAAGATTTAATGGATGAATTTCGAAATTGGATAAGGAGTGCAATTACGGATTTTTAGTGGAATAATTCGTAATTAATTATGGTAGATATTAATTTCGAAAATTAGAAATTAATTCCATAATTGAAGCCTTGTTAATTAAATTCTGTGGTCCCTACTGTGCCTAAATAATAGGAAATAAAGGAATCATTTTTCTGGTGGAAAAGAAAACCCAACAGGTTTTGGAAAAAGGGTCTTAACCCTTAAAACTTGTGATATAAACACACAAGGTTTTCCACCTAGAGGGATGAGTACATGGTGGCTGAAATTTTCAGCCAAGTTTTCCTAGAAATTTCGCCCACACGAAATTGCTATTTCCGGGTATTATTTGGGTAACACAGTAGAAGACCGTGGAACGTTCGAGGATCACGATTGTGCGGGTGATGGAGATTCCATTAAGAAGTTATGGAACTGAAGGCTCACGTGGTAGAAGAGATATGTTCACGCTTCAAGAGGTAACCCGTGAAATCCCGTTTATGCTAGTTGTCTAAATTACATGTGATTTTGATACTGGGATTGCTTCCGCTGCATATAATAATCCATCAATTGGTATCAGAGCTCACTCACATCTAATTAGATAACTAAGTTTTTCATGAAACAAGAATATGGTGTTTATGTGCATTTTTTGAATTACATATATATGTGGTTTTCTGAAAAACTGCACTGCTGTTTTGTGAATTAACTGTGCATAATTTATGGATTATTCTTATAATCATGAGATATATGTTTTCTTATTGATATTTGATTATAATATAGTCAAACTTCATATCACTAAACTATATATAAATAACATTTAGAGATATTATTGCCAAAGGCGCGAGTTTTGAAGGTAGAGAAGTAATAGGAACTTCAAATTCTATGCAATATAAGTATACAAGGCTGCAATAAAAATATAATATAGTCTACACTCCATATCACTAATCACTACAGTATATATAAACAACAGTTACAAATAGTATTGTCCAAGGCGTGACCTACATCTGTGTATTCATTATATATTTTGTCTATAGATGTGAGGAATCATCCAGTTGTTATTTATTGCAAGTGTTGGAAGGCAACATTCATGAATAATGTTATCAAGGGCATGCGTTTTAAAGATAGAAAACTGGAAGTTGAAATACTATGTAATACAAATATGTAAAGGTACAACAAAACTGTAATATAATCATCTAAACTTCATATATATTGTTGTTGAAGGCTTCACCTGTCGACAAAAGGACTAATTGTATATATTATAAAGTTTAATTTACCTTTTAAAATGCTTCATGATTGTAAATTTGCAACAATTTTCTACATTATGTTAATGTATAGAAAGAGACAAAGAAGAAGAAACAGAAGAAAACACAAAAGAAGAACGTAAAAAGAGAAGAAACAATACAAAAAGCTGAGAAAGTAAAAACATGAAGATTTAGAAAGTAAAAAATTATTTACTATATCATATCTGAATACTCGATGTCCTTATAACCATGATCAAACAAAAAAAGATGACTGAGGAAAAAGAAGGGATTAGAAAATGAAAACCAGAAGAAATTTAATGAATTAGTGAAGATTCTTATTGGTACAAATCAACAAAGAATATCCAACCTTTTCTTATTCTTTTTGCTCCAAGTTCTTCCATTCCTCCCACGACCAGCTATCCAAGCCACTCCTTATCCTAAACATGAATGTCACCTATCCAGATTTTGGATTGAAGAAACAATCATGAACCAAGTCGCAATAAAAAAAATTCCATGGGTTCACTTAGTAGTCTGCAATTTATTTAGCCAAAGGCATGCGTGTTAAAAACCGAAAATTGGAAGTTGAAATATTATGCAATACAAGCATCTAAAGGTAAAATGACAATGTAATATAGTCGTCTGCACTCCATATCACTAAACTGTATATAAATAACATTTAGACATATTTTCGAAGGCTTGACCTGCTGAAGGTAAATATGACTGGAATTTATTCATCAAGAAAAGACATAACTATATAATGTTACGTGAAATAAAGAGCCTACTGTTTTCAAAATCTCATACAGATTAATACTAGGATCCATTTACATTTACCCCTGGTATACCCAAACTCACATCTATAGACAAAAGTTACCAGCCATATTTTGTTTGTTCGGGTGAGACAAATTTAAAAACTCATGCCAGCACAATCAGCAACTCATAGTTTAGGTTAAAACAGGGAAAAACTAAATGGATCCTGATCTAAATACATACGAGATGAAGTTAAGAAATAGACTATTTACTTCAACATTAAGATACTCATGCCACCATACTGATTAGCTCATAGTTTTGGTTAAAGTGGAAAAACTAAATGGATCCTGGTCTAAATTTCTATGCGATTTTGGATGGAATATACTCTTTACTTCAACATTAAGAAACTTATGCAAACACAATCAGTAGTTTATACTTTTGGTTATCACAGGGGAAAAATAAATGGATCCTGGGTAAATATGTATTTGAGTTTGAGAGGAACTCATGCCAGCAGAATCATCAAATCACATTGTTATTTATGACAGGTAAAAACATAATAGTTCTTGGTCTAAATCTGTAGGAGATTTTGGAAGAAATAGTCTCTTTACTTCACGTAAGGTTTTTTAGTCATGTCATTCATCGATGAATAATTTCCATTGTTCTATAGGTGTGAGTAATCGTCCCGTTGTTATCTATTGCAAGCATGGGAAGACAACATTTATAGATATTTTTGTCGAATGCATAAGTATAGAAGTATGAGAAAGAACTGTGTGTTTTGGAGGCAAAGAAGATGACTTAGATAACGTCGAGAAGGCAATAATATGAGATAACAGGAATGCTATGGACATCACTATTTTGTGGGGAAAAATATGTTTCTGATCAACATAATATTGGAGGCCATCGCATTGAGAAAGCACAACACAATTGCACCTTTGTGAAAGAATGTTGTAGCAGATTCTTCATAATCTGTCAATTTAGATCCTTTTGTTTTTTCGACACAAATGGGGTGCGACTAAATTTGAATAATAGGAAAACTTGTTCGGGAAAGTGTGTCTTTTGTAGGAGAAAGAAGAGGACTTAGATAATGGCGAAAAGGCAGTAGTATGAGAAAATTGAAAACTTTAGTCCATGATCATATTTTGGTGGGGTTTTCGTTCCATGATGACTAAATTATTGAACCAATGTTAGATGTATATGTCGCGCTTTAAGCAGAAAAAAAATGTGTAGAGAAGATTGGAAAATATTGCCTAAACTATAACATCAATTGAAAGAAGTTGTTGTCGAATCTTATCATACTTAGTGGGGTTACAGGGGAAAAAATATGGTAATAGTATTTCAGAACGTTTAGAGAAGCAATTCTGAACTGTGTGAAAATCTGATTGATGAAGAACATCATGCATGTACCTCAATCTAGTATCGGTGTTTTGTATTCGTATTCGGTGTGCGTGAACACCTATCTTTGTTGAACGGACCTATTTGTTTTGTCTTCATATTCCTTGTGCGTCCGCACACATAGCAGTTGAGCGGACATATTGTTTTAGCAGCAAATATATTTTCTGAAAATAGAATTAGATTAATGAAGTAAACCAGGAGAATGATGGGTAAGGATAATCAGTAAACATTCGGTAAACATTGTTTCAAACGGATTACATACCGACATTTGTTTGTTGAGCCAAAGTAGTTTGTGATTGCGGGTTGAAGTTTTTTTTGGGTTGACAAATAGTTCATGGTCCGTAAAGTAAGTATGCCGTGGCTAAAGAATGGAGACATTCGCAAGGAATTAGAGATATTGTATGTTCCAAATAAAAAGTCAGAGCGAAGAAGGTAGAGAGGGCAATTGAAAAGATGGAGAAGTACGGACAAATTGGAAGATATAGAAGGAGAGAAAATAGGGGAAAAGGGAGTAGAGAAACGGTGGCATATAAACCGGATGTGAAACGTTTAGGGTATTTTGAGAATGGGTATATTTTGAGAAGCGGTGTGGGCGTTTTGTTTTTGTAATTTTAGTTTTAACTTGCAAATAATACCTGAAGCTTAGAAAATACAATTCCTACCGATTGAGAGTGCCACCTCACCGGCCTTAGGGCCCTCAATTATATATATATATATATTTTATTCATATATTTTTTTCATATATATTTTTTTTGTATTTGTATGTTGAACCAAATCTTGGGTCCGCCACTAACATGCAATAAAGACTTGCAAATACAGGGCTGACCATCTTCTTCAATCTGCTAAAATTTTAATCATCCATGAGTTTATTGAAGTTAAAGGCCGTCTCTTGCCAGCCCCAAAAGTGAGCATAATCAACGTTCGGTTATGCCTTTATTGCTTACCCCAAATATTTGCTTTACATTTCAGAATTCGAATTCGTTCACACAACATTGAAACATTTTTAGAGCTTATTTGGATAGGCTTATTTTAAGTGACTTTTACGCATAAGCTATAAGTTAAGAATTTTAATTTTTGGCTTATTTTCGTCATTTTAGCTTAAAAAGAAGTGCTTAAAAGCACTTTTTTACTTTATCCAAACACTACAAAATGACTTAAAAATAATTTTGACTTATAAATATATAAAATAAGTCAATTCAAACGGGATGTTATGATTACTTGCCCTACAGTTAGAATGTAGGAAATGGACAGTTCCTTCCTACGAAAGGAAGGAGGAACTTTAACCACATGGTAGGAATCTTGCTTTAACTGTTTAACTTTCTTCCCATGATTTATCATTGCCACTCCTTTGATTATGAAGTCTTTAATTACCAACACAGAAATCATCTAAAGCAATCACACTAATGTGCTGTTGAAAATTAACGTAAAGGCAAGTCTAGTTTACCCAGAAGATCTTCCTCGGTTCCTTCTTTGTTTCCTTGTTTACCTTTGTAGTTATACTAATTGTTGGAATGTGTTTTTTGACTATCTATTTGGAAACTTCCCTATTGAAGGCCCATGGAAGATAAAGACTTTACTTCATCTTGGTATCGTGATTCAATGCATTACTAATCCTACAAAGATCAAACTTGATCAGTATCTCATCAATGTGCTATTAAAAATCAACGTAAAGGCAAGTCTGAACTTACAAGATTCTTTACACCAATTATTAGTGACTCTAGACTAATTAAACATATCTTCAATATCTGGTGCTTCGTTGCAGCTGGGTGGTATAAATTTCTTATTGACTATGGAGCTTGACCCATTAGCGCATCAGATTCCCACTATGATTATCGGCATGTGTGTCTCACTTGGACCTGTAAATCATCCAGCCATTGCAGCGGTACAAAATGATTTTTTTGTTTACTTTACAATCGCTTACTTCACTAGGTCTTAGATGTCACTAGTTTTATATTTTTGAGATTATCATGTGGTTAGTTCTAGACACTGACCCTTCATTTCATGCTATAAGACAGCCGTTCATACTCAGGCACCAAAGTTGGAAGTGATACAATCTCTGTTAAAAAATGTAAGTCTTGCTAGAGATAAGAGTTCTAACTAAATTATAGCCTAGTACTCATTTTATTCGAGCAATTTATTTCACTGAAATCACATAAACTTGCAGGCAATAAAGGCTTGCCACTACAAGGCTGACCCTCTTCTTTAATCTGCTAAAATTTCAATCATCCATGAGTTTACTGAAGTTAAAGGCCGTATCTTTCCTGCACCAAAAGTGAGAATAATCAACGTTCAGTTATGCCTTTATTTCTCGCTCCAAAGTTCTGCTTTACATTTTGAAATACGAATTCGTTCACACAAAAATTAAATACTTTTTATTATTACATGCACTACAGTTGAATGTAGGTAATTGACAGTTCCTTCCTACGAAAGGAAGGTGGAACTTTAACCACAGGGTAGGAATCTTGCTTTAACTGTTTTACTTTCTTCCCGTGATTTATCATTGCCACTCCTTTGATTCTGAAGTGTTTATTACCAACATAGAAATCGGCTAAACCAATCACATTAAGGCGTTGGGCAGTTGTGAACTTCTTGAGTCACTCTGCTGTCGCTAAGCTTTGTGAGGAACTGCAGAGGTGTGGGCTTAACCTAGGAATTGTGAGTACCTATCCAACTGTAGGATGATATTTATATATAATCATATTTCTGAATTAATGTTAACATTTTCTATCATCTCTGCAGACCTTCAATATACCATATGTATTGAGGAGGATCTAGAGTTCAACAATGTCACGACCCCAAAAGTCCCAATGAACCGAGGACTTAACTTCCCCTTCTTTCCAAATCTCATAACACCCTTCATGAGTGAAACCTTTAGTAGCACCTTCTCCCCAACCATATAAGATATGTCACGAACCTTCCTGTCATAATAACTCTTTTATCTCGACTGTGCTGTACGAAGTCTCTCCCGAATCACCTTCACCTTGTCCAAAACATCCTGCACCAAATCTGTACCAAAAAGTCTACCCTCGCGGGGCTCAAACCAACCAACTGGAGATCTACACCGCCTCCCATATAAAGCCTTATATGGAGCCATCTAAATACTCGACTGATAACTATTGTTATATGCAAACTCCACGAGCGGTAGAAACGGATCCCATGAACCACCGAAGTCAATCGCACAAGCGCGCAACATGTCATCCAATATCTGAATGGTGCGCTCGGACTGCCTGTCCGTTTGAGGGTGAAAACCTGTGCTCAACTCAACCGAGTACCTAATTCTCACTGCACAACCTTCCAAAACTGTGAAGTAAACTCAGTACCTCTATCTGAAATGATGGAAAATGGAACCCCATGCAGACGAACAACCTCTCGGATATAAATCTCACCTAACTGCTCTGAGGAATAGGTAGTACAAATAAGAATGAAGTGTGCGAACTTGGTCAGCCGATCCACAATCACGTAAATAGCATCGAACTTCTTCAAGTCCGTGGGAGCCCAACTACAAAGTCCAAGGTGATCTCTCCCACTTCAACTCTGGAATAACCATCTGCTGAAGCAAGCCACCCGGTATCTGATGCTCATATTTCACCTGCTGACAATTGAGACACCGAGCTACAAATCCCACAATGTCCTTCTTCAATCTCATCCACCAATAATGCTGTCTCAGATCCTGATACATCTTCGCGGCACCCGGATGGGTGGAATACCGCGAGCAATGAGTCTCCTCTAGAATCAACTCCCGAAGCCCATCTACATTGGGCACACATATCTGCCCCTGCATCCTCAACACCCCATCATCACCAATAGTCACATCTCTAGCATCGTCGTGCTAAACTCTGTCCTTAAGGACAAGCAAATGAGGATCATCATACTGGCGCTCTCTGATGTGATCAAAGAAGGAAGACCAAGAAACCTCACAGGCCAATACCCGACTAGGCTCCGAAATATCCAACCTCACGAACCGATTGTCCAAGGCCTGAACATCAACTGCAAGAGGTCTCTCCCCAACAGAAATATAAGTCAAACTCCCCATACTCACCGCCTTCTTACTCAAGGCATCGGCCACCACATTGGCCTTTCCCTGATGGTACAAGATAGTAATATCATAATCTTTTAGCAGCTCCAACCATCTCCGCTGCCTCAAATTGAGGTCCTTCTATTTGAATAAGTGCTGGAGGCTCCGATGATCAGTAAACACCTCACAAGACACACCATACAAATAATGCCTCCAAATCTTCAATGCATGAACAATGGCAGCCAACTCTAGATCATGAACAGGGTAGTTCTTCTCATGGGGCTTCAACTGATGAGAAGCATAACCAATAACTCTACCCTCCTGCATCAACACACACCTAATACCAACTCTCAAATCATCACAATACACTGTATATGAACCTGAAGCTGATGGCAAAACTAACACTGGAGCTGTGGTCAAGGCAGTCTTGAGCTTCTGAAAGCTCGCCTCACACTCATCCGACCACATGAATAAAGCACTCTTCTGAGTCAATTTTGTCAAGGGCGATGCAACGGATGAAAATCCCTAAATGAATCGACGGTAATAAACCGCTAAACCAAGAAAACTGCGAATCTCTATGGCTGAGGATGGTCTAGGCCAACTCTAAATCGCCCTTATCTTCTTCGGATCAACCTGAATACCCTCGTTCGACACCACATGCCCCAAGAAAGCCACTGAACTGAGCCAAAACTCACACTTGGAGAACTTTGCAAAAAGCTTCTCTTCCCTCAATCTCTACAACACAATTCTCAAATGCTCTGCGTGCTCCTCCTGACTACGCGAATACACCAGAATATCATCAATGAAAACTATGACAAACGAGTCGAGATACAGCCGGAACATACTGTTCATCAAATGCATGAACACTGCTGAGGCATTGGTCAGCCGAAAAGACATCACAAGGAACTCATAATGACCATAACGGGTCCTGAAAGCTGTCATAAGAATATTTGAGTCCCTGATCTTCAACTAGTGATACCCTGAACGGAGATCAATCTTGGAGAACACTTTCGCTCCCTGAAGCTGGTCGAATAAATCATCAATACGAGGAAAAGGATACTTGTTCTTGATTGTATCTTTGTTCAACTGCCTGTAATCAATGTACATCCTCATCGTGCCATCCTTTTTCTTCACAAATAACACAAAAGAACCCCACTATGAAACACTAGGCCAAATAAACCCCTTATAAAGGAGTTCCTGAAGCTGATCTTTCAACTCCTTCAATTGCGCTGGTGCCATACGATACGGTGGAATGGAAATGGGCTGAGTTCCCGGCACCAGGTCAATACCAAAATCAATATCCCTGTCCGGTGGCGTGCCCGACAGGTCCCCAGGAAACACATTGGGAAAATCCCTCATAATAGGAACAAAATCAATACTGGAGTCTCTGTACTGACATCTCTCACAAATGCTAAGTATGAAAGACAACCCTTCCCAACCATCCGCTGGGCCTTCAAGAACGAAATCACCCTACTGGGGACAAAATCAGTAAAACCTCGCCACTCAATCCGTGGCACACCCGGTATAGCCAATGTCACTATCTTAGCAGGATAGTCCAATATAGCACGACACGGAGATAACCAATCCATACCCAATATCACATCAAAGTTCACCATACAAAGCAACAATAGATCCACTCGAGTCTTCAGACCACCAATAGTCACCACACACAACCGGTATACACAGTCCATAACCATAATATCACCCACTAGAGTAGATATACAAACAAATGAAACAAGAGACTCACAGGGCGTATCCAGATAACGAGCAAAATATAACGACACATATGAAAAAGTGGAACCTGGATCAAATAGTATAGAGGTATCTCTGTGGCAAATTGAGACAATACTTGTAATCACAACATCTGAAGCAACAATATTTGGTCTGGCTGGGAGTGCATAGAAACGGGCTAGACCGCTACCTGATCGACCCCCCCCTATGGGGCGACCCCTAGCCAACTGACCCTCACCCCTAGCTGCCTGAGCGGGTGGCAAAGTAATTGGAGTTGAAGTTGAGGGTTGACCCCTATGCTGAGATGGACCCTCAAGAAGACGAGGACATTGCCTCATCATATATGCAAACTCTCCACAATCATAACAACTCTCTGGTGCGGGGAACGGGGACTGAAGGGAACCCCTGGCATCAGAATGACTAGTAGAAGGACCTGTCATGGAAGAACCCTAAACCGATAAAGCTCGGGACGAACTCTGGGCTGGTAGGGCACTAAGTGATGAATGGCCCTAATATGAGCTATGAGAACCATGGCCCGATGATTCCCCACGATGAATTAGGCGAGCTGACTAAGCATCTATGAAGGGATGGCCTCTGCCGTGATGAAACTGACCCCTCGAAGGAGCACCACCGAAACTATCAGATCCCCGAGGCCTCTTGGCCTCCCTCCCATCTTGCTCCTGGGGATGAACCGATTCAATCTCGCGAGCGATATCAGCAACCTCCTCAAAAGTAGCACCTGACACTATCTCCCTAGTCATGAGAATCCAAAGCTAATATGTGAGGCCATCAACGAACCTCTGAATCGTCTCTCTATCCGTGGGAACCAACCAAACGGCATGACGGGCTAACTCTGAGAACCTCATCTCGTACTGCGTCACAGTCATATCCCCTTAACGTAACTGCTCGAACTACCTACACAGCTTCTCTCTACAAGACTGTGGCACATACTTCTCCAAGAAGAGAACAGAGAACTACTACTAGGTAAGGGGCGCTGCATCAACAGGCCTACGCCTCTCATAAGCCTTCCACCAAGTAAAGACAGCTCCCGAAAAGTGAAAGGTAGTAAATGCGACCCCACTAGTCTCTAGAATACCCGCTGTGCAAAAAATCCTCTAACACTTGTCCAAGAAACCCTCGGTATCCTCGCCCTCTATACCATTGAAAGTTGGAGGCTGAAGTCTTCCAAACCTCTCCACTCGATGCTGGTACCACATACTCCTGAGCTGGTGTAACTGGCTGGGCTGGAGGTGCCCCCGTTGTCTGAAGTCCCTACACAACCTGCTCAGGTTTGCGAGCAGCGGGAATCTGAGTACCTCCCCCGGCCTGAGAAGTAGTTGCGGCCGTAGTAACTGAGACTGCATGAGCCAAACTAGTGGACACTGATAGAATCTAAGCTAGAGCCTTCTGAAGGCCTGGAATCATAATAGGCGCAGCCGGTGCCTGAGCTGGTGCTGTTGGAGCGTCCATAACTGGGACTTGATCCTGAACTGGGGCGGCTGGTGGGTCTGCAGGTGCTGCCCTAGCTGATGTGCAGGCTACACCCCTGCCCCTACCGCAACCTCAGCCTCTAGTGGCCACAACTGGCGGTACTGGTGGTCGTCCATCTTGACCGATAGCACGTGTCCTCACCATCTGTGAGAGAATAACATAACAGAAGTTTAGTACCAGAATCAACAGATTCGCACGATAGGAATTTCAAGAATGTGATGTTTTTCCTAAACTTTTTGCAGCCTCCCGAGGATAAGTACAGACATCTCCATACCGATCTGCGAGACTTTACTAAACCGACTCATGACTCGTGAGACCTATGTAACCTAGGCTCTGATACCAACTTGTCACGACCCCAAATACCCCGGTCGTGATGGCGCCTAACACAGCACTAGGCAAGCCAACCAAATATTTACCACAATGAAATCTTTTATAAAAATCATTTCCTAGTATCGAATACGTCTCAAATTCGTCATATGAAATAGATTAATAAAACATAATATGCAGAAAACCAATACAAAATACCAACACAACCCAACAATTCGGTGTCATTAGTCTAGAGCCTCTAAATACAACCCATACTGACTGAATAATACATCATAAGTCTGAACTAACAGAATACTAAGATAGGAAGGAGGAAAGCAGGGCTACGAACGCTGTGCAGCTACCTTGCAGTCTCCGATAAAGCTTTGAGAGTGCTGGAAGCTCTCACTCTGATGTCCGGGTACCTGGATCTGCACATAAGGTGCAGGGAGTAACGTGAGTATGCCAACTTAGTAAGTAACTAAAGTAAATAAGGTATGAGTGCAGTGATGAGCAGTCAAAAAATCATATAAGAGTGTTCAACAGAATATCAAGTCAAACTCAGCAGTTTAATAACCGTTATTTCGTAAAAACTTCAGTTTCTATTGAAATAATTTGAAATCATCTTTCAACAGAGGTTCAGTATAAAAGAAGAGTGAAAACAACAAAAAGTCATAAATGGGCTCCTCGGGCAAGGTATCACTCACAATATAGCCTTTCGGGCAAGCCTCTCAGTCACACTTAGCTCTCGTCACATATTACTCACACTGAGCACTCCGACTCAATAATATCTTATAATAATAGTAATCATATTAACCGTTGCGGCGTGCAGTCCGATCCATAGTTTATTGTCGACTACGCTCACTGGGGGTGTACAGACTCCGGAGGGGCTCCTACAGCCCAATCGTCATATCCCTGCGGTGTGCAGCCCGATCCAATATATATCACTGTGGCATGCAACCCGATCCATATGTATATCACTATGGCATGCAAGCTGATCCATATGCATATCGCTGCGGCATACAACCCGATCCATATATATAATATCGTTGTCGCGTGCAGCCTGTTGATACCCAATTTTTCCCTCACATATTGTTAATACATATATATACTTTTAAAATAGTACATATGTAGTGATAAGCATGCATAATCATTTTTATAATTATTCTATTTTTTTAAAGGCTCCAAATCAATTTATTTCTCCTCTTTTTATTATATAAATATCCAATAATTATCCTTCATACTACTTTTGTGATAATTTAGCCATCTAAATTCATTATCTATGCCAACATAGTGTTTAAATATTTTTAGTGCATTTTTTTGTAATTACATTTATATTTTTCAAGCTAAATTGCAAATCTTTGCAATAATATCCCATACTAATGTATAATTACATTATTTATGCATTAAATGATTTTTATATTTGCAAAATGTTAAATAACTATTTAAAATTATTTAGTGCACAAAGACAATTTGGTACTCATTTATTATTTTTATAAATTATTTAGTTGTTAAAATTGACTATTAAAAATTTAGCCCCATTTCCTATTCAATTCTGATCCTAAATTTGACCCAATACTCAGCCAAATTTTAACCCAAAATATATCCAGCCCAAACTAGCATTCACCCGACCCACCTGTTGCCAAATCTTGACCGTTGATCATTTTGATTAACATTCCAGATTCCCCCTTTCCAAAATTAAACCTAATGACGCCCATCTAAGCCTCTCATTTCCCCTCCTCTCATGCGGACATCTGATCCTCTCTTCTCTCAAATGCTCTCAAGTGTAAAACCTAATCGGACCTCGCCGTCACTCTTCTATGGCCATTCATGATGGTTTCTTACCACCCCCAAGCCTATAACAATCTCTCCTATACTGGTATCACCATCTATAGGGTCCTCAAGGGACCAGGGTTAGTCTGCTTGCATCTATGGCATGTTCTCGCCTGTTTCAGGCTAATCCGATTTGATTCCAAGTAAGATATTCCTATATCACCTTAGATCTATGGGTTTCTAAGCTTGCTTCTTCACCTCTGTGTTGTTCTTCTCGAAACCCTAATTTTTGTTCTTTGAACTTCTCAGATCTGTGCAAGATCTGAGATGATCGAATCTATTTTGTATGAGTTCTACAAGAACCTTCTTATTTTTACAAGAACCTTCTGATTTTCGAATGGTTTTCCATTTTTCTAAACTAGGGTCTCCCAGAAATTTCTTTTTCCAAAACATTTGATAATTTTGAGTGTTTAATCTTCTGTTTCTTATATGTTTTAACCGATTTCATAAGTTTGCTCTAACTTAACTCGTTTATACTAAAAGCCCTAATTTTTTGACATTTTCTTTTTGCTTTTTGAGTTACTTGTGTACTGACTTTGTCCTTGCTTTGGTTCTAGTGATTTTTTCTTTAGAGAATTAAATGTCTTGTGATTTATTTATCCTAATATGCCTCTACTAAGTCTCTTGGTTCAACTTTTCTACTGATTCAATATGTCTATGTTCATTCTGGCTATTCATGGTAAACATATATTTTTCTCCTTAAATCAGTGTTGTTTTCTTGATTTACCAATTATTTTTGTTAAACCTTATGTGTCGAATCCTGACTATTCCTTTCTTGCCTTATTTGTCTATGATACTTGCTGACTCTTTACATGATTTTCTCCTTAATTAAACCCTTGACTATTCTGAAGTTCTTATTTTGGTTTGATTTGAACTCTTTTCCTTAACTAAACCTTTGATTCTTACTTCTCTAATCGTTTTGATTGAACTTCTTGCCTTAATTAGTTTTCTCTTACCTTATTTGAAATACTGCCTATTCAAATATGTGATTAGCATGTTTCCACTTTACTTGCTTGCCTGCTATCTTGATTAACATGTCTTCATATGTAGCTAGCATGTTTGACTAACTATTGTTTATCTGGCATGCCTAAACTCTGCTTTTGTGTAACTAGCATGCCTACACTTGTTAATACTTGCCTAGCATGTCCATTTAAGTCCTTGTCTGTTCTGCCTTACTCCTGTTAAGTTAGCTAATCTCCGTAGAGTGACTCTAGCCGTGTTGTCTATATGTTCTGAACATGTTTCTGCTGTGATCTTTGCTACATGACCTGCATTCTATCTAACGTACTAGTTCTGTGGAACCCTTAAGAACTCTATTAAGGTGTATTTGCTGTATTCCCAACCCCTCTTCCCTTGTGTGAAAATAGTTTGCCATAGTACTTCCTAAAGCTGCTTGTTTTATGACTTGTGTTCTGATTGCAAATTGTTTTTTTACACTTTCGTCAAACTGTTTTATCACTAAATCAGTACTGGTTTTCAGAAATTCTTTTCACTCATAAGACCTTTCTTTATACTGTCTATGCACTTTCACTTACTCCTAGAATGCTAAGTCATGCCCCTCTGGTATGTGTACTGCTTAGAGACCCTTGAGATCTCTCTGAACTCTGGCATATCAGGGATGACATTTCCACACTGCACATAAATCAGTTATTATTTGAGAAAGGTCTAGGTGTGAGCTCTGCCCGGGATCCTTGAGGTCTTTAGGTAACTCTGACACACCTAGACATGAAATTAGCTATGGAACTTTGGGCATTTGAGACTACTGGAGGCTTGGAAATCACTTTAGGCCTACTTCAGGCTCACTATAGCTTAATATTTGTTCTATTTATGTAATTCATTCAATTCTTAGTCTGTAATAATTAATTGTAAACAAATATTGGGGTGACTAGTGAAAAGGGAGGGTAGTTGTATATTGTGGTTAAAATTGGGTAGATAACATGCATATAGGGTTTAGTTTGATTTACATGTGCTCTGTTAGACAACCTGCCTATAGTGGCTGAAATGAATTCTACCTGCTCCATTCATATAATTAGATATCATGCCAGTAGGGTATAAAGTAATTGAAGTTCAGTTTCTATTACAACATGTATTCAAATTCATCTCCTTTGAAATCATGCCTATAGGATTTAAAATCAGTTTTAATAGAAATCATGCCTATAAGGATTTCGCTTTGGACAAATAAATTCTGCTTTCTTCGCCTTATGTTTAATTAGAAATCATGCCTATAAGATCAGAAACCAGTTTTGTTAGACCTAAAAATCAGTTTAACTTTAACTCTTGTTTGTAGATTCTGAATCAGTTTAATTAACTAATCTGTTCGTTTCTTTAATAAGTTTTTCAGTGCTGCCTTAATTAATATTATTAGAGAGCATGCCTATAGGATCAAAATTACCTATTTAAAATTGTTTACTGATTTACTGCATTCCCGATTAATGAATAGATACCATACTCATAGGATATCACTATTATATGCTTAGGCAAGCCTATAGGGAGATGCAAAATCCTACAACTATAAAACTATGTTCTGTTATCCGTGATTGCTCATATTCAATAGGTCTAAAATTAGCAAGCAAGCTGAATAGGTCTCTGACACTTTGGTCCAAACTTAATATTGCTTATTCTCAGCTCACCTAGATATCCTGTTCTATAGTTCCTCTAAAATATCTGAAAACTGTTGTTTGAGACGTGCACTTACTTGTTCTGTTTGTGGAGGTAAAGTGTGAGTCTTTAATTGTTCCCTCTTTAAATGCAGTCCTAATTGTTTGTTGACGCCTAGATTTTCTCCTTTAAGTACCTTATGATGGTCTAGAACTACCTAAATTAAATGTCCTAAATACCTCCAGGGCCACAAGGAAGGGACGGGTAGTGCACACATAGGATGTCTTTCAAGGTTGCTAGAATGCTTTAGGCTATGACCACGGGAAGGGAATTAGGTAGTAAGGATATGATGACTACGCGTTAATGTCATGTGTAGCCCCTCATTAAGGAGTGATTACTGGGCATTATGTGGGTATGATCCTATAGGCTAACCAACCTAGAACCACTCTTTCCCAACTCTCGTTGTTTAAATGAATTTACTTTCCTTTACATATGTGTAAATTGTTCCAACCTTTTCCCTTGTTTTCATTACTTGAATCATACATGCACTTAGAATGTGAAAATATGCCTTTATTTAAGAATATGTGTTGAAATTGTTTATTTATAAAAAGACTAATTCACATAGTTTAAGTTCGTCCAGGACCCGCTGTTGTGGACAGCGAGGGGCCTAACACCTTTCCCTCAAGGTTATTTCGAGCCCTTACCCCAAATTTCTGGAAATGCAATCTAGTTACGAGTTAATTACTCTAGGTGTCCTAACGCACCATAACCCGTTAGGTGACGACTCTTCAAATACCCAATTCCCAAAAGAAAACAAGTTATTTCTCCCGTGAATATCAAAACTCGGACTTTCCCGCGAGGGAAAAAGGGGGCGCGATAGCATGGCGACTCTGCTCGGGATATTTAGGCTCTTACCATAACGAACTTATCTTTTGTGAATTAGTTCGAACATGCTCTATTCTGTGTACCCTTTCCCCTTATTTGAATTTAACTGTCTATTTTTAAGCATTTATGATTCTTTTATTCTTGAAACTGACTTGTCTCTTTGTTTTCCTTTCTGTAACTGTCTTTCCATCATTTAAATACTGCATTTATCATTTCTTACGTGCAAATACTTGACAACATGCTACTTATTGTTGCATAAATCATGCTCAACATCATACTCCACTCGTGCGTAATTAATCATATGGCAACACTTGATGAGTGTTTGCGCTCTTCCTATATGTTACCCTTTAAATTTGGAAAGACGTATTTGCGGTAAAACTAGTTGATCGGTGGTGCGTTCGACAGTTCCATGCCTTTCCCCCTCAAGTTGTCCGATTTAGAGTCCCAGTCTAGACCTCTATAGCAGCCTTACTCTAGTTAATTGTACATGCATCATGGTCAAACCTAGCCGGGTTAATGTGTTGTCCGCATAATAACCCTTTAAGACAAGCCTTGTCAAAAAGTCCATCAGGTTTTACATAATCCCAACGGACGTAACCACAATTATATGCATTAATTTGGAGAAATAAGTGCCAATATGTCAATAATTACTGTATAAATAGACGAACCTAGAGGGTGAAAGGGCCTAAATCTCTTTGTTTTGCAGAAAATAAGGCACGAGGTCCCCAGATACAGTATGGTTAGCACACCCTCACTCTTGCTAGATTGGTGGAGGGATCTTCCTTCATGTGACCAAAACCATGTGAAACGAGTCTTAGGAAACTTGCCTTCTCTGTTGGACCTTCAGCTCAACAAAATGCTGATCAAGGCTGCAACTATGTTTTGGGACAAGGAAAGGGATGTGTTCCATTTTGGGAACATAGAAATGACACCCCTTCAAGAAATAAGAGGATTTGCTAGGTTGCCTTGGGATAGCCCTAATCTGTTAGCACCTGAAAATCGCACTGCTAGGGGATTTCTGAAGATGATAGGGCTGAAGAAAAATGACAACTTGAAATGCCTAAAGGACTCCTACATACCTTTTGTGTTCCTTTATGAAAGATACGGTCACAACTGCTCTTAATGTATTTTTGATAAAGAGTTCTCAATCACTTCTTTAGGTTGGATTCATCGTAGGGTCTTCTTATTTATTATGTGTTTCTTGGGCATGCTAGTATTCCCAATCCAAGGGAATAGAATCCATACTAGGCTGGTCATGGTAACAGAGTTCGGGATCGAGAGGGAGACATACACTATTGTCCCTATGATCGTTGCAGACATGTACCGGGCTTTGGAGCAATGTCAAAAGGGGTTCAGGTTCTTTGAGGGTTGCAACTTGCTGCTACAGGTCTGGTTGCTGGAACATCTCCAAAAGGGAAAATACCTTCAAGAATTTCCGTGAAGGCCGTGGAATGATCACATAGACTTCCATCATCCCAAAAGAATGAACTATATTCCAGACATGTTTGCTCTGCCAGATGATGCTGCGAGATGGGTACATCTTTTTGAAAATTTGACCGAGGATCAAGTCTAGTGGATGTTCGAGTGGTTCCCTATCGATGAATTCATCATCAGATCTATAGAATTTCCACACTTGGTGTTGATTGGGTTGAGGGGCATATACCCTTAAGCTCCTCTCAGGGTTATGATATAAGTAGGCATGAGACAAATCATACCACGGGTCGCTAAAATGTGTCACTTCAGAGCCAATTTCCAAGGTGACGCCATCCTGTATAAGAATGAAGCGCAACACATGTAGACCTTAAAGATTATTGTGGAGAAGGATACTATTAAGCCAGACCGATATCACGCGGGCCACACATACCTTTACCTTCGTGGTTGGAGGACAACATAACTGGGGTCGTTGAGCCAAGGGCTGGGCCAGGAAACAAGGTCATAGACGAGGTTGTTGAGGCAGAGGTGAAGTACAACAAGTTGCGGAAAAAAGTACGAGAGTGTAAAGCTGAGCATATGGCACTGCATAAGGCTGATATGGAGATGATTAACTAGTGGAAAGAAAGAGCTGTTAAATCCAGCGAGAGGCTGGAATATCTAGAGTATAGTTTAATAGAGTTAGAAGGGAATATGAGAAAAAGGGTCACTGACTGCCAGGACACTGAGGGAAATGAAGGAGGGCATCTGGCAAGGGCATTCCTGCTGCTGAACCTGCGTGAGCTGGGAGAATTGATCGACAAAAGCATCCAATATAGAGAGGGTGCTTCTGGGACCAAGTAGATTAGATTTATTTTTTTCTTTTCAAATGTAATAAGGCTAGGAGCAATTAGTGACATTATCTGATTTAGTTTCGTTTTGGTTTGTTTACTTTTACATTAATGAAATGAGGCAATTATTGGCACTAAATTTCTCCAAATTTATTTGTCGCTAGGCCTACCTCGGGCACAACGAGGTTCCCAAATTAGGACGTGAATTTACATTCCTGCAATATGTGTTTAAATACTGCAACCATTTCAGAATCCTTACTGACATGTTTACCTTTTGGTTTTCTTTATTTCTTATTCCTATCCCCTAAGGTTGGTTCGCTCATACTGGCATCGTCAGCATATCACACAAGATCTAGAGGCCCTCCACCTCCTCCTCCTCAAAGTAATACAAAAGGAAAAGCAAAAGAAAAAATGGATGACTAAAGCGATATTCGAAAGGATAATGCTAAGAACGCAGAAACTTCAGATGGTCGGAGTACTCCAGCACCAAATGATCTAGTCTTGAGGCTAGAACAAAAGATATTGGAGCTACAGAGAGAGCTTGAGCAGGTCCGCTACTTGGAAAACTTATCACTTACCCTGAATGTCCCCGACATCAACCAACAACCTGCAAAGAACCCAACACCTCCCTAAAACACACCAAACCAACATTGGAAAAACCCTCATACACCGCATAAATACGCAACCCAAAATCTCAATCCCCTACCAATACCAACTCCGCCATAACATCACCATAAACCAATTCATTACCCACCAACCGCCACTTATCACACTCCCTAGAACACACCACAACCTATTCCTAACCCTCAAATCTCAACCAATGACCACCACTACACCCAGGAACCTGGCACTCACCAAAACAAACCTATATAGGTGGAAACCGTACCTCACTCTATCCAACCAATCTCATATACACCAGAATCTTTGAGAAGGACTTGCTCTTTAAAAATATGGCTGAAGAACTCAAGAAGTTGACGAGTCGAGTTTAGGGTGTCGAAGGCGTCAAGGGAATAGAAGGTTTGAACTATGAAAACCTATGCATACAACTAGATGTAGAACTGCCAGAGGGATACAAATCTCCCAAGTTTGAGATATTTGATGGTACAGGTGATCTCAGGGTTCATCTGAGGAGCTATTATGACAAGTTTATCGGGGTCGGGAAAGACGAAAAGATCCGGATGAAACTCTTTATGAAGAGTCTTATTGGAGATGCTTTGCCTTGGTACATCAGCCAAGATCCCAAGAAATTGTCCAACTGGGTGAGTATCACATCGGATTTCATGGACCGGTTCAGGTTCAATATAGAGAATGCACCAGATGTTTTCTACATCCAGAATCTTAAGAAGAAACCCACCGAAACCTTTCGCGAGTATGCCACTCGTTGGAGGTCAGAAGCAGCTAAGGTCAGGCCATATTTGGACGAGGAACAGATGAACAAGTTCTTCGTCAGAGCACAGGATCCATAGTATTATGAAAAATTAATGGATATTAAAAACCATAAATTCTCTAATATCATCAAGCTTGGGGAAAGAATTGAGGAAGGCATCAAAAGCGGGATGGTAATGAATTTTGAGGCATTATAGGCCACAAATAAGGCATTACAATCAGGCGGCATATTAAAGAAAAAAAAATGTTGGGGCAGTAATGATGGCTCAAGGCCCGAAATCTCCACTTACATATAAAACACCTCCACCCACATATCAGACACCTCCACGCACATACCAAGCACCACCACCCACATATCAACTCTCATCTCCTAGATATTTCCAACCAGCTACTGCCTATCATGGCTATAATTCCCAACCATCTCATTTCCAATCACCCCCAACTCGCCAAAACTTTCCAAGACTATGACCAAACTTTGACCGCAAGCCACCTAGACAGTACACTGCTATTTCTAATCCCATAGACCAACTGTATGAAAGGTTAAAAGTCGCTGGTTACATCACCCATATTCCCGTTGTGGCACTAGAGAATCTGTCCCAATGGGTCAACCCAAACAAAACTTGTACAAACCATTCTGGTATGAAAGGGCACACCATTAACGAGTGCTGAACATTGAAAGATAAGATCCAGACACTGATTGGCAACAAGGTTATATAGGCAAAAGAAGCTGCACCCAATGTCCGCAACAACCCCTTCCCTAATCATAGGGGTGGCGGGATACATATGATAGAACAACAACAACAACAACGACCCAGTATAATCCCACAAGTGGGGTCTGGGGAGGGTAATATGTACGCAGACCTTACCCCTACCCCGAAGGGTAGAGAGGCTGTTTCCAGGAGACCCTCGGCTCAAAAAAGCAATAGGAGATGATATATTAGTACCATAGAAATGCGTACATCCTTAAGATAGAAATGGATGAGAAATGTGATCCTAAGGGGTCAATTGGGCTTATTTGAGAAGCTAATGACTTTAAACTTGCAGTCACACTCACTCCTATTATAGTACAACATCAGTCACCGATCAAAGTTAAGATAACTATATCAGTTCCATTTGAGGTAGAGGTAGCTCTGCCTGCGGCCACCCCTGTTCCATTTGAAGTGGAAGTGGCCACACCTTTCATGGTGACAATATCAATCACACCTCCTTTCGACTCAAAAGCAATACCCTGAGATTATGTTGCCGAGGCTAGGCGAAAAGGGAAGGCAAAGATGGAGGAATCTGATGTTGTGCAATGAATGGCCCGGACCGGGAGAATCTATATACCTGAACACTTGGGAGGACCAAGTAAGGATGTTGCTACCAAGCAGTCTGTCGTTAAAACAGGACCAGATGACCTTTGGAGGAAGGTGCAAGCAAGGGAATATTTCATCATTGATCATTTGAACAAAACCCCAGCTCAGATATCCATATTATCACTGTTGCAAAATTCAGAGGCACATAAGAATTCTTTGATGAAGGTGTTGAGTGAAGCCTACATGCCCAACAATATCACCTGCGGAGAGATGGACAATATGGTAGGGTAGATGCTGGAAAGTCATAAGATAATCTTTCACGAAGATGAGTTGCTGCCTGAAGAGTTGAATCACAACAGAGCATTGCATATCACAGTGCAATTTGAAGACAAGTTCATTGCTAGGGTCTTGATTGATAGAGGTTCGAGCCTCAATATTTTTCTGTTGGATACTCTAAAAAGGTTGGACAAAAGTTTTCACAAAATACGGGCAAGAAGCATTAACGTGAAAGCTTTCGATGGGTCTCAAAGGGCCATAATTGGGAAAATTAATCTTTGTTTACAGATGGGGCCAACTTGGTTCGACGTTGAATTTTAGGTGCTCAACATATCAGCCTCATTCAATCTTCTGTTAGACCGACCATGGATATATGTCGTCGGGGTCGTAGCTTCCACACTGCATCAAGCCGTGAAATTTGAATGGAACCATCAGGAAGTGATCATTCACAGAGATGGGAGTAACCCTATTTACACCAGTCAAACCATCTCGGTTATTGGAAATAGAAGAAGGTTAGGAGGAGAAACCTATCATCACATCAAATGTGTCAATGCCATTGAAAATGCCAAATGGTGGAGTAGCAAAATAGAAAGCATACTGGCATGGTCCGGGTATGAACCCGGCAAAGGGCTTGGAAAGAATCTCCAGGGTATTACTAAGCCAATACAGCTGAAGCATCATGGTACTACCTTTGGGCTCGGATATCAGTATACATGGCAGGATTATGATGATTGGTCGCCTCCATGGCGTGGACTTTATAACCCTCTCGAGCAACCGTTGCCGCATCTAGATTAGACTTTTCACCAAGCTGACACAATATGGGGAACTGCAGAAGAAGAAGCATTAGAGGGGTTGAGGAATCTGTTCTTGGAGGATGAAGACATGGACTACAGTGCAATAAATGAGGAGGAGCAGGAGGAGGAAGAAAGCCTCACTATTCAGATTGTGGAAAAGGGAGATGTTCTCAGGAACTGGACCGCCACACCATCTTGGGCCCACCGAGTCCCCAGGTAGCTTGGTAGATTTTATTCCTATAGCCATTCTAGGCATTTCAAATTATAAGTAATTTGTTTTAAGATTCACGTGTTTCAAAATAAATGTCGATTCAACGAGCCGTACTTGTTTGGATGTTTTAAGTATTAATCAAATGCATTGCTCTTTATTATTTATTATTATATTTCATATTTTTCTTTCTACAGTGTTATTGTTACTTTTCCTGATGAACTGGTGACTGTGACATGTAACGAGGCAATGCAACATTAGAATAGTGATTCAGATGAAGAAGATGAGATACCAGAGGAAGTTTTCAGGGAAGTTGAAAACTTTGAGAATAAGCCTAAGTCCAATGTGGACGAAACTGAAGCAGTAAACTTGGGGGACGCTGAGACTGTCAAGGAGACTCGCATCAGCATTCACTTATCACCAACAAAGAAGGAAGAGTACATCTGCTTGTTAAAAGAGTAAAAGGACATTTTTGCATGGTCATATGATGACATGACCGGTCTAAGCATGTCCATAGTGGCTCACAAGTTGCCTACTAATCCCATGTGTCCGCTAGTGAAGCAGAAACTCCGAAAGTTCAAACCAGATATGAGCCTGAAAATCAAGGAGGAAGTTACTAAGAAGATCAAAGCCAAAGTCCTCAGGTTTGTTGAGTACCCAACCTGGTTAGCCAACATTGTGCCAGTCCCGAAGAAAAATGGGAAAGTTAGAGTATGTGTTGACTATCAGGATTTAAACAGAGCAAGTCCTAAGGATGACTTCCCACTACCAAACATACACATCCTGATTGATAATTGCGCCAAGCATGAACTCCAATCTTTTATAGATTGCTTCGCAGTTTATTACCAGATTTGGATGGACGAGGAAGACGTAGAGAAAATAGCCTTTATTACACCATGAGGGGTATACTGCTATAAGATGATGTGATTCGGTCTGAAGAATGCTGGGGCTACTTACATGAGAGCCATGACAACCATATTACATGATATGATACACAAAGAAATATAGGTTTATGTGGACCATGTAATTATCAAATCCAAGAGGGCCACAGATCACATAACAGACTTGAGAAAGTTCTTTGACAGGCTAAGGAGGTACAACTTGAAACTGAACCCTGCAAAGTGTGCATTCGGGGTTCCCGTAGGAAAGTTATTAGGATTCATTGTCAGCCGTCGAGGGATCGAACTAGATCCATTTAAAGTCAAGCCCATTTAGGAGTTACCGCCACCTAGGAGCAAAAAGGACGTAATGATTTTCCTAGGACGTCTCAACTATATCAGTCACTTCATAGAATAGTCCACAGTCATATGTGAACCCATCTTCAAGATACTGAGAAAAGATGACGAGACAAGCTAGACCGCGGATTGTCAGAAAGCTTTTGACAAAATCAAGGAGTACTTGTCCACACCGCTGGTCTTGGTCCCGCTAGAGCTGGGATGACCTTTGCTAATCTATCTATCCATATTGGACAGAGCCTTCGGATGTGTTCTGGGACAACATGACGAGACGGGGAGAAAAGAGTAAGCCATACATTACATGAGTAAGAAGTTCACACCTTACAAAGCACGGTACTCTCTGCTAGAACGCACTTGCTGTGCTCTAACCTAGACGGTCTAGAAGTTGAGGCATTACTTCTGTGCCTATACCACATACCTCATATCCAGGATGGACCCTTTGAAGTATATATTTTAGAAACCCATGCCGACTAGAAAGTTGGCCACGTGGCAAATACTGTTAAGTGAGTTAGACATCGTCTACACAACTCAAAGAGTGGTCAAAGGGCAAGCATTGGCAGGTCATCTTGCTGAAAATCCGGTGGGAGGAGAATACGAACCTTTGAAAACGTATTTTCCTGATGAAGAGGTGTCATTCTTAGGAGAGGACATTACCGAAGCATACGACGGTTGGAGGATGTTCTTTGATGGAGCTGAAAACTTCAAAGGAGTGGGCATTGGAGTAGTTTTGGTATCAGAAACCGGTCAACATTATCCGGTATTTGCTAAACTCATATTTCCCTACACCAACAACATGGCAGAATATGAAGCCTGCATAGTAGGACTCAACATGGCAATTAACATGAATATTCAGGAGTTGCTGGTGATCGGTGACTCATATTTGCCCGTGCACCAGGTACAAGGAGAATGGGCCACCAAGAATTCCAAGATATTGCCATATCTGCACCATGTGCAGGAATTGAGAAAGAGGTTCACGAAGATAGAATTCCGACATGTGTCCAGAATTCAGAATGAGTTTGCCGATGCATTGGCCACTTTGTCATCCATGATACAATATCCAGATAAGAATTTCATTGATCCCATCCCAGTAAGAATACAGAAACAACCAGCTTATTGTGCTCATGAAGAGGAAGAGAAGGATGGAAAGCCTTGGTTCCACGACTTCAAAAAGTATGTGGCGAAATGAGAATATCCGGAGCATGCAAACCACACTTAGAAACGCATACTCCGGAGATTGTCCCACCACTTCTTCCACAGCGGAGGAAATTTATATAGGAGAACTCCTGATTTGGGACTGCTAAGATGTGTCGATGCAAAAGAGGCTTCTAAGCTACTTGAGGAGATACATGCTGGGACCTGCGACCCACATATGAATGGTTTTGTCTTAGACAAGAAGATACTCAAGGCCGGTTACTTTTGGATGACCATGGAGATAGATTGCGTCCAGTATGTCCACAAATGCTACCAATACCAAGTGCATGCCGATATGATAAAAGTTCCGCCAAATGAGCTCAATGCAACAAGCTCACCTTGGCCATTTGCCGCCTGGGGAATGGATTTCATTGGTCCAATTAAGCCCACTACTTCATATGGGCACATGTTTATTCTAGTAGCCATTGATTACTTCACAAAATGGATAGAGGCTGCATCTTACAAAGTTGTAACCAAGAAGGTCGTCTCAGACTTTGTCAAAGACGTATCGTTTGCCGATTTGGATTTCCCGAGTCCATTGTTACCGATAATGCCGCCAATCTCAACAGTGATCTTATGAAATCCATGAGTGAAGCTTTCAAAATCAAACACAAGAATTCCATACCCTATAGACCTCAGATGAATGGAGTCGTAGAAGCCGCCAACAAAAACATCAAGAAGATACTAAGGAAGATGGTAGAAAACCACAAACAATTTCATGAGAAGCTTTCTTTCGCTCTGTTGGGGTACCGCACTACAGTTCGCACATCAATTGGGGAAACTCCTTATATGCTGGTTTATGGTACCGAGGCTGTCATCCCAACCGAGGTGGAGATTCCCTCTTTAAGGATTATACAGGAAGCTGAACTTAGCGATGCATAATGGATAAGGAGTCTCTATGAACAATTGGCCCTCATATATGGAAAAAGGATGAACGTAATATGTCACGGTCAGCTTTACCAAACCGAAATGTCTAGGGCTTTAAATAGAAGGGTCAAACCAAGGCAATTTGCACCGAGACAGCTAGTACTGAAGAAGATCTTCTCACATCAAGATGAAGCAAAAGGGAAATTATCTCCCAACTGGCAGGGTCCTTACATGGTTCACAAGGTGCTAACAGGAGGAGCACTCATACTTGCAGAAATGGATGGAGAAATCTGGCCAAAATCAATTAATTCAGGCGCAGTCAAAAGATACTATGCTTAGACTATTTACATTTCCTCATCTGATGTAATTGAACTACGCTTGACCTGAGTCCCATTTAAGAGGCGATATATAGGCAACCTTATGGGTTCGGTCATATCATAATAAAATTTCAATTTCCCCCAAGATCAAAAACTGAGGCAGAATTTTGACGAGGACCCTCAAAATTCCGGAGCAAATCTAGCCAATGCCAACATATACCAGATGGTCAGAAATTGGTTAAGAAATTGGGGCAGAATTTTGAGAAGGATTTTCAAAAGTCCGAGAAAGGTTCAACAAAGTTCGCAAATAGCCAAAGGATCATCCACCAAACTGGGGCAGGATTTTGAGGAGGACCCTCCAAATTCTAACGTGAGAAAGTTGCAATGTCTCTAAAATATGTTACAGTCACTAGTTCATCTAAAATTACTCGATATTTCAATACGTTTCTAAAACAACTCTATTTTATCAATAATTGCATATTTTCGAAAACTCTATTTTCATAACAGTCAGGTGTTACCCAGGGAAACTCAAATAAGGCCTCCAGAACGGAACAAAGCTAGGCCAGTAGACAGAAGCACAAACCAACCTCCCCTCATAAAACTTACAATTTTTCTTTGAACGCAGGCATATTAGACATAGCAATAGCATTCGCAAACATGTATACACAAAGCAAATTCACTATCAATCCGAACATCAAACACCGAATATATCTCCAGCTAAGAAATATACTACTCTTATTTGCTACGCTCTTTGCATGGGACTAAGCCTTGTCCCCCATACTTGCATGAGGCTAATCCATTTCTTCAATCTACATGAGGCTAATCCTTGTCTCTATACTTGCATGAGGCTAATCCTTGCCTCCATACTTGCATGAGGCTAATCCTTGCCATACTTGCTTGAGGCTAATCCTTGCCTCCACACTTGCATAAGGCTAATCCTTGCCTCCACACTTGCATGAGGCTAATCCTTTCTCCACACTTGCATGAGGCTAATCCTTGCCTCCACACTTGCATGAGGCTAATCCTTGCCTCCATACTTGCATGAGGCTAATCCCTGCCTCCATACCTGCATGAGGCTAATCCTGCCTCCATACTTTCATGAGGCTAATCCTTGCCTCCATACTTGCATGAGGCTAATTGCCTTCATATTTGCATGAGGCTAATCCTTGCCTCCATACCTGCATGAGGCTAATCCCTGCCCCCATATTTGCATGAGGCTAATCCCTGCCTCCATATTCGCATGAGGCTAATCCCTGCCTCCATATTTGCATGAGGCTATCCTTGCCTTCACATTTGCATGAGGCTATCCCTACCTCCATATCTATATGAGTCTAATCCTTGTCTCCACGTATGCATGAGGCTAGTCCTTGCCTCTGTATTTGCATGAGGCTAGTCCTTGCCTCCGTATTTGCATGAGGATAATTCCTGCCTCCATATCTACATGAGGCTAATCCTTTCCTCCATATTTGGATGAGACTAAGCATTGTCCCTCCTTGCATAAATATCGTTCTATTCCGGTGTTATCTATTTTCTTTTCGATCGGGCTAAGCTCTGCCCTTCATTTCACAAGACTAAGCCTTGTGTTGTTAACATCATATTATTGCATCTCATGGGCTGAAATATCGCCAATCTATCCAAAGGCGTCATAGTCTAAAAGGCATCATCCTCATAGCCGGAAGACAACATGCCATGACCTGAGGATTTCTCAAATTTGCATATCATTATTCAAAGGTGTCATGGTTCAGAGGCACCATTTTCATGGTCCGAGAACATCATTTCATGGCCTGCGAATCCCTCACTAAACAGTTTATGGACTAGTACATCATGGTTTGAGGACGTCATCCTTAACCGTTCGAAGACAATTTTCATGGTCCAAAGGGAATCTGCATCATGTTTAAAATTTCGCACAAATACGTATCCGTTGCATCTCTTTATCTGCAGGTGACCAACAAGCAACCACTATCCTAGCAGGAGTGACGTCGCTCCAGTTCCTTCAAACTATCTCAAACTTAACCGCTTACCACCACTCTTGCATCCACTCTAAAATCTCGTGTACGTTCTTGTAATGACTTCATTGGTATATTCTGCCAATGAATCCAGAACTACACGTGGCCTGATTCATGTAAAACCAGGAATATGTGGACAACTCAAAGATCGGATTCCGACCTCTATCTTTCAAAACATCCCATTCGGTCAAAATTGACCATCATTTCTTTACCCGAAAACTCTTTCAATCTTCCCGTGTAAAAAGAGGCAATTGTTGATACCCAATTTTCCCTCACATATTTTTAATACATATATATACTTTTAAAATAGTACGTATGCAGTTATAAGCATACATAAGCATTTTTATAATTTTTTTATAGTTTTAAAGGCTACAAATCAATTTATTTCTTCTCTTTTTATTATATAAATATCCAATAATTATCCTTCGTACTACTTTTGTGATGATTTAGCCATCTAAATTCATTATCTATGCCAACATTGTGTTTAAATATTATTAGTGCATTCTTTTTGTAATTACATTTACATTTTTCAAGCAAAGTTGCACATCTTTGCAATAATAAACCATACTAATGTATAATTACATTATTTATGCATAAAATGATCTTTTATATTTTTAAAATATTAAATAGCTATTTTAAATCATTTTAGTGCACAAAGACATTTTGGTACTCATTTATTATTTTTTATAAATTATTTAGTTGTTAAAATTGGCTATTTAAAATTTGGCCCCATTTCCTATTCAATTCTGATCCTAAATTTGACCCAATACTCAGCCCAATTTTAACCCAAAATATATCCAGCCCAAACCCAACATTCACTCGACCCACCTCTTGCCAAATCTAGGCTGTTGATCATTTTGATCATCAACGGTCCATATTTTCCCTTTCCAAAACTAAACCAAATGACCCCCTTAAGCCTCTCATTTCCCCTCCTCTCATGCTAACATCTGATCCTCTCTTCTCTCAAATGCTCTCAAGTCTAAACCCTAATCATACCTCGCCGTCACTCATCTATGGCCATTCATGGTGGTTTCTCACCGCCCACAGGCCTCTAACGGCCTCTCCTATATTGGTATTACCATCTCCCTCAAGGAACCAAGGTTAGTCTGCTTGTATCTATGGCCTATTCTCTCCTGTTTCCGGCTATTCCGATTTGATTTCGAGTAAGATCTTCCTATATCGCCTTAGATCTATGGGTTTCTAAGCTTGCTTCTTTACCTCTGTGTTGTTCTTCTCGAAACCCTAATTTTTGTTCTTTGAACTTCTCAAATCTGTGAAAGATCTGAGATAGATCGAACCTATTTCGTATGAGTTTTACAAGAACCTTCTGATTTTTACAAGAACCCTCTGATTTTCGAATGGTTTTCCATTTTTTTAAACTATGGTCTCCCGGAAATTTCTTTTTCCAAAACATTTGATAATTTTGAGTGTTTAATCTTTTGTTTCTTATATGCTTTAACCGATTTCGTAAGGTTTGCTCTAAGCTTAACTCATTTATACTAAAAGCCCTAATTTTTCGACATTTTCTGTTTGGTTTCTGAGTTACTTGTGTACTGACTTTTTCCTTGCTTTGGTTCTTGTGATTTTTCTTTAGCCAATTAGATGTCTTGTGATATTTTATCCTAATATGCCTCTACTAAGTCTCTTGGTTCAACTTTTCTACTGATTCTATATATCTATGTTCATTTTGGCTATTCATGGTAAACCTATATTTTTCTCCTTAAATCAGTGTTGTTTTCTTGATTTACCAATTTATTTTGTTAAACCTTATGTGTCGAATCCTGACTATTTCTTTCTTGCCTTATTTGTCTGCGATACTTGCTGACTCTTTACGTGATTTTCTCCTTAATTAAACCCTTGACTATTCTGAAGTTCTTATTTTGGTTTGATTTGAACTTTTTTCCTTAACTAAACCTTTGATTCTTACTTCTCTACTCGTTTTGATTGAACTTATTGCCTTAATTAGTTTTCTCTTGCCTTATTTGAATCAATGATGTTACTTGTTGATTCTTACTAATTGTTTCCTTAATTGAACTCTTGTTCATTCACCCCTAATTACCTACTCTGTACCCAAGTCTCACTTGATTTCCTTCCTTAAATATCTGTCATGCTTTTACCGTTGAGTGATTATCCCTTAATTAAGGGGAAGACTTTACTTATTTCACGTGTGTGACTGATTCTGTGAATTTCCCTAACTACTACACAATTGATCCCTTACCTTATTTTGTTTAACCCTTGATGACTATATCTGAACTTACCTATTCTCACTTCTAAACATGAACACTAGTTCAAAAACGATCACTTTTACACTCTAAAAGGCTCTTTTTGCTCTCTTTGCTATTTGTGATCTCTGTTGTTCTAGCCGGCTGCAAGCCAAGGCTGGAAATTGCACAATACCTGTCTCACATCTTGTGTTTTCTATCTTTAACTAGGTATGCTTCTGGTTAATTTTAAGAATCTAAACCTATGTGTTTATTTACTGCCTTAGTTCATATGACTTGAGTCCATTCTTTCTTCTATTTACTGCTTACCTAGCATGCCAAATACTGTCTATTCAAATATGTGATTAGCATGTTTCCACTTTGCTTGCTTGTCTGCTATCTTGATTAACATGTCTACATATGTAGCTAGCATGTTTGACTGACTATTGTTTATCTAGCATGCCTAAACTCTGCTTTTGTGTAACTAGCATGCCTGCACTTGCTAATACTTGCCTAACATGTCCATTTAAGTCCTTTCCTAGTCTGCCTTACTCTTGCTAAGTTCGCTAATCTCCATAGAGTGACTCTGGCTGTGTTGTCTATATGTTCTCAACATGTTTCTGCTGTGATCTTTGCTGCATGAGCTGCATTCTATCTAACCTACTAGTTCTATGGAACCCTTAAGAACTCTATTAAGGTGTATTTGCTGTGTTCCCAACCCCTCTTCCCTTGTGTGAAAGTAGTTTGCCAAAGTACTTCCTAAAGCTGCTTGTTCTATGACTTGTGTTCTGATGGCAAATTATTTTTTACACTTTCCTTAAACTGTTTTATCACTAAATTAGTACTGTTTTCAGAAATTCTTTTCACTCCTAAGGCCTTTCTTTATACTGTCTATGCACTTTCACTTACTTCTAGCATACTAAATCCTGCCCCTCTGGTATGTGTACTGCTTAGAGACCCTTGAGATCTCTCTAAACTCTGGCATATCAGGGCTTGTACTTCCACACTGCACATAAATCAGTTATTATTTGAGAAAGGTCAAGGTGTGGGCACTGCTTGGGATCCTTGAGGTCTTTAAGGAACTCTGACACACCTAGACATGAAATTGTCTATGGAACTTTGGGCATTTGAGACTACTGGAGGCTTGGAAATTACTTTGGGCCTACTTCAGGCTCCCTATAGCTTAATTTCTGTTTTATTTATGTAATTCATTCAATTCTTGGTCTGTAATAATTAATTGTAAACAAATATTGGGTAACTAGTAAAAAGGGATGGTAGTTGTATATTGTGGTTAAAATTGGGTAGATAACATGCCTATATGGTTTACTTTGATTTACATGTGCTGTGTTAGACAATCTGCCTATAGGATTTCTTGGCTGAAATGAATTCTACTTGCTCCATTTCATATAATTAGATATCATGCCTATAGGGTGTAAAGTAATTGAAGTTCAGTTTCCATTACAGCATGTATTCAAATTCATCTCCTTAGAAATCATGCCTTTAGGATTTAAAATCAATTTTAATACAAATCATGCCTATAGGGATTTCGCTTTGGTCAAATAAATTCTGCTTGCTTCGCCTTATGTTTAATTAGAAATCATGCCTATAAGATCTAAAACCAGTTTAGTTAGACCTATAAAATCAGTTTAACTTTATCTCTTGTTTGTAGATTCTAAATCGGTTTGATTAAGTAATCTGTTCATTTCTTTAATAAGTTTTTCAGCGGCCTTAATTAATATTACTAGAGAGCATGCATATAGGATCCAAATTACCCATTTAAAATTGTTTACTGATTTACTACATTCCCGATTAATGAATAGATACCCTGATCATAGGATATCACTATTATACACCTAGGCAAGCCTATAGGGCGATTAAAAATCCTGCAACTGTAAAACTATGTTCTATTATCTGTGACAGCTCATATTCAACAGGTCTAAAAGCAGTATGCAAGCTGAATAGGTCTCTGACACTTTGGTCCAAACTTAATATTGCATATTCTCTGCTCACCTAGATATCTTGTTCTAGAGTGCCTCTTAAATATCTGAAAACTGTTGTTTGAGACGTGCACGTACTTGTTCTGTTTGTGGATGTAAAATATGAGCCTTTAATTGTTCCCTCTTTAAATGCAGTCCTAATTGTTTTGGTTGACGCCTAGATTTTCTCCTTTAAGTACCATAGGATGGTCTAGAACTACCTAAATAAAGGTCCTAAATACCTCTAGGGCCATAGGGAAGGGGTGGGTAGTACATACATAGGATGTCTTTCAAGGTTGCTAGAACGCTTTAGGCTATGACTAAATGGAGGGAATTGGGTAGTAAGGATATGATGACTACGAGCTAATGTCACGTGTAGCCCCCCTCATTGGGGAGTGATTACCGGGCATTGTGTGGGTATGATCCTGTAGGCTAACCAACCTAGGACCCCTCTTTCCCAACTCCCGTTGTTTAAATGAATTTACTTTCCTTTACATATGTGTAAATTGTTCAAACCTTTTCCCTTTTTTTCATTACTTGAATCATACATGCACTTAGAATGTGAAAACATGCCTTTATTTAAGAATATGTGTTGAAATTGTTTATTTGTAAAAAGACTAATTCACATAGTTTAAGTTCGGCCGGGACCCACCGTTATGGACAGCGAGGGGTGGTTTACACCTTCCCCTCAAGGTTATTTCGAGCCCTTAATCAAATATCTGGAAATGCAAACTAGTTACGAGTTAATTACTCTACGTGTCCTAACGCACCATAACCCGTTAGGTGGCGACTCTTCAAATACCCAATTCACAAAAGGAAACAAGTTATTTCCCCATTAATGTCGAAACCTAGACTTCCCCCGAGAGAAAAAGGGGGCGCGACATAGCCCTATCCATAATAAATATATAATCCTCACCATTAGGTCCTAAACCTCTCTCAATCATTAACCTCACGTCCACTCGGGCATCTGGTAAAAATCAGGGAACTCAGCCCAAACAGTTTTCATATATAAGAAATAGAGTGATGAAATCGGTTTTAAATAAATAACAGGTAAAACATGACTGAGAATATGCTTTCAAAACAGAATAAGGAAAGTAGAAAAAATACCCCTAAGGGTCTAAACAGGTCGGCAGAAGACACAAACATGGCGTACAACCCAAAATATAGTATCAATCTCTAAAATACGGGATATCATTAAATTTCAAATCAAATATGCGGCTTAATAGCCGCTACGGGATGAACAAAGTCACAAATCACTACTGGTGCACGCTCACAAGCTCGTCACCTAGCATGTGCGCCACCTCATTTATCAAAACAATACGATATACCAGGGTTTTATACCCTCAGGTTCAGATTTACAATGGTTACTTACCTCAAACCGGATGAAATACTACTATACAACGCCCTTGCCCCTCGACTCGGCCTCAACTCGCGTCGAATCTACCCAAAATCAGAATCATAACCTTAGAATATGCTAAGAGAATGAATCCCATGCAAAAATAATCACATTACAGCACAAATCCCGAAATTGGCCAAAATCCACCCGGGGCCCACCAAAACCACTCTGAACCCAAAATAACCAATACGATAAAACATAATACAACTAAACAAGGCATAAAGAAGCAAAAATGGGGGAAACAGAGCGGTAACTCATGAAACGACCGGCCGGGTATATCAAGTTCAATCAATCCTTGGTTAATCTCAAATCTATCACGGGCCATTTCGGTCCAGATCCATATATATATAGGTACTAAGCTCAGATAACTAATTTAGAAAAAGGTTAATATACATAGGGGTCGACTAGGCCATAGAAATATCATACCCAAAACTATATACATGATACTGTCTGCAAAACCTCTAAGTAGGCATAATCATAATATATACAAGTTGGGGCGGGGCTCTCTACGTCCTCATAAAATGACCTAACACATTTAAAACCCTGACTTGGTAATATTCCAAGAAGAGGTGGAACTCATCAACCAAAATTGACACTTGGAGGAAGTTTATAGTAGAGGGTCCTTGCCTCGTCCCATATAAGAACCTCGATGGGACACACTTTAAAGCGGAATCTTCATGTCCTTATCAGTTACCTTCCTTCTCTTGGCCCGACTACTATCTTCTTCCTCTGTGTATCCCATAACATACACTGACGAACCTTGATTGATGGACTCCTAAGACTGTGGACTATCTGGAACCTCAAAAGAGCTGGTGTCCTCAAATACCTTGACATAGTTATGAGCCTAAGGGAATCCCGGCTGTGCCAATCCATGCACTACTCCCCTCATACCCTAATCAACGGGCTGTGAAACTAAGGGCCTTGATGAGGTTGGAACTCCTTTAACCCCATCTACTGTTGGAATGATCGAAACAGCTCGAACGAATGACTTATATGGATCTTCGGATGGATCCTCCTCAATAGAACCCATGATCTCCGATGGGTCTGAATCCATAGTATAACACCTTCGTAACCTTCTGGCCCGTGCTAGTAGCTGTAGTCTTCGGATACATCGCTAAAAACATAACACATTATTAGGAACATGAATGCTTATATTGCATGATCTAAAATAAGAAGAGAGGATAACATCCTATATGTCTTGTAGCCTCTTGTCTATAAGTATGGTGCACAACACACCCATAAACAAGACTCTACTAGAACATCTTATAGGCTCCCTAGGACAGAACTGCTCTGATACGACTTTGTCAAACCCCGATCCCGGGGGCAAGACCGGCACCTAGTGCCTCATCTATCCTTGCGTACCACTTGCGACTAAGAGACTCTGGACATGTAACGACATACTTTGGCTATGGGTCACATTACAAGATAATGTGTGATACAAAATATAAAATTAAATGGAGACTAACGCTGACTAATGTCAACATAAGCTGGGTCGGCAAGGCCGTCATAATTACTACAACTGACAAGCCGACAAAATATACGTACAGTGCCTACAAGTCCAACATACTGCACTAACCGATATGATATGTCTACAAGCCTCTACTGATAGATGTACTGTAATCAAAATAGGGCCCCTACCTACCCATTACCTATCTACATTATATACAAGATATACACCACACTGCTAGACTCGGCAACTCCGAAAGAAGGGGAGCTCACTGATACAGCTGAACTCGGACAACACCTACTGAGGAGGTCTACTTGTCTATCTGTCTGAACCTGCATGCATGAAATGCAGCGCCCCCAGAAAGGGACGTCAGTACGAACTAATGTTCCGAGTATGTAAGGCAATATACCGAAGCTGAAACTGAACTGATAATATAATAACTGAAAACAATTGGGAGTCAAAGAAAATCTAAAGATATGCTCATCTGATGATACTGACTTAACTCTCTCAATATAGTGAGTAAAATAGTTGTCCGACCCTATAAGGTTCGGTGTGTGTGTGTATATATATATATATATATATATATATATATATATATATATATATATATATAAAATTTCTCTATCGTAGTAAGCTCGCTCATAGGCACTCAACCATACAAGCTATGTATATCGACCAACTAGGCTCGCTCATAGGCGCTCGGCCATAGCAAGCTCGGTATATAACTTACCATCTGATCAGAGATTGCCCAATAGGGGCCTGCCCAATGATTATAGCTCGATGGTAATGAAAATACTTTTAATATTGTATATACTTAAACTCTCTGCTCTTTTGACCGGAAGAAGGAAATACTCAACTGAATATGCAGTCCCGATAAGAAGAATATGGTAACTTACAAAACTAGAAAAATATATGTAATTTGCGAGACTAGCAAAATATATGTAAATTCCGGGATATGAATTTTTCTTTATGCCTCGTTATCAAACTTGTTTAATGATGAGATCATGCTAAATGAAAGAAGATCTGAGCCTTAACATACCCGTTTCCTGAATTATTCAAATGAGTTGAAGCTTCTGCTTCAGTGACAGATGTTGAACGTGATTTCTGCCTGAATCTCTTGAAATTTCAATTAAATTGTTGGCTAATAGATTTGGATGAATTGAAGATGATTTTTCTTTTCGGGTTCTCATTTGGTTTTGAAATTTTTGAAGACTTTTGGTTTTAAGACAAAGTAACGAACTGAGCACAAAGTCACTAAATGAGGCTAAAATGAGAATGTCTATTTGGACAAGATTTTTCAAGTCTCATTAAGACTTCACTTTAAGTCATAATTTGGTTATATTCTTAGGTAGACTCCAGGATGTTCAATAGCTTAGTCACTTCATGTTACTGCTGCCACATGTCTTATAATTAATGAAGTTTTATCCATTTATTAGTTAATGAGATAATGTCCTGTTACCTAATAATTAATCAATTACCCGCATAATTTAAAATTATCACAAATTACTTAAAATTCTATTTATTTTTAAAATACTTCATATATTATACTACCATGGTCATATGGTACCCTGTATGGTACTAGTTCATAATTATCGGGTATTATCGCTCGACCCGTATTTTATTCCAAATTGGCCACGTTCAATAAAACTCGTTTTCTTTAATCTGTTTACCCCTTCATCCTTCATAACACTTATTTATCGCTTGTTATAAATAGCGTAAGTACGTTAATCGTCAAGATACTCTCACCCCCGAGTCTACGTCGGTTAACTGAAAATGAAATTTTTAACATAGGAAAAACGCGAGATGTAACATCCTTCCCCCCTTAGAAACATTTGTCCTCGAATGTTCAACTCTCCAAGATCCATATAACTTTGGTAGGGTCGCCTTTGTAACAACACTACTACCAACTCTCCCCGTAGAAGCTTGATAATCCAACGCCATACCGGACCACAATTATCAATAACAACAATGGTCTCATATAACCAATGACAATAACCAACAGAAGAATTTAGACACGTACCTTATGATTATGATGTCTCAGTCGGACCCTTTACTGGAGGAGGAAATAGGTAGGGATATCTAGACTTCATGTTTTCCTCGTCCTCCCAAGTCATTTCTTCCACAATGTTGTTCCTTCAAAGTACCTTCACGGAGGCTACCTCAGTCTAAGATGGCAACTGGAATTTCCTCCTATGATAAGTCTTCTGTAATCTGTACATCATTCATGGGCACCACTCGGGTAGGATCACCAATGCACTTTCGTAACATAGATACGTGAAAAATCGGATGGACATACTCCAATTCCGAGGGCAGTTCTAACTCATAAGCTACTCAGCCTACTCTCCGAATGATCTTATAAGGCCCATTATATCGTGGGATAAGTTTGCCTTTCTTGCCAAACCTCATCACACCCTTCATAGGTGACACCTTTAAGAATACCCAGTCATCAACCCCAAACTCTAAATCTCGACATCGCACACCAGAATATGACTTTTGACGACTTTGAGCTATCAATAGTCGATTCCGAATCAACTTTACTTTCTCTATGGCTTGCTGAACCAGGCCTGGCCTGTGTAATCCAAATTCTCCAACATCAAACCACCCTATAAGCGACCTACACTTCCGTCCATAGATAGCTTCGTATGGAGCCATCTGAATACTATAATGGTAACTATTATTATATGCGAACTCAATAAGCGGCAGATGATCATCCCAGCTACCTTTGAATCTATTACACAAGCTCGTAACATATTCTCTAGTGTTTTAATAGTACGTTGAGCATGTCCATCTGTCTAGGGATGAAATGATGTACTAAGACTTACTTGAGTCCCCAATCATTTTTGGAACGACCTCCAGAAGTTAGCTATAAACTGAGCTCCTCTATCCAAGATAATAGATACAGGGACACCATGTAGTTGTACTATCTCCTTGATATAGAGCCTTGCATAATCCTATGAGGAATATGTAATTCTAACGGGCAGAAAATGGACTGATTTTGTAAACCTATCACCAATCACCCATATCGAATCAAACTTACGCTGGGTACGAGGTAAGCCTATGACAAAGTCCATATTGATTATTTCCCATTTCCAAGTCGGAATCTCCATAGCCTGCAATAATCCACCAGGTTTTTGATGCTCAATCTTAACCTGCTGATAGTTAGGACACTAGGCAACAAATTATGCTATATCCTTTTTCATTTCGTCCCACCAATGCACTTCCCTGATATCATGATACATCTTTGTTGCTCATGGATGAATAAAATAACAAGAATAGTGAGTGTCTCTCATAACCTGCTGACGCAGCCCTGCAATATTAGGCATACATAATCGCCCTTGATATCGAAGGACCTCATCTTCTGTAATTTCAAACGGTGTCTTCTCCTTCTGAAGAGTGGTATCCCTATAATGAACTAGCACATGATCCTCGTACTGGCATTCCTTTACGTTAGTTACTAAAGAGGATGTTGCTGTATCCTGAAGAGTAATTCTAACGTCACCTGAGTCTAGTAACCGAACTCCAAGACCAGCTAACTGATGAACCTCATGGGCTATTCCCCTCTTTTCTAGCTGTAAATATGATAGGTTACCCATAGATCTACCACTGAGGGCGTCGTCTACTACATTCGACTTCCCCGGATGGTATAAAATATCAATGTCATAGTCTTTAAGTAGCTCTAACCATTTCCTTTGACGTAGATTCAATTCCTTTTTCTTGAAGAAGTTCTGGAGGATCTCTTGATCCGTATAGATATCAGCATGAATACCTTACAAGTAGTGCCTCCACATCTTTAGTTCATGAATCACTGCGGCTAACTCTAGATCGTGGGTCGGGTAATTCTTATTATGCTTTCTTAGTTGTCTATAAGGTACAACCTTGCCATGCTGCATCAACACATAACCCAATCCAATGCCTGAAGCATCATAGTAGATAACCTAACCATCGGTCCCTTCTAGGAGTGTTAGAATCGGTGCTGAAGTTAATCTGTCCTTTAAGGCCTGGAAAACTTTGTTCGCAAGTGTCGGTCCATTGAAACCTAGTTCCCTTCTGAGTTAACTTACATGGTTATCCTAATCTTGTACAATTCAGGAAATTCCCTTCTTCGGAGGACCAAACTTCATCTTTTATCCTTCACAATTTCGCTCTTATCCCACTATTAGGGAAACATTTCATCTATTCTAAACGTTACTAGTCTTAGACTCCTTTGAGTTCATTCGGGCTATACTGAACCTTCTATAACTTAGTAAAACCATCAGCTCTCTTATGAACTTATTCCCAAGGAATTATCCATTCTTGATACCTTTTTACTCATCTTTTCTTATCCTTCCTCCTGTCTTCCTAGAACCTTGTCGCTCTACTATACTTTAGCTTGTGACCTACACATATATATTTATACTTATTCGCAATATTTCTTTAACTTACTTGCATCCTAGATTTTCTTATGTTATTCCGGAACATTAAGCGAGACAATTACAGGTTTCCTGTAATAACCTGCAAAACGGAGAAGCTACGAACCTTCATCGGTGTTGTGGGTCTAGACAAAGTCTTCACTGCCTTAGTGTCTTGTGTAACCAATCGGATGTCTTTACCCGAAATAATATGCCCAAGGAAAGCTACGGAGTTCAACCAGAGTTCATTGTTAGAAAATTTTGCATACAACATACCTTCTTGTAGAACTCTGAGCACAGTACGCAGATGATGTGCATACTCAGCCTCTGAACGAGAATATTCCAATATATCATCAATAAACACAATTACGAATAGATCTAAAAAAGGCATGAACACACGGTTCGCTAAATCCATGAATACTACTGGGGCATTGGTCAGACCGAATGACGTAACCCAAAACTCAAAGTTCCCATATCTAGTTGTGAATGCAGTCTTCAGAATATCTTCATCCTTAACCCTTACCTGATGGTACCCATACCTCAAGTCTATCTTTGAAAAACACTTTGCACCTTGTAACTGATCAAATAGATCATCAATTCTCGGGAGCGGGTACTTATTCTTGATCGTCACCTTATTTAGTTGCCTATAATCAATACACATTTGTAAGGAACTATCTTTCTTTCTTACAAACAACCCAGGTGTTCCCCATGGTGACGTACTAGGTCGGATAAAACCTTTTTCAAGCAAGTCCCTTAGTTATTCCTTTAACTCTTTCATCTCTGCGGGGGCCATTCTATAGGGAGGAATAGATATCGGGTGAGTATCTAGTAGTAGGTCAATAGCAAACTCAATTTCTCGCTTGGCGGAAGACTCGGAAGCTCATCAGGAAAAACATCGGGAAGCTCATTCACCATAGGGATGGACTGAATGGTTGGTAACTCTACTTCCACATCCCAAACCCAAACTCAGTGATAAATATAGTCCTTTCTGATTATCTTCCTTGCCTTGAGATATGAGATAAATTTACTTCTTGGCGATGCGATATTACCTTTCCATTCTAAAACAGGCTCTTCTGGAAACTGAAATCAAACCACCTTTGATCTGTACTTAATGTTAGCATAACAAAAGGCCAATCAATCCATACCTATTATAATATCAAGTTCTACCCAACCGAGCACCACATACCTTATCCTTGGTTAATCTCAAATCTATCATGGGCCATTTCGGGCCAGATCCTTATATATATGTACTTAACTCGGATAATTAATTTAGAAAAAGGCTTATATACATAGGGGTCGACTAGGACGTAGACATATCATACCTAAAACTATATACATGATGTTGTCTGCAAAACCTCTAAGTATGCATAAACATAATATATACAAGTCGGGGCGGGGCTCTCTACATCCTCATAAAACAACCTACCACCTTTAGAACCCTGACTTGGTAATATTCCGAGAAGAGATGGAACTCATCAACCAAAACTGACACTTGGAGGACGTCTATAGTAGAGGGTCATTGCCTCGTCCTATATAAGAACCTCGATTGGACACACTTCGAAGCGAAATTTTCATGTCCATATTAGTTACCTTCCTCTTCTTGGCCCGACTACTATCTTCTTCCTCTGTGTATCCCATAACATACACCAACGAACCTTGATTGACGGACTCCCAAGACTGTGGACTATCCGGAACCTTAGTAGAGCTGGTGTCCTCAAATACCTTGACATAGTTTTGAGGCTGAGGGAATCCCGGCTGTGCCAATCCATGCACTACTCCCCTCATACCCTGATCAACGGGCTGAGAAACTAAGGGCCTTGAGGAGGTCGGAACTCCTCTCACCCCATCTACTGCCGGACTAATCGAAACAGCTCGAACGTATGACTCATATGGATCCTCGGATGGATCCTCCTCAATAGAACCCATGATCTCCGATGGGTCTGAATCCATTGTATAACTTATCTCTCTTTCTAACACCTTCGTAGCTTTTTGACCCATGCTAGCGGCTGTAGTCTTCGGAGGCATCGCTAAAATCGTAACACATCGTTAGGAACATGAATATTTATATCTCACGATCTAAGATAAGAAGAGAGGATAACATCCTATATGTCCTGTAGCCTTCTATCTATAAGTATGGTGCACAATACACCCATAAACAAGACCTCACTAGACACGGCTTGTAGATTCCCTAGGACAGAACTAATCTAATACCACTTTGTCAGGCTCCGAGCCCGGGGGCGAGACCGGCACCTAGTGCCTCATCTATCCTTGCGTACCACTTGTGACTAAGAGACTCTGGACATGTAATGTCATACTTTGGCTATGGGCCACATTACAAGATAATGTGCAATACAAAATATAAAATTAAATGGAGACTAACGCTGACTACTGTCAACATAAGCTGGCCGAAAAGGCCGTCATAATTACTACAACTGACAAGTCAACAAAATATACGTACAGTGCCTACAACCCCAACATACTGCACTAACCGACAAAATATATCTACAAGCCTCTACTGATAGATGTACTGTAATCGGAATAGGGCCCGGACCTACCCATAACCTATCTACATATATACACAAGATATACACCACACTGCTAGACTCGACAACTCTGAAAGAAGGGGAGCTCACCGATAAAGCTGAACTCGGACAACACCTACTGAGGAGGTCTACCTGTCTATCTGTCTAAACCTGCATACATGAAATGCAGCGCCCCTAAAAAGGGACGTCAGTACGAAATAATGTACCTAGTATGTAAGACAATATACCGAAGCTAAAACTGAACTAATAATATAATAAATGAAAATAACTGGGAGTCAAAGAAAATCTGAAGATATGCTCATCTGCTGATACAGACTCAACTCTCTCAATATAGTGAGTAAAATAGTTGTCCGGCATTATAAGGCTCGGTATATATATATATATATATATATATATATATATATATATATATATATATATACATGCTCTCCCGTAGTAGGCTAGCTCATAGGCGCTCAGTCATACTAGGCTATATATCTCGACTAACTGGGTTCGCTCATAGGCGCTCGGCCATAGTAGGCTTGGTATATAACTTACCATCTGATCAGAGGTTGCCCAAAAGGGGCCTGCCCATCGATTATAGCTTGATGGTAATGAAAATACTTTTAATACTGTATATATGTAAACTCTCTGCTCTTTTGACCGGAAGAAGGAATACTCAACTGAATATGCAGTCCCGATAAGAAGAATAGGATAACTTATAAAACTAGAAAAATATATGTAATTTGCGAGACTAGCAAAATATACATAAATTCCGGGATATGAATTTTTCTTTATACCTCGTTATCAAACTTGTGTAATGACGAGATCATGCCAAATGAAAGAAAAGTTGAGCCTTAACATACCTATTTCCTGAATTATTATGAGATGAAGCTTCTGCTTCAGTGACAGATGTTGAACGAGATTTCTGCCTAAATCTCTTGAAATTTCAATTAAAATGTTGGCTAATAGATTTGGATGAATTGAAGATGATTCTGGTTTTCACGTTCTCTTTTTGGTTTTGAAATTTTTGAAGACTTTTGGTTTTAGGCCAAAGTAACGAAATGAGCATTAAGACACTAACATCAGAATGTCTATTTGGACAAGATTTTTCTAAGTCTCATTAAGACTTCACCTTAAGTCATAATTAGATTATATTCTTAGGTAGACATCTAGGATGTTCAATAGCTTAGTCACTTCATGTTAGTGCTGCCACATGTCTTATAATTAATGAAGTTTTATCCATTTATCAGTTAACGAGGTAATGTCCTGTTACCCGGTAATTAATCAATTACCCGTATAGTTTAAAAATTATCACAAATTACTTAAAATTATATTTATTTTTAAAATACTTCATATACACTATATATATTGTATCATCGTGGTCATATGGTACCTTGCATGGTACTAGTTCACAATTATCGAGTATTATCGCTCGACCCGTATTTTATTCCAAATTGACCACTTTCAACGAAACTCGTTTTCTTTAATCCGTATATCCCTTTATCCTTCATAACACTTATTTATCGCTTGTTATAAATAGCGTAAGTACGGATTAAAAATGTAACTCTTGCTAGAGATGAGAGTTCTAACCAAATTATAGCCTAGTACTCATTTCATACAAGCTGTGAGTTTCACTAAAATCACATAAACTTGCAGGTAATAAAGAATTGTAACAATAAGGCTGACCCTCTTCTTCAATTTGCTAAAATTTCAATCAGCCATGAGTTTACTGAAGTTAAAAGTAGTATCTTGCCACCCCCAAAAGTGAGCATAATCAATGTTTAGTTATGCCTTTATTGCTCGCCCCAAAATTCTTCTTTACATTTTAGAATTCGAATTTGTTCACACAATAATAAAATACTTTTTATTATTACTTGCACTGCAGTTGAATGTAGGCAATGGACAGCTCCTTCCTACGAAAGGAAAGTGGAATGTTAACCATAGGGTATGAATCTTGCTTTAGCTGTTTCACTTTTTTCCCATAATATATCATTGCCACTCCTTTTATTATGAAGTCTTTAATTACCAACACAAAAATCGGCTAATCCAATCACATTAAAGCGTTGGGTGGTTGTGAACTTCTCGAGCCGCTCTGCTGTCGCTAAGCTTTGTGAGGAACTGCAGATGTGTGGGATTAACCTAAAAATTGTGAGTACCTCTCCAACTCTAGGGTGATACTTACATATAATCATATTTCTGCATTAATGTGAACATGTTCCATCATATATGCAGACCTTCAATACACCATTTGTGCATATCTTTGAGGAGTATCTAGAGTTCAACAATGACCTTGCTCCTGTGATAGTTGTGAGGATGATTGAAAAACTGAAATCAACATATCTAGAAGATCTTCCTCAGTTCCTTCTCTACATCCTACCACAAAGAATGAAATTTGACCTTTATGGTTTGTTGCCTTGTTTACCTTCGTAGTTATACTAATTGATGGAATGTCTTTTTTAATTATCTTTCTGGTAACTTCCCTATTGAAGGCCCAGGGAAGAAAAAAACATTAGTTGAGCTTAGTACGATGACTCAATGCATTGCTAATCCTACAAAGATCAATCTTGATCAATATCTCATCAATGTGCTATTGAAAATTAATGTAAAGGCAAGTCTGAACTAAAAAGATTCTTTACACCAATTATTAGCGACTCTTGACTGATTAAACATATCTTCCATATCTAGTGCTTCGTTGCAGCTGGGTGGTATTAAATCTTTATTGACTATGGAGCTTGACCCAATAGCGCATCAGATTCCCACTATGATTATCGGCATGTGTGTCTCACCTGGCCTAGATATATTACAGCCATTGCAGCGGTATAAAAGGATTTTTAGTGTTCATTTTACAATCGGTTACTTCACTAAGTCTTAGATGTCACCGATTCTATGATTTTGAGATCATCAGGTGGTTAGTTCTAGACAGTGGCCCTTTATTTTATGCTATAAGGCAGTTGTACGTACTTAGGCACTGGAAGTGATAAAATCAGTGTTAAAAAATGTAACTCTTGCTAGAGATGAGAGTTTTAACCAAATTATAGCCTAGTACTCATTTCATACGATCTATGCTTTCACTAAAATCACATAAACTTACAAGCAATAAAGACTTGTAACTACAAGACTGACCCTCTTTTCCAATCTGCTAATATTTCATTAAGCCATGAGACTGAAGTTAAAGGATGTATCTTGCCTTCCCCAAAACTTAGGATAATCAACGTTCAGTTATGCCTTATTGCTCGCTCCAAAATTTTGCTTTTAATTTCAGAATTCGAATTAGCTCATACAAAAATAAAACACTTTTTATTATCACTTGCACTACAGTTGAATGTAGGCAATGGAAAGTTCCTTCCAACAAAAGGAAGGTGGAACTTTAACCACAGAGTAGGAATCTTGCTTTAACTGTTTCACTTTCTTCCCATGACATTGCCACTCCTTCGATTATGAAGTCTTTAATTACTAACACAGAAGTCGGCTAAACTAATCACACTAAAGCGCTTGGGCAGTTCTTAACTTCTCGAGCCACTCTGCTGTCATTAAGCTTTGCGAGGAACTGCAGAGGTGTGGACTTAACCTAGGAATTGTGAGTACCTCTCCAACTCTAGGGTATTATTTATATATAATCATATTTCTTCATTAATGTTAACTTGTTCCATCATCTCTGCAGACATTCTGTACACTATTTGTGCATATCTTTGAGAAGGATCTATTATTCAACAATGACCCTGATCCACTGAGAGTTGAGAGGATGATAGAAAAACTAAAATCAGCATATCTAGAAGATCTTCCTCAGTTCCTTCTCTGCATTCTACAACAAAGAAAGAAATCTTACTTTTATGGTTTGTTGCCTGTTTACCTTTATAGTTATACTAATTGTTGGAATGTCTTTTTTAATAATCTAACTGGTAACTTCCCTATTGAAGGCCCCATGGAAGAGAAAGACTTTAGTTGATCTTGGTATCGTGGCTCAATGCATTTCTAATCCTACAAAGATCAATCTTAATAAGTATCTCACCAATGTGCTATTGAAAATTAACGTAAAATGTTTAGCGACTGGAGACTGATTAAACATATCTTCCAGTTCCATATCTAGTGCTTCGTTGTAGCTGGGTGGTATATATTCCTTATTGACTATGGAGCTTCACCCATTAGCGCATCAGATTCCCACTATGATTATCGGCATGTGTGTCCACCTATCCATTGCAAATCTTACAGCCATTGCATCGGTACTAAAGGATTTTTGTGTTCATTTTACAATCGCTTACTTCACTAGGTTTTAGATGTCACTGATTCTATGTTTTTGAGATCATCAGGTGGTTAGTTCTAGACTGTGGCCCTTCATTTCATGCTATAAGGCAGTGTTTGTACTCACGCATCAAAGTTTGAAGTAATACAATCTCTGTTAAAAAATATAACTCTTGCTAGAGATGAGGGCCTTTTCGGGTAGTTGCTGACTAACTATAGTTTTTTCATGTTTAAAGTTTTTAGATCTTTCGTGGGAGGCTCTGCTTAAAAAAGCATTTTCATTGAAACGTAGCATATTCCCTATAATATACATGCCCTCTCTTTGTTGCTTAAGAAGTTTGTCGTGATATTTCAGGGAGCTGCTGCTAGACTTCTATAAGAGTTCTAACTGTAGAAACCTCAAAATATTATATTTTTTACGTACAATTTCTATAAACTGGAGAACTGATTCAATCTTGAAGCATTTGCTCAAAATATACTTCTTCTAATCCGGAACTAAATTTTTTTTTTTCCAAGTTCCATATCCACATTTTCTGCAAGTTACTCTTGTTCGTCATTGATGTACAAGGATATAGAGAGTGAGGTGAACAAGACAATCCTAAACTTAGAACTTGATCAGATTAAAAAGGTTTGAACCCTTTAACTGCCAGCTTAGTTTTTCCATGAGACCTATTCTTTCGTTGATCACCAAATGTGTAAATAAATTAATGTTTAGGCCTGCAGATTCTTAGATAACACTACTTGGTCTCCGAAGTTCACAGTCATTACTGATCACAAGAACCACCACCCAAAGTTTTTCCAGATCAGCAATCTACCAGATAATAATGTTCCTCCTGGTTTGTACTTTTTGCAACGCCTAGTTTTCGTTATTCATTAGTTGAGTATAATTTGATTGATTGGAATCTGAAGAAAATATCTTTTTATGAAGGGACTATGATTGACAATGCAATTTTCCATCCAAAGACCAATGACTTCTACATGTGCCCTCATGTTGTACCTATTTCTAAATCCCTTCTTTGACTCTGCTTCGTGATTCATATACTAATTAATTGCTTCGATGATGAACTGTTGTCATCTCTCTGATACTCTGGGAGAAATACGACCCACACACTACCTTGTTCTGCATGATGATATTGGATTTTCAGCAGATCACATGAGAGCTGGTCCATTCATTATCTTATGTGTAAGCAAACATTCGCTTTCTTTGACAGGATACTATTTATTGTTCAGAACTTCCTTGATAAGTTTTATTCATCTTTTCTACTGCACTGCAGGTATCAAAGAGGCACCACACCATATCTGTTGGTAAGAATTGTCATTACCTTTATTAATTGGAGTACTGCTCCATTATATTATTTTCACGAATTATAATTCTTCACCGTGAGAGATGGGGTTTATCCATAAAATGGTACTGTTGAATTTATAACGTGATTTATAGACAAGTGAATCAATTTCACCCAAAAATATTAAGTAAATAAGAGCAAAATATTATGAAATAAAATTGAAAGAAATACAAGCCTGGATATATGCTTAATCTTTCCGATAGCATAAGTATAAATGATATTGAGAGCAGAAGAAAGTGAATAGCTTTATAATTTAGAAAAACAAAGTATAGCTTTTTGTGTATAGAATATTTTCCGTCTCCAATATATGTTAATCCTCCTATTTATAACTTCATTTTAGGGAGACAAGATCCCCAAATCAAGCTCCTCTTAAACGAGAATAAAACCATCATTGATGGTTGCATAATAGTTAGACATAAATGCAGATATTCTCTTTAATGGTTGCTCATTGAATGCTATCCGATGGCAATACCTTAAATCTTTGTTACCGGCTATCCCGTCTTCGGGATTCGTTCAACACTGTTTGCATGCTTACATCTAGTGACACACATTTACTAACTCACGTCCCACTTGTCTTTAATTTTGCTTGTCAATACGCCATTCGCCCAGCTATCACTAACCAATTTTATCCCATACAGATAGTCTTCATGCTTTCCAATGATGCAATTCAATATTACATGGAAATAGATATCTCAATATTACCGGGAAATAGATAAAAGTTTCTTTGTTAGCAAGAAAGTTCCTGAACGACTTCTAACACTTGAAAGGACGCATGTCTTCTTGCATTAATGAGTCGAACACTTGTGCTTTGTGATTGAGCAAATATTTCTTCCAGTTTTCGAGGTAATCACGACCACGTTTTTGTCGTCTATAACTTCTCCATTACTCCTATTTTTAAATCTTAACCTTTTACAACTTCTTCTTCTTCTCCGATTTATCTTGGAACCCTACTGCAAACTTCAATTTCTTTAGTAAGATTTTCCTTCACAGATTTCTCATTATCATGTCTTCTAACATTGCTGCCTTAGGGAACTCTAGCATTCTCTTTGGTGGAGGCCCAAAGAAGAACAAAACCAAGGAGATTGAAGTCGAGTCTGAACCTCCAACCGTAAACACCATCATACCACTTTACCGTAGCACGACACCTGATCTTCAAACACAAAAAACACCTACAAATTCTAGAAGTGACAGATTTTGGCCGGTTCGTAGATACCCTTCTTCCATTCATCCTCCTAGTTTCCCTGTTGTGAAGGAGGAATGTACTTGGAACAACATTGAAATCCTCACTTACCTTCTCCAAGCAAGGATTCATATATGGTTATAAATACCCTTTTACTTTGGGTCCTTTCACCTTGGGATCGGGTGAAAGAATTGAGCTAATTATCTTATATTCTTGCCACAGCTACCAAGTCTGAATGGAACAAGTAGGTCCATCCATATGGAGAACGATAGCCAGCCTCCACCAATTATGCTTTGAGACCGGGAAATCCCTAACTCTCAACACATATGATGAACCTCTATTCCCCAAGATTTTTTGTGGGGCTGTGCTAATCCTTAGCGAGCATAGTCATCATGCCCTTCTTACTAGATTTGATGATGACAATGATCATGGACGAATGAAACGGTTTGTTGTCATTGCCACCAGAGACATCATACAAACCACATCACCAGCTTTTCCCGAGTCATGGAATCTTTTCTCTAAGTCTTCGGTAACTATTTCCTTTCCATGTAAAAAAGAAAACTTCTGGGTGCAAAATGTTCTGGATATAACCACACCAGAATCCCAAAGGTTGAAAGAGATGGCTCCCAAATATAGGTGAAATTCAAAAATCATGGTAAACAAAGTTTCTTCCTTCCTTCCTCCTACCTTACAAAATAATTTAAAAACAGTTTACTGATTGTCGTTTATGTACTGCACAGGACTTCCGAAGGAGTCTGTTGTTTGCCCCGATATCGAGGCTCTTGATGACCTAGAGGAAGCTCAAAGGGTGTTACAAAATGACCTTAACCGGAGGAGAACTCGCGAATCCGTTCTACCTTTTGGTGAAGGTCCCTAGTCTCGGAGCCGCTAGCCCAAGGATAAAAAATCAAAGAGAAAACGTATCTCTTCGGCATGGACTCATGATTTTTTTTAAAGAAAACACCAACTGGACCGACCATAGTGGTCATAGATGACGAAGAAGGGAAGAGGCTTCCCTATGAAGAAAAAAAGATCTTCATCAGCTCAACCGGATGCTCAGCCGGGAGAGCTTCAAACCCCACCGCCAGAAGAAGTTCAGGGATTTTGGGGGAAATGGATTCGATTGAAAATGCTGATTCCCACTTGTCGATCCCAGTCGACGCTCTGGTCAAAGGAGTTCAGTCCCTGAACTTCCTCCACCAATAACTTCTGAGCCAATACCAAGTTCTTTTCCATCTACGCCAACTGCTTTTTCTCCACCGGCCCTAACTAAACAAGTCTTGAATGCCCCTTCTCCACGATCGCCGGACCACAAAAATTTGTGAAGCACTTATTCCACACCCACACAAGACCCTCATGGAAAACAAAGTGCCATTGTTCCGGAGTCGAAGGAGTACCGCATATTTTCCAAACTGGTAGAGCTTGCCAATTACCTGAAGCCGCTAGCCTCATAGAAAGATTGGAGAAAGATGGACTATCTTTCTGTAGAGTGTCTACTAAATAATAGCATGCATTGTTTGGCGCAGATGGAAATCTAACTTCCTTATAACTTCTTTTAATATGCACTTTTCATTAATATCTTTAGTTCTAACCTTTTTCAGGCCAACCTTCTTGCTTTTGAGGGTTGTAAAGGCTGATTCTAGACAAGCAAGTGCTTGTTTCAGAGCGAGATCAACTTTTGGCTTAAAGGAATAAGCTCACCGAGCGACTCCTGGTGATGGAGGTAAGAATTGCTCAGATGGACGACCTTGAGGCCCGTACCAGTCCGAGCAATATAGGATGGTCCACAATCAAGGAGCCGCTCAATTGCATGAAAACCTCAAGGATGCAAAGGCTAAATGGCCTGAACTCCATAACCCTATAACTGCTGCTGCCGAGGCAAGTCCGCTTTCATGGAAGAAGTTAATAACTTTAAGGCTAGATTACGCTCTAAAAATAATAAATCCAATTCTTGTAACACCCGGTAAATCTGGATTAGTTGTCGATGTGTTAAATGAGTATTAATGTGATCTTTTAGACATATGAAACCCTATCAGGATGAGTATGGGTAATGTAACACTCCGTAAATCTGAATCAGCCGTGTGCGAATGAGGATTATTAATATGATGGTTATCAATTGGATATGATAATAAGTGTATGTTGAAACCCAATTTTTCCCTACATATTTTCAAAATGACATATATGTGCATATATAAGCACCCCAAAGGGTTTTGGCATTTTTAACGATTTTAAACCAATTTATGGCCTATTTTTACACCATAAAATCCCATAATTATTCCCAAAGCTTGTCATTTTGGAGAATAATTTATTTCATTCTCATATTTACATCAAAATATAGTCGGTATGATTTTTGCATATTTTTACAATTTCGTTTGATATTTTTAAAACTAAATTGCATATAATTGCAATACTAGCCTCTTTAAGATTTAATAGCATTTTATAATTACAAAATTGATCTCAATATTTTTGAATTAATATTTATATATTATTAGTTGACTCAGTGCCTTCAATTTGGTTTGAAAACATCTTTTACTATTTTTATAAAAATCAAAAGGGAAAATTGGCTATTGCAATCATGGCCTCAATTTTTTTCAATTATAGCCTATCTTGACCCCCCAATTGACCTTAAATCAGGCCCCAAATCGGCGACCCAATTCGATTTTTTTACCCGTCTTGTCCGACCCGCCCGTTTGTATCTTCAGATCCTCGCCGTTGATCATTTTGATCAACGGCCCACATCCCTCCTTTCCTTTTTTATTTCAAACGACCTAACCCTATCTTTCATTTTCTCTTCAACTGTCGCCCTCAAACACTCTCTTTCTCTCAAATGCTCTCTAACACTCGAAACCCTAATCGCCTCCCTCGTCTTCTCCGACCAATTCTCGCCGGAGTCCATGGCTTCTCAGGCCATGGACGACCTATGCTCACCTCCCTTCACCCCCAAATCATGGTTGTTCGAGATTCGAGGTTCGACCTCAACGAGGCCTGTTCAGATCCTCTGCCGATTTGTGTTCCTGTGGCTTCTCCGGCTCCGTTCCGACGTGTTCGAGCCTCAAGAGCCTAGATAAGGCTCATATCTACTCTAGGCCAGATCCTTTCCAAGCCTTCTCGTTTCTAGGGTTTCTGAGAAACCCTAAAAGCTGTTCGAGGTTCTTTCTTTCTTTTGTTTTCTTAGATCAATGATAGATCTGATGTTATACTCGAAGTTTCAAAGCTTTTCCCCAAATTTCTCTTTTCAAAATTAGTTTGTTCAATTTAGGGTTTTTCAAAATCTTAAAAATGATTTCCGTTTCTTATTTTTTATTTTGTCTTTGTGTGAATCTGTTTGTTTATGCCATATTTCATGAGTTCTCGCTTATGTTTTGTATCCTTTCCGCACATGTCTTCTCTTATGCTCTTATGATTTTGCCGTTATTATGCATGTTCTTCTACTTGTGCTCTGTTATCTCTTCTACTAGTTCCTACAACATACTTTTACATGTCTATCCTATGTGTTCCTTCGCTATTTTCTAACTAAGCCTCTTGTTTTCCTTTACTGGACCATTGCTTGACCCTCTTTGTTATGACTCTGAATTTTCCTATACTAGTCTCTTTTTTATCACATATCTGTATGCTTTATATATGATAAACTCTTCTTTCAAAAGGTCTTTTGCCAACGTGTAATTGATTCCAATCTCCTTTTAACAAGGCTCGATTGATTTGTTACTGATTTTCCAATCGAACTTTTCCTCACCCTTTGTCTGACTAAGTTCATTCGAATAAATTGCTGGCTGTTTGATTGATCTACTTGCCTTATTTTTCACAAATCATGTACCATGATATTTTTGCCTTAAATAATCCCTATGTATTTACCTGTGTTATGTTACTTTGGAAAGGTTTTAATTATTCTTCTTTCCTTAATTGTCTCATGCCCGTTTGAAATCAAATCCCTTAACCTTAGGGAGACCTTCTATGATTGATTGCAAACTATTTTCTTGCCTTTTGCTTACTCGTTTTCTGCACTATAAAAACAAGACACTACACACAACTTTCAAAGAGGAGACACGAACAATAGAGTTCAAAACACACAGACACCTATGTCTTAAAAAAGAAGAGACTACTTTCTCTACTACTGATTTTTCTCTACTACTGCTTTCTCTACTGAGCACCCTGCTCCTCTTCTCATTACTGTCTGAATATTTCTGGAGTTCCTCTGAACTCCCAAGTACTTGCTGAAGTTTTGAATTGTTCCTGCTGACTGTCTGGCTGTCTACTTGCTGTTGTTTCTCTGCTGTACTAGAACTGAAAACTGGTATGTACTTCTAAATTAAATAACACTCTCCTACTATGTGTATTCACTTCTCTTCTTCTACACATTCTTCACTGTGTGTTTATGTTCTGTAGCATGTTTTTCTATGTCTTTGCATCTGCAGTCTGCTATGCTTTCTTATATTTTTTTAATGTCAGTGTATGCTTCTGTATGGAAATCCCTTCCCCCTATTCCCTTTTGTGTGCTAGTACTATTCTGAATCATGGCAGCATCTGATATTGCTGACCATGATCCAGAATCAGACTCTCCTGAGTCTCTACTCAAATGCTTTCCCATTTTCTCTCCCCTTTATGTGTTGAACTTTAACTTGGGTCTGGTAGTGTCCTAATTACCACTCAGACCCTAAGTTTGACTCCCCAGAGTCTGCTCCTATTTGTTGACCTAAGCAAAGGGTTAGGGGTGTGCCAGCCTATGCCATGGCTGGGTATGACCACCCTCTATTATGGTTCCCCTCTCACTTTGCACTCATTCCTAGTTCCTAAGTTCTACCCCCCTTTAGTAAGCCATGCTTAGGGACCCTGGAGTTCCCTCTGAACTTGGATGCCTGAGGGCTGGTAATTCCACACTTACACTATTCTGTTACAATATTTACTCTTCAGAGTGTAAGCATTGCCTGGGCTCTTAAAGCTCCTTGGAACTTTGAAACACTCTGAATAAGAGAAGGCCTTGGATTCTGGAATCTGGATTTGGTGGAACACATGTTATTGGATATTAAGATTGAATTAGGCTGCTCGGATCTAGTTGTAGGTTGTGATGTATTTTAATTGTTTTCCTTTCTTTCTTCTGGTTCTGTAATAATCTTGTAAAAAGGAACTTGGGGAGTATTAGTAAAGGGTATAGGAGGGGGTTTATATTTACTTGCATATGTTAAAGGGTAGATACCATGCCTATAGGATCAATATTGTTGTTTAATCATTTAGAGATCATGTCTATAGGATTTAATGTTCAACCATGTTGCCAATCATTAGAAATCCTGACTATAGGACCTAATAATCAACTAATTGCATATAGAAATCATGACTATAGGAAATGCATAAACACTAGGCAAACTGTAGGGTAATCAAATACTCATTCCTTTACCGGTTTAATAACAATAACAAGCCTTAAAAAATTAAGACGTAGATACCATGCCTATAAGAGCTCAAACTCGCCTAATGTGTTTAAGTAGGAATAATCTGTCAATTGGCTTCAAACTTTGTCAACAAAAACTCTTCCAAATCCGTTTGCTTTTGAAACTCTTACAAATCTGCAATGCTCTTAAATTTTCTAAACTTGCATCTTTTTTTTTTCTGAAACGGTTCCTTTAACCCTCTGCCTGAATTTATTCATCTCATGAAGCTACTATTTCAAAACAGCCTTTAACTCACTATTCCTTTAAGGTCTTTTCACTTTCGAAAACTTTTCTTCATAACTCTACTGTAGTTTCACTTAAACAATTCTGCTGATTTTCAAGTCATCTCTGAACCTCTGCAAATTTTTAATCTTCTGTCTTAAACTATTCTGCGTTAGGTCCTTTCTGAAAATAGTGCTTTTTTTGACTCGCTTAAAATACTTCAATTTCTGACAATTGGATCCGAGTTGCCTAATGCAGACTTTCTGCCTAAATGTATGTGTTGAACCAGTCCGCTCGCTGCTTAATTTTTAACTTAAGACCAAATCAGTCTATGCTAAGACATGCTAAACTAAGTGTTGTCTGATTTAAGGGGTTTATTTGAGCCTTGTTTGCTTGTTTACTCATCCCTTTATTTGATATTTGTTTTGACTATCGAAACTAGAATTTTATCCTTTAAACTCCATAAAGGCCCCATCCCTTTCTTCCCTCTTAGGATTAGAGGTCCTAATACCCCGGGACTGATAGGTCGGGACAGGTATTAGCATACAATAAGTAAACGAGACTAAACGCACTTTAACACCTTAACGGGGTGGGAAGGGTAGAATATGGATATGATGACCGGTGCGCTAATATCTCGTGTGAGAATGATTACTGGGTATTGCACCAAGGTGATCCATATTGTATTCAAACCTAGGACCTTTTCTTTATTTATACGATGTGATGTATTCTTAAAAGTAATGTTTTCTTCAATCAATCTTTTCTTTCCAAAACCACTTATGTTTTTTTTCTCTCTCTTTTCTTTCAAAACTTTCAACTTATTTGTATTCCTTATGTGCAAACATTGTCTGTTACTTCTACTCTTCTTAAAGTCACAACTAAGTACGGCCGGGAACCACACTAGTGGATCTTGAGGGGTGCCTAACACCTTCCCCTCGAGATAATCTCAAGCCCTTACCCAAACTCTAGTTTTTCTTTCAAACTCTTCTTCTTTTTCTTTTAAAGTGTCCTAATGCACTATAATCATTAGGTGGCGACTCTTCAAACTCCATAACCCAATTCCTCAAAAGGGAATAAGAGTTGTTTTGTCCATAATGTCGTAAACCGGATTTCGCCTTCTTTTAGGAGGGAAAAAGGGGGCGTCGACAGTGTACAAAACATATCATAAATGATTTGGGGTCCAAGGAGAGACCTAAGTCTAAGCCAAGTTGGAAAATTACATGAAACACTAAAATTGCAAATGGGTAAGCACAATACCACACTTTGGATGAGCATATCCACATATATATAAGGTGTTATGTGATGCACAACCTATCAAATGAAAGTTATTTGAGTCTAGTTTCTGACCCTTTGAACCGTTCGTCATTTGGACATTCCTATAAGAAGTTATGACCAAATTACCAAAGGCTGGCGGAGGAGTGTGCGGATGCGAAGCAACCGAGGCCGCGTCTGACAAGAGGGGATGGTAGTGAAGTGCTTCCATAGCATCCGGGTCAGCATCCAAGCTATTGAGAGGAGTGAACTGGGGATGCGAAGCATCCAAGGCCGCATCCGAAATCTGGGCCTATAAACATAATTTCGGTTTCCATCTTCCCCATTTCTTTTGGACGAATTTTAGTATTTTCCTCCACTCTCTCAAGACCTCCAACCCCTCCATTCAAGGTAAGCAATCCCCATTATGGTGGTGTGAATTCCATTAAATCTGCACTAATATTGATGAGATATACACATAAATACTTAGATCTTCAAGAGATTTCTTCAAGAACTCAAAGGAAGGTTTTGCAAGATTTCTTCCAAAAAGGAAATCCTACACCCTTAGACTTACATGTATGAATTTATTAAGGAAATGTGAGTATGAATAATTATTCTAAATCTTGGTATGGTGATTGGAAGCCATAAGTTCCCAATTTAATTACATAACTATTGTAGAGATTGAAAGATGATTATTTGAAAGAATTTTGTTGGTTGGGTGTGGATGGATGGTCATATATGTGATGTTGGAAGTTATAAATTGGTTAACCATTATGGTGGGATAAATTGTAGATGAATGGTGGTAGTTGGATGAACTAACTATGTGTTGATGAGATGTAGAAATTTATGCCTACATGGTGTTTGATAATATGCCTAAATGGCTTAAGTTATGGAATTTGTTACTAATATTGGTTCCATTGGATATTGCTATTGTAGATTGAAGGTTCTTAGTATTGTGGATCATTGCAGTAGCACTAAGGGGTAAAATTGAGGTATGTGAGGCTAAGTCTCTTTACGTTTGGGAATGTCTATGATTCTCCCTACGTCCCATTCATTATGACTATTACTAGTTTCCTCAGAAAGTAATTATGCCTTAGTTCCATGAATAGTCGTAGAACTTCTATTCTCTAGCTTCGTAACTCGTTCATGATTTTCATTCTAAACGTTGTGAAATCAGTGCATAATCAATATAGACTTGGGTTTGATGTCCATGAGTCTCAGTATGGATTATTTAGCATGTCATAAACAGTTGATGTTTCAATTTTCAAAATCAGTTCATGAATACATGTATTAGTCTAGCTCTATTCAGCATTCAAGTATCATGTAACTCAGTATGGTTCAGTATTCCAACATCATGTATTTCAGTATGATTCCCAGCTCCTAAATGTTAAACACCTGTATTTGAGCCTGAGGCCATAGTTTATATGCTTCATGCATACTTGGGCCTGAGGCCGTAGTTTATGCTTTATGCATTTTTGGGCCTAAGGTCGTAGTTATGTATATGTATACTTGGGCCTGAGGCCGTAGCTTGTGCACATATATATTGGGCCTGAGACCGTAGCTTATTCAGATAAACAAGTTGTTCATCATTCAGAAGAGGGAGTATTCATATCCTTACTTCCTTTGTTTAGTTCTATTATTAGTTATCATTACCAGTTATCAGTACAGTAAAAAAGGTTAAATTGTCCCTAAACTATTGGAAAAAGTTTTAAAATACCCTTCATCCACATATTGGGCTAAACATACCCCTCCATCCAGTTTTTTGGTTCACTTATGCCCTTTGACCGTTAGGTTACTACTGAATTAAAAATAATTACTATTCTTTTTTTAAAACTTAAGAAAAATATTTTGCAAAATATTTTCACTTTTTTTAAACTAATGCACCAGTAGTCCACTAATTTAGAAAAGTCTTCTTTTATTTTTTTCAGTTTTTACAATAAAAAAATTCAGTTTTTCAAAGTATTTTTTTTGTAAAAGTTGCAATTGTTTTTTGTAAAAATTGTAAAAAATGTTATAAAATAAAGACTATAGTAAAGACAAGTATAGAGAGAAAATGTATATTATTCGAATTCAAACTGATGTACATAATAAACTGAAATCTCTTCTATTTATAGAAGAAAGGAATCTGCTATGCAAGCTGCTACTACAAGCTGCTGTGTAAGCTGCTACGCAAGCTGTTGTGTAAGCTGCAACTGCAAGCTGCTGCGTAAGCTGCTACTATACCAGATATGGATAATCTTCTACTGATAGCAATGTTTATCCATAACGGAGTACTGAATGGAGAAGCTTATTATACCCGGTATGGATAATCTTCTACCTAGGGTAATGTTTATCCATAACCGGGTACCAAAGTGATAAGCTTCTTCATGAAGCTTATTTCCAATAGAGTACTAAATGGATAAACATATTTACTGTGGAGTCCCATATGGATAAGCTTCTTCAGGAAGATTATTTACAACGGAGTACTAAATGAACATCCATAATATAATATATTTATAACACTCCCCTTTGGATGTTCATTAAAAGATAATATGTCTCATTAAAACCTCACTAGGAAAAACTACGTGGGAAAAAAATCCTAGTGAAGGAAAAAGAGTACACATATTTAGTAATACGCATTGCTAGGTGCCTCATTAAAAACCTTATAAGGAAAACCCCATGGGAAAAAACCTTAGTAAGGGAAAAAGAGTGCATCGCGTATTTTACTCCCCCTGATGAAAACCTTGTTTCAAATATTTGAGTCTCCGCATTCCAATCTTGTATACCATCTTCTCAAAAGTTGAAGTTGGCAAAGATTTAGTGAATAAATCTGCTGGATTATCACTTGAACGGATTTGTTGCACATCAATGTCACCACTTTTCTGAAGATCGTGTGTGTAGAATAATTTTGGTGAAATGTGCTTCGTTCTATCTCCTTTTATAAATCCTCCCTTCAATTGGGCTATGCATGCAGCATTGTCTTCGTATAAAATTGTGGGTCTTTTCTCACATTCCAAACCACATTTTTCTCGAATAAAATGAATTATTGATCTCAACCATACGCATTCCCTACTTGCTTCATGAATAGCTATTATCTCAGCGTGATTTGAAGAAGTAGCAACAATAGATTGCTTTGTGGAGCGCCATGATATGATAGTACCTCCATATGTAAATACGTAGCCGGTTTGAGATCGAGCTTTATGGGGATCAGATAAATAACCTGCATCTGCATAACCAACAAGGTCTGCACTATCTTTGTTAGCATAAAACAAACCCATATCAAGAGTTCCCTTTAAATATCGCAATATATGCTTAATCCCGTTCCAATGTCTCCGTGTAGGAGAAGAACTATATCTTGCTAGTAAATTAACAGAAAATGCTATGTCAGGCCTTGTAGCATTAGCAAGATACATTAGTGCACCAATTGTACTGAGATAGGGTACTTCGGGACCAAGGAGTTCCTCGTCCTCTTCTGGAGGTCGGAACAAATCCTTATTCACTTCAAGTGATCGAACAACCATTGGTGTACTCAATGGGTGCGTTTTGTCCATGTAAAAGCGTTTTAAGACCCTTTCTGTATAGGCAGATTGATGGATAAAGATCCCGTCTGCTAAATGTTCAATTTGCAGACCAAGAAAAAGTTTTGTCTTTCCAAGATCTTTCATCTCAAATTCTTTCTTAAGATATTCAATTGCCTTTTGGAGCTCTTCTGGAGTTCCAACAAGATTTATGTCATCAACATAAACAGCAAGTATAACAAATTCTGATGCCATTTTCTTTATAAAAATACATGGACAAATAACATCATTTATGTAACCTTCTTTCAGCAAATATTCACTAAGGCGATTATACCACATGCGCCCAGATTGCTTTAAACCGTACAAAGATCTTTGTAATCTGATTGAATACATTTCCTGAGATTTTGCTTCAGGCATTTTAAATCCTTCAGGGATTTTCATATAAATTTCATTATCAAGTGAACCGTACAGATAAGCTGTAACTACATCCATTAGATGTATTTCAAGCTTTTCATGTAGTGCTAAACTGATGAGATATCGAAATGTTATGGCATCCATAACAGGTGAATATGTTTCATCAAAATCGACTCCAGGTCGTTGTGAGAATCCTTGTGCAACAAGGCGAGCTTTGTATCTTTCAACTTCATTTTTATCATTCCTTTTTCGCACAAAAACCCATTTATGACCAACTGGTTTTATACCAGCAGGTGTTTGGACTACTGGTCCAAAGACCTCTCTTTTAGCAAGTGACTTCAATTCCGATTGAATTGCCTCTTGCCATTTTGGCCAATCAGATCTTTGTCGACATTCTTCGACAGATCGAGGTTCAAGATCCTCACTATCTTGCATAATATTAAGTGCAACATTATATGCAAAAATATTATCCACCACTATTTCAGATCGATTTAAATTAATCCCATCACCGATCGAACTTATTAAAAGTTCCTCACTCACATGAGCTTCGGGTTCATTAATTTCTTCATGAATCTCAGAACTAATCAGATTTTGGGTCTCTTCAGGAGATCCTTTCATAGTATCGTTTTGATCATTTGTCGATTTTCTTTTTTGAGGATTTCGATCCTTAGAACCCAAAGGCCTACCACGCTTCAGGCGTGCTTTAGGTTCACTATCTCTCATACTAGTAGATGGTCCTACTGGGACATCAATTCAGATAGGTACATTATCTGCTGGGATATGTGACTTAGTTATCCTTTTCAAATCAGTAAATGCGTCTGGCATTTGATTTGCTATATTCTGTAAATAGATGATCTTCTGGACCTCCTGATTACATATAGGGGTACGGGGATCAAAGTGAGATAATGATGAAATTTTCCACACAATTTCTCTTTTGATTTCCTTTTTCTCTCCCCCTAATTGTCGAAAATTTGTTTCATCAAACCGACAATCTGCAAATCGAGCAGTAAATAAATCTCCTGTTAATGGTTCAAGATAGCGAATAATAGAGGGTGATTCAAACCCAAAAATATATTCATATCCTTCTTTGTGGTCCCATCTTACTACGTTGTGGTGGTGCTACTGGCACATATACAACACATTCGAAAATTCGTAGATGAGAAATATTTGGTTCATGACCAAAAACTAATTGTGACGGAGAATATTTATTATAATGTGTCAGTCTGAGATGGATAAGTGATGCTGCATGCAAGATAGCATGGCCCCAAGCAGTAGTGGGCAATTTTGTTTTCATACGTAGTGGTCTTGCTATCAATTGCAGGCGTTTAATAAATGACTATGCAAGGCCATTTTGAGTATGAACATAAGCTACAAGATGTTCAACTTTTATCCCAACGGATAGACAATAATCATCAAAAGCTTGAGATGAGAATTCTCCAGCATTATCAAGGCGAATAGCCTTTATAGGATAATCTGGGAATTGTGCCCTTAATCGAATTATTTGGGCTAATAGCTTTGCAAACGCCAGGTTGCGAGATGATAGTAGGCACACATGAGACCATCTTGAAGATGCATCTATTAGGACCATAAAATATCTAAACAACCCACTTGGTGGGTGAATAGGTCCACATATATCCCCATGTATACGCTCTAAAAAGGCAGGGGATTCAATACCAACCTTCATTGGTGATGGTCTAGTGATCATTTTTCCTTGATAACAAGCATCACAAGAAAATTCGTCATTTGTAAGAATCTTCAAGTTCTTTAATGGATGCCCACTCGAATTTTCAGTAATTCGTCTCATCATTATTGATCCGGGATGGCCCAAACGGCCATGCCAAAGCACAAAAGTATTTGAATCCGTAAACTTCTGGTTTACGATAGAGTGTGCTTCAATTGTACTAATTTTTGAATAGTATAAGCCAGAAGATAAAGTTGGTAACTTTTCTACAATGCATTTCTTGCCATAAATATTCTTTGTAATACAAAGATACTCTCTGTTCATTTCATCTATTGTCTCAACATGATACCCATTTCGGCGGATATCTATAAAACTCAACAAGTTTCTTCGGGACTTGGAGGAGAACAATGCATTGTCTATAATAAGTTTTGTTCCCTTAGACAGAAATATTATGGCTCTTCCGGAGCCTTCAATCAAACTTATATTACCAGAAATTGTTGAAACATTTGCTTTTTCCTTATGCAAATAAGAAAAGTATTTCTGATCGTTGAATATGGCATGAGTTGTTCCACTATCAATAACACAAATATCTTCATGATTTGTCTTTGATCCAAACATAATTTGAGGGTTATCCATATTCTTCAAAATAACATAAATAAAATATATTATAGTAAACATCATTATCAAAGCATAACTTTTATTTATGTACAACAATTACATAACCATACTATCTATTACAAACAACAAAAATTAAAATATTTACATTTCTACAGATTCACTACCGATTACATGACTTGTTTCTCCTTCTGGGAGTGCAAAGTAATCAGCTACATCCAAATGCATGAAGTCTAAATTATCTTCAGAAATAAAATTTGCTTCAGCATTTTTCTCTGTCTTCTTCAGGGAGGCTTGATAAAGCTCAACCAGGTGCTTTGGCGTACGACAGGTACGTGACCAGTGCCCTTTTCCTCCACATCTATAGCATGCATTTTCTGCATTTGGCGCTTGCACCGCTTCATGCTTTTGTTCCTTCCTTTTCCACTGCTGGTGGTGAGGAGGCTTCTTTGGTGCATTATTATTACCATGATTGGGGTTTCTTCCTCGACCATGGCCATGACCACGACTAGGGCCACGACCTCTTCCACGTTTAGCTTGGTGGAAGTTCGTCTCATTCACTTCAGGGAATGGACAAGAACCAATAGGTCGGCTTTCATGATTTTTCATTAATATCCCATTATGTTGCTCTGCTATAAGAAGATGTGAGATAAGTTCAGAATACTTTTTAAATCCCATCTCTCGATATTGCTGCTGCAGGAGCATATTCGAGGCATGAAAAGTGGTGAAAGTTTTCTCCAACATATCATGATCAGTAATATTATCACCACATAATTTCAATTGGGAAATAATTCTGAACATAGCAGAATTATACTCACTGATAGATTTAAAATCTTGTAGCCTTAGATGAGTCCAATCATAACGTGCCTGTGGAAGAACGACCATCTTCAGGTGGTCATATCTATCTTTCAAATTATTCCACAGTATGACTGGATCTTTAATAGTGAGATATTCCATTTTCAGGCCCTCATCAAGGTGATGGCGTAGGAATATCATTGCTTTGGCACGGTCTTGGTTTGATGCCTGATTTTTATCCTTGATGGTGTCTGCCAGACCCATCGCATCAAGATAAATTTCAGCATCAAGCACCCAAGACATGTAGCTTTTGTCTGATATATCCAGGGCTACAAATTCAAGTTTAGAAAGATTTGACATTATTTAGGAAAAGAAAGTTCTTACCTCTAATACTTTCAAAGTATTTGCTCGAGATGTCAGAGTCTCGTGCTGATAACGTGTTATAAAATAAAGACTGTAAAGTAAAGACAAGTATAGAGAGAAACTGTTATATTATTCGAATTCAAACTGATGTACATAATGAACTGAAATCTCTTCTATTTATAGAAGAAAGGAAGCTGTTGTGTAAGCTGCTACTACAAGTTGCTGTGTAAGCTGCTACTGCAAGTTGTTGTGTAAGCTGCTACTATACCAGATATGGATAATCTTCTACTGAGAGCAATGTTTATCCATAACGGAGTACTGAATGGATAAGCTTATTATACTCGGTATGGATAATCTTCTACCTAAGGTAATGTTTATCCATAACCGGGTACCGAAGTGATAAGCTTCTTCAGGAAGCTTATTTCCAATAGAGTACTAAATGGATAAACATATTTACGGTGGAGTCCCATATGGATAAGCTTCTTCAAGAAGATTATTTACAACGAGTACTAAATTAACATTCATAATATAATATATTTATAACAAAAAATTTATTTTTTAACAAAGTATTTTTGTTTTTTAAAAACGGAAAAAAATATTTTCATTTTTGAAAATATTTTTTTCATTTTTTCCAGTTTTTTAAAGCATTTTTTGTAAACCCTAGAAAAACAAATTTGTAAAAACTGATTTTTTTTATAAAAACTGGAAAAAAAAAATCGTTTTTAAAAAAATGAAACTTTAAAAAAAATTGAAAAAAATGAAAATAGGGGCCGGGTTGTGGGTTTTTTTCAAACGGGTTGGTAAAAAAAAACTGGTCGTTTTAATCTGGTGCTACCACGTGGCACTCCATCCAAAATAGGAGTATTTTTGTTCCAAAGTATGACTGTAGCGGTATGGATAACCCAGAGTTAGATAGAAGTGGCGCGTCTTTTTTTTAGTTGAACTTTTTATTCGGGTCGTGTCAATGTTTGGGGCAGGTTAGTACGAAAAATGGTTAGATATAGGTTAGTCTTTCTAATAGGTTAGATGTTTTAATTTCAACCAATAAGAAGTTGCCACATGGAATTTAAATAATAATTATTTTTAAATCAGCATTGACCTTACAGTCAAATGGCATAAGTAAACCTAAAAGAAGGATGGATGGATATTTTTTACCTAATTGATAGATGAAGGGTATTTTAAAACCTTTTTCAATAGATTTGGGGCATTTTAACCCTTTTACGTTTTAGTTATCAATTATCAATTTTCAGCTTAGTTTCAATTTCAACATTTATAATTCTTTCTTTCAGTTACTTTACATACTAGTGCAATTAAAATGTACTTATGTCCCTCTTTGCTCGGGGCCTGCATCTCACGATGCAGGTACTAATTTACAGGTTCACAATTCAGAGCACTAGGATTCTTGTACCAGCTATTTGGTGATCCCTAGTTCTTTCGGAGCATTATATTTACTTTACAGCCTTTTAGTATTCACAGATAGTCAATGTTTTCAGTACTCGAATAGAGGCTTCATAGACTAGAGTAACAGTTAGACAAAGCCACAAGCTTTTTGTGTTAAGAAATGTTGGCTACAGACATTTCCAGACTTGTATTAGTGTTTCCACACTTTGATTTTTATCATTCAGACTTTCAGTATATCAGTATGTGTTAGTTTATCTTCCACATTTAGTATGTTGTGATATCACATGTTTATTAAGCCAGCTAGTTGGTTCGCTCGGTCACAAGTAGTCAGGCACCGAGTGTCGTGTTACGCCTAGGCCCAGGTTCGGGGCATGATAAAACTTGGTATTAGAGCACTAGGTTCAGGTGTCCTAGGGAATCTATGAAGCCGTGTCTAGTGGAGTTTCCTTTATATGTGTGTGCCGGCCATGCATATAAATGGTTAACTACCAAAACTTCAAGATTGTCTCATTTCTTTCTACTCTAGATCGTGCCATGAAACTTAGAGCAATAGGTAACCTTATGTTCCTATCAAATTCAAAGACGTATCGAATGCCCAATCAATGGGTAAGAAAACCCAAGGTGCTAGAAAGGATTGTCTCCTATTAGGGTATAGTTATGCAGTACATGTTGGTAACAAACGAGATTTGAGAGGATGTTGAAAGTGGGATGCAATGGATAATAGTACAGATTAGAGCATAACCTTATCAAAAAGTACAAAAGCAGTCATTATGTTTTATGGTTATCAGTTTAACTCGGTTACTCAATCTTTCAGTTAGCGGGTTTATGGTTATTTAGTATGACAGTTATTTGTTATTCAGTTACCAGATCTCTAATTTCCAGTGTATCCAACTTCTCCTGACTTGTGAGTACAAGGTGATGCGTACGGGTGCTAAAACAAAATGTAAGTAACATTGATTATAGTGAAATCGCACGTGTTTTAGGTTCGGATTAAGACCCAACACTTGCTGGATTGTGTAGGAAGTGATTTATGAGATGATGGTATCTCTGAATGACATATTTGTGTATGGTAGTGAATCTTTATGTGTTTTACCTTACAGAACAATTTCATTTTTTTAATTCTTAGAAATTGAGCTACAAGTTGGATGATGATAACTTAGATGTCAAACCCTACATTGTAGCAGGTTAAGAATTTGACCGAAACTGGCATAGAATTGGTCATTATAGTTTTGGACAGAAAAGAGACTAAGGGCAAAATTCCTAGCAGTCAGAAATGTTTGATATTACCAACGATGTATTTTTCATACGACTCATGCATATGAATAAGAAGACATGATGTATGAAATGAGAATTAACAACAACCAAGATTGAATTTCATGGAATGATCTTAAGTTTTCCAGATTTATTCATACTAGAATTTGAAAGTACCACCTTAGTAAGTTACTATAAAAAGTAAGTATTATTGTGAGATAAAGGATATGACAATTCCTCTTAGGTATGTGACTAAGGGTTTACCCCAAATGTTTATAGTTCGATATGATTTTAAAGTGTATAGAAATTTTGGGGATTAGATATTCCAATTTTGTTTAATACAGATGAAATTTCCCTAAGTGTGGTCCATGTATATAGTACAAAAAAAAGATAGTGTGCGACCGTAGAATAGGGTCGGAAGATGAGTTGTTATTGACGTAGAGTGCGAAGAATTGCAGAAAATAAGAAAAGTTATTTGTATCCCAACAAAAAGAGAAGGATCCGCAAGTATAAGACCTTTGGTCTAAGGGGTGATGTGAAATTTTTTAGTATATCCAGTTAGAGATTTGAAACCCGAATAGTTAGCATGGGATATGAAAAAGAAAACCAGTTTGGTAATGAAGGCAAAATGTATAATTACCACAAGGAATATGTGTAGCATGTGTAAGAATCACAAAGTGAGTAGAATGATCACCGAGAATAGTTATTGATGATAAAGTGATCATAGAAAAGCTATAAAATCATACCTATTTATGTGTTATGACTTATGAGGGTAGTGCCATTGCACGAGACTCAAAAATTTAGGGTACATATCAAAGACTAGTTCACAGTAATACTATAAGTATTTTCAGGAAGTGCTTAAGAAGATAATCAAGTGTGGAAAGTATAGCTCATGAATGGGGTAGACAAGAGAGCTATGTTGAAAGAAGTTCACTGCTTAGCCAAGGTAGGATTTCGACTTTCGGACACCAAAGATAGTGGAGTTGTTGTCTAGAACAAGACCTGTTCCTCCTTAGTAGCCGAAGTGAAGGTAAAACGGTTTGATGATCCCTACTTGTAGCAGCTGAAAGAGGGGTTTCACATGCATAAGGCGATGGCTTTTGAACAAAGGGGAGATAATAGTGCTTGAGGTACCAGGATAGATTATGTGTTCTAACCATAGATGGAATTAGTGACGAAGGAAGATATTAGAAGCCCATAATTCCAGGTATTCTAACTGTCGCACCCCCTTTTTCTCGCGATCGTGTTTCGACATTTTTTACAACTCCTTTTGAGAGAGTAGGGAAAAGGAATTGGTTGTTAGAGCCGCCACCTAATGGATGAAGGTGCGTTAGGGCACCTATAGCAAATAACTCATATTATACATGTTTACATCACCAGAGATTGGGTAAGGGTTCGAATTACCTTGAGGGGAAGGTGTTAGGCACCCCTCGAGGTCCACAACGGTGGGTCCCGACCAAACTTAAATTAAGCGAATTAGTCTAATAAATAAGCGAGAGAATTATTTAATAAGGATGGGGGATCCTAAATTTTTTAGCCTATAGTATCACCCCGTGCAACATAAATAAAACTTCGTAACTCCACCATGACGGGGGTGTTACTCATATTATCTAGCAGGCATAGACTATCATCTCCTACTACCCGATTACTATATTTGAGTTTTTACTTAAAGTGCTCTAATCAATTCTAACTCGTACCCTATGCGTGCACTACCCGTCCCTTACCTATGTTCCTGGAGGCATTGAGACCTCTATTTTGGGATGGTTCTAGACTCAGCTTAGGTTGCTCAAGATTGTAAAAAAACTAAGTGACATATAAAACACATTGGACTTTTCATGCAAGAGAAGATAAGGGCTCAATTTAGCCTCCGCACATAAGGCAGCAAATGCACGCAAAACATATTGGCGTATTGACAGTTTAATCAGTTAAGGATATTAGATCCTATAGACATAATTTCTACGTGATTCTGGATTTTTAAACATGCGGACAGTAATTTCTAAGTGATCCTGTAATTGACTATTGATTCCAATTAGAGCAATTTTAACCTATAGGCGAGTTATCTAAGCATTTTATGCAGTAACTAACAGTGGTGATAACTGGATTACATTCAGAATTTGTTAACTGAGTCCTATAGGCATGATTTCTAGTGAGAATGGTTAACCCAGCATTGATGACTATTAAAGAAATGAGTAAAGCAGTTAATTAACTAGTTCAGATCCTATAAGAACGATTTCTATAATTAAACTGATTTAGATCTTATAGGCATGATCTCTAAAATTAAATTGATTTAGTTCCTATAGGCATGGTTTCTATCATTGGACCAACTTTAATCCTATAGGCATGCTTTATAGAATTGAGCAGTACATAAGCAGGAATTTATACACATTGATCCACAAAACAATTAAGCCAAGTATTGGTCCTATAAAAAGACATGATTGCTAACACATAATTAATGGACAAATTGACGCCTAAAGGCAGGATTTCTAGCAGATCACAACGTTAGTCCTATAGGCAGGATTTCTAACATGTAAACAAAACATAAAACCTATAACCATGATTTCTTACACACAACAACATAATATGTAACTTACATGTAGAATTAACAAATAGGGATCCTATAGGTAGGATTTCTACCAGACTTTGCAAATGAAGATAAGAAACCCTTCCTAATTTACTAAATACCCTAAAATTGTTATTACAAATAATTATTACAGACCACGATCGAATGAATGAATTACAGAGTATATAAACTATAGGAAGCCTGCAACAGGCCCAAATGCACCTGGACAAACTAGGTCTTCAACTTGCAGCATCTCTAAAGACCATGTTCATAGGTACAACATGACTAATGATGAGTGATTCACCCATATCTCAAAGATACGCATACAGAGCCCAAATCTCTAGTGTGTCAGAGTTCCCAAAGACTTCAAGAACCCAGGGCAGTGCTCACACTAGAGAAGAATGATAAAAATAATTCAAGGAAAACTATGGACCAAATCCTGGTGCGTCATAGTTCACGAGGGTCACATAGGAACCCTGAGCAATGCCCACACCAGGAAAACCAAGGGACAAGGCCAAGATTACTTTGGCTTTCAGCCAACAGGGATTAGAATTCAGGATAGTGTAAAACAAGATTGGGAAAAGGTTTAAGGACAGAATCACATATAGAACAGAGGCAAACACATTGAAACGAAACAGACCTGAAACTAACAAGTTCGAAACATGCGGACAAAGAACATTTTTCAAACATGTTTCACAAAGTCAATAAAGAGTTCAGATTGGGATAAGTCACATGAAATCAATCATGAATCAATAGGCATATTGGTTATCAACAAAAATTAACAAAGAAGATGCAACATGGTGGGCACATGATCAAGTGAATACATGACAATAGACTTAGCAATAAACTGACGAGTTTACATGGTGAATCAATATCACAAACACAATTAATACCAAATGGTAGCCTTAAGTTACACACATTCACACAAGTTTATCTATTAATTTACGGAGTTTAAACATGTCTAAAACACATAGAGCAATGAATCTAATAACAATAGCATATTAGACAAGTGACATAGTAGGGAGGTTTCAATAATTTACTAGTTTAGATGAAACATAAAGAAGCTAGGTAATGCAACAATGATCATCAACAGTAGTAAACAGCAAGAAGGTTTCTAGCCTTGGCTTTCAGCCGGCCAGGAATTAAAGTAGAGTAGAATATAGTATATATCATTTCAGTAGTGAGAGATACTCTGATGATTAAGGGGAATGGGGGAGAGGTTTAAATAACACTGGACTAAGCAAATAAATATGGCAATAATCAATCAAGGAAATATCTAATAGTCAATTAAGGGAAGAAAACTCAGAACCATATTTAAGGTAGCCCAGAAGTAACAAGTGCATAGAAGCGTAAAACATAGAGTCAGAGATTTTAACATGGTAATTAAGGGCTTAAACGGATTTGAGGAATCAAAGACTCATTAGTTTTAGGGTAAGTGAAATTGGTCTACATTTAACGGCAAGAATCACAAAACATACAGACATCATCACTGAAGGAAACAATGAAAGAAAGAATCAAAAAACCTAATTTTTAGGGTACGTAAAAATTAGTCAGAAATTAATGGCAAAAGTTATAATAAAGATGCATAGAGACATATAGACGGGAATGACTAAAGATTGAACCAGATTTGGTCTGATTTCAAATAATCAAAACCCTAATTTTTAGTCAGAAATATCTATGAAAAATCATTATAGAGATGCATATAGATAGATATACGGAACATTACAGAGAAATATTTAACAAAATAGAAGAACTATAACATATCTTGAAAGACCTGAACCCTGGCTTTAGGGTAAATGAAGAATCGAGAAAATCTCAGAGATTCATACCATAAAGAGGTGAAAAATGAACATAGATGGAAATAAGCAAAGATCTAAACCAGATTTGGTTCACAATAGGAGAGATCTGATTGCCATGTTAGGCAATCAATTATGTAACACCATAAATGGGTAGCCAGTAGTGAGACAATAAGGTAAGAAGATCATTGATGAATTCCATGTCTGGGTTGGAATCAAAGGGGAAATGGGGTTACAACGCTAGGGTTTCTTTAGAATTAAGAGACGGGAGTGTTCTGGGGCGGCGGGGGTGTAAAATGATTAGGGTTATGGGTTTCGTTAGGTTTAAAGAGTCGGGAGTAATGTGGACCGTTGATCTTAAAGATTAAGGGGGCCTGGGTCGGGTATTAAAATGGGTATGGAGACTGGGCTGATAGGTTTTAGACCAAGGGTAATTGGGTTATGCTTGGGTAGCTTAGGTCCGAAATTAATTCTAGAATTAGGGCTAGATTTTAAATACAAGATTTTAATTAATAAATAATTTATAAAAATAATAAATGAAATAACAAAAATATTATTTGTACATAAAAATTATTTAAAACAATTATGTGACACTATAAAAAATAAATATTTATTTTTGCATAAGTAATATAATTATAAGTACATATGGGCTATTATTGCAAAATGTGCAATTTAGCCTTAAAAAATGAAAATGTAATTATAAAAATGCAATGAAAAATATTTAAATATTATGCTGGTATAAATGATAAGTTTAGATGATTAACTCATCAAAAAAATAAATTTGAGGGTAATTATTGGATATTTATATAATGAAAATGTAAAAACAAATTGATTTAAAGCGTTTAAAAATTATGAAAAATTATGAAAAATACGTGTGCCTGCCTTAAAATCAAATGATGATGCATATGCACTATTTAGAAAGTATATATATATATTGGAAAATATGAGGGGAAAGTTGGGTATCAACAGTTGCCCCTCTTTACTCGGGAAGGATGAAAGAGTTGTCGAGTAATGAAATGATGACCGATTTTGATCGAATGGGGTGTTTTGAAAAATATAGGATGCAACCTGGTCTCTGAGCTGCCTACATATCTCTGTTTTTACAAGAATCAGGCCGTGTGTAATTCTGGACCCAACGGTGAATGAAACCGACAGAATTGTTATAGGAACAGTAGTGTGTTTCGAAAGGTGTTCTTTTGGAAAGGATAATATCAGATAGATTTATGCAGAGTTATGAATGTGAATCTGAAATGTAACGGATGTATCACCGGGAAAATATCTGAATGGTCATACAGTAAAGGCGAGTAATTGATGGGAGTTAGTTATGTGTAAAACATTTGTAGAATGTAAACGTTGTAAACGAAAACCGGAGCGAAGATTGCTCCCATTTGAAGAACAGTTACTTCTTGGATTACCTGCAAAAACTTAAAACATGATGCGTGCAAATATATATGCATTACTGTGAGAATTTAAACAAGATGCAAATTCCTTTTGGACCATGAAGGTTGTCTTTGGACAGTGAGGATGATGTCCTTAAACCATGATATCTCGGGCCATGAATCAAGAGATAAGGGATTCATAAGCCATGAAATGATGTTCTCGGGCAATGAGAATGGTGCCTATGAACCATGACGCCTTTGAATAATGGTGTGCAATATTGAGAGATCCTCAGGCCATGACATGGTGTCTTCAGGCAATGAGGATGACACCTTCAGACCATGACTCCTTTGGACAAATTGGCTATATATCAGCCCATGTGATGTAGATACATGATGCTTAAGATAAAACAAGACATAACTTAGTCTTGTGTAGGGTCGGGCGGAGCTTAGCCCCGAAAGAAGAGAATAATGCAAGCTTCGGAATAGAGCAACATTGATGCAAAGGGAGACAATGCTTAGTCTCAAAGAGAAGTCAATGCTTAGACTTAAGCAAATGGGAGGCAGGGCTTAGCCTCATGCAAGATTTGATACAGATCTTAGTCTCATGCAAAGAGAAGACAGTGCTTAGCCTTATGCAAATGGGGAGGCAAGGCTTAGCCTCGTACGAGAATTGAGACAGAGCTTAGTGTCATGAAAGGAGAAGGCAATGCTTAGCCTTATGCAAGAAAAGAGAGACATGGCTTAGTCTTATGCGGGGTTTGAGACAGAGCTTGGTCTCATGCAAGGGGAAGGCAATTCTTAGCCTTATGCAAATGAGGAGGCAGAGCTTAGCCTCATGCGAGAATTGAGACAAAGCTTAGTCTCATGCAAAGAGAAGGCAATTCTTGGCTTTATGCAAAGGGGAAGAGACAATACTTAGTCTCATGCAATGGAATGCAGTGCTTAGCCTTCTGCAAACAGGAGGCAATGCTTTGCCTAATGCGGGAATTGAGATAGGGCTTAGTCTCATACAGGGGGAAGGCAATGCTTAACCTTATGCAAATGAGGAGGCAGAGCTTAGCCTCATGCGAGAATTGATACAATGCTTAGTCTTATGCCGTGGACAGATAGCAAGTAGGAGTAGAGTATTTCTTAGCTGGAGATATATTTGCACTTGGCAGTCCAGTTGTTATGATGGTAATGATTTTAAGGCGCGCATACTTGTGATTATTCCTTGTTCCTGCATCCAAAGAAAAATCGTGAGTTTTGCGGGGGAGGTTGGTTCGTGCCTTTGTCTTCTTGTTTTTCTTTGCTTTGCTCTGGAGATCCCGTTTGAGTTGCCCTGGGTAATAACTGGCTGCCATAGAAATAAAGTTTTTTAAAAGTATGCATGCATTTTATAAACATAGTTATTTTTAAACATAGTAGTTTACGATATCGAGTAAATTAGATGAACTAATGACTGCGACACTTTTAGATAAATTGCAGCTTCTTTGCGTCAGAATTTTGAGGTCCCCACCTCAAAATTCTGCCCCAGTTTAGTAAGCGATCCTTCGGCCATTCTGCATGTGACGAAGCTTGTTGGACCTGCTCCAGAATATTTAGAATCCTTCTCAAAATTTTTCCCCAGTTACTTAACTGATTCTCTGACTGTCTTACATATGACGATGTCGGTTGGACTTGCTCCGAAATTTTGAGGGTCCTCCTCAAAATTTTGCCCCAGTTTCTGGTTGTGGGAAAATGAAAATTTTATTGAGACATGACTGAACCCACAAGGCTGCCTATGTATCCCCTCTTAAATGGGAATCAGGTCAAACGTAGTTCAGTTACATTAGATGAAGAAATGTAAATGATTTAAATATAGTATCTCTTGACTGCATCCTAATTGATAGGCTTTGGCTATACTTCTCCGTCAATTTCTGCAAGTATGAGTGCTCCTCCTGTCAGTACCATGTGAACCTTGTAAGGACGTTGCCAGTTAGGTGAAAATTTCCCTTTGAATTCATCTTGATGTGGAATAGCTTTAACCTTTGATGGGTCCAACTTGATTCCTCGGCGGCTGATGATGATACACAACAATTTTCTGACAGGAACCCCGAATGCACATTTTATGGTGTTCAGTTTTAAATTGTACTTCCGTAGCTTGTCAAAGAACTTCTTCAAATCTTCTATGTGATCTGTGGCTTTCTTGGATTTGATGATGACGTCGTCAATATATACCTCTATTTCCTTGTGTATCATATCATTGAAGATAGTCATCATGGTCCTCATATAGATGGCCCCAGTATTCTTCAGACCGAATGGCATCATTTTGTAGCAATATACTCCCTATGGTGTAATGAAAGCTGTTTTCTCTGCGTCTTCTTTGTCCATCCAAATCTAATGATAACCCACGAAACAATCTACAAAGGATTGGACTTCATGCTTGGTGCAATTGTTGATTAGAATGTGTATATTCGATAGTGGAAAATTATCCTTGGGACTTGCTCTATTTAAATCTCGATAAACCGTGACTTTCCCATCTTTCTTCGAAACCGGTACAATGTTGGCTGACCAGGTACTCAAATACCCTGAGGACTTTGGCTTTGATCTGCTTAGTGACTTCCTCCTTGATTTTTAGCCTCATGTTTGGTTTGAACTCTCTGAGTTTCTGCTTCACCGGCGGATACATAGGTTCGGTAGGCAACTTATGAGCCACTCTGGATGTGCTCAGATCGGTCATGTCATCATATGACCATGCAAAAATATCCTTATATTCTTTCAAGAAACGAGTGTATTCTTCCTTCTCTGACTGTGACTGGTGAATACTTATGCGAGTTTCTTTGATGGTTTCAATATCTCCCAAATTGATTGTCTCGATTTCGTCCAGGTTGGACTTAGGCATTTTCTTGAAATTCTCAACTTGTCTGATAACTTCCTCACGTATCTCATCTTCTTCTTCCGAGTCACTATCATTATGTTGCATTGTATCATTACATTCACAGTCGTTGGTTCATCAAGGTAAGAAATAGTAATGTTGTAGAAGAAAAATATGAAAGATAATGATAATATAACATCAATATTTTATACATGCTAAAATGTTACACAAAGTATCGTCTAGATGACTTCAAAATAATGTTTTTCCAAAACAAAATACTGAAAGAAAGGTGTTTTAAAAACAAAATGCTCAAAAGACTTGTTTTTCAAATAACATTAGTAGCCATACTACCCCGGTACTCGTTTGGCCCTCGATGGTGTGGCGGTCCAGTTCCTGAGTAATGCTCCTCTCTCTATTGTCTGAATTGGAAGGCCTTCTTCCTCCTCCTCCTAAACTATCACATTGAAATCCATATCTTTGTCTTCTAAGAACATATTCCATAGCCCAGCCAAAGCTTCTTCTTCTTTGGATCCCCATATTGTATCAGCCTGATAAAGGTTTGACTCAAATGCGGCACTGGCTACTCAAGAGGGTAATAGGAACTGCGCCATGGTGGAGACCAATCGTCATATTCTTGCCATGTATACGGATATCCAAGCCCAAAAGTTGTACCATGACTTTTCAGTTGTATTGGTTTGGTAATGCCCTGGAGTTTTTTCCCAAGCCCTTTGCCGGGTTCATACCTTGACCATGCCAGTATGCTTTCTATTTTGCTGATCCACTATTTATCTTTCTCAATTGCATTGACACGCTCGATGCGGTGATAAATCTTTCTCGCCAACTTCCTTATATTCTTTACGACTAGAACAGTTTGGTTGGTATAAATGGGATTGCTTCCATCCCCGTGAATTATTACTTCCTGATGATTCTATTCAAATATCATAGCCTGGTGCAGAATGGATGCGACAGCCCCAGTGACATGTATCCAAGGTTGTTCCAACATGAGATTATAGGATGCAGATATGTCTAGCACCTAAAATTCGACATCGAACAAAGTAGGACCCCATCTGCAAAAATAAATTGGTTTCCCCAATCGTGGCTCTTTGCGACCCATCGAACACCTTCACATCCATAGTTCCTGCTTGTATTTCATGCAAATCATTGCCCAACCTTTTTTCAGAGTTTTCAATGGACAGATGTTGAGATTAGACCCTCCGTCTATCAAAATCCTGGCAGTGAACTTATCCTCGCATTGCACTGTGATATGTAGTGCCCTGTTGTGGCTCAATCCTTCAGGCGGCAACTCATCTTCGTGAAAAGTGATCTTGTGGCTCTCTAACACTTGCCCCACCATGTTGGCCATTTCTCCGCTGGTGATATTGTTGGGCACGTATGCTTCATTCAACACTTTCATCAGAGCATTCCTATGTGTCTCAGAATTTTGTAGTAGTGACAGGATGGATATCCGGGCCGAAGTTTTGTTCAGATGATCAACAATAGAGTATTCACTTGCCTGTACTTTCCTCTAGAGGTCATCTGAACCAGTTTCAATGATGGATTGTTTGGCAGAAGCTTCCTTGCTTGTTCCTCCCAAATTTTCAAGGGTATAGATTCTTCCCGTTCTGGTCATCCCTTGTGAAGAACCAGACTCTTCCATTTTTTCTTTCACTTTTCTCCTAGCTTCTACAACATAATCCCAAGGTACATCGTTGAAATTGAAGGGAGGTGTGGATGCCACCGTCACAGTGAAGGGTGTGGCTACTTCTACTTCAAATGGAGTAGGTGTAGTTATAGGTATGGTCACTTAGATTTCAAACGGAGTTGATGCGGCTACCTTAACTTCGACCGGTGGCTGTATCTGTACCACAATAGGAGTGAGTGTGACTACAAGTTTCTTAGGGTTGTCACCTTCCCGATCAATTGACCCTTCAAGATCCCATTCTTCATCAGTTTCTATCATATTTACTATTTCACCACTATGGTCTGGGAGAGGGTTGTTGCGAACATTAGGTGTGGCTTCCTTTGCTTGTATGACTTTGGTATCAATCATGTTCTGAATCTTGTCTTTCAAAGTGCGACATTCGTCAATAGTATGCCCCTTCATGCCGGAATGATATGCACATGTTTTATTTGGGTTGACCCATTGGGAGGAGTTTTCCATGGTGACAGCGGGGGAATAGGGGTAATATATCTGGTAGCCTTTAGTCTTTCATAAACCTAGTCGATGGGCTCAGCAATAGGGGTGTATTGTCTGGGTGGTTTGCGATCGAAATTATGTCTGGGTTTTTGATAGTTTTGGCTGGTTGGAGGTAAATGATAATAGGCTGGCTGGGTGTTATAAGTGTGGTAGGAGGTAGCGGGTTGAGGATATCTAGGAGGTAAAGGTTGTTATGTGGGTAGAGATTTTGGACCTTGGGCTACCATCACTTCCCCTGTCTCTTTCTTCTTTGATATAACCCCTGACTGTAATGCTTTGTTCGTAGCTTGCAATGCCTTAAAATTGGTTACCATTCCGCTCTTGATCCCTTCTTCAATCCTTTCCTCGAGTTTGATGATGTCAGAGAATTTGTGATTTTTGATGACCATTAACCTTTCATAGTATTGTGGATCCTGGGCCCTAACGAAGAATTTGTTCAACTGTTCTTCTTCCAATGCCGGCCTAACCTTTGGAACTTCTGACCTCCATCGAGTAGCATACTCGCGGAAAGTCTCTGTCGGTTTCTTCTTGAGGTTATGTATGTAGAAGAAACCCGGTGCATTCTCTATATTAAACCTGAATCGGTCCATAAGTTCGATGCCATGCTTACCCCATTAGCCCATTTCTTGGGATTTTGACTTATGTACCAAGATAGGGCATCTCCAGTGAGACTCCTCATGAAAAACTTCATGCAAATTCTTTCATCTTTCCCAACTCCCACGAGCTTATCATAGTACGTCCTCAAATATACCTTCAAGTCACCTCTTCCGTCAAACATCTCGAACTTAGGAGGTTTGTAACCCACCGGTAGTTCTACGTCTGGTTGAATGCATAGATCCTCATAATTCAGACTCATAATTCCTTTACCTCCTTCAACACCCTGGACTCGGCTTGTGGGGTAATGTTTCCACGTATATGGGATTGTTTTGGTGGGTGCCAGGGGTTTGAGTGTAGTGGTGATCATTGGTTGAATTTTGCGGATTGGGAATAGGTTGTGGGGTATTTTGGGAAGTATGGTAAGTGATTTGTGGGTATTGAGTCAGAAGATGTTGGTGTTGAGGAGGAGTTGGTACTGGTGCAGCATTAGGATTTTGGGAAGGTGTTACGTATTGGCGGGGTGCAGGAGGATTTTGCGGACGGTAGTTTGGTGTGTTTTGAGGAGGTACTGGGTTTTGATCATTTTGTTGACTAATGTCTGGGACATTTAAGGTGAGGGAAAGGTTTGCCATGTTGCGGACCTGCTCAAGCTCCCCTTTCAATTCTAGTATCTTTTGTTCTAACTGTAGGACCAAGTCATTCTATGCGGGAGTACTCCGATCGTATGAAGTTCAACATTCTCCAAGTGCGCAACATTTTCTTTCCGGATACCACTCATATCATCCATCTTAGCCTTTCCCTTGCTTTTTGGATTACTTGGAGGAGGAGGAGGTGGAGGGCCTCTAGATCTGGTGTGATATGCTGACGATGCCAGTATGTGCGAACCAACCTTAAGGGATGGGAATAATCAAAATAAAGAAAAAGTAAAAAAGGAAAACAAGTTAGTAAGGTATATTAAAAGAATGTTTGCAGTATTTAAACACATATTGCGGAGTGAAAATTTCGCGTCCTAATTTGGGGAACGTTGTTGTGCCTGAAGTAAGCCTAGCGACAATTAGATATAGAGAAATTTAATGCCGATAAATGCCTCTTTTCATTAATGTAATAAATAAGACAAACCTAAAAACTACAATAAATAAATGAGTTATTGATGACATCTTCCTTATTAAATCCGAATTCCAAAATGATTCAAAAAAAGATAAACCTAATCTACTTGGTCCTAGAGGAACCTTCTCCATACTTGACCATCTTGGCTCCGTCGATCAGATTCCCTATGTCGTGCATGTCCAGCAGCAGATACGCCCTTGTTAGGTGACCTCCTTCATTGCCCTCTGCATTCTATCAATCTACGACCCTTTTCCTCTTCTTCCCTTCCGGTTCCATTAGACCCTGCTCCAAATATTCCAACCTTTCTATCGACCTTGTATCCATTTCCCTCCACTCGTTAATTGACTTCATGTCTAACTTGTGTTGTTCCAAATGCCTGGTTTCGGACTCAAGGACTCTTTTGCGTAGCCTCTCATACTTCACATATGCTTCAGCAACCTCATCTATGACCCTATTTCCTTGACCAACCCCTAGCTCGACTATTCCTGCTATGTTATCTTCTAACCATGATGAGTAGAAGTAAACATGACCTGCATGATATCGATCTGGCTCGATGGTATCCTTTTCCAAGATAATCTTTAAATTCCACATGTGTTGGGCCTCGAATTTGTATGGAATGGCATCATCCTAAAAATCTGCTTTGTAATGGCTCATTTTGGAGACTCGCGGTATGACTTGTTTTTACCAGCTTGTCTCATGACCCTGATAGGAACATAGGGATATATGCCCCTTAACACAATCAACACCAGATGCGGAACATCCTTGGATATGATGATAATTATCTAGTAGGGAACCACTTGACCATCCAATGAACCTTATCCTCGGTCAAATTGCCGAAAAGCTGTACCCATTTTGTAGCATTCTCTGGTTGTGCAAAACTGTCGGGGATAAGGGTAATTCTTTTCGGACGATGGAAAGCTATGTGATCATTCCATGGTCTCCGTGGAAACTCTTGGCGGTATTGGCCTCTCTAAAGATGTTATAACAACCAAATCTGTAATAGAAAGTTACAAGCCTCAAAATGTTTGAACCCTTTCTTGCAACGATCCAAAGCCCGGTATATTTTTGCTACAATCATCGGAACAATAGTATATGGTTGTCCCTCGATTCCCTCCATTAAAGCTTTGGTTACCATGGCTAACCTAGTGTGAATTCTTTCCCTTTAGCTTAGAAACACTATCATACCCAGAAAGCAGATAATGGATACAAAAACCCTACGATGAGTCCAACCCAGGGAGGTAATGGAGAATTCGTCATGAAATATACAGTAAAATTTGTTGTATCCGTATCATTCATAGAGGAAGTATGTAGGACTTCTTCAGGCATGCCAAGTCGTTATTCTTTCTCAGACCCATCATCTTCAAAAAAACCCTGGTCGTGCGATTTTCTAGGACTAGTAAACCAGGACTATCACATGGTAATCAAGTGAATCCTCCTTTTTCCTCCAAAAGAGGAGTCATTTCTATATTGCCAAAACATAATACAACCCTTTCTCCAACCCAAAACATAGCAACCGCCTCGATTAGCATGTTGTTTGGCTGGATGTCCAATAAGGAGGGTAAGTTTCCAAAAACCCTTTTCACGTGATTTTTGTTGCTTGCCTAAAGGTTTCCCAACAATCCAGAAATAATGGTGGTATATTTTGGACCATGCCGAACCTGGGGAATTCGTGCCTTATTTTCTGCAAAAATAAATAGAGTTAGACCTTGCCCCCTCCGGATTCGACTACTTACACATTAACGATTAGCATGTCGGCATTTATCTCTCCCGTGACGACCCGACCAATGGTCTCATGAGTTACCATTCCGTTTTCCCCATTTTTGCTTCTTTATTCTTTGTTTATCCGTTTTATGCGATATCGAGTTGGTCGGATCGAATCCGGATGGAATTTGGTAAGGTTTGAGACACTAAGTCTCTTTTGAGGGAGCTTAAGTTGGAAAAGTCAACCGGATGTTGACTTATGTGTTAGAGGGATCGTATGTGTGTTCTGATGGTTCGGTTAGCTTCGAGAGGTGATTTTTGACTTAGGGGTATGATAGGAATGAGTTTTGGAGGTTCGGAGTAGATTTAGGCTTGAATTGGCGAAGTTGATATTTTAGCGATTTTCGGTCGATAGGCGAGATTTTGATATGGGGATCAGAATGGAATTACGAGAGTTGCAGTAGCTCCGTTGTGTCATTTGGGATGTGTGCACAAAATTTTAGGTCATTCGGACATGGTTTGGTTGGGTTTTTGATCAAAAGTGTAATTTAGGAGATTTTAGAAAGTTTGGCTTAAATGCGATGTGTTTTGGGAAATTTGATGTTGTATGAGGTGTTTTGATGATTGGAACAAGTTTGAATAAGGTTTTAGGATATGTTGGTGCCTTTGGCGGAGGTCTCGGGGGCCTCGGGTGAGTTTCAGGCTGTCAATCAGATCATTTTGGAGTTTAGAAAATTACAGAAGTTGCAGGTTCAGCTGTTGTAGGTTTTTACTCTTTGCGTTCGCGAGTAGACCCTCGCGTTCACGAAGAGTCAGAGGAAGTCAGTGGAATTTTGGACTTTGCGTTCGTGAGAAGGGCTTCACGTTCGCGGAGGGATGGGACGTGATGCATTGCGTTCGCGTGAAGGGCATCGCGTTCGTGTAGAGGAATTGGGTCAGCTGGGTTTGAGGTCAAGTTGTTCATAGTGTTCGTTGGAGGGGGAGCGTGTTCACGAAGGTTCGTCTGGGTAAAGCATAGTGTTCGCAAGGGCTTGGTCACGATCGCGTAGGAGAAAATTGGTCAGAGTAAATTTGTGCTTCGTGAACGCGCGGATTTGACCGCGTTCGAGAAGAAGGAATAAATGCCTGGGCACAATATTTTTAAGCTCGTCTTGTCCGCGATTTTGGGGCTTATTTCCTCCATAGTTGATCGTTTTTGGATATTTTTGAAGGAGATTTAAGGGGGATTCAAGGGAAACGTTTGGAGGTAAAAAATTTGGACTAAAAACTCAATTATTATGTGAATTCCATCTAGAAAATCATGGAAATTAAGCCAAACAAATTGAAGAACTAGGGCTTGGAAATTTAGACCTTTAATTGAGGATTTGAAGGACCATTTTGGGTCGAATTTGAGAACTTTTGATATGTATGAACTCTTGGGAAGATAAGGAATCTATTGGTGTAAAAATTTCTAAATTTCGAGACGTGGGCCCGGGGTCGGGTTTTGGTAATTTCGGGATTTGTGCCATTTATTGATTGTTTTTGCTTGGGCTTCGTTCCCTTAGCATATTTTGACGTCCTCGTTCTGATTTTAGATAGATTCAACCCGAGTACAGGCTGGTTCGAGGGGCAAAGGCATCGCGAGCTAGAAATTTAGCTGGTTCGAGGTGAGTAATGATTGTAAATGATGTTGTGAGGGTTTGAAACCCCGGATTGCACATCGTAGTGCTATATTGAGGCTAGGCACACACTTGATGATGAGCGTGGGTCGTGCACTATTGAGGATTGTGACTTGGTCCGTCCCGAATGACTATTTTACCGCGTATTTGATTGAAAACTATATGCTATCATCATTATTTGGGCTGAATGCCATATTTGGGCCTAATGCCAACTATTTGAACCCTTCGGGGATTTTTATTGATATTTCCTCACTATTTTGACTTTATAATTGAATTCAGTCATTGTATTTTCCAATGTTTTACTACTCAACCACGTTTACTCAGTTTTAATACTTAAATGACATTTTAAATGATGTTTGGGCTGAGAAACATTGTTTTACTATTGCCCGAGGGGCTTGTGAGGATTTTGACTGATTAAGGCCGAGGGCCTATGTTGTGAGGATTTGACACTGATTATGAGGCCGAGGGCCTGATATATGTATGCCACGACTTGTTTGATATGAGGCCGAGGGCCTACTGATGATGCCACAAGGTCGCTTGATATTGCGCTTGGGTCGTAAGGGGCCTCTCCAGGAGTCTACACACCCCCAGTGAGCGCGAGTACCTATTGTGATGTGAGATTGAGCCCGAGGGACTGGTACTATTCTGAATTTTACCCGAGGGGCTGATTTGTCGATACTGTGCCCGATAGGCGAACTTCTATTTATTTACTTTCCTTAACTGCTTCTCAAATGACCTGTTTACTTGTTGAAAAAGGATTTTACTAAACTTTTCACTGGTTTACTGCTTTAAAAATGGTATTACTGCTTCGTTATAGAATGTCTTGTGCCTTACGTGTTTTCTTACTTTCAGTTGTTATTTACATTTGTTACTCACTAAGTTGGAGTTCTCACTTTAATCCCTACACCCTGTGTGAAGATTCAGGCGTAGCTGGTTCCGCTCCCGAGTGCTGATTCATTCCAGCTTCAGGCGAATCTCGAGGAGTCTTTAGGTAGCTGTTGGCGTTCGCAGCCCAGAGCTCCTCCCTATCTCTTTTCCTTTATGTCCTTAGTTCAGTATTTACAATCTGTAGTTACATTTGAGGATTCTATGTTGGTAGATGCTCGTGACGTGTGACACCCCGGTTAGGGTTGTGTTGGGTTGTACTTCCGTACTTTATTGATATTAACCGCTATTTAGTATTGCTAAATCATGTTTTATACTGCTTTTATGTTGTTTAACTATTTAAAAAGTGAATTAGGTTTCATTGGCTGGCCTTGTCTTTACGAGAGGCTCCATCACTACCGGGTCCGAGTTTAGGGTCGTGACAAGTTGGTATCAGTGCCTAGGTTACATAGGTCTCACGAGTCATGAGCAGGTTTAGTAGAGTTTCGCGGATCCGTACGGAGATGCTTGTATTTATCCTCGAGAGGCTGTAGAAAATTTAGGAAACTTCATATTCTTGAAATTCTTGTCGTGCGAATTTGTTGATCCAAGTACTAAACTTCTTTTGTTCTACTCTCTCATAGATGGTGATGACACGTGCTACTAGTCGGGGTGGATGACCCCCAATACTACCAGTTGTGGCCACCAGAGGCCAAGGACAAGACCGTGGTCGCGATAGGGGCAGAGCAGCTAGAGCAACACCTGCAGATCCACCAGCTGCCCTAGTTCAGTATCAGGTCCTAGTTATGGATGCTCCAGCAGTACCAACTTAGGCACCAGCTGTGCCTATTGTGATTTCGGGTCTTCAGGAGGCCTTGGCTCAGATCTTATCAGTTTTCACTGGCCTAGATCAGGCGGTTTCAGCCACTAAAGCCGCAACTACTTCTCAGACCGGGGGAGACAATCAAACTCTCACCGCTCGCACACCTGAGCATGTCGTGTAGGGACTTCAAACACCAAGGGCACATCCAGCCCAGCCGGTTGCAGCTACTCAGGACTATGTAGTTCCTGTCATGCTAGAGGAAGAGCAGTGTAGGTTGGAAAGGTTTGGTAGATTGCAGCCTCCTACCTTCAGTGGCGCAGAGGGCAAGGATGCCTAGGGTTTTTTGGATAAGTGTCAGAGGATGCTTCGTACTGCAGGTATTCTAGAGACCAGTGGGGTCACTTTTACCACCTATCAGTTTTCAGGAGCTGCTTTCACTTGTTAGGAGGATTTTGAGAGGCGTAGGCATGTTGGTGCAACTCTCCTTTCCTGGCAGCAGTTCTCCGTTCTCTTTCTGGAGAAGTATGTATCGTAGTCTCGTAGAGAGGAGCTGTGTAGGCAGTTTGAGTGGTTGCGTCAGGGGGAGATGACCGTGTCGCAGTATGAGTTGAGGTTCTCTGAGTTGGCTCATCATACTATCTATTTGGTCCCGATGGATAGAAAGAGGATTAGGACGTTTTTTGATGGTCTTACTTTTCAACTCCGTATTCTGATGAACAGGGAGAGGATGACCGATTCTACCTTCGAGGAGGTTATGGATATCGCCCGTGAGATTGAGTCTGTTCGTCGCCAAGAGTGAGAGGGAGGCCAGGAGGCCTCGAGGACCTGGTAGTTACAGTGGTGCTCTTTCGAGGGGTCAGTTTTAGCACGGCAAAGGCCGTTCATTCAGGTCTGCTCAGCCAACTCGCCTAGGTTATCGTGGGGTGTCTCCGGGTCATGGTTATCACAGTCTTAGTAGGGCCAATCATCACTTAGTGCCCTTCCAGCTCAGAGTTCGTCCCGTACTCTATTAGCCCGAAGCACTTCTATGCTGAGTGCATCTGCTAGTGACTCCGGTACGAGGGGTTCCCTTCAGTCCCTTTCTCCAACACCTAGGAGTTTTTATGAGTGTGGTGAGATGGGTCATATGTGGAGGCAGTGCCCTCGTCGTCTTGCGAGTTATCTCAGTAGAGGGGTCAGTCATCGGCTTCAGCACCAGTTACTTCACCACTACCTGCCCAGCCAGCTAGGGGTGGAGGCGAGTCAGCTAGGGGTCGCCTCAGAGGGGGAGGTTGATCAGGTGGTGGTCAGGCATGTTTCTATGCACTCCCAAGCAGACCCGATGCTATTGCTTCAGACACTGTTATTACAGGTATTGTTTCAGTCTGCCACAGAGATGCTTCTATATTATTTGATCCTAGTTGCACCTTTTCTTATGTGTCATCATACTTTACTCATTATTTGGGTATGCCCCGTGAGTTTCTTACTTCACCTATTCATGTATCTACCCCGATGGGCAATACTGTTGTTGTAGACTGTGTGTACCGGTCGTGTGTGGTGACTATTAGGGGTCTGAAGAGCCGTGTGGATCTTTTATTATTGTATATGGTGGATTTCGATGTCATTTTAGGCATGGATTGGCTATCTCCGTGACGTGCTATCCTGGATTGTCATGCTAAGACAGTCACATTGGCTATGTCAGGTGTGCCACGGATCGAGTGGCGAGGTGTGACTGATTATGTTCCTAGTATAGTGATCTCTTTCTTGAAAGCCCAGCGTATAGTTGGTAAGGGTTGTCTTTCGTATCTAGATTTTGTGAGGGATGTCGGAGCTGAGACTCCTAGTATTGATTCTGCCCCAGTTGTGAGGGATTTTCCCGATGTGTTTCCTGTAGACCTGACGGGCATGCCACCGGACAGGGATATTGATTTTTGTATTGACCTGGTGCCGGGCACTCAGCCCATTTCTATTCCACCATATCGTATGGCACCAACGGAGTTGAAGGAATTAAAAGAACAGCTTCAGGAACTCCTTGATAAAGGGATCATTCGGCTTAGTGTGTCACCTTGGGGTGCGCCGGTTCTGTTTGTAAAGAAGAAGGATGACACTATGAGGATATGTATTGATTATAGGTAATTGAACAAGGTAACAATTAAGAACAAGTATCATTTGCCTCGCATTGATGATTTATTCGACCAACTTCAGGGAGCGAGAGTGTTCTCCAAGATTGATCTCCATTCAGTTTATCACCAGTTGAAGATCAGGGACTCAGATATCCTTAAGACAGCTTTCAGGACCCAATACGGTCATTATGAGTTCTTGGTGATGTCTTTTAGGCTGACCAATGCCCTAGTAGCATTCATGCATTTGATAAACAATGTGTTCCGGCATTATCTTGACTCATTTGTCATAGTGTTCATTGATGATATTCTAGTATATTCGCGTAGTTAGGAGGAGCATGCGGAGCATTTGAGAGTTATGTTGCAGAGATTGAGGGAGGAGAAGCTTTATGCAAAATTCTCCAAGTGTGAGTTTTGGCTTAGTTCAGTGGCTTTCTTAGGACACGTGGTGTCCAGCGAGGGTATTTAGGTTGATCCGAAGAAGATAGAGGCAGTTTAGAGTTGGCCCAGACCATCCTCAGCCACAGAGATTCGCAGCTTTCTTGGTTTGGCGGGTTATTATCGCCGGTTTTTTAGGAATTCTCATCTATCCCATCTCCATTGACCAAGTTAACTCAGAAGGGTGCTTCATTTGTATGGTCGGACGAGTGTGAGGAGATCTTTCAGAAGCTCAAGATAGCTTTGACCAATGCTCTGGTGTTGGTCTTACCATCAGCTTTAGGTTCATATACCGTGTATTGTGATGCTTTGAGAGTTAGAATTGGTTGTATGTTGATGCATGAGGGTAGAGTTATTGCTTATGCTTCTTGTCAGTTGAAGCCCCATGAGAAGAACTACTCCGTTAATGATTTAGAGTTGGCTGCGATAGTTCACGCATTGAAGATTTAGAGGCATTACTTGTATGGTGTATCTTGTGAGGTGTTCACTGATCATCACAGTCTTCAGCATTTGTTCAAGTAAAATGATCTTAATTTGAAACAGCGGAGATGGTTAGAGTTGCTTAATGATTATGATATCACTATATTTTACCATCCGGGAATGGCCAATGTGGTGGCCGATGCTTTGAGCCGAAAGGCAGTGAGTATAGGTAGTTTGGCATATATTCTAGTTGGGGAGAGACCCCTTGCGGTTGATGTCCAGGCCTTGGCCAATCGGTTCCTGAGATTAGATGTTTCGTAACCTAGTCGGGTATTGGCTTGTATGGTTTCTTATTCTTCCTTATATGATCGCATCAGAGAGCACCAGTATGATGATCCGCACTTGTTTGTCCTTAAGTATAGAGTTCAGGATGACGATGCTAGAGATCTGACCATTGGAGATGATGAGGTGTTGAGGATGCAGGGCCAGATTTGTGTGCCCAATGTAGATGGGCTTCGGGAGTTAATTTTGGAGGAGGCCCATCTCGCGGTATTCCATTCATCCGGGTGCAGTGAAGATGTATCAGGATTTGAGGCAGCACTACTGGTGGAGAAGAATGAAGAAAGATATTGTGGGATTTGTAGCTCGGTGTCTCAATTTTCAGCAGGTGAAATATGAGCATCAAAGATCGGGTGGCTTGCTTCAGCAGATGGATATTCCCGAGTGGAAGTGGGAGAGGATCACTATGGATTTTGTTGTTGGACTTCCACAGACTTTGAGGAAGTTCGATGCTATTTGGGTGATTGTGGATCGGCTGGCCAAGTCCCCGCACTTCATTCCTGTGTGTACTACCTATTCTTTAGAGTGGTTGGCAGGGATCTATATCTGGGAGATTGTTCGTTTGCATGGTGTCCCAGTTTCTATCATTTCAGATCGGAGCACTCAGTTTACCTCGCAGTTTTGGTGGTCTGTGCAGCGAGAGTTGGGTACTCAGGTTGAGTTGAGCACAACTTTTCATCCTCAGACAGACGGATGGACAGTCTGAGCGTACTATTCAGATATTGGAGGACATGTTGCATGCTTGTGTCATTGATTTTAGAGGGTCATGGGATCAGTTTCTACCGCTTGCAGAGTTTGCTTATAACAACAGCTACCAGTCGAGTATTCAGATGGCTCCATATGAGGCTTTGTATGGGAGGCGGTATAGATCTCCATTTCGTTGGTTCGAGCCTAGTGAGGCTAGTCTATTAGGGACTGATTTGGTGCAAGATGCTTTGGAGAAAGTGAAGGTGATTCAGGAGAGGTTTCGTACAGCGCAGTCGAGGCAAAAGAGTTATGCTGATAGGAAGGTTCGAGATGTATCCTGCATGGTTGGCGAGAAGGTTCTATTGAAGGTTACACCCATGAAGGGTGATATGAGATTTGAGAAGAAAGGGAAATTGAGTCTGCGGTTTATTGGGCTTTTTGAGGTGCTTCAGTGGATTGGGGAGGTGGCTTATGAGCTTGCATTGCCACCTAGCTTTTCGAGTGTGCATCCGGTATTTCATATTTCTATGCTTCGGAAGTATATTGGGGATCCATCTCATGTTATGGATTTCAGCACAGTTCAGTTAGATGATGATTTGACCTATGATGTGGAGACAGTGACTATTTTGGGTCGTCAGGTTCGGAAGTTGAGGTCAAAAGATATAGCTTCAGTGAAGGTGCAGTGGAGAGGTCGGCCCGTGGAGTAGGCTACTTGGGAGACTGAGCGGGAGATGCAGAGAAGATATCCTTACCTGCTTGAGGCTTCAGGTATGTTTCTTGACTCGTTCTAGGACAAATGTTTGTTTAAGTTGGGGAGGATATGACGACCCGCCCAGTCGTCTCATGAGTTACCGCTCCGTTTTTTCCATTTATGCTTCTTTATGCTTTGTTTATCCGTGTTATGCGATTTGATCGGATCGAATCCGGAAGGAATTTGGTAAGGTTTGAGACACTTAGTCTCTTTTGAGGGAGCTTAAGTTGGAAAAGTCAACAAGATGTTGACTTACATGTTAGAGGGCTCAGATGTGAGTTCTGATGATTTTGTTAGCTTCGGGAGGTGATTTGTAACTTAGGAGTGTGATCGGAATGAGTTTTGGAGGTTAGGAATAGATTTAGGCTTGAATTGGCGAAGTTGATATTTTGGCGATTTTCGGTCAATAGGCGAGATTTTGATATAGTGGTCGGAATGGAATTCCGAGAGTTGCAGTAGCTCCATTGTGTCATTTGGGATGTGTGTGAAAAATTCCAGGTCATTCGGACGTGGTTTGGTTGGGTTTTTTTTTATCAAAAGTGTAATTTAGGAGATTTTAGAAAGTTTGGCTTGAATCTGATGTGTTTTGGGTAATTTGATGTTGTTTGAGGTGTTTTGATGATTGGAACAAGTTTGAATAAGGTTTTAGGATATGTTGGTGCCTTTGGTGGAGGTATCGGGGGCCTCGGGTGAGTTTCGGGTGGTCAATCAGATCATTTTGGAGTTTAGAAAATTACAGAAGTTGCAGGTTCAGCTATTGCAGGTTTTTACTCTTCGCGTTCGCGAGTAGACCCTTGTACTCGCGAAGAGTCAGAGCAAGTCAGTGGAATTTTGGTCTTCGCATTCACGAGAAGGGCTTCGCGTTCGTGGAGGGTTGGGAAGTGATGCATCGCGTTCACATGAAGGGCTTCACGTTCGCGTAGAGGAATTGGGTCAGCTAGGTTTAAGTTCAAGTTGTTCATCGCATTCGCGGGAGGGGGAGCGTGTTCGCGAAGGTTCGTCTGGGTAAAGCATCGCGTTTGCGAGGGCTTGTTCATGATTGCGTAGGAGAAAATTGGTCAAAGTATATTTGTGCTTCACGAACGCGAGGGTTTGACCGCATTCGCGAAGAAGGAATAAATGCCTGGGCAGAATGTTTTTAAGCTCGTCTTATCCGCAGGTTTGGGGCTTATATCCTCCATAGTTGATCGTTTTTGGAGATTTTTGAAGGATATTGAAGAGGGATTCAAGGGGAAACATTTGGAGGTAAGAATTTTGGACTAAAAACTCGATTATTATGTGAATTCTACCTAGAAAATCATGGAAATTAAGCCAAAAAAAATGAAGAACTAGGGCTTGGAAATTTAGACCTTTAATTGAGGATTTGAAGGACCATTTGGGGTCGGATTTGAGAAATTTTGATATGTATGAACTCATGGGAAGATAAGGAATCTACTGGTGTAAAAATTTCTGAATTTCGAGTTGTGGGCCTGGGGGTCGGGTTTTGGTAATTTTGGGATTTGTGCCATTTATTGATTGTTTTTGCTTGGGCTTCATTCCCTTAGCATATTTTGACGTCCTCGTTCTGATTTTGGATAGATTCGATGCGAGTGCAGACCTATTCAAGGGGCAACAGCGTCGCGAGTTAGAGAGTTAGCTGGTTCGAGGTGAGGAATGATTGTAAATGATGTTATGAGGGTTTGAAACCCCGGATTGCACATCGTAGTGCTATATTGAGGTGAGGCACACGCTTGATAACGAGCGTGGGGTTGTGCAATATTGGGGATTGTGACTTGTTCCATCCTGAATGACTACTTTACCGTGTATTTGATTGAAAACTATTTGCTATCATTATTATTTGGGTTGAATGCCATATTTGGGCCTAGTGCCAACTATTTGAACCCTTCGAGGATTTTTGTTGATATTTCCTCACTGTTTTGACTTTATACTTGAACTCAGTCATGTTATTTTCATTGTTTTACTACTCAGCCATGTTTACTCAGTTTTAATAATTAAATGACATTTTAAATGATGTTTGGGCTGAGAAACATTGTTTTACTATTGCCCGAGGGGCTTGTGAGGATTTTGACTGAGTAAGGCCGAGGGCCTATGTTGTGAGGATTTGATACTGATTATGAGGCCGAGGGCCTAGTGATAACGCCATGAGGTGGCTTGATATTGTGCTTAGGCCGTAAGGGGCCCCTCCAGGAGTTTGCATACCCCCAGTGAGCGCGGGTAGTCATTGTGATGTGAGATTGAGCCCGAAGGGCTGATACTATTCTGAGATATTGCCCGAGGGGCGGATTTGTCGATACTGTGCCTGAGGGGCGAACTTCTATTTATTTAATTTCCTTAACTGCTTGTCAAATTACCTGTTTACTTGTTGAAAAATGATTTTACCAAACTTTTCACTGGTTTACTGCTTTAAAAATGGTTTTACTGCTTTGTTATACAATGCCTTGTTCCTTATGTGTTTTCTTACTTTCAGTCGTTATTTACATTTATTACTCACTCAGTTGGAGTACTCACTTTACTCCCTGCACCCTGTGTGCAGATTCAGGCATAGTTGGTCCCGCTCCCGAGTGCTGATTCATTCCAGCTTCAGGCGAATCTCAAGGAGTCTTTAGGTAGTTGTTAGCGTTAGCAGCCCGGAGCTCCTCGCTATCTCTTTTCCTTTATGTCCTTAGTTCAGTATTTACACTCTGTAGTTACATTTGAGGATTTTGTGTTGTTAGATGCTCGTGACTTGTGACACCCCGGTTAGGGCTATGCTGGGTTGTACTTCCGCACTTTATTGATATTAACCGCTACTTAGTATTGCTAAATCATGTTTTAGACTGCTTTTATGTTGTTTAACTACTAAAAAGTTAATTGAGTTTCATTGGTTGGCCTTATCTTCATGAGAGGCGCCATCACGACCGGGTCCAGGTTTAGGGTCGTGACATCTCCAAATAATGCACATATCGTGGTGGCGTCCATTGGGATTATGGAAATCCCTGTGGACTTTGGACAAGGTTTTTCTTAGAGGGTTATTATGCGGACAACATATTAACTCATGCTAGGTTTGATCATGATGCATGTACAGTTATTATCAGAGCAAGGTTTCTATAGAAGTCTAGACTGGTATCCTCAAGCGGACAACTTGAGAAGAAAAGGCACAGAACCGTCAATTGTATTGCTAATCGGCTAGTTTTACCACAAATAAGCCTTTTCAAATTAAAGGGTGATTTTAGGAAGAGTGCGGACACTCATCAAGTGCTGCTATGGTATTAGTACACACGAGTGGAATATGATGTTGATCATGCTTTATGCAAAAAATAACACGTTGTCAGGTATTTTCATATGTTTGAAAATAAATGCAGTACTGAATGAACGTAAAGACATAAAGGAAAGAAAAACAGGGAAGAAGTTAGTTCGCGAAATGAAGGAATTGTAATAAAGAAAATAAAGGGGGTAAGGATTGGGGAGGGACATGATATAGCAAAATCTAAAGTTTGGATCAAGTGAACATGATTAGGAAATAAGGGGAAACACACGTTGTAATCGAATTAAACGAAGAGTTGCATATGAGTTCATATAAAGGGCAAATAAGGAAAAAAGATGTGCATGTAGCAATAAAAAGGGAAAACAAGAGTGGGGTATTCAAATAATAACAAAATATGCTTATCGAGAGAGACTAATTCATGTAGATCAAGCTAGTAATGGTAAGAGCCTAAAGATAATCCACAGCAGATTCGCCATGCTGTCGCGCCCCCTTTTTCTAGCGAAATTGGGTTTCGACATTTTTGACAACTCCTTTTGAGAGAGTAGGGAAAAAGAATTGGTTGTTAGAGTCGTCACCTAATGGATTATAGTGCGTTAGGGAACTTATAACAAATAACTTATATTATACCAGTTTGCATCACAAGAGATCGGGTAAGGGCTCGAAGTTACCTTGGGGGAAGGTGTTAGTCACCTCTCGAGGTCCACAACGGTGGGTCCCGGCCGAACTTAAATTAAGTGAATTGGTCTAATAAAGAAGCGAGAGAATTATTTAATAAGGATGGGGGTCCTAAATTTTTTAGCCTATAGGATCACCCGTGTAACATAAATAATACTTCGTAACTCCTCCAAGACAGGGTGTTACTCATATTATCCAGTGGGCACAAACTATCATCTCCTCTTACCCGATTACTACCTTTGAGTTTTTACTTAAAGCACTCTAATCAATTCTAACTCATACCTTATCATTGACCTACCCGTCTCTTACCTATGGTCATGGAGGCATTGGGACCTCTATTTTGGGATGGTTCTAGACTCAACTTAGGTTGCTCAAAATTGTAAAAAAAACTAAACAACATATAAAACACATTGGACTTTTCATGCAAGAGCAGATAAAGGCTTAATTTAGCCTCCGCACATAAGGAAGCACGCAAAACATATTGGTGTATTGACAGTTTAAACAGTTAAGGATATTTGATCCTATAGACATGATTTTTACGTGATTCTCGATTTTTAAACATGCTGACAGTAATTTCTAAGTGATCCTGTAATTGACAACTGATTCCAATTATAGAAATTTGAACCTATAGGCGAGTTATCTAAGCATTTTATACAGTAAATAACAGTGGTGATTACTGGATTATATTCAAAATTTGTTAATTGCCTCCTATAGGCGTGATTTCTAGTGACAATGGTTAACCCAACATTGATGACTATTAAAGAAACGAGTAAAACAATTAATTAACTAGTTTAGATCCTATAAGTATGATTTCTATAATTAAACTAATTTAGATCTTATAGGCATGCTCTCTAAAATTAAATTGATTTTAGTTCCTATAGGCATAGTTTCTATCATTGGACCGGCTTTAATCCTATAGGCATGCTTTCTAGAATTGAGCAGTACATAAGCAGGAATTTATATATATTGAGCCAGAAAACAATTAAGCCAAGTATTGGTCCTATAGGCATGATTGCTAACATATAATTAATGGACAAATTGACGACTAAAGGCAGGATTTGTAACAGATCACAGTGTTAGTCCTATAGGCAGGATTTCTAACATATAAATACAACATAGAACCTATAGGTATGATTTCTAACACACAACAACATAATATGGAACTTATAGGCAGAATTAACAAATAGGGATCCTATATGCAGGATTTCTACCCGACTTTGCAAATGAAGATAAGAAACCCTTCTCAATTTACTAAATACCCCAGAATTGTTATTACAAATAATTATTACAGACCACGATCGAATGAATGAATTATAGAGTGTATAAACTATAGGAAGCCTGTAACATGTCCAAATGCACCCGGACAAACCAGGTCTTTAACTTGCAGCATCTCCAAAGCCCATGTTCATAGGTACTACATGACAAATGGTGAGTGATTCACCCATATCTCAAAGATACGCATACAGAACCCAAATCTTTAGTGTGTCAGAGTTCTCAAGGGCTTCAAGAACCCAGGGCAGTGCTCAAACTAGACAAAAATGATCAAAACAGTTCAAGGAAAACTATGGACAAAATCCTAGTGCGCTAGAGTTCACGAGGGTCTCATAGGAACCCTGAGCAGTGCTCACACTAGGAAAACTGTTACACCCCTATGTTTTTGTATGTGAAAGTATGTAGTAAGTCAATTGATGTAAGCTCAGAAATGAGATCTTCTTTGAAAGTATATAAAGTGATTTAATGTTGTTACACCCCGTACTTCAGACGTCACTGTCATTATAGGATTATCTAATGGAAACTAAAAAATGACGAAATCCTTCTACAAGGATAAGAAAGGTTTACTGAAGTGTTAAGCAAGTTAAGATAAATATGAGACTTGTTAATAATGATTTAAATGAGTTTAAAGTCAAGATATGACTATATATGATGTTTGGATATGAATTATAAAGTTTGGGAAAAATTGGATTTAAGTAGCGGAAAAACCGACTAAGGATTTGTCTTGTAATGAAGCATTTTGAGGAATATATTTCATGTGTCATATGAGGTTCTTTTGGGACATATTATATATAAAAATGAAGGTCTTGGAACCTAGTTTCCAATGGTCCAAACCATTTATTCATACGACATTGGGGTAGAGAAATATGAATTTATATAATAGGGTCACCAAGTCACGTCGCCGCACTTCGGAGAAACTAGCAGTTTTATAGGCTAGTTGCGATGCAGTTTTCTCCCAATATATTGAGAGTTATATGGAGATATTTATATGGAATTAAATCCCTATGTGTTAAGTTTCCAACATTGCAAACCATTTGTCAATACAATGTCAGATTAGAGAGATACATACATCCAAAGTTGCACCGCTCAAGCAACCAAGCAGGCAACTTACCCACCTACTTGGAGAATTGAGGCGGTGGGCTTATAAGTTATCTTCTCCCTTGTATATCTCGTCATTATATACAGAAAACATACACCAAAACACTTTCAATTTTCTCTAAGAGCTGGTCCAAGATCCCAAGAACCAAACTAAAGGGAAATCAACTCAAATCATCATCAAAGGTGTTAAAGACTACAAGAGAATGCTTCAATGATATTGTGGTGTGATTGAGGGCTATTGTGAGCTAAGTTGAGATAGGGTTTCGAGTTGTAGATGTTGTTCAAGGTATGTATAACATCTTCTTGATTGTGCCTAAGTCTAATCTTATGTTGGTTGTGTTGTTTGAGTGAAAAACTATAAGATAGCACTTGAAAGAACATGAGATATGATTGTCTCTTTGGTTGGGCTGTTTGTGGCTAAATATATAGTTTGTGGTGGCTGGAAATTGTGAGAAATAATTTGATAATATTGTGGCTGCTGTTGTTAAGCATTTCTAGGTTTTAATTAAGTTGATTGAAGAAGAAAAGATGAAAAACAAGTGATTGACGGTAAAAATTAAGGTGCTAGACGTATAGGGCTATTTTGGAAGGCATTTTGTGGATGTTTTCAACTATAAATAGTATGCTACATATAAATATGATGTTCTAAAGGTTGTAAACTAATTTATCAAATAAGAGTTGGATTCAATTCATATCTTGTTATGAGTAAAAACGAGCTTGCCGCTTAATATGATTGTTAAGATAATTGGAGAAACTCATATAAGATTGCATTGTTGTTGTTGCTATTGTTGGTTATAGTTGTTGTTGTTGGGTTGTAGATGACCCTTAGTGGTTTTTAGGATGTATTAAAAATAGGGGAGGTTCTGCCCGATTTTTCTTAAGCCATACGACTAGCCAAATACGATGGTACGACATTATATGTTAACGTCAATATCATTTCACTTGTTGAAGATGCAAGACATTGTGTCGAGCTTGGTTGAGCAGTAAGGAAGATGTCATGCATGTATGTTAAGGCTATCCCATATTTCTTTTGTCATGATCCATACTGTAGACATGTAATTTTTGACCCTCCCCGAGATTTCACACATTTTAGCATAAATATTTAATTTGGGTTTAGTATTGCTATTCTAAATAGTTTTGACTCTTTTACTTTATTTTTATCACAAAAAAATAAAAAAATCTTTAGGTTAAAGTCAATTAGTATATTTATATTTATAGTATTATAACATTTGAAAATACAAAAATTAGTTTCACTTTTAGTATTTAGTTTTATATTAGTTTATTTTAATTAAGAATGATTTTTATATTTTATAGATACATTGCATTTTTTTGGTCTTCTTAGCCTAGATTCAAACCCAAAAGACATGGTCCAACCCAATTTCCTGAAAAAAGGTCGAATTTCGGATAGCCCAAAATATTGAGCCTATACTCATTTCTCATTTAAACCTAACCTAATTCATACCCCCTATAAAATAATGCCTAATTCCTAAATCCTAAAAAAAGAGATAGAGATCCCTTCCCATAGAACCAAAAAATGGTAGACCTTTTGTCTTCACAAAAAAATTCAATCACCAGCCACGTGCAACAAGAAAAGCTCGCTGAAGCAATAGCCATAGGAGGACCTATCTAATCCAAAGAATGTTTAATTAAGCTTTAATATAGCTAATAAGCCATAGTCATACGAGGAACAGAACGAAGGGAGATAGCTAGGGACAAAATCGGCCACACCCCCTATCATTCTCAAAAGACCTACAGCGACGCTAAAAGACCAAATATCCAACGAATTCAGCAACTTCTTCGAGCTAAATCCCAACCGCAGTACAGTCCCCCACGTTGTCTTCTTCTCTTTGCTACATCCCTTCTTCCCTGTTCATTTCACTTTGACAACACCAAGAACTGAAATTTTGTGCTAATTTCGGATACCTCTCTAATATATTTAAACACCAAGAACTGAAATTTTGTGCTAATTTCGGATACCTCTCTAATATATTTAATCAGAGGTATAAGGATTTGCCCAATCTTTCAAGCTATTAAAAGCAACTTGCCATCTCCCGGTAAGGTGTAGTTAAGGTTGTTTGAGTTGCGCTCGATTCTGGTTAAAAGGCGGGGTCGCCGTTATGAGTTTTACGTTGAAGGTTTCCTGTCAAGAGGTCCGTTGCCGTGGTCCTGTTGGTTTCGCTTTTAAGGCATGTAGCAATCGAGCTGTTATAGAGGCCCGTTGAAGAAAGTTTATTGCGTGAAGGTCCATCTCTCATCTTATACTTGACTAATACATTTTCTTGATGATTGTGATTGTAAATCCTTAGCATGAATAAACCTTTTTTTTGTATCTGATAAGCATGATTTTATTTTAATTCGATCTTCTTATTTCCCACGTTTATATCACTATAATCCGGATATTTTATTGTTTGGATCTACTGCATTGCTATTTGAGCGTATCTTTTTAGTTAGTATTATTTCATTATTAAATTGGTCTAGTGAATGTTTGGAAAGATACTTGTCAAAAGCTTTTAAATTGAATCTAATAAGGTAATTGGGAAAAATGTTTAAGTCTAGTGATTTAATATACATAAGAGCTCTGACTAGCCCAATCGTTAAATATTCTTGGGTTAGCTTACGGTCAAACTCCTGGAGGGCCCTTCCGGCCCAAATGCAATATCAAGCCATCTTGTGGTATCATAACTAGGCCATCGGCCTCATATCAATAAGTCACCTCGTGTCATACATATCTCAGGCCCTCGACCTCATAATCAATATCAAATGTTTCCTCACAACATAGGCCCTCGGTCTTACTCAGTCAAAAATCCTCACAATCCACTCGGGCAATAGTAAAACATGATTCTCCGCCCAAAATATCATTTAAGAGATCATTTAAGTGTTAAAACAGAGTAAACATGGCTGAGTACAAAAACAGTGAAATATAACATGACTGAGTTCAAGTATAAAGTCAAAACAGTGAGAAAATTTCAATAAAAGTCTCCAAGGGTTCAAATAGTTGGCATGAAGCCCAAATATGGTATTCAACCCAAATGATGATGATAACAAATAGATTTCAGTCAAATATGCGGTAAAATAGTCATTCGGGATGGACTAAGTCACAATCTCCAACAGTGCACGACCCCACGCTCGTCATCAAGCGTGTGCGTCACCTCAATATAACACAACGATGTGCAATCCAGGGTTTCCCCTCAGAACATCATTTACAATCATTACTCACCTCAATTCGGTCAAATTTCTAGACTGCGATGTCTTTGCCCCTCGAATCGGCCTCCACTCGCGTCGAATCTATCCAAAATTAGAATTACGGTGTCAAAATATGCTAAGGGAACGAAGTCAAAGCAAAAGTAATCAATTTACAACATAAATCCCAAAATTATCAAAACCCGACCCCCGGGCCCACGCCTCGAAATTCGATAAAATTTACATCAATAGGTTCCTTATCTCCCTACGAGTTTATACATATCAAAAGTACCAAAATCCGACCACCATAGGTCCCTCAAATCCTCAAGTCTATGTCTCCAAGAAGTGCTGCAGCTTCCACCTATTTGGACACATAACCGATAGCAACAAGTATGTACTTATTGCCAAAGGAGCTGACGAAGGGGCCCATAAGTCTATCCCCCAAACATCGAATACTTCAACCTCTTGAATTGGGTTCATGGTCATCTCATGGCGACGGGAAATGTTCATGGTTCACTGACATTCATTACAGCCCTTCACCCATTGATGTGCATCCTTAAACACTATTGGCCAGTAGAACCCGGCTTCTAGCACTTTCGCTGACGTCCTGACTCCTCCAAAATGCCTACCATACGCCGATGCATGACATGCTTGCAGAACAGAAGATTGTTCTATCTCAGAGACATTGTTCTATCTCGGAGACACACCTCCGGATCATATTGTCAACACATATTCGAAATAGATAAGGTTCATCCCAGTAATACATGCGGCAGTCACGATAAAACTTTTTCTTTTGCACAGAGGAAAGGTCATAGGGAACTATACCGCTTGTCAGGTAATTTGTAAAGTTTGCATACCATGGAACTTCCTCAAGGCTTGTAGCGAGTAGTTGCTCGTCTGGAAAGGTTTCCAGAATATTCTTAACCTCAATTGAGTTTTCAGCTCCTTTAAGTCGTGATAGATGATCAGCGACTTGGTTTTTTATGCCCTTACGGTCACGAATCTCAAGGTCGAACTCTTGCAGTAACAACACCCAACGAATCAGGCATGGTTTGGACTCATTCTTCTTAATCAAGTACTTGAGAGCTGCATGATCAGTATATACAATTACCTTAGAGCCAATCAAGTATGATCTGAACTTGTCGAATGCAAACACCACAGTCAGCATCTCCTTTTCAGTCACAGTGTAGTTCAGTTGGGCTCCACTCAATGTTCTACTGGCATAGTAGATTGGGTGCATTATCTTTTCTTTTCGCTGTCCCAATACTACCCCCACTGTATAGTCACTGGCGTCACATATGAGTTCAAATGGTTGTTCCCAGTCGGGGGTAACAATGATGGGTGATGTGATTAGCCTCTTTTTCAACTCCTCGAATGCTACCCTGCAATCATCAGAAAACAAGAAAGGGTGATCTTTTTTTTAACAACTTACAGAGAGGGTTGGCAATTTTTGAGAAGTCTCTTATGAATCTCCAGTAGAAACCGGCATGCCCGAGGAAGCTCCTGATTGCCTTGACTAAAGTGGGAGGTGGCAGTTTTGCTATCGCGTCAACTTTAGCACGATCCACCTCGATTCCCTTGCTTGATACCCGGTGTCCCAAGACTATGCCCTCTTATACCATGAAATGGCACTTCTCCCAATTAAGTACCAGGTTAGTCTCAATACATCTTATCAACACTCGGGTCAGATTTATAATGCACTCGTCGAATGAGTTTCCCACCACTGAGAAATTATCCATGAACACCTCCATTATGTCTTCGACCATGTCAGTGAATATGGTGATCATGCACCTTTGGAATGTGGCGAGTGCATTGCATAAGCCAAAGGGCATCCTCCGAAAAGCATAAATGCCATATGGGCATGTGAAGGAGGTCTTCTCTGTGTCCTCTGGTGCAATGGAGATTTGATTGTACCCTGAGTACCCATCCAAAAAATAGAAGTGGGACCTTCCTGCCAATCTGTCAAGTATCTGATCAATGAAGGGAAGTGGGAAGTTTCCGGGTAGCCAAATTTAATTTCCTGTTGTCCATACAAATTCTCTAGCATGTGACGGTTCTTGTCGAGATCAGCTCATTATTATCATTTTTGACCACCATCATACCACCCTTCTTAGGAACGCATTGCATTGGGCTAACCCAGTTGCTGTCAGAGATGGGAAAATGATTCTCGCATCCAACCACTTAATCACCTCTTTCTTTACCACTTCCTTCATGTTGGGGTACAGCCTTCTTTGGTTCTCCCTGGAAGGTTTGTGCCCCTCTTCCAGCAGAATTTTGTGCATACAATATACCGGGCTGATCCCCTTAATGTCTGTCATGGTCTACCCAATGGCAGTCTTGCACTCCTTGAGTACCTACAAAAATCGTCGTGCCTGCACATTTAACAAAATAGTTGAGATAATAACATGTAATGTGGAGTGAGGTCTTAGGAACTCATACCTGAGATGGGCGGGCAGTGGCTTCAACTCCAGCTTTGGTGGTTCTTCTATGGATGGCATACCTGGAGGACTACTCTGTTTTCTAAGTGCAGGGGCTCGAATTCAAGTGTTCTATCCCAAAACCCTCTACCCTCTAAAGTCAACACCCATTCTGCCAATTCTTTCCCATTCACCTTATCTAAATTTACAAGACAAGCAGCAAGAGGATCCTCCATAGTCAACGTCTCATCATCTGCTTCTACGATTACATCCACGGCATCAATAAGAGAACAATTGGCGAATTCACTTGGTTGCCTCATAGATTTCTGCACATTGAACGTTATCTCTTCATCGTTCAACCTCATCTTGAGCTCCCCAATTTCACAATCAATGAGAGCTTTCCCTGTGGCCAAGAATGGCCTTCCCAAAATTATAATAATTTCTTCATCCACCTTGCAATATAGAATCACAAAATCTGCAGGGAACACAAATTTTCCTACCTGAATCAGCACGTCATCCAAGATACCCAAAGGTCTTTTCACGGTCCTGTCAGCTAGCTGCAACAACATAGATGTGGGTCTAGCTCTTCCAATCCCCAACCTCTTATAGATCGCCAGGGGCATAAGATTTATGCTATCCCCCAAATCACAAAGTGCCTTGGAAAAAGCAAAGTTGCCAATGGTGCAGGGAATTGTGAAACTCCCTGGGTCTGACAACTTCTCAGCAACTGGTCTGGTCACAACAACACTGCAGGTCTGAGTTAGAGTCACAGTGGCCAAGTCTAGGAAATCAAATTTTCGGGACATCAAGTCCTTCATCATTTTTGCATAACCATACATCTCCTTCAAAGCATCAATCAATGGAATATCTACCTGATTTTGTTTCAGCATCTCTAAGAATTTCTTGTATTGCTCCTCTTTCTGGTACTTGGTCAGCCTCTGTGGGAATGGTGCCGGAGGTCTCTTCTTCCCAATGATTTGGGTATTCTCTTTGTCCGACACCACCTCAACTACCGGTTCCTGGGCTGTCTCAGCTTCTTTCTCAGCCTCCATCTGTGTGTTGGTTTCTTCTGGGGGCAGGTTGTACTGTTACCTCTGTCAGTTTCGTTGAATCATCTAGCTCAATGGGCACTGGTACAAGTGTCTCAGCATGTCTGCTTTCTCGTGATCTCTCTTGCTCCAAGTCCAAGTCTCTACCATTACATAGACTCACTACCATCAGCTGCTTCGGGCCTTAATCTTTTGAATTTACCTGCGTGTCTGCAGGCAGTGTCCTATGAGGACGATTATTCAAAGACATTGAAATCTAGCCCATCTGCACTTCAATATTCTTTATAGTTGACTCATGTGCATCTACCCTTTCACTCATTTTTGCATTTGACCCAATAACCTGCTGCATCATTGCCTCATGTCTAGCAAACCCATCTTTCTATCTTCCCCCATGTTGCTACTGAGGAGGATGATAACCCTGCTGCTGATTTTGATTGTTTTATCCCTGTGGCCTTTGGTATGACGCCATATTATTTTGAGGTCGCATACTTCCCATATTTCCATAGTTGAGTTGTGGTTGAACTGGCCTGTATGGCTGATTCTGTTGGCCCCAATTTTGACCACCCTATCTTTGGACTCCATAATTAGACATATAATTCATGTTCTCAGGGTAACGATGATGATCACTTTCTGCATTCCATTGGTTACCAATTGGCTGACTAATGCAAGATGTGCATAAGCCCCCATTGGTAGTATCTGCAATGTGTACCTGATGTTTCTGCCCTGACTCTTCCACCTTTTTGGTGAGTATACTCATCTGTATCACTAATGTGGCCATATTTTTAGCAAGAGTGTTTGATGGATCTAAGGGCACTGGGTGAACTTCTAGACTGATAGATGCATTTCTGGTTGTCCACCCCGAATTCTGTGCCATCTTGTCAAGCATGCTCTAGCTTTCTCTCCATGTTTTGCTCAAGAATGCTCCACCAGCTGAAGCATCAACATTAGCCTTCACGCTATCTGTCAAACCCATGTAAAACCGCTTCCCCAACATTTGATCTGTAATACCGTAGTGCGTACATATAACCAACATCCCTTTGAATCGTTCCCATGTTTCTTGCAGTGTCTCCATTGATTTCTGTTTGAAGCTCAAAAGTTCATCAATTTGCTGAGCAGTCTTGTTGGGTGGATGAAACTTACTCACACATTGCTTGACTAACTCCTCCCAAGTCATGATGGAATTAATGGGGAAAGAGTTTAGCCACGTCTGGGCAGCTCCTGTCACTGAGAATGGAAACAACAACAGCTTTATTTCTTCCTGAGTTACGTTGGGTTACCTTTGAGTTTTGCATATTGACAGGAAATTCTTCAAGTGTTGTTGAGGATCTTTAATGTATGACCCCGAAAATAGTCCCTTGTTTTGCAAGTGCAGCATGTTATTCGTGATTTGAAACGACTCGGCCTGTATCTGTAGGACTAAAATCGTTGTGGCCAAATTCTCTGTTGTGGATTGTGCCTAGTCATATAGAGCAGCCTCTGGCACAAGAGGTGCCACTAGCGCCAATGGCGCAGCTGGGTCTAACACATTATCCCCATGTCTAGTTCGAGTTGTTCAGTTGATTGTTGTTGTTTGTTTTTCTTGTTGGCCCGATTCAAGGCCTTGAAAACTTTCTCGGGATCTGATAATGCTTCAAATACTTCACCAGTTCTCGATGATTTTCTAGGCATGCATATGTACAACCAAGTCAACAAACGTTAAAATTTCAATGTATAGATTGAAAATAAAGAAAACTGACTGCACTAAGAATTTTTGTATTTCTTTCAACTGTAATTGATAACACCGTTAATTACCCGGCAACGACGCCAAAATTTGATCACGCCCAACTATGCCTTATAAAAAGGACAAGCGATGGTTACAAATATAATCCGAGTATTTAGCCCAGAGTCGAATCCCACAGGGAATTAACCTACCAATTACTCTTGTCAGACTCACTGAATTCTTCGTAATCGACTTTCCAGATATTTTGAATAACAATTGGAGATGTTTTTACTAACTATAACCGAATAAAAGCAAGTAAACTAAAAGCTAACTATGACTGGGTTGTATGCAAATAAGAGAAGGATCTAAGGTTATGATTTCCCCTATTGATAGAATCCCTTCCTGTTATGTTTCGCATAGAATTGTCTAATCGTCTCTATCGATCATGAGCACTCTTACTACCGTAAATCTCTCCCGAGTAATCACGAAAATTTACTAGACGCACTCTCCCGAGTTACGCTAGTTGACTTTTATTACAACTCACTTTAGATCGCACCCAAGGCTTCGTTATCCCTAATCCCACCTTTAAACCCTCGGTTATTGATCCATCATATACTTTGGGAGTGGTGTTGTTCAACAATTACCTAAATATGCACTCTCTCCCGAGTAATACATACTAAATAGACACAACTAATTGAGGATCCTATCAATTAACTACAACAAGAACGTAGTCCTTCAACAGGTTCCATACCCTAGACTAAATATTTAGCTACTCATAATCATATTCATCTAACAACAGCAAAATTCATCATAAATAATAAAATACAAAAGGAAGAAAGGAAGAACTTAGTGTTGAATTATCCTCCTTGCCTCTTGCCTCTCCTTGCCTTCAACTAAGCTGTAAAAACCTTGATAATGTCCCTTTGGGAGAGCCGGACGTCTTATAGGTTAAGTGGAATTACCCCCCGAACTTCCAAGTTTACCCCTGAATTATATGTTCTGAACTAGACTAGCACGGTCGTGCTAGTGGGCGCGCATATGGCATAGTATTCTGTATCGAGTTCCTGGGCTAGCGCGGTCGCGCTAATGGCTGCGCTAAGCTAGTCATCATTTTAGCTCATCTTTTCTCTCTTCTTTCACACACACTCAGCTTCGAGGGGATTCCCTTGCTTCAATTTAGCTCCAAACACAGTCCTAAGTCCTCATAAGCGCAACTCGCTCCTGCAACACATGAAATTCACAATTAGAGACAATTGATCATCATTTAACTATCCTAGAATATTGAAACATAGTCAAGCAGGGGCATAAACAGTCGCCAAATTACATGAATCTAGTTTATTATCAACATGTAATGCTATTAACTTATTATCGATTATTATTGTTGTTGTTTTCCTTTAATTTTTGGGGGAGGAAATCAACAATGGATGGAATATAATAGCTTAAATTTGTATGAAGAACAACTTCCTCAAAACATATATAATTTAGTGACTAGAATTTTTAGGGTAAAATTGCAGCATTTAAATGATCAGGTTTCCAAGAAACAATATTTGGGCATGTTGCGGCACACATCTTTGTAGTTGAATTCCAAAGAATTAGAGTCCGACACATAAATGATACTTAAATAAAACCGCAAGAAAACATCAATAGATCAATATTAGAAGTTTAAAGAAAACTGCAAGATAACATATGACAAGTTCATTATTTCCTGATACTACTAGAAATCCGGTAATTAGCGACCCAAAAAAGCGACCAACGTTGGTCGGTATAGACAAATTACCGACCAAAATTAATCCAAACACGCTTGGTCGCTATTTTGGTAGTCGTTTTAGTATACTGACCAAGGTTGCTCGCTAATTACCGATCAAGGTTGGTGGCAAAGGTAAAAGGACCAACTGTGCAATTTAAAGCACATACCGACCAACTATGGTTGGTAACAATATTTTAATAATTTAATTTTACCGACCAAAGTTGGTCGGTATATTTAAATTATGTTATGTTATTAATTATTAAAATTTAAAAATTACCGATCAGAGTTGGTCAGTAAAGTAAAATATATATTTTTTTAAAAAAAAATAAAATTTAACCATACCGACCAAAGTTGGTCGGCAAAGTTGAAATCTGGGTAATCCATGTTCAATAGCCAACTAACTTTGGTCAGTAATTTTTAATTTTTAATTTTTTTTTAAACTTAAGTGACCAAGGTTGGTCGCTAATTAGCAAAAGTTTTTTTTAATTAGGAACGGTTTTCTGGGTTTTAATTTTGGCATAAAATGCTTGTTTTGGCAGCTACACCACCTGCCAGCATACCAAATCCCTAAACAACAACAAAAACAACAACAACATCATCATCATCATCAACAACAACAACAACACAATTCAATAAATACATTAAAACTAACAAATAAAAGTTCAATAGAACTAAAAAATCCAAAACAAAGTTAAAACTTATTACAACTAGTTCAAAATCGGTTCTATTTGTCTAGTTCAAAGTATATAAAAGTCAAGGAGTGCTTTGTACAATATCATCATCGCCGTATGATGAACTTTCATCTAAAAGACGGTGTCGAGAAGGGTCTTGTGAAGGACGGGAATAATGACCACTGGGAGGATGGGAGGAACGATCACGGGGAGGACGGAAGGAATGCTCACATTCAAGTTGAGCCTCTGGTGATGACTCACGAGACCGGGGCAATGGAAAATCTCTAGTAGGTAGGAGAGTTCTGATCTAAGTTTGCATGCCAAGGAACTGAGCATCTCTATCCCTTTCTCTTTCCTTGGCTGCTTCTAGCTCGGATGTGAGCTTTGTCACAGTCTCCCACATAGTGGAGATGCTCTTCCCATCAAGTTGCTCGCCTTGCGAGGAAGTCTCTATTCCTTGCACTCCACACTTATAGCGTTGGAATTTCTTAGTACCGCCAGCAGAGTCCATCCATATTCTTTCAGCATCCTCGTCCAAAGGTTGGGTTGGCTCGCCCGATTCACTAGCTGGCTGAGTGCAGATGAATTCCTTCATGTTAGTTTGGTAGCGACACTATACGAAAATTTAAATTGAATTAGTATTTCAAAATTTATATAAAAGCAAATTAAAATACTTAAAAGTGAAAGCTTACATATACAGTCGAGGCCCGGTCCTCGACCCACCTTTCTTGATTCGTCTCTTTCTTCTTCTTTACAATATGCATCTCCTTGAATAGCTCATCATGGTTCATTGGATGCCCCAACTTCTTTTCCTGAAAATAAATTAATTTAGTTAATAAACATAATAGATATATTTTGAAAATTAAAATAATTTAAGCAATTACATACCAATCTTCTTTTTATTGGCCCTAGGTTGATCGCACCTCCAGTGTGCAAGGAGCCTCCCTTTTCAGATGCGCGAGCTTTTTTTTTCTTTTTCACTCTTCTCTAAGAACTTTGCGGTAAGCCATTGCCTTTGCAAATCATCCTATAAATTTTGAAGTGCCCAGTCAGGCTTCTTGTTCTTCTTTCTAGCTTCGGAGAAAGTATGTGACAATCGCTTGTGAGCTTTGTGATGGAAATTTGCAGCCACTTCCGTGCTATAACGGTGTTCCCATACACACTTGCTCTGATGGATTTGGTGATTATCCTCGTAGTCTTATTACTCAGGATGAACCTGCAATTTAACAATAAAAATACATTAATATCTTAGTAAAAACTTTACAAAATAATAAACACAAAAATAACAAATAACTCTTATCCATCACCCTCAGGGACTATGATGATCCTGCCATATCGATCATAATACACCTCCTTGTCATCATCAGCATCATCGTCCGAAGCATGTATATCAAAGGCATGTATAGACGGTGTAGTTCTTTTAGGGATTGATAGACTTGTGAAGATCCTAATTAGTATATATAATTTATCATCAAATATATCTGTTTGGAAATTGATTGATCGACTTATAACTTACTCAGATGCATCGTTGAATATTAAAAACAAAATGTCTGACCTATATCTATATCTATATAGATAAGGGTCGGGTTTTTTAGGGATTGATAGACTTGTGAAGATCCTAATTAGTATATATAATTTATCATCGAATATATCTGTTTGGAAATTGATTCATCGACTTATAACTTACTCAGATGCATCGTTGAATATTAATAACAAAACGTCTGACCTATATCTATGTCTATATAGATAAGGGTCGGGTTCTTTTAGGGATTGATAGACTTGTGAAGATCCTAATTAGTATATATAATTTATCATCAAATATATCTATTTGGAAATTGATTCATCGTATTATAACTTACTTAGGTGCATCGTTGAATATTAAAAATAAAACGTCTAACCTATATATATATATAACACGCTTCGTTTTAACTACATATATAGCATGTTATACTATATGTTAGTGTATTCATCCCTTGTATTACAAAAGTGTTAACGGATTACATTTATATTATTTAGATAGTAAATATAAAAGTGGTTTTAAATTTTGACCAATGTTGACCTAATAACCGACCAACTTTGGTCGGTTATTTTCCAAAAATTAAAGTATAGCGACCAAAGTTGGTTGGTAAATGTTTCCCCCAGTATTAACCGACCAACTTTGGTCGGTAATTTTAAGTAAGATTTCTTTATATTTTATAAAACATTTTAAAAAATAATATAACTATTAAAATTTTTTAACTGGGTCCCACATTACCGATCAAAGTTGGTCGGTAATGTGAAATTTTCTTTGACTAAACAAGTCTGACCAGCTCGGTCAACTTGTTGACCACTTTACCGACCAACTTTGATCGGCAATTTATATAAAATAAATATAAAATATTTTTCTCTTCTTTGCCGACCAACTTTGGTCGCTTTTTTGGACCGTTCAATTTTGGTCGCTAATTTCCGCATTTTTAGTAGTGATGATAATGAAGAATAGCATTCTTTGCATAAATTGGTTATCAAGCATATGATAGCATAATCTATGTGAACACCGAAAACTATCGTCTAATAGTCCATGCATAAAGGATGATCGGTGCAGGAATTACTATTCTTATATTAAGTAGTAAATCACTATAAGGAAAGATTGAATATATCTCATTTATAGGATAAGAACTAATGAAAAGATCACTGCAAATGTTCATGGCATGAGAGGAACAACCACTCGATTGTCTATCCTTATTTAGTACTAGTATTTACTAACTAAATATTATCGTCACGTTAATGTAGAGACTTGCTGGGATCTGTGTTAGTTTGTATTAAGTTAGATGATGGAGCAAAAATCATCACGAAATTAAACAATTTTTAAGATGCACGTTGCATGTCTCCACTGTCGGGTTTAAGGTTGTTAGAGCTTAAAATAGAGTGAATGGAAAATGAAGGTAAAAATAAAATTTTTAAATTTTCCTCTTTGACAAAGGGATATTGTCCTACATTGAAGAAAGAAAAGAATTTTGATGGGTATATACATAATTGCACTTCTTCTAGCTCTTAAAGAGTTGAGAAGAAGGCAAACATTGCACTGCCGTCGTTGCTCGGCTCGGTTTCGGAATAAAGCAATATTATTTAATTAAGTTACCCGTTTGCAACTTAAAATGAAGACTAGACTCAACTTTTTGGCTATAAATACATGAACTTTCTCACTGAAGAACAACTTGAAGGGTTTGTGGTTCCAGGTAAAAAAAAGAAGGTATGTAGACTTGTTAAATTACTTTACTGACTAAAATAAGCACCCAAACAATAGCATGCGAAATTTGACCAAACAATACTGTCAGATAGTTTTAAGATAAATGTATGTACATTAAAAATGTTACAAATCACATAGTCATTGTTTGCTTATATGTGGATGATATGATGATAATGAGTAATGACACTGCCAACATAAATGCGACTAAGCATATGCTAACTAGCAAGTTTGATAAGAAAGTCTTAGAGAGTTGCCGATTTAATTCTGGGTATTAAGATCCATAAGACTCCTCAAGTTCTCGCATTGTCGCAATCTCATTACATTAAAATAGTGCTTGAAAAGCAGTATCTTGCAAGTCGTCCAAACAAACTAGTATTTCCTACTCTACAATGGAGGTTGAGTTCATAGCCTTAGATAAAGCCGGTAAAGAAGCTGAATGGCTCCAAAATTTCTTGGAAGATATTCCATTTTGGCCCAAACCATTGGCACCAATATGTATACTATTGATACCCAAATTTTCCCTATGCATTTTATATATGCAAAATACTTTTAAAATAGCACATATATGCATATATAAGTATTCCCAAGTGTTTTGGTATTTTTTCCTAATTTTTAAAAGATTTTTTTATCAATTTATTGCTTATTTTAGCAGGACAAAAACTAATAATTATTCCCAAAATCATTATTTTGGTGAATAATTTATTTTATTCTCACATTTATACCAAAATATAGCTAAGATAATTTTTTGCACATTTTTATAAATTTAATTAGCATTTTAAAACTAAATTGCATATAATTGTAATTTTAGCCTACTTTAAGATTTAATTGCGTTTATAATTGCAAAAATTGATTCCAATATTTTAGTTTAATATTTATATATTATTAATTAATTTAGTACTTTTAATTTGTTTCAGAAATCATTTTACTTATTTTTGTAAAATAAAAAGGGGAAAAGCGGCTATTTAAACACTAGCCCTATATCATTTCAATTATAGCCCAAATCAACCCCCCAATTAACCCAATTTCAAATCCCCAATTGACTGGCCCAATTTCAATTTAACCCGCCCCTGACCCAACTAATTTAACCCGTCCGACCTTCCCTTTTGATCTAGGTCGTTAATCATTTTGATCAACGGCCACGATTTTTCCTTTCCTTTTTAATTCACAAACACCCCAAACACTACTTCATTTCTCACCAACCGTCGCCTCTGAACTCTCAAACTCTCTCAAACACTCTCGAATCTTCCCTAACCCTAGCCTCCTCTCACCGTCTTCCACCTTAAACTCACCGGAATCCATGGCTTCTCAGGCCATGAGAGTCTTAAACTCACCTCCTTTTGCTCTTGTACACTTGGTACTTGAAGATTCGGGGTCTGACCTTGAAGATTCTCACTCAGATCTTTGCCGGCTCGAGGTTTCACGGCCATCTCCGGCTTTTCTCCGACGTATCCTGGTCTTATGAGCCTATTTCTGACTTCTCTAACTCAGATCGGAGACCTTTCCAAAGCCTTTCTCATTCTAGGGTTCTTTTGAAACCCTAACCCTTCGAGGTTTTCTTCGATTTTTCTTAGATCTGTTATATATCTATGCTCTACTTGAGTTTTCAAACCATTTCCCCAATTTCTTCTTTCAAAAATTATTTTTTTAAGGTCTTTCTTTTCCAATCTAGGGTTTTCTAAAATGTTTATGTGATTTCTGACTTTCCTTTTCCTTTACGTGTACTTGCTCCTATTGTGTTCTTGTATTCTTCCTTTTACCATGCTCTTGTATGACTATCTTACTGTGTTCTTCTATATGTGCTTTTCTGCTATAATTTTCTGATGTTTTTGTGTTCTTCTACTGTATTTTCCTACTAAGTTCTTAAAGTTCTTTGCTTGCCTTCTACTGACCCCTGTTTAAGTTCCTTTTAGAAAACTCCTTAAGCATGTTTCTTTTACTATTCCTACCAGTATTTTCATTATGTTCTATGAATCTCTCTACTATATTTTTCTACCGCATTCTTAAGTGTGCTTACTACTTTTCTTCTACTGAATTTAGGTTGAGTTCTTCTAAAAGAGCCTCTTAAGCATGTTTCCTCTGCTATTCTTATCAGTATTTTCCATTCTATCCTCTGAATCCTGCTACTGTTTGCATGTTACTTTGCTATCATGGTCTCTCACGAGTTCTGAAAGAAGCATGTTAGAAGCTTCAATTCTCTTCTGAAACCTCTACATATGTCTCGACTTAACTTGATTTCCCTCTCCTTTATATTTTCTGGTTTATTCGAACTAGGGCTTTATTTCAAAGACCCCTTAGCTCTTTCAGACTGGTTTTAAACCTATGAATGAGTTTGGATATCTTTGTTTTCATGCAATGTTGAACCTTTTCTTTCTACTGATTTTACAAAGGCATGATAGGTTTCTTTCATGCTTAACGTGTCTGTATGCTTTTATATGTGATGAATCTTTCTTCAAAAAGGTTTTCAAACTTATGATTGATTCAGAATTCCTTTTTAATAGGTCTAATTGATTGTTTGCTGATTTTCCTTAAGTTAAAATCTTTCCCATCCTTCTCACTTGGTTCATTCATACCAAATCTCAGACCTTGTGATTTACTGGCTGTTAACTGATTTTCTTTCCTTATTTGCACAAAACGTGTGCTGTCAAGACCCTGTCCTTAAATAGACCTTTATGTATTTACCCCTTTTATGCTGGTTTGAAAAAGGTTTGATGAATCCATTTCCTTAATTAGTTTGCCCGTTTGAAATCAGAATCCCTTAATTAGAGGGAAACCTTATGTAATTCATTTTCAAACTATTTTCTTACCTATTTCTGCTTGCTTTATACACGATTAAAAGGGCACGCCCCTTCTGTACTTTAACACACACTCTCAATTTAACACTTTTATACTACTCAAGTATCATAATTCTCTAATCATAGCATTCTAACTATTTGCTTGCACTTTGGCTTCACAAGACTACTGCTTTCTTTTCTTGTTTTCCTGAAACTGGTATGTTCTAGTTGATTTTCAGCCTCATCCCAATGTGTTTATTTTACAGCTTCTACACCCATGTCTGCTTTACTGCCTATGTTTAATGTTAATTAGCATATACTTCTACTGTGGATCCCTGCACCCCTGTCCCCTTCTATGTGTTTGAGTTGAAGTTCAGAATATGGCAACATCCAAGTTGTTGCTCATGTTAGGACTTGATCCCTTAGGGGATCCTAACTCCCAAACAATGTGACTAACAGGCTGGTTGGGGTGTGCCGGCACTTCAATTGCTAGGTATGACCACTAGCTTGTCTTGGCTTTCCCCAAAATCCCCTCTCTGCACTTACACTCTCCCTATGAGCCTTGCTTTGGGATCTTGAGTTACCTCTGAACTTGGACATTTGAGGGTTTGCCCTTCCACACTGCACTATGACTCATATTCTGCAATGTACTTAGGTGTGAGCACTGTCCGGAGTCCATTTAAGACTCTTAGGGAGCTTTGACTCATCCCAAGTAAGAGAAAGGCTTTGGATATTTGATCTTTGGAGTTGGTTCATTTCATATTTCAGACTTGGAGTCTGAATTAGGCTCCCCTTGGTTGTACTTTAATTTCTGGTGTAATTTGTTTTTCTTATTCATTCTGGGCTATAACAATTTGTAATAACTTATGGGGTTTTAGTGAAAAAGGGGAGAGTAAATCATGCATGCAAAAGGGGTAGATATTATGTTCATAGGTATTTATTATACTTCTGCAATCATGTCATGCTTTCAATTCTGCGTTTTCATGTAGAAATCTTGATTATAGGTTCTGCATTTTCATATAGAAATCCTGTTTATAGGTTCTGCATTTTCGTATAGAAATCTTGTTTATAGGTTCTGCATTTTCATATAGAAATCATGTTTACAGGTCCTGCATTTTCATATAGAAATCATGTCTATAAATTTCTGCATTTCTGTATTATCTAGAAAACATGTCTATATGTTCTACATTTCATAACGCTGCATACCATATAAATAACCTGACTATAGGACTTCTTGAATTCTGCATATGCATCTATCACTAGGCAAATGTGTTCACAGGTTTTAATAACAAATAACATTTTAGATACCATGCCTATAGGACTCCTGCCTTTTTTATTTCGACTATAAATGTTTTTTAAATCAACAACGCTTAGAAAGCATGCCTATAGGAGTAATCAACTGAATCTGAATCGTCTATCTCGCTTATAAGTCTAAAAAAATGGTAACGTTGCTTAATATTTGCAGAACTTATGTTCCTGCAATTAATAAGTCCTTTTCTTTAAAATCAGTATATTTCTGTTATGCATAGATATCATGCCTATAGATTTCACCTAGGCAAGCTTTGGGGTAAAAGTTATAACTGCACCAGTCTTTGATAATTACAACCAGCGGGCATGCCTAATTCGGACTTCTTATCTGAAAATATGTGATAAATCAGCCTGCTTTAACATTTTTTTTAAGTTTAATTCAGACCATAACAAGTACATGCAAGACATGCTAAACAATCTGTCTTTAAGTTGATGAGGCTTGTCTGAGCCTTTAAATGTTATGTGTTTTCCCATATCTGCTCTATGTGTTTTGTTTGTCGCCCTAGATTTTGTCCTTTAAACCATTAAAGCCCAATCTCCCTTCCCTTTGGGATTAGTAGTCCCAAATACCTCCGGGACTGATAGGATTGGGATGAGTAAGAGCATGCAATAAGTAATGAAACTATTCTGTGTTTTAATACCTTGACGGGGTGGGAAAGGGTAGATATGGATATGATGACCGGTGCGCTAATACCACGCGTAACCCCTCTTCCGAGGAGTGATTACCGGGTATTGCATTGATGTGATCCATATTATTTGTAAACCTATGACTCCCTTCCCTTTACTTGTGTATTTCATTACTTTTTCAGAAATTTCAAACCATTTCCTCAAAATTTCAGCTTTCTTTGTTTCTTCAAACTTTAATTTATTTGCAGACATAATGTAATAATCCCTCATATTTGAAACCTTTATTTGCTTACTTGTTACTTGTACTTAAAGTCACAATTGTAGCATGGTCGGGAACCACACTAGTGGATCCTGAGGGGTGCCTAACACCTTCCCCTCGGGATAATTTCTAGCTCTTACCCAATCTCTGGTTTTCGAGATCAATTACTTCCTAGTGTCCTAATGCACTTTAATCATTAGGTGGCGACTCTTCAATTCAAACTCAATTCCCAAAAAGGAACGAGTTGTCCTCCCAAATGTCAGAAACCCGATTTCGCGAGAAAAAGGGGGTGCGACAGCTTGGCGACTCTGCTGGGGATATACTTTTAGGCTTTTACATTTCAAGCTATTACTGTGACTTTACATTTCTTATGTGCTTTATTTGTTTAATACCTTTAAGCATTTAATTCCATCTTCTACTGCAAAAACTAACTCGTCTCTTGTTTATTTCCCTTGTTTCTTTCCCCGTTTTCCTTTACTGTACTCATTTATTACTGTTTTTAATTATTGTAATTATTACTTTATGAATGTGCAAATACGTGAAAATTTATTTTAATTATTGCATAAGCATGTTTTCAACATCATATTCCACTCGTGCCAAACAAATACCATATCAACGGTTATAATGAGTGGTTGCACTCTTCCGATATTATCACCCTTTAAATATGGCAAAGGCATATTTGTGGTAAAACCAGCCGATCAACGGTGTAGTCGACGATTCCGTGCCTTTCCCTCTTGAGTTGTCCGCTCAAGGGTACCAGTCTAAAACCCCATAGAAAACTTACTCTGTTTAAACTGTGCATGCATCATGGTCAAACCTAGCTGAGTCAGTTATGTTGTCCGCATAATGACTCTTTAAGATAGCCTTGTCCAAAGTCCACTGGGTTTCCCAAAAACCCAAACGGACACTATCATGTTTGTGCATTTATTTGGAGAACTAAATGCTTTTATGCCAATTATTGATATTTAATAGTCGAGTCTGGTGGGGGGTAAGGGCCTAACCGTTTTGTCTTGCAGAAACATGAGGTACGAAGTCCCCAGATTTGGCATGGTCACAAACATCCACCCAAGGTTGCTAAGCTGGTGGGAGGATCTTCATTCCAATGATCAGACTCTTGTCCTGAAATACCTAGGAAATCTACCTTCCCTCCTGGAGGTCCAACCCAACAACAAAATCATAGAAGCTGCTACTCTGTTCTGGGATTGTGATAGATCTGTGTTTCGCTTCGGAGAGATTGAGATGACACCCCTGCTAGAGGAAATAGGTGGATTGGCTGGTATACCATGGGAGATCCCGGGTTTGTTAATGCCAGAAAATCGCAAGGGTAGAGGTTTTCTCAAAATGATGGGCCTAAAGAAGAATCCAGACTTGACATGTTTGAAGGAGTCCTACATACCCTTTGATTATTTGTACGAGAGGCACGGTCACAGCAAATCCTACCGTACATATCCGGATTAGTTCATCCTTACATCGTTGGGGCATATTCACCGAAGGGTCTTTGTCTTCATGTTCTGCTTCTTGGGGATGATAGTGTTTCCAATGAAGAAAGCAAGGATCCACACCAGTAGAGACATGGTCACCAAAACTTTGATGGAGGGAATTGGTGGACAACCATTTAGCATAGTGCCCATGATCATCGCAGAGATATACCGAGCCTTGGAAAAGTGTCAACAAGGAGCCCCACACTTCGAGGGCTGCAACTTGCTACTCCAACTCTGGCTCATGGAGCATCTCTAAAGGGGTGAATATCGGCAAGAGATTCAGCATAGAGACTGGGATGATCATATAGCCTTCCATCAACCAAGGCGAATGAACAACATGCCCAACATGTTTGCTCAGCCAGAAGATGCCAAGGGATGGGTGTAGCTGTTTTGAAAATATGACTGAGGATCAAATATAATGGATGTTCGAGTGGTTCCCTACTGAAGAGTTCATCGCCCGATCTAGGGATGCACCATTTATGATACTGATCGCTTTGAGAGGAACCTACCTTTATGTCCCTCTCTGGGTTATGAGACAGGCTGGTAGGAAACAGGTTATACCAAGGGTCGACAAGATGAGTCATTTCCGGGCCGACTTCCAAGCTGATGATAGTCCTTATAAGTTCCAAGCTCAGCATATGTGGCATTGCAAGATCATCATGGGGAGAGATACTATCGAGCCAGACAGATACCATGCTGGCTGCACCCCATACTATTCAGGATGGCTGGAGGACAATCACAATGATCTGGGCCAACCTGGGTTTGTTCGAGGTCACCGAATTATCGATGAAAGGGTTTAAGCACAAGTCAAATACAACCAAATACGTAAGAGGATTCGGGAATGTGAAAGCGAGCACCGTGAGATTTAAGAAGCCCACCAAAAACTCATTGAAGAAATGAAAGACATGGATGTCAGTGCCAACAAGCGATAAGGATACCTGGAACGAGGTTTAGTAGAGCTGGAAAGGATGTTTCTCAAGAGGATTGAGGACTGCCAGAATGCTAAAGGAAACGAGGGTGGACACCTGGCCAGAGCCTACCTGTTGCTGGGACTTCGCAAGCTGGTGAAGCTGTTCGATGGAGCCAAAAATGCCGAGTTTGAGGAAGGTCCTTCTGGGACCAAATAGATAGGAATTTACCTTTTCGTTTTATGAATGTAATAAGGCCAATGACCATTAGGGACATTTTTATCTTCTGTTATTTAGTGTCGTTTTGGGATTCGTCTTATTTTTATCAATAAAATGAGGCATTTAGCATTATAAGTTCTCCAAATAAACTTATCACTAGGCCTACCTCGGGCCCTACGAGGCTCCCAAATTAGGACACGACTTACATTCTTGCACTACGTGTTTAAATATCGCAACGTTTCTTTTCATAATACTCACTGACTTGTTGCCTTTTTGTTTTTATTTTTATTTATTCCCCTCCCCAAGGTTAGTTCGTGCACTCTGGCATCATCATCATATTCCACAAGATCTAAGGGCCCTCCACCCACTCCTTCTCCTAGCCCCGTCAAAAACAAGAACAAAGGAAAGATGGAAGATTTGAACAACACCAGAAAGGAAAACGCAACTGAACAGGTATAGGTCACTCATGGTACTCTGGAAAGTGCATCCCAGCTTGAACAAAAGCTGCTGAAATTCCAAGAATAACTTGATCAGGTCCGAAACTTGGCGAGCTTATCATTTTCCCTCACCACCCCAGATGTCAATTGTCCTAACGCTTAGAACCCTACACCTCCACAAAACATCCCAAAACTAGAAAACCATCCCGCTCCTCACCACCATTATAACACTTGTCATACTTCCAACAATACTTCACTACTCATCCCAAAACTGGTGAACTCCACAAATGACCATTTCCACACTCATAACACCCCCATCTACATGGAAACCATGTCGCACTCCGTCCAATCCATTTCAAGCACACCCGAGTCTGATGATAAAGACTCACTCATCAGGAGTCTGGCTGAAGAGCTTAAGAATTTGACTAGATGAATTCAGGGCGTCGAAGGAAGCAAAGGAATTGAGGGGCTAAACTATGAAGATCTCTGCATACAACCCGATTTTGAACTGCCCGAGGGGTACAAACCTCCAAAGTTTGAGATGTTTGATGGTACAGGAGATCCGAGAGTTCATTTGAGAACATACTACGACAAGCTGGTCTGAGTAGGAAAGGACGAAAGGATCCGCATGAAACTCTTCATGAGGAGTCTGAAGGGAGATGCTCTGTCTTGGTATATTAACCAAGATACGAAGAAGTGGTCGAACTGGGTAAGCATGGTGTCCGATTTCATGGACAGGTTTAGGTTCAACACATAAAATGCGCCATATGTGTTCTACATCCAGAACCTAAAGAAGAAACCCACAGAAACATTCCGCGAGTATGCCACTCGCTGGAGGTCATAAGCTGCTAAGGTCAGACCGGCTTTAGAAGAAGAACAAATGAACAGGTTTTTTGCCCGAGCTCAAGATCCATAGTACTATGAAAGGTTGATGCTGATTGAAAGCCAGAAATTTTCCGACATCATCAAGCTAGGTGAGAGGATCGAGGAAGGCATCAAAAGTGGTATGGTCACAAACTTTGAAGCTCTGCAGGCTACCAACAAGGCTCTGCAGTCTGGTGGCACGACCAAAAAAAGGGATGTGAGCACCGTGATGGTTGCACAGAGAACCAAGTCCCCTATCAAATACCAAAACTACCCGATGCCTCCACTCCCATATCAACCTACCCCAAATTATCAAGCACTCTCTCCCTCTTACCAAACTCTACCACCTATTTACCAATCACCTCCACCTCCCACATATAAGCCTACTTCACCCAGATATTCCCAACCCGCATGTCTACCAAGCCTAAAATACTCAAACCTCTCACTATCAATCACCTCTCACTCGCCAAAAATTTCCTAGACCCCGACCAAATTTCGACCGCAGACCTCCCAAACAATATACCTCCATTGCCGAACCAATTGACCAATTGTACGAAAGGCTTAAAGCTACTGGTTATGTCACCCCTATCCCCATTATAACTCCTGAAAACCCTTCCCAATGGGTCAATCCTAATAAATCATGTGCATACCATTCCGGCATGAAAGGGCATACCATTGATGAATGCCGCTCTCTGAAAGATAAAGTCCAAGCACTGATTGATAACAAGATTATTGTGGCAATGGAGCCTGCTCCGAATGTCCATAATAACCCTCTACCAGACCACACGGGTAGAGGCATTCACATGATTGAAATAGAGGATGAATGGGACCCCAAGGGGTCAATAGGTTTGATCATAGAAGGCGACGATCCAAAGAAACCAATAGTCACCCTTAATCTGATTATAGTTTAGATTCAGCCTTCTGGGGATGCTGAGGTGAACATGTCCATACCACTTGAGTTTGAAACATCATCCTCTACAAATATGCCAGCACCGATCGAGGTCAATTTTGGGACCCCGACAAATGTACCTAAACCATTTGAAGTTGCAGTCTTGCCTTCCACAATACAGGCTCCATTCGGAGTAAATGTGCCCATTCCAGTAGCAATGTCGGCTATAACGCCATTGCATACAAATTCCATACCTTGGGACTACATAGCCGAGGCAAGAAGGAAAGGGAAAGCCAAATCCGGAGAAGCAGTCGCGACACAGGGTATGACAAGAATTGGCAGAGTATACACCCCGGAAAATTTGGCTGAATCAAGCAAGCAGGCCTCTGGATGGCCAACCATCACTGAAGCTGGGCCCGATGATCTCTGGAGAAAAATACAAGCAAAGGAGTACTCAGTCATCGATCAGTTAAACAAAACACCTGCACAGATCTCTATCCTAGCTTTGATGCAAAGCTTCGATGCACACAGGAACGCCTTGTTGAAGGTGCTGAGTGAGGCATATGTACCGAGCAACATCACTAGAGGAGAAATGGCAAACATGGTAGGGCATGTATTGGAGAGTCACAAGATCACTTTTCATGAAGATGAGTTGCCACTGAAGGGTTGAGTCACAATAAGGCGCTACATATCACTATGCAATGCGAGGATTATTTCATCACCAGAATCCTGATTGACGGTGGGTCTAGCCTCAATATTTGCCCGTTGGTAACACTCAGAACATTGGGAAAGAGTCTGCATAAGATCAAGGATGAGGCCATTAATGTCAAAGCTTTCGACGGTTCCCAAAGGTCCACTATTGGGGAAATTAGATTGTGTTTGTAGATGGGGCCTACTTGGTTTGATGTTGAATTTCAAGTAATAGATGTGCCGACATCTTACAACTTGCTGTTGGGACAGCCATGGATTCATGCCGCTGGGGCCGTAGCATCAACACTGCATCAGGCGGTGAAATTTGAGTGGAACCACCAAGAGGTGATCATTTACGGCAACGGTAGCAGTCCCATGTACAGTAGTCAAACCATCCGAGCGATTGGAGGAAGGAGAAAGATATGCGGGGAAACCTATCACCACATCGAGCGAGTCAACACCGTTGATAAAGACAAATAGTGGGACAACAAAATTGAAAGTATATTGAACTTGAGTAGATATGAGCCTAGCGAGGGATGTGGCAAGAACCTCCAAGGAATTGCCAAGCCGATCAAACTAAAAAAATATGGCACCACTTTCGGTCTGGGATACGAGTATGCTTGGAAGGAGTTCAACAGCTGGTCGCCACCATGGCGGGACCCTTACTACCCACTAGAGCAGGCGATACCCCATTTAGAACAGACTTTCCAGCCAGCCGATGTTATATATGTGTCGGAAGAAGAGGAAGCACTGGCAGCAATGAGGGATTTATTCGTCGAAGATGATGACATGGATTGCTGTGTCATTTTCAAAGAGGAGAAGGAGGAAGGCCCTTCTATACAAGCCGTAAGCCGAGGATCATGCCTCAATAATTGGACCATCAGAACCACCAGAGCCCGGAAAGATTCGGAGTAGCAAGGCTGAACAAAGTATCATGCACTATCTTTTATTTTTACTAATTGATTTTCCTTTCGCATTTTTGAATTTTCGCAATAAGATCTTCCGATGTTCAAAATAGTTATGAAATTTATCAAAGCATTTCGGTTTCCTTACAAATCTTACTCTTATTATTTTCTCTCATTACTTTACTTATACAGCATTACCATTACCTATCTTGATGAATCAATAGTTGTAACATGCAACGAGATAATGCAACAAACGGATACAGATTCAGAGGAAGATGACATACCGGAAGAGATGGTTAAAGAGGCTGAAAATTTTGAGAACAGACCTAAGTCCAACTTGGATGAGACCAAGGTTGTTAACCTAGGAGATGTAGAGAACGTCAAAGAAACGAGAATCAGTGTCCACTTATCGCCATCAGAAAAGAAGGAATACATAGAATTTCTAAGGGAATATGAAGACATATTCGATTGGTCGTATGATGACATGACTGGTCTGAGTACATCTATTGTGGCTCACAAACTGCCAACTGATCCGACATGTCCACCAGTAAAGCAGATGCTCAGAAAGTTCAAGCCTGACATGAGTTTGAAAATCAAGTAAGAAGTCACTAAGCAAGTCAAAGCTAAGGTTCTCAGGGTAGTAGAATATCCGACATGGTTAGCCAACATCGTGCCAGTGCCGAAGAAGGACGGGAAGGTCAGAGTCTGTGTCGACTACTAGGATCTCAATCAGGCCAGTCCAAAAGACGACTTCCCCTTACCAAACATACACATCCTGATTGACAATTGCGCCAAGCACGAGTTGCAATCATTCGTGAATTGTTTTGCTGGGTATCATCAGATCTGGATGGATGAAGAAGACATTGAGAAAATGGTTTTCATTACGCCGTGGGGAATGTACTATTACAAGATGATGTCGTTCGGGTTAAAAAATGTTGGGTCCACCTACATGTGGGCCATGACTACCATTTTCCATGATATGATACATAAAGAGATCGAAGTGTATGTAGATGATGTCATCATCAAATCCAAGAAAGCCATTGATCACATGGAAGATTTGAGGAGGTTCTTCAATAGATTGAGAATGTACAACTTGAAGCTGAATCCCACGAAATGTGCATTTAGGTTTCCTGTCGGAAAACTACTTGGGTTCATTGTGAGTCGCTGAGGAATAGAACTGGATCCATCAAAGGTCAAAGATATTCAAGAATTGCCACCTCCAAAGAACAAGAAAGAAGTAATGAGTTTCTTAGGGAGACTCAACTACATCAGCCAGTTCATAGCTCAATCTACTGTCATTTGTGAGCCAATCTTTAAGATGTTGAAGAAGGACGCCGCTACCAAATGGACTGATGACTGCCAGAGGGCATTCAACAGAATCAAGGAGTACCTGTCCACATCGCCAATTTTGGTCCCGCCCAAGCTGGGTAGACCCCTATTACTCTACTTTGGAGTGCTAGATGGAGCGTTCGGTTGTGTTCTTGGGCAATATGATGAAATGAGGAGGAAGGAGCAGGCTATCTACTATCTTAGCAAGAAGTTCACCCCTTACGAGGACCGGTATTCTTTGTTAGAATGCACGTGTTGTACTTTGACTTGGGTAGCTCAGAAGTTGAGGCACTATTTCTATGCTTATACCACATATCTCATATCAAGGATAGATTCGTTGAAGTATATCTTTCAGAAGTCATGCCCACTGGCAAGCTAGCCAAGTGGCAAATCCTGCTGAGTGAATTCGACATTATCTACGTAACTCAAAAAGCAATCAAGGGACAGGCTTTGGCAGATCATCTTGCCGAGAATCCCGTGGACGGAGAATACGAATCCTTAAAGACGTATTTTCCTGATGAAGAGATATCATTCATAGGGGAAGACATTGCAAAATCCTATGATGGTTGGAGAATGTTTTTCGATGGAGCAGCAAATTTCAAAGGAGTTGTCATAGGAGCAGTCCTAGTGCTAGAAACCAGTCAGCATTATCCGATGTTTGCCAAACTCAGATTCCCTTGCACCAACAACATGGCTTAGTATGAGGCCTGCATCTTGGGACTCAAGATGTCCATTGACATGAACATTCAAGAGTTTCTAGTGATTGGGGATTCAGACGTGCTTATACATCAGGTCCGAGAAGAATGGGCGACCAAGAACTCCAAGATACTCCCTTATCTGCATCACGTACAGGAGTTGAGAAAGAGGTTCATAAAGACATAGTGTCATCATGTTCCTAGAGTCCAAAATGAGTTTGTTGATGCATTGGCTACCCTATCATCCATCATACAACATGCAGATAAGAATTTCAGTGACCCTATTCCAGTAAAGATCTATGATCAGCCAGCTTACTGTGCTCATGCCGAGGAAGAAGTGGATGGAAAACCTTGGTTTCATGATATCAAGGAATACTTGGTGAAAGGAGAATACCCAGAGTTTGAAAACCCTATTCAAAAGCGTACACTTCGAAGATTATCCAACAATTTCTTCAACAGTGGAGGAATCCTGTACAAGAGGACTCCTGATTTGGGATTACTAAGGTGTGTTGACACAAAGGAAGCATCTAAATTACTAGAAGAAATCCATGCTGGGATCTGCGGGCTACATATAAATGGCTTTGTCTTAGCCAAGAAGATACTCCGAGCTAGTTATTTTTGGATAACTATGGAAACGGACTGCATCAAGTATGTTCGGAAGTGCCACCGCTGTCAGATAAATGCAGATATGATAAAGGTGGCTCCGAACGAGCTTAATGCAACAAGCTCACCATGGTCGTTCGCTGCTTGGGGAATGGATGTTATCGGACCAATCGAACCTGCCACATTAAATGGACACAGGTTCATCCTAGTGGCAATTGATTATTTCACCAAATGGGTTGAAGCAGCATCATACAAGGCAATGACTTGATAATGGTTTCAATCTCAATAGTGACTTGATGAAATCCATGTGTGAAACCTTTAGGATCAAACACAAGAATTCTACAGCCTACAGACCTCAGATGAACGGAGCCGTTGAGGCTGCCAATAAGAATATCAAGAAGATACTAAGGAAAATGATAGAGAAGCATAAGCAGTGGCACGAGAAGTTATCACTTGCTTTATTGGGGTATCGCACCATAGTCCGCACATCAACCGGGGCAACCCCTTATATGCTGGTTTACGGTATACAGGATGTTATTCCCACTGAGGTAGAAATTCCTTCCCTAAGGATCATACAGGAAGTTGAACTCGACAATGTAGAATGGATGAAAAGCTGTTACGAACAACTAGCTCTTATAGACGGAAAGAGAATGAATGCAGTTTGCCACAGTCAGCTTTATCAGAACAGAATGGCCAGAGCCTTCAACAAAAGAGTCAAGCCAAGACAATTTGCACCGGGGCAGCTAGTGCTAAAGAAGATTTTCCCGCATCAGGACGAGTCCAAAGGGAAGTTCTCTCCCAACTGGTAGGGTCCATACATGGTCCACCAGGTTCTAACAGGAGGAGCCCTCATACTTGCAAAAATGGACAGAGAAGTTTGGCCGAAGCCGATCTATTCAAATGCAGTGAAGCGATATTATATGTAACATTTATGATTTCCTTTATGATGTAATTTGAACTATGCCTGACCTGATTCCTGTTTAAGAGGGGATACGTAGGCAGCCCTATGGGTTCGGTCATAATTCAATAAAATTTTCATTTCCCCCGCAATTGGAAACTGGGGCAGAATTTTGATGCGGACCCTCAAAATTCTGAAGTGATTTCAGCCATTCGCCGCAAGCAGCCGTCAAAAGCAGCAACCCAGTAAACTGGGGCAGAATTTTGAGGAGGACCCTCAAAATTCTGGAGCAAGAGAAGTTGCAATGTCTTGAACCACGTCGCAGTCGTAGGTTCATTTAAGGAAAACTATTCTTGATTATGTATTTATGTTATATTTTTACTAAATCATGCATGTCTGTTACCAAAGTTGCTTCGTTTAGAAATGCTGACCCAATGATATGCACAGTATCACCGAAATAGAGCCAAGCAGGTCAAGCAGAGGCAGCGGGAATACGAACTAACCTCCCCCTTTTACAAAAACTCACGATTTTCTTTGGATGCAGGCATTTGAGTTGCAAAATCATCAAATATACTATACACTCACAAGACTTACATTACTCGGAAATACTACTCTCAGAACCGTTGCACTTGCTCACAACTACTATCTGCATGCAGTGTCCCCAGTAGACACAGTATCCCAAGCAGTCCCAATATTGCAATCCGCTATCAACTAAGAAAATTCTATTATTATTTGCCTTTTCTCTGCGTTGCATAATGCTATCATTCTGCCTTCCGAGACTAAGCTCTGTCTCCATCTGCATTCTCTGCATTTCATAAGGCTACCATTCTGCCTTCCGAGGTTAAGCTCTACCTCCATCTGCATTCTCTGCATTCCATAAGGCTATCATGCTGCCTTCCGAGACTAAGCTCTGTCTCCATCTGCATTCTCTGCATTGCATAAGGCTACCATTCCGCCTTCCGAGGTTAAGCTCTATCTCCATCTACATTCTCTGCATTGCATACGGCTACCATTCTGCCTTTTGAGGTTAAGCTCTACCTCCATCTGCATTCTTTGCATTGCATAAGGCTACCATGCTGTCTTCCAAGACTAAGCTCTACCTCCATCTGTATTCTCTGCATTACATAAGGCTACCATTCTGCCTTCCAAGGTTAAGCTCTACCTCCATCTGCATTCTCCGCATTGCATAAGGCTACCATTCTGCCTTCCGAGGTTAAGCTCTACCTCCATCTGCATTCTCTGCATTGTATAAGGCTATCATAATGCCTTTCGAAACTAAGCTCTGTCTCCATCTGTATTCTCTGCATTGCATAAGGCTACCATTATGCCTTCCGAGGTTAAGCTCTACCTCCATCTGCATTCTCTGCATTGCATAAGGCTACCATGCTACCTTCCGAGACTAAGCTCTGTCTCCATCTGCATTCTTTGCATTGCATAAGGCTACCATGCTACCTTCCGAGACTAAGCTCTGTCTCCATCTGCATTCTCTGCATTGCATAAGGCAACCATTCTGCCTTCCGAGGTTAAGCTCTACCTCCATCTGCATTTCTTGCATTGCATAAGGCTACCATTCTGCCTCCCGAGGTTAAGCTTTACCTCCATCTCGCATGGCTGAAAGATCGCCACCTTCATTTACTTCTTGCATGGCTGAAAGATCGCCACCTCATTTACATTTGCATGGCTGAAAGATCGCCACCCTACTGCATCTCGTGGGCTAAAAGATCGCCAAATTATCCGAGGGCATCATCGTTCAGAGGCACCATTTGCATAGCCCGAGAACACCATGCCATGGCCCGAGGATCCCTTTTAATCTTTTGCATGTCATTATTCAAAGGCATCATAGTTCGGAGGCATCATACTCATAGACCGAGAGCATCATTTCATGGCCCGCGAATCCTTTATTATACGCTTCATGGACCACGACATCATGGTCCAAGGATGTCATCCTAATCGTCCAAAGACAGCATTCATGGTCCAATGGGAACTTGCATCATGTGTAAATTTACGCACAATATACACTTGTATTGCTTATTTGTAGGTAAACCGGTGAGCAACGGCTGTCTCAGCAGGAGAATCCCCGCTACAGTTCCCACAGCTCTACTAGACTTTAACCATCCATCCCACCCAAGCATCTCGTCCGTTCTTGAAAATCTCCATCGGCATATTCCGCCGACGAATCCTGAACTACATATGGCCTGATTCCTGTAAGACCAGGGATATGTGGGAAGCTCAGGAGCTAGAGCACGGTCAACCTATTCAAACCATTTTGTTCGGTCAAATTTTCCATCACATCTTTACCCGACAACTCTTTCATCCTTCCCGAGTAAAGAGGGGCAGCTGTTGATACGCAATTTTTCCCTATGCATTTTATATGCAAAATACTTTCAAAATAGCATATATATATATATATATATATATATATATGTGTGTGTGTGTGTGTGTGTGCATATATAAGTATGCCCAAGTATTTTAGTATTTTTTCCTAATTTTTAAAAGATTGTTTTATTAATTTATTGCCCATTTTAGCAGTACAAAAACTAATAATTATTCCCAAAGTCATCATTTTTGTGAATAATTTATTTTATTCTCACATTTATACCAAAATATAGCTAATATAATTTTCGCACATATTTATAAATTTATTTAGCATTTTAAAACTAAATTGAATATAATTGCAATTTTAGCCTACTTTAAGATTTAATTGCATTTATAATTGCAAAAATTGATTTCAATATTTTTAATTTAATATTTATATATTATTAATTAATTTAGTACCTTTAATTTGTTTCAAAAAATCATTCTACTTATTTTTATAAAATAAAAAGTGGAAAAGCGGCTATTTAAACACTAGCCCTATTTCATTTCAATTATAGCCCAAATAAACCCCCCCCCCCAACTAACCCAATTTCAAATCCCAAATTGACCGGCCCAATTTCAATTTAACCCGCCCCTGACCCAACTAATTTAACCCGGCCGGCCTTCCCTTTTGATCCAGGCCATTGATCATTTTGATCAACGGCCACGATTTCCCCTTTCCTTTTTAATTCACAAACACCTCCAACCCTAATTCATTTCTCACCAACCGCCGCCTCTGAACTCTCAAACTCTCTCAAACACTCTCGAACTTTCCCTAACACTAGCCCCCTCTCACCGTCTTCCACCTTAAACTCATCGGAATCCATGGCTTCTCAGGCCATGGGAGTCTTAAACTCACCTCCCTTTGCTCTTGTACACTTGGTACTTGAAGATTTGGGGTCTAACCTCGAATATTCTCACTCAAATCTTTGCCGGCTCGAGGTTTCACGGCTATCTCCGGCTTTGCTCCGGCGTATCCTGGTCTTATGAGCATGTTTCTAACTTCTCCAACTCAGATCGAAGACCTTTTCAAAGCCTTTCTCATTCTAGGGTTCTTCTGAAACCCTAACCCTTTGAGATTTTCTCATATTTTTCTTAGATCTGTTATATTTCTATGCTCTACTTGAGTTTTCAAACCATTTCCCTAATTTCTTCTTTCAAAAATTATTTCTTTAAGGTCTTTCTTTTCCGATCTAGGGTTTTCTAAAATGTTTAAGTGATTTCTGACTTTCCTTTTCCTTTACGTTGCTCCTACTGTGTTCTTGTATTATTCCTTTTACCATGCTCTTGTATGACTATCTTACTGTGTTCTTCTATATGTGCTTTTCTACTATACTTTTCTGATATTTTTGTGTTCTTCTACTGTATGTTCCTACTAAGTTCTTAAAGTTCTTTGTTTGCCTTCTACTGAGCCCTGTTTAAGTTCCTTTTAGAAAACTCCTTAAGAATGTTTCTTATACTATTCCTACCAGTATTTCTATTATGTTCTATGAATCTCTCTACTGTATTTTTCTGCTGCGTTCTTAAGTGTGCTTACTACTTTTCTTCTACCGAACTTTGTTTGAGTTCTTCTAAATGAACCTCTTAAGCATGTTTCCTATGCTATTCTTATCAGTATTTCCATTCTATCCTCTGAATCCTGCTACTGTTTGCATGTTACTTTGCTATCATGTTCTCTCATGAGTTCTGAAAGAAGCATGCTAGAAGCTTCAATTCTCTTCTGAAACCTCTACACATGTATCGACTTAACTTGCTTGCCCTCTCCTTTATGTTTTCTGGTTTGTTCGAACTAGGGATTTATTTCAAAGACCCCTTAGCTCTTTCAGACTTGTTTTAAACCTCTGAATGAGTTTGGATATTTTTGTTTTCATACAATGTTGAACCTTTTCTTTCTACTGATTTTACAAAGGCATAACAGGTTTCTTTCATGTTTAACATGTCTGTATGCTTTTATATGTGATGAATCTTTCTTCAAAAAGGTTTTCAAACTTATTATAGATTCAGAATTCCTTTTTAATACGTCTAATTGATTGTTTGCTGATTTTCCTTAAGTTAAAATCTTTACCATCCTTCTGACTTGGTTCATTCATACCAAATCTCGGACCTTGTGATTTACTGGTTGTTAACTGATTTCCTTTCCTTATTTGCACAAACTGTGTGCTGTCAAGACCCTTTCCTTAAATAGACCTTATTGTATTTACCCCTTTTATGCTAGTTTGAAAAGGGTTTGATGAATCCATTTCCTTAATTAGTTTGCCCATTTGAAATCAGAATCCCTTAATTAGAGGGAAACCTTGTGCAATTGATTTTCAAACTATTTTCTTACCTATTTTTGCTTGCTTTCTACACTATAAAAAGGGCATGACCCTTCTGTACTTTAACACACTCTCTCAATTTAACACTTTTATACTACTCAAGTATCATAGTTCTCTAATCATAGCATTCTAACTATTTGCTTGCACTTTGGCTTCACAAGACTACTGCTTTCTTTTCTTGTTTCCTTGAAACTGGTATGTTCTAGTTGATTTTTAGCCTCATCCCAATATGTTTATTTTACATCTTCTACACCCCCGTCTGCTTTACTGCTTATGTTTAATGTTAATTAGCATATGTTTCTACTGTGGATCCATGCACCCCTGTGTCCTCCTATGTGCTTGAGTTGAAGTTCAGAATATGGCAATATCCAAGTTGTTGCTCATGTCTGGACTTGATCCCTTAGGGGATCCTAACTCCCAAACAATGTGGCTAACAGGCTGGTTGGGGTGTGCTGGCACTCCAATTGCTAGGTATGACCACTAGCTTGTCTTGGCTTTCCCCAAAATCCCCTCTCTGCACTTGCACTCTCTCTTAGATTCTAAGTTCTGCCTCCCTCCTATGAGTCTTGCTTTGGGACCTTTAGTTCCCTCTAAACTTGGATATTTGAGGGATGGCCCTTCCACACTACACTATGACTCTTATTCTGCAATGTACTTGGGTGTGAGCACTGCCCGAAGTCCATTTGAAACTCTTAGGGAGCTCTTACTCATCCCAAGTAAGAGAAAGGCTTTGGATATCTGATCTTTGGAGTTGGTTCATTTCATATTTCAGACTTGGAGTCTGAATTAGGCTCCCCTTGGTTGTACTTTAATTTTTTATGTAATTTGCTTTTCTTATTCATTCTGGGCTGTAATAATTTGTAATAACTTATGGGGTTTTAGTGAAAAGGGAAGGGTAAATCATGCATGCAAAAGGGGTAGATATTATGTTCATAGGTATTTATTATACTTCTGCAATCATGTCCTGCTTTCAATTCTGTGTTTTCATGTAGAAATCCTGATTATAGGTTTTGCATTTTCATATAGAAATCCTGTTTATAGGTTCTGCATTTTCGTATAGAAATCCTGTTTATAGGTTCTGCATTTTCGTATAGAAATCCTGTTTAGAGGTTCTGCATTTTCATATAGAAATCATGTTTACAGGTCCTGCATTTTCATATAGAAATCATGTCTATAAATTTCTGCATTTCTGTATTATCTAGAAAACATGTTTATAGGTTCTACATTTCATAACGCTGCATACCATATAGATAACCTGTCTATAGGACTTCTTGAATTCTGCATATGCATCTATCACTAGGTAAATGTGTTCACAGGTTTTAATAACAAATAGCATTTTAGATACCATGCCTATAGGACTCCTGCCTTTTTTATTTCGACTATAAATGTTTTTTAAATCAACAACGCTTAGAAAGCATGCCTATAGGAGTAATCAACCGAATCTGAATCGTCTATCTCGCTTATAAGTCTAAAAAAAGTGGTAACATTGCTTAATATTTGCAGAACTTATATTCCTGCAATTAATAAGTCCTTTTCTTTAAAATCTACTTATTTCTGTTATGCATAGAGATCATGCCTATGGGTTTCACCTAGGCAAGTTTTGGGGAAAAGGTTATAACTGCACCAGTCTTTGATAATTACAACCAGCGGGCATGCCTAATTCGGACTTCTTATCTGAAAATATGTGATAAATCAGCCTGCTTTAACGCTTTTTGTAAGTTTAATTCATACCTTAACTAGTACATGCAAGACATGCTAAACAATCTGTCTTTAAGTTGAGGAGGCCTGTTTGAGCCTTTAAATGTTATGTGTTTTCCCATATCTGCTCTGTGTGTTTTGTTTGTCGCCCAAGATTTTGTCCTTTAAACTATAAAAGCCCAATCTCCCTTCCCTTTAGGACTAGTAGTCCCAAATTCCTCCGGGACTAATAGGATTGGGACGGGTAAGAGCATGCAATAAGTAACGAAACTATTTCGCATTTTAATACCTTAATAGGGTGGGAAAAGGTAGATATGGATATGATGACCGGTGCGCTAATACCACGCGTAACCCCTCTTTTGAGGAGTGATTACCGGGTATTGCATTGATGTGATCCGTATTATTTGTTAACCTAGGACTCTCTTCCCTTTACTTGTGTATTTCATTACTTTTTCAGAATTTTCAAACAATTTCCTCAAAATTTTAGCTTTCTTTGTTTCTTGAAACTTTAATTTATTTGCAGCCATAATGTGACAATCCTTCATATTTGAAACCTTTATTTGCTTACTTGCTACTTGTACTTAAAGTCACAATTGTAGCATGGTCGGGAATCATACTAGTGGATCCTGAGGGGTGTCTAATACCTTCCCCTCGGGATAATTTCTAGCCCTTACCCAATCTCTAGTTTTCTAGATCAATTCCTTCCTAGTGTCCTAATGCACTTTAATCATTAGGTGGTGACTCCTCAATTCAAACCCAATTCCCAAAAAGGGAACGAGTTGTCCTCCCAAATGTCATAAACCCGATTTCGCGAGAAAAAGGGGGCGCGACACATACATTGCAATAGGCAAACAACAATTGGAAGGTCTTGGAGCGTTATGTATAACGGCAAATCTCATCATATACGACGAAGACATAAAACCATTAGGCAACTACTCTCTAGGGGAATTATCAAAATTGGCTATGTAAAGTCAAGCGATAATGCGTTGGATCTTCTTACAAAAGGCCTAACTAGAGAGATAGTTGAAAGATCATCGAGGAGAATGGGACTATGGCCGAGGACAAGTCATTGTTGCGGTAACTCTACCTAGAAGATGAAGATCCCAAGATCTAGGTTCAAGGAGATTGTCACGACCCGAATTTCCCACCTTCATAACCGAGATGGCGCCTACCATTATACCCGCTAGGCAAGCTAACGTTACAAAATATTATACCTTTTTACTTTATCCTTTTATAATTACAGTTTAACAGAACTAAATCAACGGAAAATGAAAGCGGAAGTATATAATTTAACTATTTACTATAATACTACTAACGAAAACATAAGTCAATACCACCCAGAAACTGGTGTCACAACTCACGAACTTTCTACAGATTACTACAAATACTGGTCTAAAAGAAAAGATTACATCTGTCTCGAAAGTAAATAAAACAGAAATAAAGTAAGATAGAAGGGGACGTTAGGGCCTGCGGACGCCTGCGGTAAGGCTGCTTGGTGGGCCGGGCCTGAACCGGACCGGACCGGGCCCGCGGTCCTAGCGGGCCTGGTGGGCCTGGTGGGCCGGTCCTGGTGGGCCGGTCCTGTTGGTCCTGAGAAGCCCGTGACGGGCCGGTCTTGTACTATTAGCCCACGAGCCCGGGACCGTTTAGCCCGGGACCGTCAGACGGGCCTGGGCACTAACGGGCCCAACGACTATTTTTTTTTAAAAAAAATAAAATAAAATTTTCCAACAGCCATATTTAAAATCTAGCCGTTTGGGTTGAAAATATGACCGTTTTAAGTTTAAAAAATGGCTATTTGGCCCCCAAACTTTATATAATTACACTTTTCTCCATTTCTCAACTATAAATACCCCCTCATTCTTTCATTTTTATTCACCAATTCATCAATATCTCTCAATATCTCTCAATCTCTCTCAATCTGTCTACTACAATTACTTAATTTATTGTTGAAATTTCGTGAAAAATTGTGAAGTTGTTGAATTGAAGTTTTCAAGTGTTCAACGATTTTTAATTTTCAAGAAGTTGTTCGGCAATCTGGTAAACTCGTTTCAACTCTTACTTTTTAAGAATATATTTTTGTGTGGTTTAGTTTGCATAATTATAATTAATATGGCATTTACTTTGAAAAAAATGTTTGGTAAAAGAAAAGATAAAACCGGTGAAAGTAGTGGCCAACCAACTACCCTTCCCCCGGCTCCCCGACCTAGAAAGGATAAGCAAGTTGAAAGTAGTCGCCAACCTAGACGTCCTCCTCCTTCCGTAATTCTTGATAGTGATCACCCTTGTTTTCAATTTACCGATAGTGAATTTTACCATAATGTTGCACCAGGTGAAAGATTAGATGATGAAATTATGAATGCTCTTTATCCTAATGAAACCATCTTAGAAAATAATGAGGAAAATGAGGATGATGATGAAACCCAAGCACCGGATTTAGATGATACACCTACTAGTCCTCTTAATAACCCAACTGATGCACCGGTCGACCCACCTGTAGAAACTCCTACTTTTAATAGAGAACCTGCTAAACGCCTAGAAACATCATTAGTTTGGAATTTTTTTACTCAAGTAAGAGAACAAAATAAGGCTAAGTGTAAAACTTGTGGGAAATTAATGGTGCATAAATATACTGGAGACCGTAGCGGCACGGGTAGTTTGACTAGGCACATAAAAACACACCCTAGAGATAAGGCTAGATTTTTTCAAATGAAAGCGCAGCTAGAGGGGACAAGTGTAGATTCTGCGGTTAACCCTAGTACAGGTTCAAATCTAGTTCAACCAGGAATTAACACTGTCACCGGAGGTATTTTATATTACGATCCAAATAGAGATCGTGAAGAATTAGCAAAGATGATTACTGTTATGTGCTTACCTTATACTTTTGCATCTAATCCTAATTGGGTTCATTATATTAGAAGAGTTTTTAATCCTACTTATAAAGGTTGGCCTCGCGCAACAGTTAAGAGTGATATTTATAAATTCAAACATGAATATGAACAATATTTGCGGTATTTATTTACTCATATACCTAATCGGATTTCTATTACTACTGATATTGGTAGAAGTGGTAATGATTGTGATTATCTAACTGTTACAAGTCATTGGATAGATGAGGAATGGATAATGCAAAAACGCATAATTGCATATAGAATAATTAATTCGCGTCACACAGGTAAGTTTATAGCTAACACTGTTGCAGATATTTGTAGATATTTTTGCTTTAGCGATAAAATAATGGCAATTTCTATGGATAATGCTTCTAGTAACACTAGTGCTATAGGCATGCTTACAACAACACTAAATCCTGCATTTACTAATATTTTCCATGTTAGATGTATTTGTCATATTTATCATTTAATTGTCGGTGATGGTATGCGAATTTTAAACATAGAAATTGAAAAGGTTAGAATGGCTCTTAATTGGCTTTTTTATTCAAACCGTAGAAGTAGACTTAGAGAGTATTTTAAAAAATGTGATGAATATGGCCTTAGAGAAAGAAAGGTTCCTAAACCTTGCCCGACTAGATGGAATTGTATGTACGAAAGTTTAGTAGTTGCATATGAATATAGAAACCCAATTAATGCAACGTTTAATTCTCGGGTAGGTGGTGAGGATGATGATGAAATGCTTACTACTCAAGATTGGACGAATGTTAAAATTCTTTTAGATTTTTTAGAACATTTTCAAATTGCTACAAATGCATTTTCTGGGCAATATTATCCTACTATTTCAAACTGTTTAGTTTATATTGCAGCACTATCTGATTTGTTTGTTGAATTTGGTGAGGGTGGGGACATTTATGAACTTGCTATAAATGAAATGAAACAAAAGTTTAAAAAATATTTTTTTCCTATCCCTCCTATTTATGGTCTTGCTGCAATGTTAAATCCTACAATGAAATTGGGAGGTCCTCATTTTTGGTATTCAAATATTTATAAGGCTTTAGATCTTTCAAATGAGGAAGTTGCTACACTTGCAGATGCAAAAGCCTCAATTAAAATTAATGCTCAAACAGTTTATAATGCTTATCAACTTGCCTTAGAGCATGCTAGGCCAACTATTCCAACCCCTACTTCGTCTAGCTCACAATCGTCTAAAAGAGTTGCGGGCTTAAAAGCTCTTAAATCTTGGACGGAGTTCAGGGGTTCTCAAGGTGATAATTATGATGAAACTTCACATCTAAATGAGCTTCAAGTTTATTTGTCTCAGGGACTTGAAAAGGAGAATCCAGACGGCTCTTTTGATCTTTTGGAATGGTGGAAGGCAAGGGAAAAACATTTTCCTGTTCTTGCAAGGATGGCTCGGGATATTTTATCAATTCAAGCTTCAACTGTTGCATCAGAGAGCGCTTTCAGTCAAGCAAGACTGCAAATAGGTGATCATAGAGCGTCTATGAGGGATAGCTTGGAAAAATCAGTACTGTTTAGAGATTGGATCCGCTCGGAAAGAAGAAACTTTGGAATTGCAGAATCACAACCGGCGATAGATGAAGCTTATGAAGAAATGATAGCGGAACTTGCGGAGGATTCGGCTTCGCCCGGAAGTGGTGATGAACAAGCTTCTTTTCCACCACCACCAACGCAACCTCCTCCGAACCTTGAAGGATTTATGAGATTTGTTAGAGATAATACATAGACTAATATGTAACTTGTATTTTGGCACATCTTCCTTAGTTTTTTTCCTTCTAATGGTGATATTAGTACCTTATTGTGCTCATTCCATTGGGGGAAGGATGACTAAGAAAGATATGCCATTTTTGGTAATAAAATTTATTGCTTCTACCCTTGAATATCTTTTCGCAATATTTCTTTGTCTTTACTTAGAATTATTTATAAGCTACAATATATACATAACATACAATATATACTACAAGAAAATATATAAGAGAATATATATACATAAGATACAATATATATACTACAAGAAAATATATAAGAGAATATATATACATAAGATACAATATATATACTACAAGAAAATATATAAGAGAATATATATACATAAGATACAATATATATACTACAAGAAAATATATAAGAGAATATATATACATAAGATACAATATATATACTACAAGAAAATATATAAGAGAATATATATACATAAGATACAATATATACTACAAGAAAATATATAAGAGAATATATATACATAAGATACAATATATATACTACAAGAAAATATATAAGAGAATATATATACATAAGATACAATATATATACTACAAGAAAATATATAAGAGAATATATATACATAAGATACAGTATATATACTACAAGAAAATATATAAGAGAATATATATACATAAGATACAATATATACTACAAGAAAATATATAAGAGAATATATATACATAAGATACAATATATACTACAAGAAAATATATAAGAGAATATATATACATAAGATACAATATATATACTACAAGAAAATATATAAGAGAATATATATACATAAGATACAATATATATACTACAAGAAAATATATAAGAGAATATATATACATAAGATACAATATATATACTACAAGAAAATATATAAGAGAATATATATACATAAGATACAATATATATACTACAAGAAAATATATAAGAGAATATATATACATAAGATACAATATATACTACAAAAAAATATATAAGAGAATATATATACATAACATACAATATATACTACAAGAAAATATATAAGTAATAAGTTATAATATATATACATAAGATACAATATATATACTACAAGACAATATATTATGCATAACAATTTAGTGTTTTACTATTATTTTGTTATTTTTCTTTTTCGTCAAGCATTTTAATAATTAGATCTACATATATACTACATATATATTTTTAATATAGCCATGATACTACAAGAAATTGCCTTTAAAAAAAACCGATAGGCCCGCGAAGCCCACGAGCCCGACCCGTTAAGCCCGGGACCATGTGGGCTTAGGCCCGTCACGGGCCGGTTCCACCCGTTGAGCCACGAAGCCCGGGACCGCCAGAGCCCAGGCCCACAAAGCCCGACCCGTTTGGCCCACGAAGGCCCGGGCCCAGCCCAGAATACAGCACTAGCCTGCAGGACTACCTTGGGTCTCCTGAATGAAGTAATAGCAACCAACCTCTCGATCAGCCACTAGCTCCGAAATCTGCACAAGAAGTGCAGAGTGTAGTATCAGTACAACCGACCTCATGTACTGGTAAGTGCCGAGCCTAACCTCAATGAGGTAGTGACGAGGCTACGGCGGGGCATAACAATATATATATATATATGTACACGCACACACACACACACACACACCTGCAACGGTTGATACTAACAGAAAGGAAATACAAAATAAAATATAACAGTAACTTCCATTAAATAAATATGGAAACCTAGTCTTCTACCGGTACTCAGCTATAAAAGAATTTCAACACTACAATGATGAATTTCAGCAGAAAAGAATACATAAATAACATTTGATGTGACACGCATCCCAATCCTAACATATAATCAGTAACTGTATAACATCCATCATTATTACTCCTTGTTGCGGCGTGCAACCCGATCCCACTAGTCTACCTTTATTACTCCTCAACATATATCACACATATTCCTCTTGTTGCGGCGTGCAATCCCATCCCACCAGTCCAACCTTATTACTCCTTGATGCGACGTGTAACCCGATCCCACCAAACAGTTACATTCAACCTTATTCTTCCTGTTGTGACGTGCAACCCGATCCCAATAAATTTATCAACACCAATCACAAAAATAAATACAAGTGTTTCACAAGTAACCTCAAATCCTCCACAATACTTATACCTCAATCCACACAATGAAATATCACTACGATTATGAAACTTCACCCGTGAAAACTACACAGCGAGTCCAACAAAAGTGTACAATGAAGCACCAATAAACCAATATAAGCCAACAGGGTAATAAAGGGAAATCATGAAAACAATTAAATACTTCAATAAAGAGAACAACAGTTAATATGAAGCAATTAGACATGAAAACATATATGAGCAAGTAGAGATTAAGACAACAGAGCAATGTATAGGGAAACGGGGAAGGGAATAGGCTAAAATGATAATTTGGTGATGCATAGGTACTCGTCACCACATCTATACGCCATACACATGGAATTTCACATAGCGATTAAGTCGGAGATTCCTAATCCCTCAAGTCAAGGTTAGATCAAATACTTACCTCAAGCCAATGGGATTTCAAAGCTCAATCACCGCTTTACCTTTGATTCCACCACCAATTCACTCGTATCTAGTCATAATTAACTTAATAACATCAATAAATGCTAAAGCACTCAATTCCAATGCATAATTATAGGTTTCCCAACATTTTCTCCAAAAAGTCAAAAATCGATCCCGGGCCCGCTTGGTCAAAACCCGATTATCCATTCACCCCAAGCCCGGATATACAATTAGTTTTGGAATCTGACCTCAATTTGAGGTCTAAACCCCCAAATTTTGAAATTCCTAAATTCTACTTAAAAACACCCAATTCCACCATGAAAAACCCTAAATTCTAGGATGAAATCTTGTAAAAAGATGAAATAGATTGGAAGAAATAAGTTAAGAATCATTTACCTATGATTTGGGGAAGAACTTGCTCTAAGAAAATTGCCTCTTGGAGTTTAGGTTTTGAAAATTTGAAGAATGAATGAAAAATCCCGTCCAAGACCCTTTTACTCAGCTGCAGATGTCGCATTTGGGACCTGAGCTTCGCGACTGCGAGGCTTGCAAATGCGAGACAGACGTCGCAAATGCAAACCTACTGCATTTCTGCTACTGTCGCAAATGCGAACCATTTGGTCGCAAATGCGAAGGTCCCCCTTCCCTGACTACTTCACAAATGCGAAGAATTGTTCGCAATTGCGAACATGCCCAGGCCCAACTTCCTTCGCATTTGCGATGGAAGCCTCGCAAATGTGACATTGACAGTGGTCGCAATTGCGAACCCTGACCTCACATTTGTGAGATCTGAGGCCTGCAACTCAGTTGAAGCATACCAGCAATTCCCTAAGTTCAGAAATCACTCCGTAGCCCATCCAAAACTCACCGGAGCCTCGGGGATCCAAACCAAACATGCACACAAGTCTTAAAACATCATATGAACTTGCTCGCGCGATCAAATTGCCAAAATAACATCTAGAACTATGAATTCCACACCAAAACTCATGAAATTTTTCAACATAGTTCAAAATTCCTATTTTCTCAACCAAAAGTCTGAATTACATCAAATCACTTTCGTTTTCCACCAAATTCCTAGATAATGTTAAAATATATTATAACGGACCTATACCGGGCTCCGAAACTAAAATACGTGCCCGACACCAACAAGTTCAAACATTATTCCATTTCTAAAAACTATTATATTTTCAGTTTAACAATTTTCTTCAAAAATTCATTTCTCGAGCTAGGGACCTCGGAATTTGATTTCTGGCATAAGCCCAGGTCCCATATTTTTCTACGGACTCTCCGGGACCGTCGAAACACGGGTCCCAGTCCATTTACCCAAAATGTTGACCGAAGTCAACTAAAATCATCTTTTTAAGCCAAAAATCATTATTTCTTAAATTTTTCACACAAAAGCTTTCTGATATCGTGCCCGGATCGTGCACACAAATTGAGGAGAGATAAAAGGAGTTTTTAAGGTCTCGAAACACAGATTTGACTTTTAAAACAAGAGATGAACTTTTGGGTCATCACATTCTCCACATCTAAAACAATCGTTCGTCCTTGAATGGATATAGAAAAGTGCCTGAGTCTGTGAAAAGATAGGGATATCTGCTCCGCATATCGGACTCGGACTCCCAGGTAGCTACCTTAATAGGCTAATCTCTCCACTACACACAAACTGAAGGATACCTCTTCGATCTCAATTGACGAACCTGTCGGTCTAGAATGGCTACCGGCTCCTCCCCGTAGATAAAATCCTGGTCCAACTGGACAATGCTGAAGTCTAATACGTGGGATGGATCGTCGCAATACTTTCGAAGTATGGACACATGAAACACTGGATGCATAGATGATAAACCTGGCGGCAACGCAAGTCTGTAAACAACCTCTCCCACTCGATCAAAGATCTCAAAAGGCCCGATGAATCTAGGGCTTAAATTGCCCTTCTTCCCAAATTTCATCACGCCCTTCATGGGCGACACTCGAAGAAACACTCGCTCTCCGACCATGAATTCCACATCACGAACCTTACGGTCAGCATAACTCTTTTGCCTGGACTGAGTTGTACGAAGTCTATCCTGAATGATCTTAACTTTATCCAAGGTATCATGTAATAAATCTGTACCCAACAATCAAGCCTCCCCTGGCTCAAACCACCCAACCAGCAATCGACATTGTCTACCATATAATGCCTCATAGGGAGCCATCTGGATGCTCGACTGATAACTTTTGCTGTAGGCAAACTCCACTAATGGCAAGAACTGATCCCAAGAACCTCCAAAGTCAATAACATATGCTCAGAGCATATCCTCCAAAATTTGAATAGTACGCTCGGACTGTCCGTCCATTTGAGGATGAAATAATGTGCTCAACTCAACCCGGGTACACAACTAACGATGCACTACCCTCCAGAAATGCGAGAACTGCATACCTCGGTAAGTTATGGCACACCATGAAGACGAACAATCTCATAGATATAGATCTCTGCCAACTGCTCTGAAGAATAGGAAACTGCCACAGGAATGAAATGCGCTGACTTAGTCAGTCTATCCACAATAACCCATATGGCATCGAACTTCCTCTGAGTCTGTGGGAGTCCAACAATGAAGCCCATAGTGATATACTCCCACTTCCACTCAGGAATCTCAATCTTCTGAAGCAAACCACCAGGTCTCTGATGCTCGTATTTTACCTACTGACAATTCATCGAGCTACGTATGCAACAATGTCCTTCTTCATCCTCCTCCACCAATAATGTTGCCGCAAATCCTGATACATCTTAGCAGCTCCCGGGTGAATAGAATACTGGGAACTATGGGCCTCCTCTAGAATCAACTCACGAAGTCTATCTACATTAGGCACACAAACACAACCCTGCATCCTCAAAACTCCATCGTCTCCAACTATAACCTACTTGGCACCACTGTGCCGCACTATGTCCCTAAGGACCAGCAAATGAGGGTCATCATACTGCCGATCTCTGATACGCTCAAATAATGAAGACCGAACGACTATGCAAGCTAGAACACGGCTGGGCTCAGAGACTTCCAACCTCACGAACTGATTGGCTAAAGCCTGAATATCCAAAGCAACTGGTTTCTCAATGATCGGAATATACACAAGGCTTCCCATACTAGCTGACTTCTTACTCAAAGCATCAGCCACAACGTTGGCCTTCCCGGGATGATACAAGATGGTGATATCATAGTCTTTTAATAGCTCCAACCACCTTCTCTGCCTCAAATTGAGCTCCTTCTACTTGAACAAATACTGTAAACTCTTATGATCCGTGAAGACCTCACATGACACGCCATATAATAATGCCTCCAAACCTTTAGTGCATAAACAATAGCTACTAGCTCCAAGTCATGAACTAGATAATTCTTCTCACGAATCTTCAACTGCCGCGAAGCATATGCATAACCTTGCCATTCTGCATCAACACCGCACCAAGACAAATACGAGATGCATCACAATATACTATATATGGCCCTGAACCTGGGGGCAATACCAACATCGCCGTCGTAGTCAAAGCTATCTTGAGCCTCTGAAAGCTCATCTCACACTCATCCGACCACCTGATCGGGGAACCCTTCTGGGTCAACCTGGTTATCGGGGCTGTTATAGATGAAGACCCCTCCACAAACCGACAATAATAACCCGCCAAACCCAAGAAACTCTGGATATCTGTAGCTGATGTGGGTTTAGGCCAGTCCTTAACTGCCTCAATCTTCTTAGGATTCACCCGAATATCCTCTGCTAATACGACGTGACCTAGGAATGCAACTGAACTCAACCAAAACTCTCATTTCAAAAACTTAGCATACAACAGGCTGTCCTTTAGAGTCTGAAGAACGACTCGGAGATGCTGCTCATGCTCCTCTCGGCTGCTGGAGTAGATCAAGATATCTTCAATGGAGACAATCACCAAGGAATCCAGATAGGGCTTGAACACGCGGTTCATCAAGTCCATAAATGCTGCTAGGGCATTCATCAACCCAAATGACATCACTAGAAACTCATAATGCCCACGTCGGGTCCGAAAAGCTGTCTTAAGGACATCGGATGCCCTAATCCTCAACTGATGGTAGCTATATCTCAAATCAATCTTCGAAAACACTTTGGCACCCTGAAGCTGATTAAATAAATCATCAATCCTCGGCAATGGATACTTGTTCTTGATAGGGACTTTGTTCAACTACTAGTAATCTATGCACATCCTCATCGATCCATCCTTCTTCTTAACAAACAACATTGGTGCACCCCAAGGCGAGGAACTGGGCCTAATAAAGCCCTTATCAAGCAAGTCTTGTAACTGTTCCTTCAATTCTTCAACTCTGGCGGGGCCATGCGGTATGGCGGGATAGAAATAGGTTGAGTGCCCGGAGCCAAATCAATGCAAAAGTCGATATCCCTATCGGGTGGCATCCCCGACAGGTATGTAGGAAACACATCGGGAAACTCCCAAACAATTGGCACAGAATCTATTGAAGGAACCTCAGCACTAGAATCACGAACATAAGCCAAATAAGCCAAACACCCCTTCTCGACCATACACTGAGCCTTCATATATGAGATAACCCTACTAGTAGAATGAACAGGAGTCCCCCTCCACTCCAATCGAGGCAACCTTAGCAAAGCTAAGGTCACGGTCTTGGCATGACAATCCAATATAGCATGATAAGGGGACAGTCAATCCATCCCCAAAATGACATCAAAGTCCATTATATCGAGAAGTAGGAGATCTACACTAGTCTCAAGACCCCCAATAACAACCACGAATGAATGATAGACATGATCTACAACAATAGAATCACCCATCGGTGTGGACACATATACAGGAGCACTCAAAGAATCATGAGGCACAACCAAATGCAAAGCGAAATAAGATGACACGTAGGAGTATATAGACCCTAGATCAAATAGAATTGAAGCATCTCTATTACAAACCAGAATAGTACATGTGATAACTGCATCGGAGAACTCAGCCTTAAGCCTGCCTGGGAAGGCATAACATCGGGGCTAGGCCCCACCACTCTGAACCATATCTCTAGGATAGCCTCTTGCTGGCTAGCATCCACCTTTAGCGGCCTGACCTCCACCTCAAACGGCCTGACCTCCACCTCTAACGGTTTGACCCCTACCTCTGGCTCCCTAACCCCTACCTCTAGCTGGTTGGGTAGGCGATGCCGAAATCATGGCATGGGAACTCTGCTGCTGTGACTGAACACCCACTAATATTGGACAAGTCCTCCAGACATGCCCATACTCACCACACTCAAAAAATCCATCCGAATACTGCGACTGAGGAAACTAAGATTGACCCTGACGAGCCGGCTAACCGCGATAATAACTCTGAAGAGGAGGTGCTCTAATAGGAGCTGGCGGTGCACCATAAGCTGGTTGTCCTGAAGGAGGTACATAAGGACCACGACCCCATGAAGCTCCATGAGATGTCTGAAGTGCTTAACAAAATAGCCTAGGATGATGGCCTCTACCAAAAGTACATCGACCTCTAGATGAGGCCCCACTGAATCCACTGGAGTGACGAGGCCTCTTGTTAGACCCCTGACCACTCCCCTAAGCTAAAACCATCTCAACTCGCCTGGCTATATTGGTTGCATCCTGGAAAGAAATCTCACTCCTTGTCTCCTTAGCCATCTGCAATCTGATAGGCTGAGCAAGTCCCTCAATTGACCTCATCGCCATCTCTCTCTCAGTGGAAAGAATAAGAAGAGCATGATGGGCCAAATCAACAAATCTGGTCTCGTACTGAGTGACGACCATAGAACCATGTTGAAGGTGCTCAAACGACCTCCGATATTCCTCTCTTTGAGTGATAGGAAGATACTTCTCCAAGAATAGCTGCGAGAACTGGTCTCAAGTGAGAGCTGGTGACCCAGTTGGTCTGGCCAAACAGTAATCTCTCCACCATTTCTTGGCGGAACCTGATAAGCAAAAAGCAGCAAATCGACCCCATTGGTTTCCACTATCCCCATGTTCCGTAGAACATCGTGACAACTGTCCAAATAGTCCTGGGGATCCTCTGAAAATGTACCAGCATATGTAGTAGTGAAAATCTTGGTAAACCTATCTAATCTCCACAAAGTATCAAAAGACATAGCCGATCCATCACCGGTCTGTGCTACAATACCCGAGGGAACTATCCCAACTGGCTGAGCTGTTGGAGTCTAAACCTGGGGAGCCATCTGCTCCAGAGTATTAGTAGCGGGAGTTTGTGCTCCTCCCCCAACCCGAGAGGTGGTTGGTGCTACAAGAAGTAAGTTAGCCTAAGTAAAACTCTCCATAAGGCCCACTAGACGGGCCAAAGCATCTTGGAGTATCGGGGTAGCTATGAACCCCCTGGAACCTGAGACAGCCCTGCTGGAACGGTCTGGCTGGAACCTCATCATAAAACTCCACTTGAGTCTCCACCGCTGGTGCTGCTGCTCGAGTTCTAGGCTGAGCCCTAACCCTGCCTCGGCCTCATCCTATGACACTCGTAGGAGCTGCCACCGGGGGCTCGAGCTACTAATCAGCTGATGAAATGGTATGTGTTCTCTCCATCTTCGAAAGAACAGAGGAGAGAGTTCGATTAGCATTGAGAGATCAAATTGCACGATAGAGATGAATAGAAATGAAATTGTTCCTAATCGGTAGCCTCTAGGGATAAGCACAGATGTCTCCATACTGATCCCTCAGACTCTACCAAGCTTGTTCGTGAATTATGAGACTTAGGCAACCTAGAGCTCTGAAACTAACCTATCACGACCTGAATTTCCCACCTTCGGGACCATGATGGCGCCTAACATTATACCCTCTAGGCAAGCCAACATTACAGAATATTACATGTTTTTCCTTTATCCTTTTATAATTACAGTTTAATAGAACTAAATCAACGAAAATGAAAGCAGAAGTATATAATTTAACTATTTACTATCATACTACTAACGAAAACATAAGTTAATACCACCCAGAAACTGGTGTCACAACTGACAAACTTTCTACATATTACTACAAATACTGGTCTGAAAGAAAAGATTACATCTGTCTCGAAAGTAAATAAAGCAGAAATGAAGTAAGATAGAAGGGGACGCTAGGGCCTACAAATGCCTGTAGGACTACCTTGGGTCTCCGGAATGCAGTAATAGCAACCAACCTCTTGATCAGCCACTAGCTCCGATATTTGCACAAGAAGTGTAGAGTGCAGTATCAGTACAACCGACCTCATGTACTGGTAAGTGCCGAGCCTAACCTCGACGAGGTAGTGATGAGGCTACGGCAGGGCATAGCAACATATATATATATATATATATATATAGTTGATACTAACAGAAAGGAAAAACAAAATGAAATGTAACAGTAACTTCCATTAAATAAATACGGAAACCCAATCTTCTACCGATACTCACCTATAACCAAACCATAAAAGAATTTCAACATTACAATAATGAATTTCACCAGCAAAAGGATACATAAATAACATTTGATGTGGCGCGCATCCCGATACCACCATATAATCAGTAACCGTATAACATCCACCCTTGTTACTCCTTGTTGCGGCGTGCAACCCGATCCCACTAGTCCACCTTTATTACTCCTTGTTGCGGCGTGCAACCCGATCCCACCAGACAATCACATTCACCCTTTCTTCCACCTATTGCGACATGCTATATATATATATATATATATATATATATATATATATATATATATATCAGAACCAATCACAAAAATAATGACAAGTGTTTCACAAGTTAACTCAAATCCTCCACAACACTTATACATCAATCCACACAATGAAATATCACTACAATAAGGGAACTTCACCAGTGAAAACTACATAGCGAAACCAACCAATGTGTACCATGAAGCACCAATAAACCAATATAAGCTAATAGGTAATAAAACAAAACCATGAAAACAATTAAATACTTCAATAAAGAGGACAACAATTAATATGAAGCAATTAGACATGAAAACATATATGAGCAAGTAGCAATTAAGATAGGAGAGCAATGTATAGGGAAACGGGGAAGGGAACAGGCTAAAATAATAATTTGGTGGTGCATAGGTACTCGTCACCACACCTATACGCCACACACATGGAATTTCACATAGCGATTAAGTCGGGGATTCCTAATCCCTCAAGTCAAGGTTAGTCCAAACACTTACCTCAAGCCAACGGGTATTTCAAAGCTCAATCATGCTTTACCTCTCGATTCCACCACCAATTCACTCGTATCTAGTCATAATTAACTTAATAACATCAATAAATGCTAAAGAACTCAATTTCAATGCATAATTATAAGTTTCCCAACATTTTCCCCAAAAAGTCAAAAATCGACCCCGGACCCGCTTGGTCAACATCCGAAATTCGGACAAATATCCAATTACCCGTTTATCCCGAGCCCGGATATACAATTGGTTTTGGAATCCGATCTCAATTTGAGGTCTAAATCCCCAAATTTCGAAATTCCTAAATTCTACCCAAAAATACCCAATTCCACCATGAAAAACCTTAGATTCTAGGATGAAATATTGTAAAAAGATGAAATATATTAGAAGAAATAAGTTAAGAATCATTTACCTATGATTTGGGGAAGAACTTTCTCTAGGAAAATCGCCTCTTGGAGTTTAGGTTTTGAAAATTTGAAGTATGAATGAAAAATCCCGTCCAAGACCCTTTTGCTTAGCTGTAGACGTCGCATTTGTGACCTGAGCTTCGCAATTGCGAAGCTCGCAAATGCGAGACAGGCATCGCAAATGCGAACCTACCACATTTCTGCTATTGTCACAAATGCGAACCATTTGATCGCAAATGCGAAGGTCCCCCTTCCCTGAATACTTCACAAATGCAAAGAATTGTTTGCAATTGCGAACATGCCTAGGTCCAGCTTCATTCATATTTGCGATGGAAGACTCGCAAATGCAACATGGACAATGGTCAGAATTGCGAACCCTGACCTCGCATTTGCGAGGTCTAAGGCTTGTAACTCAGCTGAAGCATACCAGCAATTCCCTAAGTTCAAAAATCACTCTGTAGCGTATCCAAAACTCACCCGAGCCCTCGGGGCTCCAAACCAAACTTGCACACAAGTCTTAAAATATCATATGAACTTGCTCGCATGATCAAATCCCCAAAATAACATCTAGAACTATGAATTTCACACCAAAACTCATGAAACTTTTCAAGATAGTTCAAAACTCCTATTTTCTCAACCAAAGGTCTGAATTACATCAAATCACTTTTGTTTTCCACCAAATATCCCAGATTATGTTAAAATATTATAACGGCCCTGTACCGGGCTCTGGAACCAATATACGGGCCCGATATCAACAAGTTCAAACATTATTCCATTTCTAAAAACTATTATATTTCCAATTTAACAATTTTCTTCAAAAAACTCATTTCTCGGGCTAGGGACCTCGGAATGCGATTCCGGGCATACACCCATGTTCATATTTTTCTACGGACCCTCCAGGACCGTCGAAACACAGGTCCGGATACGTCTACCCAAAATGTTGATCGAAGTCAATTAAAATCATATTTTTAAGCCAACAATCATTATTTCTTAAATTTTTCACACAAGCTTTCCGATATAGTGCCCAGACTGTGCACGCAAATTGGGGAGAGATAAAAATGTTTTTTAAGGCCTTAGAACACAGATTCAATTTCTAAAATAAGAGATGACCTTTTGGGTCATCATAGAGATCAATGACAGTTCAACATTAATGTCAACTAAAATTTTGGTTCATTCTCGTGATGAGAATATATTCAGTATAGAGGAAAAAATATTAAGGCTTTTTAATGTTTTTTAAACACACGTTTAGGAATCACCTACGTAAGTGTGAAGAATTAATCGCTTCAAGGAGAATTTTGCAAGGCCAATTCTCTACGCACTTATGAAACCAGGCGGTGTTCATGGATGAAACGAACATAACAATGAGAACCAAAGATGGTTAAGGGTTGATTGTGTGACTTATGGTTATCTAGGTATAAAGTAAAGTTCGACGGTTCAAAAATATCAAATCTATCGATTGACCGAGTATATGCGACATGAGTTAACTACAGAAAGGTCAAAGGGAAACCTACTTATCCAGATGCGATTAATCCTTGCTAGTAAGCCACACAGTTTTTCATGCATATTTTCGTAATATAGTCATTCCCCATTCATGTGGGGGATTGTTGGATTAAAGCATATTAGAGTTTAAAATAGAGTGAATAGAAAATGGAGGAAAAAATAAAACTTTTGAATTTCACTCTTTGACAAAGGGACATTGTCCCATATTGGAGCAGAAAAATATTTTTGATGGGTATATACACAATTTCACTTTTTCTTGCTCTTAAAGAATTGAGAAGAAGGAAAGCCTCGACTGTTTGCATAAACAACCACTTTGAGTTGCAACCTTAAAATGAAGAGTCGCAACTCTTTGGTAGACTCAACCTTTTGGCTATAAATACAAGAATTTCCCACAAATTGTCCATACAAAAATTCTAATTTCTCCTTCTTCCATCTGCATTATTTTTTAACAGAAGGAATATAGTAACTATGATTTGCTACTGATCTTTGAGTTCATTGGTCTCTAGGATTTGAAGTACCACTACACTAGTGAGGGTAATCCGTAATCCTAAACCTCGGGTACTAGGACGAGATTCAGCTCTTTAAGAAAACACTATGAATTCAGTGGGCTCGGATTAATTTCTGTTCTTCTACTTTTTTGATTTTTTACTACTACAGATTTTTGAATATATTTTTGAATACAGAATACTAACATTCGCCAGAAGCCTTATGCAGAATTTATGAATTCAATCTTACTGAATAAAACTATCAACAATTAGCCTTCGACTATATCTCCATATAAACAATTAGGTAAAATAGCCATTTTTATTGCAAAATACATTGTATGTAGATAATCTCCACTATTTCTTCCATGATCTCAATGGTTAATGTAATGTATATTTAAGACAATTTATTTGTAAGCATTTGTATGATAGTATAAATAAAGACATGAAATGTGATATGATATACACTCGAAAGAAAGAAGAAAAGCTTTCCTCTTTTGTCTCTCTTCATTTTTTACTTTCAACTTTGATATTGAGTTTTTTAGCTGTAACGACCCGGCCGAGCATTTTGAGAGTAATAGCCCTGATCCCCTGTTAACTGCTTCCCCCGTATCTTTTTCTGCTTATGTGTCTTGCCGGGAGGTTTTATTTTTGGTTTCGGAGCGTTTTGGGACACTTAGTCCCTAATCGGAAGCTTAAGTCTTAGGATTTTGATCGTAGTCGGAACAGTGTGAAGATAGCTCGAAATGGAATTCTGTCAATTCTGTTAGCTCCGTTGGGTGATTTCGGGCTTAGGAGCATATCCGTATTGTCTTTTGGAGGTCCGTAGCTCAATTAGGCTTGAAATAATGAAAGTCAAATTTTTAGAGTTTAGGACCGGTAGTGGAATTTTTGATATCGGGGTCGAATTCAATTCCGAAAGTTAGAGTAGGTCCGTAATGTTGATTTTGACTTGTGTGCAATATTTGGGGACAATCGGATGTGGTTTGGTTGGATTCGGCATCAGTTATCGAATTTGGAAGTTTCAAGTTCTTTAAGTTTGAATCGGAGGATGATTCATGATTTTAGAGTTGTTTGATATGATTTGATGGCTCGACTAAGTTTGCATGGTATTTTAGGATTGGTTGATATGTTTGGTTGAGGTCCCCGGGGGTTTCGAGTGAGTTTCAGGGTGAGTTTTGAGCGAGTACGGGCTTTTCAGCACACTAATGTTGTTCCGTGGGTCTTTGGAAGTGCGGACTACACATTTTGGGAGTGCTGAGGCAAAAGTGTAGTGCGGACCTCAGGGGAATTGTGCGAACCGCACAATTTTGTGTGTGGCCGCACTTCAAGGCCGCAAAGGAGTGTGCGGTCACACAATTTTGTGTGCGGCCGCACTAAGGAACTCTTAGATTCGCTGGTCCTACTTCGGAAGCTTATATCTTTTGATATATAAGGAATTTTGAGACGATTCAAAACGAAAGTTGTATCCCTTCGTGTCTAGTTTCCAGAAAAGTAAATAAGTTATAATTTGGAAATCTATAGAGAAAGTTATGGCCAAAATACAAAAGCCTGACAGTGCAATCACCAAGAGAGTGCGGCCGCACAATTTTGGTGCGACCGCAAGAGCTGAGAGGTGCGGCAGCACATGGAATTGTGCGAACCACACATGGTGAGTTCAAAGAATGTACTATATAACCAAGACTTAGGTTATTATTTTATTTTTGGACCTTGGTAGCTCGGTTTGAGACGATATTTCGTGGATTTTTCAAGCAATTCATCAAGGTAAGTGATTATAACTCGAATTTGGTTAATATACATGAATATATCACTGATTTTTTTATTTAATTAGTACTTTGAGATGGAAATTTTGGAAAAATTATAGAAACTTCATAAACAACAAATTGAGGATTTGAAGGTCGAGTTGTGATCGAAATTGGCTAATTTATGTATGGTTGGACTCGTGAGTGAACGGGCATTCATATTTTGTGACTTTTACCTGATTTCAAGACGTGGGACCGGGGAGGCATTTTGGGCGTTTTTCTAATTTCTTGCTTTATCTTTAATTTAATTAGCTAGATTAGTTTCTTGTAGCTATATTTACGTTATGTAATTGATTTGGCTAGATTTGGGTCATTCGGAGCTGGTATTAGTGGGAAAGGCATTGTGACTGATTGATTGAGCTTGGTTCGAGGTAAGTGGTTTGTCTAACCTTATGTGGGGGAATTTTCGTTAGGATTTGGTACTATTTTGATATGTAAGCATCGTGTACATGAGGTAACGAGTATGTACACGGGCTAATTATCGTAAAAACCCGATTTTCACTAAGTAATAGGTTGTTCTTCTTATTTGAGGTATAGCAGCATGTGTAGCATCATGTTAGATTAGAATAGCCCATTTACTTGCCTTAATTGCTTATCTGAACTATGTGCAGCATGTTTAGTGAAATTTCTGTTTTTTCCTTGACTGGTACTTGGTCGAAATTGTAGGTTTTTCTTCCTATAGCTGTTATTTTCATTGTTTGAGTTGCATATTTACTTTGGGACTATCTAACGGTATTCCGGTATATCCCCATGTTCTGCATATTTACTTTGGGACTATGGAATGGTATTCGGTAGATCCCCATGTTTAACATATTTACTTTGGGACTACGAAACGGTATTCCAGTAGATCTCCCTGTTTTGCATACTTACTTTAGGACTACGAAACGGTATTCCGATAGATCCCCTCCTGCACATTTACGTTTGGGACTACGGGATGGCATACTGGTTGATCCTCTGTTGTTATCTTTGTGTACTGAACTGTTGTTTTTCTGTGATTTTATTCTTGTTAAATTTTAGTATTTATCTTTACTGCAATATTTCATTCTGTCTTATATATTATATATATACTAGTAGGGCCCTGACTTGATCTCGTCACTACTCGATCGAGGTTTGGCTTGGCACTTACTGGGTACCGTTGTGGTATACTCATGTCCTTCCCTGTACATGTTTTCCGTGTACAGATCCAGGTACCAGTTATCAGCTGCATTATCAGTGAGGCGAGCCAGTTGTAGAGACTTCAAGGTATATTTACCGTATCCGCAGACCTCAGAGTCCCTTTCTACTCTTCCCCATGTCAAACACTTCCAATATTTCCTTTTGTTAGACTTTGGAGTATATAGATACTATTTTCTTTCTGTAGTTTGTGACTCATGATGTTCCGGATTTTGGGCATATTGTGTATTTCTGAGTAATTGGTTATTGTACATGCCAAGCAGCATGGTATTCAGTTATGTTGCTCTGTTACAGTTAATTGTTAAAAATATATTATCATTTTATTATTCCGCAAATGTTAGGCTTACCTAGTTGTAGAGACTAAATGTCGTCACGACGGTTCACGGAGGGAGAACTTGGATCGTGACATTAGCTTAATTTCTTAATAATTTTCAAACATTTACATTTATTCAAACGATTTGATGAAATAATTAATTATAAAAATTCTAAAGAAATATCAATGCTTATAGGCTATTTGACCAAACCTTTAGGAAGCTGAAATTATTTCTCTGTTTAAAAAAATACTTTTATGGGAGAATTAAGGTTTTTAGACAAAAAGTAAAAGTCTTTTGAGCACCAACTATTGCGTGTCATTTAAATGAATATTGCATTTTTAACGTCAATTGCTACTTTACATACTTATATTTTTTCTTATACATATATATCTAAAATTGATTGCCGCGATATACTGTACATACGGTAATTTAAAGAAGATGGCAGAATGAGGAACAACAAATTAAATTTAACTCTTTATAGCTTGATATTGTATTGTATTATACTATTTTAATGAAAATGATATTTGGACAGATTATATTTTTTTCCATTATTTTATAATGTTACCATTGGCAATCAGAAAAATGAATTTATAATATGATGGAGAATAAATTATTATCTATATTATTATAAAAGTTGAAACCCCTAAACGAAAAAGTTAAATTATATATATACCCTTCTAATTAATTATATATATTATTATAAAAGTGGAAATCTCCAAATTAAAAAGTTAAATTATATATATACCATTCTAGTTAATTAAATTATTATATGTAATTAAGTATTCTAATAAAATTTTGGTTCATTCTCGTGATGAGAATATATTCAGTATCAATGATAAAGTATTAAGACTTTTTAATATTTTTTAAACACACGTTTAGGAATCACCTATGTAAGTGTGAAGAATTAGTCGCTTCAAGGAGAATTTTGCAAGGTCAATTCTCTATGCACTTATGAAACCAGGCGGTGTTCCTGGCTGAAATGAACATAACAATGAGAAACAAAGATGGTTAAGGGTTGATTGTGTGACTTATGGTTGTCTGGGTATACACTAAAGTTCGACGGTTCAAAGATGTCAGATCTACCGAATGACCGAGTATATCCGACGTAAGTTCACTATGGAAAGTTCAAAGGGAAACCTACTTATCCAGATGCAATTAATCCTTGCTAGTAAACCGCACAGTTTTTTATGTATATTTTCGTAATATAGCCATTCCCCATTCATGTGGGGGATTGTTAGATTTAAGCTTATTAGAGCTTAAAATAGAGTGAATAGAAAATGGAGAAAAAAATAAAAAATTTGAATTTCTCTCTTTGACAAAGGGACATTGTCCCATATTGGAGTAGGAAAAGAGTTTTAATGGGTATATACACAATTTCACTTCTTGTTGCTCTTAAAGAATTGCGAAGAAGGCAAGCCTCGGCGGTTTGCAAACAACCACTTAGAGTTGCAACCTTAAAATGAAGAGTCACAACTCTTCGGTAGACTCAACTTTTTGGCCATAAATACAAGAACCTTCCCACATATTTTCCGTACAAAAATTCTAATTTCTCTTTCTTCCATCTGCATTATTTTTTTAAAAGAAGGAAAGTAGTAACTATGATTTGCTACTGATCTTTGAGTTCGTTGGTCACTAGGATTTGAAGCACCGCTACACCAATGAGGGTAATCCGTAATCCTAAACCTCGGGTACTATGAGGGGATTAATTTTCTTAAGAAAACATTGTGAATTCAGTGGGCTCAGATTAATTTATGTTCTTCTACATTTCTGATTTTTTATTGCTACTGATTTTTGAATATATTTTCAAATACAGACCACTAACATCCCCCAGAAACCTTATGCAGAATTTATGTATTCAATCTTACTGAAATACAACTTTCAATAATTAACTTCGACTGCATCTTCATATAAACAATTAGGTAAAATAGCTATTTCTATTGCAAAATACATTGTATGTAGATAATCTCCACTATTTCTTCCATGATCTCAATGGTTAATGTAATGTATATTTAAAATAATTTATTTGTAATTGTTTCTATGATAGTATAAATAAAGACATGAAATGTGATATTATATACACTCGAAAGCAACAATAAGCTTTCCTCTTCTATCTCTCTTCATTTTTTTTCTTTCATCTTTGATATTGATTTTTTTAGATGTAACGACCCGGCCAGTCATTTTGAGAGTAATAGCCTCGATCTCCTATTGACTGCTTCCCCCGTATATTTTTTGGCTTATGTATCTTGCCGGAAGATTTTATTTTTGATTTCGGAGCGTTTTGGGACACTTAGTCCCTATACGGAAGCTTAAGTCTTAGGATTTTGATATAGAATAGTATGAAGACGGCTTTGGAATGGAATTCTATCGATTCCATTAACTCCGTTGGGTGATTTTGGGCTTAGAAAATATCCGGATCTTATTTTGGAGGTTCGTAGCTCAATTAGGCTTGAAATGGCGATAGTCAAATTTTTGGATTTTTGGACCAAAGTAGTGGAATTTTTTATACCGAGGTCGGATTCCGATTTCGAAAGTTGGAGTAGGTCCATAATGTTGATTTTGACTTGTGTGCAATGTCTGGGATCAATAGAATGCGGTTTGGTTGGTTTCGGCATCGGTTGTCGAATTTGAAAGTTTCAAGTTCTTTAAGTTTGAATCGGAGGATGATTCGTGAGTTTAGCATTGTTTGATGTGATTTGAGGGCTTGATTAAGTTCGTATTGCGTTTTAGGATTGAGGTCCCGGGGGCCTCGGGTGAGTTTGGAGTGAGTTTTGAACAAGTACGAGCGTTCCAGCACTCTAATGTTGTTCTGGGGGTCTTTGGAAGTGCGGACCGCACATTTTGGGAGTGCTAAGTCAAAGGGGAAGTGTGGACCTCAGGGGAATGGTGAGGACCGCACAATCTTGTGCATGGCCACACTTCAATCCGCAGAGGAGTGTGCGGGCTGCACAATTTTGTGTGCGGCTGCACAACGGAATTCTCAGATTCGCTGGTCCTACTTCGGAAGCTTATATCTTTTGATCTACAAGAAATTTTGAGATGATTCAAAAACAAACATTGTAGCCCTTCATATCTAGTTTCCAAAAAAATAATTAAGTTATCATTTGGATATTTTTAGAAAAATTTATAGCCAAAATACTAAAGCTTGGCAGTGCAGTCACCAAGAGAGTGCGGCTGCACAATTTTTGTGCGACCGCAGGAGTTGGGATGTGCGGCCGCCTATGGAATTATGCGGATCACACATGGTGAGTTCAGAGAATGTACTATATAACCGAGGCTTAGGTTATTATTTCATTTATGGACCTTGGGGGCTTGGTTTGAGACGTTTTTTTGTGGATTTTTCAAGCAATTCATCAAGGTAAGTAATTCTAACTCGGATTTGGTTAATATACATGAATATATCACTAATTGTATCATTTAATTAGTACTTTGAGATGGAAATTTTGGAAAAATTATAGAAACTTCATAAACCACAAATTGAGGATTTGAAGGTCGAGTTGTGATCGAAATTGGCTAATTTATGTATGGTTGGACTCGTGAGTGAATGGACGTTCATATTTTTGTGACTTTTACCCGATTTCGTGACGTGGCCCCAAGGAGGCTTTTTGGGCGTTTTTCTAATTTCTTGCTTTAGCTTTGATTTCATTAGCTAGATTAGTTTCTTGTAGCTATATTTACATTATGTAATTGATTTGGCTAGATTTGGACCACTCGGAGCCGGATATTCATGGGAAAGGCATTGTGACTGATTGATTGAGCTTGGTTCGAGGTAAGTGGTTTATCTAACCTTGTGTGAGAAAACTTCCCTTAGGATTTGGTACTGTTTTGATATGTGAGCGCCGTGTACGTGAGGTGACGAGTACGTACACTGGCTAATTATTGTAAAAACCTGATTTTCACTGAGTAATAACCTGTTCTTTTTCTTATTTGAGTTATATCAGCATGTGTAGTATCATGTTAGCTTAGAATAGCCCGTTCACTTGCCTTAATTGCTTATCTGAACTCTGTGCAGCATGTTTAGTGAAATTTCTATTTTTTCTTGACTGATACTTGGTCGAAATTTTAGGTTTTTCTTGTTGTAGCTGTTATTTCCATTGTTTGAGCTGCATATTTACTTTAGGACTACAAAATAGTATTTTGGTAGATCCCCATATTCTGCATATTTACTTTGGGACTATGGAACTGTATTCCAGTAGATCCCCCTGTTCAGCATATTTACTTTGGAACTACGGAACAGTATTCTAGTAGATCCCCCTATTTAGCATATTTACTTTGGGACTACGAAACAGAATTCCGGTAAATCCCCCTGCATATTTACGTTTGGGACTACGGGATGGTATCCAGGGAGATCCCCTGTTATTATCTCTATATACTGAGCTGTTGTTTTTCTATGATTTCATTCTTGTTAAATTTTAGTATTTATCTTTACTGTGATATTTTATTCTATCTTATTTATTATATATATACCAGTAGGGCTCTAACCTAATCCCATCACTACTTGACCGAAGTTAGGCTTGGCACTTACTAGGTACCGTTGTGGTGTACTCATGCCCTTCCCTGTACATGTTTTTCGTGTGCAGATCTAGGTACCGCTTATCAGCCGCATTATCAGTTAGGCGAGCCAGTTGTAGAGAACTTCAAGGTATATCTGTCGCATCCGCAGCCCTCAAAGTCCCTTTCTACTCTTCCCCATGTCAAACACTTCCCATATTTCCTTTTGTTAGACTCTGGAGTATAAAGATACTATTTTCTTTATGTAGTTTACTCATGATGTTCTGGATTTTGGGCATATTGTGTATTTCTAAGTAATTGGTTATTGTACATGCCAAGCGGCATGGTATTCAGTTATGTTGTTCTGTTACAGTTAGTTGTTAAAAATATGTTATCATTTTTTATTCCGCAAATGTTAGGTTTACCTATTTGTAGAGACTAGGTGTCGCCACGACGGTTCACGGAGGGAGAACTTGGGTCGTGACATTAGCTTAATTTCTTAATAATTTTCAAACATTTTTTGACTATCCGGCCAGTCGTCTCAAGAGTTACCACTCTGTTTCCCCCATTTATGCTTTTTGTTGCTTTGTTTATCAGTTCTATATGTGATCGGGTTGGTTGGCTCAGGTTCGGAAAGGTTTTGAGAAGGTTTGAGACACTTAATCTCTTTTGAGGAAGCTTAAGTTGGAAAAGTCAACCGAATGTTGACTTATGTATTAGAGGGCTCAGATATGAGTTTCGATGGTTCGGATAGCTTAGGGAGGTGATTTGGGACTTAGGAGCGTGATCGCAATGCGTTTTGGAGGTCCGGAGTAGATTTAGGCTTGAATTGGCGAAGTTGGAATTTTGTCTTTTCCGGTTGATAGGTGAGATTTTGATATAGGGGTCGGAATGGAATTCCGAGAGTTGCAGTAGTTCTGTTGTGTCATTTGGGATGTGTGTGCAAAAGTTTAGGTTATTCGGACATGGTTTGGTATACTTTTTGATCAAGAGTGTAATTCGAAAGATTTTGGAAACTTAGGCTTGAATCCGATGTGTTTTGGTTGATTTGATATTGTTTGAGGTGTTTTCAAGATTGGTATAAGTTTGGGTGGGCGTATATGTGATGTGTTTGTGCTTTTGGTTGAGGTCCTGGGGGCCTCAGGGTGATTTTGGTTGGGTGGCAGAAAGATTTGGAGTTGATTGAGACAGTTGATGTTTCCCATTGCTATCATAACCGCACATGTGGCTCGGGGACGCAGGTGCGGTCTCGTAGAAGCAAGATTTGTATCACAGAAGCGGAAAGGGTCTGGGAAGGCAGAAACCGCAGAAGCAGTTGAAGAATCGCACTTGCAATGGCGCAGGTGCAGATTGGGCATCGCATATGCGAAAGGGAGGATTTAAGTGATGACCGCAGAAGCGGTCTGTTGACTGCAAAGTGGGTACTGCAGAAGCGGGGAATTGGCCGCAGGTGCGGAATCCCTTGGCCAAAAGGTATAAATTATTTCCTTCGCGATTTTTGAATTATTCCACCATTTCTAAGTCGATTTTGGAGTTTTTTGAGAGATTTTGAAGAGGGAATCAAGGGATATCGTCTGGAGGTAAGATTGTTAAATCTAAAACTCGTTCCTATGGTATTATTTCACGGATTAGAGTTGTAATTAATGGAATTAAAGGGTTAAAATTGGGAAAACTAGGGCTTGGTATTGGAGACCTAGACTTGAGGATTTGAGGGGCCATCTGTGGTCGGATTTTGGTACTTTTGATATGTCTGAACTCATGGGGAGATAAGAAATCTATTGATGTAAATTTTATCGAATTTCAAGATATGGGTCTGTGGGACGGGTTTTGGTAATTTCAGGATTTGTGTTGTAAATTGATTATTTTCCCGTAGGCTTTGTTCCTTTAGAATATTTTGACGTCGTGATTCTGATTTTTGGATAGATTTGACGCGAGTGGAGGCTGATTCGAGGTGCATTGGCGTCGCAGGTTAGAGTTTAGACCGGATTGAGGTGAGTAATGATTTTAAATGTTGTCTTGAGGTATGAAACCCTGGATTGCACATTTTTGTGCTATATTGAGGTGACGCACACACTAGATAACGAGCGTGGGTCGTGCACTGTTGGGGATTGTGACTTAGTCTATCCTGAATGATTGCTTTACCGCGTATTTGATTTAAAACTGTTTGTTGTCATCATGTTTTGGGCTGAATCTATAATTGAGCCTCGTGCCAACTATTTGAACCCTTAGGGGATTTTTACTGATATTTCCTCGATGTTTTGACTTTATACTTGTACTCAGTCATGCTATATTCTACTATTTTCATAACTCAACCATGTTTACTCTGCTTTAATACTTAAAATGATGTTTTAAATGATATTTTGGGCTGAGCATCATGTTTTACTGTTGCCCGAGTGGCTTATGAGATTCTGATTGAGTAAGATTGAGGTCCTGTGTTGTGAGGAAACACTGATTATGATTATGAGGCCGAGGGCCTGAGATTTGTATGCCACGAGGTGGTTTGGTTATATGAGGCCGAGAGCCTATGTGATTATGACACGAGATGGATTGATATTGCGTTTGGGCCATAAGGGGCCCCTCTAGGAGTCTGCACACCCCTAGTGAGCGTGGGTACCCATTGTGATGTGAGATAGAACCCGAGGGGCTGGTATTGTCCCATCTGTTGCCCGAGGGGCTAATTCCATTGGTATTGTGCCCGAGTGGCGGTTCTTTATGTTTTTACCTTTTCTAGTTGCCTGTCTTTTACATGCTTAACTGTTTAAAAGGGCATTTTAAGAAGCTTAAACTAAACTAAAGTAACTTTGCATATTTTCACTATGTTCATTACTTTTATTGGCTTTTACTGCTTCATTTTAGCCTGTAATGTGCTTTATGTGATTTCTTATTACTCAATATGCATTTATTATTATTACTCACTGAGTTAGAGTATTCACTTTACTCCCTGCACCCCGTGTGCGGATTCAGGCATTTCAGGTCTCGCTAGCGAGTGTTAATCCTTCCAGCTCGGGCAGATTCTGAGATTCTCTAGGTAGCTGCCGGCGTTCGCAGCCCAGAGCTTCTTCCCTTATCTTATTTTCTCTATTTTAGCTCTGTAGTAGACTACGTAGACTCTTCAGACGTGTAGTATATTGATAGATGCTCATGACTGGTGACATCCCGATGTCGGGCTATGTTGGTTTTAACTCCACAGATTGTACTGTCACTGCTTATTTTGGGATTTTATCATGTTTTAAGACTTAATTGTATTATCTTAACTACTTAAAAGGGGATTAGGAATGTGTTGGTTGGCCTTGTCTTCATGAGAGGCGCCATCACGACTGGGTCCAGGTTTAGGGTCTTGACAAGTTGGTATCAGAGCCTAGGTTACATAGGTCTCACGAGTCATGAGCAGGTTTGGTAGAGTCTCGCGGATCGGTACGGATACATCTATATTTATCCTCGAGAGGCTGCAGAACCTTTAGGAAAACTTCATAATCTTGAAATTTCTTATCGTGCGAATTTGTTGATCCGAGTACTAAACTTCTGTTATTCTATTCTCTCACAGATGGTGAAGACATGTGCTACTGGTCAGGATGAACGACCATCAATACCACTAGCTATGGACACTAGAGGCCGAGGACGCGGTCGTGGTCACGGTAGAGGAAGGGGTGTGGCCCGCATAACAGCTAGGGCAGCACCTGCACATCCACCAGCTGCCCCAATTCAGGATCAGGTCCCAGTTGTGGACGCTCCAGAGCACCAGCTGTGCCCATTGTGATTCCGGGTCTTCAGGATGCCTTGGCTAAGATTCTATCAGTTTGCACTGGCCTAGATCAAGTGGTCTTAGTTACTACAGCCGCAGATACTTCTCAGGCCGGGGGAGGCACTCAGACTCCCGCCGCTCACATACCTGAGCAGGTCGTGTAGGGACTTCAGACACTGGGGGCGCATCCAGCCCAGCCGGTTACAACTGCTCAAGACTATATAGTTCCTTGTCATGCCAGAGGACGAGCAGCATAGGTTGGAAAGGTTTGATAGATTTCAGCCTCCGACCTTCAGTGTTGCAGAGGGCGAGGATGTCTAGGGTTTTTTGGATAAGTGTTAGAGAATGCTTCGTACAATGGGTATTCTGGAGACCAGCGGGGTCGCTTTCACTACTTATCAGTTTTCTGGAGCTGCCTTCACTTGGTGGGAGGCTTTTGAGAGGCGTAGGCTTGTTGGTGTAGCACCCCTTACCTGGCAGTAGTTCTTCGTTCTCTTTTTGGAGAAGTATGTGCCGCCATCTCGCAGAGAGGAGCTGCGTAGGCAGTTGGAGTGGTTGCATTAGGGAGAGATGACTGTGACGCAGTATGAGATGAGGTTCTTCGAGTTAGCTCGTCATGCAATTTCGTTGGTTCCGACAGATAGAGAGAGGATTAGGAGGTTTGTTGATGGCCTCACTTATCAACTTCGTATTCTCATGACCACGGAGAGGGTTACTAGTGCTACTTTTGAGGAGGTTGTAGACATTGCTCGTGAGATTGAGTCAGTTCGTCGCCAAGATCAAGAGCAGAGGGAGGCCAAGAGCCCTCGAGGATCTGGTAGTTATAGCGGTGCTCCTTCGAGGGGTCAGTTTCAGTACGGCAGAGGTTGTCCATTCAGGCATGCTCAGCCAGCTCGCCCGGGTTATCGTGGGGCCTCATCGGGTCATGGATCTCATAGTTCTCATCAAGGCCAGTCATCACTTAGTGCCCTTCCAGCTCAGAGTTCGTCCCGTGCTCCATCAGTTCAGGGCTCTTCTATGCCAGGTGCATTATCTAGTCATTCCGGTGCTAGAGGTTCCCTTCAGTCCCCTTCTCCAGCACCCAGGAGTTGCTATGAGTGTGGAGAGATGGCTCATATATGGAGGCAGTGTCCTCGTCATCGTACGGGTTCATCTCAACAAAGGAGTCAGCCATCGGCTTCAGCGCCAGCTACTTCATCACCACATACCCAGCCAGCTAGGGGTGGAGGTCAGTCAACTAGGGGGAGGTCGATCAGGTGGCGTTCAGGCCCGTTTCTATGCACTTCCAGCTAGACCCGATGCTATTATTTCTGATGTTGTTATCACAGGTATTGTTTCAGTCTGCCACAGAGATGCCTCTGTATTATTTGATCCCTGTTCCAGCTTTTCTTATATGTCATCATACTTTGCTCGTTATTTGGATACGCCCTGTGAGTCTCTTGTTTCACCTGTTCATGTATCTACTCCGGTGGGCGATACTATTGTTGTAGACCGTGTGTACCGGTCGTGTGTGGTGACCATTGGGGTCTGGAGACCCGAGTGGATCTTTTATTATTGTGTATGGTGGATTTCGATGTTATTTTGGGCATGGATTGGCTATCTCCGTGTCGTGTTATTCTGGACTGTCATGCTAAGACAGTGACATTGGCTATACCGGGTGTGCCACGGATCGAGTGGCGAGGTTTGAATGATTATATTCCTAGTAGGGTAATCTTATTCTTGAAGGGCCAGCGTATGGCTGGGAAGGGTTGTCTTTCGTATCTAGCCTTTGTGAGAGATGTCGGTGCCGTGACTCCTAGTATTGATTCTGTTCCAGTTGTGAGTGTCACACCTCCTTTTTCCGACCCCGCGAAGGGCGTAGGGAGTTTTTTCCAATTAAAGGACAATCGAAACGGGATTTATTTATTTATTTCAGAGTCGCCACTTGGGAGATTTAGGGTGTCCCAAGTCACCAATTTTAATCCCGAATCGAGGAAAAGAATGACTCCATATTACAGTCTGCGTACCAGAAATCCGGATAAGGAATTCTGTTAACCCGGGAGAAGGTGTTAGGCATTCCCGAGTTCCGTGGTTCTAGCACGGTCGCTCAATTGTCATATTTGGCTTATTTATCTGATTTTAATACAATTATGAACCGATGTGCCAATTTTAACTCTTTACCACTTTATTATTATTATTATAAAAAAATTGTGAACATCGTTTAAAACATGTCTTTGGATTACGTCACATGAAATGCACCCGCAATCCGGAACACATTTTTATTCAATGTTTTAGGATTTAGATTTGGGTCGCATGAAATGCGCATCCGAGTTTAAGAAGGTAAAATTAATTAAATCGCGCCTAAAGAGTCTAGCGCGTCATTATCTTTGGGGAAGGAAGTGAAATTCACTAAACAATCCATCCCAAATTCTAAGTAATTTTTTTTAAAATAATTAAATAAATAAATGAGATTGGAGAATCCTGTAAATTTTTGTATTATTTACATCTATTTATTTTTAGCGAAATCCTTCCTTATTTTAAGAATATCCTTTAATGACTACCTTTTTATTATTACTAAGTTTGTCTATAAATATAAAATCAATATCTACATTCTTGAAAATAACATATTAAATAGAAGAGAAAAACAAATATTAACAGAAAGTAATAAAAATTATAATCATAAATACAACATGGAATAATCAAAAAATAAAAATAAAAAAAAATTAAAAAAAAAACTAATTATCCCATAGTTGGATTAAAATTCAAATTGTTAGTAAGACTTAAGCTTATTGAAACTAATTATTTACAAATACTGAAAATTGAAAGAAAAAAACTTGATTACTAAACCATATTTCTAAAAAATTTAAACAATTTAACCTTAACTATCTTTGTTTTAATTCACATCATGTCCTAATACTTGATTCGCAAACTAATTCATGTTTTAACTGAAATTAACTACATGATTCCGATTAACTTATCGTTGACGAAAAACCTTATGAATAAGGAACTTAGTCAATTTTTGCCAAACTGATTCAATAACGCCATTTTTTACGTTATTTCTTCTATTTTTTATTATTAAACAGTTTTAATTAATAATCGGGTTTAAATATATTTCCTAATAATCTGGTTAAGGCGTTATTTAATATGTCGCTATAATATGCCTAGTTATGCCAAATGACAGTGATTTACAGAATAATAATACATGAATGACCTAAATACAATAAAAAAAAATTAAACTAACTTAAAAATTTAACACTTCATTCTTCATTTCAGCTTACAAAATGCCAAAATTACAGTTGTGTACCTGATATTGTCAATATAAGAAGAAGAAAGTCAGCAACGTAATACGTAACACAGCAACAGCAACAATAACCAGCAATAACCAGTCAACGAAAATCCCAGTGACAGATTTGAAAAATTCAAAATAAAATCCAGGAATGCCGAAAATAACGGACAGAAACCAAGGGAAATTTTCAGATTTTTGAAAGGCTAGTTAATCTTCAACCCTTAATTTCTACACCTGTATACCAGAATATTTATCAGGTGTGTACTACTTTCTCTTCTAATTTTCAACTTTTTTTTTTCTTTGTATGTTTTTCTTTTCTTTTCTTGAGAGTTTCAATGTTTTTTTCGGAATAAATGTTCAGCTCTTTTTTTTCTCTAATCTCTTTTTTTCTGTCTCCCCCCTCTATCTGATTTTTAAGACCTCTATATATAATCTCCACCCTTTAATCAATTAAAATCAATCCCTTTCTCTACCAAACCCATTATCTTCCCACTCATCCCCATTACATTAAATAAATATATCACACCACCCCATTATATTTTGTCCCCCATGCCTAACATAAAATAATGCAAGATTCCCCCACTAAATTTTGTCTTGTCCCCCCTTTATATTAAATAACCATATCACAACCCACCCCATTTCATTTTGTCCCCCATGCTTCATATAAACAATTACAAAATGTACAATTCCTAAACTACCCCTCCGACCCTATTGCAAATTAATATTTTACCCCCGAAAGTACTATAAATTACCAAACTACCCATCAGCTATAACACATCAATTAATCAAACTTAACCAAAATATAGGCAATATGATTAATTTCTAACAATGTTCAAACAACAAATTTCATGAACATGATTTCTTCAACATTTCAATAACAAATCACATGAACATGATTTCAACCACAAATCATATGAACACAAATTGAACAACCAAGAACAACTAAAATTTGATTGAACAATATTTTTAGCAACAACAAACCTATTTTCGGATTTAAACAACAACAACAATCAAACAAGTATATTTAGATTTCTAAATTCAATCATATTGAACTTAAAATCCACTCTAACAATATTACAACAAACAATTCTTATATTAAACTTTAAACAAGATTATGAGACCAATTCAAGAAATAATCACAAATGGTAAACAAGAAATCAAACTATAAACATTTCGGATTCAAAAATCAAACAAACATAATATGAACATGAATTAAATCTAAAAATAAAAACGACGGATTCAAATGACTAAAACCAACATACTTCCCTTATTACAACTAAATTCTTTTAGGCAAATGACAAAACAAAAACTAAGAAGAAACAATTATGAATTTAAACTTGAACTTAACAATATTAACAATTTCCGGAAAATACATCAAATACATGAAACAAATTGAAGAAACAATTAATTAAATTTCAATTTGAATCTAACAAATATTAAACTAACAAATATTCACTTAAACAACAACAAATATTCACTTAAACAACAATACGAACACGAAATAAACATGAAAAACAATTAATTAATCTTTCATTTGGAATCTGAAAAATTAATTTAACAAACAACACATGAACATGAACTAAAAATTAATTCAAACGATAAACAAAACAAACATTTGCCGATTTTAGATTCGAAAATATCAAAACCAAATACGGACAAAATAAAACGCAAAAACTACTAACCGGAGATGAACAACGACGAATTGGACTGTTTCGACAAACCTCGAATGGGCATAAGTCTGTTCGGACTCAACGACGAACTCACCTTCCTTGTAAACTTGACGAACTCAAAACTACGCTCGACGACCTCAACTAGAACTCGATCAAACGAAGGCAGAAGTGATGAACGGAAGCAGTTAATTTGTTTGCGAGAAAACTGAATGCAGAAGAAGCAACGATGGAGACTGGCCATGGTTGTTCGATGAGGCAGCAGCTGGACGGCGAGGTTGACACAGAAGTAGCAGCAGCCGGAAGTGAAGAAGAAGGTGGAACGGGAAGCAGCACCGCGACAGCAGCTCGGAGGAAGGAGGAGAAGTAGCGGCGACGTGTTTGGTTACGTCAAGAAGCTGGCGCGGGCAGCAGCAGACGAGGCAGCTAGGGTCATCCATGGTCGGAGAAGGAAAAGCTTGAACAACTGGTCTTTTGGACGTGCGGTTGAGGGCTGCCATGGACGTCGAGCTCAAACTCGAGCTTGACGTCGAACGACGAAGATGAAGTCGCGATGGATGGTGAAGCAGAAGGAGCAACAGTTGCGACGAGCTGTTCGTTAGCTTTTGTTTGGATCACCAATGCAGCTGGGTGGTTGAAGAAGACGATGCAAGGGCAGCCATGGTCGATCAAGCTTTGAGCTTGACAAAAGAGATGAAGCTATGGTAGCGACGGTGTTATGGTGGGTCGTTGGAGATCGAGGGACTTGTGTCGTTTGGTCGAGGAAGAAGAAGGCGAAAGAAGTTGGTTGAGGGCAGCCATTGATGGAGTTTGGAGCTTTTGGGAAGATGAAGAATAGAAGAAGAAGGAAGATAGGGGGCGGGTCTTTTTCTTATTTTTAGGGTTTTTTCTTCTTTTTTCTTTTGTTTTGTGTTGTAAAAGGTAAGACAAAGGGGTTTGGGTCTTTTGGGTTACGGACTGGGTCGACCCAGTTCGAATTGGACTGGGTCGTAGGGAAGATTGGGCCATTTTTTGGGCATGTGGCTTGAAATTGAAGAAGAGGCCTAATTCCGACTTTCTTTATATTTTCGCTTTCTTTTCTTCTTTTATTTTTCTAAAACTAAATTATAAAAATAATTAAACTATTATTGAGAACTAAATTAAGTTATAAAAACGCAAATTAACTCCCAATAATAATTAACGCACAATTAAGTATTAATTAAGCATAAAATTGTATATTTGGACATTAAATGCTAAAAATGCAAACGATGCCTATTTTTTGTAATTTTTAATTTTTGTAAAACAAATTTAATTACTAACAATTGTAGAATTAAATCCTACATGCAAAATGCGACATATTTTTGTATTTTTTATTAATTTAGCAAATAAACATGCACAGACAAATACAAATAATTATTCAAAATATCACAAAATATCACAAAATTGCACACCAAAGAAAAATCATTTTATTTTTGATTTTTTTGGGAGTAATTCTCATATAGGGCAAAAATCACGTGCTTACAGCTGCCCCTCTTTGCCCGAAGACACGAAGGGTTTTCGTGCAAAGATAAAGCGAGCGATTTTTGCCCTTCCGAGTACTCCGTTGAAGCATTTTTTTTGAAAAAGATTTGACCGAACCTTTGCTTCAAAGGTTTCCTACATATCCTGGGCTAAACAGGAATCAGGTCAATGTAGTTCAGGAAGCTTTGGTAGCTGGGACTACCATGAGACTGCAATGTTACTGCTGTTGCATGCTACTTTTACTGTTTACTGACCTCCTTATTACACCATGCTTTAAAAAATAAGAAGCTAGACTAAGCTAGAAATTACAGAATCTTATCTGTTTTCCCCCTTGCTCCGGTTGCCTTGCTTTTTGTCGGTTTGTGTTTCCTCTGGTGCCTTTTTACCAAGACTTCTGGCCCTTGGCTTTTTTGAATACCAGTTTTCATTATTTTGTTCGGTCTGCTGGGGACATGGCTTTTTTCATTAAGATTTTTTGGCGGTTCCTCCGGGGACACGATTATCTTCATCAGATTCATTAGGTTGGGCATGATTTAATGTTCACACACCATTTTTCAAGACGCGTCTTTTCTTTCTTTTGACTCATGCGCTTGAATTTGCGCTGGGACTTCTTGTTGCCACCTTCTGCCTTCCGGTGTTGGGATTTTTATTGTTTCCTGCTGGGGATTCTTGTTGTAACCTTCTGCCTTCCGGTGGGGTTACTGACTTCAAAATCTGCAGTATAAGACTGAAAAGTATTCCTCTCGTTATACAGGTGGGCGCCTGGACATGAAATGAAAATGTATACCCGCATTATACTGGTGGGCGACCTGGAAATGAAAAACTGAAATGTATGCCCGCATTATACTGGTGGGCGACCTAGAACAGAAATGAAAAGACAGAAATGTATTCCCGCATTATACTGGTGGGCGACCTAGAACATGAAATGAAAACATAAATGCATACCCGCATTATACTGGTGGGCGACCTAGAACATGAAAAGAAAAGAGAAATTCATACCCGCATTATACTGGTGGGCGACCTAGAACATGAAATGAAAAGAGAAATGCATACCCGCATTATACTGGTGGGCGACCTGGAACATGAAATGAAAACATAAATGCATACCCGCATTATACTGGTGGGCGACCTAGAACATGAAATGAAAAGAGAAATGCATACCCGCATTATACTGGTGGGCGACCTAGAACATAAAATGAAAACATAAATGCATACCCGCATTATACTGGTGGGCGACCTAGAACATGAAATGAAAACATAAATGCATACCCGCATTATACTGGTGGGCGACCTAGAACATGAAATGAAAAGAGAAATGCATACCCGCATTATACTGGTGGGCGACCTAGAACATGAAATGAAAAGAGAAATGCATACCCGCATTATACTGGTGGGCGACCTAGAACATGAAATGAAAAGAGAAATGCATACCCGCATTATACTGGTGGGCGACCTAGAACATGAAATGAAAAGAGAAATGCATACCCGCATTATACTGGTGGGCGACCTAGAACATGAAATGAAAAGAGAAATGCATACCCGCATTATACTGGTGGGTGACCTAGAACATGAAATGAAAAGAGAAATGCATACCCGCATTATACTGGTGGGCGACCTAGAACATGAAATGAAAAGAGAAATGCATACCCGCATTATACTGGTGGGCGACCTAGAACATGAAATGAAAAGAGAAATTCATACCCGCATTATACTGGTGGGCGACCTAGAACATGAAATGAAAAGAGAAATGCATACCCGCATTATACTGGTGGGCGACCTAGAACATGAAATGAAAAGAGAAATGCATACCCGCATTATACTGGTGGGCGACCTAGAACATGAAATGAAAAGAGAAATGCATACCCGCATTATACTGGTGGGCGACCTAGAACATGAAATGAAAAGAGAAATGCATACCCGCATTATACTGGTGGGTGACCTAGAACATGAAATGAAAAGAGAAATGCATACCCGCATTATACTGGTGGGCGACCTAGAACATGAAATGAAAAGAGAAATGCATACCCGCATTATACTGGTGGGCGACCTAGAACATGAAATGAAAAGAGAAATGCATACCCGCATTATACTGGTGGGCGACCTAGAACATGAAATGAAAAGAGAAATGCATACCCGCATTATACTGGTGGGCGACCTAGAACATGAAATGAAAAGAGAAATGCATACCCGCATTATACTGGTGGGCGACCTAGAACATGAAATGAAAACATAAATGCATACCCGCATTATACTGGTGGGCGACCTAGAACATGAAATGAAAAGAGAAATGCATACCCGCATTATACTGGTGGGCGACCTAGAACATGAAATGAAAACATAAATGCATACCCGCATTATACTGGAAAATTTCCACTTGTGGCAGAAAATTTTCTGCCCCAATTCTGGCGATCTTTCCTATGGCGTATCTTTAGGCCATCATCAACACTTTATTTTCCTGTTCAAATCAAAGAAAATTTAGTTAGTTTTTTTTTTTTTTGAAATATGGCGAGTGGTCATGTCACTCCTGATGGGGATGATTGTTCCCTTTCCCTTATTCCTGTTCGGCGTTCTCAAAACTTGTTGGGGATGATGTTATTTGCTGGGGATAACATTCTGCTGGGGATGGTTTTTCCATTTATCCCTTCACCATTTTGTATCTCAAAAATTTCTGGAGGTTATTTTGCCGAAGATGGATTTTCCTTTCTTCCCTTCCCATTTTGTGTTGTCCGACCACCTCGGAGCTTGGTCGATATTCGGTCGGAGTCCTCTGGGGATCGTCTTGGAACTTGGCCCACAATTTCCTCAACATGTTTTTTTTCCGGCTCTTCCCCGTACTTTCCTTGCCATTTTAGGACAGTATTATTCGGCCTGGCAACCAACGTCTTTTGTCTTATTGCCTTGTCTCTGGATTGCCCTTTTCACATTTTATGTTGTACCATTTTGGCAACTGGTAGTAAGCTCTGAAAGACCTTCCTTAAAACATAAATTTCTAGAAAAATTCTTTTAAACAAAGAAATGAAAAGATAGAAAAATGAGAAAAATCTTTCTGAACAAATGATGGAAAAAAATGAACTTATCTGGGTGATATAACCGATTCCAACGATCATGTTGTGCATTCCGGATTAATCAACCCAGTCTATTTGTGTCGATCAAACTTTCTGATGTATTCACTTGCTGGGGATAAATAGGTGCCCAATTCTTCGCAAAATGCGGATCTTTTCCGTCAATCTATCTTGTCGCCTTATAGTGCCCTTCGCGGGGTTTTCACTAACAAGGCTCTCTCATTTCTCACAACTCCTGTCGCCTTATGGTGCCTGTGAAGGTTTTCACCGATAAGACTCTCTCATTTTGTATTTCTCAGCTTATGTCGCCTTATGGCGCCTGTGAAGGTTTTCGCCGATAAGACTCTCTTATCTTATTTTCTCAGTTTGGAATTGGAGTGTTGCCGATAAGATTTTTCTCTGCTGGGAATTCTTATGGCTATCAATTCTTTCAACTCATGATCCTCATTCAGTCGAGGATCGGTGTTTTATTCTTGGTTTTCATTTGCCTGTCTTAACACCTCTCGGATACTGATCGGGAGGTCTTTTTTGGACATCAATATAGGTTTTAGAAGAAAAGGATATAAAATTCAAAATAACTTTGATGGGTAAAGTATTACAACTCTTGGAATCAAACTCTTTTTTTTTCAAAATTTAGAAACATAATTTCTGCCCCAGTTTTCTTACTTGGGGATTTTTCTTTTGATTTTTTTTTCCTTTTTTTTGTTACCTTATGACCGAGCCGTGAGGCGCCTACGTATCCTCTTTGAGGAATCAGGTCGAACGTAGTTCACTGACTCCTTTGTTTTCTTGCGACCTTCAAAAAGTTTTTTTTCATATATTTTTTCATATTTTTTCATTAATGATTCCAAGAGAGGGGTATAAAAAGATAAGTATGGCTCAAAGGGGTAAAGCAAAGGTTAAAAGTGTTTGGATAGAAGAAAGAATTGTCTCCGTCATTTCATTATCCGATAAGCACTAAGTACAAACAAACAAATAAACAACAAAAGAAATTACACATAATATCTTTTGACTGCCTCAGAATTGATAGCCATGTCGACGCATCTTCCTTCAACATCTGTCAGACGTAAAGCGCCGTTGGATAATACTCTGGTCACAATATACGGCCCTTGCCAATTCGGGGCGAACTTGCCTTTTGCCTCAATCTGATGTGGGAGGATCCGTTTCAATACTTGTTGCCCTACTTCAAATTTCCTGGGGCGCACCTTCTTATTGTATGCTCTTGCCATTCTCTTCTGATATAACTGGCCATGACATACTGCTGCCAATCTTTTTTCATCCATTAAACTCAGCTGCTCTAGTCGGGCTTTGACCCATTCATCATCGTCAATCCCGGCCTCAGCGATAATTCGAAGGGAAGGAATTTCAACTTCTGCTGGTATTACTGCTTCGGTTCCGTATACCAACAAATAAGGAGTCGCACCTATTGAAGTACGAACAGTAGTGCGGTATCCTAACAACGCAAATGGTAGCTTTTCATGCCATTGTCTGGATCCTTCAATCATTTTCCTCAATATCTTCTTTATATTTTTGTTGGCTGCCTCAACTGCTCCATTCGCCTTGGGCCGATACGGGGTGGAATTACGGTGTGTAATCTTAAACTGTTCACATACTTCTCTCATCAAGTTGTTGTTAAGATTAGCACCATTGTCCGTGATTATTATTTTTGGGATCCCAAATCTACAAATGATATGGGAATGGACGAAATCCACCACTGCCTTCTTGGTTACAGACTTGAAAGTTTTGGCTTCAACCCACTTAGTGAAATAATCGATGGCTACCAGAATGAACCTGTGACCGTTCGAAGCTGCCGGCTCGATAGGCCCAATGACATCCATGCCCCATGCCACAAATGGCCATGGTGCGGACATTGTGTGCAATTCCGTTGGTGGAGAATGAATCAGATCTCCGTGTATCTGACACTGATGGCATTTTCGTACGAAACTGATACAATCATGCTCCATAGTGAGCCAATAATATCCCGCTCGCAGAATCTTCTTTGCCAACACATATCCGCTCATATGGGGCCCACAGACTCCAGCATGTACCTCTGTCATCACTATCGTGGCTTGACCTGCATCAATACATCTCAGCAATCCCAGATCTGGGGTTCTTTTGTACAACATTCCTCCACTGAGGAAAAATCCATTTGCCAGTCGTCGAATGGCTCTCTTTTGATCTCCGGTTGCCTGCTCCGGGTATATCCCCATCCTGAGGTATTCCTTGATATCATAAAACCATGGCTCGCCATCCATTTCTTCTTCTATTATGTTGCAGTAGGCATGCTGATCACGAACCTGAATATACAATGGGTCAACATGGATTTTGTCTGGATGGTGCAACATCGATGCTAAAGTGGCCAAAGCATCGGCAACCTCATTGTGAACTCTCGGGATGTGTCTGAACTCCACTGATCGAAATCGCTTGCTCAGATCGTGCAAACATTGTCGATATGGTATAAGCTTCAAATCCCGTGTTTCCCATTCACCCTGGATCTGATGTACTAGGAGGTCCGAGTCTCCCAAGACCAAGACGTCCTGAACATCCATGTCTGCAGCCAATCGTAGGCCCAAAATGCATGCCTCATATTCAGCCATGTTGTTGGTACAATAGAAACGTAGCTGAGCTGTAACAGGATAGTGATGTCCTGTTTCTGAAATAAGTACTGCTCCTACTCCAACTCCTTTTGCATTAGCAGCCCCGTCAAAGAAAAGCTTCCACCCTGGTTCCTCATTCAGTTCTAACTCCTCTATATGTATCACTTCTTCATCTGGAAAATACGTCCTCAAAGGCTCGTATTCTTCATCAATAGGATTCTCAGCCAAGTGATCGGCCAATGCTTGGGCTTTCATGGCCGTCCTCGTCACATAGACAATGTCGAACTCTGTGAGTAATATCTGCCATTTTGCCAATCTTCCTGTGGGCATAGGCTTCTGGAAAATATACTTTAATGGATCCAGACGTGAAATAAGGTAAGTAGTATGTGACGACAGATAATGCTTAAACTTCTGTGCTACCCAAGTTAGAGCACAACATGTCTTCTCAAGTTGAGTGTACTTATTCTCATAGACTGTAAACTTCTTGCTGAGATAATAGATGGCTTGCTCTTTTCTTCCTGTGATGTCGTGTTGACCCAACACGCAACCAAACGAATGATCCAGGACCGTTAGATAAAGGATTAATGGCCTCCCCGACTCAGGTGGAACCAATACAGGTGGATTGGATAAATAACCTTTGATCTGGTCAAATGCCTCCTGACATTCTGCCGTCCATTCTATCGCGGCATCTTTCCTCAGCAATCGAAAGATGGGTTCACAAGTTGTTGTGAGCTGAGCGATGAATCTGCTGATATAGTTCAACCTTCCCAACAGACTCATTACTTCTGTTTTGTTCCTCGGTGGCGGCAATTCCTGGATGGATTTGATCTTTGACGGATCCAACTCAATGCCTCGCCGACTGACGATAAATCCTAACAGCTTTCCAGATGGAACACCAAATGCACATTTGGCTGGGTTGAGCTTAATGTCGTACCTTCGAAGTCTTTGGAAAAACTTCCTAAGGTCTGCTACGTGGTCTTCCTGACGCTTGGATTTGATGATCACATCATCTACGTACACTTCGATCTCTTTGTGTATCATATCATGGAACACAGTAGTCATTGCTCTCATGTACGTTGCCCCAGCGTTCTTCAAACCGAATGGCATTACCCGATAACAATAAGTCCCCCATGGCGTAATGAAAGCTGTTTTCTCTGCATCTTCTTCATCCATCAAAATCTGATGATACCCAGCGTAGCAATCCACAAAGGAGCCGATTTCTCGCCCGGCGCAATTGTCGATCAAGATATGGATATTGGGCAATGGAAAGTTATCCTTTGGGCTTGCCCTGTTCAGATTACGGTAGTCGACGCATACCCTGATCTTCCCATCTTTCTTTGGTACTGGCACCACATTAGCCAACCAATCAGGATATCGAGAGACCCGAATAACCTTTGCTTGCAGCTGCTTGGTTACTTCTTCTTTAATCTTCACACTCATATCTGTCTTGAACTTCCTCAGTTTCTGCTTGACGGGAAGGCATGCCGGGTCAATGGGCAATTTGTGAACCACTAGCTTGGTGCTTAAACCCGGCATGTCGTCATACGACCATGCAAAAATATCTTTAAACTCAATGAGTGCTTTGATTAATTCTTCCCTGATGCCAGGCTCAATGTGGATGCTGATTTTGGTTTCTCGGACATTATCCGCATCCCCTAGATTTACAGCCTCGGTGTCATTCAGATTAGGCTTGGGTTTCTCTTCAAATTGGCATAGTTCTCGGTTTATTTCTTCGAAGGCTTTATCCTCATCATATTCAGACTCATCGTCATAATCGATCTCTTGTATCATTAAATCAGAGTCAGATTGATTTATTAGACTAGGTCGAAGATCCGTCGTGCATGCCATGTCATTAGAACCAGTAAAAAGAGAACTGTTCAGAAAGAGAAAAGAATAAAACAAAATTAAAATGAGACAAGAAAAGAATTTTATTAAAATGCGGGGTAACAGGGTTCACACTTTTACAAGACAAAATAAGATTTGGATTACACCCTGAATAATCCGAAAAATAAGAAAGCAAAAATCAAAGCCTACTACCAGGACTCTCCCCGAGTAGGAAGAGGAGTAACCGTCCAATTGTTGGTTTTGGCCTCAGGCCCCATAAACTGTATGTCTGTTCCGCTGGAACCCTCTCCGACTTCTACCATATTGACATCAGTGAACAATCTTTCGAAGCTCTGATTCAGATCCCCGTCAATCCCAATCAATGGCCCGAGAACTTTCGGGACCGGTGACCCCTTGGCGCTTGCTCTAACAAAAGATCTTGAGAGACGTGGCACAGGTTTGGGAAGAAACCAAACTTTCTTCTTCATTTTCCGCGCTCGTTTTACATCTGCCGCAGTCGGTTTGAACCCCAACCCAAAGGTCTCCAAATTCTTGGGCAAGGAAACAGGTTGAACAATTCCCTGAAGTTCAGCTCCCAAGCCTTTTCCTGGCATAAACCCATTACCCAGCATTTCTGAAACCATCATAACCGTTGCGGAAGCTATCCTAGGATGCTGAATGATTTCACCCTCGGGGATCTTGTTTGCCGACACTGCATCAAAAATCTGGTAGACCCAGGGACCTTTGTCATCATTGGTCTCTATGAAGGGTACAATGGCGCCTCCTACGGTGCACGCAGTGTCCTCGCCGTGCAACACGACCTCTTGTCTATCCCACTCGAACTTGACCATCTGATGCAAGGTGGATGGCACTGCTTTGGCTGCATGGATCCACGGTCGTCCCAACAGAAGGTTATAAGATACCGTAGCATCTAATACCTGGAATTCCATGGTAAACTGGACTGGACCGATGGTCAACTCAAGTACAATATCCCCCACGGTGGCTGTTCCATTTCCGTCAAATCCTCGGACGCAAATGCTATTCTTGTGGATTCTTCCGTGGTCGATCTTCAACTGGTTCAGGGTGGATAATGGACAAATATTGGCACTTGAGCCGTTATCCACCAATGCCCGAGTAACTGCCGAATCTTCACATTTGACAGTTAGGTAGAGAGCTTTATTATGCTCTGTGCCCTCCACTGGCAGATCATCATCTGAAAATGTTACCCTGTTCACCTCGAAAATTTTGTTGGCAATCGTTTCCAGGTGATTTACAGAAATCTCGTTGGGCACATGAGCTTCATTCAGTATCTTCATCAGGGCCCGACGAATGTTCATCCGAATGGATTAATAATGATAGCAGTGAGATCTGGGCCGGTGTTTTCTTCAACTGTTCGACCACGGAGTAATCCTGCACTTTCATCTTCTTTAAGAAATCCTCAGCTTCTTCTTCTGACACAGGTTTCTTTGTTGCAGCTGGATTGGGTCTTCTCAACTCCGCCGGAGCAAAACACCGTCCTGATCGAGTCAGTCCCTGCGCCTCACAACTATTCTCCTCCACTTGTTGTCCCTTGTACATCACCACTGCCTTCTCGTACTTCCAAGGCACGGCCTTGCTATCAATCACTGGTGTTTGGACTACTGGTTTTATGATGACCGGTTAACTGCAGACCCCCTTCACAACAACCACAGGTGCAGATGATGCTCCCGTTATTACCAACTTGGCTGGTTCTGGTTTCCTTGTAGCGGCAGATGGATTCTTCCCCAATATCACCACTGGCTTGAAATCTTCCCCCTTCAACTGTACCCCTGCTTCCTCATTGATCGATTTTTCTTTCGGAGTGGCACGGATCATCATCACTGTCTGTGAGGGTTTCTTCGGCTCCCCTCCTTCGTGCACAAGCTCGATCATGTGGGCTTCAGGGTGCTTTGGCAATGGGTTCTGGTTAATGTTGGGTGCCTCCGGTGCCTGTACCTCGATCTTGTTGGTATCAATAAGATCTTGTATTGCATGTTTCAGCCTCCAACATTTCTCGGTATCATGTCCGGGAGCTCCCGAACAATATTCACATCTTACCGAGTGATCCATATTTTGGGGTAAGGGATTTGGTAATCTAGGCTCAACAGGATTTAATAAACCCAACTGCCTCAATTTGTGGAACAAGGCAATATAAGTTTCCCCCAACTCAGTAAAAGTTCTTTGCCTCTGCAATCTTTCATTTCTGGCGGCCGGATTTCCCCTGAAACCCATCCCTGGAGGGTTCCTGTAGGCTCTTGGTGGTGGATAGGTGTTTTGTGGTGGTGGGTATGTGTTATGTGGAGGTGGGTATGTATTGTGGGGAACCGGCGCGCGCCATTGTGGGCGAACCGGAGGTTGGGTGTATGTCTGGGCTTGATGGACGGTGAAATGTTGTTCTTGTGGTTGGTAGTAGGGTTGTGGAGGGTAATTTGGAATGTGTGGGTAGTTTAGACGATGGGGTCTGGGTTGGTAATGAGGGGAAGGACCTCTAGATCTGGACCAATTGTCGGCCTCTAATGTCGTGACCTCCTCTCTCCTTTTCTTCCCTAGCGCACCTCCCGTGCCGCTCTGAATGGCCTGAGTTGTTGCCTTAATTGCCGAATAACTCAGGATTTTATTAGACTTAAGTCCCTCTTCTATCATACCTCCCATTTTCACAACTTCATTAAATGATTTGCCAACTGACGTCACCAAGTGACCAAAGTAAGTTGGCTCGAGAGTTTGTAAGAAGTAATCCACCATTTCTCCTTCTCTCATTGGGGGATCAACTCTGGCTGCCTGTTCTCTCCATCGGAACCCAAATTCCCGGAAGCTCTCTCCGGGTTTCTTCTCGAGCTTTAGCAATGTGAGACGGTCTGGGACTATCTCAAGGTTGTATTGGAAATGTCCTGCGAAAGCCTGTGCCAAGTCATCCCAGGTGTACCACCTGCTCGGATCTTGTCTTGTATACCACTCTAATGCCGACCCGCTCAAACTCTGGCCAAAGTAAGCTATCAATAGCTCATCTTTGCCCCCTGCTCCCCTCATTTTGCTACAAAAACCCCGTAGATGTGCCATAGGATCGCCATGCCCTTCGTATAAATCGAACTTGGGCATCTTGAACCCTGCTGGTAATTGAACGTCAGGGAAAGGGCATAGATCCTTGTAAGCCACGCTGACCTGGTTACCTAACCCGTGTATGTTCCTGAAGGATTGCTCCAGGCTTTTAAATTTCCGCATCACCTCGTCCTGCTCTGGGCTCTTAGCCGGCTTTTCAATCTCCGCCGGGACCTCAAAGTGGGGATTATAGGTATGTGGCTCGGGTGCTTTGAATGTGAGTTCAGGGGGGTAGTATTGTGTATCGTGAGCCTGAAACAGTGGCTCACTAGATGATCTGTGCAATGGGGCTGGGGGAGGTGCCACAAAGACGGGAACATTTGGTGGAGGAGGGTTTTGAGTGGGTGGTGGAGCTTGGGAATCATAAGCCTCTCTTCCCTGATAATAGTGATGGCTTGGGAAACTTGTTGAAGGACCGGGAGAGGGGTATTCCGGCGTGTGTACTGGTTGGAGGGTAGGAGTAACGGGTAGTTCTTGCCCCTTCTGGGCTCTAGCTAAGGCTATCTGCATTTCATTCATTTCTAGCCTCATTTTTTCCATTTTCTCCAGGGCTTCCTTCAGCATCTGATTGGCCGTTTTTTCTGACTCAACGCTGTTGTCTGACCCAGTCATGCTTTCTGGTATAGGACCTTTTGATCTTGTTTGATAATGGTACGGTGCCAGTACGCTCTAACAACTAACTGATATTGATTGGAAAAACAACAAACTTGTCAGTGTTAGAGTCTTAACAGATATTGTAATTGCACGTTAGGGGGATGTAATGCTCCTAGGCAGTTAATCATTTCTAACATGCTTTTGCTCTGACCGCATGCATCATCCCGGCTTATTATTGCTCTGACAAATATATATTCTTCTTTTTGTTTTTTGTTTTTTTGTTGTTTTTTTTTTATGATTACGGTCGAATCCTATAGAGATTGCCTACGTATCGTGACCCCGCACGAATCAGACCAAGCGTAGTTCGTGCCATAAGACCAAAAAAAATTTTATTTTTTTATTTTTTTTACTAAAAATAATGCTATTGAAAAAAAACATATGGGTAGACAACAGACTCGAAAAACAAACAAGTGCAAGATTGAACTAGGGATACATTAAAGCTTTGAATTTTGGTGCCCGCGAGGCATCATTCGGCCTTTCCACGGGCTTGGGGGCCAAGCTTCTTTGCAAGCTTTTTAGTTCCTCCATGATCTGATGGACATAACCCATGATTGAGGCAAAAAGGATATCACGAGGCATCTCTTCACATGTTAGGCACTTCGTGGTGATATAGCGCCCTATATCATTGATCCTACCCCTGATTCTATCCCTCTCTATGCACAGCTGTTCTATCCGTTGATTCTTTAGTCCCAATATTCGAGTATTGTCAATGAGCTGCTCTTGGAACCTCTCCATTTGTTCTTCCATCCGGGCTATCGACTCATAGCAGCGTTCTCTATCTGTTCTAGCATCCTGGGCTTGTTTGAGGACCCGATTATTGAGAATGGAGTTTATCTCTCTCAATGTCGCAACACTCATTTCGTAGTCCCTTTTTACTTGCCATAGGTGCTCTCTCCGTGATGTTGTAACTGTGGCCCACCTGACCCGCATTCTTGTTATACAAGCCTGGGATCTCTCCAAGTCTTCTCGGCTTTGGCTGACTTGATTTCTCAATTCCGCTATCAACCTTTCATCAGAGCGACGTTTCTGTCGGTCGCTATCACTCTTACCGACTTGGCGAATTCGGGCTTTCAGTGCCTGGTTTTCTTTGGCTAATTTGTTCTTCTCACCCTGCTCTGAGGCTACTTGAACGTTGTTTTCAAACATAAGCCTTTCAATTTGTCGTTTCAGCTTCCCGATTTCAACCCGATAGCCTTCCTCTCTCACTAACCAGCCCCACTGTTCCTGCGAATCATCCGTAAATTGTTGGACGTGAGCTCTTTTGGCAGGCCTCTGACGAATCTGGAACCTTTTCCCGAACCAAACATCGTATTTTGGGTCTACCTCACCCTTAGCCAGCTCTCGAACCATAGTCTTGGGTTCAAGGAATCTACATTCGTGCCACAGCTTTCTAATTTTTCCTTCGGGGAACACGACTCCTGGACTCAACTCAATGGCGTGCTTGCTTAGATCCTCATCAGTGGGAATTACCTGAAATCTTCCTAGTTGGCGCAGTACCCGATGAGGAGCATATGGCTGGATGCTACGAAGTCCCATCAAAAGAACATGACATTCCTCGGCCGCCATGTATATTACCTCAGTATCATTCAACCACCCAAATGCCCATTCAACTTGGTCGGCTGTTGTTGACCTCAATTGTGCAAGCCATGCTTCGACGCCTTCGGGAAATATGACGCCTGTCATTCGTTTCTCAAAGCCGCTAATGCAGTTTCTCTCAGTCAACCCGTGGTTCATGTATCCCACTCGGTGATGGAGGTGTTCTTGCATCCACAGCTGGAGTAACAGATTGCATCCCTGAAAGAACTTGCCTCCTTCTCGGCATATAGTTAAAGCTCGGTAGATTTCGGACAAAATCAAAGGAACCACAGTACTGTCGGTTCTTTTGATTGCAACATCGGCCATCCCTACAAGGCCTATCTCTATTTTTTTATCTTTGCGGGGACAGACCACAACTCCCAGAAATGTTGTGATAAATGCCAAAGTACGTCTTGCTTCCCACTTGATTCTGTTCCCAGTGTGAATTAATCCGAGGTTTGGTTCTTCCAAACCCTGAGGAATTCCGTACCGTTGATACAAGAATTGGAGAGTACAACATCCCTTCGACAAATCATCATTCTGCACCTTCCGACTAATGCTTAGCAAATCCAAGAACGCGTGCGGAGATACTGGTCTTGGTGAAAGTAAATACTGCCCTCTTAGTTTCCCATTCAACCCCGCATATCCGGCGACTTCCTCTAGTGTAGGTGAAAGTTCAAAGTCAGCAAAACGGAACACGTTGCGGGTTGGGTCCCAGAACGGTATTAGAGCCTCGATGATATCTGTCCTTGGCTTGATATTCAACAGATCGACAAACCCTCCCAAAACTCTTTCCACTGTCTTTATACTATCTTTTCCCATATCATTCCACCACATGTGGAGTTGCAAAGGGACCTCGCTACAGACTGAGAATGGTTCATTTTGACTTGTGCTCATCCTGCACATTTATTATAGTGATTAAAGAAGGAAAAACTTTTATTTGACTTAAAAACTATCTATATTCTAAAGAAATATTTTTTGGATTTTAATTTTTTTTTTTTTTTGAAAAAACTTTTAAGGAGAAAGGAAATATTTTTGAACTATTATTCTGAATTTATGAAAGAAATACTACAGAAAAAAATATTTTTGAATTTTCTTTTGAATATCTTTTAAACAAATAATTGGGATTTTGAGATTAAAAGGAAATATTATTATTATATTTTTTTAAAAAAAAAAAATTTGAGGTCTAAAAGAAAAACTTTCTAAAGAAGTGAGTAATGTTAAATATTTTTGGATTTTCTTTTTTTGAATACGGTGAGCCGAAACCAAAGGGGTTTGCCTCTGATCTCACATCCGGTGAGAATCAGACCCGCGTAGTTCAGGCTATAAACTAACTAATTTTTGAAAACAAACAATTTTTTTCCTTTTTCTTTTATAGCAAAAAAAACTATTTTCCTTTTTCATTTTTTTTTGAAAATAAAGCAAATTAAAATAAAAGACTTATTCCTACACACTTTCTGCTTTCTAGGCAAACAAACAATTCTAAAAGTAAAAATATATATGTTTTTTTTAAAAAAAAATTCGGCAGCATTTCGACAGTACTTGGACAGTGATTTTTCTAAATTAATCATCTAACTCTCCACTTGCTATTTTTATTTTATTTTATTTTAAATTATTATTATTATTATTATTTACACTCCCGAGACTCAGAAGCCGGTCAACATGCAAGACCGAGCAAATAAATGTACATAAAACAAATAAGATGCATCAGGATGGTTTTTATTTCAGGTTGCTAGCCCTAGACGGACTCAACCCCTGTGTTGAGTCCCCTAAGTCAAAATGCATATGATGCAAATAAGCGTTCCTATTAGGGATCCGGCATGAAGCTGAGTTATTCTAGGTTCAGAACTTGGGTGTTTGTTCTAGACCTGGCTTACCCGAGCGGACAGCTCGAGCCGAGGGGGAGGCAGCGTACCGGGAATACAGAAGTTTCACCGGCTTTGCAACTTATCCAACCTCGTTCTAAATTGGGAATTTAGACACTATACAGAAAAGAAGTCACACGAAGTGCACCCTTCTTCATGATTTAGAAGACTCAGAGAGGAGATGGGTTTCGGCACAGCTTATATACAGTTCACATAAGATCAAAGCGGTAAAAGCAGTTAATTAGCACATTAAGCACAGATCATGTAACAAAATCAAACGAAGCCAAATACAACAATTATTCCAAGCTCGAATTCTGAACCCTGAACCAGAGATTCTGGGTCCTATTTTTCCCCAGCAGAGCTGTCACATCTCCTTTTTCCGACCCCGCGAAGGGCGTAGGGAGTTTTTTCCAATTAAAGGACAATCGAAACGGGATTTATTTATTTATTTCAGAGTCGCCACTTGGGAGATTTAGGGTGTCCCATGTCACCAATTTTAATCCCGAATCGAGGAAAAGAATGACTCCATATTACAGTCTGCGTACCAGAAAACCGGATAAGGAATTCTGTTAACCCGGGAGAAGGTGTTAGGCATTCCCGAGTTCCATGGTTCTAGCACGGTCGCTCAATTGTCATATTTGGCTTATTTATCTGATTTTAATACAATTATGAACCGATGTGCCAATTTTAACTTTTTACCACTTTATTATTATTATTATTTAAAAATTGTGAACATCGTTTAAAACATGTCTTTGGATTACGTCACATGAAATGCACCCGCAATCCGGAACACATTTTTATTCAATGTTTTAGGATTTAGATTTGGGTCGCATGAAATGCGCATCCGAGTTTAAGAAGGTAAAATTAATTAAATCGCGCCTAAAGAGTCTAGCGCGTCATTATCTTTGGGGAAGGAAGTGAAATTCACTAAACAATCCATCCCAAATTCTAAGTAATTTTTTTTAAAATAATTAAATAAATAAATGAGATTGGAGAATCCTGTAAATTTTTGTATTATTTACATCTATTTATTTTTAGCGAAATCCTTCCTTATTTTAAGAATATCCTTTAATGACTACCTTTTTATTATTACTAAGTTTGTCTATAAATATAAAATCAATATCTACATTCTTGAAAATAACATATTAAATAGAAGAGAAAAACAAATATTAACAGAAAGTAATAAAAATTATAATCATAAATACAACATGGAATAATCAAAAAATAAAAATAAAAAAAATTTAAAAAAAAACTAATTATCCCATAGTTGGATTAAAATTCAAATTGTTAGTAAGACTTAAGCTTATTGAAACTAATTATTTACAAATAATGAAAATTGAAAGAAAAAAACTTGATTACTAAACCATATTTCTAAAAAATTTAAACAATTCAACCTTAACTATCTTTGTTTTAATTCACATCATGTCCTAATACTTGATTCGCAAACTAATTCATGTTTTAACTGAAATTAACTACATGATTCCGATTAACTTATCGTTGACGAAAAACCTTATGAATAAGGAACTTAGTCAATTTTTGCCAAACTGATTCAATAACGCCATTTTTTACGTTATTTCTTCTATTTTTTATTATTAAACAGTTTTAATTAATAATCGGGTTTAAATATATTTCCTAATAATCTGGTTAAGGCGTTATTTAATATGTCGCTATAATATGCCTAGTTATGCCAAATGACAGTGATTTACAGAATAATAATACATGAATGACCTAAATACAATAAAAAAAAATTAAACTAACTTAAAAATTTAACACTCCATTCTTCATTTCAGCTTACAAAATGCCAAAATTACAGTTGTGTACCTGATATTGTCAATATAAGAAGAAGAAAGTCAGCAACGTAATACGTAACACAGCAACAACAACAATAACCAGCAATAACCAGTCAACGAAAATCCCAGTGACAGATTTGAAAAATTCAAAATAAAATCCAGGAATGCCGAAAATAACGGACAGAAACCAAGGGAAATTTTCAGATTTTTGAAAGGCTAGTTCATCTTCAACCCTTAATTTCTACACCTGTATACCAGAATATTTATCAGGTGTGTACTACTTTCTCTTCTAATTTTCAACTTTTTTTTATATTTTCTTTGTAGGTTTTTTTTCTTTTCTTGAGAGTTTCAATGTTTTTTTCGGAATAAATGTTCAGCTCTTTTTTTTCTCTAATCTCTTTTTTTCTGTCTCCCCCCTCTATCTGATTTTTAAGACCTCTATATATAATCCCCACCCTTTAATCAATTAAAATCAATCCCTTTCTCTACCAAACTCATTATCTTCCCACTCATCCCCATTACATTAAATAAATATATCACACCACCCCATTATATTTTGTCCCCCATGCCTAACATAAAATAATGCAAGATTCCCCCACTAAATTTTGTCTTGTCCCCCTTTATATTAAATAACCATATCACAACCCACCCCATTTCATTTTGTCCCACATGCTTCATATAAACAATTACAAAATGTACAATTCCTAAACTACCCCTCCGACCCTATTGCAAATTAATATTTTACCCCCGAAAGTACTATAAATTACCAAACTACCCATCAGCTATAACACATCAATTAATCAAACTTAACCAAAATATAGGCAATATGATTAATTTCTAACAATGTTCAAACAACAAATTTCATGAACATGATTTCTTCAACATTTCAATAACAAATCACATGAACATGATTTCAACCACAAATCATATGAACACAAATTGAACAACCAAGAACAACTAAAATTTGATTGAACAATATTTTTAGCAACAACAAACCTATTTTCGGATTTAAACAACAACAACAATCAAACAAGTATATTTAGATTTCTAAATTCAATCATATTGAACTTAAAATCCACTCTAACAACATTACAACAAACAATTCTTATATTAAACTTTAAACAAGATTATGAGACCAATTCAAGAAATAATCACAAATGGTAAACAAGAAATCAAACTATAAACATTTCGGATTCAAAAATCAAACAAACATAATATGAACATGAATTAAATCTAAAAATAAAAACGACGGATTCAAATGACTAAAACCAACATACTTCCCTTATTACAACTAAATTCTTTTAGGCAAATGACAAAACAAAAACTAAGAAGAAACAATTATGAATTTAAACTTGAACTTAACAATATTAACAATTTCCGGAAAATACATCAAATACATGAAACAAATTGAAGAAACAATTAATTAAATTTCAATTTGAATCTAACAAATATTAAACTAACAAATATTCACTTAAACAACAACAAATATTCACTTAAACAACAATACGAACACGAAATAAACATGAAAAACAATTAATTAATCTTTCATTTGGAATCTGAAAAATTAATTTAACAAACAACACATGAACATGAACTAAAAATTAATTCAAACGATAAACAAAACAAACATTTGCCGATTTTAGATTCGAAAATATCAAAACCAAATACGGACAAAATAAAACGCAAAAACTACTAACCGGAGATGAACAACGACGAATTGGACTGTTTCGACAAACCTCGAATGGGCATAAGTCTGTTCGGACTCAACGACGAACTCACCTTCCTTGTAAACTTGACGAACTCAAAACTAAGCTTGACGACCTCGACTAGAACTCGACCAAACGACGGCAGAAGTGACGAACGGAAGCAGTTAATTTGTTTGCGAGAAAACTGAATGCAGAAGAAGCAACGATGGAGACTGGCCATGGTTGTTCGATGAGGCAGCAGCTGGACGGCGAGGTTGACACAGACGTAGCAGCAGCCGGAAGTGAAGAAGAAGGTGGAACGGGAAGCAGCACCGCGACAGCAGCTCGGAGGAAGGAGGAGAAGTAGCGGCGACGTGTTTGGTTACGTCAAGAAGCTGGCGCGGGCAGCAGCAGACGAGGCAGCTAGGGTCATCCATGGTCGGAGAAGGAAAAGCTTGAACAACTGGTCTTTTGGACGTGCGGTTGAGGGCTGCCATGGACGTCGAGCTCAAACTCGAGCTTGACGTCGAACGACGAAGATGAAGTCGCGATGGATGGTGAAGCAGAAGGAGCAACAGTTGCGACGAGCTGTTCGTTAGCTTTTGTTTGGATCACCAATGCAGCTGGGTGGTTGAAGAAGATGATGCAAGGGCAGCCATGGTCGATCAAGCTTTGAGCTTGACAAAAGAGATGAAGCTATGGTAGCGACGGTGTTATGGTGGGTCGTTGGAGATCGAGGGACTTGTGTCGTTTGGTCGAGGAAGAAGAAGGCGAAAGCAATTGGTTGAGGGCAGCCATTGATGGAGTTTGGAGCTTTTGGGAAGATGAAGAATATAAGAAGAAGGAAGATAGGGGGGCGGGTCTTTTTCTTATTTTTTAGGGTTTTTTCTTCTTTTTTCTTTTGTTTTGTGTTGTAAAAGGTAAGACAAAGGGGTTTGGGTCTTTTGGGTTATGGACTGGGTCGACCCAGTTCGAATTGGACTGGGTCGTAGGGAAGATTGGGCCATTTTTTGGGCCTGTGGCTTGAAATTGAAGAAGAGGCCTAATTCCGACTTTCTTTATATTTTCGCTTTCTTTTCTTCTTTTATTTTGCTAAAACTAAATTATAAAAATAATTAAACTATTATTGAGAACTAAATTAAGTTATAAAAACGCAAATTAACTCCCAATAACAATTAACGCACAATTAAGTATTAATTAAGCATAAAATTGTATATTTGGACATTAAATGCTAAAAATGCAAACGATGCCTATTTTTTGTAATTTTTAATTTTTGTAAAACAAATTTAATTACTAACAATTGTAGAATTAAATCCTACATGCAAAATGCGACATATTTTTGTATTTTTTATTAATTTAGCAAATAAACATGCACAGACAAATACAAATAATTATTCAAAATATCACAAAATTGCACACCAAAGAAAAATCATTTTATTTTTGATTTTTTTGGGAGTAATTCTCATATAGGGCAAAAATCACGTGCTTACAGCTGCCCCTCTTTGCCCGAAGACACGAAGGGTTTTCGTGCAAAGATAAAGCGAGCGATTTTTGCCCTTCCGAGTACTCCGTTGAAGCATTTTTTTTGAAAAAGATTTGACCGAACCTTTGCTTCAAAGGTTTCCTACATATCCTGGGCTAAACAGGAATCAGGTCAATGTAGTTCAGGAAGCTTTGGTAGCTGGGACTACCATGGGACTGCAATGTTACTGCTATTGCATGCTACTTTTACTGTTTACTGACCTCCTTATTACACCATGCTTTAAAAAATAAGAAGCTAGACTAAGCTAGAAATTACAGAATCTTATCTGTTTTCCCCCTTGCTCCGGTTGCCTTGCTTTTTGTCGGTTTGTGTTTCCTCTGGTGCCTTTTTACCAAGACTTCTGGCCCTTGGCTTTTTTGAATACCAGTTTTCATTATTTTGTTCGGTCCGCTGGGGACATGGCTTTTTTCATTAAGCTTTTTTGGCGGTTCCTCCGGGGACACGATTATCTTCATCAGATTCAGTAGGTTGGGCATGATTTAATGTTCACACACCATTTTTCAAGACGCGTCTTTTCTTTCTTTTGACTCATGCGCTTGAATTTGCGCTGGGACTTCTTGTTGCCACCTTCTGCCTTCCGGTGTTGGGATTTTTATTGTTTCCTGCTGGGGATTCTTGTTGTAACCTTCTGCCTTCCGGTGGGGTTACTGACTTCAAAATCTGCAGTATAAGACTGAAAAGTATTCCTCTCGTTATACAGGTGGGCGCCTGGTCATGAAATGAAAATGTATACCTGCATTATACTGGTGGGCAACCTGGAAATGAAAAACTGAAATGTATGCCCGCATTATACTGGTGGGCAACCTAGAACAGAAATGAGAAGACATAAATGTATTCCCGCATTATACTGGTGGGCGACCTAGAACATGAAATGAAAACATAAATGCATACCCGCATTATACTGGTGGGCGACCTAGAACATGAAAATGAAAAGAGAAATGCATACCCGCATTATACTGGTGGGCGACCTAGAACATGAAATGAAAAGAGAAATGCATACCCGCATTATACTGGTGGGCGACCTAGAACATGAAATGAAAACATAAATGCATACCCGCATTATACTGGTGGGCGACCTAGAACATGAAATGAAAAGAGAAATGCATACCCGCATTATACTGGTGGGCGACCTAGAACATGAAATGAAAACATAAATGCATACCCGCATTATACTGGTGGGCGACCTAGAACATGAAATGAAAAGAGAAATGCATACCCGCATTATACTGGTGGGCGACCTAGAACATGAAATGAAAAGAGAAATGCATACCCGCATTATACTGGTGGGCGACCTAGAACATGAAATGAAAAGAGAAATGCATACCCGCATTATGCTGGTGGGCGACCTAGAACATGAAATGAAAAGAGAAATGCATACCCGCATTATACTGGTGGGCGACCTAGAACATGAAATGAAAAGAGAAATGCATACCCGCATTATACTGGTGGGCGACCTAGAACATGAAATGAAAAGAGAAATGCATACCCGCATTATACTGGTGGGCGACCTAGAACATGAAATGAAAAGAGAAATGCATACCCGCATTATACTGGTGGGCGACCTAGAACATGAAATGAAAAGAGAAATGCATACCCGCATTATACTGGTGGGCGACCTAGAACATGAAATGAAAAGAGAAATGCATACCCGCATTATACTGGTGGGCGACCTAGAACATGAAATGAAAAGAGAAATGCATACCCACATTATACTGGTGGGCGACCTAGAACATGAAATAAAAACATAAATGCATACTCGCATTATACTGGTGGGCGACCTAGAACATGAAATGAAAAGACAGAAATGTATTCCCGCATTATACTGGTGGGCGCCTAATTGGTAAAGAATAATTTGAATTTGTTTCCTCGATTCTCCGAGAAAATTTCCACTTGTGGCAGAAAATTTTATGCCCCAATTCTGGCGATCTTTCTTATGGCGTATCTTTAGGCCATCATCAACACTTTATTTTCCTGTTCAAATCAAAGAAAATTTAGTTAGTTTTTTTTTTTGAAATATGGCGAGTGGTCATGTCACTCCTGATGGGGATGATTGTTCCCTTTCCCTTATTCCTGTTCGGCGTTCTCAAAACTTGTTGGGGATGATGTTATTTGCTGGGGATAACATTCTGCTGGGGATGGTTTTTCCATTTATCCCTTCACCATTTTGTATCTCAAAAATTTCTGGAGGTTATTTTGCCGAAGATGGATTTTCCTTTCTTCCCTTCCCATTTTGTGTTGTCCGACCACCTCGGAGCTTGGTCGATATTCGGTCGGAGTCCTCTGGGGATCGTCTTGGAACTTGGCCCACAATTTCCTCAACATGTTTTTTTCCGGCTCTTCCCCGTACTTTCCTTGCCATTTTAGGACAGTATTATTCGGCCTGGCAACCAACGTCTTTTGTCTTATTGCCTTGTCTCTGGATTGCCCTTTTCACATTTTATGTTGTACCATTTTGGCAACTGGTAGTAAGCTCTGAAAGACCTTCCTTAAAACATAAATTTCTAGAAAAATTCTTTTAAACAAAGAAATGAAAAGATAGAAAAATGAGAAAAATCTTTCTGAACAAATGATGGAAAAAAATGAACTTATCTGGGTGATATAACCGATTCCAACGATCATGTTGTGCATTCCGGATTAATCAACCCAGTCTATTTGTGTCGATCAAACTTTCTGATGTCTTCACTTGCTGGGGATAAATAGGTGCCCAATTCTTTGCAAAATGCGGATCTTTTCCGTCAATCTATCTTGTCGCCTTATAGTGCCTTTCGCGGGGTTTTCACTAACAAGGCTCTCTCATTTCTCACAACTCCCGTCGCCTTATGGTGCATGTGAAGGTTTTCACCGATAAGACTCTCTCATTTTGTATTTCTCAGCTTATGTCGCCTTATGGCGCCTGTGAACGTTTTCGCCGATAAGACTCTCTTATCTTATTTTCTCAGTTTGGAATTGGAGTGTTGCCGATAAGATTTTTCTCTGCTGGGAATTCTTATGGCTATCAATTCTTTCAACTCATGATCCTCATTCAGTCGAGGATCGGCGTTTTATTCTTGGTTTTCATTTGCCTGTCTTAACACCTCTCGGATACTGATCGGGAGGTCTTTTTTGGACATCAATATAGGTTTTAGAAGAAAAGGATATAAAATTCAAAATAACTTTGATGGGTAAAGTATTACAACTCTTGGAATCAAACTCTTTTTTTTTCAAAATTTAGAAACATTATTTCTGCCCCAGTTTTCTTGCTTGGGGATTTTTCTTTTGATTTTTTTTTCCTTTTTTTTTTTGTTACCTTATGACCGAGCCGTGAGGAGCCTACGTATCCTCTTTGAGGAATCAGGTCGAACGTAGTTCACTGACTCCTTTGTTTTCTTGCGACCTTCAAAAAGCTTTTTTTTCATATATTTTTTCATATTTTTTCATTAATGATTCCAAGAGAGGGGTATAAAAAGATAAGTATGGCTCAAAGGGGTAAAGCAAAGGTTAAAAGTGTTTGGATAGAAGAAAGAATTGTCTCCGTCATTTCATTATCCGATAAGCACTAAGTACAAACAAACAAATAAACAACAAAAGAAATTACACATAATATCTTTTGACTGCCTCAGAATTGATAGCCATGTCGACGCATCTTCCTTCAACATCTGTCAGACGTAAAGCGCCGTTGGATAATACTCTGGTCACAATATACGGCCCTTGCCAATTCGGGGCGAACTTGCCTTTTGCCTCAATCTGATGTGGGAGGATCCGTTTCAATACTTGTTGCCCTACTTCAAATTTCCTGGGGCGCACCTTCTTATTGTATGCTCTTGCCATTCTCTTCTGATATAACTGGCCATGACATACTGCTGCCAATCTTTTTTCATCCATTAAACTTAGCTGCTCTAGTCGGGCTTTGACCCATTCATCATCGTCAATCCCGGCCTCAGCGATAATTCGAAGGGAAGGAATTTCAACTTCTGCTGGTATTACTGCTTCGGTTCCGTATACCAACAAATAAGGAGTCGCACCTATTGAAGTACGAACAGTAGTGCGGTATCCTAACAACGCAAATGGTAGCTTTTCATGCCATTGTCTGGATCCTTCAATCATTTTCCTCAATATCTTCTTTATATTTTTGTTGGCTGCCTCAACTGCTCCATTCGCCTTGGGCCGATACGGGGTGGAATTACGGTGTGTAATCTTAAACTGTTCACATACTTCTCTCATCAAGTTGCTGTTAAGATTAGCACCATTGTCCGTGATTATTATTTTTGGGATCCCAAATCTACAAATGATATGGGAATGGACGAAATCCACCACTGCCTTCTTGGTTACAGACTTGAAAGTTTTGGCTTCAACCCACTTAGTGAAATAATCGATGGCTACCAGAATGAACCTGTGACCGTTCGAAGCTGCCGGCTCGATAGGCCCAATGACATCCATGCCCCATGCCACAAATGGCCATGGTGCGGACATTGTGTGCAATTCCGTTGGTGGAGAATGAATCAGATCTCCGTGTATCTGACACTGATGGCATTTTCGTACGAAACTGATACAATCATGCTCCATAGTGAGCCAATAATATCCCGCTCGCAGAATCTTCTTTGCCAACACATATCCGCTCATATGGGGCCCACAGACTCCAGCATGTACCTCTGTCATCACTATCGTGGCTTGACCTGCATCAATACATCTCAGCAATCCCAGATCTGGGGTTCTTTTGTACAACATTCCTCCACTGAGGAAAAATCCATTTGCCAGTCGTCGAATGGCTCTCTTTTGATCTCCGGTTGCCTGCTCCGGGTATATCCCCATCCTGAGGTATTCCTTGATATCATAAAACCATGGCTCGCCATCCATTTCTTCTTCTATTATGTTGCAGTAGGCATGCTGATCACGAACCTGAATATACAATGGGTCAACATGGATTTTGTCTGGATGGTGCAACATCGATGCTAAAGTGGCCAAAGCATCGGCAACCTCATTGTGAACTCTCGGGATGTGTCTGAACTCCACTGATCGAAATCGCTTGCTCAGATCGTGCAAACATTGTCGATATGGTATAAGCTTCAAATCCCGTGTTTCCCATTCACCCTGGATCTGATGTACTAGGAGGTCCGAGTCTCCCAAGACCAAGACGTCCTGAACATCCATGTCTGCAGCCAATCGTAGGCCCAAAATGCATGCCTCATATTCAGCCATGTTGTTGGTACAATAGAAACGTAGCTGAGCTGTAACAGGATAGTGATGTCCTGTTTCTGAAATAAGTACTGCTCCTACTCCAACTCCTTTTGCATTAGCAGCCCCGTCAAAGAAAAGCTTCCACCCTGGTTCCTCATTCAGTTCTAACTCCTCTATATGTATCACTTCTTCATCTGGAAAATACGTCCTCAAAGGCTCGTATTCTTCATCAATAGGATTCTCAGCCAAGTGATCGGCCAATGCTTGGGCTTTCATGGCCGTCCTCGTCACATAGACAATGTCGAACTCTGTGAGTAATATCTGCCATTTTGCCAATCTTCCTGTGGGCATAGGCTTCTGGAAAATATACTTTAATGGATCCAGACGTGAAATAAGGTAAGTAGTATGTGACGACAGATAATGCTTAAACTTCTGTGCTACCCAAGTTAGAGCACAACATGTCTTCTCAAGTTGAGTGTACTTATTCTCATAGACTGTAAACTTCTTGCTGAGATAATAGATGGCTTGCTCTTTTCTTCCTGTGATGTCGTGTTGACCCAACACGCAACCAAACGAATGATCCAGGACCGTTAGATAAAGGATTAATGGCCTCCCCGACTCAGGTGGAACCAATACAGGTGGATTGGATAAATAACCTTTGATCTGGTCAAATGCCTCCTGACATTCTGCCGTCCATTCTATCGCGGCATCTTTCCTCAGCAATCGAAAGATGGGTTCACAAGTTGTTGTGAGCTGAGCGATGAATCTGCTGATATAGTTCAACCTTCCCAACAGACTCATTACTTCTGTTTTGTTCCTCGGTGGCGGCAATTCCTGGATGGATTTGATCTTTGACGGATCCAACTCAATGCCTCGCCGACTGACGATAAATCCTAACAGCTTTCCAGATGGAACACCAAATGCACATTTGGCTGGGTTGAGCTTAATGTCGTACCTTCGAAGTCTTTGGAAAAACTTCCTAAGGTCTGCTACGTGGTCTTCCTGACGCTTGGATTTGATGATCACATCATCTACGTACACTTCGATCTCTTTGTGTATCATATCATGGAACACAGTAGTCATTGCTCTCATGTACGTTGCCCCAGCGTTCTTCAAACCGAATGGCATTACCCGATAACAATAAGTCCCCCATGGCGTAATGAAAGCTGTTTTCTCTGCATCTTCTTCATCCATCAAAATCTGATGATACCCAGCGTAGCAATCCACAAAGGAGCCGATTTCTCGCCCGGCGCAATTGTCGATCAAGATATGGATATTGGGCAATGGAAAGTTATCCTTTGGGCTTGCCCTGTTCAGATTACGGTAGTCGACGCATACCCTGATCTTCCCATCTTTCTTTGGTACTGGCACCACATTAGCCAACCAATCAGGATATCGAGAGACCCGAATAACCTTTGCTTGCAGCTGCTTGGTTACTTCTTCTTTAATCTTCACACTCATATCTGTCTTGAACTTCCTCAGTTTCTGCTTGACGGGAAGGCATGCCGGGTCAATGGGCAATTTGTGAACCACTAGCTTGGTGCTTAAACCCGGCATGTCGTCATACGACCATGCAAAAATATCTTTAAACTCAATGAGTGCTTTGATTAATTCTTCCCTGATGCCAGGCTCAATGTGGATGCTGATTTTGGTTTCTCGGACATTATCCGCATCCCCTAGATTTACAGCCTCGGTGTCATTCAGATTAGGCTTGGGTTTCTCTTCAAATTGGCATAGTTCTCGGTTTATTTCTTCGAAGGCTTTATCCTCATCATATTCAGACTCATCGTCATAATCGATCTCTTGTATCATTAAATCAGAGTCAGATTGATTTATTAGACTAGGTCGAAGATCCGTCGTGCATGCCATGTCATTAGAACCAGTAAAAAGAGAACTGTTCAGAAAGAGAAAAGAATAAAACAAAATTAAAATGAGACAAGAAAAGAATTTTATTAAAATGCGGGGTAACAGGGTTCACACTTTTACAAGACAAAATAAGATTTGGATTACACCCTGAATAATCCGAAAAATAAGAAAGCAAAAATCAAAGCCTACTACCAGGACTCTCCCCGAGTAGGAAGAGGAGTAACCGTCCAATTGTTGGTTTTGGCCTCAGGCCCCTTAAACTGTATGTCTGTTCTGCTGGAACCCTCTCTGACTTCTACCATATTGACATCAGTGAACAATCTTTCGAAGCTCTGATTCAGATCCCCGTCAATCCCAATCAATGGCCCGAGAACTTTCGGGACTGGTGACCCCTTGGCGCTTGCTCTAACAAAAGATCTTGAGAGACGTGGCACAGGTTTGGGAAGAAACCAAACTTTCTTCTTCATTTTCCGCGCTCGCTTTACATCTGCCGCAGTCGGTTTGAACCCCAACCCAAAGGTCTCCAAATTCTTGGGCAAGGAAACAGGTTGAACAATTCCCTGAAGTTCAGCTCCCAAGCCTTTTCCTGGCATAAACCCATTACCCAGCATTTCTGAAACCATCATAACCGTTGCGGAAGCTATCCTAGGATGCTGAATGATTTCACCCTCGGGGATCTTGTTTGCCGACACTGCATCAAAAATCTGGTAGACCCAGGGACCTTTGTCATCATTGGTCTCTATGAAGGGTACAATGGCGCCTCCTACGGTGCACGCAGTGTCCTCGCCGTGCAACACGACCTCTTGTCTATCCCACTCGAACTTGACCATCTGATGCAAGGTGGATGGCACTGCTTTGGCTGCATGGATCCACGGTCGTCCCAACAGAAGGTTATAAGATACCGTAGCATCTAATACCTGGAATTCCATGGTAAACTGGACTGGACCGATGGTCAACTCAAGTACAATATCCCCCACGGTGGCTGTTCCATTTCCGTCAAATCCTCGGACGCAAATGCTATTCTTGTGGATTCTTCCGTGGTCGAATCTTCAACTGGTTCAGGGTGGATAATGGACAAATATTGGCACTTGAGCCGTTATCCACTAATGCCCGAGTAACTGCCGAATCTTCACATTTGACAGTTAGGTAGAGAGCTTTATTATGCTCCGTGCCCTCCACTGGCAGATCATCATCTGAAAATGTTACCCTGTTCACCTCGAAAATTTTGTTGGCAATCGTTTCCAGGTGATTTACAGAAATCTCGTTGGGCACATGAGCTTCATTCAGTATCTTCATCAGGGCCCGACGATGTTCATCCGAATGGATTAGTAATGATAGCAGTGAGATCTGGGCCGGTGTTTTCTTCAACTGTTCGACCACGGAGTAATCCTGCACTTTCATCTTCTTTAAGAAATCCTCAGCTTCTTCTTCTGACACAGGTTTCTTTGTTGCAGCTGGATTGGGTCTTCTCAACTCCGCCGGAGCAAAACACCGTCCTGATCGAGTCAGTCCCTGCGCCTCACAACTATTCTCCTCCACTTGTTGTCCCTTGTACATCACCACTGCCTTCTCATACTTCCAAGGCACAGCCTTGCTATCAATCACTGGTGTTTGGACTACTGGTTTTATGATGACCGGTTCCCTGCAGACCCCCTTCACAACAACCACGGGTGCAGATGATGCTCCCGTTATTACCAACTTGGCTGGTTCTGGTTTCCTTGTAGCGGCAGATGGATTCTTCCCCAATATCACCACTGGCTTGACATCTTCCCCCTTCAACTGTACCCCTGCTTCCTCATCGATCGATTTTTCTTTCGGAGTGGCACGGATCATCATCACTGTCTGTGAGGGTTTCTTCGGCTCCCCTCCTTCGTGTACAAGCTCGATCATGTGGGCTTCAGGGTGCTTTGGCAATGGGTTCTGGTTAATGTTGGGTGCCTCCGGTGCCTGTACCTCGATCTTGTTGGTATCAATAAGATCTTGTATTGCATGTTTCAGCCTCCAACATTTCTCGGTATCATGTCCGGGAGCTCCCGAACAATATTCACATCTTACCGAGTGATCCATATTTTGGGGTAAGGGATTTGGTAATCTAGGCTCAACAGGATTTAATAAACCCAACTGCCTCAATTTGTGGAACAAGGCAATATAAGTTTCCCCCAACTCAGTAAAAGTTCTTTGCCTCTGCAATCTTTCATTTCTGGCGGCCGGATTTCCCCTGAAACCCATCCCTGGAGGGTTCCTGTAGGCTCTTGGTGGTGGATAGGTGTTTTGTGGTGGTGGGTATGTGTTATGTGGAGGTGGGTATGTATTGTGGGGAACCGGCGCGCGCCATTGTGGGCGAACCGGAGGTTGGGTGTATGTCTGGGCTTGATGGACGGTGAAATGTTGTTCTTGTGGTTGGTAGTAGGGTTGTGGAGGGTAATTTGGAATGTGTGGGTAGTTTAGACGATGGGGTCTGGGTTGGTAATGAGGGGAAGGACCTCTAGATCTGGACCAATTGTCGGCCTCTAATGTCGTGACCTCCTCTCTCCTTTTCTTCCCTAGCGCACCTCCCGTGCCGCTCTGAATGGCCTGAGTTGTTGCCTTAATTGCCGAATAACTCAGGATCTTATTGGACTTAAGTCCCTCTTCTATCATACCTCCCATTTTCACCACTTCATTAAATGATTTGCCAACTGACGTCACCAAGTGACCAAAGTAAGTTGGCTCGAGAGTTTGTAAGAAGTAATCCACCATTTCTCCTTCTCTCATTGGGGGATCAACTCTGGCTGCCTGTTCTCTCCATCGGAACCCAAATTCCCGGAAGCTCTCTCCGGGTTTCTTCTCGAGCTTTAGCAATGTGAGACGGTCTGGGACTATCTCAAGGTTGTATTGGAAATGTCCTGCGAAAGCCTGTGCCAAGTCATCCCAGGTGTACCACCTGCTCGGATCTTGTCTTGTATACCACTCTAATGCCGACCCGCTCAAACTCTGGCCAAAGTAAGCTATCAATAGCTCATCTTTGCCCCCTGCTCCCCTCATTTTGCTACAAAAACCCCGTAGATGTGCCATAGGATCGCCATGCCCTTCGTATAAATCGAACTTGGGCATCTTGAACCCTGCTGGTAATTGAACGTCAGGGAAAGGGCATAGATCCTTGTAAGCCACGCTGACCTGGTTACCTAACCCGTGTATGTTCCTGAAGGATTGCTCCAGGCTTTTAAATTTCCGCATCACCTCGTCCTGCTCTGGGCTCTTAGCCGGCTTTTCAATCTCCGCCGGGACCTCAAAGTGGGGATTATAGGTATGTGGCTCGGGTGCTTTGAATGTGAGTTCAGGGGGGTAGTATTGTGTATCGTGAGCCTGAAACAGTGGCTCACTAGATGATCTGTGCAATGGGGCTGGGGGAGGTGCCACAAAGACGGGAACATTTGGTGGAGGAGGGTTTTGAGTGGGTGGTGGAGCTTGGGAATCATAAGCCTCTCTTCCCTGATAATAGTGATGGCTTGGGAAACTTGTTGAAGGACCGGGAGAGGGGTATTCCGGCGTGTGTACTGGTTGGAGGGTAGGAGTAACGGGTAGTTCTTGCCCCTTCTGGGCTCTAGCTAAGGCTATCTGCATTTCATTCATTTCTAGCCTCATTTTTTCCATTTTCTCCAGGGCTTCCTTCAGCATCTGATTGGCCGTTTTTTCTGACTCAACGCTGTTGTCTGACCCAGTCATGCTTTCTGGTATAGGACCTTTTGATCTTGTTTGATAATGGTACGGTGCCAGTACGCTCTAACAACTAACTGATATTGATTGGAAAAACAACAAACTTGTCAGTGTTAGAGTCTTAACAGATATTGTAATTGCACGTTAGGGGGATGTAATGCTCCTAGGCAGTTAATCATTTCTAACATGCTTTTGCTCTGACCGCATGCATCATCCCGGCTTATTTTTGCTCTGACAAATATATATTCTTCTTTTTGTTTTTTGTTTTTTTGTTGTTTTTTTTTTATGATTACGGTCGAATCCTATAGAGATTGCCTACGTATCGTGACCCCGCACGAATCAGACCAAGCGTAGTTCGTGCCATAAGACCAAAAAAAATTTATTTTTTTATTTTTTTTACTAAAAATAATGCTATTGAAAAAAAACATATGGGTAGACAACAGACTCGAAAAACAAACAAGTGCAAGATTGAACTAGGGATACATTAAAGCTTTGAATTTTGGTGCCCGCGAGGCATCATTCGGCCTTTCCACGGGCTTGGGGGCCAAGCTTCTTTGCAAGCTTTTTAGTTCCTCCATGATCTGATGGACATAACCCATGATTGAGGCAAAAAGGATATCACGAGGCATCTCTTCACATGTTAGGCACTTCGTGGTGATATAGCGCCCTATATCATTGATCCTACCCCTGATTCTATCCCTCTCTATGCACAGCTGTTCTATCCGTTGATTCTTTAGTCCCAATATTCGAGTATTGTCAATGAGCTGCTCTTGGAACCTCTCCATTTGTTCTTCCATCCGGGCTATCGACTCATAGCAGCGTTCTCTATCTGTTCTAGCATCCTGGGCTTGTTTGAGGACCCGATTATTGAGAATGGAGTTTATCTCTCTCAATGTCGCAACACTCATTTCGTAGTCCCTTTTTACTTGCCATAGGTGCTCTCTCCGTGATGTTGTAACTGTGGCCCACCTGACCCGCATTCTTGTTATACAAGCCTGGGATCTCTCCAAGTCTTCTCGGCTTTGGCTGACTTGATTTCTCAATTCCGCTATCAACCTTTCATCAGAGCGACGTTTCTGTCGGTCGCTATCACTCTTACCGACTTGGCGAATTCGGGCTTTCAGTGCCTGGTTTTCTTTGGCTAATTTGTTCTTCTCACCCTGCTCTGAGGCTACTTGAACGTTGTTTTCAAACATAAGCCTTTCAATTTGTCGTTTCAGCTTCCCGATTTCAACCCGATAGCCTTCCTCTCTCACTAACCAGCCCCACTGTTCCTGCGAATCATCCGTAAATTGTTGGACGTGAGCTCTTTTAGCAGGCCTCTGACGAATCTGGAACCTTTTCCCGAACCAAACATCGTATTTTGGGTCTACCTCACCCTTAGCCAGCTCTCGAACCATAGTCTTGGGTTCAAGGAATCTACATTCGTGCCACAGCTTTCTAATTTTTCCTTCGGGGAACACGACTCCTGGACTCAACTCAATGGCGTGCTTGCTTAGATCCTCATCAGTGGGAATTACCTGAAATCTTCCTAGTTGGCGCAGTACCCGATGAGGAGCATATGGCTGGATGCTACGAAGTCCCATCAAAAGAACATGACATTCCTCGGCCGCCATGTATATTACCTCAGTATCATTCAACCACCCAAATGCCCATTCAACTTGGTCGGCTGTTGTTGACCTCAATTGTGCAAGCCATGCTTCGACGCCTTCGGGAAATATGACGCCTGTCATTCGTTTCTCAAAGCCGCTAATGCAGTTTCTCTCAGTCAACCCGTGGTTCATGTATCCCACTCGGTGATGGAGGTGTTCTTGCATCCACAGCTGGAGTAACAGATTGCATCCCTGAAAGAACTTGCCTCCTTCTCGGCATATAGTTAAAGCTCGGTAGATTTCGGACAAAATCAAAGGAACCACAGTACTGTCGGTTCTTTTGATTGCAACATCGGCCATCCCTACAAGGCCTATCTCTATTTTTTTATCTTTGCGGGGACAGACCACAACTCCCAGAAATGCTGTGATAAATGCCAAAGTACGTCTTGCTTCCCACTTGATTCTGTTCCCAGTGTGAATTAATCCGAGGTTTGGTTCTTCCAAACCCTGAGGAATTCCGTACCGTTGATACAAGAATTGGAGAGTACAACATCCCTTCGACAAATCATCATTCTGCACCTTCCGACTAATGCTTAGCAAATCCAAGAACGCGTGCGGAGATACTGGTCTTGGTGAAAGTAAATACTGCCCTCTTAGTTTCCCATTCAACCCCGCATATCCGGCGACTTCCTCTAGTGTAGGTGAAAGTTCAAAGTCAGCAAAACGGAACACGTTGCGGGTTGGGTCCCAGAACGGTATTAGAGCCTCGATGATATCTGTCCTTGACTTGATATTCAACAGATCGACAAACCATCTCAAAACTCTTTCCACTATCTTTATACTATCTTTTCCCATATCATTCCACCACATGTGCAGTTGCAAAGGGACCTCGCTACAGACTGAGAATGGTTCATTTTGACTTGTGCTCATCCTGCACATTTATTATAGTGATTAAAGAAGGAAAAACTTTTATTTGACTTAAAAACTATCTATATTCTAAAGAAATATTTTTGGATTTAAATTTTTTTTTTTTTTTTTGAAAAAACTTTTAAGGAGAAAAGAAATATTTTTGAACTATTATTCTGAATTTATGAAAGAAATACTACAGAAAAAAATATTTTTGAATTTTCTTTTGAATATCTTTTAAACAAATAATTGGGATTTTGAGATTAAAAGGAAATATTATTATTATATTTTTTTAAAAAAAAAATTGAGGTCTAAAAGAAAAACTTTCTAAAGAAGTGAGTAATGTTAAATATTTTTGGATTTTTTTTTTTGAATACGGTGAGCCGAAACCAAAGGGGTTTGCCTCTGATCTCACATCCGGTGAGAATCAGACCCGCGTAGTTCAGGCTATAAACTAACTAATTTTTGAAAACAAACAATTTTTTTCCTTTTTCTTTTATAGCAAAAAAAACTATTTTCATTTTTCATTTTTTTTTTGAAAATAAAGCAAATTAAAATAAAAGACTTATTCCTACACACTTTCTGCTTTCTAGGCAAACAAACAATTCTAAAAGTAAAAATATATATGTTTTTTTTTAAAAATTTCGGCAGCATTTCGACAGTACTTGGACAGTGATTTTTCTAAATTAATCATCTAACTCTCCACTTGCTATTTTTATTTTATTTTATTTTAAATTATTATTATTATTTTTTACACTCCCGAGACTCAGAAGCCAGTCAACATGCAAGACCGAGCAAATAAATGCACATAAAACAAATAAGATGCATCAGGATGGTTTTTATTTCAGGTTGCTAGCCCTAGACGGACTCAACCCCTGTGTTGAGTCCCCTAAGTCAAAATGCATATGATGCAAATAAGCGTTCCTATTAGGGATCCGGCATGAAGCTGAGTTATTCTAGGTTCAGAACTTGGGTGTTTGTTCTAGACCTGGCTTACCCGAGCGGACAGCTCGAGCCGAGGGGGAGGCAGCGTACCGGGAATACAGAAGTTTCACCGGCTTTGCAACTTATCCAACCTCGTTCTAAATTGGGAATTTAGACACTATACAGAAAAGAAGTCACACGAAGTGCACCCTTCTTCATGATTTAGAAGACTCAGAGAGGAGATGGGTTTCGGCACAGCTTATATACAGTTCACATAAGATCAAAGCGGTAAAAGCAGTTAATTAGCACATTAAGCACAGATCATGTAACAAAATCAAACGAAGCCAAATACAACAATTATTCCAAGCTCGAATTCTGAACCCTGAACCAGAGATTCTGGGTCCTATTTTTCCCCAGCAGAGCTGTCACACCTCCTTTTTCCGACCCCGCGAAGGGCGTAGGGAGTTTTTCCAATTAAAGGACAATCGAAACGGGATTTATTTATTTATTTCAGAGTCGCCACTTGGGAGATTTAGGGTGTCCCAAGTCACCAATTTTAATCCCGAATCGAGGAAAAGAATGACTCCATATTACAGTCTGCGTACCAGAAATCCGGATAAGGAATTCTGTTAACCCGGGAGAAGGTGTTAGGCATTCCCGAGTTCCGTGGTTCTAGCACGGTCGCTCAATTGTCATATTTGGCTTATTTATCTGATTTTAATACAATTATGAACCGATGTGCCAATTTTAACTCTTTACCACTTTATTATTATTATTATTATTTAAAAAAAATTGTGAACATCGTTTAAAACATGTCTTTGGATTACGTCACATGAAATGCACCCGCAATCCGGAACACATTTTTATTCAATGTTTTAGGATTTAGATTTGGGTCGCATGAAATGCGCATCCGAGTTTAAGAAGGTAAAATTAATTAAATCGCGCCTAAAGAGTCTAGCGCGTCATTATCTTTGGGGAAGGAAGTGAAATTCACTAAACAATCCATCCCAAATTCTAAGTAATTTTTTTTAAAATAATTAAATAAATAAATGAGATTGGAGAATCCTGTAAATTTTTGTATTATTTACATCTATTTATTTTTAGCGAAATCCTTCCTTATTTTAAGAATATCCTTTAATGACTACCTTTTTATTATTACTAAGTTTGTCTATAAATATAAAATCAATATCTACATTCTTGAAAATAACATATTAAATAGAAGAGAAAAACAAATATTAACAGAAAGTAATAAAAATTATAATCATAAATACAACATGGAATAATCAAAAAATAAAAATAAAAAAAATTAAAAAAAAACTAATTATCCCATAGTTGGATTAAAATTCAAATTGTTAGTAAGACTTAAGCTTATTGAAACTAATTATTTACAAATACTGAAAATTGAAAGAAAAAAACTTGATTACTAAACCATATTTCTAAAAAATTTAAACAATTTAACCTTAACTATCTTTGTTTTAATTCACATCATGTCCTAATACTTGATTCGCAAACTAATTCATGTTTTAACTGAAATTAACTACATGATTCCGATTAACTTATCGTTGACGAAAAACCTTATGAATAAGGAACTTAGTCAATTTTTGCCAAACTGATTCAATAACGCCATTTTTTACGTTATTTCTTCTATTTTTATTATTAAACAGTTTTAATTAATAATCGGGTTTAAATATATTTCCTAATAATCTGGTTAAGGCGTTATTTAATATGTCGCTATAATATGCCTAGTTATGCCAAATGACAGTGATTTACAGAATAATAATACATGAATAACCTAAATACAATACAAAAAATTAAATTAAACTAAATTAAAAATTTAACACTCCATTCTTCATTTCAGCTTACAAAATGCCAAAATTACAGTTGTGTACCTGATATTGTCAATATAAGAAGAAGAAAGTCAGCAACGTAATACGTAACACAGCAACAGCAACAATAACCAGCAATAACCAGTCAACGAAAATCCCAGTGACAGATTTGAAAAATTCAAAATAAAATCCAGGAATGCCGAAAATAACGGACAGAAACCAAGGGAAATTTTCAGATTTTTGAAAGGCTAGTTAATCTTCAACCCTTAATTTCTACACCTGTATACCAGAATATTTATCAGGTGTGTACTACTTTCTCTTCTAATTTTCAACTTTTTTTTTTATTTTCTTTGTAGGTTTTTTTTTCTTTTCTTGAGAGTTTCAATGTTTTTTTCGGAATAAATGTTCAGCTCTTTTTTTTCTCTAATCTCTTTTTTTCTGTCTCCCCCCTCTATCTGATTTTTAAGACCTCTATATATAATCCCCACCCTTTAATCAATTAAAATCAATCCCTTTCTCTACCAAACCCATTATCTTCCCACTCATCCCCATTACATTAAATAAATATATCACACCACCCCATTATATTTTGTCCCCCATGCCTAACATAAAATAATGCAAGATTCCCCCCACTAAATTTTGTCTTGTCCCCCCTTTATATTAAATAACCATATCACAACCCACCCCATTTCATTTTGTCCCCCATGCTTCATATAAACAATTACAAAATGTACAATTCCTAAACTACCCCTCCGACCCTATTGCAAATTAATATTTTACCCCCGAAAGTACTATAAATTACCAAACTACCCATCAGCTATAACACATCAATTAATCAAACTTAACCAAAATATAGGCAATATGATTAATTTCTAACAATGTTCAAACAACAAATTTCATGAACATGATTTCTTCAACATTTCAATAACAAATCACATGAACATGATTTCAACCACAAATCATATGAACACAAATTGAACAACCAAGAACAACTAAAATTTGATTGAACAATATTTTTAGCAACAACAAACCTATTTTCGGATTTAAACAACAACAACAATCAAACAAGTATATTTAGATTTCTAAATTCAATCATATTGAACTTAAAATCCACTCTAACAACATTACAACAAACAATTCTTATATTAAACTTTAAACAAGATTATGAGACCAATTCAAGAAATAATCACAAATGGTAAACAAGAAATCAAACTATAAACATTTCGGATTCAAAAATCAAACAAACATAATATGAACATGAATTAAATCTAAAAATAAAAACGACGGATTCAAATGACTAAAACCAACATACTTCCCTTATTACAACTAAATTCTTTTAGGCAAATGACAAAACAAAAACTAAGAAGAAACAATTATGAATTTAAACTTGAACTTAACAATATTAACAATTTCCGGAAAATACATCAAATACATGAAACAAATTGAAGAAACAATTAATTAAATTTCAATTTGAATCTAACAAATATTAAACTAACAAATATTCACTTAAACAACAACAAATATTCACTTAAACAACAATACGAACACGAAATAAACATGAAAAACAATTAATTAATCTTTCATTTGGAATCTGAAAAATTAATTTAACAAACAACACATGAACATGAACTAAAAATTAATTCAAACGATAAACAAAACAAACATTTGCCGATTTTAGATTCGAAAATATCAAAACAAAATACGGACAAAATAAAACGCAAAAACTACTAACCGGAGATGAACAACGACGAATTGGACTGTTTCGACAAACCTCGAATGGGCATAAGTCTGTTCGGACTCAACGACGAACTCACCTTCCTTGTAAACTTGACGAACTCAAAACTACGCTCGACGACCTCGACTAGAACTCGACCAAACGACGGCAGAAGTGATGAACGGAAGCAGTTAATTTGTTTGCGAGAAAACTGAATGCAGAAGAAGCAACGATGGAGACTGGCCATGGTTGTTCGATGAGGCAGCAACTGGACGGCGAGGTTTACACAGAAGTAGCAGCAGCCGAAAGTGAAGAAGAAGGTGGAACGGGAAGCAGCACCGCGACAGCAGCTCGGAGGAAGGAGGAGAAGTAGCGGCGACGTGTTTGGTTACGTCAAGAAGCTGGCGCGGGCAGCAGCAGACGAGGCAGCTAGGGTCATCCATGGTCGGAGAAGGAAAAGCTTGAACAACTGGTCTTTTGGACGTGCGGTTGAGGGCTGCCATGGACGTCGAGCTCAAACTCGAGCTTGACGTCGAACGACGAAGATGAAGTCGCGATGGATGGTGAAGCAGAAGGAGCAACAGTGGCGACGAGCTGTTCGTTAGCTTTTGTTTGGATCACCAACGCAGCTGGGTGGTTGAAGAAGACGATGCAAGGGCAGCCATGGTCGATCAAGCTTTGAGCTTGACAAAAGAGATGAAGCTATGGTAGCGACGGTGTTATGGTGGGTCGTTGGAGATCGAGGGACTTGTGTCGTTTGGTCGAGGAAGAAGAAGGCGAAAGCAGTTGGTTGAGGGCAGCCATTGATGGAGTTTGGAGCTTTTGGGAAGATGAAGAATAGAAGAAGAAGGAAGATAGGGGGGGGGGTCTTTTTCTTATTTTTTAGGGTTTTTTCTTCTTTTTTCTTTTGTTTTGTGTTGTAAAAGGTAAGACAAAGGGGTTTGGGTCTTTTGGGTTATGGACTGGGTCGACCCAGTTCGAATTGGATTGGGTCGTAGGGAAGATTGGGCCATTTTTTGGGCCTGTGGCTTGAAATTGAAGAAGAGGCCTAATTCCGACTTTCTTTATATTTTCGCTTTCTTTTCTTCTTTTATTTTTCTAAAACTAAATTATAAAAATACTTAAACTATTATTGAGAACTAAATTAAGTTATAAAAACACAAATTAACTCCCAATAACAATTAACGCACAATTAAGTATTAATTAAGCATAAAATTGTATATTTGGACATTAAATGCTAAAAATGCAAACGATGCCTATTTTTGTAATTTTTAATTTTTGTAAAACAAATTTAATTACTAACAATTGTAGAATTAAATCCTACATGCAAAATGCGACATATTTTTGTATTTTTTATTAATTTAGCAAATAAACATGCACAGACAAATACAAATAATTATTCAAAATATCACAAAATATCACAAAATTGCACACCAAAGAAAAATCATTTTATTTTTGATTTTTTTGGGAGTAATTCTCATATAGGGCAAAAATCACGTGCTTACAGTGAGGGATTTTTCCGATGTGTTTCCTGCAGACCTGTCGGGCCTGCCACCGGACAAGGATGTTGAATTTGTTTTTGACCTGGTACCGGGCACTCAGCCCATTTCTACTCTGTCGTATCGTATGGCACCAGTGGAGTCGAAGGAGTTAAAGGAGCAGCTTTAAGAACTCCTTGATAAGGGGTTCATTCGGCCTAGTGTGTCACCTTGGGGTGCACCGGTTCTATTTATGAAGAAGAAGGATGGCACTATGAGGATGTGCATTGATTATAGGCAGTTGAACAAAGTAACAGTTAAGAACAAGTATCTTTTGCCTCGGATTGATGATTTATTCGACCAGCTTCAGGGAGCGAGAGTGTTCTCCAAGATTGATCTCCGTTCAGGTTATCACCAATTGAGGATCAGGGACTTAGATATTCTTAAGACAGCTTTCAGGACTCGATATGGTCATTATGAGTTCTTGGTGATGTCTTTTGGGCTGACCAATTCCCCAACAACGTTCATGCATTTGATGAACAACATGTTCCGGCCTTATCTCGACTCATTTGTCATAGTCTTCATTGTTATATTCTGGTGTATTTGCATAGTCAGGAGGAGCACGCAAAGTATTGAGAGTTGTGTTGTAGAGATTGAGGGAGGAGAAGCTTTATGCAAAGTTCTCAATGTGTGAGTTTTGGCTCAGTTCAATGGCTTTCTTGGGGAACGTGGTGTCCAGTGAGGGTATTCTGATTGATCCGAAGAAGATAGAGGTTGTTCAGAGTTGGCCGAGAACGTCCTCAGCCACAGAGATTCGTAGCTTTCTTGGTTTGGCGGGTTACTATTGCCGGTTTGTTCAGCGATTCTCATCTATCGCATTGCCCTTGACCAAGTTGACTTAGAAGGGTGCTTCATTTGTATGGTCGGATGAGTGTTAGGAGAGCTTTCAGAAGCTCAAGACAACATTGACCACGGCTCTAGTGTTAGTTTTACCATCAACTTCAAGTTCATATACCATGTATTGTGATGCTTCGAGAGTTGGTATTGGGTGTGTGTTGATGCTGGAGGGTAGAGTTATTGCTTATGTTTCTCGTCAAATGAAGCCACATGAGAAGAACTACCCTGTTCATGATTTAGAGTTGGCTGCCATAGTTCACGCATTGAAGATTTGGAGGCATTATTTGTATAGTATGTCTTGTGAGGTGTTTACTGATCATCGTAGCCTCCAGCACTTATTCAAGCAGAAGGATCTCAATTTGAGGAAGCGAAGATGGTTGGAGTTGCTAAAGGATTATGATCTTACTATCTTATACCATCTGGGGAAGGCCAATGTGGTGGCCGATGCTTTTAGTTGAAAGGCGGTGAGTATGGGGAGTTTAGCATATATTCTAGTTGGGGAGAGACCTCTTGTAGTTGATGTTTAGGCCTTGGCCAATTGGTTTGTGAGGTTGGATATTTCGGAGCCTAGTCGGGTATTGGCTTGTGTGATTTCTCGGTCTTCCTTATATGATCGCATCAGAGAGCACCAGTATAATGATCCGTATTTGCTTGTCCTTAAGGACAGAGTTCAGCACGATGATGCCAGATATATGACTATTGGTGATGATGGGGTGTTGAGGGTGCAGGGACAGCTTTGTGTGCCCAATGTGGATGGGCTTCGGGAGTTGATTTTGAAAGAGGCCTATGGCTCACGGTATTCCATTCATCCGAGTGCCGCGAAGATGTATCAGTATCTGAGACAACATTATTGGTGGAGAAAAATGAAGAAGGATATTGTGGGATTTGTAGCTCGGTGTCTCAATTGTCAGCAGGTGAAATATGAGCATCAGAGACCAGGTAGCTTGCTTCAGTAGATGGATATTCTGGAGTGGAAGTGGGAGCGGATCACCATGGACTTTGTAGTTGGGCTCCCACGGACTTTGAAGAAGTTCGATGCTATTTGGGTAATTGTGGATCGGTTGACCAAGTCCGCGCACTTCATTCCTGTATGTACTACCTATTCTTCAGAGCGGTTGGTAGAGATCTATATTCGGGAGATTGTTCGTTTGCATAGTGTCCCAGTTTCCATCAATTCAGATAGGGGCACTTAGTTAACTTTGTAGTTTTGAAGGTCTGTGCAGCGAGAGTTGGGTACTCAGGTTGAGTTGAGCACAACTTTTCACCCTTAGACGGACAGGCAGTTTGAGAGCACTATTCAGATATTGGAGGACATGTTCTGTGCTCGTGTCATCGATTTCGGAGGGTCATGGGATCAGTTTCTACCACTTGCAGAGTTTGCTTATAACAACAGCTACCAATCGAGTATTCAGATGGCTCCATATGAGGCATTGTATGGGAGGCGGTGTAGATCTCCAGTTGGTTGGTTTGAGCCGGGTGAGGCTAGGCTATTGGGGACAGACTTGGTGCAGGATGCTTTAGAAAAGGTGAAGGTAATTCAGGAGAGGCTTCATACAGCACAGTTGAGGCAAAAAAGTTATGTTGACAGGAAGGTTCGGGATGTGTCCTACATGGTTGGTGAGAAGGTCCTGTTGACGTTTTTACCTATGAAGGGTGTTATGAGATTTGGGAAGAAGGGTAAATTGAGTCCTCGGTTCATTGGGCCTTTTAAGGTGCTTCGGAGGATTGGGGAGGTGGCGTATGAGCTTGCTTTGCCACCCAGCTTGTCGAGTGTGCATCTGGTATTTCATGTTTCTATGCTCCAGAAGTATATTGGGGATCCGACTCACGTTCTGGATTTCAGCACGGTGCAGTTAGATGGTGATTTGACTTATGATGTGGAGCCAGCAGCTATTTTGGAGCATCAGGTTCGAAAGTTGAGATCAAAGGATATAACTTCAGTGAAGGTGCAGTGGAGAGGTCGGCCCGTGGAGGAGGCTACCTGGGAGACCGAGTGGGAGATGCGGAGAAAATATTCTCAACTATTTGAGGCTTCAGATATGTTTCTTGACTCATTCGAGGACGAACGTTTGTTTAAGAAGGGGAGGATGTGACAACCCGGCTAGCCGTCTCATGAGTTACCGCTCTGTTTCCCCTATTTCTTCTTCTTATTACTTTGTTTATCGGTTCTACATGTGATCGGGTTGGTTGGTTTGGGTTCGGAAAGATTTTGAGAAGGTTTGAGACACTTAGTCTCTTTTGAGAAAGCTTAAGTTGAAAAAGCCAACTGGATGTTGACTTATGTGTTAGAGGGCTCAAATGTGAGTTCCAATGGTTCGGATAGCTTCGGGAGGTGATTTGGGACTTAGAAGCATGATCGGAATGTGTTTTGGAGGTCCGGAGTAGATTTAGGCTTGAATTGACGAATTTGGAATTTTGACATTTTCCGGTTGATATGTGAGATTTTGATATAGGGGTCGGAATGGAATTCTGAGAGTTGTAGTAGTTCCGTTGTGTCATTTGGGATGTGTGTGTAAAATTTCAGGTCATTCGGACGTGGTTTGTTATACTTTTTTATCAAAAGCGTAATTCGAAAGATTTTGGAAAGTTAGGCTTGAATCCGATGTGTTTTGGTTGATTCGATGTTGTTTGAGGTCTTTTGAAGATTGGTATAAGTTTGGGTGGGGGTATATGATGTGTTTATGCTTTTGGTTGAGGTCCCGGGGGCCTCGGGGTAATTTCGGATGGGTGGCGGAAAGATTTGGAGTTGGTTGTGACAGCTGAAGTTTCCCATTGTTGTCATAACCGCACCTGCGGCTAGGGGACTGCAAGTGCGGTCTCGCAGAAGCAAAAAGGGCCTGGGAAGGCAGAAACAACAAAAGCGGTTGAACAACCACACCTGCGATGGCGCAGGTGCGGATTGGGCATCGCAGATGCGAAAGGGAGGATTTAAGTGATCGTTGATCGCAAAAGCGGTACCGCAAAAGCGGGGAATTGGCCGCAGGTGCGGAATCCCTAGGCCAGAAGGTATAAATTATTTCCTTCGCGATTTTTGAGTTATTCCACCATTTCTAAGTCGGTTTTGGAACTTTTTGGGAGATTTTAAAGAGGGATTCAAGGGATATCGTCTGGAGGCAAGATTGTTGAACCTAAAACTCATTCCTATGGCATTATTTCACGGATTAGAGCTGTAATTAATGGAATTTAAGGGTTAAAATTGGGGAAACTAGGGCTTGGTATTGGAGACTTAAACTTGAGGATTTGAGGGGACATTTGTGGTCGGATTTTGGTACTTTTGATATGTATGAACTCGTGGGGAGATAATGAATCTATTGATGTAAATTTTATCAAATTATGAAACGTAGGCCCGGGGGTCGGGTTTTGGTAATATTGGGATTTGTGTTGTAAATTGATTATTTTTGCATGGGCTTCGTTCCCTTAGCGTATTTTGACGTCGTGATTCCAATTTTTGGATAGATTTGACGCGAGTGGAGGCTGATTCGAGGGGCAAAGGCGTCGCAGGCTAGAGTTTGGACCGGATTGAGGTGAGTAATGATTTTAAATGTTGTCCTGAGGGTATAAAATCTCGAATTGCACATTGTTGTGCTATATTGAGGTGACGCACATGCTAGATGACGAGCGTGGGGCGTGCACTGTTGGGGATTGTGACTTAGTTCGTCCCAAATGATTGTTTTACCGCGTATTTGATTGGAAATTGTTTGTTGTCATCATGTTTTGGGCTAAATGCTATAATTAGGCCTCGTGCCAACTATTTGAACCCTTAGGGGATTTTTACTGATATTTCCTCACTGTTTTGACTTTATACTTGTACTCGGTCATGCTATATTCTAATATTTTCAGAACTCAACCATGTTTACTCTGCTCTAACATTTAAAATGATGTTTTAAATGATATTTTGGGCTGAGCATCAAGTTTTACTATTGCCCCGAGTGGCTTATGAAATTCTGACTAAGTAAGGCCGATGGCCTATATTGTGAGGAAACATTGATTATGATTATGAGGCCGAGAGCCTGTGATTTGTACGCCACGAGGTGGCTTGTTGATATGAGGCTGAGAGCCTATGTGATTATGCCACGAGATGGCTTGATATTGCACTTGGGTCGTAAGAGGCCCCTCCAGGAGTCTGCACACCCCCAGTGATCGCGGGTCCATTGTAATGTGAGATAGAGCCCGAGGGGCTGGTATTGTCCCATGTGTTGCCCGAGGGGCCAAATCCGTTGGTATTGTCCCCGAAGGGCGGTTCTTTATGTGTTTACCTTTTCTAGTTGCCTGTTTTTTACGTGCTTAACTGTTTAAAAAGGCATTTTAAGAAGCTTAAATTGAACTAAAGTAACTTTGCATATTTTCACTATTTTCATTACTTTTACTGACTTTTACTGCTTCCTTATAGCCTGTAATGTGCTTTACGTGATTTCTTATTACTCAGCCTGCATTTATTATTATTACTCACTGAGTTGGAGTACTCACTTTACTCCCTGCACCCCGTTGCAGATTCAGGTGCTTTCGATCCCGCTAGCGAGTGTTGATCCTTCCAGCTCAGGCGGATTCGAAGATTCTCTGGGTAGCTGCCAGCGTTCGCAGCCCAGAGCTTCTTCCCTTATCTTATTTTTTCTGTTTTAGCTCTGGATTAGACTATGTAGACTCTTCAAACTTGTAGTATATTGATAGATGCTCATGGTTGGTGACACCCCGATGTCGGGCTGTGTTGGTTTTAACTCTGCAAATTGTACTGTCACTGCTTATTTTGGGATTTTATCATGTTTTAAGACTAAATTGTATTATCTTACCTGCTTAAAAGAGGATTGGGAATGTGTCGGTTGGCCTTATCTTCATTAGAGGCGCCATTACGACCGGGTCCGGGTTTAGGGTCGTGACACATTTACATTTATTCAAACGATTTGATGAAATAATTAATTATAAAAATTCTAAAGAAATATCAATGCTTATAGGCTATTTGACCAAACCTTTAGGAAGCTTAAATTGTTTCCCTATTTAAAAAATACTTTTATGGGAGAATTAAGGTTTTTAGACAAAAAGTAAAAGTCTTTTGAGCACCAACTATTGCGTGTTTTAAATGAATATTGCATTTTTAACGTCAATTGCTACTTTACATAATTATATATAAAAAAAAAATTGATTGCCGCGATATACTGTACATACGGTAATTTAAAGAAGATGGCAGAATGAGGAATAACAAATTAAATTTAACTCTTTATAGCTTGATATTGTATTGTATTATACTATTTTGATGAATACAATATTTGGATAAATTATATTTTTTGCCATTATTTTATAATGTCACCTTTCGCAATCAGAAAAATAAATTTAATTTATAACATGATGAAGAATAAATTATTATCTATATCTATGTTATTATAAAAGTGGAAACCCCTAAACTAAAAAGTTAAATTATATATATACCCTTCTAATTAATTATCTATATTATTATAAAAGTGAAAATTCCTAAACTAAAAATTTAAATTATATATATACCCTTCTAATTAATTAAATTATTATATGTAATTAAGTATTATTCAATCATAGTATTTAAGTAAAAATAATAAGAAAACCAATGAGTTGCTGTCTTTTCAAAAAGGTTGTGTCTGTTGCTTAGTCTTTCATTTATACTTAACAGTTGGCTTTTGGAAGTAAAAGCCGTTCTTTTAAACACTTGGCCAATTCATCATTCTTCAAAAAAGTCATTTTGCCAATTATTTCAATTGGGTTGCATAAATAAATAGTGAAAAATATCACTATCTCGACACAGTCAATTAAAGCAAGACAGTTCAAGAGCCAAAACGGGATTGAGAATATTATGGTCAAGTCGTTGATGATTTACTTTAGTTTGTCGAGCTAGACTAAATTCAAAGGGTTGATCTCCCCACTGACGGCAACAAGATGGTAGAAGTTGACTGCCCAATATTGATCAAATGGATTTTCGTAAAAGAAGAAAAGGCAAAAAAATTAACAATTTCAGAAAGTTTAAATCATTACAGTTTTTACTACGAATGGGCAAAATACAACATCAAAGAATTAATTGAGGAAAAAAGGACAGCGTGGCGCACTAAGCTCCTGCTATATGCGGGGTTCAGGAAAGCAGCGTCGTACCACAAATGTCTATTTTACGAAATCTTATCCTGAGTTTCTGCAAGTGATTGTTTTCACTGTTCGAACTTATGACCTCCTGGTTACATGACAGCAACTTTATAAGTTAAAAAGGAAGTGACAATAAAAATGGGTTTTACTTTCTTTTGTGATGACCCAAAAGGGTCATCACTCGTTTTGAAAGTAAATTATGTGTTCCGAGGCCTTAAAAATCTCTTTTTGTCTCACCAAGATTTGCGTGCGCAGTCCGAGCGCATTTCCGGAAAGCTTTTATGTGAAATCGAAGTGAAATAATGAAATTGGCCTTTAAAATTGATTAAAGTTGACTTTGGTCAACATTCTTGGTAAACAGAACTGGAGCCGTGATCGGACGGTCCCGTAGGGTCCGTAGTAAAATATGGGACTTGGGCGTACGCCCGAAATTGAATTCCGAGGTCTCAAGCCCGAGAAAAGAATTTTTAAAAAAAATTATTTGCTGGAAAATATAAAGTCTTTTAGAAGTGTGATGACCCGAAAGGTCATCACTTGTTTTAGAAACAAATTCAGTATTCCGAAGCCTTAAAACCTCTTTTTTACCTCACCTCGATTTACGTGAATGGTTCAGACGTATATATGGAAAGCTTTTATGTGAAAATATGAGAAATAAAAATTTCTAGAATTAAAAATTTGATTATGGTTGACTTTGGTCAACATTTTGAGCAAACGGCCCCGTATCTGTATTCCGACGATCCCGGGAGGACTGCAGTAAAATATGAGACTTAGGCGTATGCCCGAAAATGAATTCCGAGGTCCCAAGCCTTAGAAATCAATTTTTTAAAGAAATTGTTTTGGTGAATTATTTATGAAATAAAAAAAAGAATTAATGTTTGAAACCATTGGTATCGGGCCCGTATTTTGGTTCCGGAGCCCGTACAAACTTGTTAAAGTATTTAAATGATAACTGTGAAATTTGGTGAAAATGGAATTTATTTGATGTGATTTGGACCTCCGGTTGAAGAGTTATGAAATTTAAGTGTTCTTGATGAAAATGATGTGTTTTGAGGTTTAATTCATAGTTTTACATGTTATTTTCATGATTTGATTGCACGAGCAAGTCTGTATGATATTTTTGGGTTAGTGTGCATGTTTGGTTTGGAGCCCCGAGGGCTCGGGTGAGTTTTGGATAGGCCACGGAGTGAAATTTGAACTTAGGAAATTGTAGGTTTTTAGCTGGTATGTTGCAGGTCTGCAGGCTTCGCAAATGCGAGCCCGCAAATGCGAAGTTTCATCGCAAATGCGAAGACAACCTGTGCTGCCTCGGGTCGCAAATGCGACATGTTTATCGCAAAGGTGATATCGCAAATGCGAATGTCCCTTCGCAAATGCGAAAATGCCCTAAACTCCCCAGTCGTTGCAAATGCATCAATCCCATCGCAAAAGGGAGTTCGCAAATGCGATTATAGCAGTCTGAGGGGTTCTCAATTGCGAACTCTGGTCGCAATTGCGACACCTGCAACCTGCAAATTCATGACTTAGCCGAAAATCTTTCATTTTTCAAAACCTTTCAAAACATAAACCCTCTTGGGCGATTTTTCAAAGACAAATACTCTTCCAAATCGATTGTAAGTCATTTCTAACTTATTTTTATTAATCTTTAACATCTTTTCTTATGATTTCAACTCAAAATCAAAGGTTTTCATGGGGGAAATTGGGTATTTTGGCTAGAACCTAGGTTTTTCAAATTTTGGGGATTTGGACCTCGATTTAAGGTCCGATTTCAAAACAAATTATATATTTGGGTTCGTGGGGGAATGGGTAATCGGGTTTGGTTCGAACCTCGGGTTTTGACCATGTGGGCACGGGGGCGATTTTTGACTTTTGGGAAAAACTTTAGAAAACCTATTTTCATGCATTGGAATTGAATCATTTAGCATTTAGTTATATAGTTAAGTAACTTGTGGCTAGATACGAGCGATTTGGTGGTGGAATCAAGAGGTAAAGCAATAGTTGAGACTTGAATTGCGTTCATGGCATAGAGGTAAGTGTTTGGTCTAACCTTAGCTTGAGGGATTAGGAGTTGTGTCCTATTTGCTATGTGTTATTTGTTGAGTACGACGTATAGGCATGGTGACGAGTATCTATACGTTGGTGTCAAGCATGCCCGCGAGTCTTATACTATGATTAATGTGACTCCGTTTGTATTGTTCATGCCTTACGTGATAATTTCTATTGTTGAGAAAAGCTTGTGGAAGTAATATTGGTATTGAATATTGAAGAGTGTTGGCTCAACTTGTAAAATGAATTGTAGAAGTATAATTGGCAATTGAACCTTATAGAGCATTGGCTCAAGTTGTGAAGTGAGTTGTGAAGTAAATGTGAAAAAGAGAAGAGGATTATTATATTATCTCCCTTGCCGGGATGTTGTTGCTTTTAATGCTAACTCCCTTGTCGGGATGTTGATGCTTTTGATATTGTTCCATTGTCGAGATTTGATTGTTGCACTATTGTTCCCTTGCTGGGGTTTTATTGTGATTTTATTTATTTTCTTGCCCTTATTGGTTGTGATTGTTGTTAGGGTGATGTCGTGCATTATTTTGGTGAGAGCATGTTAAAACACGAAGGGTGATGTCATGTCGCACGATGTACCATTCCGTGCCTTTATATGAGTGATAATACACAAAGGATTTTTCCGTGTCATAATTATGTGAGGTAAAAGCATGAATGGTGATGCTGTGCCATTTATATTGATTTCTATGGTGAGGACGAGAGTAAAAGCACGAAGGGTGATGTCGTGCACTTGTCCTTAATTTTCCTGATTCTTGCTAATAATTGAGTTATGGTGTTCTTTATGTTCATTTACTGATTTTCTGTTGTTACTTGATTTTATTGTGATGTTACTGATTCCCTTGCCCAAATTGCTTTGTGATTGTTGCTTGGGTAAGGAAGAGTGTAAAGCAAGAAGGGTGATGTCGTGCATTGTTTTGATGAGAGAGTGTTAAAGCACGAAGGGTGATGTCGTACATGTTATTTGTGAGAGAGTGTTAAAGCATGAAGGGTGATGTCGTGCACTTGCCTTTGATTTCCTGATTTTTTTTATCGATAACTGAGGTGTGGTTCCTCTACATTTAATTGTTGGTTTTCTATTGATATTTGTTGTACCCCGTAGCATGATTCCCCCTTCCTATCTTCAATTGAACTGTGGTGATCCTTATATTTATTTATTGTTCTTCTGTCAGCATGTTTCCCCCTTCCATCCTTAACTGTACATTTCGGCTTTTATTTTCTAATGTATATGATTTAACTGTATATATTTATTTGGTAGTCTGGTCCTAGCCTCATCACTACTTCGCCGAGGTTAGGCTAGGCACTTACCAGCACATGGGGTCGGTTGTGCTGATACTACACTCTGCATTGTGTGCAGATCCCAAGTGTTGTAGCTTTTAGACTGCAGTGAGATTGCAGCCTTCGGTCCAACAGGCGACCCGAGGTAGTCCTGCAGGCATCCGCAGGCCCTGGCGTCTTCTCCTATCCTTTCATCCTGTTTCATTTACGTATTTCAGAAACAACGTTGTATTTATTGGACCTTGTTTGTAGTATTCCTAGAACGTACGTGAAGTTGTGACACCACTTCTAGGTAGTCTTTGTTTAAGAAATTATATTGGAAATATTTAAATGCTTTATTTATTTCTTCCGCTTGTTTAAATTCCGCTGTCTATAAACTATTGGTTCATAATGGTTAAAGGGTTAAAAATGGGAAAAAGGTAAATTGTTCAAACGGTTGGCTTGCCTAGCTTCCCCCAGTAGGCGCCATTACGACTCCCGATGATGGAAAATTCGGGTCGTGATAAGAAGTAAAATGATGCATTTTCTTGATGGTATCAGGTCCGTATTTTGGCTCTGGAGTCCGGTACAGGTTTAAAATAATAATTTAGTCGAATCTGTGAAGTTTGGTAAGAATCGGAGTTCGTTTGGTATAAATCGGACCTTTGAGAAAATGGAAATTTCAATGTTCTTGAGTAATTTTATCAATTTGAGGTTGAATTCGTAGTTGTTGATGTTATTTTGATGATTTTATCGCACGAGCAAGTCCGTATGATATTTTTAGACTTGCGTGCATGTTTGGTTTGGAGCCCCGAGGGGTCGGATGAGTTTTGGATAGGCTATGGGGTGAATTGGACTTAGGAAATTGCAACTGGTATCTTGTATTTTTGCCCAGACCTCTGATCTCGCAATTGCGAGATCAGGCTTCGCAAATGCGAAGTTCTCAGTCTTGGTAAATGCGACCTAGGCGTCGCAAATGCGAACCAAGCCTGGGTAGGCCCTCTTCGCAAATGCGAGCACTAGGTGAGAATTGTGAAGCCTGCCCATCGCAAATGCGATGTTTTCCTTCGCAATTGTGAAGATGATAGAATTTAAAAGGGGTTCGAAATTGCGAACCCTAGTCACAATTGCGACATATGAGACCTGCTAAATGAGATTTTTGACGGGATTTCATCCATTTTTCAAACTCTTTCAAACCCTAAACTCTCTTGGGCGATTTTCCAAAGAAAAATTCTTCTCCAAATCATTAGTAAATAATTTCTAACTTGTTTTATTCAATCTATAACATCTTTTTACATTATTTCATTTCAAAATCAAGCGTTTTTCATGGGAAATTGGGTGTTTTTGGATAGAAGTTAGGATTTTTAAATTTTGGGGATTTGGACCTCGATTTGAGGTCCGATTTCAAAACCAATTACATATTTGAGTTCGTGAGTGAATGGGTGATCGAGTTTTAGTTCGAACTTCAGGGTTTAACCAAGCGAGCCCAAGGTCGATTTTTGACTTTTTGGGGAAAATTCATTTTCATGCATTAGAATTGGTTTATTTAGCATATATTAATGTTATTAAGTAAATTGTGACTAGATACAAGCGAATTGGAAGTGGAACCAAGGGATAAAGCTATAGTTGAGGCTTAATTTGTCCGTGGAATCGAGGTAAGTGCAATGTGTTAAGTGTTGAGTACGACATATAGGTTTGGTGACGAGTATCTATACGTTGGTGTCAAGCATGCCCGTGAGTCTTATACTATAATTGTTGTGACTCCGTTATGTATTGTCCATGCTTAATATGATGATTATAAATGTTTAACAAGGCTTATGAAAGTATTCTTGGTAATTGACCGTTGTTGAGCATTGGCTCAAGTTGAGACTTATGTTGTGAAGGGATGGTGGAAACGAGATGAGATATATTGTTGATTCCCTTGCCGGGATATTATTGTTTATGATATTGTTTCCCTTGCCGGGATGTTATTGCTTATAATATTATTTCCCTTGTCGGGATGTTATTGCTTATGATATTGTTTCCTTTGCTGGGATATTATTGTTATACTATTGTTTCCTTGCCAGGATTCATTTGTGATTGGTGTTAATTTGTATATTGGGATCAGGTTGCACGCCACAATAATATTATATGGGATCAGGTTGCATGCCTCAACAATATTATATGGGATCGGGTTGCATGCCGCAACAATATTATATGGGATCAGGTTGCACTCCACAACAAGGAGTAATAAGGGTGGTCAGGTAGGGTCGAGTTGCACGTCGCAACATCATTATATGATTGGGATCGAGTTGCACGCCGCAACATCATTATATGATTGGGATCGGGTTGCACGCCCAACAGTATTATATGATTGGGATCGGGTTGCACGCCGCAACAAGAAAGAATAAAAGTGAATATTGATTCTTATGGTGAGAACGCGAGTAAAAGCACAAAGGGTGATGTCGTGCACTTGTTATTGTTTTCCTTATTCTTGTTGATATGAAATTCTAGTGTTCTTTATGCTTCTCTATTGAAATTATGTTGGTACTTGATATTCCCCGCAACATGTTCCCCTGTCCTATCTTTAACTGCTAGTTTCTGTTATTATTATTTGTCGTATATGATTTAACTGCACAGGTTTATTTGGTAGTTTTGTCCTAGCCTCGTCATTACTTCGCCGAGGTTAGGCTCGACACTTACCAGCACATGGAGTCGGTTGTGCTGATACTACACTCTGCACTGTGTGCAGATCCCGATGCTGGAGCATTTGGACCACAGTGAGGTTGCTGCCTTCAGTCGAGCGGAGACCAGAGGTAGTCCTGCAGACACCCGCAGGCCTTGGCATCCCCTTATATCCTATTTCCTTCTGTTCTTACTTATTTCAGAGACAGACATGTATTTTTCTTTGTTCAGGCCCTATTTGTAGTATCCTTAGATAGTCCGTGACATTGTGATACCAGTTCTGGGTGGAGTTGTATTTTGGATTTCGTACCAGTATTTAGTTAAATTGTTGAATTTTGTCTTCCGCACTTTTTATTCTGTTGTTGATCATATGTTAACTTGTGAAATTGTTAAAACATAAGGAAAAAATATAATAAAATCTGTAATTGTCGGCTTGCCTAACTTACACTACTAGGCGCCATCACGACTCCTAAAGGTGGAAAATTCGGATCGTGACATCTTTACTTTATTTATTTTTTAATTATTTGTCCTTTATGATTTATGAAGTCCAATATTAAGCATAGATGATCATAATCTCATAAATATAATGTGTCTTGCATGCATGTTATTATTGAGAATAATTAAGGTTATTATAGTAGTTATTTCTTCTACCAATAAAATTAATTTGTCAATATATAATTTGGTAGCATAAAACTCATATTATATGTTCAATGCGTAGATTATAATAAAGATGAGACATATTCTTCTTACAAAAAATGCTACAAGATCAAAGTGGATTATATATATAATAATGTAGCTTGTGGCAATTGTAACATAAAAAATGTTGATTGCGAAATGAGTTGAGATGCATAGAAAAAGTCGTTTCCTATTTTATGAAAAAAAGAGTTAAAGAATTAAGTTTGTTTATCTACAATGTTTTAGATATATTGCTTAGGGCTTTATAATCTGTGATGGAGAATAACGTATATGTGTTATACTTTTTTATGTTGCAAAGTATTTGTTAGGTTGCAATATAAATGCTTAGCAAAATAAATATGTAGATCTACTAAACAAGATGTTGATAGTCAAGTTTCATGGTGAAAGTAAAATATTACTATATTAGTTTTGAATAATCTATCTATCTATTATCTATCTCTCTATCTATTATTAAAAATAAAGAAGTCAGCCATGAGAATTTGCCAAGTATCGCATTAAGAAAATGACATGTGCCAATTTTAGGATAAATTAGTTAAGTTGGGTAAAATTAATATTTGAATTTGAATTTCAAAAAAAAATTAATATAGAAACTGTGCAAACTAAAACTGCTTTTAATATTCATAACTCGATAGAGGCTACTTCGAAAATCGTTTTCAATTTTCAACATAAGTCATCTTTTTTGGAACTCCCATAATCCCACTTTGTATCTGACAATAACTACCATCAACACGCTTCATATTTCTTCCAAAGTCTTTCAAAGGGCATATAAAATCCAACTTTTCAGATTCTTTTCCATGGAAAATAAAAAAAAAACACTTTCCACATCAAGTGGATATAACATACAGAATCAGAAACAACGCAAAAAAACTTTGTTACTAAAGGTATGTTCTTTGATTACACTAGCATCTCTGAAATGCCTTTTATATATTTTTTAGAAATTTAATAATCGTTGATCTACTTTGTATATAAGTGGGTAAAAAGATAATTTTGGCAATAATGATGGTATATAAAATTCAGGTATAAGTTATAAAGTCTTTATAGTAAAACATTTACCGTAAAAGAGTAAAAAAAAAATGTATCGTATACATTTAGCTTTTAATTAAAAAGACTTGATCAAATGTAGTTGCTTGGAGAAGTTCAACAGTAATCGAGTTCTTAGCATTACGTTTCAATTCAAAAGTTGGAAAGTGTAGAAGGGAGTGGAATTATAGTGTTAGATTATTTCCATTCGATAATCAAGTACTGAGACTAGTTTTTAAGATGATTGATTTATTCTTGAATTTATAGCCAAAATCATGAATTTCTTTGGTCTCATATACTGGATGCACTACCAATTTTGATGATCTTTAAGGAAGTCTTAGATCATCTACATATATGTTTAAACAGATCCTTTGTAAAGTACAATATTTTAGAAACGGTGAGTGAAATGTAACCATGAATTAATCTATGGGCTTGTGACATGGTTCAGTGACCAGCATGCATATTTCTACTTAGATGTTGAAATAGTGAAGAGGTGAGAGAAGTAGAGAAGATATTCTCCTTTTAATTGCATATATTTCCTCGATTTAGTTGAATTGTTTGTTGGGATATCGCAAAATTGAGGTTCAGGAGAGGTGAGAATCAAAGTTTTTTTTTTAAATATATGAGTAAAACGTTATACGTGTCTGTCTTAGTCCTTTCCAAATTCTTCATTCTGTTTGAGGAAAGGTTCCAAAAAATATAGAAAATTGCTCATGACAAATAATGAGAAGCATACTATTTTTTTTTTCTAATAGTCTGTTAGTTCTCCATTTACTAACCATTAGGAAAGTTGTGCATATTATTGCCTCTACTTTAAGACAAAATTTTATATAAATAAAAACATTTCTAAAGTCTTCTCTTTAAAATTCTGCATTTTATGTTTTTATATTTTACCATAATTTATTCTTATTAAAATAGTTGGTTAAGTTGATTAATAGTTATACAACTAATGATGCATATAAAATATATTTTGTAGATATGAGAACGTGGCATCTTGAACCCTCCAAAAATATAAACTATTCTGTCGAAAGTGAAGAAAGAGTTCCTCCTATGGGCTATGTCTGACATGAGTGACAATATTATTTATTTAATATATTTATAGTTGTATAGTAAATTTAGGGGTATAAGTCAAAATACTATCCATAATTGGATGTTCTTTTAACGAGCTATACCATCACGATGTAATAATGGAGATTGTTGAGTGATCTTTCCCAAGAAGTGAATTATGGATTCAAGCTGCACGTCTCGTTACTATTAGAGAGACTATTTAACTACTTTGAAACTAGGTAATTTTTCAGCCACATAAGTACGTTGTCAAATCCATTATGTCCTATAAGATTCTCTAAATCGATTTCTTCATTTCTCCATGTATATGATTTGTATCTACTTAAGTGTTTATATGCACCAACAAGATATTAGTTTTATTTATGCTGCCTTGAATATGTTAGTTTTATATGAAAATTCACTTATAACGCTACTAAAAGTTTTTGACCCTTTTCAAATGGCTTAAGCCATGATACAAAGATAATATATAGATGACTTGTTTTAATTAAGTGTGGAGGGTGTTTGGCTAAGCTTATAAGCTGGTCAAATTGGCTTATAATCACCTTTTGGCTTATCTATGTGTTTGCTAAACATCCAAAGTGCTTATAAGCTAAAAACAGTCATAAGTTGGTCACTCCCAACTTATGACTTTTCTGCTTATTAGCACTTTTACTAGTTTATGCTTAATAATATTTTCTAATTCACTAGATATTTTTCCAAAATAAATTTCTTGACTTTCTCTCCATTCCATATTCGTTGTTAATTCTTTTCTTTACAAAGAAAATTTTAATTTATAATTTTTTGAAAAAATTCTAGGACATTTTAGTCATTTTAACAAAAGAATAGCTTGTCAGCACTTTTTAATCAAACACATCAATTGTTTACTATTAGTTTTAGTATTTTTATACAAACACGTAAATGTTTATTTTCAAAATCAGTTTAAGCATTTCAAACTTATAAGCTATTTACAATCAGCTAATCCAGACGCGCTCCTGATTTTTTTTTACAAATTGTGTACTCCGATAAGTCGATACTCCGCACATGCCTAGAAACTACTTATAAATAAGGCCACCAAATCAATTACTTCTCCTATTACGTAAGTTATATTTTTCAACACGACTTTTGCAATAATAAAATAAAATACAATAGCTAGCAACTATTCAAACAAACCATTTCATTATGGCTTAAATCTTCTCCGCTCTCACGTAGGGTTCCAATACCAAACTCAACACCTACACATATTTTCCATAAAACTCTCCAAAATCGACAATGCCGCGGCAACGGGACTACGGCGAAGATGAGGTGGAACCAGAGGAAGAGGAGGAGGAGGAAGAAGAAGACGAGGATGATAGAGGACAGAAACGGCGTAGATCGCATTTTATTGATGACGATCATTATGGCGGTCGACGACGGAGGACTGGTTTGCAATTTATTGACTTCGAAGCTGCTGTAGATAGTGATGAGGATGAGGAGGAAGAAGACGCCGAAGACGGTTAGACTTCTCGAATTCATCAGGAGAATGTGTATTGAAAATAATGCCTTTTTTTTTATTAATCAGAACGTCGTAGGATCTGGAGAATAGGTGGAGAGGTCTGTTTATCAATGACAACATGATCAATGAGATATTTAGGGTTTGCAACTTGAAGTTGGAACAAAAACTTATTTAAAATTTGGAGTTGGAATAAAAAATTATTTGAATTTGGAGCTGGAATAAAAAATTATTTAAATTTGGCGTTGGAATAAAAAAGTTTGGTGATTTGAAAGCGTGGGAGCACATGGAAATCGCATAGGCGAGCGAGTGCATGGGATTAATTATCATATGTGCGAGGAAAACATGTCTAGTATAACCTAGATATGACATGGAAATAGAGAGAACTGATGATGTTGTTTTCTATGGAAGTTACATACAACAAAGAGTTGATTTAGGGCAAGTGAATATGTTTCACTTGCCTAGGACTCGGATGCTATAGAATACCGCAACATTTGGGGCTTGTAGTTTCCTTCTACAATCTGCTTTGATAATATCAGTAGTATATGCTTAGCTCACAATCCTGTCCATCATGCCCTCACCAAACACACTGAAATTACATTCATTTTGTTCATGAGAAGGTTGCATCTGGTGCTCTGAGTGTTCGCTATGTGCCAAGTACTGACCAACTTGCAGATTTACTTTATCAATCACAGCTTTCACTCTTGCCTGACAAGCTCAGCATTTGTCAAGACCCTGCATTGTTTGAGGGGGATAATATATATAGTCTTTGTATTATTTTCAATATTGTTTATCAAAGGATAGCCACTGTTTCCTTTTTATCTGTTGGTGTTGAATCTTAGATTTTTGTTTGCAGATTTCATAGTAGATGGTGGAGCTGAGATACCTGATGAGGACGGTGCCAGACGTGAATATCGTCACCGGCTGTTGCCACAGGAGGACCAAGAAGAAGACCTTGAGGAACTTACGAGAAGCATCCAGCAAAGATATGCGAGGTCTGCTCATGTGGAGTATGATGAGGAAGCAACAGATGTTGAGCAGCAAGCTCTACTGCCATCCGTCAGGGATCCTAAGCTGTGGATGGTGAAATGTGCGGTATGGTCTTGTCACCCTGGCTTAAGGCACAGCATTTTATCTTTTTATTTTTAACCATCTACATGTTATCTTGAATTTTTTTTTCTACATCGTGGTTTCTTAGATTGGTCAAGAGAGGAAGGTTGCGGTTTGCCTAATGCAAAAGGCAATTGATAGAGGACCAGAATTGCAAATTCGATCCGTTGTAGCCCTTGATCATCTTCAGAACTATATATACATAGAAGCAGACAAAGAAGCTCATGTGAGGGAGGTATATTATAGATGCCTATTTATCTTTTTTGTTTTGATTCACATTAAGCATTAGCACGTCACATATAAACTATTGTGTGTGATGAGTACCTAATAACCCCATTAATTTATGCCACCTATCTACTGCAGGCTTGCAAGGGTATGCGCGATATATATACCGCTAACGTGAAGCTAGTTCCCATCAAAGAGATGACTGATGTCCTCATGGTTGAAAGTAAGGCGGTTGATCTTGCCAGGGATTCTTTGATCAGAATGAAGACAGGAACTTACAAGGGAGACCTTGCAATGGTTGTCAAGTATTCTGCATTGTGTGTTGTATTGAGTAACTTATTTGATGCGCTCTTCTGATACTCTATCTTCCTGCTTTGTAGGTTGTGCATGTAGATGATATGGACCAGAAAGTCATTGTAAAATTAATTCCAAGAATTGACTTACGGGCTCTTGCAAACAATTTCGTATGCTTATCTGAACGATTCTTGTATTTCGAATCTTACTATAGTCGTCATTTAAATGTTAACATTGTTAGAAATTTTTGACTTGTCTAGTAAACTTGCTGACTTATGCACCTTTGTAAATTCCCAGCATTATCTAGTACTGGTTTTTTGCAAGTATCTTGTAAATTTTTCGCTTACCTATCCAAAAGAAAATGTTGATGCCCTTCTCGGAAAATAATACTAGTCATTATAGTCTTCAGTTGGTAGGAGAGACTGGTAGGTTCTGCGTTTTGGATGCTTGAGTGTTAAATGTTTACATTGTTAGAACTTTTTGACTTATCTGGTAAACTAGCTGACTAATACACCTTTGTAAATTCCCAGCATTATCTAGTACTGGGTTTTGGCAATTACTAAATTTCTCGCTTACCTATCCAATAGAAAATGGTGATGCCCTTTTCACTAAATAATAGTAATAATAAATAAAGAAAGAAAAGAAAAGAAAAAGAAAATGTTCATGTTGCAAGAAACAGTTGCCGTTCCTTCTTGCATTTTTGATACTGCTTTTGTAGGAAGGAAGGGAAGTCACAAAGAAGAAGGCAGTAATTCCTCCGCCACGCTTAATGAATATTGATGAAGCTAGGTAACTGTTCCTTGGTATTTCTAGTTTCAATAAGTGCACAAATGGTCTATATAGAATTGTTAAATCTTTCTCATGATTTGCAGAGTGTTGAATATACGTGTGGAGCGTAAGCGAGACATGAGGACTGGTGACTATTTTGACAATATTGGAAGTATGTCGTTCAGAGATGGTTTCTTGTATAAGTCAGTGGCGATGAAATCAATCAGCACTCAGAACATACATCCAACTTTTGATGAACTTGAGAGATTTCGCCGACCTGGTGAGAGTGGGGATGGCGATATGGCTAGTCTATCTATTTTGTTTGCAAATAGGAAAAAGGGTCGTTTTATGAAGGGTGACCGTGTTATTGTGGTGAAAGGGGATCTCAGGAAAATGGAAGGTCATGTTGAGAAAGTTGAGGAAGATACCGTTCATATCAGACCAAATCAGAAAGGCCTTCCTGTGATACTACCCCCCCCCCCCCCCCTTCTTTAAAAATGTGTTGTACATGCATCGAGTGTCTCAGAAGAAGTAAGTACTTTTTTTTTTGTTAACATGCTTCCTGACTGTGGCAGGAAACTCTGGCTTTTAGTGATAAAGAGATACGCAAGCACTTTGAGCCTGGAAATCACGTGAAAGTAATATGTGGTTCATCTGAAGGCGCAACTGGTATTGTTGCATCCGTTGAGGGGCATGTGGTGAACTTGGTATCAGATACAACAAAGGAGCCTGTAAGTTAAGCATGTTTGGAAATTTGAGGTCTGATCTAATCTGAAGTCCTTCAGAAGAATGGTGATACATACCCCTTTTTTTATATCTGCAGCTCAGTGTGTTTGCCGATAATGTTGTTCTTAGTTCTGAAGTAACATCTGGTCTCACTCGTATTGGGGAGTATGAGCTCCATGACCTTGTAATACTAGAGTAAGCATTTTCTTCTTATAAGAGTAAGGGGATTGCATTACACAAGTTGTCCTTTTCGAACCAATAGCTAAATTTCTTAATTGAATACGTTTTTTGCAGCAATAAGAGCTTTGGTGTGATTATACGTGTAGACAGTGAAGCCTTCCAGGTGAGTATTATAGTTTTGAGGTTGAAGTTATCATGTTAATTGTGTTGCTCACATCTGAATGACATTAATAGGTCCTTAAGGGAGTGCCTGATAGGCCTGATGTAGCACTTGTTAGACTTAGAGAGATCAAAGGGAAAGTTGAGAAGAGAGGGAACGCGCAAGATCACTTCAAGAACCAATTAGCGGTCAAAGACGTGGTGAAAGTTATCGAGGGTCCTTGCAAAGTGTGTATTGTCCTTTCAAAAATTATCTTGTTACTGACTTTTGTTCATGTGGTGTGTGTGTGTGTGTTATCGTCACAACTTTTTTTGTTACTTATAGGGAAAACAAGGTCATGTAGAACACATCTTCAGAGGAGTTATTTTTATTTATGATCGCCATCACCTTGAGCATGCTGGTTTTATTTGTGCCAAAACTCAATCTTGTGTGGTGATTGGTGGCTCAAGGGCAAATGGTGATAGAAATGTATGTCTGTATTTTCTTGCTTCTGGAAGATTTAGCTATTGTTTTTGCAATTCTATCATATCCTTTTCTTGCTGTCGGAAAACTGTGCTTACAGTGGAATTCCTGTAGGGTAACCCCTTCTCATCAAGATTTGCACATTTCAGAACACCACCCCGTGCTCCTCAATCTCCAATGAGATCGTCTAGAGGTGGCCCGCCCATGAGCTGTAAGTTTCTGATAATGGTGCTATCTTGATGTTCTATGATATTCCTTTTAGTTCATTCACCAAAGGAGCCCTTGTTTCTTACTCATTTGGGTTTTACATTGCATGCTATTTGTCACATTTATGATCTTTATTTTCATGTCTTCCATTTGATTCATTATTTTCCTAACTTTTATGCTTGGTGTGCTCTAGATGGAGGCAGACATAGAGGTGGGAGAGGGCATGATGCTTTAGTTGGAGTTGATGTGAAAATTCGCCTTGGGACCTTTAAAGGTTGTAAGGGGCGTGTTGTTGATATCAAAGGAACTTCAGTCCGAGTTGAGCTGGAGGCCCAGATGAAAGTTGTTACAGGCAAGTTTTTCTTCAATCTGGGTGCCCTGGTTCTTTTTCTTCTTTGGGTTGAGGGTTGGGTTTGAACCAAAAATGATTCTTTAATTACAAAGGGCCCTCTTCTTTGTAATTTTGTGGAGGGAAGCTTAGTTGAATCCCGATTATGGACACTGTCGTCCAATTTTTTATTTTTATTTTTGATTGCTTAACATTCTTTGCTGACTCCAATGTTTCTTGCAGTGGATCGCAATCATATTGTCGATAGTGTTAATATGTCCACACCATTCTGGTAAGTATATTTCTTCCACGAACTTTTGAGTTATTGGGTATTAGCTGTCTAATTATTTCTTTGTTTTTAGGGAACCATCTGGATATGGTTTGGGCAGTGAAACACCATCACATCCTTCGAAGACTCCACTTCGTACATTCATGACACCCATGAGAGATCCTGGTGGTCCTTTTTTCTGCTGCTTTGTGGCAATGTTGTTGTTCATCTCTTTTTATTAATTTTTTGCTAGCTGTTTGACTTTAGCTTTTTTGGTCATTTTCCTCTATAGCAACACCTATCCATGATGGCATGAGGACGCTGATGCGTGACAGAGCATGGAATCCAATGAGTCCACCTAGGTATGTTGTGTCATTGGAGAAAATAAGCTTAATGGCTTAGGGTTTTGGAAATAGAAGAAGTGCCATGTATCCTGCCTAATTCTTATTTGACCTGATACTAATTGATATAATCCTTGAAGAAATAAAAAAGAGCAATGTCTTCACATAAAATGTGACATTCGTGTCTCCTGGGTGGTTTAGGTCTTGGAAATGGATTTGTCGTTATGCATTCATGTGTGAAGTTCTCATCTTTCTCTTATATAAGATGGGTAAGGATCAGATTAAAATTATGGTCTTGTACTTGAAAGCCTTCCAACCAGTAGGTTGTGAGTTTGAGTCACCCCAAGAGCAAGGAGGGGAGTTCTTGGAAGGAGGGATGCCCGAGGGTCTATTGGAAACAACCTCTCTACCCTCTCTACCCCCGGGTAGAGGTAAGGTCTGCGTACACACTACCCTCCCCAGACCCCACTAGTGGGATTATACTGGGTTGTTGTTGTTGTTTCTTGAAAGCCTTTGTGCATTTAGGGGTGTCAATCTTCTTTTGCGTTTGCGATTACACTTTGGGTGGCATGCCCTCCTTTTAAATTACAGTCTTGCTATTTCAGTTTGTCGCTCTTACTGTCATAAAATTAGTGAGTTGGAGTTCCATTTTCTTGATATTAACTGGTTGCAATTGCAAAATACTAGGGACAGTTGGGAAGACGGAAACCCTGCTTCGTGGGGGTCAAGTCCGCAATATCAGGTTTTTAAGCTTTCCACTCTGTTTCGGTATAAATGGGGAGCTTTGTCCTTTAATGTGATTGTGATCCTTTCATTTTCAGCCGTCCAGTCCTCGTTCAAGTGCTTATGAGGCAGCACCTACTCCTGGTTCTGGTTGGACCAGCACTCCTAGCGGTAATTACAGTGATTCTGGGACCCCAAGGGACAATGGTTCTGCATGTGGTAACCAGAAGTTTCCCTTTACAGGAGTCAAAATGAGAGTTACATTGTCGTTTTGGGTCTTTATATGGAGAATATAATGCCATTATCCTTATTCTGTGCAGCTAATGCTTCAAGTCCGTACTTGCCATCAACTCCTGGTGGCCAACCACCAATGACACCGAGTTCAGCATATGTACCAGGCACTCCTGGTGGGCAGCCAATGACTCCTGGAAGTGGTGCGCTGGACATGATGTCACCTTTAGGAGGTGTGTCCCCTGCTCCTCGCAATAACTTGTGTCTCTTTTTAATGACAAAAAACTTAATATATGTTGCTGCAAGTTTAAATGAGAAACATTTTAGTTTATTGAGCCAGTAAACTTGTGATCGCCGCAGAATCTAGATATTTAACCATTATTCTCTTGTATTCTAGCGAAAGAAAACTTAAACATTTCTTTTTTCCACATTGCAAAGTGATGAACTAGCGGGCTTGTATTTCATTTTCATGCATTTTGATTCAATGTTTTAGGCTTTTAGCGTATAATTATTCCTTTCATTTTTTGTTGGTAATTATAGTGTGAGTTCCAGTAATAGATTGAAATTCAAATGTTGTCTTTTAGCTTTATGAGTTCAGTTTTTTCGCGTTCTTAATGGTTTTTTTGGTTATTAATGTCAAAATTAGTATAGAATTAATCAAAATCACTGAATGCAAAGAAGTCCGAACGGTTACTTCTTTACTACTTGAGGCATTAAGTAGAGATGAGCCTGAGTATAATGACCTTTAATGCTATTCATTAGTGCAAATGAATCTTACTTATTATTTAAGCTTTCTGTGTATAGTTTGGTAATGCAATATATCTGGATTCTCTTGGGAAGTTCTATACAAATTTCTACTTTATTAACATGTGCTTTACCTGTCATAGAGTAGAGGAGAGTTGCATGAAAATGCTTGATGTTAATGTTGACATCTCTGTAGTCAAATGTCCGCTAGATATGTAAATCATGATATCGTTGTAACCGGATTAGCTTGATGGCGGTTTTTGTGATGATCCAGCTTTATCCTTGTTTGAGATTTCGTGCAGATTCACGCTTGTCATCTAGAAGAGTGGTTGGTAATTAATGGTATTTTCAACTTTCAGTAGTAGTGGATAACTTTTTAATTGCAGGTGGGGATACCGAAAGTCCTTGGCTCTTGCCTGATATCTTGGTCAATGTACGCAAGTCCAATGATGATACTGTCACTGGAGTTGTACGTGAGGTGCTAGCGGTATGTTTATTCTGCACTGATTTGCCTTTCCTTTAGATGGCATTTTCTTTGCATGCTACGACCTGGGGATGTGTATGTGATTAATATTATCATGTAGAGAATGTTCTCTCTTTGGAAACCGCCTACGAACCTCTTAACCACTTCCTGAGTAGATGCATCCCATGTTTATGTTAATTAGGAAGTGAGTATTATTAGATAGTTATTTGGGGTATCCTAGGCAGTGGTAGTGATAATATCGACTTATGAATTTAAGGTTGTGATATTATCACTTGTAAATGATACTCTCTCCTTCCCAATTTATGTGGCACTCTACGATTGCATTCTTTCATTTTTAGTCAGTTCCAAAAAGAATGTTACATTTTTTTTATTTAGAAACAATTTATCTTTAGAATCCTTCCTTGATGAATTGATTTACAGCTACACAAGTATTTATGATTTGTTTTAGATCACAAGTTTCAATTTTCATATTACATGCCAAGGCAAACAAGGCCGCATAAATTGGATCTTTTTTTTTTGGCATTAGTTTCCATGCTTTGAAACTTCTTTTTTTCGTTCATTTGATTTTTATGTGCGGGAGAAAATTTATTATTGCTGATTTTGCTGGATTAAATCTTGAACTTTGTAATTCTATTATTCCTTTACCAAAAGTAAAAGTACATACTCCATCACTCTTTCCATATTGGGATGTTTCAAAATGTGCGAGATCGTTCTATTCCTGTACAACTTTCACATCTTTCAAGCGTTTGAATTCATTAAACCGTTCATGGTTTAACTTTGATGTGATGCTCTCTTTTCAATTACGGCTTTTAAACATTTTCTTCCATCATTATTAATATGCTATACAAGTCAATTAAATGAAAAGAGAGCACATATTTCAACTTAATGAATTATATAATACTGTGTTAACTGCTCCACGTGTCGTAGCACACAAATCGTAGTTGTTGTTTACATAATTCTAAGAAGGTTAAAAAAGAAAAAAGATTCTAAGAAGGTGACTGCTTTGATCAGAGATTTTTTCTCCTATATGATCTCTGGCTGAGAACCATAGTTAAAATCTCCTTTTCAAAGAGGATAATCTGTCTTTTTCTTCGGAGAATAACCAAACGATCTTTAACTTCTGGTGCAGGACGGTTCCTGTAGCGTTGCTCTTAGATCAAGCGGCAGTGGTGACACTATCATCGCACACGCAACTGAAATTGAGATAGTTGTACCGGAGAAGTCGGATAAAATTAAGATCATAGGTGGCCCACAACGTGGTTCCACTGGTAAACTTATTGGTGTTGATGGCACTGACGGTATTGTAAAGGTTGATGATACCCTTGATGTTAAAATATTAGACATGGTAATTTTGGCGAAGTTAGCGAATGCAGAGTGAATATATTTCATGTCGTGTTAATCATGAATATGAGGTTAATCTTAAAGGTAATATTACTGTTAGTAGGTTGCAGGAGCGTCGATGGTTGTAGTAGTAAGTAATAGATTGCCCAAGTCATTTTTCTTTTCCGTGCTGTTGTCTGCTGATTTGGCAGTATGCAGATTTTGCATTATTTTTCGGGAATCGGCTTTTATTTTTTCTGGATCCGGCTGCTCTTCGTTAAAGATTCTTTTTATTTCCTCAAGTTTATAATTAGATAATTGACGCTTATCTTCTTTGAAATTTTAAAGGCTTAGATTAAATTAACTTAACAAAAATTTTAATCGTAATCAGTGAGATAAATTTTGGGGAAAAACTCACTATCATTGTTAAGCAAAATCTGAATTCCCACTAGTATCGCTACAACCACTAGTATCGCTACAACCACTAGTATAATTTTGGCAATGTAATCTTCTTTCTCTTTCCCTCTCATGTAACCTGTTATGCTGCGCCTTCCTGAGATATCTTGGATTGGAAGGGCGATGTAAGGCTAAGCAATCAATATTCGTGTAGTTATTAACCGCTAACTAGGATCCCCTCCGTACGTTAGACAAGTGTTGTACGGAAAAATAGATGTCAAGAGCAACTGAGAGAACAAAAAAGAGAATGAGATGAAAGAAAGTTTGATTGCATTAATGAAACCTATTATAAAAAGGCAACACGATATCGAGGGACAACAGTACAGAAAAAAAAGGACTTAAATTAAATTGTCTCTTTCTTTTTCCTCTCGACGCACCTTAGCATGCCTTTGCTAACTTGCGCCACCAGTGGAAAATGCCTCGGGGGAGACCGAAAAGGAATACTATGAAGCTCAATTTGATGGAGATTCTGACCACGAGAAGGAAGAAACTCTGGGAAAGGGGTGGTAATTTTGCCTCAAGTTGCGCAAAATCGAGATGTAGCAAAAACTCTAACTCATCCAATTAGGGTAGAAGATTCACAAAACCCACCTGCAAATACAGTGGGAAATGTAGAGAAAAAGATCGTAACGCCTACAATTGCCATCAGGGACGAAACAAAGTCAGATATGATAGAGGTAAGGATAGAGAAAATAGCAACAAAGGAGCCTGTCGGTGCACAGAGGAAATTGAATATGGCCGCTGAAAAATAGGGAAAGGCTTGGCATAACCTCTTTACGGGGAATAGATTTGCTGCAAAGGGGATGGATCTAGAGTATATTGCCCCATTGATACAGGATGGAGTCAAGGTGGTACAACTACAGAAAGAAGAAGTTCAAGCTGAAAATGATAAATAGAGGAAGACAATAATCTTGTACGTTGTCGGAGACTCTCCCACAATTGGGGCACTGGAAAGGTTCATTGTTGCTCAATGGAATTTCACAGCAAAGCCCAGAATATACTACCACCATGAAGGGTACTTTGTCGTTCTCTTTAATAGTTTGGATGACAAAAATGAGGCATTGTACTCGGGATCACATACTATGAATAATAGGCCACTTATTGTGAAATCATGGACGACAAACTTTAATTTTCACGATGAAGTTCTGAAAACCATTCCAATGTGGGTGCAGTATCCTAATTTGCCTTTGAATTGTTGGAGCAAAAAGTTACTAAGTAGAATTAGCGGTGGTTTGGGCACTTCTCTGTACGCGGATGAATGTACATCTAGTGTTGACAGAATTTCATATGCTAGAGTGTTAGTAGAGATGGACATTACAAGGCCCTTATCGAGAAGCAAGATCCTGAAGGGAAAGTGTTTGAACAAGTTGTTGATTATGATTGGATCCCAGAATATTGTAATGTATGTTTGCAAGTTGGCCACACGTGTATAGAGAAAAGCAAACAAGTTATACCATAATCTAAAAAGAAGATACAAAAGCCAAACCTTCAGTGGAGGAACAAACAAACACAAGATCAAAATAAAGAGATATGTGTTGCTACAACACAGGAAATAGAGGAAGGAAAGAATGATACACAGTCACAGAAGGCAAATACTGCTACCCAACCAGGAGTGATAATACAGGAGGGTAATCAACCATTGAAGGGTACTCAACAAGGTAATGAAGAGTGGCAAGAGGTTTGGGGAATCAGCAGGAAAGGCTCAACTAGTTGCAAATATATCTTCAAGTACGGTGCTAACTAACAATGGATAGTATGTTAGAACAACAAAGAATTGAACCTAACTGTACAAATATAGGAAAGTACAGAGGACAATGTAGTTTTGGCGGGACAAGTTCTGGTACTCAACCCTTATCAATTCCAATACGAAAGTAGTAACATGGAATGTAAGGGGATTAAATAATGTATATAAGCAGAAGGAGGTAAAGGAGTTTTTTAGGAATAATAAAGTTAGTATGCTTGCAATAACTGAGCATAGGGTGAATGAACAATATGCTAGTCAAATAATAAAGAAGATCACAGGTAGGTGGAGATGGTGTGATAACTACAATACATGCACAAGAGAGAGAATTTGGCTAATATGGGATTTAGATTTGATGGACTTTACTTTGATTGAAGCACATACTCAGTTCATTCATGGTTTGTCGAACATCTATGCACTAAATATGCAAATCACCATTACAGCAGTCTATGGCCTTCACACTATTAACGATAGAAGGGGATTGTGGAATGAACTTGGAAATATGGTTCATACAGTGCAGGGACCTTGGATAGCCTTGGGTGATTTCAACTCTATAATAGACACAGATGACAAAATAGGAGGGGCACCAATTCAAGATGTCGAAACTAGAGAATTTAGAAAGTTCCTATTAGACTCTGGTTTGGTCGAATTGAAAAGTGTGGGCAGAAGATATACCTGGACAAACTCACATATGTTCAGCAAGATCGGGCCTTTGTCAACTCAGATTGGATGCAAAGTCTACTATACTTAGAAGGTATAGTTATGGATCTGAGACCCCATTGCAATTAACTTTGAAGATGCTCCGGATATGGGTCAAAGACCTTTCAGATTCCTCAATTGCCTGGCTGATCATCCTATTTTCCTGCATCTTGTAAAAGAAACATGGACGATGCAGGATCATAACCAATCCATGTACAATGTATGTGCACGACTAAAGGGTATCAAGCAGGTAATGAAGCAGCTGAATAAAAAAGAGTTATGTGGCATTAAGCATAAAATTACTATTATCAGAAGTCAGCTTAATGAATTACAGTCAAGAATGAGGGATCCAAGTCAAACAACAGATCAATTTGAAGAGGAAAAATCTTTAAAGACTCGGTTGGAAAAATGGTCATTGATTGAGGAAGGCATAGCTAGGAAAAAGTCTAGGATACAATGGTTGAATGCAGGGGACGCCAACACCAAATTTTTCTATGCAAGTATGAAAGGCAGATAAGTACAAAATCGGATAAGAAGATTAGTAAATACAGAGGGAGAGCTATTGAACTCTATGACTAATGTTGAAGCTGAAATTACTGGCTTTTATAGGAAATTGCTTGGAACTGCTGCGACTCACCTCCCAACAATTGATCCTAGAATACTGAAGATGGGACATAGACTAACAAGATAACAACAATTATATCTCATAAAACCTATCACTGAACAGGAAGTGTATGATGATGTTACAAACATAGATGATAACAAGGCTCCATGAGTTGATGGTTTTAATGCATTTTTCTTCACAAAGGCTTTTTTAGTTGTGGGTAAAGATATTACTCAGGCAATCTTGGGTTTTTTTTGCTTCTACTAATATATGCAAGCCTTTGAATTGTACAGCTGTGACACTAATACCAAAAGTAAATAACCCTTCAACTATAAAAGAGTTTATACCCATATCCTATTGTAAGGTAATGGATAGCTTAATTGACTCTAGTTAGGCCGCATTTATCCCAGGGAGGATAATAACAGATAATATTATTTTGGGACATAAACTAGTCAAAGGGTACATTAGGAAGGACATATCCCCGAGGTGTATGTTGAAAATTGATATGCAGAAGGCATACGACTCAATAGAATGGCCTTTCTTTGAGCAAGTTCAGATTCATCTATGCTTCCCTGAGAAATTTATGAAGTGGATCCTCGCATGTGTTAAGACAATATTTTATTTTATTGTCATCAATGGTAAGCCTACTGTACCGTTTGAGGCTAAGAAAAGATTGAGACAATGGGACCCCATCTCCCCCTTTCTTTTTGTGCTTGTCATGCAGTATTTTGGTAGGATATTAAAGACATTAGAAACTACAAATGGTTTCAAGTATCATCCAAAGTGTGCCAAACTAAGACTTATTCAACTTGGTTTTGCTGACGACCTACTTTTGTTCTGTAGAGGTGACATAACTTCCATCACTTATCTTTATGACTGTTTTCAAAAAAATTCGACTACATCAAGGCTGATTGAAAATATCTCCAAAATCTCAATTTATTTTGTTGGGGTTAAGGAAGTAGTACAACAACAGATTATCCATCTGCTCGGGTTTGTTAAAGGTGAGCTGTCATTTAGGTACCTTGGAGTGCCCCTTGGCATAAAAAGGTTATCGATTATGCAATATCAACCTCTTCTGGAAAAGATGACTGATAGAATAACTAAATGGATAACCAAATTTCTATCTTGTGCGGGCAAAGTACAACTTATCAAAAGGGTACTGTTTTCAATTCAGACATTCTGGTCCCAAGTATTTGTTCTGCCAAAGAAGATTCTCAAAAAGATTGAAGCATTGTGTATAAGCTTTATGTGGACAAGTGGTGTTGATACATCCAAGAAGGCACTAGTTTCATGGGACAAACTATGTTATCCTAACTCATCATGTGGGATTAATCTTATATATATGCAAATATGGAACAAAGCAGCCATTGCAAAATTATTGTGGAATGTAAGCAAAAAGAAAAACACACTTTGGATATAATGGGTACTCATTTACTATGTGAAGCAAGGGCTAGTATGGGATACATATCCCAAGCAAGCCTCATGGGTTATTCAGAAGATATTCAGAGCAAAGATATATGCTGAGGAGGTTGGGTACGACTATACAAAATTCCAAGCAATGAAGAACTTCTCTATCAAACATTCTACCAAAAGTTACTTGGTGTATTTCCTAAGGTGCCTTGGAGGAGATTAGTGTGTAACAACTATGGAAGTCCTAAATGGATCTTTATTATCAGACTAGCTGCTTTGGGGAAATTGGCTACTAAAGACAGACTTGCAAAGTGGGGGAATAAATGTCGATATAAAGTGCCCTTTGTATTTGATTGAAAATGAGGCAGTGTCTCACCTTTTCTTTGAGTGCCAATTTGCTTCTAAAGTTGGGAAAAAAATGCTCCGATGGTAAAGAATAAGTCGACAAGCTTTCAGGTGGCAGGAGGAGTTGGAATGGATGATAAACAATTGCAAAGGGAAGTCTGCCAGTTCTCACATCTATAGAATTGCTATTGCTGGTTGTATATACCATGTCTGGAAAGAGAGGAACCTGAGACTTTTTCAAGGCAAAAGTACAAGTGTAGAAGGCATTGTTAGAACTGTCATACAAGAGATCTTCTACTTGGGAAGCTTGAAGTCCAAGATTAAGTTGGAAAATCTAAATTTCTACCCTTCTTAGAACTAGGAATCAAGAATAATAGTTAGGTGTTGTTTGTTGTTGGACATGTGATACAGGGTTCCAGCAATTCTTTTCTCTCTGGTTGTAATTCTTTAATTGGTTAATAAAATTCTTTTATTTACCAAAAAAAGGGACTTAAATTCCTACAAGGTAAAAGTAATTCCATTGGTGGCAACCTTGTATTTAGCATCAGTGTCTGCACGTGACGCCGCTGGCTGCAGGGCATGGGTCGATTGTGTTGACGACGGGCACGTGCTGGGCGTAACCTGCCAAGGGGCGCTGTTGGCATCTATCTGCGGCTGGGCGCTAGTGAGGCCTATTGATGGGGCGACACAGGCACATGCGTGCTTGTCACTTGGTGGCCAAGACCACTGGGACGTCTATGGCGCTAGGCGTTAGGGGCCTTGCTAGGGCGCCATGGGGCACATCCAAGGGGTCATGGGGCATGGTTGGAAAGTTGCTCATGACATTCTCCCCCACCTGGGATGGCAATGTCCTCGGTGCCGTACTTGCAAGATAATCATCGATCAGACTCCTGTAAGCTTTGAGGTTTGTTCCCCTCTCCCAAGTATTCTCCTTTGTATCACAGTCCTGCCATTTTACCAAGAAATCTTGGTGATCTTTCCTTGAAGTGTGAACACTCGATCATTAATGATAGCTTCTACATGCCTTTTCCTGGTTGAATTGGGGCCTCGAATACTGTGTATTGTGAGTTGGCTCCGTGAAATATCCTCCATGTCTTCTCGAAAAGGTTTCAGAAAGCTGACATAGAAGACTGGATAAATCTTCCATCAAGCTGAGGTATCCACCCGGTATGCAATTTTTCCAATGAGCTTCTCAATGGATAAGGGCCCAATGTATTTTTGCAATAGGTGAGGGGCCATGGACCCCTATAACAAAGTGACGATTTTGATCAGCATGTTTTTTCATCCTCTTTTGGGCTTTCACAAGATAGTTTCGCACTATCTCTAAATTTTGATTTCATTCTTTCAAGAAGCTAGTGGCTTCAGGAGATTTTGACATGTTTGGGGCATTCACAGTGTGTGGGAGTAGCGGTTGTTGTCTGATAATAATTTGGAAAGCGCTTATGTTCATACTAGAGCTCTTTTGTGAATTGAAACATAATTGAGCAGCATCCAGAAGCTTCACCCAATTCTTCTGGGATCTGGTAACAAAATGACGAAGGTATTCCTCCAGTATTCCATTGAACCGCTCCATCTGACCATCAGATTGCGGATGAAAACTTGAACTGTGGCTCAGCTTAGACCCGAAGCACTTAAAGAGCTAAGTCCAAAAGTTTCTAGTGAAGCGAGAGTCGCGATCACTGATAGAGGCCAACCCTATACTACTACAAAGTAGAAAGAGAGGTCGAAGCAACTTTTACCCGAGAAGGTCGGGATAGATTTCCACAGGGAGATAGATATTGGAGTTGAGTTTCTATATAAATTGGTGTTGTGTAATTGTTCCTAATTGCACTGCTAATTATTGTTGGTTTTGATTTTAATTCTAATTTATGCTAAATTAAGCTAAGATTAAACTATTGAAGGTTGTTCAAATAGATAAAAGGCACTAGAGTAGTGACTTTCTTCTAGGTGGCTAATTGATGGATTCTTGAGTCTAAGACTAGATTGTCACATTTGGGGAGTATGATATAACCATTGCACGATTCTACTCACTCTATACCTCTCGGTAGTTCGAGTGATTTTACCCGAATTGACTTTCTCATGACCAATTGGGTATGATAATTTGTGCAAGCAATTGAGGTTCAAGTCGGGTATTACTATCTCTAGATTTAACCATTTAATTGGGGCTATCAATCTCTTGAATAAGCCCCAATTCCTTGTTGGACCAATTTTATAGACATAGACTCTCTTTCTCAAGAAGAGCCAAAGTCAACTAGGCATAAACTAGTGTTTGCAACCACTAATTCAACATTAAAACCCTAAATTAGTCCAAATATCAAACACCCATAGACAATCAAGCATCAAAACACATGACCCACCAATTACCCACACTAGGGTTGAGCCACAACCCAAGCTAATGGGTCTAGGTACTCATAATTATAGAAGAAAACAAAGAAATAGATGAAGAAAAGCCCATAATAATTAATTACTAGATAAAACTTGAAGATTCAATGATGAAACTAAGCTAAAATTACTCAAAATGTAAAAGAGAAGTGTTCACGAGTGCAACTCTGTCCCAAAATCTATCTGATGACCTAAAAATGGGAAAAGAAACTATTTATGCTAGGCTGAAAATTCTGGACAAAAATACCCCTGCGGGGCTAGTGCGGGCCGCACTCTATCCGCACAAAATCGAGTGTGGCCGCATTAAGGCTCTTGACTGAATAATCTGCTCTCTAAAGTTGGCCACCGCGGACCGCACAAAATGCATTGTGATTGCGGTGGCTTCTATTGCGGTCCGCACAAAATGGACCACGGACCGCATTGGGCATAATCCTCCAATTGGAAACTCTATGATCTTGGGCTCTGCGGACCGCACAAAATCGAGTGTGGCTGCAATGAAATCAATGTGGTCCGCACAAAATCCTTTGCGGCCGTATTGCTTGGTTGCCTGAAATGTCTACTCTCTGAACTTCATCTTTGCGGACCACACAGAATGGTGTGCGGCCGCATTGGCCCTGTTTGACTGAGCTTGGCCTTGGTCTTGGTACTTGTGCATGTTTCACTCCTTTTCTAGATGGTTTTTGACAAATTGTCACCTTGTTGATCAAATCCTGCAATCAAGTACAACATGTGAGCCTTTGGGACTATTTTGTACACATTTCTAATAAAAACTTAAGCAAGAAGGAGTGTAAAATGCATCATACTCCCTAGTTATCAACTCTCCCAAACTTAAGCTTTTGCTTGTCCTCAAGCAAACAAAATAAGACCCTCATTTAAGAGACAATCCAAGAAAATTCAGCTGACCTAAAGTGACCTCATCTAGCATCAATTGGGACTAACAATTGCCCTCAATTCAAATGAATCATTAATAACATTCACTCTTTTAAACACCATGGATTTAGTGCGACACAAGAGTATCAAGAGTTGACTTAACACATCAAAGAAACTTTTTCTATTACTTTGGTCGTTGTGGAACCCAAACTCACACATCCTCAGCTCTCCCTAAGCAAACCTCACCTTCAGGATAGTGGCACTCAGAACGAGGTTAATGGAAATTCACTCATCTTTCTCAAGGAAAAGTCACAAGTCCGACTCTAAGTACCATATGCTTGCCCCTTATGTGAGTCACTACTAATGTAAGTTTCATTCAACCCAAGATCATATAGGGCTTTTATGGGGACACAGTGAAGGCTTTTGGTTCAGGGTAGGAAATGTTTGGTCTAAGTAGGTTCCATCTTCCCTTTAGTACTTCTTTTGCTTCATTTTGGCACGCATTACTTGGCTTTTTAAGTCATTTCACTTCTTTCTAAGGGGTTATAGAGACGCACTGTCACTCTTTCTTGTATATTTCAAATCTTTTCTCCTTTCTCAACTTTCCACACCTTTCATTCTTTGCTTTTATTGAATCCCTTTATTCATTTCTACATTGAACATTCTTTTTGTCTTTTTGCTTTTCTTTTTTTTAATTGCCTTTCCTTTTCTTCATTCTGTACTTTTTACCACTTTGTTGCCATCCTCATCTCCCCCCCAAACTTATACTTTTGCCATGTGCTAAGGAAAGATCGGGTGCCAAGAGAGGGTATCTTTAGAATGGGTAAAGGCTTGTATCGTGATTCTTGAAAGAAAAAGGTCTAAGGATCAAAAGGGTTGACTAAGGATTTTATCATTGGTGGGATATGGAAGTGTTCAAGATATCATTTGGATCAAGGAGAGCCTATAATCATGTCTCAAGTCAAATTACACTTAGAATTTCGCCTAGACAACATTTAGGGCAAGTTATAGACCAATGGCTCGGAACTTGGACTTGCAATGCAATTTCTCACCACACAAGCTTTGGGATCGCTAAAGACACAGTCGAGGGACCACAACAACCTTAGATAAGATTTAAGCACACAATGGTCCCGAAAAACCACTTGATGATTATCGACCAACAAGAGTCTCAAGGTCACAACTTTCACCATCCTATACACAACAATTTGTTTTTGACCATAGGATCAAAGGCAAATGTGTTAGGACCAAGTGAAGCTTTGCTTGAGGAACCCTTACCACTAACTACTAAAAAGCAAAAAGAAAACCAGACTCAAACCCTTAAGAAGGTTGTCATGCCATCCATCATCGGGAAAAGCCACTCGGTTCACACAAATTCTACCTTTGGAAAGAACCGTGGCATTAAGAAAACCAAAGGCTTATTGCAAAAACTCAAAACAAGAAGCTACAAATATAAAATAAGAAGCTAAAAAAAAGGAAAATGCGGAAAGTAGAATGAATATGTACAAGAGGGGATTTAATCGAATATACAATAGGAGAGATGAATATATACATAAGAACATAACTTTTATATATAGACCTAAGGTAAAAAAAGTACAAAAAATGTAATGAAATGCTAAAATTATATACATACCAAAGATAAAAAAGAAAAAAGAAAGAAATCATAAAATCTTCCATATGTACAGTCATCCAAATCCAAGTAGGGTCTACCCCCTCAAATGAAAGCTGGCATTGTCGTCACTACCAACTAAGCAAAATATGCACAAAAATAGATGAAAGAGGAAAAAGAGACTCCCTATAGGCCATCCGTCTGTATGAGATCCTGAGTTTGGGTCCCTGGGTCCTCTATATGCTCGGGAACCTTTGACTGGCTCTATGTGGTCTGTGGCTCTACTGGGACCTGGGCCTGGATTGGCTCCTGAGCTGCATCTTGGGGCTGGCTGGATGAATCCTCCGGTGGGTCCGCCAACTGAATGACTGCATCGTCAGACTAGGGGATCACCCTCTTCCTCTTAGGAGGCCTCTCGGACTGTTCTGGCTGGGGATGGGCTGCTGGTGCTGGGTCATGTAGTAGCAAATCTAAAGGCAGGTGATCCGCCTTCAATCTCTCAACCTTGACCCGCAACTCCTTTACCGACTCTTTGGAAGCCCTAGCCTTCCTCATCTTTTTTTCCTCCCTAGCAAGCTCCTTGAGAGCCTTTCCATGTGAATCAACAGCGTCTGTAAGCAATTTTTGAGTCTCTAGGATCTTGTTCTGGTTGTCCAAAAGATGCTTGAGAGTGTCCTCAATGGACTGTGGGACCTGTGGGAGGAGGAGGTGCTGACTGAGCTGCTACAATAGTAGATAATACAGACAGCTTAGAAGTAGTTGTCTGCATCCAAATGTTGATGCTAGTGAGGGCCTAACTCAGACGGTGGGCAGTCAATTGATAGGCAGTGGTGGAGGGTATCTCTGGAGCTGTGAAAGTGGATGGACCTGGAGCCATGTCCACTGAAGTGGAAAGAGGTTGCGGAGTAGTCACTACCACTACTGGCTCTTCAGACTGGCCAGTTGAAGTAGTTGATTTCCCTTTGAAGTACTTGCCCTTAGGGTTGTCATTAGCCTGTAGGCTATACCATGAGAAAGGTGCCTTTGCCTTCACTTTCACGTCAAATTTGCACTTCTCCACATTGAGGTCCTCCAAATACATCGTCAGGAAGTTGGGGAATGGGTAAGACATGTCACCCTCATTCATTACCTGTGTAATGACCCGGGATATCACATTCCCGACATTGATCGGGTACCCTGCCATGATGGATGCTACCAAGATCGCCTGCTAAATTGGGAGTGAGTTGTCGTGGGTGGTCGGATCTAGCCTGCTGCACACAAATGTCTCCCACCCTTTAGCCTTAAAGTTCAACATTCTCCTCAATATCTTCACCCCCGCAGTCAACCACTCGGGGGGTGGTACCTGGGATTGCCAAGTACTCCGCCAATCATGGACGGGCTTCTTCACCCGACTTCATCTTGTCCAAGTATAGGGACTCATCCTCCTCCGTGAAGCCTAAGTAGTCATTGATGGTCTTGCCATCAAATTTCACCTTTAAGTTCCGCACTTTGGTGACTATGGTACCCTTTTTGATGTGGGCCACATTGGTGTAGAATTCTTTCACCAAGTGCTCATTGGCGTCATCCACATGCCCTATGAAGTAGTCCTATCAGATCTATCTCTGAATTGCCTCAACACATTGGGGTTGTGAGGTAGAAGATCCTGGGTGATGATTTTTCTCTCAGGTATCAACCTTTTCTCGGGCCACCACTCTCTGAATTTGTGGTAGGTAATCTCACTAACAAACCAGTCCTCCCATGCCTCCGGGTTCCTAGTCCTCTCTACCCCGCCAACTTGGGTCTCACCCCCTTCTGCTTCTTCCCCTTCTTCTGCTATTGCACCCTCTCCGAATAATGAAGTTGTAGGAGAGGTGGAGTACTCATCCCTACTGCCTTTAGCTGACCCCTTAGACGAATCAGAAGATATATGAACTGAGGCTTGGGCAGTGGGGTATGCTGGAGGTGTATCTCTCAACCGGTTTCTCTCCGGCCAGTCAGGATAGTATTCTGGCACTGAATCTAAAGATGCCTCCTGGGCGGGCTCATACTCACTCTCCGATTGGTCAATAGTCCTGTCTGCAGCTTTCATGATCCTCCTTGTGTTCTTTATGTTCTGCCGGACTTGTGGGGTCAATCTTAATATTCCTTGCTTCCCACCCCGGGAGGACTCTCCTCTTCCTGATTGTTTACCACCTTTGCCCCATGATTTCACCATTGTCTGCAAACAACATTCAATCATGCTTTGTTAGTATATAGGAACAATGAATTTTAAAGTTGCAGAAAAAAACTATATTGCATACAGTTATATTGCAGAGTATGGACCGCACAAAATGCAGTGTGGCCGCAAAGAGGCCATTGCGTACCGCACAAAATCCATTGTTGTCCGCAAAAAGGTGGGGTTTAGACTACCCACTCTCTAAATCTATGCACCGCGGACCACACAAAATGGAAATGCGGTCCGCATTGAGGCACCGCAGACTGCACAAAATCCAATGCGGTCGCGGTCCTCAAATGTTCAGCTTTCAGGACTTTGTCATTGCGGTCCACACAAAATACCATTGCGGACTGTACAGGGGCACCACAGACCGCACAAAATCCACCGCGGCGCGCACTGAATGCCCAACAGCAATGCCAACCTAAGGTTCATGGTTTGTTCAATTTTTGTCCAATTTATGCACCTATTAATGATTCCCTAAGTGTTGGCATTGTGTTTTAACTACCTAGTCCTAACTAAAACAAAACAATTAACTAACCTAAGCTACAAAATTGAAAGAAATACGGACAGGGAAAAAAGAAGAAACCCGAAAAACAAAAATTCAAAGAAAATAATAAAATTAAACAAAGGAAAGGGTATTAAAGGTACCAGAAGTGAGATGTAGTGATGATGAATAAGCCTTAGCAGTTAATCACGTGCAATAGAGAGAGATGAACAGTAATTTATTTATGCTCTGAGAGTAAAAGGGTCGAAAAGTTCAAATGTAGGGCCTCAGGTCCTATTTATAGAAAAAGGTCCTAGGGCCCAGCTTGCTTACCCATCGCGGACCTCACAAAATGGCACCGCAGTCTGCGGTGCTCAGAATCATAAGGCACAAACAAATCGACCACTGCAGTCCGCACAAAATGCAATGCGGCCGCAGTGGACCATTGCAGACCGCACACAATGTAATGCGGTCGCGGTGGAAAACTTTAGAGAGTCCCAACTTTTGTCAAATAATCAGTGCGGTCCGCATTGATTTCTTGCCCCCACACAAAAGTGTTTGGGGCCGCATAAGATGAGTGCAATCCGTATTGACAACTTCAGAGAGAGGTCATTTTCCAATTTTTTTCCTGCACTGCATCAACACAATCCTACAACATCTCACAACCAGTCAGTCCAAAAATAAATGCTACACTACAATGAAAATCAAAGAAAAACAAGAAGAAAAACACATGGGTTGCCTTCCAAGAAGCGCCTGATTTAACATCGTGGCACGACATAGGTTACCATCAAATCATTTGAGGTGAAGAAGTTCCCCCACGTGGCTGTCATTAATTTTTCCCAAGTAATGCTTGACCCTGTGCCTATTCACTCTGAAAACTTCCCCATTTTTGTTCTTCAAGTCAAGTGCACCAAACGAGGTCACAAACACCACCTTCAAAAGGTCCATTCCATTTTGACTGCTTTCCCGAAAACAGACGTAATCGAGAGTTGAACAAGAGAACCAAATCACCCACTTTGAACTCCTTGCTACAAGCATATTTATAATGAAGGTACTTCATCTTGTCCTTGTACAAGTACGAACTGGAGTAGGCATGGAATCGAAATTTATCAAGTTCATTAAGCTGCTCCACACGAAGATTTGCTGCCACATCCTATTCAAGATTTAACTTCCTCAAAGCCCACATGGCCTTGTGCTCTAACTCAACCGGTAGATGAAAAGATTTCCCAAACACCAATCGATACAGAGGCATACCAATCGGAGTCTTGTAAGCAATCCTATAAGCCCATAGAGCATCATCCAACTTCTTTGACCAATCGGTCCTATTTGCATTGACCATCTTTGACAATATACTCTTGATTTCCCTGTTTGACACTTCAACTTGGCCACTCGCTTGAGGATGATAAGGGGTGAAAACTTTGTGGTTGACACCATACTTTGCAAGTAAAGTGTCAAAAGCTCTATTACAAAAATGAGACCCCCCTATCACTTATGATTGCACGGGGAGTGCCAAACCTTGTAAAAATGCTTTTATTGAGAAATGCAACAACACTCCGGGCCTCATTGTTGGGTAAAGCCACGTACTCAACCCACTTCGAAATATAGTCAACCGCCACAAGAATGTACGTGTTCCCACACTAGCTAACAAACGGGCCCATAAAATCAATGCCCCCATACATCAAAAATATCAACCTCAAGAATGGTGTTGAGAGTCATCTCATCTTTCTTCGAAATTCCACTTGCTCTTTGACATTCGTCACACCTCTTCACAAGTTCACTTGCATCTTTGTACAAAGTTGCCAATAAAACCCACAACTAAGAACTTTGGAAGCCGTCATTGCCCTGCCATGATGGCCACTATATGGAAGGAATGACAAGCCTCCACGATACTCAATTGTTCTTCCTCCGGGACACACCTTCAGATCACACCATCCATTCAAATCTTGAACAAGTACAACTCATCCCAATAGAAATACAAACTATCCCGTTTGAGCTTCTTCCTTTGGTTAGAAGAGAGCTCATACGGGATTATACTAGTCACAAAGAAATTAGCAATGTCCGCAAACCATGGAATACCATTCACTGACACCAAAAGGAGTTGTTCATCGGGAAATGAATCATTGATCTCTAGGCCATCACGAGGCCTCCCCTCCTCCTCCAAGCGGGACAAATGGTCCGCTACTTGGTTTTCACTACCCTTCCGGTCCATAATCTCCAAATCAAACTCTTGAAGTAACAAGACCCATCGTATCAGTCTAGCTTTGGAATCCTTCTTCGTCATCAAGTACCAGAGTGCGACATGATCGGTATGGACTATAACCTTGGCACCCATAAGATACGGCCAAAATTTATCCATTGCGAACACAATAGCCAAAAGTTCTTTCTCGATCACCGTGTAGTTCACTTGAGCATCATTCATTATCTTGCTCACATAGTACACCGGATGAAACATTTTGTTCACTCTTTAACCCAAAACTGCTCGAACCGCAACATCGCTCGCATCACACATGAGCTCAAAGGGCAAGATCCAATTAGGTGCGGTAATGATAGGAGTGGTGGTCAACTTGTGCTTGAGAAGCTCAAAGGCTTGCATACATCTCTCATCGAACACGAACTTGGCATACTTTTCCAATAGCTTGCATAAGGGATTCACTACATTCGAAAAATCTTTGATAAATCGCCGGTAGAACCCTATATGCCCAAGAAAACTTCTAACTCCCTTGACAGAATTAGGGGAGGGAGCCCTGAAATTACATCAATTTTTTCTTTGTCTACCTCAATACCATGCTTTGAAATTTTATGCCCAAGAACTATGCCCTCTTCCACCATGAAATGGCATTTCTCCCAATAAAGAACAAGATTGGTTTCTTCACAACGGGCCAAAACTCTATCAAGATTTTTCAAACACTCATCAAATGAATCACCCACAACACTGAAGTCGTCCATGAACACCTCCAAAATATCTTCCACCGTATCAGTGAAAATGGCTATCTTACACCGCTGAAATGTAGCCGGTGCATTACACAACCCAAAAGGCATCCGAGAAAAGGCAAATGTGCCATATAGACAAGTGAATGTGGTCTTCTCCTGATCTTCCAGAGCAATCAAGATTTGGTTGTACCCAGAATATCCATCCAAGAAACGTAAAAGGCACGCCCAGCAAGTCGGTCTAACATCTGATCAAGAAAAAGCAATGGAAAATGATCCTTGCAAGTCATTTTATTCAACTTGCGACAGTCCATGCATACCCTCCAACCGGTGACGGTTCTAGTAGGAATCAACACATTTTTTGAATTTGCAACCACGATCATGCCACCCTTCTTCGGTACACATTGCACCGGCAAAGTCCAAGAGCTATCAAAGATGGGGTACACAACCACGTCATCCAACCATTTGATCACCACCTTTTTCACAACTTCTTGCATTGTTTTGCTCAACCTCCTTTGATATTCCAAGGAGGGCTTTGCATCATCTTCCAAAATAATCTTGTGCATACAAAATGCGGGGCTTATCCCCCGAATATCAGCTAACGTCCATTCAATTGCCTTTTTCTGCTTTTGAAGCACTGCCAATGTGGCATCAACCTGCATGTTAGTAAGACAAGAGGAAAGAATAACTAGCAAAGTAGAACTAGGTCCTAAGAACTCATACCTGAGGTGTGGAGGCAACAGTTTCAACTCCAACACCGGGGGTTCCTCAATTGAAGGTTTTGTTGGTGGAGTCTTCCTATTCTCAAGGTCCAAAGATAGTTTTCTAGGCTCGTAAGAGTAAGAGCCCATCCCATATAAAACATTCACACACTCCACTCGGCCCTCATCATCATTGACATCAAGATTCAACAATACAACGTCCAGAGTGTCCTACACATTGTTCATTACACTGGTATCATCAACTATCACTGTCATGACAAGGTCCACAAAAGAGCACACCTTGGAACTGTTGGGCTACTTCATTGACTTGCACACATGAAAGACCACTTTTTCATCACCCACCCGGAAGGTGAGTTCCCTTGCTTTCACATCAGCTAAGGCCTTCCCAGTAGCAAGGAAAGGTCTCCCTAATATGATTGGAACTTCATAATCCACCTCACAATCCAAGATCACAAAATCAGTTGGCAAGATAAATTTGTCCACACGGACAAAGACACCATCAATAATACCCAATGGTCTCTTCATCATTCTATCCGCCATTTGCAATCTCATGGAAGTCGGCCTCGGTTGCCCAATACCCAAAGTCTTAAAAACTGAGTAGGACATCAAGTTGATACTTGCCCCCAAATCACATAGAGCCTTAGCAAAGTCCACACTCCCAATGGTGCAAGGAATGGTGAAAGCACCGGGATCTTCAAGCTTCGGCGCCATTGAATGCACTATTGCACTAACTTGGTGGGTAATCTTTATAGTTTCACAATCCATGGATCGTTTCTTTGTCACCAAGTCCTTTATGAATTTAGCATAGCCCGACATTTGTTCAAGAGCCTCCACCAAAGGCACATTGATGGATAAGATCTTCATCATATCAATGAACTTTTTAAACTGATTCTCATTTTTCTGCTTCGCGAGCCTTTGAGGATAAGGTGGAGGTGGGCTTGGCAAAGGAGCCTTGGCTTTAGGCATAACCGGCTCCGGCATGTCTATTACGTGTTCCCTAGACGGGTTCACATCATTTTGAGTTTCCACCTCGGCATCTTGAATATCAATCTTCACTTATTCATTCACATTCTCATCAATCACATTTTCAACCACCAAAGGAACTCCATCTTCTTGCAACTCAACTTCATCACTCAAAATTTTCTTTTGTTTGGAGGCATTCACATCACCGCCTCATCCACTCTTTGTAGTTACCACCATAACATGATTGTTCCCACCCTTAGGGTTTACTACCGTATCACTTGGTAGAGCTCCCTTAGGGTGAGTATTCAAGGACTATGATATTTGGCCTAATTGCACCTCCAAATTTCTAATTGAAGTATTATGGGAAGACAACTGAGCATCAGTATCCACACCCTTTTTCATCATCTGTTCAAACATCATTTCAATTCTCCCCATGTCATTGTTGGAAGAACTAGGACCTTGGGATGGAAATGGGGGTGGATTGTTCGGTTATTTGTACATTGGGGGCCTTTGAAAGCCTTGCCCCCGGTTTCCTTGATTGTCATTATTCCACCCACCTTGATTGTTGTTACCACCCCAGTTGTTGTTGTTCTCATTCCAATTACCCTGATTGTTCTGATTGGGCCAGTTGGAGTTGTGGTTGTTGTTCCCCTAATTAGTATTGCCTTGTTGTTGTTGATTGCCCCAATTGCCTTGGGGTCTCCATTGTTGTTGGTTGGAAGAATTGCCCCTTTGTCCTTAATAATTTTTCACATATTGCACCTCTTCATTCTGCCCATCATAACTATCATCTTGGAATCCGCCACAATCATTGTCAAATTGCTCTAAATTCCCTTGGTTCTGTTGACCTCTTTGTCTTCTTTTGTTGACTAGCATGTTGACACCCTCCATAACATTCACTTGGCGAGGATTTTGAACTTGTTGCAACTGTGACTTTGCTAGTTAGTTTATTGTAGTTGTCAACTCAGCTATAGCCTGCCCATGATCATGTAACTCTTTGTGCAAATAAGTAACCGTGGGGTCACCCTGGGGCACATTGGCTCTACTTTTCCAAGCAGAAGAAGTGTCATCCATTTCGTTAAGAATGTCACAAGCCTCATCATAAGATAATTTCATGAAGTTGTCCCCAGCAAGTTGGTTCACTATGCACTGGTTTGTTGTGTTAATGCCCCGGTAGAAAGTCTGTTAGATCATCGCCTCAGTCATATTATTGTTGGGGCATTCCTTTACCATTGTTCTATAGCGCTCTCAAATCTCATGCAATGTTCAGTGGGCTCCTACTTGAATACCGAGATCTCATCTCTCAATGCTGCCATATACCTCGGTGAGCAAAATTTTGCAATGAACTTGTCTGCCAACTCATCCTAGGTAGTGATGGAATGGTTGGGAAGTCGCTCAAGCCAATCCAATGCCTTCCCTCTAAGTAAAAATGGGAAGAGTCTCAACCAAAATGCATCATCGGACACATTTGTTTGCTTTCTACCCCAACAGGTATCCACAAAACCCTTGAGATGTTTGTAAACATTTTGATTGGTAGCGCCCGTGAAATACCCACGCTGCTCCAGCAATATCATCATCATATTGGTAATTTGAAAATTTCCCGCTCGGATCCGGGGTGGGACAATTGCACTTGCATAGCCTTGGTTTGGAAGCACTCGAGGAGCCATTCTTGGAGGTGGCGGAGGAGGGTCTGGAATATTGTCATTGGCATTAGCATTGGCCTGGCAGCCTTTACGTTGTCCTTGAGGTACAAGAGGCACCTCATCATCTCCGACATCATCTACCTCCTCCCCCGCAATCACATTTCCAAGAGGGTCATTGTTGTTTGCTGCCATTTGGTACCTAAAGTTGTGACATACATAATTTAGTAACACAGAAGGAAAGAAGAACAATACACAAAACTATTTAGATAGATAGCCAAAACTGTTAGCTCCCCGACAACGGCGCCAAAAAGTGATCGAGGCCAACCCTGTACTACTACAAAGTAGCAAGAGAGGTCGAAGCAGCTTTTACCCGAGAAGGTCATAATCGATTTCCACAGGGATCTAGATATTGGAGTTGAGTTTCTATCTAAATTGGTGTTAGGTAATTGTTCCTAATTGCACTTCTAAACATTGTTGGTTTTGATTTTACTTCTAATTTTATGCTACTACGATGCTAAATTAAGCTAAGTAAAGCTAAGATCAAATTATTTAAGGTTGTTCAAATAGATAAAAGGCACTAGGGTAGTGACTTTCTCCTAGGTGGCTAATTGATGGATTCTTGAGTTTAAGGCTAGATTGTCACATTTGGGGAGTATGATATAACCATTGCATGATTCTCCTCACTCTATACCTCTCGGTAGTTCGAGTACTTTTGCCCGAATTGACTTTCTCTTAACTTTCTCAAGACCAATTGGGTATGATAATTTGTGCAAGCAATTGAGGTTCAAGTCGGGTATTACTATCTCTAGACTTAACCCTTTAATTGGGACTATCATCTCTTGAATACGCCCCAATTCCTTGTTGGACTTGTCACACCTCCTTTTTCCGCACCCGCATGGGCGCAAAGGAGTTTTTTCCAAGTAAAGGACAATCGAAACGGGATTGGTTTAATTATTTCAGAGTCGCCACTTGGGAGATTTAGGGTGTCCCAAGTCACCAATTTTAATCCCGAGTCGAGGAAAAGAATGACTCCATATTACAGTCTGCGTACCAGAAATCCGGATAAGGAATTCTGTTAACCCGGGAGAAGGTGTTAGGCATTCCCGAGTTCCGTGGTTCTAGCACGGTCGCTCAACTGTTATATTCGGCTTGATTATCTGATTTCATACAAGTGTGAACTTATGTGCAAAATTTAACTTTTAACCGCTTTTATCATTTACTGTTTTTATCAAGAATTGCAACGTTGTGAAAATGTATCTCGAACCACGTCACAATCAATGTACCCGTGGTCGTCGACACACTTTGACTCCGTTGAGATTTGGATTTGGGTCACATCAATGTGCACCCGAGTTTAAGGAAATTAAATTATTAAAGGCGCGCCTAAAGCGACTAGCGTATTTATTTTGGGTAGGACCGTGGAATTTTACTAAACGGTCCATCCCGAAGTCTAAACAATTTTTAAAGCAAATATTTACTGAGGGCCCCGCAATTTGTATTTTATTTGGCGAGGCTCATCTCATTCCTTTTTTTTTCTTTTTTTTAAAATGAATTTGCAACGTCATGGACACGCACCTCGAACCACGTCACAATCAATGTACCCGTGATTAGAGACACATTTCGAATCCGTCGAGATTTGGATTTGGGTCACATAAATGTGCACCCAAGTTTAGGAAGGTAAGGTTTATTAAAGCGTGTCCTAAAGAGACTAACGTGTTGTTATTTTAGGAGGGTTGTGAGATTTGCTAAACAACCCGTCCGGGAAACTAAATGCTTCAATGATTTACATTTAACAAGGGCCCCGCATCTGCGTGTTTTGTTTATTTTCATCGAGGCTCATCTCGTTCTTATTTTAAAAGGATATCCTATAGCAACTACGTTTCTTGTCGTGTTCGTCTCTATCAATTGAAAACGGTAGACAGTCCTAATTAATTACATGATTGCGAGTTTATCTATAACAGAATTCCGAGTGCTTGCGCAAAATCAGAAAACATGGCCATGCACGTGGGCAGCTAATCGGTCATTATGGGCCCAAACCCAGCCAACATAGTATCGGCTGGGCCTGGGCCGCTGCCTTTCTGATGAAAGCCTGCTGGGTTCGTTTGATTCGGGCTCGACCTTCGTGAGGTTGAGAAGTGCAGACTTGCGCTGTTTATTTTAAAGCAATGGTTCGCCAATTATAAGGAGGCAATTTATCAAAAGGAAATGAAGTTAACTAACATGGACGGTTTTATGCATTTAAAGACATGTTAAACGCAATTAGATAAAGCCTAGGTACAACCTATTGCACTGGGAATACTTTTATCTATCAACCCATATATACAAACTAACATTCTATCACCACACATTGATATCTACTAGGCATGCAGGCTAGCTTCAGTATCTAGACAAGAAAGTAAGCTATTATACATTACATGAAGTTTAATATAACAGTCTATGTATGAAATAAACATCTTCAGCTCTTCTCTTTTATATTCATGCTCAACTTTCAAGTTACATTGACACTATTAATCGTGTACCTGGTATAGCAAAGAAAAAGAAGAAGGAGAATGGTCAGCTGAGTAGTATGCAGCAAATACAGCAACAGCAGATAAACACCAACAACACAGCAACAACAACCAGCCACAATGATGGAGCTCACAAGTGGTCGAGCAACAAACAAACAGTCCCAGAGGCAGAATGATGAACCAACAATATTTCCCAGAACAAAGAGGAACAACCAATAGTCGAGTACCAAACCAATGAACCCAGAAAAGAAAGATGAAACAACAGCAAACAGGGTATTCAATGCAGCAACACTACCAATTCAATAACCAGAAACAGCTCAACCAATGCAAACCAAGAACTTGGCCAAGACAGCTTGACCAATATGCACTCTTATACAACTTTCAGGCAGTGTTTGGTTGCAGTGTTTATTGGAAACTAACTTATGTTTTTTCAGTTTTCTTTGAACTCACCAGACCTCTCTTTAGACTACAAATTTTCCAGCCCTTTGTTTTTCCCTCTCTGAAAGCTAAAAGTCCAGCCTAAGACCCTTAAACTTCAGCCCCTGTTTTAGTTATCAAATGGCCTATTTATAGGCCAAATGCACCATTACAGCTGAGCTGCCCTGCCTGCCAATTGGCAGAATGCCCATACTCTTTAAGCCCATGCTCAGCATGCTTGGTGTCAGCTCCCTTTATTCCCCACGCCTGGTTTTGTTTAATCCAGAATTATGGGCTCATTTGTTTATTCATTTTGAGCCCCCATACCCTTGTGTCTTGTTCCCCCATTGGTATTAGTTTAATCCTAAGTTAGTACCCTTTTTGTCAGCTCACTTAAACTAATTACTTCTGTTCTTTTTAAACACCCCAGAATACCCCCGTTAACCTTGATTATTACTGCCCCTGCCTATTGCAGCATTAGGGCATTTTTGCACTGATGAAAACTCGAACTCAGGACTGCCTAGACTGAACCCTTTTAGTCATTTTTATAATGCCAACAGACCATTTCAAACATTACTAGGTCATCCAGCCAGTGTCCGAGTTTAATTAGTTATGTGAAACTCCTAGCTCCTTCGATCCATTAGTTATAGAAAACTAATCGACGACATTTATCGAGTCGACTATACTAATTATAGCAGGTAATAATCAGTCGCTCATATAAACAATACGTTCGGGGACCTAAAGGGTATCAGACAACTTTTATTAAATTACTGGGCCTATATGAATTAGTTCCTTTGACGATTAATCTAACTGACGATCATGTTTATCACAGAGTGTATTCAGAACAAACAGAAGACAATCGACCAAATAAAGGGTCTTTAACAGAGATGAAAGAAATCTGGATGAAAAATAGCAAAAATAACAAACAAAACACAAAGAGATATGCTGACAACTTATTTGGAAATAAAACAAAAGAACGGAAAACTTACCAAAATGTTTAAACCAAACAGACCCAAATCAAACTCGACTTCGAACCTTTGAGGCCGAACAAACCTTAATCAGGGTGTTCTCACATGAGAACACCTTGGTTAAGGTCTATTAGACCTCAAACCTATGTCAAAACTGGCCGGGTTCCCCAGGTGCATGTGCTTCAAAAGTCTGGATTTCCAGATCTGGATTTTTGGGAGTTGTGGGTGGATTCGGACCAAACCAAGCTTGGTTTGGTCACGAGGAAGGTCAGGAGAGTGTCTAGCATGAAGATGGGGTGGTTTGGCATAGGTCCAGGTTCGACTCAAATCTTCAAACGAAGATTCGAGACGAACGGAAGTGATTCGAGGCTTGTGGTTAGTGGATTCGTGTTCAGGATGGTCGGGTGCATCGGGGGTGTTATTTTGGTGGTCATCGGAACTGTGGTTGCCAGGCTTATGGTGGGAAACCTAGGCTGCTAGGGTTTGAGAGGAAAGGGAGCCTGGGGAAGATGGTGAATAGTGGCCGAGGGGGGGGTGTGGCTTGGGGCGTGGGGTAAGGGGGTTAGGTTTATATATGTATTGAGGGTTTAGATCCTGGCCATTGGATCAATTGAGATCAAGGGCCAGGATCTAACCATTGAGGAGGGACGACGTCGTTCGGGAGATGATAGTGGGTTATGACCGGGTAGGGGATTGGATCGGGTCATGTTGACGGGTTTAGAGGAAGGCCTGGATCCGTTGGATCAATGGGAATGAACGGCCCAGATTAACTTGCCTGAAACGACGTCGTTTCGACTTAGCAGGGGCTGTATTGGACCGTTTGATTGCCATGAATCAACGGCTCAGATTGAGGCGCTGATACGACGTCGTTTGGGACGTGTCCGGGCAGCCTGTGTTTGGACTGGATCTGTGTCCTGGTCTTGGGCCTATTTTGTTTCATTTCTTGGCCCAAACCGATTTTCCCTACTCTTTTGCTTTTGTTTTCTTTCTTATTATTTTTTCTTTTCTTTTAAACAAAATAAAAATAACAAATAATAAGGTAACGGAATTAAACAACAATGCAACATTTTAACACAATTATCACAAAAATATTTACGTAGGTTAGCTAAAAGCCTAGGGCGAACGGTGCACATATATATTTTTTGAATTTTCTTTTACTGACCGAATTATGGTTTAACCATCCTAATACATATATTTTGTATTTTGTTTGTTAATGATTAAATGCAAAAAAAAGAATGGACAGATCCACAAGTGACTAACAACACATGAAAACTCGAACAATTGTACAACGAAGCCATTTGTCACTATTTTTATTTTCTTTTGGAGCGAATGTCCGTAAAGCAAAAATCACGTGCTTACAGCTGCCCCTCTTTGCACGGAGACACGAAGGGTTTTCGCGCAAAGATAAAGCGAGCGATTTTTGCCCGTCCGAATACTCCGTGTGAAGCATTTTTGAAAAAGATTTGACCGAACCTTTGCTTCGGAGGTTTCCTACATATCCTGGGCTGAACAGGAATCAGGTCAATGTAGTTCGGGAAATTTTGGTAGCTGGGACTACCATGTGACTGTATTGCTTGCTGTTGTTGTGCGCTGTTGCATGCTGCTGTAGGATGCTACTGCTCAACCGATCTCCCTATTACATTGCTCTAAAAGGAAAAACAAGAAGTTAAGCTAGAGTATGAGGTCTCATCTATCTCCCACTTGTTCTTGTTGTCTTGCTTTCTTGTCGGCTAATGCTTTCCTCTGACGCCTGTATTTTGTGAACTTGGAGATGATGCTGATCCTTCGCTGACGTTTGAATGCCAGTTTTCGTCACTTTGCTTGACCCGCTGGGGATACGACTTTCTTCTTTAAATCTTTCAATGGTTTCCTCAGTGGTATGGCTTTTCATCAGAATTGTTATGTTGGGCATGCCATAGCGTTCCCAAACTGCTCTTTTGAGACGCGTTCCTTCTTCCCTTTGAATGTGCGCTTGCTTTTGCAGTTGTCTGCTTCTTGGTGCTGAGGATTTTATTGTTTCCCGTTTGGGGATCTCTGTCGTAACCTTCCGTCTTCAGGTGGGGTGACTGATTCCAAAATCTAGAGCTGAATGTATTCCCGCATTATACTGGTGGGCGACCTAGAACTTAAATGTATTCCCGCATTATACTGGTGGGCGACCTAGAAAAAGTATTCCCGCATTATACTGGTGGGCGACCTAGAACTTAAATGTATTCCCGCATTATACTGGTGGGCGACCTAGAACTTAAAAGTATTCCCGCATTATACTGGTGGGCGACCTAGAACTTAAATGTATTCCCGCATTATACTGGTGGGCGACCTAGAACTTAAAAGTATTCCCGCATTATACTGGTGGGCGACCTAGAACTTAAATGTATTCCCGCATTATACTGGTGGGCGACCTAGAACTTAAAAGTATTCCCGCATTATACTGGTGGGCGACCTAGAACTTAAAAGTATTCCCGCATTATACTGGTGGGCGACCTAGAACTTAAAAGTATTCCCGCATTATACTGGTGGGCGACCTAGAACTTAAAAGTATTCCCGCATTATACTGGTGGGCGACCTAGAACTTAAATGTATTCCCGCATTATACTGGTGGGCGACCTAGAACTTAAAAGTATTCCCGCATTATACTGGTGGGCGACCTAGAACTTAAATGTATTCCCGCATTATACTGGTGGGCGACCTAGAACTTAAAAGTATTCCCGCATTATACTGGTGGGCGACCTAGAACTTAAATGTATTCCCGCATTATACTGGTGGGCGACCTAGAACTTAAATGTATTCCCGCATTATACTGGTGGGCGACCTAGAACTTAAAAGTATTCCCGCATTATACTGGTGGGCGACCTAGAACTTAAAAGTATTCCCGCATTATACTGGTGGGCGACCTAGAACTTAAAAGTATTCCCGCATTATACTGGTGGGCGACCTAGAACTTAAATGTATTGAAATTGTTTCCCCGTTCTTCCGAGAAAATTTTCGACAATCGGCAGAAAATTTTCTGCCCCGGTTTTTGGTAACTTCCATGGCATTGCATCTTGTTGCCGTCATCAATTCTTTGCTCTCCTGCAAAAGACAAAAGGATTTAGTCAGTTTTAATCGTGGTGGTAGAGGGTGCCTTTCTGGCGAGCCATTTTTCTCTCTTCCCCTTTTCTTGCTCTTTGTCCCCATAATTGGTTGGCAGGCAAAGTTGCCTGTTGGGGATCTCTAGCCTGCTGGGGATATGGTTTTCAATTTATCCCCTTTTCTGCTTTCTTTTAAAACACATGATGTGGGAGTCTGCTTCTAACTCCCGAAACCACTCCCTTTGGAGCTTACTTCTTCCAACATTTCCGAGCACAATCCCTGCATCGCCTGGGGCCGGCCTTTTAAGACTGTTTGTATTACCCTGCATTGGGTGAATTTCCCTTCGGTTTCTGGTAGTAAGCTTTGAAAAATCCTTTAAAGAACACTTTTTTAGGAAAAGAAAATAAAGATATGGAAAAGAGAAAATCTTTCTGAACCAATCTTTTGTGGGAGGAGACAATCAAAAGAACTTATCTGGATGACACAACTGGTCCCCGTGATCATGACATGCACCATAGATTCCCGACCCAGTCTATTTGTATCAATTGATTTGTCCGACGGGCTGACTTGCTGGGGATGATAAATGGATGTTCATCTTGTTGCGAATGTGGTAGGTTTCGCTGCTCTATCTTGTCGCCTCATAGTGCCCTTCGAGGGGTTTTCACTAATGAGACTCTCTCTTTTCTCTCATCTCCCGGCGCCTTATGGTGCCTGTGAAGGTTTTCACCAATAAGACTCTCTCATTTCATATCCCTCATCTTACATCGCCTCTCGGTGCCTGTGAAGGTTTTCACCGATGAGACTCTCTCATTTTATTTCTTTTCGAGGAATCGGGGTGTTGTAGATATGACCCTCTCTTCTGGAGATTCTTTTGACTATCAACTCATTCCCAGTCTTACGATCCTTTTCTTTGCTGGGGATCGGTGTATCATTCTCGGCCTTATTTGCCGGATTTGGCATCTCTCGAACATTGATCGGGAGGTCTTTTGGATGTCGATGTTGGTTTTGGTGTGGGATTGAAGGAAGGCTAAAAAAATGAAAACAACTTGGAGGGTGATGTGCTACAACTTTTGGAATCAAACCTTTGTTGGAACTTAAAACATAACTTCTGCCCCAGTTTTCTTGCTTGGGGAATTTATTTATTTTTTACTTTTATGTTGTGCTACGTGCATTACGCACGCTGTGTCTATTATGCACACTATGTACATTATGCATCCTATATTTATTATGATGCATACTATGACCGAGCCGTGAGGCGCCTACGTATCCTCTTTGAGGAATCAGGTCAAACGTAGTTCCCACGGTTTTGTATTTCTTTATGATTTCATCTTCTTTTTCTTCTTCTTTTTCTTTTCTCTTTTCTTTTTTTTTTTTCTTTTTTTTTTCATGTCCTTTCCATTAGTGATTCCAAAAGAGGGGTATGAAAGAATTACTTAAGGCTCAAAGGGGGAAGCAAGGGTTAAACAGTGTTTGGATAGAAGAAAGAATTGCCTCCGTCATCTCATTATCCATCAAATGCCAAATACAAACAAATAAACCAAAAATTGCCATAATTAAAGAAATTACGCATAATATCTCTTGACTGCATCTGAATTGATAGCCATGTCGACACATCTACCTTCGATATCTGTCAAACACAGAGCGCCGTTGGACAATACTCTGGTCACGATATAAGGCCCTTGCCAATTTGGGGCGAATTTGCCTTTTGCTTCGACCTGATGTGGGAGGATCTTCTTCAACACCTGCTGCCCTACCTCAAACTTCCTGGGGCGCACCTTCTTGTTATATGCTCTTGCCATTCTCTTCTGATACAGTTGACCATGGCACACTGCTGCCAATCTTTTCTCATCTATCAGGCTCAACTGTTCCAATCGAGCTTTTACCCATTCATCATCATCAATCCCGGCTTCAGCGACAATTCGGAGGGATGGAATTTCGACCTCCGCTGGTATCACGGCCTCAGTTCCATACACCAACAAATAAGGAGTTGTGCCTATGGAGGTCCGGACGGTAGTGCGGTACCCCAACAAAGCAAAGGGTAATTTCTCGTGCCATTGTCTGGACCCTTCCACCATTTTTCGTAGTATCTTCTTGATATTCTTATTGGCTGCTTCGACTGCTCCATTCGCCTTGGGACGATATGGGGTGGAATTGCGGTGTGTAATCTTGAATTGTTGGCACACCTCTCTCATCAGGCTGCTATTAAGATTCGCACCGTTATCCGTAATGATCACTTTTGGGATCCCAAATCTGCAGATGATATGGGAGTGAACAAAGTCCACCACCGCCTTCTTGGTTACCGATTTGAAGGTTTTAGCCTCCACCCATTTGGTGAAGTAATCAATGGTCACTAGAATGAACCTATGACCGTTGGACGCTGCTGGCTCGATGGGCCCAATGACATCCATGCCCCATGCTACAAACGGCCAGGGTGCTGACATCGTATGTAACTCTGTTGGCGGAGAATGAATCAAATCTCCATGTATCTGGCACTGATGGCATTTCCTTACGAAAGTGATACAGTCGTGTTCCATGGTTAGCCAATAACACCCTGTTCGAAGGATCTTTCTTGCCAATACATATCCGCTCATGTGTGGCCCACAAACTCCGGCATGTACTTCCGCCATAACCGTCGTTGCCTGCCCGGCATCTATGCATCTCAACAATCCCAAATCCGGGGTTCTTTTGTACAATACTCCTCCACTGAGGAAGAAACCATTCGACAAACGCCGAAGGGCTCTTTTTTGGTCTCCAGAGGCATGTTCTGGATATATCCCCATTCTGAGATATTCCTTGATATCATGAAACCAGGGTTCGCCATCTGCTTCTTCTTCTATGGTATTGCAGTAGGCGTGCTGATCACGGACTTGGATATGCAGAGGATCAACATACATTTTGTCAGGGTGGTGCAGCATTGATGCTAAGGTGGCTAAAGCATCTGCAACCTCATTGTGAACTCTCGGGATGTGTTTGAACTTCACCGATCGAAATTGCTTGCTCAGATCATGCAAGCATTGTCGGTATGGTATGAGCTTTAGATCTCGTGTTTCCCATTCACCCTGAATTTGATGTACCAAGAGGTCCGAGTCTCCCAAGACCAAGACGTCTTGGACATCCATGTCAGCAGCCAAGCGCAGACCCAGAATGCAAGCCTCATATTCGGCCATATTGTTAGTGCAATAGAAGCGCAGTTGGGCCGTAACAGGATAATGCCGTCCTGTTTCAGAGATGAGTACTGCCCCTATTCCAACCCCTTTTGCGTTTGCAGCTCCATCGAAGAAAAGCTTCCAACCCGGTTCCTCGGGTAATTCCAACTCATTCGTATGCATCACCTCTTCGTCAGGAAAATACGTTCTTAAGGGCTCGTATTTTTCATCAACGGGATTCTTCTGCCAAATGGTCTGCCAGTGCCTGGGCTTTCATGGCCGTCCTCGTTACGTAGATGATATCAAACTCTGTGAGCAGAATTTGCCACTTTGCCAACCTTCCCGTGGGCATAGGTTTCTGAAAGATATACTTCAATGGGTCCAAGCGGGATATGAGATAAGTAGTATATGAAGACAGGTAGTGCTTCAACTTCTGAGCTACCCAAGTTAGGGCGCAGCATGTTTTCTCGAGTTGAGTGTACTTGACCTCATGCACTGTGAATTTCTTGCTAAGATAGTAGATGGCCTGCTCCTTCCTTCCTGTGTCATCATGTTGCCCCAGTACACAACCAAATGAATTTTCCAAGACCGTCAGGTAAAGGATTAGGGGTTTCCCGGGCTTAGGTGGGACCAACACGGGTGGATTAGACAGATACCCTTTGATTTGGTCGAAAGCCTCTTGACACTCTGTCGTCCAACCTTCTGCAGCATCCTTTCTCAGTAGCCGAAATATGGGCTCACAAGTTGCTGTGAGTTGAGCGATGAACCTGCTGATGTAATTGAGTCTACCCAGCAAACTCATTACCTCTGTTTTGTTCCTTGGCGGTGGCAAATCTCGGATGGATTCAATTTTGGATGGGTCTAACTCAATCCCCCGTCGACTGACGATGAATCCTAGCAACTTTCCTGATGGAACCCCGAATGCGCATTTGGCCGGGTTAAGCTTGATATCATACCTCCGGAGTCTTTGGAAAAATCTCCTTAGGTCTGCCACATGGTCCTCCTGACGCCAAGATTTGATGATCACATCATCGACGTACACCTCTATTTCTTTGTGTATCATGTCATGAAACACAGCAGTCATTGCTCGCATGTACGTTGCCCCAGCGTTCTTTAAACCGAACGGCATTACCCGATAGCAGTAGGTTCCCCATGGCGTAATAAATGCTGTCTTCTCAGCATCCTCTTCGTCCATTAGGATCTGATGATATCCCGCATAGCAATCCACAAAGGATCCGATCTCGCGCCCAGCGCAATTATCGATCAGGATATGAATGTTGGGTAACGGGAAATTGTCCTTGGGACTTGCTTTGTTGAGGTTGCGGTAGTCGACGCACACCCTGATTTTTCCATCCTTCTTTGGGACTGGTACCACATTGGCCAGCCACTCGGGATACCGAGTGACCCGAATGACCTTCGATTGCAACTGCTTAATCACTTCTTCTTTGATCTTTACACTCATTTCTGTTTTAAATTTCCTTAGTTTTTGCTTGACCGGATGGTATGCCGGGTCAGTGGGCAATTTGTGAACCACTAAGTTGGTGCTCAATCCAGGCATATCATCATATGACCATGCAAAAACATCTTTGAATTCCCTGAGAGTTTCGATCAATTCTGCTTTGACATTTGGCTCAATGTGGATGCTAATTTTGGTCTCTTGGATGATATCAGCGTCTCCTAGGTTCACAGCCTCAGTGTCATTTAGGTTAGGCTTGGGTTTCTCTTCAAATTGGCACAGTTCTCGATTTATTTCTTCGAAGGCTTCTCCTTCGTCACATTCGGATTCATTATCACAAACGACCTCTTGCATTGTTGAGTCAGATTCAGATTGATTTATTAGACTAGGTCGAAGATCCGCTGTGCATGCCATGTCATTAGGACCAGTAAAAAGAGAACTGTTCAGAAAGAAAAAGAACAAAACCAGAAATTAAAATGGGACAAAAGAAAAGAACTTTATTAAATTTGCAGGATAAAAAGGGTTCACACTTTTACAAAACGAAAGTAAAATTGGGATTACACCCTTGAATAATCCGATCAAACAAACAAACAAACAAAACATTAATCAAAGCCTACTACCAAGACTCCCCTCGGACAGGAAGAGGAGTAACCGTCCAATTGTTGGTCTTGGCCTCAGGCCCCACAAATTGTATCTCTGCCCTGCTGGAACCCTCTCCAGCTTCCACCATACTGACATCCGCAAATAGCCTTTCAAAACTCTGATTGAGGTCTTCATTTATTCCGATCAAAGGTCCTCGAATCTTTGGGATTGCTGACCCCTTGGTACTAGCTTTAACAAAAGACCTCGAGAGGCGTGGTACTGGTTTAGGCAGAAACCAGACTCTCTTCTTCATTTTTCGCGCTTGCTTCCTGTCTGCTGGGGTTGGTTTGAACCCCAACCCGAAAGTTTCCAGATTCTTAGGAAGGGAGACAGGTTGGACTATCCCTTGAAGTTCAACTCCCAGGCCTTTTCCCGGCACAAACCCATTACCCAGCATCTCCGATACCATCATGACTGTTGCGGCAGCTACCCTAGGGTGCGGGATGATTTCTCCTTCAGAGATTTTGTTGGCCGACCCTGTATCGAGAATCTGGTAGACCCAAGGACCCTTGTCATCAGTGGTCTCTATGAAAGGCACAATGGTTCCGCCCATGGTGCATGTTGTATCCTCACCGTGCAACACGACCTCTTGTCTTTCCCACTCGAACTTCACTGCCTGATGTAGGGTGGAAGGCACCGCTTTAGCTGCATGAATCCAAGGTCGTCCCTAACAGCAAGTTGTAAGATACCGTGGCGTCCAACACCTGGAATTCCATGGTAAACAGGACCGGGCCAATGGTTAGTTCAAGTACAACATCCCCCACAGTGGCTGTTCCGTTTCCGTCAAACCCTCGGACACAGATGCTATTCTCCCGGATTCTTCCACGGTCAATCTTTAACTGGTCCAGGGTGGATAATGGACAAATATTGGCGCTTGAGCCGTTATCCACCAATACTCGGGTTACCACCGAGTCTTCACATTTGACAGCTAGGTATAGAGCTTTATTATGCTCCGTACCTTCCACCGGCAGGTCATCATCTGAGAATGTCACTCTGTTCACCTCGAAAATCTTGCTAGCAATGGTTTCCAGGTGGTTTACAGAAATCTCACTGGGTACATGGGCCTCGTTCAATATCTTTAACAGGGCCCGACGATGTTCCTCGGAATGGAGGAGTAATGACAATAGTGAGATCTGGGCAGGTGTTTTTCTCAGCTGCTCAACCACAGAATAGTCTTGTACTTTCATCTTCCTCAGGAAGTCTTCAGCCTCTTCTTCTGACACTGGCTTCTTGGTTGCCACTGGGTTGGTTTTCCTTAACTCCATCGGAGCAAAACATCGACCTGATCGAGTCAGCCCTTGCGCTTCACAACTGACTTCTTCCACCTGTTTTCCTTGGTACGTTACCACTGCTTTTTCATATTTCCAGGGGACAGCCCTGCTGTCAAGCATTGGCAGTTGGACCACCGGCTTTATGGTTACCCGTTCTCTACATACCCCTTTCAACACGACCGCCGGTGTGGGCAGGATCCCTGGTATTACCAACTTGCTTGGCTCGGGTTTGCTTGCTATGACGGACGGGTTCTTCCCCCATAATACTACCGGCTTGACACCTTCTCCCTGCGACTGTACATTTGTTCCTCCCCTGGTTAAGACTTCTTTTGGGGCAGCTTGGATCATCATCACTGTTTGTGAGGGTTTTCTTAATTCACCTCCCTCACACACCAACTCAATCATGTGAGCTTCGTGGTGCGCTGGCAGTGGATTTTGGTTGATGTTAGGAGTCTCCGGTGTCTGGACCTCGATCTTATTGGTGTCAATAAGATCCTGTATGGCGTGCCTTAACTTCCAACACTTCTCGGTATCGTGCCCAAGCATCCCTGAACAGTATTCACAACTGATTGAACGATCCAAATTCTGAGGCGGGGGATTTGGTTCCCGGGTATGGACGGGACTAACCAAACCCAATTGCCGCAGCTTGTGGAACACAGCGGTGTAGGTTTCTCCCAGTTCGGTGAAGGTTCTTTGCTTCCGCAACCTGTCATTTCTGGCATCTGGATTTCCCCGGAAACCTGCCCCTGAAGGATTTCTATATGCCCTTGGTGGAGGGTAAGTGTTTTGTGGTGGTGCATATATGTTCTGGGGAGCCGGTGCGCGCCATTGTGGGCGAACCGGAGGCTGAGTGTATACCTGGGCTTGGTGTACGGAACAATGTGGTTCTCGAGGTGGATAGAAATTTTGTGGTGGGTTGTATGGATAGTTTGACCTGTGAGGCCTGGGTTGGTTGTAGTGTGGCCTGCCAGCCCTGGACCAACTGCCTGCCTCGATCGTGGCAACCTCTTCTTTCTTTCTTCTTAGCGCACCTCCCGTGCCGCTTTGAATAGCCTGGGTCGTGGCCTTAAGTGCCGAATAGTTTAAGATCTTGTCCGACCTCAAACCTTCTTCTATCATGACCCCTATTTTGACTACCTCGTTGAAAGATTTTCCAACCGTTGTCACCAAGTGACCAAAGTAGGTTGGATCCAATGTCTGCAAAAAGTAGTCTACCATTTCTCCCTCTCTCATGGGAGGATCGACCCTAGCTGCTTGTTCTCTCCAACGGAACCCGAACTCGCGAAAACTTTCCCCGGGTTTCTTCCCAGTCCTCAATAACGTGAGACGGTCAGGGACTATCTCTAGATTGTACTGGAAATGACCTGCAAAAGCCTGTGCCAGATCATCCCACGTGTACCACCTGCTGAAATCCTGCCTGGTATACCATTCCAGCGCAGATCCGCTCAGACTTTGGCCGAAGTAAGCTATCAAAAGCTCATCCTTGCCTCCTGCCCCTCTCATTTTGCTACAGAACCCCCGCAAATGTGCCATGGGATCACCGTGCCCTTCATATAAATCAAACTTGGGCATCTTGAACCCAGCCGGGAGTTGGACATCTGGGAAAGGGCACAGATCTTTGTATGCCACGCTGACTTGATTGCCCAGCCCGTGCAAGTTTCTGAAGGATTGCTCCAGGCTTTTGAACTTTCTTAACACTTCATCCTGTTCTGGGGCCTTAACAGGCTTCTCAACCTCTGCCGGTACTTCCAAATGGGGATTGTAAACCTGTGGTTCCGGTGCGTGGAATGTAGGCTCAGGGGGATAGTATTGTGTATCGTGAGCCTGAAACAATGGCTCACTGGTCGTTCGCTGCAAAGGGGCTGATGCAGGTCCCACAAAAATGGGAATATTGGATGTTGGGAGAGGTTGATGGGGTGGTGGAGCTTGGGAATCATGAGGGCTTCTCTCTTGATGATAGAGGGGGTTTGGGCGGCTTGTGGAGGGGCCAGAGTGAGGGTATTCCGGCATGTGTCCCAGTGTCTCAGGGCTCTTCTGTGTTTTGGCCAGGGCTAGCTGCATTGCATGCATCTCTAGTCCCATCCTTTCAATCTTTTCCATTGCCTCTTTTAGCAACTGGCTCATCGGCCTTTCTTCCTCATTACTATTCTCTGAAGTAGTCATGCTTGTTGCTACCGGTCCTTTGGATCTGGTTTGGTATGAATGTGTTGCCAGAATTCTTTAACAACTAACTGTCTGGTATCAGACAACAACAAACTTTGTTAGTGTTAGAGCTTAACAGATTTGATCATAACACATAGAGGATGCAATGCACCTAGGCAGTTAACCGTTTCTACATGCTTTGCTTCAAACCACATGCGTCATCCCGGTTTGCTCATTCATCCATTTTTAAAGTACTTTGGGAAACCCTGTGTTTTTTGTATTTTTATTTTTATTTATTAAAAGCGGTCGAATCTTATGGGGATTGCCTACGTATCACGTCCCCGCGTGAATCAGACCAGGCGTAGTTCTGCCCCAAAGTAAAGACACATAGAAATTCTTCCGGAGTCACTTAATTTCATTATCAAAATTTGCTATTACACATTGCTTCAAACAACATAGCAACAGTACAGACTCCATGGTTCTTTGACCCTATTTGATTGAAGGAAAAATGGAAAACAACATATGGGAAAACATCAAAGCTTAACTAAAACAAGACTCGACCAGAGGTTAATTTTCCAACTTAGGGACTCGCGAGGCATCGTTCGGCCTTTTCGCGGTTCTAGGTGCGAGATCCCTTTCGAGCTGCTCCAACTCGTGCATGGTCTGTTTGACATAACCCATCACTACTGGGAGAACGGTAACGCAGGTCATGTTTTCACACCGTCGACACCTTCTGATGATGGCATGGGCAATGGCCCTGATCTTGTCTCTGGTTTTTTTCTTCTCTATGAGTAGGTGTCTTATCTGATCACTGCACGTCTTGAATACCTGTGAGTCCTGTATATGCTGATCCCTCAGCTGCCGCACTTCTTCCTTCATTTGGGCCAACAAGTCGTAACAGTATCTACTCTCCGATTGGAAATCCCCGGCCTGCTTAACTGCTTTAAACTCGAGTGTAGCCATCTCCCTCTTTATTTTGGCCACAGTCTTCTCGTGGTCACGTTTCAATTGGTTCAAACACCGGCGATGCTTATCTACTCTTGTTCCCCACCGTGCCTTGAACTCTGTCATGACCTTTTCGGATTCTTCTAACCTGTCTCGCCATTCCGCGATCTCCCTTTTCAAACCCTTTATCAACCGCTGGTCTGATCGACTTCTGGGCTGCTCGTCGAGAGACAATCTCAATTTTTGGATTTGGGCCTTAAGCTCTTCGTTCTCTTGGATCAATCTATTCTTTTCGCTTCGATCCGCCGCGACTTGTACGCTATTATCGAATTTCAGACTATCCATTTGTAGCTTCAAATCGCCAATCTCTGCCCGATAACCCTTCTCTTTTGCTAACCAGTTCCATTGCCCTTGGGATGATTCTACGAAATCTTTGAGATGCGGCCTCTTAGCCGGTCTTTCGTAGGACAGGCTACCTCTAAACCAAGCGTGATATTCTGGGGCGACTTCCCCTTGTGCCGTATTAATCACACAAGTGTTTGCTGTCAGATGTTGGCATTCACTCCATATTTGGCGGACTTCTTCTTCAGGGAAATGACCGTTCGGACTGATTTCAATCACTTGGGTACTCAAATCTTCATCTTTCGGTACCACTTGGTACCTCCCAAGTTGCCTCAAAACCCGATATGGTGCATAGGGTTGGATACTTTTCAGTCCCATCAACAGAAAGTGAGGCCGGGTTGCCGGCATGTATATGATTTCCTCGATAGGTGACCATCCGAGCGTCCACTGGACTTGGCTGGTAGTGAGAGTTCGGAGAAATGCGGTCCATGATGTGACTCCCTTAGGTAAATTGAGCCCTTTGATTCTCGTGTAGAATTCTCCAATACAAGTTTTTTCTGGCGAACCATAACCCAAAAGTGAGGAGCGATGGCATAAATGATCGGTCATCCACATTTGCAACAGTAGGTTACATCCTTCGAAAAAGTCGCCCCTGGCTCGACAAGCAGTGAGAGCCCGGAAAATGTCAGCCATAATCATAGGCGCCAGAGTACTTTTATCTTGGGTAAGCAAAGTATTGACAACCCCGGCTATCCTTAGATCAATGTTTCCATCTTTCCTAGGGAACACTATAAGTCCCAGAAAGGCTGTCATAAAAGCCACTAGCCTGTGTTCGTCCCACTTTTGTCGGTTGCCTCTACTGCATAGCTTGAAATCCGGCTTATTGAACCCGCCCATGTGACCGTATCTAGCATATATGAGGTGGAGACTGCAGAATCCTTTGGCAAGATCTGGATGGTGGAATGTCCGAGGTATTTTTAGGAAATCCAGAAACCTGTGTACCGTGACAGCTCTAGGTGCAATCAAGTATTTGAACCTAAAAGGGGCTTCATCAATCCCGATGTACCCTGCTATTTCTTCCAACGTCGGGGTGAGCTCGAAGTCCGAAAAATGGAACACGTTGTGTGCGGAATCCCAACAAGTGACCAATGATCTGATGATATCACCCCGAGGCTGAATGTTTAGTAGGTCCGGGAGACCTTTCAGATATTTCCTTACTTTGTCTTGCCCTTCTTTGCCTAAGTCGTTCCACCATAACCGCAACTCAAACGGGATCCTGGTCATTATTGAAAAGGGTTCGTTTTGTACCGTGCTCATCCTGCACATTTATTGGGGTGATTATGCCTAAGTGAATAATAAAAAAAATAATAAAAAAATAATAAAACTTTATTTAGACGTCTACTTTTATAAAACTTTATGAAAAACCCTGCACATTTATTACTTTCATGACTTTTGGCAAAACCAGTAATTTTGCCACAAATAAAGGCGTATTTTTATATTTGTATATATATATGTAGAGATATATATATATATCAAAAATAAGACTCTTTTCCATCTTCATTTTTGCGACAGGACAAACCATATTAAAAGTATATAAAAGTAGAGCGACGACCCCTTTTTTCTTCTTTTCTATTTTTCCTTTGCAATTAATAAAACAAAACTAATAAGACATTTTCCTTTCATTTTCTCAAAATTTCAGCAGAGTTTTGACTGTATTTTGGCATTGGCTTCTTTTTTTTTTTTTTTTTTTTCAAAAATAAACAATTAACTCCTTAACCGCTATTCCTTCCCCTTTTTTTTCGATTTCCATTATTCAAACACTGGTCAGCATGCGGGCTCGAGACAAATAGATGCACGGAAAACAAATGGGATGCATTAGGATGGTCCTTTCATACCAGGTTGCTAGTCCTAGACGGACCCAACCCCTGTGTTGAGTCCCCTAAGTCATATGCAACATGATGCAAATAAGCGCTCCTACTAGGGATCCGGCATGAAGTCACGTTATTCTATGTTCAAAACCTGGGTCAGTGTTCTAGACAGTGTACCCGAGCAGACAACTCGGGCCGAGGAGGGGCAACTTACCGGGAACCAAAAGGCCGTCCGGCTTCGTAACTTATCCGTCCTCTTTCTTATTTCGGGTATTGACACTAACAGAATAGGGAGTCTCGACCAGCGAGCTTCTCCCCGGAGGTAAGAAGAGAAGGGTTTCGGCACAGTTTATATACAGTCCAAATAATATCAAAGCGGTAAAAGCAGCATTTAGCACATTAGGCTCAAACATGTAAAAATCAGATAATAAATAAAGCCAAATAATGACAATTATTTTAGGCTCGAATTCTTAACCCTGAACCAGTGGTTCTGGGTCAATGGTCCCCAGCAGAGTCGCCAGAGCTGTCACACCTCCTTTTTCCGCACCCGCATGGGCGCAAAGGAGTTTTTTCCAAGTAAAGGACAATCGAAACGGGATTGGTTTAATTATTTCAGAGTCGCCACTTGGGAGATTTAGGGTGTCCCAAGTCACCAATTTTAATCCCGAGTCGAGGAAAAGAATGACTCCATATTACAGTCTGCGTACCAGAAATCCGGATAAGGAATTCTGTTAACCCGGGAGAAGGTGTTAGGCATTCCCGAGTTCCGTGGTTCTAGCACGGTCGCTCAACTGTTATATTCGGCTTGATTATCTGATTTCATACAAGTGTGAACTTATGTGCAAAATTTAACTTTTAACCGCTTTTATCATTTACTGTTTTTATCAAGAATTGCAACGTTGTGAAAATGTATCTCGAACCACGTCACAATCAATGTACCCGTGGTCGTCGACACACTTTGACTCCGTTGAGATTTGGATTTGGGTCACATCAATGTGCACCCGAGTTTAAGGAAATTAAATTATTAAAGGCGCGCCTAAAGCGACTAGCGTATTTATTTTGGGTAGGACCGTGGAATTTTACTAAACGGTCCATCCCGAAGTCTAAACAATTTTTAAAGCAAATATTTACTGAGGGCCCCGCAATTTGTATTTTATTTGGCGAGGCTCATCTCATTCCTTTTTTTTTTTTTTTTTGAAATGAATTTGCAACGTCATGGACACGCACCTCGAACCACGTCACAATCAATGTACCCGTGATTAGAGACACATTTCGAATCCGTCGAGATTTGGATTTGGGTCACATAAATGTGCACCCAAGTTTAGGAAGGTAAGGTTTATTAAAGCGTGTCCTAAAGAGACTAACGTGTTGTTATTTTAGGAGGGTTGTGAGATTTGCTAAACAACCCGTCCGGGAAACTAAATGCTTCAATGATTTACATTTAACAAGGGCCCCGCATCTGCGTGTTTTGTTTATTTTCATCGAGGCTCATCTCGTTCTTATTTTAAAAGGATATCCTATAGCAACTACGTTTCTTGTCGTGTTCGTCTCTATCAATTGAAAACGGTAGACAGTCCTAATTAATTACATGATTGCGAGTTTATCTATAACAGAATTCCGAGTGCTTGCGCAAAATCAGAAAACATGGCCATGCACGTGGGCAGCTAATCGGTCATTATGGGCCCAAACCCAGCCAACATAGTATCGGCTGGGCCTGGGCCGCTGCCTTTCTGATGAAAGCCTGCTGGGTTCGTTTGATTCGGGCTCGACCTTCGTGAGGTTGAGAAGTGCAGACTTGCGCTGTTTATTTTAAAGCAATGGTTCGCCAATTATAAGGAGGCAATTTATCAAAAGGAAATGAAGTTAACTAACATGGACGGTTTTATGCATTTAAAGACATGTTAAACGCAATTAGATAAAGCCTAGGTACAACCTATTGCACTGGGAATACTTTTATCTATCAACCCATATATACAAACTAACATTCTATCACCACACATTGATATCTACTAGGCATGCAGGCTAGCTTCAGTATCTAGACAAGAAAGTAAGCTATTATACATTACATGAAGTTTAATATAACAGTCTATGTATGAAATAAACATCTTCAGCTCTTCTCTTTTATATTCATGCTCAACTTTCAAGTTACATTGACACTATTAATCGTGTACCTGGTATAGCAAAGAAAAAGAAGAAGGAGAATGGTCAGCTGAGTAGTATGCAGCAAATACAGCAACAGCAGATAAACACCAACAACACAGCAACAACAACCAGCCACAATGATGGAGCTCACAAGTGGTCGAGCAACAAACAAACAGTCCCAGAGGCAGAATGATGAACCAACAATATTTCCCAGAACAAAGAGGAACAACCAATAGTCGAGTACCAAACCAATGAACCCAGAAAAGAAAGATGAAACAACAGCAAACAGGGTATTCAATGCAGCAACACTACCAATTCAATAACCAGAAACAGCTCAACCAATGCAAACCAAGAACTTGGCCAAGACAGCTTGACCAATATGCACTCTTATACAACTTTCAGGCAGTGTTTGGTTGCAGTGTTTATTGGAAACTAACTTATGTTTTTTCAGTTTTCTTTGAACTCACCAGACCTCTCTTTAGACTACAAATTTTCCAGCCCTTTGTTTTTCCCTCTCTGAAAGCTAAAAGTCCAGCCTAAGACCCTTAAACTTCAGCCCCTGTTTTAGTTATCAAATGGCCTATTTATAGGCCAAATGCACCATTACAGCTGAGCTGCCCTGCCTGCCAATTGGCAGAATGCCCATACTCTTTAAGCCCATGCTCAGCATGCTTGGTGTCAGCTCCCTTTATTCCCCACGCCTGGTTTTGTTTAATCCAGAATTATGGGCTCATTTGTTTATTCATTTTGAGCCCCCATACCCTTGTGTCTTGTTCCCCCATTGGTATTAGTTTAATCCTAAGTTAGTACCCTTTTTGTCAGCTCACTTAAACTAATTACTTCTGTTCTTTTTAAACACCCCAGAATACCCCCGTTAACCTTGATTATTACTGCCCCTGCCTATTGCAGCATTAGGGCATTTTTGCACTGATGAAAACTCGAACTCAGGACTGCCTAGACTGAACCCTTTTAGTCATTTTTATAATGCCAACAGACCATTTCAAACATTACTAGGTCATCCAGCCAGTGTCCGAGTTTAATTAGTTATGTGAAACTCCTAGCTCCTTCGATCCATTAGTTATAGAAAACTAATCGACGACATTTATCGAGTCGACTATACTAATTATAGCAGGTAATAATCAGTCGCTCATATAAACAATACGTTCGGGGACCTAAAGGGTATCAGACAACTTTTATTAAATTACTGGGCCTATATGAATTAGTTCCTTTGACGATTAATCTAACTGACGATCATGTTTATCACAGAGTGTATTCAGAACAAACAGAAGACAATCGACCAAATAAAGGGTCTTTAACAGAGATGAAAGAAATTCTGGATGAAAAATAGCAAAAATAACAAACAAAACACAAAGAGATATGCTGACAACTTATTTGGAAATAAAACAAAAGAACGGAAAACTTACCAAAATGTTTAAACCAAACAGACCCAAATCAAACTCGACTTCGAACCTTTGAGGCCGAACAAACCTTAATCAGGGTGTTCTCACATGAGAACACCTTGGTTAAGGTCTATTAGACCTCAAACCTATGTCAAAACTGGCCGGGTTCCCCAGGTGCATGTGCTTCAAAAGTCTGGATTTCCAGATCTGGATTTTTGGGAGTTGTGGGTGGATTCGGACCAAACCAAGCTTGGTTTGGTCACGAGGAAGGTCAGGAGAGTGTCTAGCATGAAGATGGGGTGGTTTGGCATAGGTCCAGGTTCGACTCAAATCTTCAAACGAAGATTCGAGACGAACGGAAGTGATTCGAGGCTTGTGGTTAGTGGATTCGTGTTCAGGATGGTCGGGTGCATCGGGGGTGTTATTTTGGTGGTCATCGGAACTGTGGTTGCCAGGCTTATGGTGGGAAACCTAGGCTGCTAGGGTTTGAGAGGAAAGGGAGCCTGGGGAAGATGGTGAATAGTGGCCGAGGGGGGGGTGTGGCTTGGGGCGTGGGGTAAGGGGGTTAGGTTTATATATGTATTGAGGGTTTAGATCCTGGCCATTGGATCAATTGAGATCAAGGGCCAGGATCTAACCATTGAGGAGGGACGACGTCGTTCGGGAGATGATAGTGGGTTATGACCGGGTAGGGGATTGGATCGGGTCATGTTGACGGGTTTAGAGGAAGGCCTGGATCCGTTGGATCAATGGGAATGAACGGCCCAGATTAACTTGCCTGAAACGACGTCGTTTCGACTTAGCAGGGGCTGTATTGGACCGTTTGATTGCCATGAATCAACGGCTCAGATTGAGGCGCTGATACGACGTCGTTTGGGACGTGTCCGGGCAGCCTGTGTTTGGACTGGATCTGTGTCCTGGTCTTGGGCCTATTTTGTTTCATTTCTTGGCCCAAACCGATTTTCCCTACTCTTTTGCTTTTGTTTTCTTTCTTATTATTTTTTCTTTTCTTTTAAACAAAATAAAAATAACAAATAATAAGGTAACGGAATTAAACAACAATGCAACATTTTAACACAATTATCACAAAAATATTTACGTAGGTTAGCTAAAAGCCTAGGGCGAACGGTGCACATATATATTTTTTGAATTTTCTTTTACTGACCGAATTATGGTTTAACCATCCTAATACATATATTTTGTATTTTGTTTGTTAATGATTAAATGCAAAAAAAAGAATGGACAGATCCACAAGTGACTAACAACACATGAAAACTCGAACAATTGTACAACGAAGCCATTTGTCACTATTTTTATTTTCTTTTGGAGCGAATGTCCGTAAAGCAAAAATCACGTGCTTACAGGACTAATTTTATAGACTTAGGCTCTCTTTATCAAGAAAAGCCAAAGTCAACTAGGCATAAACTAGTGTTTGCAACTACTAATTCAACATTAAAACCCTAAATTAGTCCAAATATCAAACACCCATAGATAATCAAGCATCAAAACACAAGACCCATCAATTACTCACACTAGGGTTGAGCCACAACCCTAGCTTATGGTTCTAGGTACTCATAATTATAGAAGAAAACAAAGAAATAGATAAAGAAAAGCCCATAATAATTAATTACTAGATAAAACTTGAAGATTCAATGGTGAAACTAAGCTAAAATTACTCAAAATGGTAAAAGAGAAGTGTTCATGAGCGCAGCTCTGTCCCAAAATCTATCTGATGACCTAAAAATGGAAAAAGAAACTAATTATACTAGGCTGAAAATTCTGGACAAAAATACTTCTGCGGGGCTAGTGCGGACCGCACAAAATTGAGTGCGGCCACACTAAGGCTCTTGACTAAATAATCTGCTCTCTGAAGTTGGCCACCGCGGACCGCACAAAATGCATCGCGGCCGCGGTGGATTCTATTGCGGTCCGCACAAAATAGACCGCGGACCGCATTGGGCATAATCCTCCAATTGGCAACTCTCTGATCTTGGGCTCTGCGAGCCGCACAAAATCGAGTGCGGCCGTAATGAAATAAATGTGGTCCCCACAATCCTTTGCGGATGCATTGCTTGGTTGCCTGAAATTCCTGCTCTCTGAACTTCATCTTTGCGGACCGCACAGAATGGTGTGTGGCCGCACTGGCCCTGTTTGACTGAGCTTGGCCTTGGTCTTGGTACTTGTGTATGTTTCACTCCTTTTTGAGCTGGTTTTTGACAAATTGTCACCTTGTTGATCAAATCCTGCAATCAAGTACAACATGTGAGCCTTTGGGACTATTTTGTACACATTTCTAATAAAAACTTAAGCAAGAAGGAGTGTAAAATGCATCATACTCCCTAGTTATCAATCACTAACAGTGTATTTAGGCAGGTCCCAATATTTGACAATATTAGCAAAGAAGAGTTGAGTTGTATCTTCTACTGATATATATTTTGGGGCTGCTATAAATGTAGTGTATCTTGAAAACCAATCTACCACAACCAAGATAGTTTTAAGATCTCCGACCTTACGCAATCAGGTGATAAAATCCACTAACACGCTTTCCCAAGGTCTCTTTGGAATTGGCAATGGCTCCAAAAGACCCGCTTGTGTCAAGTGGTCAGACTTGTCTTTCTGACATACTAGGCAAGTCTTCACATACTAAGCAACATTATATGTCATTTGAGGCCAATAATAAGTACGGTGCAATAACTCCATGGTACGTTTTTCCCCTGGGTGGCCGGACCACAATGTATCATGGCATTCCATCAGAAGAATCCTTTGCAAATCTCCTCCTTTATGAACATAAAGTCGGTTCCCTTTCACCTTCAGGAACCCATCTTCCATGTAGAACTGGCGAGTTTTGTCTTGTCCTGCCAGGTCGAAAAAATACTGTGCAAAAGGATCCTCGATGAGTACATCCTATATTTGGTCTTTTATAGTGGTGGCCACTTCACTCCCCCTTAGAGTGGCGAGTAGGCACACTGATGCTAGGTCAGCCCTCTAACTAAGCACATCAGCATCTTGGTTGGTCTTCCCATTCCGGTGCTCCAGGTCGAAGTGAAATTTTATTAGGAGTTCCTGCCACCTGGACTGTCGGCCATTCAGTTTTGGTTGGGTCATGAAATGATTAACATCTGTGTTATCTGTCTTGACCATGAACGGGGTTCCCAACAGATAGTGCCTCCAAAGGCGTAAACAGTGGACGAAAACCAATAATTATTTTTCGTGGGTGGCATAGAGTCGTTATGTATCCTTTAACTTTCGACTCTTGTATGCAACTGGATGTCCCTCTTGTAGCAAGACTCTGCCTAGAGAATAGTCGGAGGCACCCATTTGTACTTCGAACGGCTTGGCCAAATTAGGAAGAGCCAAGATGGGGCTACTAGACATAGTTGCTTTCAATGCATTGAAGGCTTCTGCTCGCCTGGGACCCCAATCCCAAGGGTGACTTTCTTTAGGAGTTCTGTAAACGACACTTCAATGAGAGTAATTTTTCAGAAATCATCGATAAATTTGCATAAGCCAAGGAACACCCTCAAGGCGTGGATATCCTTAGGCGACGACCAATCTGTGACAACCTAAATCTTCTATTGGTCCATCTTTATCTGTCCTTCTCCTTCCTCGTTGACATGTTCGAGGAAGTCGATCTATTTTTGGGTGAAGGTATAATTCGTGCTTCCGGAGTCGATCTAAGACCTTCCGCATTTGCTCCTAGTATTTGATAAGTGTGGGTTTTAACCACTTATTAGTACCATCTTGCTTTAGTTTTAGTCCGAAAGTAGTGATTTTGGTTTCCAAATCTAACAAAATTGTGTGAATTGCACACATGTTGGAGGATTGGAGCTCAATGAAAAAATCTAACTCAAAAAGAAGTATTACAACTCAACAAGGCAAAAAGGAGAAATGCAAATAGAAGCGCGGTCCGCAGATGATTGTACGATCCGTATAAATAAGTGTGGTCATAAATGAAGCCTTGAAGTCTGTGAGGAGTTTTGTAGAAGCGTGATCCGCAGACCAAATTATGCATTTTGCGGGTCGCACTGGCAAAGTTTGATAAGTTAAGAGAAGGTGCAGAATACCAAATGCGAAGCCTCTTAAGAATGCGGTCCACAATCAAAATATGCGGCCGCAAAAGCTGAAGTGCATCCATAGAGATAATTATGCGGCCGCAAATGTCCTCCTAATGCAAAAGCAGAAAAAAGTACGGTCTGCATATGAAATTTTGCGGCCGCAGAACCTCCCGCAGGGTATTTTAATCAATGAAATTTTAGACACTATAAATAAACGGGAAACACTTTTTTAGGGCAACTTTTGTATTCCTAGCAGCTGTAGCGGTTATATTTGATCTTTTTGGGCAAAACGTGATCAAAATTGGAGAAGACCCACTACTTTTATTTTTTTAATTATTGTTTATGTCTTTGATTACTTCTTCTATCGTAGTTTCTATGTTTTCAAGTATGAGTAGCTAGATTTTAACTAGGGTTATGACCCAACCCCGATGTGTAAAACTTATGGGTTATTAATACTAGTTCTTGTTTATGATTGGGTATTTGTTATTTAGTCGTATTTATGCTTTATATCTAGAATTAATGGGTGCAAATATTGATTCATGCCTATTTGACTTAGTTCTTACTTGAGAAAGAGGAACCTAGTCTAGGCAAACTTGGCTAACAAGAAATTGAGCTAGTTAAGGTTTTAAACTAGAGACAGGGAAAAACCGACTTGAATTCATATCAATTGCTTAGATTGCTACCCACTTGGACTTGAGAAAGCCAACTTGGGAATAACTACTCTATGACCGAGAGGTATTGAGTGGATACTTGAGAATTGAGAGTCATAATACACCCCGATCTACCAAGAAAGCACTAACTTAGTATACCCATTAGGTTTACACTTAGGCGAATGTTACATCCCTAGGATTTTCCTTAATTGATTAAAAATACCAAAAATAATTCATTCTCTAGTTGCTATCTCTTAGTCTAATTACTAGCTGTTAACTTTGAAAACAATCATTCACTTTGTTTGAAAGTATAATTAAGCTATTTCACGTTCTCTTCTTGAGTACTTACCTTAATACCGATCTTAATCTCTCTATGAAATTCGACCCCGACTTAAGTTGGGTATTATAATTACAATGAGCGTTTCCTACTTATTATTGAGTATGGATTGGACGTGATCAGTATTCCACCAACTTTTTGCTATATACCATATTATCCAAGTAGAGCACAATGAATTCGTCAATGTACTCTCGGAAGACTTGGTTCATTAGGGTGCAAAATGTGGCTGAAGCATTAGTCAAGCCTAATAGAATGACCAAGAAGTTGTACGACCAATATCTTGTCACACAAGCCGTCATGTGTTCATATCCCTCAGCAATCCGGACTTTCCAATAACCTATTTTCATATCTCTCAGCAATTCGGACTTGCTAGAAACATGTCTTCATATTTATTTAGGTAAACACTGTAGCACCACCCAATCTATTGAACAGGTCCGCCATTAGCGGGATATGGTACTTGTTCTTTAGGATTTATCTTGTTTAGGGCCCGATAAACCACATAGAGTCGTATGGTGCCATCATATTTCTTTTGGAACAACACAGGGGACCCATAAGGGGCCTTGAAGGGGATAATGATCCTTGTGTCCAGCATCCCCATCAACTGTATCTGAAGCTCAGTGAGTTCAGGTTGTGACATTCTGTAAGGCGCCCGGGCGGGTGGCTTTGCACCCGGCACCAACTCAATCTCATTGTCCATAGTTTGCCTAAGCAGGAGCTGCTTCAGCATGTCTTGTGGCATGCATCTTCAAACTCCTTTAGTATCTCCTTCACAGGTGCATGAATGAGATCCGAAGAGCATTTAATATATTTAATACACTGGTATATAGAAACTTAGGTTCATGTCTTTTGACTCTCTTCTTCAACTGTAGGGCTGAGATGTTCCCCGTGGATATCTTTATGGTTGTACATGGGATAATGTAGGGCTTGTGCCCGTTTACTCCCATTATCAGTAGCATGTCTGCATAAGGTACGGGAATGGTGTTGGTTTGCCTCATGAATTCCAATCCAACTATCAGTTCGAAGTCATCTATAATCACCACACGTAAGTTGAATTTTCCTTCATAGGGATCCAGCTTCACCAACACTCCTTTGGCTATTCCACTCACTAGCTGAGGCAGTGAGTTGATATACTTGACATGGCCTCTGCCCTTTCCTATGACTAGACCAAGGCACTCTACCTGAGTTGAGGCTAGGTAATTGTGAGTAGCACTCGTGTCTATCATCGCACAAATGGGCTTGCTATTAATTTTAATTTCGGCGAAAATTAGGGTCTTCTCCTGGTTAATATGAGACTTCTCATCCGCCTCCGTATTCCTTTTCTTGGTAGCTGTACATGGGTCTTTCTTCTTACAGATGTGGGTACTAGTTCCCGTTAAGGCCTCATAAATAGAACAAATAAGTGAATTGAAGGCACCTATTGGTTCTGTCTGGTCAGCATCGTCATTCGTCCTATCATCAAAAGTTTGATGGGCGTTCATTTATGCTTGTGGGCATTAATTGCTCCAATGCGGCCTGCTGCAATGACAACATCCTTAAGGAGGCTTCCTCCCCTGATCATTATCGTGAGAGGCTTAGATTTGATTTCACCTATCTCCTCCACTTCTGCTAGGGCCACCATTTCTAGGTCGAACCCTTTTGTATCCTCCACGGACAAGTGGTTGAGGCCTATCCTTACGAGCTTCCACTTGGTAGTCCCCAAGGCATTCTGCAGCTTGGACACCTTAGGAAAATTATATACCCTTTGTCTTTGCAGCTCCACATGGGCATAAGGTTTCAAACCTTCCAATAACGAGAAGAGTTTGTATTTGTTGCCTATATCCCGTATGTTCAACATAAGTGCGGAGAATTCACGCATGTAATCTCAGACTGACTTGGTCTGACGGAACTTTCGGAGCCTTCTCCATGCATTGTATCCAACATTTTCAAGGAAGATTGTAAGCGTATGGCTGCCTTCAGGTCTCCCCATGTATCACAATTATCTTCACCAGCCCTGGTAGCTTCTTATTTCACCCTCCACCAAAGTTTAGCGTCACCCTTAAGATACATGGTAGCCGTTGCTATCTTCTTTGTTTCTTCTAGCTCCCCCATAGCATCGAAGTATTGTTCGATGTAAAATATGAAGTTCTCCACTTCTTTAGCATTTCGAGCCCCATTGTGGGGCTTCGGTTCAGGGATATTGATTTTTTGTGGCATAGGGGCGAGGTTCACAGCACCCCCGATGTGGTTTCCTCCTCCTCGGAGTAGGCCTTGTAACACAGCGTTGCTAATATTATGCTGACCCGTCAAGTTATCTATAAATTTCTGCATGACAGTCACCATGTATGCCTCTTATTGCTTATGGGCTAAATCTTTGGTCCTCTCCTGTTGGAGCCTCTCGAATTTACTGAAATTTCGGCTGCCTCTGTGACTACCATTTGTCGGTCTCCTTCAGAGTGGCAACTGATAATTGCAATGTCTCATTTGGCCTACCGCATCATGCTGTCCAAGTCGTCCAACCTTTGCACTAGGCTGATTCTTAGATCATGCACTGTACTCGCAATGGGTCGTAATACATTAACCGTCTCTTCAAGGGCCGCAATGCGGTCCCCATGATCCACTATGGTCTAAAATAGGGGTAATGGCAATTTGTTCCTTCGTCCGATATCGAGCCTAGGCTCTGGTACCAACTGTTACACGACGCCTTCCTGAGATGTCTTGGAAGGGCGATACAAGGCTAAGCAATCGATGTCCGTGCAGTTGCTATCCACCAACTGGGGTCCTCCGTACGAGACTGTCAGTGAAGTAGGGAAAAATCGATGTCAAGAGAAATTAAGAGGAAAAAAAGAGAAAGAGAATGAAAGAAAACTTGATTGCAGTAATGAAAGTTATTACAGAAAGGCAACACGACATCCAGGGGAAGAGACACCAATACAGAGAATTGTTTGCTTGCTTGAAAGTTTAACTACTTGATCCCCCTAATAATGCTTAAAAAAAAATCAAAGTTACAGGACTTGACATAAATAAGCTAGAGATTCATAATGGAAATACAGGAAGTAAAACTACTATATATTTACAACAAAAATGACTTAGATTCGCACAAGGTAAAAGCAAGTCCGTTCTGGCCGTAGGGCATGGGTCGATTGCGCTGACAATGGCACGCGACTGGGGCATAGCCTGCCGAGGGGCGCTAATGGCATCTGCCTGTGGCTGGGCGCTGGTGAAAGCTATTAATGGGGCGACATAGGGACAAACACGCTTGTCACGTGGCACGACTAAGACCACGAGGCCGTCCATGGCGCTAGGCGTCCGGAGACAGCCAATTTTTAACGGCCAAGACCACGAGACCGTCCATGGTGCTAGGCGTCCGGAGACAGCCAATTTTTATCTCTATCTTAAACTTCGAAATGAATTTTTTTTTTTTCAATGCATTTAAACTAGTAAGTGATCCTCAACTATCGTTTAGTTTACAATTACATAATAGGTTTTAAAAAAAATGTGGGAGATAATATCATTTTATCTATGATTAATTAAGATAAATTTTATATCTTGATGTAAAAATATATACTAATTGATAAAATATGATATGGAAGTTGATATTTCCACAAATATTTAATTTTTTTTTTGGGGTTATTTTGGGACCCGCAATAGAAAAGTTTTCCTAGAAGCACATGTTGGATTTTGGAAGTGTACTGGATAAAGTCCAAGTTCAGGGTCAGCTAACAAGAGACTGAAAAATGGCGATGGAGATGAAGATGAAGGAAGCTTTGCCATACATAGGAATGGTTTCAACACAATTTGCACAAGTGGGTTTAATGATTGTAGGCAAAAAAGCCATGTCCACTGGAATGACCAACTTCACTTTCGTCTTCTACTCCAATGCTCTTGCTTCCCTTATTCTCCTCCCTTCTTTCTTCTTCTATAGGTCAACTCGTCCTCCACTCAATTTCTCACTTATATGTGGATTTTTCTTGCTGGGAGTTCTTGGGTATGGGATTTCTCATCTTTCAATTAGCTGGTTTTTGATTTAGCAATTGGTAAAGGTCTAATATTTGGGTTATGGGTTTTTCATGATTTTGTGTAGTTGTTCAGCTCAGCTAACAGGGTATGCTGGGATTAATTATACTTCTGCTTCATTTGCTTCAGCTATGCTCAATCTCATCCCAGGTTTTACTTTCGTACTTGCCGTCATTTTCAGGTTTTTACCCTCTTCTCACTTTTGTTCTAGTTGATTTTAGAGTAGAATGAACACCAATACTCAATTCGTTTAATTTTATATGATCATGTTTGATTCGGCACTGAGTTTTAAAAAGAAAGAAAGGCTAGCACGAACTTGTGGTCTTAACTATACCACGACATTTCTATAGCTAAGAGTAAGGGTAAAATGAGAAATTTAAAGTTAAAAGTTACCAAATATGGAAATGATCATCTTCTTTTTGGAAAATACTAAAAAAGAATGAGTGTGATATAAAATGGAATGGAGGGAGTATTAAGCAAGCCAGTTTATTCACTTTCTAGCTTATGAGAAAACAGATTAGTATATTGTTCCCTCCGAAGTGAAGTGTTCGTAATTTGAATTTTCTACTTGGTATACTTATGTTTTCAATGTTACAAATATTGCAGTGAGTTCTATGTTTGTTTTCATCGGAGTTTCTTTGTTTTCGATAATCAGTATAATTGTTTTCTAATTCAACTGAATGCTCATTTCCATTCAATTAAAGAGCATGTGTAACCAGAAACAACGTAGGAAATTAAGGAACCATGGAAGGAAGAATAAAATGGTGGAAATAAAACAGAATATTGTACAGCACCATGAGTTTAGCTATCTATAATTCTTTATTTGTTAAACTAAAACATGTTAGCATTGAACTGGAAAAAGTGAATGTATACAAAAATGCCTCAATATTCTTTGTTGAGGGTGCTGTGTTTCATATTTCTTTTCATCTGCCATTTGGTTATGAAGATTTAAAAGAAAATATGAAGTAGGAGCACATACACATGCACATTAGAAGGTCATATCATTTTGATAAACCTGCTAAAAAATCATTCAGTGCGGTCTCCTCTCTTTGTAAGCTTTATTGATGTAATTGGATACTATAGATATCTTCGATCACAAGAGACTGGAACAAATAACAAAAATGCACATTTTTCTTTGCTTTCTATCAGGATGGAGAAATTAGATTGTCGAAGTACAAGTACCCTGATTAAATCTGTTGGAACCGTCGTCTCAATTGCCGGAGCCTTCACCGCCACTCTTTACAAGGGACCGCAATTTTTTTTGAGTTCCTCATCTTTGAAGCCTCAAAATTATCTTCATTTTCAGGAAACTGACTGGGTGATTGGAGGACTATATCTTGTAGTGGATTGCATAGCGGCTTCAGCGTATCTAATTGTACAGGTGTGAGAATAACTCATTGAAAGCCACACCTTTGTTAGTTGAGAATCGGCGCTAGAATTGATATATTTATGCTTTTTACAGGCTTCCATCCTTAAAAATTATCCAGTTGAGCTGATTGTGGTCTTCTTTTACTGCTTCTTTTCCTCCATTCTATCAGCAATAGTCTCTCTGTTTATGGACATGAACATAAATGCTTGGATGCTACAATCTGGTACGAGATTGTTCGCTGTTCTATACTCAGTAAGTAGGTAAAATGTGTGCATTTTACATTATAGGATTTTCTCATATTGTGACCATGCTAAGATAATAATCGACGAAGCACTTGTCAGGCTCTGTTTGAGTACTTCAATAAATATATGATTCATGCTCAATTGCGAATGGTATGAATTTACTTAATCTGGTTCTAGCTTTCCGCCTGCTTTGTATCAGAAGTAAATTCAAGCTAATTGTACATTTTTCTCCACTTAACCCCTTGATCTGAACATTATCTTTACTTGGCTCAGTTTGTTCCTATTAGACTAGACTCTCCCAATTGCAACCTAAGGATACAGTTTTTTTTCCTACTCTTAGTTAATCTAAGTTAGTGTGTTTTGCTAAGGTGGGATCAATCTCGGTACTAAACTAGACAAGGAGTTTGTTCTAAAATATGAATCTGAAAACGCTAATACAAAAGAAAGGTCGAGAGGGATAAGCTGGGCCAATGTGAGGCTTATATGTTTGCACACTGAATTTAGTGGCTGTTCCAAGGTTTTCAGGTTGGAAAATATGTGCTGTAAATTAGTGATACGAAAGTGAGAAGGATAAGAAGATATTGGCAAAGTGATCAATGAATAATAGATACTTCTAATTTTAGAAGAGTTTCTTTCTTCGTGGGATCCGCTTAAGATTGAAAGATTCACATACTGCCTTTATACGGTTAACTAAATTTTTTGGCAACAAATTGCTTCAACTGTGGAAATATCTTGACATATCGTGTCTTCTTAACAGGCAAACCTTTCATGTGCTTAGTGCCCATTTCCCTTTCAAAATACACTGAACAGTGAATTTGGAACCTTTAGTGGTAATTAGAACAGTTTTTTCACTATATTGCTATATCACTAGTATATTGAATTCTCTTACTTACTTTCTCTACCAGCTTGCTAATGATATTTTAAATTACAACTAAGTGCTTTGCTATTTAAGGACAATTACTTCCAAAGACTACTAAACCAAGACAAATCAAAACTGTCCTCATAATCACTTAGTAAAACAAGACATAGGCTTACATAACTTCTATTGATGTGCTAAAACCTGCTAAGGAGTGATATTAGCTTTGAATTTGGTTTATCTTGTGTTCAAGAAATTATTCAAACTACCCTGGCCTAACAGTTGTCCATTTATGGTGGTTTAGCTTCCATCTTCTTCTATCCAGCTATTACACTTTATTCCCAGTGGTTCCTTTGAGAATACGTTAGCTTGTGCATCTTAGAAGAAGCCTAATTACAAGAAAATTATAAATGTTGAGCTTTATCAATTGAGAATAATGAATTTATGGTTGCTTATTTGATCAGCATCGAGAGGTTCATCAGTTTCCTTCTACAGCATATCTCAACCATCTGACCCTTCTTCAGCATATCTCAACCATCTGACATGTATTTTGCTTTTCTTAGGGAGTATTTGGCTCTGCATTTCAAGTCAGTGTAATGTTTTGGTGCGTTCGTAGAAGAGGACCTCTCTTTGTTGCTATGTTCCATCCTCTGGGAATCGTAATTGCTGCTGCATTGGGTATCATCTTCTTAGGAGATATTTTCTACCTTGGAAGGTATTGTTATATTTCTTTGACAACCTTACAAATCTATAGAAGTGTTGGCAAAATGGACTACATGTGCCTAATCATCACTTTTGTTACAGCTTGGTGGGGTCAATTGTAATTGTTGTTGGCTTTTATGCTGTGATGTGGGGAAAAACACAAGAAAAGAAGGTAGATGAAGACCATCTGTCAAGAAATATCAATTCAAAGGCCCCACTCTTGCAAATAAAGGATGCAGAGACAGAAGTTTAAGCACAAGATAAAAGCATATATCATAGGTACGTCCATTTTTTTTAGCATTTAACTGTTTAAAGCAAACGGGGAATACGATTTCTGTGTATCCTTTGTGTATAACTATATCAAGAGATACTCGAGCAAAGTCTCTTAGAGCAGTCTGCTTCACTGTGAAGATGATTTAAGTGTATACGTAAATCTCCTAGGTCTTTGTAGCTTATTCCAAGAACATTATGTATTTAGTCCATATGACTTAGTTAAGAAACTTCAGGGGACCGAAAATGATTAAATATTGGGCTGGATGGGGTGTGGTTAGGACAATTTTGACTCATGCTCCTTCTGCTTATGTTTTCTTTGAATAAGGATGTAGACAGAGCCGTCACATCCTATTTGGGCTCAGACCCTTGGATAGAGTATAAATCTCAAGAATTATAAGAAACAACAAAACAAGGGAATATTTGGTAAAAGTACTCTCTTTTTAATTCTTGCTCACCAATACTATAGCCAATATGTAGACCCACATGTATGACATCCTTGAATCAAACATTATGTGGAACATGTCGGTCCTTCCCAGAGAGAACATTTTTTGTCTTTTTTTTTAAAGTACGTCCAGGAGACGTTTTAGGATTTAATTTAGAGTTTGTTTCGTAAGAGCAAGTGTAATGCAAGAATATTGTCCTTTCTGTTACGTCTCTGTTCTTGGCATGTCAATGATTAATATGGTAACTATTCATTATCCCTATATGCTCTTCCGATTTCAGAAATCGGTGCTGTCAAATATGAATTTGGTATTCAATGTTGTGGCATTCCAATTTCCATTTATAAGGGGTTCTCCTTTGTATTCAAAAGATAGCAATTTAACATAATGTTTATTTAGAAAGATGAGATTTTGACATGGATGCAACTTGAGGAAGTGATACTTAAATGCCGATAGGCCTTTTGTCACAGAGATCAAGTGGGAGTTAGAAGTAGAGAAGTGGTTGGCCGTGGTGATAATCTAGTTAAAAGTTCCAAATTTGTGATATATAGGCATTTCCTAGTATATTCGCTACAGCTCTGCCTTAGTTTTGGCAGCTTGTAACATGTAAGCTACATCTGAACCAGTCCATTGAGAATTTCTTCAATTTAGAGCTGACGTCCACCATAATTCAATCTCATCCTTTTAATCTATGTTGAATTCTTCTGCGTAAACCCTCCCAGATGCAAACCTATTGACTTCAATGTATATATCGTAAGTTAGACGGCTTGTTTTCGGTATTATAAATTGTAACAGGTCGTAAGGATTATATGTAAAAAGATGAGTTGGATAGAAAAGGTCATATTAGCTTCAAAGTGAAGAAAAGGTGTGGATAGCCTGTGGTGTCCAATGTGCCAACCATCCTGAGGAATTACTTTATGATATTATTGAAAACATTCTAATTTGTTAAAAATGCACTTATTATTGGCTTGCAATAATCTTAATAGTATGCATATTTTAGGATGTAATATAACCTTTGATTTTATAGCGCAGTTCGTCTTTTGAAACCTTTTTTCTTCAACCTACATACATCCTCTCCTTATCTTCTTTTATTTCACGGATCTGTTATGTTGGTGGATTGAGCATCAAGTAAAAGAACTAGCTGTGCTTTACAGAAATGAATTGTAAAGTACAGAAGGACTGAATGATATATTTGAGAAGAAAAATGGTGAATCAGTTTTTAGCGGACAGACTATTAGTGATCTGAAAGCATATGCGGCCCATAATAATTTTATCTTGATGAAACTTATGAACTAAATTAATAATAAGAATGATGCTTTGCATGACTTGAGAAGAACAAGAAAAAGAGAAACCTACCCTTTTTTGATAAATAAATGAATCATAGAACACCATAGATTTTTTTTATCTATGAAACTAGAAGACATATCTTTCTGTGTTTGAAGAAGTTGACATTGTGTGTTATAGTGTGATATATATGTGCATTTGGGGATTTTATATTAAAAAGTGAATGTATATGCTGACATAACATTGTATTTGACGTTTCAAAATGCACTTGTCGTTGACATTTTATGTTGAATAATCTGAATGGAAGCAAAGAACTGATAAGAGGTTTTTTTTTTCGAAAAACATTGATAGAGCTTGTCTCCTCATGTTACTGAAAGCAGCATTGGTTATTACAAAGTCAAGTATGACGGTATGTATAAGGTAGCTCATTCTTTGCCTCTAAAAAGAAAATTAGATAACTCATTGCAAAATGCCTGATGCCTCTGTGTGGAGGGGGCACTTTAGATGGTTGTGTCCCATCTTTTCATGTCAATGGAAGTATGATCATGACTTATTCTCACATGTCATTTTCTTTCTTATATCAGTATGTAATGTGTCATTAAAAGTCTTTTGTTCTCAATAAAGATCTATTTGCATGACTGCTTATTTGGTTGATACCAGTTTGACTATAAGCTCTAACCTGACTTTGTTATCGATTTTACAGAGTCATACATGACTGAATATATCAGATATCTCATTCTTTATGTATAAAAAAGAAAGTTAGATAACTCTTTGTCAAATGTCTGACGCCTCTGTGCAGGAGGAGGCACTTTAGATTGTTGTACCCTCTCTTTTCATGTCAATGGTAGTATGATCCTGACTTGTTCTCACATCATTTTCTTTGTAATAACATCATGTAAAGTGTCATTAAAAATCTTTCATTCTTGATTAAAGATCTATTTGCATGGCTTTGCTTATTTGATTGATGCCAGTGTGACTGTAAGCTCTGGCCTGACTTTGCATCGGCTTTTACAAAGTCATACATGACTGAATATATAAGATAAATCATTCTTTTTGTATGAAAAGAAAACTAGATAAGTCACTGAAATGTTTCTGTGCAGGTGGAGGCACTTAAGATGGTTGTATCCTCTCTTTCATGTCAATGAAAGTATGTCCATGACTTGTTCTGACATGTCATTTTCTTTCTAATAGAATCATATAAAGTTTCGTTAAGAATCTATTGTTCTCGATAAACGTCTATTTGCATGACTATGCTAGTAGGAGGGTAAGCAAGTACTCAATGGAATAGTCGAGATGTGCACAAGCTGACACAGACACCACATTACAAAAAAAATATAGCTATTTGCATGACTTTCCTTATTGATTGATGCTGGGACTATAAGCTCTTGCCTGCCTGCAGACTGGAAGAAGTCAAAGCAAGGTGACAGGGCATATTGTGGAAGTTGCAGACATGTAAGCCACAACCAGATGGAAGTCCTCCTTTACTGAAGTTTGTATAAAATTGTTGGAATACTCATACAAAATTCTCACTGTTGCTGTAAATGCAGAGTAGATAAACCTATAAAATGCAAAATGATTCCCCGTAATGACCTGGTGCATCACTCTTTTATCAGTGTATATAATATTGTTATTCTGGTCAGCATTCACATTCTATGCAAAGGATGCTGTTATTTGTTATAGAAATGGAATATGGTTTTCTCATTTCAAAAGTTCAAATAAAATGCTCCGAATGTGAAATAATTCCCATTCATGTGGTTCATCATAATAACCATAATCAGCAATTAAGCACACATCAGTGATATTAACAGCCTTTTGGTGAAATGCAGGGTAAGACTGCTTATAATAGACTCTTGTGGTCCAGTCCTTCTCTGGACCCCGCACATATCGGGAGTTTGGTGAAATGCAGGGTAAGACTGCTTATAATAGACTCTTGTGGTCCAGTCCTTCTCTGGACCCCGCACATATCGGGAGTTTAGTGCACCAAACTAGTTTTTTTTTTAAATGGTTATGCATATCGTGGGCTAAAGTTATACCTTAGTAAGTTAGCATGTCTCGTCCTTAGGATTATATAAAAAAGAACTTGTTCTATTAAAATAATAATAGGACAGGAGCTAATATAGACCTTTCAATTAACTTGGTCTTATAGATAGATGGCCTAGGCACGTTCATCCCTTATAAATGTTGGACAGAGGTATTGAGTCTTGGAAGTCGAACCAAAAGAAATAGAAAACTAAGTTTGGATTTTATCGAAGTTGGACCTTGTGTGAAATATTAGAGCTTAACTGTCCAAAGAAGAGGAATACAAAAAAGTCAACATCTGAAAGTAATTAACAGCAAACCTAACAACAGTATAATAACCACAACGAGCTAATTTGTTATTTATTCAGAGAAGTGAAAGACCTCTAGCATGAGAATTCTTCACTCTAGAAGTATTATACATGGAAGTAGTTAGCAAAAATTTTAGCAATATATTAATCTAACTATTCCGTACTAAATGGTTTCATTACCATTGATAAACAAAAGTGATTATTTGAGTTGCGTGTAAGTCAAGAAATAAATGAAAAGAAAGAGAAACACTAGATGTGAATGCTAGATTGAGTGAATGAGAGAAGAAACGATAAACTATAGATATTTATAAGAACGGAGCTGTTTTTTGATTGTCAACAACCTAGTCAAGTTGTGACTTGTGAGCATTCATTTGTATTCGGTAAGTTGTATTCAATCGCGTAGTATGGTACCAAGAGAAATTGAAGCAGTTTCGGAAAGACAATATATTTCTCATTATTTAAGAGCCGAAGATAATATTTGAAGTTGAAAAATCTACTGAGGGCGTGTGTTAAAAATTTATCACCACTTAATATCCCAGATATCTCAATATAGAATCCAGAATTCAAGTATAAGAGTTTGTAAACTCGAAATTAGTCTTTAATTAAAGTCGTAAATTCAATTGTATTCCTCACCAGTCACCACCATATAATATATGGTGTTCAGCTTCACTTCAAATGCCGGCTGCGGGAAGAGATCACTGACAGCTTCCTACTTAATTAATCTATATCTTCTATCTATATCTATATCTATATCTATATTATTATAAAAGTGGGAAGACCTAAACTAGAAAGTTAGATTACTAAAATGCCCTTCTTAAAGATCTAATTATCCTACTTACAAATTATAAGAAAACTCACCATCCGAAGAGGTGCCTTTTCTTTCGGAAAGGATGTCATTTAACGAATGACTCTTGGATTTTTAAGAATAACACAAAGGAAAAAATTGGAAGGAATAAAACACTTAAAAGTTGAGAAGAAAAGATAACTATAGTAACGATGCAAATATGCGGTTAAGTTCAAAGAAATAAAGATCCTACAAGATTGTGGTGTTCTTGAGTTTCAGAAGTTCTGAAAATCATAAGACTGATTATTTTTCAATTCAAAGAAATAAAGATCCTACAAGATTGTGGTGTTCTTTGAGTTTCGGAAGTTCTGAAAATCATATTATTTCCATACAACGTGACAAATAATGTAGAAATTCAGAATTAAGGATGTCATTTTTGAAGAAAATTAAGTCAACAGACAACAATTATTTGCGTACAGTAATATTCTTTTATTCTTTTCACTCCTTGATCTTTTGACTTCTCTTAAAATTATGGAGATTAAAAAGAAAATCATTGAAGGAGTTCATTATGCATCGAATATTTTTTCTTCAATCTGTAAGCTAATTTCTCTATATACAACGGCGCAAAGTTTTTTTTTTTTTTTTTTAAATAATGTTTGGAACTTGATTGTCTTATTATCATTATCGACCAAATTTTCCCCGTGTGATAATAGATGTACGACTCTGTTTTTTTGCCTTTTGCATTGCATATATGTTGGTTTAGTTAGTATGTACTACTATAATAATAAGTTTCTCATTTAATTTCTTTCCTTGATCCGACTTAAAAAGAGAGATGACTATGATCTTTGTGAAGTGTTTTTTTTATATACTTTTTCACGTGAAGGAAAGAGAGATTAAAATATAAATATGTTTAGGAATGAAAATATAAAAATTATAAAGATGTAATGGAAAATTTGCAAACTTTAGACAGATTTGTACACTCTCATGATTTTTATGAATAAAAAGGATAAAACACCTTGATTAATAATATGTTTTTATCAGGCAATACTATGGTGGGAGAGTTTTTATAGTTATATGTATCTATTTTTGTTACAATAAAATACATTACAACAAAAATAAAGTTAAGTTATTACAAGAGAGTTACAAGAGTGTCTATAGGTAGACTGAAATCTTGGAATAGTTTATACGAGTGATTCTTGATTTAAAAAAACCCCAACAAAATAAGAAATCTATGTAATTCAATGATTATCAAGCTATTATATCGTAAATTAGTGCACATATCTAAATAATATCAAAGCACTTACCATTTAAGTGAAAGGCAAAATAGAAAAAAAAAATCTGGTGTATGGAAGAAGAAAAAACATATTTAAATCATCTGAATAAAATATCTTTAGAAATAAATAAACAAAGTATTTTTGTAATATATTTCTCTTAAAAATACTTTAACAAATTAGAAACAATTACAAAGAATTCAAATCTTTAAATGATAATTTATTATAGACGCAAACGAAAGTAAAACACTATGCTGTGGGAACTGGTTGAAAGAATAAATTCTAACTATGATATTAATCTTTTTTTTATATCTTTACTTCTTATGGGATAGAATTAATACAGTCCTTTCAACATCCATCAATTAAAAGTAATTCGATAACGATAATAAACTCTTGCTTCACAAAAACATAACATCTGAGTGCATGAATATGTGCTTGGACAGAGAAATTAAGCTTTCCTAGAATAAAGAAACAGTGGATCAATTAAAATATGGTGGTTTAATTGCATTTTTGCGATATTGCTTTATTCTTTTCTAATTTGTTGGAAACTATTCTTATAGTATTTCTTATGGATTAAATGGCATTTTGTGTATTTTGCTGGTGAGAAGAAAAAAAAAAGACATCTTATGTTCGTCACCTGACCATTTTATTTAAAAGGAAATAACTTTTTAAGAAAATTCAGAAAAATACCTAAATCTTCTAGAGTATTCATGCTAAAGCTAAAAGGGAAGCATGATAACTTGTGAAATTGAAGTAATAAAAATATAAAGCTTAAACAAATTTTAAATTGAATATATTAGCTGAGATGGTTGAGGTTTCATCCGGTACAATTGAGTTGGCTAACTAAGAATCAACAATCATCATTTTCTTGCATTTACAGTTTTGTCTTTATCTTTTACTCTATAATTCAAACACAACTTCATTATTATATTTATGTAATTTTTTCAAAAAAAAAATTATACTTATGGAGATGAGATACACGCGCAACGCATGTGCCGAAAACTAGTTGAAATGAAATATGTACTAAATTATGCTAATATAACAGCACTCTCAAACTGACTCCATTTGCCCAAAAAACGCCTTTACGTATACAAGAAAGGCTGCATATATAAATAATATGACGCCTATTAACACGTACAGAGTTTCTTTTTGAACTTAATTATTTAATTTAATAAAAGGACGATAAGGTACATTTTTTATAAGGTACTTAATATTGCCAAAAAAAATTACGTCAAGATATAGCAATAATTTGAAAAGAAAAAGAAAAAAGAAATAAACAATCCTTAGCTGGAGCAGCGGTAAATCCAACTGCTTAGCTATAAGTTCAATTGAATTCATAGTTTTTATCCTAGACCTAGATTTTCTATATAAAATTCATTAAAATTGATTTAAAAATTGAGCTATGAACCCATAGCTCACAGAAGGAGGTGACATGTTCAATGGTTGAAGTTGAATCTTGAACCAATAAAATTAAAATTATGAATTTGCCTTTGAACGGGAGAATAATATGTTTAATATACAACCATAAAAAGTAATCACATTGTTAGAATATGAATTGACAAACAATAGTAAGTTTCTACTGTGGTAAAAATAGCTTATTGTAATTACTGATGTTGAAGACTATTTCATCATAATCAAATGATTCAATTAAAATAACAGCGTCAACTATATGCCCTAGAAAAAGAAAAAGAAATAAATTAAGTTAAAGAAACACCTAAAATAAGGTTTGGACAAACAAACATTTGACAAGTATGAGAAGAGCAGTTGGGTCCAAAGATGACAAAAGGGTTCACCTATTATTTCAAAAACATGGTCAGGGCCTCAGGGGTCACCACTCTGATGACGTTTTACTATAATAATCAGTTTCGGGTCTTTTTCTTCCACTTTTAATTGCTTACGTACCATCGGAAGGATCCTAATATATTTTTAATTAAATTTTTTGAGTTCGAGCTTTAAGTATGAAATTATTTTTGTTAAAGAGTATTTTATTTTTTAATGTAAAGTTTTCCCATACAAATTCGAATTCAATCGAACTTCAAGACAGATTCCAAATACCCGGTGACAAAACAAAACAAAAAAAATGCTTACGTCTATTGTTTAAACACAAACGAAACTCGAATTGCTGATGTCTTAAATTCTTCTAATTTCTTTATCACTTGCTATATCAACTACCCCCTTAAAGTATCACAACCAGCCAATCAGTTAAGAGTATGTTAATTAACCTTGGATTCTTATGCGTGACTGGTGTCATCTCTATTTTCTTAAAATAGATTTATGGAGAAGGATGTAATCTTTATCTTTTTGTACGTTATAAGTTTCGATTTTAGGAGAATAATCACATAACCTTTCTGGCCCAAATTAACTGACATTAGTTTCAATTTTCAGAAGAAAAAATAAAATGTATAGTTCTCCGTCCCAAATTGTTCATCCTTTTGTGCCTATTGGCAATCAATTTAATGAATCCTCAGAGTAAAATTGGATATGAAGTAAATACGTTATTTACAAATGATATGGATACTAAAATGATAAAAATTATTTTAGAACTCACTTAAACTAAAACTATTTAAATTCTTCATAATTTAACTTTTATTTCCACCTTACACTAATATTTGTTTAAACATAGTTGACAATTTAAGGCGACACTATCCACAGAAAATTCACCCATAGCTACGACTACGACTATAGTATTAGTTCTGATAGATCAATAGTGGGTTACAAATAGGTCATAAAATCAACATAAAGCTATGAAAGAATATTTGAGGATTTCAACGCTGGTCATAGTTAGATGTTCACTTTCAATCAATTAGGAAAAACTAAAGATTTTTCATCTCACCAATTGACTTACGTTACGTTGTTTTTTTCATTTCCTCGCTAACCCATCACGCTTTGAAGTTATTTAGTAAAAATGAAGACTATTTCCCAGAGAAACTCTTCTTTAACTATTGCAAAAAAATAAAAATAAAACACATTGGATAAATTAGGTCAAATGGATTATAAATTAATCATAGATATTTGTTTAGTAAAATATTAAGGCAATCATCCTTTGTTCGATCGTGTCACTGAATTGTCTCATTCTTGTGTGAAAAAAGGCTCTGTAATCTGGAATAATATTGGAATTGTGAGGTGTAATAATGGAGTTGCGAAAAAATATCTCGTAGGGACATGATTAATTTGAACCACAAAGACAAACCTTGTGGGGACTATTTATTATATTTAAATAACTTAATGTTATACTAACTACCTGAAACAATCCACGTAGGACAAATAAGAAGAGTTTCTTGAATAGAGTATAGTATTAATAAAATACTAATTGTTGAGTCACGGCCTCTTGGGTCACTCGAGTTGCTCGTTCCCTTTAAAAGTAGCTTAACCTTTGCATGAAAGGTTAACTTCTTCTGTTAGTATATAGAAAAGTTATCATTGCCTTTTCTCCATAAATGGGAGACACACTAAACAAATTAGCCAAACGAGCTAGAAGCTTAGATAATACAGAGATAGAAAGTGGAGGAGAAAATATGGGTGTAAAAGCTGTAGTAGAAGATATTTTGCCATGCACAGCCATGGTTTTAATAGAAATTTGCACTATTTTCTTGACAATTATGGCGAGTACAACCATGTCAAGATTAGGGATGAGCCCTTTTGTTTTTGTGGTTTACACGAACGCTCTTAGCTCTATCATACTTCTTCCTTATTCATTTCTCTACCATAGAAGAGACAAGTAAATTTTCAACACCATTCTTTTTGTTATTTTTGATTGTATAGGATGTAATCTGTGTTGATTTTTCTTTCTTTACTTGTTGCAGGATACAAGCGCCATTGTTTACTTTTCCCCTACTTCTTCGTGTATCCCTCCTTGGTCTTGTAGGGTTAGTTCTTCTTTCTAATTTCTCTTTTCTTGCTGAATAATATATTAAGAATTACAGAAAAGAGAGTGCGAGAGAGAGAAAATAGAAATCATCATTATAACCTAGCTAGGTTGATCATAGGAACAAACTAATTAAGAATAGTGGTTGATGATCCAGAATTTAATCTTGATAGATTCAACATTAAACCTCTTACACCGGATATTTGTATTTTCTAAATTATAATTTTAAAATTTAATATTTATTAACATTTTAGTGGTTTTTCGTGCACGCTCACATATATATACACAGTTTAAAAAAGACTGAGGTTCAGTTTATAAACCTATTGTATCAGCCTCTATTTAAGAACATCACTTACTTATTTAGCGATTTGAATAAATCATTGAAAGTAACAAAGACAGTATTAACATCACTTGAAAAGTGTGATAGAAAATTTGATTAAATTATGGTTGTTTTTACAGGGTAACAATAGCTCAGAATCTTGCATTTGCGGGACTAAGTTACAGTTCACCAATAGTAGCATGTGGCATGGCCAACCAGATCCCAGCCTTTACTTTTATTCTCGCCATATTCCTCAGGTTCTTTCTTCAACCTCTATTTAATTATTTATTTATTTTATATGGCTTCTATTGGATGGAATCTTGAAAACTAGATACTAAAGCTGTAGACAAAAAGAAAAAGATTTGCTCCCACCTTTGTTATTGTGAGATCCTTTAATTTCTTGCAACTTGAAGATGAAAAGAGGAGAAATGACAAAAGATGATGTAGAAAGAGAGAGAGGAACTTGTGGATGATGTTGGAAGTGGGACATCAAGTTTGATTAATTAGATTTAAGAGACGTGTGTGTATATATTAAGGTGGGCACAAGCCAATATATTTGGATCCAAATTGATGGGCCATATATACCACAAGAGAGATCGAAGGGTAGCTATTAATTAATTGGGTGTAATTGGTTGGTACAGAGATGGACCTACTACCAACATGCAACTAGTTTTACATGTAAAAATCAAAAACTGAAATGTCAAACAACTCCTTCCAATGAAAAATTATGAATAGATTTCCTAAATAGTTTCGGCAAGAATAAAACAGACAACACCCAGTAATTTCAGCCTCACTTCCACGTTGGTCTGTTATTGCAACTAATAAACTCAAAATGAATTTAACTTATATTTCTATGGATAGTATCAATAAATTGTGACTTGTCGTAGTGATATAAATTATTAGTTCCATTTTCTTTGAACAGCTACTTGAGCAACCAATCATCATGACTAGTTGGATATCTTTTGTGCATTTATTCTCTGATCTTTAAATTTGTTATATATACATGAAAGATTTGGTTTTGTAGTCTTTTGAAATAAATTTTTAGTTATATGCTCTTTTTCGCAAGAGACCAGTAAAAAAGAAAATAAGAGAGATATGTAAATTAAATAAAATATAGGAGATCTTTGTAGAATTATTTTCTTTATTCAAATTATAAGTGAACATAAAAAATCAGTAAAAAATAACACAAGAGATCTGTACCATTTCCTTATTATAGGCCATCTTTTAGGAAGTTACGTTAATTATCATTAATCATTTATGCTAATCAACATAACCATTTTAGGAAAATAAAAGTTGATTTGAAGAGCCAAGGAAGCCAAGCTAGAATAATTGGAAGCCTAATATCAATAATGGGGGCATTATCAATTACATACTACAAAGGTCCAGTGGTGAAGCAATACTCCCCATTTTTCCTTCAGCTAGCCAGGCCGCGCCTCCTTGCTGTATTCACTTCAACACATGAGAACTGGGTTCTTGGCTGCTTTTTATTTGCAGCTGCTTCATTTTCTCTTTGCATTTGGAATATTATTCAGGTTTAATTATCATTCTTCTTTATTATTATCTCTTTAATTTTCTCATTTCCCTCTTTCCTTGGCCATTGGGTGGATATTTTGTATTAATTTGGTACGACATAAGTCGTTTTTCTGAAAAATATTTTTCATGATGAGGGAGTTATTTTTGGTGTTTAAAAAATATTTTTTTTAATCAAAAATAACTTTCTTCACTTATGAACAAAAGTCGTTTTCCTTACAATTATCTTATTACTAACTTTTAACTTCATATTAGTTAACACTTTGAAGGTATCTCATTAACATGTAACTTCATAACGTGATCAAGTAACACTGAGACATTATTATTATCTAAGCACTCAAACAATTTACTAAAACACTCTTGGATTCGTGCCCATTATTATTATTAATAATTTATAATATGTGATTTTTAAAAAAAAATTATTTTCTACTCACAAGCTGATCAACATCGAAAAATACTTTTTTTCAGAAAATAGGTTCATGAAAAATGGCTTCCGTCTATATCATACACACTTTTAATTGCGGTGTATTTACTTGTATTTCTTTTTACTAATTTTCAGGCTGGAACTATTAGAAAGCACCCACAGGTGATGAAAATAGTGTTTCTCTATACTTTATTTGGGACGATCCAATCTGCAATACTTGCTTTACTGATGGAAAAAGATTTGAGAGTATGGAGACTTGAGCTTAACATGGAACTTCTTGTTGTTGTTTTAACTGTAAGCCCAATAAGTACAGAAATTTTCAAAATTTGACGTACTTAATTTCTAGTTAATTTAAACTAAATTAACATGCAAGTTTTTTTTCTTAATTACTAGGCTATTTTCGGCAGTTTAATACGTAGCAGTGTACAAATGTGGTGCATGCGTTTGAAAGGAGCTTCATTTCCTCTATTTTTCAAGCCAGTGGGAGTCCCAACAGCTAGTACTTGTGGCTGTTTACTTTTTGCCGAAACTTTTCACTATGGAAGGCAAGTTTTATCTTCTTTCTTTTTCCTTAAGATTTGAGTTATACATGTAAAAAAATAATAAATTTCAGACTATTACTATAATTTAACTTGTTATAATATTTGAGTACTTATCATTTATTTAGGTTATCGATATCCAATGCTTATTATATAGAGTTGTTTGCAATTATCTTTTTATCAACACAGATATATATTTCTTTTTTTCTGATGTTTAAGCAATTAATATTATTGTTCTTTCCTAACACGAAAATACTAATCAATATTGCAGCATGTTTAGTGCAATTATATGTGGATTGGGTTATTACACTACACTCTGGGGACAACTCAAAGACGACGAAACAAATAAAAATATTAAGGGTAGTACGTCAACTACTTCTGATGAGAAAGTTCCTCTTCTGCAAGAAAAAGAAGTGGAGGAAGAAGAAGAAGAAGAAGATTCGCCGGTTTAAGATGGAAGAAATTAAGATGAAGATATTTATATGTTAGGAATGTTGTATATATGTGTTGGAGGATGTATTTTTTGAAGCCTTCCATCGCAAGTTGAACAACTGAAATTGTTGTTCAGCTATATTTTGTATAGTTAGGGGTTATGCGCGCTCGATTTGATTAATTTGATGGAGAAATAATTTGTACTGTTTAGGTTTGTAAATATATTGTAAGCATTGGGTTTGAGATTGATGAAAGATTGTGATTATATGACAATGAGTTTAAGTTATATATATCTTTTTAGTGTAACAAACTTTTTACACTACCAGGAGAAGATATTTATAAGAAAATTGTAATCTTAGAGATATCTAACCCGTTATAACAGATAAAACTAACATGTTGGTGTGATGATGTGTGGATAACTTAATCTCTATAAGAATTATTTCCTTCCACGTTTTTGGTCGACTATATATCGGAATAATGCTCCCGTTTCAGAGCTTACTCAAAAATTGACGTATTGTTTCCTAAAGGCATACAAACAAGTGGATTTTTTCGCAAAACATGAGCAGAATTTACTACAAGGATGTTTCAACTTCCAGCTTTTATCCAGAATTAATTACGATTGCGACAAATTTTAGAAAGTGCAAGGACCTTTCTACTTCCGAGTTGTACAAGATGATTTTATTTCTTCTGCTAACACAAGATGATTACCTACTCTCGTTGTTAGCCCAAGTAAAGGTGAAGTTTTGAAAACCGACAAAGGAACTCAGACATGGACCAGATCCATCTTGTGAAGTACAGTTATAATCAACCCAAACATGTGAGATGCACGTGAAGGAGATAAACTAACTTATCAGAAGTGATATCTCCCGATCATGATCGAAAATGTTGCATATTATATAAGGTGAAAGACTCCTTACAGAAAGAGAACACTGTTTAGGAAAATGATAGAATTAGAGTATGAGATCAACTAGAACTCTTCCACCATGGAAGAGTAGCATCTGTATCCTAGTCAATCTCTAATTACTAACTCCTTAAATATTAGTGTTGTTCTCTTTTATAGGTAATGCATATAAGCAGAAGTAAAACGTGAATTAAGAGCAAAATAACAAGGCAATTTTGCAAGCAATTTATGTGTGATTCAAGCGTGCAAATCTGAAGCTACTTGAACCAGATAGAAGAACTAGTTCCGAGTGTCTATCTTTTATTCTAGTTCAATTGTAGTAAGTGATTTTACATTGTACCTTTCAGCTTATATAGAAACAATTATATTAGGTACTTAGAGTTTTCAAGTTAGAGTTAACTTGAAGTTGTCGCAACAGTTGAGGCTGTGTTCCATAACGAGGATTAGAGTTAATCCTAGGTTTACAAAAGAATTTTTGTAAATGCAGTTTTTGGCTCAGTGATTTTAGTAGAGAGTTTGGGAAAATCCTACTGGAAGGTAGGTCGTGGTTTTTCCACTTTTTGAGCCAGGTGTTTTCACGTAAAATCTCTGTGTTCATTATTTTCTGTATTTATTATTCCGCAACAGTAGTAGTTGGAACACATAAAAGAACCAAGTTCTTCTATAATCAAATTAAGCGAAAATTGGGTACCACACAAATCATCCCTCCCTCTTGTGTGGTATTGAAGTATAAAACATCAATTGATATTAGAGCAGGTTATCCTTGAAGAGGCTAACACCTTAGGAACAGATCAAGATGAGTACACCACCTGGAAACAGTGAAGGACAATCCACTGCTAGGCCTTCACTCTTTAATGTCCAGTACTATTCTCGGTGGAAGAACAGGATGAGAGACCACATCATAGGAGAAGACTATAAACTTTGGGACATTGTTACTGATGGTCCCCTGGCTACTACAAAGAAGAATGTTGAAGGAGTGGACGTGCGAAAGACGAGAGCTGACTGTACTGCTAAAGATTTGAAGAAATGGGAAAAGAATGCCAAGGATAAGAAATGGCGTGTGTGTGGACTAGGTCTAGACGAGTACAACAGAATTCAAAGCTGTACTACTACTAAGGAAATCTAAGACACTCTACAAGTTTCCCATGAAGGAACTCCTCAAGTAAAGAGATCAAGAGGAACACTGTTGTATTCTCAATATGAGAATTTCACCATGAAGGAAGGTGAAACCATCCAAGAGATGTACACAAGGTTCACAACACTAATAAATGAACTTAAGTCTCTTGGAAGAATTATCCTTGAAGAAGACAAGGTTGAGAAAATCTTGACAAGGGTCTTGCCAGTAACCTGAGAAAGCAAAATCACTGCTATTCAGGAATCTAAGAACATTGCTACTCTCAAGTTGGATGAGCTGATTGGAAACCTCACTGCCTATGAACTGAGAAGGCAAACCATGAAGATGGATGCACCCAAGAAGGAAAGAAGCCTAGCTCTAATAATACCTGAAGGTGCAGACTTGGAGGATGATGAAATGGCTATGATCACAAGTGATTTCAAAAAGTACCTAATAAGAGGAAAGGGTTCTTCAAGAGGTGTAACTTAAACAAACCAAGGGCCCCTGAAAAAAATAGACCAACGAGGGCTGCTACAAATGTGGCAAGACTGACCACATGATTAAGAACTGTCCTGAGTGGGAAATTGAATGGAAGAAATAAAGGGTTGAACAAAGAAACAGGAAGAAGGAACATGTTCAACCCAAGAAGAACAAAGGATCAACAAAGGCTATGGTTGCTGCTTGGGGAAAAAGCTTAGATAAGGATACAACAGATGAAGATGGAGATGAACAAGCACTTATGGCCATTGGAGAATCAGACGATGAACAAGAGGTAAGTGTAATTCATCTCAAAGACAATATTAAATTTTTGTCTAAAGAAAAGCTATCTGAATTATTGCTAGACTTCATTGATGAGTGTGAGGTCATAAACAATGAGAATGAATAACTTTCTAGGGAATGTGTGATCCTAAAAGCCAAGTGCAAAAATCTAAAACTCAGGGCTAGTGAAAGTGACAGTAAAAATACTGAGTTGAAGAGACATGTCCTTGAACTTGACACATCTGTCTTAGAACTTAGATTTGAAAATCTAAAACTGAAATTAGGAACAGGTAGAAAGAAATCTGATCACACACATTTCACCTTAGAAGAAAATCTAGGAAAAATAAAGAATGAGTTGTACAAGAGAGATGAGCAGATAAGAGTCCTAAAAGAAGATCTAGGCAAGGTGAAGCATGAACTAATAAGTCATCTGATGCACTATCCTGGCAATAAGAGCACCACAATAGCAATAAGAGAGGACTTGGCTGTGGGACCCCAACACCTAAGTGGGATCCCAAAAGCAAGTACATCACACTTCCTGAGAACAAAATTTACACACATTGTGGCAAGACTAGTCATTACAAAAGTGAATGTAATGCAAAATAAAAGGTCAGTCAAAAGAACAAAATCTTTGTTCAAGAGAAAAATAGACTGCCTGGATGAGCTAAAAGGAATTTAATTCACCCATTTGCCTATAGAAAGGGACCCAAACTAGTTTGGGTTCCTCAGACTAACCTCTGATTTCGTTTTACAGGTCCAAGTGAGAGGAAGTAGCCAAATATGGTACATTTGGATATTGCCTACTCAAAGCATATGACTGGAAGTAAGAACCAGTTCCTTTCACTTGAGGACCTAAAAAGAGGTAATGTCTACGTTGGAAATGGAAAGAAATATGAGATCATTGGGGTTGTAAAGGTAGGTAAGACAGACTCATATTCCATTGAGAATGTCTACTTGATAGATGACTTGAAATATAGCCTAATTAGTGTATCACAACTGTGTGACAGAGGTAACCTGGTAGCATTCACCTCGACCAAATGCTTTGTGATTAATCTTACCACCAACAATATTATTTTGTAGGAAAAAAAGTTAACAATATTTACATTGCAGATTTGTCCACTCTTTCAAAAAACTAACTCACTTGCTTAAGTGTGTTGGACAATGATCCCCTCCTATGGCACAAAAGACTTGGTCATGCAAGTCTAAATCAACTCAACAAATTAGTCTCCAAGGACCTAGTGATAGGGTTACCTAACATCAAGTTTAAGGAAGACAAAGTTTGTGAGGCTTATGCAAGGGGGAAGCAAGTAAGATCCTCTTTTAAAAGCAAGAAAGTGGTAAGCACAACCAGTTTGATAGAACTGGTTCATACGGATCTCTGTGGTCTAATGAGAACATTGAGCAGAGGTGGTAAGAAATATGTGATAGTACTTGTTGATGATTACTTTAGGTTTACTTGGGTATTGTTTTTAACATCTAAGGATGAAGCATTCGACATATTTACTGCCTTTGTTAGAAAAACTCAGAAACAACTAGGTAATCAACTTGCATCAATTAGTTCTAATCATGGAACTGAATTTGAAAATGCTAAGTTTGTTGAATTTTGTGATGAGCATGGTATAGATCATAATTTCTCTGCCCCTAGGACTCCTCAACAAAATTGAGTAGTTGAAATAAAAAATAGGACTCTTGAAGATATGGCTAGGACTATATTTTTTTCTAGTAAACTGCCCCATAGCTTCTGGGAAGAGGCTGTAAATAATGCATGTTAAATCATTAATAGGTGCATGACTAGACCTCTTGTAGAGAAGACTCCTTATGAGTTACTTAAAGGGAGAAAACCAAATATATCCCATCTTAGGGAATTTGGATGCAAGTGTTTTGTGCACAATAATGGAAAGGACTCCCTAGGTAAGTTTGATCCTAGAAGTGATGCAGGAGTGTTCTTCACATAGCAAAGCTTATAAAGTGTAAAACAAAAGAACTTTGTGTGTAGAAGAGAGTGTACATGTAGTTTTTGATGAAACTAACATTTTTTCTGAGAGACAGGAACATGAAGATGAATCTATTGGGTTGGTAAAAAAATTGAGTGAAGTCACAGCTCAAGTTGAAGCTACACCAAAAGAAAGAACATGTGATGGAACAGGTTCTTTCATTCAGGGCAACCTGACAGGAGGAACTGAACAAAGAAGAAGTGAATCTAACTCCCAAATGGAACCTGTCCATGAGCCTATTCCTCAGCTACAGAGCATGGGAGAAACTCCAAACAGAAATCAAACTGGTTGTGAAACCTTACAAGTATCAAAGTTCTCATCCTATTGAGAACATCCTTACTGACCCTACTTCTGGAGTTAAAACCAGATCTCAATTAAAGAATCTGTGTGCTTTTGATGCATCCTTATCTCTTATTGAACCTAAAAATGTTGCTGAAGCTTTGCAGGATGCAGACTTGGTGAATGCAATGTAAGATGAACTCAATCAGTTTGAAAGAAGTCAAGTGTGACATCTTGCCACTAAGTCATTAGCACTAAATGGGTCTTCAGAAACAAACTTGATGAAGATGGAACGGTTATAAGGATTAATGCAAGATTGGTGGTCCAAAGTTATAGCCAAGAGTAAGGCATAGATTATGATGAGACCTTTGCTCTAGTTGCAAGACTGGAAGCAATAAGACTCCTCATAGCCTTTGCAGCACACATGGAATTTACCCTTCACCAAATGGATGTGAAGAGTGCCTTCCTAAATGGCTACTTAAAGGAAGAAGTCTTTGTCAAACAACCTCCAGGGTTTGAAAGTAAGGAGTGTCCAGATCATGTATACAAACTGGACAAGGCCCTATATGGACTGAAGTAGGATCCTAGAGCATGGTATGAACGCTTATCCAAATTCCTTCTTAAACATGGATACAAAAGAGGTAAGATTGATAGCACTTTATTCTTGAGGGAAAAAAGTAAGGATCTACTAGTAGTTCAAATTTATGTCGATGACATAATTTTTGGGCCAAACACTGAAAAACTGAGTAAGAAATTTGCTAAATTAATGGGGAGTGTGAGCACGCGATTTTTGCTTCACGAAAATTACTCCAAAAGAAATCGAAAATAAAACAAGTTACCTTCGAGTACAATTTTGAGAATTTGCATGACATTTTTGTAATTATTTTTGCCCGTAAATGTTTACTTTGTTGTAGTTAATCATAAAATATAAGAAATACATGTTGCATGCATATTTATTATTTAATTGTGCATTTAGGAATTAATCAAATCATAGTTTGGTTCTAAAAGGAAAATCGCAAAAAATACTTATTTTTTCTTTTATGTGTCATCATTGTGTGATTTATTTTAATCAAATATTTTAATTTGTGTGTTGATTATTGTAAGTGTTAATTGATATTTGTGTAGTTTATTTTTGATTTTACAATTTAATTAGAAATTGTGTTTTTTAATTAGAAATTAAAGAAGGAAAAGAAAAGAGTGCAAAAATTGAAAAAAATTCGGACCTGGGCTCGTTTTAAACCCAAAGAAAATCAGGCCCAAAACACATTGATCCAGTCCGTCCCTCAGAAACAAGGAACGACGCCGTTTTGGCACCTCCCATCTGGACCGTTGGTCAAACAGATCCAACGGTCCAGTTCAACTCTCTCATTAATCCAAACGACGCCGTTTAGGCATGACCAATCAGAGCCGCTCATCCTATCCAATCCAATGGATCCAAGCTTTCCCCAGATACCCGACCCACTAGTACCCGTATTGACCCATTCCCGACACTAGACCAAACGACGCTGTCCCTTTAAGTGAAAAGATCAAGGCCGTTGATCATCAATGATCCAACGGCCAAAATTCAACTCCCCCATCCCGTATATAAACCCTCCTCTCTTACCCCCACGCCCCCTAAGCTAGACCCCCCTCCTTCATCCTCGTCTCTTTCAGAGACTGAACCGAAACCCTCTAGAACCCTAGCGCCGCCCTTCCATCCCCCTACCTAAAACCCGACGGCAACGATGCCGGTGACCACCAAATTAACACCCCTAGTGCACCTCGACCCCCTGGACACGGATCTGCAAACTGTGGGGTTCGAATCAACCTACATCGTCTCGAATCTTCATCTGATGATCCGAGCCAAAACTCAACTTATACCAACCGATCCCAAATGCACACCAGTTACTCCCCTGACCTCCCTCGTGACCAAACCAAGCCTAGTTTGGTTCGAATCTAACCAGAAAAGCTCGAACCCCTAATCTGAGCCCCAAGAACCCTAGAAATCCAAAACCTGGGGGTTTGTCCAATTAAACGAAGGGTTGGGGTCTAATAGACCTTAATCGAGGTGTTCTCAGTTGAGAACACTTCGATTAAAGTCCGTTCAACCCCAAAAGAGGTCCGAGTCAGAATCCAAGACGGGTTCGTCTAACCTTCAATTTCTTAAGATATTTTCTTTTCCTTGTCAGTTCCATGTTTTGTCTATGTCTGTTTATGTGTTTAAATGTCAGTTTGAGTTTGTTTTCATTGGTGTCGACTATTCTGTCCACCTCGCCCGGACCTTTTATTTGGTCGAATTTGCTTATGCGCGTTTTGTTGCGTGTAATTACAGTTTGGGCAATCGAGTCGAATAGGCTCCGTCGATTTGTTAAGTTTTGCATAAAATCACTGTGCCTATCAGTATGAAATCACCCCCGTACCTATTCAATTTCGATTATTTGTTATCGATTGTATATGTTGTAATATATGGTCTGTTAATAAGTGTCGTCGATTAGTTTCTCAGTCTTGAATGTTAAAATAACCTGATGACAATTTGGTTCACATTGCTTCAATTCTGATTGAGTCAATCTGTACCATTTATCTATCAGTCTAGGAACTATTTTAACTGATGAATTGGATCTAATTCACTGCTTTAAACTGTTAGTGGAAGCCATGTGTGGACAGATGCTTTTGAATTAATCAATTCATCCGACCATGCTTGATTAGCATTAAATATTATTTGAACATCCACTAATGGCCTGCAGAGAATAACAGGCCTTTCAGATTTAAAAAAAAAATTGAAAAGAATTGCATCTGAAAAGGGGTATAGAATGAGTGCTTTTAAAATAAGGAAGCATGGGGGGTCAGTTTTTAATTGGTTTTAACAAGCTGGAAATCAGTAACAGCATGGGTTCAATGATAAAAGGTAGAAATGCACATGAGGAAAAAGAAAAAAGAGGCTGAAAGTTGAAATGTTAAAATAAAAAAAATGGCCAGCTCTAGTCTTTAAAAAGGGGACTGATTTCGGACAAGAGGAGGGGGTTAGAACCTAAGGGAGCTGATCTTGGAACAAAAAGAGGGAGCTCATTTCTGGACTTCAATCCTAGGAAGACAATAAACAAAAACCCTCTTTTGCTCTATTGAAGCTGAAAATTCTGCTTTCCTTCACTTTTTCTGTTTTGAAATCATTTTTACTGCTTTGTCCTATCGAAACTTAGGCTTCTTTCTTTGAGTGTCCGAAAATCAGGAATTACTGTTTCACTTTTGTTCCGGATTTCACCTGTTTTCTGCCTGTGATCAACATTGGTATTTCCGGGTCTCAACTGAGTCTCCCGAGTCTGCTTTGGTGGATATTGGTATTGTGTTCATTGGTTTATTTATGTTCGTTCACTGGATTTATTCTGCCTGGTTGATACTGTTGTTGTTGCTGCTGTTATTTGCTGGTTACTGCTGCCGTTTGCTGATGCTGATTTTCTACTTTCTTCTTCTTCTTGTTGTGTTTCAACATCCAGGTACACACTGATCCACTGGTTCAATGTAAGCTGAAATTTGAAGCATGAATGAAAAAAAATGAAGAGATGAAGTTGTTTGAATATCTTTTAGTTGTATATTGAACACTAAGCGGTATACGTATGATAGTTCATGTCTTCTACTAGAATCATGTAGGTATGAGTTATTTATAACTGAACAATGTTTTGTAGTAGTTTAGTTGTAAACTTCCTCCCTTGTGCGCTTATTTAAAAATGGATTGATGTTGTAGAAAACATGTTCTATTGTTTCAGATTTAACAACATACTTAATAGTAAAAATGGTATGTTCTGTTGGCGACTCTGTTAGGCCTCTTAGACTATTTCCAAAATACTTAATAGTTACCTTATGGAACAAAAGGCTTGTTTTGAAACTCACAGGAACATCGTTTAATTAGATAGCACAGGTTCACATTTCAGCCCCCTTGTAAATATCAAACATATATAAAATAATTCAATTAGGCCCAATTGGAATAAGGATGGCTCCGGCCCAGTTTCACGCCATGCACATTGGGCCTGGGCCCATAATTGTCGAACAGACTGCTCTTACTGCGTTCATTTGAGATTTAACGAATCATGTTCAAAACTTAACTATAATAACTCGAAAGTACGTAAATAAAATAGGACCTTTTCTTCATTTATTTCAGAGACAAACGAAAAATAGAAAATTTAGTCACTCTAAGATTATCCTTTTAAAAATAATGAGACGAGCCTCGCCAAATAAAAAATGCAAATTGCGGGTCCCTCAATAATTGGTCATAATAAAAACTTAGATTTTCTGGGATGGGCCGTCTAGCGAACTTCACGGTTTTCCCCAAAGATAATAACGCGTTAGACTCTTTAGACGCGATTTTAATTAAATTACATGCTTAAATTCGGGTGCGCATCTATGTGACCCAAATCCAAATCTCAACGGAGTCGGAATGTATTGACAACCACGGGTGCATTGATTGTGACGTGGTTCGAGATGCATTTTCACAACGTTGCAATTCTATTAAAAAATAATAATAAAAGCGGTTTAAACTCAATAAAAGCACACAAGTTATAACATGTATAAAAAATCAGATATTTAGCCATTATAACAATTTAAGCAACCGTGCTAGAACCACGGGATTCGGGGGTGCCTAACACTTTCCCTCGGGTCAGCAGAATTCCTTACTTAGAATTTCTGGTTCGCAGACTTCATTTGGAAAGTCGAATATTTTCCTCGAATTGGGATTCAAGATAAACCGGTGACTTGGGACACCAAAAACCAAACCTTTCCCAAGTGGCGACTCTGAATTAAATAAATAATCTCATTTCGAATATTGTCACTTAAATTGGAAAAACTCCCTCACGCATTTATCCTCCGGGGTAGGCACGCAAAAAGGAGGTGTGACAGCTCTGGCGACTCCACTGGGGCAGATTTGTTTTCATTCGAGTTCGTCGTCGTTCCGATCCGGTTAGTGGGTTTAAGTTTCATTTCTGTCCGTATTTTGTTTTGATATTCTCGGATCTGAAATTAGTACATGTTTGATTCTTGTTTTTGTTCATGTTTATCGTTTCTTGATTATTGCTTCAGGTTGTTTCATTTGTTATTGTTTATTTTTAATAAAGAAACTGTTAGTTTAATCATAGTTTGATTTAAGTTGAAGTTCAATTAATTATTTCTTCAGTTTGTTTTTATTCATTTGTTCTTGTTTAGTTTTAATATAGAAATGTATTAGTCAACTGAATACTTTACCTTGTTTGTAAAATTGTTAGATTTAGTTTGAGGTGCCATTGATTATTGAGTTTAGTGATTTGAATCTGTTTATTTGTTCCGTTTAAACTTAATTTGAATTTAAAAAAAAAATTGAATATGTTTGTTTGTTATTGTTGTTGAATCTGAAAATATGATGTTGTTTAAAAATATTGTTCAGTCAAAATAATTCCGGTTGTTTCTTTGTTGTTCACTATTTAGTTTGAATTTGTTGATTGAATTTGATTAAGAATTGGTTATAGCTGCTATATTTTGGTTAATTGATTAGTTGAATTGGTTATAGCTGTTAATTTGGTTTTAGTTCTTAGATAATTTTTGAAGTTTGAACAGATTTTTGAATCTGGGCAGTAACAGTAGGTTTAGGGGTAATACGAGAATTAACCAATTGCAGATTTATTTAATTTAAGTGCTCCGCCCACTAAGCTCTAATAATAGTAAAATATTATAGTGGGGGAAAAGACATATGTTAGTGGGGGACAAGACATAATGATGTAAAGTAAAAAGGAAAGGGGATAATGATGAGGTCTTCTTTGACCACTCAAAAGGGGGGAACCGTGGGGTCCGTGTTGACTACTTTTACTTAACTAAAAATCAGAAATAGTATAGGTAATAATAAAAGGTTAAAAGTTATACATAGTAGAAGAATATTGGGGAAAAAGTAAGGAGGTAAAAAGAAAAAGGGGAGTCTTGCTTTGGGTATAAGAGGACTCATTTAACACTTAGAGAAAAGAAAAAAGAGGTAGAAAAAGGACTGAATTTGGAGATAGAAATTTCAGAACCTAAAAAAAAAAAAAGGAAGAAGAACAGAGAGAGAGAGAGAGAGAGAGAACAAAAACTGAAAAAAAAATCTTCTACTTTCCTTCATTGTTTGAAATCAGCATTAATTGCTACTGTTTTCATCGAAGCTTGAAGCTTCTTTCTTGGGCTACTACTCCACCGGTTTGCAAACTCTGTTACTGGTCTATTCCTGTGTTGCTGGACTGTTTTGTTGCTGTGCTATATTGTTACTATTGCTGCTGATTCTCATCTTCCTCTTCTCTTGTATTCAATACCAGGTACATGGCTGTAACCTTGTCGATATTGTAAGCTGGAAAATGTGAAAGCATGAATACATATGAAGAATGGAACTTTGAAGTTTTAATTTCGCTTTTTCTTCGTCTCTTTTACTGATTGTATTTAGGCTATTTCATGTATTACTGTTTAATAATTGGAATAAGAGGAAAATAACATAAGTTGGTCTTTAGTGAATCAGCTTGGCAAAACGGGTTAATTCACTAGCTATGAAGGTTTTAATATGGTTAACAGTAGGTTAATCATGAATGGGTAGCTAAATTTAATGAAAGGCCAAACAAGACTAGATAATGTTTAAGTTTAATAAACTTTCTAATAAGCTTTAGTAATTATGGTTAAATCTAGTTTCAAATGGTTGTGAATAATTAATTCCAATAGTTTTAACAATGCGAGCTTCAATTTAGCTATATTTGATTTCTTTTGAATATTAGTTATCAAATTTCTTATTTTTTTTATAATTTCGAATTTTCTTTTTTTCGTAAAATTCCTTTCCATTTATATTTGTCTTAATCTAGCAATTAGTATGTTACGTTTTCTTAATTTTTTTCTTGAAAGCTCTTAATTAATTAGGATTTTCTTTCTTTATTTTAGAGACTAATTTTAATAGAAAAATGTAGTCATTTTAGGATTGACCATTGTCAAAATAAATGAGATGAGCCTCGCCTAGTAAAATGCACCAATTGCGGGGCCCTCAATAAATGTTTAATTGAGTATTTAGAATTCGGGATGGACTGTTTAGTGAATTCCACGGTCTTACCCATAAATAATAATACGTTAATCGCTTTAGGCACGATGTTAATAATAATACATTCTTAAACACGGGTGCGCATTTTTGCGACCCAAATCCAAATCCCAAAACATTGAATAAAATGTGTTCCGGATTGCGGGTGCATTTCATGTGACGTAATCCAAAGACATGTTTTAAACAATGTTCACATTCTTGTAAAAATAATAATAATAACAATAAAAGCGGTTAAAAGTTAAAATTGCACTATAGTTTTTGAACATGTATTAAAATCAGATATTTTAGCCATTACAACAGTTTAAGCGACCGTGCTAGAACCACGGGATTCGGGGGTGCCTAACACCTTCCCTCGGGTCAACAGAATTCCTTACTTAGAATTTCTGGTTCGCAGACTTCATTTGGAAAGTCGAATATTTTCCTCGAATTGGGATTCAAGATAAACCGGTGACTTGGGACACCAAAAGCCAAACCTTTCCCAAGTGGCGACTCTGAATTAAATAAATAATCTCATTTCGAATATTGTCACTTAAATTGGAAAAACTCCCTCACGCATTTATCCTTCGGGGTAGGCGCGCAAAAAGGAGGTGTGACAGCTCTGGCGACTCTGCTGGGGATCCAAACCCAGAACTTCGGTTCAGGGTTCAAGAATTCGAGCTTAGAATAACTGTATAGTTGGCTTGTTTTATCTGATTTTACATGTTGAGCCTAAATGTGCTAACTAACTGCTTTACCTCTTTGATATTTTGTGAACTGTATATAAACTGTGCCGAAACCCATCTCCTCTCTGAGTCTTCTAAATCATGAAGAAGGGTGCACTTCGTGTGACTTCTTTTCTGTTTAGAGTCAATCCCATTTTTGGAACGAGGTTCAGATAAGTTGCAAAGCCGGGTTGAGCTTCTGTATCCCCGGTACGCTACCCCCCCCGGCTCGAGCTGTCCGCTCGGGTAATCCAGGTCTAGAACAAACACCCAGGTTCTGAACCTAGAATAACTCAACTTCATGCCGGATCCCTAGTAGGAATCTGCATCATGTGCATTTTTGACTTAGGGGACTCAACACAGGGGTTGGGTCCGTCTAGGAATAGCAACCTGAAACAGAAAAGACCCATCCTGATGCATCCTACTTACTGTTTGTGCATTTTATTTGCTTTGGACTTGCATGCTGACCGGTTTTGAATATTGGGAAAATTTGAATAAAAAAAGAGAGAAAGAAAAATAGCAGTGTATAGGGTTAATCTTCTGCTTTGAAAAATAACAATGTCCAAATAGTGTCGAAACTCTGCCGAAATTTTAAAAAAATATTTTTATTTTTAATAGTTTGTTTTACTAAAAGCAAAGGAAAAATAGAAAAAGAGTCTTTATTTTTGGAAATTGTTCGCAGAAAAAGAAAAAGAAAAGAGTCTTTATTTTAGTTTGGGAATAGGTTGTTTTATTGTTTGTTGAAAATGAAAAGAAAAAAAGAGTCGTTATTCTGTCTTGTTTTCAAAAAATAGAAAATGAAAATAGTCTGTCTTGCCGTGAAAAATGAATATGACAAAAGTCTTGTTTTTTTAAAAAATATATATATATTTTTTGTTTATGAAATGCCCAAAAAGAAAATGAAAAGAGTCGTGCTTTGAAAGTGGTTTGTTATTTGCTTATGAAATGTCAAAAACGAAAATGAAAAAGATTCTTGTTTTTTAAAAAAAAAATATAGTTTGTTTTATTACCGAACTACGCGGGTCTGATTCTCACCGGATGTGAGATACGTAGGCAAATCTCATCGGTTCCGACCCCAATTTTCAAAAAATAATCCAAAAATATTTTCTTCCAGTCCCTTCTTTGAAAATATTTCCTTAAAATTTTTAAAAACAAAAAAAAAGTAGTTTTTAAACTCAAAAACAAAAATGGTTTCCTTCTTTCTAATATCTTTCATACAAAAAAAGAAAAAGCAATAAAAATCAAAATCTAAAATACGGGTTTCCTTCATTCTGAAGTATTTTTCCAAAAAATCCAAAAAATATCAGAAACAAAAATCCAGAAAAATTGCTTTTTAGCTGTCTTTATTTTGTAAATATCCATAAAAGCTTTGAAAATATGAGTCCAAAAATATTTTCTCTTTTCTTTAGAAGTGCTTTTGTAAATAAATAAAAAAAACTCAAAAATCCAAAATATTTTCATAAAAGTGCCTCTTTCGAAAATTAAGAGGCAACAGCCAAAATTCAAAGAAAATATTTTCTTTCTTGTTTAGAAAAAGAGAGAATAAATGAAAATTCAAACAAAAATATTTTCTTTTTTTTTTACTTCTAAAATTCTCAAAGTTCCAATCAAAAGAAAAAGAATTTTTAGAAGTCTTTCTTTCAAAAAATAAAAATAGTGTCAAATTCAAAAATCCAAAAAATATCCTTTTCTTCTCTTAAAGCACTTTTTTTAGAAAAATTCAAAAGAAACAAAAATCCAAAAAAAAAACCTTTATTCTTTTAAAGCATTTTTTCCTTTTTTTTTAAAAAAATTATTCCAAAAAAAAGAAAAAAAAGAGAGTTAGTTTACTTACTCTATTCACATCTCCCGAACTAAGAAAGATCTGATTCACGCGGCGCCGTGATACGTAGGCAATCCTCATCGGATCCGGTCACGTTTTTAACTTCAAATAAAAACAAAAAATAAGAAAATATAAATAAAAGGGAGCCGAAATGACGCATGCCATCAGTGCAAACATGTAGAAACTCACTTAACTGTATATGTGCATCACACTCCAATGTGAGATTACCTGTCTGTTATTTGTTTCAAACTAACCGTTTGCTTGCTGCTAAGTCCAGGTTTTTAGAAAGGTGGTTTGGTTTGGTGGAGGTCTGGCCTCACATTTATACTTTACGAGGTCGAAAGGAAGTGTTCAGCTGTCCGTCACTAAGTCGAGAGGAAGTATTCTCACTTACTTCACGAGATCAAAGGGAAGTGTAGATATGTCTTCAGAAATTCCTTTGCCAACAATTCCTGTCTCCGAAGAGAGTTCAATCTCGGCCATCCCAACTTCCGAATCAGCAACTGCTGAAGAAAACAGAATCTTGCGGCTTCGCATGTTGGAAATGTTAGATGACTGGAACAATGGAAAAGAGCCGCCGAGTGTAATCCCTGGATTCCCCGAGCTGTTCTCTAGGACAAGTGGGACTTCCAACGTCCCCATAAGTTATCCAACTACCCCATTCGGGTATCCTACCATTTCAGCCCACTCCGCTGGATCACCCTCTGATTCTTATCCTCGGATGTCAACGACAGATGTGGCTACAAACATATTCACTGCACCGCCCTGTCTACTCGTGGCACAACCCGCTACACACATGCCTAATTTTGACTCTTCCTCATTCACATTTCAAGCACCATCCTTCTCGCTGGAACCAAATCGGTTTACCACCAGCACTCACCCTCAGCAGCCTCAATACAAGCTTACGCCTGGGCAAGACCAAAATCCCAAAGCTTTTGAACAAGATGAAATGGTGAAAAGAATGAGGAGCCTCGAGCAGAGTTTAAAAAATATGCAAGGTTTAAGCGGGCAGAAGAGTGTCTCATATACTTATCTGTGCATGTTCCCTCATGTACACCTGCCCATAGGGTTCAAAACACCGAAGTTTGAGAAATATGATGGACATGGCGATCCCATTGCTCACCTCAAAAAGTATTGCAACCAATTGCGTGGGGCTGGAGGCAAAGAAGAATTGTTGATGGCATACTTCGGAGAAAGCTTGGTGGGCATAGCCTCAGAATGGTATATGGATCAGGACATATCTCGATGGCACATTTGGGACGATCTCGCCAGAGATATTGTAAGGCAGTTTCAGTATAATATTGACATCGCACCAGACAGGAATTCTTTGTCAAACTTGAAGAAGAAACCCTCAGAAAGCTTTAGAGAATATGCTATTAAATGGCGCGAGCAAGCATCAAGGGTAAAACCTCCCATGGATGAAATAGAAATGGTCACTACTTTCCTCCAAGCTCAAGAATCAGATTACTTCCAAAACATGATGTCGGCCATGGGAAAACCTTTCGCAGAAGCGATTAAGATCGGGGAAATGGTAGAAAATGGGCTAAAAACGGGTCGAATTCTAAGCCAATCTGCTATCAGAGCTACCTCCCAAGCCATTCAGGGTGGGTCTGGCGGAATAGCAAAAGGAAAGAAAAGGGAAGAAACATTCATGGCAGCGTCGGGTACAAGGAGAAACTATACTCCCAGATCCTTTTTCTTAGAGAGGACCCTGCAACATTATTACCCTCACCAAGATTTGGCCTATACTCCTCAGCCATACTCGGTTATGAATACTCAGCCTTATGTTCGGCCACAACAACAAGCCAACAGAAATCAAGCTCCACCTCCCAGAAATCAGCCTCTCTACCGACACCACTATAATCCACAACTACCCCAGAATAACTTCCGTCCTCAAGAATCACCCAGAAGACAAACTTTCACACCCATTGGTTAACCGTATTCTACCCTATTCCCAAAACTGGTCCAACCAGTCCCTCAGACAAGGCAAAATCCAGCATCACCTGCTTAAAGAGCCGGTGTCAGGTGTGCTTATCATTCGGGAGCAGAAGGACATGATACCAATGATTGTTGAACTTTAAAAAGGGTGGTAGAGAACTTAATAGAACAGGAAAAGATAGTATTAAGGGACGAGGAGGTCCCAAATGTGACCAACAATCCGTTGCCCGCTCACAATAATGAGCCATTGATTGGGATGATCTGTGAGGACAAGGAGTTTGATCCTGCCCTGAAAGCTATAATCGCCATTGTCGATACAGAGAGAAAGCCTAAAGCAGCCCCGAAGCAAGAGAAAGGGGAAAAGAAGACTAATACTGTCAAGGCTGAGCTCGAAAAGAAGGCTGAGACAAAGACGGAGACGATGTTGCCTTCGAAGAACGAAGTTCTCTACATTCCACGAGGTCAATCAGAGAAGCCACAGATTTTCGAAATGAAAAGGGGAATACCGATGTACGTGGTGAAAGGGGCCTATGTGGTTCGGGGGACGATTAAACCGCCTCGGCTGAATGAGCTAGTGGTTATCGGACGCGTGCCACAGAAGCCAATGGAAGACTCGTCTATGATACCGTGGAATTATCAACAAACATTGGTTACGTACAAAGGCAAAGAAATCACGGGGGAACTTCCGGAAAATACTTCCGCTGGAAGATATTCAGACATTCAAGAAGTGAACAATGCCACACGGAAGCGCTTCCCACCCGAGAAGCCTGTAAGCGCTGAAGAAGCAGAGGCTTTCTTTCAGAAGATGAATATGCCTGACTATGAAGTTTTGGATCAGTTGCGCAAATACCCTGAACATGTGTCTATGCTATCTTTGCTAATGAGGTCCGCCGAGCATCAGAAGATCCTGCTCAAAACTTTGAATGAAGCGTATGTGCCGGTTGAGACTTCAGTTGAACAACTTGAAAGAATGACGGAAAGGTTCTTTGCGGTTAATCAAGTTTCTTTTAGCAAGAATGATTTGCCTCCGGAGGGAGCAACTCACAACAAGGCTTTACATCTGACAGTCAAGTGTGAAGACTACTACGTCAAGCGAGTAATGTTGGATGGGGGTTCGGGTGTTGACATTTGTCCGCTCTCTACGCTGCAAAGAATGAAAATTGGGATCGGAAGGATTCGCCCCAATAATGTATGTGTAAGAGCTTTTGATGGCATCAAGAGGGACACCTTCGGAGAAATAGACCTGATATTGACTATCGGGCCGGTGGAGTTCGAAGTAACTTTCCAGGTACTGGATATGGACACATCTTACAACTTTCTCCTCAGAAGGCCTTGGATTCATGCTGCAGGGGCTGTACCCTCCACTCTCCACCAAATGGTGAAGTTTGAATATGAAGATCGGGAAATTGTGGTCCACAGAGAAGACGAACTGTCTATTTATCGGGACCCATCCATCCCATATCTTGAAGCAAGAGAAGGGAGTGAGCACACAGTTTATCAGGCTTTTGAAGTTGTGCTGGCGGAGCAGTATGAAGAAGGGAGCCCTTGCCCCCAACCTTTATTGTCCAACGCTTCAATCATGGTCGCTAAACAAATGATCTGACGGGGATTCAAACCGGGAGGAGGACTTGGAAAATCGTTGCAAGGAATAACTGAGCCTATCACCTCGCCTTCCACTAAGAAAATCTTTGGGATAGGCTTCCACCCTACTCCAAAAGATGAAAATTGGGCAAAGAAGAGAAAAAATGAGGGATGGAAGTTGCCTCGACCATTGCCACATTTGTACGAAACTTTCATCAGACCAAAGTACATTGAAGAAGAAGATGACGAGGCCTTTACGGCCGAAGAGATTGAAGAAATATCTGGGTCAATGAGAGAAATGCTTTACGAAACTCACATGGTTCAGCTGGGAGAAGGCACAAGAACCGCTAAGGTGCTATACATGGGGCCAAATGCTAAGCTTCAAAATTGGGAGGCTACACCGTTCCCAGTCAGGAAGGAGTCCGGGTAGACTTGTCCTGCCACCTTTCCTGCATCACGAGTTATCCCAGGGTGTAACTCGAATGTTTTTCTTTAGTTTCCTGTTTTAATTTCCTGAAATATAAATCCTGTTATCTTCCCAATTCCAAGGAATAAAATCAGTATTTCATCATTTTTCTTTATTCTTTCTAATTTTTGCTATTTTTCTTTTATCTTTTCCTTTCAGTTATAATAATGCGGCTTTAAATAATATGACATGCTTGCGGACTTCACGCCCAGATCCAAACGAGCCGTTTAACTGTGAAATAATGAACCAAGAACCGGAATATGACGAAGAAGAGACTTTTAGGGAAATAAATCGAGAATTGGAACACTTTGAGAATAAACCTAAGCCGAATTTGAATGACACCGAACCAGTTAACTTGGGAACTCCTGAAGAAATCCGAGAAACCAAAATAAGCATTCACACAGATGAGAAAACGCGATATGCAATAATTCAACTCCTCTTTGAATTTAAAGATGTGTTTGCTTGGTCATACGATGACATGCCAGGATTAGGTGTTGATCTAGTGGTGCATAAATTACCAATTTACCCTGATTGTCCTCCAGTTCAACAGAAGCAGAGGAAGTTCAAGACTGATATCAGTGATAGGATCAAAGAAGAAATCACAAAGCAGCTGAAAACAAGAGTAATTCGGGTAGTCCAGTATACTACGTGGTTGGCTAATGTAGTTCCGGTACCGAAGAAAGATGGAAAAACTCGGGTGTGTGTGGATTATCGAGATTTGAATAGGGAAAGTCCCAAAGACAATTTCCCGTTACCTAACATCCACATCCTTGTTGATAACTATGCCAAACATGATATACAGTCTTTCGTAGATTTTTACGCTGGATATCATCAGGTGTTGATGGATGAAGAAGATACCAAGAAAATCGCCTTCACTACACCTTGGGGTACTTACTATTATCGGGTTATGCCATTCGGTTTAAAGAATGCCGGGGCTACTTACATGAGAGACATAACTGCCATTTTTCATGATATTATGCATCAAGAGATAGAGGTGTATGTAGACGACGTGATAGTCAAGTCAAGGACTCAGGACGATCATGTTCGAGACTTGAGGAAATTTTTTGAGAGGCTGAGAAAGTACGACCTGAAGCTGAATCCGGCTAAGTGCGCCTTCGGAGTCCAATTCGAGCAAGCTTCTAGGTTTCATAGTAAGCAGGAGAGGTATCGAGTTAGATCCAACAAAGATAAAATCTATTCGAGATCTATCTCCTCCAAGAACGAAGAAAGACGTGATGAGTCTATTGGGCAGGTTAAACTATATCAGTCGATTCATTGCCCAACTGACTAGCACATGTGAGCCCATATTCAAGCTATTGAGGAAGGATGCAACAATCAAATGGACGGTTGAGTGTCAAGAGGCTTTTGACAAGATCAAAGAATATCTCTCAAATCCTCCAGTTTTGGTCCCGCCAGAGCCAGAGAGACCCATGTTCTTGTATCTGACGGTCTTGGAAAATTCTTTCACTTGTGTCCTCGGACAACATGACATAACTGGAAAGAAAGAGCAAGCGATCTATTACTTAAGCAAGAAGTTCACCAGCTATGAGGCCAAGTACACTTTGTTGGAAAGAACGTGTTGTTCTTTGACGTGGGTCGCTCAAAAATTGAGACATTATCTCCAAGCTCATACTACTTACCTCATAACTAGGTTGGATCCTTTGAAGTACATATTCCAGAAACCAATGCCTACTGGGAGATTATCAAAGTGGCAAATCTTTCTTACTGAATTCGACATAGTCTATGTCACTCGCACGGCAATGAAAGCCCAGGCGTTAGCGGATCACTTGGCTGAGAACCCAGTTGATGAGGAATACCAACTATTGAGTACTTATTTTCCAGATGAAGAGATAAACACCATAGGAGTAGTCTCGGAAGACGCTCATGCTTGGAAGATGTTCTTTGATGGGGCTGTAAACGCCAAAGGTGTAGGAATTGGGGCAATCTTGATCTCACCCACTGGTCAACACTATCCGGCTACAGCTAGGCTTCGTTTCTTTTGCACAAACAATACAGCTGAATATGAAGCCTGCATCATGGGCATGAATATGGCGATCGATCAAGATGTTGAAGATTTGTTGATTATGGGGGATTCTGATCTGATTATCCGACAAGCCCAGGGTGAATGGGAAACTCAAGATGTCAAGCTTATTCCTTACCGGCAGCACGTGGAGGATCTCAGCAAGTGATTCAAATCAATAGAGTTTAGGTATATCCCGCGGTGTCACAATGAACTAGCCGATGCACTTGCCACTTTAGCTTCAATGTTGCCTTATCCAGGCAATGCCCACATCGATCCCTTGGAAATCCAAATCAGGGAAAGACACGGTTACTATAATGTAATCGAGGCAGGACCAAGTACCCAACCATGGTACCATGATGTTAAGAGGTTCTTGAAAACACAAGAATACCCCGAACATGCTACTGGAGATCAAAAGAGAACTATTAGGCGGCATGCAAGTGGATTCTTTTCGAGCGGCGAGGTATTGTATAAAAGAACCCCAGATCTCAATTTGTTGAGATGTGTTGACGCCGAAGAGACTGGAAGAATAAATGCATGAGGTACACGCGGGAGTATGCAGGCCCCACATGAACGGGTATGTTTTAGCAAAGAAAATCCTTCGAGCGGGTTATTACTGGATGACCATGGAAAAAGACTGTTTTAGTTCCGTTCGAAAGTGTCATCAGTGTCAGGTGCACGGTGATTTGATTCATGCACCTCCCACAGAATTGCATCCCATATCTGCACCTTGGCCATTTGTTGCTTGGGGCATGGACGTCATTGGGCCAATCGAGCCGAAAGCCTCAAATGGACACAGATTCATATTGGTCGCTATTGATTACTTCACAAAATGGGTAGAAGCTGTCACTCTCAAATCGGTCACTAAGAAAGCCGTGGTGGATTTTGTACATTCAAATCTTATCTGTCGTTTCGGTATTCCTGCAACTATCATCACAGATAACGCGACAAACCTGAATAGTCACTTGATGGAGGATGTATGCGAACAGTTCAAAATCATAGGAACTCCACTCCTTATCGGCCCAAGGCCAATGACGTTGTTGAAGCAGCAAACAAAAACATCAAGAATATTTTGAGGAAGACAATCCAGAGTTCCAGACAATGGCATGAACAATTACCTTTTGCCTTGCTGGAATATCGCACTACAATATGCACATTAGTAGGGGCAACCCCATACTTGTTGGTTTATGGGACCGAGGCTGTGATACCGGCAGAGGTAGAAATTCCTTCGCTCCGAACCATTGTTGAAGCAGAGATTGAAGATAACGAATGGGTTAAGACTCGATTGGAGAAGTTGACCTTAATTGATGAAAAACGAATGGCTGCAGTCTGCCACGGGCAGTTGTACCAACAAAGAATGACCCGCGCTTATAACAAGAAGGTGCGACCCAGGAATTTTGAAGTAGGTCAACTAGTGTTAAGACGCATTCTTCCACATCACCAGGAAGCGAAAGGAAAATTTGCTCCTAACTGGAAAGGTCCGTACATCATCAGGAAGATATTGCCAAGAGGAGCGTTGTATCTGGGTGATATTGAAGGAAATGATCCTGAAACAGCTGTGAACGCGGATGCAGTCAAAATGTACTATGTCTGAGTTTACTTCAGTGATGTGTTGGAACATTTAAGATGATGAAAGTTTTTTTCCCGCTACCCAAACACTATCAACTCTTTCTACAAACCCTTTGAGCCGGTTACATTTCTTTGGCCACCCTATTTGGAATCCAAAAGCACCGTTGAAAAAAAAATGATTAGCCTGAACTACGCTTGACTTGATTCCGAAAGGATACGTAGGCAGCCTCTCTCTGGGGTTCAGTCATACTAAAATAAAAATCCAAATTCCCTCAAAATGAAACTGGGGCAGATGTTATAATGATCCCGCGATAATCCCGTTTTGAATGGTTCCAATGTTGTAAATCGATCCAAATCATTTTTACCCAAATCCTTTCAAGTCCTTATGATCAATCAGTGAGAGTGGTCAAGGATTAGAGGATACAACTATTTGGATCCGCAAGAAAATGAGAGAAATAAAAGGAGAGAGTCTTATTGGTGAAAACTCACACGGGCACCGTAAGGCAATGACGAGCAGAGAAATCGAAAATGGGAGAGCTTGTTTAGTAAAAACTCGCAAAGAGTACTATCAGGCGACAGTGAGAAGAGAAATGAGAGAGGTCGACTAGCGAAAACCCGCAAAGGGCGCTATCGGCCGAAAAGATGATTTCACCACAGAAAGTTCTTGCAAGGTTCCCTGTTTGGGAAACATAGATCCGTTTTTGGTTCATGAGAAAATGCAAGTTCGTGAGGTTCGGGCATCCAGTCCAAAAGGCATGTCATGTCAGTTTAAAGCCAGCATGAACCTCAGATAAGTCCTTCTTTTCCCCGAAAGGGACACTTCTCTTTTAAATTCGTTTCTCTGCTCTTTGTTTACCTTTCCTTGAATCCCTTTCGGTTTAACCCTAAATTCCAAATGTATTAGAAAGAAAAGGTGGCAGGACCGGTTTCATAGAGCTCCATCTAGCAAGAAGTGAAGAAAATACCCAGCCTCAGTGGTGCGTCAGTCCAATCCCGACTGATCATGATGTTGATTACCTCCAAAGTAAAGGCATTCTCAAAAAAAAAAAATCCCCAATGAGATTTGCCCCAGTAAAAATCCCCAAGCAGAATGAGATGGAAGAACCAAAGCCTTACACGGGCAAATCATCATAAAATCCTGAAATCCAAGTCCTATCAATTTGAAAGGGGGTCGCCTTTGAAGCCAATCAATGGCAAAGTTTCTCAACAGAAATGAGGCCTGGACCAAGCAATTGGAATGATCAAGGCCACCGAACCAACCACCGTTTTCAAACTGACAATTGTTCTTTGTTTGGAAAATCGAAACAGGTGCAATCCGAAGCAACCGTGCAAGAAGCATGTGCAACCAAAGGGAAAAGAAATGCACAAGTGCAAGAAACAGCTTTGCAGCAAGGAGTCAACCCAAAAGGGAAGTTTCCTCCAAATTCTTTCCTGCATTTTTACTAAAAAAAACATAAAAAAAACGAAAAGAGAAATAAGAAGAAAATTCCAAAAAAAGGGGGGTTTAATTTAGAATCCCCTATATAAACCTATTCTTTACCAATATTAGGGCTCTAATCCCTAAGTTGAGATTTTAGACATAGGGCCTCCATTCTCTAGTCGCCTTTTGCCAACGTTAGGGCTCCAATCCCTAAGTTGAGATTTTAGACATAGGGCCTCCATTCCCTAGTCGCCTTTGCCAACATTAGGGCTCCAATCCCTGAGTTGAGATTTTAGACATAGGGCCTCTATTCCCTAGTCACCTTTGCCAACATTAGGGCTCCAATCCCTGAGTTGAGATTTTAGACATAGGGCCTCCATTCCCTAGTCACCTTTGCCAACGTTAGGGCTCCAATCCCTGGGTTGAGCGATTTTTTCTTTAGCTGACATTAGGGATCCAATCCCTGAGTTGAGCAATTTTCCTTTAGCCGACATTAGGGCTCCAATCCCTGAGTTGGGCGATTTTCGTTTAGCCGACATTAGGGCTCCAATCCCTGAGTTGAGCAATTTTCCTTTAGCTGACATTAGGGCTCCAATCCCTGAGTTAAGCAATTTTTCTTTAGCCGACATTAGGGCTCCAATCCATGAGTTGAGCAATTTTCCTTTAGCCGACATTAGGGCTCCAATCCCTGAGTTGAGCGATTTTTCTTTTAGCCGACATTAGGGCTCCAATCCCTAAGTTGAGCAATTTTCTTTTAGCCGACATTAGGGCTCCAATCCCTAAGTTGAGCGATTTTTCTTTTAGCCGACATTAGGGCTCCAATCCCTAAGTTGAGCGATTTTTCTTTAGCCAACATTAGGGCTCCAATCCCTGAGTTGAGCAGATTTTCCTTTAGCCAACATTGGGGCTCCAATCTCTGAGTCGAGCAAGTTTCCTTTAGCCGACATTAGGGCTCCAATCCCTGAGTCGAGCAAGTTTCCTTTAGCCGACATTAGGGCTCCAATCCCTGAGTTGAGCAAATTTTCCTTTAGCCGACATTAGGGTTCCAATATTTGAGTTGAGCGTTTTGCCTTTTGCAAACATTAGGGCTCCAATCCCTGAGTTGCATCTTTTAGACTTGAGGTTTCCAATCCCTTCATCAATTCTATAGATTTTTATTGCAGTTAACTCACGAAATTTTCCTAGTGAAACTGGGGCAGAAAAATTTCGTTCGTTTGTTTGTTTCGTTGTCTGAGCAGGTTTGACCTCGAGGCACAGGGATCAAGATGACCTACAAAGTGAGTCTCAATCCAGAATAAAGAAAGGAAGGAAAGAACAAAAGAAGATGAGCCCAAATACTGGAGCAAACAAAGTGCAGATCGCTCAAAATCTGATTGAAGTCACGAGCTCCGCCAATCCCGCTTCACTCAATGCTGCAGAAATAAACAAGCACCTACAACTTGCAAGCATCAAGATTCAGATCGAAGTCTACAAGCAGAATCAGCTAAGACTCAAGATCAAGTTGCAAAAGAATTGTAGATAGGAATCTTGTAACTAGTAGTTGATAGGCATAACTAGCTTAGTTTTAATTCTCCTTTGGTGTAATAAGGAGGTCGGTAAAGCAGTAGTAACAGCAGTAACAGCAACATTACAGTCTCATGGTAGTCCCAGCTACCAAAACTTCCCGAACTACATTAACCTGATTCCCTTTTAGCCAGGGATATATAGGAAACCTTTGAAGCAAAGGTTCGGCTAAATCTTCCAAAAAATGCTTCACACGGAGTACCCGAACAGGCAAAAATCGCTCGTATCCGCTCACTTTATCTTTTCACGAAAACTCTTCGTGTTTTCAGACAAAGAGGGGCAGCTGTGAGCACGTGATTTTTGCCCTATATGAGAATTACTCCCAAAAATTCAAAATAAAACAATTTTCCTTTGTGTGCAATGTTTGAATTTTCGTGGCACTTTTGGATAATTATTTATATTTTGTCTGTGCATGTTTATTTGTTAAATGAATAAAAAATATAAAAATATGTCACATTTGCATTTAATATGTAATTCTGCAATTAGGAGTAATTAAGTTTGTTTTACAAAATGAATAAGATCATAAAATAATGCACGTTGCATTTTTAGCATTTAACGACCAAATTTTGCAATTTTATCGTTAATTGCTATTCAAATGTGCGATAATTGTTGCTAGGGATTAATTAGTATTTTTGATAAGTCAATTTAGTTTATAACTTAATTTAGAATTTTTAGTTTTATTAATTAGGAAGTAAAAGAAAAGAGAGCAAAAAATACAAAGGAAATCGGAATTGGGCCTCTTCTTCAATTTTGAACCACAAGCCCAAATATACCCAACCTTCCCCTACGACCCGGTCCATTTCAAACCGGGTCGACCCAGTCCATAACCCAAAAAACCCAACACCCCTATCTCCCTATCTTTCATTTCACAAAAAACAAACCCAAAAAAAAAACCCTCAGAACCTACCCGCCCCCTCCCTCTTCTTCTTCTCCAAATCCCTCCAAACCCTAGCAGCCATGGCTGCCTCCTCATCGTCACCATCACCTCCGGCAACCATGGTTGCCTACCGCTGCTTCGTCATCTTCTTCAACACGCAGCAAACCAGTCCAAAACGAGCTTCACCTCCGGCGACTATGGCTGCCTCCCCCCGACTGCCTTCGAACCAGCACCCTACCGCTGCTGCTTCACCACTGTCACGTCCAGCAGCTCGACCAGATCCACGTCGAACGACGATGGCTGCCTCTCCATCGTCTTCAACCACACGCAGCTGCTCCAAGTTCATCCATGGCTGCGTGTGGTTGCTCCTGCTACGTCCGTCGACCTCCCATGTCCGTCGCCACTGCTGCTCCTGCTACGTCCAGCCATGGATGAGCTGCAGCATCGCTACTGATGCCTTCTGCTACGTCCAGCCATGGACGACCACCAAAGCTGCCCTCCGTCGAGCATGCTCAGTAGTAGTAGCTACTACTGCTTCACCGCCTCCTCGCCGCCACTGTTTCGTCTTCAAACGACACCAAACGACCATCTTCTTCGATCATCCGTTCTTGGTCGTCTTCAGCGTCAAGTTATTTTGGTGCGATAATTGTTTCCGGGCAGATTTGTTTTCGTTCGAGTTCATCGTCGTTCCGACCCAGTTAGTGGGTTTAAGTTTCGTTTCTATCCGTATTTTGTTTTGATATACTCGGATCTGAAATTAGTACATGTTTGATTCTTGTTTTTGTTCATGTTTATCGTTTCTTAATTATTGCTTCAGGTTGTTTCATTTGTTATTGTTTATTTTTAATAAAGAAACTGTTAGTTTAATTATAATGTTGTTTGATTTAAGTTGAAGTTCAATTAATTATTTCTTCAGTTTGTTTTTATTCATTTGTTCTTGTTTAGTTTTAATATAGAAATGTATTAGTCAACTGAATCCTTTACCTTGTTTGTAAAATTGTTAGATTTAGTTTGAGGTGCCATTGATTATTGAGTTTAGTGATTTGAATCTGTTTATTTGTTCCGTTTAAGCTTAATTTGAATTTAAAAAAAAATTGAATATGTTTGTTTGTTATTGTTGTTGAATATGAAAATAGGATGTTGTTTAAAAATATTGTTCAGTCAAAATAATTCTGGTTGTTTCTTTGTTGTTCACCATTTAGTTTGAATTTGTTGATTGAATTTGATTAAGAATTGGTTATAGCTGCTATATTTTGGTTAATTGATTAGTTGAATTGGTTATAGCTGTTAATTTGGTTTTAGTTCTTAGATAATTTTTGAAGTTTGAAAACATTTTTGAATCTGGGCAGTAACAGTAGGTTTAGGGGTAATACGGAAATTAACCAATTGCAGATTTATTTAATTTAAGTGCTCCGCCCACTAAGCTCTAATAATAGTAAAATATTATAGTGGGGGACAAGACATATGTTAGTGGGGGACAAGACATAATGATGTACAGTAAAAAGGAAAGAGGATAATGATGAGGTCTTCTTTGACCACTCAAAAGGGGGGAACCGTGGGGTCCGTGTTGACTACTTTTACTTAAGTAAAATTCAAAAATAGTATAGGTAATAATAAAAGGTTAAAAGGTATACATAGTAGAAGAATATTAGGGAAAAAGTAAGGAGGTAAAAAGAAAAAGGAGAGTCTTGCTTTGGGTATAAGAGGACTCATTTAACACTTAGAGAAAAGAAAAAAGAGGGAGAAAAAGGACTGAATTTGGAGATAGAAATTTCAGAACCAAAAAAAAGGAAGAAGAACAGAGAGAGAGAGAGAACAAAAACTGAAAAAAAAATCTTCTACTTTCCTTCATTGTTTGAAATCAGCATTAATTGCTACTGTTTTCATCGAAGCTTGAACCTTCTTTCTTGGGCTACTACTCCACCGGTTTGCAAACTCTGTTACTGGTCTATTCATGTGTTGCTGGACTGTTTTGTTGTTGTGCTGTATTGTTACTACTGCTGCTGATTCTCATCTTCCTCTTCTCTTGTATTCAATACCAGGTACATGGCTGTAATCTTGTCGATATTGTAAGTTGGAAAATGTGAAAGCATGAATACATATGAAGAATGGAACTTTGAAGTTTTAATTTCGCTTTTTCTTCGTCTCTTTTACTGATTGTATTTAGGCTATTTCATGTATTACTGTTTAATAATTAGAATAAGAGAAAAATAACATAAGTTGGTCTTTAGTGAATCAGCTTGGCAAAACGGGTTAATTCACTAGCTATGAAGGTTTTAATATGGTTAACAGTAGGTTAATCATGAATGGGTAGCTAAATTTAATGAAAGGCCAAACAAGAAGTTTAATAAACTTTCTAATAAGCTTTAGTAATTATGGTTAAATCTAGTTTCAAATGGTTGTGAATAATTAATTCCAATAGTTTTAACAATGCGAGCTTCAATTTAGCTATATTTGATTTCTTTTGAATATTAGTTATCAAATTTCTTATTTTTTTTATAATTTCGAATTTTCTTTTTTTCGTAAAATTCCTTTCCATTTATATTTGTCTTAATCTAGCAATTAGTATGTTACGTTTTCTTAATTTTTTTCTTCTTGAAAGCTCTTAATTAATTAGGATTTTCTTTCTTTATTTTAGAGACTAATTTTAATAGAAAAATGTAGTCATTTTAGGATTGACCATTGTCAAAATAAATGAGATGAGCCTCGCCTACAAAAATGCACAAGCTGCGGGGCCCTCTAAATGTATATATTAAAATACTTAGAATTCGGGACAGGCCGTTTAGCGAATTTTACGGCCTTCCCAAAATAACAATACGCTAGTTGCTTTAGGCGCACCTTTAATAATTTAACCTTCTTAAACACGGGTGCACATTGATGTGACCCAAATCCAAATCTCAACGGAGTCAAAATGTGTCGACGACCACGGGTGCATTGATTGTGACGTGGTTCGAGATGCATTTTCACGACGTTGCAATTCTATAAAAATAAATGATAATAATAAAAGCGGTTTAAACTTAATAAAAGCACATAAGTCACAACATGTATTTAAATCAGATATTTAGCCATTATAACAATTTAAGCGACCGTGCTAGAACCACGGGATTCGGGGGTGCCTAACACCTTCCCTCGGGTCAACAGAATTCCTTACTTAGAATTTCTGGTTCGCAGACTTCATTTGGAAAGTCGAATATTTTCCTCGAATTGGGATTCAAGATAAACCGGTGACTTGGGACACCAAAAGCCAAACCTTTCCCAAGTGGCGACTCTGAATTAAATAAATAATCTCATTTCGAATATTGTCACTTAAATTGGAAAAACTCCCTCGCGCATTTACCCCTCGGGGCAGGCGCGCAAAAAAGAGGTGTGACAGGGAGTAAGTTTGAAATGAGTATGATGAGTGAGCTTAACTTCTTCTTAGGCTTACAGATCTAACAAAACCCAAATGGAGCCCTGATCCATCAGCAGAAATATGCAAAAGAGTTGATTAAAAAGTTTAAAATGGATGAATCAAAAGAAATAAACACACCGATTGAAACAACTACTAAATTAGACATAGATGAACCTGGTTCATCTGTTGATTAGAAGTTGTATAGGGGTATGATTGGTTCACTTTTGTATCTTACTGCTAGCAGACATGACATAGTTTTCAGTGTAGGTTTTGTGCTCGTTTTCAGGCAAATCCTAAGGATCCCACTTGACTGATGTCAAGAGGATACTCAGATATTTGAAAGGCACTACTAATCTCTGCCTTTGGTACCCTAAAGGTAGTAACTTTAATCTAGTAGGATATGTTGATGCTGACTATGCAGGTTTCCTTGTGGATAGGAAAAGCACCTCAGGTATGGCTTATTTTCTTGGTTCATGTCTAGTATCATGGGCCACTAAAAAGCATAATTCAGTGGCCTTATCCATTGCTGAGGCTGAATATGTTGTTGCTGCCTCTTGTTGTGCTCAACTGCTGTGGATCAAACAACAGCTGATGGATTTTGGCATTGAAGTTGGTTGCATCCCTATCTTTTGTGATACCACTAGTGCTATAAGTATGACCAAGAACCCAGTTCATCATAAGAGGACTAAGCACATAGATGTTAGACATCACTTCTTGAGGGACAACTATGAGAAAGGATTGATCACAATAGAATTCTGTGCTACTGATAAACAAATTGTTGACATCTTTACTAAAGCACTGAGTAGAGAAAGCTTTGAAAGGAATATTTTAGAATTAGGGATGATTAAGATCACCTAATGGGACCAGCTCAGAATGCACAATGAAAAAAATGAAAAAATGAAAAAACAATTAGGTAGGAAATCTGGAACTTGTGTAAATATCTAGATTAATTTTCACTCAGTTTCATACTGTAAATAGTATACTTCTGTGACATGTGTTGATATGACTCACTGATATCTAACAAAATTTTCTCTATTTTGGTAAATTGAGGCATTATCAAGAGAATTTTAAATGAAGAACCTAGTTCATCAGTATTGGTTCATCTAAATAACGAGGTATATTTTCTATGCTCTATACAATTAGAAATATAAATATTTACATCATGAGCAGAGTCCTACCTATGTTCAAAAATAGCAGAAAATCTTATGTGTTTATTTTTTAACCAGTTCCGTCCCATTAGAATTCTCACCACATAAAATGGCTAAAATTTATGGAAGCTTAACCGTTCATTCAACCTGAAATTTCAGGTTGATTAGACCTCTAACTGATTGCAAAAAGCTACCGTTAGTCATTAAATAGGTTTCTTTCTTTAAATACCCATCATCACCCTCTGCCACCCTCACTCTTCCAAACCGTCAAAAATCTATTTCACTCTCAATTGTTCTCTCTTCCAAAATCCTAACTCACAAATTTTCTCAACCCATCAGTTAAAATGTCGAACCCTCAAGATAATCCAGGCACTCATCCACCACCATCTCCTTCTCATTCCTCCACACCTCCTCCACCCAATACAAACCCTCAGCCTAAGAAAAGACGTGTCAAAATGCTCGCTCGAAAAGCTGTAGCCACAAGTGCACTATCGAAGATATTAAACGCACAATTGAAGGCTACCCAAGCCCAAGAATCTAAACACTCAGACGATTTTTTCAAATATGCAAGTGAGGGGGAAAGACCTGCGTCTTCTGATTCTGAGAAGATTTAGAGTTCCACTGCTGAGGTAAGTTTTGTATTGGTTGAAAATATAGAAAATAGGTTTGTTCTTATAGGGACTGTTAGAGATGTGGAAATGCTAGAATTGAGAAGGATAGGAGGTAAAAATAAAAATAAAAAAGAAAAGGAGAGAGAGGGTGCAAGCAGTAATGTGAGAGGAACATGGGTAGAAGTGGTTGATTCGTCACCCACCTCTGAGATTATTAGACCAGCAATTTGTGGGGCTGAGGGAGAAATTGTGGGAAAAAGTGGCAAGAACACAGGGGGAAGTGGATCAAGGGAGGCTGCTGAGGGTTTGGTAAATTTGAGTTCTCATGTGGATGAACCCGATTCATCTGTTGAAGAAACCCTAGGAGACCTTCTGAGGAAAGTAGATGCCAGTTACAATCCCAAGAAAATAAAAACTCCAATGCCCAAGATCCAAGCACTACAACGAACATCAAGAAAAGAAAGGTCAATTCCCCAACAACTGCTGAAATTCCCTTGCCAAAAGGGAGAGCCACAAGAAGTATGGTGAAATAGAGTGAGAGTGAGTTACAGAAGGCTTTAGCTGAAAGCAAGAAGAAGAAAATAGATAAAGGAAAAGCAAAGGTTGTAGAGACTTCTGAGGCTGTTGATGTTGAGGAGATGGAACAGGTCCATCAGGAGGAACGTACAACTGTGGAGGTTCAGACCCCCAAGCCTAAAAAGACCAAGACCTCTTCCAAGAAGTCTTCATCAGGTCTAAGGCTGCTGAATCTTCATTGGCCAAGAGGACAAGGTCTGCAATGAAAAACAAACCAGTTAGAATTGCTGAAGATGATGAATGGAGTGGTGAAGAAGAGAGTGATTCTGATGGTGAACAAGACAAGCTGACCAAGTTTGGCAAAAGAATATTTTTTAAGGGTAGATTGCTGAAAAACTTGGTGGAACCAGGAATGGTTCATTTGGTTGATGCACTAGCTGTTTAGGGTTGGAAGGACATGGTCTTTCAGATGGATGGAAGGCTAACTAGGAATGAAATCATTGAATTCATGGCCAATGCAGAGGTCAAAGATGGCAGAATCACCAGCCAAGTGAAAGGAGTCCAAGTGACCTTCGATGCAGAGAAGCTGGGAGAGATTCTTTACATCCCTGCTGAGGGATATGATGACTACACTAGGCAAAGATGGCCAAGTCTGGATTCCCTTCCTCCTGCCCTTGAAATCACTAGGAGATTCTGTGATGTTGAAGAAGTGAATGAGGCCAAGTTTGTGCACAAGAGTGAAATGAAGCCACACCACAAAGTCCTCTTTGAGTTTGTCAACAAGTGCCTACTGCCCAGGTAGGAAAGAAGGCACATTGTTAACTATATGGACTTAGTTCTGATGGAGTGCCTTGAAAATGGAAGACAAATCAACTGGCCTACATTCATCATCAAGCTACTAGACAGGGTTATCAATGGCTCCAAGGCCCATGCTACTCCTTATGGATTTATTCTGACTACTGTTCTGGATCGGTGCAAGGTGCCTCTGAAGAAGTGGGAAATGGGCACAAGCAAGGACCATTTTGGCATTAATACTCTGATTGTTTGTGACTATCTAGTCACTGCCATTCCCAATGAACCTGGTTCATCTAAGAAGATACCTATCAACAGTAAAGTCAAGGCTCTTGTTCAGGAAAGTGGGGCCAAGGATGCTGAGATAGCTAGGCAGAAAGCTCACTTAGCAGAGGTTAAATCTAAGAGGGATGCTCTCAGAACTGAGCTTACCAAGGAAAAAAGGAAGAATAATGGAATTCTTCATAATATGCTGAATCTTCTCCAAGCCTAAAACCAACCCTCTAGCTCCCCCAAGCCTTAGGACTTCTAGCCTTCATCTCCTGAACCTGTCTAATACCACTAGTGACCCAGATTAGGGATTTATCTTTCTTTTTGCTCATGTTTTAAATATTTTTACTTTCTATTTGTGGATTGTGGTAGCAACATATCTTCTATCAATGATATCTACTATTTTTGCTCTTGTTAACTGTTAATATTTCCTTGATAGTTTTAATATGTTTGCCTGATTACTGATGATTGATCCATGATTGCACTTACAGTTTCCCCAGTGGCCATGAGTAATTATTAAATTATGGGACTCACACTTTGTTTATGCAACTTTTCGATGATGGCAAAAGGGGGAAGAGATATTGTGCTTTACATATTCTGAATAAGTGATGTTTATAACCTAATGAACCTGGTTCTTGATGATAAGTAACTTTTTCTAACTTTGTATTGATGAATAAGCTGAGTTCTGACAGGGCCTAAGTGAGTGAAAAACACAGAGTTGGTCATCATCAAAAGGGGGAATTTGTTGGCCCAAGTAAAGGTGAAGTTTTGAAGACTGACAAAGGAACTCAGATATGGACCAGGTCCATCTTGTGAAGCACAATTATGATCAACCCAAACATGTGAGATGCACATGAAAGAGATAAACCTAACTTATCAGAAGTGATATCTCCTGATCATGATAAAAAAAGTTGCGTATTGGATAAGGAAAAAGACTCATTACACAAAGAGAACACGGTTTAGGAAAAGAATAGAGTTAGAGTATGAGATCAACTAGAACTCTTCCACCATGGAAGAGTAGCATCTGGATCCTAGTCAATCTCTAATTATTACCTCCTTAACTATTAGTGTTACTCTTTTTTACAGGTAATGCACATAAGCAGAAGTAAAAAGTGAATTGAGAGCAAAATAGCAAGACAATTTTGCAAGCAATTTATGTGTGATTCAAGCGTGCAAATCTGAAGCTACTTGAACCAGATAGAAGAACCAGTTCCGAGTGTCTATCTTTTATTCTAGTTCAATTGTAGTAGGTGATTTTACATTATACCTTTCAACTTATATAGAAACAATTATATTAGGTACTTAGAGTTTTCAAGTTAGAGTTAACTTGAAGTTGTCGCAACAGTTGAGGTTGTGTGCCACAACGAGGATTAGAGTTAATCCTAGGTTTACAAAAGAGTTTTTGTAAATGCAGTTTTTGGCTCAGTGATTTTAGTAGAGAGTTTGGGAAAATCTTACTGGAAGGTAGGTCGTGGATTTTCCACTTTTTGAGCCAGGTGTTTTCCACGTAAAATCTTCGTGTTCTTTATTTTCTGTATTTATTATTCCACAACAGTAGTAGTTGGAACACGTAGAAGAACCAAGTCTTTCTAAGTTAAGCGAAAATTGGGTACCACACAAATCACCCCCCTCCTGTGTGGTATTGTAGTATAAAACATCACTCGTCCTTTTAATTTAAATGCAACTCTACTTTTAAAAAAGAGCGGATGATGTATAACTTATCAGAAGTACTAATAATTAGTTGGACTCTGTCTAGCTTCTACAGAAAATACTTACTCTTGCGCCCTGCTGTTTATAGCATACCAAACAAATTAATCTCAATAATTACAAATTGGAAGTGAAAATATATACCACTAAGACATAAGGAGTAGTTATTTGATAAAGATATGTGTATATGTGTGTGAAAGACATATGTATATGGCTTTAGTAGCGAATTCAAAGTTTACAGGTTGTGGGGTGCTTATCGGATTTTAGTATAAATTTCAACCATTAGAGCTTTGTTATAGTGGGTGCTCATGGCCACTTTATAGAGTTCTTTAAGTATTATATATGTATAAATTACTAGAATGCCAGGGCATATAATTGTGATGATGTTGCAGGATGAAATAGACTGGGCAAGCAGTTAGATGAGGAGTAACAACTCATCCACTGATATCTTTAGAATGTTAATGGCTGGTTTTGTTTACTATAGTTGGCAGGAGAGAAATCGTCGTATCTTCCAACACAAGCAGAGATCTTTAGATGCCATACTTAGGATTCGTTTGGACATAAATTTTTAAATATTTTTTTTGAAAAAGCTAACTTGGGTGAGTTTGAATTGAAATTGAAAACATGTTTGGACGTGAATTTTGGAGCAAGTTTTGACAAGTTAAAAATTTATTTTTTTTCTAGCTAAAAAGTCCCAAATGGCACGATTTGGCCCCAAAAGAGGTCTTAAGCTATATTTGGGATTTGAAGTTTTAGTTTTCAATGTCTCCCCAAAACTAAATTAATTCTATAAAGAAACATATATTTGAATTTATTTTTTTTGTATAAAAATTTCAAAATATATGACCAAACGCCTACTTAGAAGCCTGAAGCAAAATATATTTTGTAGACGTTGTAGAAGAGCAAACTTGAAAAATGGTTGGATGTTTTAGATTTTTATCCTTAGAAGTAGAAGTTTTTCTATAAGATGATAAAAGGTGAGTAGTTTTGCTAAGAATTGGGGCCTTCTGTCCAATTAAATCGAAATAATCATGTTCATGCGGAAGCTAACAAAGCAAACCTTAAATGTCAATAAATTACACAATAAAAGAGAAATATACCAAAAGAGATACAAATATTTAACGTGATTTTGTCAATTGACCTACATCCACAGGCGGAGATGAGCAATCCATTATATAAAAAAAGAGTACAAAATATCGAGAGAACAATCTCACGAAGAGACAAACATAAGTGACACACTAACACGTGTCCCAAAAGTTCTCCCCCTAAACAAGACTCTCAAACCCTTTATGACTATATTGTGGATGTTATTAAATGAGAAGGAATGATCCTCAATTTAATAGACATACAAAACCATTTCTTCCAAGAAAAAGGACTAGCCAAATACTAATGATTTTTAATTTCCTTCTAGCTAAAAGAAAACCCCAATTATGATAACACATGTTGCCATTTCCTTCAAGATATAGGAAAACTCAATATGATAAGAAAATTAGGACGACACTTAACAAGAATGCCATTTTTTTGGATAAACATGGATCTTTATATATATAGGAATCACAAAATAGAGTCTACACCATTAACTGTGTCAGATAAAACATTAGCTACTTGGCTATTACAGAAATTTATAATGTCTCGTAGAATATTTTGATTTCCAAAGGATGCCAGCTTAGTGCAAACATCTTTGTTAATATTTTTGACTAGGTAATTAGTTTCTTCATAGTCTGTAGTTAAAGCAACAGATACAAAAGGAGGGGCATAGTACATAATATTAAGATCCCTGCCATTGTTATCACGAATCGCGCTCCTAGCCGGCTTGTGGCTTACCTTAAGTTGTGCTAGATAGTTTGAACCTTCATCTGGGTCATTAATAACCTGCAATCATGAATAATATTGTCAAAGATTGTGATTCCATTTCCTAAGCATGTAATGACGTCTGTTGAGTCTAATTCCACTTCTATGTTGGTGTAACCTTATTCCTTGGCAATGCGTAGGCCTGCTTTTAAAGCCATTAACTTAGCATGCAGGGGAGATAAGCCTGGAAGTGTCTATTGGAACCCAAGTACCCACTGTCCCCTACTATCTCGGAAGAGGCCACCAAAGCCAAAAAGTGATGTTTCTTCCTTAAAAGATCCATCAATGTTGAGCTTAATGTAGCTACAAGGGGGATTAAGCTATTTAACTGATATGAGAATCCTTTGATGTGTTACAAATTCCTTCTCAGTCAGGAGTTTGTATCACTACTTGTTTGTAAGCATAAAGAAGGACAACTTTGTTGGTGGTATTATTGTACAAGTTATTGTTTCTGTTAACTCAAATTGTCCATATAGCAAACGGAAACATATCTTTCCAACTAATGATGCTATTTTTTAGAATAATATTTTGGTCGCGTATATTAGTCAACCAATTACTATTGTTGTTTCATCTATCCGTATCAAGGCCTAATAGAATCCAAAATTCCTTAACAGTTATGCAATCAATGAAAATGTAAGTAATGTTTTCACTATGGACCTTACAAAAGGTGTAGGTGGGGTCAATGTTTATGCCAATGTGGTTTAAGTAACTTCTGGTTATTAGCCTGTCGTGGTAGCTGTTTCTTTCAAATGCACACGCAAGTATACGTCGTCGTACAAGTAATAAAATGATAAGTTGAGTGTCGAACCCACAGAGACTTGTATCAACTACTCACTAAATTCACTAAGATTGTTATTCAGTCAAACCAAATTCGAGTCCAAGAATGTGATTATACTAATCTATAATTGTTAGTAATAACTAAATTATCAAGCAGTAAAATGATTGTTATATTTTCAATAGAGACACATATTTTAGGATTGTGATCGATTCACCAATCCTATTGTGTTCTAGTTAACTCTCCCTTTCATACAACTTACTCATGGTTGTTAATTAATTAATAATTTCTCTCATAGCCTTCTCCCGAAGTACTACTCACCTATTCAAAATAGATTAACGCCTATATTCCTACGGAATCAATCTATCAAGAACACATTAAGATTATGATATTTAATTAAGCATGGTTACTAGGTATATTTCTATCCTAACCACAAATCCACCCCCCAAGAGTTAAGATCATGCTCTCTTCAATTCTTCTCTAATCTAAACATGGATTTCCCAAGCATAGCATAAATAGTAAATAGAACCTAACTGCTGGCTAGAAAATTAAGCAATTAATCACATACTTGAAGAAATAACCATATATTAGTGAATTATAATTAAGGTTAAGTCAACGTTAAATAATAATATTCATGGCTAAATCACAACCCTAGAACTATGGGTTTTTAGCCAGTCATAATAATATCAAACAAATTCATAAGTATTGGATAGTTGAAAATACTAATAAAAGATGAAGAAATTTGAGATATTCTTGCTCTCGAATGTTTCCCGTGTGTAACTCCTCTTTAAAGTGGGGTCTCCCCTAAAAGAATAAGCTTAGTCTTGCTTTTATACGTGTTGGATAGGTTTAGGGCTGAAATAACCTTGTCCCGGGCAAAATTGGACAGAATTCATGCCACTAGCGCCTAACCCAGTGCTAGGCGTCGTCCCGGGCGCTGACAATTTGCAAATACTGCCTCTAGTGCCACAGGTAGCGTGGGGCGCTGCCTGTGTTGCTGAAAATTCCATTTTTCCTCTTTTCATCTGTTTTGGCTCTAATCTCGCACCTTTCGCCCCCAATTGCTCCCAGATCATTCCTACACATAAAAATACCTCAAGTTAATATAAATCAACATATTTTACATCATAAATCCACGTAACAAAAGTAAAACGTGAGGCAATATATATATAAATATATATACTTTAAGCTAAACATCAACACCTTACACTTAGACTCTTGCTCATCCTCGAGCAATGAGACTACCAAATCTACCCCCAACTACGTACAAGTCTCAACTATAGAGGAACACTTCAACTTTTAACCATACACTCTACCCTTGACTATGATCAATACCGGCACACAAGCATGAACATACAAAATTTTATATTCTTTCCGTTTAAGCATGCCCAAGTATAACATTTCAATTCAATCAATTCCAACAACCTATTTGTAATCACCCAACCTCAAAATCTGACTTGTAATCGCTAAGCACCCTCAACTCGCGTACTCACCCAATAAGAAAGTTTACAACATTACCAATAATTCATGAGATCATGTGCCCTTACCAACAAATGAAAGAGTGAGTATATACTAGTCCACACATTCAACTATGCTTTTGAATATAAATTAAGGACATCACACAATTGAACCAAATTCGCTCACTCTCACAAAGAATTCATATGCATCACGTGGTCGTACCATAAGCTTGACCGTAATGTACATCTCTACTAATTTAAGCTAGCCAAATCTAGGATAGATTTGTATTTTAAGGTTGTAATGTAGGCTAAAGAATGGGTATGATACATTTAGGAATAGTGACTAACCCTCCTAAGCACTTTAATACACTACACTCACAATTTGAGCACATATTCTTATCAACTATTCATTTGCCACAAACCATATGCAACATAGCCCTTACTTTCATTAAGAACTTTTATACTCCCACTAGCACAAATTAATAAAAATTGGAGGTGTGTATTTTTCTACATACTTTGACTATCATTTTTTCTCTTTTCTTGCAATTTTTCTTTTTCTTTCTCTTTTTTTTTCTCTTCACACACTCCATACATTAATGTTCATCGTCTAGTGACTTTTGATTTCAACTTTAGTACACCAAAGGGCCCTTCCATGGTTCCACTCAAAAGCTACTCCTCAATCTCTCACCTTACTTATTTTAGCGACTAAGTGCCTTAGGAGATAAAGGTTCAACAATCTCAAATTAAGAACAAAATAGGGGTATGGCTTGAAATGTGGGTGCCAAAAGAAAGGTCTATAGGCTCAAATGGGCTAGCAACAAAATTTTTTATTTTTATGTGACAAGCAAATCTATGATCAAGCAAGAAATGCCTACGTCATCTCCTATATTAGCACAACTTACAACTTCACTTAGATTAACAAACGGGGCAAGTTCTAGACACACAGGATAGCATAGAAGATCCCAAATCCTCATACACATCTTCCACTTGACTCAATCAAGATAATTTTGTTCAACTCTCAAGTCAAGCAAGCACACATCATTGAGAAAATTAAGCAATATTGCACTATGTGGCATACAAGTCAAACAACTGAGAAAAAACGTCACAAAATAGGCTATTTACTTTATTTAGACGTCACAATTCAAACCAAATACACGGGAAGATATAATATATGTCATAGCCTAATGTGCCAACATCAACCACGTCAATGAGTACCTCAGAGCAACTCAGTTTCTTCCTAAACTACTCCTAAAAAAAATTAGGTACCCAGTTCGAGCTACACCCTTGAAAAAGAATCGGCGCCCAAAGAAAAACCAAGGGATACTACCTAACTATCCAAAAAAAACTTTTTCTGAGCTTTACTCCTAAAAACTTTTTGGTATTTTTAATCGGACTTTATACCTCAAGAAAATTCTAAAAGATCCATCGTCGGGAAAAGTCTGAGCTTTTTCTAATTTGTTTTCTTTTTTGTGTTTTTATATTTTTTTGTTTTGTGTTTTTTCTTTTCTAAAACAACTAAACTCAAACTAGACTAAGTAAAACTAATAAAAGAAATAATTTAAAACAAATTGATACAAGATATACAAACTACATCACATGTAGTATCCCTCCCACCCCACATTTAGTCTATGCATAGTTCTTGATGCATATAAAAATGCAAAATAGAATAGGGTGAAAAGAAAACTCCCTGTCAGCAAGAGTCCTCCTCCTCAACATGCCCTCCTTTAGCAACTACGGTCACATCATCATCAGGTCCTAGAGGCACCAAAGCCATGGGCCCCGTAACATCATCACCCACCTCGTCCTCCGTGTCTAAGCCTTTGATCGTTTTTACATCCTCCGATGAGTGAATGGGGATGCCAGGTGCAATCCCCAACATCTCTTTGGACGAGCTCAACAAGTCATTGCGTAAATGCATACGCTCCTCATCTGAAATATCAGTCCTGCTCATGAGTAAATTCAAAGAGTTATAGAGGTACCTATTGAAGTTCTTGTCTCGTTTGTTCCTTGCTGCCTGAGTGAGCTTCGATGACATTTCCAACAATTATGTGATTTCCAATAACCTTGTAGGAGCCTCCACCACCTCATCATATCCCGGGTATTCCGTCACTTCTCGAAATAACATTTATTATGTGAGTAAGTTGTCGAAAAAGAACCTCTTAATCTGCCGCCCAAATATCGTGCGGGCCATCTCACCGGGCATAATCTCGCCCACATTAATGGTCCTGCCAGTCATCAAAAAGAATATTACACACACTCTAGCTCAAGTGCAGTTGCTGATGTGCTCCACTGGCATGAGTCTAGCTTGCACAAAATTCTACCACACTTTTGCAGTCTTGTTGAAATTAGAGCGGACCATTTGAAGGTAAATATTTCCTTGCTTTCTAGTCCACTTGGCATTTTAATCCACGCCACAAAGAGTGTGATGTATCAATGTGTATTTTGAGCTTCTGACAAATTTCTGGAGCCTCATCGGGTCAGCATTCTCAACCCCCAAATATGCACATAAGGACCCTCTATCCATTGGTACGTTCTTCCCCCGTACACGTGTAGTGACCCATCCTGAATCCTAGTTGGTATATAGTTCCCGAACCATGCTCAAATTTTCATACCCGAGGCATTCTAGGAACGTCTTCATATATAATGCGCGTAGCCGGCCAAGTACCTCTGGGTAGTTTCTTTCTAAAGCCTTGGTATTAATTCCCATTTCGGAGATGTACCGTCCATATGGCACAAACTCCTTGTTCTATGCAATAGCCGCATCATTGACTAAATCCAAGCAAGGCCTCAGTCTCAATGGTGCCTACTGTGATCCCTCGGCAATTTGTTTGCCTTTAGCTTTTCGTGAGGATCATTCTCCTTGCTTTCACTTTTTGAGTGTGGGGGAAGTGGTGGAGGACTTTCCAATGCCTTTTCCTTTGCTAGAACTATCACGAGCCATAATATCCTGCAACACAAATAAGCATGAATGTGAGAACTCATCAAGAAATATGCCTACAGTTGTCGCGCAAGTCATGAAATGACTCCACACTTAAATCCGAAGGCGCAATGTACAACACATCACAATTTTGAGCTAAAATGCACAAATGTTGCACTCCAAAGCTATGCTCAAGACTTCCCCATGCCACATAATAGCTTAAAGGCACTAAGAAATGTCACACATACAAGTGATTGATCATGGCTTAGTGAATTCACCTTAATGTAAGCAAGAGGCATACGTTACTTTCCTTTCTACAACTACTACAACTACACTAAATTAACTAATTCTACAACATACATTATATAAGATACATGGTGTAGGAACATGTTTACATCAAAGCCAAGCTCCCTAGCATGTAAAATAATCCCCACACACCCCACACTTATCCCAAATTCATACACAAAGACACTCGGCTATTCAGACTTCATCGGTATACCAAAATATTCATTCAAACATTTGAACAAACAACTTATGTGCATAAAATGTGTGCATTCTAGTTTAACAATGGTGGAACATGGTGGAACATGGTGGCCTTCCCAAATTTCAATGAAGTAGAGGGAATTTTAGTTTACTCTAAGTATACAAAACAACCAAACACTTTTCGATCAATGTGGACCACCCACCATAAAAATTTCTTAAGAACTACATAGGGAAAAATTTGAGGATTAGGGAACTTGGAGATGGGATGTACAATGTTATCTGTCAATTAAAATACAAAAAGAAGAAGAAGAAGAAGAAGAAGACGACGAAGAAGAAGAAGAAGAAGAGGAGGAGGAGGAAAAAGAACATACCTGTAGAGTTTAGGATGAAAGCAAGAGAAAAACTTGAGGAAAGTTTTGAGAAAGAAGTGAAGAAACTCGGCAGAAGCAGAAGCAAAAGAGAGAGGGAAAGAGAGAGTACATTTGGGTATTTTTGGGAGGGAGGTGTTTGAATTATGTTTTAATTCAAGTTGTGGTTGGATATGTGTAGTAAGACGGTTATAGTATTAGTGTAGATAGGTATATGGGTTCGGTTTTATAGGTATATGGGTTTGGTTTTATAGGTATGGGTTATTAGATTAATGACTAACGAAATAAAAAAAATGACTTACCTGACCACCCACAGCCCAACGCTATGCCTGGCGCTAGGGCTCTTGAACACATTGCCTTCAGCGCCCTAGGCAGCGTGAGGCGCTGGCCTTAGTGCTATTTTCGAGAATTGTTTTTTTCATATAACATCCCGATACCTCGAGCCTTTTATATACTCAATTTACATGTCCCACATCATTTTACCTATAATTTCTATGCCTACAAAAAAAATGCAACCTCTATTTTATTCTAACTAAAAAGAAATTTAAGAAGCTAAACTATGAATGCAAGAAAAATTGGGTTGCCTCCCAATAAGCGCCTGATTTAACATCTCGGCACGACCCAGAGTCTCACGAACTCATCAGCGAGTACAACTTTGGTCTTCTCACGATCAATTATTCCTCCCCAATAATGCTTGACTCTGTGTCCATTTACTGAAAATTTTCTCACTATTTAAAGCTCGCAGCGCAATTGCACCATAAAGAGCGACTCTCACCGCCTCAAATAGCCTAACCATCTCAATTTTAACTTCCCAGGAAATAACCTTAGCCTAGAATTGACCAATAATACTTGTTGTCCTGGCTCGAAGTGACGTGGCTTGATATGTTTGTCATGCCATCCTTTTGTTTTCTCTTTGTAAATCTTAGAACTTTCATAAGAGTGCAGCCTGAACTCATCTAATTCATTCAACTGCAATTTCTCGCCCGCGACTTCAAGGCCCATATTCAACTTCTTACTGTCCCAATATGCTTTGTGTTGAAGTTCAATAGTCAAGTGACATGCATTCCCATAAAAAAGCTTATACGGCAATTCCCCAATTGGCATGTTGTATGAAGTTCTATATGCCCACAAGGCATCATCTAACTTTACATCCCAATCCTTCCTATTCACACTCACCGTCTTCTCTAGGATTTGCTTTATTTCTCTGTTCAATAACTCATCTTGTCCACTTGTTTGAAGATGATATGTTGTAGCAACTCTATGGCGGACTCCATATTTAGCTAGAAGATTATTCAAGAACCAATTGCAAAAATGTGTTCCTTCATCACTAATTAAAGCACGTGGAGTCCCAAACCTCGAGAAGTTGTTCTTTTTCACAAAAGCAGCTACCACCATGGCATCATTTGTTGGCAATGAGATCGCCTATACTCATTTTGACAAGTAGTCAACTGCTAGCAAAATGTATTTGTTTCCTCTGGACAATGGGAATCGTCCTATAAAATCTATCCCCCACACATCAAAAATCTTAACCTCCAGGATGTTATTCAAAGGCATCTCATGCCTTCTAGTGATTATCCCTGTTCTCTGACATTGGTCACACTTCTTAACAAATACATGGACATCCTTGAATAAAGTTGGGCAAAAGAAACCGAATTGTAATACCTTTGCAGTTGTTCTATCTCCTCTATGATGGCCCCCATTAGGTGATGCATGACAATTATAAAACACTAATTCTACCTCCTTTTTTGCAATGCATCTCCTCATCAACTGATCATTATATTTCTTGTACAAATATGGCTCATCCCAATAGTAGAAGTTCACATCATGTAGAAACCTCTTTCTAGCTTCAGATTCAATTTCAGGAGGAAGTACCCCACTCACAAGATAATTCACATAGTTTGCGTACCATGGGGGAGGGTCTTGGGTGATAGCAAAAAGTTGCTCATCAGGAAATACTTCTTTAATTTGTCCACCCTCATCCATGTGGTTATGATTTTCCAGCTTTGATAGATGGTCAGCTACTTGGTTCTCTGTGCCCTTTCGATCTCTTATTCCTACATCAAATTCCCGCAACAACAAAATCCGGCGCATCAATCTAGCCTTAGATTCTTTTTTTGTAAATAAATACCTAATTTCTGCTTGATCGGTATGGACTATGACTTTTGTTCCCACCAAGTATGCCCGAAATTTCTCAAAGGCCCACATAACGGCTAACAACTCCTTTCAGTGGTGGTGTAATTTAGCTATGCATCATCAAAAGTCTTATTCGCATTGCAGATGGAATAAAATACCCTGTCTTTCCTCTGTCTTAGCACTTCCCCAATAACATGGTCACCTCATCACACATAAGTTCAAATGGTAAGGACAAATCTGGTACCACAATAATGGGAGCAGCCACCAACTTCTTTTTGAGTTCTTCAAATGCCTTGAGGCAGGCGTCATCGAAATTGAAGTTACATCTTTTTCAAGCAACCTGCACAAAGGAGTAGCAATATTAGAAAAAATCTTAATAAAGCGTCGATAGAATCCCACGTGTCCCGAGAAACTCCGGACACCCTTCAAAGAAATAGGTGGAGGTAATTTTTCAACTGCCTCCACCTTTGCCTTATCAATTTTAATGCCGCTCCTCGATATTTTGTGACCCAACACAATGCCTTCCTACACCATAAAATGGCACATTTCCCAATTTAATACCAGATTTGTTTCTTCACAGTGGGCCAACGCCTTGCTCAAATTCTTCAAAAAATCATAAGAAGACCCAAAGATTGAAAAAGCAACCATAATAACTTCCACAAATATTTCCACCATATCAGTGAAAATAGCCATCATGCATCTCTGGAAAGTAGTTGGTGCATTACAAAGACCAAACGGCATTCTCTTGAAGGCGAAAATACCATAAGGACAAGTAAAAGTGGTCTTCTCCTGATCCTTTGGGCATATGACAATCTGATTGTATCCGAATAACCATCAAGGAAGCAAAAATTTTCATGCTTCGCTAATCTGTCCAACATTTGGTCAATGAATGGAAGTGGGAAGTGGTCCTTGTGGGTTGCTTTGTTGAACTTTCTATAATCAATGCAAACTATCCACTCCGTCATAGTACAAGTAGGAATTAGCTCGTTTTTCTCATTCTTAATCATAGTCATCCCCCCTTTTTTGGGCACACATTGAACTGGGCATACCCAATTACTGTCAGAGATAGGAAAGATGATACCTGCATCGAGCAACTTAATTACTTCCTTCTTCATGACCTCCTTCATAATAGGATTTAACCTTCTTTGTTGTTCAACACTGGGGAGGTGTCCATCTTCTAGGAAGATTTTATGCATGCAAAACGATGGACTGATTCCCTTGATGTCAGCAATTTTCCACCCAATAGCCTTTTTATGTTCGCGAAGTACTCTTAGCAATTTTTCTTCTTGTATGTTCGTCAAGCTAGATGAGATAATCACGGGCAACGTTTCAGAGTTGCCCAAATAAGCATAGCGCAGATGCGTTGGTAGGGGCTTAAGTTCCAGCTTTGGAGCTTCTTCAATAGATGGCTTAGGATGGGTCAGAGTGACAGGCATGTTGATAACTAGGGATTTTAGTTCATTTTACACTCCTTTTTACTTGAGTTTTGGATTAAAATGTATACAAATAGTCCAAGAACCAGTCAAGGCTGTGTTGCAGCATAAAATCCACTGCAGCCGTAATAGACCCACCGTGGCCACAGACCATTTAGTGTGGTTCGCGGTGGAAGAGTTCAGAGAGGTGCACTTTTGGTGGTTTCAAGCAGTGCAGTCCGTGGAGGATTTCTCGCTGCAGCAGTAGCCTCTTCGCGACCGCAAATCATTTTATGCTGTCCGCGGAGAGGGGGATTCAGAGAACTGGAAGTCTGGACAATTGGAGCTAGCACGGTCCGCGGAGGATTTTATGGGGACCTCAGTGAAACCACCACGGCCGTGGTGCATTTTATACGGCCCGCGGTGGCCAAGTTCAAAGATTGAGCAAGTGAAGCTAAAAGCCCCACTACGGCCGCAGTCCATTTCTTGTGTACCGCAGTACCTCCATCTGGGGTATTTTTATCCAGAAAATTTGGCCTAGTATAAATACTTTCTTTTCACATTTTTAGGGCATCTTTTGTAATCTGTTAGATCTCAGAGCACGCGAACGGCTGTTTTATTCCATTTTGAGTAATTGTAACTAGATTAACACTGAGTCTTCAATATCTTAGTTTGTAATCATAATTTATGGGTTATTCTTCATCTATTTTTCTGTTTTCTTCCATTATTATGAGTAGCTACACCCATTAGCTAGGGTTGTGGCTCTACCCTAGTGTGGGTATTTGATGGGTCTTTTGTTTTAAGGCTTAGATGTTTATTGGTAGTTGCTATTTGACTGATTTGTGTTTTCCATATTGAATTAGTGGTTGCAAACACTAATTTGTGCCTATTTGACTTGGGCTCTTCTTGAGAAAGAGGGTTTGAGTCTAAAAAATTCAGTCTAACAAGTAATTGGGGTGTAATCAAGAAATTGATAGCCCCAATTAAAGGGTTAAACCTAGAGATAGTAATACCCGACCTGAGCTTATATTGCTTGCACAATTTGGACACCAAATTGGTCTTGAGAAAGTCAATTAGGGCAAAGTCACTCAATCTACCAAGAGGTATAGAGTGAGTATTTTCGTGCATTGGCTATATCGCAATTCCCAACATAACATCTTTGACTTAGGCTTTAGATCTCGTCAAGTATTCACCTAGGAGAAAGTCACTTCCCTAGTTCCTCTTTAACTATTTAGAAAACCTTACAAGCATTCACTCTTAGTTTAATTTAGCATACTATTAGTTCAAAAATTAGCAGTAACAAACAACCAAAGATGATTGGAAGTGTAATTAAGAGCACTACGCACTACTAGTTTAGATAGGAATCCAGTTTCCAATTCTAGCTCCCTATGGATTCGATCCCGACCATCTCGGGTAAAAACTGCTTCAACCGCTCTCGCCGCGTTGTAGTGGTGGAGGGTGGGCACCGATCACTTTTTGGCGCCGTTGCTGGGGAGATAACGAGCTATCTATCTAAATAGTTTTTTGTATTGTTCTTCTTTCCTTCTGTGTTACTAATTTGTGTTTGTCGCAAATTCAGGTACAAAATGGCAGCAAACAACGCACCTCTTGGAGATCTTCCGCCGGAGGAGGAGGTAGATGACAATATTCATGATGAGGTTCCTATTGTACCTCAAGGACAAAAGGAGAGGCCGCCAGGCCAATGATAGTGTTCTAGACCCTCCCCCGCCACCTCCAAGAGTGGCTCCTCGAGTGCTTCCCAACCAAAGATATGCTAGTACAATTGTCCCACCCTGTATCCGGGCGGGAAATTTTCAAATTACAAATGATGCTGACATTGTTGGAGTAGCAAGGGTATTTCACGGGTGCTCCCCATCAGAATGCTTACAAACATCTTAAGGGTTTCGTGGATACCTGTTGGGGGAGCAAGCAAACTAATGTGTTAGAGGATGTACTCCGGTTGAGATTATTCCCTTTCTCACTTAGAGGGAAGGCATTGGATTGGCTTGAAAAACTTCTCAACCATTCCATCACTACTTGGAATGAGTTGGCGAATAAATTCATTGTTAAGTTTTTCTCGTTGGGACATATGATAGCATTGAAGGATGAGATCTTATATTTCAAGTAGGAGCCCAACGAACCATTGCATGAGATATGGGAGAGATACCGAACAATAGTAAAGGAATGTCCCAAAAATAATATGACTGAGGCAATGATACAACAGACATTCTACCGGGGCATTAACACAACAAATCAGTGCATAGTGAACCAACTTGCCGGGGGTAATTTCATGAAGCTGCCTTATGATGAGGCTTGTGACATTCTTGATGAGATGGCTGAAACGTACTCTGCTTGGGAAAGTAGAGCCAATGTGCCACAGGGTGACCCCATGGTCACTCACTTGCACAAAGAGCTCTATGATCATGGGCAGGCAATAACAGATATGACAACAAAAATGAACCAGCTAGCAAAGGCACAATTACAACAGATTCAAAATCCACTACAGGTTAATTCTATGGAGGGTGTCAACATGCTAGTGAGCAAAAGAAGATAAAGAGGTCAACAAAACCAAAGGAGTTTGGATCAATATGAAAATGATAGTGGTGGATTCCAAGATGATGGTTATGATGGGCAGAATGAAGAAGTGCAATATATGAACAATTATCAATGCCAAAGGGGCAATTCTTCCAACCAACAACAATGGAGACTCCAAGGCAATTGGGGAAATCAACAACAACAAGGGAATAGTAATTGGGGGAACAACAATCAAAATTCCAATTGGGGCAATCAGAACAATAATTAGAATAATCAGGGTAATTGGAGTGGCAACAACAACAACTGGGGTAGAAACAATAATCAGGGTGGTTGGGACAATGGCACCAAGGAAATCAGGGGCAAGGCTTTCAAAGGCCCCCAAACAATCGAACAATCCACTCCCATTTCCCAAGGTCCTAGTTCTTCCAACAATGAAATAGGGAGAATTGAAATGATGTTTGAACAAATGATGAAAAACAATGCGGACTCTGATGCTCAGTTATGGTCCCACAATACTTCAATCAGAATCTTGGAGGTTCAATTAGGCCAAATCTCACAATCCTTGAATACTCACCCTAATGGGGCTCTACCAAGTGATACGATAGTAAACCCGAAGGGTGGGAACAATTCTGGGCATGTAATGGCGGTAACTACAAAAAGTGGACGAGGCGGTGATATGAATGCCTCCAAGCAAAAAGAAATTTTGAGTGATGAAGTTGAGTTGCAAGAGGATGAGATCCCTTTAATGGTTGAAAATGTTATTGATGAGAATATGAATGAGGAAGTGAGGATTGATATCCAAGATGCCGAGGTGGAAACTCAAAATGACGTGAATCCGTCTAGGGAACACGTAATAGACATGCCGGAAACGGTTGTGCCTAAAGCTAAGGCTCCTTTGCCAAGGCCGCCTCCACCTTATCCTCAAAGGCTAGCAAAGTAGAAAAATGAGAACCGGTTTAAGAAGTTCATTGATATGATGAAGAGCTTATCCATTAATGTGCCTTTGGTGGAAACTTTAGAGCAAATGTCTGGTTATGCTAAATTCATGAAAGATTTGGTGACAAAGAAAAGATCAATTGATTGTGAAACTATCAAGATGACCCATCAAGTTAGTGCAATAGTGCACTCAATGGCTCCGAAGCTAGAAGATCCTGGTGCTTTCACCATTCCTTGTACCATTGGGAGTGCGGACTTTGCAAAAGCTCAGTGTGATTTGGGGGCGAGTTTCAACTTGATGACCTACTCAGTTTTCAAGACTTTGGGTATTGGGGAACCAAGGTTTCTATGAGATTGTAAATGGAGGATAGAACAATGAAGAGACCATTGGGTATAATTGATGATGTTCTTGTTCGGGTGGAGAAATTTATCGTGCCAGTTGATTTTGTGATCTTGGATTGTGAGGTAGATTATGAGGTTCCAATCATATTGGGAAGACCTTCCCTTGCAATGGGGAAGGCCTTAGTTAATGTGGAATAAGGAGAACTCACCTTTCGGGTGGGTGATGAGAAAGTGGTCTTTCATGTGTGCAAGTCAATGAAGCAGCCCAACAGTTCTGAAGTGTGCTCTTTTGTGGACTTATCACGACAGTGATAATTGATGATACTATGCAATGATAAATGTGGAGGACCCTCTAGAGGCGGTTTTTTTGAATTTTGATGTAAATGAGGATGAAGGCCGAGTGGAGTGTGTCAATGCTTTACATTGAATAGGCTCTTGCTCTTATGAGCCTAGGAAACTCTCTTTGGATGAATAGGAAGACCCCACCAACAAAGCCCTCAATCAAGGAACCTCCGGTGTTGGAGTTGAAGTCGTTGCCTCCACACCTCAGGTATGAATTCTTAGGCCCTAGTTCAACTTTGCCAGTTATTCTTTCCTCTTGTCTTACTAACATACAGGTTGATGCCACATTGGCGGTGCTCCAAAAGCAGAAGAAGGCAATTGGATGGACATTATCTGATATTCGGGGATAAGCCCCGCCTTTTGTATGCACAAGATTATTCTGAAAGATGATTCAAAGCCCTCCTTGGAACATCAAAGGAGGTTGAACGAGGCAATGCAAGAAGTTGTGAAAAAGGAGGTGATCAAGTGGTTGGATGTCGGGGTTGTGTACCCCATCTCTGATAGCTCTTGGACTTCGTCGGTGCAATGTGTACCGAAGAAGGGTGGTATGACCGTGGTTACCAATTTGCAAAATGAGTTGATTCCAGCAAGCACTATCACCGGGTGGAGGGTGTGCATGGATTACCACAAGTTGAATAAGGTGACCCGCAAGGATCACTTTCCATTGCCTTTTCTTGATCAGATGCTAGATCGACTTGCTGGGTGTGCCTTCTACTATTTCTTGGATGGGTATTCTAGGTACAACCAAATCTTGGTTGCTCCGGAAGATCAGGAGAAGACCACCTTCACTTGTCCATATGGTACATTTGCCTTTTCTAGGATGCCGTTTGGGTTGTGTAATGAACCGGTTACATTTCAGTGATGTATGATAGCTATATTCACTGACATAGTGGAAGATATTTTGGAGGTGTTCATGGACGACTTCAGTGTTGTGGGTGACTCGTTTGATGAATGTTTGAAAAATCTTGATAGAGTATTATCCCGTTGTGAAGAAACCAATCTTGTTTTTAATTGGGAGAAATGTCACTTCATGGTTGAGGAGGGCATAGTTCATGGGCATAAAATTTTAAAGCATGATATAGAGGTGGACAAAGCAAAAAATAATGTGATTTCAAGATTCCCTCCCCCTACTTCCGTCAATTGAGTTAGAAGTTTTCTTGGGCATGCGGGGTTCTACCGAAGATTTATCAAAGACTTTTCGAAGGTAGTGAATACCTTGTGCAAGTTATTGGAAAAATATGTCAAGTTTGTGTTCAATGAGGTATGTATGCAAGCCTTTGAACTTCTCAAGCACAAGTTGACCACCACTCCTATTATTACCGCACCCAATTGGAGCTTAACTTTTGAGCTTATGTGTGAAATAAGTGATGTTGCAGTTGGGGCGGTGTTGGGTCAAAGAGTGAATAAAATATTTCATCCGGTGTACTACGTGAGCAAGACAATGAATGATGTGCAAGTGAACTACATGGTGACTGAAAAATAACTTTTGGCTATTGTGTTCGCAATGGAAAAATTTCGGCCGTATCTCATGGGCGCCAAAGTCATAGTTCACACCGATCATGCCGCACTCCAGTGCTTGATGATTAAGAAGGATTCCAAAGCTAGGATGATGCGATGGGTCTTGTTACTTCAAGAGTTTGATTTGGAGATTGTGGACCGTAAGGGTAGTGAAAACTAAGTGGCGGACCACTTGTCCCGCTTGGAGGAGGAGGGGAGGCCTCGTGATGGCCTAGAGATTAATAATTCATTTTCAGATGAGCAACTCCTTTCTGTGTCGGTGAATGGTATGCCATGGTTTGCGGACGTGGTTAATTTCCTTGTGAATAGTATAATCCCGTATGAGCTCTCTTCTAACCAAAGAAAGAATCTCAAACGGGATAGTTTGGATTTCTATTGGGATGAGCCGTACTTGTTCAAGATCTACACGGATGGTGTAATCCGAAGGTGTGTCCTGGAGGAGGAGCAATTGAGTATCTTAAAGTCTTGTCATTCCTCTCCCTGTAGTGGTCATCACGGTGGGGCGATGACCACTTCGAAGGTTCTTAGTTGTGGGTTTTTCTGGCCAACTTTGTACAAAGATGCAAGTGAACTTGTGAAGAGATGCAACGAATGTCAAAGAGCGGGTGGAATTTCGAAGAAAGATGAGATGCCTCTCAATACCATTCTTGAAGTTAATAGTTTTGATGTATGTGGCATTGATTTCATTAGCCCATTTGTTAGCTCGTGTGGGAACACATACATTTTAGTGGCAGTTGACTATGTTTCAAAGTGGGTTGAAGCCGTGGCTTTGCCCAACAATGAGTACCATAGTGTTGTTGTGTTTCTCAATAAGAGCATTTTTACAAGGTTTGGCACTCCTCGTGCAATCATAAGTGATGGGGGGTCTCATTTTTGCAATAGAGTTTTTGACACTTTGCTTGCAAAGTATGGTGTCAATCACAAAGTTCTACCCCTTATCATCCTCAGGCGAGTGGCCAAGTGGAAGTCTCAAATAGGGAAATCAAGAGTATATTGTCAAAGACGGTCAATGCAAATAGGACCAATTGGTCAAAAAAATTGGATGATGCTCTATGGGCTTATAGGACTACTTACAAGACTCCGATTGGTATGTCTCCGTACCGGTTGGTGTTTGGGAAAGCTTGACATCTACCAGTTGAGTTAGAGCACAAGGCCATGTGGGCTTTGAGGAAGTTGAATCTTGAATGGGATGTGGTAGCAAATCTTTGTGTGGAGTAGCTTAATGAACTTGATGAATTCCGATTTCATGCCTACTCCAGTTCCTCCTTGTACAAGGACAAGATGAAGTACCTTCATGATAAATATGCTCGAGGAAAGAAGTTCAAAGTGTGTGATTTGGTTCTCTTGTTCAATTATCGGTTACGTCTGTTTCCGGGAAAGCTTAAGTCGAAATGGAGCGGACCTTTTGAAGTAGTGTTTGTAACTCCGTTTGGTGCACTTGACTTGAAAAACAAAAATGGAGAGGTCTTCAGAGTTAATGGGCACAAAGTCAAGCACTGCCTTAGGAAGATTGATGATAGCCACATGGTGGCCCTGATCCATCTAAAGTGATATGATGGTAACCTACATCATGTCGCGACGTTAAATCAGGCGCTTCTTGGGACACAACCCATGTGTCTTTCTTTTTGTTTTTCATTGATTTTCTTTTTAGTATAGGATTTGCTTTTGGACTAACTAGTTGTGAGATGTGTACAGGATTGTTTTGATGCAATGTAGGACCAAGTTGGAAAAATGTCACTCTTTGAAGTTTGCACTGCGGCCGCATTGCATTTCTTGTGGCCACAAAGGTCTTAGTGCGGGGGAAAAATTTCAATGTGGTCCACAATGGTGAATGATTAAAAATGGGGTTCTCTAAAGTTGTCACCGCGGCCGCATTGTATTTTGTGCGGTCCGCGATGCCCTACCGTGGCCGCAGAGCTTTTCTTGCGGCCAGCGGTGCCCTTATGCCCAGTGCTTCATATGGTCATGCACCACGGACTGCAGTGCATTTCTTGAGGTCCGCGGTGGGTAGGTATGGTGGGTCCTAGGGTCCTTTTCTATTAATAGGACCTTAGGCCTTCATTTAAAACTTTTTGCTCATTCTCACTCTCAATAGTAAAAAGTACTGTTCATCCAAGCCCTAACTGCACAAATTCAAACCCTGTTTCTAAGTCATCTGTGTTGCATCTCTCTACTGGTAATTTTAATCTCTTCTTAGTTTTTAACCTTGTTTTATTTTCTATTAATTAGTTAATTGTACTTCTTTTTCTTCCCTTTTCTTTAAATTGTAGCGTAGGTTTACATAATGATGTTAAATTAGGGTTAATTAGTTAAGAATAATGATTGACACCTAGTAGGTTAATGATATGTGATTTTAGGCTAAAAATGAGACGAAAATTGAAACCCTAGGTTGGTATTGCTGCTTATGGCTTACCGCGGTCCGTGGTAGATTTATTGTGGTCCACAGTGCCTCTCTGCGGTCCACGAGGCCTTTTTGTGCGGACCGTGGTGGTGAAACTTTAGAAAGTTGAATGTTGAGGACCGCGACCGCGGTCAATTTTTCACGGTCTGCGGTGCCTTACCGCGGCCGCAGACCATTTCTTGCGGTTCCCAGTGCCTGGAATCAGATAGTGGGTATTCTGACCCCCAGCTCAATGTGGACCGCGGTGCCATTTTGTGCGGTCCATGATGGTCTCTTTGCGGTCGCACTGTATTTTATGCGGTCCGCAGTCTACTGTCTGCAACTATTTTCTGTAATCATAATTTTAAGTGCTTCTTATGGTTTGATACTAACAAGCTTTAACGTTCACTTGCAGATAATGGTTCAATCACGAGGTGGTGGTAGAAAACAACAGGGAAAGGGAGAGTCCTCCTAGGGTAGGGTAAAAGGTATGATCAAATTGACTCCCCAAGTCCGGCAGGCAATCAAGGACACCAGAAAGTCAATCAAGGCTGCGAATAGAGCTGCTTCCCATTTAGAGGGAAGTGAGAATGTACCCTCCCGGGAGGCATCTGATTCTGGTTCAGTGCCAGAGTATGTTCCTGACTGGACGGAGAGGCACAGATTGAGAGATACACCTCGGGGAACTCCTACTGCTCAAGCTTCAGTACACATTTCTTCTGAGTCATCTGAGGGCTCAGCTGAGGGCAGTGATAGTGAAGTATCTACCTCACCTACTGGTTCATCACCTAGAGAGGATCTCGTCGATGATGAGGTTCTGGGTGAAGAGGGAGGGGGTGTACCACAACTCGGGGGTGTGAAAAGGACTAGAAACCCCGAGGTGTGGAAGGTTTGTCAGTGAGATTGCTTACCACAAATTCTAAGAGTGGTGGCCCGAGAGGAAGTTGATACTTGAACGGAGATTCATTGACAAGGATCTTCTGCCTTACAATCATAATGTGCGGAGGCAATTCAGAGAGAGACCGGGTTAGGAGTATTTCACAGGCAATGTTGAGGATGAAAATGAGCACCTGGTTAAGGAGTTCTACACTAATGTTGCCTACATAAAAAAGGCATGAAAGTGACTGAGGTGCAAAATTTGACAGTGAAGTTTGACGGGAAAAACATCAATGACTACCTGAACTTTTCGGAGGAAGGTGAAACATTATACCTAGAAAATGTAGCTTTGGGGGAGAATGCTCATCTGTGGTTAGCAGATTACTTGGCAATCCCAGGTACCACCCCAGCATGGTTGACAGCAGGGGTCTAAATTTTGAGGAGAACCATGAACTTCGAGGCGAAAGGGTGGGAGACCATTGTGTGTAGTAGGCTAGACCCCACCACTCACGAGAACTCTCTTCCTATCTCCCGGGCTATATTGGTGGCGTCTATCATGGCGGGGTACCCGATAAACATCAGGAATGTTATGTCCAGGGTGATTACACGGGTGGTAAATGAAGGTGATAGATCCTACCCCTTCCACATTTCCTAACCATGTACTTTGAGGATCAAGATGTGGAGAAAAGAAAGTTGGATGTAAAGGTGAAACCAAAGGAACCCTTCTCCTAGTACAGCCTTAAGGGTGATGACAACCCTAAAGATCCAAAAGGTAAAACAACTGCTTCTACTAGCTAGTCTGAAGAGCCAATAGTAGTAGTAGCTTCTTCTCAGCCTCCCTCAGCTACACCAGACATTGCCCCAGGACCCTCTACTTCCACAGTTCCAGATATCCCATCATCCTTAGCTTACCCATTAACTGCCCACTATTTGAGCCAAACCCTTGCCAGTATCAACAACTGGATGTAGACAACTACTTCTAAGATGTTTGTACTTTCTAGCTCGGTGGCAGCCCAGTCTATACCCCTCAGCCACAAGTTCCACAGTCAGTGGAGGATACTCTCAAGGAGCTTCTGGACAACCAGAAGAAGCTCCTGGAGAACCAACAATTAATTTTGGAGGCTGTATGTTCTCATGGCAAAGCATTGAAGGAGCTGACAAAAGAAACAAAGAAGTTGAGAAAGACTCGGGCATCAAAGGAGTCAGTGAAAGAGTTGAGGGTGGAAGTAGAGAAATTGAAGGTTGATCACTTGACCTTGGAGCTATTATTGCATGACCCGGCTCCAGCAGCCCAGCCTGAACCGGAGTAGGATGTGGAGAGGCCAGCAAAGAGGAAAAAGGTGATTTCCCGTGCTGATGATATTGTGATAGAGTTGGAGGACCCGTATGGAGGTTCCTCTAGCCAGCCTCAGGCCCTAGTGCAGGCCCAGGACCCAGTACAGGCCTAGGTCCCAGTGCAAACACAGGTTACAGGGATCCAGTCACAGGTTCCCGAACAGTCCAAGGAACCAGGGACCCAGACTCATGATCCTATGCAGACGAAGGGCCAATAGGGAGTTTTCTTTACTCTCAATTTTATTTTGAGCTATTTTTGGTTAGTTAGCATTGAGTACAATGCTATCTTTCATTTGATGGGGTATCCCTATTTGGATGATTTGGTGTTGTAAATATGATACTATTTTCTTTTTATTATGCTTTTATTTTCACTTTTTGTATGTACATAATTTTACCATATTATTTCACTTTTCATACTTTGCAACTTTGGTATGTATATAAAGTTACTTTCTAATGTATATATTCATTTCCCCCTTATGTATATTCGTCTAAATCCCCTCTTACACATATTCATTCTATTTTTTCGCATTCTTCTTATTTCTTTTTGGTAGCTTCTTATTTTGAGTTGTTGCGTTCAATAAGCCTTTTATTTTTCTTAATGCCACGGTTCTTTCCAAAGGTGGAATTTGTGTGAACGGGGTAGCTCTTCCTGATGATGGATGACATGACAACCTTCTTAAGGGTTTGAGCCTGTTTTCTTTTTGTTTTTGTGTAAATAGTAGTTAGTGAGTAATGGTGCCTCAAGCAAAGATTCACTTGGGCCTAGCACATTTGCCTTTGATCTTATGGTCAAAAATAAATTATTGTGTATAGGATGGTGAAAGTTGTGACCTTGAGACTCTTGTGTTGGCCGATAATCATCAAATGGTTTTTCGGGACCATTCGTGTTGCTCAAATCTTAACTAAGGTTGTTGTGGGCCCCCGACTCTATCTCTTTAGCAATCCTATAGCTTGTGTGGTGAGAATTTGAATTGCAAGTCCAAGTCTCGTGCCATTAGTCTAAAACTTGCCCTGAATGTTTGTCTAAGTGAAATCCTAAGTATAGTTTGACTTGAGAAGTGATTATAGGCTCTCCTTGATCCGAATGATATCTTGAAAATTTCCATATCCTACTAATGATACTATCCCTAGTCAACCATTTTGAGTCATAGCCTTTTTTCTTGCAAAAACCATGATACAAGACTTTACCCGTTCTAAAAATACCCTCTTTTGGCACCCAATCTTTCCTTAGCAAAAGGCAAAAGCATAAGTTTGGGGGGGAGAGACAAGGAATGCAACAAAGTGGTAAAAGGTACAAAATGAAGAAAAGGAAAGGCAATGAAAAAAGAAAGGAAATCAAAAAGTCAAAAAGAATGAACAATGTTGAAGAAATGAAAGGATTCAACAAAAGTAAAGAGATGAAAGGTGTGGAAAGTTTAGAAAGGAAAAAAAGGTTTGAAATGAACAATAAAGAGTGACAGTGTGTTTCTCTAACCCCTAAGAAAGAAGTAAATGACTTATAAAGTCAAGAGAATGTATGCCAAAAGGAAGCAAATGAAGCGCTTAAGGGAAAATGGAACCTACTTAGACCAAATACTTCCTACCCTGAACCAAAAACCTTCACTATATCTCCACAAAAGCCCTATATGATCTTGAGTTGAATGAAGCTTACATTAGTGGCGACTCACATAAAGGGAAAGTTTATGGTACTTAGAGCCGGACTTGTGACCTTTCTTTGAGAGAGATGAGTGTGTTTTCTGCAATCCTCGTTTTGAGTGTTTCAATCTAAAAGTGAGGTTTGCTTAAAGGAGAGTGAGGAGTATGAGTTTGGGTTCCACAATGACCAATGTAGTAGAAAGAGTTTCCTTGATGTATTGAGTCAATTTTTGATGCTCTTGTGTCGCACTAAAACCATGGTGCTTAAAATGTTGAATGTTGTTAATGATTCATTTGATTTGAGGGCAATTGTTAGTCCCAATTGATGCTAGATGAGGTCACTTTAGTTCCTATGAATTTTCTTGGTTTTACTCTTAAGGAGGTGGGACTTATTTTGTTTGCTTGAGGACAATCAAAAGCTTAAGTTTGGGGGAGTTGATAACTAGGGATTCTAGTTCATTTTACACTTCTTTTTACTTGAGTTTTGGATTAAAAATGTATACAAATAGTCCCAAAGGCTTACATGTTGTACTTGTTTGCAGGGTTTGATAAAAAAAAGTGACAAGTAGTCAAAACCAACTCAAAAAGGGGTGAAACATGCACAAGTACCAAGAACCATTCAAGGCAGTGCTGTAGCATAAAATCCACTGCAGCCGCAAAAGACCCACCGCAGTCACAGACCATTTAGTGTGGTCTGCGGTGGAAAAGTTCAGAGAGGTGCACTTTTGGGGGCTTCAAGTAGTGCGGTCCGCGGAGGATTTCTCGCGGACGAAGTAGCCTCTTTGCGGCTACAAACCATTTTATGCGGTCCGCGGAGAGGGGGATTCAGAGACCTGGGAGTCTGGACAATTGGAGCCAGCGTGGTCCGCAGAGGATTTTATGCGGACCGCAGTGAAGCCACTGCGGCCGCGATGCATTTTATACGGCCCGGTGGCCAAGTTCAGAGATTGAGCAAGTGAAGCTAAAAAGCCCCACTGCAGCTGCAATCCATTTCTTGCGGACCGCAGTACCTCCGTCAAGGGTATTTTTGTCCAGAAAATTCGGCCTAGTGTAAATGCTTTCTTTTCACATTTTTAGGGCATCTTTTGTAATCTGTTAGATCTCAGAGCATGTGAACGGCTGTTTTATTCCATTTTAAGTAATTTGTAGCTAGATTAACACTGAATCTTCAATATCTTAGTTTGTAATCATAATGTATGGGTTATTCTTCATCTATTTTTCTATTTTCTTCCATTACTATGAGTAGCTAGACTCATTATCTAGGGTTGTGGCTCTACCTAGGGGGGTATTTGATGGGTCTTTTGTTTTAAGGCTTAGATGTTTATGGGTAGTTGATATTTGGTCTGATTTGTGTTTTCCATGTTGAATTAGTGGTTGCAAACACTAATTTGTGCCTATTTGACTTGGCCTCTTCTTTCTTTGTTGCTCTCTTGAGCCGAGGGTCTCCTGGAAACAGCCTTTCAGCCCTTCAGGGTAGGGGTAAGGTCTGCGTACATACTACCCTCCCCAGACCCCACTGGTGGGATTATACTGGGATGTTGTTGTTGTTGTTGTTGTTGACTTGGGCTCTTCTTGAGAAATAGTTGAGTCTAGGAAAATCAGTCTAACAAGGAATTGTGGTGTAATTAAGAAATTGATAGCCATAATTAAAGGGTTAAACCTAAAGATAGTAATACCCGACCTGAGCCTATATTGTTTGCACAATTTGGACACCCAATTGGTCTTGAGAAAGTCAATTAAGGCAAAGTCACTCAAGCTACCGAGAGGTATAGAGTGAGTATTTTTGTGCATTATCTATATCGCAATTCCCAACATAACATCTTTGCCTTAGGCTCTAGATCCCATCAAGTATTCACCTAGGAGAAAGTTACTTCCCTAGTGCCTCTTTAACTATTTAGAAAACCTTACAAGCATTCACTCTTAGTTTAATTTAGCATATTATTAGTTTAAAAACTAGAAGTAGCAAACATCCAAAGATGATTGGAAGTGCAATTAAGAGCACTACGCACTACTAGTTTAGATAGAAATCCAATTTCCAATTCTAGCTCCCTGTAGATTCGATCCCGACCATCTCGGGTAAAAGCATCTTCGACCGCTCTAGCCACGTTGTAGTGGTATAGGGTTGGCACCGATCACCTATCCAACTCCTCAAATTTTCTGAACCCATGGACATAACTGCAGGACATATCAAGTAATTGCTCAACTTCTCCCATTATTTCATCTTCACTGTCTTCTTCATCCCCAATCAAAGTTTGTTCAAGGGGATCTATAAGGCTCATATAAGGCACTAAGGATGTAGCATCACTTTCAACCATAGAAATTATGGATAGCTCTTCATAGTGGGCTGGCAATCTGAGTGCTTTATATACATTGAATACCTCCACTCGATCACCTACTCTCATTGTCATCTTTCCTTCGCTTACATCAATAATAGCTCGGCCCATGGCTAAGAATGGACGCCCCAAAATAAATAGGACTTCTTGATCAGGCTCATAGTCCAAGATAATGAAATCAGCAGGGAATATGAAAGAACCCACTTGAACTAACACATCTTTAATCACTCCTTCAGGATGAGCAAGAGAGTTGTCAGCCAACTGTAGTATTACCGTTGTTGGGCGTGGCTCACCCAACCCAAACTGTTTGAACATAGATAGCGGCATCAAATTGATTCTCGCTCCAAGATCACATAAAGCTCGCCCCACTGCATGCTTAACCATCGATATTTGGATCGTGAAACTACTTGGATCCTTCAATTTCTGAGGTAGCTTGCTTTGGATTCTAGAGCTGCATTCTTCAGTGATTGCCATAGTTTCGAACTCGGTCAGCCTCCTTTTATTTTCCACTATGTCCTTGATGTATTTTGCATATTTGGGTACTTCTTGCAAGATGTCTACCAATGGAATATTAATTTGCACATGCTTCAAAATATCAAGAAACGTTTTATACGCGACATTATCCTTCACTTTATGCAATCTTTAAGGAAATGGAGGTGGTGGCCTTGCAACCAATGGTGGGGGTTGCTCAGCCACCACCTCTTCAGCTGGCTTCTCTGACTCCTTTGATTTTTTTGATTTTGATTCTATAGTGGCTGGCCTCTCATTAAATGTCACCTATTTTCTTTTTTTCAACTGGACTTCTTCTAATTGTCTCCCATTCCTCAATGACACAACATTAATGGATGCCTTAGGATTAGCTTCAGTGTCACTTGGAAGAGCTCCAACTGGTCTAGTATTTTGGGCATTGGCAAGTTGTCCCACTTGGCGCTCCAAATTTCTCATTGTTGTGGCTTGGGCTTGCTGATCAGCCATCAATTTCATCATCATTTCCTCAAGCTAACTTGTTCAGCCTAAGAAAACTGTCCCTTATGGGTTGTTGTGTAGCTTGGCAAACCGTCCCTTATGGGTTTTTGAAGCCAGCCCCTTTGTAGGACCCTTATGGGTTGTTGAAGCCAGCCCCTTTGTAGGGAGACTTTTGTATCTATGATTTAGTTTGCTTTCTTGGAGTCTCTTGCTTTGTTCCTTATACTGTGGTATCAGATCCAGCTCATCCTTTCGGAAGGAGGAATAGTTTACTAAATATGTCTGAGTTTGCCTATTGTTCAACCTGAGGTGATCTATATTGTTGTTGAGGTGCTTGGGGGTGGTATTGATTTTGAGCACCTTGATTTCCACCCCAAGAGAAGTTTGTTTGGTTCCTCCAGTTGGGATTGTAAGTGTTCCTGTATTGGTTTGTCTAGACCATGTTTACAATACCCACAAAGTAGACAAACTCTGAATTAACCGGGCATAAGTCGCTCGTGTGACCCTCTCCACATACTTCACAAAACACTTGAACTTGTTGCACTGGTTGAGCTTGTTGCTTGTTAATAACCAAGGTCATCTGATTGACTTTGTTGGTTAGTGTAGAAATCTACGCTGATAATGCCGAGGCGATATCTAACTCAAGAATAGGGATGGCAGTGGGGCAGGATAGATGCAGGGTGGGGCGGGGCAGGGATGTGCTTATGCGGGTGCGGGGAAGGGCGGGGCGGGGTGAAACTTCAATTTTTCCAAAACTATGCGGGGCGAGTGCGGGGGTGGGTTATACCATATGCGATATGTCTCTTCTAGACTTTATCAAAATCATGTCCTAGTTATTCGATTAAACCATGTATCCGTCCAGATTGATAGAGAATTTTCTTTTTTGAGTCTATACAATTTTTTAATCGGCAATAAAAGTTGGTCTTTTTTTTATCTCCGTGCATTTAGAAAATCTATGTGTAAGTGCTTTTTTATAATTTATTTTGATATCATATGCGGAAAAACAATTAGTCATATATGATTAAACTTAAAATACTTTGTTCCATCAAACATGATAAAAATAGGATGAAGTCTTTTTTCTGTTTTTTTAAAATTATATAACAAAAGCAGTTTATTACAAATCGAATAAGGAACTCATGATAAAGACGAATTTGTTGTTATTCAGTGATAATTTTAATCTGTTGAATCTGCTTCCAAAATCTATCCAAATGTTTTTAAATTTATGAATATGCAAATAACAAAGTAAAGGAAAAAAGTGTATACGGGGTGGGCCAGGGTGAGTTCGTGCGGGGCGGAGCGGGTTAAAGCTAAACTTGGCCCGCCCCGCCCCATTTGTCATCCCTACTCAAGAACCCCTGCAGATTTTTGCACTGTTTGTCTGCCCATTTCTCCTTTCTAGTCCGGATTGCTTTTGGAGAATTTGTTCAATAATGCATATATCTCGTCAAAGCTTTTCTCTAACACTTGACCTCCAACTGCAGTATCTACCACAATTTTTGTTTCAGGATGGAGCCCTTCTATGAAAGTGTAAGCTAACACTTTGTTTGTCTGATTGTGATGAGGACAATCTCTGAGTAGCCCCTTGAATCTCTCCCAAGCTGAGTATAGAGACTACCCTGCCTTCTGTTTGAAGGCGACTATCTCACTTATGATCTTTGCAGTTTTGTTTGAAGAGAAGAACCTTGCTAGAAATTTCCTTTCCAGACCATTCCATGATGTAATAGAATTAGTTGGTCCTGCCTTCAGCCATCGCTTTGCTTCGGCCAACAGAGAGAATGGAAAAAATGTGAGCCTTACATAGTCTGGAGTGAACCCGTTAGTGATATAAGTATCACTAATTTCCAAGAAGTTCAGGATATGCTGTTGTGGATCCTCGTGTGGAAGACCCATAAATTGCCCATTCGCATAAAGTAGCTGGATCATGCTTTGTTTCAGATCAAAGTGCCCAGTGATCCTGGGCTTCACAATGCTGGAGGCGACGTTAGCAATGCTGGGTATTGCCACCTCCTGGAAAGCCATATGTTCCTCTGCCATGTTCACGAGAAATTGAACAAGTGCCTGGATAGTATTCATGTCCCTTGCTTCCCTCAACCTCCTATGAAATGTTCTCTCAGGTTCGGGGTTAAAGCCTTGAAGTCGGTCCTGGCTTCTGGCCTTGTGCATTCAATCAAAGTTCCTGAGATCAGAGGAACAATCATGTAACGTTAGACTTGACGAAATAAACAATGAAAGCAAAAACTAGAAAGTAGTTAATATTCAAGTCTCAGGCAACGACACCAAAAACTTATTACTCCCAAACGCACACACAAGTATACATGGTCATACAAGTGATAAAATGAAAAGTCGGGTATCGAACTCACAGAGACTTGTATCAACTACTCACTAAATTCACCAAGATTATTATTCAGCCAAGCCTAATTCGAGTTCAAGAATATGATTATACTAAACTATAATTCTAAGTAATAACTAAATTATCAAGCAGTAAATTGATTGTTATTTTTTCAATAAAGACAAATATTTTAGGGTTGTGATCGATTCACTAATCCTATTGTGTTCTAGTTAACTCTCCCTTTCATACAATTCATTCATGGTTTCTAATTAATCGATAATTGCTCTCATAGCCTTCTCCCGAAGTACTACTCGCCTATTCAAAATAGATTAATGTCTATATTCCTATGAAATCAATCTATCAAGAACGCATTAAGATTACGATATTTAATTAAGCACTGTGACTAATTATATTCCTATCCTAACCACTAATCTGCCCCCCTAAGATTTAAGATCGTGCTCTCTTTAATTCTTCTCTAATCTAAACATGGTTTTCCCAAGCATAGCATAGATAGTAAATAGAACCTAACTGATGGCCAGACAATTAAGCAAATAGTCACAGAATTGAATAAACAACCATATACTAGTGAATTGTAATCAAGGTTAAGTCAATGTTAAACAACAATATTCATGGCTAAATCACAACCCCAGAACTATGGGTTTTTAGCCACTCATGATAATATCAAACAAATTCATAAGTGTTGGATAATTGAAAATACTAAGAAAAGATGAAGAAATATGAGATATTATTACTCCTGAATGTTTCCCGTGTGTAATTCCTCTACAAAGTGGCATCTCCGCTCCAAAATAAAAGCGTAGTCTTGCTTTTATACGTGTTGGGTAGGTTTAGGATCGAAATAACCTTGTCCCAGGCAAGTATAGACAGAATTCACGCCACAAGCACCCAGCCCAGTGCAAGGCGCCGTCCCTAGCGTTGACAATTTGCAAACACTGCCTCTAACGCCACATGTTGCATAGCCACTGCCTGTAGCGCTAAAAATGCCAATTTTCCTCTTTTCATCTATTTTAGCTCTAATCTCGCACATTTCGCCCTGAATTGCTCTCGGATCATTTCTACACATAAAAACACCTCAAATTAATATAAATCAACATATTTTACATCCTAAATTGTAACGACCCGGTCGGTTGTTTCATGAGTTACCACTCTGCTTTTCCCATTTTTGCTTCTTATTGTCTCGTTCAACTGTATCATATGTTATCAGATTGGTTGGTCTGGGTTCGGAGTGGATTTGGTAAGGTTTGAGACACTTAGCCTCTTTTGAGTAGGCTTAAGTTGGAAAAGTCAACCAGATGTTGACTTATGTGAAAAAAGGCTCGGATGTGAATTCCGATGATTCGAATAGCTTCGGGAGGTGATTTGGGACTTAGAAGCATGATCGGAATAGGTTTTGGAGGTCCGGAGTAGATTTAGGCTTGAATTGACGAAATTGGAATTTTTGGCGTTTTTGGTTGATAGGTGAGATTTTGATATAGGGGTCAGAATGGAATTTCGAAAGTTGTAGTAGGTCCGTTGTGTCATTTTTGATGTGTGTGCAAAATTTTAGGTCATTTAACGAGGTTTGATAGACCTTTTAATCGAAAGCGGAATTTGGAAGTTTTTGGAATTCTTAGGCTTGAATCCGATGTAAATTTGGTGTTTTGATGTTGTTTTGAGCATTCCGAAGGTTGGAACAATTTTGAATGAGGTTATGGGATATGTTAGCATGTTTGTTTGAGGTCCCGAGGGCCTCGAGTGAGTTCCGGGTGGTTGAATGGATCATTTCATGTTGGGAAAAGTAGCAATTTTTGCTAGTATTTGGTTGCAGTCATTTTGCTCTTCGCGATCGCGTAGGCTAATTCGGGGTAGGGTTGAAGTTGTTCTATGTGTTTGCAGAGAGGAGGTTGCGATCACAGATGTTTGAGATAGAGGTACTCAGTTTACTTCACAATTTTGGAGGTCGGTACAACGAGAGTTGGGTACTCAGGTTGACTTGAGCACAACTTTTCACCCTCAGACGGATGGGCAGTCTGAGCGCACTATTCAGATATTAGAGGACATGTTGCATGCTTGTGTCATTGATTTTGGAGGTTCATGGGATCAGTTTCTACCACTCGTAGAGTTTGATTACAACAAAAGTTATCAGTCGAGTATTCAGATGGCTCCATATGAGGATTTGTATGGGAGACAATGTAGATCTCCGGTCGGTTGGTTTGAGCCAGGTGAGTCTAGGCTATTGGGTACAGACTTGGTGCAGGATGCTTTAGACAAGGTAAAGGTGATTCAAGAGAGGCTTCGTACAGCGTAGTCGAGACAAAAGAGTTATGCTGGCAGGAAGGTTCGGGATGTGTCCTACATGGTTGGTGAGAAGGATCTATTGAAGGTTACACCCATGAAGGGTGTTATGAGATTTGGGAAGAAGGGTAAATTGAGTCCTCGGTTCATTGGGCCTTTTGAGGTGCTTCGAAGGATTGGGGAGGTGGCTTATGAGCTTGCTTTGTGACCCAGCTTATCGAGTGTGCATCCGGTATTTCATGTTTCTATGCTCCGAAAGTATATTGATGATCCGTCTCATGTTTTGGATTTCAGCACGGTCCAGTTAGATGATGATTTGACTTATGATGTGGAGCCAGTGGCTATTTCGGAGCGTCAGGTTTGAAAGTTGAGGTCAAAGGATATAACTTCAGTGAAAGTGCAGTGGAGAGGTCGGCCCATAGAAGAGGCTACCTGGGAGACCGAGCGGGAGATGCGGAGCAGATATCCTCACCTATTTGAGGCTTCAGGTATGTTTCTTGACTCGTTCGAGGACGAACGTTTGTTTAAGAGGGGGAGTGTAACGACCCGACCAGTCGTTTTATGAGTTACCACTCCGTTTTCCCCATTTATGCTTCTTATTGCCTTGTTCAGTTGTATTTTATGCTATCGGGTTGGTTGGCTCGGGTTCGGAGAGATTTTGGTAAGGTGTGAGACACTTAGTCTCTTTTGAGTAAGCTTAAGTTGGAAAAGTCAACCAGATGTTGACTTATGTGATAAAGGGCTCGGATGTGAGTTCTTATGGTTCGGATAGCTTCGGGAGGTGATTTGGGACTTAGGAGCATGATTGGAATGTGTTTTAGAGGTGCGGAATAGATTTAGGCTTAAATTGGACCCTCGCGTTCGCGAAGGGTTAGGATGTGAGGCTGGAGGTTTGGCCTTCGCATTCGCGAGGGAGGTTCCGCTTTTGCGAAGGGTTGGGGTCTTTGAGCTACGCGTTCCCGAGGGTGATGTCGCGTCCACGAAGGTTTGAGTCACTGAGACATCGCGTTCACGAGGGTTCGTCGCGTTTGCGTAAGAGGATTTCTGGTCAACATGAAGTTTGTGCTTCGCGAACGCGAGACGTTGACCGCGTTCGCGAAGAAGGATTTGAAGTGCTGGGCAGAATGTTTAAAAGACCCATTTCCGCAATTTTGGGTCTAAGTTCCTCCATTTTTGGGCGAATTTAAAGCTTTTTGAAGGGGATTGAAGAGGGAATCAAGGGGGAACACTTGGAGGTAAGATTTATGGACTTAATACTCAATTCTAATGTGATTCTTACCTAATTAATCATGAAATTTGTAGAATTTAAGCCTAAATATTGAAGAATTAGGGCTTGTAATTGGAGACCTAGAATTTGGGATATGAGGGGTCGTTTGTGGTTGGATTTTGATGCTTTTGATATGAATGAACTCGGGAGTGATAAGGAGTCTATTGATGTAATTTTTATCAAATTCCGAGACGTGGGCCCCGGGGGTCGGGTTTGGCTAATTTCGGGATTTGTGTTGTAATTTGATTTCTTTCGAATGGGCTTTGTTCCTTTAGCATATTTTGATGGTTTTGAACTGATTTTGGTTAGATTTGCAGTATCTGGAAGCCGATTCGAGAGGCAAGGGCATCACTGCTAGAGTTTGGACCGGATAGAGGTGAGTAATGATTGTAAATATTGTCTTGAGGGTACGAAACCCCAGATTTCACATCGTTGTGCTATATTGAGGTGACACACATGCTAGATGGCGAGTGTAGAGTCGTACACTATTGAGGATTGTGACCTAGTCCATCCTGAATGACTGTTTTACTGCGTATTTGATTGAAAACGGTTTGTCATCATCATGTTTTTGGCTGAATGCCATATTTGGGCCTCGTGCCAACTGTTTTGGACCCTTAGGGGGATTTTTACTACTATTCCTCACTGTTTTGACTTTATACTTGTACTCAGTCATGTTATATTCTACTATTTTTATAACTCGGCCATGTTTACTCTGTTTTGACATCTTAAATGATATTTTGAGCTAAGCATCATATTTTACTATGCCCGAGTGGTTTTTAGAGATTTTTGACTGAGTAGGGCGGAGGGCCTGTGTTGTGAGGTTATTATGGGATCGGGCTGCAGCGGTATTGAGCTGATTCATGATTATGAGGCCGAGGGCCTGAGTTGTACGCCACTGGGTGGCTTGATATGAGGCCGAGAGCCTATTGATTATGCCACGAGATGGCTTGATATTACGCTTGGGCCGTAAGGGGCCCTCCCGAAGTCTGTATACCCCTAGTGAGCACGAGTACCCAGTGTGATATGTGATATAGCCCGAGGGGCTGATGTTGTTCCATGTTATTGCCCGAAGAGCTGATCCTGTTGATATTGTGCTCGAGGGGCTGATTTTATGTGTTTATCTTTTCTATCTACTTTTCATTCACTTGTTTGACTGTTAAAACATATTTTTAACGAATCTTATACTGAACTAAGGTGTTTTATGAGATTTCACTATTTTGTTGCTTTGCAAAGGTGTTTCACTGTCTCTTTGTAGCATTTTTCTGTGATTTTATGTGTTTTCTTATTGCCCGACCTTCATTTATTTTTATTACTCATTGAGTTGGCATACTCACATTACTCCATTCACCCTGTGTGCAGATTCAGGAGCTTCGGGCCCTGCTAACAAGGGTTGATTGCTTCTAGGAGACCGTGCGGAGATCACTAGGTAGTTGTTCGGCATTCGCAGCCCAATGCTTCTCCGTCCTATCTTTATATTCTTTTGTACTAAATTGTAGTAGACTGTTTAGTCTTTTCCCTACTCATAGACTTATGTTAGATGCTCATGACTGGTGACACCCCAATGTCGGGTTGTGTTTATTTCCGCAAATGTTCTATCTCACTTTTATTTTTGGTTTTATAGTATGTTAATGACTTAAATTGAATTATTATATCTATTTAAATGGATTGGGGTGTTGTGTCGGCTGACCTTGTTTTACGATAGGCACCATCACGACCGGGTCCGGGTTTAGGGTCGTGACAGGGAGGATATACCAACCCGGCTGGTCATTTCATGAGTTACTGCTCTGTTTCCCCCATTTCTGCTTCTTGTTGTCTCGTTCAGCTATATCATATGTTATCGAGTTGGTTGGTTTGGGTTCGGAGAGGCTTTGGTAAGGTTTGAGACACTTAGTCTCTTTTGAGTATGCTTAAGTTGGAAAAGTCAACCGGATGTTGACTTATGTGAAAAGGGATCGGATATGAATTTCGATGGTTTGGATAGCTTCGGGAGGTGATTTGGGACTTAAGAGCGTGATCGGAATGGGTTTTGGAGGTCCGAAGTAGATTTAGGCTTGAATTGGCGAAACTAGAATTTTGGCGTTTTTCAGTTGGTAGGTGAGATTTTGATATAGGGGTCAGAATGGAAGTCCATAAGTTGGAGTAGGTCCGTTGCGTCATTTGTGATGTGTGTGAAAAAATTTAGGTCATTCGGACGAGGTTTGATATACTTTTTGATCGAAAACGGAATTTGGAATTTGGAATTTTTGGAATTCTTAGGATTGAATCCGATGTAAATTTAGTGTTTTGATGTTGTTTTGAGCGTTCCAAAGGTTGGAATAATTTTGAATGAGGTTATGGGATAAGTTCGCATATTTGATTGAGGTCCCGAGAGCCTCAGGTGAGTTCCGGGTGGTTGAACGGATCATTTCATGTTGGAAAAAGTAGTAGTTTTTGCTGGTATTTTGTTGCAGGCATTTTGCTCTTCGCTATCGCATAGAAGGGATCGCGATCGTGTAGGCGAATTCGGGGCAGGAGTGAAGTTTTTCTATGCGTTCGTAGAGAGGAGGTCACGATCGAGGATGTTTGAGAAGTTGTGCCTTGCGAACGCGTGGCCAGGGTCGCGTTCGCGTAGAAGAAGGCAAGCTTGTGTGCAGGGGAGGTGATTGCTTTATGCGACCGCGTGAGGCAAGATGCCATCGCGTAGGTTTGGGTGATTAAGCTTCGCGAGGGCATATTCTCGATCGCTTAAAGTAAATTCTGGGCCAGCGAAGTTTGTGCTTCGGGATCGCGATGGATTTCTCGCGATCACGATTAAGTAATTTTAATAGGTGGGCAGAATGTTTAAAAAAGGGCATTTTCGTGATTTTTGGCCTAAGTTCACCATTTTTTACTTTGTTTTGGAGCTTCTTAAGGGAGATTTGTTGATATCCAATTTTTCCCTGTATATTTTTTATATGTATAATACTTTCAAAATAGCATATATATGCATATATAAGTATGACCCAATGTTTTATTAATTTTCTTAATTTTAAAGATTTTTTAACCAATTTATTCCTCTGTTTTATTCATAAAAACCCCCAATAATAATTCCCAAAGTTATCAATCTTGGTGATTCATTTATTGGATTCTCATATTTATACTAAAATATAGTCAAGATAATTTTTGCATATTTTTACAAATTTATTTAGTATTTTTAAAACTAAATTGCATATAATTGCAATATTAGCCTCTTTTAGATTTAATTGCGTTTATATTTATAAAATATTAAGTCCAGTATTTTTAAATTGATAATTATGTATTACAAATCATTTTCGTACCTTCAATTTATTTCCAGGAATTAATTTACTATTTTTTATAAAATTAAAAGGGAAAGGTGGCTATAGCAATTATAGCCCAAATTGAGTTTCAATTATAACCCAAAACAGGCCCCCAATTTCCCAACCCAATTTCAATTTTAACCCGACCCCCGACCCAATCTAAATAACCCAACCCAGATCCCCTACCTAACCCTTTCAATCCTAGCCGTTGATCATTTAGATCAACGGCCAATATCGGCCTTTTCCATTTTTAACCTCAAACGACCCCTTACCCCACCTCATTTCACACCAAACGCTACCCTTGAATCCCTTTCCCTCTCAACTCTCTCTGCAATCCCACATGAACCCTAGCCGCCGCCACCTAACCCAACCCTAATACCTCCCAAATCTATGGCTTCTAAAGTCATCGGAGACATGTATCAACGCCCCATGGCTTCTACGTGTTCGATTCTTATGGTCTCAAGGCTAGATCTTGAAAGATCTTGGTCTAGGACCTGTTCGATTTCAGTTTATGACTATTCTCTGGTCAGCCATGGCTATTCGAGTCAGATTCTTAACTTTCCTGCTTAGATCGATGGTTTTCAAAGCCTTTCTCATCACTTGGGGTACTTCTGAAACCCTAACCTCTAAGGTTCTTTCGATTTTTTTTAGATCTGTTTCAGATCTATGTTTGCTCTGAACTGCTAAGCGTTTTTCTCGAAGTTTCTTTTAAAACTCTACCTTCAAAACCCCTTATCTTTTCCGATTAAGGTTCTTGTTAGTTTATTTCAAAACTTTTCCTTGATTTTTGACATGTTATGCTGTGTTTCCTTATATCTTTCTTCTACTTGAGTTTGCATGTTAAAAGCCCTAATTTCTTATGACTGTTTATTAGATGAATGTTTGTTTGCCTGAGTTTCTGTCCGATTTGTTTGTTTATCCTCTTTTAAAAACTCTTCTATTGTTGAAAATCCTATGGTTTTGGGTCTGAGGCTGTTCGTTTAAGTGCATAACTCGATTTTGAAGTTTTTTATCTCAAAATCTCTTATTTCTTTGTGTGATTCTTCTAACTCTGGTTTTCTATCATCTCTAAAAATCGATTATGCTCGAAACCCTAATTTTCAAGAGGGGTTTTGTTCACCTGCTACTGTGAGATCTTCACATGCTTTGATATTCTATGTTTCTTCACTACTTGACCTACTGGTCTATCATGTTTCGAATGATGCTATCCACTGAATTTTATGCTACTATTGTATGCTATTTCCTTCTGCCAACAGGCTTGGCCTTGCATGTATAGTGTTTATGCACCCTATTTATATGCTAAGTTTCCTTCTTTGTTTGACCTTCAACTTGTGACTGATTTCGAACTTTTCCTTTGTGAAAGTCTGATTTCACTCGCCTGTTAGGGTTAATTGATTTTCTTTTCCTGTTTTACCTTGCTGAATTCTTTCCAAAATTAGTGTATCTCTGTACCTAGACTCGATGACCTACTTAATGTTTTACTACTTCTTTTATGGCAACTGTCAGACTGCTTATAAATTGATTTCTTTCCTTATTTTTGAACCTGTCACTACCCGTTAAGCAAAGTGATCCCTTAATTAAAGGCAATCACTTGTATAATTGATTCTGAATCATGATTGTTTTCATGTTTGTAGCTTATTACCCTCTCTTACTCGTTTTCAAAAAGCTATAAATACCATGTACTTCTTTTCTTTCAAAAACCACGAACACAAGGCATAAACACTTGAGCTCAAACACACACTCCACCAAATCTCTCTTTTCTCCTATATTGTTGCCTTACCTAGCCGGCTGAAAGCCAAGGCTAGGTTGTGGGGAAACTTGTTTATTTTCTACATTTGCATTTATTACTGGTATATTCTAATTAAGTTTTCTGCACCAACAACAATATGCTTATTTATTATTTCTTGTATTCTTGTCTGCCTATTGTTTGTATTTAGCCCAGTACCATTGTTTAGCATGTTGTAATTTCCTTTCTCCTGTTCTGAATCAATGTATCATGACCTGTAAATTCTAAATCCCTACCCCAATGTGTTTAATACTTGTGGTTGATTTGGGGCATGACAGCATTGGAAATTGTTGTGCATGACCCAATCTTGATCCTCTAAGGATCATAACCTCCATGTTTTTCTTATATGTTGTGTGTTCTGGTTGATTTACAGGCATGTCAGCACTTCCTATTGTTGTACATGCCCAAAGTTAACCCATGCCTAAGTGTATAAGCTCCTTGCAATGGATTCCCAATCCCCTGCCCCCTTTGTGTGAAGTTATTGACTCCCTGAAATGTTAATGGCTGTCTCTCATCACCCTTTCCCTCTCCTTTATTCCCTCAGCTCTTAGAACTCTGTTTCTGCACTTTCACTCTCTTCTTAGACTTAAGTTCTGCCCCCCTCATATGAGCCTTGCCGTGGGACCCATGAGCTCCTCTAAACTTGGACACATGGGGGCTGGCATTTTCACACTTCACTCATCTCCATTCTGGTTATGTAACTTGGGTGTAAGCACTGCCCGAGGTCCTATTGAGGCCCTTACGGAGCTCTGACACACTCAAGTCTGAGAAAGGCTTTGGATCAATGTCATTTTGAGGTGGTTTACTCCATAACTCAGAGAGGAAGTCAAGAATCAGGCTTCCTCTGGTTGTAACTTTTCTTTGTACTTTTCTGATGTGATTCAATATTCCTGGTTTGTAATAATTTGTAATGAACATTTGGGGTTGGCTAGTGAAAAGGATTGGGTAATTATGCATGCTCAAGGGTAGAAAACATGCCTATAGGAATGCTTATTCTACGTGTTCAATTCGCATTTAGAAAACATGCCTATAGGACTGCTTTTAATTCTGCATATTCACATCACATTTAGAAACCATGTCTATAGGACCTACTTGTTCAACTTCACATCTAGATAACCTGCCTATAGGAATTATCTAAAATTTTGCATGTTTGTCACTGTTTAGATATCATATTTTTTTAGGGCCCAATTGGCTATAACCCAGTCGCCTGTTAAAATCAGCATAATGAATAGAAATCATGCTTATAGGAATTCCCAAGTGAAAACCCGCCTGTTTCTATTGTCTACTAGATATTATGCCTATAGGGGTTTGACATTATTCAGATACTATGTACACAAAGGTTTAAAATCGGCAATTATGTCTACAAGGATCTAAAATCAGTAATCCTAGATATCATGTTCATAGGAGTAAAAATCAACGATAGTGGATACTGTTATCTGCAGAAACTAGAACTAGTCTAATTTAAAATTCATCCATTCTGAATTTTTTCTAATAATTTGATTCCCTTATTTTAACGAGGTTTAGCAAGCATGCCTATAGGATTTCAAACAATTCACTTTGAGTTATTACTGTTTCACTACCTTCTGAATTAAGTAGATATCATGCCTATAGGACCCCGTCTAAATACTTAGGCGAGCCTTAGAGTAATGACTGTAAAATCGAGTCTGCCTTTGTTAATTGTTACAACCAGCAGGCAGGCCTGATTTAGACTTCTTATCTGAGTTATGTAATAAACAAATATGCTTCAATAATCAAACTCCCCCGTCTTTAGTATTTTAATCAGGCCTAAAAAGTATGTGCAAGTTATGCTAGTTATGTGCTTTTGTTCAAGGAGGTATATTTAAGCCTTTATCTGTCTATATGTTTCCCCAACATGCAGTATGTGTTTTTGTATGTCGCCTTAGATTTTTATCCTTTGAAACCAATCAGCCTAATATCCCACCTTTTAGGACTAGTAGTCCTAAGTGCCTCCGGGACTAATAGGAATGGGACGGGTAATAGCATGCAATAGCAATCGAGACCAATCCGCGCTTTAATACCTTAACGGGGTGGGAAAGGTAGATATGGATATGATGACCGATGCGCTAATGCCACGTGTAACCCCTCTTTTGATGAGTGATTACCGGGTATTGTATTGACGTGATCCATATTAAATATAAACCTAGGATCCCCTTTCCTTTTATTTGCAAACTCTTTTTTAACTCTTCTTTTAATTGTTCTTTTTTTTATGTGTTTAAATCCCCTAATATTTGAGCCCGTACTTGTATATTTTCTAAATTCACAATAATTGTCTAGTCGGGAACCACACTAGTGGATCATGAGGGGTGTCTAACACCTTCCCCTTGGGATAACTTCAAACCCTTACCCTATCTCTGGTTATTCAAATGACTTAGAATTGAACCCCATTGGTTTCCTAATGTACCTTAAATCATTAGGTGGCGACTTTTCAAACATGCAAAACCCAGTTCCGAAAGGAACGAGTTGTCCCATTCCAAATGTCATAAACCCGATTTCGCGAGAAAAGGGGGGCGCGACAGCATGACGACTCTTCTGAGGATTTTTAGGCTTTTACCATTTCAAACTATTATTGGGAATTCATACCTCTTTATGTGTATTTACTTGTTTAATTCCTTTAAGCATTCAATTTTCATTTATTGTTTAAATCTGGTTTTTATCACTCTACTTCTTAATATATGAAAATCTGTTTGGGCTGAGTTCCATGAGTTGATACGCCGCAACAATATTATATATATTATGAATCGGGTTGCATGCCACAACGATATATATATTGGATCAGGCTACGCACCGCAGCGATATGATGTTTGGGTTGTAGGAGCCCCTCCGTAGTCTGTACACCTCCAGTGAGCTTAGTCGACTATAAACTATGGATCGGGCTGTATGCCGCAGCGGTTATTATGATTATTACTATTATGAGATATTATTGAGTTGTAGTGCTAAGTGTGAGTACTATTGACGAGAGTTGAGTCATGAGTGACTGAGAGACTTGCTCGAGAAGCTATATTTATGAGTGATACCTTGCCCGAGGGGCCCGTTTATGACATTTTGTTGCTTTCACTCTTCTTTTTATACTGAGACTTTGTTCAAAACTGCTAAATAAATGATTTCAGAGTATTTTTAATTGAAATTGAAGTTTTTACGAGATGACTGGCTTTTAAATTGCAGAATTTGACTTGAAATTTCTGTTGAGACTTATTATATGATTTTTACTGCTCGTCACTACACTCAGACTTTATTTACTTTAGTTACTTACTAAATTGGCGTACACACGTTACTCTCTATACTTTGCGTGCAGATCCAGGTGCCCGAGCAGCAGAGTGAGGGTCCCAACAATCTCAGAGTTTACCGGAGACTACAAGGTAGTTGCACGACGTTCACAGCCCTATTTTCCTCCTTCCTATCTTAGTTTTATGCATTTTTAGACTTGTGATGTATTAGTCGGTCAGATTGGGTTGTATTTAGAGGCTCTTGACTTGTGACACCGGATTGTTGGGATGTGTTGGTATATTTTGTACCGTTTTTCGCACATTTCAGTTGATTTATATATTTCTTATGAAAATTCGAGACTTAATCAGTTTTAAAAAATGGTTTTATAAAAAGTATTCACTGTGGTTACTTGTTGGGTTGGCTTGCCTAGTACTGTGATATGCGTCATCATGACCGGGGTATTTGGGGTCGTGACATAAACCCAAAACAAAAGTAAAACATGAGGCGACATACATATAAATATATATACTTTAAGCTAAACATCAGTAGCATTTCCATACCAAGAATTTTAATTTATTGGGGAAGTTTAGTTCCAAAATCCAAGTAAAATCCTAAATATGTTTGGTTATCTATTTATTAAATTGTAGTAAGATTTACTAGTGAATAGCCCATTTATGTTTAGTGACTAATTAGGGGTGTCACAATTTTTCGTGCTAGGAGTGATAGCAGCAATTTTGTTAATTAATTTAGGTTGAAGGTCCATGGATAACTTGGATAAATCCTAATGACTATTATTTCAGATATCCTTAATGGTCAGAATATTATTTTTTGAGTTAGGGGACCATGTATACATTGGCGGAGTAGGGGAATATGGTGGATCCAACGACTATTCCATATACTGAGACTTGATTAATTATAGGGAAACCAAGTAATACCTTTGCTACAAACTTCTCATCCTTGTATGATGTTATTCCAAATGAAGGATGTATTTTTAATGTTTTTCCTAGTACTATGGAACCCAAAATCGTTTTTGCCCAAGGGGAATGTGTGTTAGTATGGAGTCTTCAAGATAGGTTGGCTAGATTTACTAGGTTCTTACTCTTTGCTGTATGTATTCCTAATCCACCTTCCTTCTTATGTTTGGTGATAGTACCCCAGCTGATAAGATGTACTTCCTCCGTTCCAATTTATGTGAACCTATTTGACTGGACATGGAGTTTAAGAAAAAATAAAGACTTTTGGAATTTGTGGTTCTAAACAAGCCAAAAAGGGCATCAGAATATTTGTGTGGTTATAAAAGTTTCTCCTTAAGAGTAAAATTATAAGTTTAAGTTAAATTGTTACCAAATTTAGAAAGGAGTCATTCTTTTTGGAACAAACCAAAAAGAAAATAGGTTCACATAAACTGGAACAGAGGGAGTAATTTTTTGGAAGTGGCATTAGTACCCCATATAAAATTCAGTTGGATTTTGTCTATGTTATTAAGAATCTTAGAAGGCAGTAGAGTGTATTGCATTATATGATTTGGGAGGGAGTTCAGACATGAGGTAGCCAGTATGCACCTACCTGCCATGTTAAGATAATTTATCTTCCAAGTAGCCAACTTTGCAAGTATATTATCAAGAACAAATTGGAAGTTAGTGGCTCTAGGTTTTGAGGTAGTATTGGAAAACCTAAGTATTTGTCAAAGGTATTACTGATGTTGATATTAAAAAGTTTGAGAGATTGAAGCCAATATTTTGGGGCAATTTTTTGAGATGATGATTTTTGATTTTGCCTTATTAATGGGCTGCCCTGACAGGTAGCAAAACAAATCTAGGCATTGTTTAATGGTGGTTATAGTATTTTTATTGATATGAGCCATTAGGGTGAGATCATCCGCGAAGAAAAGATATAATAATTGGTGATTGTTTTTCCCTATAGTAACCTGATTCCAACATTCCAAATCCACCTTGTGGTTGATGAGTGTAGAAAGCATTTCCATACAAAGTATAAATAAATAAGGATACATAGGGTCACCCTAACTAATACCTCTGTTGGGTGTAAAGTATTCAGTTCTAGAGCCATTAACAAAGATGGATATTTTACTAGATGAAACACAGTTCATACTAAACTTTGTAATATTTGGGGGGAATTTAAAAAAGTGAGAGCTCTATAGACAAAGGACCATTCAAGATGGTCAAAGGCCTTTTCAAGATCTATTTTTAGGATCATATTATAATTTTTACTACGGTACTTATTCATTTTGAGGATGAGTTCTTAGATAATGATAGCATTATCACTAACTTTTCTATTTTTTAAGAAACTAGCTTGAAAGGGGCTGAGAAGGGTGTTTAGGAAAGGCTTCAATCTGTTAGTAATGACCTTAGTAATGATTTTATAAATAGTGTTACATAACCCTATGGGTCTAAAAATATTTAAGTTATAGGCATTAGGAATCTTTGGAATTAGACAAAGGAAAGTATCATTTATGCTATACGAAATTATGCCACTATTGAATACATCCTGCCAGAGCGTAATAACTGAGCTGCCTATTGTCACACCTCCTTTTTCCGGCCCCGCGAGGGGTACAGGAATTTTTTCCAATTAAAGGACAATCAAAAGGGGATTTATTTATTTATTTCAGAGTCGCCACTTGGGAGATTTAGGGTGTCCCAAGTCACCAATTTAATCCCGAATCGAGGAAAATATTCGACTTTCCAAATGAAGTCTACGAACCAGAAATTCTAAGTAAGGAATTCTGTTGACCCGAGGGAAGGTGTTAGGCACCCCCGAATCCCGTGGTTCTAGCACGGTCGCTTAAATTGTTGTAATGGCTAAAATATCTTATTTTAATACATGTTAAAAAACTATAGTGCAATTTTAACTTTTAACCGCCTTTATTGTTATTATTATTTTTATAGAGAATTGCAACATCGTGAAAATATATCTCGAACCACGTCACATCAATGTACCCATGGTTATCGGCATATTTTGACTCTGTTGAGATTTGGATTTGGGTTACATAAATGCACACCCATATTTAAGAAAATAATTTGTTAAAGACGCGCCTAGAGCGACTAGCATATTGTTGTTTTGGGAAAGGCCGTAAAATTTCACTAGACGGCCAAACCCGATGTTCTAAATAATTAATACATACATTTGTGAGGGCCCCGCAATTAGTGCATTTTATTGGGCGAGGCTCATCTCATTTTTTTTTTTAAAAGACAGTCCTAAAATGCCTACATTTTTCTATTGAAGTTTGTCTCTACCAAATAAAAGAGAAAATATCTTAATTTATTTACATGCTGAAATTAACCAATAATATTTACTCTAAACAATATTTCTACCAAGTTCCTACTAGATGGCCTATTCGTTTGATTTTTGACTCGACGAAGTTACTACACCATTTATTTATTTAGGCAATATATGCAGATAGTTCAACTGTTAAGCTATCGTCGAATGTTCCACTATGTGTATTAAATAGCTACATGATTCTGATTTTTTGCAAGCTAAATAATTTGTACATACAAATAAAAATCAGAATATAATTAAAGCTAATTCAGAATTTCAACTCTTCATTTTTCGTATTCATGCTTCTTATTCGGATTACAATAACCAGATTTTCAGTTATGTACCTGATATTGGAAGCAAAAGAAAATGAAGATGAGAATCAGCAGCAGTAATAACAGTACAGCACAGCAACAACAGCTCAACAACAGTAACAACCCAGGAAAAGAGTTTGCAAACCAGTAGAGCAGTAATCCCAAAAACAAAAGTTTCAAGCTTTGAATGAAACAACAACAATTAATACTGATTTCAAACAAAGAAAGAAAGCAGAAGATTTTTTTTTAGTTTTAATTTTTTATTTTGAAAGCTTAAATATTTTTCGGAATTTTTCTTTCTCTTAAATGTTCAGCCCTTTTTTCTCTCTATTTCTGTATTCTCTCTTTTCTGTTCTGTTCTTTTCAGATTCGTTTCTCTTATCTTGTGTTCTCTAAAATCTCATTTCAAGACTTCTACTTATATCCCATCCCATAAATCTTTTAATCAATTAAAATCAACTCATTTTCTCTACCAAACCCATTATCTTCTCACTCATCCCCATTACATTAAATAAATATATCACACCACCCCATTATATTTTGTCTCACATGCCTAACATAAACAAATACAAGATTCCCCCACACTAAAATTTGTCTTGTCCCCCCCTTTATATTAAACAACTATATCAAAACTCACACCATTACATTTTGTCTCTCATGCTTCACATAAAAAATTACAAAAATATACAATTCCTAAACTACCCCTCCGACCTTACTGAAATTACCAAACTACCCCTGAACGTACTGCAAATTGCCAAACTACCCCATCAGCTATAACAAATCAATTAATCACACTCAACCAAAATATAGCCAATATGACCAATTTCTACACAAATTCAAACAACAAATCTCATGAACATGATTTCTTCAACATTTCAACAACAAATCACATGAACATGATTGAACAACAAAGAACAACTAAAATTTGATTGAACAAAATTTTTAGAAACAAACCTATTTTTAGATTCAACAACAACAAACAAGTATATTTAGATTTCTAAATTCAATAATATTGAACTTAAAATCAACTCTAACAACATTACAACCAACAATTCCTATATTAAACTTTAAACAAGATTATGAGACAAATTCAAGAAATAATCATAAATGATAAACAATAAAACAAGAAATCAAACTATACAAATTTCGGATTCAAGATCAACCAAACAAAGTATGAACATGAATGAATCCATTTTTTTTAATAAAACAACAAACATGACGGATTAAATGACTCAAACAACATTAATAATTTCTGGAAAATATATAACAACATGAAACAAATTGAAGAAATAATCAATTAAATTTCAATTTGAATCTAACAAACATCAAACTAACAAATTCTTACCTAAACAATAAAACAAACATGAAATAAACATGAAAAAACACTAATTAACTTTCCATTTGAAATCTGAAAATTAATTCAATCAAAACACATGAACACACTAGAGAATTATTTCAACGATGAACAACGAACAAAACAAGAATCGAACATTTATCGATTTTTACTTCGAGAAATATAAAAACGAAATATGGACAAAAATAAAACTCAAAAACAATTAACCGGAGATGAATCAACGACGAACTCGATTGTAAACAAATCTGTCCGGGCTTCGACTCAATGAAAAACCTTCGAACTTTGACGAGACGAAGAAGATGAAGCAACGTGAAGCAGGAGCAACTGCTACGACGAGCAGCAGTAGCAATTCGTCGACGGAGGAAGAAGAAGCAGCATGAAGCAGTAGCAGCTGGAAGGAGGAGGGGAAGCAGCCGCGACGGAGGAAGTAGCGGCGACAGCAGCGGCGATGGTGGCTTCGGACGGGCAGCAGCGGACGGTAGAAGCAGTGATGACGGAGGAAGACGACGAAAACACGAAGAAGAAGTAGCAGCTGAACGCAGCAAGAAGGAGAAGCAGTTGAATGCATTAAGGGAAGCCATGGATGAGCTCAAACTCGATGATGACGAAGCTTGATGGAGGAGGGCGGCTATGGAGTTGTTGGTGCGTGTGTGTGTGAGTGTGACGGGGTGAGGGGGAAGGACTGGAGGGGGTGGTCGTTGGGTGAGGGGGTAGGGCAGCCATGGTTGCTATGGAGGGGAGCTTGAGGAAGAAGATAGGGAGGGGGGTGGCGGATGTTTAGGGTGTTTTTTAGGGTTTGTTTTTTTTTCTTTTGTTTTGTTTTGTGTTGTTTTATGAAATGTAAGATAATAGGGGTGTTGGGTTATGGACTGGGTCGACCCAGTTCGAAATGGACTGGGTCGTTTGGGAAGATTGGGTCATTTTTTGGGCCTGTGGCTTGAAATCGAAGAAGAGGCCCAATTCCGACTTTCTTTATATTTTTGCTCTCTTTTCTTCTTTTATTTTTTCTAAAACTAAATTATAAAAATACTTAACTTATTATTAAGAACTAAATTAAGTTATAAAAGCGCAAATTAACTCCCAATAACAATTAACGCATAATTAAGTAATAATTAAGCATAAAATTGTATATTTGGACATTAAATGCTAAAAATGCAAACGATGCCTATTTTTGTAATTTTTATTTTTTGTAAAACAAACTTAATTACTAACAATTGTAGGATTAAATTCTTCATGCAAAATGCAACATTTTTTTGTATTTTTATTAATTTAACAAATAAACATGCACATACAAACATACAAATAATTACACAAAAATACCACAAAATTGCGCACCAAGGAAAATCATTTTATTTTTGAATTTTTGGGAGTAATTCTCATATAGGGCAAAAATCACGTGCTTACAGCTGCCCCTCTTTGCCCGAAGACACGAAGGGTTTTCGTGCAAAGATAAAGCGAGCGATTTTTGCCCATCCGAGTACTCCGTGTGAAGCATTTTTTGAAAAAGATTTGACCGAACCTTTGCTTCAAAGGTTTCCTACATATCCTGGGCTAAACAGGAATCAGGTCAATGTAGTTCGGGAAGTTTTGGTAGCTGGGACTACCGTGGGACTGCAATGTTACTGTTGTTGCATGCTATTACTACTGCTTACCGATCTCCTTGTTACACCGTGCTTAAAAGAAAACAAGAAGCTAGGCTAGACTGCAATTTTTCTTGTTGCCTTGCTTTCTTGTCTGCTTGCATTTTTTCCGGTGCTTTTCTTCTTTTTGACACATGCACTTGAGTGTGTGCTGGGACCTCTTGTTGTAACCTTCTGCTTCCCGGTGCCGGGGAATTTTATTGTTTCCTGCTGGGGATTCCAATTGTAACCCTCTGTTTTATTGTCCTCTGACTTGATCTTGAAATGTATGCCTCTGTTGTATGGGCGGGCTCCCAACTTCAACGCTTGAAATATAAAGACTGAAATGTATGCCTCTATTATCTGGGCGGGCTCCCAACTTCAACACTTGAAATGAAAAGACTGAATGTATGCCTCTGTTCTATGGGCGGGCTCCCAACTTCAACACTTGAAATTAAAGACTGAATGTATGCCTATATTTTATGGGCGGGCTCCCAACTTCAACACTTGAAATTAAAGACTGAATGTATGCCTCTGTTTTATGGGCGGGCTCCCAACTTCAACAACAACTTTAAAAATAAACGCCATTCCTCTCTTCAGGCGGGCTCCTGACTTCAACCAATAAATCGTCATTCTATTATTCAGGGTGGCTCCTGACTTCAACAACTTTTCAAAAAATGTCATTCCTTTCTTTGGATGGCGAGATTTCAACAACCCTTTTTTTAAAAACGACTTTCCTTTCTTCAGGCGGGCTCCTGACTTCAATCAATAATCGCCATTCTATTCTTCAGGGGGGCTCCTGACTTCAACCAATACATTGCCATTCTGTTCTTTAGGGGGACTCCTGACTTCAACAACAATTTTGAAAATAAACGTCATTCCTCTCTTCAGGCGGGCTCCTGACTTCAACCAATAAATCGTCATTCTATTCTTCAGGGGGCTCCTGACTTCAACCATTTTTTTCAAAAATGCTCTTCAGGGGGGCTCCTAACTTCAATAACTTTTTTTTTTTTTCAAATTCAAACTTCTTATTTTTTCTTTCAAATTATCCTAGGAGAAAATTCATCAGACTAGATTTTATTATATTATCTTGGGAGAAATATTCCATCGGACCAAGATTTTGACTCTAGGAGATAAATCATCAAACTAGGTCCATTTTGTTGTGATCTTAGGAAAAAGATTCATCGGACTAAGATTTGATATCTTAGGAGAAAATTTCATCGGACTAAGATTTGATATCTTATCTTGGGAGAAAAATTTCATCGGACCAAGATTGTGACTCTAGGAGATAAATCATCAAACTAGGTCCATTTTGTTGTGATCTTAGGAGAAAAATTCATCAGACTAAGATTTCTATCTTAGGAGAAAGATTCATCATACTAAGATTTCTATCTTAGGAGAAAGATTCATCGGACTAAGATTTGATATCTTAGGAGAAAAATTCATCGGACTAAGATTTGATATCTTATCTTGGGAGAAAAATTTCATCGGACCAAGATTTTGACTCTAGGAGATAAATCGTCAAACTAGGTCCATTTTATTGTGATCTTAGGAGAAAGATTCATCGGACTAAGATTTGATATCTTAGGAGAAAATTTCATCGGACTAAGATTTCTTTCTTAGGAGAAAAATTCATCGGACTAAGATTTGGTATCTTAGGAGAAAATTTCATCGGACTAAGATTTAATTTCTTATCTTGGGAGGAAAAATTCCGTCGGACCAAGATTGTGACTCTAGGAGATAAATCATCAAACTAGGCCCATTTTGTTGTGATCTTAGGAGAAAGATTCATCGGACTAAGATTTGATATCTTAGGAGAAAAATTCATCAGACTAAGATCTCTATCTTAGGAGAAAGATTCATCGGACTAAGATTTGATATCTTAGGAGAAAAATTCATCGGACTAAGATTTGATATCTTATCTTGGGAGAAAAATTTCATCGGACCAAGATTTTGACTCTAGGAGATAAATCGTCAAACTAGGTCCATTTTGTTGTGATCTTAGGAGAAAGATTCATCGGACTAAGATTTGATATCTTAGGAGAAAATTTCATCGGACTAAGATTTCTTTCTTAGGAGAAATATTCATCGGACTAAGATTTGGTATCTTAGGAGAAAATTTCATCGGACTAAGATTTAATTTCTTATCTTGGGAGGAAAAATTCCATCGGACCAAGATTGTGACTCTAGGAGATAAATCATCAAACTAGGCCCATTTTGTTGTGATCTTAGGAGAAAGATTCATCGGACTAAGATTTGATATCTTAGGAGAAAAATTCATCAGACTAAGATCTCTATCTTAGGAGAAAGATTCATCGGACTAAGATTTGATATCTTAGGAGAAAAATTCATCGGACTAAGATTTGATATCTTATCTTGGGAGAAAAATTTCATCGGACCAAGATTTTGACTCTAGGAGATAAATCGTCAAACTAGGTCCATTTTGTTGTGATCTTAGGAGAAAGATTCATCGGACTAAGATTTGATATCTTAGGAGAAAATTTCATCGGACTAAGATTTCTTTCTTAGGAGAAAAATTCATCGGACTAAGATTTGGTATCTTAGGAGAAAATTTCATCGGACTAAGATTTGATATCTTATCTTGGGAGAAAAATTTCATCGGACCAAGATTGTATCGGGAGGGAAATTCATCAGATTAGGACTTTTTATCCTAAGAGGAAAATGTAAAGATCAATGATTTGAGAAACTTACCTTTGCAATTTCTTCTTTTCTTTTCTTTTTCCTTTGCGCTGCTTTGTTCTTGCTTGCTGGGGATAATACCACTGGGGAAGTCTCCTTTCTTCCCCTCCTTCAAATTCAAATTTTTTTTTTCTTTTTCTTTTTTTTTTCTTTTTTTTTCTTTTTTTTCTCTCAACACTGCTGAGATAAAAGTGTTACCTTCTTGGGATAACGTTGTTGAGGATAACGCTGCTGGAGAATTTTATCCCTTCAAATCGATGCTTCATTCTTATGGAAGCTGCTGGGGATGATAATGGCTTTTTTTTTCTTTTCTTTTTTTCTGAGCACAAATGTCATCCCTTTGTTCTGTCTGCTGGGGATCAACTTCCTTCATTGGAAACTTATTATGTTGGAGGCAACCCTGGTTCAAAGACCATTTCCTTGGTGCTATATTTATTCTTCTCCAAATGGGTACCTAATTTCCAGAAAATTTTCTAACTGAAAAGAAAATTTTCTGCCCCAGTTTGACAATCTTTCTTGTGGCATGCATTTCCGTTATAAATGCCATTTCTCTTACCTGTTTCAACTCAAACAAAATTTGTTAGTTTGAAATGCGGTGGTTGGTTGTGATACGCCTACTTGGATGGCTTTTCCCTTTCTCCTTCCCTACTCTGCGTTCCAAAACTTGTTGGGGATGATATTATTTGCTGGGGATAATCCTTTTCTGTTGGGGATTTCCCTCTTCTTTCGTGGCATGGCTCGGAAACTTGCATTTTCCCCGACCTTTTAGTCTCGCATGAATTTCCCAAATCATGCTCATTGCTCTTCTTAATTTGTCCACAGGCCTTGGCCTTGAGGTTTATAACCTTCGATTTCGGCAAGGGTATCCCTCTTGACACTCGTTGACCCTTTTGTCAATCTCCTTTTTGCTGGGGATATCTTTCTTGACACTGGCCTTGTGCTTGTTCCTTGCTGACTATACCATTTGGATGTACTAGCCAGATCTCCTCTTGCATGATTGGAGAGTTGATGGCCTATTTTGAAGTCATTTTCTACTGGTTTTGACCAAACAGACTCTACTAGGGAATTTTTCTATGAAAGGAGAAAGATAAAAAGGAACAGAATAAAAGACAAAGGAAAATGATGACTCTTTAACAAAAGAAACTATAAATAAAAACCTATCAAACGCAGACACCGACTCTAATGGTCATGACATGAACCTGCGGCCTATCCTCCGTCGTCAATCGTCTTTCCAGATCTTCCCTTGACAATTCCCCATCTGATTCCCAATCTTATTCTACTTGTAGTGCCCGAAGGGTTTTCACTATCAAGCCTCTCTCATTTTGGGTTTTCTCTCAGCTTTCATCGCCTTATGGTGTCCGTGAAGATTTTCACCGATAAGACTCTCTCGTTTATATCACTTTCCAGCTGGGGATTTGGAGTGTTGCCGGTATGACTTTCTCTGCTTAGAGTCCCTTCTGTTGTAGAACAGAGTGTTATGTTCACCGGTAAGACTCTCATTTGTCTGACTTCGCGTCTTTTGAAGACTGATCAGAAGGTCTTTCTTTGGACCGTAATGTGGGTTTTGGATAGGCTAGAAATAAAGGATATTAAAGGCTCAAAAACAAAATAAATTTGGGGTTTTAAAATTACAACCTTCGGAACCAATTTTGCTTACCACAAGCGCAACCCTTGCCCCAGTTTCTTGTTTGGGGATTATTTATTTATTTAAATTTTTTTTTAATTTATTACACCATGCATACCATGCACATTATGCACCCTATGCACCCTATGACCGAGCCGTGAAGCGCCTACGTATCCTCTTTGAGGAATCAGGTCAAACGTAGTTCCCAATTCCTCTTTGAGGATTATTTAATTTAATTTTTTTTAGCAAAAGGGGGGTTGGACCCGATGAGAGTTGCCTACGTATCTCACATCCGGTGAGAATCAAACCCGCGTAGTTCGGACAAATTAACCGAACTATTTTAAAACAGGATTTTTTTTTTATTTTTTTTTCAGCAGCAAACAACCAAAACCACTTTCAAAGCACAACTTTTTTTCATTTTCATTTTGGAATTTTCAGAAACAAATAAAAAAAACTATTTTAAAAGTAAGACTCTTTTTCATTGTCATTTTCAGGGGAAGACAAACTATTTTCCTTTTTATATTTTTTTTAAAAAATAAGACAAAACAACGATTTTTTTTTCTATTTTTCCTTTGCTTTTTAGTAAAACAAACTAATAAAACATTTTTTTTCATTTTCTCGAAATTTTGGCAGAGTTTTGACAATATTTAGGCATTGGGGTTTTTTTTTCAAAAATAAACAGTCAATTCCCTAACCGCTATTTCCTTTTTTTTTCTTTTTTTTTTCAATTTCAAAATATTATTCCTGATATTCAAAAGTCAGTCAACACACAAGTCCGAATCAAATAATTGCGCAAATAGCAGCAAGTAAGATGCATCAGAATGATCATTTTCATTTTTTGGTACACATGTCCTAGACAGACTCAACCCCTGTGTTGAGCCTCCGAAGTCAAATGCACGTGATGCAAACAAACGTTCCTACTAGGGATCCGACATGACGCTGAGTTATTCTAAGTGAAAAACTTGAGGCATATTGTTCTAGCCCTGGCTTACCCAAGTGGACAGCTTGAGCCGAAATGGGGGCAACGTACCAGGAGCACGAAAGTCTGCCCGGCCTAGTTACTTGTCCCAACTTCGTCTTATTTGGTATGACTTCTAACAGAAAGGTGGGTCACGCGCACGTGTACATCATAAATTCAGAAGACTCAGAAAGAAGAAGGATTTCGTAGCAGTTTTATATACACAATTCAAATAATATTAAAGCGGTAAAAGCATCATTTAACACATTAAGCATATATCATGTAAAAATCAGATAATAAATAAAGCCAACTATAACAATTATTTTAAGCTCGAATTCTTGAACCCTGAACCAGTGGTTCTGGGTTCAAAATAGTCCCCAGCAGAGTCGTCAGAGCTGTCACACCTCCTTTTTCCGGCCCCGTGAGGGGTACAGGAGTTTTTTCCAATTAAAGGACAATCGAAACGGGATTTATTTATTTATTTCAGAGTCGCCACTTGGGAGATTTAGGGTGTCCCAAGTCACCAATTTAATCTCGAATCGAGGAAAATATTCGACTTTCCAAATGAAGTCTGCGAACCAGAAATTCTAAGTAAGGAATTCTGTTGACCCGAGGGAAGGTGTTAGGCACCCCCGAATCCCGTGGTTCTAGCACGGTCGCTTAAACTGTTGTAATGGCTAAAATATCTGATTTTAATACATGTTCAAAAACTATAGTGCAATTTTAACTTTTAACCGCTTTTATTGTTATTATTATTTTTATAGAGAATTGCAACATCGTGAAAATATATCTCGAACCACGTCACATCAATGTACCCGTGGTTATCGGCATATTTCGACTCTGTTGAGATTTGGATTTGGGTTACATAAATGCACACCCATATTTAAGAAAAGAATTTGTTAAAGACGCGCCTAGAGCGACTAGCGTATTGTTGTTTTGGGAAAGGCGGTAAAATTTCACTAGACGGCCAAACCCGATGTTCTAAATAATTAATACATACATTTGTGAGGGCCCCGCAATTAGTGCATTTTATTGGGCGAGGCTCATCTCATTTTATTTTTTTAAAAAAAAGACAGTCCTCAAATGCCTACATTTTTCTATTGAAGTTTGTCTCTACCAAATAAAAGAGAAAAAGTCTTAATTTATTTACATGCTGAAATTAACCAATAATATTTACTCTAAACAATATTTCTACCAAGTTCCTACTAGATGGCCTATTCGTTTGATTTTTGACTCGACGAAGTTACTACACCATTTATTTATTTAGGCAATATATGCAGATAGTTCAACTGTTAAGCTATCGTCGAATGTTCCACTATGTGTATTAAATAGCTACACGATTCTAATTTTTTGCAAGCTAAATAATTTGTACATACAAATAAAAATCAGAATATAATTAAAGCTAATTCAGAATTTCAACTCTTCATTTTTCGTATTCATGCTTTATATTCGGATTACAATAACCAGATTTTCAGTTGTGTACCTGATATTGGAAGCAAAAGAAAATGAAGATGAGAATCAGCAGCAGTAATAACAGTACAACACAGCAACAACAGCTCAGCAACAGTAACAACCCAGGAAAAGAGTTTGCAAACCAGTAGAGCAGTAATCCCAAAAACAAAAGTTTCAAGCTTTGAATGAAACAACAACAATTAATACTGATTTCAAACAAAGAAAGAAATAAGAAGATTTTTTTTTTAGTTTTTATTTTTTATTTTGAAAGCTTAAATATTTTTCGGAATTTTTCTTTCTCTTAAATGTTCAGCCCTTTTTCCTCTCTATTTCTGTATTCTCTCTTTTCTGTTCTGTTCTTTTCAGATTCGTTTCTCTTATCTTGTGTTCTCTAAAATCTCATTTCAAGACTTCTACTTATATCTCATCCCATAAATCTTTTAATCAATTAAAATCAACCCATTTTCTCTACCAAACCCATTATCTTCCCACTCATCTCCATTACATTAAATAAATATATCACACCACCCCATTATATTTTGTCCCCTATGCCTAACATAAACAAATACAAGATTCCCCCACACTAAAATTTTTCTTGTCCCCCCTTTATATTAAATAACTATATCAAAACCCACACCATTACATTTTCTCTCCCATGCTTCACATAAAAAATTACAAAAATGTACAATTCCTAAACTACCCCTCCGACCTTACTGAAATTACCAAACTACCCCTGAACGTACTGCAAATTGCCAAACTACCCCATCAGCTATAACAAATCAATTAATCACACTCAACCAAAATATAGCCAATATGACCAATTTCTACACAAATTCAAACAACAAATCTCATGAACATGATTTCTTCAACATTTCAACAACAAATCACATGAACATGATTGAACAACAAAGAACAACTAAAATTTGATTGAACAATATTTTTAGCAACAAACCTATTTTCAGATTCAACAACAACAATCAAACAAGTATATTTAGATTTCTAAATTCAATAATATTGAACTTAAAATCAACTCTAACAACATTACAACCAACAATTCCTATATTAAACTTTAAACAAGATTATGAGACAAATTCAAGAAATAATCATAAATGATAAACAATAAAACAAGAAATCAAACTATACAAATTTCGGATTCAAGATCAACCAAACAAAGTATGAACATGAATGAATCCATTTTTTTAAAAAAAAACAACAAACATGACGGATTAAATGACTCAAACAACATCAATAATTTCTGGAAAATATATAACAACATGAAACAAATTGAAGAAACAATCAATTAAATTTCAATTTGAATCTAACAAACATCAAACTAACAAATTCTTACCTAAACAATAAAACAAACATCAAATAAACATGAAAAACCACTAATTAACTTTCCATTTGAAATCTGAAAATTAATTCAATCAAAACACATGAACACACTAGAGAATTATTTCAACGATGAACAACGAACAAAACAAGAATCGAACATTTATCGATTTTTACTTCGAGAAATATAAAAATGAAATATGGACAAAAATAAAACTCAAAAACAACTAACCGGAGATGAATCAACGACGAACTCGATTGTAAACAAATCTGTCCGGGCTTCGACTCAATGAAAAACCTTCGAACTTTGACGAGACGAAGAAGATGAAGCAACGTGAAGCAGGAGCAACTTCTGCGACGAGCAGCAGCAGCAGTTCGTCGACGGAGGAAGAAGAAGCAGCATGAAGCAGTAGCAGCTGGAAGGAGGAGGGGAAGCAGCAGCGACAGAGGAAGTAGCGGCGACAGCAGCGGTGATGGTGGCTTCGGACGGGCGGCAGCGGACGAGGCAGTAGAAGCAGTGATGAAGGAGGAAGACGACGAAAACACGAAGAAGAAGTAGCAGCTGAACGCAGCAAGAAGGAGAAGCAGTTGAATGCAGTAGGGGAAGCCATGGATGAGCTCAAACTCGATGATGACGAAGCTTGATGGAGGAGGGCAGCTATGGAGTTGTTGGTGCGTGTGTGTGTGAGTGTGACGGGGTGAGGGGAAGGGCTGGAGGGGGTGGTCGTTGGGTGAGGGGGTAGGGCAGCCATGGTTGCTATGGAGGGGAGCTTGAGGAAGAAGATAGGGAGGGGGGTGGCGGATGTTTAGGGTGTTTTTTAGGGTTTTTTTTTTTTTCTTTTGTTTTGTTTTGTGTTATTTTATGAAATGTAAGATAATAGGGGTGTTGGGTTATGGACTGGGTCGACCCAGTTCGAAATGGACTGGGTCGTTTGGGAAGATTGGGTCATTTTTTGGGCCTGTGGCTTGAAATCGAAGAAGAGGCCCAATTCCGACTTTCTTTATATTTTTGCTCTCTTTTCTTCTTTTATTTTTCTAAAACTAAATTATAAAAATACTTAACTTATTATTAAGAACTAAATTAAGTTATAAAAGCGCAAATTAACTCCCAATAACAATTAACGCACAATTAAGTAATAATTAAGCATAAAATTGTATATTTGGACATTAAATGCTAAAAATGCAAACGATGCCTATTTTTGTAATTTTTATTTTTTGTAAAACAAACTTAATTACTAACAATTGTAGGATTAAATCCTACATGCAAAATGCGACATTTTTTGTATTTTTATTAATTTAACAAATAAACATGCACATACAAACATACAAATAATTACACAAAAATACCACAAAATTGCGCACCAAGAAAAATCATTTTATTTTTGAATTTTTGGGAGTAATTCTCATATAGGGCAAAAATCACGTGCTTACACCTATTATGTTCCAATATTTTTGGAAGAAAAGGGGATGAAGTCCATCTGGGCCAGGAGCTTTGTATGGTTTAAAGGAAAAACAAGCTTTGATCATTTCAGATTTTGTGATGGGATTATCTAGAGATAATAAGTCAGTATTAATAAAAATTTTGGGGTCTTTTTTTATAATATTCCACTCACTAGATATGTGAGAAGTTGTGAAGACTTTTTTAAAATAATCACTTGTGTGGTTAATGATGGCTTCAGGGTCATCAATTCAGTTATTATTTTTATCTTTAAAGAAAATAATTTTATTTTTTCTTTTCCTATTTATAGCCATAATTTGGTAAAATTTATTTGTTTCGTTTTCCTTATTCTAGCAACTGACTTGTACATTTTTTACTTGGCTATAAAAAATCTTTATTTGCAAAAACAAAACTGAAAAGTAAAAAGGAAATATTAAATCTGCTAAGTTACCTTTAATTTGAATGTAATTACAATATATAATTATCACCATTTCTTAAAGCCTCGAGAACAGAGAGTGTAATTACGTTATAAGTAATTGCCTAGACAAACAAGGCAAATAGGAAGAAACTTTAGACATATATCTTGTGATTATCGGCTGACATCACTTAATTGGAAGTATGGAGCCAATAATCTGTCCTATACATACTTGTTGGCAAGGGTGAAATTAAAAAATAGCCAGATTTACAACAAGTCGTTCAAAAATAGTAAATTTTAAAAGTAATCGAAATTTAGCCACTTTTCATGTAAAGATAAATTTGAGCAAAAACACTGTTCAAAACCCAGAAAATACGCCAGTATATTATGCTGGAGATCCAGCATAAGTATACTTGAACTCCAGCATATTATACTGGAGTTCCAGGATAAGTATGCTGGAACTTATATTGGAGTTCCAGCAAGTATACCGATCCAGCATAATATATTGGAGTTTGGAGCACTGGTGCTCCAGTCTCCAGTATATTATACTGGAGCCAGCAAAGTATATCGGTCCAGCATAATATGCTGGAGTTCATACACAGGTGCACCGAACTCCAGTATATTATGTTGGACCGGTCTCTGTTGCAGCAAAATGGAGGCTATTTTTTATTAACTTGGTAAATGCTGGCTATTTCTGAATGACCAGTCCAAAAACTGGCTATATCGTGCTATTTTACCACATATATGGTTAGACATGTGGCCCATTTCGGAACGTTTTGGTTGAAATTCTGAATTTAATGGAGTACCTTACCTACTTGTACGATGGTTTACATACAATAGTAAATTGGTTTAGGCTGAAAACCCATTAAAGAAAGATGTATTTTAGGGGTGGGTATCGGTCGGTTCGGTTCGGTTATGAGTTTTATCTGTTTAGCATATTGGTTATCGGTATACAAATTTGATAAATCGATAATCGAACCGATAAGATATCGGTTATCAGTTATCGGTTATCGATCATTATCGGTTCGGTTATCGGTTTACCGGATAAGATAACTCAATCTAGAGTTAAGCAAGAAAGAGAAGACAATTCACTGGAGTTAAGCAAAAAAGAGAAGAATTCACATATAGTATACTACTCATTTTTGCGTTCTGTCCACTGGCCACAAATGGAATAGTACTAATTCTTCAACAACAGTTGTCCGTACATTAATAATAATATAAAGTAATAGCAATTTCACCTTAAAATTAATAAGTCCAAACATATAGTACTAACAGTCCAAGATAAACTAAATGTTATTTGTCAAATGCTAACCTAAAAAAAGAAATCATAGAGCAAAACCTTGATCTGTACATGGGCAATACTAACACAGAAATGAAAAACACCTACAAGGCAAGAAAATATTGTCCTGTTGTCAAAGCTCAACATACTGTACAGAAGAATAATGTTAAAAAATATATCCGAAACTGACGAAGATTGCCGATTAAGAATTGATAAGTGCGAAAGAAATTGATAGTAGTTATATGTTTCGCAACGTGAGGTCACAAAATTAAGAAACGAAAATAAAAAAATAAAGAATCATTAAGAGTCACAACTACCAATATGAAGATGAATTTTGTTATGGAAATTAAAAGCCTAATATATAAGACTAAAGACTTACGCTGGGAGTAACTAGTAAAGTCTATGAAGAATGAAGATGAAGCAACTGAAGAGTACGGCTGAGAAAGAATATGAGAGAATGAACTGAAGCCCTAGCATATGCATACACTTAAGGGTAAAGTCATAATTTTATTAATTCTTATTGGGTTATCGGTTAACCCATTAACAAAATTGGCAACCTGAGGCTCGAACCGATAGCCCAATAGTGAAAAAATTCTAAACCGTTACAAAATTATTAACCCAATAATCCGATACCGATAACCCAATAAATAATTAACAGTTCGGGTTATCGATTTTACCCGATAAATGCCCAGCCTAATGTATTTGATTATATGTGACGAACTTCCAAATTGAAAATTGATTAAAGTAATTATGCATAAAATATAAAGATGCCCTTATTATATGATGCCTTTTAAGAAAAATTATTCGAGCTTTAACTCAAAATAGTCAATATAACATTATGTTTGAGTGTTTCTTTATGTCGACTTAGCCTAACAAAATATATAGTGTTACGTAGGGGTGTACAAAGTAAACCGACAAATCGCACCAAATCGATAATTCGAGTTAAACCGAGAAAAAAATTCGACTATGAGTTGGTTTGATTTGGTTTAGTGTTAGAAAAAAAACCCGACCTTAATTGGTTTAGTTTGGTTTTAACTAAAAAAAGTCAAACCGAAACCAAACCAACCCGACATTACATGTATACAAGTTTTAAAAATATTTTATAGATAAAAATAATTATTGTAATGTAATTTATAAATATTTTTAAACTCTTTAATAGTTTTATCTTTTAATGTATTATTTCAAGTTTGGACTTAGAATTTTGAATAGTCAAATATATTTTATAGCACATAAAAGTTAGTAACTCAAATAAAGCCCAAAGCAAAATCAAATCAATACTAATGCTAACAAAAAAAATTCAATTTAATACTAGGAATGACAATAGTAATGGATTTTTTATTTTAGTTTTGCATTGGTTTAGATAGTGAAAATGCATAACTTACTTTTAATATCATTTAGTCATGTAATTAGTACTTAGTACTTATTAGTCGTACTTATTTTAACATGACTTAGTACTTTTAGATTATGTTTATTTTTATTATGACTTATTAATTAGCAATATTTATCTTATGCGATTTGTTGAGTATTTTAGTATAATCATGACTCATCTTACATTATTTTGTGTTATTTTATTGGGTAATATTTTATATAGTTTATCCTATTAGGACCTAAGAAATATTAGAGCACAAATTATAAATTTTATGCTATGAAGATTTTATCGGAAAAAAACCCCGAAAAACCCGAGAAAAATCGCGATTGAAAAATCCAACTTTTGTTAGTTTGATTTGGTTTAAAGATTTAAAAATTCGGAACAATTGGTTTGATTTGGTAATTGAAAAATCTGAACTAACTGGCCTATGTACACCCCTATTTACGATTGAGAGTCTAAGACATCTGTGACCAAAAGTAGTTTTAAAAATGGCCAGGAATTGTTGATAGTTCAGTTGAAAGTAGAAATCAAGAAATCATTACAGTTAGGAGTGTACAAATGAAACCGACAAACTGCACTAACCCGCTAATTCGAGTCAAACCGAGAAAAAAAATCCAATTATGGTTTGGTTTTGGAAAAGAAAACCCGACCATAATTGGTTTGGTTTGGTTTTAGCTAAAAAAAAGTCAAACCGAAACCAAACCAACCCGACATTATATGTATAGAAGTTTTAAACATGTTTAATACATAAAAATATTTATTGTAGTGTAGTTTATAAATGTTTCTTAAACTTTTTCATAATTTTATCTTTTAACGTATTATTTCAAGCTTGGACTTATAATTTTTTTATGCTCCAATATTTTTTGTTGTCCATAAATGGTAGTAACTCAAATAAATCTTAAACCAAAATCAAATCAATATTAATACTAATAAAAGACATTCAATTCATTAGTACTATGAATGAAAATAGTGTTGGATATTTATTTCTTAGTTTCCCCATGGTTTAGATAAAATGCATAACTTATTTTTCTTTTAGTGTTTAGTCATATAAATAATAGTATTTATCAGCTGTACTTATTTTAGCAACTTAATAATTTTAAATTATATTTGTTTTTATTATGACTTATTAATAATATTTATTTTATGCGATTTTATTATATTTCTTGTTGCATATTTTAGTACAACGTCATGACTCATTTCATATTTATGTTATTTTATTAAAAAACACCTTATATAGTTCTATCTTACTAGAATTAAAGAAATAGTTGAAGCACAAATTTGATGTTTTGTGCTATAAAGACTTTATGAAAAAAAATCCCGAAAACCCGAAAATCTGAGAAAAAACTGAGATTAAAAAACCCGAATTTTATTGGTTTGGTTTGGTCTTTAAATTTAATAATCCGACATAATTGGTTTGATTTGGTAATTGAAAAACCCAAACCAACCCGACCTATGTACACCCCTAATTACAGTGTTGATTACAATGTTGGTAATTGAAAAACCCAAACTAACCCGACCTATGTACACCCCTAATTACAGTGTTGGTAATTGAAAAACCCAAACCAACCCGACCTATGTACACCCCTAATTACAGTGTTGATTACAATGTTGGTAATTGAAAAACCCAAACTAACCCGACCTATGTACACCCCTAATTACAGTGTTGATTACAATGTTATCCCAGATTTTACTGCGTGTGAAATGATACATAATTTTGATCATTCTTGCAACTAACTGTGCTGAGCCGAGTGAGCGACGACGACGGCGCGAGGCTTGCCTTCTTCCTAACTCTTTAAGAACTACATGAAGTGCATTTGTATATAAACCCACCAAACTCCTTTTCCTCTATCAATGAGGGACAATGTCTCATTAAAAGGAGAGAGAAACTTAGAATTTTACTCAAAATTTTCATTTCCCTCTATTTCCCATTCACCCTCTTTTTAATACCTTTCTATATTAAAAAGAAACTCAACACTAACAGTGTCATTGACCCTCTGATATATGTCGAAAACAATTACAAGCCTTCCTCCACCATCAATTTTTACCTGCATCTGTATTGATATTTTGTGTCCCCTGGCCCCTCCACACAGGTAATTTATAATTAAAACTCATTTTTTATTGGTTGAGATTCGGTGCAAGTTCAAAATCACATCCACGTAGCTGATAATATAGGAGTCTAATAGTATTGGTAACCATTTTGTCACCCTACTCTTATACAACAGGGGAGCCAAGATTTTTACTACGAATATTTAAAATATAAAAATTAAACGTATGAAAAAACTAAGAAATTCAACATATAGTATACATATATAATTTTCTTTATTAAGTAAATTTCAGCAAAGAGGTGTCTATTAATTTTCGTAGAGAGATCTTTGATTATATATGAAATCGCTTTCATTGGAAAGCACATCAGCGATGCCATAAGTAAAACAAGCCGTCCTTCACTACACTCACTGGAGAGTGAGTAGTATATCCTTATAGCAGTAAGGTCTTATATCATTATTGGTAGTCAATGTGTGGATCGGGGCGAGAATAAGATAAGAAAAAGCAAAGCGCTCTTTTGCTTTCCCATGTTTCTATCTAAAGACTACCCTCTTTTTGGCTGAATATTACTCGCCTCGTTTTGAACCTATTTCCTTTTTGGGTCGTTCAAAAAAGAATGATTCCTTTTCTTATTTAGAAACAATTTAAGTTAAACTTACAATTCTAACCTTAATGAGAAGTTTTTATTACCACACAAATATTCTGGGCCCCTTTTTGACTTGTTTAGAACCACAAATTTTAAAAGTCTTCATTTTCTCTTAAATTCCGTGTCCAGTCAAACAGGTTCCGTAAATTGAGATGGAGGAGAGTACTCCATTTAATTGGTCAACATATAGGAGACAATTTAGTACTCAATACTACTGAATGTTCAGTGAAGTGAATGTAGCTCTCAATTCAGCTCCTCAGACAACTCATTATTTATTGATTAGCATGAGAAATGCCATTTTGAATCCATGTGAAACCAAATTCTAGGCAAATAAAAACACAGAATGCCATAACTAGCATCACATTTCCATATAGCTTGACTTTAATTTATTTCCATTCTTGACACTTACATTACTAGAAAAGTTAAGTCTACTTATATTTTCTGCTAGATAAGATTTTATTTTAGGTTTTATTCAGCAAAGAGCAAACTATGCGATAATTTCTCTCACAGAAGATCTTTATGCCCCAATGAGATAAGCATCAAGATCCTTGAAGTTTTTGACAGCAAAATCTTTGATGAGTTGAGGCTCAGGAACTTCATCACTTGCCTTTTCAAATTCACAGCACCACTTCACCAAACTTGCATCTCCTTTTGGAGATACAGTGAGGCTGCCCTTAAAACTCTTGTAGTATTTCATGGTTTCCCCATCAATTACAGAGTACACCACTGCCTTATTTCCCTCATCAACTGACTCAATTTTCTCTTTTGCGAACGTAATCAATGGCGATCCTGTGAAAAATAAATAGCAGACAAAAGAACCGTGTTATTGTCTCATATCAATCAGTTTAATCTTCATAGATAACAGCTCAACAACAACAAATTCAGTGCACTTCCACGAGTGGGGTCTGAGGAGGGTAATGAGTACGCTAACCTTACCCCTAGCTTGTGAAGGTAGAAAGACACTCAAGAAACAGTGAAAATAAAGCGACAAAAAGTAGCAACAACAAGGTAATAGGGTAACGGAAGCGACTGACACAACATGTAATAATAAAGAACGAGGAATAAGACATATCCAGATCATATAAGTGAAATTAGTGACCTAGAAGATAAGACAGGTTATCTACCGGCAATAGATTAAATTACACCAAGATATATAATCCATGAAGTAGCCTGTTACTGTTTACCTTCACCATACTTGATCAAACGAACTGAGCCAACAGACTTGCCATCACCTTCAACAACTTCAATGCTCTTGTATTGATCAGGAAAAGCCTTAGGGAAGAGATTGGTTGAGTCCCTAATGCTATTCCAGAATTTGTCTGCTGGAGTTTTCACCTCAACTTCAACATCAATCTTTCCAATGGATGACATATTTTCAACAACAAAAGCAGAACTAAGAACTTTGCAAATAATTTGAGAGACTATTGATTGATGGGATGGAGCAAAAGTAGTTTCAGAATCAGTTACATATATAGTGAGTGACCTGTCGGTGAATATTGTCTTGTTTTCATTTAAATCTAACTACCTTCTGCAGTTCTGCTACCTGTATTACTCCTTGGTTAATTACAAATATACGAATGCAGTTGAATGTTAAATGCATTTACGGTGAAGTTGTATGAGGTAGTTGGTGAATGCATTAAACATGATCTCAGATATTGAATATGACGATATATTTGTACTACTAATAAAAAAAAATTCACTTTGATTCTTGTTTGTACTATATAGTACAATACATGGTTCAAAGGTTTTTTTTTTTTTTCCTTCTGCTTTGTTAGTTTATACTACTTCCGGTCCTTCTTATCTACGACTACGACTACTAGTATCTCTTCTAGCTAATTAAATTTGTTCCACAACATTTGTTATTTTAAAAAGATTAAGATGGCATTATTTTCTTTTATCAACTGGCCACCTTGCTGCTTTAAGAAGACGTATAGTCATTAATTTTTCATTTAAAGAAATTTTGTCAATTATCTCTTAAAATGTGCCAAAACTTTAAATGCCAGATTAGAATGTTCGGATGTAGTATTGCTTTCTGGGGCGTCAATGGCTGCAATTGATGAATTTTCTAAAGTTAGTGTGTTTTGGTGGATGCTGTTGAGTTTTGGATTGTTGAGTTTTTGTTTAAGATGAAATAATCTTAAAATGAGAGTGCATGAGAAATGGGAATTGGATTTGAATTTGGATTTGATCAAATGATCGATCGATTGATTAATTATTTGGACCAAATTTATTTGTTAATAGTGAATATTAACGTGATATAATCCGTGTTTGTAACAGATGTTTTCCAATCCGTGTATTGTGTTGCACCAAGAAAGCAACAAGATGCCTAGTGCACCTCCCACTATGGCCAAGTGCTCCTCCCACCAAGCAAGTGTTCATTCCACCATGTAAGTGCTTCCTCCATGATATCCTAATGCTTGTTCCACCATGGAGGGGCGGATTTCTCTCACATGACTGCTATAAATAAAGCAGAAGTTGTAGAGAAAGAAGAACACACCGGAAAAAAACACTCGAAACACTCAGTATACAATTGATATACACTCTGTATATAATTGATATACACTGTATATACACTCAAACTACACTCTGTATACACTGTGTATACACTGGAAAAACGAATTGCAATCTGATATCCTCTTCAGTAAGAATTCAACATCGGCTATACATTGCATTCCTTCCTCCCAGAATTTACATTCGACTTCTGAGTTCTCCTCCCTTGTTCTGCATTATTTTAAAACTACAAACAAAGCAACTGTAAGTGTGATTTGCTGCCGAACTTTGCGTTCGCTGAAATACTGGGGTTTGAAGTACCGCTACACCAGTGTGTAATTCGTTCTATCCTGGGAGTAAATAATCCATAACCTTGGGTACTAGGAGGGGATTAAATTCCTTAAGGAAACACTGTGAATTCAGTGGGCTAGAATTAATTTTTGTTTCAGTTATATCATTTATATTTACGTATGTTACTGCTGTAGGTAGCTGATAATAGGATAATATATATCTAAGAGTGGAAAAGTTAAAACTTGATCTTCTATCATTCCATATTTATACCAGATAAGAAGTACTATACAGGAAACAACAACAACAAGCTTAAGGAATTTAATAATTTTAATTTATGTATTTGTGTTACTTTTATTATTCTGGAAACTTAAAACCTTTGTGGTTTTGTGTACTCCCATTTGGAGAGTAAAGCCTTCGTGGCGTTTTGTTGGAGATTAAAATCTACGTGATTTTTTACTCCAGTTTTAAACGTTTATTAAACGTTTGTTTGTGTCATTTTTACAGTAAAATAGGCGAATGACGGAAATCAAGCTGTTCCGATGATGACTGCCAACGCATCGACAAGTCGAACTCCGGCGTTGGCACCGGCAGAGAAACCTCGAAAAATTTTCCGGGATGGATTTCAATCGCTGGCAGCAAAAGATGTTCTTCTACTTGACTACGTTATGTCTACAGAAGTTCATCAAGGAAGATGTTCCTGATCTTCCAAATGAAACTCCAGAGAATGATAGCTTTCTCGTGATTGAGGCGTGGAAGCATTCTGACTTCTTGTGCAGGAATTATATTCTTAGCGGACTGGAGGATAATCTGTATAATGTATACAGTGGCGTGGAGACGTCAAAAGAATTGTGGAATGCGCTTGAAAAGAAATACAAAACTGAAGATGTCGGGATGAAGAAATTCATCGCTGCAAAATTTTTGGACTACAAAATGGTAGATAGCAAGTCTGTTATTACCCAAGTCCAGGAGTTACAAGTGATTATTCATGATCTACTTGCTGAAGGTATATTTCAAATGAATGCTAATGTTGAAAGTAAAATTTTTAGTAATTTTACTAACGGAATTTTCATTGAAGGTCTTGTCATCAATGAGGCATTCCAAGTAGCAGCAATAATTGAGAAGTTGTCTTCATTGTGGAAGGACTTTAAAAATTATTTGAAACACAAACGAAAGGAGATGTCCCTTGAAGATCTCATTGTTCGATTGAGAATCGAAGAGGACAATAAAGCTGCTGAAAGGAGAGGCCGTGGAAATTCAACAATAATGGGAGCAAATATTGTTGAAGATAACAAAAAGAGAAAGAAGGCTTCTGGTCCGAAATACAACCCAAGCAAGAAGCGGTTCAGTGGAAACTGCTACAACTGTGGGAAAACCGGACACAAATCTACGGAGTGTCGTGCTCGGAAGAAAGACAAGCAAAGGGGTCAAGCAAACATGGTAGAAAAGCATGATGATGTTGATGACTTGTGCGCCATGCTTTCTGAATGCAACCTGGTAGGAAACCCAAAGGAATGGTGGATTGATTCTGGAGCCACTCGCCATGTTTGTGCTGTGAGGGAAGCATTTTCTACATATGCTTCTGCTGGACCCGAAGAGACGCTCTCTATGGGAAATGCTGCTGCATCAAACATTGAAGGATACAGTAAGATATTTCTCAAGATGACTTCTGGCAAGGTCATGACTTTGAACAACGTCCTTCATGTTCCCGAGATTAGGAAGAACTTAGTCTCTACTGGACTTCTTGTAAAACACGGTTTCAAGTGCGTTTTTGTATCTGACAAGGTAGTGATTAGTAAGAATAAAATATTTGTAGGAAAAGGTTACCTTACTGAGGGCCTTTTCAAACTGAATGTAATAGTTGTTGAAACTAATAATAAAACTTCAGCTTCTTCTTACTTACTTGAGTCAAATGATTTATGGCATGTACGTTTGGGTCATGTCAATTATAAAACCTTGCGAAAAATGATTAACCTGGAAGTATTGCCTAAGTTTGAATGCGAAAAATCAAAATGTCAAATATGTGTGGAATCTAAGTATGTTAAACATCCTTATAAGTCGGTTGAAAGGAATTCAAATCCTTTAGACTTAATTCACACAGATATTTGTGACATGAAGTCAATACCATCTCGCGGTGGAAAGAAGTATTTCATAACTTTTATTGACGATAGTACTCGATATTGCTATGTTTACTTACTTAATAGTAAAGATGAAGCAATAGACGCATTCAAGCAATACAAAAATGAAGTTGAAACGCAACTTAACAAGAAAATCAAAATGATAAGAAGTGATAGGGTGGTGAATATGAATCTCCTTTTGAACAAATATGTTTAGAATATGAAATTATTCATCAAACAACAGCCCCTTACATGCCTCAATCCAATGGGATTGCGTAAAGAAAGAATCGTTCATTAAAGGAGATGATGAACACATTGTTGATAAGTTCTGGTTTTCCACAGAACTTGTGGGGGGAAGTTGTTCTTACGGCCAGCCGAATACTAAATCGAGTACCCCATAGCAAAACACAATCCATTCCATATGAAAAATGGAAAGGAAGGAAGCCCAACTTGAATTATTTTAAAGTATGGGGGTGTTTGGCAAAAGTGCAAGTTCCTAAACCCAAAAGGGTAAAAATAGGACCGAAAACAATTGATTGTGTTTTCATAGGATATGCGACTAATATTAAAGCATATCGATTTCTGGTTCATAAATCAGAAAATCCTGACATTCATAATAATACGGTTATAGAATCAGATAATGCTAAGTTCTTTGAAAATATATATCCGTATAAAAAGGAATGCGAGTCGATTGGTGAAGGATCTAAACGACCTCGGGAAGAAACAAAAGAAAGTACATTTAATCAGGGGGATCCAAGACGTAGTAAACGTCAAAGAACGTCTACTTCGTTTGGACCAGATTTTGTGACTTTCTTATTGGAAAATGAGCCTCGAACATTTAAAGAAGCTATGTCTTCTTCGGAATCATTGTTCTGGAAAGAGGCAGTCAATAGTGAAATAGAATCCATATTGAACAACCATACATGGGAATTGGTTGATCTTCCTCCTGGAAATAAACCTTTGGGTTCTAAATGGATTTTTAAGAGAAAAATGAAAGATGATGGCACTATTGATAAATTTAAGGCAAGACTTGTTGTCAAAGGGTATAGACAACGAGAAGGTCTTGACTACTTTGATACATACTCCCCAGTTACAAGGATTACGTCCATACGGATGTTAGTAGCATTAGCTGCAGTGTATGGTCTTGAAATTCATCAAATGGATGTTAAAACGGCCTTCTTAAATGGAGAGTTGGAGGAAGAAATTTACATGGAACAACCTGAAGGGTTTGTGGTTCCAGGTAAAGAAAATAAGGTATGTAGACTTGTTAAGTCCCTTTACGGACTAAAACAAGCACCCAAACAATGGCATGCGAAATTTGACCAAACAATGTTGTCAAATGGTTTTAAGATAAATGAATGTGATAAATGTGTGTACATTAAAAATGTTCCAAATCACATAGTCATTGTTTGCCTATATGTGGATGATATGCTGATAATGAGTAATAACATTGCCAACATAAATGCTACTAAGTGTATGCTAACTAGCAAGTTTGATATGAAGGATTTGGGAATTGCGGATTTAATTCTGGGGATTAAGATCCAAAAGACTCCTCAAGGTCTGGCATTGTCACAATCTCATTATATTAAGACAGTACTTGAAAAATTCAAGCACTTGGGCTTTAAAGTTGCAAAGACTCCAATTGACGTAAATCTTGCACTAGCAAAGAATAAAGGCCAAAGCATATCACAATTGGATTATGCTCGTGTGTTGGGATGCTTAATGTACATCATGAATTGTACACGACCAGATATAGCTTGTGCTATAAGTAAACTAAGTCGATACACGAGCAATCCAGGTCAATCTCATTGGATGGCAATGAAACGAGTTTTGGGATACTTAGAACATACCCAAAACTTTGATTTGCACTACAGTAAATATCCTGCGGTGATTGAAGGATATTGTGATGCAAATTGGATCACCGGTTCAACTGATTCGAAATCCACAAGTGGATATGTATTCACTATTAGTGGAGGAGCGGTATCTTGGAAGTCGTCCAAACAAACATGTATTGCCCGCTCTACAATGGAGGCTGAGTTCATAGCCTTAGATAAAGCCGGTGAAGAAGCTGAATGGCTCCGGAATTTCTTGGAAGATATTCCATTTTGGCCCAAACCGTTGGCACCAATATGCATACACTGTGATAGCCAAGCGGCAATTGGAAGGGCTGGGAGCGTTATGTATAACGGTAAATCTCGTCATATACGACGAAGACATAAAACCGTTAGGCAACTTCTCTCTAGAGGAATTATCACGATTGACTATGTAAAGTCAAGTGATAATGTGTCGGATCCACTTACAAAAGGCCTAACTAGAGAGGTAGTTGAGAAATCATCGAGGGGAATGGGACTATGGCCGAGAACAAGTCATTGTGGCGGTAACTCTACCTAGAAGACTGGAGATCCCAAGATCTAGGTTCAAGGAGATCAAACAAAGTCATTAATGACGGTTCAACATTGTCAACAAAATTTGTTTTAGTCCATTCTCGTGATGAGACAATGTTCAGTACCAAGGATAAAGCATTAAGGCTTTTTAATGATTTCTAAATTTGATACAGGGTATATCAAATAGTGTATCTACGGGATGACACGTTTAGGAATCACCTATGTAAGTGTGAAGTGTTAGCCGCTTCAAGGAGAATTTTGCAAGGCCAATTCTCTACGCACTTATGAAACCAGGCAGTGTTCATGGCTGAAACGAACACAACAATGAGAACCAAAGACGGTTAAGGGATTGATTGTGTGACTTATGGTTGTCTAGGTATACACTAAAGTTCGACGGTTCAAAGATATCAAATCTACCGATTGACCGAGTATATCCGACATAAGTTCACTACGGAAAGTTCAAAGGGAAACCTACTTATCCAGATGCAATTAATTCTTGCTTGCAAATCACACAAGTTTTTCATGCATACTTCCGTGATATAGCCATTCCCCATTCATGTGGGGGATTGTTGAGTTTTGGATTGTTGAGTTTTTGTTTAAGATGAAATAGTCTTAAAATGAGAGTGAATGGGAAATGGAATTTGGATTTGGATTTGGATTTGGATTTGATCAAATGATCGATCGATTGATTAATTATTTGGACCAAATTTATTTGTTAATAGTGAATATTAACGTGATATAATCCGTGTTTGTAATGGATATTTTCCAATCCGTGTATTGTGTTGCACCAAGAAAGCAACAAGATGCTTAGTGCACCTCCCACCATGGCCAAGTGCTCCTCCCACCAAGCAAGTGTTCATTCCACCATGTAAGTGCTTCCTCCATGATATCCTAATGCTTGTTCCACCACGGAGGGGGCAGATTTCTCTCACATGACTGCTATAAATAGAGCAGAAGTTGTAGAGAAAGAAGAACACACCGGAAACAAAAACTCGAAACACTCAGTATACAATTGATATACACTCTTGTATATAATTGATATACACTCTGTATACACTCTGTATACACTCAAACTACACTTTGTATACACTATGTATACACTGGAAAAACGAATTGCAATCTGATATCCTCTTCAGTAAGAATTCAACATCGACTATACATTGCATTCCTTCCTCTCAGAATTTCCATTCGACTTCTGAGTTCTCCTCCATTGTTATGCATTGTTTTAAAACTACAAACAAAGCAACTGTAAGTGTGATTTGCTGCCGAACTTTGCGTTCGCTGAAATACTGTGGTTTGAAGTACCGCTACACCAGTGTGTAATTCGTTCTATCTTGGGAGGAAATAATCCATAACCTTGGGTACTAGGAGGGGATTAAATTCCTTAAGGAAACACTGTGAATTCAGTGAGCTCGAATTAATTTTTGTTTCAGTTATATCATTTATATTTACGTATGTTACTGCTGTAGGTAGCTGATAAAGAGGATAATATATATCTAAGAGTGGAAAAGTTAAAACTTGATCTTCTATCATTCCATATTTATACCAGATAAGAAGTACTATACAGGAAACAACAACAAACATATGCTGGTTAGAACTTTATTATATATAGGCCAATTCAATTGGTGGCAAGTTGTTGTTAATGATACCGAAGAAGCAGTTGCAAGTTATTGCCAGTAAATGAGTAGAATTTTGCAGTTGGAAGGTGTTCTTCTTCTTCTTCTTTTTTTTTTTTTTTTTTTTTTTTTGAGAAATTTATCAAGAAAATCATCTTAATTTGATCTAATGTTCACAAGTCACAAAAATTGTTTGAAGTCATATTAGGATGCAATTCACAGGTAAATATTAGTGTACATTTTACAACATTTTACACTATAAATATTTTTTCTTGTGCAAATATTTTCACTTGAAACTGTTTTGCCGGCAATAATGGTGTCTACTTTTCTTTTTCTTATTTTGCTGATGTGTATTTCTTTTATAGGTTTGATGTGCCATGTCACAAGAGAGTGAGCTCACGCAGTTCTGTTAATTTGGTACTACCAATTTTTTGTTTAATAGTCACATACTCACTTATAAGGTATAGTTAGAGTGTTCAATAGATACTAGTTTAAGTCAAGGTGGTTAAATGAAAACTGAAGCCAAGTTTAAGGGATGTTTCTGTACTTGGCCTTTGTTTTTATTTTAGAAAGTTGTGCAAATATAGCCTTTGAAAAATTACTTTTTTTTAGATAACATTAGACTCGATTCTAATGTTTGCTAAACATTGTGGACAAAATATTAGATTGTGATCTAACATTTGTAATAACTTTCAAATTTTAGATTGTGGTCTAGCGTTTTTGTTTACCCTGAAAACTGGATAACAATTAAACTTATAATGTGGTTTTAAGGATACGTGATTTCACCTAATATCAATTGATAAATGCAAAGAGTGATAATAGAAATTGACAATAAGATAAAGCAAACTAGTGTTATAACGTAATTCAGCCCTCGAGCTTGAATACCCTCAGACTAGTTTATGCGAAAACAATTAAAATGTAAGAAACTGATGAACAAGAGAGTATAAATTAAAGAGAGAATATTGTATTGCTTTGATCTGCGTGAATATAATGTATTTATAAAATGATTAGAACCCCCTTTATATGATAGAAGAATCCTATATATGGTACAATTCTAATTATGGAAATAAATCCCATGATTAGCCTAAACAATCGCCCTTGATTTGATCTATTTCGGGATTTCCGCCGTGACCTTCAACTGGTTACAGATATCTCGCTTTTCCTTTATTGCGCTTTGCTCGAAGTCTGTAATATTTGGTCTTGATTGCTGCTGGCCTCGATCTCAACAGGCACCTCGATTCTCGAACTCGATACCTTGTCTTCATGCTCTGGTCTGACCCGTTACGAGGCTGACCCTCGATGCAATTCCCTGGTCTCGATCAAATAGTAAAATCAGGTAGGTCCGGTTTTAATCGTATATAGATAGACCCCTCGTTTCTTGGAATGTAATGAGAATAAACGAATTGAGCCATCGATTTTGTACGTCGATCTATCATGACGTCATCATCATGATGTAAGCGATAGAAGAGACTGAAACGTCCCGTCGGCGCAGTTTCCCAGGTTATTAATGCTTGTCAGTTGATGGTCGGCCACTAGTGATCTCGAACCGTCACCGTGAAATTTATAAATGGATTTTCTTCTCACTTTCTCAAACTTTACTTTGAATCTTTCTTTTGCTAATCTCAAAATCCTTTTGCGTTCTTTTAAGTTTATCTGCAAATCTTCATCTGCAAATCTTTCGAGTTCGATTACTCAACGTCTTTTAAAGAGCAAACATCCCCATTTTCCTTTGTTCAAAAAGATAGAAATGGCCAAAACATCCAAAATCGTTCCACAGAAAGAAAAAGCTTCCTCATTTAAGCCACCGGTAAACAACCAGCGGCGGAGCCACGTCCTAAGGAATTCTTCCTCCGCCGTGTGTACTGGAATCCGATTTCAAAGTTGAAAAGACCTCTTCGATCCTGGGCCGATGTGAGCCAATGTCAAGGTACATGTGCACAATCACTAGTGGCCTTTTAAAACAAGTTAAAAAGGACTGCAACTGGGTAGACAAGCTCGTGGTGGTGCCCTCGCTTGAAGAGTCAATCACCACACATGTGGAGGGTTTTTTGGGTGTTTATACCTACCCTTTCACATTCGGTCCTCTAGACCCAATCATTGTGGACTTCTGCAAGAAGCACGAGGTCACCCCCGACCAGATTCACCCTTTTTTTAGGATAGTGACATTGCTTCAATTTTTTGTGAGCAAAGTCGAGGGACTTCCCTTCACCCTCGACCATCTCATTCGTCTGTATAGTCCCCGACTTTATCGAGGTGGAAATAAAGCTTTAATGTCGGTCTACGAAGGTAGTCTTCTTGAGCATTGATGAAGACAAGGAACGGGGATGGATGGGCCAATTTGTCCTAGTTAAGACCTCGGACCTGATCCCGGACGAGAGCATGCCATTTTCGAAGAAATGGAATATGGAACGTGAGTACAATTCCACCCTTTATCTTCTGTTTATAGTCTTCTCTATTTTATCCTTTCTTACTGGTGTTTACTTGGCGAAGCCGTTGCCTGGATGCCGAGTGCGATCCCCCATCTAGAGAATTGGGTCAGGAAACTAGTGTCGACGTCGACATACGCTGAGCACACATGGCGCGAATTGTTGAAGGGTCAATGGAAGGCCTGAATCCATGGTAAGTTTTCCGTGTAACTCGATTACTCCAATCTTTGTTCAAAGTTTCCTTTGATTCCATTTTCCCTCTTTTCGTAGGCCTTGGAAAATACGTGCCGACGAGGCCCCCATCCGATGATGAAGAAAATCTTCCCCAACCGTTTGCTCCGAAGTAGAAGAATGAGTGAAAAAGGAAGGGGATTTCAAGCTCCACTGATTTGGGCGAGCAGAAGCCCAAAAAGAGGCAAACCTGCAAGGGGGATGTTATCCCTTTGTCGATGGAGTCAGTTCAACTCCTAAGAGAGGAGGAAGAAGAAAAGGAGGGTGATTCGGTCTGGTGGCTCGAGTACAAGCTAATACCGAGGGTCAAAAAGCCACCAGATTGGTTGAAACTAGAGATATTCTACCCTGATCTATCGTGGTTCAAGATGAGGATTCAGTTGGAGTCCCCGATCCGACGGGAGCAGAAGATACCCTTACTCGGGGTGGGAAGGCATCAGAAATGGCTGTGGAGGCCAGTAGTCTTGAGGCTTCTCGAAACAGAGAGAGTTCCCCAAGTGACCCACATGGGCAAGAGAAATCGGAGACTCCCCTTCACTTCCTTTATTCTCAGAAGAGGAAGTTCGGAAGGCTCGGGCCGTGAAGACTTCTCACGTAGAAAGCACTCTCAGAGGGGAAGACCTTTCCCATGGTTGTTTTGCTGGGGTCGATGATGCCATTGGCTAGAGCGGTTTAAAGATACCGAGGAAAAATTCGGGTGGAGCGCCGAGTCTTTTCAATGAGGCACAACAGGCTTTAGATCGAGCAAGTTTTAATTCCCCTTGTTGATATCATACTTGTGTTTTCTGTCTAATTCTATTCCTTCTATCTGTGCAGGCTTTGGTTCTTTATCAGGAGGCATTCTCCAAATCTCGGGCGGAATTGAGTCGAAATGATACCGATATTCAAAGGCTTACCAAGGAGAAGAATGCCCTTGAAGTTCTTAGTGGGCGGAAGGAAGAGGACATCAAAAGCCTTCGAGCTGAGTTAGCCGTGGCCCAAAAAGAACAAAGTAAACTGACCGAGCAAGTAAATAAGGTCTTAGATGCTTATGGCCTCAATTCGGGAGTGACGGCTAATGATTCGATCTCACAGGTCCAGCGGCTGCACGAAACGATTGTGCAACTCTGAGGAGAGGTAGATGAGGTGAAAGCAGAAACTGCAGCGTGGAAGTAAAAGATGGACCGCCTTGCCTTAGAGAAAGAGGTTGCTCGAGCTAATTGTCAGCGACCGAAAGTAATCTCCAATGCGTGAAAGAGAGAAGCTCAGCTCAGGCCAGGAAATAGAGGAGCTTGAGGCTTTGGTTGGCCACCAAACTCGAAATGCTAAAATCCGAGGCTGAAACGGCTAAGGCTGATGCTGAGGCGGTCGTTGCCATCTACCGTTCTGATGCTGAAGCTGCTAAAGCTCGAGCAAAAGAAATTGTTGATACTCCTCAGATTCGAGCATACTAGGTCGTCGAGCTTGCCAAGTGACAATCCCGAAGGGAAACTCTCAAGGAGGTCCAGGCTCGTGGCTTTGATCTCACTGTAGAGATCAAAAATGCAAAAGAGCTTGAAGCTAAAGCTAGAGCTTTGGTCTCTTCCAATGATGATGATTCCGGGAGTGTGAGCGGATCCGAGAGCGGAGAAGATCCTGATGTCGAAGATGCAGCTCCCGGGGAGAATTAGGCACTTAGGATTTTTCCTTTTGGATTTTGAGTAGGCCCCTGATCCATCTTTGTAAATATTTTTATATATAAAAGATCTCTTTTCTTTCTAACTTGTCTTTGTTTCAGTTTCTGTTTTGTGAAAATTTGATCGAAGTCTTTGTAATCGAGTGAGTATTTGCTCGAACTCGAAGTAGGATGACCCTTAAGTTTTAGTCGAGTGAGGATTTCTCGAACTCAAAAAATAAAATGGCCCTTAGGCTATTGAATTAGGCCGATTTGGCCTCAAAAGAATGGCTTTTCTCCCTTTTCGGCTTAAAAAGTTAATCATATAAAAATTTGTTATGTCTTAGCATGAGGTAAATCTATACCCATTAGAATTTTCGAGGGTTAATGTTATCGAAACCCTTTACTTTGTTGTGCCTTAACATAAGCTTGTTCGAGAGTTCTAACAATTTGGTACCCCTTAAGGTTTTTGAGGGTTCATGTTATCGAAACCCTTTGTAATTTTGCCGTGGGCAGCCTTTTTAACCGATTTTGTGAAAATATTAGAAAGCCTATTTTATTACGGAATTTGAACGTCTCTGAACCGTGTTAGTTTGGTCATAGCCTTTAGCTTGAGATTTGCCTCTTGGGCTTGTTTCTCAATTATACTTCAAAATTGTTCAAAGTGTCAGTCCCCGAGTGGGGTAGCCATGGCCTATAAAAATGAGGGTTGCCTTTTTAAGGTCTTATGATCTCGAGATTTTAGTAGTTCGATTACATTGTTTTTTCGGACGGCAGTCCCCAAATACGGGGTAAGCTGTTCGAACTTCGGTTGTGATCGGCCCTTAAGCCTGTTTCCAAAACAGACCAAAAGTAAGAAATTGTAAAGTTAAATTTTCTCTAAGGCACAAAATATTTGGTAAGGAAAAATCTTCTCTCAATAGATTATACATGCGTACATGTTTGTCTTTAGGGCTCGAGTAATCTACATGGGCACAGTTCGTTTGACCATTTGGCCTTGTCTATCGAGACCCTGTTGACACAAAGTACGTTCCTTGTAACAAAGTTACCATCCGAGGGTTATAAGTTTTACCTATCGAAACCCTGTTGACACAAAGTACCTTCCTTGTAATAAAGTTATCATCCGAGGGTGATGCCCCCCAGTATTCACGGTTGATTGTAAAGAAAAACTCGGATACTGTTGAATTTCCCCAAGGTAGCACAAACAATGGTTGCCTCGTTAAAAACTTCACAGGAAAAATCCACTTGGGACAAAAACTGATCCAAGAAAAAAGAGTGCAATGCGTGCTTTAAAACCTAAGGACATTGTGTTAGAGAGTTCCTCGATGTCTTCGATCGGACACCTGCAATTGGTTAGTATAAAATACAAATTAAAATGAAGGAGGTCATACCTTAGCAGTAATATCGTTTGAGAAGTGATATGTTCCAATTGTTTGGTAATGGTTCGCCGCCCATCGTGCCAAGTTTGTAAGATCCCTTTCCGACAATTTTGAGGACCTGATATTGTCCTTCCCAGTTCGGGCCAAGTTTTCCTTCGTTTTGTCTCGAGTATTGAGGGTGACCTTTCTCAGAACTAAGTCCCCGATTTTAAAGTGTTGAAGATTGGCTGTTCGATCATAGTATCTTTCGATCCACTATTTTTGTGCGGCCATTCGAACGAGGGTGGCTTCCTTTCTTTTATCTAGAAATTCGAGGCTCGTATTCATAGCCTCGTGATTCCACTCTTCAGTTACATACTGAAACCTGAAGCTAGGTTCCCCGACTTTGATTGGGGTAAGAGCTTCGGCACCATAGACTAAAGAGAACAGTGTTGACCCCATACTAGATTTTGACATTGTTCGATATGCCCAAAGGACCTCGGGCAATATTTCTCTCCATTTTCCTTTGGCTTCGTTCAATCTTTTCTTCAGATTTTAGATGACAATTTTTTTCGTTGATTCAGCCTGTCCATTCCCACTGGGATGATACAGCATTGACAGGATCCTTTTTATTTTGTGATCTTCAAAAAACTTTGTCACTTTGCTGTCGATGAATTATTTTCCATTATCGCATATGATATCGGCAAGCGTTCCAAATCGGCGTATAATATGGTCCCAGATAAAGTCTATGACTTCTTTGTCTCTGACTTTCTCGAAGGAATGTGCTTCAACCCACTTAGATAAATAATAAGTCATAAACAAAATGAATTTAGATTTACTTGGGGCCGATGGTAGGGGGCCAACGATATCCATCCCCTAGTTCATGAATGGATATGGGGATAGGACTGAGTGGAGTTGCTCTCCGAGATGATGGATCATTGGCACATACCTTTGACATTTGTCGCATTTTAGAACAAATTTTTAGTGTCTTTTTCTATATCGTCCCAATAGTATCCTGCTCTGATGACTTTGTGAACCACTGACTCGGCACCAGAATGATTTTTGCAAGTGCCCTCGTGAATTTCTCGTACAACATAGTCGGTGTCTCTTGGTCCCAAATTTTTTGCTAACGGTCCATAGAACGTTCTCCTATACAGTGTTCTGTCTTCGGCTAAAGTGAACCGTACGGCCTGCGCAGAGTCCTTAATTCTTTAGGATCTGATGGAAGCTTCCCGTTATTTAGGTATTCAATGTACTTATTTCTCCAATCCCATGTTAGACTTGTGGAGTTTATCTCGGCATGTCCTTCTTCGATCACTAACCTCGAAAGTTGCACGACAGCCTCCAAGCTAAGTGATAAGTAGGGATTTTAACCTATTATTTGCTCTCTTTTACTTTTGTTTTGAGCCAAAAATGCGTGAAGATATTCCCGAAAACTAATATAATATGCTTGCTTGTAGGAATTGTTCAAAATGAGCAAAAGGAGTCATAATCAACTCATAAAGAAGTCAAAACTTGAACGAAAACCAAGACTGGGCAAAGAGATCTGAACGCGGACCGCACCAATATTGTGCGGCCGCGATAAAAAATACGCGGTTTGTGAAAGGGAGATTCAGAGAGTTGTATTTTCAGGTTAAATGACAAGCACGGTCCGCACCAACAATTATGCGGCCGTAGAATTCCTTCACACGACCGCGATTGAAACTATACAGTCCACGAAACTCAGCTCAACCAGTTCCAGATTTGAAGAACGCGGACCGCGGTCGGAATTACGCGGCCGCACAACCTTCGCATGGGTATTTTTATCCAAAAATTTCCACTTAGTATAAATAGATCTTTTTTACATTTATAGGTTATGTTATGTATTAGCAGAGCACGTAAGATGACCGTATATTCCGTTTTGGGCAATTTTGTACTAGAAGTATCTTTCAACATTAGATTTTCATCTTTTAATCTAATATTATGAATTTTATCTTCTTTTCATCTTTAATTTCTGTTATTTCCATGAGTAGTTAAACCCATAGTTAGGGTTGTGACCCAACCTAGTATGGGTATTTAGTGGGTATTTGATTTTAGGGCTTGAATGTGTATGGGTTAGTGATATTTAGCCTAATCCTTGCTAGAAGTATAGAATTAGTGGCTGCAAACACTGATTCATGCCTTTATGACTTAGTCTCTACTTGAGAAAGAAGGACTAAGACTAGGAAAACTAGGCTAACAAGGAATTGGGGTGAACTAAAGAAATTGATAGCCCCAATTAAAGGGTTAAACCTAGAGATAGTAATACCCGACTTAAGATAATATCACTTGAATTGCATGAATACCCATTTGGACTTTAGGAAGCCAAATGGGGCAAAATAACTCAAACTACCGGGAGGTATAGAGTGAGTACCCGGGTGTGATAGCTATATTACAATCCCAATTAATCACGAGCTTGCCCTGGATTTTACTATTCATTAGATATCCACCTAGATAGAAGTCAGACCCTAGTCTCTTTAAACAATTGAAAAACAACAACAAAAATATTGTCCTTAATTTCAATCATTGCAATCTTTAGAGTAAAAGTCAGAAGTGGAAACCAAACCCAATATTTGTGGAAGTGTAATTAGATTCATAACCTGCATCTAGCTTAGATATAAACCTAATTCCAATTATTAAATCCCTGTGGATTCGATCCCGACCTAGGTGGGTTAAAACTGCATTGACCACCCTCTCTACTCAATAGTAGGGTAGGCTTGGAACTGATCAATTTTTTGGCCGCAACCATTTTTACGCGGACCGCACCCATGAGCTTAATGTTAAGCTACACAAAAGTAAAGAGTGCGGACCGCGATAAAATTTTGCAGCCGGACTCATGTAAGTCGGTGGGGTCACTGGTTTAAAGTATAAATACACCTTTTTGGAACTATTCGCACTTTACATACCTTGACTTCTCACACACACCTAAAGCACAATGCACTTTTTCTTACTTTCTATCTCTTTCATCAAGTGTTGATTTCTCATTACATTTCACTACTGGTATGTTCATTTCAATGATTTAATTTCATATTTCTCTTTTCTTTTTTCTCTTTGTTTTAATTTTCCTTTTTAGTTAGGGTTAGATTCATGGCTAAATGTCGAATTGATGCTAAACGTTTGCTTGAAAGCATGCATGTAGTGTTTGGATACATAATGGGGCTGGGTAAGTAGCTTTTAGTGTTTAATTTCCACTAATCTTGCCTAATTAGTGAATATCCTAGTTTTGATCGTACCTCAGTTCTGAACTAATTTGAATTTTGTGTCCGCGCACATTTTTGTGCGGTCCGCAATAGGGTATGTGGCCGCATACAAAATTGTGCGGTCCATGATACTCTAGTTCCAAAGCACTGACAGTTGCCTAGATTTCGTGGTCGCGGTCACTTTTGTGAGGTCTGCGATTGATCTTTCATGGCCGCACTTAATATTATGCGGACTGCGCATTTGAACTTCAGAGAGTCAATCAGCTGTTTCCGTGTTTGCACCCAAAACTGTGCGGTCCGCAATGGGTCTTTTGCGGCTGCACTCATTTTTTAGCAATCCACGATTGATCAACTTCATAGAACTAGTAGTCTGAGGCTGGTGTCTTCGCGGCCACGTTCACTTTTATGCTGACCGCGATGGTCAGTTCGCGGCCGCACTCACTTTTGTGCGGTCCGTACTGCCCTGTTCTGAGAAGCACTGTCTTTCATTTCATCTGTAATGCTTTAACACATGTTGAACCCCAATTCTAATTGACTTTTACTACTTGCATGTTGCAGACAAAGGTATGTTCCCAAGGTCGAGGTGATACTTTCGAAGGGAGAGCAGAACCTTCCCGAGGCCGGGGTCGAGGCAAATCTAATATACCTCTATCAGTTCAAAAAGTAATCGAGAAGAAAGCAACCGCCAATAGATCCTCGGACATTTCTGAGACTAGTGAGTATGTCCCATCCAAGGAGGCTTCTAGAGGAAATTTCGGGCAAGCATGGCCAAAAGTCTATTCCCAACAAATACAGGGGAGATTGCACTTGGTTGATGGGGGTTAGGAAGAGGGTAGTGAAGATTCTGAACCCTCTTCCGCACATGCTCCCTCAGTTCCAATTAATTTAGATGATGATGATGAAGTCTCGGATAATGAGAGACGGGGTGATACAATTATGGGAGGCCTGGCTCGATCAAGGAACCTGGAGGTGTGGGCGGATAGGTTTGTCAGTGAAAAGGCTTATGCCAAATTTCAGGAATGGTGGACCCAAAGGTCGCTCACTCTTGAGCGACAATTCATAACCAAAGACATGAGCCAACACAATCCAAGTGTCCTAAAGCAATTCTCAGCGAGAAAAAGGCGGTGTAACGACCCGACCAGTCGTTTTAAGATTTTGCACTTTTCTCGCTAGTTCTCGGACATGACTAGCCCCGTGTGATGTATTATGACTTATGTAAATCGTCGGTTTTGGTTTTCAGGGTAATCAGAATGGATTTGGAAGAACAATTCTCAGTTTGAAGCTTAAAATTTGAAAGGTTTGACCAAGTTTTGACTTGTTAGTATATGATCTCGGATTGGAATTTTTATGATTTGGTTAACTCCGTTAGATGATTTGGGATTTAGGAGCATGATCGGAATGTATTTTGGAGGTTCATGGAAGGTTTAGGCTTGAATTGACAAAATTGAAAATTTGGCATTTTCTTGTTGGTAGTGCAAATATTGATATCAGGGTCGGAATGGAATTCCGGAAGTGGGAGTAGGTCCATTGTATCATTTGTGATATGTGTGCAAAATTTAAGTTCATTCGGACGAGGTTTGATAGACTTTTTGATCGAATTCGGAATTCGGAAGTTTTTAGGATTCTTAGGCTTGAATCCGATGATGATTTGAGGTTTTGATGTTGTTCTGGGTGTTCTGAGGATTGGAACAAGTTTGGATGATGTTATGGGATATGTTGGCATATTTGGTTGAGGTCCCGAGGGCCTCGGGTGAGTTTCGGGTGGTCAACGGACCAATTCTTGGTTTTGAGTGTTAGCAGATTTTTTTGCTAGTTTTCTGTTGCAGAAGGGTTGTTCATCACGTTTGTGGGAGGGCCTCGCGTTCGCGAAGAATGTTTTCTGAGATGGTAATTTTTTTCTTCACGTTCGCGAAGGTGTGGATGCGAACGCGAAGCTTGATCTGAGTATTCATTGTGTTCGTGAGGAGGCTGTCGCGTTCGCGATGGTTGAGCTGGTAAAGGTTCGCGTTCACAAATGGCCAATCACATTCGTGTAGAAGGATTTCCAAGGCAGAGGCATTTTCACTTTGCGAACGCGAGGGAGCTACCGCGTTCGCGGAGGGTTAAATCTGGGCAGCAGTGTTAAATATTAAAATCAAAGGTTTGAACCCATTTATCATATTTTGGGTTAGATACCACGAAATTGGGTTATATTTGAAGGGAATTTCAGAGAAGTGGTTGAGGTAAGTATTCTTCACTCATATTTGGTTTAATTCCATGATTTATCCTTGAATTTCATCATTTAATTTGAGAAATTAGAGTGGAAATTGGGAAAAAATGGGGAAAGGTTTGAGAATTCTTTAGGGGATTTGAATGGGCAATTGAGGTCGGATTTTGATGAATTTATTATGGGTAGACTCGTGATAGTGTAAGGATTCTATTGATGTGATTATTATAGGATTTCGAGACGTGGGCCCAGGGGTCAGGTTTGGCCAATTTCGGGATTTTTGATGTGAATTGGTTATTTTCGAGTGAGCTTTGTTCCCTTAAAACATTTTGATGGTATGAATCTGATTTTTGTTAGATTTGGAGCAATTGGAGGCCAATTCGAGGTGCAAAGGCACTGCAGGCTAGAGTTTGAGCCGGATTGAGGTAAGTAATGATTGAAAATGTTGTACTGAGGGTACGAAATCCCGGATTTCACATCGTTGTGCTACTTTGAGTTGACACACACACTAGATGATGAGCGTGGAGTCATGCACCGTTTAGGATTGTGTCTTCGTCCATCCCGTACGACTGTTAAGTCGCGTATTTGATTGAAAACTGTTTGATATCATTGTGTTTTGAAAAGTATTGCTATGTTTTGGGCGGAATACCATATTTGGGCCTCGTGCCAACTGTTTTGGACCCTTATGAGGCTTTTACTATTTTCCTTACTATTTTGACTTAATAAATGTACTCAGTTATGCTGTATTTTACTGATTTCATAACATAACCCTATTTACTCAATTTTGATACTATAAATGATATTCTTGAGTTGGCGCCCTGTTTTGACTGATAGTCCGAGTGGCTTGTGAGATTAATGGTTGAGAGAGGCCGAAGGCCTGATTCTGAGGTTAATGACTGAGAAAGTCCGAGGGTCTGAGTGTGAGGTTAATGACTGAGAGAGGCCGATGGCTTGGTTGTGAGGATTATATATTTACGGATCGGATTGCACGCATATATATATACATACATACATACATACATACATACATACATACATATATATATATATATGTATGTATGTATATATATATATATATATATATATATATATATATATGTATGTATGTATGTATGTATATATATGTATATATATATATGTATGTAGATATGTATGTATGTATATATGTATGTATGTATATATATATATATATGTATGTATATATGTATCTGTATATATATATGTGTATATATATGTATGTATATATGTGTGTGTATATATATATATATATGTATGTATGTATGTGTATATATATATGTATGTATATGAATCGGGCTGCATGCCGTAGCGATATAAATGTGTACGGTAAAATTGGGGGGACCAATTTCTCGTTGACAAAGTGCTTTAGGAGATCACCTCGGAGGCTCGAGACCTCGAGCCGGATACTTCCCTCAAGATCTGTCGACACCCGGCTTAGGGATAACATTGGCCAAGACCCTGACGAGCATGGGAAGCCTCCGAAGAGTGCATCCGGAGTCGATTAAGTCTACCTGGACACCCTAACATTGGCCTACGTATACGTCATGAAGCTAGTTAGTTGTCCCATCCCGCTTCCTTTATCACTCAACGTATCTTGTACTAAGTTTGGATTCCCCCTCTTATAAAAGGGGAGTCGTTAACACTCTGTAAGGGAGAACTCCAACCATTCTTCACAAGATCAATAATATCTCTCTCTCTCTCTTTTCTCTCTAACTTACTCGCTCGATGCTACTCTTTCCATTTATTGCTTTTATACTTGTTCTTCATTTATTGCTTGATATTGGCCATAAAGAGCCTTCTTTAATTATATCTTAAATGTTATCCCCTTCCCGATTACCCCCGATAGCTCGAGCTTGAGCCGGGTATCGACCTCGAGGCCTTTCATCGATCAGTCCGAAGCCCGGGTAGCAAGCCCCTCAGTTTGATTACTGCCCCGTTTTAACTTGTATTTCGTCATTAAACTTGATACGCCTAGCATCAACTGCTCTAACAACTAGCATAAAAATAGATCACGTATTTTCAGAGTGTCATTTACAAATTTAATTATTATTACCATTTTCACGGTAAACAGTTTGGCACCCACCGTGGGGATAAAAATAATAGTAATTATTTTCTTGCTGGTTTCATTACACAAACTCAAGTTATCTTTCATGCTTTTTCTTGTCAAAGATCTTTTGATTTCAGGTCAAAATGTCTGGCTCGGTAAACAGAGTTGAGAACGACTACCTTGAAAATCATGGAGAAAACGGTGTGGATGTTTCAGTCATTGGCGCGCCACCGTAGAACTCTGATAACGTACATGGACCGATTCCAGTGGACGCAGGTTCGCAAGACGCGCAGCAGGTCGAAGAAACCTCACACACCGACAGAAGCATACAACATGGCAACCAACAGGAAGCACAGAAGACCCCATCTCGGGAAGTACATGAACTTAGTCTTCATGATATTTTTGAAATGTTGTAGGCACAACAGTTGGCTACCGCTTAGTTGCAAAGCCACCCGAAGACTCCCAGCACAGTAGCGCCGGAAACTACTCCCCCGGCCGAATAGGTACCGGAGAGGTCAAGCAACAACAAATTAGTAGTCGATCCTGCCATCGTGGAAATGATGGAGGACCTCAACAAAAGGATCGAGTCAGGTGAGAAAATGATAGCAGCCAACAATAAGAAGGTCAAAACTTATAACTTCATAGTCGACCAAATCCCGGGCGCGCCCTTGGTCCTGAAGGGTGTAGATTCGAGGAATTTCGTGCAACGGCCATTCCCAGAGGAAGCGGCTCCGAAACCCATTCGAAAGAAGTTCGAAATGATGGAACTCCCAAGGTACAACGGTACCTCAGATCCCAACGAACAGATCACTGCCTATACGTGCGCGGTGAAAGGCAATGACACAAAAGACGATAAGATCGAGTCCATCTTATTGAAGAGGTTCGGAGAAAAGCTCTCGAAGGGGGCCACGATGCGGCATCATAGCCTAGATCCCAACCCCATAAACTCGCTTACCATACTTACAGATTCCTTCATGAAGGCACACACTGGTGCCATCGAAGCAACGACGAGAAAGCCTGACGCATCCGAGATTGAGCAAAGGGAGAATGAAATGCTGCTAAAATACGCATCTCGTTCCCAGATGGAATGAACGAAACTAACCCCGGTCTTAGACGACCGAGCGATGCAGGCCTTCACTCAAAGCCTAAACGAGCAAAGCCCAGTGATTTCAAGGTAGTTGAAACAGAACTTGATCGGGTATCCAGCCAAGACCTGGTCGGACGCCCTAATCCGGCACCAGTTGTAAATCAGGGTCATGGATGACCAACTGGGAGCCCCCTCGGGCTCAATATACCCAAGAAGGCTCCTAGCAAAGAAACCGATGCCAAACAAGGAGACATACCGGCCGTACGCCGTAGATAGGAGGAATGCCCCGAGACGCAACCTACCTCACTACGATTGGAGAATGGATCGAGGACAATATCCTCGAGGAATCGTCAACAGAGCCAGATTCAACGGGGACATAAGGCCAGCGAGGGTGCCTCGCCCATCGAGATACAATTTCAAAATCGTTGTATCAGATATCGTGTTCATCGTCAGCAAAACTGGGGATGCCAAAGGGCCCAGGACTATTCAGTCGAATCCCTCTCAGAGGAATCATCGCTTGGTGTGTGAACTATATAATACGCACGGCTACTGGGCCGAAGATGGCCACCAGCTCAGAAGGAAAAAAGCCAAGCTACTCAATAAAAATCACCGCCGAGAATTGTCGAGCGATCGGGCTCAAGTTCAGTTTCAAGTAATGAAGGCGGCCGAGAAGAACAAGCGAATGGGCCGTGACATATTACCATGATAGTGGAGGAGCGACGACACTCTCCAAGAACTTATAAAGAGGATGGTAAAAATGCTCGTCACTAGGGAAAAGTGTATCCGGGGATGTATTCCCAAGGACGCCCTCACATTCAGCGAAGAGGACACCGAGACCGTGTCTTAGCCTCACACCGACGCACTGGTAACCTTCTTCCTCATTCGATCCATTTCAAATAAAACATGTGCTCATGAATTCAGGTGGCTCAATCAACATTGCCGGGCCGCGGATGATAGGGCAGCTCAGACCACCGGACCAAATCACGCCCGTCTCTCGAATCTTTGGCAGATTCTACACGGCATCGAGACGATGTAAAGAAAGACCATTCTCTCAGTCAGCATGGCTGGCGCAGACCGGAACGCCAAGTTCCGTATCATCAAAGGAGGCGCAAGGCATGAACACCTTATTCAGATGACTGCGGACGCACTACATGAAGGCAGTGTCGTCCCCTCTTCGACAAAGGATGAAATCCCCCGCAAGGGACGGAATTAAAATCGTCGGTAGGGAGCAACACACGACAAGGGGAATGTTCGCGTCGCATAACGTATCGCCGACACCAATATCTCCACTCTCGAAAGAGTCAAAGGGTAATCAAACCATGTCTTCGACCAAGCCCAATTAAAAATAGCGGAGGTCTATACAAGAGTCCTCGCTCCAAAACAGCAGGGACATATCGGGCCTCGGAATATCGCCTGCTCACACCGCGATAAGGAAAGACCACCTCCCTCTTTCGTTATTTTACACTAACCCGTATGCAGACACCCAGCCAGGGCGTTCGGAAGTGTTAACCCTACCCGAAGATCCCGAAGCCTTAATGACACCCATCGCACTCTTTCCCCTCAGCCGAGCTTTTGCCCAGAAGAGGGTCTCGCCAACAAGGTTCTTAGCGGGGCGATGTACATCATAAAGAGGATCCGACAAGCTTGCAAGGCTTCTTTTGCAATCAACCTCGAACGCTGGAAGGTAACCCCCTTGAAGACGCCGTCCGCTCGGAAGGGCCAGGGAACGACAGACTAAGTTCCAATGGGAAACAATGTACAGGGCCAAATAGTTAAAAGAGATGTGCTCGCGTAGGCCGAGCTCATGGCAATGAAACAACATGTACTTACATTAAGCAATCAAAGAATATCTTTCGCTAAAAGCATCTCGTACTCCAAAGAAAATTCAGCATACTCACTGCAAGGATCCCTCCATCGAGTACGTCCTGAAATACTCAGAGACTTAGTGTCAACAATTTGATACCCACATGACCTCAGGGTCGGAACTCCGTGCTCAAAGGCATCAACGAGGCAATTCTGAGCTCACGAGTAATGGCTTTCGAGTCTAAGCAAACTCGATGACTCGGACACTGTCGTCAATCGCCATTCACTGAAAAACCCGAGGCCGTAAGACCCTGAGCGGGCAAACTCGGTCCTGCCAGATCTATTTTACATAACAACATGAAAACCTGTAAGACCTCAACAGGCATGTAAAAACTGTAAGACCTCAATAGGCATGAAAAAACCGTAAGACCTCAACAGGCATGAAAATTTTGTAAGACCTTACTACAGGCATAAAACCCAATCCCGAAGTTTGGGCTATGTGTCGCATTTTTAAGACTCCCGAAAGGGCATACCCTCGATATAGACTCCTAAACTATCACTCGGGATCAAAAATGTCTCCGGCCAAACACATATGACTACGATTAAAAGGGCTACACCAGCCAAATTAATGTGACTCGGGGATGCCCGACCATCGCTAACAAAATCACAAGCCATTACTTCGAATCTACTTCGAAAAGAACCGGTTAAAACAGGTTACCCTCGATAGGCAAACGAGCGTCGACCATGTCATCTCCGAATCACAAAGGCTTCGAGCTACTTAGCCTCCAAGCTAAACTTTCCGAGGTGCTCAAACATCGCCACTAACAACTTTAAATTGAGGTTTTTCTTGAACCGACGACGGGTCATGCAAAATCATTTCAAAAAGTCCTTAATGAGAGGAAAACAAAGCCTATATATGCCCACGAGCAAAAGCGTAAGAGCCATTGTCGCCAACTTAAAAATTGAAAACTTGAGGATTAAAATGAGCTCGAGTCATAACCCGATTCGAATACCGGATCCAAAATAGTTAACCATACATGACTAAGGGCACAACGTAAGAGCCATCATCACCAGCTTCACGAGCCTCCGGCCCACATACCTAAAAGGTTGCTTCGACCCAAGGCGTAAGAGCCATAGTCGACAGCACACACAAAAAAACTTGAAGGTCAATTATGCTCGAGTCGCAACCCGACTCAGAGACTGAACCCAAATAGTTAAAATAAAAAAGCCTAAGGGTAAGGCATAAGATCCATTGTCGTCCGCCCATGCAGACGCAAAAGCTTGAGGGTCGAATAGGCTCGAGTCAAAACCCGACTTGGAGACTAAACCCAAAACAATTGAACAAAGCATAAGATCTCTAACGCCAGCTAGCACTAAAGGCCGCATCAACCAAGCATATAAGAGCCTCCGGGCCTACCTGATGAGCTCTGATACCGTGTTACAAATCTAAGGATTCTCGCCAAACTCTGAAACCATCCCCCTGGGCAAAAGCAAAGCATAAAGGGATATATAAGAGATAAAGCACCAGATTTTCTTCTATTTACATACGCAAAAGGTGCGTTCTCCATCTACAAACGTGCTCTGCGAATATCACATACAAAATGGCAAAATCTACGCCCCGCTTCAGAAGGCTACGACCTACCAGCCTCATCTTCACTCTCCGCGATGTCGGCAACAAGTGACCGAGCATCAAGCTCATCCCCCTCGCTCGAGCTAGCTCTTCTAGGTGAATAAAACCCCTGGCGCCGATCTCTTCAAGTACCTCTCTTCGGGATCGGCAACGAACATATTACTCGATCCTCTTTTCACGATCAACTCTTCAGCTCGTCTTGGGCATCAATAGCATTCTTCAAATGAATCGCCATCTCCTAATCAGCCTTAGTCCGACTCAATGCTGCTTCAGCCCGAGTATCAACGATTTTAGCCCTAACCTTCGAAAGTTTGGACTCGAGCTTCGCGATCATATCCGCTTGAACTGAAGCATTGTCACGAGCCAAGAGGAGTTGGGCCTCAAAGGCGGGAACTTTAGCCAAGGAACCCTTCTCCTCTAAAGCTTGAGCCTGCACCTGAGCTCTTTGTTTGCCAAAGTCATTCCTAGCTTGGTCAGCTTCACCCCTAAGGTGCTCTAGAGCCTCTGTCTTTTTCTACAACTGAGACAGGCAAAAAGATTAACCTTAAGGGTTACAAAATCAAAATGTGTACTACGAGGGGTTACCTGCTCCATCAAATAACTCTCGTAATTCGAGCTCCAGTACATTTCATATTGCTAGTGCATCAAATCAACCTCCTTCTCCTCGTAGAGGAGCCTATGGGACCTACCCTCATCCAGAGATTTTCGAAGCCTAACCTTATGACGGAGCAACTCAGAACTGAGCCTATCAAAGGCCTGCAGAAGAAAAACTTGATAAGGAAGGAAAGATACAAGATGTGGAAGGACTATGCCAAAACTCACCGTGAAGTGAAGCTGACGAACTTCCTTGAAGGCCGAGCACACTCACGTTGGTCCAGCCCCCTCGTCCCTGGAAGAACCAACCTCGGTCGAAGCATGATCACTCGGAGGAACCACCACTCCGGAACCAAAGACTTCAGGAACAATAGGCTCGGGCGATGTTTTCTCATCGAAGACACAGACTCGTTTAGCCCCGCTAAAAGCTCCATCGCACTGCGAGTGCATATCCCGTTTATTGACATCGTCCCTTGACTCGGAAGCCGACAACTCCTCCCCCTCTCCAAAGGAGCATAGCCTCACCCCTGGGGACCTTCCAATACCTACAACGCCAAAGCCAGTACAAAAGAAAGAGGAAAATGTCATCTCAAATATACGAAAACCAAGGTAAAAGCAACATACATACCTTGGTATTTTGCCTCCCATCTGCCCCGGGACACAGCTTGCCACCTACGCTCGTCGCAAGTCGAATGGGTCGCCAACCTCCGGACCAAGTCAGGCAAATCGGGAACTTCGCTTGGCTCCCACGAAGTTGCTGCAGGTTGTGAGGAAGACACAAGTACTAAATCCGCTCTTGCCATAGGTAGAACTGGTAAAGCATGGGGCGCATCGCCTAAGAGTATAGCTCCATTTTCCAATAAATAATACGGGTTCCTAAGGTATAATACCAACAGTCAGCACCCGGGTGAAGTAACTTGTCCATGCCCGATCTTTGCCGTCCCCGACAACAGCAACGAAGGCGTAATCGACTGGCGCCATGAAGTCAGTAGACATCGACGATCCCAAAAGCCGGGGGGAGCTCTCCCCCCTATCAGATTAATCCCGACATTGCCGCCATAGCAGTCGTAAAGTTGACAGACTAAAGGCCGGAAGGATGTACAAATGTATTAATACCAGAAACGTGGCGGGGGAAGAAAATGGCAACTGCGTGAGATGGGGTAACCCCTAAGAAGGTGGAAACAACCTTATATTATATGTGGGAAGGGCGGCGACGATTTGCCTACCTAAAAACCGATCGGGAACGCTAACCGATAGCATCCTCTCCAGCCTCGAGGCAGTACCCGACCTCGAGGACCTTCGTCAAAGTAAGGCTGCGCTCTGAAGAGTCGACAATGCCTTCACCAACACAAGGGTGGCACACAACTTCGAAGATCTCCTTCAAAGGGAACCAGGCTATGAAGAAATTAGCATTTTTTGAACATCGCCAGTACAGACCTGGCCCTGGGTGCTGTCCCGGGTCAGACAAACCCCTTTTTCAGAATCTATCTACCACACCATAAAGTTATTCACACTAAATCGCTTCCAGATGGTCTGAGTGCGAGCGAGACTTCGCTCGGGGACTGCTTTCAAGAAATCACAAGCACCCCCCGTCTACGGGTCCCTGAGCAAATTTCTTCTCAAAGGTTATTACGAAGCTCAACTGGTAAGTCACAACCCCGAATCCCAAAACATTATTCTCATTTCCGCGCAAAGTTGTTTTCATCAACCGAAGGCTGGAAGGAATACTCGCATCCGGGTTCAGTATTAGCAACGACAAATAGGATCATGCATTCGGGGCTGCCGCAAACATAAAGAAATACAACAAGTATCAAAGGCAGGAGTCAAGAAAATATCTTTGTATTCATAAATGTTCACTTACAATGGCCCTCGGGGGGTCCTTACATAGGAACAAAGAAGTCAAAGGGTGTGCATACAACAAGTCTAAGAATCTAGCCTATTCCCAAAGTGCGTCCCCAATAGCGGCATCTTCGGCATTATCTCCTCAGGCGTGCAACCTCAAAGACAATATCTTGCAAGTCCAATCCCCTCGGGAACCTCATCTCGACCCTCCCGGAATGGCATTTTCAAAAGGGAGGATATAGAAGAGGAAAGCGATGGAGAAGAGCAAAGTGTTGAAGGAGAAGCCGAAAGGAGACAAGAAGTGGCTGGGTGAAAAATCTGGCTAGTATGAATCCGCCAGTATTACTATTATAAAGCCACTTCTTGAGATGTTGCCTCGGCCTGGGAGGCGACAGCCAATAGAAAGCGCCACCATACCCCAAGGAATACAAAGGGGGTGTAATACGCCAAGCCGAGGAAGGAGGGTAAGCAGCGGTGTATAATCTATATACTTCCTCGAATCAGAGGAAATCTGTCCTCTGCTTCATCATCCCGAGCTAACGGAGATAGCAACAACAACAACAACAATAACAGTATCAAGGCAGAACAACTTTATCCGACCAGAGAAGGTCCGGGAGTCATGCCGTAGCGCGCATGATGTCGACGTAAAATCTTGAGGCCATGGGCCTCAAACATGGTAAAACATCAAAGAATAAAGATAGCAACAAAGGATGAAAGGATAGATATCAGAGGAAGCTTGGGTGAAAAAGTGATCACGAGAAGCCCCATTTAAGGAGGAGAAGGGCAAGGTAACCGACGGCGCCATTATCGCCCTCGAAAAATGTAACAACAGGCGCATTCAATGCATTCATGGAATCTGAATCAACGACAACATTATGACCCTGAAGAACGAGGAATCACGACACGCCAAACGGCCCTGAAAAAATGAAATGGTGAAACGTTTTGGCACTCATGAAGGGCTGCGCCATCAACACGACGTCATTATGGGATACCATAAAGTGGGATGTCAAAATCATTTCTTATCGCTTCCCTTTAAGAAACAAGGAGACTATCTATGTACGATGAAATCGGGGGGACCAATTTCTCATTGACAAAGTGCTTTAAGAGATCACCTCGGAGGCTCGAGACCTCGAGCCGGACACTTCCCTCAAGATCTGTCGACACCCAGCCTAGGGATAACATTGGTCGAGACCCTGACGAGCACGGGAAGCCTACGAAGAGTGCATCCGGAGTCGATTAAGTCTACCTGGGCAGCCTAACATTGGCCTACGTATACGTCATGAAGCTAGTTAGTTGTCCCATCCCGCTTCCTTTATCACTCAACGTATCTTGTACTAAGTTTGGATTCCCCCTCTTATAAAAGGGGAGTCGTTAACACTCTGTAAGGGAGAACTCCAACCATTCTTCACAAGATCAATAATATCTCTCTCTCTTTTTTCTCTCTAACTTACTCGCTCGAGGCTACTCTTTCCATTTATTGCTTTCATACTTGTTCTTCATTTATTGCTTGATATTGGCCATAAAGAGCCTTCTTTAATTATATCTTAAATGTTATCCCCTTCCCGGTTACCCCCGATAGCTCAAGCTCGAGCCGGGTATCGACCTTGAGGCCTTTCATCGATCAGTCCAAAGCCCGGGTAGCAAGCCCCTCGGTTTGATTACTGCCCCGTTTTAACTTGTATTCCGTCATTAAACTTCATACGCCTAGCATCAACTACTCTAACAACTAGCATAAAAATAGATCACGTACTTCTAGAGTCCCATTTACAAATTTAATTGTTATTACCATTTTCACAGTAAATAATATGGATCGGGTTGCACACCGCAGCGATATGTTGGATCGGGCTGCACGCCATAGCGATATAGCGCTTGGGCTGTAGGAGCACCTCCGGAGTCTGCACACCCACAATGAGCACAATCGACTATATATATAGATCGGGCTACACGCTGCAGCGGTTATGATAAGGTACCTATTGAGCATGAGTGCCGAGTGTGAGCATTGATTGCTGAGAGTTGAGTCATGAGTGACTAAGTGGCTTGCCCGATGGGCTATATATATATATACACATATACAAGTGACGCTTTGTCTGAGGGGCCTATTTATGAACTTACCATTTTCACTCCTCCTTAAAGTGAGTCTCTATTGAATATGTTGATTAAATTACTACTTTCACTCATCTTTAGACCGAGCCTCTATTAAAAATGTTAAACAAATATTTTAAACAACTTTCATTTAAACTGAAGTTTTTACGAGGTGTTATGAATTTACTCACTGATTTGGGTTTGTTACTTCCATTGAGATTTTTAAGTTATGAGATGATTATGAATTTCTATTTACCCGAGAAACTGTATACGAACAATGTTTTGTGCGAGGAGCCGATTATGATTTTCATCACTTTCACTATAAATTACATTGAACTTCTACTGAAACTGTTAGAAAGACATTCTTCAAAGGATTTTCACGAAATGGGAGTTGAACGAGTTGATTTGATTTGTATCCTATTTTGGAAACATGTTGTACCCACTGTGGTGCGATGACGTAGTTTACGTGATTTCTTACTGGTCAGTCTTTATTTACTTTTATTACTTACTAAGTTGGCGTACTCACATTACTCCCTGCACCTTGTGTGCAGATTCAGGTATTTCTGAGCTCGGTGGCAGGTTCATTGGAGTTAGCAAGGTATCTGCCTGGTGATCGCAGCCTTGCTTTTCTCCCTGCTTATTCTTCCTTATGTATTCTTGTGATTTTTCCCGGCCATATTGGTCTTGATGTTGTTAGACAGTTGTAGTAGATGCTCATGACTAGTGACACCCCAATGTCGGGCTTGTGTATTTATTCCGCACTGTTCATTTAGACTTATATCATGAGATTATTGATTAATAAATGGGATAAAAATGACTTTTATTAAATAATGGTTGATTTGGGAGTTGTGTCGGCTGGTCTAGTTTCACGATAGGTACCATCACAACCGGGTCAGTTTTTGGGTCATAACAGGTGGAAATGGTTCTCCGGCCGTCCGTATGATGCCAATGAATACCTCATCAAGCAGTTTTATGCCAATGTTTCCCACACCAAAAAGTGTACAAAAGTGACAAAGGTTCAAAATTTGAAAATCCAGTTCGATGGCCAAGCACTGAACAAATATGTAAGGTTTGAAGAGGTTGAGGCAGTGCAATACCTAGAGAAGCTAGCCTTGGGTAAGGCAGTTCGCCCGTGGATAGCTGAGTTACTTGCTATTCCGGGGTCGACACCTGTATGGCTCACAGCAGGAGTGCCAATCGACAGAAACACCCTTAACTTTGAAGCAAAAGGGTGGTAAACATTCGTGTGCAGTCGTCTTGACCCTTGCCAGCATGACCATGTCCTTCCACTCTCACAAGCAGTGTTGGTAGCTTCTATCATGGAAGGATATCCTATAAATGTAGGGAACTTGATGTCCTACAACATCTCTAATGCAATTAACAAAGAAGAAAGATCTTATCCCTACCCCAACTTCCTGACTGAGTATTTCAAAGATCAAGAGGTGGAGCCGAGACATTTTGATGTAGAGGTGAAGGCTAAAAAGCCTTTCTCATTGTATAACATCCAGGTAGAGGACAACCCTAAATTCAAGGGTAAAGCCACTACCTCCACTGGCCAGTCTAGAGAGCCAGGGGTAGTGGCCACTGGATTAGTTGCCGAGCCCTCCACAACCACCGATACTTCTATCGGATCAGCAAACATTCCTCCTCCATCTTCAGTGCCACTGTCAGTGCCTTCATCTTCTACCTACCATCAGACTACACTAAGGGTTTCCCAGACATTGTCCAGTCTCAACATCTGGATGCAAGCAGCTACCACAAAGTTGTCTACTATATCCAGTGCAGTGGCAACACAGTCTTCAGTCCCAATAGAGCTTCAGGTACCTCTATCAGTGTAAGACTCATTGAAGAAGATTCTGGACAACCAAAAGAAGATTCTTGACGACCAGAAGAAGATTAGGGAGACTCTTGATTCACATGGGAAGGTAATCAAGGATCTGGGGAAGCATGCAAGAAAGGTGAAAAAAACTTAAAAGGAGTCATTCGGGAAGCTGGCTAAGGAAGTTGAGAAGATTGCTCATGCAGGAGACTTGTCAATAGACCTTCTCATGGAGGAGACAGTCCCAGCAGCACATGCAGCAGAACCTGAGGCACTAAGAGCTACAACCAGTTACTTTGAGGAGCCAACTACAGCATCACACGCTGCTGAGGAGTTGATTCAGATGCTCAGCAACCCCGTAGTCCCCCAGTTAGAGGATGTGGAGATACAGTTAGAGGATGCTGAGGACCCGATGCAGACAGAGGCCGCATAGAGAGTTTTCTTTACTCTCTACCCCTTTTTCCCTGTTCTTATTTGTTATTAGCATTGAGGAAAATGTTATCTTTAATTTGGGGGTGGTCCATTTTGATTTATGACATTTGGTATGTAATAACCATTACACTATTTTTTTTTATCTTTATTTTCACTTTTGGTATGTATATATTCGTTATTTTCACTTTTGGTATGTATATATTTTTATCATTTGATGTATATATTCATTTCCATTTATGTATATATTCGCTTTACCTCAAGTTTGTATATATTCAGTTTAATTTCCATAGTTTACTTCATAACTTCTTTCATTATTTTTCCTTATTAGCATAGCTTCTTGTTTCCTTTAGTAGCTTCTTTTTTATATTTTATGTGAACAATAAGTCTTTGGATTTCTTAATGTCACGGTTCTTTCCAAGGGTGAATGTTCTGTGAACCGAGTGGCTCTTCCCAATGATAGATGGTGTGATAACCAACTTAAGGGATTGACTCCATTTATGTTTTGGTATATATAGTATTAATGAATAAAAGTGTCTCAAGCAGGCTTCACTTGGTACTAACACATTTACCTTTGGCCTTATGGTTAGAAACAAGTTGATTGGCAAAGAATAGTTCTAGTTGTGACCTTTAGACTCTTGTATTGACTGAAACAATCATCGAGTGGTTTCTTTGAGATATTTGTGATGTTCAATCTTAGATAGGGATGTTGTGGGCCCTTGACTCTATTCTATTTAACAATCCAACAGCTTGTGAGGTGAGGTATTGAATTGCAAGTCCAAGTTCCGTGCCAATAAGTCTAGAACTTGCCCTGAATGTTTGTCCATGCGAAATTCTAAGTGTAGCTCGACTTGAGAAACGATTGTAGGGTATCATTGATCCAATTTGAATCTTGAAAGCTTCCTTATCCTACCAGTGTGATATCTAGTCAGCCCCTTTGAGTCGAAGCCCTTTTTCTTTCAATAACCACGTTACAAGCATTTATCCGTTCTATGATGACCCTCTCTTGGCACCCGATCTTTCCTTGGCATTCTTGATAGACAAGTGGAAAAAGAATAAGTTTGGGGGAGAGACGAGGAAAATGAAAGTGTTAAAAGGTACAAAGGACAAAAAAGAAATGAAGAAAGGGGATGGCAAAGAAAAGAAAGAAAATCCAAAAAGAAATATGTCAAAAAGAAAGTCAATAATATAGAAAGTGGAAGGGATTCAAAAGAAAGCAATGATGAAAGGCATGGAATGATTAGAAAAGGAGAAAAATGATTGTCATTGAGCAAGAAAGAGCGACAGTGTGTCTCTCTAGTTCCCCTAAGGAAGAAGAAAATGACTCAAAGAGTCAAGAAAGTATGAGCCGAAATGAGAAAATGGAGTGCTTAAGAAAAGATGAAACCATCATACGTCAATAAGTCCTACCTTGATCCAAAAGCCTTCATTGCATACCCCAAAACCCCTATATGATTTCAAGGTTGAGTAAGCTTACATTAGTGGTGATTTAGATAAAGGGCAAGCTTATGGTACTTAGAGCCGGACTTGTGACGTTCCTTTGAGAGAGATAAGCGTACTTCTTCACAATCCTTGTTTTGAGTGTTACATTTCTAAAGTGAGATTTGCTTATGGAGAGGAGAGGAGAAGGAGTTTGGGTTCCACAATGACCTACATAATAGAGCGAGCTTCCTTGGTAAATTAAGTCAACTCTTGATGCTCTAGTGTCGCATTAGAAATACGGTACTCAAAAGGTCAAATATTATGTTGTTGATAATTCATTTATGTTGAGGGTAGTTGTTAGTCCCAACTGATGCATGATTGATTCACCTTAAGGCAGCTGAAATATCCTTCTGTTTTAGTGGAGGTGGGAATTACCTTATTTTCTTGAGGACAAGCAAAAGCTTAAGTTTGGGGGGGTTGATAAGTAGGGATTTTAACCGATTATTTGCTCTCTTTTACTTGTGTTTTGAGCCAAAAATACGTGAAGGTATTCACAGAAACTAATGTAATATGCTTGCTTGCAGGAATTGTTCAAACTGAGTAAAAGGACTCATAATTAAGGTTGTTCAAAATCGAACCGTAACCGTTAACCGAACCGTAAAAACAGCTTATTGGCTTATTGGTATCGGATTATCATGGTAATAGTTGGTGAACAGATTGAATTTTATAATTAACGTCTTAGCGGATTGGGGCGAATTACTCAATTTCCTTATCGGATAAACCGTTAACCTGTTAAGATATGCATGGTCTGCACTTTGTTAATTTGTTTAATCAACTAAGTAGGTTGTTTTGTTAGATAAAGCCCACCCTTTGTTAATTTTGTTAAATCAATGCAGCCATTGAATTAAGGTGCTTTAACATACACAAACTGTGAATCTGTGATTGTAAACTTTATGTTTGATTATGTTCTAAACTTTATGATTGTAAACTAAACAGACTTGCTGCTGAGGGAGCTAGTCAGGGGGAGATGTAATATAAACAATAGCATGAAAACATTAATAGTGAAAGGAACATTTTGATAATTCTCTTATTGTAGAAAAAGAGGCCATTAAAGAAGATACTAGTGCCAAAGGTTCCTTCGGTATAATAGTTGTGGAATACAGTACCATAGACATTATATGATCTCTTTACCTCATCAAGCAAAAAATTAACATGAGCTTCATCATTGGCACTTGGCAGCGTCCTTAAGAGTGGTTGTAAGAAAATGAATGTCCGGCTGAATTTGTTGAAATCCACTACGGTTAAAAGTTTGAAGTCTGACAGTTTATATAGTTCTTTACTTCTTTTTTATTGTCTATTTGATTTAGCCGATAAACCACCGGATAACCGTCCGATAATCTTCAGTTCGATACCAGTCCGCCCGATGTCTTATTGGATGTCTAGTGGATTACTTCATTTATAAATCGATAACCGATAAGCTGAACCGTAAAGCATAAATATCTGCCCAATCTGCCCGATAAACACACCACTCATAATCAACTTATAAAGGAGTCAAAACTTGAAAAAAAACCAAGACTGGGCCAAGAGATCTGAAATGCGGACCACACAAATATTGTGCGGCCGCGATAAAAAATATGTAGTCCATGAAAGGGAGATTCAGAGAGTTGTATTTTCAGGTTAAATGACAAGAACGACCCGCGTCAAAAATTATGCGGCCGCATAATTCTTCACGTGACCGCAATTAAAACTATGTGATCCGCGAAACTCAGCTCAACCCAGATCCAAATTTAAAGAACACGGAATGCGGTTAGAATTACACGGCCGTGAAAGCAAGAATGCGGCCGCGCTCAGAAATACGCGGTCACACAACCTCCGCAGATTTTTGTCTGAAAATTTTAGCTTAGTATAAATAGATCTTTTTGACATTTTTAGGTTATGTTATGTATTAGCAGAGCACGTGAGACGGCTGTATATTCCGTTTTGGGAAATTTTGTACTAGAATTATCTTTCAACATTAGATTTTCATCTTTTAATCTAGTATTATGAATTTTATCTTCTTTTCATCTTTAATTTCTATTATTTCCATGAGTAGCTAAACCCATAACTAGGGTTATGACCCAACCCTAGTGTGGGTATTTTATTTTAGGGCTTGAATGTATATGGATTAGTGATATTTAGTCTAGTTCTTGCTAGAACTATAGAATTAGTGGTTGCAAACACCTATTCATGACTTTATGATTTAGTCTCTACTTGAGATAGAGGGACTAAATCTAGGAAAACTAGGCTAACAAGGAATTGGGGTGAACTCAAGAAATTGATACCCCCAATTAAAGGATTAAACCTAGAGATAGTAATACCCGACTTGAGCTAATATCACTTGAATTGCATGAATACCCATTTGGACTTGAGAAAGCCAAATGGGGCAAAATCGCTCAAACTACCGAGAGGGATAGAGTGAGTGCCCGGGTGTGATAACTATATTACAATCCCAATTAATTACGAGCTTGCCCTAGATTTTACTATCCGTTAGATATCCACCTAGGTAGAAGTCACGACCCTAGTCTCTTTAAACAATTGAAAAACAACAACAAAAATATTGTCCTTAGTTGCAATCATTGCAATCTTTAGAGTAAAAGTTAGAAGTAGAAACCAAACCCAATATTTGTGGAAGTGTAATTAGATTCAAACCCCGCATCTAGCTTAGATATAAACTTAATTTCAATTATTAACTCTCTGTTGATTCGATCCTGGCCTAGTTGGGTTAAAACTGCATCGATCACCCTCTCTACTCAATAGCAGTGTAGGCTTGGACCCGATCACTAAGCTCATTATCTTTGATCGACGACCCCAAATTTGCAAGGGCATCAGCCTCGCTATTTTGTTCTTGAGGTATGTGTTGTAGCATCCATTCCTCTATATCATTGTAGATACACTTGTAATTTGTCTAAGTACCTCTGCATTCGATCTTCTCGAACCTCGAAACTTCTGTTGACTTGATTTACCATAAGTTGGGAGTCACATTTGGCCTCGATGACCTCCGCTCCCAAGCTCGTAGCTAACTCGAGACCTGGGATCAGGGCCTCATACTCGGCCTCATTGTTAGTCAATTTCAATGTTTTGATAGACTGTCTAATTTTATTTCTTGTGGGCGGCTTTAAAATGATGCCTAGCCCCGACCCCTTCATATTCGAAGCTGTCACGACCCAAACCGATGGGCCGCGACAGACACCTGGTACCTTACTCAACCTATTACCAACATAATGTATCTTTTCATTTCATACTATCATAGATACTGAGCCGGAAGGCTACCGTGAGATAAGTATAATACAACATGAGATATCAACTTATACATAAGACATACGTGCCTATAAGACCAAAATAATCACTCGTACACTGAACATAGGCCGACAAGGCCATACAATCTTTTACATACATGAAATATATCTACAAGCCTCTAAGAATACATAATTCTCATAAAGGTCGGGACAGAGTCCCGCCATACCAAACAATACACGTCTAAATCATACTAACCAAACAAGCAACTCCGAAGCAAATGGAGCGCACGAACATCTTTCGCTGAGTTGATAGTATACTTGGAGGGCTCTCGACCTGTCTATCGGGACCTGCGAATATGAAATGCAGTGTCCCCAGGCAAAAGGGACATCATTAGAATCAATGTACCGATTATGTAAGGAATGAAAATCAGTAGAAACTAGACATGAGAGAAACATGGAGTAAAAGACTCGACATGTATGTTTGCATAGCTCTATGAACATTTCATTTTTATAATGTAATGCATATGCATATAAATGTCATACCATGCATAGGTATATGTGTTCATAACATCATCAAGCCTCTGAGGACATCCCATCATATCATTTCAGCCACTGTGGGCAAATCATCAGCGTACACCAGCTGATCAGGTTGTGGTTCGTATATCACGCCATAAGCTTTTTCCATATCCCATATACATACATATATACGCGTATATAATGCCATCTTGTCATGAGTCAATGTAAATGAATGCAATGTATGAGAAGTACATCAATAAAATCTTTCAGAATATCATAAGACCATTATACCTTTGATTAATATCATGAAGTAAACTTTATCAATCTTACGTATCTTTTTGAGACCCATGAACATATGATAGAATAATATGACACATGGAAAATTAAGAACATAAGCATCTCTGGTATTTCTGTGAATAGAGCATTTATGGAAATTGTGCATTTGCTTGTTTCCTTTGTGTAGTATAGATCATGCCAAAAGAAAGAAGGAATAGCCTTGACATACCTGAGGCAATTCTCTTGATAGTCCCACTAACACACGTCAATTGCGACAACACGTAACGGTAAATTGGAGTAGAGAAAAATCCGTATGATATTTTTGGGACATATTGCACCTTAATCTCTTAAAATTACAAAATTCTCAAGATGCTAAGATGCTAAGAAATCTTGTAAATCATGTTGAAGCATTTTTGTGTCACATTAATTAATCCCTTTGCAAAATACCTTGTATGCGTTTGCTGAAGTATTTCCATCTATTACTTAGTAAGTGTGACCTTCATTTAGAGACTTTAGGGAAGCCTTTTGTATTAGTGGGTGTGAGCCACTTGTGATGACTAAGCCACAAGATTCCTCCAAATGTGACACCTTATACTAATGACTAATGAGTCAGTAATTAGGATGAGAGCTGCCACATTAGGGATTTAGATTTATCCAAAATTTCACCCATTTTCCTTAATCAACTTATTAATCCCCCACTAATCCAATAATTAACCAATTACTCACAAAATTAAATATTATCTTAAATTACTTAAAATACTACTTACTTTTAACACACCCTATACACCTTATTATCATGGACATGTGGTACCTTGTATGGTACTAGTCCATAAATATCGGGTATTTTAGCTTGGGCCATATTTTATCCCAAAATGTCAAACTTCGACGAAATTCATTTTCTTTGATTTTCTTACCCTCTTACCTTCACGAATTTATTCATTACTTGTTTGAAATAGCATAAAATGCTTATAATCTTAAAATAATCTCATTCCTGAACTTACGTCGATTAACTTACGACGAAACTTTAACGTACAAAAAATGCGGGATGTAATATCTTATTTTCGAGCATTCATCAATTTACTTATGGCGTACTTTCACGTATGGAAATATGGTATGTAACATCATCCCCCCCGGAACATTCGTCCTCGAACATTGACTGGTGCACTTATCATTTTCATAGCCTATGTCTTCCGAATACTTTATTACTCTCCCTGTCATCTAGGCAACTATTCTGTGAATAAATCCAAAGGCCAGGGCATTCCCCCCCTTTAGGCCTCTTTCTCACACTACAACTTATGGTCGGAATCCTTCCAGTCTCGTAACTGTTGCTACCTTCTATCATGCAGCCTGTACGACTTTGACCTTGTAAGTGTGCTTATGCGTCTCTTCTTTCCTTTTTTCTCCGATTTTTAGCTATTACTGAAGTTCTTCGCTCGGTATTTTATCGAACTTACGAATATTGCTATATCTTATTTCATAGATCTGGTTATCCATCCGTATGACTTTACTACATCTAAGTAGGTCATATTATACCATAACTCTTACCTCGATTTCTCGTTACTGAGGTCTGCTACCAAATTCCCGGTTACTTTCATTGCTTATCCAATATGTATAAATCTATGTCCTTTAATGTTTCCACATTACTGTTCATCTTAAGAATGACGGCTTAATATCATCTCATACTTTATAACTTTTATCCATCCATTGTTGATTCATCTCAATATTGAACTATAATCTACCCCTGATAAATTAACCTTTTATGTAACATTGCCGCTAGGGTTTACGTTTCATCGGGGAACATCTGAAATGATTAAACTAATCCACCTGAGGCGATACCATGCTTTCATAACTGTATCTCACAGCATCCCAATGTGATTCACCTTACGTGGGTATTTTAATCCTGTCCAATTCATGAGATCCCTTTCTTTTCTTTGTTAGATCTTTAATCAATCGAAGGCCTAAATGTTATCCTTTATCTATCACAAAAACACCCTCATTCTATTACCAGGGCAACATTCTATGTCTTCTAAATACTAGTAGTCTTTGACTCCTTTGAGTTCATTTAGGCTATGGTGAGCTTTGTATAACTTAGAGAAACCATCTGCTCTTCTTGTTTTCATGAGCTTAATCTTGAGGACTTATCTATTTTCGTTACCTTCTCACTTGCCCATTCTTATCCTTACTCCTGTCTTCTAGAACCTTGTCGTTTCACCATACAATAGCTTGCGACCTACACATATCTATTTATATTACTTGAAACCTTTCAACTTGTTTGCATCATAGATTTCCTTATGTCTTTTTGGAACATCAAGCGAGACATCACATCGTCTCTAACTCTTCTTTACTCTCATAGTCAGGCTTTTCAATACCTAGACCATAGGCTAGAAGATATGCTACTGACGATGCCGCTATTATTCCTAGATATTGAATCCCCGTGCTTCTAGACTTTTATCCGAAGTATGGACTATTCACGATCTTCTATCTTTGAGTATCTCGTACGTTGTTCACCTTTACCTTACTTACCTTAAAATCTCACATCATATCTTCTATCTCTTTCATGACCTCCCTTCCACCTAGGAATAATTCACGTCCATAACATGAAGCTCTATTATAATACTTGCACCTATGATGTATACACAATTCGGTTGGAGCTTCGCACTGACTTCTTATGAGGTTGGTACTTTTCTAACCAACTTTATCGTATGGCCGTTATAGAATATGGTTATTGTACTATCCCTCTTGCACCTCTCATACTAAGAGTGACCCTGTAATGTGCTCAATCACGATTTCTATAATTTTCTGGGTCCAATAATCAGATTTCTGATTTACTTCGTTGATGTAACTCTTTAGTTTCCTCCTTCTTCTGATCAGCCTTTATGTAGGCTTAAGTTATCTCCTGATCTGCGGTTCATGGTATTAGTTATTACGTTTAGCCTTTCATGAGCGCTATGGAATGTCCATGATATAATCCTTTAACAATTCGATCTATGACCTGGGCTCAATTCTTTCTTTTAACTTATACCGGAATATTTTACGGTTGTATATGTTGTATGTATAAGACTCCAAGATCTTAAGTGCATAACGTAACTAACTCCGGATCATTGATCGAATAATTCCTTTTTTTCCTTCCCAGCTTTCTTTAAACGTAAGGTTTTACTTTTCCTGGTTTTTTTCCCCTTTCGTGTGCATACTTAGCTTATCTTAATGCCCACGCATATTGGAATATATGATCTTTGATATCACTTCTGATTTTACTTCCCGTTCATTAGCCATGGTAGGTGCCATTTTCTTATGAAGTGCGTACAATGTTGTTGTGATACTGTTGTTATAAGACCATTCCCTCCTTAGGTCACTGAGCTTAGGTTGAAGCTTTCTTCCTTACTTTCTCAGCTAGTCTTTCATTGTAGTATTTAAGGAGGACCCTCTTCCTCTTGTAAATCTATGAGCTTATTACGGATCATTTGATGTCCTTCCTTGCCTATAATTATTCGTAGTTACTTATCTTCATGCCCTTGTGCTTGTGGGGTTGCCTCTGAACTACTATTTTGACTGCCTTCCCAGTGTCACTCTCTTTTATTCTCATAACATTCATACGCTACCTTTAACTACCCCGACTCCTATCTGAATATATTTCAAGTACTACAATGACATTACTGCGAGGCTGAATTCACTATATTGGGCTTTACTATACTTATCTTGCACGATCTGCTGATTCATCTATAACTGTTGATACCCAATTTTTTCCTATATATTTTCAGACATGCATAAATACCTTCAAAAATAGTATGCACAATGTTTTTATAATTTTTCCCATAATTTTAAGGATATAAATTGATTATTTTTCTTCTCTTTTATTCATAAAATCCCCAATAATTATTTCTCAAATTATTGTTATGATGATTTATTCATTTAATCTCTATACTTATGCCAAAATATGGTTGAGATATTTTTATGTATTTTTTATAATTGCATTTGGTATTTTTTTAGGCTAAATTGCATATAATTGTAATGTTAGCCCATTTAGTGTATAATTACATTTTATGTGCGTAAAATTGGTCCCTATATTTTTAAAATGATAATTACATATTTTAAATTATTTTGGTATAGAAAATTATTTTCAAAAAACTATTTATTATTTATTTTAAATCAAGTAGGGAAAATGGCTATTTAAATTATAGCCAGATTTGGCTTTCAATTGTAGCCCAAATTGAACCTACTCCCTATCCCAATTTCATACCCAATTAACCCGATCCAGACCTTATATACACCTACCCAAACCCGTAACGCATCTACCCGATCAAATCCTGACCGTTGATCTCCCAAATCAATGGTCCATACGACCCTTTTCCTTTTTAATTCCTAAGACCACCCTAACCCTAACCATTCTTCACAGCCCGCCGCCTTTGAATCCTCTGGTCTCCTCACTTCTCTCAACCTAACCCTAATCTCTCTTCAACCGTCGCTTCCTTCTCCGGTCCTCTCCAGTCCTCTCCGGTGACCACTTTTCAATCCCAAGCCTCCAATGGTTCCTCCATCGCCTTGCTCATCATCTTTGAGGCCTTCAAGGGCCCTAGGCCATCCTGACTTGTATCTAGGGTTACTGTTTTGGCTGTTCATAGCTTCTCCGGTGTGATTTTGAGCAAAATCACGCTGCATTTGTTACGATATTTGAAGTTTATAGCAGGTTCTTCCGTTTCTATTTGGGTTTCCTTTGAAACCCTAACTGTCGTTTGTATCTCTTAGATCTGTGCTTTTTTTAGTGATTCGAGTCTGTTTCTTTCTTTGTTTTACACTATTCTCAGACCTCTTTTCCAAAAATCATCGATTGCGAGTTGTTTTACTTTCCTTTTAAAGTTAGGGTTTTCAGAACTTTTTCTACACTCTGTTTAAATCGAATCTTCATGTTTAAACCTCTTTCCTTTGCATATCTCGACTGATTCTGTGTTTTTTCTCCTTTTTCAACTTATCTACGTTGAAAACCCCAGTTCTTGGTCTTAACCTTTGGTTCTGAGTCTGTATTTGACGATTTGTTCGTCTAATCTATATGCTTGCGTGTTTATCATGAATCCCTGAGTCTTGTGTGATTTTAACCCGACTATGCCCATTAGGGTTTCTAATTTCTGCTTCTTCTGCCTATACTATGTTATTCTGTTAACTCCTCTAATCAGTGCTATGTTCTAAACGAATCCCTGAATTTGTGTGATTTTTACCCTACGGTGCTATTAGGGTTTCTATTTTTACCTCTTCTTGCCTATTGTGTGTTTATTATGTTTGTTCATAGAAATTTATGGTAATTTCCCCTAAAATCAGTACTATTGTCCATCGGAATCCTTGATTCCCTATGATTAATATCCTTCTAATCTCTTGTGATATTCTATACTGATTTTCAACCTCTCAGTCATTTTTCTTGCCTTATTTTATGGTCGATTATGCTGTCAACTGACTCTTATGTTATTTCCTTAATTTGAATATTATGTAACTGGCCGTAATTGCATGTTTTATACTTGCACTATGCTGAAATTATTTCCTTATGTGTTATATTCCATGTCTTATGTGATCTCTTTCCTTATCTGTCTTTACTGTTTGAAATTAACTCCCTTAATTAAGGGAGTACTTCTACTAATTTTATACTAATTGATACCTAGTTCCATAACTACTGCTTGACTTTGATTCTTACCTTATTATTCTGCCTAGTTTCAGACTATATATAGGCTCTCTCATTAACACGCATATGGAACGAACACTTGGGTTCAAAAACTATCTCTCAAACTTAAAAATTTCTACTCTCTCTCTTGTGCTACTTGTTACTGCTCTAAGTTAGTTGGTTGCAAGCCAAGGCTAACCATTTGTGTTCTCTTGTTCTTTCACTCTGCTTACTATCCTCTTCACTGGTATGTCCTAGTTTCAATTCAAAGTTCAAACAACAATATGATTCTCTTATTGTTTTAGTTCCTCTTGTTTCTGATTTGCTTCTATTTGTGGTTCTGTTGTGAAACTTGTAGCTGAGGGTTACATTTTTAGCATGTTATCAAGTCTTCCCCTCCCCTTGAGATCAATATATTTCCCCTTCTGTTTGTTTATGAGCATGTCTACACTAATCATCTCTTACTTGTTATATGTTTACTACCATAGATCTCCCAAATCCCTACCCCTTGCATGTGGATTTTGTTCTTTATGTCTGATTCGGTGGCTATGTCTAGCTAGCTACTTCTGGGTATGACTATGCTAATTCCTAAGTCTTTGCTTAATTATGTGTCATATGTATTCCCAAACTCCCTTGACCCCTGTGTGTGACTACTGAGTTTACTTGGTTCTGTGAATTGTCTATGTGCAAACCTGTCCTAAGGTGTTTGGACTTTTGTTCATCTCTTCAACCCTTTTCTTTAAACAGTCTCTATTGCTTTACTAAACTACTTTCAAACAGACCCTTTTTATACAGTTTTTTTACTAGAATCACTTTCACTCTACTCTTAGTCAATAAGTTCTGGCCCCTCCAGTATGTGTACTGCCTTGGGATCCTCTTGAGAACCCTTTGAACTCTGACATACTGAGGCTGGCCCTTCCACACTGCAGATCCTTAGGGAACTTTGATGCACCTAGACTCTGATTTGTCTATGGAACTGAGGCATATGAGGCCATTGGAGGCTTTGGAAAATCTGGGCCTGATTGAAGGCTCCCTATAGAATAGCTTCTTCATTTTCTCTTTTTACTTATGTAATTCATTCATTGGCCTGTAATAATTTGTAAACAGATATTGGGGTATTTAGTGAAAAGGGTGGGTAGATACATGTTTTATGGGGTAATTCGGGTAGAAATCATGCTCATAGGACTTTGCTTTTAAATCTGTTTGCTCTACTAAGTAGAAATCATGCTCCTAGGACTTCATGTTTAAATCTGATTATTTTCCAATAGAAATCATTCTCTTAGGACTTCCTGCTTAAATTTGAGTTCCTCATCAAGTAGAAACCATGTCTATAAGGTTTTACATTATGTTATGTTTAGAAACCATGCTTATAGGTTCCAAACAATCATGTCTTAAAATCAGTTTAATAATAGATGGCATGCCTATAGGACCTGATCCAAATTCAGTTACAACGAGTATTTATGTATGTTTCCATACCAGCAAACCGTTAAAACCAGTATTACGCCTGGATATCATGCCCATAGGGAGCCCTACTCGTAATTCTGTCTGTTAATCTAATTTAGTCTAATAAATCGACTTGATCAAGCCTAGTTCATTTTCTGAATTGGTTTTATTAAGTATTAAGTATTTCCTGAAACAAGTTCCTTCAAACTGCCTCAATCTCACTAGATATCATGCTTATAGGTATTAAAGGAGTCCATTTCAAAACCTGCTTTGTTTCTGCATTAATACAGACATCAGTACTCCGCGTATAGGCAAGCCCTTAGGGCGTTTTCAAAAACTGCATCTCTGAAACTGTCTTTATTGCTTAATATTTTCTGATCCTAATAGGCTTTAAAAAGACTCCATAGGCAATTGCTAGATTATAACTTCTGAGTCTAAAAAAGAGGTTATTTGTCTTCTGCATATTCACTTAGATATCCTGCTTTAGGACATTGTCTAATAAAAGACCTTAATTGTGCTTGGGTCGTGCTGCTTATGTGTTTGTTTGAGGAGAAAACTCTGAGCCTCTTAATTGCTCCCTTTGTATGTAGAAAGTCCTAAGTGTTTTTGATTGTCGCCTTAGAATTTTCGCCTTTTAAAACCTTAGGGGTACGTCTAGAACCACATATAGGTAGAGCTCCTAACTCCCTCTAGGACCATTAAGAGGGGACGGATAGAAGCACGCAATAGAAATTGTTGACCAAACACTCATTTTGCATGACCAATAAGGGGATGGGGAGGGTAGATATGGGATATGATGACTACGTGCTAATGTCACGTGTATCCCCTCATTGAGGAGTGTTTATCGGATATTGTGTGGGGTGATCCTATAGGATAACCAACCTAGGACCCTTCTTTACCAAATCCCTTCTTTATTTAAACCTTTGTTTACAACTTGTCCAAACCTTTATCTTACTACTTGAGTTGTTCTAACGTGCTTTACTTACAACTTATTTGATTCAACTGTTTACTTGTAATGGACTAATTTATGAATATAAGTTTGGCCAGAACCCACAGTTGTGGATCAAGAGGGGTTCCTAACACCTTGCCCTCGAGGTTACTTCGAGCCCTTACCCTAATCTCTGGTAATACAAACCAATCCAAGAGTTAATCGCTCTAGGTGTCCTAATGCACCATAATTCGTTAGGTGGTGACTCTTCAAATACCCAATTCCCAAAAGAAAATGAGTCATTACACCCTGTGAATGTTGAAACTCGGACTTCTCCCCGTAAAAAAGGAGGAAAAAAGGGACGCGATAGTAACCTCCTGTCTAGCCATAACTACGCTCTTCCTGAATCAACTACTAACTAGTCGTTGGCCCATTCTCATATCAATATTCCACGTAATCTTTCTTGGGTTATTTCCTTTGTCTTAACTTACCTCTTGCACTAGCTCCTTATCTACCAATAACATTTTGGGCAGGAACTCTTACTTCCTCTCCTTGACATCGTGTTTGCATAATGTTCTGGAATTGTAGCATACATGTAGGCTTTGGATAATTGCAAATCTCATTCCTTTTTCATTTTTTTGCATTCTTCCTTTACCATTCTATAATTACTAGAACCACTTAATTCTAGCTTAATACAACATCATTCCATATTCCCCCTTTGGGGGAGTATTAAGAGTTGGAGCTACGATGACCTATCAACAGATGTTTTACCTCTTCATCTTTGGCATCCTTTCACATAATCAATGTCCCTTGCTCACCTTGTGGTAATACTTATGTACCAAGCATAACAAAATTCCTTACTCACGAGAGTGACACTTAGTATAACTGGCACATACAGTTCCTTAAGCTGAACTTTGCTCACATTGCTTGCTTTAGGGAAGCGTCTTCCTGAATGACCATTCTCTGAATTTCTCATGACTATTCTTCTTTTGTCCATTCTATTATTGTCAGAACAAAATATGAAATTCTCATGATGTCGCTTATTATCAATCACTCAGTCCCTAATTCATGTTTAGTTTATCTTGTTCACTAATCCACACTGGTTCTATTACTCTGGGGTCTACTTTTTCCTTTTGGTAATCGCGTTAGAGTTGTGAACTTATTTCTCGAAATGAGGACATGACTGTATGGCCTACACTCTTTTGTTGTCCTAAGGCCTGTCACCTCTCGTCACTTCCTTCACTTGAATATAAATTCTATAATACTGTCATCTTTTGATCTTTCATTGTCATCCATGTATTATATCTTACTCATAATGCTTCATTAACTCTTTTATTATTTCCATCTAACATTTATGTCTGTCACTTTATTCTGAAAACTCGAACAAGACATACTTTTGCTTTTAGCTCCCATTTGCTCCATCCAGTGGCTCTTCGGGTTGCTTAACGTTCTCGCTTTACTAAGGACATGAGCCACACTAAGGTAATATTTATCTCTTCTGTTACACCCTATGTTTTCGTATGTTAGAGTATCCGTAAGTTAATTAATGTAAGCTCAGAAATGAGATCAACTTTGAAAGTACATAAAGTAAGTTAATACTTTCATAATGGAGGTTACAAACCTTTATGATCATGAATAACGAGTATCAAAAGGGTTGGAAAGCTTAGGCGCTAAATGAATTAAAGAAAATAAGTTTCATCGAATGTCGACAAGTTTGGAATGTTATAACCTATACTTTTGGGGTGAGACAAGGGTGATTAACATGATGATGAGGTTATGTTATGAGTTAGTTTAGTCGTATGATAGTCGTGTGTTATGTTTTTAAGTCAAGCAAGTTGTGGAACAAAAGTTGGAAAAGGTCATCACAAGTTACATTCAAAAATGAGTTGAAACTTAGGTTAAATGTAGCTAAGCTTTTCTCCCAACATACTTTGAATCAATGAATGATCTACATATGAAATTGAATATATATGAGTCTAGTTATCAACTCATTAAAGCGTTTATTAATACGATCTCAGAGTATAGAGATATTCGCATTTTCGCGAGACCGCGCAACTAGTAGGTGAAAAGTAGGTGCATCACCTACTTGCCAAAAAGAGAGGCCTCAACTAAGTCGGTCAAGAGGGGAATTTTAAGGGATTATAAACTCAGTTATTTCACCTATTATTCAGACCAAGAAAACCTAATTGAACCCCTGCAACTCTTCCCCAAAAATCCCACACAAACCCTAGGATATTCCGGGTGTTACGACGCGATTCTAGTGCTGAAAAGTCCGGACAGCTTGCTAGTTTCTCTTTCTCCTTCTTGTAGCCGTGTTGAGGAACTTATTTTTGATGAAAAAGGACCAGGTTTCGTGAGTTATACTCAGTACAAGGTAAGTTTATGCTTCTCCTTCCATTATCTATGCGTTTGCGAGTTGTAACTCGATCGTAAAGAATAGACCTAGCTAGTTTCGAAAGAATGGTATGTTGTTTGTTCTTGTGTAATGGTTGGCTGGTTGTAAACTTATTTTTAAGTGGAATTCATGGCTGGTTTATTGTATAAGAGGTATAATGATGTACTTTTGGTTGTATTTCCCAATTTGAAAGAAAAGACAAGTCGAAATGTGTTTAAGTAAACTGAAAAATTATTTTTGAGTTGATGAACTTGTGGGAATATTTTTGGGCTGTTTCGTGTTGGTATTGGGTTGTCTCTTTTCCTACTATTTTTATGGAGTTGAGAGGAGGAAGGTTGTGGAGAAACACCACATAATGGCAAGGTTGTTTGTTGGTCGTTCGTCGTAACATTTTCGGGTTGGTTGACACTATTATGGTTGTCGTGTTGTGTATGAAGTGATAGGGGTATGTTGGGTTGTTTGTGATTGTTTTTACTAGTGTGAAGTCATATATATAGGGGAGGTTCTGTCCGTTTCATTGTAAAATAGGTTGTGGTCGATACATAATAGTTACGACACTTAAACGATAACGAGAGTGTCATTTCTCTTATTGTAGACTAAGGAGCCGTGACATTGCATAGCTTGAGGTTGGGAAGAATATACAAGGTATGTTAAGGCACTTACTTCTTTCTTTTGGCATGATCTAAAGTGACATGAACATAAACGGTACGCTAATTCATAACGGATCTACTCCTAGAAACTAAGGTTGTCCATGTTGTTCTTTCCTTATAAAGTTATTCTAAACAAGTGTGTATGATCCTTAAATCCCACTAAGGTTCATATTGATGGTAGGGATGTCCATAATGTTAATCGAAGGTGCAATGACCTTACATCACTCCGAAAGGGTTAGAACGTGATTCCATAAGTCGAGCATGCATTATATATATGTATCTATTTTACTCTACCGAGTCGCGCTATAGTTGGCCGGGTATGGCACCTATTGTGCAACCATTGATCAGTTGGTTTTACCGAGCTCCACGTGGCCGGGTACGATTCTACCGAGCCTTATGATGGCCGGGTACGCTTTTATCGAGTCCTCTTTGAGGCCGGGTACGATATGATGATGATGATGCCCATAGAGGCGAATGTTTTTAAAAAGTGCATGTATATATATGTATTATGCATTTCATGTCAGTAGCCCCCAGAGGCACTCAGATGTTACAGGTTGTATCTCTTCTATCTCTCTTTACATCATTGTTCTTGTTTATGCTTTCCTGCCTTACATACTCTGTACTTTATTCATACTGACATCCCTTTTGCCTGGGGATACTGCGTGGCATGCCCGCAGGTCCCGATTGATAGGTTGACAGTCCTCCTAGTAGGCTATCAGGTCAGCGAAGGTGTTGGTGCACTCCACTTGCTCCGGAGTTGCCTAGTTGGTCAGTATGCTTTGGATATGTATTGATTGGTATGGCGGGTCCCTGTCCCGATCTTTATGATTTTATTTACTCTTAGAGGATTGTAGACAGATGTCAGGTGTAGGGACACTTGTATGGCCTTGTCGGCCTATGTTTTGAGTTTACAAATGGTCATGTCAGCCTTATAGTCCCGTATGTCACATATATAAGTTTGTATATCATTTTGGGTCTTCATATGTTGAGCATTCCCTTATGTTTTATTCTGGTTATCTCATGACCGGTTTTCTGGATCATTTACTCATGATAGTATGATAAGAAAGATATATTACGTTAGTACTCGGTTGAGTAAAGCACCGGGTGCCCGTCGCGGCCCTCTGATTCAAGTTGTGACAAAAGTGGTATCAGAGCAGTTCTATCCTAGGGATTCTACAAGCCGTGTCTAGTAGAGTCTTGTTTATGGGTGTGTAGTACACCACACTTATAAGCAGGAGGCTATAGGGTATTTAGGACTGTCACTCTTTCTTCTTATTCTAGATCGTGTGGTAGAGCTCTGTTGTAAGAATTCAAACTCCTAAATTCGACTTTAGTCGTAATACAACGATACCTACATTTAAAAAGATGGTTGGTAAAAGATTGTATGTGGCTGTGAAAGAGTTGAGTTAGAGGAGCTCGATTTTGCATGATGCATATGATGAGTAAATATAAGGTCTTCAATAAATCATGTGTGTACTAAGAAGTGTAAGCTTCTCGATAAGGAGCCTTAAGGCAAAGATTATCTATCCACCCCTAAAGGCAATGAAAGATTCAAAAGATAGATACAAGCTTCAACAAGTAAAAGGAGAAAGATGAGAAGGGTACAAGGAACCTAGTTAATAAAGATTATCGGTATTTTCATCTCCGGCAGAAAAATATAAGCATTGTAAGTTACCCTCAACAGTAACAGAGGTATGTATAATTGACCATACCCATCTCAGTTATACCCTATTGGGGGCTAACATGTGTAGATTAAGAAAAGGACGAGATATCAGGATCCGGTTGGGGTTAGGGTAACCCATAATGTTGAATTGATTGTTTGTGTTAGTTGACAATTTCTGAAGCATAATGCAAATGTGCTAATAAATATCCTTGTGAGATACCCAGATGGCGCACTCTAAAATAGTACAGCTAGATATGAGTACTATAAAGATAGCCACTGGAAGCCTTGAAGGGATAAATATTACCTTAGCATGGCTCGTGTCCCTAGAAGAGAGAATTTTAGGCATCCCGAAGAGCCAATGAGATGAAGCAAGGGGAGCTAAAAGTAAAAGAATGTCTTGTTGATGTTTTCAGAATAAAGTGATAGACATAAATGTTAGTAGGAAAATAAGAATAGAGTTAATGAAGAATTATGAGTAAGATGTCCACATGGATGACAACGGTGGAAAAAAATGATGATGAAAATGACAGAATTATAGAGTCTATAGTTAAGTGAAGGAAAAAGATGAGAGGTGACAGGCCTTGAAACAACAAAGGAGTATAGGCCATAAAGTCATATCTTCTTTTCGAGAAATAATTTCGCAACTCTAACGTGATTACCAGCAGGAAAAGATATACCCCCAGAGTAGTAGAAATCAGTATGGGCTGGTAAACAAGATAAACTAAACGTGAGCTAGGGACTAAATGATATGATAATAGTCAGCATCATGAGAATTTTAAAGGTTGCGTTCCGGCGATAATAGAATGGATGACAAAAGAATGCCCTTTAATGGTCATTCAGGAAGTCGCTTCCCTAAAACAAGCAATATGAGCAAAGTTAAGCTTAAGGGACTATGTGCGCCAGTTACACTAAGTGTCATCTTCGCGAGCAAGGAATTTTATTATCCTTGGTACAAAAAGCATTACCACAAGGCGAGTAAGGGTAATCGATGATATGAAAAGACGTCAAATATATAGAGGTAAAATATCTATAGGTAGATCGTCGTAGCTCCAGCTCTTAGTACTCGTCTAAAAGGGGGAATATGGAGTGACGTGGCATGAAGTCAAAATTTAGTGGTTCTACTAATCATGGAGTGGTAGAAGAATAATGCGGTAATGTGAAAAAGGGATGAGATTGTACTTATTCAAAGCTTACAGATATGTTACGATATCAGTGCATTATACAAACACGATATCAAGGAAAGAAAGTAAGGGTTTCTTCCCGAAATGTCATTGATATATCAGAGGCTAGTGCATGAGGTAAGTTAAAACAAAGGAAGTAACTCAAGAAAGATTACGCGGAAAATTGATGTGAGGATAGGCCAACGAGTATTTGGGATTTGATTAAGGAAGAGCCCAGTTATGGCAAAACAGGAGGTTATAGACGAGTCAACAGATCATGCAAGATAAATGTAGTGAATCCTAATATAGTGAATTCAATCTCGCAAATATGACGTCATAAACCTTGAGAAATGCTCAGATAGGAGTTGGGGTATTTAAAGGTATTGTATAAGTATTACGGGAATAATGGAGGGTGACACTAAGGAGATAATCAAAATCTGATTTTACAAGTAATCCTACGAGAACAACGGCATGAAGGTATGTAAGTAAGGATGTTTGTAGGCGAGTAAGAATATCAAAAATTCCTTCGAGTATACAGTATAACAAGATCACAACTTTACAAGATCCAAAAGGTCTCCTAAGTACTGCCACGAAAGACTAGCTGAGGAAATAAGGAAGAAGGTTTCCACCTAAGCATAGTGACCTAAATGATCTTTGATTTTGTAACAGCAGTCTCACTATAATATTGCATGCACTCCATAAGAAAGTGGCACCTATCATGGCTAATGAACAGAAAAAAAAAGGAAAAAAAACATCAAAGGTGATACTTAAGAGCATACGAGTTACAGGGAATTCCAATGTTCGTGGGCACTATGATAAGCCAAGTATCCATGTAGCAAGTGGTAGAATGACCAGAAAAAGTAATTATTTACATTTAAAGAAAGCTGAGAATGCGCAAAAGGGAATCTAAGGTGCTAGCAAGTTAAAGGAAGGTTCTGAGTGGAATAAATAAATATGTATAGGTCGCAAGCGAAAGTATAGTAGAGTGAAAAGATTTTGGGTAGATGTGAGTAAGGGTGAGAAAAGGTGAGTTAGAAGCTGATAAGAATAGGTAAGACCTCGGTATTAAGCCCATCAAACAAGAGAGCTGATGGTTTATATATGTTATAAAAGGCTCAGTATAGCTTGAATTAACACAGAGGAGTCTAAGACTAGGAGCATTTAGAAGATATGGAATGCTCCTCTGGTCGTAATGTAAGGGTGTAATAGTGGTAAATTATAAAAGGATGATATATAGGCCTCCATTTGAGTAATGATTCAAAGAGAAGAGATTTCATGGATGGCACGGGACTAGGATACCCCCATAAGACGAATCACATTGGGATGCTATGAAATACGGTTATTGAAGTATAGTATTGTCCCTAGGTGGATTAGGAAAACCACTTCAAGTGTTCCCCGATGAGACGTGAGACTTGTGGCAATGTATTACGTAAGAGGTTTCAAGTTATCAGTGGTGGATTATAGATTAACATTAAGGTAAATCAATAATAGATGGATAAAGATTCCAAAGTATGAGAGGAGATTATGATGTCATTCTTTAGATGAACAGTAATAAGGATTATACATATAGGATAAGCAGTGAGAGAGTAACCTGGAGTTGGGTGGCAGACCTCGGTAATAGTAAACCGAAGTAAGAGTTATTGTATAATATGACCTACCTAGTTGTATTAAAGCCATAAGCATAGATAACTGAGGCTATGAAACAAGATATAGCAAAAGTCGTAAGTTTAACAAAGTACCGAGTGAAGAACTTCACCCATAGATGCCCAGACGGACAAGATATCAAGCTTTGTATATGTTTACAACGTGCTACCTAGAGATTGGATAAAAGACGGAGAAAAAAAAGAGTCGCATAGGCGCACATACAAGGAAAATGTCGTACAGGCTGCATGACAAAAAGGAGCAACAGTTACGAGATTGGAAGGGGTCTGACCACAAGTCGTGGTATGAGAAGGAGGACTAAAGGGGAAATACCCTAGACTTTGGATTTATTCAAAGAATAGTTGCCTACATGGCTAGAAGAGTATTAAAGTGTTCACAAGAGCTATGGGTTATGAAAATGATAAGTGGATCAGTGAACATTCGAGGACGAATGTTCCAAAGAGTGGAATGATGTTACACCCTATGTTTTCGTATGTTAGAGTATCTGTAAGTCAATTGATGTAAGCTCAGAAATGAGATCAACTTTGAAAGTATGTAAATTAAGTTAATCCTTTTATAATGGAGGTTACAAATCTTTATGATCATGAATAACGAGTATCAAAAGGGTTGGAAAGCTTGGGCGCTAAATGAATTAAAGAAAATAAGTTTCGTCGAATGTCGACAAGTTTGGAATGTTATAACCTATACTTTTAGGGTGAGACAAGGGTGATTAACATGATGATGAGGTTATGTTATGAGTTAGTTTAGTCGTATGATAGTCGTGTGTTATGTTTTTAAGTCAAGCAAGTTGTGGAACAAAAGTTGGAAAAGGTCATCACAAGTTACATTCAAAAATGAGTTGAAACTTAGGTTAAATATAACTGAGATTTTCTCCCAACATAATTTGAATAAAGGGATGATATATATATGAAATTGAATATCTATGAGTTTAGTTTTCAACTCATTAAACCGTTTATCAATAAGATCTCGGAATATATAGATATTCACATTTTCGCGAGACCGCGCAGCTAGTAGGTGACAAGTAGGTGCATCACCTACTTGCCAAAAAGAGAGGCCTCAACTAAGTCGGTCAAGAGGGGACTTTTAAGGGATTATAAACTCAGTTATTTAACCTATCATTCAGACCAAGAAAACCTAATTTAACCCCTCCAACTACTCCCCAAAAATCCCACACAAACCCTAGGGTATTTCGGGTGTTACGACGCGATTCTAGTGCTGAAAAGTCCGGACAGCTTGCTAGTTTCTCTTTCTCCTTCTTGTAGCCGTGTTGAGGAACTTCTTTTTGATGAAAAAGGACTAGGTTTCATGGGTTATACTTAGTACAAGGTAATTTTATGCTTCTCCTTCCATTATCTATGCATTTGCGAGTTGGAACTCGATCGTAAAGAATAGACCTAGCTAGTTTCGAAAGAATGGTACGTTGTTTGTTCTTGTGTAATGGTTGGCTGGTTGTAAACTTATTTTTAAGTGGAATTAATGGCTGGTTTATTGGATAAGAGGTATAATGATGTACTTTTGGTTGTATTTCCCAATTTGAAAGTAAAGACAAGTCGAAATGCGTTTAAGTAAACTGAAAATTTATTTTTGAGTTGATGAACTTGTGGGAATATTTTTGGGCTGTTTAGTGTTGGTATTGGGTTGTCTCTTTTTCTACTATTTTTATGGAGTTTAGAGGAGGAAGGTTGTGGAGAAATACCACATAATGGCAAGGTTGTTTGTTGGTCGTTCGTCGTAACATTTTCGGGTTGGTTGGCACTATTATGGTTGTCGTGTTGTGTATGAAGTGATAGGGGTATGTTGGGCTGTTTGTGATTGTTTTGACTAGTGTGAAGTCATATATATATAGGGGAGGTTCTGTCTGTTTCATTGTAAAATAGGTTGTGGTCGATACATAATAGTTACGACGCTTAAACGATAACGAGAGTGTCATTTCTCTTATTGTAGACTAAGGAGCCGTGAAATTGCATAGATTGAGGTTGGGAAGAATATACAAGGTATGTTAAGGTACTTACTTCTTTCTTTTGGCATGATCTAAAGTGACATGAACATAAACGGTACGCTAATTCATAACAGATCTACTCCTAGAAACTAAGGTTGTCCATGTTGTTCTTTCCTTATAAAGTTATTCTAAACAAGTGTGTATGATCTTTAAATCCCACTAAGGTTCATATTGATGGTAGGGATGTCCATAATGTTAATCGAAGGTGCAATGACCTTACATCACTCTGAAAGGGTTAGAACGTGATTCCATGAGTCGAGCATGTATTATATATATGTATCTATTTTACTCTACCGAGTTGCGCTATAGTCGGCCGGGTATGGCTACTATTGTGCATCCACTGATCAGTTGGGTTTACCGAGCTCCACATGGCCGGGTACGATTCTACCGAGCCTTATGATGGTCGGGTACGTTTTTACCGAATCCTCTTTGAGGCCGGGTACGATATGATGATGATGATGCCCACAAAGGCGAATGTTTTTAAAAAGTTCATGTATATATATGTATTATGCATTTCATGTCAGTAGCCCCCAGAGGCACTCAGATGTTACAGGTTGTATCTCCTATATCTCTCTTTACATCACTGTTCTTGTTTATGCTTTCCTGCCTTACATACTCAGTACTTTATTCGTACTGACATCCCTTTTGCCTGGGGATGCTGCGTGTCATGCCCACAGGTCCCGATTGATAGGTTGACAGTCCTCCTAGTAGGCTATCAGCTCAGCGAAGGTGTTGGTGCACTCCACTTGCTCCGGAGTTGCCTAGTTGGTCAGTATGCTTTGGATATGTATTGATTGGTATGGCGGGGCCCTGTCCCGATCTTTATGATTTTATTTACTCTTAGAGGCTTGTAGACAGATGTCAGGTGTAGGGACACTTGTATGGCCTTGTCGGCCTATGTTTTGAGTTTACAAATGGTCATGTCGGCCTTATAGGCCCGTATGTCACATATATAAGTTTGTATATCATTTTGGGTCTTCATATGTTGAGTATTCCCTTATGTTTTATTCTTGTTATCTCATAACCGGTTTTCTGGCTCATTTACTCATGATAGTATGATAAGAAAGATATGTTACGTTAGTACTCGGTTGAGTAAAGCACCGGGTGCCCGTCGCGGCCCTCTGATTCGGGTTGTGACATCTTCAAGGCTTCCAGTGTCAATCTTTATAGTACTCATATGTAGCTGTACATTTTTTGAGTGCGCCATCTGGGTGTCTTACAAGGAGATCTGTTAGCACATTTGCAATATCGTTTATAAATATCAACTAACGTAAACAATCAATTCACCATTTTGGGTCACTCTAACCCCACTAGGATCCTGATATCTCGTCCTTTTCTTAATCTACACATGTTAACCCCCAATAGGGTGTAACTGAGATGGGTGTGGCCAATTATACATACCTTTGTTACTGTTGAGGGTAACTCACAATGCTTATATTTTTCTGTTGGAACTGTAATACTGATAATCTTTATTAACTGGGTGCCTCGTATCCTTCTTCACCTTGCTTATTTTACTTGCTGAAACCTGTGTCTCCCTCCTTAATCCTTTTTACCGTAAGAGTGGATAGACATTCCTGCCTTAGGGATCCTTATCAAGAAGCTTACACATCTTAGTATATATATGATTTGTTGAATACCTTATATATATCCATCATAAACATGATGCAAAAATTGAGTTCCTCTGACTCAACTCTTCCACAGCTATATCTCTTATCAACCGTCTTTCTAGATGTAGGTATCGCCATACTATAAGTAAGATAGAGTTTAGGAAATTGAGTTCTTACAACTTAGCTCTACCACACGATCTCGAGTAGGAAGAAAGAGTGACAATCCTAAATGCCTCGTAGCCTCCTGCTTATAAGTGTGGTGCACGACACACCTATAAACAAGACTCTACTAGACACGGCTTGTAGACTCCCTAGGACAGAACTGCTCTGATACCACTTTTGTCACGACCCAAACTGATGGGCCGCGACGGGCACCCGGTACCATACTCAACTAAGTACCAACATAACGTATCTTTTCATGTCATACTATCATAGATAACTGAGCTAGAAGGGTGCCATGAGATAAGTAGAATACAACATGTGATACCAACTTATACATAAGACATACTGGCCTATAAGACCAAAATAACCACTCGTACACTGAACATAGGCCGACAAATCCATACAATCGTTTACGTACATAACATCAGTCTACAAGCCTCTAAGAATACATAATTCTCATAAAGGTCGGTACAGAGCCTCGCCATACCAAACAATACACGTCTAAATCATACTAACCAAATAAGCAACCCTGAAGCAAATGGAGCGCACCAACATCTTTTGCTGAGCTGATAGTCTACTTGGAGGGCTCTCGACCTATCTATCAGGACCTGCAGACATGAAACGCAGCGTCCCCAGGCAAAAGGGACATCAGTACAAATAATGTACCGAGTATGTAAGGAATGAAAATCAATAGATAATACACATGAGAGAAACATGGAGTAAAAGACTCGACATATACATTTTCGTAGCTCTGTGAATCATTTTATTTTTATAATGTAATACATATACATATAAATGTCATACCATGCATAGGTATATGCGTCATAACATCATCAACCCTCTGAGGGCATCCCATCATATCATTTCAACCACTATGGGCAAATCATTAACATATACCAGCTGATCAGGTAGTGGTGCATATATAATGCCATAACCTTTTCCCATATCCTATATATATATATATATACACACATATATATACGCATATATAATACCATATGGTCATGGGTCAATATGAAATGTATGAGAAGTACGTCAATAAAATCTTTCGGAATGTCATAAAACCATTATACCTTTGATTAATATCATGAAGTAAACTTTATCAATCTTACATATTTTTTTGAGACCTATGACACACGGGGAATCAAGAACATAAGCATCTCTAGTATTAAAATGAATAGAGTCATTTATGAAAATTATGTATTTGCTCATTTCATTTGTGTAGTATAAATCATGCCAAAAGAAAGAAGGGATAACCTTGACATACCTGAGCCAATTGTCTTGACAATCCCTCTAACACACGTCAATTGCGACAACACATAACAACGAATCGGAGTAGAGGAAAATCCATATGATATTCTTGGAAAAGATTGCACTGTACTCCTTTAAAATTACAAAATCTCAAGTCGCTAAGATGCTAAGAAATCTTGCAAATCATGTTGAAGCATTTTTGTGTCACGTTAATTAATCCCTTTGCAAAATACCATGTATGAGTTTGCTGAAGTATTTCCATCTATTACTTAGTAAGTGTGACCTTCATTTGGTGACTTTAGGGAAGCCTTTTGTATTAGTGGGTGTGAGCCCCACTTGTGATGAATAAGCCACAAGATTCCTCCAAATGTGACACCTTATAGTAATGACTAATGAGTCATTAATTAGGATGGTGGGTGGGGGGGCTGCCACGTTAGGGATTTAGACTTATCCCAAATTTCACCATTTTTCCTTAATCAACTTATTAATCCCCCACTAATTCAATAATTAACCAATTACCCACATAATTAAGTATTATCTCAAATTACTTAAAATATTACTTACTTTTAACACACCCTATACACCTTACTATCAAGGCCATGTGGTACCTTGTATGATACTAGTCCATAAATACCGGGTATTTTAGCTCGGGCCACCTTCACGAATTTATTCATTACTTGTTTGAAATAACATAAAATGTATATAATCTTAAAATAATCTCATTCCCGAACTTATGTCGATTAACTTAGGACGAAACTTTAGCGTACGAAAAATGCGAGATGTAATATCTCATTTCCGAACTTTCATCAACTTACTTATGGCATACTTTCACGTATACTTTCACGTACGAAAATATGGGGTGTAAAAAACTCCATCCGTGAAGAGGGTCCACACCCCCAATGATGTACCCAATTTTAATAATAGTTCCTTTTCAACCTCGGGTACAAGGGTTGGCATGAAGTTGGCCACAAAGTTTGCGAAGATTTGAGACTTGATGGTCGTTTGGGGTTGATACTCGATATCGTACCTTCTGATCTCGATGGCCCATTTGGACAATCAGCCCGAGAGTTTGGGCTTGTGCAAAATATTGCAAAGGGGGTAGGTGGTTACAATACAAATTGGGTGACATTAAAAATTTGGTTTTAGTTTCCTAGAGGCGCTTATTAAAGCAAGCGCTAATTTTTCTAAGTGTGGGTATCAGGTCTCGGCTTCACCTAAGGTCTGACTAACATAATAAATACGAATTGCATACCTTGTTCTTCTCGAACTAAGACCCCACTTACCGCTATCTTCGAGACCACCAAGTACAAGTAAAGTTGCTTGTCCGCCTTCGAGATATGAAGCAATGGCGGGATATACATGTACCGTTTCAGTTCCTTCAAAGCTTGTTGGCATTCCGGGGTCTATCTGAGGACCTCAAAATAAATCGACCTAGGGCGGCTATGCGTCATGTTAACCTTTGTAAAGCCTTGGCATTGTCAACAATTGTGATGTTTTCGATTGCCTTGATTTTATCGGGGTTGAATTCGATCCCCCAATTTGACACCATAAAGCCGAGGAACTTGCCCGAGCCGACCCTGAATGCATATATCTCCAAGTTAAGCTTCATGTTACACCTTCTCAGTATGTCGAAGGCCTCCTACAAATGTTTCAAATGGCCCTCTGCTCGCAGGGACTTAACTAGCATATCGTTAATATAAACCTCCATTAATTTACATATTTGTTGTTTGAACATTCGATTTACTAGGCGTTGATAAGTAGCACCAGCATTTTCAGTCCAAACAACATTACATTAAAGCAATAAGTGCCATACTTGGTGATGAATGAAGTCTTTTCCTGATCCTCTGAATTCATATGTATTTGATTGTACCCGGAGTAGGCATCGAGAAAACTAAGGATCTCGTGGTTGGTCATGGAATCAATCATGTAATCGATATTCGGCAAAGGAAAAGAATCTTTAGGGCATGCCTTGTTTAAATCTTTATAGTTTACGCACATTCTAAGTTTGTTTCATTTTTTAGGGACTAGAACTATGTTTGCTAACCATTAGGAATATTTTACCTCCCGAATGGATCCTATATTGAGAAGTTTTGTTACCTCGTCCTTAATGAACGCATGTTTTACCTTAGACTAAGGTCTTCTTTTTTGTTTCACCGGGCGGAACTTCGGGTCAAAGCTTAGTCGATACGTAGTGATCTATGGTGGGATCCCTGTTATATCTAGGTAGGACCAAGCAAAAAAATCAATGTTATTTAAAAGGTATTGAACGAGTTTTTTCCTGATCTCGGGAGTTAACTCCGTGCCCAGGTATACCTTTCGGTCGGGCAGATGCTCGATCAGTATGATTTGTTCCAGCTCTTCGACCGTCGACTTTGTTGCATCAGAACTATTGGGGATTATGAAGGTTCGAGGTATCATATAATCATCATCCTCAAAGGCTTCCTGCTCCTCCGATCGGGCCAAGGCTGGTAATTGTGGTTGCTATTTGACCTCCTTCGACTCCGATCCCTTTGTTGATAATAACGTCGATAATGGTATTACCTCATCAATTGCAAACATTTCCTTGGCAGCGGGTTGTTCATCGTACACCATTTTGATTCCTTCTGATGTTGGGAATTTCAAGCCTTGGTGAAGCGTTGAGGCACTACTCTCATATTAATCCAAGGCCTTCCGAGCAGCGCGTTATACCTCATGTTGCCTTCGATCACGTGGAACTTTGTTTTCTGAATAGTCCCAGCCACATTTACTGGTAGAATGATTTCCCCTTTGGTGGTTTCACTTTCCATGTTAAAACCGTTAAGTACTCAAGCTGCAGGTACAATCTGATCTTGGAGGCCGAGTTGCTCTACGACCCTTGATCGAATAATATTTGCCGAACTACCTGGATCAATCAACACACGATTAACTTGAATTTTATTCAAAATGATAGGTATTACCAGTGCGTCGTTGTGTGGTTGTTCGATCCCTTCTGTGTTCTCGTCGTTGAAAGACAAAGTTTCTTCTAGTAAATAGTCCCGAGTTCGCTTCTCCCTTATGATTGTCACTTTGGTAAGTTTGAATACCGGTCCTTAAAGGATATCGACTCCACCAACAATCATATGAATTACGTGTTGTGGTTCTTCGTGCTCGTTTTTCCTGTTTGCATCTCTATCTCTAAAGTGATTTTTAGCCCGGTCACTCAAGAATTCTCGAAGATGACCCTCGTTGAATAAATGAGCTACCTCCTCCCTCAACTGTCTGTAGTCTTTAGTTTTGTGACCATGGGTATCATGGTACTTGCATATTTGATTAGGGTTCCTTTGAGCCGGATCGATCTATAGGGGTCCGGACCATCTAGTATCTTTGATCCGTCCAATGGCTGATACAATACCCGATGCATCAATGCTGAAGTTGTATTTTGACAGTCGTGGTGCTTCTATGGGCTCGACATGTTTATCAAAGCCACTTTTACTCATGAGTCCTCGGGAGCTCTGTTTTCAATCATTCATTTGATCATTTTGTATGGGGTTGCGTCCAGCCCCATTATTTCTCCGATCTCCACTGTATGGCTGGTATCTATCTCTATTCGTTCGTGGTTCCCAATTGACATCCCTTTTAACTCTGTCCACAGACCTATTGGGATAAATCAAACTGACTGGAGTTCCCAGTTGATCATCTTCAACCCTAATCTTTGATTGATACTGATTGTGTACATCGGCCCAAGTGACAGCTGGATATTCGATCAAATTTTGCTTCAACTGTTGTGAAGCTATGGCGCTCTGAGTGTTGAGACCTTGTGTAAAGGCTTGAACAGCCCAGTTGTTGGTGATTGGAGGCAAATCCATTTGCTCTGTTTGAAACCGAGATACGAACTCCCTGAGCATCTCATTATCCTTTTGCCTTACTTTGAAGATGTCTGATTTCCTTGTTGCAACTTTAATGGCTTCGACGTGGGCTTTCACAAAAGAATATATGAGCATAGCAAATGAATCAATAGAGTTATGTTGTAAGTTATGATACCATATCATAGCATCCTTCGATAAAGTTTCTCCAAATTACTTCAATAGAACGGATTCAATTTCATCATCTTCTAAGTCATTTCCCTTTATTCCGCATGTGTAAGAAGTGACGTGCTCATTAGGATCGGTAGTCCCATTGTATTTGGGGATGTCTGGCATATAAAATTTCTTAGGAATGGGATTCGGAGCCGCACTTTGAGGGAAAGGCTTCTGCATGGACTACTTCGAATCCAAACCCTTTAAGATCGGGGGTGCCCCTGGTATTTGGTCAACTGGTGAGTTGTATGTTTATACCTTTTTATCATTAGCCTCGATTTTCTTTTCACCTGATTCGATCCGTTTAGTGAGCTCTTCAAGAATCTTCATAATGGCGGGGTCAGTCCCCGATTCATTGACATTCAGTTTCTCCGGTACAGACTCGACTCTATGAACAACTTCTTGCGATGTTTCGAGCTCGATTTTGCTTGGTGCTCGATTCTAATTTTGGAGTTATGCTATCACAGTTTGTTGAGTTTGCAACATTTCGAATATTATTTGAAGGCTAATTCCGCCCTCTTCATCGCTCTGTGCGTTCTGATCGGTTGCTCGGGCATCTCCGCGGACACTATTTCCAGGGTCGACACCCAGTTTTGCATTTAGGGTGACATGCAAACTGACATCGACGGGGTCTGCGATCAGCACTCACTCGTGGCCAACTTGAGGTACTTCGATCCCTAGGGCGGCTACATTACCATTTTTTCCATAGAAACTGTTGCTCTCAAACGCACACGCAAGTATACGTGGTCGACAAGTAATATAGGATTATAAGTCCAGATATCGTACCCACAGGGACTTGTGATTAACTATCAACTAAATTAAATCAAACAAATAATCTATTCAAGCGAATCCTAAAGTATGAATATTTAACTAAAATTAATCTAAAGTAACAAATTAAGAGATCAATGAAAACAACGACAAGCTTAACGGCGAATTCAATGTGGGTGAATATTCTAGAGTTATGGGTTAGCTAACAATCCCGTTGAGTTTTCCACTTAAATCGTCTAATTAATTTATCTGGTTTATTGGTTGACAGGGTTAATATTGCTCGTAGCCTTCTCCCGAAGTACAACTCGCCTATTCAAGCTAATCTAATGCCTATATTCCTGTGGAATTAGAATTAACAAGAACGCATTAATAATTCCTGTATAGTAACTAAGCAAGGTGATTAGGTATATTCCTATCCTAACGGCAAATTTGCCCTCCCTAAGAGTTAAGATCTTGCTCTACTCAATCTTATATGCAATCTAGAATTCCCTCTCCCGAGTTCAATCCTAGATTTGTAGATAGTATTCAATTGGTGATCAAGCAATCAAATAATTAAGTGCAAGATTGAATAAATAAACCAATATGATAAAATAATAAGAACAATCTAAGCTTCAAACTACAACGTTCATGTAGCACCCAAAACTCTAGAACTAATAAACTATGAGATTAAAGGAAGAGATGAGAAGAAAAACTAGTTGGAAGCCTCCTCCAAACGTGGTTTGTCTTCCTACATATCTAAAGTGTGTCCCTAGGTCTAAGATGTGTCAAAATTCTGTTAGATATCTCCAAAGTAAAGTTTTTCCATGAATATATACCAAGTAAGATTGAGCCCAGACGAAAACACCTTCTCCCGCGCGAAATAGGACTCTGGCTCTGTGAAATTTGTACAGCCGCGCCACACCATGCGCCGCACCCTGTGGCGCACTAATGGAGTTTATCAGCAGCCTCAACTTTTCGCATCAGGCAGCATTTTACGTTGTTGCGCCGCGCCTTGCGGCATCCCATGCGGCACGGCAATGTAATTTTCTCAGAGTGAACTTATTTCGTCCTCTTTTAACATCCGGACTTGGTACACGACCTCTGAAACACCTCCTTTTTCCGTCCCCGCGAGGGTGCAAGGAGTTTTTTCCAATTAAAGGACAATCGAAACGAGATTTATTTATTTATTTCAGAGTCGCCACTTGGGAGATTTAGGGTGTCCCAAGTCACCAATTTTAATCCCGAATCGAGGAAAAGAATGACTCCATATTACAGTCTGCGTACCAGAAATCCGGATAAGGAATTCTGTTAACCCGGGAGAAGGTGTTAGGCATTCCCGAGTTCCGTGGTTCTAGCACGGTCGCTCAACTGTCATATTCGGCTTATTTATCTGATTTTAATACAATTATGAACCGATGTGCCAATTTTAACTTTTTACCACTTTATTATTATTATTTTTAAAAGAATGTGAACATCGCTTAAAACACGTCTTTGGACTGCGTCACATGAAATGCACCCACAATCCGGAACACATTTTATTTGATGTTTTGGGATTTGGATTTGGGTCGCATGAAATGCACACCCAAGCTTAAGAAAGTAAACTATTAAACACGCGCCTAAAGAGACTATCGCGTTATTATTTTGGGAAGGCCATGAAATTCGCTAAACGGCCCTCCCGAATTCTAAGTAATTAACACATATATTTTTATGAGGGCCTCGCAATCTGTGTGTTTCATTTGGCGAGGCTCGTCTCATTTTATTTAAAAGGATAAACCTATAGTGACTACATTTCTTCTATTAAGTTCGTCTCTAAAAATAAAAGGAAATCCCTCAATTAATTACATGCTGAAAAAGTCGAACTTATTAGTTATTAGTTTACGGCTAATGCAAATGGAAAATTGCAATCGAGTTTGTACAAAGAGAGATTGCTTCCGTTCTATATTCTATTATTTAATAACACTGGAACATGAGATTTACGCACAATAATATCAAAACAGATTACTTGTTCTTTGATTAATTTAAACTAACATTATTAGATGAAGAAGTTATGCAACCTCGTTACTCATTAATCAGTCAACTACATTTTTATACAAAGAAAGGAAAATTATATTCAAACACAAATCTAAACAGGAGGAATTCAACAGGAACAAAGCCTGATTAATATTTCATTTCGCTTCAAGCCGAGAGTGTACAACTGTGTACCTAGAAATGGCAGTACAAGAACAAAAGAAGGAGGAGTCAGCAGCAGCAATAACACAGCAACAGAATCCCACAGCAAATAACAACAACAAAACCAGCAATAACCAGTGTAACAATGGTCAGAACCAAACTGAAAAAACCAATCCCGGAAAGCCTAACTGAAAATCAGTAACACTAAACGCAATCCACAGAGGTAGTAACAAAGTTCTGATTTCAGTAGTAAAGAAAAGGACCTCACTTTCAGTTTTTAGCTCTCAAAGACTGATTTTTAGTTCTCAAAAATTAGCCTATTTCTCCCTTTTAAGTTCTGAAAATTTTTCCTCTCTGAATTTTTTTTCCAGTCCCCTTCTCTATATCAACTCCCCTTATTTATAGGCTAGAACTAAACATTATTTATTCAAAGCTTTTCACTTTCAGCCTGTATATTCCATCTCATGTGCATCTATACACTTTTATCATTAATCTCATGCTTACTTTCTGATTATCCACCCTTAAAGACACCAGACATGGTGTATTCTGCACTACTAATTCCCTTTCCATTAAACAATTCATTAATTTAATTATACACTGAATATTAACTGGAAGACTACTAACACTAAACTTTTTAAATCTTTTAACACCAAAAAAAATACCCCTGAGAATCCCCTATTATTATTGCCTTGCCCTCACTCTTAGCAATCTGTATTTAAACCTCTCTGATTTACAACTACACCAAATCACTACACAGCTACAACCAATCTTTAAGTCAAATTCACACAAAATGATTCATGATGTATTCGTCCAAACAAAGCAATCATAAACTAACTATTCGACGAAGTTGTTCAAATCGAATGTAGCTTATAACTCAAACAAACAGAAGAAAAACCTTGACCAAATAAAAGGTCTTGAAGAAGAAGGAGAACTAATGAACAAGACAAGATTTACAAAAAATAACACTTTAAACAAAGATTCAATAATCCGAAAAATAGAATGAACAAAACAAGATTATTATCAACACTTAAAACCAAAAACCACAACAGAAAATAAATCAAATGAACTAAATAATCTTGAAAGAAAAATCTGAAACTTGAACGAACCCAAGTCGAACTCAGATTGTTTGTGGGCGCTTGAAAAGGGATAAAGCAAAAGCTGGTCGACGGGGCAGTGGGGTTTGGTGGTGACGTGAAACAGTGGTCGATGGGGAAGTAGGTTTGGTGGTGAGGAGTAGCAGTGGATGGTGGTGCGCGACGGGGAGGTTGGTTATGGTCGTTTTTTTACGTGAAAGAGGAGGAGGCCATGGGCTATGGCGTGAGGGTTTTCTTCAGTTTTCTTCTTCTTCAAAATGAAGAAGAAGATGAACAGTAACTTTTTCTTCTTTTTTTTTCTCTTAATTTTTCTTCGTTTTTTTCCTTTTCTTTCTGTTCCTTCTTTCATGAAGAAGAAGAAGACCACCAAACGTGTATCCCTCTTCCTTTTTTTCTAATTTTTCTCCTCTCCCTTTTAAAAACTTTTTGCTTTTACAAACTTTTTCTCTACTTTTCACGTGCCCTCCTCTTCTTTTTTCCAAAAAATTTTTGCTTTTAAAATTTTCAATCCCTTTCTTTTCTCACCCGTTCTGTCCTCTTCTCTCTTTCCCAAAATTTTTGCTTTTTTTTTTAAATTCTTTCACTCCCTTCATGTGTTTTGTCTTTGTTCAAAGGACATGGACCCCACGTGTGTAGGGGTCCAATACATGTGTCCCCCATGTGCGGTGGGGTTCCCCGTGTATGGTGTTCCGTCCGTGTTCCCCACGCGTGTCCCCCATGTGTGGTGGACTCGGATTATTATAGGCTAAGTCCGAAAATTAGGCCTAAAAACGGGTAGTTTGAACCCAAATATTATTCTTTTGCCCGGACCCGAAAATAAAATACGATGTTATTCAATTAATCCTATGCAAGTAAAATAATTACAAAAATAAGACTAACTTTTAAAACAAAACTATTTCTTTCTTTTCTTTTTTTTTTAGTATTTTTTCAAGATTAAAATAGCTACAAAGCATAAATAAAACTATTTTTGTCATTTTCGTTTTTATATAAAGATAAAATATAAAGTACTATTTTTTGTATTTTTCAAGATTGAAATGGCTACAAAACGTTAATAACTCTTTTTTTTTGTAATTTTCGATAAAAATATAAAGTACTATTTCTATATTTTTTAAGTTTAAAATGACTACAAAACATTAATAAAACTATATTTTTTATAATTTTCGAAATTATATAAAGTATAAAAATAAGGTACTTTTTTTTTGTATTTTTTTCAAGTTTATGAGAAATACATAAGCTAAAATTTACATATATATTTTTTGTAATTTTTCTTTTGCGACGAAAAAAGGTAAAATAGTCAAAATAACTATATTAGACTCAATTCAAATATTAACGTTTTGTAGCCCTCTTTTTTTTTTCTTTCTTTTTTTTTATTTTTGATAAAACTAAAATTCTAAATTGAGCTACAAACTAAATTAACTCCAAAAATACTAATTAAACTCCTAACAAAAATTATCATATACAATTAAACACCAATTAAAACAAAATTGCATAATTTGACATTAAATGCTAACAATGCAAAATATTCCTATTTTTGTGACTTTCAATTTTTTTTTTTGTAAAACAAACTTAATTACTAACAATTGTAGAATTAAATCCTACATGCAAAATGCGACATATTTTTGTATTTTTTTATTAATTTAACAAATAAACATGCACAGACAAATACAAATAATTATCCAAAAATGTCACAAAAATTTTCAAAATTACACACCAAGGAAAATCATTTTATTTTGAATTTTTGGGAGTAACTCTTTCAAAGGGCAAAAATCACGTGCTTACACACGATCCCGACTTAATGTCGTGGGCTTTTACTCAGACTTCAAAGCTCCAAATCACTTGAATTCATTCCATAATGCCTACATAGATTGGAATCACTCCTACAAGGCATAAAACACATATTTAGTGCAAAACACTAGCGATTAAAGCTCAAACTCAATTAAAGTGCAGTAAATTAGAGTGTAATAAGCGACTAAAATATGCAATTATAGCCTATCATCAGAAATTGAGGTCATCATCAGCGTGAGTGGGTACTGCTTGCGAGTTAGACATATTGATCCTGAAATTAAAAACACTCACAAGAACAAGCATAAAGTAGTGTGTGTGTTACGGGAATTAATACCAGGCAATCACTATTATCCTTAGCCCCACGATGGGCGCCAACTGTTTACCCTAAAAACTAAATAACAATTAAACTTATAATGTGGTTTTAAAGATAAGTGATTTCACCTAATATCAATTGATAAATGCAAAGAGTGATAATAGAAATTAACAATAAGATAAAGCAAACCAGTGTTATAACGTAATTCAGCTCTCGAGCTTGAATACCTTCGGACTAGTTTATGCAAGAACAGTTAAAATATAACAAACTGATGAATAAGATAGTGTAAATTAAAGAGAGAATATTGTATTGTTTTGATCTACGTGAATATAATGTGTATACAAAATAATTAGAACCTTCTTTATATAGTAGAAGAATCATATTTATGGTACAATTCTAATTATGGAAGTAAATCTCATGATTAGCCTAAATAATCTCCCTTGATTTGATCTGTTCTGAGATTTCCGTCATGACCTTCGACCGGTTACGGATATCTCGTTGCTCCGTTATTGCGCTTTGCTCGAAGTCTGTCATATTTGGGCTCGATCACTGCTGGACTTGATCTCGACAGGCACCTCGATTCTCGAACTCAATACCTTGTCTTTGTGCTCTGGTCTGATCCATTATGAGGCTGACCCTCGATGCAATTCTCTGGTCTCGGTCAACTAGTAAAATCGGGTAGGCCCGGTTTTAACCGTATACAGCTTTCTTATAAGATTTTTAGTTTGTTCAAAAAAGAAACTAAATTGTGTCCTAAAAGATCAATAAGTTGCAAGTAATAACAACAACAACAACGGTCCAGTATAATCCCACAAGTAGGGTCTGGGGAGGGTAATATGTACGCAGACCTTACCCCTACCCCGAGGGGCAAAAAGGCTATTTCCAGGAGACCCTCGGCTTAAGAAAGCAACAAGAAACAATATATTAGTACCATCAATAGACTCATAATAAAATAACAACAATAGAAGAGATACGAAATATGAAATAGATTGATGGTATAGTAAAAACCAGCAGATAAAGCCCTGCATCAGTAGACGACCAGTAGCATCCTCAGACTAACTCCTAACTGGCTAGTCTCACTCTATTGTGCTGTAGAAATATTCACAACTTTCCCCTAACCTACAACCTTAATGCTCGACCTCCACAATTCCCTGTTAAGGGCCATGTCCTCAGTAATCCTAAGTCGCGCCATGTCCTGTATGATCACCTCTCCCCAATACTTCTTAGGTCGCCATCTACCTCTCCTCGTACCACCACAGCCAGTTGCTAACACCTCCTCACCGGTATATCAGTGCTCCTCCTCTGAATGTGCCCGAACCATCTAAGTCTTGCTTCCCGCATCTTGTCCTCCATGGGGGCCACGCCCACCATCTCTCGAATATCTTCATTCCTAATCTTATCCATCTTTGTGTGCCCGCACATCCACCTCAACATCCTCATCTCTGCTACTTTTATCTTCTGGATGTGTGAGTTCTTAACTGGCCAACACTCAATCCCATACAACATGGCAGGCCTATCCACTGCTCTATAAAACTTACCTTTTAGTAATGGTGGCACATTCTTGTCACACAGGACTCCCGACGCTAACCTCCATTTCATCCACCCTACCCCTATACGGTGTGTGACATCCTCGTCGATCTCCCCGATCCCCTGAATAACCGATCCAAGGTACGTGAAACTACCCCTCTTAGGAATGACTTGAGAGTAAAGCCTCACTTCCACTCCCACTTCCATCGGCTCAACCCCAAATTTGCACTCAAGGTATTCCGTCTTCGTCCTACTCAACTTGAAACCTTTAGAATCAAGAGCATGTCTCCAAACCTCTAGCCTCTCGTTGACGCCGCCTCGTGTCTCATCATTGTGAGCACGTGATTTTTGTTTCGCACGACAATCGCTCCAAAAGGAAATAAAAAATAATAATTGGCCCTGCTGTACAAATTTTGGATTTCTGTGCGGCACCTTGTTGATTTATTTGTGACTTCGGCCCATTTTTATTTATTTACTTTATTAAAACAAAATTCAAAAAAAATATATGTGTCCTGCATAATTCGAACCGTAATCCAGTCGTTGAATAGAAAATCACAAATAGGCATCTTCGTCCGTGATTTTATTTTGTTTAACTTTACCTGTTTTGAAATATTTTAGTGTGTGTGCAAATAATTGTATTGAGTGTGTGTTTAATTTTAATTTGATTTTTTGGCTTAGTTTTGTTTTAAAATAAATAAGAAGAAAAAAAATATATATATATATATTGAAAGGACCCCTTCCCTCCCGGACTTGGGCCAATTTTAACAAAATTGGCCCAAACAAACAGCCCAAAACCCAGGCCTGCCCGGTCCAACACCACCTGATGCCCAGAGAATCCAAACGACGTCGTTTTGGTACAGGTTGATCTGGGCCGTTGATCTCAAATTGATCAACGGCCAAGATCAATTCCCCATAACCCACCAATAAACCCGACCCGTCTCACCCGGACCGACCCCAACCCTTTACCCTTGAAACGACACCGTTCCACTTAAGCTATCAGATCCAGACCGTAGATCTAGATTGATCTAACGGTCGAGATCAATCCACCCATTAACTATATAAGGCCATAATCCTACCCTGCCCCCTATCTGAACCCCAACCTTCGTCCCCAAACAAACAGCCCTAAAACCCTAGCCGCCCCTGCGTACTTTCGCCATGAAAGCCGGCGGCATGGATGCCGGTGACCTTCCCCTTAACACCCTAGAATCCCCTTGTCTTCCTGAACATGAATCCATTAACCCTGTAGTTCGAATCCCTCCCCACCTTCTCGAATCTTCATTTGAAGATTCGAGTCGAAACTCGATCTACACAGTTTAACCCCAGCTTCACACCAGATACTCCCCAGACCCCCCTCGTGACCAAACCATACTTGGTTTGGTCCGAATCTGACCAGGGAAGCCTGAATCCCAGATCTAAGTTTTGAAAATTTTGTGTTCCTCCGTCATTTGGTTCAACCAAAGAGATTAAGGTCTAATGGACTTTAATCAAAGTGTTTCTCATCTGAGAAACACTTCGTTTAAAGTCCGTTCAGCCTTAAGAAAGGCCTGGCCAAGTCCGAGTCAAGGTCTTGATTTTCAAGGTTTAAGGTGAGTTCTTTCTTTTCTTTATTTGTTTTGGTTCGTTTGATTGTTGTAAGGGTCTGTTCGTTTTCTGTCCTTGACTTCTATCAACTGTGCTTCAACCGTTTTGCCTGAACTTCTATTTGTTTGTCTAAAATCCCCCCTCCTGTTCTGATAAAACATATGTATTTGTTGTACAATAATTGAGCTTCAAATGTTGACTGAGCAATTGGTTCCTCGAGTACCACTTTGCTCAGTCAGTATAATTCGAATTATGGGTCGATACTGTTAAATGTCGGATTTTTGGTTACGATTGTGTATGTTAATGCTAATATAGTCGAGTCGACATGTGTCGTCAATTAATTTCAACTGTCCGAACAATAACAAATCGATTTACTTCTGCTAAGCATTTGTTGAGTCAATTAAGAACCAGTTTTTGTTTACTTATAGTTGTTTGGATTAAACAGTAATGTAAAAAGATTTGTTTGGTTTAAATTCTGAATTGGAAGGCATGTGCACTCGTGCACAGCATGTGCATTAGTGCACCTCATGTGCTTTGTGCACAGCCTGTGGCCTGCATAAAGGCCTTTGTTAAGTTTTAAACAATTTGACAGCATATGCTGTCAGATACATTCCACTGCCCATACTTGGCTTTAGTTTAAAGAAGTATTTAAACCTTTTAAAAGTGAAGTCTGCCAGAGAATGTTGATGGGGTTTAATACTTAATTAGCTAAAGTTTGGAATTAAAAATGGAAGGCACATGGGAGGGGTACTGGGATATTCTGAAAACAGGCTGTTGAAAGAGATAGTTTTTGAGGTTTATAAAGGCATGGACATACAGAATTAGAGGGACAGACATTGAACCTTAGGAGCTGAAAAGGAAAAAAACACAAACACAGATAGAGAGAGGTGAAGGGATAGAAACTATACAACCAACAATCAGAAACTTTTTCCTCCTATTATTATTGGTTTTCAGTTGCTCAACTTGTTGAAACCCATTTTGATTCTTTGAAATTCCAGTTGTGTCTATTAGTCGAGTGTTTTTCCATTGGTTTACTACTAGTTTGGTCTGTCTGGAGTTCTGATTCTACTCCACTGGGTGTTGCTGTTATTTGGCTATTGCTTTCTATTGGCCATAGTTGCATCTCTGCACTCAAGCTTGTTTCTTGCTGTATTGTTTTGCCTGCTGCTATTCTGCCCTGCTGCTACTGATAATGCTGTGATTGCTGCTGCATTTGTTCATTGTTACTCTACTGATTGCCCTTTTCTTCAATTGCAAATATTCCCAGGTACACAACCTTTGAACCTTGTATTGTTGAAAGTTTGAAGTTGAAGCAGTAATAAAGAAATGAACATCAGTTCATGTTATAGCATTGGTGTAAAAAGATAGCTCGAATGTTAGTTGGGCCTGTATTTTTACTGCAAACTGCAAATATTCTGTATAAACTAGCATACATTCTGTTTAAGATGAACTGTTAGATAGCATGGTTCAACAGTAATAACAGTATGACATAGACAGCATGCTTTGATTTAGTATACATTCAGTTCAGTATAACACTTGTTTGGTTTAGTTATGACTGTATAACATAGAGTCATGGTAAGCACTTGTACGTATTTTGCCTAGACCACTGAATTGACAAAACTGTGGCACTGGGTCCGGGATAAATGTATCCCAAACAAACTCTCATACCGTCACATTAAGAGTCTGGCTATGAATGCCAGTTTCTCCTGTCAGTTTATTTGTCCCAATGCAGGTTCGATACTGGTTTTCGGTATAGATTCTTTGTTTCGAAATGATGTGATGATTGTTGAGAAAGACTAATAATCATTTTTTAGTTCAATTAGTAGTAATTTCCCTAATAAACAGCCGATTTCGTTTTATCAATTTCAAATAGGTTAGAGTGTTAAAAATAGAACTTGGAGGTCGTTAAACATAACTCAATATATGTTGTTAGTTTGTTGCAATTTCACTTAGCGAATTAATAAACATATTCACTCGATGAAGACAAAGCATAAGGTAACCCTCACCTCATGAAACAATCAATCAGGTAATCAAACAAGTTTAGGTTCGGCTAACATAATAAGGATTCAGTCCGTACTTGTCCAAATAAGTAAGTTCGGTATCATCTTTCTTTTAAAGATAAACGCAGTAGAAATGTAGCCATTGTAGGGTACCCTTCTAAAATAATGAGACGAGCCTCGCCGAATAAAAATGCAAATTGCGGGGCCCTCAATAATTGATCATGATAAATACTTAGAATTTGGGACGGACTGTTTAGTGAATTCCACTGCCCTCCCCAAAGATAATAACGCGTTTAGATTCTTTAGGCGCGACTTTAAGTAAAATATATTCTTAAAATCGGGTGCACATTGATGTGACCCAAATTCAAGTCTCAACGGAGTCAAAATGTGTTGACAACTACGGGTGCATTGATTGTGACGTGGTTCGATATGCATTTTTACGACGTTGCAATTCTGTAAAATAAATGATAATAATAAAAGCGGTTAAAACTTAATAAAAGCACACAAGTCACAACATGTATTTAAATCAGATATTTAGTCATTATAACAATCTAAGCGACCGTGCTAGAACCACGGGATTCGAGGGTGCCTAACACCTTCCCTCGGGTCAACAGAATTCCTTACTTAGAATTTCTGGTTCGCAGACTTCATTTGGAAAAGTCGAAAATCTCCTCGATTTGGGATTCAAGATAAACCGGTGACTTGGGACACCAAAAGCCAAACCTTTCCCAAGTGGCGACTCTGAATTAAATAAATAATCCCATTTCGAATATTGTCACTTAAATTGGAAAAACTCCACCCGCGCATTTAACCCTTCGGGGCCGGGCGCGCAAAAAGGAGGTGTGACAGCTCTGGCGACTCTGCTGGGGATTTAACCCAGAACCACTGGTTCAGGGTTCAAGAATTCGAGCTTAGAATAATTGTTATATTTGGCTTTATTATCTGATCTTTATTACATGTTTTTGCATAACGTGCTAAATGTTGTCTTTTACCGCTTTGATATTATCTGAACTGTATATAAACTGTGCTGAAACCCTTCTCTTCTTACCTCCGGGGAGAAGCTCGCTGGTCGAGACTCCCTATTCTGTTAGTGTCAATGCCCGAAATAAGAAAGAGGACGGATAAGTTACGAAGCCGGACGGCCTTTTGGTTCCCGGTAAGTTGCCCCTCCTCGACTCGAGTTGTCCGCTCGGGTACACAGTCTAGAACAAATACCAAGGTTTAAACCTAGTATAACTCGACTTCATGCCGGATCCTAGTAGGAACGCTTATTTGCATCATGTTGCATTTGACTTAGGGGGCTCAACACAGGGGTTGGGCCCGTCTAGGACAAGCAACCAGAAATGAAAAGGCCACCCTGCTGCATCTTATTTGTTTTGCGCATTTATTTGCTTCGGTTCCGCATGTTGATCGGTTTCTAAAAAAAAAAATAGCAGCGTAGGGAGATAATTACTTATTTTGGAAAAATAAAAAGTAGTGTCGAAACCTCGCCGGAATTTTTCTAAAAAAAAGGAATAAAACCAAAAGTGGCCTTTTAGTCAGATTAAAAAAAACATATAAAAATTGTTCTTTTCTTTTAAGAAAAAAAGAGGGTATTTATTTCGAAAAAATAAAATAAAAAAAAATTTGGAAAACTCATAATTCGAAAAATGTGTTGTTTCTTTTGTAGTACCCTTTTATAAATTCGGACTAATAGCCCAAATATTGCAAAATATATATATATATATATATATATATATTTAGTATTTATCTTTCTCCAAAAAATAATAAAAATGCTTATTCTTGATTACTAGGTTTATTTGATTTTCTCTATGACCGAACTACGCCGGTTTGATTCTCGCACGGGGTGAGATACGTAGGCAACCTTCGGCGGGTCCAACCTCCCGTTTTTACAAAAAAAAAAAAAATCTAGATAATTTTAATTTTTGAGTCTAATAAAGTTTATCGCCTTAAATAAATGTGCAGGATGAGCACGATACAAAATGAATCATTTTCAATAATGACCAAGATCCCTTTTGAGTTGCGATTATGGTGGAACGACTTAGGCAAAGAAGGGCAAGGCAAAGTGAGGAAATATCTGAAAAATCTCCCGGATTTACTAGACATTCAGCCTCGGGGTGATATTATCAGATCATTGGTCACTTACTGGGATTCGGCGCACAATGTATTCCATTTTTCAGACTTCGAACTCACCCCGACGTTGGAGGAAATAGCGGGATACATTGGGGGTGATGAAGCTCCGTTAAGGTTCAAGTACTTGATTGCACCTAGGGCCGTCACGGTACACCGATTTTTGGATTTTCTGAAAATACCCCGAACATTTCACCATCCAGATCTTGCCAAAGGTTTCTGCAGTCTCCATCTCATGTATGCTAGATACGGTCATGAGGGCGGGTTCAATAAGCCGGATTTCAAACTATGTAGTAAAGGCAACCGACAAAAATGGGACGAACACAGGCAGTTGGCTTTCATGACGGCCTTCTTAGGTCTTATAGTGTTCCCAAGGAAGGACGGCCACATCGATCTAAGAATGACTGGGGTTGTCAGTACTTTGCTTACCCAAGATAAAAGTACTCTGGCGCCTATGATTATGGCTGACATTTTCCGGGCTCTCACTGTTTGTCGATCCAGGGGTGACTTTTTCGAAGGAAGTAACCTACTGTTGCAAGCGTGGATGACCGATCATTTATGTCATCGCTCCTCACTTTTGGGTTATGGTTCGCCAGAGAAAACTTGTATTGGAGAATTCTACACAAGAATCAAAGGGCTCAATTTACCTGAGGGAGTCACATCATGGACCTCATTTCTCCGAACTCTCACCGCCAACCAAATCCAATGGACGCTCGGATGGTCACCTATCGAGGAAATCATATACATGCCGGCAACCCGGCCTCACTTTCTGTTGATGGGACTGAAAAGTATCCAACCCTATGCACCGTATCGGGTTTTGAGGCAACTTGGGAGGTACCAAGTGGTACCGAAAGATGAAGATTTGAGTACCCAAGTGATTGAAATCAGTCCGAACGGTCATTTCCCTGAAGAAGAAGTTCGCCAAATCTGGAGTGAATGCCAACATCTGACAGCAAACACTTGTGTGATCGATACGGCAAAAGGGGAAGTCGCCCCAGGATATCACGCTTGGTTTAGAGGTAGCCTGTCTTACGAAAGACCGGCTAAGAGGCCGCATCTCAAAGATTTCGTAGAATCATCCCAAGGGCAATGGAACTGGTTAGCAAAAGAGAAGGGTTATCGAGCAGAGATTGGCGATTTGAAGCTACAAATAGATAGTTTGAAATTCGATAACAGCGTACAAATCGCGGCGGATCGAAGCGAAAAGAATAGGTTGATCCAAGAGAATGAAGAACTTAAGGCCCAAGTCCAAAAATTGAGATTGTCTCTTGATGAGCAACCCAGAAGTCAATCAGACCAGCGGTTGATAAAGGGTTTGAAAAGAGAGATCACGGAATGGCGAGACAGGTTAGAAGAATCCGAAAAGGTCATGACAGAGTTCAAGGCACGGTGGGAAACAAGAGTAGATAAGCATCGCCGATGTTTGAACCAATTGAAACGTGACCACGAGAAGGTTGTTTCCAAAATAAAGAGGGAGATGGCTACACTTGAGTTTAAAGCAGTTAAGCAGGCCAGGGATTTCCAAATGGAGAGTAGATACTGTTACGACTTGTTGGCCCAAATGAAGGAAGAAGTGCGGCAGTTGAGGGATCAGCACATACAGGACTCACAGGTATTCAAGACGAGCAGTGATCAGATAAGGCACCTACTCATAGAGAAGAAGCAAACCAGAGATAGGATCAAGGCCATTGCCCATGCCATCACCAGACGATGTCTACGATGTGAGAACATGTCCAGCGCTACCGTCCTCTCGGCAGTAATGGGTTATGTCAAGCAGACTATGCACGAGCTGGAGCAACTTGAGAGGGATCTCACGCCTAGGACCGCGGCGAGGCCGAACGATGCCCCGCGGAAACCAATTTTTAAAACCATAATGCATTCATAGGTCAAATCTGTATTTTAGCATCTTCTGCCTGTTTTTTCATCAAGGTGATTTTCAGTCTATTTTGAGTCTAGGTTCATTTTCCAAGTTTGCTTTTTCTTTTGCAGAATGTAGCTTGTAATAGAACATTTCAACAATGAAGAGGTTGTTTCTTTTACGTCCATTTGTGTTTTTCGAACTACGTAATGATCTGATTCACGTAGGCATCGTGATACGTAGGCAATCCTCATCGGATCCGGTCGCATTTCTTTTACTGCAGAATAAAAAAAACAAAAACAAAAAAAAAACAAAAGAAAAAAAAAGAAAAAAGAAAAAAAGAAGGGGAAAAACTAATAAAAGGAAAAATGCCGGAATGACGCATGCTCTCGTAGCAAACATATAGTAATCCACTTAACTGTATAGGTGCATCATGCCCAACGTGAGATTAACTATCTGTTATTTGCTACAAATTGACCGTGCGTTTGTCGTTGAGTATACCCAGGGTTTTGAAAGGACAGTTGGTTTGGTGAAAGTCTGGCCTCGCACTCATATTTCACGAGGTCAAGGAGAAGTGTTCAACTACCTGTTGTTAGGGCCAGAAGCAGTACTCACACTTACTTCACCAGGTCAAAAGGAAGTGTGGAAATGTCTTCAGAAATTCCATTGCAAACGATCCCTGTTTCTGAGGAAAGCTCAATCTCAGCCGTCCTCACACCTGAATCCGCAACCGCGGAGGAAAATAGAATCCTGCGGCTCCGCATGTTAGAAATGCTGGATGACTGGAACAACGGGAAAGAGCCGCCAAGTGTCGTCCCCGGATTCCCTGAATTATTCTCCAGGTCAAGTGGGACTTCTAATGTCCCCATAAATTACCATGCTACCCCATTCGGGTACCCAGCCACCTCGGCCTTCTCTGCTGGATCGCCTTCTGAGCCTCATCCCCGAATGTCGGCCACTGATGCAAGCATGAACATCTTTACTGCATCGCCTTGCCCGGTTACAGCACAGCCCACCACGTACAAGCCAAGCTTTGACTCATCCTCTTTTACATTCCAAGCACCGTCGTTCTCAATGGAACCAACTAGGTTCGCTACCAGTACTAATCCTCTACCGCCTCAGTGCGAGCTTATACCAGGGCAGGATCAGAACCCCAGAGTTGTAGAACAAAATGAGATGGCCAAAAGGATGAGAAGCCTTGAGCAAAGCCTGAAGAATATGCAAGGATTGAGCGGGCAAAAGAGCGTCTCTTACGCCGACCTATGCATGTTTCCTCACGTACACCTGCCAACGGGTTTCAAGACCCCCAAGTTTGAGAAATACGATGGGCACGGTGACCCCATTGCACATCTTAAGAAATACTGCAACCAATTGCGGGGAGCCGGCGGAAAAGAAGAACTGCTAATGGCATACTTTGGGGAAAGTTTAGTAGGGATAGCTTCGGAATGGTATATGGATCAGGAAATGTCCCGATGGCATATATGGGATGATCTCGCCAGAGATTTTGTAAAACAATTCCAGTATAACATCGACATTGCGCCAGACCGAAACTCTCTGTCGAATTTGAAGAAGAAGCCTTCGGAAAGCTTTAGAGAGTATGCTATTAAGTGGCGTGAACAGGCGTCGAGAGTGAAGCCTCCCATGGATGAAGTGGAAATGGTCACTACCTTTCTCCAGGCTCAAGAGTCTGACTATTTCCAGAACATGATGTCGGCCATGGGTAAGCCATTCGCGGAAGCGATCAAGATTGGAGAGATGGTGGAAAATGGTTTGAAAACGGGAAGGATTTTGAGTCAAGCAGCCATAAGGGCAACCTCCCAGGCCGTCCAAAGCGGGTCTGGAGGAACAACAAGGGGGAAGAAGAAAGAAGAAACGACTATGGCAGCCTCTGAAGCAAGGGAGTATCGTCATCCCAGGCCCCATTTTCCGGAAAGAGCCCCACAACACTACTACCCCCACTCAAATTTGGCATATGCTCATCAACCTTATATGGTCATGAATGCCCAACCTTATAACCATCCACCACAACAAGCCAACCGAGGCCCAGCTCCACCTCCCAGAAATCAGCCTCCTTACCGCAACCACTATAACCCACAACCCCCGCAGAATAACTACCGCCCCCAAGAGCCACCTCGACGTCGGACTTTCACGCCCATCGGTGAGTCATACTCAACTTTATTCCCAAAGTTGGTCCAGTTGGGTTTCTTGCAACCCATCCCTCAAACAAGGCAAAACCCGACATCTCCTTCTTACAAAGCCGGAGTTAGATGCGCCTATCATTCAGGGGCCGAGGGACATGATACAAACGACTGCTGGTCATTGAAAAGAGTGGTCGAAAATTTGATAGAGCAGGGGAAAATAGTGCTAAGGGACAAGGAGATCCCGAATGTAACAAACAATCCATTGCCCGCTCACAATAATGGGCCGCTGATCGGCATGATTTGTGAAGACAAAGAGTTCGATCCTGCTTTGAAAGCCATAATTGCCATTGTCGACACGGGGAAGAGGACTGAAATAGACCAAAAATCAGAAAAGGGGGAGGAGGCCAAGGTTGCAGAGAGCAAGTCTGAAAAGAAGGTGGTACCAGCAAAGGGCGGAGTTCTTTACGTACCGCGAGGTCAAGCTGGGAAGACGCAGAAATCCGGGATCAAAAAGACAAAACCTATGTACGTGCCAAAAGGGGCCTATGTGGTCCGGGGGACGATTCAACCACCTCGGCTGAATGAGCCAGTGGTTATCGGACGCGTGCCACAAAAGCCAATGACCAACCTGTCCACAGTGCCGTGGAATTATCAAAAGACTTTGGTAATGTACAAAGGAAAAGAGGTCATGGGAGAACTTCCAGAAAATATTTCCATTGGAAGGTACTCAAATACCCAAGAACTGAACAACGCCACACAAAGGCGCTTTCCTCCAAAGAAGCCTGTGAGTGTTGAAGAGGCGGAAGTGTTCTTCCAACAAATGAAGATGCTGGAGTACGAAGTGATAGATCAGCTGCGCAAGCACCCTGAGCAGGTGTCCATGCTATCATTATTGATAAGGTCGGCCGAGCATCAAAAGATCTTACTGAAGACCCTGAATGAGGCATATGTGCCGGTTGAAACCTCGGTTGAGCAATTAGAGCGGATGACAGAAAGATTCTTCGCCGTCAACCAAATCTCCTTCAGCAAGAACGATCTACCCCCGGAAGGAGCAGCACACAACAAGGCTTTGCATTTAACAGTCAAATGCGAGGACTACTATGTCAAGCGGGTAATGTTGGATGGAGGTTCAGGCGTTGACATTTGCCCGCTCTCCACGCTACAGAGAATGGAAATTGGGACCGGAAGAATCCGACCCAACAATGTCTGCGTAAGAGCTTTCGATGGCATCAAGAGAGATACCATGGGAGAAATAGACCTGTTGTTGGTCATAGGACCAGTCGAATTACGAGTAACCTTCCAGGTGATCGACATGGACACATCCTACAATTTTCTCCTTGGTAGACCTTGGATCCATACGGCAGGAGCCGTGCCTTCCACTCTTCACCAGATGGTGAAGTTCGAGTACGAAGACCAAGAGATCGTGGTCCATGGGGAAGACGAACATGCCATTTATCGGGACCCATCCATCCCGTATCTTGAACCGAGAGAAGGGAGCGAACATACGGTCTATCAAGCTTTCGAGGTGGTACTGGCAGAGCAGCACGAAGAGGGAGTACCTTGCCCCCAGCCTTTCTTGTCTAACGCTTCGGTTATGGTGGCCAAAGAGATGATCCGACACGGATTTAGGCCGGGGAAGGGGCTTGGACGAACCCTTCAGGGAATGGCAGAACCCATTACTTACCAGTCATCAAGAAACCTTTTGGACTAGGTTTCAAACCTACTCCAGCAGACGAAAAATGGGCAAAGAAAAGGAGAAATGAGGGCTGGAAGTTGCCTCAACCACTGCCGGATTTATATGCGACTTTCGTCAGGCCAAGGTACGCTGAAGAAGAAGATGATGAGGTCTTCACAGCTGAGGAAATCGAGGAAATATGTGGGGCGATGAGAGAAATGCTCTACGAGGTCCACATGGTTCAACCAGGTGAAGGCACAAGCACTGCTGAGATGCTGTACATGGGACCGAACGCCCAACTTCAAAACTGGAAGGCCACGCCATTCCCGACTAGACGGAAGTCCGGGTAGACCTGCCCTGCCACCTTTCCTGTATCACAAGTTATCCCCGGGACATAACTTGAACGTTTTCTTCTTTTCGATTGTTGTTTGAATTCCTAGTTGTAAACATTGTTGTCTTCCAACTTTCCAAAAGAAATATACAAAAATACAAAAAAAAAAGAATCATCATTGCTTTCCTATTCTTTCTTTTGTTCTGATTTTTATTACTTTTCCTCTTATCTTCCTTTTCAGTCCTAATAATGCGGCTTTAAATATGACATGCTTGCGGACTTCACGCCCAGATCACAATGAGCTATTTAACTGTGAATTAATGAACCCAGAACCAGAATATGATGCGGAAGAGGCTTTTAGGGAGATAAACCGAGAGTTGGAATATTTCGAGAATAAACCTAAGCCAAATCTGAATGACACTGAACCGGTAAACTTAGGAACCCCGGAAGAAGTCCGGGAGACCAAGATAAGCATTCACACGGACAAGAAAACGCGAGAGGCGATAATTCAACTTCTTCTTGAATTCAAAGACGTGTTTGCCTGGTCATATGATGACATGCCGGGACTAGGTGTCGATCTAGTGGTTCACAAATTGCCAATTCATCCTGATTGTCCTCCAGTTCAACAAAAGCAACGAAAGTTCAAAACTGAGATCAGTGACAAGATTAAGGAGGAGATCACCAAACAACTGAAAACGGGAGTGATCCGGGTAGTCCAATATACAACATGGCTGGCGAATGTGGTTCCAGTACCGAAAAAGGACGGGAAAACTCGGGTATGTGTAGATTACCGAGATCTGAACAGAGCAAGTCCTAAAGATAATTTCCCGCTGCCTAACATCCACATCCTCGTTGATAATTGCGCCAAACACGAGATACAGTCCTTCGTAGATTGTTACGCTGGATATCATCAGGTGCTGATGGATGAAGAGGACGCCGAGAAAACCGCTTTCACCACGCCTTGGGGCACCTACTGTTATCGGGTCATGCCATTTGGTCTAAAGAATGCTGGGGCTACTTACATGAGGGCCATGACCGCCATTTTCCATGACATGATGCATCAGGAAATAGAGGTGTACGTGGACGATGTAATAGTCAAGTCCAGGACGCAGGATAATCACATCCAAGACTTGAGGAAATTCTTCGAGAGGCTAAGGAAGTATGACTTGAAGCTAAATCCAGCCAAATGCGCTTTCGGAGTTCCGTCGGGTAAACTTTTGGGTTTCATCGTAAGCAGGAGAGGTATCGAGCTAGATCCGACTAAGATAAAATCCATCAGAGATCTGCCTCCCCCGAGAACAAAGAAAGACGTGATGAGTCTGTTGGGCAGGTTGAACTACATCAGTCGGTTTATTGCCCAGCTGACAAGCACGTGTGAGCCCATATTCAAGCTGTTAAGGAAAGATGCGGCGATTAAGTGGACAACGGAGTGTCAAGAAGCCTTTGATAAAGTCAAAGAATACCTTTCGAATCCCCCAGTCTTGGTCCCTCCAGAACCAGGAAGGCCACTTTTCTTGTATCTGACAGTCTTGGAGAACTCTTTCGGCTGCGTCCTCGGGCAACACGACGTAACCGGAAAGAAGGAGCAAGCAATCTACTACTTGAGCAAGAAATTCACCGGCTACGAGGCCAAATACACTCTGCTGGAAAGGACATGCTGCGCTCTCACATGGGTTGCTCAAAAGCTGAGACATTATCTCCAAGCCCACACTACATTCCTCATAAGCAGGTTGGATCCCTTGAAATATATATTTCAGAAACCAATGCCTACTGGGAGACTGGCTAAATGGCAAATCTTGCTTACGGAATTCGACATAGTTTATGTCACTCGCACGGCAATGAAAGCCCAGGCGTTAGCAGATCATTTGGCCGAAAACCCGGTCGATGAGGAATACCAGCCATTAGATACCTACTTTCCAGATGAAGAGGTAAACACCGTAGAAGTGATCTCGGAGGAAGCTCATGTTTGGAAGATGTTCTTTGACGGAGCCGTGAACGCCAAGGGTATAGGGATTGGGGCAATTTTGATCTCGCCTTCCGGTCAGCATTATCCCGCCACAGCTAGACTGCGTTTCTTTTGCACAAACAATACAGCTGAATATGAAGCCTGCATTATGGGCATGCATATGGCAATCGATCAGGATGTCAAAGACTTACTGATTATGGGAGATTCTGACCTGATCATCCGGCAAGTTCAAGACGAGTGGGAAACTCGGGATGTCAAACTTATCCCATACCGACAACATGTGGAGGACCTCAGCAAGCGCTTTACCTCAATAGAATTCAGGTATATTCCGAGGTGTCACAATGAACTGGCAGATGCACTTGCTACTCTGGCTTCTATGCTACCCTACCCGGGCGACGCCCACGTCGATCCTTTGGAAATCCAAATCAAGGAAAGACACGGTTACTGCAGTGTAATCGAGGGCGGGATCAAATACGCAGCCTTGGTACCATGACATCAAGAGGTTCCTGAAGACGCAAGAATACCCAGAGCATGCTACTGGAGATCAGAAGAGGACCATTAGGCGACATGCAAGTGGTTTCTTTCTAAGCGGTGAATTGTTATATAAGAGGACCCCGGACCTCAATCTCTTACGATGCGTCGATATCGAGGAGGCAAGAAAGATCATGCACGAAGTACACGCAGGTGTGTGTGGACCTCACATGAACGGGTATGTCTTGGCGAAGAAAATCCTTCGAGCAGGTTATTACTGGATGACCATGGAAAAGGATTGCTTTAGTTTCGTTCGGAAGTGTCATCAGTGTCAGGTGCACGGTGATTTGATTCATGCACCTCCCACGGAACTGCATCCCATGTCCGCACCATGGCCATTTGTCGCCTGGGGCATGGACGTCATTGGACCAATTGAACCAAAGGCCTCGAACGGACACAGGTTTATACTAGTTGCCATAGACTACTTTACGAAATGGGTAGAGGCTGTCACTCTCAAGTCGGTCACCAAGAAAGCTGTGGTGGATTTTGTACACTCAAATCTTATCTGTCGCTTCGGTATTCCTGCGACTATCATTACAGATAATGCAGCAAACTTGAACAGTCACTTGATGGGAGATGTGTGCGAGCAATTCAAGATAACACACAGGAATTCCACTCCTTATCGGCCAAAAGCCAATGGTGCTGTGGAAGCTGCAAATAAAAACATCAAGAAGATTTTGAGGAAAACGATACAAAATTCCCGACAGTGGCATGAGCAGTTACCTTTTGCATTATTGGGGTACCGCACTACGGTACGCACATCGGTAGGAGCAACTCCTTATCTTTCAGTTTATGGGACCGAGGCTGTAATACCGGCAGAGGTAGAGATTCCTTCGCTTCGAATCATTGTCGAAGCAGAAATCGAAGACAGCGAGTGGGTTAAGGCTCGACTGGAGCAATTGACGTTGATTGATGAAAAGCGAATGGCCGCAATTTGTCACGGACAGCTATACCAACAAAGGATGGCCCGTGCTTACAACAAGAAAGTCCGACCCCGGAATTTCGAAGTAGGTCAGCTAGTACTGAGGCGTATTCTGTCGCATCATGAAGAAGCAAAAGGAAAGTTTGCCCCAAATTGGAAAGGTCCATACATCGTAAGGAAGATATTGCCGAGAGGAGCACTGTATTTAGGTGATATCGAAGGAAATGACCCCGACACAGCAGTGAATGCAGATGCAGTCAAGAGATACTACGTCTAGATCATACTCCGAGTGGTCCTGACACATTCGAAAATGGCGAAGGTTTTATTCCCCACTACTTCCAAACACTACCCAATCCTCCCTATATAAAAAAGAGAAAAAAAAAAAAAAAGAGAAAACAAAAACAAAACAGATTTGATTGAGGCCTGAACTACGTTTGACTTGATTCCGAAAGGATACGTAGGCAGCCTCTCCCTGAGGTTCAGTCACACCAACAATAAAATCCCATTCACCCTGAGATTGAAACTGGGGCACGTCGAGCAGTTTAGAAGTTAGTATCATCTACCTCTCTTTACCAAGCACAAGCCTTCAAATCAATTACCAAATATGATGGGGAACCAATAAGCGTCACGAATGGAGACCAGCACACTTTGAATTGAGAGAAATAAAATGAGAGAGCCTCGGCGGTGAAAACCTTCGGGCACCCTGAGGCGACGGGAGTAGAGAAACCAAAATGAGAGAGCTTGTTTAGTAAAAACTCGCAGTGCTATCAAGCGATGACAGGAAGAGAAATGAGAGAGGTCAGCCAGCGAAAACCCGCAAAAGGGCACTGTTGGCCGAAAAGAATGACTCCATCCCAAGAAAGTTTCGGTGGAGTGCCGCCAGTTTGGAATCACAGATCCGTTCTGGTTCAGGAAAACGCAAGCTCTTAGAAGGTCAGACGTCCAGTCCAAAAAGCATGTCATGTCATTTAAAGTCAGCGTTATCTTCCTCAGATAAGTCTTTCTCGTCCCGAAAAGGGTATTCCTTTTCTGATTTGTTTTCCCCTTTCTTTGTTTCTTTTCGAATCCCTTTTGCATTTTAACCCCGAGTTCAGGACACACCGGAAAGGACAGGTGGCAGGTTTGTTTGCACGGAATCCCGTCTCATGAAGGAAAGCACCTCATCTTGCTTATATGATTACCCAAACATGATGAATCATGACGTTTGATGGCGTTCCAGAGTAAAGAAGAAAGAGAGAAATCTTGAAATCTTCCCCAGCAAGTCCACCTTCGGACAAATCCCCACAGAATCTCCCCTTGTACAAAACCCCACAGAGTTTCTCTTTTTGTACAATCTCCCGCAAAGTCTCCCCAATATAAAAAAAAAAAAAAATCCCCGTTGGAATTTCATCAGCACATCCCCAGCGAGTCCTTTTGTAAATATTCCTCAACAAGCTTACCCCAACAAACCCTGGGAAACCCGTTTTGAAACAAAAACCGAGCATACCCCATTGTACAGAATCTGCACAAAGAATCCACTTTGTAAATATTCCTCCCACATAGCTTCCTTTTGTACAAGTTCCCACGGAACGCCTCCAATAAAATCCCCGTTGAGAACCTTCAATCAAAATGGGACAAAAGAAAAAAAAAAAAAAAGAGGCCTTACGAGGCAAATCATCACAGAATCCGGAAATACAAGCCTGAGCAGTCTAAAAGTTTCGCCATTCGAATCAAATCAATGGCGGGACTTCACAACAGAAATAGAGACGCAACAAAGCAATTGGGAACGATCAAGGTCACCGAACCGACCGTCATTTCCGAACTAACAATTGTTCTTTGTCTGAGAAGTTGAAACAGGTTTTAATCCACGACAACCGTGCAAGAAGCAGGTGTCGCCCAAAGAAGAAGGTACACGGGTATACGAAACATTTTGGCAATAAGGAATTCACTCAAAAGGTAAGTTCCCGCAAAACTCTCTTTTATCTTCTATTAAAACAAGAAAACTCAAAAATAGATCGTGTAGTATTCTCGAGCTTTATCCCCAGCCAATCAGCATTAGGGTTTTAAACCCTAAACTGAATTTTTCTTTTGGTCAGCATTAGGGTTTTAAACCCTAAACTGAACTTTTTCTTTTCAGCCAGCATTAGAGTTTTAAACTCTAAACTGAGCTCTTCCATGCAATCAGCATTAGGGTTTTAAACCCTAAACTGAATTTTCCTTTTAGTCAGCATTAGGGTTTTAAACCCTAAACTGAACTTTTTCCTTTCAGCCAGCATTAGAGTTTTAAACTCTAAACTGAGCTTTTCCATGCAGTCAGCATTAGGGTTTTAAACCCTAAACTGAATTTTCCTTTTAGTCAGCATTAGGGTTTTAAACCCTAAACTGAACTTTTTCTTTTCAGCCAGCATTAGAGTTTTAAACTCTAAACTGAGCTTTTCCATGCAATCAGCATTAGGGTTTTAAACCCTAAACTGAATTTTCCTTTCAGTCAGCATTAGGGTTTTAAACCCTAAACTGAACTTTTTCTTTTCAGCCAGCATTAGAGTTTTAAACTCTAAACTGAGCTCTTCCATGCAATCAGCATTAGGGTTTTAAACCCTAAACTGAATTTTCCTTTTAGTCAGCATTAGGGTTTTAAACCCTAAACTGAACTTTTTCCTTTCAGCCAGCATTAGAGTTTTAAACTCTAAACTGAGCTTTCCCATGCAATCAGCATTAGGGTTTTAAACCCTAAACTGAATTTTCCTTTTAGTCAGCATTAGGGTTTTAAACCCTAAACTGAACTTTTCCCTTTCAGCCAGCATTAGAGTTTTAAACTCTAAACTGAGCTTTCCCATGCAATCAGCATTAGGGTTTAAAACCCTAAACTAAATTTTCCTTTTAGGCAGCATTAGGGTTTTAAACCCTAAACTGAACTTTTTCCTTTCAGCCAGCATTAGAGTTTTAAACTCTAAACTGAGCTTTCCCATGCAATCAGCATTAGGGTTTAAAACCCTAAACTGAATTTTCCTTTTAGTCAGCATTAGGGTTTTAAACCCTAAACTGAACTTTTTCCTTTCAGCCAGCATTAGAGTTTTAAACTCTAAACTGAGCTTTCCCATGCAATCAGCATTAGGGTTTTAAACCCTAAACTAAATTTTCCTTTTAGTCAGCATTAGGGTTTTAAACCCTAAACTGAACTTTTTCCTTTCAGCCAGCATTAGAGTTTTAAACTCTAAACTGAGCTTTCCCATGCAATCAGCATTAGGGTTTTAAACCCTAAACTGAATTCTTCCTTTGTTCGGCGTTAGGGTTTTAAACCCCAAACCGAACATCTCCCCAGCTAGCCGGTGTTAGGGCTCCAGCCCTGAACTGAGCATGTATATCCTCTTTCATCAATTTTATGAACTTCCTGGTGAATAATTAACGAAATTTTCCTAGTGAAACTGGGGCAGAAAATTTCGTTCGTTTGTTTGTTTTCTCCCGCAGGTCTAACCTCGAGCCACACGGATCGAAATGACCCACGAGATGAGTCTCAACTCAAAATCAAAGAAGGAAAAGAGGTGTCCCAAGATTCGGATTAAATGGAAGGTGGATTGACTCCAGCATTTAATTAAGGTCCGGAACCCTGCCAGTCGCGCCTCACTCAGTATCCCAGAGAATTAAACAGGTCACCGCAACTCGCAAGCATCAAGATTCAGATCGGAGTCTACAAGCAGAATCAGCTAAGACCCAAGATCAAGTTATAAAAGAATCATAGATAGGAATCTTGTAACTAGCAGTTGACATGCATATAAGTAGTTAGTTCAGTTTCCAATTTTCGTTTGGTTGTAATAAGGCGGTCAGTAACGTAGCAGTGACAACAGCAGCAGCAGTAGCAGCAAGCATCGCAATCCCATGGTAGTCCCAGCTACCAAGACTTCTCGAACTACATTGACCTGATTCCTGTTTAGCCCAGGATATGTAGGAAATCTTTGAAGCAAGATTCGGTCAGATCTTTCGAAAAAAAGAAAAAAAAAACACATGCTTCATACGGAGTGGTCTATAGGCAAAAATCGCTCATACACGCTCACTTTATCTTTGCACGAAAACCCTTCGTGTTTCCGAACAAAGAGGGGCAGCTGTGAGCACGTGATTTTTGTTTCGCACGACAATCGCTCCAAAAGGAAATAAAAAATAATAATTGGCCCTGCTGTACAAATTTTGGATTTCTGTGCGGCACCTTGTTGATTTATTTGTGACTTCGGCCCATTTTTATTTATTTACTTTATTAAAACAAAATTCAAAAAAATATATGTGTCCTGCATAATTCGAACCGTAATCCGGTCGTTGAATAGAAAATCACAAATAGGCATCTTCGTCCGTGATTTTATTTTGTTTAACTTTACCTGTTTTGAAATATTTTAGTGTGTGTGCAAATAATTTTATTGAGTGTGTGTTTAATTTTAATTTGATTTTTTGGCTTAGTTTTGTTTTAAAATAAATAAGAAGAAAAAAAATATATATTGAAAGGACCCCTTCCCTCCCGGACTTGGGCCAATTTTAACAAAATTGGCCCAAACAAACAGCCCAAAACCCAGGCCTGCCCGGTCCAACACCACCTGATGCCCAGAGAATCCAAACGACGTCGTTTTGGTACAGGTTGATCTGGGCCGTTGATCTCAAATTGATCAACGGCCAAGATCAATTCCCCATAACCCACCAATAAACCCGACCCGTCTCACCCGGACCGACCCCAACCCTTTACCCTTGAAACGACACCGTTCCACTTAAGCTATCAGATCCAGACCCTGGATCTAGATTGATCTAACGGTCGAGATCAATCTACCCATTAACTATATAAGGCCATAATCCTACCCTGCCCCCCTATCTGAACCCCAACCTTCGTCCCCAAACAAACAGCCCTAAAACCCTAGCCGCCCCTGCGTACTTTCGCCATGAAAGCCGGCGGCATGGATGTCGGTGACCTTCCCCTTAACACCCTAGAATCCCCTTGCCTTCCTGAACATGAATCCATTAACCCTGTAGTTCGAATCCCTCCCCACCTTCTCGAATCTTCATTTGAAGATTCGAGTCGAAACTCGATCTACACAGTTTAACCCCAGCTTCACACCAGATACTCCCCAGACCCCCCTCGTGACCAAACCATACTTGGTTTGGTCCGAATCTGACCAGGGAAGCCTGAATCCCAGATCTAAGTTTTGAAAATTTTGTGTTCCTCCGTCATTTGGTTCAACCAAAGAGATTAAGGTCTAATGGACTTTAATCAAAGTGTTTCTCATCTGAGAAGCACTTCGTTTAAGGTCCGTTCAGCCTTAAGAAAAGCCTGGCCAAGTCCGAGTCAAGGTCTTGATTTTCAAGGTTTAAGGTGAGTTCTTTCTTTTCTTTATTTTGTTTTGGTTCGTTTGATTATTGTAAGGGTCTGTTCGTTTTCTGTCCTTGACTTCTATCAACTGTGCTTCAACCGTTTTGCCTGAACTTCTGTTTGTTTGTCTAAAATCCCCCCTCCTGTTCTGATAAAACATATGTATTTGTTGTACAATAATTGAGCTTCAAATGTTGACTGAGCAATTGGTTCCTCGAGTACCACTTTGCTCAGTCAGTATAATTCGAATTATGGGTCGATACTGTTAAATGTCGGATTTTTGGTTACGATTGTGTATGTTAATGCTAATATAGTCGAGTCGACATGTGTCGTCAATTAATTTCAACTGTCCGAACAATAACAAATCGATTTACTTCTGCTAAGCATTTGTTGAGTCAATTAAGAACCAGTTTTTGTTTACTTATAGTTGTTTGGATTAAACAGTAATGTAAAAAGATTTGTTTGGTTTAAATTCTGAATTGGAAGGCATGTGCACTCGTGCACAGCATGTGCATTAGTGCACCTCATGTGCTTTGTGCACAGCCTGTGGCCTGCATAAAGGCCTTTGTTAAGTTTTAAACAATTTGACAGCATATGCTGTCAGATACATTCCACTGCCCATACTTGGCTTTAGTTTAAAGAAGTATTTAAACCTTTTAAAAGTGAAGTCTGCCAGAGAATGTTGATGGGGTTTAATACTTAATTAGCTAAAGTTTGGAATTAAAAATGGAAGGCACATGGGAGGGGTACTGGGATATTCTGAAAACAGGCTGTTGAAAGAGATAGTTTTTGAGGTTTATAAAGGCATGGACATACAGAATTAGAGGGACAGACATTGAACCTTAGGAGCTGAAAAGGAAAAAAACACAAACACAGATAGAGAGAGGTGAAGGGATAGAAACTATACAACCAACAATCAGAAACTTTTTCCTCCTATTATTATTGGTTTTCAGTTGCTCAACTTGTTGAAACCCATTTTGATTCTTTGAAATTCCAGTTGTGTCTATTAGTCGAGTGTTTTTCCATTGGTTTACTACTAGTTTGGTCTGTCTGGAGTTCTGATTCTACTCCACTGGGTGTTGCTGTTATTTGGCTATTGCTTTCTATTGGCCATAGTTGCATCTCTGCACTCAAGCTTGTTTCTTGCTGTATTGTTTTGCCTGCTGCTATTCTGCCCTGCTGCTACTGATAATGCTGTGATTGCTGCTGCATTTGTTCATTGTTACTCTACTGATTGCCCTTTTCTTCAATTGCAAATATTCCCAGGTACACAACCTTTGAACCTTGTATTGTTGAAAGTTTGAAGTTGAAGCAGTAATAAAGAAATGAACATCAGTTCATGTTATAGCATTGGTGTAAAAAGATAGCTCGAATGTTAGTTGGGCCTGTATTTTTACTGCAAACTGCAAATATTCTGTATAAACTAGCATACATTCTGTTTAAGATGAACTGTTAGATAGCATGGTTCAACAGTAATAACAGTATGACATAGACAGCATGCTTTGATTTAGTATACATTCAGTTCAGTATAACACTTGTTTGGTTTAGTTATGACTGTATAACATAGAGTCATGGTAAGCACTTGTACGTATTTTGCCTAGACCACTGAATTGACAAAACTGTGGCACTGGGTCCGGGATAAATGTATCCCAAACAAACTCTCATACCGTCACATTAAGAGTCTGGCTATGAATGCCAGTTTCTCCTGTCAGTTTATTTGTCCCAATGCAGGTTCGATACTGGTTTTCGGTATAGATTCTTTGTTTCGAAATGATGTGATGATTGTTGAGAAAGACTAATAATCATTTTTTAGTTCAATTAGTAGTAATTTCCCTAATAAACAGCCGATTTCGTTTTATCAATTTCAAATAGGTTAGAGTGTTAAAAATAGAACTTGGAGGTCGTTAAACATAACTCAATATATGTTGTTAGTTTGTTGAAATTTCACTTAGCGAATTAATAAGCATATTCACTCGATGAAGACAAAGCATAAGGTAACCCTCACCTCATGAAACAATCAATCAGGTAATCAAACAAGTTTAGGTTCGGCTAACATAATAAGGATTCAGTCCGTACTTGTCCAAATAAGTAAGTTCGGTATCATCTTTCTTTTAAAGATAAACGCAGTAGAAATGTAGCCATTGTAGGGTACCCTTCTAAAATAATGAGACGAGCCTCGCCGAATAAAAATGCAAATTGCGGGGCCCTCAATAATTGATCATGATAAATACTTAGAATTTGGGACGGACTGTTTAGTGAATTCCACTGCCCTCCCCAAAGATAATAACGCGTTTAGATTCTTTAGGCGCGACTTTAAGTAAAATATATTCTTAAAATCGGGTGCACATTGATGTGACCCAAATTCAAGTCTCAACGGAGTCAAAATGTGTTGACAACTACGGGTGCATTGATTGTGACGTGGTTCGATATGCATTTTTACGACGTTGCAATTCTGTAAAATAAATGATAATAATAAAAGCGGTTAAAACTTAATAAAAGCACATAAGTCACAACATGTATTTAAATCAGATATTTAGCCATTATAACAATTTAAGCGACCGTGCTAGAACCACGGGATTCGAGGGTGCCTAACACCTTCCCTCGGGTCAACAGAATTCCTTACTTAGAATTTCTGGTTCGCAGACTTCATTTGGAAAAGTCGAAAATCTCCTCGATTTGGGATTCAAGATAAACCGGTGACTTGGGACATCAAAAGCCAAACCTTTCCCAAGTGGCGACTCTGAATTAAATAAATAATCCCATTTCGAATAATGTCACTTAAATTGGAAAAACTCCACCCGCGCATCTAACCCTTCGGGGGCGAGGCGCGCAAAAAGGAGGTGTGACAATCATTAGAATAATGTCATCAGCAAATAGAATGTACCATGGCACCTCCCCTTGAATATGATGAGTTAGTGCATCCATCACCAGGGCAAATAGGAATGGGCTGAGCGCAGACCCTTGGTGCAACCCCGTAACAACTGGAAAATGCTCGGAGTCACCTCCTACTGTCCTAACCCGAGTCTTAGCTCCAGCATACATGTCTTTAATCACCCTAATGTAGGCAACTGGGACCCCTTTATCCTCTAAGAAGCTCCATAAGACCTCCCTAGGAACCTCGTCGTACGCTTTCTCTAGATCAATAAACACCATGTGGAGATCCTTCTTCCTATCCCTGTATTATTCCACCATCCTCCTAATAAGGTGGATAGCTTCTGTGGTAGATCGCCCCGGCATGAACCCGAACTGGTTATCTGAAATAGACACCGTCCTTCGCACTCTCATTTCTACCACTCTCTCCCAAACTTTCATGTTATGACTCAATAATTTGATACCCCTATAGTTGTTACATCTCTGGACATCACCTTTGTTCTTATACAACGGAACCATTGTACTCCACCTCCACTCCTCAGGCATCCTATTAGTCTTGAGTATAACATTAAACAATCCAGTAAGCCATTCTAAGCCTGCTCTACCCACACACCTCCAAAGTTCAACCTGAATTTCGTCTGGCCCGGTAGCTCTGCCCCTTCTCATCTTACGCATTGCCTCCATGACCTCATCAATCTCAATGTCCCTACAATTACTTAATTCATGGGGACTATCGGCATTCCTCAATTCCCCTAGTACAATATCCTGATCCCCTTCTTCACTTAGAAGTTATGAAAGTAGGTCTGACACCTCCTCTTAATCTGGTAATCTCTCATCAAAACTTTGTCGTCATCATCTTTTATGCACCTCACTTGGTCCAGATCCCGAGCTGTCCTCTCTCTCACCTTAGCGAGTCGGAATAAATTCTTCTCCCCGCCTTTGTTCCTTAGTTCTTCATATAGACGAGCAAAAGCTATTGTCTTAGCCTCAATTACTGCCATCTTCGCCTCCTTCCTAGCTACTTTATACCTCTCATTGTTCGCTCTCTTCTACTCCTCGCCAGTGCTCCCTACTAACCACAGGTAAGCCGCCTTCTTTGCTTCCACTTTACCTTGGACAACTGCATTCCACCACTAGTCTCCTTTGTGGCCACCAGTGTGGCCCATAGATATCCCTAACACCTCTTTCGTCACCTTCCTTATACAGTCCGTCGTCATCGACCACGTAGTGTTTGCGTCCCCACCACTTCTCCAAGCTCCCATTGCCGATAACCTTCCTTCCAACTCCTGAGCTTTATCCTGAGTTAAGGCGCCCTACCTAATCCTCGGGTATCCTCGTACTGACCTCTTCTTCCTCCTTATCATAATACAAATGTCCATCACCAAAAGCCTATGCTGTGTTGTGAGGGTCTCACCTGGGATAACCTTACAGTCCTCGCACAACCTTCTGTCGCATCTCTTGAGGAGGAGATAGTCAATTTGAGTCTTCGCCACCGAACTTTGGTAAGTACCAAATGCTCCTCCCGCTTTGTAAAACTTGAGTTCTCAATCACTAGATCGAATGTCTTGGCAAAGTCCAACAGCGAAATGCCCACTCTGTTCCGCTCCCCGAAACAAAGTCGTCATGCACCTCAGTGTACCCACCTGCAGATGACCCAATATGACCATTGAAATCTCCTCCTATGAATAACCTCTCGGAAGGCAGAATACTACAAACGATCTCATCCAACCCCTCCCAAAAGTGCCTTTTAATCTCCTCATCCAAGCCTACTTGCGGCGCGTACGCGCTAACGACATTTAAAGTACTCTCACCCACCACCAACTTAATAGTCATTAGTCTATCATTCACCCGCATGACCTCTACCACCGACTCTCTAAGATAGCTATCTACCAGGATACCCACTCCATTCTTACCCCCTCAGGACTCCAGAATACTACAACTTATACCAATCCACGTTTTTCGCCCTCGATCCGACCCACCTAGTCTCCTGGACACACGCTATATTAATCTTCCTCTTCTGAAGGATTTTCGCCAACTCTATGGACTTACTCGTTAGTGAACCTATGTTCCATGACCCGATTCTCAACCTATAGGCTCTCTTGCCCCCTCTACCTCCCCTGCCACCCGTCCCACCCCTGATACTGGCCCCACACTCTGCCCCACCCGAGGGCATGCCCTTATTCTATCATCCCAGAAACCAGCCACTACACCTACGATAATCTAAAGAAGACTCGCTAGTGCACAACGGACAACGAATCCAACTAGAAGGAAACAAGTGACTACTAGTACACTTGTTGAAAAATTGAACTATTGCGAACTAAAGTAGCATCAATTTAGCTAACACCAAAAAGGAAACAGTAAAACGGGAGGTACCAACTCCCGAGAACAAAACCTGTGGTTGATTTGCTGTACTCGATGTAGTTGTATGCTCACGCACCACTTCCTACCCCCCTTTGCTGACACTCGCCCAGGTTGCTCTCCTTTGCTAGTGCTCGTGCGCGCAACTTGTCTCCAACACTTCGAGAATTTCCCTGAAAATACAGAAAATACCACGACCCAAAAACCAAAAAGGTATTGTCACCGCTATCACTGGTGTAGCCCCGACAATATAAAATTTACAAAAAAAGGAGAAGAAGAAAACGGGAATATAAGGGGGGTGGGGGTAGATTTGGGAAGCAAAAGGGGTGGGGGCAAGAAGACAAGAAAGAAAGGGAAGTAACGGGGAAGAAGAAGAAAGCAGGAGAGAAAAAGAGAGGAAAAGAAGACAGGGGTGGGGTGGGGTGAGGTGGTTACCTGGTTCGGTGGTCGCTAGAGGTCCGGTGATAGGGACGTTAGAGAGATGAGAGAGAGACGTTAGAGAGAGAGAGCAGAGAGACGTTAACTCATGAAAATAAGAAAAAATCAAATTGCCCCTAAAATAGTCTTTGACTTAAATTCCCTCTCTCTTGCAAGTAAAATAGAAGGAAAGCCATCTACTATGTAACTGATACAAAAAAGAAAAGTTGGTAAAAATTTCTCAATTTCAGATTATTATATCGACCATTGACCTCAACATTAAACCACGGGATTTCAAGTTTTGGTGTGTTTAGCTCGGTAGATTTTTTTTTCCGTAAAAGCTCTTTTGAATGATATTAATGTACCTTTGGTAGTTAGCTCGAAAAATATTTTCTCCAAAAAGTGAGAAATTGATTTCCATCACTTGTTAGCAGAAGCTAATTTCCTTTACAAATACCAAAACTCTTATTTCATGTTACTTGATTCAATCAAAATTTAAAGCATGCTCGTGCACAATTAAATTTTTTAGAATATGTTTCCGAATAATTGAAAAAGATCCAAATGTATACTCACCTTCCACCGCATGAACCAAATCAAACCAACTTCTATACGGTGGAAATTATTTTTCTTCTTCTTCTTCACGGTAGAAATCATCAGTGTAAGATGAAAGATTAACGATGAAAGTCTTTTATGCACGGAAAGATGAAGTGAGAATAGCATAAGTTAGCCAGTTTTCGGACGGGTAATCGATAAATAACCATTGTTTGTAAATTTATTAAAAAATAGCTATTGTTTTGCTGAAACACAGTAAGTTCCAGTATAGTATGTGGGATTATGGAGCTCCTGCATACAAACTTTCAGCATATTATGTTGGAACTCCAGCACACAGAAAGTTCCAGCATAATATGCGAGATTATGGAGCTCCTGCATATAAATTTCCCGCATATTATATTGTAACTCAAGTACATTATGGAATCCAATGTATTATGTTGGAAGCTCATATGTACAAATTTCGAACTCTAGCATATTATGCTGGAATATTTCCTAATTTTTAAGGGTACTTTTGTTTATATTTATCTTTACATAAAAAAGTGGCTAAAATTCAATTATTTTTGAAACTATGACTATTTTTCAATTAACAATTGAAAATCTGACTATACTTATTTTTTCCCAAAGATGAACGTATAGCATATATATATATATATATATATATATATATGATAAATACAAACGTTGAATATATTTTTCCCAATTATGGAAAAAAGTAAATTTGTAATTACGACATTTTAGTCATTAAAAGTTAAATTTGTCCCAATTTCTTTTTTTTAAAAAAGAGTATATTTCCAAAGCGGGGCTCCATATTAGAAAACCATAGCGAACAACTCCATTCCTATCCAGCTATCCTGTTTCCCCAAAGGATAAGAGAAAACGCTCTATCTTCTCCTCTTGTTTCTTCATCAAAATTTCAAGAATGGCACAAGCACTAGCAACTCCTGTACTACCTTCGCTCTCCCTTATCTGCAACACATCTACCATCTCCAAGCACAATTTTCTCTCTTTCTCAACTCCCACATCTTTTCCCAAGGTACATTTCACTCCCTTTTCTTTTCTTGAAATTTTTTCCAGTAACCAAACATGGGTGTTTGCTTAAGTTTGCACTGTTTTACCTTTTTGGAGTTATAATTGAAATGGGTTTTCTTTATTTCACCACCCTTCATCGCTTACTTACGTGAACTTCATTCCCTTTTTTCTTGAAATTTCTCAGTAAACCAAACATGGGTTTCTGCCGAAGTTACCATTTTTTGAACTTCTTGAGCTTGAATTGAACTGGGTTTGCTAAATTTTTCATTTCTGAGACCATTTTGTGTTGGAATTGATTTGGGTTTGCTGACTTTTCCATTATTTTAGTTTTTTGAGTTGGAATTCAATTGGGTTTTTGCTGAATTTTCCATTTTTTCAGTTTTATTTATTGGAATTGAATTGGGGTTGCTGAAATTTCTATTTTATGACTTCTTCTTTTTTTGAGTTGGAAGTGAAATGATGTTTGTGTGTAGATTGGAGGTTTGAGTATAAAGTGTGTGCGTGTGGGAGGAGTGGAGATACCAAACAACAAAAGAGTAGAGTTTTCCCTGCAATACATTCATGGGATTGGCCGCACCAGTGCACGCCAGATTCTGGTAGACCTTCAAATTGAGAACAAGATTATGAAGGACTTTTCTGAAGAGGAGCTTATCACTCTCCGTGATGAAGTCTCCAAATACATGATTGAAGGCGACCTCGTGAGTTTCCTTGCTCTTATTTTAAATTGTTTGTTTGTTTTCATGGCAATGTGATTAAGCTAAATGAAACTTATATGCTTAGGTAATTCAATTTGGTTTCTCTATTTCATGTTACCTTGGTGTGGTTGAGGTTCTTGATACTTTGTAGTGTCGCTTGTTTCATTGTGCCATTTGGTTTTTTAAGTAATACAATTTAATTGAGCCACAAGAATGTTTCACTAGAGGGGTATTTTGAACCAGTCCTTTTATCCGATTTTTACATGTGAAGTAGCATACTGAAGCTGAAAACAATATCTTAAAATTATTTTCATCAGACCAAGTATTGTAGCCATCTTGCTTTTGATTGGAGTACGTGTTTTGGTTTTGACTGTGATTTCTCAATACTTTGTGCCTTTAAGGTTTGTCAAACCTTTTCATGGAGTCAGAACTTTACTTCAAGGGGGTTTTCATTTTTTTCGCCCAAATTTTAAAATGTCATGTTGTTTATTGGAACTGAAAACCATATTTTAACTCAAACTAACATTTTGTAGAGAAGTGTCTACTAATCCCCTAAAAATATATAAAGGAGCAGTTGCTGGGAATTAGCTAATTTCTAACTTTGTGCAAACTCACTTAGAGGATGACTCAATTCAATCTTCGTTCTCCATGACCTCAACCAAATAACGGGACTTAATGATTTTCTGTTAAGACGCCAATTAGTACAAAAAAATGGCCACATAATTAGTAAAGAATGGATACCTAGTAACTAGCTTTCTTATTGTCCAATTATTGTTTGCTTCAATGCCTCACATGCTTTAAACTTTAGTTCATTTAGTAATGCCTCCCTTTAGTTAATGGAAGAATAAATGCTAAAACACAGAAAAACAAAAAAATCTTATGTACATGATCTTTTTCTTAAGGCGAACTTTAATGCTTGGTTTCCAATTAGTAGAGATATTACAGTAGTAGCAGCTACCTTCGTAAAGGGTCCGTTCGAAAAGGTTTTCTTGCGGACCTACAATATTGGTTTCCTTATGCATGTTATACTTATTTTGTTTTGTAATAAAATACTATTGGAAGGACAGTCGTTGAAGTAAAATTGTTTGGCTTGGGGGGGGGGGGGGCTGCTCTCTTTACCCCTCTCCTGTCCATTTTCAGATATTTTTTTCCTGTTTCAAAATTCAAATTGTAGAAGCTTCTTGTCCTTGTATATTTGTGTATTTTTTTCCCCATCTTCTTTGGTTGGGATAGTGGAAACGAAATTAATGACATACATTGTGTTATTTCATTTTGGTGTCTCTGTGTGAATGTACAACGTATATCTGTATATGATAAGTGGAGTTTGATATGTTGGATCATGGCCTCTATCGCTACCACTGCCTAACCCCAAGTTAAAATAATTCTTTTAGAAAGAACAGTTCTTATGGAAATGTTTATACACAGAGAAATTGATAGCTGGTTCCTTATCCATAAAAAAAGAAAAGAAATTGATAGCTTGTTTTTTAGAGTGATAATGTTCATTGTTATTCTCATATACTAATTTGGTTGTTGGTCGACGCTTCCTATTTGAAATGGGAAAATGATTATGTACTTGTGATGTTGGTTTCAGAGGAGATTCAATGCTCTTGCCATTAGGAGATTGAAGGAGATTCAGTGCTACAGAGGGGTAAGGCATATCCAAGGATTGCCTTGCAGAGGACAGCGAACAAAGAACAATTGCCGTACTTTGAAAGGCAAGAAAGTTGCAATTGCAGGGAAGAAGAAGGCACCTCGTTAATTCAAGTTTGGTTTTTCATCTGTTTTGGTAACTGACTTGTAAAAGCTATATGCCTATTCCTATGGCAAACCATGCATTTATTTGTTTCTGATTAGTATTTCCATTGAATTCATTTTACTACGTTTCAAGATATAGTGTTTATTCTCAATGATGACTTCAAGAGTGTTAGTGCTTATTTTGTGGCATTTGAGGGAGATGACACATGAAACAAGCATCACTTTTTCCTCAAATCTTGTTAATTATGCTCAAATATTGATAGTCTCTGGCCAAATGCAATACTTGAAGAGTAACTTGGTTATACTTTGTTGACTGGTGGTCCAAGTTGAAGTTGTTTCGTGTTTACCAGAATTGCCTTCACAATTCACCATCATTAAAAATATTAATCACCAAGGGACACCATAATGTAGTACAGTAACCACTGCCTTAACAACTTATATGGAAGTTAAGTTGAAATTGTCAGTGGTCTTAACATTGTAGTATGTTTTCATTTGGAGTAGTTGCAAATTTCCGTTATTCTCAGTTCATGATTTGGTTTCTCAGGTAACTATGGTCATTATAATTGTTGTCGATGTACTATTGTATTGCTTTGTTGACTTATAGAGTGCAATCCGTACTGGTTGGGCCTAGTTTGAAGCTCAAGTTTAGTCCAGAGTTTGGCCAACTAGGAATCGCTTCTTGTACTTATTCCTTTTGTTTTAAATACTGATATTCTAAATATATTTGCATCATTATTGTCACGACCCAAAAACCAACCCGATCATGATGGCGCCGATCATGGAACTAGATCAGCCGACACAAACTCAAAACCAATTAGTATTTACCATTCTTAGGATAAAATCAAATCTATTTAACAATAAACTTTTATTTAGAGTTCAAAACAAACAACAGTGCGAAAAAAAAGCCCGACATCGGGGTGTCACTAGTCATGAGCATCTACTATAACTGTTTGACAACCTCAAGACCAACATGGTCGTGGAAAATCACAAAGTACACTAAGGGAGAATGAAGAGGGAGAAAAGCAGGGCTGCAATCGCCAAGCAGCTACCTTGCTAACTCCGATGAACCTGCCACCGAGCTCAGAAATACCTGGACCTGCACACAAGGTGCAGGGAGTAATGTGAGTACGCCAACTCAGTAAGTAATAAAAGTAAATAAAGACTAAGCGGTAAGAAATCACGTAAATCACGTCATAGCACCACGTAAATTACTTTCACCAAAACAGGATATAAATCAAATCATCTCGTAAATTCCAATTTTCGTAAAATCCTTTGAAAAATTTCTTTCTAGCCGTTTCAATAGAGGTTCAATGTAATTTATAGTGAAAGTGATGAAAACCATAATTGGCCCCTCGGGCAAAAACATAGTTCGTTTACAGTTCCTCGGCAAACAAGAATTCATAAACATCTCATAACTTAAAAATCTCAGTAGAAATAACAAAACCCAATCAGTGATTAAATTCCGAACATCTCGTAAAAACTCTAGTTTAAACGAAAGTTGTTTAAAATATTTGTTTAACATTTTCAATAGAGGCTCAGCATAAAGATGAGTGAAATCAGTAATTTAATCAGCATATTCAACAGAGACTCACATTAAGGAGGAGCGAAAATAGTAATTTCACAAAACAAGCCCCTCGGGCAAAGCATCACTAGTATGTATGTATATATATAGCCCATCGGGCAAGCCTCTCAGGCACTCATGACTCAACTCTCATCAATCAGCACTCACACTCAACACTCACGCTCAACAGGTACCTTATAATAACTGTTGCGACGTGCAGCCCGATCCATATATCGTTGTGGCGTGCAGCCCGATCCATATATATAGTCAACTGGGCTCACTAGAGGTGTGCAGACTCTGGAGGGGCTCCTACAGCTCAAGCGCTATATCGTTGCAGCGCGCAGCCCGATCCAACATATCGTTACGGCGTGTAGCCCGATCCATATACATATATATTGTTGCGGCGTGCAGCCCGATCCATAAATATATAATCTTCACAACCAGTCCCTCGGTCTCTCTCAGTCATTAACCTCACAATCAAACCATCGGCCTTTCTCAGTCATTACCCTCACAATCAGGCCCTCGACCTCTCAATCATTAACCTCACAAGCCACTCGGGCTATCAGTAAAATAGGGCGTTCAGCTCGAAAATATCATTTATAGTATCAAAACTAAGTAAATAAGGCTGAGTTATGAAATCAGTAAAATACAGCATGACTGAGTACAAATATTAAGTCCAAAAAACAGTGAGGAAATATAGTAAAACGTTCCTAAGGGTCCAAACAGTTGGCACGAGGCCGAAGTATGGCATTCCGCCCAAAACATAGCAATACTTTCCAAAATACAATGATATCAAGCAATTTTCAATCAAATACGCGACTAAATAGTCGTACGGGACGTACCAAGTCACAATCCCCAACTGTGTACGATCCCACACTCGTCATCTAGCGTGTGCGTAGCACAACGATGTGAAATACAGGGTTTCATACACTCAGGACAACATTTACAATCATTACTTACCTCGAACCGGATGAAAATCAACTCCGCAATGCCCCTGCCGCTCGACTTGGCCACAACTCGCCTCAAATCTATCCAAAATCAAAATCATAACATCAATATACGCTAAGGGGACAAAGGCCACCCAAAAATAATCAAATTACATCAAAAATCCCGAAATTGGTCAAATCCGACCCCGGGCCCACGTCTCAGAATCCGATAAAAATCACATCAAGAGAATCTTCATCCTTCCACGAGTCTATACATATCAAGATCATTAAAATCGGACCTCAAATGGCCCCTCAAATCCCCAATTTAACTTTCCAATTTGAAGCCCTAATTTCCCAACTCTTTCTCTAATTTTTCCCACTAATTTTCATGACTAAACAATGAAATAATCACCATAAACACAAGATACAAAACACAAGTAGCTTACCTCTCTATCAACACTTGATTCCCTCTTGAAATCACAGCTTGGAGCTCCAAAATCACACAAAAATGATGAACAAATGACTGAAAATTGCGAAGGGGCCTTTTTATACATTCTGCCCAGCAGTTTTGCACATGCGATCCCATAAGCGCACCAACGCTTCCGCTTCTGCGGAACAACATCCGCTTCTGCAGATTTCACTTATCTCACCAGGCCTCGCATCTGCGGTCGCCTCACCGCTCCTGTGACATCGCAGATGCGGTTACCAAGCCGCACTTGTGGTCCTCCACGCACCTGCGCCTCTCTTCCGCTCCTACGGAGCTTGCACATGCGGTCCCCAATCCGCAGGTGCGGATATGACAGAAGCAACAACATCAGCTGAAATTTCTCAAGTTCAACCTTTCCAAAAACTATCCGAAATCATCCCGAAGCCCCCGGGACCTCAACCAAAAATACAAACAAGTCACATATTACCATTCGAACTTATACCAATCTTCAGAACACTCAAAACAACACCGAATCATCAAAACACCCTCGGAATCAAGCCTAAGGATTTCAAAACTTCTTAATTCCGCATTCGATCAAAAAGTCTACCAACCTCATCCGAATGACCTGAAATTTTGCACACACGTCACAAATGACACAACGGACCTGCCACCACTTTCGGAATTCCATTCCGACCCTGATATTAAAATCTCCACTACCAACTAGAAAACGCCAAAATTCCTAATTTATCAATTCAAGCCTAAATCTACCACGGACCTCCAAATTCCATTATGGATGCGCTCCTAAGTCCAAAATCACCCGAGGGGCTAACCAAATCACAAAAATCCAAATCCGAGATCGAATACTAATAAGTCAAAACTTGGTAAAACCTTTCAAATTTAAAGCTTCAAACTGAGTATTGTTCTTACAAATCTATTCCGATTATCCTGAATACCAAAACCGACGATTTACATAAGTCATAATGCATCGTACGGGACTAGTTATGCCCGGAAACTGGCGAGCGAAGTGCCAATGCTCAAAACAATCGGTTGGGTCGTTACATCCTCCCCCACTTAAACATACGTTCGTTCTCGAACGTGCCTACTGTTGTTTCAAAAGCCATCAAATCTCCATGTACCCTTACTATGCACACACTTGGGGGTGATTCCACGTCATCTTATCTCATATAGGTCCGATAGCACAATGTAACTGAAATTTCACAATCCAACCTAGCCCATAACCTTCGAACCAAATTTTCGCTTCTGAAATTATCTATAAGATCATAGTCTCACATCTACACACCGAATAAATCTGGACACGCTATATCAAGCCATAACCACATATTCAAGACGGAAATCACAGGATATACCGTACCACTCGAATACTCATAGCGAAAACTTCAAATCACAGCCACTACTCAAAACAACTGAATACCGACAATAAACCTTTTATCAAATAAAGCCGCATTCCAACACTTTCGTACTGCCAACGATAAATGAAACATGCATAAAGTCATAACCATTCCTCAGATCAACCATTCATGAAGCTCCTTATCCTTAGGCAAGGACCTCAGTAAATTTCTAAACCGAGCATCGATATTATCCTTCATGCTGCAATCGAATTCGTTAGTATCCATTCTAGGTCCAATGACCTCACCTCATCCAACATGACTACTCTGGTGACTTGACACATCAATACAATCTAAAGCCATAACATGTGCAACCCGCGCTCCAATAAGCAACAATCCGAACGTACTCAAATCCTGAAAAATGACTCAAATGAGAGAGCTGTACCGCAAGCTCACCAGTACCATCAAAACACGATGCTAAGAACCCATCACTCACTGTAGAACCAGATAACTTGAATCTAACCCGAAGTATCTTACCTCCACATAACTTTGCTGCAATGCGCGATCCTATTCAAATATTGATCCACATGAATCACCTCAAGTTACTATGCTCAAAATCAATAACCACGTGCAATTTGGTGTCTACTACCAACAATGAATCACCATAACCACGGAGAGCAAATGACACAATGTCATACCAGTCCGAGAGAACATATCCAATGCGCAATCAATCATAAAACACCCAAATACCTATCTCACTCAACTCTGCGATAAAGCCCCAAATGGAACCACACCATATGTGCATATAACCAACAAATCACAACTCCTCGTAACACAGAAGAGTGACTCATAGATCACCCTAGAACACGAATAAGCTCAACAATAATCGAATGGAACATATCTCAACAATAGCAGTTCGGAGTCAACATATCCGACTTGATGTTGAACGCACATCCATATTGGCCTACCAATGGACCCCAAATCAACTCTGGTCACCCACAACAGATAACCAACTCTCTGAAAGTTCACAACAACTGAATCATAATACATATTATCATCTGACTAGCTTGCCCACATCTTCATTGTCAACAACCACAAAACCATCTACTCACACAAACTCTCAGTCCCCAAATCCATTAGGACATTCGAATCACCATTTATGGTCTCAACTCCACCGCCTGAATACCCACACTTCTCCGATTACACGGTCATCCTACGAGGAATGCTCCTGAAATTTTCCTGTGCCACAAGGCAAAATCTGAACAAGAGAGTGCCGCAATACCAAGGAAATATCCATAACTCAAACACCCCTCCCTTTCCGAAATGTATACCATCATCAAGCCACACCAATCAGTGATCTCATTTATCTAGTCATCTGAAATTGTCCCTGCTGCCTAAGAATTTATGACCTTCCTTTCAAAACTGAACTGTAACCTTACACATGCAATCTCAACCCTACACAACATACCACATATATCATGCCATCCCATGTCAATTATGAGGAATTCATAATCCATTTCGAGCCACAAGCTACTACGTACTCAACTAGCCAAGAACTTTCCATTTGATCCCATCAATAAGGAAATCATTATACATCACATGTTCCTCACGCCGGTAGAAAATATACATCTCTAACCGTGGTAGAAATCATCAAGAACTCTTTGAATCCCATTTACACAAAACCAAACCGTCAGGACTGAATCTTCCTATCTTAACCAAGCTACGCAAGCCATCAAAAACCTAAGAGCATTGCCATGAAATACCTGTAGAAACTCATTACCTCATAAGCATCCAAAGAACTAATCATATCCCTACCATGCCGATCCGACCTACTACCAAGCTATCCTATCATCCCCAAGTTTCTTCTCATTTACCTTCGAATTGATACTTCTCCTTGCTATGATACTGAAGTCCTCAACCCAGACTCATCACATGAGACCCAAGCATAAAACCACACCGCCCTTAGGCTCATAAACCATTGTATTCTTCTGAAGCACCCCTAAAAGTACCACAACCAAGATACACGCTCTGAAGAGACCTTCTGCGAATCTAAAGCCATTACCTTTGCCTTCCTGATACTGGTATATAGAATCCATAATGATGCAGAAATGCCACAAGTCTTGTCATCCTCTAATGTAAACCTCAGTTTCTAGCCAAATACACACCTGAAACCCCAATTATTACATGTAAAATCTTGAACCATTAGAATCATTCATGAGAGTCATTGATCGCAGCGGACTCAACCTAAGGAAGAGTGGGCGCTAATACTTTTACCCAATAGCGGTATCGGGGTCAATTTTCCATAGGGAGCTTCAATTTGGAGTTGAGTGTTTGTATGGTCTAGGACTATGTTTTAGCTCCTAATTGATCTTCTAAAAGTTTTGGTTTCTTTTGATTATCAACTACAATATAGCAACTACAAATTTAAAGCTAAGTTAGGCTAAGATATTGATTCTAAGTTGTATGCAATATAGAGAAAGGCACTAGGGTCGTGGCATGCATCTAGGTGGTCAACTAACGGATAGAGAATCCTAATACAAGAATGATGAATATGAGACTTATGCTATAACCGTTGCACTTTTGCACCCACTCTCACACCTCTCGGTAGAGAGAGTGATTTTGCCCAATTGACTCTCTCGAGACCAATTGGGTAGGCCAATTTGCCCAAGCAACTTATGGTTCAAGTTGGGTAATTACTCTCTCGAGGTTTAACCCGTTAATTGGGACTACCATTCTCATGGGTCCATCCCAATTCCTTGTTGGAATTAATCTTGGGGTCATAGACTCTCTTTCTCAAGAAGAGTCAAGACTCACTAAGCTAGACTTAGTGTTTGCAACCACCAAATCTTAATGAAAACATAAGATTAATCCAAATAACAAATACCCAACATCATTCATGCACTAAACAATCACACCCATTAATTACCCACACTAGGGTTGAGCCACAATCCTAGCTAATGGGTTTAGCTAGCCATAATAGAAACAGAAATTGAAGAAATAGTAGATGAAATTGACACAATAATTAAATACAATGTTAATCTACTCAATTCCACGTTAATACTAGAAGAAATTGCCCAAAATAGGCTAAAACCATGAAATATCGAGTTCAGCTGCTATCTGATACGAAACCAAAACTCCCAAAAAACCGATCCTAAAAAGTAACATGTTCTATTTATACTACACAGGAAAAATCGGACAAAAATACCCCTGAGGGTCTGGCGCGGACCGCGCACAAATGACGCGCGGCCGCGTAGGGTTTTGGGTCTTCATACCTTGCTTCTGGCACTGGGGACGCGAACCGCACAAATGTGACGCGCGGCCGCGTGAACTTCATCCACGCGGACCGCACTGATTAGGTGTGCGGCCGCGTGGGCTTTTGCCTTGAATGATTGGGTCTCTGACACTCTTAGGCGCGGACCGCGTAAAAAGGGGCGCGGACCACGTGAAAAGGGGCGCGGACTGCGTGAAAAGGGGCGCGGACCGCCCATCTTGACTTAAAAATGGCATGGCCTCTGAACTTTCCTGCGCGGCCGCATGGCAAAACAGTGCGGACCGCGCAGGTTGACCTTGAAAATGCCCAGCCTCTGAACTCTCCTGTGCGGCCGTGTGACAAAACAGTGTGGACCGCACAGGTCATTTTGTTCCCCCTTTCAGTTGTCTTTTGACACTTGGCAGATTTCACTCCTTTTTTAGCCGATCTTTGGTATTTGTCATCTTGTCGTTCAAACCTGCAATCAAGCGCAACTTGTAAGCATTTTGGGACAAATTTATAGCAGTTAATGCACAAAGCTTAGGTAAGAATGGGTATAAAATATGTAAAAAATCACAATTATCAACTCCCCCAGACTTAACCCTTTGCTTGTCCTCAAGCAAATAAAATGAGACCTACCCCTCAATGGACAACACCCATGTAATTCCTGTTTATCCTAAAGTAACCTCAACAAGCATCAATTGGGACTAACAATTTCCCTCAATGCGAATGCATCATTAACACATTTAAACTTTGAAAGCTTGTGGGTCAAGTGTGACACAAGAGCATCAAGAGTTGACACATTTCATCAAGGAACCTTTCTCAATTTCTTTGGTCATTGTGGAATCCAAACTCACGCATCCTCGACTTTCCCTAAGTGAACCTCGCCTTTATAGAGTATTTGCACACAAATCGAGGTGAATGAACTTCTCTCTCATCTCTCATAAAGAAAAGGCTCTAAGTCCGGCTCTAAGTACCATATGCTTACCCCTTATGTAAGTATCCACTAATGTAGGCTTCCCTCAACTCAAGATCATATAGGGCTTTTGAGGAGTCATTGTGAAGGCTTTGGGTAAAGGTAGGACGTGTTTTTGTTCAAATGGGTTCAATCTTCCCCTAAACACTTCTTTGAATATATTTTGGCACACTTTCTTGACTCAATTAAGTAATTCACTTCTTTCAAGGGGTTAGAGAGACACATTATCACTCTTTCTTTTGCAATTCAAACCCTTTCTCCTTTTTACCACTTTTCCACACTTTTTTCACTTTTTTTTTGTTGTCCTTGGAATCCCTTTTTGATTCTTATTCATTTTTGTCTTTTTTTTTTTTCTCTTTTTCATCGCCTTGCTTTTCTTTTGCTTTTGCCCCTTTTTACCACATTGATGCCTTTCTTGTCTCTCCCCCCCCAAACTTAGACATTTTCCATTTACTCAATTGCTCTTCTTCGGGAACACACCGGCGAATTACATCATCAGTGCAAATTTTGAAAAGATACGGCTCATCCTAATAGTAGTCCAAACAATCCCGCTTGAGCTTCTTCCTTTGGTTAGAAGAGAGCTCATACGAAATCACACCGGTAACAAGATAATTGGCTATGTCGGCAAACCATGGCATGTCTAGCATTGAAACCGAGAGGAGTTGTTCATCCGGAAAAGCATCATTTATCTCAAGGCCGTCCAAAGGCCTCCCTTCCTCCTCCAATCGAGACAATTGGTCCGCCGCTTGATTTTTACTTCCCTTTCTATCAACAATCTCCAAATCAAATTCTTGAAGAAGAAGCACCCATCTCATTAACCTCGCTTTCGAGTCTTTCTTCGTCATCAAGTACCTAAGGGCGGCGGGATCGGTATGAATAATCACTATGGCCCCCATAAGGTATGGGCAAAACTTCTCCATGGCAAAAACAATGGCAAGCAATTCCTTCTCGGTGACCGTGTAGTTCCTTTGAGCTTCATTCATTGTCTTACTTGCATAGTACACCGGATGGAACATTTTGTTTATTCTTTGGCCCAAGACCGCCCCCACCTCAACATTACTAGCATCGCACATGAGCTCAAAGGGCAAGCTCCAATTTGGTGCGGTAATGATGGGGGTAGTCGTCAACTTGTGCTTTAGAAGCTCGAAAGCCTCCATACATATCTCATTGAACACATATTTGGCATCTTTCTCTAGCAATTTACACAACGGGTTAACTACCTTAGAAAAGTCTTTGATGAATCTTAGGTAAAAACCCGCGTGTCCAAGAAAACTCCTCACCCCTTTGACAGAAGTAGGGGGAGGGAGCCTTGAGATAACCTCAATTTTTGCCTTATCAACCTCAATCCCTCTTTTTGAAATTTTGTGACCCAACACAATTCCTTCTTCTACCATAAAATGACATTTCTCCCAATTGAGAACCAAGTTTGTGTCTTCGCAACGGGCCAACACACGATCCAAGTTTTGCAAGCAATCACTAAATGAGTCCCCAACCACACTAAAATCATCCATGAAGACCTCCAATATGTCCTCCATCATGTCGGTGAAGATTGCCATCATACATCGTTAGAAGGTCGCCGGTGCATTACATAATCCAAATGGCATTCGAGAGAAGGCGAATGTGCCATAAGGACATGTGAAGGTTGTCTTTTCTTGGTCTTCCGGGGCAATGAGAATTTGGTTATAGCCTGAATACCCATCTAGAAAACAATAGAAAGCCCGGCCCGCAAGACGATCAAGCATTTGGTCCAAGAACGGCAACGGGAAATGATCCTTCCTAGTCACCTTGTTCAACTTCCGGTAGTCCATGCATACCCTCCAACCCATCACAGTACGAGTCAAAATAAGTTATTGTTGTCATTGGTCACCACCGTCATTCCTCCCTTCTTTGGCACACATTGTACCGGAGAAGTCCACGAACTGTCAGAAATTGGATACACCACACCGGCGTCAAGCCACTTGATGACTTCCTTTTTGACCACCTCTTGCATGGCCTCATTGAGTCTCCTTTGATGTTCAAGAGACGGCCTAGCATCCTCCTCCAATATTATCTTGTGCATGCAAAACGCGGGGCTAATATCCCGAATATCTGCCAAGGTCCATCCAATCTCCCACTTGTGCTTTTGAAGAACCGCCAAAGTGGCATCAACCTACACATTAGTCAAGCAAGAAGAAAGAATAACCGGCAAAGTGAAATTAGGACCAAGAAATTCATACCTGAGGTGAGGAGGAAGTGGTTTCAACTCCAACACCGGTGGCTCCTCAATAGATGGCTTAGTGGGTGGAGTTTTTCGGTTTTCAAGATCAAGAGATAACTTTCTCGGTTCATAAGAATACGAGCCCATGCCATGTAATGCGTTCACACACTCCACCCTTCTAGCATCATCATCAACATCCATGTTCAATAGCACGGCCTCAAGTGGGTCCTCAACATTTGCCATTGCGCTTGTGTCATCCACTATCACCGCCATGACAATGTCAACAAACGAGCACACCTCGGTGCTATTTGGTTGCCTCATTGATTTGCATACATGGAACACCACCCTTTCATCACCAACACTGAAGGTCAATTCTCCCGCTTCCACATCAACCAAGGCCTTCCCCGTAGCTAGGAAGGGCCTTCCAAGAATGATAGGCACCTCGAAATCCACTTCGCAATCCAAGATACCGAAATCGGCCGGCAATAGGAACTAATCAACACGAACAAGGACATCATCAATAATTCCCAAAGGCCAGGCCGCTTCATTGACCGGTCCGCTATTTAAAGCCTCATAGAAGTTGGACGAGGTTGTCTGATTCCCAAGGTCTTGAAGACCGAATATGGCATTGAATTGATACTTGCCCCCAAGTCACAAAGGGCTTTTGCAAAGTCGGCACTTCCAATGGTACATGGGATAGTGAATGCACCGGGATCCTCAAGTTTCGGAGCCATAGAATCCACAATTGCGCTCACTTGATGGGTCATCTTGATTGTCTCACACTCCATTGATCTCTTTTTTGTAACTAAATCTTTCATAAACTTTGCGTATCCCGGCATTTGCTCGAGTGCCTCCACCAAAGGCACGTTGATAGTCAAACTCTTCATCATTTCAATGAATTTCTTAAATTGTTTGTCACCCTTTTGCTTGGCCAACCGTTCAGGATAGGGCGGAGGAGGTTTAGGCAAGGCTGTATTGGCTTTTGGCACCACCGGTTCGGGCATATCAATGACGTGTTCCCTAGACGGGTTCACGGCCTCTTGAGTCTCCTCCTCACCCTCATCAATTTCAATTCTCACATCATCACTTGCACTTTGTTCAACAACATCCTCAACTACCAACGGGATCTCATCATTTCGTAACTCATCTTCATCTACCGCAACTTGGTTTCCTCTTGAGGCATGCACATCACCGCCTCTTCCACTTCGCGTTGTCACTGCCATCACATGATTATTGTGCCCACCCTTGGGGTTTACTACCGTATCACTTGGTAGAGTATCCTTTGGGCGAGTATTTAAAGGCTGGGAGATTTGGCCTAATTGCATTTCCAAGTTTCGGATAGATGTGTTATGCGAAGCTAATTGGGCCTCGGAATCTTGGTTATTTTTCATCATTTGCTCGAACATGCTTTCAATTCTCCCCATCTCGCTTCCGGATGAACTCGGACCTTGAGAGGGAAAGGGAGGCGGGTTATTGGGTTATTGATACATTGGGGGCCTTTGAAAGCCTTGCCCCCTATTACCTTGTCCACCATTGTTGTTCCAACCACCTTGACCACCATTGTTGTTGTTCCAATTGTTGTTCCCGTTCCAATTACCTTGATTCCCCGAATTATTGTTCCCCCAATTGCCTCCTTGATTGTTGTTGTAATTCCAATTGCCACCTTGTTGATTGCCCCAATTACCTTGGGGTCTCCATTGTTGATTCCCTTGATTACCTCTATTCCTTTGATAGTTGTTGACATATTGGACTTCCTCACTTTGGTCATCAAAACCTTCATTCGAATATCCACTACCAACATTATTGTTGTCATATTGTTCACAATTACCTTGAGGTTGTTGTCCTCTTTGCCTCCTTTTCAACATCGAAACACCTTCCATTGCATTGACTTGGCGTGGGTTTTGGACTTGTTGCAATTGCGCCTTTGCCAATTGATTCATAGTTGTTGTAAGCTCGACTATAGCTTGGCCATGATCATGCAATTCCTTGTGCAAATGGATGACCGTGGGGTCACCTTGGGGCACGTTTGCTCGGCTTTGCCATGCTGAAGAGGTGTCGGCCATTTCATCAAGTACATCACATGCCTCTTGGTAAGAAAGTTTCATAAAGTTCCCTCCGGCCAATTGGTTCACAATGCATTGATTTGTGGTGTTGATGCCCCGATAAAAGGTTTGTTGAATCATAGCTTCGGTCATGTCATTATTAGGGCACTCTTTCACCATTGTTCTATATCTTTCCCATATCTCATGCAAAGGTTCTGTTGGCTCTTGCTTGAAAGCTAGAATTTCATCCCGAAGAGCTGCCATATGACTTGGAGAGAAGAACTTGTCAATAAATTTGTCCGCCAATTCATCCCATGTTGTAATAGAATGATTAGGGAGCCTTTCTAACAAATCCAATGATTTACCCCGAAGAGGAAATGGGAAAAGCCTCAATCTCAACGCATCCTCGGACACGTTTGTCTGCTTGCTACCCCAACATGTATCCACGAACCACTTCAAGTGCTTGTAGGCATTTTGATTGGAGGCACCCGTGAAATAACCTCTTTGCTCGAGCAAGGTCAGCATAATATTTGTGATTTGAAAGTTCCCCACCCGGATTCGAGGAGGAACAATAGCACTGGCGTATCCTTGATTTGGTAGAACTCTGGGAACCACTCTCGGCGGTGCCGGAGGAGGGTCTGGAATGTTGTTATTCTCATTTGCATTTATATTGACATGTCGGCCTCTCCGTGGGAGTTGAGGTAAGACCTCATCTTGTTCTAGATCCTCTACCTCCTCCCCCGCTATCACATTGTCGAGAGGGTCATTTGCATTAAGAGCCATTGTACCTGATTGATCGACACAAACAAAGTCAGTAAATAAGAAGGAAAGAGAAGCGAAACACAATACTAGCTACACAAATAGTCAACACCGTAAAGCTCCCCGGCAACGGCGCCAAAAAGTGATCGCAGCGGACTCAACCTAAGGAAGAGTGGGCGCTAATACTTTTACCCAATAGCGGTATCGGGGTCAATTTTCCACAGGGAGCTTCAATTTGGAGTTGAGTGTTTGTATGGTCTAGGACTATGTTTTAGCTCCTAATTGATCTTCTAACATTTTTGGTTTTCTTTTGATTATCAACTTACAATATAGCAACTACAAATTTAAAGCTAAGTTAGGCTAAGATATTGATTCTAAGTTGTATGCAATATAGAGAAAGGCACTAGGGTCGTGGCATGCATCTAGGTGGTCAACTAACGGGTAGAGATTTCTAATGCAAGAATGATGAATATGGGACTTATGCTATAACCGTTGCACTTTTGCACCCACTCTCACACCTCTCGGTAGAGAGAGTGATTTTGCCCAATTGACTCTCTCGAGACCAATTGGGTAGGCCAATTTGCCCAAGCAACTTATGGTTCAAGTTGGGTAATTACTCTCTCGAGGTTTAACCCGTTAATTGGGACTACCATTCTCATGGGTCCATCCCAATTCCTTGTTGGAATTAATCTTGGGGTCATAGACTCTCTTTCTCAAGAAGAGTCAAGACTCACTAAGCTAGACTTAGTGTTTGTAACCACCAAATCTTAATGAAAACATAAGATTAATCCAAATAACAAATACCCAACATCATTCATGCACTAAACAATCACACTCATTAATTACCCACACTAGGATTGAGCCACAACCCTAGCTAATGGGTTTAGCTAGCCATAATAGAAACAGAAATTGAAGAAATAGTAGATGAAATTGACATAATAATTAAATACAATGTTAATCTACTCAATTCCACGTTAATACTAGAAGAAATTGCCCAAAATAGGCTAAAACCATGAAATCTCGAGTTTAGCTACTATCTGATACGAAACCTAAACTCCCAAAAAACTGATCCTAAAAAGTAAAATGTTCTATTTATACTACACAGGAAAAACCGAACAAAAATACCCCTGAGGGTCTGGCGCGGACCGCGCACAAATGACGCGTGGCCGCGTAGGGTTTTGGGTCTTCATATCTTGCTTCTGGCACTGGGGACGCGGACCGCACAAATGTGACGCGCGACCGCGTGAACTTCATCCACGCGGACCGCACTGATTAGGTGTGCGGCCGCGTGGGCTTTTGCCTTGAATGATTGGGTCCCCGACACTCTTAGGCGCGGACCGCGTAAAAAGGGGTGCGGACAGCATGAAAAGGGGCGGACCGTGTGAAAAGGGGCGCGGACCGCGCATCTTGACTTAAAAATGGCATGGCCTCTGAACTTTCCTGCGCGGCCGCATGGCAAAACCGTGCGGACCGCGCAGGTTGACCTTGAAAATGCCCAGCCTCTGAACTCTCATGTGCGGCCGCGTGACAAAACAGTGCGGACCGCACAGGTCATTTTGTTCCCCCCTTTCAGTTGTCTTTTGACACTTGGCAGATTTCACTCCTTTTTGAGCCGATCTTTGGTATTTTCATCTTGTCGTTCAAACCTGCAATCAAGCGCAACTTGTAAGCATTTTGGGACAAATTTATAGAAGTTAATGCACAAAGCTTAGGTAAGAATGGGTATAAAACATGTAAAAAATCACAGTTATCAGTCATCCACTCTGCTCAAACCTCAATTAGACTAATCAAACGGACCGGGTGACCTGTGCTCCATTAGCACTCCGACACTGCAGAAAGTAACCCCACCTTAATGCAACCAAATAAATTTTTGCTCCATGTACATTACATCCCTTCCCAATAACAACTCAAGTCATTTCATAAATTCTTATATGCCCGTAAAGCATAACACAACCTCTATCAAAAAATTTCCTTATTCGGGTCATCCTCGATCTCAACCTTTATAAGCCATAACCGATTCACCAGTATGCCTCAAATTGGAACCAACATTGTCACGACCCTAAACCCGGACCCGATCGTGATGGCGCCTCTCGTGGAGACAAGGCCAACCAACTATTCCCAATTCGATGTTAAACACTTAAACAACAGGAAAATAGTCTAAAACATGATTTAATAATACTAAGTAGCAGATAATATCATAAATTTGCAGAAGGACAACCCAACATAACCCGATACCGGGGTGTCACTAGTCATGAGCATCTATCAATCCTCCTACAAATCCGATAAGTCTATAAACTATTACAATTATCTGATCAGAAATAGAAATGATAAAGAGGGAGAAACACAGATCTGCGGACGTCAAGCTACCTCGTGAACTCCTAATGCCCGTCGGGAGCTCTCAACTCGCACTAGCAGGATCAGCAACGCCTGAATCTGCACACAGGGGTGCAGAGAGTAAAGTGAGTACTCCAGCTAAGTGAGTAACAAATGTAAATAAAGACTGAAAGCAAGAAATCACGTAAGGTACAAAGCATTCTATAATGAACCAGTAAAACCATTTAAAATCAGTAAATCAGTGAAAGATAGGTAAAATTCTTTAAGTCAAATGTAGTTTCATGAAAAGCCTTTTTCAATGATTAAGCAGGTAATTGACAGTCAATTATGAAAAGTAAATACATAAAGGCTCGCCCCTCGGGCTTAGTATCAATAAATCCGCCCCTCAGGCAACATCTCAAAGCAGTACCAGCCCTTCGGGCAATCACATAGAACAATACCAGCACCTCGGGCTTAATCTCACATCATAATGGGTACCCGCGCTCACTGGGAGTGTACAGTCTCCTGGAGGTGCCCCTTACGGCCCAAGCGCAATATCAAGCCACCTTGTGGCATCATCACTAGGCCCTCGGCCTCATATCAATCAAGCCACCTTGTGGAATACATATCTCAGGCCATCGGCCTCATAATCAGTATCAAATGTTTCCTCACAACATAGGCCCTCGGCCTTACTCAGTCAAAATCCTCACAAGCCACTCGGGCAATAGTAAAACATGATTTTCAGCCCCAAAAATATCATTTAAAAGGTCATGTAAGTGTTAAAATAGAGTAAATATGGCTGAGTACGAAAAACAATAAAATATAACATGACTGAGTTCAAGTTTAAAGTCAAAATGGTAAGAAAATACCAGTAAAAATCCCCGAAGGGTTCAAATAGTTGGTACAAGGCCCAAATATGGCATTCAACCCAAATAATGATGATAACAAATATATTTAAGTCAAATACACGGTAAAATCATCAATCGGGACAGACCAAGTCACAATCTCCAATAGTGCACGACCCCATGCTCGTCATTAAGCGTGTGCCTCACCTCAATATAGCACTACGAGGTGCAATCCGGGGTTTTAAACCCTTAGAACATCATTTACAATCATTACTCACCTCGAACCGGTCAAATCTCTAGATCGCGATGCCTTTTCCCCTCGAATCGGTCTCCACTCACGTCGAATCTATCCAAAATTAGAACGAGGACGTCAAAATATGATAAGGGAATGAAGCCCAAGCGAAAATAATCAAAATACGACACAAATCCCAAAATTACCAAAACTCGACCCCCAGGCCCACGTCTCGGAATTTAATAATTTTTACATCAACGGATTCTTTATGTACTCACGAGTTCATACATATCAAAAGTTTTGAAATCCGACCTCAAATGGTCCTTCAAATCCTCAAGAAAAGGTCTAAATTTCTAAGCCCTAGTTTCCCCAATTTTCTCCCTTCATTTCCATAATTTCTAGCTCTAATCCATGAAATAATAGCATAGGAATGAGTTTTAAGTCCAAATTCCTTACCTCAATGAAGTTCCCTTGAAATCCCTCTCTCAAATCGTCCAAAAAGCTCCAAAACCGAGATAAAAATGGTGAAAATAGCTAAAATTCACGAAGGCTACAATTTATAACTTCTGCCCAGTTATTTTTGCATCTGCGGCACAATACTCGCTTCTGCGGTACCGCATATACGGTTCTTCTTCCGCTTCTGCGGAAATCAATTAATGGACCAAACCACTTCTTTGATCAATCTTCCGCACCTACGCCTCCGCAGGTTAGGTCCATCAACCGCACTTGCGGTCACTGCCTTTTCAGGCATTTCCGCTTCTGCAATCCTTTATAGGCGCACTTGCGGTCCCCAATCCACAGGTGCGGAAATACCAGAAGCAGCAACTTCAACAGCTGCAACAAGGTCCAAACTTCTCCGTTAACCATTCGAAATCACCCCGAGGCCCCCGGGACCTCAACCAAAAGCACAAACATATCCTAATACCTTATTCAAACTTGTATCAATCTTCAATACACCTCAAACAACATCAAATCAACCAAACCACATCGGATTCAAGCCAAATTTTCTAAAATCTTCAAAATTTCGCTTTTGATCAAAAACCCAACCAAACCACGTTTGAATGACCTGAAATTTTGCACACACATCCCAAATGACACAACGGAACTATTGCAACTCTCGGAATTCTATTCCGACCCCTATATCAAAATCTCTCCTACCAACCGGAAATCACCAAAATATCAACTTCGCCAATTCAAGCCTAAATCTACTACGAACCTCCAAAATTCATTCTGATCATGCTCCTAAGTCAAATCACCTCCCGAAGCTAACCGAACCATAGCAACTCACATCCGAGCCCTCTAACACATAAGTCAACATCCGGTTGACTTTTCCAACTTAAACTCACTCTAAAGAGACTAAGTGTCTCAAACCTTGCCAAATCCTTTCCGAACTCGATCCGACCAACCCGATACCACATAACATGGATAAATAAAGCATAACGAAGTAGAAATAGAGAAAATGGAGCGGTAACTCATGAGACGACTGGCCAGGTCGTCACAAACATAGCACATAATTGTGCAATCAATTGATCAATAGCAGACTCCCCCACTTGGCTCAAAGCCATAGATAAAAATACATAAAACTCACAATGCCCATACTCTACTACTGCCATAGTACCATAGTGAGATCCAACTAAATCATTCATAAGCTCATGCAACATAAACCATTTAGTATTTCCAATCATCTACAAATCTCGCATTCACCCTCGTAACAGTCAAGCCATTCTCATAAGCAATCCAAACTCAAATCGTACTACATATAGTTCACTGGTAAAAGAAAACTCACTACTAAACAACATTGGGATCACACACCCTCAGGACACCCTGCAGGAGATAGCCCACCTGCTTAGCCTCAAACCGATCTGTCTATACTCTTTCATAATCATAACCATTATACAATCACTTAACCTTCCTAAGTCTGAACTCATATCAAAACATAAAATCTACTTCACTTCACAACTAGACAACATGAAAAGGTCCTCCAACACACCCACAACTCGGGCCTATGCATCAAAACACGATGAAATTCAAGCACTAAATAGTTCTTTTTACCCTCAAGTAAACTCTTCTCATCACCTTTAAATCATACGAACGCATCTCGCAGTCACATCGTAATAACCACGTAGCTATCCAGTCATCATTTTCCCGGATAGGGACACTATCAAACATATAACTCCAAAAACATGCGCTCACACAATCAACACCTCAGCGCTCAAGCTACAAGCAAAGCCCGGCCTCAAGTCATCCAGACTGGCCCAACATGAACACACAGAAATCACATCTTGTCCCTTGATAAAGGAATCACAAGCCGTCGATGCATAGTTGATATCGAGCGCTCATGCGCGCATACGAACGCGTGGAAGGAATTTCAAGAGTTACATTTCAAGCTGAATCAATGTCGCACGATGAGAATTCAAGAATGTGAAGTTTTTCCTAAAGGTTCTGCAGTGTGATGACCCGGCCAGTCATCTCATGAGTACCGCTTCATTTCCCCCATTTCAGATTCTTTATGCTTCGTTATCCGTGTTTTATGTGATTGGGTTGATTAGTTCGGAAATAAGAAACTTAGTCTTTCAACCAAATATTGACATATGTGTTAGAAGGCTCGGAAGTGCGTTCCGATGGTTCGGTTAGCTTCGGGAGGTGATTTGTGACTTAGGAGCGCGATCAGAATGGGTTTTGGAGTTGTAGAGAAGATTTAGGCTTGAATTGGCAAAATTGATATTTTGGCAAATTCCGGTTGATAGGTGAGATTTTGATATAGGGGTCGGAATGGAATTCCGAGAGTTGTAGTATCTTCGTTTTGTCATTTGGGATGCGTGTGCAAAATTTCAGGTCATTCAGACAAGATTTGATAGACCTTTTAATCGAAAGCATAATTTAAGAGTTCTTAGGCTTGAATCCTATGTTAAATTGGTGATTTGATGTTGTTGTAAGCGTTCCGAAGTGTTGAACAAGTTTGAACGATATCATGGGATGTGTTGGTACAATTAGTTTAAAGTTTCGGAGATCCCGGGTAGGTTCCGGGATGTTTTGGGCCGAAAATCATAGTTGTAGCAGGTCCAGGAGGGTTGCAGGCCCCATAACTCACCCACGCGGTCCGCAAAAAAATGAGTGCGCCCGCGGTGAGTGTTGTGCGGACCGCACAAAAGCGGGCGCGGGCGCGGAAGGCGTCGCGCGGACCGCACAAAAGTGGGCGCGGCCGCGGTGAAGAACCTTCCGGCTGGGCCAACTTCAGAAGCTCATATTTTTTGATATACAAGGAATTTTTAGGTGAGTCAAACACGAATGTTGTAGCACTTCGTGTCTAGTTTCCAGAAAATAAAGATATCGCAATTTGGACATTTGGATAAAAGGTTATGACAAAAATACTAAAGCCTGTCACTGCAGAGGAAGGCCTGTGCGGCCGCGGTTGTGTTTGCGCGGACCGCACTGGCTTGCGCGGACCGCGGTCGATTTGGTGCGGCCCGTGGTAGCTGAAATCTGAGGGGTACCTATAAATATGAGGTTTTGGATTTTATTTAATATTTTGACCTAGAGAGCTCGGATTTTGGCGATTTTTCGAAGGTTTTTCAAGAAATTCATCGAGGTAAGTGATTTTAACTCATATTTGGCTAGAATACATGAATCTATCACTGAATTCATCATTTAATTCGTGATTTGGGATGGAATATTGGAAGAAAATTGTGAAATCTTTCAAAAATATAAAATGATGATTTGAAAGACCAAATGGTATCGGAATTGGATAATTTTGGTATGGTTAGACTCGTGAGGGTATGAGGATTCTGAAAATGTAAATTTTACCCGATTCCGAGACGTGGGTCCGGGGCTCGTGTTTTGCTAATTTCGGGATTTTTGATATTTTTCGAATGTTTTCGCTTGGGCTTTGCTCCCTTAGCATATTGTGACGTATTCGTTCTGATGTTGGATAGATTTGATGCGCGTGGATGCCAATTTGAGGGGCAAAAGCATCGCGAGCTAGAGAATTAGCCAGTTCGAGGTGAGTAATGATTGTAAATGATGTCCTGAGGGTTTGAAACCCCGGATTGCACATCGTAGTGCTATATTGAGGCAAGATACGCGTTGGATGATGAGCGTGGGGTCTTTCACTACTGGGGATTGTGACTTGGTCCATCCCGATTGATGATTTTACCAAATATTTGACTGAAATTCATTTGTTATCATCATGATTTGGGCTGATTGCCATATTTGGGCTTCGTGCCAACTATTTGAACCCTTCGGGGATTTTATCACTGTTTTCTCACTGCTTGACTTATTATTTGAACTCAGTCCTGTTGATATCTACTATTTTACAAACTCAGCCACTTTTACTCAGATTTGAAACTTAAATGATATTTCTACATCATGTTTTGGGCTGAGAACTACTGTTTTACTAATGCCCAAGGGGCTTGTGATGATTTTTGGACTGAGTGAGGCCGAGGGACATATGTGAGGATATGCTGAGTGATATGAGGCCGAGGGCCTGAGATACTTTATATGCCACGAGGTGGCTTGAGTGATGTGAGGCCGAGTGCCGAGTGATGATGCCACGAGGTGGCTTGATATAGCGCTTGGGCCGTAAGGGGCCCCTCCGGAGTCTGCACACCCACAGTGAGTGCGGGTACCCATTGTTCTGAGTAATTGATGCTATGCCTGAGGGGATGATATGAGTGATTGTGAGGTAGCTCGAGGGGCCGATACTATTCTGAGAGTGAGCCCGAGGGGCTAATACTGTTCTGAGTGATTGATACTGAGCTCGAGGGGCTGATACTGTACTGAGAGTGATCCCGAGAGGCTGATACTATGCTGAGCGATTGATACTGTGCCCGAGGGGCGGATTTCTACTTGTTATTTATCTGTTAAATTACCGGTTTTACTTGTTTTAAAAGGAATATCATTTGATTTCTTCACTGATTTACTGCTTTAAGTGATTTTCACTGCTTGATATGGAATTGCTTTGTGCTTTTACGTGTTTTCATACTTTCAGCCATTATTTATAATTATTACCCACTGAGTCGGAGTACTCACATTACTCCTTGCACCGTGTGTACAGATTCAGGCATAGCAGAGTCCGCAGCTGAGCGGTTGATTCCGTCCAGGCTAGGCGGTGATTTGGGATTACGAGGTAGCTGTTGACGTCTGCAGCCCCTTGTCTCTCTTATCCTCTATCATTTATGTTTTCTTCAGACTGTTGTATCGGATTTCGTACTTTGCAGACCTATAGCAGATTCTGTAATAGCTCATGACTTGTGACACCCCGGTTTGGGCTGTGTCGGGATGGTTTCCACTGTTGTTATCATTAAAGTTTTCGCAACCTATGGATATTATATTATGTTTATTAATATTTATGATAATTAACTGCTTAAAGACGTGTCCCGTTTTGGTCTGGCTGGCCTTGTCTTCATGAGAGGCGCCATCACGACCGGGTTTGGGAATTGGGTCGTGGCATGCAACCTCCCGAGGATAAGTATAGACGTCTCGGTATCAATCCGCGAGACTCTACTAAATCTGCTCATGACTCGTGAGACCTATGTAACCTAGGCTCTGATACCAACTTGTCACGACCCCAAAACTAACCCGGTCATGATGGCGTCTATCATGGAACTAGGCCAGCTGACACAAACCCAAAACCAATCAGTATTTACAATTATTAGGATAAAATCAAATCTATTTAACAAAAAACCTTTATTTAGAGTTTAAAACAAACAACAGCGCGGAAAGAAAGCCCAACATCGGGGTGTCACTAGTCATGAGTGTTACATCCCATACCTTAGCATTAGGATGCGCCGTAGTAAATCCACATGAGTTCAAAGGGATTATGTCTAGTATGAGGTTATAGAGGGTTTAAGACATTATTATTATGATACCTTGTAAGTTTACAACCTTGATATCATTAGATATTATGTTAGTGTGGTATTTTCTTTTAAGTGAAGTATTTTAGTAAAAGTTTTATAAGTATAATTTTGGATAGTTATTATTATTTTTATTTTCGAATATGGTAAATTATACACATAATATAAGAAAGTTTACGATATTTTCTTTATTATAAAGATAGAAATTATTTTCTCACAAGAAAAGAAGGTTATTTTTTTACCAATTTAAGAATTAAGCGTACGAGAATTTGTACTCTTTATACGAGATTAGCAAAATTAAAAGTTGAGAAAATATATATTTTTTTTTTACATGGATGTTTTAACAAATAATAATATATGTATTGATTTTATATGGTACCACGATTTATTATTTTAATATTGTAATAGTAGTACTTCAAGATGATAGGGTAAATGAGTTAGAAGAAAATAAGTTTCTTTGAAGGTTGTCAATTTAGGATTAAATACGGTCTGAGTCATAATACTCGGTATTTATAGACTAGTATCATACAAGGTACCATAGGACCGTGATAGTATGATGTATAAAGTATATTAAAAATAAGTAGAATTTTAAGTAATTTAAGATAATTCTTAATTGCATGGATAATTGGCTAATTACCGGCTAATTAGGTAACGGGACATTACCTAATTACCTAACAAACGGAGAAAGGTTTACAATTTTCCACCCTACCCCACGTGGTAGCAAGGGGGCTAACCAAACAATGACTAAGGTAATTTGGTATTAGGTGGCAGTAAAGTATGTAAAGTCTTCCTCTTTCTTATCCTTGGATTTGTTTTTCACAACTTTAAGGATTCATTTTATTTTACATGGTGTTTGACCAATATCTTGAATTGAGGATTCCTAAATAAGTCCTATATTGGTTTTTTCCAGCTTTATTTTGGAATGTCCATGTTATCTTCGCCTTCTTGGGATTGATTTAGAATGAATACTCTATAATTGCTGCAAAAGCTATGTGACTGATTCATTGTAAAGATTGGAGTGAGCTTTTCTCCTTGTCAGATTTACTCCACAGACTTTGTGAGATTTGGATATGTTAAATATAAGATTAAATGAGTCTGGATAATTGTGATTAAGCAACCTAGAAGAAAAACTCCAGATATTTGCTGCTCTGGGACAAGATGCTTTTTTTAAAATAGAACTGATCTGGTATGTCTTGGGTGGCGGTGTAGAACGACTACAAATTAAGAATTCTTGAAGCTAAAAAGCAAAAGCAACTTATTGCTTTACATCTTTCAACATGGAGGAGAAACAAAAATAGCCTGTGGTAGATAAAGTTGACAAGCAAACTCATAGCCAGGACTTCGTAACCACGAAAAATTGCAAAAAAGCAGTAAGTTATTTATTTCAAGGTATTCTTACGTTAATTCATTAGGAGAATTGTGCTACTTCTATCTCATTGCACTTTTCCTGCTCAAAGTACGTACCCTGGACAGAAGCAAGATGACTATGTAGATATAAAATACAATTGAATGAGTTGATTATGTGCATGAGGATCACTACAAGAAATTTGATTTTTAACTATCATTTCTTAACGAAGGGACATAAAACCTCATTTCTTAATGAAGGGACATAAAACCGGTCGTTATAAGTATATTTATAGCAACCAAATTTTTTTTCGATCGTTAAAAGTAATTTTTTGCTAGGGGATGATATTCGGCCGTTATAATATAACACAACCGGTACTTAAATAATTATTAAGTAATGAAAAAGTGAAAAAAGTGGCGCTAACTTTTTCCACTTTTTTTCCCTAACCTAGATTCTGCCAAATCTCCCACCCCCTCGCCCCTCAAAAAAAAGGAAAAAGCCCCATCGAATTAAACAGTTCAATTGTATAAACTTAATAAGCCCCAAACTTTTCTAACAGTTAGTAAACCTCGGTTTGAACCGAATTAGCAGAGCGAATTAGCGAACGAATTGAAGTTGCCCGTCACCTCCATTGATAACAACGGCTAATCTTTGAGGTTCTTCTCATCACGATAAAGTTCAAAATTTTACCCTTTTCTATGTAAATTGAGTAATTATTTTTCTAGAAAAGGAATCTGTTGAGCAATATCTGTTCTGAATGAGCAACTTCTATATCTCCTATCACGATTAGATAATCTTCTCTAACAGTTTATTCTCAATGTCAATTTCGTACTATCAGTTCACTGAGTGCCAAGTATAATTGTCGAAATATCGGTCCTCCTAAAATCGAAGTTGATAATTTTTAGTCGTTGTATAACTATAGGGTTGTCATTAGGTTTAGTAGATTGTGCAGCAGATTGTGTTGGAACTTTCCTACTTGTACTCTATCCTGTGCTTGATCATCTGTAATATGTTGTGACTGCCCAGCTATTTCCTTTGCATGAACACCTACATCAATTGCACTATCCAAATCTTTCACACCTTCAACACATTGCCCCTGAATATGCACAGCACTAGGTTTCAAACCTGCTGTTTTTTTAACTTCAAGTGCAGCAGTAGGTTTAACAACTGATGGTTTTTCAACCATTTTAAGTGCAGCAGCATTAGCTTGATCACTTTTGGAAGCTCAATTGGTAATCTGATTGAGTATATATTTATTAGCAGAGCTAGTACTTGATCTATCTGTTTTAGCCTATGTGCACTTATTTGTTATGCTGATTTGTGTACTTGTTTAACCATCAGTATACTAAGGATAGTGAACTATTGGCTTATATGTCTCTCACGCTGAAAATGAATCCAAGAGGCGCAGTGAGGATGATGTAACTTAACAAAAATTGAAATAATTCAGTTTAACTAATTGGTTAAACATTGTTTAACCTACTTTAATTTGGAAATGTGTATAGTCAAAATGGTTTTGAGCTCACAAGAATATTCCTTGAAACTCATGATAAATCTTCAGAGGTCAAATTTCTATTATAATTCCATATTGTACCATACATTTACATCCCATTAAAGTCAATAACATATGTGTGTGTCTTTGTTTACTTATGTCCTAATGATAGTCAATAATATATTGTGTACCATTATTTTGTGGAATGTCAAATTTTCTATGTATTCTATACATGTGTGCATTTATGCATGTTATTATTTGTTGATATATAGTGCTTATGAGACATATTCATTGTCACTAATTTGTACTATTTGACTATTTGTGAATCATCATTCCCTTAGCAGGCGCATTCATGTTGTTGGAGGTGTCTAAAGATGACATAATCTACCACGGTTTCTTGTGTCTTTGAGATGTTTTTGAATGACCTAATGATATCATAACATATGCTATCTAGAGAAGTGGTGTAAATACGTTAGGATGTAGTGGCATATACTGAAAATAACTCGAGTTCATTGTAGTATCTATGACATGTTATCAACAAACTTACAATCTTTATTATCGGGACCAGTAGCATCCCAAAAAAGTTCTCCTGAAAATACTGTTGGAGCTAAACTTCTAATCTCTATTTGGATGACATTGAGCTACAAACTGCTGGTTTGGTATTTGTTATTCAAGTTTGTTTTGACGATCTTTCTCTGAGTGATTATTAATCATTTGGCATAGACATACGCCAGAAATATTTGGTTTTCTGATCAGAGATTACCCTTTAACTAGGTAAAAAGTTTGTTATACTGGAATTTCACCATATATTAGAATCTTTAATTTTTATGAAATATATCAAGTTTCTTTCTTCTAGTGTTGAGTTTTGCTGCAGGCTTTATCTTGATATCTAGTTGATCAAATTAAGGGAACACCATTCTCTTCGTGATTAGTTCTCCAGTCCTCTCCTCATTCTCTTAGTCCGAGCACAGTTGTCTTGTCATCCTAATTCACATAAGATGCTCGCTAGTTATATTACATCAGTATTTAGTAGCAATCTAAAGAGAGGTTTGATCTGTTCTTATCCCCTAAACTGTTTTCTAATGGCTTTTTCTGCGTACGCATTTGCAGCTACTCTTAGATCCTTCAAACGTTTCATGCTTGTTGTAGTTAGTTTGTTTGTTTTAAGCATGTTTGAAAGGAGATCTTGGCCAGCTTCCTTACCTTACAGTTCCGCATCAACATGATTAATCTAGACGTATCTTTTCAGGCAAAATCAGTTATTTACAGATTGACGGAGGAGAAAGCTGCTTTTCTACATCACAGCAACAAACTTCGCCAAGAATTGGTATGAGTAGCATTACTTTCCTTTTCTCATTCTTGTGCATCCTAAAACCCCAATACTTGTAGAAAGACCACAGAATTTGCTATATCTATGAGTAGTTTCATATGCAAGTCCTTCTACCTGCCATTATTTATGTCCTCCTTTCACCTGAATAGTCATTCATTCTAATGGTTTAAGTGAGAGCCAACTGAACTTTCATACACAAACAACTATGCCTCGATCTCAAGCAAGTTGAGCCATTTTATATCGTGAAGATTCATCATAAATTGAATAACTTTATGCTGGTCGTCAACCTATTGCAACCATCCTCTTTTATCCGTGTTGTTTACCGAACTTGCATAAATAGACTATTACTCTACTTTGTATAATTTTGATTAGAGTGGCTATATTTTTTAGTTACAATGACTTACTTATGAAACAATGATATTTAGCTCTTCTAGTGCTTCTGCTTGTTGTTCCTTTTCTAGGAACACATACATGCTTTAGAAAATAAGTAAATTTATTTGTTAGAATTCAAATGTTTAGAAATCTTGAGCTGAGGGTCTATCGGAAACAACTTTCTACCTTCACAAGGTTGGGGTAAGGTCTGCGTACACATTACCCTCCCCAGACCCCACTTGTGGGATTACACTAGGTTTGTTGTTGTTGTTGTATAGGCTTAGGGCTTTCTTAATTTTTTTCACTTAATCTGTTGTACAATATTACTCCCTCTGTTTCAATTCATGTGAACCCATTTGACTGGGCACGAAGTTTAAGAAAAGATAGAAGACTTTTAAACTTGTGGTGTAAAATGAGGCACATATATTTTGTGTGGCTATAAATCATTACATAAAGGTAAATTATTTCCAAATAGGGAAAGGGGTCATTCTTTTTTGCACGGACTAAAAAGGAAATAGGTTCACATAAATTGAAACAGAGGGAGTGCTATTTATTGCAACTCCAAAGATCTTTATTTAAGGCAAGAATATTGTGTAAGAAAGAGGGATGTCTCTGGAAGTTTGTGTGATTTTGTAAAGCTGATCCCAGATCCTTGTAGATCGTCGCCAAGGTTGTAGAAGCAGGGATGTCTCTAGGATGTTTGGATTTGATAGGAATTTTCTGTTGATTATCACTCATCTACACAGTGTTCCAATAGTTCATTAGGTTTAGTAGATTGTACAGTAGATTGTGCCACAATAACGTTTAAGTTTTGGTCGATTCCTGGAAGCAATCTACTAGTTTATAAGTAATATATCTACTGTTTTATTGATGTTGCATCTTTTTTTAAAGAAATCCGAACTGGGTATTAAACTCTACAAGTTCTCTTTCCAATTACAAATGATAATAACTAGATAAGTACCAAATTGTGGTAGTTGTTTGTGTTGTTGATTGCCTTATCTCAGGTTTATTGAAACAGTGAATCATTTTGTTAAATATTCTTACAACCAAGGTCTGTCAATTGCATTTTAATTATGCCATTTCTCGAAATAATTTGTCTCTTGGATTCTACTTTGGTGTCTTATTGATGCAAATGCTATTGGCAATGACCTCTTAAATGATTTTCTGGAATTCATTTATTCGAACTCTCATTTTTCCCCTCTTTGGTTTTTTAAGTTGTGAAATGTGAAAGAAGACGTCGAAGATTCATGTGCAACCAGTAAAGTTGTTAAGACAATATGAAGTAGAGCTGCTTAAAACTATATTAGTAGCATCACAACTAAACAAAAGTGCATATGTTAATTATACCAATCTGAAAACTACCTGTATGAGGAGAATGGCAATGAAAATAAATTTGAAAATCTTCATGTTTTCTTGAGAAGAAAATATATGGCGGATGGTTTCTTGGTTTAGAATTATATGACTGAAATGAGGAGGGGCTGGCCTTTTTATAGGCATTCAAGTACAATTTGGCAAGATATTTATTGAGCCTTTTAAAAGTTGATCACATAAAGATATTATAATTACAAAATCACAAGCAATTGGAGTTGAGTGCTTTTTCTTGAAAAACTTTTTTGATGATTTGATTTTCAACTCTTGTTTGAAGTTTTCTCTGACTTTAGGTATAGCTTTTAGCTTTAGTCTAAGCTACACAGCTGTGGATTCCTTTGCTAGATTGAAAATAAATTGTCCCCTTAACAAAAAGGAAAGCTAGATCATAGGGAAGTAGGTTAGCTGGGAAAGAGAAATGTACAGTTTGCCAGTTAGCATATTGTTGTATCTTCTTTAATTCTTTTTTTTATCACTGCTTCGTGGATTTATACTTGGATGCTTAATTGACTTGAGCACATATTACTATGTTGTAATTTTACACCGATTTTCTACAATCTACTTAAATATCTTCACTCCACATGATGCTTGGAGGACAACACTTCTTCGAAGAGTGAAGGAAACATTGAAGGCTAAGGAGCTCGAGGAAGATGATCTATCTTAATTTGTTCCCCTTTGACCTATTGTAAACTACTAGTACATCCTTTATGTGATTTTATTTGTACTGCTTTCAAATATGATACTTTAGTTTTTTGTATTAACAAGATATCAAGTATTTGGTTTATTTCCAGTGTTGTTGAGCGTGTATGAAAGCATATAAATAATTATTACTACTCACGTAATTTAAATTTTTATTATATTTATTACATTTTCATATTAGCAAAGAAAAATGTGGTCATTAAAACTCTTTAACGACATGTTTCTCAAATAGATAAATGACTATTAACGAAGAGATTTTTTGTTGTTAAAAGTAATTATACAATTAATGAAGGGAATATCGGTCGCTAAAAGCACTTGTATTGACTTAATACATTGTTGTCGTTAAAGACTTTTAACGACCGGATAACAAATTAGCGAAGGGAAAATCCTGTCGCTAAAACACATATTTAACGACCAACAGTTATGCCGTCGCTAAAGATCCTTTAACGAACGGATTGTAAATCGGTCGTTAACTTTTAACGTCAGGACCTTTAACGATCGGTGACGGCCGGATTTTTTCCGGTCGTTAATAACTTATAACGACCCGAATTGGACTTTTAACGACCAAATGTTCCCTCTCTAAATCTCCGTTTTCTTGTAGTGGATTGAATGAGCAGCTTTACTTGTCATTTATGGTTTCATTTTATTGTTGATATGTGTAATGCCTATATTGCCTATGAAGGTGCATTTGTATCAGCAAGTATGTTACTTTTGAAGGTAAATTTCTCTCCTAAATTGAGGGTATTAGTACTTGGTTGATACTAATAACTTAAACGTCAATTTGACATTATTTGCCGTATCACCTAAATACACTTTTGTATACAGGATACTTGATGCATAATCTTCTTTTGAGAATTAATGTTTACAGTTTGTGGAGTAACGTTAACACTAGGCTAGAGAGAATAGGTTGTCAACTGTTATATATGTATATTCTATTATGACAATAGGCAACTTTCATAAATAACTCTATTCATAGAATTATTAGGGGTGTCTATATTCTTGATTCCCCATGAAAATTATTATTATTTTCTGTTCATGGGTCTCAGAATAATACGCAGTTGAAAAAGTTTATCCGGAAGAAATATTGAGATTATTACGTATTTTTCATGCATTTCATTCATGTGCATTGGTCATGACTCAGACGGCGTTATATACGTATATATATGTATATATACGTATATGGAATATGGGAAAAGATTATGACATTATATACGCACCACCACCTGATCAGCTGGCATACCTTGATGATTCGCCCACAGTGACCGAGATGATATGATGGGACGCCCTCAGATGTGTGATGATGTTATGGCGTTATATACGCATATATATAAGTATATATATATATATATATATATATATATATATATATATATGAAGGAATATTGAGATTATTACGTATTTTTCATGCATTTTATTCATGTGCATTGACCCATGACTCAGACGGTGTTATATACGCGTATATATGTATATATATGTATATCGAATATGGGAAAAAGTTATGGCGTTATATACGCACCACCACCTGATCAGCTGGTACACCTTGATGATTCGCCCACAGTGACCGAGATGATATGATGGACGCCCTCAAATGTGTGATGATGTTATGGCGTTATATACGCGTATATATAAGTGTATGTATATATATATATATATATATATATATATATATATATATATATATATATATATGGGAAAGGTTATGGCGTTATATACGCACCACTGATCGTTGCCGACTCGACTCTACACTATGGTAGGAAGAGCGGATTGCAATAGCTTTTACCCGAATAAAGGTCCGGGATCGAATTTCCACAGGGAGCTAGTAGTGGAGTTGTATTTTCTGTCTAGCCTAGAGTTGTGGTTGTGCTTCTAATGTCACTTCAAGCATCTTTTGAGTTTTTGTATTTATAACTACTATTATAAAACTACGGATTAAAGCTAGATTATGCTAGGAGAATATTGCTAAGTTGTAATTATTGGGAAGGAAGAGCACTAGGGTCGTGGCATTACCTTGGTGGCTAATTGACGGGTAGATGTTACTTAGGTTCGATTGACTTTTTGGGGCTTATGTTATAACCGTTGCACAATTTTACCCACTCTCACACCTCTCGGTAGAGAGAGTGATTTTTCCCAATTGACTCTCTAGAGACCAATTGGGTTGGCAAATTAGACCAAGCAACTAGGGTTCAAGTAAGGTGATTACTCTCTCGAGATTTAACCCGTTAATTGGTACTATCATTTCTCATAAGTCCATCCGAATTCCTTGTTGGGACAATTTTGAGGTCATAGACTCTCTTTCTCAAAAAGAGTTAAACCCACAAAGCTTGAATCAGTGTTTGCAACCACCAATTCTAAATTAAATAATAAAATCAACCCAAATAACAAACACCCATAGTCAATCTAACCCTAGATGGCAACACCCATCAATTACTCATACTAGAGTTGAGCCACAACCCTAGCTAATGGATTTAGCTACACATAATTAAAGAAGAAACTGAAGAAATAGATGAAGAACTACACATATTAATTAATTACTAAGAAGAAACTACAATAATCTATTGTTAATGGGAAGCAAATATGCCAAAAATGGCTACAACACCAAGCGTAGCTATTCTTCTGTTCTCAGATCTGACCGGTCCCTTAAAAGAAATAGTAAAATGTTCTATTTATACTAGGCTGGAAAAGCTGGACAAAAATACCCCTGTGGGGTCAGTGCGGGCCGCACAAAACGGACCGCGGCCGCACTGGCTCTTGGGCTTCAGTTGGTTGATGACTTGAACTAGGGGATGCAGACCGCGTGGGAGTGTACCGCGGTCGCGAAGGCAACTGGCGCGGTCCGCGCAGACGTGACCGCGAACTGCGTGAGGACAAATACCATTTGCTGAACCCTATGAACGCGAACCGCATAGAGCAGGAGTGCGTCCGCGAAGCTTCTCCGCGTGCCGCGTGAATCCTACCGCGGCTGCGTGACCTTAAGCTTGAAAATGTCCAGTCTCTGAACCTCCTAGTGCGGTCGCGGTCATTGTTACGCGGTCTGCACTAGGCCCCTTTTTCTTCACTTCTTTTGGTCTTTGATACTTGAGCAGGTTTCACTCCTTTTTTAGCCGATCTTTGACATTTCGTCACATTTGTCAATCAACCTTGCAATCAATCATAACTTATGAGCATTTTGGGACTGTTTTTGTATCAATTTATACTCAAAGCATAGGCAAGTAGGGACATAAACACTTTAAAATCCTAACTTATCAACCACCATCTGATCAGCTGGTATACGATGATGATTTTGCCCACAGTGGCTGAGATGATATGATGGGATGATCTCAGAGGCTTTATAATGTTATGTACATACAGACCTATGCATTACATGACATTCATACGCATATGCATGACACTAGAAGTATTTCATGATTTACAGAGTCATCCAGACTTACAGGTATAGACAATCAGTTTGACGAGACCTCACAGTAGACGAGGTTTGCATTCAGCAAAGGATCGGTAAGACTCCTCCTCATTCGGAGTGTAGCCGAGTCTATGAGTCATCGTGTCAGAGTTTTTTTCTATAGACTTATGGGTATGTCAGTACCCTGTCCCATTTGATATTGAATAATCCTAGAGACTTTGTAGACAGAGGTTCAGTTTGTACAGTATGTCAAAGGCCTTGACGGCCCATATATATTCATATTTTAAGAAACAATGGTTCAGTGATACAGTACTTTTCACTTACAATTTTATTTTAATGAGTTGTGGCTATGTTGGCCCACGATAGTTATAAAAAGGAATGAATGAGTTACAGAGTGGTTCGCTCGGGCCACTACGGCACCGGGTGCCAGCCACGCCTCCCCAGGTTCGGGGCGTGACAATGAGCATCTACTACAACTGTTTGACAACCTCAAGACCAACATGGTCGGGGAAAATCACAAAGTACACTAAGGGATAATGAAGAGGGAGAAAAGCAGGGTTGCGATCGCCAGGCAGCTACTTTGCTAACTCCGATAAACCTGCCACCAAGCTCAAAAATACTTGGATCTGCACACAAGATACAGGGAGTAATGTGAGTACGCTAACTCAGTAAGTAATAAAAGTAAATAAAGATTGAGCGGTAAGAAATCACGTAAACTACGTCATAACACCATAGTGGGTATAGTATGTTTCCAAAATAGGATATAAATCAAATCATCTCGTTAAATTCCAATTTCCGTAAAATTCTTTGAAAAATGTCTTTCTAGTCGTTTCAGTAGAGGTTCAATGTAATTTATAATGAAAGTGATGAAAATCATAATCGGCCCCTCGGGCAAAAACATAGTTCGTTTACAGTTCCTCGGCAAACAGGAATTCATAAACATCTCATAACTTTAAAATCTCAGTGGAAATAACAAAACTCAATCAGTAATTAAATTCCGAACATCTCGTAAAACTCCAGTTTAAACAAAAGTTGTTTAAAATATTTGTTTAACATTTTCAATAGAGGCTCACCATAAAGATGAGTGAAATCAGTAATTTAATCAGCATATTAAATAGAGACTCACTTTAAGGAGGAGTGAAAACAACAATTTCACAATACAAGCTCCTCAGACAAAACATCACACGTATGTATGTATATATAGCCCCTCGGGCAAGCCTCTCAGGCACTCATGACTGTACTCTCATCAATCAGCACCCACACTCAACACTCACACTCAATAGGTATCTTATAATAATCGCTACGGTGTGCAATCCAATCCATATATCGCTGCGGCGTGCAGCCCGATCCATATATATAGTCGACTGTGCTCACTGGGGGTGTGCAGAATCCGGAGGGGTTCCTACAGCCCAAGCGTTATATCGCTGCGGCGCACAACCCGATCCGACATATCGCTGTGGCGTGTAGCCCGATCCATATATCACTGCAGTGTGCAACCCGATCCATATACATATACATATATATTGCTGCGGCGTGGAACCTGATCCATAATATATAATCCTCACAACCATCCCCTCGGCCTCTCCCAGCCATTAACCTGACAATCAGACCCTCGACCTCTCTCAGTCATTAACCTCACAATCAGGCCATTGGCCTCTCTCAGTCATTAACCTCACAAGCCACTCAGGCTATCAGTAAAACAGGGCGTTCAGCCCGAAAATATCATTTATAGTATCAAAACTGAGTAAATATGGTTGAGTTATGAAATTAGTAAAACACACCATGACTGAGTACAAATATTAAGTCCAAAAATAGTGAGGATATATAGTAAAAAGCCCCTAAGGGTCCAAACAGTTGGCACGAGGCCCAAGTATGGCATTCTACCCCAAACATAGCAATACTTTCCAATACACAATGATATCAAGCAGTTTTAAATCAAAGACGTGACTAAATAATCGTACGGGACGGACCAAGTCATAATCCCCAACGGTGCACGACCCCACGCTCGTCATCTAGTGTGTGTGTCACCTAAAAGTAGCACAACGATGTGAAATCCGGGGTTTCATACCTTCAGGACTTCATTTACAATCATTACTTACCTCGAACCGGATGAAAATCAACTCCGCAATGTCGTTGCCGCTCGACAAGGCCACAACTCGCCTCGAATCTATCCAAAATCAGAATCATAACATCAATATACGCTAAGGGGACAAAGCTCACGCAAAAATAATCAAATTACATCAAAAATTCTGAAATTGGTCAAATCCGACCCCTGGGCCCACGTCTCGGAATCTGATAAAAATCACTTCACTAGAATCATCATCCTTCCACGAGTCTATACATACCGAGATCATCAAAATTGGACCTCAAATGACCCCTCAAATCCCCAGTTTAACTCTCCAATTTGAAGCACTAATTTCCCAACTCCCCTAATTTCCCAACTCTTTCTCTAATTTTTTCCACTAATTTTCATGATTAAACAATGAAATAATCACCATAAATACAAGATACAAAGCCCAAGTAGCTTACCTCTCTATTAACACTTGATTCCCTCTTAAAATCACAGCTTGGAGCTCCAAAATCGCAAAAAATGATGAACAAATGACTGAAATCGCGAAGGGGCCTTTTTATACATTCTGCCCGGTACTTTCGCACCTGCGATCCCATAAGCACACCTGTGCTTCCACTTCTACGGACCAACATTCGCTTCTGCGGACCAACATTCGCTTCTGCGGATTTCACTTATCTCACTAGGCCTTGCATCTGCGGTCGCCTCACCGCTCTTGCGGCATCATAGATGTGATTACCAAGCCGCACCTACGGTCCTCCATGCACCTGCGCCTCTCTTCCGTTCCTATGGAGCTCGCACCTGTGGTCCCCAATCTGTAGGTGTGGATATGACAGAAGCAGCAACGTCAGCTGAAATTTCTCAAGTTCAACCTTTCCGAAATCATCCCGAGGCCCCGGGACCTCAACAAAAAATACAAACAAGTCACATATCATCATTCAAACTTATACCAATCTTCGGAACACTCAAAGCAACATCGAATCATCAAAACACCCTCGGATTCAAGCCCAAGGATTTCAAAACTTTCTAATTCCGCATTTGATCAAATAGTCTACCAAATCTCATCCGAATGACCTGAAATTTTGCACACACATCACAAATGACACAACGGACCTACCACCACTTTCGGAATTCTATTCCGTCCTTGATATTAAAATCTCCACTGCCAACCAAAAAATGCCAAAATTCTTATTTTGCCAATTCAAGCCTTTACCATGGACCTCTAAATTTCATTCCGGGCACACTCCTAAGTTCAAAATCACCCGAGGGAGCTAACCAAATCACAAAAATTCAAATCTGAGATCGAATACTAAAAAGTCAAAACTTGGTCAAACATTTCAAATTTAAAGCTTCATGTTGAGTATTATTCTTACAAATCTATTCCGATTATCCTGAATACCAAAACCGATGATTTACATAAGTCATAATGCATCGTACGGGGCTAGTCATGCCAAGAAATTGACGTGCAAAGTAAAAATGCTCAAAACGACCGGTCTGGTCGTTACAATTATGATACCAAACTAGTCATACACACACCATCCCACAACACAAAGAACAATATAGTGGTCAAGTGATTACAATTTGAGTCATAGTACTAAGATTTTGAATTCAGTGACTAGAACCCGGTTAGTTCTACGCCCTTCCTATCTAATCTTGTAAAAGAGAGACAGTTTATAAATAACGTTTATCAATAATATCAATCCTATTTTGTAGAAGTGAGAATCATTAGTTTAAAATTTAAATCAAGATTGAATTTAAGTTGATAATACTAAGATATTTTACAATGACAGAAAATTTTAACCATGATTGCGGCATACTTACCTACTATAGTAGCCTATTAATGGTTATAACTTATAATATAAAAAAAATTACTTTGTACTTTATAAGTTAGTAAGTGTTGTTTACACTACTTATACATAAAATTGGTAACTTCTGTCCATTCTTGAATTTGTTGATTAAATTCTTGACTACATGCACTTTGATTGACCGTTTAATTGATATAATCAAGATTTTAGTATTAATAGTATTAGTTAAGGAATACATCAAGGACCACCTCAAACTTGTCCCCTTTTTCGGTTACGACCTTAAAGTTCGTGGGATTTTTTATACCGTGAAATTATTAACTTCTAAGACTGCATGTGTCATAAAAAGTATATATTACTATCGTGAAAAACAATAAATAAGGTTAAAAGATTATTTTGCAATATATTTTTTATATTAAATGTGTTTTGCTAATTTTTTGTTTTTCATATTACGTTTTTCTTATTCTTTTCTTTTTTCCATTTCCTCTTCTTTGTTTCTGTATTGGAAAAAATTGAGTTTACATATTAAAGTGATTGAAAGATGATATGTCATGACACGTATACTAATCAAAGAGTTATGATTGGCAAAGAGGCACGAGTTGCAACAGCTTCGAGCATAAGCATAAGAGGAGGCACGAGTGGATACTCAAAAGATTCAGCGCTCGTACCTATTTAAGTCCAAGAATTAAGGAGAATGAATCTGACAGCACAAGAGAGTACAGATACGGTATTTAATGAGCATTAAATATTAAAAACGCTAGAGAATTTGTATTAAAATACAATGATTATGTAACGTAGCATTTAATGTCTTTAATTGTCTATAATGGCCTTATTATGACAAAGGCAAAATGCATATTTCCAAGATAGCTATAAAAGGGAAAGAATGGGTCAATTGTAAACACAAAAAAATACAATCTGAATACATTGGATTTTACTTTGTTATCTTATTGTTGGCAAAAATCACTTTCCTTTATTCATTCTTTGATTATCAGTAACCCGAGTTCTTCTAAATTAAGGCTTTAACCGAAATTTTACTTTTTTGTTAAACAAATTGGTTCTGTTACCGGGAATCTGATAATCTATTCTTTTTTAGTTTAACTTTCCTTGTTGCATCAACCATGTCGAACAATAATGACAACATTCAAGGAAACCAAGAAAACCAACAACTTCAGAAAAATTTACAGGATGATCACACCTCGGTCCCTTCTCCACAAAGCTCTCCTCGGCGGTCTCGAGAAGGCACTCCTGATGGATCTCATACAAATGGAAACGCTCAATTTGAAAATGTTGAAGTTATCGATGAAGCTTTGCAAAAACTAATTGCTGAACAGGTCAATAAAGCTCTTGAGGATTTTGCTAGCCAGTTGCCAACTGCACCACCCACACCCACTCCAAATAACAACACTTTGGAGAACTCTCGCTCTGGGCTTGTTAATTCAGGTAGTGGTGGAACCCCCAACGAATCACAAGAGGGAGTACCAGGTAACTTAGTCAATTCTGATTTACAAAATTTAGTACTAACATTGCAGAAATAGCTCAAAGAGCAAAGTGACTGCATAGAGAAAATACCCGGGGTGCCGCCCGTAATCAAAGGGATAGATATGGATAAATATTAGAAACAACCCTAGAAGCCAAGTGTTGCTCCCCTCCCAGTTCCAATGAAATTCAAAATGCCCGATATTCCAAAATACGATGGAACAACTGATCCACGAGACTACGTGACTGCATTCACAACAGGCGTAAAAGGCAACGAGTTGACCAAACAGGAGATCGAATCAGTATTGGTCAAGAAATTCGGTGAAACACTCACTAAGGGTGCATTAACATGGTATTCTCTTTTACGCAAAAATTCTATAAATTCTTTTACTGAGCTTGCAGATTCTTTTATCAAAGTACACTCGGGAGCTCAAAAAGTCGAAAAAAGAATGGAAGATATTGTCAAAATCAAGCAAGGGGACTCAGAATTGCTTAGAGAGTTCGTGGACAGATTCTAACGTGAAAGAATGACATTACCGCGTGTACCTGACAATTGGGTAGCTATAGCCTTCACAAGTAATTTGAATGAAAAAAGCTCAGAAGTTACGAGGAGACTCAAGGAAAGTCTTCGTGAATTCCCAGCTACAACATGGAATGATGTTTACAACAGGTATAGCACGAAGCTGAGGATAGAGGAAAATATTATCTCACGGTCTCAAAAAGAAGAAAAGGTAAGTTCGAGACGGGTGGAAATAGAAAAAAGGTCCGGTAAAAATAGGTACGAACCATACATGGGACCAGCGGGAAAATACTCAAGGTCAAAATAGGACAATCAAAGGTACGATCACAAGTCGAGGAATAGAGAGTCGGGCTCGTCATCAAGATTTGGGAATGATCGAAACACGCGTGAGTCACGAGATGATGATAGAAACTTGAAGGCGAGGTTTGGCGGTTATAATTTCAATATGAGCACTTTTCCGAGCTCGTAGCTATTTTGAGAAGCATGGGTAACAAGGTACGATGGCCAAAAGAGATGAGATCGAATCCAAACAGGCGCAATCCTGATCATTGGTGCGAATTTCACAACGATCACGGGCATAAAACGACAGATTGTAGGTTTTTACAAAGTGAAGTTGATCATTTATTAAAACAGGATTATCTCACCGAATTATTCAGTAAGAAAGGTAAGCAAGCATACATAAAGAATAGGCAGGAGCCCCCTAAACCACCTTCTCCCAAAAGGACCGTCAACGTTATAAGTGGAGGTGAAGACATCAATGGTGTGACGTACACAGCGGCCAATAAAATTTCCAAAGTTACAATTACCCAAGGGAAGTGGGTGCGACATGTCTTAGAGGAAGAAAGCATTACGTTTGATGATGCAGATGCGGATGGCGTATTATCTCCTCATAACGATGCACTGGCAATATCTCTACTTGTACATGATACTAATGTAAAACGAATTTAGATTGATCCACATAGTTCCGTGAACATTATTCTATTAAGAGTATTACGTGAGATGCAAGTTGAAGATAAATTAATACCAAAGGTGCATACTCTATCTGAATTTGACAATTCCAGTGTCGTGACGAAAGGAGAGGTAATACTTACTACATTCGCAGAAGGAGTTGTCAAAGATACAAAGTTTCAGGTAGTAGATATGGAGATGGCTTACAATATGATCCTTGGGAGACCATGGATCCACGAGATAGATGTCGTTCCATCAACCTTGCATCAAGTTATTAAACTTCCATCAACATGGGGAATATGTCAAATCTGTGGGGACCAACGTACATCCAGGAACATCAACTCTGTAGCGGATTCAAGTACGAGAAATGAAGAAAATTAGCAATCACAGAATCTAGTTGAGGGTACCACAACACAAACCTCAACTGAACAAGGGCGAACAGACGTGGACTCAAGGCCAGATACCATTTAAGAACCAGAGGAAAACGAAAATATCAAAACAACAATTGAAGAACTAGAGGTTATGGTGTTATTTGCACAATGGCCTGATAGGAAAGTTTATGTAGGGGCCAATCTAAGCCAGGACTTGAAAGGTAAGTTGATTGAATTTTTGAAAATTAACGTGGATTGTTTTGCTTGGTCCCACTCTGATATGACAGGAATACCACGGGAGGTAATGACTTACAAATTAAATGAAGGCCCATCGTATCCTCCTGTCAAACAAAAGAAGAGAAAGCAAGGAACTTTCAAAAATTAGGTGACTCAAGATGAGGTTCAAAAATTACTAAAGATTGGGTCTATCCGTAAGGTAAAGTATCCTAATTGGTTATCCAATACTGTTGTGGTACCGAAGAAGAATGGTTAGTGGCGAGTTTGTGTACATTACACAGACCTTAACAAAGTCTGTCCTAAAGATTCTTTTCCACTACCGCATATAGATCAACTAATTGATGTTACTGCAGGACATGAATTATTAAGTTTTTTAGATGCGTATTCAGGATACAATCAGATCAAAATGGATACGATAGATAAAGAAAAAACTTCCTTCATAACTGACAGGGGGACTTACTGTTATAAAGTATTGCCTGCTAAAATGTTTCAAGAACATTTGGGGAACACTATGGAAGTTTATATAGATGATATGCTCGTCAAAACTCAACATTCAGGGGATCATATATCACACGTGTCTGATGCATTTCAGATTTTGCGAAAATTTAATATGAAATTAAATCTTGAGAAGTGTGCATTCGGTATTGCATCAGGTAAGTTTTTAGGTTTTCTTATCTCTAACCATGGTATTGAAGTGAATCCCATACAGATTAAGGCCATTGAAGAAATCCCTGACGTACTTACAAGTAAAAAAGAAGTGCAGAGGTTGACAAGAAGAATTGCAGCTTTGGGAAGATTCATTTCTAAATCATCAGAAAAGTGCTTTAAATTCTTTTCAGTTCTTAAAAAGCAAGATCATTTCGAATGGAATGAGGAATTTCAACAGGCACTCAAAAATTTGAAGATATACTTATCAAATCCACCACTGCTCGCAAAATCAAAGGTTGGGGAAAGACTGCTCATCTACATTGCCATCTCAGAAGTAGCGGTAAGTGTTGTTTTAGTCCGAGAGGACCAAGGTAAACAATATCTGATCTATCATGTCAGCAAATCTTTATTAGATGCGGAGACGCGCTATCCTTAATTAGAAAAGCTTACACTTGCATTAATCATGGCATCTAGAAAATTAAGGCCTTATTTTCAATGTCATCTTATTGCTGTAGTAACTGCTTATCCATTACGCAATATATTACACAAGCATGAGTTGTCAGGTAGGTTAGCCAAGTGGGCTATAGAATTAAGTGAATATGATATCACATACCAACCTAGAACTGCTATAAAATCTCAAGTGTTAGCTGATTTCGTGGATGATTTCAGCCAAGAGGTGCAATTAGAAGCAGAAAAAGAATTGCAGGTGCTCAATGGAGCTAACCCAGGAATTTGGACATTATTTGTTGATGGTTCATCTAACATAAAGGGTGCAGGCTTAGGGATCGTTTTGGTACCACCTACGGGTGAAACCATTCGACAAGCCATTAAAAGTCATTCTATAATTAACAATGAGGCAGAGTATGAGGCAGTGATTGCAGGTTTAGAACTGGCACGAGAACTTCATATTAATCAGATTGTAATCAAGAGCGATTCGCAGCTCGTGGTTAACCAAATGCTGGGGACTTATACCGTCAGGGAAGCACGAATGCAATAGTATTTAGAGAAAGTACGGGATCTAATCAGGAAATTCCAAACCTGGAAGGTTGCGCTAATAGCAAGAGATAAAAATGTTGAGGCGGATGCCTTAGCTAATCTCGCATCTGCAGCAGACGTGGCAAGCAATGAAAATGCTTCTGTAATACATTTGTTTCATTCCGTGATCGATCCAGATAAAAATGAGGTAAATTTTAATAATTTAACCTGGGATTGGAGGAACGGGATTGTTTCCTTTTTTGCAGAATGGTATCGTTCCTGAAGACAAGAGGAAAGCTCACGCGCTTCGAAAAAAAGCTGCTAGATATTGCTTAAAGCAAGGCAATCTTTATCGGAAAATGTTCGGCGGTCCCTTAGCAAGATGCCTCGGACCTTCTCATACAGAATACGTGATGAGAGAAATACACGAGGGGCATTGTGGGAATCACGCAGGAGGAAGATCACTGGTAAGAACCCTAATCAGGGCAGGTTATTATTGGCCCAAAAATGGAAGAAAAACCGGAAAGTTTCATGGTTAAATGTGATAAATGTCAAAGGTACAGTAATAATATGCATAGACCTGCAGAGTTGCTACATCTGGTCACTGCACCGTGGCCATTTATTAAATGGGGGATGGATATCATGGGTCCACTACCACAAGCAAAAGGACAGGTAAAATTTTTGCTCGTACTCACTGACTATTTTACTAAATGGGTGGAAGCAGGAGCATTCAAACAGATGCGTGAAAAAAAAGTTAAAGATTTCATTTGGCGGAATATCATATACCGATTTGGTGTACCAAAGGAAATCGTATGCGACAATGGCCCTCAATTTATAGGCACGCAAATCACAGAGTTCTTTCAAAGTTGGCAGATCAAAAGAATTACATCCACACCTTATCATCCGGTGGGTAATGGGCAAGCTGAGTCAACAACAAAATCATTATCAACAATTTAAAGAAACGTTTAGAGGAGTCTAAAGGTAATTGGCCAAAAGTGTTACCTGGTGTTTTATGGGCATACCGCACAACAGCAAAAACAAGTACAGGAGAAACACCATTTTCATTGGTTTACAGAGCCGAAGCTTTAATTCCAACAGAGATAAGAGAGCCAAGTACAAGATTTACACAAGCGTCAGAAGAGTTAATAACGAAGAAATGCGCATAAATCTTGATCTACTTGAAGGAAAAAGGGAAGCTGCACTAATAAGAATGACAGCACAAAAGCAGGTCATAGAACGATACTACAACCGAAAAGCACGCCTAAGATTCTTCAAAATTGGGGATTTCATGCTCAAAAAGGTTTTTCAATCTATGAAGGCAGCTAATGCAGGGAAATTAAGTCCAACATGGGAAGGACCCTATAGGATTCATGATATTACAGCTAAAGGAGCATACGAGTTGGAAACAATGGATGGCAAGATACTACCTTCACATTGGAATGTTGTTCACCTCAAGAGATATTATTTCTAAGGAATACCCACGGTTAGGTATCCATATTTTAAAATTTAATTTTTGAATTGTTAAATTTTACTAACCATTTTAGATGATAGGCAAAAAGTTAGCCCGTACTAAATGATGAGACACGACCTGTAAGACATGTGGAATAAATTAAACTTCCCGGTCTAGGGTTACAATTATTCTGATAGAAATTCAAACGGGCTAAGTAGTCTTCATCTATAATCGCACCTTCGAGTCCTGTATGACTTTCCTTTTTAGGGAAAGGACCAAATGAGAGGAACAATCAAGTGCTCGAGGCTTCATATTTCAACGCTCAAACATTTGGGGGACTATATAATATACACAGGCATGTGTATAAAGAAGGCAAAGAAGATTGGGAAATAATCAAAGATCAAGCCGGAAAAGTTCACTCAATGAATGAGTCAAGTACAGAGCAAAGTCAAGAGCTAAGCCTAAAGAATGACCTTACCATAGCTAGGGTAGAGGCAATGTACTGAAACGGGTTATAAATAAAAACCTCGTGTTTATTTTTCTTTTTTAAATCTGTTATGAGGAAAACAGTTACGAGAAAGTTATAGATGTAATTCAAATACATGTAAAGTGTTATTCAAAACTAGACAAAGTTCAAATAAAAACTTGTGAAAGTTATTTTAAGAAACATGTGTATCCCTATTTTTTTATCATATATTAACATTGTTATGAAGTTGAGACGTCTTCTTCATTAAGTGTCGAATATAAAAGGACCCTCTTTTATAAAATTCATGATTAATTTAAGTATTCATGAAGTTAATAGAAGCATTTTTTGAAGAGTAAAAATGCAAGTTGTTCAGTAAGTCCTTAGAAATAAAGACAAGAATAAACAAAACAGAAGTTCAAATAGTAACGAAAAACTTCTTAATATTAAAAAGCTTACACTAAGTATGAACTTAGTCATAAACTGAAAATTGTTTGTACATATTGCCCCATAAAAAGTTTGGGGACTTAAGTTTCCAAAACAAACCCTCAAATGAGACCAAGGGTTTTAACCACAATTTTCCAAAAAGAAAAAAAAGAGACACAAAGAAATTCAATCAACTTAAACTTGTCACTGAAAAGATGAAGGAACTGAAGCAGGTACATCAACAACAGCGGGTTCAACTTGGCTTGAAGGAGTGGGGATACTCGTATCATCTTCAACATTGGCGGAAGCTTCGACCACGGGAGAAGGAAAATCTTAGTTCTACTGAGTCTTCTCAATAGTTTCATTGATCTTAGCTAACTCAGATTCCAAGTTAAAATTCTCATGGCTAGCTTCAACAAGGGTATCACGGCGAGAATTCAAAAATGCCCAACTCACTTCAATGGCAGACTTATCTTCAAAGATCTCATAATCTCTTTCCCAGTCAGTGATTTCGTTCTTTAGCTTTTCATTTTCAGCCAAGGCAGAATCATAAGAAGCTTGAAGAGAGGCATGGGAATTTTCTAAGGAACAAACCTTATCAGAAGAAACCCGGAGGTCTTCTTGGGCTTGAGTCAAATTCTACACGAGCTCACCAGCATAGGCTTCTTTTGCATCCAAGAGAGCCTTCAACTCTCTAATATCTTCACTTGCCTTGAAAAGCTGCTGGGAAAAAAAGTTTCAAGACGAGCCTTTTCCTTGTCTGCTTGACTGGAGGAAACCTTTTTAACTGTCAATTCCGAAGTCAAAGCCCACACCTGCTACTCCAAGGTACTTTTACTTTCTTATAAGTACTCCACGTCGATCTGAAGACTTTTATATTGTTCCTTCCAATTATATGCCTCCAATTGGTAATCACGCACTAACTGCTCTGAGAGGGTAACCCTTTTTATCATCTCCGTGCCGATGAAATTGGCCTAAAAGGGGGAAAGGGAAGGAAATAAGAATCCCAAAGGTAGAAAAATGACAAAGTAAGAGTTAGAAAAAAGGAATACCTTTAAAGAGCATGCACAATGTCATTCAACAAAGTCAAAGAACTATGACTCTCTAGCTTGGCTCTCTTAACATGACCAATTAAAGGTTTTAGCCACACATCTGCTTGACCCGATTTCCTTAAAAGGTTGCCCTCAACGGGGACTTCAATAATCACTTGCCTCATAGCACCACTCCTACTTGAGAAGCCAACCTCAGCACAGTGAGCAGGTGGAGGAGGAATTGTCGAAGGAGGAATAATAGAAGTAGTAAAAACAGCTTGGGGAGGAACGGAAGCAGCCATAATCGGCAAAGTATGAGTCACAGGCACGGGAGGAGAAAAAGAAGCCAAAGGAGCTTCATAAAAAACGCGACCTAAACTTTCACTACCAAACCCGCGGTCAAAAAGCTGCTCAAAAAAATCACGAGCAGCAGCGGGAGCATCATCAGGGATCACTACCAGGGCTTCAATAGATTCGATAAGAGGAATAGAACGGCAGGGGGATGCTTCTGCTTCATCAACGAAAATAATACGTGTACGAGCTCGTGGCCTTGTTACCAAGGAACCCCCGTCTTCTTCGGAATCTTGGTCATCAACGGTTTTTCTTTTCGATGAAGAGCCCAGAATTATTTCATGAGCCCTTTCCAAAGAGATACGAGAAGTTGCAACTGCTTTAGCAGTAACTCCTCGAATAGCAAATCCTGATAGAAAGAAGGATTGAGATAAGTTCGGGAAAAAAATAATATGTAAAATAAAATAAAAGCTCTTACCATGAGTTTTTACTTTCCAACCAAAACGTTGGGAAAGGGTCTTCCAAGATCTACCATCCATTGGTGCAATACTCAACAGCTTTCCTACCCAATTACGGAAATTGGGAACATCTTCCACAACTCCCATGGTTGCTAGAAAAGAAAAGTAAAATTAGAAAAATCAACAAAATTGAAAAAAAAGGTACGAGAAAGTTAGAAGACTCACGTGCAAAATTCCACTTCTCAGGGAAGGGAACGTTTTCATCACCCACTAAACCAACAGTGGGGGCAGCAACAAACCGGGCATACCAGCCATGGTCTTTGTCATCTTTAGGGCTAACTAGAACTCTTTTGCTCCTGGCTACTAGTGTAAAAACACCATTACGAAAGAGTCTAGGGGGTAAAGATGAATTAGATGTGGGAAAGTAAAAGGCACACTGGATATGTTGGTCAAATGTCTCAAACAGGCAACAGCCCTCCATATTATTGGGCCAATTTGACCTAAGCAAACATCAAAGAAACGACAGAACTCGAGAATAACAGGATCAATAGCAGGTTTGAATCCTAATATGAAAGAGTACGTATAGACAAAGGAAAACCCGGTTAATAAGAGGTAATTATTTGATTTGGATTGGGAATAATGATAGGAAAGTCATGACTCCAATGGCAGTCTCTGCGGACTAAAGAAATCAAACCTTCAGTGATTTGAGTGGGATAGATATCAGCACGATCTAAAGAAGATACTTGATTTCTAAGAGATTCTCTGTCATTATAGAAAGATAGTTCCGCAGGAACTATCTCCTCTACTAGAGGTTCACGAAGAGGTTCAGAAGATTCTTTATCTCTAGAAGAAGATTTGTGTGAAAGAGAACCTCTAGTTCTAGAAGAAGGGCCAGAACTAGGCGAAAGAAGAGAAGAACCGCGCAAGGATGAAGATCCTAAATTACGAAGCCTACCTCCTCTTCTGCTCCTACTGGGGGTATTACGGAAGTTATCAACTATGGGGACCCTTCTTGGGTTAGGGTTTGATGAAAACATGATAGTACGAGGAAGAAACATACAAAGATTCAAGAACTGAATATTTTGAAAACTTTATGTAATAAAGACAAAGAAGAAAACTACATTTATACTGTGAAGCAACCGTCAAAGGAAAAAGTGCAATGATGGAAAAGTCGTAATGAGAACTGATGCTTCATGGTTAGTGAAGCCGTGAAAAGCCCTAAAAAGCGCTGCAAAGTTGCATAACCAGTAAAAGGGGTGCGACGCGTGAAGAGCATTAAATGGAAGTGACAAATGAAGCGTTGATTCTGTTATAGCATTAATGGTGACAAAAATTCTCGTTTTAATGAATTCCACTTCCCAAATATTCAATTGATGAATAAATGGCAAGTGGGGGGACTATCTGTATTGGGAAAAATTGAGTTTACATATTAAAGTGATTGGAAGATGACGTGTCATGACACGTAGACTGGTCAAAGAGTTATGATTGGCAAAGAGGCACGAGTTGCAACAGATACGAGCAGAGGCATAAGAGGAGGCACGAGCGGATACTCAAAAGATTCAACGTCCGTACCTATTTAAGTCCAAGAATTAAGGAGAATGAATCTGACAGCACAAGAGAGTACAGATACAGTATTTAATGAGCATTAAATACTAAAAACGTTAGAGAATCTGTATTAAAATATAATGATTAGGTAACGTAGCATTTAATGTCTTTAATTGTCTATAATGACCTTATTATGACAAAAGCAAAACGCATATTTCCAAGATAGCTATAAAAGGGAAAGAATGGGTCAATTGTAAACACAAAAAAATACAATATGAATACATTGGTTTTACTTTGTTATCTTATTGTTGGCAAAAATTACTTTACTTTATTCATTCTTTGATTATCAGTAACCCGAGTTCTTCTAAATTAAAGCTTTAATCGAATTCCACTTTTTGGTTAAATAGTTTCCGGTTCTCTTCTTCCCTTACTTACGGTTTAATTTTCTCACCGAACAAAATGGAAATTCCAGCAGCTCATCTTCATTCCATGGGAAGCCCCCGTCTCCACCTTCAAATTAAAGAAAACTCACCCCACCATTGAAGATGACCCAAGAAAAATCTTTCATCGACTTGCTGCTCAAACCATCAGAGGATGATCTAATGTTCTAGTCTAATGTGTATGATATCGATTTTGTAGCAAATTTCAGCTGATATTCTTAATAAGTTAAATTAAGAACATTTGTTAATTTGATCTAGCAAATTTTGCCAAAGATTTTGCAAGAACATGGTTATATGATCCCACAGTTCACTTTTACTCGACATGTTTTGAATTTTCACACTCCTTAAGAAATAATAAATGAAGTGCATAATTTACAATGATACACATATTAATTGATACATATTTTATTGGATTTGAGAAATAAATTTGAAATGAATAATAAATACTGTGGGTATAACAGGGAAAAAAAATATTTTCTCTTGATATGCGTAAAGTGACAAATAAAAATGAAAATCTATTTTTAGTGTACATGCCAAGTAAAAATAAATGGAGGGCTTACATAGTATGGATTACTAAGATTCAAAGGAGAAGTAGAATAAGATTTTTGGAGAGTGGGGAACCATACTATTGTTAATTTTTACTAAATAGACTAAAATAAGTGTAAAAAAAAAGTTACCAAAGTATATATAACGCCACTAATAGTGGCGCTATACAGTAACGTTAACTGAACCGTTACTGTATAGCGCCACTATTAGTGGCGTTATACTGAGAAACTTACATAGCGCCATTAATAGTGGCGCTATATGTCTTTTATCCTGACCCCACCAATAATGTCCGGGTTCAATAATTTAAATGTGTATAACGCCACTTTTTGTGGCGCTATATTCCAAAAAAAAAAACGGGCTAGCCATTTTCTATATAAACATCTTATAATCGCTCCAACATCATCCGGGTAAATTTATTTTTTAATTCTTCTTGCTTTCTATTGTTGTTAAATTCTCCAGCATTTTTTCATTATGTCTGAAGAACGTAGAATAAGAGTATCATTATATTGGGGGGTGAGGTTGTGATGGAGAATAACTCTGTGGGCTACAGTTTACCTGCTAAGTGTAATGTTAAATTGCCACTTTCAATTGAGTACGAAACATTGATATCGTTGTTATGCAAAAAAATGAGTGTGAGAAAACGTTCAGTGATACTCAAAGTAACCGGAAGATATCCGTATTCCGTTACGCCGCAAGGGGTTGCTTTTTACTCAGAGTTTAACATCGACGATGATGACACTTTGAGTGATTTCTTGAGGACTCCCGATGAATGCCGGGAATTTCTTGTAATCACAATGTTGGAGATGTACGTGAAGGTCGAAGACGTTCCAAAAAATGAGGTTGTGCGTAGTAGAGAGGTCTACGTTTTACTACGCTAAAAAGGTCTACATTTTACTACGCTAAAGGGGTCTACGTTTTACTACGCTAAAAAGGTCTACGTTTTACTACGCTAATAAAGTATACATTTTACTACGCTAAAAAATAATCTAAACTAAACGGCATAAAAACACATAAATATACATGAGGATATTAACAAACACATTTTTAGACTAATTTACATATTTTTATACAACACTAAAATTAAATCCGGATAAAATTTAACATGCTAGTTTCGGAAAAAATAAACACAAACCGAAATAGAACACATACAAATCAAGTAATATGCATTGTTATAAAAGTTTCAACTTAAAATAAATCGAAATACCTCGATTTAGAATTTTTGAAATGTAGATAGATCGAAATTTTGACTCAGGAAGAATGAATCCACTAAAACACGAAGCTCTACTCGACAGTGGGACCTCAAATATTAAACTTTTATGTGACGGGGGACCCAAAATTTTTTTTTAAAAAAAAAATTGGGCCAGATCGGTGGTGTGGGGGGGGGACCAGAAGTGAAAAGAGGTGGAAGACGGAGATGGAACGAAGAAGAAGAAGATGGGGGATTTGTATTAAGGGGTATAGCGCCAATATTAGTGGCGCTATGTCTTCAGATATAAGACATATAGCGCCACTATTAATGGCGCTATGTAAGTTTCTCAGTATAACGTCACTAATAGTGGCGCTATACAGTAACGGTTCAGTTAACGTTACTGTATAGCGCCACTATTAGTGGCGTTATATATACTTTGGTAACTTCTTTTTTTTTACACTTATTTTAGTCTATTTAGTAAAAATTAACAATAGTATGGTTCCCCACTCATTTTTGGACAACCTACCGTTGAATGCTTTCTCTCAAATGTCAAGAAAGCTGTCAAAATTATTCTTCATTAATTATCATAAACATACTGAAACTGGTGTTGTTGTCTCTGACGAAGTTAGGTGCTCCGCCCACCCAAAACAGAGAGGAATAGGTAGGGCTTGAAAAGTAAAAAGGAGTAAAAAGAAAAAAGAAAAAAGAAAAAAAGAAAAATAAATAAATAAGAAAAACATAAATAACAAGAAAAAAATGAAGAAAAGTTTTTCTAATGAAATTGACAAGTGGCAAGCAAGGATTGGTGTATGACAAGTACTTTCTTTTCTAGGACCCGAACACTTTAAGCTCATAATTGGAAAAAATAGACAAGTTTGAAGGGCCCCTAGTGTATTAATTATGATTCCTCATAGTAATTCTTATATGACTGAAGATCGTATCCTCAATAGTATTAGAGCGAGATCGAAATATATTATAGGTCTCAAATTAAACTAAACTATTTAACTGTTACAAAATTAAATTGATTATATTTGTCATAGCATATTGATATTATGGATGTCATGCAAAGTCCTGTGGACAAGTAGTTATTGTATCTAGATAAGTGGTGGTTATGAATAAGTATTTAGGTGGCAAGCTCCCTCGAACAAGTATTATATAGGTATCAAACTCCCTTGGCCAAGTAACTATATATGACACGATTTGGGATTTCTTCCGCACCTACAAATAGGCTATCATGATCGATCATGAGACATCATCAAAATTGTACTACAATATTCTTTATACAAAAAAAAAAAAAAATTAGCTACTATTAATCTTCTTTCCTATTTTACTTTCACTTCTACTATTTTATAAGGTCAAATGCATGAATAGTCGATTTAAGTTGTCCATAATGATCAAATAAACACCTTAACTTGTCATATGGCCAGATAGACACCTCCGCTTGGTAGAAGTATATTTTCTAAAACCCCTTACGCTTACGTGACAAATTTGATGTGTTACACTTAGATCTAAGCGTGAAGATCTTTAAAATTAAGTTTATCCCTTTTTTTTTCACCTAAAATCAATGTGGATCCCACCTAATTCTTGGACTTCCTCTTTATCCAATTTTCTCCTCCACCGTCCTCTGCCGTTCTCTGACCCAAACTATCCTCTCCATCTCTTTCCCTCCATGACAAGAAAAAATACATTAAGGACAAACTTCCATCACCGCCACAGTCACCGTCCACTATTAAAAAAATCCAAAAATAATAGATCTCTACCATTACACCATTACATAACCACTAACACTTTCTTCAATCTCCTTTATTGACCCCAAATCTGAAAAACCAAAAAGAACCCATCTAAAACCTCAATTTTTACTACAATTTGGATTTGATAGTGATTCTTTGCTGGTGAAAATATATCAATCGAGTGGGTTGCGACGATCTCTAATTTAGTTTTGAGAAGAAAAAAAAAAAAGAGTTATGGGGGCTTTGACGGGCGATGGCGGAAAGGTTGATATACGATCAAATAATTGGGGTGGGGTTTCAAAATGCAGCCACCCATGAGGCCATTACATGAAGAAAAAAAGAAACAAACCAATCGTAGAGAAGCAACGAAATTTGAGAAGAGCAATAATGGAAGCAAAGCAAAGAGCAATTTTTAATGGAGCAAAGCAGTGATTGAGCCTGAAAGAGAGAGGGAATGACTGGGAAGGAGAAATTGAACCTTTGAGAGAAATAGTGGATAAAGACGAGAGGTTTTGTGGTATTTTTGGTTGTGTTACAGTGGTGAAAAGGAGTTGCATCGTCCATAGCATTAAAGGGAGAAGAAGCTGACTTTTCTATGGTAGTTTTATGGCTTTTTGGTTGTTTTACAGTGGTTTAAGGGCTGATTTAAGGCAGCAAGTACTGGTTTTCGTTGGAAGGGAAAAGTAGGGTCTTTTTCTTGTTTTTTCATAAAAAATACAACTATTTCTTAATATAGACTACTAATTTATTTAAAAAATACATATGTCATTCAATAATTTGTCAAATTAACATGGCATCTGCTAGTGTAACTCGCACATGAAGCTTGTTGAACTCGGGTGTTCACGAGATACACATTATTGAACTCGGGTGTTCACGAGATACACAAGTGTCAAATAAAAGTATCTGTCTAGTCATATGGCAAGTTACTGTGTTGACAACTTAAAAGGGCTATTTATGTATTTTGCCATTTTATAATGATATTGATGACATTATTGGAATCTTTTGAATATTCTTAAATTTGTTAATCGGAACCTTGATGACTTGCACTTCAATTAACCTAATCAAGATTTTAATATCAATATTAATAATTCTATATATGATTAAAGATCATGTCCGTACTGGTATTAGAGCTAGATTGATATGTAAGAGGCCTCAAATTAAATAATTACTTTTTAAAATAGATATTGTGAAGTAACTTAAATGGATATCTTGTCAGCAACTTGAAAGTCTTGTTGCAACTTTTAAAAAGCAACCAATTTTATTGGTATTGTGGCAAGATTTTCTATAAACATAAGCCTTTGCTATCCTTTTCAATACTCGGAAAGAAAATTGTTGTCAATCTTATTTCTGTTATGAAATATAACCCAAAATAACAATATAGAACAAGCAAAAACAAACTAAGAGATATAGAGAGAAAGAGAGGAAGAGAGATTCTTATTTCTTCTTCAATTGTGTATTTTTCCTATCTATTACAAGACCTTTATATAGGCATAAAAAGTGAAGAAAATATGTCATGGAATATGTCATTGAACATACAAATTATGTCATTGAATATGTCATTAAGCATTTTAGCTAAAGATCATGGAAGAAGAGTAGACATCCACCATAATGTGATATTCATCATAACACTCCCCCTTGGATGTCCATAGATAATGTGCCTTGTTAAAAACTCTCTAAAAAAATATTGGGATGTACATAGTTATTTATAATATGCATTGCTTGCTGCCTCATTAAAAACCTTACCAGGAAAACCCAGTGGGACAAAACCTTGGTTAAGGAAAAGAGTGCAGCGTGTAGTTACTCCCCCTGATGAAAAATCACTTAATGTCTCGAAGACGACGCATTCCAATCTTATATATCAGCTTTTCAAATATTGAGGTTGGTAATGCCTTAGTGAACAGATCAGCCAAATTATCACTTGAACGAACTTGTTGTACATCTATTTCACCATTCTTCTGAAGATCATGAGTGAAAAAGAATTTTGGTGAAATGTGTTTTGTTCTATCTCCTTTGATATATCCTCCTTTCAATTGAGCTATGCATGCAGCATTGTCTTCATACAATATTGTTGGAATATTCTCTTTCGAAGAAAAACCACATGTTTGCTGAATGTGTTGAGTTATAGATCTTAACCAAACGCATTCTCGACTTGCTTCGTGAATGGCTATTATCTCTGCATGATTTGAAGAAGTAGCAACCATAGTTTGTTTTGTCGAACGCCATGATATGGCTGTACCTCCACTTGTAAATAAATAGCCTGTCTGAGATCGACCTTTGTGTGGATCAGACAAATATCCTGCATCTGCATAACCAATCAATGATGGCTTGGATTCGTTTGAATAAAATAAACCCATATCAATGGTCCCTTGGAGGTATCTGAATATATGTTTAATACCATTCCAGTGTCTTTGTGTTGGCGAAGTACTAAATCTTGCCAATAAACTTACTGAGAAAGCTATATCTGGTCAGGAATTATTGGCAAGATACATTAATGCCCCAATTGCACTAAGATATGGTACTTCGGCACCAAGAAGCTCTTCATCATTTTCATGAGGTCGGAATGGATCTTTCTTTATATCAAGTGATCTCACAACCATTGGGGTACTCAATGGATGTGCTTTATCCATATAGAATCGCTTTAAAATCTTTTCGGTATATGTTGATTGATGGACAAATATTCCATCTTTCATATACTCAATTTGTAGACCAAGACAAAATTTTGTCTTTCCAAGATCTTTCATTTCAAATTCTTTCTTCAAACAGTCTACTGTTTTTGGAAGCTCCTCAGGAGTTCCAATGATATTTAAATCATCAACATACACAGCGATTATAACAAATTCAGATCCAGACCTTTTTATAAAGACACAAGGACAAATTGGATCATTCTTGTACCCTTCTTTCAACAGGTATTCACTCAGGCGATTGTACCACATACGACCTGATTGTTTCAATCCGTATAAAGATTTCTGAAGCTTTATTGAACAAGTTTCTCGAAAACTTTTATATGCTTCTGGCACTTTAAATCCCTCAGGTACTTTCATAAAAATTTCGTTGTCTAATGATCCATACAAATAGGCTGTAACAACATCCATTAGATGCATATCAAGTTTTTCTTGCACTGCCATATTTATGAGATACCTGAAGGTGATAGCATCCACTACAGGAGAATATGTCTCCATATAATCAATTCCAGGCCTTTGGGAAAACCCTTGTGCCACAAGTCGTGCTTTATATCTAACGACTTCATTTTTATCATTTCGTTTCCGCACAAAAACCCATTTATACCCTACTGGCTTTATGCCTTCAGGTGTTCGAACTATGGGTCCGAAGACTTCACGTTTTCCAAGTGAAGTTAACTCTGCCTGGATAGCGTCTTTCCATTTTGGCCAATCATTTCTCTGTCTACATTCATTGACAGATTTTGGTTCAAGATCCTCATCTTGTTGCATTATTTCAACAGCAACATTATAAGCAAAAATGTTATCGATAACAACATTATTTCGGTTCCATCTTTTCCCGGTTGAGACGTAACTTATTGATATCTCTTCATTTTCATTATTTTCAGGTACCTGGACCTCCCCTAAGGTCTTATCATTTGTTACGTCTTGGGGCTCTTCTTGAGCCACTACCTCCGTGTTATGTTCACTTTGATCATTTGCTCCTTTTCTTCTTCGAGGATTTTTATCTTTAGAACCGACTGGTCTACCACGTTTCAAGTATGGCTTAGACTCATTTGTTTTAATTAATTGTCCTGCCGGGATATCAACTCGAATTGGTGCATTAGCAGCTGGAATATGTGACTTGGTCACCCTTGGTAGGTCAGTGAATGCATCTGGCAATTGATTTGCAATATTTTGCAAATGAATAATCTTTTGAACCTCTTGTTCACATTGATTTGTTCGAGTATCTAAATGAGACAGTGATAATGCATTCCAATCTATATTCTTTTTCAGCTGCTTATTTTCTCCCCCTAATGTTGGATATACTGATTCATCAAAATGACAATCAGAAAATCTTGCCGTAAATAAATCTCCAGTCATCGGCTCTAGATATTTTATAATTGAAGGAGATTCATATCCAACATATATCCCCAACCTTCTTTGAGGACCCATCTTTGTGCGTTGTGGTGGAGCAATTGGAACATATATCGCACAACCAAAGATCCTAAGATGGGAAATATTTGGCTCCTGACCAAAAGCCAATTGCAATGGGGAGACTTTATGATAACTTGTGGGCCTTATCCGCACAAGTGATGCTGCGTGCAAAATAGCATGACCCCATACTGAAATGGGAAGTTTTGTTCTCATAAGCATTGGTCTAGCAATTAATTGGAGGCGTTTGATCAATGATTCTGCTAGACCATTTTGTGTATGAACATGAGCAACCGGATGCTCAATGGTTATCCCAGTTGAAATACAATAATCATTAAAGGCTTGGGATGTAAACTCACCAGCATTATCAAGACGGATTGTCTTAATTGCATAATCTGGAAACTGTGCTCTTAGCTTTATTATTTGAGCCAACAATCTCGCAAATGCCATATTGCGAGTTGATAGTAAGCACACATGTGACCATCTTGTAGATGCATCTATCAAAACCATATAATATTTGAATGGTCCACATGGAGGGTGAATGGGCCCACATATATCACCTTGTATACGTTCCAGAAATGCAGGGGATTCCATCCTAACTTTAATAGTTGATGGTCTAATAATTAATTTTCCTTGAGAACATGCAGCACAAGAGAATTCCTTAAATTGAAGAATTTTCTGATTCTTCATTGCATGTCCATGTGAATTCTCAATTATTTTACGCATCATATTAGAACCAGGATGGCCCAACCGGTCATGCCAAATAATAAAATTATCTTGATTAGTAAACTTCTTGTTTACTACGGCATGTGTTTCAATCCTGCTAATACTTGTGTAGTATAAGCCGGAGGAAAAAGCGGGTAACATTTCAAGCACATATTTCTTACCGGACGTTATTGTAGTAATATAAAGATATTCAATCTTTTCATCATTTGTAGTCTCAATATGATAGCCATTTTGGCGAATATCTTTGAAACTTAATAAGTTTCTTTGAGATTTACTACAATATAGTGCTTCATCAATAGCCAAATTTGTTCCTCCTGGTAGTAATAAATTGGCTCTTCCAGAACCTTCAATTAATCTTGTACTACCGGATATTGTATTAACATTCGCTTCTTTCATTACCAAATAAGAGAAATATCTCTTATCTTTTAAAATAGTGTGTGTTGTAGCACTATCCAGAAGACATATATCATCTTTATTAATCTTGAGTCCAACTGAAGACTGGGGAATTTTCATATTCTTCATAAAAAAGACAAATAATACATCATAAGAAATATGAAAGACAAGCAAAAAAAACATTAAGAAATACATTAGAAATATAGAAACTAGCAATACATGATGCATTAGGAAAATACACTCAAGAAAAAATAAACTAGTTGCAAACATAAACATAACAACTTTTATAACTTCATTCCCCAGTAAGATGATTCATTCTTCAGTCAATATCCTCAAAGAAGTCTCCAACTTCTAAATGAGTAATATTTGTTAGGCCTTCAAAATCATCATCTTTATATGCAGGATGTGCCTTAGAATCATATTTATTTGAGGGACCTGCTTCATCATTATTATTTTGAAAGGTCAAGTGTGCCTCCACATTATTTTCTTTTTTCTTGAGGGAGGCTTGATAAAGTTTGACAAAATGTTCTGGCGTACGACAAATGCGCGCCCAATGACCTCTCATACCACATCGGTGACACATACTAGCTTTACCTTTTGAATGATTAATTTGAGAACCCTTATTGTTCTCCAATTTATTTCCACCATAATGACGATAATTGTTTCGCCCCCTGCCACGTCCACGTTTACGACCATGTCCACGACCACGGTAATTATTTTGTTTTCTTTCAAACTTATCATATGTTGCTATAACATTCACTTCCGGAAATGGAGCTTACCCAGTAGGACGGGCTTCATGATTTTTCATTAATAGAGTATTATTCTGCTCAGCCACAAGTAGGCATGTGATTAACTCAGAATATTTCTTAAAACCTTTTTCACGGTATTGTTGTTGTAGCACCACATTTGAAGCGTGAAAAGTAGAAAATATTTTTTCCAATAAGTCCTCATCTGTGATAGTGTCTCCACATAATTTTAATAGAGAACTTACTTTAAAGATAGCAGAATTATACTCACTTACAGTTTTAAAGTCTTGCAACCTTAAATGTATCCACTCATACCGAGCTTTTGGTAATACCGTAAGTTTTAGGTGGTCATATCGATCCTTCAAATTAATCCATAATTCAAGTGGATCTTTTACTGTTAAATATTCAGTTTTTAACCCTTCATGTAAATGATGGCGAAGGAAAATCATGGCTTTCGCTTTATCCTGATTTGATGCTTCATTTCCTTGTATAATCGTATTTCCAAGACCTTTAGCGTCGAGGTGAATTTCAGCATCAAGGACCCATGATAAATAGTTCTTCCCGGTGATGTCAAGTGCCACAAATTCAAGTTTTGATAAATTTGACATAGTGAAAACTATCATAAAAGATGAATAAGTTAGAGAAATAATTATAATAATAAACAATTAATGAAACAAATCGATTAAGGTAAAACAAATGAAAATAAAGCTATATCATGTTAGCAATCTACTATTTCATTTTATTCATGCCATAAAATAGAAACTATATATTATTTCATTTCACTTTATATTATTGATATATATATATATATATATATATATATATATATATATATATATATATATATATATATATAGAGAGAGAGAGAGAGAGAGAGAGAGAATTTAACGTTTTATTAGTTGCAGTGACTAGATAATGTATACACTACATACATATGCATACATTTTTTTTTAATGGTATTGTGTCAGGTGTGAAAAACAACATGATAAACAAAAATATGAAAAAGGGAACAACAACATGAATGATGTAAATTATCAAAAATTGCAAAGAAAAATTTAGGTTGTAAGAATTAAGCATATGATATATGTACTGCCATAAATAAAATGATTATAATGATACATACCTCAATAAAATATGGCTCAACTTAGCTGGAGTTAAGAATAAAATTAGAGCTTCGTGCTGATAACGTGTTATGAAATATAACCCAAAATAACAATATAGAACAAGCAAAAACAAACTAAGAGATATAGAGAGAAAGAGAGGAAGAGAGATTCTTATTTCTTCTTCAATTGTGTATTTTTCCTATCTATTACAAGGCCTTTATATAGGCATAAAAAGTGAAGAAAATATGTCATGGAATATGTCATTGAACATACAAATTATGTCATTGAATATGTCATTAAGCATTTTAGCTAAAGATCATGGAAGAAGAGTAGACATCCACCATAATGTGATATTCATCATAACAATTTCATATATATCTCAGCTTCTCGTTACTTGATTTTGTTATATTGCCTTTTATTTTATAACAGAAGACACTATATGTATCTTTTTCCGTTCTTGAATTTGTTGATTAGAACCATGACTATTTGGATTTTGATTGACTGTCAACAAAAATAAGAATTTGAGTTTTGAGAAATGAATTCAGATTTTGAAATTAATCAGATATATAAACTTGTGGAGTCATGGGTAGTCGGAATCCACTTGGGCCCGAGTTTTGACCAGGCAGGTCCCGTGTTAGACTTTTGAGGAAAAATTCCATTTTGATAATTTGGTTGCATTACTAATTATGGTTTGCTCTTTTGTTGAATTACTGTAAATGAATATGTCAAATAAGAAATTACATTTAACATAAAAATTGGTCACATAATTGGAAATAATGTTTAAACTGCGGCTCAAGATTCATTCCAACTACATCTGTTTTCGACATATGACGATGTAACAGCATGAGATAAGCGTAGCCAAACAAAACGAATCAAACAGAAATTTTTGAAAACCGAACCAACGAAGGTTTTCTTGTTGTAAGTATCTATTTTCTGCAAATGGAAACAAAAAGAGGAAAACGGTCAAACTAACACTATACTCATTAACTAAGGTTCAAAAACCATCCAATGTGTTTTAAGTAAAATGAGTATAGACAAAGAAAAGAAACAAATTTAAAAAAATAAAATAAAACTGCGGGGCGGGGTGGGTGAACGCAGGTGTGAGAGTGGGGGAGGGGGTGGATGCGATTTTAACTGTTAAGCGGAGCGGAGCGGATTGAAATTTTGTAGGTTAAGACAGCCACCGCCCTGCACCCATCCCGCCCCTATTTGTGCCTTTTCAGTAAACGAGATTTTGCGTGTTTCTTAGCTCACATGCAAGAAGAGCACAAAAGATATGTCCCACTTTCTTTAGTACACCACAAGATTCACCTTTCTAAGGTTTCTTGAAGATTATGCATTTAGCTTAAAGAAAATCTTTCATATAGTTCCTCATTTTCAAGATAGCAACCACAAAGAGCTCTCTTAAGTTTACCCTTTAACAAACGGATGTCCAGACCGACAAGGAACAATCGAGATATTGGGGTGGTTTTTGGCCCTAAACTAATAAGATAACAGTTACTACACAACTTTCTGAAATGATGATGGCACAAGTTGATTCTCCTTTTGTCACACTTATTGTCCAAATTTTTTATCATTAAATTTTAGGCTACTTGATTAGGGGAAATAAAAGAACTAGAAGCATTCAACTCTTAGCAATTATGATGAGAAAGATTGCTTCGATTGTATCATTTCGACACCGATATCGTTTTGAAAAAAATAATGCGATTTAGAATTTAAAAATATAATGTTGTGTTTTACCCTTTAGATTATCCTTTAAAGGTGCGTAAAAAAAAATTAAAATTGAAAAGACAACATTCCAAAGTTGTTAACTTTCCATGTTAGTAATATTTCATGATATATTCAATAAATATTAACATTTCTTGATCCTAGAGAAAAAGTGAATATACTTTGGACTGGAAAAGTACTGATGATTCTTAATGAAAATTACAAAATCACCAACACTATAAGAATAAAAAATATACAGTAAGACCAACACTAAAGAAAGAAAAATACAGCAAGAAGTCATAATAGTCAGTAGTAAACCATGGTCAAGCAGCAACTTTTTACCAGCAATAAAAATAAGAATGAAAAAACTACCAACAGCAAAAAGTATGGATTCACCAACAGTCAAAACTGAAGTATTTACATCAATGAAATAGTGAAACAAGAGTTTGGAGGGGAAAGATTTATAGAAATCTAAGAAAATGACCAACCAACAAGAACCATTTGCAATGCAAAGAAAAATGATACTAAAAAAGAGAATTTTATGTTAAATTGCAGCTTCTCTTTCCTTTTCAAGCATACCCCTCAACCCACTTCTCATTTGAAGGTAAGCAACTAATACCATCTTTTTTCCCATCTCTTGCTTTTTCTTACCCTTCAAGTGAGAAGCTTAGGTTGTTGGGTGATAACAGTGCTTAGATTGTCAAGTATTTGTCATAAGCTAACCCCTCATTTGCTTTATACATACTCCAGCAAGATTCTCATACATCTCTATTTCCTTCTTCCTATACTTTATATCTATTCTCCCATTCTTCTTCTTTCTCCTCTTCAGCTAGTTTTCTGTTTCATTGCCTAATTATTCTGTAGTGTCCAAATATGTTTCGCTTTTAATCATGAATTTCTCAGAAATTTGTATTCTTTTCCATTCAAGCTGACTGCTTTATCAAATGTAATACATCATTCTGAACCACAAGATAGCATCTGAATCTATTGAAAGAACAGTTATCATGCCTTTTGGTTTGGTGGCAGCGTGGAACAAGCGACGAAGAAGCAGGTCCGAGGATCAGCTAAATCCTTGTATGTTTCAGCTTTCAAGCCTCCTTCATATTCCAGAAAATGTTTCTCATGCTATTATAATAGCCTGTGCAATATTGTACATAGCTTCTGCATGTTGTAAAATATGAGATACGCTTATTTTCAGGGATATATAAATCTGTGGAGTGTTGGAAAATTGAAGACCAGAATCCACCTGCAAAAAGACACCATGGATCATCAGTTTTCACACTCAAGGAAATGGAGGAGGCAACAAATTCTTTCAGCGATGACAATCTACTTGGGAAAGGAGGATTCGGTCGAGTTTATAAGGGCACACTGCGGTCTGGAGAGGTAAGACAAACAAGTAAAGGGAGAAAGAATTTCACATTGGTGGTTTACTTTCTGCTGTTTCCTATGTCTCATTTTGTGTAACACTAGAAACTTGATAAAGCAGACTAACTAATACATAAAACTTGATTCTTTTGCCAATTGGAAGATTGTAGCAATCAAGAAAATGGATCTACCTTCATTCAAAGAGGCAGAAGGAGAGCGCGAGTTTCGTGTGGAAGTCGATATTTTGAGCAGACTGGATCATCCCCATCTTGTACAACTAATAGGCTATTGTGCAGATGGGAAGCACAGATTTCTAGTTTACGAGTATATGCACAAGGGAAATCTTCAAGATCATTTGAATGGTTGGTTTCTAAGCGTGAAGTTTCCCTTCATCCAAAGACTTACCTTTAGATGCTTAACTATGTTTCAACCAAACTGCAGGAATTGGAGAAGTGAAGATGGATTGGCCCTTAAGGCTAAAGGTAGCTATTGGGGCAGCAAGAGGACTTGCATATCTTCATTCAAGTTCAGCTGTTGGGATTCCTATAATTCATAGGGACTTCAAATCCACCAACATTCTTTTGAACACCAATTATGAAGCAAAGGTACGCGAGTACTTCATCTATGTCATTTAATTCTGATTTCTGGTGGGAGGGGATCTCTTAATAGAACATACGAATAATCAATTCTCATTTGCTGCGCAGATATCAGATTTTGGTCTTGCAAAGTTGATGCCAGAAGGCCAGGAAACATGTGTGACATCTAGGGTACTTGGTACTTTTGGCTATTTTGACCCTGAATACACACTGGTGAGTCGCTTGCATATCAAATCTAGGTTTGAAGTTTCAATTGAACTGGATATTATATTGTTATTTAGAATTCATTTTCTTTGTTACAACAAACCTAAGGAGGTAAGCAAAGGAAATCCGAAATTGGAAACAAGACAAGAAGAAGCCATAAATTGAGATAGTTCTAGAAAGTAAGCAACAGCAGAAGAAATAGCCAATATATTACTATGCAAAAAGCGAGAAGCAAACCACAAAACGAGCAAAGAATTAAGAATCTGAAACGGAAATTCATAGGTAGTGGCTGCTGACTAATGATATTTCTGCTAAGCACATAAAAACACTAACAAAAAAGGAGTAGGCGAATAAGCTAAGTAGGGGGAAAACTACAGAAGAAGTCACATAGACAATTCGTCTTCCCTCTAAACAATTGTAGTGCTATTTGTTCTTCTAGATTCCTTTCACTCAGAATTAAATGGTGGCATGTAAATAGTTGTCTGAACATTCAGTCCATTATTCAGGGATGAAATTTATGTATTGTTATGTTTTTTTTTTTAATAACTATAATGCTCAACAGTTTGACACTCTGCTACATAAAGAGAAAAAGCAGTCTCAGGTTCAGAATAGATCTTCAACCAACTGAAACCATCCTACCTTATAAGTTTGTAAATTTAGCTAATTTCATGTTTATCAGAACTCAATCCATCAGGATTACTTTAAAAGAGTATGTTCCATTACAATGCCAACAGACGCAGATTAAGCTTCATCGAACTTGAGCAAATCCAACTTAAATGCTATGATCTTATTTGAAGTGAAGGCAAATGCTTTTCTCTAAGTTACTCAACATTTAACAAGCTGATATTGACGTATCAACTATTAAGCATGTTTTCCCTCCACTAAACAAAACCTTAGGATAGTGGAGACATTCTTAGACAATGTTCACCCCCAAAATCAAGAAACTAAACAAACAGTAAGAGGAGATAATGAATTGAATTAATCAAATTATTTGATTAGCTTTACAGAGTTGGAGCTACTTAACCCACTCTCTTCCCCCTTTGTCACTTAAAAGCGATGAACGTTTTCAAAAGATGCTGATAACAAATGTCAATTCGGATAATAATTAGCTGCCTTCCTTTACTTTCTACCATAAATAGCATGCAGATATGCATGGCCGCATGGGTCAGTCTCTTTTTCTTCTTCTTTCTAATCAATATTAGAAAACAAGTAATAGTATCACACTCTACCTGCTAGAAGGAACTACGACTAGTTTTACTTCGATTCTGTTCCAAACATGCGATTGCATGTAAAGAAACTTCATACTTCATCCTTGCTCTTGAAATGTAAACATTGGGTTTATCATGAGGAAATTTTTTTTATTCCTCATTAACCTTTCTTCCAGAAAAACCTTGCTAATATTATTTTCGGACAGACGGGAAAACTCACTTTACAAAGTGATGTTTACGCATTTGGTGTTGTTATGCTGGAGCTTTTGACCGGACGCAGGGCCGTTGACCTCACCCTTGGACCAAATGATCAGAATTTAGTACTACAGGTAAGGACCAAAATTATTATCATAGCAGCAAAAATGAAAATTGGTTCCAAATTTTTTCAGTATAGGACATTAACTGCTATGAGGATATCGCAGGTCAGGCATATATTGAATGATAAGAAGAAGCTGCGCAAGGTGATTGACCCTGAGATTAACAGGAGCTCATACACTATGGAGTCTGTAACCATGTTTGCTAATCTAGCCTCTCGTTGTGTGCGAGCCGACAGTAGTGAAAGGCCCTCAATGGTAGACTGCGTCAAAGAACTGCAGCTGATCCTCCACACAAATATGAAAGGGCTAAGCATGCCTATGCATACATTCAGAATGATCTGAAACCTTCTGAGATTGACATGGATGAAGCAAATTCTAATCACAATATGCACCAAGATCGATTGTTCCAATTCAGAAGTTACAATATCAGCTAAAAGTTTCAAATGTACATTGGAAAGAGTAATGAGTATGGTAGGATACTGTAAGCTGTCAAAGTAATAAAAAGAACATCCAGATTCAACCAGAAGATCACAAGTTTTCTTAATAATTTAATAGATAGAAAGGGCGACTCTGAGTAAAACAATTATTTTTCTGGGCAGCTCACCTCTGCTCAAACACATTAGTGCAAAGATCTGATTATGTACGGATTCCTTTCCCAAATAATAGAATCAATGGTGTGGATTTTGGGTCACATGAACTGAATTTCATCAGAAGACTACTTAAGTTTACAGTTAAATAGGTAGTTGTGACAACATTTTCATGTTTCATCCTCACACATCAGAGAACTAAAACTAAGCGTTTGCTTGGCGGTTTTGCTTCTACAAACAAATCTCTAAAGTTTGACATAATACCGGGAAAAGTTAACCTCTGGCGCTATACAAATACATGTGTAGAAAGCCGAAGACAACTATCCCTGGTGTTCAAAGGACACATTTTTCCTTAAGAATATGGAAGAATAAGAAGTAATGTTCACCACTAATACAATACTAAAGTTTAATATCTAAGTTTCAGCTCGAGTTCAGATGATAAAAAGGAAACAAAAGAGTGGATCAAGTTTGAGTATGTACATGTACAAACAAGGCGGAAAGATAGTTTAGAGATATATCCAAAAGAGCAAAAAGTTCATGTAAAAAGGGTTGGAAAATAATGTACCTAAGAACTGGTCTGTCTTTCAATGTTCACGTGTCAATGGGAGAAGTAGATTGATCAACTTCAAAAGGGCTTTCTGACTCAGGAAGAACTTTGCACATCAAGTGCTTGCGTCGCTGCAATGTTAACAGGATAAATAGGTTATCTGTCTCAACAATGGTATACCCTGCTTTTCTATACATGTTGAGCGGAGCAGTATCAATCATTCGACAGTGCAAGTAAACCTCTCTAGAAGAACTCATTTGAGAGATTAGTTCCTCGCTTGCTTTCAACAGATGCCAACCAATGCCCCTTCTGCAAAATGATAATAACCAATAACACGACTCAATACCAGTCCAACATGATGCAGCCATTTACTCTCCCAATAAGAATAACTTTACATTCATCAACTTTTCCTATAAAAGTATGTTTCCATTTATTTAGACTTAGTTATACATCTAAGTATTTATGAACTACGTCGCCAAGTATTCCCTCTATTCCAGTTCACGTGACACTATTTCCTTATTAGTCTGTACCAAAAAAGAATGATATATTTCTATATTTAAGAAACAACTAAACTTTAAACTTTCAAGTTTACCTTTTAATGAGAAGCTTCTATTGCCACACAAATGTTACGGCATGTTTAATACCACAAGTTTCAAAAGTCTTATTTTCTCTTTTGAACTCATTGTCGGGTCAAACTATGTCACTTAAATTGAAACGGAGGGAGTATATGTTAAAAGTTCAAATTAAAAATAAAAAGTTTAGGAAGGAGAAATATACTGGCTGAGAATAATCTCTTGCGATCCAGATAGTCTCTTGAATTACTTCTACACTCTTACCACATATAATTTGACAAAGAAAGAAACAGTTAAAAACCATACCTCCTAAGCAACTTCTCTACAGTCATATTGCAAATGTATGGAGAGTTCTTGGGGGGAGTAGGTGTGGGAGGATTAGCATTAGCACCCCTTTTATCAAAACACACTTCCACAGTTCCAGCCAATTGCAAATCTGAATCTTCTCCATTTTCTTTATAGAATCCAAGAAGTGTTGCAGTGTGAGGCATCATTGCTCTTCTTTCAATCATGTACTGCTTCACTAAGTAAGCCAAGAATTTCACATAACCTTTAGGCATCAACATTGACTCAGCAAAAGACTCAGCCAACAGCCAAACAGTAACATCCATCTCTTCTTCCCTCATCACACGCACCCACAATACCCCAGATCCCAATTCTTGAAAATACCTGTATTTCTCTAAAAATTCAAGCTTTTCAAGCTCTTGATTAGTGAGAAATTTACCTGTTTGAAGTGGGGTTTCTATTGAGGAAGAAGATGAAGAAGATTGGGAAGTTGAAAGTGGGATAATTAGATTGGGAGTGTGTGAATTTGATGAGATGAGAAAAGGGAATGGATCTTTTTGTGTAAAGATTGAAGCTTTATGTGAACTGAAGTTGGTATTATGGTGAAAATGGTGATGGTAGCTGTGGTGAGATTGAGGGTCTAAAGAAAATGCTAAAGAAATAGCAGTAGCCATGGGAGTAGAAGGGAAATGCTTGGCTGAACTGAAAGTTTGGATGTTGCAAAGGGGGTTTTCTGTCTCTCACTAAAAATCACATTATCTGGGGAAAAAAAAGTGTCTCAAATAATTGTCGCATTAAGAATTTAAAATTAAATTTATTAGTAATTATTTCCAACTGTATTCTTAATACTCCTATTAAAAAAGTAATCAACATTAGTTGGTATAATAATTAATTTATCACGAGAACAATGAGTACAAGACAATTATCTCATATTTATTCAATATATATAATGTGAATTCTCAATCATTTTTTGCATGTTATTAAACTTTAAATTTACTACGACATAAGATTCCACCATGCTAATATTGTAGTACAAATATAAAAAGACACCTAACTTTTCACGTACATATTTCTTATCCGTTTTGATTGTAGCAATATCAAGCCCTTATATTTTTTTCATTATTTGAGGTTTCAATATAGTAATCGTGTTGGCATAATTTCTTTGAAACTTAATAAGTTCTTTGAGATTTATAATAATATTCAGTTGTCAATATTGTTCTACCAAATAGTAATAAAGTTGTACACAACTCTCAATTAATTTTGTAATACCAGATATTTAATGACACTATCCAAATGGTGAATATTTCTTTCACAGAGAATATTACTGTTATTATGTTATGGTCAAAATAATTATAGCTAAGATCCTTTTCTTGCTTGACCATTTTTCCTTTAATAGTTTAATAAGGCCTTTAAAATATTCTTGACGTACGATATGTAGGTGATCAATGATATATTCATACAGCTATAAAATGATACTCATTCTCTTTATTTCTCCCAAACCTTCTATAGAAGTGAATCATAATATTTATTCAATCATGTATGAGCATAATGTCACGACCTAAAATTTTACCGGAATTATGATGGCACTTAACCCAACCTATTAGAAACCGACAGAGTTACTATAACAAGCAGTGTAAGAGATGTCTAACGGTCGAAATATATAAAAATATAGGAACAAGAATGAAAAGAGCATCAAGTGCAGAAATAATACACTAATTCATCATGAGCTACTAATTAGAATATAATTGAGTCTCAAATATAAAAGTACTATCTGAAACAAGAAATAGTAGAATAGATAGGAAGAGGACTGCTGCAAATCAACATAGTAACTTACCAAGAATTCTCCAAGTCAAGCTCCTAGGCACCCTCCTTGACACCGCTGAGATCAATACCAGGATTTGGATAAAAATATGTAAAAATATAATATAAGTACAAAAATTAACATGTATTTAATAAGTATCAAGTCTAACTCGGATGAAATAGTGAGAAAATTTTGATGAAAATACACACTTTCTATAACATGTTCAATTCATACACATGTAAAAACAGAGAGACAACTAAGAAATAGATAATATAAATAATAAGGTGAACTGTCATGACTCAAAATTTTCATTTGAGGTAATCGTAATGACACATAATCTCTAAGATTAGGTAAGCCTAGCACACCAGAGAATTTAACAGAAATATCCACTAAGAATATTAAATCAACCTAACAAATCTTATGATACCAATCAATATTGAATAATAATCACAAAATCCCTCAAAACCGGTAAAACTGAGTCATAAACTCTAAGAAGTACACTAGAAATCCCAAAAATACAATATTGTTTGATGTTAAGATAAATAGTAGAAAAGATAATAGTAGAAGGTGATTCTGAGGCCTGCGAGCATCAATCAGGTATATCTTGTGTGATGATCTGATAGGTCGTTTTGAGTACTAGCCCTTATTTTCGTGTTCCAATACCTCTATTAGCTCCATTTGATATTTTTTAACTTTGTGTGCACAGTCCATGTCTTTTTCTGAAAAGTTTTTACGTAAAAATTTGAAGAAAACTTGAGTGGACTTGGGAGCTTGCCCGAAATTGAATTCGGAGGTCCCTAGATTCATTTGACTTGTTCTGTAGAAAGTTAGTAATTTGAAAGTTTGGAAACTTCTTGTCACGATCCGGATTTTTCGCCCTCGGGAGTCATGATGGCGCCTACTAGTGAAAGTTAAGCAAGCCAACCAACTGAACTATTTACGTGTTTCCATTTTTAATCCGATAACAGTTTAGAGCCAACAATTAGATAACAACAGAATTGAATAAGCAGAGGACTGCATTGTAAAGATTTAATAATACTGCTAATACCAATCCATAACAAATCTACCCAAGACTGGTGTCACAACTTCACAGACTGTCTAGGAGTACTACAAATAAAGGTCTGAAAGAAATAAATACAACACTGTCTCGGGAAATACATGAAAGAAACAGGAATAGTAGATAGAAGGAGACGTCAAGGCCTACGGACGCCTGCAGGACTACCTCGGGTCGCCTGATGAACAAGAAATAGCAATCTCACTGCGGTTCGAAATCACTGGGATCTGCACAAAACAGTGCAGAGTGTAGTATCAGCACAACCGACCTCATATGCTGGTAAGTGCCTAGCCTAACCTCGGCGAAGTAGTGACGAGGCTAGGACTAGACTACCAATTAAACATGTGCAGTTAAATCATATACAGCAGAAAAGAAGAACAGTAATGTATAATTAAGTATGGGATGGGGGTAACATGCTACGAGGACATCGACTAATAATAGAAGAACAACAAATAAATATGAGGATCACCACAGTTCAATTGAAAGTAGGAAGGGGGAATCATGCTACAGGGTACAACAAGTATCAACAAGAAATCAGCAATTAAATATAGAGAAACCGTAACTCAGTTATCCATCAAATCAGGAAATTAAAGACAAGTGCACGGCATCACCCTTCGTGCTTTAACACTCTCTCGCCAAAATAATACACGGCATCACCCTTCGTGTTTTACACTCTTCCTCACCCAAACATCAATCACAAAGCAAATAGGGTAAGGGAATCTATAACATCAAATAAAATCAAGTAACAATAGAAAATCAGTAAATAAACGTAAAGGACAATATAACTCTATTATTAGCAAGAATCAGGAAAATCAAGGACAAGTGCACGACATCACCCTTCGTTCTTTTACTCTCGTCCTCACCATAAGAATCAATATAAACTGCATGGCATCACCCTTCATGCTTTTACTCTCATCCTCACCAAGAATCAATATAATCGGCACGGAATTGTACATCGTGTGGCACGACATCACCCTTTTTGCTTTACACTCTTCCTCACAAAATCATACACGGCATCACCTTTCGTGCTTTATCAGTCTTCCTCACCCAAACAACAATCACAAGAAATAAGGGCAAGGAAATCAATGAATGTACAATAAAAATCCCGGCAAGGGAACAATAATTCAACAATTAAGTCCTGGCAAGGGAACAACATCAAAACATCAACATCCCAGCAACGGAGATAGCATTAAAAGCAGCAATATCCTGACAAGAGAGGCAACAATATGATTCCCTTCTCTTTTTTACTTTTACTTCACAACTTGAGCCAATACTCTAAAAGGGATTCAACTACCACTTATGTTTTACCTTTCATTATACAACCCGAGCCAACACTCCTCAATGTTCAATATCACTATTACTTCACAAACTTTGCACAACAATAAAAATCATCACCAAGGCACGAATAATACAACGAAGTCAAAATAATCATAATTTAAGATTCACGGGCATGCTTAACACCAACGTATAGATACTCGTCACCATGCCTATACGTCATACTCAACAAATACCACATAGCAAATAGGACTCGACTCCTAATCCCTCAAGCTAAGGTTAGACCAAACACTTACCTCGGACTTTCACGGCCAAATCAAGCCTCAAACACCGCTTTTCTTTTTGAATTTGGCTCCAAATTAATTATATCAGACATAATCGACTTAATAACAACAATAAGCGCTAAACAATTCAGTTCCAATGCTTAATTATAGATTCCCTATCATTCTTCCCAAAAAGTCAAAAATCAACCTCGGTCACGCTTGGTCAAAATACGAGGTTCGGACCAAAACCTGATCACCCATTCACCCACGAGCCAGAATATATATTTAGTTTCGAAATCCGACCCCAAAACAAGGTCTAAATTCCATTTTTACAAAAAGCCCTAACTCTACCCAAATCCCTAATTTTCTACCCTTAAGAACATGATTTAGCCCTAGAAATCTAATGGGTGTTAATAGAAATTGAAGAAATGAGTATAAGATTACATACCTATAGATTTGTGGTGAAGTTCTCTTTCAGAAATCGCCTAATTTGGAGTTTGGAAGAAGAAGTATGAGTTTTGGACTTAATCCCTTATGCGTTCTGTTACTGATTAAATGACTGGGCAACATTGGTCTCTGTGATCGTGGACAAGGGTATGTGATCGCATAGGATAAGGGGGACTGGGCATCGCGATCGCAGAGCAGGGATTGCGATCGCATAAAGGAAAAATGGGTTCCCTTTCCAGGCTTGGTTTAACCCATTGCGATAGCGGAGAAGTAATGCAATCGCATAGAACAACTGGAGACCCCCCAGACTTAACTCTACGCGATCACAGAAGAATATATGTGATCGCATAGTACAAAAATGGACCCCTTAAAATTTACACTATGCGATTTCGAACCTTCCTATGCGATCGCATAGCACAAGGACCTGGACACCAGCAGACAGCAGTTCTGCAATTTTCCAAAGTTCAAAAACCTTCCGAGACCTATCCGAAACTCACCCGAGCCCTCGGGGCTCCAAACCAAACATGTACACTACCTCAAAAATACTCTACGGACTTACGCGTGCGATCAAATCGCCAAATTAACATCAACAACTATGAATTTGGCATCAAAATCGTGAAATCACTTAAGAACTTCAAATTTTTCAATTTTCTTAAATACGGTCCGATTCACGTCATTTCAAGTTCGTTTCTTATCAAATTTCACAGACTCGACTTAAACCACATATAAGACCTGTACAGGGCTCCGAAACCATAATACAGGCCCGATACCATCAAATTTTAAACGCATTTCATTTCCAAAACTCATAAATAATTCCAGAAAATAATTTTCTTTTAAAAAAATCATTTCTCGGGCTTGGGACCTCGAAATTTGATTCCGGACATACGTCCAAGTCCCATATTTTCTTGCAGACCCTTTGGGACCGTCAAATCACGGGTCCGAGTCCGTTTACCCAAAATATTGACCGAAGTCAACTTAAATTCATTTTAAAGTCAAAGTTCATCATTTTTCACAAATTTTCACATAATGGCTTTTCGGCTACACGCCTAGAATGCGCACACAAATCGAGGTGAGATAGAAAGATGTTTTTAAGGCCTTGGAACGTAGAATTTATTTTTAAAAAAAAGTGATGACCTTTTGGGTTATCACACTTCCTAGGTTTGACCGCATGTTTACTTTATGACTATCGGGTTCGAATTTTGATTTTGAGACTTGGTAAGGGTCTGTTTTGCTATTTGAAAATTTTCTGCAAAACTTGGTGCAACTTGGAGTTTGTTTGATAGGATTCAGACTCGTGGTTGTGAATTTTGAAGTTTTGCTATATATATATATATAAGTGTCTTGTCATAGCCTCGTCACTACCTCGTCGAGGTTAGGCTAGACACTTACGAAGTATATTGGGCCGGTTGTATTCATGCTACACTTTTGCACTTCTTGTGCAGATACCGGTGCTAATCCTAGTAGGTTTTAGAGGTGTTCTGCTAGGACTCAGCTACATTCGAAAACTTGAGGTACAGTTACACAACATCTGCAGCCCTGAAGTCCCCTTCTTTATCTTTTATACTATTTATCTAGTCTCAAACAATTGTATTTGCTTCAGACCTTATGTGTAGTACTCTAGTTGCTCATATATTCGTGACTCTGAATTCTGGGAAATGTTTAGATATCTTCATTAGTATTCTGTTGTTCCATTTCAGACTATTTTGATTTATTTCTAATAATATTTTACTTTGAACTATTAAAATTGGTTAAATAATCTAGCTAATGTTGGCTTGCCTAGAAAGTTACCATATCAAACGGTCCCGAGAGTGGGATTCTGAGTCGTGACAAGTTGGTAGTAGAGTACTAGGTTGCTTAGGTCTCACGAGTCATGAGCAAGCTTAGTAGAGTCTAGAGGATCGATGCGGGGACGTCTGTACTTATCTTCTAGAGGCTATGGAGCTTTAGAAAAATTTCACTTCTTTCTTTCCCAATTGTGTGATTTTATTCTATCATTGATGTTCCAATTATTCCATTCTTGTTCTCTCACAAATGGTGAGAACACGCACAACATCTACAACCGAGCACGAGCCGAAGCCCCTTGTTATAGCCACTACCAGAGGTAGAGGCTGGGGCCGAGGTCGAGCCAGACATTGAGGCAAAGGCAGAGCTAAGCCAAGAGCTCGTACAACATCACTCGCAGTAGAGCCTCATATTGATCATGAGGAGGAGGTCCCAGTTCAGACCACACCAGCCGGACCCACTGATTCATAGTTACTCTCGTGCTTCAGGAAGCTCTAGTACACTTAGTGGGCCTCATGGAGAGTGTGGCCTAGACTGGTGCATTTCTGGTGGCACCAGCTGTCTCTCAAGCTGGAGGAGGAGCACAGACTCTCGCTACTCACACTCTGGAGCAAATGGCTCCCATATATCAGATTGGGGGAGTTCTGCCAGTTAGGGTAGTTCTGCCTATTGTTGCTACACACACCAGGGAGAGGCTCGTGATGTCTTTTCAAGGATTGATGAGGTTGGATAAGTTCACAAAGCTATTCCCTATTCATTTCAGTGGTGCACCTTCTGAGGACCCACAGGATTATTTGGACCATTGCTACGAGGTGCTGCACAACATGGATTTTTGAGTCCAATAGAGTAGACTTTATAGTATTTCAGATGACCGGTTCTATCGAGAGGTGGTGGCAGGATTTTGAGCATGGTATATCAGTAGGTTCGTCACCCTCACTTGGGATCAGTTTTTGCAGTTTTTTCAGGAAAAGTTTATTCCTTTCACTCTAAGAGAGGAGTACCACAGGCAGCTCGAGCGCCTTCAATGGGGTAGCATGACCGTTACCCGGTATGAGACCTGATTTATGGACCTAGCTCACCATGCAGTTATCTTACTCCCTATTGAGAAGGAGAGATTGAGGAGATTCATTGATGGACTTACTTTTGCTATCAGGCTACAGATGGCTAAGGAGATAAGAGATGATATTCTTTCCAGAGGGACGTAGAGATTACTAGACATATCGAGAAGAGGCTTCGTCATTTTGGTGGTTTCAATGGTGCCTCATCATAAGGCAGAGGTTCGTTTGGTGGAGGCTATCCTCCCAGGCCGATTTTGTCAGCGCTTGAGGCATCCCACGGTGTTTGGGGTAGTTGTGGTTCTTACGGGTCTTATCCTAAATAACTAGCCTACAGCACACCTTTAGCTCATATTAGTGCACCTCCTTTCTAGAGTTATAAGGGTGGTTATCCAGGTCGACAGCCAGTTCTAAAGTCAGTAGTCACAACAGGCGAGGACTTGTTATACTTGTGGAGATCCGAGGCATGCCGTGAGATTTTGCCCTATGTCACAAGGCATCATGCCACAACAGGGTTCTTGTGCCATAGTTCTAGCACCGATTGCTCCACCGCCCACTCAGCCAGCTAGAGGCGGGGGTCAGGCTGTTAGAGGTGGAGGTTAGGCCATTAGAGGTAGAGGTCAACCAGCTAGAGGTCGTACAAAAGGCGAAGGTCAATGAGGTGGGGCCTGGGCCCATATTTATGCATTTTCAATTAGACTTGAGGTAGAGTCATTTGACTCATCATCACAAGTATTGTTCTAATTTGCCATAGAGATGTCTTAGTTCTATTTGATCTGGGCTCTACTTATTCATACATGTCATCATATTTTGCTTTATATCTGGTTTTGCCTCGTGATTCTTTGAGTGATCCTATACATGTGTTCATTCTTGTGGGAGATTCTATTATAGTAGATCGTGTCTATCGCTTATGTGTGGTTTCTATCAGGAGCCTTGAGACTAGTGTAGATCTTCTACTTCTTGATATGGTGGACTTTGATGTTATTTTGGGCATGGATTGGTTGTCACCTTATCACGCTATATTGGACTGTCACCCCAAGACAGTGACTTTAGCCATGTTAGGGTTGCCTTGTTATATTGGAGAGGGACTCCTGGTCATTCTACTAGTAGGGTTATTTCTTATGTAAAGGCTCGGCATATGGTCGAGAAGGGATGTCTAGCAGATTTGTCCTATATCCATGATCCTAATACAAAGGTTCCTTCCATGGATTCAGTATTAGTTGTGTGCGAGTTTCAAAAGGTGTTTCTTACAGATTTGTTGGGGATGCCACCCGACATGTATATCGATTTTTGTATTGACTTGGCTCAAAGCACTCAGCCCATTTATATTCCACTATACCGTGTGGCCCCAACTGAGTTGAAGGAGTTGAATGAGCAATTGCATGATTTGCTTGATAAGGGATTTATTATACCTAGTGTCTCGCCCTGGGGTGCACCAGTACTGTTTGTGAAGAATAATGATGGTTCAATAAAGATGTGTATAGATTATCGGAAGTTGAACAAAGTCACTATCAAGAACAAGTACCCTTTCTCGAGAATTGATGACTTATTTGATCAACTTCAGGGTACCAAAGTGTTCTCGGAGATTGATTTGAGATCTGGCTACCATCATTTGAAAATTAGGGCATCGGATGTCCCTAAGAAGACAGCTTTTCGGACTCGGTATAGTCACTATGAGTTTTTAGTGATGTCATTTGGCTTAACAAATGCCCGAGTAGCATTTATGGATTTGATGAACCAGGTATTCAAGCCCTATTTTTATTCTTTTGTGATCATCTTCATTGATTATATTTTGGTCATCTCCCGCAGTCAAGATGAGCATCAGTAGCATCTGCAGATCGTACTTTAGACTTTGAGGGATAGTCAGTTATATGCCAAAATTTTAAAGTATGAATTTTGGTTGGAGGTTGGATTCAGTTGACTTTTTAGGGTATGTGGTATTTACCAAGGGCATTAAAGTGGACCCTAAGAAGATTGAGGTAGTTCAGAACTAGCCTAGACCTACTTCAGCTACAGAGACTTGGAGCTTTGTAGATTTAGCGGGTTATTATTGCCGGTTCGTGGAAGGGTTTTCATCTATCGCAACCCATTGACTAGATTGACCCAAAAGGGTGCCCTATTCAGGCGGTCTGGTGAGTGTGAGTTGAGCTTTCAAAAGCTCAAGACTACTTTGACTACAACTCCAATGTTGGTGTTTCTTATAGGTTCGGGGTCTTAGCTGTGTATTATGATGCGTCACATATTAGGCTTGATGCGCTGTTGATGCAAGACGATAGGATGATTGCCTATGCGTCTCGGCAGCTGAAGGTTCATGAGGAAAACTACAATGTTCATGAATTAGAGTTGGCAGCTATTATTCATGCGTTGAAGATTTGGAGGCAGTACCTCTATGGCATGTCGTGTGAGGTATTCATAGATCATCGGAGTCGACAACACTTATTTTAGCAAAAGGATATAAATTTGAGGTAGTGAAGGTAGTTAGAGCTACTAATAGACTATGATATTACCATCTGGGGAAGGCCAATATGGTGGCTGATGCCTTGAGCAGAAAAGCTGAGAGTATGGGTAGCCTTGCATATATTCTAGCTGGTGGGAGATCGCTAGCATTAAATGTTCAGGCGTTGGCCAATCAACTCGTGAGGTTAGATGTTTTGGAGCCTAGTCAAGTTCTTGCTTGCACAATTTCTCGGTTTTATTTGTATGAGCGTATCAGAGATCATCAGTATGACGACCCTCATTTGTTTGTCCTTAGGGACACAACACAGCGCGGTGGTGCCAAAGAGGTTTCTATTGGAGACTATGGGGTGTTGCCAATGCATGGTTAGATTTGTGTACCCAATGTGGATGGGTTACGTGAGTTGATTCTTGAAGAGGCCCGCAGTTTGCGGTATCCCATTCATCCGGGTGCTGCCAAGATGTATCAGGATTTGAGGCAGCACTATTGGTGGAGAAGAATGAAGAAAGATATAGTAGGATATGTGGCTCGATGTTTGAACTGCCAGTAGGTGAAGTACAAGTATCAGAGGCCTGGTGGTTTGCTTCAGAGACTTGATATTCCCGAGTGAAAGTGGGAGCGTATTACCATGGATTTCGTTGTTGGGCTCCCACAGACTTTGATGAAATTTGATGCAGTATGGGTCATTGTGGATAAGTTGACCAAGTTGGCTCATTTCATTCCGATGGTGACTACCTATTCTTCAGAGCAGTTGGCTTAGATCTATATCTTGGAGATTGCTGCATGTCAATGTCTATTATCTCCGATTGAGATACACATTTCACATCGCATTTTTGAAGAGTTGTGCAGTGGGATTTAGGTACCCGGGTTGAGTTGAGTACAACTTTTCACCCTCAGATGGACGGGCAGTCCGAGTGTACCATTCAGATCTTGGAGGACATGATACGCGCCTGTGTTATGGATTTTGGGGGTTCTTAGGATCAGTTCTTACCTCTTGCGGAGCTTGCCTACAACAATAGCTACCAATCAAGTATCAGATGGCTCCTTATGAGGCCTTATATGGGACATAGTGTCATTATCCAGTTGGTTGGTTTGAGCCGAGAGAGGCTAGGTTGTTGGGCATTGATTTGGTTCGGGATGCCTTGGAGAAAATTAAGTTGATTCAGGATCGGCTTCGGACAGTCCAATCTAGGCAGAAGAGTTATGTTGATCGGAGGGCACATGATGTAAAATTCACGGTGGGAGAGAGGGTTTTTTTGCAGGTTTCACCCATGAAGAGTGTGATGAGGTTCAGGAAGAAAGGCAAGTTGAGCCCTAGGTATATCGGTCCCTTTAAGATCCTTGAGAGAGTTGGTGAGGTGGCTTATTGACTTTCATTGCCACCCAGCTTATCGACAATTCACCCGGTGTTCCATGTTTCCATGCGCCAAAAATATCACGGCGATCTGTCCCATGTATTAGATTTCAGCTCAGTCCAATTGGACATGGATTTAACTTATGAGGAGGAGACGGTGGCTATTCTATCCCGGTAGGTATGAAAGTTGAGGTCTAAGATTTATCCTTATGATAGAGTGCAATGGAGAGGTCAGTTGATCAAGGCATCTATGTGGGAGTCCGAATCCGATATGCGGAGTAAATACTCACACCTTTTCACCAGTCCAGGTACTTTTCTATATCCATTTGGGGGCGAGTGTTTCTTTTAGAGGTGGAGAATGTGACGACCCGATAGGCTATTTTGAGAAATAACCCTTATTTTTGTATTTCGGGACCTCTATTAGATATATTTAATATTTCTCGATTTGTGTGTACAGTTGTGTCTTCTTCCGGAAAGATTTTATGTGAATATTTGAAGAAAATATAATTTTTGGCTTTAAAAATAACTTGAGTTGATTAGGTTTAATATTTTGTGTAAACAACCCCGGATCGATATTTTGACTATTCCAGTGGGTCTGTATTGTGATTTTGGACTTAGGCATATGCCCGTAATTAAATTCGGAAATTCCTAACTTGATTTGACTTGTTTTGTCGAAAGCTAGTAACTTGAAGATTTAAAAATTTCCTAGGTCTAATCGTAGGTTGACTTTTTGGTTACCGAATTTGTAATTTGATTTTTGGACTAGGTATAGATGTGTTCCGCTATTTGAAACTTGACTGCAAAATTTAGTGAAAATCGAAGTTGGTTTGATAGGATTCGGACGCCCGGTTGTGATTTTGGAAGTTTTTGAGTTTTCTTTGAAATTTCATGCATTTCGACGTCCGATTCGTAGTTTTAGGTATTATTTTGATTGTGCGCGCTAGTTTGTATGATGTTAGTACACTTGCGCTCATGTTTGATTTAGAGATCAAGGGGTTCGGGTGAGCTTCGGATAGGCTACGGACCATTTTGGACTTTGAAAGTTGCTGGTTTCCAACGGTTGCTGGTGTTTGATGTCTTGTGCTTCGCGATTGCAAAGGGAAAGTTAGGCTGGGGCAGAACTTGTTCTTCGTGAACACGGGGACGGGGTCACAAATGCAGAGTAGTGGGGGTCTTACCCTTCACGAACGGGGCCGTCCTATCGTGAATGTGAAGAATTAATGGGGTCTGGGGGAGGCAGTCTAATACTCTACGCGAATGCAAGCATTGGCTCGTGAACGCGATGGCCAGGGGGTGAAGCCTTCGCGAATGCGAAGGGTGTATCGCGAACGCATAGACTATTTGGGCTGCTGTGCTTCGCGAACACGAATAGGTTCTTCGTGAACGCGTCAGGTGTTGCGCGAAAGTGAAGAGCACCTGACACCCAAGGTATTAAGCCTTTCAAAAGTTGGGATTTTTATCATTTTTCACCATTTTCAAGTTTGAGCTCGATCTAGAGGAGATTTTAAAGAGGTTTTTCATCCCAACTTTATTGGTTAGTAGATTTTAATTTGTTTTATCACACTTCTATAAATACTCATTGATTTTAACCTTTAATTTAAGCTTTTTCATGGTAGAAATTAGGGATTTAGTTATAAATTGGTGATTTTGAGAAATTGAGATTTAGACCTCAAATTGAGGTTGAGTTTTTATACTAATCACATAAATGGACTCGCGGTAAATGGATAATTGGGTCGTGGTCTGAACATCGTTTTTTTGACCAAGCGGGTGTTACGACCCAAAATCTAACCATGGTCATGATGGCGCCTATCGTGTTACAAGGCAAGCCTACTTCCCAAAATATTACTACTAAACCGATTATATGAAATTAATAAAACATCTCAACATTTAAATTTTTCATAAACTAAATCAACTCTAAATATAATATAGAAAAATATGAAAACGAGCCCCAAACATCGGGGTGTCACTAAGTCATGAGCGTCTAAAACTATAAACTAAGATATATAAACTGTCTAATTGTCCAAAAGAAGAAATCAAAAGAGGAGTAACAAGGCCCTGCGGACGCTAGCAGCTACCTTGTAGTCTCCAAAGATAACCGGCCTGAACTCAAAGATCGCCACGCTCTAACTCACCTGGATTTGCACATAAAGTGCAGGGTGTAGTATGAGTACAATCACCTCAGTAGTAACAGAAATAACTAAGGAACTGAGTAGTAGTTGTCACACCTCCTTTTTCACCCGCGCCGCCGCAAAGGGGCTCGGAAGGGAGTTTTTTCCAATTAAAGGACAATCGAAACGGGATTTATTTATTTGTTTCAGAGTCGCCACTTGGGAGATTTATGGTGTCCCAAATCACCAGTTTTAATCCCGAATCGAGGAAAAGAATGACTCTGTTTAACAGTCTGCGCACCAGAAATCCGGATAAGGAATTCTGTTAACCCGGGAGAAGGTGTTAGGCATTCCCGAGTTCCGTGGTTCTAGCACGGTCGCTCAACTGTCATATTCGGCTTGATTATCTGATTTTATACAAGTGTGAACTTATGTGCAAAATTTAACTTTTAACCGCTTTTACCATTATTATTATTATTTTTTATCGAGAATTGCAACCTTGTGAAAATATATCTCGAACCACGTCACAGTCAATGTACCCGTGGTCGTCGACACACTTCGACTCCGTTGAGATTTGGATTTGGGTCACATAAATGTGCACCCGAGTTTAGGAAAATAACATTATTAAATACGCGCCTAAAGACTAACGCGTTGTTATTATTTTGGGTAGGGCCGTGAAATTTGCTAAACGGCCCGTCCCGGAATCTAAGTATTTTAAAACAAATAATTATTGAGGGCCCCGCAATTTTGTATTTATTTTGGCGAAGCACGCCTCATTTATTTTAAGGATATCCTAAAGTGACTACATTTCTATTAAATTCGTCTCTAAAATAAAAGAGAAAAAATCCTAATTAATTACATGCTTAAAAAAACTTAACATATTAAATGCTAGATTAAGACAAATGTTAACGGAAAGGAATATTACTAAAATTGAAATTATAAATAAAATACGGAATCGACAAATAATATATTCAAAAGAAACTAATTATCCTATAACTAGATTAAACTCGCATTGTTAGATGACTTGAACCGTTGGAATTAATTATTTACAACTATTTGAAACTAGAATCAATCTTAATTACTAATGCATATTCGAAAGTTTATTAAATTTAAACATTAACTCGTCTTGTTTGAACTCAAATCATGCCATAATGCCTAATTCGCGAAATTAATTTAAATTCATGCTTTAACTAAATTTAGCTACATGTTCACGATTAACCTAATGTTGACAATATTAAAACCTTCATAGCCAGTGAACTTAATCAGTTTTGCCAAGCCGATTCACTAAAGACCAACTTATGTTATTTTCCTCTTATTCCAATTATTAAACAGTTTGACAGTAATGAGCATGCTTAAATATATACTACCTAATAATCAAGTTAAAGCAAAGTATTATTTAATACATCACTACAAGATGCCTAGTTATGCAAAGCGACAGAAATTTACAGAATAATAATACATGAAATAGCCTAAATACAATTAGTAAAAGAAACAAAGAAAAAGCTAAATTAAAACTTCAAAGTTCCATTCTTCATATGTATTCATGCTTTCACATTTCAGCTTACAATATGCCAAAGTTACAGTTGTGTACCTGGTATTGTCAATACAAGAAGAAGAAGGTCAGCAAAGTAGTATGTAACACAACAACATACAGCAGCAGAAAGCCCAACACAGTAGCTTCAACACCTCAATCCAGAAATCCCAGCAACACGGAGAAAACTAGTAAAAATGGAGAAGAAAAATAGTCCGAAAATCTCTCTTTGTTTTTTCTTTCTAGCTTTGAACTCTCTATGGTGTTCTTCCGCTCTCAATATTTCAGAAAATTTGGTTCTATCTTTTTTATATCGGGTGTATACTTCTCACTCCGCCCCCTCTTTTTTTCTTCTCTCTATCTAGTTTTTCCTCTCTTTTTTTCCACCCTTCTTCCTAAATTTTCTCTTCTATTTATAGCAAAATTTTCGAAATTTTCAGATTTATTTTTTTATTATTTTATTATTTTTTTAATTAAAAGAAATCCCACTTACAAATTGCTTTTATTTTTTTAGAAAAAGAAATCCCACCTTTATTTACTTTTATTTTTAAAATTCTAACTTTAATTACTTTTATCTTATTTAAAATCCCACTTTTTATTTTTTTTAAAAGAGAATCTCACTTTATTTAACTTTTCTTTAAAAAGAGCAAACCACTATCTTTTCTTTTTCTTTTAAAAATGCTACTTTCAATTACTTTAAATTTTTTAAATTTTCAGATAGCTTTATATTTATTTTTTAATTCCAACCTTCTTTTACTTTTTAATTTTTTAAAAATTTGGGGAAAAAACCTTTTATTTTTTTTTAAATTTTCTACATTCTTTTACTTTTTTTTAAAAGAGAATTCCACCTATTTTTACTTTTATATTTTTTTATTCAATACTTCCCTTTTTCTTATTTTTTAAATCATTCCCGAAATTATTATTTTTGTTTTAAAATAAATAAATAAATAAATATTTTCGGATTTTTATTTATATAAAAAAAACAAAAAATGATTAAAAATAATAATAATAATAATGATAATTCAGCTTTTAATTTTTTTTGGTATTTTTATCCTATAATAAAAAGTGTAATAAATCTAAAATAATAGTAGGTTAAAACCCCTAAAATATTTACATAAAAGAAGTGATAAAAAATTAAATGTTGTCAAAAATTAGGTGTTCACAGTAGTGACGAGCTAAGCAAAACAGTCCAATTATTTATTTTCACAATTTACAATAAACATAAATAAACAGGTAAATTCCATAAAACCAATAAATGCCACAAAGAAGTTAATAGGTAAATGCAGCACCATCAAAAGTAAATGCAACCTTACAACACTATCACTCCATCACTCAGCACTCCACATTCAACACTAAACACTCAACACACTCAACACTCTACGCTCACTGAGGGTGTGTACAGACTCCGGAGGGGCTCCCCAAGCCCAAGCGCTAAGCACGGACAACTCACGTGCTATCATATCAATACTTGGATCCGCATGGTCAACTCACGTTCTACGCGGACAACTCACGTGCTATGGCATCAATACCTGGACCCGCACGGTCAACTCACGTGCTATGCGGACAACTCACGCGCTATGGTATTAATATCCTCACAACCAGGCCCTCGGGCTTACTCAATCATGTACCTCACTAGCCTCACCATCATCAACAAATAAGGGAACACAACCCACATCAAGTATCACGACATATTAGCAAATAATAGAGACTGAGGTAAACATGTACAATAATTTCTATGACTGAGTATAAATAATGTGAGCATGAATAAATCCTAAGCATTATCTTTAACATGAAGGCATACAAGTTCGACAACAAGTAACTACGTAAACACAGATGATAGCCATGAGGTTTCACGGGACGGACCAAGTCTCAATCCCTCGAAATATACACCCATACGCCTGTCACCTAGCGTGGGTATCACCTCTAAACAATCACACGATATCAAATTCTCCGGATTTATACCCTCAAAGCCAGAGTTAAAACTGTTACTTACCTCGCTAATGGGAACCTTGCAACGTCTACAACACCAACCAAACGGCCTTCAATGGCCTCAATCTATGCAAAAATATTAATTAATAGTGTCAATTTGACTAGTCGGGTCAACTCTCAATATCCTTAACCGTCAAGCTTAGAGTTATATTTTTTTATATTCCACCTATCAAATGCCAAAATTTTAAAGGTAAAGACATATCCCAGTATTTCAATCTAAACTCAATGATCAATTACGATTCCTATAGAGTAATACCCGAAACTTTATGATAATTACAAGAAAGTAAAAGTTAAAAAGTATTCTATACATAAAAAAAAAGAAGTTTTGTAACAGTAATTTCAAAAAGGGAAAATAACAATAATAAATTTAAAACTTATTGTTAAGGTGGGGGTCACCGGCGTCCATGCCGCCGAGATTAATGGTGAGGGGAAAGGGGGCGGCTAAGGTTCTGAGGGGTTTAGGTCTGTGGAGGGGATGACCTAAAGGCAGGGGTGTTTGGATAGGGGGTGGAGTATGAGAGGGAAGCTTATATATGGGGTGGATGGCTTGATCTCGGCCGTTAGATCAAACGAGATCAACGGCCTGGATCTGAAGGTTTAAATGAAACGATGCCGTTTAGTTTAGTAAGGGTCACGGTTGGTTCGGGTAGAACGGGTCGGATCTGTACGTGGGTACGGGGTATGTGATCTTGGCCGTTGATCATTCTGAGATCAACCGCCCAGATCAAGCATGATCCAAACGACGTCGTTTGGGATACTCCTGGGGCCGAACTGAACTGGACCGGATAATTTGGTTTGGGCTTGTTTTATTTGATTTGGACTGGCCCAATCCGAAAATCCCTTTTCCTCTTTAATCTCTTAATTAAATTAAACAACACTAATAAAAACATTAAACAACAATTAATCACACAATTAAAAAAATAACATCACTTTATATTTTCACACGACACATATTTTTATATTTTGTTTTGATAAAAATACAAAAGGGGAAGATCACAAATAAATACCGAAAATGCCACGTAAAATCCGAAAAATTGTGCAGCAAGACCAAACTACTATTATTTAGTTTCTTTTGGAGTGATTGTCGCGAAAACAAAAATCACGTGCTCACAATTTTCGACCAAATTTAATAAATTTGTATAAACAATTATAAAAATATATAAATAGCCGTAATTAAATTTATTTTTCCTCTTCTTTCAGAATTTTGATCGGCGAGCCCCGTGACTTTAAAATCCTAAATTCGTCACTATTTTGTATGCAGCTATGGAAAATATCTTATTTTAAATGATATATCACCTGATATCTATCTAACTCTTTTGGGTCGCTTCAAATAAAACCTTTAATCTCGTCCAATCTGTAAATATTTATTTATTTGTTGAACTATAAGTAGGGCCAATGGATCCCACTCACGATGGGAAAAGCTTCGGTCATGGTTTTTGCCACCCAGGCATGAATGTTATGCTGTTTGTTCAAGCTGTTTAATTGATTAATGCGAATATCCTTGTTAATTAAGGAAAGTGATAACTTCGTTAATCGAAATTTTATGAAGAGTAAAACAAACTTTACATTTTTAAAACCATGACCTAGCAAGTGCGACGACGGAATTGGCATGTGAAAATTGCGCACAGTAGAAGTGTTGGTCGACCCACATTGATGATGGATGTGCAAGTTCACCGAGTAACAAATTCAAGATTTTTACTAAAGAAAATTAAAATATGAAAATATAGATTTATACATACATACATATATATATATATATATATATATATATATATATATATATATATATATATATATATATATATATTATGTTGAATTACATTAACTTTTTCAAAGATGATCTCATTTTTTGCCTTACATCAGTTTGCTTACGACGTACTTTTAAATACGAAAATATAGGTTAGTTTGCTTACGATGTACTTTTAAATACGAAAATATAAGGTGTAACAGTAACTTTCTTGGTCCCCAACTTGCAGTGTGCTGAGCAAATAGGAAATATATATATATATATATATATATATATATATATATATATATATATATATATATATATAATCATAATCATAATAAAAGTAAATTACCTACATACATAATGTAAATTTTCAAGCGAAGAATTATGAATATTTAGTTTTAAATAATTATCATCAAAAGAGATATATAGTTTTGAAATTGACATTCTTAGCGTGATTATGGATGGCTTTGAGTCCAAGTATGATATTGTTTTCCTTGTTTTTTTTTAAAAACAAAAGTTAAATTATTCGGTTAATTTAGGGGAAAATGCAAATTAACAGAGGAGAGAGAAGGGAGTAGGGAGTCCTTTTATGAGGTTGAACACGAGCAATTAAAGTTTCATTATTCTTTCTCACTTTATTTGGAACCTCCAACTTTTCGATTATTTATTCTTTTTGCATATCAATAAAATTTAAATAAATAAATAAATAATATTAAATAATAATATTATGCGAAATCTTGTCACATCAACATTTGCGAAGAGTTTCGTGCTTTCAGGGGTCGTTTGGTATGAGATATAAGAAGGTATAAGGGTGATATAAAAATTTAATATCACCTTAATATTCTGTTTGGTTAACAAACCAGGTATAAGTTATTCTGATGTTAATTTTAACACCTGGATAACTTATACCTTATAGAGGGTGGGGTAATTAGCATCGATATAACTTATACCTTCTTCTTAGAAACTATGCAATTGTCATTCTTAATACAACATATCAAACAATGAATAAATAATAATTCCAACATAACTTATCCCAACATAACTTATATCGATATAACTTATACCGGCAGAAGCCATATTCCAACCAAACGATCCCTTAGTGATATGCATGTTTATCCTATATTAACAAGAACATACCGTTAAAAAATAACATAAGCAGTATTAATCGAAAGATATATTTACGTTATAATAAAAAAATTAATAAAAATTTACAAGTTCCAAATGATAAATGTTAATCATGTTTAGGGGTTTAGATCATCTCTACTGATTCTTCCTTAAGTTTGTTATAGCACGTTATAAAATTATGAGTAGTGCTTGATTGAAAGGTAAGAAAATTGTTCAAACTTAGCATTTGAGTACATGTGTGCATGACATTTCATAAAACTTATTACAAAATTTATATTTGATAGTTTATGAGCAAATCAATCTTTTTAACTCATATTTTATTTGCTTATGAGAGTGCTAAAACTTGTACTTTTTCCTATTCATGCCTTAGTAATCATACAAGTATGCGAGATTAAGTGTCCTTATAAAATTTCTTATTCTACCTATGATTTCTTTCTAAAATATTTAATTTATGCGCGACTAATTACACTAAAGAAACTAATATATTTTTTGTTGATTGAAATTCTTAATATTAGCTCATCCCAAGTTTTAAATATTCAATTACTCCGTATAAATTTATTCAATAAAAATTATATTTTTAAAAGACAAAATATTATATTTTAGTTTTGGATATTTATGTATGCAAAATCACTAGTGTTTTTGACTCTTATCAATCACTTTTTCTCTCTCATATATGCTTAATTATGTTCTTTCTTTAATTATTGAGCGTAGATTTTAAATGTTCTGCCAAAATATTGATGAATGAAAAAAAAACTATTTTAGTAGAAAGTAGTTTAAATATAACATGGAAATGTAGTAGGCTTAAAATTAAAAATTCTTCGAAAGATCAACATATATAAGCGCAAGTGTTTTAAATCAAGACTATTTGATCACTTATTCGTGAAACGATCGCATGTATTTATAGTTTTGTTACATACTCCAAAAGGAAATAATTATATAATGTAAATATAAATTGATTTTAAAATCCTAAATTTAGGATTTTGTACACAATTCAAATAAGGAAAGATTTAATAAGTAAAATTTCATTAATTTTTAAGTCATATATATTAGGAAAATAACTAAAATGACTATTTTGTTCAGTGTGAACTCTATTTTTAAAGGGGGAAAAAAGCGAACGATATTTTGCTAAGAAATTTCGTGATTTTAATATAGTATAGACAAATAAGATCTTTCTTATGACATATTAAGTATTTTATTTTTGCATATCTCATGCTCATTATCTTAGTAAAACTCATAGATTTTACATTATTCAAGTTTATTTAAAAGTAAACTTCGCCTAAGCAATTCACGTATCACTTGAGTATTGTGGCAGACCCAGGATTTTATACAAGGGGGTTCAGTCAAAGAGCATAGTAGCCACTTGTATAAGTGGCACCGATAAATAGAATTTGCTCACTACTTAGTTTTTTTCATCATGTGACCTCGAAATAATGTCATTGACGCTATTTTATAATCAAAGATGAGAATGTTTTTCTTTAAAAACTATTTACTTTATTTTTTGAAATTATATATATATAAACAACTTTTACTTCCACAAAATTGTAAATTTATTAATTTTAACAACAACAAAAAAAAATTAACCAACTTAAAAATCTTATAACTCTAAGAAATTCAACATAATAAGTATTTACAAAGAAAAAAAAGTAAAAAAAGGGAGTTATGAACTAAACTAATTGATAGACTTTTAAAGTAAAAGTATAAACACCAAACTAAAATTTTCATAGCACAAAGTAACAATTCTAATATACATAAATTAAACTACATTAAATTAAAATAATCTCAACAAAGTGGAACATATAATGCAATGTGGAAAAAATATAAATTCGACGCATCAGCGGAGGTTCGAACTTCTAACCTAGACCCACATTATGGACCCTCTTTGTCATTGCTTTGCAGCTTCAATTTGTGTCAAATGGGTTCATGTCTTATAATATTATCTTCTTTTATGATTTTCTGATAAAGTTAACAAGTAAATAATAAATTTTTTCGGCGAAACGGGTTCAACTGAACCCCTTTGCTATAAGGCGGGTTCGCCCCTGCTTGAGTAGTACTAAGAAACCTAAAGAAAAGCCGAGGGTTGTTTGAGGAATAAAGATGAATGTAATCTCTATAGTAATATCTTTTAGCTTAAATAATCTTTCTATAGTAAAAAATTTAGGGTAATTTTCGTTCCTATACCATATAGAAAACTATATTACTAAATATGTTCATAGTTTGCATATTACCCTTCATGCTAATAGTATTTCTACATAATATATACAATGCATTAAATAAAGAATCATTGTACCTGTAGGATTCCTTATTTAGGCGTCTAAAAAAGGGGAACTTAATATTTTCCAGATCTTCCACAATGTAAATCACGCATAGTAATAACTATCGTCGACTTCGTTACAAAATTTCTATACTATGTTTTTGCGATAAACTCTGTTTCAACATTTTCTCTGATTTCAGAAATCAAAATCGATAAAATCTTCTACAATTCTTCTGCAATAAAAGCAATTATGGCAAAAATACCAATTATGCTACAATTGAATGAGAATTGGGATAGCTATGGGAGATTTAGAGAATTCGAGGTCGATGGCATTGTAGTCGATGACAATGCGAGTTATAGTCTATTATTTCTACAATAGCACAACAATTAATGGTTGATACATCCAAAAAAATTATAGAAATCAAATACATTGTCAACGAGCATTGTCCTCCAATGAAAATTAAGAACGATATGGGTGTTCGTGTATACATGGAGACGAAAAAGGAAAACAAAAACTTAGGATCATATCCGCTATGTATAATTGTTCGTGATTTCAATATGAAATTGAGTATTAACAATGAGAACACAACTGCAAGTGTGTGATGTTATATTTTTTATGTAATTCTGGTACATTGTCAATGAACTATACTTTATCTACATTTTATCTACAAATAAATTACATATATATATATATATATATATATATATATATATGGATTTCTGAAATATCTACAAAATTTATACTTTTAAAAAATTTGAAATATTAATATGAAATAGTGAATTTCAATCTTTCTACAAGTTTTCTACAAACTGGTGATAACAATATTTATATTTATTTTCATGCAGGTTCATCTGGAATACTAAAGTTACTTGATATGCCAACATCTCCCGTTATAGAGGAATATGAAAGTATAATAATAACAGATAGTACACCAAGTTCTATTGAAGTAGGACAAGTATACCAAGACAAGGAAACAATTGCAACTGCAATGAAGCACTATTCTGTCATGCACAAGTTCCAATTCAGGGTTAAAAGATCTAGTGCTAGAAGGTATGAACATATGAATAGTCAAAGTTTTTTTTTTTTTTTAGTTTTGTAGTTTATTTGTAATTTTTTACTTCTTCAGTTTTCGTTGTGATAATGTTTAACAGAATTGTAGTTATGTTGAATATAGATTGTATAATGTGATCGTTTAAGCTAAAACATATTTTTTTTAAAATCTAAATTTTAACCAATTGTTTAAAATGTATTTATTTTGTAGCTACTAGCTGATATGTGTTGGTGAAAACTGTACATGGCACTTCAAGGCAACTAGCATAAATGATTCTGCAATGTTCAAGGTCAGAAATTTCGACAACCAACACACATGTTCTTTAATGGACAATACATTCATACAATGCAAACCTACTGCCATGGTAGTTGGTAGCATGGTTATTCCAAAATATTCTGATCCTAAGACAATTTACACCCCAAAAGACATTCAATTTGACATGTTTGTCTGAACACGGCGTGAATCTAACCAACATGCAAGCCTGGAGAGCAAAGCAAAAGGCTTTACAGTTTTTGAGAGGTCATCCTGCTGACTCCTACAACAAATTGCCTAGTTATTTGTATATTCTAGAGAAGATTTATCCGGGGTCTGTAGTGAAATTGAAGAAGACAGATGATGACTGCTTCTTGTATATATTTGTTGCGATTTGTACGTCAATCAATGGTTGGGAATATTGTAGGCCAATTGTAGTAGTTGATGAGACATTTTTAAAGTCAGCATACATGAGAATAATGCTAACATCCAGTACAATGGATGCAGCAGGTACTGAAGTTTTATTTGTAGAAATATTGTAGCTTGTATGTTTTTTGTAGTACTTCCAGATTAATTGTGGATATATTATAGAATAGTTGTAGTTTGTATATATATATGTCTTCTTCTGCATTTACTACAGCCAATTAATTGCTTCTTGCCACATAATGTAGGTACCATATTACCATTGGCATATGCTGTTGTTGATTCAGAGAATGACGCATCATGAAAGTGGTTTTTTGAGCAATTCAAGCTCGCGTATGGTGAAAGACCAAATATGTGTGTTGTTTCAGATCGGAATGAGAGTATCTTGAAGGTAACATCTATTGTTTATCCCGGCATGCTCCATTATTCTTGCATGTGGCATATTTGGACAAATATACGGGCAAAGTTCAAGAAGGGACATCTTAAGCTAAGTGAATTATACTTTGCCACGGCGCGGTCATACACACTTGATGAATTTAATGAAAGGATGTCAAAGATTGAGGAGATTGAACCCCGTGTTAAAGCATACTTATACGATATTAGATATCATAGATGGTATCGAGTACATGCTACGGTGAACAGAACTTGGACTATGACATCAAACATTGCAAAGTCATTAAATGCTGTAACAAAATATGCAAGAGAGTTGCAGATAGTAGAACTATTAGAGTATATGAGAACCCTTCTTGAACGTTGGACGAAAGAAAAATTATTGAAAGCAAAGGGTACATTCACATACCTTGGATACAAATTCAACAAAGAGTTGGATGACAACAGCACATTGTCGCACAAGCTTAGAGTAAGATCAGATTATTTATTGAATCAAATTCATAAACAGCATAATGTAGATTTTTTGTAGATTTTTTGTATATATCTTGGTTTTAACCGTATATGAATTATTTTTTTGTTTGCAATGTACTCGTAGGTGAGGGCTTCAACAGACTACATCCATACAGTAATAGATGGTATGAGGCGCTATATTGTTTGTCTTGAAAACAAGAAATATAGTTGTGAGCAATTCCAGCTTGATGAACTACCTTGTCCACATGCTTTGGCTGCTTTAAGACAAAGGGATGAGTCTTTCAAAGAATATTGTTCTCTTTATTACATAAGGGCGAACTTCTTGCGTACTTATGAAATACCAGTAAATCCTCTACCTGATAAAAGCAAATGGAATGTGCCACAACATATAATTGAAGAAGTAGTAAATCCACCTAAAGGAAGGAAAAGGCAGCCAGGAAGGCCTCAAAAAGAAAGATACAAAACATATGATGAAATAAATTCAAAGAAGTACAAAGTTTCATGCGGCAACTGTGGAGGAGAAGGGCATAACAAAAGATCTTGCAAGAATGCACCCAAAAAGAAATAAAATTTTATGTAGTTAACAGAATATTTCATAAAATTTGTTGGTTAGTTCTGGATAATAGATTTTGATGTGTAACGTTGGTTTTTTTTAAGACCATAATGTAGTTAGTTAGGATTTTTCTAAATTGAGATAATACTTTCATAGATTAATTTGTTTATGAATGTTTTTTATATATATAATATAGAACTTTTTTACTATATATGGAATCCTTTACATAGTTGTTAATGTGTTTTTGCAGTTTATCTATAATAAAACTACAAAAAAATACATGGTTTTTTTAAGATCATAATGTAGTTAGTTAGGATTTTTCTATAAATATGTAGTAAAGTAGTTAAAAAATTAAAATATTGTAGATGGAGTATTTTTTACATTCAAAATATGAATATAAAAGAAACAAAACACACTGTTAAAATAATCTACAAATTATCTACAAATACAACTACAAAAAAACTATAATATATGTAGCTGGCATAATATATAAATTAAAATTCTGGTAGAAAGAAGCTTTATGGTGAAAATAATGTAGATCAGAATAACTGTATAAAATTTCAGTTGGAAAGGATTTAAATGCTAAAAATAATGAAGTTCATGTACTGTAAAGATTCAACAAGTGAATATAAACCCAACAAAATGTTTTCATTTGAACTACAATACTGGAAAAGAAAAAAGAAACAAAGGCTACTATAATTGTAGCACAAGTCTGCTACAATTAAAATATAATAAATTGTTCAAAAACTTGTCTACAATCTATCTTATAAACTAGCATTAACTACACAATTGTACTACATGTTCCATTCAAAACATTACAACTACTTTTTCTTCCTCCGGACTCGTGTTTTCTCATTCAAAGCTGGTGCACCTTTCCTCCTTGCCAATTTGCTTGTCACCTCACTATCACTAATTGCCCCAAGCTCCTGCTTCTTTCTAGCATAGTCCCAAAGTAGCGCTCCATAGCGTCTATGGTGTTGGTCAATATCAGAAAGGTCTTCTGGTAGAATTGATAATTCTCCAATACTAATATACTCTGCAAACGCAACAACAAATACACTACAATCGCTGCAAAAGATAAAAAATACCAATATTTACCAAACCATCAGAAAAAGGGTTAAATGTATAGAAAGAAGGAAGATTTTTGTTACAGTGATCCTTCTTTTTGCTGTGGTATATCTTCGACGATCCACTGAATGTTAAGAGGGTCGATAACAGATTTCTCAATGTATGCTTTTGTATTCTTGAAGTTGATGTCTTTACGCTTCCCATAAAACCCGGTGCATGACAAATACAAAGGGATAATAATAGAAAACTTGTCGACACAAGATTCAACAATAGGGTGATTGTGTGAAATCATACGCATAAAGACAACTTTCTGCAATGTCAAAAACAACCAACACCCAGTGGAATATTTCTACAATGTTGACGGGCATGATGACAAAATCAACTTCATCCCATGCAACATTTGCGAGTATTCTATACCCCAATATATATTCTGCTACAACGTCCTAGGTTTGATAATAGAAAACTTCTTTTCTTGAGGAGAGTTTTTGAACTTTTCATAAATCTGATCAATCCTAATCTTGAACACACAATCTGTTGTAGTAAATCTAGTCTTGTTGTGGGGGCCATACTTGCCTCTTTTTCTCAAGTAATACATTATAACATTAATGTGCTGCAACAAAAACAGATTAAATTTATTCTACAAGTTATCTCAAAATATTCTACACAAAACTACAAATAAATACAATTCATCTACAATCAGAATATAAAGCATCTATTCATTTAGAATACAGACTATCTACAATTTATCTACAAAAATGTACAAATCAAATACATTGAATCTTACCGAGTCATTAAGGATTTGTCCTAGGTGTGCCAAGGAAAAAAACCACTCCTTCTTGTCAACTTTTTCAACTCCAAGATCCAACCATGGCTTAATTTGGTTGTCCTTTATAGAATACGGAGCCTTCCTCCTATATAAACAAATAGAAATTAAAATAAAATTGTTGAATGAAGTGGATATGTAAAAGATGAATGTTGGAATAAAAATATCAAATTGTGCAACCTAATCTCTTTGGACCTGTGTCGGTACCGTGGTATAACCACTTGTGGAATTGATCCAACAACTCAGGGTCTACATTTTGACAAATAACACTAGTAAACGGGTGCTTGAGGTAAAATATTTTAGGTCCAACCGAGGTGCTACCACCAGAACTGTATAAAGGGAGAAATGGTGATCGAGCATGCTTTCCTAGCTGCCTTGTTCTACCTTGATGCACGGGTGTTGTTTCATCTTGTATAGGCTCGCCGAACTTAACCAACTAGGAGAAGTTATCAGGCAGCTCGAAATCATCAAGCGTAACCTCCTTCTTCTCACCTCTGGATTCTTCTGAATCAACTACATTCACATACTATGCCTCTTCACCTACATTGTCATCTTCCGGATTCTGTTGTTCTCTTTGAGTTGCTACTGTCACTCCGTGAATTGGAGATTGTGCATACATATCTTTCCTCTCTGTAACACCATGTTTATATAACTTAATAGAATGGTAAAAATATTGAAACAAAAAGAAAATATCTTTGAAACAATTTCATACCTGCATTCTCTTCATCAACAGCCCCTTCAAAATGTGTATATAAATCAACACGTGCTGGATGATTTTCTTCACCATGTGCACATTCAACATGTTCTATTTTTTTCATTAAAAATGTTAAATAATACTGGATAGTATTGGCTTAAGGTACAATTTAAGAAGATATGAAAGTGTGTCATAATATCTACATAAATTTGTATAGTTGTGTAAATAAACTGGATTTAATTGTATATATTATGTATATATAATGTAGATAAATTTTAGTTATGTTGTAGATAATTTGTAGATATTTTATATTTAATTGTAGATATATTGGAGATATATTGTAGATACCTGTTTTGCTGAGCCCGACCTGCACTGGTTCACCACTATTGAACTGAAATTGCTGATTGTTCTTGTCTTTTGGTTGGTCAGTATTTTTTGTTGAACTCCCAGCAAACTGTAAGTTTTGTATTAGTTAGGATATATATTTTAGAGGTGACATAAATAGTTTTGTTAATATGATTAATAGCCTGTTTGGCCAAGCTGGAGAAATCAGCTTATTTTGAGAAGTGCTTTTTTCAAAAGTGCTTTTGAAAAAAGTACTTTTGGAGAGAAGCAGTTTGTGTTTGGCTAATCAGTCTGAAAAGCACTTTTGAGAAATAATTTGTGTTTGACCAAGCTTTTTAGAAAGTGCTTTTAAGTGTCAAATTACGAATAAGGACATGAATAGATTTACTTAATAATTAATATTATAAGTAAATAAATAATATCAAAATTTTGTTATTACATGCAATAATTAAAAAAAATCATTTTATTTAAGTAAAATATGAAAATAAAATTTAAAAGTACTTAATTCTTTTAATATAAGTTAAATATATTAAAATTCCTTCAACAAATATAAAAGCATTCACCCCTAAAGTCACTATATATTAGAAAGTTTTCCTAAAATAAGAAGAAATATTTATAAATTAATATCTTAAGTATTAGGTTTAAGGGTTATTTTGGCATATATTATATTTTGTTAAGGGTATTTTAGGTAAGAAGAAAAGCCAAAACTGCTTCTGCTTCTGCTTTTGGAAAGAAGCTACTTTTTTCTGCTTCTCTGAAACTGCTTCTGCTTCTTTCCAAAAGCACTTTTTTTTCACAAATAAGCTTGGCCAAACACCTCAAATTAGGAAAAAAAGTGCTTTTGAAAAAAAAAGGTGCTTTTTCCCCCTTGAGAAGCTTGGCCAAACAGGCTATAAGATTCAAATGTTACCTTTGCATCAACTTGATCATTTGGATTGTTTATCACCTGCAAAGCAGTCTTGACTGAATCCTTTATTAGGTCTCGAAAGCTACCTAGTTCTTCAAATACATCTTTCCTAAAATCTTCAAGCTTTTCATCGACCTACATAATTAAACAATACATAGTTAACTTCAGAAATATATATTAAAAAACAGATACACTATTATATATAAATCACAATGCTTTTTAGGACTACATGTTACCTTCTCAACACATCTTTTTAACTTTTTTATTTTACGAAGAATAGACTCCTTTTCTTCTTTTCCAATTAATTCTTTGGGTTCCAATGGAGGAGCATCAACTTTTGGATTCTCAGAAACATGTTCAACCTCTTCAATTGTGTACTCAACTTTATCAGACAAAGATATCACTGAAAGCTCTTCAGGTGATTCATTTATGTTGGTGAACTGAATGGTGAAAAAAGTAATTTAGCTTATTTAAGGCAGAATATGTATACAAATTGTAGATATTTTGTATATAAATTGTATTATTATAAATAAAGACCATTTACTTTCATCCATTCAGGCTTGATCATTTTGTCTTCAATTGCAGCTAACCAAATTTGACCCGTAGTAGCTGACCAGTTTAGTATACGAGGGATTGAATTAGAAATCTTTGTAGCTATATCAATGTTGACGGAGGAACAACACTCATACAACCATACTTGCATGGCTAGGGGGAATACTCGAATGAGATAAGAATGAACGAAAGGATTTAGCCTGTGCCTAACTGATTCAATCAACTGTCTGTAAGACTGAATACCCCATGGAAATGACTCGTACTTACCGGATTCCACCAAATAAAACCTAAAATGATCTACCAACCCAATATGGTCTCTCTCTGAAGGACAAATGAAGAATTCTATGAGATATAGAATACATAACTTTACTGCATCCTCATCATTGACCCAGCTTTTGTTGGTTACTATCTATTTTAGGTATGTCTTCTCAACTTTTACCTTGTTTGGAAAGTAACTGCTCATTATCTTACTGACATAACTAGGAGTGTAACTAAAGTCTGTCACCTCAGTATGACATCTAAGACCAGTTATTACTGCAAACTCTCTCAATCCAAAATTTAACCTCTCAACTTTTAACTCAGCTGAAAAATAGGAAGCATCAGATGATTTCAATTCATACTTCATAAGAAGATGAATAGCTTGATTTTGCATGCATAAATTGGGAAATGACAGTAAATAACTAAATCATGTCTTCTTGAACAGCTTCAAACCATTTGGAGACAAAAGCACTTTAAATTGGCTAGGAATGCTAAGGTCACATAATGTCTGGAATCTAAGCACCCCATAATCAACATTATGGGATGCAAAAAATATCCATTCTGCAAAATTCAACAAATGTAATCTAACACTAATACAGTAATTAAAAGCACTGATATATTTGTATTTTTCTACAAAATAACTTCAAAAATATATAATATAACAACAATGTTAAACAGATCAACATATCTACAATTAATATTCAAAATTGAGACAAATAATATCACATAAGTTCAGTGCTTAAAAACATAGATACATTTGCAATTTATATACAACATTTCTACAAAAATCTATAAATAAAAAAACACAGATTATGTAGATTTTTAACAACTAAAACAGGCGAAATAAGTAGTGAAGAAATTACTAAATTCTTACCTTCACCAATGAGTATTTTCGAACATTTTTAGGAGTTTTAACACTAGGTTTTTTTTTGAATTTTTCTTCTTTTTGGGAGTTTTTGAACTGGGAGCCACCTTAGCTTTCTTTCCAGGTTTACTGATAGGCACATCTTCTACAAAATTATCATCGGACACTATCTCTTTTCGTTTCCTATCCGCTTGTTTGATTGGCCTCGAAGATTCTCCAACATCGAAATCATGTTTTTGTTTAGTTCTAGCTTCAGCCCTGATTTGATGCGGAGAAACACTATGCTTCATATCTACAATTGCATATGCAGATTTCCTTGCTTTTTGGGTGAATGTGGTGATAATACACCCAAATCGAAAGAAGGTACATCAGATTCTAGATTTCTTTTAGAGCTGTGTTTTGAAGCTTTGTTCTTCTTTATTGAGAAAATTTGAAGTTGAAGGTAAATGTATGTATGAACTTTGAAGATTTGACTTCAATTTTGACTGGTTTTGTAGAAGAAAAACCTTGATTTTGGACGTTAATGGTAGATGGTTACCTTTGTTTTTCTGGTTTTAGCAGAGGGGGATAATGGCTTGAATCGTGTGTGTGTTGTGATACGTGGGTGAGGTTGTGGGTTTAGGAGAGAGAAACGTGGGGTGGGAGGGGTGGGGATACGGAGGAATATACTGTACCATTAATTTAGGAGTGATATAAGGTACAATTAATGTACAGTTAAAACACCTTATGATATAGAATTGGTATTAGGTATACTAAATGTAATTATATCAAACCTTAAACATTGAGGGTGATATAGTTTCATATATGGCATAAGAATGTAAAAATTCTAAAAATTTAAATAGGGCCGCCCACCGTAGTAGTGGAAAGTCGTGGACTAGATACGAGAGAAATTCAAAAATAGCCAGATTTACAAGTGGTCATTAAAAAATAGCCACATTTTCAAAATTAATCAAAATTTAGCCACTTTTCATGTAAAGATAAATCTTAATGAAATAACTATTCAAAATCTGAAAAATATTCCAACATAAGTATACTGGAATTCCAGTATAATATACTGGAACTCTAGTATAATATACTGGAGTTCCAGTGTAATATACCAGTCCAGCATAATATGTTGAAAGTTCATACACATGTGTTCCAATCTCCAGTATATTATGCTGGAACTTTCCGCGTGTTAGAGTTCCAGCATAATATGCTGGAAGTTCATACACATGTGCACCGATCTCCAGTATATTGTGTTGGAACTTTTCGTGTTGCAGTAAAATAATGGCTATTTTATAATAATTTTGCAAACGCTAGCTATTTTTAAATGACTAGTCCTAAAATTGGCTAGCCCGTACTATTTGGGTGATACGACCCTTCCCCATTGTAAATTAATAGGCCTAGGACTTGCCCTTTAAAGTTGGGACTGACTCTTGTACTAGACCATGGCCTACTGAAAAGTGGCCCTCTATGACCCACAAATTGAGAGGGCATTAGGGTGTGTTTGGTATGAAGGAAAATATTTTCCAATTTTTTCATGTTTGGTTGGCTTAAATATTTTGGAACACATTTTCCTTATGAATTCATTTTCCTCCAATTGGAGGAAAATGTTTTCCTTTTCAAGAGAAGGGAAAATATTTTCCAAAACTCCTTCTCAACCTTCCCTACTCTCACCAATCCACCCCACCCCCTCTCTCCAAAAAAGGCTTTTTTTCTTCACATTTCAGTATTTTCGTTATCACCCACCCTAATACCCCACCCCCACCCTCCCACATTTTTTTTTTTTTACTTCTCTACCCTTCCGGGGTAGGGGTAAGGTATGCGTACATCCTACCCTCTCCAGACCCCAGTAGTGCGATTTTACTAGGTATGTTGTTGTTGTTATATTATTTTTGTAATTTTAAATTTCTATTTTTTTCGTTTTTCTGCACCACCCACCCCAACCCCCCGCACAAAATTTTTTATTTTTGATTTTTATTTGTAATTTAAATTTCTGTTTTTTTAGTTATACTGTCCCCCCGAAAAAAAAATTTAAATATATTTTTCGGTTTTAATTTTTTTATTTATCAATTTAAAGGTTCAAAATTTTACAAGTTCCAAAATTATGAGTTTGGAAGTTTATGTGTTTGGAAGTTTACGGGTTTAGAAATTATAAAGTTTACGAGTTCGAAATTTCGCGGTTTTGAAAGTTTGGCGGTTCGAAAGTTTATGAAATTTATGGGTTCGGAAGGTTGTTGGTTTGAAAGTTTATGGCTTCATGTTTATTATATTTAAATTATTTATGAATACTCTTGAGAAGTCATTTTCCTTAATTTGCATACCAAATACCGGAAAATAAATAAGATTACTACTTGTTTTGCAAGAAAACATTTTCTTGAAAAATATTTTCCCCGAAAAATATTTTCCGTTATACCAAACACACCCTTAATATTTTAAAAGAGTTGGAAGGGAAATTACTAAAGGGAAACTACCAGCTATGTCCATTTATAAGTAGCTTATTGTAAAAATTAGCCAATTCATAAAAAATTACTAATATTAGCCAAATGTTACTAATATTAGATATTTGTAGCCAAAAGAAGGTCAAATTTTTGCTTTCTTTTTTAGTGGATGTTATTAGAATAGATTGAGTACATCTTAAGGAATTTGAATCTCAGTTTTGGGATAATGTCGTGGAGTTTTGAGGTGGTTTGAATAGAAAATTTGTAGTAGAAGATGAGCATGAAAAAAATGATATGTGTATCACATTGTGTATCACATATGTATCATATTTGTATCAAATGGATATCACATATATATCCATTTATATATGTGTTTGTGATACATGCTTGATACATATTTGATACATGTGTCGCAAAAGTATTTTTTGAACTTGATTTTAACTACGAATTTTGATACTAAATCAGTCCAAATCACCTCCAATCTTCCTCAAATTTGTATATTGACTGATCTATATGTTTTCAATGAATTTCTACCATACCCATTAAAAAAGATCCTTTTTTGCCTAGATTTTTGGATTTTTTTTAGTTCATCACCTTGTTTGCTACCTCATCCATGAATTTCCTTTCCGTCTTGTATATAATGTTGTTGATCACGCTTAAAAATATGGTAGTAAATCTTTGTGTGTGATTCTTGAAGAGAAAGAATATTATTTATTTGGGTTTTCAATTTTTATATATGCTTGGCTAGTTTTGATAAGTCTATAATTGATGATTAGAGGTTGGTAAGTTATGACTTATTTAGGACATTTATGTAACAACAACAACAACAACCCAGTGTAATCCCACTAGTGGGTCTGGGGAGGGTAGTGTGTATGCAGACCTTACCCCTATCCCGAAGGAGTAGAGAGGCTGTTTCCGAAAGACCCTCGGCTCAATAAGACAAAAGAACAAAAATAAACAATACTAGTAACACCACAGAAACAATATGAAAGAAATATATATATATATATATATATATATATATATATATATATATATATATATATATATATATATGAAAAATAAGAACAACATGAAATCAAGAGGAATGATACCAAGCAAAATCAAAATAGTATCCTTACCAAACTAGTCCCCCAAAGTTATGACATAATACAATACTCAGCTACCTCCTAGCCTACAACCTTAATACTTGACCTCCACATATTCCTATCAAGTGCCATGTCCTCGGAAATCTGAAGCATCGCCATATCCTGCCTAATCACCTCCCCCCAATACTTCTTAGGCCGCCCTCTACCTCTTCTCGAGCCCTCCACAACTAGTCGTTCACACCTCCTTACCGGAGCATCTGGGCTTCTCCTCTGAACATGCCCGAACCACCCGAGCCTTGCTTCCCGCATCTTGTCATCAATGGGAGCCACGCACACCTTATCTCGAATATCATCATTCCTAATCTTATCCATCCTACTATGCCCGCACATCCACCTCAACATCCTCATTTCTGCTACCCTCATCTTCTGGATATGTGATTTCTTAACCGGCCAACACTCAGTCCCATACATCATGGCCGGCCTAACCACCGCTTTATAGAACTTACCTTTGAGTGTCAGTGGCACTCTTTTGTCACACAATACTCCAGATGCTAACCTCCACTTCATCCATCCTACCCCGATACGGTGCGTAACATCCTCTTCGATCTCCCCTCCCCCTAGATAACCGACCCAAGGTACTTGAAGTTGTCTCTACTTTGGATGACCTGTGATTTAAGCCTCACATCCATGACCACTTCTCTCTACTCAGCGCTGAACTTATACTCCAGGTATTCCGTCTTTGTCCTGCTAAGCTTGAAACCCTTAAATTCAAGAGCTTGTCTCCAAACCTCCAGCTTCTCGTTAACACCGGTTCGTGTCTCATCAATTAGAACTATGTCATCAGCGAATAGCATTCACCATGGCACATCCCCTTGAATGTGATGTGTTAACGCATCCATCACCAGGGCGAATAGGAATGGACTGAGCGCAGAACCTTGGTGTAACCCCATAACAACCGAAAAATCCTCAGAGTCGCCTCCCACTGTCCTAACTCGAGTCTTTGCCCCATCATACATGTCCTTAATCGCCATAATGCAGGGAACCGACACGCCTTTTGCCTTGAAGCTTCTCCAGAGAACTTCTCTAGGAACCTTGTCATACACCTTTTCTAGGTCAATAAACACCATGTGCAGATCTTTCTTCTTATCTCTGTACTGTTCAACCAACCTCCTAACAAGGTGTATAGCTTCTGTAGTAGAACGACCCGACATGAAACCAAATTGGTTGTAGGAGACGGATACCGTCATCCTCAACCTTGCTTCAACTACCCTCTCCCATACTTTCATAGTATGACTTAATAATTTGATACCTCTATAATTGTTACAGCTCTGGATATCACCTTTGTTCTTATATAGTGGGACCACCGTACTCCACCTCCACTCATCTGGCATCCTCTTTACCTCAAAAATAACATTCAACAACCTAGTCAACCACTCCAAACCTGTTTTCCCCACACACTTCCAAAATTCTACCGGAATCTCGTCAGGCCCGGTCGCTTTGCCCCTACTCATCTTACTCATAGCTCCCACGACCTCCTCAACCTCGATGCGCCTGCAGTACCCAGAGTCAGCGTGACTCACGGAATGCTCCAATTCACTGATCACAATATCCCGATCCCCTACTTCATTAAGAAGTTTCTGAAAGTAAGTCTGCCATCTCCTCTTAATCTGGGAATCTTCCATCAATACTCTCACATCGTCGTCCTTGATGCATCTCACTCGGTCTAAATCTCGAGCTTTCCTCTCTCTCAGCTTTGCCAGCCTAAATAACTTATTCTCCCCTCCTTTTCCCCCTAGTTCCTCGTACATACGACTATAAGCCGCAGTCTTAGCCTCTGTGACCGCCATCTTCGCTTCCTTCCTAGCTACCTTATACCTCTCCATGCATGCTCGCCTCTTCCCCTCACCTATGCTCCCCCATAACGCCCGGTACGCCTCCTTTTTGGCTTCCACTTTACTTTGTACCACTTCATTCCACCACCATTCTCCTTTGTGCCTGCCGGAGACACCCGTTGAGACCCCTAACACCTCTCTTGTAGCCTCTCTTATACAGTTTGCTGTCGTTGACCAAATAGAGTTCGCGTCACCACTGCTTCTCCAAGCTCCCATAACCGACAACCGCCCTTCCAACTCTTGAGCTTTGTCCTTAGTTAAGGCTCCCCACCTGATTCTCGGTCTTCCTCGACCCGATATTTTCCTCCTCTTCACCATAATACCAACGTCCATCACCAAGAGCCTATGTCGCGTCACAAGTATCTCACCTGGAATCACCTTGCAGTCCTTGCACAAGCCTCTGTCGCGCCTCCTGAGTAGGAGATAGTCAATTTGAGTCTTCGCCACCGCATTTTGAAAAGTAACCAAATGCCCCTCCCTCTTCGGAAAGGAAGAGTTAGCAACCACCAACCCAAAAGCCTTAGCGAAGTCCAGTAACGAGGTTCCTCCTTTGTTCCTCTCCCCACAACCGAAGCCTCCATGCACTTCGTCATACATACCTCCGTTCGACCCAATATGGCCATTGAAATCCCCTCCTATGAATAACTTCTCATTAGGTGGTACCTGATGTATAATCTCATCCAACCTCTCCCAAAAGCGTCGTTTAACCTCCTCATCGAGGCCCATATGAGGCGCATAGGCACTTTAGGACATTTATGTAAGATTCCTATTTACTAAGACCCCCCCTCCAAAAGCCAATAACTTTGGAATATAAAGCATTACATAGTTAATATGACATCTAATCCTTTTGGAGGGTTAGATTCTTTAGATGCGTAGTTGGAGGAGGCTACAATAAAGAGTTAATAAAAGAATATATTTGATAAGGTTTAAAATTAGCAACAACAAAAAAACTAAATAAAAGAATATAAAAGGAAAATACAAGAGTCCATCTAATCTACTTTCTTATTATGCTTAGTCTTAGTTTTTGAACATTGCTCTCACTCTTGCCATCAGGTTAAGTTCTTAGTCAGGCTTGTAATTCACTTTAATTTTATTTGCTAATATTATTTATGTTCTTATTTATTTAATATTTTTGGGTCAAAACTGATTCGATCTCATGCTGGGCTAGGTCTTTTCCCTTTACTGCCGTAGTGTTGGTCGTGATGTGCTCCTGTGGATCCGAATTCCCATCATACTTTGGAATATCGTCCATCTTAAACCTCTTTAGGATCAACTCCAGTGCCGCATTTGGTTTAAACGGCAACTACGTATGCTTGTTTGAATCTGGACCCTTTAACACATACAACGTGCTTGGGATATGATCCATCCGAGCATGAAACTCCTTCACGTTCTGATCCATTCGTACATGAATATCTTGAGCTCGGTTTAAAAGGATCATTTAAGTTGTTATTACCAGTCCCTCCGGCCTCATCGAAACCGACCTCATCCCTTGGAGCGTTATTATCGGTTCTTTGAACCGTTTGATTTACGGGAATGCTGGGAGGAACCAGAACCCTTCCATTAGCATTATTGGAGGCACCCGATAACGCATGCTTCAATTCTGTCATCACACGATCTTGCCTTGAGAGGTGATCCATAATCGCCTTTTGTTGTTCTCTTAAGATTTTGACTGTTTCAACAACGTGCTCATCCTCCACATCATCTAGAGTTAGGCCCCTCATGTGTCGAGGATACTGGCCTTCGCTTATTGGGGTTGTCCCATCTCCTTCGTTGCGGGTTACGCTAGTTGAATCATCACACTGGAACTCATCTTCTCGCTCATTGTATGTTCCAACATTGTAGACATAGTTGACATAATTAGCTGTCATTTCTGATTTTTCTTTTACTAAGAAAAGAATCAAAACTTGTTAGTAACAAACGAATGGATCAAAGCAATTACACAACTGTTTATGCCCTACGGTGGGCGCCAAACTGTTTACCCATAAAACAGTACAGTTAAATTTATAGCGTGGTTTATAGACAAGTAAAACAATTTGACCCAAAACTATTAAATAAATAAGAATAGAAATAAGATTATCGAATGAAATTAAAGAAAATTACAAGCCTGATTAAAAACTCAGCCTTTCTGATGGCAAGAGTGAGAGCAATGTTCAAGCACTACGATTGAGCGTAAGAAGAAAGTAGATTATAACTTTTTTGTATGCAGAGTATTTCGTATCTACAATGGATATTAATCCTCCTATTATAGCTCTATTCAGGGAGACAAGATCCCCAAATCAAGCTCCTCTTGAATGAGAATAAAACCTTCCTTGATGGATGCATAACGGTTGGCTATAAATGCAGAAATTCTCTGTAATGGCTGCCCGTTAAATTGTATCCGATGGCAATTCTTTGAATCTTTGTTACCAGCTACTCTGTCTTCGGGATTCGTTCAGCACCGGTCGTATGCTTACATTCGGTGTCAGCTGTTTGCTGACTCACATCCCACCTGTCTTTAGTTCCACGCGACATTCCGTCATTCGCCCAGCTGTCACTAACCAATTTTACCCCATACACTCAAGCCTCCATTGCAAACGACAATGTACTAAACTGAGAATCAAAAACCCATGTTCACATTTTTGTACAGGAAAGTCATAAAATACATGAAGAAATGTAGAGGTCTAAAGACTCTGAACATATAAAAACACTTAATTGGCTAACATAGTAGTCCATTGTTCAGCAAAGCAGTACAACATCCCATCAAGATTCAGGTAAAAGCCTATAATCACATTGTTTCCCTTCTGCCTCATGAGATAACCTATTGCTCCCATCATTTCTAGGTCCATTGTTCAGCAAAGCAGTACAACATACCATCATTATCTTGAAGTTGATCACACTCATAAAGGTAAGTAGCCAGAAATAGTAATCCAGGTGGCCCCTATTTATGTTGCTCGAAAGCCAGCTCGTTTTACCTCCGGCTGATATAAGCCAATCCACCCCACTCACCAGAATACTTTCAACCAAACCCAAAACAGCAGTCCCAATTGTGTACATAGCTGGTGCAATGCTGGCCATGCTCTTGGGTAAGATAGAGTAGTAGAACTCTATCTGTCCAACTGCATGGGCAGCCTCAGCCGCTCCGAGTAGTGCATATTGTGGGACGAACCACATAGCTGACATGTTCACTAAAGCTTTTGGGTCGTCCTCAAGCCCTTGCTCTATTGCCCTTTGTCGTCTTATGCTTTCTGTTATTGCTGACAATGCCATAGACATACAGGAGATAACTAAGCCAAACCCCATTCGGGTGATAGGACTTAGCCCTTCTCGCAGTCCTGTATATTTTGATAGTAAAGGGACCAAAATGCGATCATACAAGATAAGCCAGATTGTTGAAGCAATAATCAGGAACGTAGAAAATGATGCTGCTGGTACTTCGAACTGAGGGAAGATATGTCTATCCATGGTCTTTGTTTGAAGTATGGAAAATGCAAATTGACCTATGGTCACAAAGATCATAATACCGCTGGACCACATGGGAAATATTCTGAAAAGAGCCTTCAATGATTCCACTAGTTCGACAGTGCAGAGACTCCACGGATTTGAAGCTGATCCATCAGGATTCAACTCTCTTTGAGGATCTTGAATCATGCAAGCTCTATTTAAACATCTATAACATGCAATATCATTTAGCATCGGAAAGGGTGAAAGAGTTGTGACAGGAGTATTATAGCTGTAGTAGTGTGATTAATAGATCATAGACACTTCAAATCATAGTTTATTGCGTTACACAAAGTGAATGGCAAAGTTGAGGAATATTGACATTAAGGAAAAGATGGAGGCACTGACCTGAAGTCACTTGACGGTGCCACGAGCACTGTTTCAAGTTGCCGATGATGGTAGTAATCACAATCAGCCAATGCAAGACTGGTGTTTCTTTTCCTAAAAGCTGCTACAACTGCTTGAAACAATGCTATGAGCAATCTTTTGTTGCGGAAGCCAAATGTACATAGTGTGAATAAGTCACAACTACTATACCAAAAATTATGACAGCCACCAAATAATAAATAAGACAATAAAACAACAATAAAGGGAACACCAGAATTTACGAGGTTTGGCTAATTTTGCCTACTCCTCGGACACAACCAATATTTTATTTCACTCCAAAAATACAAGTGAAATAATACTAAAAATAGAAGATACAAATGCCTTAAACAGATAAGAAGGCAAATGAGAGGTGTGTTTAAATCCTAAACATTAGGCCTTCTTTTATAGGGAGGAAATCCCCCCAAAATTCAAGAGCCCACCGATGTGGGACAAATTTGCCAAACTTCAACAAATCTCCACCTTGGCAAAATTCCACATCTTCAATTTTCTCTCAATAACAAATTTTGATTGTGTCTTCATCTTTAATCTTCAGTTTTCAACAATGTTGATCAAATCCAAACAATGTTGAAACTTGACCGCAGTCACCACCTTTGTCAGCATATCAGCAGGATTCTCTGTAGTATGAATTTTCTTCACCGTGACTCCACCTTCTTCTATGATTTCTCGTACGAAATGATACCGAACATCAATGTGCTTCGTCCTTGCATGATACACTTGGTTCTTCGCTAATTGAATAGCACTTTGACTATCACAAAAAATTGTGATACCTTTTTGTTCAACACCAAGCTCCTTTAGCAATCCTTGAAGCCAAATTGCCTCTTTCACAGCCTCTGTAATAGCCATGTACTCTGCCTCTGTTGTAGACAAAGCAACTGTTGACTGCAAAGTAGACTTCCAACTAACTGGTGCCTTTGCAAAAGTAAACACATAACCAGTAGTTGATCTTCGTTTGTCCAGATCACCCGCAAAATCTGAGTCACAATATCCAACTACAGACTGATTGTCTTCCTGCTCAAAAACTAACCCGACATCTACAGTATTATGAATATACCGTAGAATCCACTTCACAGCTTGCCAATGCTCCTTCCCTGGATTGTGCATATATCTGCTAATAACTCCAACAACTTGTGAAATGTCAGGCCTTGTGCAAACCATTGCATACATCAAGCTACCAACAACATTTGCGTATGGTACCTTTGACATATACTCTCGTTCAGCTTCATCCATTGGCGACATAGTAGTACTTAGCTTAAAATGGGGAGCAAGTGGAGTACTAACTGGCTTAGTCTTGTCATCTATGCCAAAACGTTGTAGTACTCTCTTCAAATATTCTTTCTGAGATAAACAGAGTTTCTTTGAACGTCTATCTCTAATTATCTCCATGCCAAGAATTTTCTTTGCCTCACCCAGATCCTTCATCTCGAACTCCTTCTTCAGTTGAATCTTCAACTTATCAATTTCTTCCGAATTCTTGGAAGCTATCAACATATCATCAACATATAGGAGAAGATATACAAAGGAACCATCTTTAAGCTTGTGCAAATACACACAATGATCGTATTTGCTTCTCTTGTACCCTTGCCGCAACATAAACTCATCAAATCGCTTGTACCATTGTCTAGAAGATTGTTTCAATCCGTACAACGATTTTTCAAGTTTGCACACCATATTTTCTTTTCCAGCAACTTTGAATCCTTCTGGCTGAGTCATGTAGATTTCCTCCTCCAAGTTTCCATGTAAAAACACAGTTTTTACATCCATCTGAACTAGTTCCAAATCCAATTGTGCTACCAAAGCCAACATAATTCTAATGGAGGAATGTTTTACAACTGGAGAAAACACTTCATTGTAATCAATTCCCTCCTTTTGAGCATATCCTTTGGCCACCAATCTTGCTTTGTAGCGAACATTTACTTGGTTAGGAAATCCTTCTTTCTTTGCAAATACCCATTTGCACCCAATTGCTTTCTTTCCCTTCGGGAGATTGGCCAATCTCCATGTATGATTCTGATGAAGAGACTGTATTTCATCATTCATGGCAATCCTCCACTTATCTTCTTCTGAACTTTGGACAGCGTCTTTATAAGTGGTAGGAACATCATCAACTACAATTGAGGTTGCACAAGCAACCGTCTCTATGAGACGAACAAGTTTCGTTATTGTTCTTTTTGGCCTGCTGGTTGCTATTGATTCAAGTTGTTGTTGAGGTTCCTGAGTTGGAATCTCCTCTACTGGCTCTCCTTCCAGAGGGTAATCTTCATTTGTTTCCTCCTCTGCTTCTTGTGTAGGAAAAATAAATTTTCCCTCAAACTCCACCTGCTTAGAAGCACCTTTATTTTGTTTGGTGTCTTCTGTTACCTTATTTACCATAGCAGATTCATCAAAGGTAACATCTCTGCTGAATATTACTTTCTTTGTCATAGGACACCATAAGCGATATCCTTTGACTCCAGAAGTAATTCCCATAAAAATAGCCTTCTTTGCCCTTGGATCCAATTTTGACTCCGTCACATGATAATATGCAGTTGAGCCAAACACGTGCAAAAAGTTATAATCTACAGCAGGTTTTCCATACCATTTTTCAAATGGTGTCTTGCCATCAATAGCAGCAGATGGTAGACGATTAATGAGGTGGCATGCATATGTAATTGCCTCAGCCCAAAATTCTTTGCCCAAGCCAGCATTGGACAACATACACCGTACCTTCTCCAGCAAGGTCCGGTTCATACGTTCTGCCACTCCATTTTGTTGTGGTGTATGTCTAACAGTGAAGTGTCGGACGATGCCATCATTTTCACAGACCTTATTGAAATGATCATTTTTGTATTCACCTCCATTGTCTGTGCGAATACACTTGATCCTCTTGCCTGTTTGATTCTCCACCATCGTCTTCCATTTGAGAAAAATTCCCAACACTTCATCTTTGCTCTTCATTGTATACACCCATACTCTTCGGGAAAAATCATCAACAAAGGTTACAAAATAGTGCTTCCCACCCAATGAAGGTGTTTTGGAAGGACCCCAAACATCAGAGTGTACATAATCCAAAATGCCTTTAGTATTATGGATCGATGTACCAAATTTAACCCTTGTCTGTTTCCCTTTAACACAATGCTCACAAAACTCCAAGTTGCAAGCCTTTACTCCTTTTAACAATCCTTGATCTGATAGAGTTTTCAAGGATTTTCCTCCAGCATGTCCCAAGCGCATGTGCCATAGCTTGGTTGCTTCTGCCTCTTTGTCGTCACTGGATGTCACTGTCGCTGTCCCAATAACTGTACTGCCACGATAGCGGTACATATTATTATTCTTCCGATTAGCCTTCATTACCACTAGTGCACCGGAGCATACTCTCATCACTCCATTTTCTGCAATGATTTTGAACCCTTTTGATTCCAGGGCTCCCACAGAGATGAGATTCTTCTTCAAATCCGGTACATATCAAACATCTGTTAATGTTCTGATCATTCCATCATGGTTCCTTAATCGTATTGAACCAATGCCATATGAGGTAAGAGGGCTGTTATCCGCTGTGTGGATGACTCCATATTCTCATTCTTGAAATTCCACAAACCAGTCCCTGTTGGGACACATATGATGGCTACAAGCCGAGTCCATCAACCATATGTCTGATGATGTTGATGACTCTGTTGTAACTAATGAGAAGTCTGAATCATCACAATCAGCTACATTTGAATCCATAATGGCCTTTCCATTATTATATTTGGCCTTATTCTTCAACTTCGGACAGTCTTTCTTCCAGTGCCCTTTTTCTCGACAAAAGGCACATTCATCTTTGCTGGGTCTGGATCTTGACTTGGATCTTCCCTTCTTTGTCCTCGTTTGATTTTGAGGACGACCCCTCACAAATAGTGCTTCTCCTTCTCCGCCCTTCTGTTTTTCTCGCTTTCTTTGTTCATAGCTGTACAAAGCCGAACAAACTTCTCTGAGAGAAACTTCGTCATTTCCATGGAGTAGAGTAGTTTCAAGGTGCTCGTACTCATCAGGAAGTGACGCCAACAACATCAAGGCCAAGTCACCATCATCATAAGTTGTATCCATATTTTGCAAATCTGTGACCAACTTATTGAAACTGGTGATATGTTCATTCATCGTGGTACCAGGAACATAGGTGAAGTGAAACAGTCTCTTCTTCATGTACAATTTATTTTGACTGTTTTTCTTCAAAAATTTATCCTCCAGTGCTTTCCATAATTTACTTGCAGAAGTTTCCTTTGTGTATGGATATTTCTGCTCTCTAGCAAGGTAGGATCGAATGGTACCGCAAGCAACACGGTTGATAATTCTCCAATCTTCTTCTCCAATAACATCTGGTTTCTTTTCTTCAATGGCCAGATCTAGCCCTTGTTGAAAAAGGACATCTAGAACCTCGCCTTGCCACATCCCAAAATGTCCGGACCCGTCAAAAATTTCTACCGCAAATTTCGCATTTGACACAATTCTTGTCATAAGCGAAGATGCCAATGATGACGTATTGTTGACACTTGATGTAGATTCTTCTTGTTTATTGTCTCCCATATTTGACACAAATATTATTTAATAGCTGACGACACAAATCAAGATTATTTCCTTTCTGATGTAGAAGATCAGACTAAGCTGCAACTACAGAGCATACTCAGACAGAACCTTGACTCAGTTACCAAGATAAATCTTTTCTGATGTGGAAGATCAGACTATGCTGCAACCACAGAGCATACTTAGACAGTACCTTGGCTCTGATACCAATTGTTGCGGAAGCCAAATGTATATAGTGTGAATAAGTCACAACTACTATACCAAAAATTATGACAGCCACCAAATAATAAATAAGACAATAAAACAACAATAAAGGGAACACCAGAATTTACGAGGTTCGGCTAATTTTGCCTACTCCTCGGACACAACCAATATTTTATTTCACTCCAAAAATACAAGTGAAATAATACTAAAGAGAGAAGATACAAATGTCTTAAACAGATGAGAAGACAAATGAGAGGTGTGTTTAAATCCTAAACATTAGGCCTTCTTTTATAGGGGGTAAATCCCCCAAAATTCAAGAGCCCACCGATGTGGGACAAATTTGCCAAACTTCAACAGCTTTCTTTAGCATTCACTTTGATATAAAGAGGAGAACCGATTAGGAACATTGATGCAGAGAAAAACATGAGGATAGCAGGAATACCAAAGCCAACTTGCCAACCATAATAATCTTGAATATAAGCTATAATAGTAAGTGCAAACATAGCTGAAATCCCTGTGCTAGCATAGTACCAGTTGAAATAGCTACTAGTAGTTCATACAATGTCAGGAAAGAGAACTGTCAAACAGACAAAAGAAACAATATATCGGTGGTCCTATATATTATTGCTCAGAGCCTTAGACTTTTGTTAAATCACTATCTGCAAAATAATGAGATTCATGATTATAAAGGAAAATATCAAACTATTCGCAAGATATTTTTTCTTGTACTGGTAGTACTTCATATATTATTTAATTTAATTGATTTAAAGCGAGAAATTGGTCATGAATTGAAGGTGGAGAAACAGTTTGTGTTAGTAAATGGGCTCAAGCTGCTCTATTTGGAGGAGGATATCTATAGCAGCTGGATGAAGTAAATACAAGCAGTTAACAGAAATTAAGAACTTGTTTTCAATTTCGCTAACCCCCTGATTAGATAGAGCTTAATACTACAACTACTATCTACGTGTATGTGTTTGGTATGAGGAAAATATTTTCTGGGAAATGACTTATTTTAAGAAAGTATTTTCTTTCCGGTGTTTTCTTGAATAGTTGAAACAATATGAATTTTTTTAATATTAAAGATTGATAATAATGTTAAGCATTAGTTGGAGCAATAACAACTTTCCATATTTTTGGGTAGACGTTATTTTCCTTCACAATTATCACAATTATTAACTTTATATTATTGCTCCAGCTAATACTTAAACATCATTTTGGGGTAAATTAACAAAAATATAGAGGTCTAAACATATAAAACCACTTAATTGGCTAACGTTGTAATTCTTTATTCAGCAGTACTGTACAACATATCATCAAGATTCCGTTAAAAGCCTATAATCACATTGTTGCTCTTCTGACTCATGAGGTAACCTACAGCTCCTATCATTGCCAGGTTCATAATACCGGCAGACGACCAGAAAATAGAAGAAGTTGAGCAAACTTAAAAAAGCAAGTAGCCAGAAATAGTAATCCAGGTGACCCCTATTAATGTTGCTCGAGAGCCAGCTCGTTTTACCTCCGATTGATGTAAGCCTATCCACCCCACTCACCAGAAGACTTCCAACTAAACTCGACACAGCAGTGCCAATTGTGTACATAGCTGATGCAATACTGGACATGCTTTTGGGTAACAAAGAGTAGAAGAACTCAATTTGTCCAACTGCATGGGCAGCTTCAGCCACTCCGAGTAGTGCATACTGTGGCACGAGCCACATAGCTGACATGTTTACTAAAGCACTTGGGTCGTCGTCATGCCCTTCCTCTATTGCCCTTTGTCGTCTTATACTTTCTGTTATTGCTGACAATGCCATAGACACACAGGAGACAATTAAGCCAATCCCCATTCGGGTGATAGGACTTAACCCTCTTGGCAGTCCAGTATATTTTGATAGTAAAGGCACCAAAACACGATCATAGAAGGTAATCCAGATTGTTAATGCAATAATCATGAACACGCTGAATGATGCCGCTGGTATTTCAAATTGAGGGAATATATGTCTATCCATAGTCTTCGTTTGGAGTACGGAAAATGAGAATTGGCTCGTTGTCACAAATATCATAATACCACTGGTCCACATGGGAAGTACTCTGAGAAGAGCCTTCAGTGATTCCACTTGTTCCACACTGCAGAGACTCCACGGATTTGAAGCTGATCCATCAGGATTCAAATCTCTTTGAGGATCTTGAATCACACAAGCTCTATTTAAGCACCTATAATATACAATGAAATCTTATGTCAATGAACTGCAATACCATTTAGCACTGATAAAGGCAAAAGAGTTTTTGACAAAATTATAGCTGCAGTTTTGTGATTAATAGATCATAAAGTCTTCGAATCACATTTGATTATTTACACAAAGTGCATGGAAAAAAGAGCAGCCTGATGTCATGTACTAAGCTCCCGGTATGCCGGGTCCGGGGAAGGGCGGGACCACAAGGGTCTATGTACGCAGCCTTACCTTGCATTTCTGCAAGAGGCTATTTCCATGGCTCGAATCCGTGACCTCCTAGTCACATAGCAGCAACTTTACCAATTACGTCAAGACTCCCCTTCAACAAAAAATGCATGGAAAATTCGCGGAATATTGAAAATGGAAATGCCACTGAGGAAAAGATAAGAGGCACTGACCTGAAATCATTTGACGGTGCCAAGAGAGCTGATTCAAGTGGACGATGATAGCAGTCATCACAACCAGTCAATGGAAGACAAGTGCGTCTTTTCCTAAAAGCTGCCACAACTGCTTGAAGCAATCCTATGAGCAAGCTTTCTTTAGCTTTCACTTTGATATAAAGAGGAGAACCGATTAGGAACATCGAGACAGAGAAAAACATGAGGATAACAGGGATTCCAAATCCAACTTGCCATCCATAACGATCTTGAATGTAAACAATAATGGTAACTGCAAAAATTGTTGAAATCCCTATGCTAGCGTAGTACCAGTTGAAGTAGCTATCAACAAGCCTCTGGTTCTCGGGGTTCTCCTTTTTTTCCAATTGATCGGCACCAAACATTATAGAACAAGGCCTAACAAAACCAGCTCCAACGGACATAAACCCAAAAGATGAAAATAGGACCGCAAGTTGGACTGCTGTTGCTCCATTACAAACATGTAGAAACTGATAGCAGGGTAAAGACTTGAGTTGTGGAATCATTGCAGTGAGCCAAAGAATAATCATTCCCTGTTGAAGAGGAACATTAAACTCTCTAGCCATATAAGTCTAATATGAGAAGGAGACCAAAGATATGATATTAGTCAAACACCAAAATAGTTGAGTTTTATGAGAATTCAAGCAGCAGTTACTTGCAGCAGAAAGCCAAGGATAGAATGAACAAAAAATGCTGAAGAGATGAACTCAGGAACAAATTACATTATCTTGAATGCTGACAGATAAATTATCATTATATCAATGCTCATTGAGGTTAACAAAGAGAAGAAACTGGACTGAGATATTTGTTTCCCCTATAATGATAAAGTTGCTGCGAAATAGATGGAGCACAGTATCAACGAATAAAGAAACAGGAGTAAAATTGTTGAACAATGAATCTTCACTTGTCTGCTAAAGGAGAACCAGAGTCCTATTTAACAACAACTGCAGAAGTAAGAAACCTACAATTAGATAATATGGTACTCGACGAGTCTTTTTAACCTAATCAGCATAAGCAGGTAATGACAGAAATGTTTAAAAAGTATCAGATCTTTTTGGACCAAGAGGTCAACTCCTTAGATGAAAAGTTGCTGGAGTTCGAAATGAACATGGTCAAGTACCAGTTAGCTAAAGTGACATAATCTAGAAACTGACAGTTAGAAGAACAAAAGAAATCAGAAACAAATGTAGCTTGATTGATATTTGGATAACATAAGCTGCTCATGCATCTGTTGCATTTCTTGGTGAATGTAAATAATGCCTTCCGTTCAAGGCAACCAGAGTAGGGATTAACTAAGACCTTCTGTTTTGTTAATTATCCTTCTACAACGAATTGCTCATCCTAATGTTAAAAGATAGAAGTCTTTCACTTCACTCTAATCCATTTGGCCGAGGCTCTCTTGACTATCTTTGTAGCTTTAATGGTCTGCTAAACCAGTACTCCTTTGCAATAGCACAATAGTACTAATTGCAGTATATGGTAAAGGTAAAAGCTTCTTATTCTAATGAGCATACTGAGAAACAAAATCAATCTGCAAGGTCTCCTTCAATTGGTATGATGGGATTACTAGCAAAACAAAGTTGGCACACCTGACCAGGCTACTGAGGAATATAATCTTTACTTCTTGTAACTTGGTTCTAACATATTCTTTTGAGAAACGAGAAATAGCCGAAGGCCAATGGCTCACGGTTCGAAACTCGTTGGATATTGAGCCCACTCCTCTACCCTTTTCACTTAAATACCGAGCATATTTGTTTGCAGCAAGGTTCAAACCCGTGATGTGCACCTAACAACAAACTTCACCACTTCCCTTTAGAGTTAAATCATGAGAGTGCCCCAAATATAACATAAACTAAGTGGTGAGGGCTGTGGAAGTAGAGTAGAGACTTCAACAAGAAGAGATGCACTCGTTTAGACGAGACAAATGGGAATTCCCAGCGCTCGTGAACATGGAACGCTGAGTGCTACTCAAGTACAACTTTTTTGAACTGGCAACATTTGATACTCACAAAGAGTTCGATTAGAGAAAGGACTCACTCTGGGTATCTCTAAGACATGAATCCATCTCTTTCACCTATAAGATACTAACTAATTTACCCTTTGGCCATTAATGGACACCAAGGGTGTGGCCTAAAAGTGGATAAATTTCATTGGAGACCAGGGTTCAAATCACAACAAAAACAAAAACAAAAAAATCTTCACATCAGCCTAAGTCTTGGTGGGACAATTACCTAGTACCTATCCTAGTTAGAGGTAGCAGGTACCAGTGAAATAGTCGAGGTGAGATCAACTTGGCCCAGACATCACCATTAGTAACATGCATTGACATGACATTAAAGCACCCAAGAACTATAAGAATTGATTCCCTGTTAGAGAAACTCAAACCAACTAGAACAACTAAAGCAAACGATAAAAGCCAGATTGACTCCAACTGATGAAACAATTAGCATTGCAAAAAGTGTATCTCCCTGAAATTATGAAATGGCACAACTCACAATAAGAGTGAAGATGGATCCAATGGCAACGGCCCTGAACCGACCCAAGTAAGAATCAGAAATAATGGCCCCAACAATGGCCAAACCATTTGAAAGTGCAGTCCATATTCCAAGAATACTAGCTCCAGTGGCAGCACTCATTTGATAAAATGCCATTAAGTAGATTATCATGTTTGTTTGTAAACCATAACTTGCCACCCGCTCAAATGATTCATTCACTGGAAAACCCAATAAAACAAAAAATCATTGAGGATACAAACAATTTAATTAAAGAAAATCAAAGGAAAAAGATATGAAAGAGAAGTACCAATGATGAAAGGCATGGTTCTAAGACCACCCTTTCTTGGGTTCTCCTCAAGTTCCACTTTTCTGTCCATTTTCACCATCAGTCCTTGTATTGCTCTTCAGTTCACTCTTGGCTTTAATGTGAACAAGAGAGAAAACGAAAGAGTAAAAATATTAAACCACAGGACTTTTGCATAGTATTTGTGTTAAATAATTATTTAATATGTCATAAAACATTATATTTCGAACCCAGTTAATTATCATGTCTTGAAAATTAGAACTCATAACCTTACAATACATTACCTACTATTACCTCGCCTTAAATTCGATGCTTCCAAGATACTTCTCGTATTCAGTAAAATTAGCTTACACTGATTTTAATACTTAAAAATCTCTCTCGTTTCAAATAAATGTTTCCTGCTGTAATAATAACCATTGTCAGAAAAGGAAATCTGTCAAACAGACAGTAAGTATTAAGTACACAAGAGTGTACAAAGAAAACTGATAAACGGCGTTAAATCAGAAGAAAAAAATATGATTGTAGTTCGATTTGATTTTATTTGGTATTGGGAAAAAAAACCCGACCATCATTAGTTTGGTTTTAACTAAAAAAAATCAAACTGAAACCAAACTAATCCGATAGTACATTTATACAATTTTTAAAAATATTTTATAATATAAATATTTACTGTGATGTAATTTATAAAAATTTCTTAGATTTTTTCACAATTTTATCTTTTAACGTATTTATTCAAGTTTGAATTTAACATTCTTGAATGGTAAATAAATTTTATATCTCATAAATATAGTAACTCAAACAAAGTTTAAATCAATACTAATGCTAACAAAATAAATTCAATACTAAGAATGATGATACTGTTGGATATCTTTTTTTTTAGTATCACGATCCAACTCGATCGGAGCTGCGACAACGCCTAACACTACTTGCTAGGCAAGCCAACAGTCACATAATAGATAAACATTTGAATAAATATCAAATATCATAAACTCAACAGCGGAAATATCATAAATATCTGCTATAAATAACTAAAATACTACTACAATCATTCCAAAATTTGGTATGTCAACAAGTACATGAGCACTACTGAGTATCAAAACATAACCAAATCCTTAGTACAACTGTTTGAGTAATGGAACAATACTGAATAAATAAAAGGAAAGAGAGTCAAGACCTGCGGACGTCATAGCAGCTACCTTGAAGTCTCCAAGCATTGATACTAGCCCTGATCTAGCAATCACTATGCGCGGATGCACCTAGATCTGCACAAGAAATGCAGAATGTAGTATGATTACAATTGACTCTATGTACTCAAAAAGTAATGGGACTAACCTTGAGTAGAAAGCAATAACGAACTCACAAGAAGACAGTCAAAGACAAATATAATGACAACACATGTATAATAATGACAATAACAATAAATAACTCAGAGGAATTTTCTTAATCAACTCGTTCATGGTACATAAATTTAGATATGCTTTCAAGTGCAACAATTAAAGTCCAACATTGATAGGAATTTGTCAAGTACTGCTAGCATGAGGAATGATACATCTCTATGCCTACATGTCAAATAGGAGTTATAGCAGTAGCAGTAGCAGTAGCAGTAACAGTAGTAGTGGCAGTAGCAGTAACAGTAGTAGTGGCAGTAGCAGTAGTAGTAGCAGTAACAGTAGCAATAGTAGCAGTAGCAGTAGTAGTAGTAGCAGTAGCAGTAACAGTAGCAATAGTAGCAGTAGCAGTAGCAGTAGTAGCAGTAGCAGTAACAGTAACAGTAGTAGTAGTAGCAGCAACAACAGTAGTAGTAGTAGTAGCAACATCAGCAGCAGTAGTAGTAGCAACAACAACAACAATAACAACAGTAGTAGTAGTAGTAGCAATAGTAATAATAGTAGTAGTAGTGGTAGTAGTAGTAGCAGTAGCAGTAGCAATAGCAGTAGAAGTGGTAGTAGCAATAGTAGTAGCAACAACAGCAACAGCAGCAGCAGTAGCAGTAGCAACAGCAACACTAGTAGTAGTAGCAGTAGTAGCAGTAGTAGTAGTAGTAGTAGCAGTAATAACAATAGTAGTAGCAGTAGCAGTAACAGTAGCAGCAGTAGTAGCAGTAGCATTAGCAGTAGTAGTAATAGTAGTAGTGGCAGTAGCAGTAGCAGTAGCAGTAGCAGTGACAATAGTAATAGTGGTAGTGACAATAGCAGTAGTAGTAGCAGTAGTAATAGTAATAGTGGTGGTGGTAGTAGTAGTAGTAGTAGTAGTAGTAGTAGCAGCAGCAACAGTAGTAGCAGCAACAACAGCAACAGTAGTAGTGGCAGTAGCAGTAGCTGTAGTAATAGTACTAATGGCAGTAGTAGTAGTACTAGCAATAGTAGTAATAGTAGCAATAGTAGTAATAGTAGCAATAGTAGTAGTAGTAGTAGTAGTAATAGTAGTAGTAGTAGTAGTAATAGTAATAGTAATAGCAGTAGTAATAGTAATAGTAGTAGCAGCAGTAGTAGTAGTAGCAGTAGTAATAGTAGTAGTGACAATAGTAATAATAGTAGTGGCAGTAGCAGTAGCAATAGTTATAATAATAGTAGTAGTAGTAGCAGTAGTAGTAACAGTAGTAGTTGTAGCAGTAGTAGTAGCAACAATAGTAGTAGTAGTAATAGCAGTTTTAATAATAGTAGTAGTAGTAGTAGTAACAGTAGCAGTAGTAATAGCAATAGTAGTAGTAATAGTAGCAGTTTTAATAGTAGTAGTAGTAGTAGTAACAGTAGCAGTAGTAATAGCAATAGTAGTAGTAATAGTAGCAGTAGCCGTAGCAGTAGCAGCAACAACAATAGTTGTAGCAGTAGCAGTAGGAGCAACAACAGCAACAACAACAGTAGCAGTAGGAGCAACAACAACAGCAGTAGCAGCAGTAGTAGTAGTAGTAGTAGCAGCAGCAGCAGTAGCAGTAGCAGTAGTAATAGTAGTAGTGGCAGTAGCAGTAGTAATAGTAGTAGTGGTGGTGGTTGTGGTAGTAGTAGTATAGCAGTAGTAATAGTAGTAGTAGTAGCAGCAACAGTAGTAATAGTAGTAGTGGCAGTAGCAGTAGCAGTAGTAATAGTAGTAGTGACAGTAATAGTAGTAGTAGTAGCAATAGTAGTAGCAATAATAGTAGTAGTAGTAGTAGTAGTAGTAGTAGTAGTAGTAGTGGTAGCAGTAGTAATAGTAGTAGTGGAAGTAGCAGTAGTAATAATAGTAGTGATAGTAGCAGCAGTAGTAATAGTAGTAGCAACAGCAGGAGTAGTAGTAGTAGCAGTAGTAGCAGTAACAACAGCAGTAACAGTAGCAGTAGCAGACTACTAGTCATTAATCTCTCAAGTCTCAAGGGCTCACAACCCGCATCACTCAGCCTTTAACAAAGATAACATGTGATATAACGGTGAATAATGAATAAAGACTAAGATATAATATGAAAATCAAGAACTATAACTGAATGTATATAAATACAGTTAAAGCTGATAACTCAAAACAACAGAAATATCCTCATTAGGTCTCAATCGAATAAGCAAATAGGCTCAACATGATTTCTAACATGAAGCACAACTCAATTACTATAACAATTAGGGATTACATGGATAAAATAATACTTGATAGCAACATGATATAAAAATCAATCCGAATCATGATTAACACGGTGCACACCCATATGTCTCTCACCTAGCATGTGTGTCACCCCAATACAAAATAAATAACATGTTTTCCAGCCCTCAATTCCATGTTTAGAAATGTTACTTACCTCAAAACACACAACTCAATACTCCAAAAAGCCCTTCTCACACATCTCGGCCTCCGAACTACTCGAATCTTGTCACAAACAACTTAACATCAACAAATAATGTCGTAGGAAACAACTTCAAACAATAAAGTTTCGATGTTTATCAAAATCAAAAAGTCAACCCTGGGCCCGTACCCCGAAACCCGATCAAACTCACATATTCTAAATATTCCTTCAATTACGAGTTCAACCATACTAATTTCATCCAATTCCAACCTCAATTCGACCCTCAAATCCCCAATTTTCACTTTAAAAAGTTTTTACTAAAATCCCCCATTTCTTCACTTTAATTCACCAAATAAATAATAAAATATAAGATGGAATCATGAATAATGAACAAATCCAAGTAAAAAAAATTTACCCCGATCCAAATCGTTAAAATTCCCTCCAAAATCATCTAAAACCGAGTTCTACAACTCAAAATATGATATATTAACTCTAACCCTCGAAATGAGATTTAAAAGTGTTTGCCCAGTCATTACAATATGCGAACGTGGAAAATGCCTCGCGTTCGTGAAGAATATATTTCACCAGCTGCCAATTCCTCTTACACGAACGCGTCAGCTCAGTCGCGAACGTGACAGCTCACTTGTGAACGCAATGGTCAACTCCTAACAACTACGTGAGCACGTCCCAGATCACGCGACTGCAAAGAACAAATGCCCGACATCCTCAGTCCCGCCCTTCCTTCTACGTGAACGTGTCTCAACGCTCGCGTTCGCGATGCACAAACACCACAAAGCTTCGCGAATGCATCTAAATATTCACTAACGCATAAAACAAATAACACCTACCAGCATTAACTCTACGCGATCGTGTCCCTTACTTTGCATCGCGAAAGAGGAAACCAGAAACACAGATTTCAGCAGTCTTCAAAGTCCAAAAGTGAATCTGACAACTATCTAAAACACCCAAGGGGACCTGGGACCCCATCCAAGTATACTAATAAGTCCTAAAATACGATACAAACTTACTCAAAGCCTCAAATTACGTTGAACAACATCAGAACCATGAATCGCACTTCAATTCAAGCCTAATGAACTAATGAACTTTCAACTTCTAAAACTAATGCTGAACCATATCAAATAAACTCCGAATGACCTCAATTTTTGTACATAAGTCATAAATGACACAAGGTACCTACTTGAACTCCAGGAACCAAAATCTGAACCCGATATCAATAAATTCAACTCTCGGTCAAACCTCTCGAACTTTCCAAACCTTCAACTTTTCAACTTCTACCAATTCAAGCCAAAACGACCTATGGACCTCCAAATCAATATTCAGACATAAGCCTAAGTCACCATATGAATCTGTTGGAACCATCCAAACTCCATTCCGAAGTCGTGTATACAAAAGTCAAATACCAATCAACTCTTTCAACTTAAGTTTTCAACCTTGGGATTAAGTGTCCCAATTCACTCTGAAACTTCTTCAACAAGTCACATAACCACAAATAAATATAGGAGAAGCAATAAATATGGAAACATGGCTACAATACAATGGTGATCCATCCCATGTATTAGATTTCAGCTCAGTCTAATTGGACAAGGATTTGACTTATGTTGAGGAGCCGGTGGCCATCTTGGACAGGCAGGTTTTAAAGTTGAGGTTAAAGAATATTGCTTTAGTGAAGGTTCAATGGATGGTTCATCCGGTTGATGAGGCAACCTAGGAGACTGATCACGACATGTATAGTCGTTATCCTCACCTTTTCATCACTTCAGGTATGTCTCTATGCACATTCGAGGACAAACGTTTGTTTTAAGAAGGGGAGAATGTAACGATCCGATTGGTCATTTTATGTATTTGAGCCATTTCCCCCTTTGATGTTTCGCACATGTGTATTTGTGGTTTTATGACTTGTGGGGTTGATTAGTTTCATTCCGGAAAGGTTTCGGGTTGATTTGGATCCCTTGATTCTTGGCTTAAAGGCCTAAGTTAGAAATATTGATCAAAGTTTGACTTTTGTAAAAACAACTCTAAAACGATATTTTGATGGCTCCTATAGATTCGTATCATGATTTTGGATTTGGGTGTATGTCCAGAATCGAATTCGAAGGTCCATAGGTTGATTTGTGTTGTTTTGCCGAAAGTTGGCAATTTGAGGTTTAGGGGATTTCTCAAGTTTGACTGTATGTTAGTTTTTGGATATCGTTTTCAGAATTTTATTTTGGGACTTGGAATAGGTCTGTTATGCTATTTAGAACTTGCCCTTAAAATTTGGTGTCATTTGGAAATAATTTGATAGAGTTCGGATGCTTGGTTACAATTCTAGACGTTCTTGAACTTTTCTTTGAAATTCATGTGTTTTGATGTCCAATATGTAGTTTTAGTTATTATTTTTGTATTTTGATCACCTTTGATGCTTTTAGACTTGTGGCTATATTTGTTTTGGAGCTCTGAGGGATCGGATGAGTTTCAAACGTGTTTCAGAAAGGTTCCGACTGAAAATAGGATTGTTGGTGTGAAGGTTTGGTTGGTAGCCGCAATTGCGAAACTTTCTTCGCAATTGGGAACTCAGTGTCGCAATTGCGACATCTGAAACTAAACAAAATATGAAGAAGTCGGGATTTTAGTCTTATTTTTCATATTTTAGAACCCTAGACTTGGTGTGAGACGATTTGGAGAGGAAGTTTTCGCTACAAATATTGGGTAAGTGATTCTAATAAATTTCTTATATTTCATGATTATATCTTATACTTAACATCAAATTTATGAGAATCAAAGAGGAAAATTGGGTTTGTCAAAGTTTTAAAAAATAAATATTTGAGTTTTGAGAGTCGATTTAGGCTCGGATTTGAAAACAAAATACATATATGGACTCGTGGGGTTCTAAGTAGTCGAAATCTACCCTTAGACTCGAGTTTTAACCGGGCGATCCTGGGGTTGAATTTTATTGATTTTTTAGAAAATGTGTAAAGATCATGGCTTTATCTATTGTAATTGATTTTCCTTGCATTGTTTGATGATATTAAGTCATTTCTGTTTAGATTTGAGCATTGTGGAGGCAAATTTTAGGGAAGAGCTATTTTTGAGGGTTGATTTAGCCTAGCTGAGGTAAGTATCTTGCCTAAATTTGTGTGGAAGAACTAACCCTTAGGATTTGGGTTGTTGTGTATTAATTATACTATATGGAAGACGTATACACAAGGTGACGAGTGTTTACTCGAGCTATATATGGTATTTTGATCGGCTTGGACTTTAGACTTCTTCCATGTATTTAATTGAATTTGTTATAACATGTTACATCTTTCATTGCTAAATTTACTCTCATATGCTCTAATTGATGCGGTTAGCATTTGTTTTATCTTTTATTATTGTAATTGCTCTTATATGCCTTAGTTGAAGTTGTTACCTCTCTTATTGTCTTGTTACCTCTTTTATTGTTGAACCTCTCTTACTTGAAGTTGTTATTTCGCGGAATATCTTTTTGTTGAGTTATTGATGTTGAAGTTATGGAAGTTATCATCACATTGAGGTTGAAGTTGTTGATTATTGAGATATTTTTCTTGTTGAGTATTTCTCATTCATTTTGTCATCATTGAAATTCTTATACACATTGTGGTTGAGTCGTGGGCTAATTATTATGATAATATTGGTATTATTGATTTAGACAAGTTGTGATATATGGGCACATGTGGTGCGAGTTATTATTGTGTTGTGATATGGATATACATGCAGTGGTATAAGAATAGGGGTTGATACGAATGCGATGAGATAAGGTAGAAGTTATATGCGTGTTGCTAGTAAGAAAATTACTTGAAGCCACGTGGTGAGATAAGGGGGGCTAAAACATATGGTGCTATTTCGAAAATATATTTTTAAAAATAAATGCAAGGCTTATTACAGCGGCCCGACCGGTCGTTTTGAGCATTCGCACTTCGCTCAGTAGTTTGAGGGTACAAGTATCTCCGTATGATTTATTATGACTTGTGTGAATCGTCGGTTTTAGTTTTCTGTCACGACCCAGATTTCCCACCCTCGGAAGTCGTGATGGCGCCTACTCGGGAAAGCTAGGCAAGCTGAGTATTATAAATTCATTACCCTTTTTATTAAGCATGTTCAATAATTTAAAGTAAAAAGTGATTTAAGCAGCGTAATAAACTAAATAACCAGAAATACGGAAGACGAAAACTTAATCATTAACCGAACATTTGCTACATGATCTGAAATACAGCACTACACCAAATTTGGTGTCACAAGTCACAGACTATCTAAGAATACTACAGTTAAGGTTTGAATGGAAATACACAAGTCTGTCTCTGAATAAGTAAAAACAGAAAGAGAAAATATAGGAGGAGACGACAAGACCCGCGGACGTCTGCAGGACTACCTCGGGTCGCCTGAATGGACTAAAGACAGCACCCTCACTACGGTCCAAACGCTCCGGTATGAGTATCTGCACGCAGTCCAGAGTGTAGTATCAGCACAACCGACCCCATGTGCTGGTTAGTGCCTAGCCTAACCTCGGTGAAGTAGTGACGAGGCTAGGACCAGACTACCAAATAAACTTGTGCAGTTAAATCATATACAACGAAAATAAAAGCAGATAAATTACAGCTAAAGTTGGGCGGGGAAACATGCTACGGAGAGTAACAAATAACAACAGAATAACAGTAGAGAAATGTAAGGAACGCCATAAATCAATTACCAGCAAAAGATAAGGAAATAAGAAACAAATACACATGTATTTGCAGGCGTGCAACCCGATCCCATTTCATATAGTATCGTTGCAGGCGTGCAACCCGCTCCCATTTCATATAGTACCGTTGCAGACGCGCAACCCGCTCCCATTTCATATAGTATTGTTATAGGCGTGCAACCCGCTCCCATTTCATATAGTACCGTTGTAGGCATGCAACCCGCTCCCATTTCATATAGTACCGTTGCAGGCGTGCAACCCGCTCTCATTTCATTTATCAACACCAATCATAAAAGAATCCCGGCAAGGAAACAATAATATAACAACAACATCCCAGCAAGGGAACAATAATATAACTACAACATCCCGCCAAGGGAACAATAATATGACAACAACATCCTGACAAGGGAACAATAATATCACAACAACATCCTGGCAAGGGAACAATAATATGACAACAACATCCCGGGAAGGGAACAATAATATCACAACAGTTACAATACAAGACTCACAGGCATGCTTGATACCGACGTATAGATACTCGTCACCATGCCTATACGTCGTACTCCACAATTAATACATAGCAAATAAGACACAACTCCTAATCCCTCAAGCTAAGGTTAGACCAAACACTTACCTCAAACTTCCACGGCCAACTCAAGCCTCAAACACTGCTTTTCCTTTAGAATTCGCCTCCAAATAACTCGTATCTAGTCCAAATTGATTTAACAACATTAATAAATACTAAAGAATTCATACCTAATGCTTAATTATAGGTTTTCTATCATTTCCCCCAAAAAGTCAAAAATCGACCTTGGGCTCGCTTGGTCGAAACTCGAGGTTCGGACCAAAACCCGATCACCCATTCACCCACGAGCCCGAATATGCAATTAGTTTCGAAATCCGACCCCAAAACGAGGTCTAAATTCCAATTATTCAAAAAGCCCTAACTCTACCCAAATTCCTAATTTCTACTATAAAAATTCTTAGTTTTTTCTTTAAAAGCGATGAAAAACAGTAAGGAATTGAAAGAACAAAGTTTAGAATTGATTACCTATGACTTGGGGATGATAATTGTTGAAGAAAATCGTTCTTAGGGCTGTAAACCTCGAAAATATGGTGAAGAAGAAGGTCTGCCCGTTTTTAAAAGAATATTTATATTAGCTGGGCAACAGACCTATGCATTCGTACTCAAAAGCATGCGTTCGCATAGGGTAAAGGAAACTGGGCAGTGCGTTCGTGGGTGGGGGGGGGAGGGTCAGATAGAGTACTGGCCCTCCCCTCCCCCAGGCCTGTTTTAATTATACGCGTTCGCACAGAAGGGAGTGCGTTCACACAGTACATAAAATAGGCCCCCCTGAGACTACACTATGCGATCACGAACCTACCTATGCGATCGCATAGCACAGAAACCTGGACACCAGCAAACAACAAAAACACCAAATTTTATAAGTCCAAAAATACTCTGACACCGATCCGAAACTCACCCGAGCCCTCGGGGCTCCAAACCAAACATGTACACTACCTCAAAAACATCATACGGACTTGCTCGTGCGATCAAATCGCGAAAATAGCTTCTTAAACAATGAATTTAGCATAGAAATATAAGAAAAATCTCAAAACTTTCAAAGTTTCAAACTTCATAAATACGGGTCCAAATCATATCAAACGACCTCCGTTTCTTACCAAATTTTACAAGCACAACACAAACATCATATTGAACCTGTACCGAGCTCTGAAACCAAAATACGAGCCCGATACCATAAAGTTCAAATATAATCAAATTTTCAAAAACTCTTATATTTTCAGTAAAACAATTTCTTTCAAAAATTCATTTCTCGGGCTTGGGACCTCGGAATTCGATTCCAGCCATACGCCCAAGTCCTATATTTTCCTACGGACCCTCCAGGACAGTCAAATCATAGGTACGGATCCATTTATCCAAAATATTGATCGAAGTCAACTCAAATTTAATTTTAAAGGCCAAATTAATATTTTCATCATATTTCCACATAAAAGCGTTCTAGATATACGCCCGGACCGTGCACGCAAATCGAGGTGAGAAAAAAGGAGGCTTCTAAGGCTCCGAAACACAGAATTTACTCGTAAATCAAGTGATGACCCATTTTCAGGTTATACAGAATCGATTTGGAAGAATAAATTTCATGATTGAAGCTTTAAATTAGAAGAGTTAACCAAATTTGACTTTTTTTAGTATTTGACCTTGAATTTGAGTTTTGATGGTTCAGTTAGGTTCGGATAGTGATTTTTGACTCGGGCATATGCCCTAATTTGCATTTGGATGTTTCTAGAAGATTTCAGCGCAAATTAGCGAAAGTTAGAAATTTGAAGGTTTAAAAAGTTCATAAGTTTGACCGAGAGTTGACTTTGATGATATCCGATTCGAATTGTGATTGCGTGAGTTGGAATAGCTTCATTGTATCATTGGGAATTGTATGCAAAAAATTGGGTTCATTCCTAGTTGATTTGATATGTTTTGGCGCGAGTTTTGGAAGTTGAAAGTCCAAAGTTCAGTTAAGTTCGAATTGAGGTGCGATTCGTCGTTTCGATGATGTTATGTGTATTTTGAGGCCTCGAGTAAGTCCATGTTATATTCTGGGACTTGTTGGTATGTTCGGACGGGGTCCCGAGGGGCTCAGGTGAGTTTCGGATAGGTTTGGATTGTGTTGCACTCGTTTTTTTAATGTTTCGACATCGTTTCTTCTCCAATTTTTGTTTTGATTGAAGCAAAAGATCTGTATCGTAATTTTAGAATTATAGCAACTGGAATCATCAAGTTTTCGATATCGTATGAGGAATTTATGATCATTTTACTAAGAATTTAGTTGCCAGATTTTCAGATTATATATGAAATTGCCACTAAATTCGTATTTAAAAATCTGTACTATTTATAAATATTGAAACCAACATATCTCCTTCATTATAAGGTCAAATGGAATGATTCAAAATTCTAACTTGAATGGAATTTCATAAGAAATCCATTGGAGGTATCAAAAGTGAGTTTTAGGGTCATTTGGAACGAAAAGCAAGGCAGAACAGCTGGGCAGAAGCATATAAATCAAGGGTTTGTTCATTTGGTTATATTTTGAGTTGGGGAGCTTGTATTTAGACCATTTTGAAGTAATTTTCACTACATGGATCAGGATAAATGTTCTCTATTCATTTTTAATTATATTTTTAAATCTATCTTCGTTTTTTGGCAATTGGTTGGTGATTTCAAAAGTGAAATTTGGAGGTTTTGTCTAAAATTTCATAAAGTATATTTTTGAGTTTTGAACATCGATTTGGAGTCAGATTTGAGTGAAACTAGTATGGATGGAATCATAATTGAATGTATTATAGGATATTATAAGTTTCATCAAGTTCCGAGGCGCGGGCTCAGATTGGACTTTTTGGTTGATTTCGGGCTTTTGAGTAAATATTTGACCTTTATCAATTCGAATTGTTTCCTTAGGCTTTATTTGATGTATTTGAGTTATTTTTGGCTAGTTTTGAGTCGTTCAGAGGTCGGTACGTATGACGACCTGGCCAGTGGTCTCATGAGTTATCGCTCCGTTTCTCCTCATTTTCGCTTCTTATTGCTTTGTATAATGGTTCTACATGTGATCGGGTTGATTGGTTAGGGTTCAGAAAGGATTTGGTAAGGTTTGAGACACTTAGTCTCTTTTGAGGAAGGTTAAATTGGAAAAGTCAACCGGATGTTGACTTATGTGTTTGAGGGCTCGGATGTGAGTTCCGATGGTTCAGTTAGCTTCGAGAGGTGATTTGGGACTTAGGAGCGTGATTGGAATGAGTTTTGGAGGTCCGGAGTAGATTTAGGATTGAATTGGCGAAAGTGGATTTTTGGCGATTTCCGGTTGGTAGGTGAGATTTTGATATAGGGGTTGGAATGGAATTCCAAGAGTTGCAGTAGTTCCATTATGTCATTTGGGATCTGTGTGCAAAATTTCAGGTCATTTAGATGTGGTTTGGTTGGGTTTTTGATCAAAAGCGTAATTTAGAAGAATTTGGAATTCTTAGGCTTGAATCCGATGCGAATTTGGTGTTTTGATGTTGTTTTGAGCGTTTTGAAAGTTGGAAAAAGTTTGAATGAGGTTATGGGATATGTTGGTATGTTTGGTTGAGGTCCCGGGGGCCTTGGTTGAGTTTCGGGTGGTCAATCGGACCATTTCATGATGTTTAAAATTGCAGAAAAATGTTGTGTATTGCAGAAAATTTAGACCTTCGCGTTCGCGAAGGGTCAGTTGATGAAGGTTGAGATTTAAGCCTTCGCATTCGTGAAGGAAGGCTACGCGTTCGCGAAGGGCTGGGTGTTTGGTCATCACGTTCGCGTGAAGTGGACCGCGTTCGCGTAGAGGAATTTGGTCAGGTGGACTTGAGGTATTTTATTCATCGCGTTCGTGAGAGGGGTAATGCGATCGCAAAGAGTGGTCTAAGGAAAGCATCACATTCGCGATGGGAAGGTCACGATCACGAAGAGTAATTTTTGGTCAAAGTTGATTTATGCTTCGCGAACGCGAGACATTGACCGCGTTCGCGAAGAAGGATTTCAGGCCTGGGTAGAAGGTTTAAATAGTCGTCTTGTCCGTGAATTTGGGGTTTATTTCTTCCATTGTTGGTCGTTTTTGGAGCTTTTTGAAGGGGATTGAAGAGGGATTCAAGGGGAATCACTTGGAGGTAAGAATTTTGGACTTAAAACTCGGTTCTATCGTGAAATATACCTAATAAATCATGGAATCTAAGCCAAAAAATTGAGGAATTAGGGCTTGAGATTAAGAGATTTTAAAATGAGATTTTGAGGGGTCATTTGGACTTCGATTTCAGTGTTCTTGGTATATATGGACTCGTGGGGAGATAAGGAATCTATTGATGTAAAACTTTTCGAATTCCGAGACGTGGGACCGGTGGTCAGGTTTTGGTAATTTCGAAATTTATGTTGTAAATTGATTATTTTCGCTTGGGCTTTGTTCCCTTAGCATATTTTGACGTCCTCGTTCTTATTTTGGATAGATTCGACGCGAGTGGAGGCTTATTCGAGGGGCAAAGGCGTCGCGAGCTAGAGATTTGACCGGATTGAGGTGAGTGAGGATTGTAAATGATGTTCTGAGGGTATGAAACTCCGGATTGCACATCGTTGTGCTATATTGAAGTGACACACACGCTAGATGACGAGCGTGGGTCGTGCACTGTTGGGGATTTTGACTTAGTCCGTCCCAAATGACTATTTTACCGGGTATTTGACTGAAATCTATTTGCTATCATCATTATTTGGGCTGCATGCCATATTTAGGCTTCGTACCAACTATTTGAACCCTTAGGGGACTTTTATTGATATTTTCTCACTGCTTTGACTTTATACTTGAACTCAGTCATGTTATTTTCTTTCATATTCAGCCATGTTTACTCTGTTTTAACACTTAAATGATCTTTTAATGAGAATCATGTTTTACTATTGCCCGAGTGGTTTGTGAGGATTTTGACTGAGTAAGGCCGAGAGCCTATATTGTGAGGAAACATTTGATATTGGTTATGAGGCCGAGGGCCTGAGATATGTATGTCACGAGGTGGCTTGATTGATATGAGGCCGAGAGCCTAGTGATGACGCCACGAGATGGCTTGATATTGTGCTTGGGCCGTAAGGGGCCCATCCAGGAGTCTGCACACCCCCAGTGAGCGTGGGTACCCATTGTGATGTGAGATATAGCCCGAGGGGCTGACATTGTTATGAGATATTGCCCGGGGGACGGATTTGTTGATACTGTGCCCGAGGGGAGGACCTTTATGTGTTTATCTTTCTTAATTGCATGTCATTATCTGTTTAATTGTTGAAAGGGTATTTTTCGAAGTTTAAACTGAACTTAAAGGATTATTCGTATCTTTACTGATTTATTGTTTTTAATGGTTTTACTGATTCATTATAGCATGTTTTGTGCCTTACGTGATTTCCTGCTTTCAGTCTTTATTTATGATTATTACTCACTGAGTTGGAGTACTCACTTTACTCCTTACACCCTGTGTGCAGATTCAGGCGTTGCGGATCCTGCTAGTGCGAGTTGAGAGCTCCCAGAGTCCACGAGGTAGCTGTTTTGCGTCCGCAGTCCCGTGTTTCTCCCCCTTATCATTTCTATCTTTTTATTAGATAGTTTGTAATAGTTTATAGACTTCTCAGACTTGTATTAGAACTTGTAGATGCTTATGACTAGTGACACCCCGATATCGGGTTATGTTGGGTTGTTCTTCCACATATTTATACTGTTAACTGCTTAAACCTTGGGTTATTTATCATACTTTAGACTTGAATCTTATTGTTTAATTGCTTAAAAATCGAAATGGGAAATGCCGGTTGGCCTTGTCTTCACGAGAGGCGCCATCACAACCGTGTTTGGGTTTAGGGTCGTGACAGTACGCGCGGGATGGCATTTTTAGCGCATCGTTTGGCTTGCTCGATGTTGGGTTTGACTTGTTCGAGGTAAGTAATACTTCTAAACTTGGTGCTGAGGGTATGAACCCCGAATATACGTGATATGTGTTTGGTGTTGAGGTGACACACATGATAGGTGACATGCGTGGGGGCATGCACCGTGTGAATTGTGACTCGGTTATTTCTATGGTACTGTTAGTCACCTAATCTTATTTGTATCCATGAAATCTCTACGTGCTAGAGTAATTAAGCTGTGATCTATATTAGAAACCATATCTAGGCTATATGCTTATCTTGTTAGGACTCACTAGGGTCATTTCTGCTGTTGAGCTATCTGTTTATATTGAAATTACAAACTCAGTCATATGTATTCATCTACATATCATATCTCATTCTCTGTTACCATTCATTGATACATCACGTCATTATTTTTGGGCTGATCTTTCATAACATTGTGAGCCCGAGAGACTGGAGAGATTGATGAATGAGTGAGGCCGAGGACCTGAATGTGAGGATATCGATGGGATCGGGATGCACGCCGTAGAAGTTATTATTGATTCATGCCATGATTGAATTATTATAGCTCTTGGACTGAAGGAGCCCCTCCGGAGTCTGTACACACTTCCAATGAGCGCAGGTACCTACTGAGTGCGAGTGCCGAGTGATTGATATGACTGAGTGACTGTGGACTGAGTGGCTGTGAGGATTGAGTGACTACAAGGATTGAGTGATGGGGATGACTGAGTGCATTGATGCACCAAGAGTATGCATATGGTTTTATCACTGCATGGTATTACAATTGGCATGTATACATTGACATGTAGGCATAAAGATGTATTTTCCTCATGCCATTTGAAAATGAAACATTTACCTGTTGAAAGCTTTTGGAAAAAATCACAGTTTTCAAACTTACTCATATTTTTGGAAATTTCAGTAAAAGATTTAGGTTTTTCACTAATTTATACTTAAAAGGTAGACCTATTTTCTGGAATTGTGAACGAGTTGAGCATTTTATCTCTGAGTTACTTCTTTTATTAGTTTCATTATGTTGTTATGAACTCTTGTTGGCTATTGGTGTTGGACTCCGACCTATGTTCTAGCTCATCGCTACTTTCAACCTAAGGTTAGGTTTGTTACTTATTGAGTACATAAGGTTAGTTGTACTCATACTATACTTCTGCAGCTTGCGTACAGATGTTGGATGCTGATGTTGCTTGTATGACGGAAGCTGGATTTGAAGATGTACCTGCATTCCGGTTACAGCTGCCTCTTGTCCTTGGTAGCTTTAGAATTTTTAATCTGCTCATGTATATTTCAAACAGATGAAGCATTTATTTCATACTAGTTTTGTAAACTCTAAATCTTAGAAGCTCATGATTTGTACCACCAGTCCTTGGGGAGTGTATTAGAGTCGGTTAAATATTATTTGAATCAGATTGTTGTTATTTGGCTTACCTAGCTGGTGAGGTTATGTGCCATCACGACTAGCTGAATTTTGTGTCGTGACATTTATGAGGTGATATAAGGAATGATTGTGATTAAAATTGTGAAATATGAATAGGAGGCGGGGTACCTCGGTTGTGATTCTTGTTGTGCATCCTATGTTAAAGAGGCTTATTGGTTGAACAATTATTGTTATTTTCTTCATCGTCTTACTTGTAATTGTTTGTGTTAACTACTTGTTGTTTTATCATGTATTCATTACTTGTTGCCTTTACTGCTTAAAATTTCCATTATTAGCTTATTTATTTGAACTGTTTATCTGTCATTTACTTCCTCGCTTTCCATTATTAGACTATGATATATCTTGTTTAGTTTTTCTTATCCTAGTCGGTGTCTTGACCTGGCCTTGTCACTACTCTATCGAGGTTAGGATTGATACTTACTGGGTACTGTTGTGGTGTACTCATACTACGCTTCTGCATATTTTGTGCAGATCCACGTACATCTGCGCGTACTAGACACTAGTGATCATTCTGCTATTTTTGGAGACTTCAAGGTATATCTGCTCGACATCTGCAAGCTTAGGAGTCACCTTTTGTTATTTCTTTTACTATTGTTACCCAATTATCAGTGGTGTTGTATTAGAGATGTTAGTACATTCTGTAGAGTTTATGACTCAGTTCCATCGATTTTGCGGATTATGTAGTTAATGTTCTATTTTGGAGTTATCTTGAGCTTTATCGCTTTATTTTAGTATCTCGGTTTGTTATCTCTATTAAGTTATTATTAAATGTTAGGCTTATCTAGTCTTAGAGACTAGGTGCCATCATGACATCCTAAGGTGGGAAATTGGGGCCGTGACATATCTTGTACATGTTTAATGTCTAGTGAGTGTCTCGACTTTCCTCGTCACTACTCCACCGAGATTAGTCTTGATACTTACTGGGTACCGCTGTGGTGTACTGATGCTAGGCTTCTGCACATTTTGTACAGATCCAGGTACTTTCAATTGCATTATTTTGGGGAGTTGTGTCCGCGTGGCTGGAGACTTCAAAGTATTCCTGCTTGACATTCGCAGGCCTCGTCACCTTCTGTTGCCTTTCATTTCCACTGTTTTCTATTATTCCGGGATAGCGATGTACTTGATATTCCTAGTTACTCTTAGAAAAGCATATGACTTGTACAAACGGTTTTGGGATTGTATGACTAATGTTGGTCCAGCTATGTTATTTCAGTTATTAACTAATATTTTGCAGTTAAATTGGTTAAATTTCATTAATTCTCAGCATGTGTTAGACTTTTTTAGGGATTAGATGCCATCACAACAACAACAACAACAACAGCAGCAGCAACAACAACAGCAGTAGCACCAACAACAACAACAACAACAAAAGTTCAATACAGTGTCGGTATTTTAACTTAAATCCTTCCTCTTACATAAATAATGCTGCCTTCTTTCTCATTTGACCTTTTCCTTTTGGTTTTAAAATGAGAAATTTACAACAACAACAGCAGTTCAATACAGTGTCGGTATTATAACTTAAATCCTTCCTCTTACATAAATACTGCCGCCTTCTTTCTCATTTGACCTTTTCCTTTTGGTTTTAAAATGAGAAATTTAGTACTCCACTTGGATTCTTAACTCATTGAACTCAATTTGAGGCATTGAGCTGTATAAGATAAATCTTTATGGTAAGTTTCCACTTGCATTACATTCACACTTCTTTCTCGGGAAATCTTCAAATATCAGCCAGTAATTTTAATGTGCAAAAAGTAGATTTGTCATTATAGTCATTATTTTTTACAATGGATAAAATTTAGTTATTTTAAAGTACATTTTTTTCAACTTTATCGTTATATTGAGGTAAATTTTAATTAAACTTTATCATTATATTGAGGTAAATTTTAATTACTACGCTATTATAGTGAACAAAATTTAGTTACTAGCTTTAACGCGACAAAAAGTAATTTTGTGATTTTACTAGTATATAATGGATAAAGTTTAGTGACTACACGTAAATTTACTCGCTTGATTGCTAGGAAAATTAATCATGCAGGAGGAAATCATCATGCCTAATTTATACATGCAGATTCTTATGGATTGTGGTTTTTAAAACACTTCTGATGCATAAATACTTTCTCATCACCATATATCAAGTTATTACTCTCTAGAAGAAAAGGGTTCCCAAATTAGATCTTTAAAATTTTGAAGCATGAAGAGGCAAGTATTATGTACTTGTGAATAAATGAGTTAAAAAGATTCTTCATGTAGGTTACTTCCACGTACTCATTTCCTCAAGCCTTCAATTTGCAAAAATATCACTCATCATTCTCTTTTATACGTCTTTTAAGAAAATTAATTAGGATGGAATTTTGATTACTTTACCCTTATTCATGTCTTATGTAATATTTAATTTTTCTTCATTGGTATTTGAGCAAAGTTAAGTGTTTGTTGTCTTCAAGAATAATTATTACTAAGGGTAAAAAAAAGAAAAAAGATAATCAATTTTGTCTTGAACTTCTAAAATAATTTGAGATAACTATTTTTCGTAACCACAACTGATAATATGAGACGGAGGGAGTAGCACTGAGCAAGCCAAAACTCGTGTTCACATTTTTTGTGGAAGAGGATAATCATAAAATACGTTAAGAAACGCAGAGGTCTTAATTAACATATATATCCCTTTATTGGCCAGCATAGTAGTGCATTATTCAACAACGCAATACAACACATCATCAACATTTAGGTAAAAGCCTATAATCACATTGTTTCCCTTCTGCCTCGTGAGATAAACTACTGCTCCCACCATGGCACATGTCTTCACTTACATTATTATTATTATTATTATTATTATTAGATATTAAATCATAGTTAATTATTAGTCACACGGTCACCCCTGACCCTGAGTGGACGAAAAAGAAGGGATTTTTCGGAGCAACCCCAGGTTCGAGAGTCAGGAGTCAACTTTCCCGTATGAGCATTCGGTACATGTATCAGTCCACACCCACCTCAATTTACTTCTTTATCATAGTAAATTAAAATAGTTTTGGTGTAAACACGGGTGCGTATATATTTTCATCGCAAAAACAACAGAGAATGTGTTTCTTCTGGCAACCTAACTTTGCAGTCAGATTGGTTTTAAGAGAAGTGAATTTATTGGCATATATGTATGCAATGCAGATTATATCAAGATGGTATTGACTATCCCACCTTCATAATGTGACCTACAATCAAACTCCATTGAAATGGTCACAGCTGATATATCTGGATTCTAAAACTTGGAAATTAGAGGAGAGGTCAAATTAGGTTTGATCAAGCTGAATTAACCCAAGATCTTATTGCACCTTAAATAACAAAGAAAAATCAAGCCAGAGGGACAAAAGGAAGTCACAACACATTCAAAGACAGTCATAGTGTTACAGAATAGTCATGAAGCACCATTTAAAAGCCTATTCTCGGATTGTTCCTCTTCCACCTCGAGCAATAAGCTACTCTTAACATCATGGTGGTGCTCATAAAACCGACAAATGAAGAGAAAATAGAGGAAGTTAATTATATTTAAGAAAGTGATCAGCCAATAATAGTAATCCAGGTGATCTCTATTTATGTTACGCGAGAGCCAGCTCGTGTTGCCTCCAGCTGAGGTAACACCATCCACCACACTCACCAAAAGACTGCCAATTAAGCTCGAAACAGCAAGGCCAACCGAGTAAATAGCTGCTGAAAAGCTGGACATGCTTTTAGGAAATAGTGTGTATATGAACTCAATCTGTCCAACCACATTCAAAGCCTCAGCCACTACCATTAGTGCAAACTGTGGCACGAACCACATAGCGGACATGTTTATCACAGCCTTCGGGTCATCCTTGAACCCTTCATCAATTGCCTTATTGCGTCGTATAGTTTCTGTTATTGCTGATATTGCCATAGACACACAGGAGAAAATCAAGCCGCTCCCCATTCTGAACACTGGACTTAGCCCTGTCGGCTGTCCGGTATACCTTGATAGTAAAGGCACCAAAGCACGATCGTATAAAGCAACCCAGATTGTCAAAGTTAAAACAGTAAACACGCCGAAAGATCCTGCTGGGATTTCAAACTCAGGGAACATGTGTCTATCCATGGTCATCAGTTGAAATATTGAAAATGACTGAGTTAACGACACAAGAAGCATAATACAGGTAGACTACATGGGAAGAACTCTAAGAAAAGACTTCATTGTTTCCACTTGTTCCACACAGCAGAGACTCCATGGATCTGAAGCTTTTCCATCAGGTTTCAACTCCCGTTGAGGATCTTGAATTATGCAAGCTCTATTCAAGCACCTATAAAATACAATGAATGGAGCAAGCGTATGCCCATTAGTAGCATCATGAAACTGAAAACAAATTTCCAGCTAAAGGCTGGTTAGATTATTTTCATGAACTCTCTATCTCCTGTAACGTACGTCAAACGAGTAAGAGATGGATAAAAGCAGACCCTTCAATACACAAATTTTGCTAAGTTAAATGTACCCGGCTACCCACATTACATGTATCCGAGTTCATGTAACATAACAAGTCGGTAAGACAAATATCGTATCACAGTAAGTGCATGAAGGGACATTTAAGAAGCTATACCATTGAGGAAAAGATAGAGGCGGTAATACCTGAAGTCAGATGAAGGTTCCAAGAGCTTTGATTCAGGTGCCCTATAGTAGTGGATATCATTATAATTCAACTGAACATTTATATGTCTTTTTCGAAAGGCTGCCGTTGCTACTTGAAACAATCCAGTGAACAAACTCCCTTTAGCTTTAACTTTGATATAAAGAGGAGTTCCCATTAAGAATATGGAAACAGATAAAACCATGAGCATAGCAGGGACACCGAATCCAACTTGCCAACCAAAATGATCTTGGATATAAACAATAACAGTAATTGCAAGAAAAATTGAAGCTCCTACACTGGCATAGAACCAGTTGAAATAGCTATCTATAACCCTCTCGTTATCTGGATTTTCTTTGTTGTCCAATTGGTCAGCACCCAATGCTATAGAACAAGATCTAGCAAAACCAGCACCAACAGAAATGAGCCCAAAAGAACACAAAAGTACAGCAAGTTGACCTGCTGTTGTTCTATTACAACCATGTTGATACGAACTGCAGGGTAATGACCTGAGTTGTGGAAATATAGCGGTAAGCCAAAGAACAAAGATTCCCTGTTGAGAGAAAAATTAAAGAATAAAAATCTACAACCAAAATAGAAGCATTGGTTTCTTCTCAAACACAAAGCCTAGAAATAGTCCAGGAATAGAGGTTATGAACGACGTCTCTGGAACAAATCATATGATTTTTTTTTTGATGAAGTAACAAATCATATGATACTGTATGCTGAGAGAAAATATTTACCATCTCCAAACAAGAATAAAGTGAAGTGACGAGTATTGAGCGCTAAAAAGTTACTAAGAATATCATAGCTGTATCAATAAAATTTGCTATTAAATGGATGGAGCAAGTAATATAGTACAACAAACAAAGAACTGAGTAATAAAAGTGGCAATTGTGCTACTTTCATATTTTGTTTGTATCCCCCAACATTTTTCGCAACAGCTGATGTTATACCAAACCTTAGTTCAGTAGTAGAGACATCTTTTTATCTATTCACTATCAGTAACAATTTGTGATCTAGGAGAGAGCTCCAAGTATGCAGAGTTTCAGCATTCTTTTACTTATAATTATGTGTACATTTAAGTTGAAAACTTTCTTGTTAGACATTCCCATATAACAAATGCTAGATTTTTCTTCATGCTGCATTAAACAGAACCTTTTCATTTAACAAGAGTTTCTCATATAAAAAGTTTTAGCATTTTTCAACACGCCGCATTAACAAAACAACTCCAAAAAGAGTCCGGATCTCTCTGATTGAAGAGTCACTATATGTTCACCCTCTCATCACATTAAGATGAAGTTTGTCTCTAAATAATGAAATACTCCATATGTTCCATTTTATTCTATACTTTTGCATTTTAGTTTGTTCAAAAAAGAATGTCACGTTTTTATATTTTTTTTAAAGATTATAAATTTTGAACTTCCAATGTTACCCTTAATTACAGACACGATTTTAAATAATTTTATAGTCTTATAAATATCTTGTCATGTTTAAGACCACAAGTATCCAAAATCTCTCTTTCTTTCTTAATCAGTCATGCCTACCGAGGGTTTATTAGAAACAACCTCTTTATGTTCACTAGGTAGAGGTATGGTATATACACTTACTCAGACCCCACTTGTGGGAATATACTGGGTTTATCGTTATTGTTGTTAAGCAGTCATACCTAGTCCAACACTTACACATAAAATGAAAATTGACAAACAGGGAAAATTGACAGAATATCAGAAAAAATTAGGAGGGACCACAAAATGACTAACCATTAAGCTGGAGATGGTACCAATAGCAACAACCCTAAACCTTCCCAAGTAAGAATAAGAAACAAAGGCCCCTAAAATGGCCAGCCCATTTGAAGGTGCTGACCACATTCCAAGTAAGACTGATGCAGGTGCAGCTTCCTTGTGATAAAATGTTGTGATGTAGATTATCATATTTGGGAGCAACCCAAAGCTTGCCACTCTCTCAAATGATTCATTCACTAAATAATTCAAAAGAAAAAGCAACATGCAACACAAGGGGGAAAAAATTAAAGAAGAAAGAAAAAAGACCAAGAAAATGTAAAAGAAAGAAAGACACATAAACATACATACTGTTACGCAACGCCTTCCTGATGTTCTTTGGAAGGGAAACGTAAGGCTAAGCAACCGATGTCAGTGCGGTTGTTATCCGCCAATGAGGTCTCCTCCGCACGCTAGACTAGATTGTCAGTGCCGTGCGGGAAAACCAATTTCACGAGAAATTGCGGAAGCTGAGAGAGAATTGGGTTTTGAATGATGATGATGATTTTATTGATGACTGAAATGCTGATTACAAAAGATGCGGTATCGAGGGGGAGAGACACCAGAAAATTGCTTGCTTGAAAATGTTTGATTGTTTGGTCCCCCTTAATAATGTTTTAAAAAAATAAACCAACATTACATGACTAGTCCTAATAAAGCTGTAGAAGCACACTGAATGAAAATGATGTAAACTAGCCTATAATTACAATGAAAAGGACTTAATTTATTACAAGATAGAACTAAGTCCGATGACAGCAACTTTGTCTTGCGGGTCAGGGTCTGCGCGCGCGTTGCTGTGGGCGCGTACGACACTTGCTGTGTTGGCCTGAGGCTGGGCGCTGGTGCTTGGCATTAGGGTCTGTGCGCGAGGCGCTGTTGGAATGGGCCTGCAGCTGGGCGCTAGCGAGGCATCAGGATCTGCGCACACGACATTGTCAGGACACGCGGCGCTGTTGTCATTGGCCAGCCCTTGGGCGCTGGTGAGAGGCATCGGTGTGGCGACAGAGGCGCATGCGCGCTTGTCACTTGGTGCAGCCAAGACCACGGGGCTGACCATGGTGCTAGGCACTGTGAGGCTTGCTAGGCCGCCATGGGGTGTGGCCAAGGGGTCATGGGGCGTGTCTGGAAAGCGGCCCATGACATTCTCCCCCACCTGAGTTGGCGCCGTCCTCGAAGCCTTATAATGATGATGATGATGATGCTTCTGTTGGTTGTTGGATGGGAGGTCTGCGCCCCTCTGTTCTGTGAGCTTGCTGTTGTAGCGACGCAATGATTTCATGCGGCTGACATGGAAGACTGGATGGATCTTCCACCAGGATGGAGTTTTCACCTGGTCTGTGGACTTCCCAATGCGTTTTTCGATGGGCAGGGACCCGATGTATTTTTGTTGCAGGCGAGGGTCATGGGTCCTCTCTGCAAACAAGTATCGCTTTGGGATGCATAGCATTACTTTGTCCCATGTTTGATGTTAGGCAAAGCAAAGATTTTGTTCGGTGAATCTTTTTGCCCGCTCTTGGGCTTTGACGAGATAGCTCCGCACTATCCCCATGTTGCGCTCCCATTCGCTCGAGAAGTTGGAAACTCGAGGAGATTTCGGCATGGTTGATGCATTCACCGTTTACGGGAGAAGCGGTTGCTGTCCGGTAACAATTTCAAAAGGGCTTTTGTTTGTATGATGGTTCTTTTAAGAATTGAAACACAGTTGAGCAGTATCTAGGAGCTTCACCCAATGCTTCTGTGATCCGGTTGCAAAGTTGCGGTGATATTCCTCTAGCATGTCGTCGAACCGGTCTGTCTGGCCATCCGATGGTGGATGGATGTCTGAGTTGTGACTCAATGTTGACCCAAAGCACCTGAAGAGATGGGTCCAAAAGTTGCTAGTGAAGCGTGAGTCGCGCCTACTAACAATGTCTTTGGGCAGGCCCCAATGTTTGACAATGTGCGAGAAGAAGAGTCGAGCTGTATCTTCTACTGATGCATTTTGCAGGGCTGCTATGAAGGTTGCATAGTTTGAAAACTGATCTATGACAACCATGATGGATGCAAGATTACCGACTTGGGGAAATCCCATGATGAATCTGAGGGAAACACTTTCCCATGGTCTCTGTGGGACATGTAATGGCTGCAAGGGTCCCGTCTGTGATGAGTGATCCGACTTGTCCTTATGGCATGGATGACAAGTCTTCACACGCTGAGGAGCGTCACCAGTCTTTTGAGGTCGATGACATGATGGCTGATTGTTGCTGTGAAGAGTAGCCGGAACCAGGGGTTCATGTCTGTTGACTACCTTCTCCAACTACATGGCCGAGATGTTTCCAGCGGCCATCTTTATGGGAAAACATGGTATGGTGCAGGGCTTGGCCCCGTTTTCTCCCATCATCAGGAGCATGTTGGCATATGGTACCGGTATGGTGTTGGTTTACCTCATGAACTCCAAACCCACTATGATGTCGAAGTCATCTATGATTGCGATGCGCAGGTTGATGCTTCCTTTGTATGGGCCAAGTTTCACCGGGACATTTGTAGCTGTTCCACCCAATGTCTGGGGTGGTGAGTTGAGCCTTGACGCGGCCTTTGCTCTTTTGCACGACAAGACCTAGGCGCTCTACTTGAGTTGAAGCCAAGTAGTTGTGGGTAACACCCGTGTCTATCAATGCGTGAAGGGGCTTGCCATTCACTTTCAATTCGACGAATATTAGGGTCCTCTCTTATTTAGGAGGCCTCTCGTCTATCTTTTCCTTCCCTTTCTTGGTGATTGAGACTGATGTTTTCTTAGGAGGACATGCACTGGTCCCCGCTAATGCATGCGAGATAGAGCCAACAATTGCATTGAAGGCGCCTACCTGGTCTTCTTCTGATGTGTCTGATGTGTCTGACTCATCCTCGACAGTCTGATGAGCATTAACCTTTATGTTTGGGCATTCATTGTTCCAATGTGCCCCGCCGCAATGACGACATTCTGAGGGAGGCTTTCTCCCCCGATTGTTGTTGATGGATGCAGCACTGTTGCTGTTGGAGGGATGAGTCTTAGTTTTGGATGCACTCCGATCTCCCCCACTTTTGTTTGGGCCACCATTGCTGGGATGGTTCCCATTGAATCCCCCTCGGACAGACGGCCGGGGCCTGTCGTTCTGAGTTCCCAAATGATAATCGCCAAGGCATTCTGCAGCTTGAATGGCCTTGGGCAGGGTGTCTACCCGTTGTCTCTGCAGTTCCATATGGGCATGAGGTTTCAAACCTTCCATGAATGCGAAGAGTTTGTCTTTGTCCCCCATGTAGCGTATGTTTAGCATGAGTGTGAAGAATTCGCGCACGTACTCCCGCACAGATTTGGTGTGGCGGAGTTCCCGTAGCTTTCTCCTTGCATTGTATTCCATATTTTCGGGGAAGAACTGCAGGCGTATGGCTGCCTTCAATTCATCCTATGTCTGAAAAGTATCTTCACCGGCCTTGATGGGTTCGTATTTGACCGGCCACCAAAGTTTGGCATCGCCCTGAAAATACATGGCAACAGTCGCTACCTTTTTGGATTCTTCCAAATGGCCCACGACATCGAAGTATTGTTCGATGTCGACGATGAAATTTTCCACTTCTTTAGCATCCCGGGATCCGTCGTATGACTTTGGCTCCGGTATCTTAAGCTTTTGTGGAATGTGGGTAAGGTTTGCTGCACCCCTGATGTGGTTGTCGCCTCCTCGAAGTAGGCTCTATAGGGCAGCATTGACAATATTGAGCTTGCCTGTCAAGTCGTCTATGGTTTGTTGCATGACAGTTAGTCTGTCTGCCTCTTGTTGCTGAAGGGCTAAATCGTCGCCACGCTCCTATTGGAGGTCCTCAAATTTGCCATGAATATTGGCAGTTTCAATTGATGCCGTTTGTCGGTCCTTGTCAGAGTCACGACTGATGTTTGCAATGTCATTTTCCGCTTGCCGCATTCGGCGGTCCAGGTCGTCCAACCTTTATACTAGGTTGTTGTTTTGATCAGGCACCGTATCCACGATGGGTCGTAATCGGTCAACCGTCTCTTCTAGGGATGCTAGACGCTCCCCATGATTCACCATGGTTAGAAATGGTGATGATGGCAAATGTGTTCCCTCGTCCGATGTCGAGCCTAGGCTCTGATACCAACTGTTACGCAACGCCTTTCTGATGTTCTTTGGAAGGGCAACGTAAGGCTAAGCAACCGATGTCAGTGCGGTTGCTGTCCGCCAATGAGATCCCCTCCGCACGCTAGACTAGATTGTCAATGCCGTGCAGGAAAAACAATGTCACGAGCAATTGCGGAAGCTGAGAGAGAATTAGGTTTTGAATGATGATGATGATTTTATTGATGACTGAAATGCTGATTACAAAAGATGCAGTGTCGAGGGGGAGAGACACCATAAAATTGCTTGCTTGAAAATGTTTGATTGTTTGGTCCCCTTAATAATGCTTAAAAAAAATAAACCAACATTACATGACTTGTCCTAATAAAGCTGTAGAAGCACACCGAATGAAAATGATGTAAACTAGCCTATAATTATAATGAAAAGGACTTAGTTTATTACAAAGTAGAACTAAGTCCGATGGCAGCAACTTTGTCTTGCGGGTCAGGGTCTGTGCGCGCGTTGCTGTGGGCGCGCACGACACTTGCTGTGTTGGCCTGAGGCTGGGCGCTGGTGCTTGGCATCAGGGTCTGTGCGCGAGGCGCTGCTGGAATGGGCCTACAGCTGGGCGCTGGCAAGGCATCAAGATCTGCGCGCGCGACATTGTCAGGGCGCGCTGCGCTGTTGTCATTGGCCAGCCCTTGGGCGCTGGCGAGAGGCATCGGTGGGGAGACAGAGGCGCATGCACGCTTATCACTTGGCGCAGCCAAGACCACGGGGACGACCATGGCGCTAGGCATTATGAGGCTTGCTAGCCCGCCATGTGGCGCGACCAAGGAATCATGGGGCGTGTCTGGAAAACGGCCCATGACAATACCTATGATGAAAGGCATGGTCTTGAGACCACCCTTGTTAGAATTGTGTGAGTGGTTCAGTAAATTTTCTTGTTCTGGTTCATTGTCCCATTTTTTCCTTCTTCAAACTCTTGCTTACTCAGAGCAAACTGAGAGAGAGAGAGAGAGAGCGCATAAAAGGCCAACACTTTCTGAGTCTGAAGAGAGCTTTAGTTTTGTGGTTCAAATGTCCGTACACAGGAGATATTAATGTCCACTCATTACTTTAAATACAATATTTATTTTGATTGTTACTTAAATTTTATTGTATTGTATCGTTAAATCCGTCGTTGCATAATAATAAAATGTGTCACTTTATGTAACGATCGATTTGGTGTGATCGTGTCGTTATCTTGTATTTTTCTCTCAATCTCACCCTTTATTATTATTATTAAATAATTTTATTTTATCATTTATCCTACCTTTTTGTATACAGTATCATAATTTTTCTTTATAATATTACAAGTTTATTCATAATATTACTGGTGCGTGATACCATGAAACGACGGCAAAATGACACAATCCATCCAAACATTGTATTCACCAAACGATACACTACACTGCAATACGATACGATACGATACATTATGAAACGATATGTAACAACCATCCAAACAAGGTGTTACTGGTCCCGTGTTTCGAAGCATTTAATTTCTTTATACATTTACACATTAATTTTAAATAAAAATATACTGTTTGGACGTAAATTTGGTTGAAACTTGTAAAAAGTTTTTAAAGTTTTATTGACTAATAATTTTTTAAAAGCTAAAGTTGTATTTAGACATATATTTTATTTGAAAAAATACTTAAAGTTTTGTGAGTGGAAGAAAAAATTTCTCCCGAAAACTGTTGTTGCAATATTTCATGAATAAACATTATTTTCAAATAAAAAGCATCTTCTAGGTATATGATCAAGATTGATTTACAAAAAGCATATGATAGAGTTGAATGGTGCTACCTGGAACAAGTTATGGAAGCACTGGCTTTTCCTGGAAAGTTTATTGCATGGCTTACGAAATGCCTTAGAATAGTTAATTATACTATAGTGATCAATAGTGAGCCAACTGAAACCTTTGATGCTGCAAGGGGCCCGAGACAAGGGGATCCAATATCCCTTTTCCTTTTTTCCATAGCAATGGTATATCTAAGCAGGCAGTTGAACAACTTGAAAGAGAGAAGGCCTTCAGATTTCACCCAAATGTGCTAAGCTGGGGATTACACACCTATGTTTTACAGATGACCTCTTACTCTTGGCTCGTGGAGATGTGGTGTTTGTATATTATCTCCATTGGTGCTTTACTCAATTTTCTTCTGCCACGGGCTTACGAGCTAACCTAGGCAAAAATTCATTATACTGTGGAGGAGTAATACATGAAGAAAAAGATAACCTTCTGCGGCTACTGGGATACACCTATGGGGAATTGCCATTCAATTACCTTGGTATTCCTCTATCTACTAAGAAGTTGACAACAACACAATGGCAGCCTCTTGTTCAGAAGATAGTGAACAGAATTTTTTCATGGACTGATAGAAAACTTTCCTATGCTGGGTGTAGACAATTGGTTAAATCTGTCACATTTGGCATCCAAGTATATTGGTCCCAAATCTTCATGATTCCTGCCAAGGTATTGGATATCATAGATGTATACTGTCGTAACTATATTTGGTCTGGGGTTAACACAATTAGTAAGAAGGCACTGGTAGCATGGGAAAAGGTTTGCTCATCTAAATCTGCAGGTGGCCTCAATCTCATGAATTTAAGGATATGGGTCAGAGCAGCAGTAGTGAAAAATTGCTGGGACTTAGTACATAAAAATGATAGGCTATGGATCAGATGAATTCATAGCTACTACATTAAGGGCAGGGGCGGATTTACCTTGGACGAGGCGGATCCAACACCGATTCGTCAGAAAAAATTTATTGAATAACATATGGTATATAATATGAAAAACGGGTAAATAAAAAAAATGACACTACATAATAGATAAAATGCTGCAGCTCACTGACTGAGAGCTTCTTTTCCCTGGCATAGGTCGGGAGTTCGATCTTGAATTCAACGTTTTTTTGTGAGTTCGAGATTGTATTTTTTGCCTAATATTTTGGTCATTAGTTGTTTTAAATATAATACTCAAAAAGGATCAATCCTCTATCCTATTTAAGGGTGAGTGCATACTGAACCGCTTTGCCCATACTCCTTTTCGTGCTTCATGTCAACAAAGATTAATTATATTTTAATGAAGCTATTATAAAAATATTTCATAAGGTGTAAACTTATTGAGGCGAGTTATAATAATGTAGTTGAATTAAGTTTATTAATATAATATGAATTATATTTCTTTTAAAGTACATTGTCGTTAATGATTTGTTCACATGTTCATTTTTTAAATATCGATAATGCTTATAGAAAATTTTACGTACGCCCTTATCAAGGGGCGACAACTTGCAACTATAGGGGTGCCAAGACATGCATGTTGGATAAATAGGAAGATTTTCGATACTAGGGATATCATGATGCAAATGAAGGGCCAAACTGTAACAGGGAAAAACTTGATTAAGCAGACTTATTTGCATCTCTTAGGAGCCCTTCTAAGAATATCATGAAAATGCCTACTGTTCTCCAATGATTCCAGACCTAGAGCAAGATTCACCATGTGGCTTCACTTGCATGAAAGACTTCTTAGTACAGATAGGATAGTGAAAATGGGGCATCAATGTGGACCTAAAGTGTACTCTCTGCCAGAAACATAATAAGACAAATGAACACCTCTTTGTACAATGTAGACTCTCGAGGAAGATATGGGAAAGAGTACTACTATGGGGAAGAAAAGCACAACCTTTCCAACTGCATGGATACAATACCAACAATGGACTATTGAGAATGCCAATTTACAAGATTCTATATACTGAAAAAGTGCAAGCTATATGAATAGAGAGAAACCAAAGGATTTTGGAGAAGAAGAGTAAAGATTGGGTCACCATTGCAAAAGAGATAGCTTATATGTGTTGTACTAGATCACTTGTCAGAATTAGGAGTTATTTCCAATCTTGTTTATTCTAACTTCTCCTATGATGGCAGGTAGAGGAAATTATTAGCTATTATTTTTTTAGACAGTTAGTCGAGTTAACTAATTATGGCTTTGTAAAGATCTCCTTTGGTGATTAATAAAATATTTAATTACCACAAAAAAATTAAAAAAATATATTCAAAATCTATGGCCAAATGGGTGCTAAAGATGGTATCAGCTCCCTCTACCGGACCTCTTGGACTTACCTTCTAAACGGACTCGTGGAATTCATACCCAAATTTCTATACCAATTTATCCGATGCGAAAATCCGCCGTTCGCCATTTAAGCCATCTCTTTCATTGTAAACATGCTTCATCTAGCATGCGTCTATTAACAGTTTCTTGGGTCCTTTGACTTCTTTTTCTTTTTTATTATTTTATTCTCTCCATGCAATAAATATTTATGCTGCCATTTTCAAATGACCTTCCAAGAAAAAAATATATAGAGTGGAAAAATGAAGATATTCTTTTTGTTGGAGAAATAGAAAACAAATGTATTATTTGTTGATGAGTAAGTAGAATTTGTATGAGTCAAAATCTATCTTTAGAATATTTAAGTCAAGGTAGTATTAAGGGAAGAGTTCCCAAGTTGTCGTTTGTTGAAATGACCCAAGAAGCGGCGAAGTCTGTAGACAAAGAGTCAACAAGGGCCGAAGTTGAAGAATCGACAAGGGCCAAAGTCGAGATATCAACAAGTGTCGAGGCTGAGGTCGAGTACCTCTGACAGGGTTATAACAACTAGTTTCAATATGGGATATTAAAGAGAATATTCTAGTGGATATTCTCTTCACTTGTACTATTAGGGTTTCTTAGGAACATGTTCCCTATAAATAGAAAAAGATACTACGATAGGGGACATGTGATATTCATTTGTAAAAAACACACTTTGACTTAAAGAATCGGATACAAATATCACCTTTTCACTGAGATTCTTGTCTATACTTTTCCACTAGATCTTAGAATAACTTAAATATTCAAGCGATTGTCTATCATTCATTATTGTCAAAAAGAACATCCACTTATACCATCCTTTCTTGGGTGACTCATTCGTTCGATTTACTTAAATGTCATTTATTGCTATTCATTATCGTTGATTGCTATATTATTGCCTTTGATTTCTAGAATGTTTACTGCATGCCACTGCCACTGGCCGACCAGATCTACGTAGTATTTGTTGCTTCTTTAAGAACTCCATCTAGAAATATTATTGTTAGCTAAGATTAATCCTTATTCGTATAAATTTAATTATTTGAACCAAGATCTATATCTTTTAGTCAAATAATTTAGCACCGTCTATGGGAATTTCTTAGTTAAATTCTTAGTCTCCTCTAGATCTACAATTAACACAGGTCACTAGTGTCAAAAAACTCGAGATCTTATTTCTTTGTCTATACAAAACCCTACATGGCAGGTAACCAAGGAGAAAGGATGAGAATAACAAGCGACTTCCCAACCGACCTCATGAATGTCAACAACGAAAGCTATGAAACAGTAGGCGAGGACACGACACCTACCACGTCTCCTAGGCGGGGGAGTTCGGGTTTATGCATTATGTTCCTCAATTGGTAAGTAGTTACAGCACATATGAGGTGACATTGAAAGTATGGTTTTAGCTTCCCAGAGGTGCTTAGCAAAGCGAGCTCCAATTTTTCTAGGTGAGGATACCTAGTTTCGACCTCGCCTAGAGTTCTACTAACATAATAGATAGAAAATTACGTACCTTCTTCTTTCCGGACCAGGACTCCACTTACCGCCACAATACTGCTAAGTATAGGTACAACTGTTCGTCTGCCTTCGAAGTGTGAAGTAAAGGTGGGCTCCAGAGGTACCGTTTGAGTTCTTTCAAGGCTTGTTGGCATTCCCGAGTCCATGAGAAGTTATTCTTCTTCTTCAACAGAGAGAAAAACTGATGGCTCTTGTCGAAGGACCTCGAGATGAATCGACCCAAAGTGGCTATGCGCCCGGTTAACCTTTGTACGGTCTTGACGTTGTCCACTACGGTAATATCCTCTATGGCCTTGATTTTATCAGGATTGATCTTGATCCCCCGGTTGGACACCATGAATCCGAGAAATTTTTCGAATCCGAATCCGAATGCATATTTTTTTGGGTTCAACTTCATATTGTATTTCTTCAATATGTCGAAGGTCTCCTACAAATTCTTCAAATGGTCCTCTACTCTCAACCAACATATCGTCAATATAAACCTCCATTGATTTTTCTATTTGTTCTTCGAACATCTGATTTACTAGGTGTTGGTAAGTCGCACCGACATTTTTTAGTCTGAATGACATTACATTATAGCAGTAGGTGACGTACTTAGTGATGAAGGAAGTCTTTTACTCATCGCCCGAGTCTATCTGAATTTGGTTGTAACCAAAATAAGCATCGAGAAAACTGAGTATCTCATGGCCGGCCAGCACATCGATCATGCGATCGATGTTGGGTAAAGGGAAAGAGTCATTGGGACATGATTTATTTAAGTTTTTATATTCTACACACATTTTTAATTTGTTTCCCTTTTAGGGACTACCACTATATTTGCTAACCAATCCAGGTATTTAACCTCTCGGGTGGACCCTATTTTAAGGAGTTTAGATACCTCATCCTTGACGAATGCATACTTGACTTCGGGCTGGGGCCTCCTTTTCTGCTTTACCTGGTGGAACTTTGGGTCCAAGCTCAACTTGTGAGTGGTTATTTCCGGCGGGATCCCTGTCATATCAAGGTGGGACCAAGCAAAACAATCTATGTTAGCTATAATGAATTAAATGAGCTTTTTCCTGAGCTTGGGACTTAACCCTGTGCCCAAGTATACCTTACAATTGGGAAAGTGCTCGATCAGTACGACTTCATCTAGTTCCTCGAACATTGATTTGGTGGTGTCGGAATCATCTGGGATTATGAAAGACCTGGGGACTCCGTAGTATCCGTCCTCAACTGTCCTCTACTTCTCTGGTTCGGTCAGGACCGGTGTTGGTGATTGCTATTTAGTTCCTTCCTTGGCGGCCGAGTTCGGATCTTTTGTCTCTGTAAGCGTAGATATCGGGATCACCTCTTCAACTACGAACATTTCCTTTGCGGCTGATTGTTCCCCATAGATTGTTTTAATCCCTCTTAGAATTGGGAATTTCAACACTTGGTGCAGAGTCAAGGGTACTCCCCTCATGTTGTGAATCTATGGCCTCCCGAACAGGGCATTGTACCTAATATCTCCTTCGATTACATAGAACTTGGCTTCCTGAATGATCGCGGCGGCGTTCGCCGGTAATGTTATCTCCCCTTTAGTGGTTTCACATGCCATATTGAATCCGTTTAGAACTCGGACTGTAGGCACAAGTTGATCTTCTAGTCCAACCTGTTCCACGACCCCCAATCTAATGATGTTGGCCGAGCTACCTAGATCAATTAACACACTCTTAACTAGAGATTTATTTATGAGTAAGGATATTACTGGTGCATCATTGTGGGGCTATGCAATCCCTTCCGCGTCCTCGTCATTGAAAGAGAAAGTTCCTTCTGGCACGTAATCCCAAGTCTGTTTTTCCTTGTGATGGATACTTTGGTGCAATTTAGCATCGACCTCCTGGGGGACATCAACCTACCGATGATCATATTAATGACGTGATGAGGTTCTTCCTGCTCGATCTATTTATTAGAATCTCTATTCCTGAAATGATTCTTGGCTCGATCCCTTAGGAACTCTCGGAGATGTCCGTTGTTGAATAGCCGGGCTACTTCCTCTCATAATTGTCAGCAATCTCTGTTCTGTGACTGTGAGTGCCATGATATTTGCACATTATGTTAGGATCCCTTTATGCTGATCAAACTGTAGAGGTCGAGGTTATTTGGTGTCTTTTATGTGTCTGATGGCAGATACGATGGTGGCAGCGTCGACATTAAAGTTGTACTCCAATAACCTTGGCGCTTCCTTAGGCCCGATGGGCCTGTCGAAATTGTTTTTGCTCATGATTCCCCGATTGTTTTGACCTCAATCACTCCTCCTTTCACTTCTCATAGGGTTTCACCTAGACCCATTACCTCTTCGGTCTCCATTGTATGGATGATACCGATCCTTATTTGGTCTTAGTTCACACTCAACATCTATCTTGACTTTATCGACGGCTCTGACAGGATATATGAACCCGGAAAGAGCCCCAAGCTGATCATCTTCGACCCTGATTTTTGATTGATACCGTATATGCATGTCGGCCCAAGTAACAACTGGATATTCTACCAGATTTTGTTTCAACTGCTGTGAAAGCCAACGAGCATTGAACATTGAGTCCTTGAGTGAAGGTATGAACGACCCAATCATCCGCGACCGGAGGTAGGTCCATCCATTCGATTTGAAATCGGGACACGAATTCTCTGAGTATCTCATTATCTATTTGTTTCACATTGAAAAGGTCTGACTTCCTAGTCTCGACCTTGATAGCCCCGGTATGTGCTTTTAAGGAATCTACAAGCATAATAAACGAATCAATAGAATTAGGAGGTAGGTTGTGATACCATATCATAGCTCCTCCTGACAGAGTTTTCCCAAACTTTTTCAGCAGGACAAATTCGATCTCATCATCCTCCAAATCATTTCCTTTGATGGCGCACGTGTAGGAGGTCACATACTCATTTGGGTCGATTGTTCCATTGTACTTAGAAATCTCGGGCATGCGGAACTTCAAAGGGATTGGCTTTGGAGCTGCACTCGGAGGAAAAGGTTTTGAAAAAACTTCTTGGAATCTAGGCTTTTTAATATCAGTGGCGCTCTTGGGATTTGGTCGACCTTGGAATTGTAGGTGTCTACCTTTTTGTCATTGGCTTAGATTTTTTTCTCCCGATTCTACCTATTTTCTCAACTCCTCAAGCATCTTTATGATCCCGGGGTTGGCTCCCAATTCATTTTTGTTTGGCCTCTTCGTGACCGGTTCATTTATGTGGATGACTTTTCGGGACGACAAGGGCTCAATTATGCTCGGGGCGCGGCTTTGGTTCTGGAGCTGAGCTATTGCTGCCTGTTGAGCCTGTAGTATTTCGAAGATCACCTGCAAGTTGATCCTATCATCTTCGCCGCCATGCGTATTTTGTGTAATGGATCAGATTTCCCTACAGATGTTGTTCTCAGGATCGGTAGGCAAATTTGCATTGATGGCCACATGCAAGCTAGCGTCGACCGGGTCCGCGGATGGAACTACCTTGAGGTTGACGTGGGGCACCTCATTATCGGGTGCTACATTATTGTTCTTGCCATTATGGCCTGATTCAACATCCATGTTTAGAGGGGCAGACTGGGAGTTCGTCATTTCAAACTTTAACCTGAAATCAAAGATACTCCAAAGAACAAATGTAAAATAGGGTGTGTTATAGAATTTTTTATCAAATAGCAACTATTATCCTTATCCCCATGGTGGGTACCAAACTGTTTTCTCTCAAAGTCGGATAACAATTAAATTTATAAGTGTTTTAAGGATACATGGATTAATTTGACACAAAATAATAAATTGAATTAGATTGAACAAGCAAAGATAAAATGAATTCAAACCACGCGAGGAGGATGGCTTTAGCCTTAGTGAAATATTTGCCTTCGATCCGGGCTCGCGATAACCAACACTGATGAACGGGAAAAAGAGCTAAATAATATAAAAAAATAATAATATAGTGCTTTGAAATGTGTGATATAATGTGCTTCATGAATTATCATCTCCCTTTATATAGTTAGGGAATCCTACTCTACGTACAACTCCACAATAGGTAAAAAATCTTCTATTTAACTGATTGTCGGTTCTTCATCGATACATGCCGAGATTCACGCCGTGATATCCGGCCGGTCGTGAATATTACGGCCTTCTATCGGTCGTGCTTGATTGCCCGACAGTGTTCTTCGAGGTCGTTCAATGCTAGGACGGATCCCGGACCATGACCCCGATATTTCTGAGGGAGGGCGTTGCCTCCGAACTCTGACTCGATGAGGCCCTTGCCTCGATTTCAGTCTCATGTCATCATGTCTTGAGCTTGACTTATCTTATCAGAGACCGGGATGTACTATGAGCCCGATTCCACCCGTATACACATGTGAGGTTTGTTATTTATGAACAATACCTGGCAGTCAGTTTCCATCATCAGTGACATTAAGTTTTTAGTAAAGGCCAACTCCAATCCCTCGAGTAGGGTTGTGATTTCAGCTTGGAGTGGCTTAGTTGCCACAACGTGGCTAAAAAACCCTGATATCCATCATCTATGCAACAAAATAATGTAATGTAATAATTCCAAAGATAGTTCATGAGGATTATAGTACTCGGCTCTCGCAAAGCTTGTGTACAATTGGCAAAATGGTCGACTATAGGATAATTGTGTATTCTTCCTCAGATCAAACATTTTCTCAAGTTTGAAGTAATTGTTAATTTGTTATCATACTAATAGAAAAAATGAAATTCTAACATCGAGAAAATGGTTCATAATCATTTACTGTAATTTAAATAGAGAAGAAAATGTGACCCCTTATATTTTAGTTTTAAATGTTTTAATGTATAAAATTTTCTTGTCTTAAAACGAATGAAAATGGTCTGTACCCTCACTATGGTCTAATTTAATTAATTTTTATTTTATATAAATATTAAAAAATTCACCTTTTAACATTAATTAACAATGAAATTGATCATGTTAACCTTTTATTCATTGAAAACATAACAAATGCTTCTAGGTTCTTACTCCAAGGATAACTTTAAAAAAAAGGTTAATTCCTTCTTGATATCTGAAAAAACTTAAATATTATGGATTGATGATAGGCTATAATTACGTATTTTAGTCGCTTATTACACTTAAATTTACTGCACTTTAGTTGAGTTTGCGCTTTAATTGCTAGTGTTTTGCACTAACGGTATTTTTATGCCTTGTAGGAGTGATTCCGATCTATATAGATGTTATGAAATGAATTTAAGTGATTTAAAGCTTTCAAGTCTGTGTAAAAGCCTAAGGAATTAAGCCGATATCGTATTCGGGGATCAACGGATGATAGCGCAACAAAATGAAGAATTGAGTAGGCATATTGCGCACTGTCTAGTAAAATGCATATAACTTTTCGCTCAGAACTCCATTTGCACTCCACAATATATAGTTGGAAAGCTAACTCAAAGGAATACAACGTTCATGTTTTACGTTTTTCAAATTAGAAATGGAACAGGGTGAAAAACATGGTCGAAACTGCGATCGCGGACCTGACGCGGACAGAAATAGTAGCCTTGCAATGTACCGCGCCCGTACCGCGGTTGACCGCAGCCGCGGCTGTCGAGACGTGAAAAACTGCCCTTTTTCGCGTAGGAGAAGGTATAATTATTTGGGCCCGACCTTACTTGGTATATATACATGAAAAAACGGTATTTTAAGGGTTTTGGACACACTTTTGACATAATTTAGACCTAAGGAGGCGGAAGAGACCAATTTTTGACACAGATTCAACTTAAGGAGGCAGAGACACAATGGGAGGAGACCGATTTTTGACACAGATTCGACCTAAGGAGGCAGAGACACAATAGGAGCAAGACGGAGAATTCTTCTACGAGTTTTTCCTTCCTTTTCCTATTTTTTCATTGTTGGTTATGACTTTTAGTATTGTAGTTTTACATACTATTATGAATAACTAATTTGTTATCTAGGGTTTTGATAGAACCTTTAGTAGGATAAATTCTTGTTATGTTTTTATATAATTGAGTCGTTGGATTTCTCTACCTGTTCAACTACGTGTTTATTGTTGTTGATTGAATGGCCATCGATGGACTGTGCCTATTTATTATGTGTTGCTTGAGAAAGGATACATATTTAGGTAGTTGTTGAACAACGTCACTCCTAACGTATGTGAGAAATCAATACAACGGGTTTAAAGGTAGGTTTAGAAATAACAAAGCCTTGACGTGGTCATAATGAGCGGTTAGATAAAGCCAACTAGCGTAATTCGAGAGAATATGTCTAGTAAATTGTTGTAGTTGCTCGAGAGAGAATTACAACATCTAAAGTGCTCACTATCAGTAGAGAATACATTGGCGAAATTATAGGGAACATAGCTAGAAGGCTTCCGACAATTGGGGAAATCATAACTCTAGACCTCCTTAATTTAATTTACCAACCTTTGACTCGTTAGTTGATAATTTTACCGCTTTCTAGTATTTGCTAGTTAATTGGTTAGAAATATAAATCTCAATCTATCTAATTTAGAAAATTGTTCAAACTTGTCTTTTTAGTGATATTAAACAGATATAGATAAGCCTTAGTTCTCTGTGGGATTCGACTCCGGACTTTTAGACTAGATTATATTTGCAGCGACCGCTTATCCTTTTTAGTACTAGAGTTGGGCGTGATCAAATTTTGGCGCCATTGCCGGGGAACTAACAGTGTAGTTGTAGCTGTATATATTGCTAGGGTTCAAGTTTGAACTTTTATTTTGTTTTGTTTTTTTTTGTATTTTTTTATAACTATTGATTTGAGAAACATGACATCTTGGAATTATGGGAATTTAGGTGAAGATAATTCTACTATTGATCCTCATACATATTGTGAAAGAAACCACCCGTATCAAAAATCAAAATATTCCCGAGAGCGAGTTATGTGCACCAACTCAATCTTATTTGTGGAATGTGTGTGATGTGTGTGGTGGTAAAAATGGTCACTTTAATGGTTGGACTTATATTTCTTATCTTCCGTCAATCCCTTACTATGATGGTTCTACCTTTTCTTGTGAAGTTAATAGGAACAAAGAACCTGGGAATGCAGACCTGAAGGAGATCAATGATATGTTAAAGTTCCTTCTGAAACAAAATAATGAAAAACAATTGCAAATAGAAAGGCAAAAGGCAACTATTCGTAAGTTGGAGGCTCAATTGAGTCAAGTGGTTGGAACTTTTAATGCTCAACAAGCCAATATTGAGGATAGTAGCTAAGAAGAACATGAATTTGAGGTGTTAACTAGGGAGGTCAAAGTAGAATATCAACAACCTAGCCAACTACAATTTGAGAATGTCAATGTTGAAGAGGTGAGACTAGAGTCAGCCCTACATTGAGGATACAAATTTTGTTGACTCTAGTATCATTGATGTTGAGGATGCTGAAAGTCCTGAAGTTCATGTGTGTGATCACATTGGTCCTCACTCCAAACATTTTTCTACATTGTGCTTGGATAACGATATGGAAATAGGGTCATCCGAGCCGATTGAGAAGTCAAGGAATGAGGAATAAGGTGCCTACATTCTAGAATTTTTCTTTCCAGAAAGACTTGACTACATACCTCATCTAAAAGCCAAGAAGTGTAGAATAGCACAATGGTTGCTTGGGCCAATTAGATTTGTTCGTCCACCCCTGGAGCATAGCCGAAAACTTGATGCCAAATTGGGGGTTCAATTCATAAGCTTGAGGTGGAGGCAAAAGTGATTTGCGTCGTGCCACGACATTAAATCAAGCGCTTGTTGGGAGGCAATCCAGCTTTATTGCTTTCTTTTTTATTTTTTTATTTTTTTTAATTGTATTATTTTTGTAGTGTCAATTTTTTTTAGGAGCATGGAAAAAAAAGCTATTGGAATGATGCAACAACAAACCAAATGGTTGGAACTAAGTGTGAGGTACCCGCACAAAGGACCAAGCTTGGGAGAAGTCTGAGTACCCCATGAGCTGTTAGTGCTTCGGCCTTTGGCCTACCAGGGAGTCTCTTTTACCCTTTTATTAGTTATGATATGAATTGGGGACAATGCACAATTTTAAGTATGGGGTGAGGAAATTGCCTGGGTGACTTTCTATGCTATTTTAGTTATGTTAGTTTAATTGAATAATTTTTTTTTAAAATAGAAAAGATTGGACTTTTCCCTACGATGGATCTATTAGACATTTTTCTTGAGGGATTTAAATCTAAAGAAAAAATAAAATAAAAAATTTTCTTTTGTTAGGTATTGTAGCAATTCCTCCTTAGTTTTTCTTTGTGCCGCGGTTCTTTTCCAATGGTTTTATTTGAACCGGGTGTAGTTAGTTTTTTTAGGAATATGAGACATTGTGTTGTGTTTTGAATTGATTCAATATCTCTTGACTTTGTTATGCCTTGAGAATAGTGAGTACTTTAGTTGTGACGCTTAGGCTCAGTTTTTGACTCTTATATAAGTACCTTAAATTTGCTTAACTGCTTTGACTAGAGTGTCTTGATGAGTGCAATCCTGAGTGAGTTATGTGCCATGTGTGTGTAAGGATTTGTTATATTCTGTGTATTGCATTTGATGCCTAGAACTTGCCCTGTGTGTTTGCAAAGCGAAATAGTAGTTTTGTTCAGTCTTGGAAGTGATATATGCGTTTCTTTGTTGAACCAGATATGTATAGTTTACCCACCTAATTGTTATGTATCGTAGTTAACCCCTTTGAGCTTGTAATTTTGTTTCTTTGGCAACCACATTACAAGCCTTACCCATTTATTTGAATTAATCATCTATTTGAACCTTTTAACCTCTCATGAGCACTTGAATTATTATGAACTGTGTAAAAGTTAAAGTGTGGGGTGGTTGGTTTGACTTTTGAGTGAAACTAATGAAATAAGGAGAAAGCTGCACTGTTTTGAAAAAAAGTAAGAGCCACTTGAATTGGGAAAAAAAAGAAAAAAGAAAAAAGAAATAGTTGGATTGTTGTGAAAAAAATAATTCCTTGATAAGTGGTGGCTCTTGATGTAAGCGTGCTTAAAGAAGTATGGGGTAATAACAATGATGTGAAGGTGAAATTTGGTTTGACATAAGTATGGGGTTTGAATGTTAAAGTATATGTATTAAAGTGCTTAGGGAGATGTAGTCACTCTTATATCTAAATATATCCTACCCGTTCCGTAGCCTACATTATAACCAAATAAAGTCCTAATTGATCCTAGATTGAATGAGCTCGATTAATGGAGTAGTACACTATGGGCAAGCTTATGGTGCATCTTTTGTAGCATATGAATGTTATTTCTGAGAGTGAGTGAATTCTTTCTATCTGGAGTTCCTAAGAGTTCTTAAATTTTATTGTGTGGAACTACTCTCTTTTGCTGTGTGAGGGCACTTGATTCATGAAGGAAGATAATGTCGGTGACCGCTATATTAGAATAAGTGCGTGAGTTGTGAATAATGTGTGGTACTTGTGAGTCAAATCTTGAGGTGAAGATGTTACGCTTTTGTGCTTAGTCTATTTTAAATACTCTTGGTATGATGAGTTAGGAGAATTGTTTAAAAGGTCGTGTCTATAAAAAAAGTACAGTTTGATTGCTCGAGGATGAGCAATGGTTTAAGTGTGGGGTGTTGATAATAGGCTATAATTATGTATTTTAGTCGCTTATTACACTCAAATTTACTGCACTTTAGTTGAGTTTGCGCTTTAATCGCTAGTGTTTTGCACTAACAGTGTGTTTTACGCCTTGTAGGAGTGATTTCGAGCTATATAGATGTTATGAAATACATTCAAGTGATTTAGAGATTTGAAGTATGAGTAAAAGCCCAAGAAATTAAGCCGGGATCGTATTCGGGGATCAACGGATGATTGGGCAACAAAACGAAGAATTGAGTAGACATATTGCATATTATATAGTAATATGCATATAACTTTTAGCTCAGAACTTTATTTGGGCTCCACAATATATGGTTGAAAAGCTAACACAAAGGGCTACAACTTTTATGTTTTATGGTTATCCAAATTACAAATGGAACACGGTCAAAATAGCAGTCGAAACAGCGACCGCGGACCTGACGCGGACAGAAACAGTAGCCTTGCAATGTACCACGCCCGTACCGCGGTTTGACCGTGGCTGCGGCTGTACAAACGTGAAAAATTATCCTTTTTTACGTAGGAGAAGATATAATTGTTTGGGACCGACCCTACTTGGTATATATACATGGAAAAACGGTATTTTAAGGGTTTTGGACACACTTTTGACATAATTTAGACCTAAGGAGGCGGAGGAAACCAATTTTTGATACAAATTCGACCTAAGGAGGCAGAGACATGGGAGGAGACCAATTTTTGACACAGATTCGATCTAAGGAGGCAGAGACACTATAGGAGCAAGGCGGGGAATTCTTCTACGAGTTTTTCCTTCCTCTTCCTATTTTTTCATTGTTGGTTATAACTTTTAGTATTGTAGTTTTACATACTATTATGAATAACTAATTTGTTATTTAGGGTTTTGATAGAACCTTTTGTAGGATAAATTCTTGTTATGTTTTTATATAATTGAGCCGTTGGATTTCTCTACCTGTTCAACTACGCGTTTATTGTTGTTGGTTGAATGGCCATCGATTGACTGTGCCTATTTATTATGTGTTGTTTGAGAAAGGATACATATTTAGGTGGTTGTTGAACAACATCACTCCTAACGTATGTGAGAAATCAATACAGCGGGTTTAAAGGTAAGTTTAGAAATAACAAAGTCTTGACGTGGTCATAATGAGCGGTTAGATAAAGCCAACTAGCGTAGTTCGAGAGAATATGTTTAGTAAATTGTTGTAGTTGCTCGAGAGATAATTACGGCATCTAAAGTTCTCACGATCAGTAGAGAATACATTGGCAAAATTGTAGGGAACATAGCTAGAAGGATTTCGACAGTTGGGGAAATCATAACTCTAGACCTCCTTAATTTAATTTACCAACCTTTGTCTTGTTAGTTGATAATTTTACCGCTTTCTAGTATTTTCTAGTTAATTGGTTAGAGAATACATTGGCTCCCTGTGGGATTCGACTCCGGACTTTTAGACCGGATTATATTTGCAGCGACCGTTTATCCTTTTTAGGACTAGAGTTGGGAGTGATCATGGATCATAAAAAAGAGAAGCTAAAAATCAATTAAAGTGGATCTAAGAAAATAGTATTTAAGATCATTAAAGAACGTTTCTCCATAATTCTCCACATTAATCCTAACAATACCTTAAGTAATTCCCAAGGAGGGGTTAATTTCATGAATGACCATTAATTTTTCATTTTGTTACATCAAAATTGTTAAACTATTTTTTTTGTAACAAAAGATTATTCGATTTTACTTAAATATTACGACAAACACTATACAATGTTTTCAATACTTAAATTTGCCTAAGTATCACATAGAGCCAACGGGTGATTCTTTTGGTTACAAAAAGTATTTTATATTGATTTTTGTGCTACTTCGATAAAAGTTTGAGGGATCTTTCGTTACAAAAATAATTTAGTGAATATAATGCAATAAAACGAGCAAGAAAAAAATGAAGAATTAACCCAAATAGTTGATCACCCAACCGTTTAAACTAAAAATAGCCCGTGAATATATAGTATATGTATAACTTATGTAGTATATGTGTATAATTATATATAATCCTTGTATAAGGTTAGAAAAAGTAAATAGTGAATATGGTCGGCTATTTGTAGCAGAAGAAATGGGTGAAATTTAAAAATAGTTGGATTTACAAGTGGTAATTGTAAAATAGCCACAGTTTTAAAAGTAATCGAAATTTAGCCACTTTTCATGTAAAGATAAATCTGGACGAATACACTGTTCAAAATCCGGAAAATATTCCAGCATAATATACTGTAGTTCCAGTATAATATATGACACTTTCAATATAATATACTAGAGTTCCAACATAATATACTACTCCAGCATAATATGCTGGAAGTTTATACACATGTGCTCCAATCTCCAGTATATTATGCTGGAACTTTTCGTGTGTTGGAGTTCCAGCATAATATACTGGAAGTTCATACACATGTGCACCAATCTCCAGTATATTATGCTGGAACTTTTCGTGTTGCAGCAAAATAGTGGCTAGTTTTTAATGACTTTGTAAACATTGGCTATTTTTTAATTACTAGTCCGAAAACTGGTTAGCTCGTGCTATTTCACCAGAAGAAACCATAAAGTGACAAGAACCACTAACTCAAAGCCCAACTTTGCTGATTATTTAGGGCCCAAATACTCAAGAAGTTAAGTAAAAATTGCACGGGGAGTCCTATTTGGTCGACCACATTTAACCTATACCCACTTTTTAAAAAAGTTTTAATTTGTACCCACTGTTTAAACAACTTCAGGCTTCTTTCTCCTCCTCCTCCTCCTCCTTCATTTTTTGAATGCTGAAGATTGAGATATTGTTATGCGTTCTAGCTTGATGATTCATATATATTTGCTTGTCTCATTATGTTTGGTTTGGTCTTATTCACAATAATTTCACCTCTTAGATTTTTTAGCTTTACAAGCACATTGATTTTTGGTTCTAATTTATCTATAGTAACTTGTTTTCATGTCAAAAATATTTTTCATTATTTTTTAATCTTTGAAATGAACAACATCAATCGCTGCTAATCATGATCTATTAAATTCATTGTTGTTTAAAACTTCAACTCTAAGAATGCTGAAATTTAGCAAATATAAACAAAAACGTCAGCTCCTAGAATGCTGAATTTCAGCAAATACAAAACAAACTTCAGCCCTGAAGTTCATCACAAACAGAACAAAACTTTAGCTAAAACATGCAAAAGTTCAGCAAATACAGAACAAAGCTTCAGCTACTAGAATGCTGAAGTTCAGCAATTACAAACAAAAACTTCAGCCAACACATGTTGTTGTTTTATTGAACTTGAGTTTGCCATTTGCACTATGAACTAAAGTTTGCGTGATTGCCTTTGCAAGTCAGACCAAACTTCATGCAAAAATATCTGAAGTTTTGCTACACTTCAAGCAAAATGTTTTTGCTACTTCAGACCCGTATGCCTGAAGTTACGCGAAAAGTGGGTATGCTTGTAATTGTTTTGCAAAACGTGTATAGATTAAAACGTGACCTAAAAAGCGGGTATAGATGCAAATGCCCCAGAAGTTAATGTGTTAGAAATTGCTTCTAATCCATAAGAGTGGTTCTGCTACTTTTGGGAAACTAATTTTATTAAATTGCCTGAATAATATATTCCTCTAACGATAAAAAGTTGAGATGCTATTTGGATGAAAGATTAGTGAGACGTAATGATGGATATTCATTTTAATGGAGTTTTTGCTTTCTAACCATAATGTCAATTTAATAAAATAGGTACATGTACATGTCACGATCCCGGTTCGCCTTTCGTGAACCATCGTGACGGCACCTAGTCTCTACGACTAGGTAAGCCTAACAATGCAGAAAATAAACCAATTTACGGAAGAAATAATTGAAAACCGAAATAGTGTGAATAACACAGTATTTTAAAGTGCTGCTCGGCATACACAATATTAACTCTCGAAAACTAATAGCATTTTCCCAAACCCGAAATCTCATGATCACAAGCCTTTGAATGTCTACAAACAACTAACTCCAGAATATCTAACAAGGAAGTGAAAGTACAGAAGGGCTAATACAAAAAAAAGGGAGAGTAGAAAGGGACTCTTCGGTCTGCGGACGCGGCAAATATATCTTAGAGTCTCTACAAGTGCCTCGCCTCACGAGTGATAAGTCTGAATGGAGGTACCTGGATCTGCACATGAAAAATATGCGCAGAAAGGGCATGAGTACACCACATCGATACTCAGTAAGTGCCAAGCCTAACCTCGGTCGGGTAGTGACGAGGAAGGTCAGGGCCCTACTGAGATTACATAAAAAAATAAGGTATAACAGAATAAGATAAATAGTACAGTTGAAAGCCAACAGTAGGAATTAATACATGATAATAAGGATAACAACAACTGAAACAGAGACAAAAACAATTACAAGGAAATACCACTCTTCACAAAGATAATAACCGGGGATCTCTTGGTATCCTCAATGTATGCTAGGGATATCTTGGTATCCCGAGGATCTCTTGGTATCCTCAATGTATGCTAGGGATCTCTTGGTATCCTCATTGTATGCTAGAGATCTCTTGGTATCCCAAGGATCTCTTAGTATCCTCAATATACGTGCTGGGGGTCTCTCGGTATCCCTCACTTCAGCTCAAATCAATAAATACGTACAGAGGATCTCTCGGGATGCCGCCCCATAGTCCCAAAGTAAAACACACAACAATAGCACAAGGAATACTCAATTAAACTCAACTTCATACCAAAGTAACGCAGACAATTCTAACCGAGCATGCTTCATATAATACAAATAAGAAAGTTAAAGCAAATAAAGTAATTTAAGGTAATTAGACATGCTTCTCTAAGCTAACAGCAGGCTTAAATTTCAAGTAGTATAAGCAGGCAAGGAAAAACACAATTTAAGTTGTTTTAGTGAAAACATGATTTTCAACAATTAGCACAAGTACGAATTCGTCATCTCACGTACAAGGCATTTCAATTATCAAAATACCAGTCCTAAGGGGAAAATCCCCCACACAAGGTTAGACAAGCCACTTACCTCGAACCAGCTCAAAAATCAATCCGAACCCACGCTCTTGCCACGAGTACTCGATTCCAAATGGCCCGAATCTATTCAATTCAATTGCATAATATAAATAACACTTCAAGTAACTGATTCTACGATTAATTCTAAGCTAATACGCGAAATTAGGTAAAAATAACCAAAACGCCCCTCGGGCCTATATCTTGGAATCAAGTAAAATTTATATTTTCAGAAACCTCATACTCTCATGAGTTCATGCATACCAAAATTATCCAAATCCAAGGTCAAATTCCCAATAAAAATTCGAATTCTAGGTCTAAGAACTTTCTTCCAATTTTTCCCCAATTTTCACTTTCAATATGAAATTAAATGACAAAACTAACAATAGATTAATGGAATACAACTAGAAAGGGTTAAGGAATTGTTACCCAGTGATTTCCTCTTCAAATTCCTCCCAAAATCGCCCTCTCCCGAGCTCCAAATCAATTTCTAACTTTTTGAAACTAAACCCTCGAATTCTGATTTTTCTGCCCAGCAAAGTCGCATCTACGACTCAATTTTTGCATTTGCGATACCGCTTCTGCAGTTCTCACTTAAAATTCCCTCTCCGCACCTGCGGCCCATATGCCGCATCTGCGGTCGCGCAGGTGCGGTAACACATCCGCTTCTGCGGTTCCTGCTGATTTTCCTCTTGGTCACTTCTACAGCTTGGCTCCACATCTGTGGGAGTCGCATTTGCGGCCTCTCAACTGCAGATGCGGTTATGGCAGCAACCCAAAGACTTCAGCTGCAAACTCCAACTTTCCAACTTCCCGTTAACCATCCAAAATCATCCCGAGGCCCCCGGGACCTCAACCAAAGGCACAAACAAGTCATATACCACTATCCAAACTTGTACAAATCTTCCAAACACCTCAAACAACATCGAATCAACCAATTCGCATCGGATTCAAGCCTAAGAACTTCAAAAACTCACAAATATGCTTTCGATCAAAAGTCTATTAAACCTCGTCCGAATGACCTGAAAATTTGCACACACGTCACATTCAATACTACAGAGCTACCCAAACTTCCGAAATTCCATTCCGACCTTCGGATCAAAATCTCACTATCGAACCAGAAACTTCAAAAATTCAACTTTCGGCATTTCAAAACTAAATTAGCTACGGACCTCCAAAACACAATCCGAACACGCTCCTAACCCGAAATCACCCAACAGAGCTAACAGAACCATCAGAATTCTATTCCGAAGGCGTCTTCACACTGTTCTGACTATGGTCAAATTTCCAAAACTTAACCTCTCATTTTGGGACTAAGTGTCCCAAAACCCTCCGAAACTCCAAATAATTCCTCCCGGTTACTCACAATAGAAGAAACAAACATGGGGAAAGTAGTTAATAGGGGATCGGGGCATAGATTCTTAAAACATTCGTTATATCCTCCCACACTTAAACATTCATTCATCCTCGAACGATCATAGAGACATACCTGAAGTAGTGAAAAGATGAGGGTAACGGCTGCACATATCCTGCTCGGTTTCCCAGGTTGCCTCCTCGACCGGCTGACCCCGCCACTAAACCTTTACTGATGCAATGTTCTTTGACCTCAGCTTTCAAACCTGCCTGTCCAATATCGTCACTGACTCCTCAACATAAGATATATCCTTGTCCAACTAGACTGAACTGAAATCCAACACGTGCGACAGATTGTCGTGATACCTCCGGAGCATCGAAATATGAAATATCGGATGAACTCCTACTAAGCTGGGAGGTAAGGAAAGCTCATAAGCAACCTCCCCAATACACCTCAATATCTCAAAAGGGCCAATAAACCTCGGACTCAACGTCCCTTTCTTCCCAAATCTCATAACGCCCTTCATAGGTGAAACCCGAAGCAGAACGCGCTCTCCAACCATATAGGAAACATCACGAACCTTCCGGTCTGCGTAACTCTTATGTCTGGACTAGGCTGTATGGAGTCCATCCTGAATAACCTTAACCTTCTCCAAAGCATCCTGAACCATGTCTGTGCCCATTAATCTGGCCTCACCCGGCTCAAACCAACCCACCGGGGATCTAAACCTCCTACCATATAAAGCCTCATACGGTGCCATCTGAATGCTAGACTGATATCTGTTGTTGTAAGCAAACTTTTCCAGTGGAAAGAACTGATCCCAAGACCCTCCAAACTCAATCACACAAGCACGGAACATATCCTCAAGAATCTGAATAGTGCGCTCGGACTGTCCGTCCGTCTGAGGGTGAAATGCTGTACTCAATTCCATCTGAGTACCCAACTCATGCTGAACGACCTTCCAAAACCGTGATGTGAACTGAATACCTCTATTTGAAATGATGGAAACTGGGATACCATGCAGACGAACAATCTCCCGGATATAAATTTCCACCAACCGCTCCGAAGATTAAGTAGTACACAGAGGAATGAAATGCGCGGACTTGGTCAACCGATCCACAATCACCTAAATGGCATCGAACTGCCTCAAAGTCCGTGGGAGCCCAACTACAAAGTCCATGATGATCCGCTCCCACTTCCACTCCGGAATCTCTATCTGCTGAAGCAACCCACCCGGTCTTTAGTGCTCATACTTCACTTGCTGCCAGTTGAGGCACCGAGCTACAAACCCAACATTGTCTTTCTTTATCCACCTCCACCAATGGTGCTGTCTCAAATCCTAATACATCTTCGCAGCACCTGGATGAATGAAATACCGCGAACTATGGGCCTCCTCTAGAATCAACTCCCGAAGCCTATCAACATTGGGTACACAAATCCGATCTTGCATCCTCAATACCCCGTCATCACCAATAGTCACATCTTTGGCATCACCATACTGAACCATGTCCTTGAGGACAAGCAAATGAGGCTCATCATACTGATTCTCCCTGATACAATCAAGTAAGGAAGACCGAGAAACTACACAAGCTAGAACCCGACTAGGCTTCGAAAGATCCAATCTTACAAACTGGTTGGCTAAGGCCTGAACATTCATCGCCATGGGCCTCTCCGTTGCTGGTAAATAAGCCAAACTCCCCAAACTCTCTGCCCGGTGACTCAAAGCATTGGCCACCACATTAGCCTTGCCCGGGTGATACAAAATAGTGATATCATAGTCCTTCAGCAACTCTAACCTCCTCCTCTAGCGCAAATTTAGATCCTTTTGCTTGAATAGGTACTGCAAGATCCGATGATCAGTATAAATCTCACAAGGAACACCATACAAATAATGGCGCCAGATCTTCAGGGCATGAACAATGGCAGCTAACTCGAGATCATGGACAGGATAATTCTTCTCACACACCTTCAACTGTCTGGACGCGTAGGCAATCACCCTACCGTCCTGCATCAAAATCGCTCCAAGTCCATTCCTCGAGGTATCACAATAGACAGTTTAAGAACCCGAACCTATCGGCAATATCAAAATTAGGGCTGTAGTCAAAGCTATCTTGAGCTTCTGAAAGCTCGACTCACACTCTTCTGCCCACTAGAACGGAGCACCCTTCTAGGTAAGTCTGGTCATAGGGGCTGCAATCGATAAAACCCCCTCCACAAAACGACGGTAATAACCCGCCAAGCCAAGGAAATTGCAGATCTCTGTAGCTGAGGATGGGCCAAGTCTGCACTGCCTCTACTTTCTTCGGATCCACCTGAATACCCTCACTCGATACCACGTGGCCTAAGAATGCCACGAAATCCAACCAAAATCACATTTTGAGAACTTAGAATATAACTTCTTTTCTCTCAAGGTCTGAAGCACTATCCTCAGATGCTGCTCAAAATCTTCCCAACTCTGGGAGTATATCAGAATATCATCAATAAAGACAATGACGAATGAGTCAAGATACGGACGGAACATACTGTGCATCAAATGCATGAAGGCTGATGGGGCATTGGTCAGCTCAAATGACATAACAAGGAACTCGTAATAACCATACCGAGTCCTGAAAGCAGTCTTCGGGATATTTGGCTCCCGAAAACACTCGTGCACCTTGTAGTTGATCAAATAAATCATCAATACGAGGCACATAATAACGATTCTTTACTGTAACTTTATTCAACTGGCGATAATCAATGCACATACGCATAACCATCCTTCTTCTTCACAAACAAGAGATGAGCACCCCAAGGTGATACACTAGGCCGAATAAAACCCTTATCAAGCAATTCCTATAACTGGTCCTCCAACTCATTCAACTCGGGAGGAGCCATATGATACAGAGGAATAGAAATGGGCTGAGTGCCCGACAATAGATCAATGCCAAAATCAATATCTCTATTGGGCGGCATGCCTAGAAGGTCAGCTGGAAACACATCAGAAATTCCCGTACTACTAGGACTGAATCAACGGAAGGGGTATCAATACTGACATCTCTCACAAAAGCTAGATATGAGCCACACCCCTTCTCAACCATACGTTGAGCCTTAAGGAAAGAAATAACTCTACTGGGAGTGTGATCTAAAGCACCCCTCCACTCAACATGCGGTACACCTAGCATAGCCAGTGTCACGGTTTTGGCGTGACAATCTAGAATAACATAATGGGGTGAAAACCAATCCATGCCTAAGATAATATCAAAATCTACCATGCTGAGCAACAATAAATTGGCTTTGGTATCAAAACCACTAAGATCAACCAAACACGACCAATAAACGCAGTCCACAACAAGCGAATCTCCTACAGGAGTAGAAACATAACCGGGGGAACTCAAAGAATACCGAGGTACACACAAATGCAGAGCAAAATAAGAAGACACATAAGAATAAGTGGAGCCTTGATCGAATAAAATTGATGCATCTCTATGACAAACCATGACAATACCTGTGATGATAGAATCAGAGGCAATAGCCTCGGTACGAGTAGGAAGGGCATAATATCTGGCTTGGCCTCCCCCTCTAGGGTGACCTCTACCTCCCCGACCTCCACCTTTAGCTGGCTGAGCAGGTGGGGTAGCAACTGGTGTTGTGATCATAGCCTGAGAACTCTGCGAACCGCACTGTGGCTGAGAAGTCTATGGAGGTGCACTCCTCCCAAGTCTAGGGCAATCCCTCACCACTTGGCATGTGTCACCACACTCAAAACAAGCTCTGGGAGGATGTTGCAGTTGTGACTAGCTTGGGCCAGATCTGCTGGACTGACCTCTGAAAGTACCCCGCGCAGGAGGCGCACTAGATACTAGAGGTGCATAATAAGGCTCCGAGGCCTAGAAGGAGCTGGAATACCACTAGATGTTGGAAGAGCTGAATGAATAGGGCGACTTATATGACCCCTACCATGACGACCTGCAGCTAGGGCACGGGCACCAGAATAATGGCCCGACTCTAGAGACCTCTTGGCCTCCCTCTCATCTCTCTCCCTAGTATGCATACCCTCAATCCTCCTAGCAATGCTCACCACCTACTGATAAGAAATATCCATCTCCAACTCACGAGCCATACTAGACCTGATGCTGGGAATAAGCCCCTCAATAAACCGACGAACCCTCTAGCAAACAGTAGAAACCAAGGCTGGGGCATGTCTATCCAAGCTAGTGTAACAGACAGCATACTCCGAGACAGTTATAATACCCTGGCGCAAATGCTCAAACTCTGCGCGCCATGCATCCCTAAGGCGTTGAGGCACAAACTCTCTTAGGAACATATCTTAAAACCAAGTCCAAGTTAGTGAAGCTGCCTCATCCGGACTGTCTAACTTGTAGGTATGCCACCACTCATAGGCGGCTCCTCGAAGATGGAAGGTAGTGAAAGAAAGCCCACTTGATCCTGATATACCCATAGTGTGGAGGATACAGTGACACTCCTCCAGAAATCCCAGGGCATCATCTGAAGCTAACCCACTGGATACAAGAGGATCATACTTCTTGAACCTCTCAAACCTCCACTGCTCATCCTCTGAAACCACTGCCCTGTCCTCGGGCTGACCCGGGGCTACATGCGGTACAGGAATAATCTCTAGGACCTGATCAACATGCACTTATTGCTCAGCAGTGCGGGCGGCGGGAGTATGTGCTCCTCCCCTTGCCTGAGATATGGCTGCAGCAAGGGGAAACAACCCTACCTGAGCCAAAGCGGTGTACATGCTCATGAACTACGCAAGTGTCTCCTGAAGAGCTGAAGTAGTAGTAGCAGTAGGCATATCAGGTGCCTGGACTCCGGCTAGAACTTCTGGTGGTACCTCGGTGGCAGCTTGCGCGAGTGCTCTGGTTGTAACACATGCGCGTCCTCGGCCTCTACCCTGGCCCCATCCTTTGACGGCTGTAGTAGGGGCTGCGGGTGCCTGATCATCTTGGGTAGCCCGTATCCTCACCATCTGTGAGAGAATTGGAGACAGAAGTTTAGAGTTGTGATATCAAAAATCTTGCACGACAAGGAAATAAAATGAAGTAGAATTTTCCTGACAGTTACATAGCCTATCATAGATAAGTATAGACGTCTCTGTACCGATCAGCGAGACTCTAATAAACCGGCTTGTGATTCATGACTCCTATGAACCTAGAGCTCTGATACCAACTTGTCACGACCTCGGTTCTCCCTCCAAGAACCATTGTGACGACACCTTGTATCTACAACTAGGTAAGCCTAACAATCAGAAAATAAACCAATTTGTGGAAGACATAATTAAAAACCGAAATAGTGAAATAACACAATATTTTTAAGTGCCGCTCGACATACATAATATCAACTCTCGAAAACTAATAACATTTTCCCAAAACCCGAAATCTCGTGATCACAAACCTTTGAATGTCTACAAGCATCTAACTCCAGAATATCTAACAAGGAAGCGAAAGTATAGAAGGGCTAATACGAAAAAAGGGAGAGTAGAAAGGGTCTCTTCGGTCTGTGGACGCGGAAGATATACCTCGGAGTCTCTACATGCGCCTCGCCTCACGAGTGATAAGTTTGAATGGAGGTACCTGGATCTGCACATGAAAAATATGCACAGAAAGGGCATGAGCACACCATAGCTGTACCTAGTAAGTGCCAAGCCTAACCTCGGTTGGGTAGTGACGAGGAAGGTCAGGGTCCTACTGAGATTAAATAAAAAATAAGATATAACAGAATAAGATAAGCAGTACAGTTGAAAGCCAACAGTAGGAATTAATGCAGGATAATAAGGATAACAACAACTGAAACATAGACAAAAACAATCACAAGGAAATACCACTATTCACAAAGATAATAAGCGGGGATCTATCAGTATCCCGAGGATCTCTGAGTACCCTCAATATATGCCAGGGATCTCTTGGTATCCTACGGATCTCTTGGTATACTCAATGTATGCTTGGGATATCTTAGTATCCTCAATATACGTGTTGGGGGTCTCTCGGTATCCCTCACTTCAGCTCAAATCATAAATACGTACAGGGGATCTCTCGGGATGCCGTCCCGTAGTCCCAAAGTAAAACACACAAAAATAGCACAAGGAATGCTCAATTAAACTCAACTTCATACCAAAGTAACGCATGCAATTCTAACCGAGCATGCTTCACATAATACAAATAAGGAAGTTAAAGCAAATAAAGTAATTTAAGGCAATTAGACATGCTTCTCTAAGCTAACAGCAAGCTTAAATTTCAAGTAGTATAAGCAGGCAAGGAAAAACACAATTTAAATTGTTTTAGTGAAAACATGATTTTCAACAATTAGCACAAGTACGAACTTGTCACCTCACGTACAAGGCATTTCAATTATCAAAATACCAGTCCTAAGGGGAAAATCCCCCACACAAGGTTAGGCAAGCCACTTACCTCGAACTAGCTCAAAAATCAATTGGAAATCACGCTCTTGCCACGAGTACTCGACTCCAAATTGCCCGAATCTATTCAATTCAATTGCACAATATAAATAACACTTCAAGTAACTGATTCTACGATTAATTCTAAGCTAATACGCGAAATTAGGTAAAAATGACCGAAATTCCCCTCGGGCCCACGTCTCGGAATGGGGTAAAATTTATATTTTCAGAAACCTCATCCTCTCATGAGTTCATTCATACCAAAATTATCCAAATCCAAGGTCAAATTCCCAATCAAAATTTGAATTCTAGGTCTAAGAACTTTCTTCCAAGTTTTCCCCAATTTTCACTTCCAATCCGAAATTAAATGACAAAACTAACAATAGTTTAATGGAATACAACTAGAAAAGGTTAATGAATTGTTACCCACTGATTTCCTCTTCAAATTCCTCAAAAAATCGCCCTCTCCCGAGCTCCAAATCAATTTCAGGCCTTTTGAAACTAAACCCTCGAATTCTGATTTTTCTGCCCAGCCAAGTCACATCTGCTGTTGATACCTAATTTTTCCCTATATATTTTTAACATGCATAAATACTTTTAAAATAGCATACATATGCATATATAAGCACGCTCAAGGTTTTTATAATATTAAACATTTTAAATTGATTTATTTCCTCCGTTTTTTACTTATAAAATCCCCAATAATTATCCCTCAAATTATTTTTGTGGTAATTTAGTCATTTAAATTCTATATTTATGCCAAAATATTGCTTATATTTTTAGTGCATTTTTATAATTACATTTATATTTTTAAAACTAATTTGCATATAATTGCAATATTAGCCCTATTAATGTATAATTATATTTATATGCATAAAATTTATCTTCTATATTTTTAAAATGTTAAATATCTATTTTTAATCATTTTAGTACACGAAATTTATTTTTAGAAATTACCTATTATTTATTATAAATTATATGGGGATAAATTGGCTATTTAAAATCTAGCCAGATTGCATTTAAATTTTAGCCTCAATTAAACCCAATACCCCAACCCAATTTCGGATTAAATAACCCGACCCAGGCCCTAAATGCACCTACCTGACCCAAAACCCATCAAATCCTGGTCGTTGATCTAAAAGATCAATGACCCTCGTTCATTCTTGCTTTTTTTATTCCAAACGACCCCCTAACCCTAACCATTTTCCCACATCCGCCGCCCTAAGATCTTCCCCTCTCTCAAAACACTCTCAACCTAACCATAGCCCTTCAGTCGCCGACCTCTCTTCTCCGGTCATCTCCGGTGACCTCTCATCCTCTCCTAAGCCTCCAATGGCTCCTCTCATGCCACACTTTCCTTCTCTAAGGTTTTCAAGGGCCCAGGGCCATGCCGACTTGCATCTTGGGTTCGTCACTTGTCTGTTGTTGGCTACACCAGTGTGAATTCGAGCAAAATCATACTGTATTTGTTACGATCCTTGGGATTCTAGATAGGTTCTTTCATCTCTATATGAGTTTCTTTTGAAACCCTAATTTCTTCCTATATCTCCTAGATCTGCACAGATCTAGGACCATTTGAGTTTGTTTCTTTAATGTTTTACATTGTCCTTGGAAAGCTTTAAAAGAATCATTTATTTCAAGTGTTTTTCATCTTCTTCTAAAAATTAGGGTTTCAGAACTTCTTTTAAAACTTTGTTTAACTGATTCTTTGTGTTTAAACTTCTATTTCTTGCATATTTTTGACTGATTCTATGATTTTACTACCTCTTCAACTCGTCTATGTTGAAAGCCCTAATTTTCTAGGTTTCTTCATTTTATTCTGTGTATCAGCATGACTGACCGGTTCTTGTTTGAGTTAATGTGACCATCTTGCCTCGAATATGTCCCTACTAAGTTTTTTAGCCTAACTTATATCAACTCTATGTGCTTGTGTTCATCTTGACTGTTCAAGACTTGCCTCTTTCTTTCAGTACTGTTTAACCTTCATGTTTGCTATGCCTAGTTATTCTTATCTTACTCTATTTATATGCTAAACACTGACTCATGACTTTCTCTTTGATTGATTATGGATTCCCTATTTTATGGTTTGATTGGAAGACCTTTCTTTAAACCTTCGATTTCTACCTTTTCTATTCAAATTGATTGATTCGCCTACGTTGTCTGCATTGGTACCTTATTCTTACTGACTATCTCCTTAATTAGAGTCTTCTGAACTTAGCTTTAATTGTTTACCCTATACTTACTGTATTTGAAATCTTTCCTTATTGGTCGTACATTGATTTCTTTCCTTATTTGTTACTTGTTCTTACCGCTTGAACTGATTCCCTTAAATTAAGGGAGTACTTGTACTGATTTTGCTCTGATTGGTTCTGAGTTTCATAATTACTATACTATTGTGATTCTTGCCTTATTTTACCTAGTTTTGAACTACTATATATACATACTCTCTCATTAACAAAAACACACAAATACATTGGTTCAAAAAGCTCTCTCACACTCAAAACTTTCTGCTATCTCTTTGGTTACTTGCTATTATTCTGAGTTAGCTGGCTGCAAGCCAAGGCTAAATATTGTGCTTTCCTATTCCTCACTTTGTATTTACCATTTCTCTACTGGTATGTTCTGATTTCAATTCAAGTCTCAAAACCAATATGTTTTTTACTACTTCAGTTTATCATGTTTCTTATTTGTTTCTATCTATGGTTCTGTTGTTCAACATGCAATTGACATGTTTACATTACTAATTCATCTAGCATGTCTAACCTTCTTAGGGATTTTCAGAACATGTTCTACCCCCTTCCCTAGTAGTCTTCTCAACATGACTCTACCCTGCTTTGAATGCTTGTCTACTTGTTATCCAGTTTTGATATGCAAGCTGATCTGTCACTTTAAATGGCTGATTCTATGATTGTTTCTGAAACTCCTACTGTATTGGTACCAATAGATGTCCCCTAATCCCTTAAACCCCACAAGAACTACTATGCTCCTAATACTATGTGCTCTATATGTCCCAAATTCCCATTCCCATGTATGAAGGATTGTTACTTGAGTATTGCTGAACTTGTTTGACTGACCTACTATTTGTTTAATTACACCACTGTTTTCAAAAGTTGTTTACCCAACAACTCTCTTGCTTACAAAGTTATTTCAACTAAGTCTTTTTTTACACTGTTTTCCTATTTCAAACCTTTCAAACTATGTTAAGCACTCTCACTCTACTCCTAAGTCCCTAGGTTCTGACCCTCCAGTATTTGCACTGCCTTGGGATCCTCTTGAGATCTATTTAACTCTGGCACACTGAGGTTGGCCCTTCGACACTGCACTTACTCAATTTGTTTACAAAGTCTAGGTGTGTGTACTGCTCGGGATCCTTGAGATCCTTACGGAACTCTGACGTACCTAGACAATGATATTGTCTATAAAATTGTCATTTGAGGCTATTGGAGGTTTGGGAAATCACTTGGGCCTGCTTCAGGCTCCCTATAATGTAACTTCTTCTTTTTCTTTTTATCTATTACGTAATTCATTCATCTGGTTTGTAATAATTTGTAAACGAATATTGGGGTGACTAGTGAAAAAGGGTGGGTAGTTACATATTGTTGGGGTAATATGGGTAGAAACCATGCATATAGGATTTTATATTTACTATGTTTACCTTACCATGTTAGAAATCATGCCTATAGGTCTCCAGTGGTTCCAATAATAGAAATCATGTTTATAGGTCTTAAAATCAACTTCACAAGTAGATACCATGCCTATAGAATATGATCTACTTCAACTTCTGTCATAACGGGTATTTACATGTGTTTTTATTTGTTAGCATGCCTACAAGTTTCTAACATCAATTCTTAACAATTAGATATCATGCCTATAAGGAACAACATCAGAAATTCTGCCTATAGATCTAAAATCAGTTTAGTTTAAATAAGTCAATCTAGCTCATGATTACTTTACTTCAAAACTGGTCTAATTAGTGGTTTGTTTTCCCTGAAATGAATTCTTTTGAGTCTTCTCTAATTTACTATTAGAAAGCATGCCTATAGGAACTCAAGAGTCTGTTTTAAAATCTGCCCACTGATTTATTATATCAAACATAGTTATCATGCTCTTAGGACACCACTATTCAGCGTGTAGGCAAGCCTATAGGGCATTTTCAAATCCTGCAACTCTGAAACTGTTTCTGCTACTTAATGTTGTTTTGATTAACATGCTTAAAATCAGTAGGCAACTGATAGGGCCATTACTTCCGAGTTTTTAAAAAATAAACTGCCTATCTTCTATGTCTTGATATTCACTTAGACATTATGTCATAGGATACTGTTTAACAATACAACCCTTATTTGTGTTTGAGTCGTGCTGCTTATGTGCATTGTTTGTAGAGGTAAACATGAGCCTCTAATTGCTTCTTTTTCTGCCTTATGTGCTAAGGTCCTATTTGTTCTAGCCTGTCACCTTAGTATTTTTGCCTTTAAACCTTAGGGGTCTGTCTAGAATTGCCTATAGGTAGAGGTCCTAAATTTCCTCCAGGACCATTAAGAAGGGATGAGTAACAACACGCAATACAGATCGCTAACCAACACTCGCTTTAATAACCACTAAGGGGGTGAGAAGGGTAGATATGGGATATGATGACTACGCGCTAATGTCACGTGTAGCCCCTCATTGAGGAGTGTTTACCGGACATTGTGTGGGGTGATCCTGTAGGCTAACAAACCTAGGACCTCTCCTTTCCCAAATTCCTTCTGTTTAAAACTTTGTTTTATGTGTAAAACTTGTTCAAAATCTTTGTCTTATTATTTGAGTTATACAACGTCCAACGTGCTTTACTTGCAAATTATTTTATTCAACTATTTATTTGTTAATGGACTAATTCATAAGTTATGTTCGGCCAGGACCCACCGTTGTGGACCGTGAGGGGTGCCTAACACCTTTCCTTCAAGGTTATTTCGAGCCCTTACCCTAAATCTCTGGTAATGCAAACCAATCCAAGAGTTATTCGCTCTAGGTTCCCTAACACACCATAATATATTAGGTGGCAACTCTTCAAACACCCAAATTCCCAAAAAGGAAAACGAGTTATTACCCCCATGAATGTCAAAACCCGGACTTTCTCCGCAGAAAAAAAAGAGGGCGCGACAGCATGGCGACTCTGCTGGAGATACCTTTTAGGCTCTTGCCATAACGAACTTATCTTTTATGAATTAGTCCAAGCACGCTTTATCCCGTACCCTCTCCCTTATGTGAATTTAACTATCCATTTTCTTTTAAGCATTCATGGTTCCTTATCCCTAAAACTGACTTATCTCTTTGTTTTTTTTTTCTGTAACTGTTGTTCCATTATTTAAATACTATATTTATTTTTCCCTACGTGCAAATACTTTACTACATGTTATTAATTGCTGCATAAATCATGTTCCACATCATATTCCACTCGTGTGTATCAAATCTTATAGCAACACTTTAATGAGTGGTTGCGCTCTTCCTATTTATTACCCTTAAATTCGAAAAGGCTTATTTATGGTAAAACCAGTCGATCAGCTGTGCAGTCGAAGGTTCCGTGCCTTCCCCCTCGAGTTGTCCACTTAAGGGTACCAGTCTAAAACCCTATAGAAACCTTACTCTTGTTAAAATTGTGCATACATCATGGTCAAACCTAGTCGGATCAATATGCTATCCACGTAATGATCCTTTAAGATAAGCCTTATCCAAAAGTCCATCGGGTTTTTCATAATCCCTATGACACAACCATGTTCTGTGCATTAATTTGGAGAACTAAATGCCGATATGTTGATCATAAATGTATAAATGGTCAAGTCTGGTAGGGGTAAGGTTTAACCCTTTTGTTTTGCAGAAAATGAGGCACGAGGTCCCCAGATTCGGTATGGTTAGCAACATCCCACCATTGCTACTAGATTGGTGGGATGACCTTTCCTCAAGTGACAAGAAACATGTGAGAAAGCACCTGGGTAACCTGTCTTCCTTGCTAGATATTGGGACAAATAACAAATTGATCGAGGCTGCCACTTTATTTTGGGATAGTGAACGGGCTGTGTTTCGTTTTGGCGACATAGAAATGACATCGCTTCTGGAGGAAATTGGAGGACTTGCGGGATTGACTTGGGACAATCCCGGGCTATTGGTACCAGAAAATCGTACGGGCAGGGGATTTTTAAAGATGATGGGGCTAAAGAAGAATGTCGACCTAGTGTGCTTAAAGAAATCTTACATACCTTTCGAATACCTGTACGAGAGGTATGGCCATAGCAAGTCTTTCCGTACCTACCATGATGAGATCTCTCTCACTTCTCTGGGTCACATCCACCGCAGAGTGTTTGTATTCATTGTGTGCTTTCTAGGACTGATAGTGTTCTCAATGAAAAAGGGAAGAGTCCACACTAGGTTGGCCATGATCGCCAAGACTTTGATGGAAGGGATTAATGGATAGACATATACCATGGTCCCTATGATCATAGCCGACATCTACAGGGCTCTGGAGCACTGTCAAAGAGGGGTCAAGCATTTCGAGGGTTGTAACTTGTTGTTGTAGTTATGGTTGTTGGAGCATTTCCAAAAGGGTCGCTATCGCCAAGAATTTCCGTGAAGGGCTGGGAACGACCATATTGCCTTCCATTACCTCAAGCAGATGAATGGTAAAGTTCTTCGATGATATGACCGAGGAACATGTGGAATAGATGTTTGAATGGTTCCCAACAGATGAATTTATTATTAGATCCAGGGATGCTCTGCACTTGGTGCTGATCGGGTTCAGAGGAATATACCCATATATCCCTATGCGAGTTATGAGGCAAGTAGGTAGAAAACATGTTGTACCAAGGGTTGCCAAGATGAGTCATATTCGGACAGACTTTCATGACGAGGTATCATGCAGGGTGCGGGCTTCTCTACCCGGCATGGTTGGAAGACAATATGAAAGGAATGGTGACACCAGGGGCCGGTCGAGGGAACAGAATCATAGATGAGGAAGATGAAGCTCAAGTCAAATACAACAGGCTGCGCAAGAGGGTCCATGACTCTGAGAATGAGCACCAGGAAATACATGAGAGGAATGTGAGGTTGATCGAGGAGTGGGAAGAGATGGCAGTCACTTCCAACAGGAAACTGGAATATCTGGAGCGAGGAATAGTGGAGCTGGAAGGTAAAGTCATAAAGAGGATCGAAAATTGCCAGAACGCTGAAGGAGCTAAAGGAGGACATTTGGCCAAAGCCTACTTACTGCTTGGGTTATGCGAGCTGGGGGATCTATATGATGGAGTCCGAAAGATTGAATCTGGGGAAGGTCCTTCTGAGACCAAATAGGCTAGATTTATTTGCTTTTTCCTAAGATGTAATAAGGCCAAGTGCTAGTAGTGACTTATTTTATTACTATCTTAGTGTCGTTTTGGGATTGGTCTAATTTTATATTATGAAATGAAGCATTTATTGACATTAAAAGTTCTCTAAGTTTATTTGTCTCTAGGCCTACCTCGGGCACAATGAGGTTCCCAAAGTAGGACACGAATTTACATTTCCGCAATATGTGTTTAAATACTACAAATGTTTCAGGATCCTCACTGACTTGTTACCTTTTTGTTTTTGCTTATTTTTATTTTATTTTTATTGTTATTCCCATCCCCTTAGGTTGGTTCACTCATATTGGCCCCATCAACGTATCCCACCAAATCTAGAGGCCCCCACCTCCTCCTCCTCCAAGCAACACAGAAGGCAGAGGAAAAGCAAAAATGGACGACTTAAGTGGAATCCAAAAAGATAATATTGAGAACGCAGAGACCTCAGATGGCCGTAGTACTCTAGCCCCAAATGATCTAGTCTTGAGACTAGAACATAAGATACTGGAATTGCAAGGAGAACTTGAGCAGGTTTGCAATTTGGCAAACTTGTCACTAACCCTCAATGTCCCCGATATCCACCAACAAAACACAAAGAACCCATAACCTCCTCAGAACACACAAAACCAACAGCGACAAAATCCTACCACACCAAATCAGTACGCAACTCTACCTCAAAATATCAATCCGCTACTAATACCAACTCCCCCACAATATTATCATCAACCAATTCAGTACCCACCAACCACTACTTACCACACTCCCCAAAACACACCACAACCCATTTCCGATCCCCAAAACTCCACCAATGACCATCGTTACACCCAAGTCCCCGACACCCATCAAAGCAACCTTATATATGCAGAAACTGTACCTCACTCTACCCAACCAATATCCTATACACCGGAATCCTCCGAGAAGGACCTTCTCATTAAAAACATGGCTGAAGAACTCAAGAAGTTAACAAGCCGAGTTCAAGGTGTTGAAGGCGACAGAGGAATAAAAGGTTTGAACTATGAAGACTTATACATACAACCAGATGTAGAACTGCTAGAGGGGTACAAACCTACCAAGTTTGAAATGTTCGACGGCATAGGTGATCCCAGAGTTCATCTAAGGACCTATTGTGACAAGCTTGTCAGGGTCGGAAAAGACGAAAAGATCCGAATGAAACTCTTTATGAGGAGTCTTACTGGGGATGCTTTGTCCTGGTACATTGGCCAAGCTCCCAAGAAATGGTCCAATTGGGTAAGTATGGCATTAAATTTCATGGAGCTGCTCAAGTTCAATACAGAGAATGCACCAGATATTTTCTACATTCAAAATCTTAAGAAGAAACCTACTGAGACTTTCCGTGAGCATGCTACTTGTTGGAGGTCGGAAGCGGCCAAGGTCAGGCCATCTTTGGACGAGGAATAGATGAACAAGTTCTTTGTCAAAGCAGAGGATCCACAATATTATGAAAGGTTGATGGTTATTGAAAATAATAAATTCTCTAATATTACCAAGCTTGGAGAAAGGATCGAGGAAGGAATAAAGAGCGGGATGGTAACAAATTTTGAGGCACTACAGGCCACAAATAAGGCATTACAATCAGGTGGCATATCGAAGAAGGGAGATGTTAGGACAGTAATGGTGGCCCAAGGCCCAAAATCTCCACTTGCCTATCAAATACCTCCACCCAGATATCAAACACCTCCACCCACATACCAAGCACCACCACCCACATATCAACCCTCATCTCCTAGATATTCCCAACCAACCACTGTCCACCACATTTATAACTCCTAACCAACCACTGTCCACCACACTTATAACTCCCAACCATCCCATTTCCAATCACCTCCAACTCGCCAAAAATTTCCAAGACCAAGACCCAACTTCGACCGTAAGCCACCCAGACAATACACCGCCATTGCTGAGCCCATCGACCAACTGTATGAAAGGTTGAAAGTCGCAGGTTACGTCACTCCTATTCCCACTATGGCATTAGAAAATCCATCCCAATGGGCCAATCCGAACAAAACTTGTGCGTACTATTCCGGTATGAAGGGCGCACCACTACTGAGTACCAAACATTGAAGGATAAGATCCAAACGCTAAATGACAATAAGGTCATACAAGCAAAGGAAGCCGCACCTAATGTCCGCGACAACCCCCTCCCTGATCATAGAGGTGGTGGAGTACATATGATAGAGACGAACGAAGAATGGGACCCTGAAGGGTCAATTGGGCTTATTTGAGAAGCTGATGACTTTAAAGTTGCAGTCACACTTACTCATATCGTGGTACAGACCCAGTCACCAATTGAGGTTGAGGTAACTGCATCAGTTTCGTTCGAGGTAGAGGTGGCTCTGCCTGCGGCCACCTCGCTCCATTTGAAGTAGAAGTGGTCACACCTTTCACTGTGACAATATCAACCACAGCTCCCTTCAACTCAAAATCAATACCCTAGGATTATGTTGCCGAGGCTCGGCGGAAAGGGAAGGCCAAGGTAGAAGAATTTGACGCTGCTCAAGGAATGACTAGAACCGAAAGAGTCTATACACCTGAACACCTGGGAGGTTCAAGTAAGGAGGACACTACTAGGCAGACTATCACTGAGACCGGGCCAGATGACCTGTGGAGGAAAGTACATGCAAAGGAGTACTCTATTGTTGACCATCTAAACAAAGTCCCTGCTCAGATATCTATCCTGTCACTATTGCAGAATTCAGAGGCACACAACAACGCCTTAATGAAAGTGTTGAGCGAGGCTTATGTACCCAATAACATCACCATTAGAGAAATAGACAACATGGTTAGGCAAGTACTAGAAAGTCATAAGATCATCTTCCACGAAGATGAGTTACCACCCGAGGGACTGAATCACAATCGAGCATTGCATATTACAGTGCAATTTGAAGACAAGTTCATTGCTAGGGTCTTGGTTGATGGAGGTTCGAGCCTAAATATTTGTCCATTGGGCACTCCAAATAGGTTGGACAAAGGTTTCCATGAGATACGGGTAGGAAGCATGAATGTAAAGGCTTTCGATGGGTCCTATAGGGCCACGATCGGGGAAATCAACTTTTGATTGCAGATGGGGCCAACTTGGTTCGACGTTGAATTTCAAGTGCTTGACATACCAGCCTCATATAATCTTCTGTTGGGCCAGCCATGGATCCATGCCGCTAGAGCAGTGCCTTCCACACTATATCAAGCCGTGAAGATTGAATGGAACTGCTAGGAGGTAATCATTCACGGAGATGGAAGTAACCCTATTTACACCGGTCAAACCATCCCGGCCATTGGACATAAAAGGAGGCTAGGAGGGGAAACCTATCATCATATTGAATGGGTCAACGCCATCAAGAAGGATAAGTGGTGGAGTAACAAAATAGAAAGATACTAGCATGGTGAGGATATGAACCCAGCAAAGGGCTGGGAAAGAACCTCCAAGGTATCACCAAACCAATATAGCTGAAAAATCATGGTACCACCTTTGGGCTCGGATACCAGTATACCTGGCAAGATTACAATGATTGGTCGCCTCCATGGAGTGGACCATATTACCCTCTTGAGCAGCCAATGCCACGTTTGGAACAAGCTTTTCACCAGGTTGACACAATATAGGGGACTACAGAAGAAGAAGTACTAGCTGGGTTGAAGAATTTTTTCTTGGAGGATTAGGACATGGACTGCGGTGCCATAATTGAGGAGGAGTAGAAAGAAGGCTTCACTATTCAGACTGTGGAGAAGAGAGTTGTTCTCAGAAATTGGACCGCCACATCATCCCGAGCCCGCCGAGTCCCTAACATTATTATTACTTTTCCTGATGAACCAGTGAGTGTGACATGTAATGAGGCAACGCAACATGAGAATAATGATTCAGAGGAAGAGGATGAGATACCCGAGGAAATTGCTAGGGAGGTTGAAAATTTTGAGAATAAGCCTAAGTCCAATCTGGACGAAACCGAAGCAGTAAATTTGGGAGATGCCGAGACCGTCAAGGAGACCCGCATCAGCATTCACTTGTCACCAATAGAAAAGGAAGAGTACATTCGTTTTTGAAAAGAGTATGAGGACATTTTCGCATGGTCATATGATGACATGACCGGTTTGAGCACTTCCATAGTGGCTCACAAGTTGCCTACTAATCCCATGTGTCCACCAGTAAAACAGAAACTCAGAAAGTTCAAACCAGACATGAGCCTGAAAATCAAGGAGGAAGTTACCAAGCAGATCAAAGCCAAAGTTCTTAGGGTGGTTGAATATCCAACTTGGTTAGCTAACATTTTGCCAGTTCCGAAGAGGGACGAGAAGGATAGAGTATGTGTTGACATTAGGATTTAAATAGAGCATGTCCCAAGGACGACTTCCCGCTGCCGAATACACACATCCCGATCGATAACTGCGCCAAGCAAGAACTCCAATCTTTTGTAGATTGCTTTGCGGGTTATCACCAGATTTGGATAGATGAAGAAGATACAAAGAAGATAGCCTTCATCACACCGTGGGGTGTATACTGTTACAAGATGATGCCATTCGGTCTGAAAAATATTGGGGCCACTTGAGAGCCATGACAACCATTTTCCATTATATGATACACAAGGAAATAAAGGTGTATGTGGACGATGTCATTATCAAATCCAATAGGGCCGCAGATTACATAGCGAACCTGAGAAATTTCTTTGACATGCTGAGGAAGTACAATTTGAAACTGCACCCCGTAAAGTGTGTATTTGGGGTTCTTGCAGGAAAGTTACTGGGATTCATCGTCAGTCGTCGAGGGATCGAGCTAGATCCGTCTAAAGTCAAAGCTATTCAAGAGTTACCACCACCTAATAGCAAAAAGGATGTGATGCGCTTCCTAGGACGACTCAACTACATCAGTCGATTCATAGCACAATCTACAGTCAATTGTGAACCCATCTTCAAGATGCTGAGGAAAGATGCTGAAACAAGCTGGACAGAGGATTGTCAGAAAACTTTTGACAAGATCAAGGAATACCTGTCCACACCACCAGTTCTGGTCTCTCCAGAACTAGGACGACCTTTGCTACTATATTTATCTATGTTGGATGGAGACTTCGGATGTGTTCCAGGACAACATGACGAGACGAGAAGGAAGGAGCAATCCATATATTACTTGAGTAAGAAGTTCACGCCTTATGAAGCACGGTATTCTCTGCTTGAATGCACTTGCTGTGCTTTGACCTGGACAGCTCAAAAATTGAGGTGTTACTTCTGTGCCTACATTACATACCTCATATCCAGGATGGACCCTCTGAAGTACATATTCCAGAAACCCATGCCGACTGGAAAGTTGGCCAAATGGCAGATATTGTTGAGTGAACTCGATATCGTCTATATAACTCAAAAGGCGGTCAAAGGATAAGCATTGGTAGATCACATTGCTGAAAATCCGGTGGGAGGAGCATACGAACCTTTGAAACATATTTTCCTGATGAAGAAGTGTTGTTCGTAGGGGAAGACATTACCGAAGCATACGATGGTTGGAGGATGTTCTTCGATGGAGCTGCAAATTTTAAAGGAGTGGGAATTGGAGCAGCTTTGGTATCAGGAGTTGCTGGTGATCAGTGCTTCAGATTTGTTTGTGCACCAGGTACAAGGAAAGTGGGCCACCAAGAATTCCAAGATATTTCCATACCTGCACCATGTGCAGGAATTAAGAAAGAGGTTCATGAAGATAGAATTCCGACATGTGCCCAGAATCTTGAATGAGTTTGCCGATGCATTGGCCACCTTGTCATCTATGATATAACATCCAGATAAGAAATATATTGATATCATTCCGGTGAAGATCCATAATCAGTCGGCATATTGTGCTCATGTTGAAGAAGAAATGGATGGAATGCCTTGGTTACATGACATCAAGGAGTACTTATCGAAAGGAGAATACCCAGAGCGTGTAAATCACACTCAAAAATGCATACTCCGGAGATTGTCAAATCACTTCTTCCACAGCGGAGGATACTTTTACAGAAGAACTCCGGATTTGGGTTTACTAAGGTGTGTCACCGCAAAGGAAGCTTCTAAGCTACTTGAGGATGTACACGTCTGGATCTGTGGCCCACACATGAATGATTTCATCTTGGCTAAGAAGATACTCAGAGCTGGTTACTTTTGGATGACCATGGAGATAGATTACATCAAGTATGTCCTCAAATGCTTTCATTGTCAAGTGCATGTCGATATGATAAAAGTACCACCGAACGAGCTCAATGCAACAAGTTCTCCTTGGCCATTCGCCGCCTGGGGAATGGATGTTATTGGTCCAATTGATCCCACTGCTTCAAAAGGACATAGATTTGTCCTGGTGGCCATTGATTACCTCACGAAATAGGTAGAAGCTGCATCTTACAAAGTTGTAACCAAGAAAGTCGTCGTAGATTTTGTCAAGGATCGTATTGTCTACCGACTCGGAGTTCCCGAGTAGATTATTACGGACAACGCCGCCAATCTCAACAGTTATCTAATGAAAACTATGTGCGAAGCTTTCAAAATCAAGCACAAGAATTCCACAGCCTATAGACCTCAGATGAATGGAGCCGTAGAAGCTGCCAACAAAAACATTAAGAAGATACTAAGGAAAATGGTAGAGAACCACAAATAATAGCATGAGAATTTACCCTTCGCTCTATTGGGGTACCGCACCAAAGTTCGCACATCAATTGGGGCAACTCCCTACATTCTGGTTTATGGTACCGAGGCTATCATCCCAGCCGAGGTGGAGATTTCTTCTTTAAGAATCATACAGGAAGCTGAACTCAGCGATGTAGAGTGGATAAGGAGTCGCTATGAACAATTGACCCTTATCAATGAAAAGAGGATGAACACAGTATATCACGTCCAACTTTATCAGAAAAGAATGTCCAGTACTTTCAACAAAAGGGTCAAACCAAGACAGTTTGCACCAGGGCAGCTGGTATTGAAGAAAATCTTCCTGCATCAAGATGAAGTCAAAGGGAAATTCTCTCCCAACTGGCAGGGTCCGTACATGGTTCATAGGATGATGACAGGAGGAGCACTCATACTTGCAGAAATGGATGGAGAAATCTGGCCAAAGCCAATCAATTCAGACGCAATCAAGAGATTCTATGCTTAGATATTTTACATTTCTTCATTTGATATAATTGAACTATGCTTGACCTGATTCCCATTTAAGAGTGGATACGTAGGCAGCCTTATGGGTTCGAGCATATCATAATAAAATTTTTATTTCCCCCAAGACCAGAAACTGGGGCAGAATTTTGAGGAGGAGCCTCAAAATTCTGGAGCACATCCAGCCAATGCCGCCGCATGCCAGAAAGTTAGTTAAGAAATTGGGGTAGAATTTTGAGAAGGATTCTCAAAATTCCGAGGAAGATTCAGCAAAGCCTTTATCCGCAAATGGTCAAAGATCATCTACTAAACTGGAGCAAAATTTTGAGGACCCTCAAAATTCCAACATAAGAGAGCTGCAATGCCTTTGAGATGTGTTACAGTCACTAGTTCATCAAAATGTATCAATATATTTCTGAAATAACTCTATTTTTATTAAATTGCATATTTTCAAAAAACTCTATTACCATAACAGTCAGGTGTTACCTAGGGGAACTCGAAAGGACTTTCAGAATGGAGCAAAGCAAGGCCGGAAGACGAAGCACGAACCAACCTCCCCTCACAAAACTTATAATTTTTCTTTGAACGCAGACACATTTGACGTAACGATAGCATTCAAATATGTATACAAACAGAGATCACTATCAATCAGGCCATCAGACACCGAATATATCTCCAGCTAAGACATATACTACTCTCATTTGCTACTTTCTTTCTGCATAAGGCTAATCCCTGCCTCCCTATATGCACGAGGCTAATCTCTGCCTCCATACTTACATGAGGCTAATCCCTGCCTCCCTATTTGCATGAGTCTAATCCTTGACTCCATACTTGCATGAGTCTAATCCTTAACTTCATATTTGCATGAGGCTAATCCCTGCCTCCATACTTGCATGAGGCTAATCCATGCCTCCATACTTGTATGAGTCTAATCCTTGACTCCATACTTGCATGAGTCTAGTCCCTGACTCCATATTTGCATGAGGCTTATCCCTACCTCCATACTTGCATGAGGCTAATCCCTGCCTCCCTATTTGTATAAGTCTAATCCCTGACTCCATATTTGCATGAGTCTAATCCCTAAATCTCTATTTGCATGAGTCTAATCCCTGACTCCATATTTGCATGAGTCTAATCCCTGACTCCGTACTTGCATAAGGCTAATTCTTGCCTCCATATTTGCATGAGTCTAATCCCTGACTCCATACTTGCATGAGGCTAATCCCTGCCTCCCTATTCGCATGAGGCTAATCCTTGCCTCCATATTTGCATGAGTCTAATCCCTAACTCCATACTTGCATGAGGCTAATCCTTGCATCCATATTTGCATGAGTATAATCCTTGACTCCATATTTGCACGAGGCTAATCCCTGCCTCCATATCTACATGAGGCTAATCCTTGCCTGTATATTTGCATAAGGCTAATCCCTGTCTCCATATTTGCATGAGGCTAATCCTTGCCTCCATATTTGCATGAGGCTAATCCTTGCCTCCAAATTTGCATGAGGCTAATCCTTGTCTCCCTATATGCATGAGGCTAATCCCTGCCTCCCTATTTGTATGAGTCTAATCCTTGACTCCATAAGGCTAATCTCTGCCTCCATACTTGCATGGGGATAATCGTTGCCTCCCCATTCGCATGGGCCTAAGCACTATCCTTTTCGCACAAATTTCGCTCTATTTCTAGCACTATCTAGTCGCTCTTTTGATGGGCTAAGCTCTGCCCCCCATTTCGCAAGACTAAGCCTTGTCTTGTTAACATCACTATTGCATATCATGGGCTGAAATATTGCCAACCTATCCAAAGGCGTCATAGTCTAAAGGCATCATCCTCATAGCCGAAAGACACCATGCCATGTCCTGAGGACCTTTCAAATTCGCATATCATGATTCAAAGGCGTCATAGTTCGGAGGCATCATCTTCATGGCATGCGAATCCCTCACTAAATAATTCATGGCTCAGGACGTCATCTTTAACCGTCCGAAGACAACCTTCATGGTCCAAAGGGAATTTGCATCATGTTTAAATCTTCCCACACACATGTTTGTAGCATCTTTTATCTGCAGGTAACCAGTAAGCAACCGCTATCCTAGCAGAAGCGATCTCGCTCCAGCTCCTTCAACCGTCCAGAGCTTTAACCGCTCACCATAGCCGCTTCAGCACCTCGTGTCCGTTCTTGCAATAATTCCAAAGCATCCCGCCGATCAAAATTGGCCATCAGTTCTTTACCCAAAAATTCTTTCGTCCTTCCCGGGTAAAAAGGGGTAGCTGTTGATACCCAATTTTTTCCTATATATTTTTAAAAAGCATAAATACTTTCAAAATAGCATACATATCATATATAAGCACGCACAAGGTTTTTATAATTTTTCTATAATTTTAAAGATTTTAAATTGATTTATTTCCTCCCTTTTTTCTCATAAAATCCCCAATAATTATCCCTCAAATTATTGTTGTGGTAATTTAATCATTTAAATTCTATATTTATACCAAAATATTGTTAAAATATTTTTTAGTGCAATTTTATAATTACATTTATATTTTTAAAAGTAATTTGCATATAAATGCAATATTAACCCCATTAATGTATAATTACATTTATATGCATAAAATTGATTTTCTATATTTTTAAAATGTTAAATATCTATTTTTAATCATTTTAGTAGACGAAATTATTTTTTAGATGTTATCAATTATTTATTATAAATTATATAGGGATAAATTGGTTTTTTAAAATCTAGCCAGATTGCATTTCAATTTTAGCCTCAATTTAACCCAATACCCCAGCCCAATTTTGGATTAAATAACCCGACCCAGGCCTTAAATGCACCTACCCAACCCAAATCCCATCAGATCCTAGCTTAGATCAACGACCCTCGTTCATTCTTGCCTTTTTTATTCCAAACGACCCCTCAACCCTAAACATTTTCCCACATCCGCCGCCCTAAGATCCTCTCCTCTCTCAAAACACTCTCAACCTAATCCTAGCCCTTCAACCACCGACCTCTCTTCTCCGGTCATCTCCGGTGACCTCTAATCGTCTCCTAAGACTTCAATGGCTCCTCTCATGCCGCACGTGCCTTCTCTAAGGTCTTCAAGGGCCTAGGGCTATGCCGACTTGCATCAAGGGTTTGTCACTTGTCTTCCCTTGGCTACACCAGTGTGAATTTGAGCAAAACTATGCTATATTTGTTACGATCCTTGGGATTCTAGACAGGTTCTTTCATCTCTATATGGGTTTCTTTTGAAACCCTAATTTCTTCCTATATCTCCTAGATCTGCACAGATCTAGGACCATTTGAGTTTGTTTCTTTAATGTTTTACACTGTCCTTGGAACTCTTTACAAGAATCGTTGATTTCAAGTGTTTTTCACCTTCTTCTAAAAATTAAGGTTTCAGAACTTCTTTTAAAACTTTGTTTAACTGATTCTTTGTGTTTAAACTTCTACTTCTTGCATATTTTTGACTGATTCTATGATTTTACTACCTCTTCAACTCGTTTATGTTGAAATCCCTAATTTTCTAGGTTTCTTCGTTTGATTCTGTGTATCAGCATGACTGACCGGTTCTTGTTTGAGTTTCTGTGACCATCTTGCCTCGAATATGTTCCTACTAAGTTTTTTAGCCTAACTTATTTCAACTCTATGTTCTTGTATTCATCTTGATTGTTCATGACTTGCCTCTTTCTATTAGTGTTGTTTAACTTTCATGTTTGCTATGTCTGGTTATTCTTATCTTACACTATTTATATGCTAAATATTGACTCATGACTTTCGCTTTGATTGATTATGGATTCCCTGTTTCATGGTTTGATTGGAAGACCTTCCTTTAAACCTTTGATTCCTACCCTTTCTATTCAAATTGATTGATTCGCCTACCTTGTCTGCATTGGTACCTTATTCTTACTGACTATCTCCTTAATTAGAGTCTTCTGCACTTAGCTTTAATTATTTACCCTATACTTACTGTATTTGAAATCTTTTCTTATTGGCTGTACATTGATTTCTTTCCTTATTTGTTACTTGTTCTTACCGTTTGAACTGATTCCCTTAAATTAAGGGAGTACTTGTACTGATTTTGCTTTGATTGGTTATGAGTTCCACATTTACTATACTATTGTAATTCTTGCCTTATTTTACCTAGTTTCGAACTACATATATACATACTCTCTCATTAACACAAACACACGAACACATTGGTTCAAAAAGCTCTCTCACACTCAAAACTTTCTGCTATCTATTTGGTTACTTGCTATTATTCTGAGTTAGTCGGCTGCAAGCCTAGGCTAACTATTGTGCTTTCCTATTCCTCACTTTGTGTTTACCATCTCTCTACTGGTATGTTCTGATTTCAATTCAAGTCTCAAAACCAATATGTTTCTTTTACTACTTCAGTTTATCATGTTTCTCATTTGTTTCTATCTATGGTTATTGTTCAACATGCAATTGACATGTTTACTTTACTGCTTCATCTAGCATGCTAGTCTAACCTTCTTAGGGCTTTTCAGAACATGTTCTACCCCATCCCCTAGTAGTCTGTCTCAACATGACTCTACCCTGCTTTGAATGCTTGTCTACTTGTTATCCAGTTTTGATATGCAAGCTGATCTGTCACTTTAAATGGCTGATTCTATGATTGTTTCTGAAACTCCTACTGTGTTGTTACCAATAGATGTCCCCTAATCCCTTAAACCCCACAAAAATTGCTATGCTTCTGATACTATGTGCTCTATGTGTCCCCAATTCCCATTCCACTGTATGAAGGACTGTTACTTGAGTATTGATGAACATGTTTGATTAACCTGCTATTTGTTTAATTACACCACTGTTTTCAAAAGCTATTTACCCAATAACTCTTTTGTTTACAAAATTATTTCAACTAAGTCTCTTTTTTTTACACTGTTTTCCTACTGCAAACCTTTCAAACTATATCAAGCACTCTCACTCTACTCCTAAGTCCCTAAGTTCTGCCCCCTCAAGTGTGTGTACTACCTTGGTATCCTCTTGAGATCTTTTTGAACTCTGGCACACTGAGGCTGGCCCTTCCACACTGCACTTACTCAATTTGGTTACAAAGTCTAGGTGTGTGTACTGCCCGGGATCCTTGAGATCCTTAGGGAACTCTGACGCACCTAGACAATGATATTGTCTATGAAATTGGCATTTGAGGCTATTGGAGGTTTGGGAAATCACTTGGGCCTGCTTCAGGCTCCTTATAGTGAGCTTCTTTCTTTTCTTTTTTATCTATTTATGTAATTCATTCATCTGGTTTGTAATAATTTGAAAACGATTATTGGGGTGACTAGTGAAAAAGGGTGGGTAGTTAGATATTGTGGGGTAATATGGGTAAAAACTATGCCTATAATATTTTATATTTGCTATGTTTGCCTTACCATATTAGAAATCATGCCTATAGGTCTCAAGTGGTTCCAATAATAGAAATCATGTTTATAGGTCTTAAAATCAACTTCACAAGTAGATACCATGCCTATAGAATATGGTTCAGTTCAACTTCTGTTATAACGGGTATTTACATGTGTTTTCATTTGTTATCATGCCTACAAGTTTCTAACATCAGTTATTAACAATTAGATATCATGCCTATAGGGAACAATATCAGAAATTCTGCCTATAGATCTAAAATCAATTTAGTTTAAATAAGTCAATCTAGCTCATGATTAATTTACTTCGAAACTGGTCTAATTAGTGGTTTGTTTTCCCTGAAATGAATTCTTTCGAGTACTGCTCTAATTTACTATTAGAAAACATGCCTATAAGAACTCAAGAGTCTATTTTAAAATCTGCCCACTATTTTACTATATCAAACATAGTTATCAAGCTCTTAGGACACCACTATTCAGCGTGTAGGCATGCCTATAGGGCGTTTTCAAATCCTGCAACTCTGAAACTATTTCTGCTACTTAATGTTGTTCTGATTAATAGGCTTAAAATCAGTAGGCAAATTGACAGGGCCATTACTTATGAGTTTATAAAAATTAAACTGCCTATCTTCTATATCTTGATATTCACTTAGACATCATGTCTTAGGATACCGTTTAACAATACGACCCTTATTTGTGTTTGAGTCGTGCGGCTTATGTGCGTTGTTTGTGGACGTAAAGTTGAGCCTCTAATTGCTTCTTTTTCTGCCTTATGTGCTAAGGTCCTATTTGTTCTTGCCTGTCACCTTTAAACCTTAGGGGTCTATCTAGAACTGCCTATAGGTAGAAGTCCTAAATTTCCTCCAAGACCATTAAGAAGGGACGGGTAACAACACACAATAGAGATCGCTAAGCAACACTCACTTTAATAACCACTAAGGGGGGTGGGAAGGGTAGATATGAGATATGATAACTACATGCTAATATCATGTGTAGCCCCTCATTTAGGAGTATTTACCGGAAATTGTGTGGGGTGATCCTGTAGGCTAACCAACCTAGGACCCCTCCTTTTCCAAATCCCTTCTGTTTAAAACTTTGTTTTATATGTATACAACTTTTTCAAAATTTTTGTCTTATTATTTGAGTTATACAACGTCCAATGTGCTTTACTTGCAAATTATTTGATTCAACTATTTATTTGTTAATGAACTAATTCATAATTTAAGTTCGGTCGGTACCCACCGTTGTGGACCGTGAGGGATGCCTAACACCTTCCCCCTCAAGGTTATTTCGAGTCCTTACCCTAAATCTCTGGTAATGCAAACCAATCCAAGGGTTAATCGCTCTAGGTGCCCTAACACACCATAATCTGTTAGGTGGCGACTCTTCAAACACCAAAATTCCCAAAAAAGGAAACGAGTTATTACCTCCATGAATGTCAAAACCCGGACTTTCTCCGCAGAGGAAAAAGGAGGAGGACTTTCTGCGGTGAAGGGAACCACTTCTGCAGTTCTCACTTAAAATTCCCTCTCCGTACATGCGACCCATATGCCGCATTTGCGGTCACGCAGGTGCGGTAACACATCAGATTCTGAGGTTCCTGCTCACTTTCCTCTTGGTCGCTTCTACGGCTTGGCTCCACATCTGCAGGAGTCGCATCTGCAGACTCTCAACCGCAAATGCGGTTATGACAGCATCCCAAAGACTGCAGCTGCAAACTCCAACTATCCAACTTCCCGTTAACCACCCGAAATCATCCCGAGGCCCCCGGGACCTCAACGAAAGGCACAAGCAAGTCATATACCACTATCCAAACTTATACAAATCTTCCAAACATCTCAAACAACATCGAATCAACCAATTCACATCGGATTCAAGCCTAAGAACTTCAAAAACTCACAAATACGCTTTCGATCAAAAAGTCTATCAAACCTTGTCCGAATGAACTGAAATTTTCCACACACGTCACATTCAACACTACGGAGCTACCCTAACTTTCAGAATTCCATTCTGACCCTCGGATCAAAATCTCACTATCGAACCAGAAACTTCAAAAATTCAACTTTCGACATTTCAAGCCCACATTAGCTACAGACCTCTAAAACACAAGACGAACACACTCCTAAACCCGAAATCACCCAACGGAGTTAACCGAACCATCAAAATTCCATTCCGAGGTCGTCTTCACACTATTCCTACTACAGTCAAATTTCCAAAACTTAAGCTCTCATTTAGGGACTAAGTGTCCCAAAACCCTCCGAAACTCCAAATAATTCCTCCCGACAACTCACAATAGCAGAAACAAACATGGGGAAAACATTTAATAGGGGATCAGGGTGTAGATTCTTAAAACGACCGGCCGTGTCGTTACATCCTCCCACACTTAAACATTCGTTCGTCCTCGAACGAGCATAGAGACATACCTGAAGTAGTGAAAAGATGAGGGTAATGGCTGTGCATATCCTGCTCGGTCTCCTAGGTTGCCTCCTCGACCGACTGACCCCGCCACAGAACCTTTACTGATGCAATGTTCTTTGACCTCAGCTTTAGAACCTGCCTGTCCAATATCGTCACTGGCTCCTCCACATAAGATAGATCCTTGTCCAACTGGACTGGACTGAAATCCAACACGTGCGACGGATCACTGTGATACCTTTGGAGCATCGAAACATAAAATACCAGATGAACTCCTACCAAGCTAGTAGGTAAGGAAAGCTCATGAGTAACCTCCCCAACACACCTCAATATCTCAAAAGGGCCAATAAACCTCGGACTCAACTTTCCTTTCTTCCCAAATCTCATAACGCTCTTCATAGGAGAAACCCGAAGCAGAACTCGCTCTCCAACCAAGGAAACATCACGAACCTTTCGGTCCGCGTAACTCTTCTGTCTGGACTGGGTTGTACGGAGTCTATCCTGAATTGCCTTAACCTTCTCCAAAGTATCCTGAACCAAGTCTGTGCCCAATAATCTGGCCCCAGCCGGATCAAACCAATCCACTAGGGATCTACACTGCATATCATATAAAGCCTCATACGGTGCCATTTGAATGCTAGACTGATAGCTGTTGTTGTAAGCAAACTCCGCCAGTGGCAAGAACTGATCCAAAGACCCTCCAAACTCAATCACACACGCACGGTGCATATCCTCAAGAATTGAATAGTGCGCTCGGATTGTCTGTCCATCTGAAGGTGAAATATTGTACTCAATTCTACCTGAGTACCCAACTCATCTGAACGGCCCTCCAGAACCTTGATGTGAAATGAGTTCCTCTATCTGAAATGATGGAAACTGGGATACCATGCAGACAAACAATCTCCCGGATATAAATCTTCGCCAACCACTCTGAAGAATAAGTAATACACACAAGAATGAAATGCGCGGACTTGGTTAGCCAATACATAGTCACCCAAATGGCATTGAACTTCCTTAAAGTACGTGGGAGCCCAACTAAAAAGTACATGGTAATCCGCTCCCACTTCCACTCCGGAATCTCTATCTGCTGAAGCAATGCATCCGGTCTCTGGTGCTTATACTTCACCTACTGACAGTTGAGGCACTGAGCTACAAACCCAACTATGTCTTTCTTCATTTGCCTCCACCAATAGTGCTATCTCAAATCATGATACATCTTCGTGGCACCCGGATGAATAGAATACCGCGAACTATGGGCCTCTTCTAAAATCAACTCTCGAGGCCTATCAACATTGGGTACACAAATCCATCCATGCATCCTCAATACCCCGTCATCACCAATAGTCACAGCTCTGGCATCACTATGCTGAACCTTGTCCTTGAGGACAAGAAAATGAGGGTCATCACACTGACACTCCCTGATATGATAAAATAAGGAAAACCGAGAAACCACGCAAGCTAGAACCTGATTGGGCTCCGAAAGATCTAATCTCACAAACTGGCTGGCTAAGGCCTGAACATCCATCGCCATGGGCCTCTCTGCTGCTGGTAAATAACCCGAACCTATAGAGAGGTAACCATTTTGGTGAGATTAATTAGAATGATATAGTAAACATTTAAGTTAAAATTATCTTATGCCCAGAGGTACGAATACATTTTTATGTATTTTGGTTTACTATTCTAATAAAGTTAGTAAATTCTATGCATGAGTTGCAACCTCTGCCCACAAGAAGGTCTAGAATTTATTAATTGTTTTGCAGTCTTTATGGCTTTTCCTACCGCTATTATTAATGGGAATGCTCGAATTCCAATGCTTTCTGGTGACAATTATACCGAATGGAAGGAGAAAGTCCTTCTCACTTTAGGGTGCTCGGATCTAGACCTGGCACTCCGTGTGGATGAACCACCTATTCCTTCGAAATCAAGTACGCCAGCTGCTAAGGCTGATTATGAGCGGTGGGAGCGATCTAATCGCTTAAGTTTAATGCCCATAAAAGCTCACATAAGCTAAAACATTAGGGGTTTTATCCCTAATAGCGATAAGGTCAAAACTTACATGAAGGCAATTGATGAACAATTCGTAAGCTCTGATAAGGCATTAGCCAGCACCCTTATGAAGAGGCTCTCAAGTATGACTTTCGGCAGAAGTCGTACAGTGAGTGAGCACATTATGGAGATGAAAGACATTGCTGCTAAACTCAAGTCCATTGAGGTGGATATGTCTGAACCATTTCTTGTGCATTTCATTCTTAACTCCCTTCCTGCGGAATATGGTCCGTTTAAGATTTCTTACAACACACATAAGGATAAATGGTCAATCATTGAACTTTTGACCATGTGTGTTGCAGAAGAAGAGAGGTTGAAGCATGAGATACCTGAAAGTGTTACCATGGTGACTCATGGTAAGAGAAATGCAAAGAAGGGAAAAAGTGTTCCCATGAAGAAGAAAAACACCTTTGACAAAAGTGCTTGTCGTTTCTGTAAGAAAAAGGGTCACTGGAAGAAGGATTGCCTGAAATACAAGAAATGACTTGAGAAGAAAGGTAATTTTACCTTTGTATGTTATGAATCTAATTTTACTGAAGTTTTTGATAATACATTGTAGATTAATTCTGGTGCTACATATCACATTGCCAAAATAATGCAGGGTTTCTAACTCAAAGGAAGCCGATAGGAAGTGAACAATACATATATTTTGGAAATAGGACGTGTTCACGTGTGGAATGCGTGGGGACTTATAAGCTCATTTTGAAGGATGTTTTTCACTTAGATTTAGAAAATACTTTTTATGTTCCAGAATATTCTAGAAATTTAATTTCTCTTTCAAGACTATCAATTAGTGGATATGATTTGAATTTTCATTATCCTTCTGTGAAACTTGTGAAAGATAATAAAGTTATTGGTTTTGTAAATTTCAATGGAAATTTATATAAACTTGAGCTAAACCCCACATTTAAATGCAATGTTTTAACTTTGCATGACAAAGAAATTGGCACTAAGCGATGTATTATCAATGAGAACTCATCAAGTCTTTGGCACAAGAGATTGGGACACATCTCTATTGATAGAGTCAAAAGGTTGGTTAATGGTGGAGTTCTAAAAGCTCTTGATTTTTCTGACTTTGCGACTTGCATGGACTGCATAAAGGGTAAGCAGACCAATAAATGAACTAAAGGTACCAAAAAGAGTTCTCAATTGCTTGAGATCATACATACAGACATCTGTGGACCTTTTCCTACCCCTTGCTTGAATGGCGAGAGATATTTTATCTCATTTATTGATGACTATTCAAGATACATGTATCTCTATTTTCTGTTTAATAAATCAGAATCACTTAATGCTTTTAAAGTTTACAAAATAGAAGTAGAGAAAGAAATGGATGCTCAGATCAAAATTGTAAGATCTGATAGGGGGGAAGAATATTATGGTAGCTACACAGATAAGGGACAAGTTAAGAGTCCATTTGATGAGTTCCTTGAATGTGAAAGTATAATTGCTTAATATACCATGCCAGGAACACCACAACAAAATAGTGTGGCAAAAAGAAGGAACCGGACATTAATGGACATGGTAAGAAGCATGATCATCAAATCAAGTTTACCTTTATCCTTATGGAGTGAAGCCTTAAAAATCGATGTGTTTATTTTAAATAGGGTTCCATCCAAGGCTGTCCCCAAGACACCTTTTGAATTATGGAAAGGATGGAAACCTAGTTTAAACCATTTACACCTTTGAGAATGTCCAACTGAAGTGAGGGTTTATAACCCACAACTAAAGAAGTTGGATGAAAGACCATTAAGCGGTTATTTTATAGGCTATGTAGTTAAATCTAAGAGATTTAGGTTTTATTATCCTTCTCATTCCCCTAAAATTGTTGAAGCTATAAACACTAAATTTCTTGAGGAGCATGAAGAGAGTGGGAGTGTTTTGACTCAAAGGGTATAATTAGAAGAAATAAGGGAACCATTTATGGTACCTTTATTTATTGGGAACTTGAATGTTGCTAAGAAAATTACTCATGAATTATCTGAACAACAACAAGTTCAAGGCCTACCACCACTTGAGGAGCCACATGAAGATCAACCCGCTTTACCTGAACCCACTAAAGAAGTGCCTGAACCAGTGAGAGTGAGAAAATCCTCAAAAGTTCGAAAACCAGCAATTTCTAGTGACTATGTTGTGTATCTCCAAGAGTCAGATTATGATATTGGACTAAAATATGATCCGTGTTCGTTTTCACAAGCCATGAATGGAGAAAATTCCAAACTTTGGTATGATGCCATGAAAGAAGAGTTAGAATCAATGGCTAAAAATAAAGTCTATGATCTCGTCGAATTACCAAAAGGAGCCTCTACAATAGGTTCCAAATGGGTCTTTAAAACTAAAAGAGACTCATCTGGTAATATCGAACGATATAAAGCCAGGCTTGTAACCAAGGATTTTACTCAAAGGGAAGGCATTGATTACCATGAAACCTTCTCTCCAGTATCAAAGAAGGATTCATTGAGAATAATTATGGCATTAGTAGCTCATTTTGATTTAGAGTTACATCAAATGGATGTGAAAACAACTTTCCTGAATAGAGATTTTGAAGAGGAGGTATACATGCGTCAGTCTGAAGGATTTTATGATAATGACAAAAGTCACCTTGTTTGCAAGTTGAATAAATCTATTTATGGGCTAAAGCAGGCTTCCCGCCAATGGTCTATTAAATTTCATAATGTTGTTTCATCATTTGGATTTACGGAGAACATCATTGATCAGTGTATATACCTTAATATAAGTGGGAGCAAATATATTTTTCTAGTCCTATATGTGAATGACACTTTACTTGCAAGTAGTGATTTGGGATTGTTGCACGAGACTAAACAGTTCCTTATCCAGAATTTTGAGATGAAGGATATGGGTGAAGCCTCTTATGTCATTGGCATAGATATTCACAGAGACAGAACCTAAAGATTACTTTGACCGTCTAAAAAAGGCCTACATTGAAAGAATTCTGGAAAGATTTGGGATAAAGAATTGTTCATCTATAGCAACACCCATAATTAAAGGTGACAATTTCTCATTGAATCAATGTCCACAAAATGCATTGGAAAAGGAGCAAATGAAATACATTCCCTTTGCTTCGCTTATTGGGAACCTTATATATGCACAGGTCTGTACTAGAGCTGATATTGCTTTTGCAGTAGGAATGCTTGGCAGATATCAAAGTAACCTTGGTCTTGACCATTGGAAAGCTGATAAAAGGGTACTGAGATATTTGCAAGGAACCAAGGATTTTAAGCTCACATATAAATATGCTGACTCTTTGGAGATAATTGGATATTAAGACTCTGATTTGGGTGGATGCAAAGACACTGGTAAATCTACTTCAGGATACATTTTCCTTCTTGCTGGAGGTGTTGTTTCTTGAAAAAATATCAAATAGACCATTGTTGCAACATTCAAAATGAAAGCTGAATTTATAGCATGCTATAAAGCTACATCACAGGTGTTATGGTTGAAATTTTTTATTCCGGCCTTAAGATTGTCAATTCCATTTCAAGGCCATTAAGAATGTTATGTGACAATTCAGCTGCAGTGTTCTTCTCTAAGAACAATAAAAGTGGCAGCCGAAGCAAACACATCGATATAAAGTACTTGATGGTTAGAGACTATGTGAAAAAGCAAGATGTGAGTTTTGAGCATGTTAGTACTACTTTGATGATTGTTGATCCTATGACTAAAGGTCTGCCGGCTAATATTTTCAAGGATATGTAACCCATATGGAGATTAATAGCTCTATTTAGTCTTGCTTTGCTCTCTAACAGTTTGTTTAGACATTATGTTTATTTTGATATACATGACGGTGCACACTTTTGATTTTTCATGTATTATTTGTGATCATAGGATCAATAAAGTTAGACTCTGAATGACTTAAATTAAGTTCATTCATAAAATTGTTAGACACTTTGTTAGAATATATTGTGCATTGTAATACATGGAAGGAGGTGTTTGTTTAAAAGCATGACCGTCATGATTCGTGTAATAATATATTCTAGTTAAAGTGATTGTTGCATAACTTTTATTTGAGTAATAAAGTTTATGGACATATTATATGTTTATCTCTCATAAAGGATTATCTGAATTTAGTATGTGGGCCAAGTGGGAGAATGTTAGAAATTACCGTCTCTTCTAGAGACTTCTGTGTGGCCCACATATAATAAATTATTTAACTTGTCTCCCAAAGAAAATAATATATCAAATAATGTTCTGTAGTTATGCACATATGGTAGTTTCTTTGATGGAAAGAAATTACCATATATTAGGTGTCTATAGGGTAATTATAATATATGGAGAAGTCCCTAGGGCTAAAGTATTTGCCTAAGAGTCCCTAGCCTATCTATAAATATTCATGTGACTCCATCAGTCTGGCATCCTACGATCGGCATAGGCTAGAAGTCTCTCTAGGTTTTCTGCTAAAGGTTTCAAAGGCAATTCTCTACATCACTTGAACAACTATGGCTGAAGGTATATTCCTATTAATATTTCGCTGTGTTGGTTCTGTATTTGTATTCGAATTTCAACAGCTCCCTTTATTTTAATTTAGATGATATAGTTTGACTTGGAACAAAATTTAAGAAAAAAGAGAAGACTTTTAAAACATGTGGTCCTAAAAGCTTAAGGAGTAAAAACTTTGTGGGGCCATGATATTTGTGTAGATACAAAAGCTTCTCATTAAGGGTAAAGTGGGCAAAATAAAAAAAATTAAAGTTAAGTTGTTTCGAAATATAGAATTATGTCTTTCTTTTTTAAACAGACTAATAAGGAAATGGTGTCACTTAAATTGAAACATAGGGAACTTATAATAGCATAACTATTAATTTGAAATGTAAATACTCAAAAAATGAGGGATCGAATTGTTACATAAACATTTCTTATGCTGAAACGAACCCAATGGATAGTTGGCATGAAACCACAGCAAGCTTGTTTTAGCGTGGCCAGGAAGCTTAAGGGCATTCATCGGTCAATCTTCAAAATAAATCTTATATTATAGAATGCTCCCCCTTATGATGTATATATTTGTTGAACGCGCGCACACATAAATATGATATCTTCAGAAGAAAATAAAATGAAAAAACAAATCATTTAAAAATAGAAAAAGGTCTGGTTAGAGGTGACTATAATATATAAAAATTCATATGATACATGACAAAAGATCACGTTTACTCATTTACCATCCGAATGGAGCAACGTTCCTTTTCCTTTCTTAGACTAATGGAATAATATTACCCCCATTCTTAAGAAAAAGTCTCATTTTTGTCATTGGCTTCTAACCAAGCTCTAATTGAGGGTAATTTTATGTCATAGTGAAACTTAAGAGGTAATTTTTTATTTTTGTCAAAACATTTGGACACATTGAGTCCACCTATTTCGTGTTGGAGCGCCACTAATGACTAGGGCATATACAAATCAAATTGCTAATGCAAATGTATGAATGGACCAAAAGTGTAATGAAAGGCAAAATTGAGATAAATGTGGCAAATCACCCACTTCTCTTATATCCTTCTTTGGCACTTGACAGCGTGCTTTAATTTCTAAATGAAACAACTGTATGAAACACACTTTCTTATCTTTTGCACCCATGACCCGAAATAATTTGTGATAATCTTTTGTCATCACTTGTGTTGCAAGTAAATTTTGTGTTTCGAGACCTTAAAAATCTCTCTTTGTCTTATCTCGATTTGCGTGCGCAGTCTGGCGCGTTTTCGGAAAGTTTTTATGTGAAAACTGAGTAAAATAAGAAAATTGACTTTTAAAATTGAATAAAGTTGACTTTGGTCAACATTCTTGGTAAATGGACCCGGACCCGTGATCCGACGGTCTCGTATGGTCCGTGGTAAAATTTGGAACTTGGGCATATGCTCGGAATCGAATTCCGAGGTCCCAAGCCCGAGAAATGAATTTTTAAAGAAAATTATTTTCTGGAAAATATAAAGGTTTTAAGAAGTGAATTGATGCATTTTCTTAATGGTATCGGGACCGTATCTTGGTTCCGGAGCCCGGTACAAGTTCGAAATAATAACTAAGATGAATCTGTAAAATTTGGTAAAGATCGGAGTTGGTTTGGTATAAAATGGACCTATAGTTGAGAAAATAGTAATTTTGATGTTCTTGAGTGATTTCATGAATTTGAGGTTTAATTCATAATTGTTGATGTTATTTTGATGATTTGATCGCACGAGCAAGTTCGTATGATATTTTTGGACTTGCGTGCATGTTTGGTTTGGAGCCCCGAGAGCTCGGATGAGTTTTGGATAGGTCACGGAGAGAAAATGGACTTATGAAAAAGTTACTGGTATCTGATATTTTGCTCAGGCCTCTTGCGAGATCAGGCTTCGCAATTGCGAAGTCCTCAGGCATGGGAATTGCGACCCAGGTGTCGCAAATGCGAACCGAGCCAGGGCAGGCCTTGGTCGCAAATGCGACTGTTTTCTCGCAAATGCGATGGCAGCAGGTCCTGAAGGGGTTTGCAATTGCGAATCCTGGTCGCAATTGCAACATCTGCGACCAGTGAATTAGGACTTAGACATATTTTTCTTCATTTTTCAAACTTCCTCAAACCCTAAGCTCTCTTGGGCGATTTTCCAAAGAAAATTTCTTCTCCAAATCGATTGTAAGTCATTTCTAACTCATTTTCTTTAATTTATAATATCTTTTCACATGATTTCAACTCAAAATCAAGGGTTTTCATGGGGGAAATTCGGTGTTTGGGGTAGAACTTAGGATTTTCAAATTTTGGAGATTTGGACCTCGATTTGAGGTCCGATTTTAAAACAAATTATATATTTGAGTTCGCGGGTGAATGGGTAATGGAGTTTTGGTTCGAACCTCGGGTTTTGACTATGTGGGCCTGCGGTCAATTTTTGACTTTTTGGGAGAAATCTTTAGAAAACCTATTTTCATGCATTAGAATTGATTCATTTAGCATTTATTTATATCGTTAAGTAAATTGTGACTAGATACAAACGAATTGGTGGTGGAAATAAGAGGTAAAGTGATAGTTGAGACTTGAATTATGTTCGTGTCATTGAGGTAAGTATTTGGTCTAACCTTAACTTGAGGGATTAGGAGTTGAGTCTTATTTGCTATGTGTTAATTGTTGAGTACGACGTATATGCATGGTGACGAGTATCTATACGTCGGTGTCAAGCATGCCCGTGAGTCTTATACTATGATTAATGTGACTCTGTTTCGTATTGTTCATGTTTTATATGATGATTTCTATTGTTGAACAAGGCTTGTGGAAGTATTATTGGTAATTGAACATTATAGAGTGTTGGCTCAAGTTGAGAATTGAGTTGTGAAATAAATGTGGAAAAGAGAATAGGTTTATGATGTTGTCTTCCTTGCCAGGATGTTATTGCTTTGATATTATCTTCCTTGTTGGGATGTTACACTACTAGAAACACATGGATTTCCCACGGCAAAAACAGTGGAAAACTGGTGGGAAAATCAAGTTTTCACACCGCATTCCCACCGAAATGAGTCACCAGAAAAAATGCTTAATGGAAAATATCTTCGCAGAGAAGCGGTGGGAAATTTCCCACGATTTTCCCAGAAAAACTTTAATAGGAAAAATAATGAAATTTTCCCACCAACAATCATTGGGAAATATTATTAGTAATTTTTATTAATTTTAATACATTAGCCAGGGAAGTGATGGGAAAAATGCACGGGGAGCTGGAAATAAAGTATGAACTTTCCCACTGATAACTGTGGGAAATATACAAGTTCTGAAAAATAAAGTATGAATATTCCCACCGTATCTGTGTGACATGTGTTAATTCTGAAAATAAAAGTATGAACTTTCCCATCGATATCAGTGGGATAAATGCAAATTATGAAAAAAAAGTATGAACTTTCCCACCGATATCAGTGGGAAATATGCAAGTTCTACAACTAAAGTGACGAACCTTCCCACGGAATCAGTGGCAATTCTATGGGAAATCTGAAAATTATTTTTATGCACAATGCTGTAAATATACTGCACCACCTGCCAAACAAAAAAATATAACCACCAACAACCTAAATACAATTAAATATTCACACACAAAAGTCAGCATCTTCCGATCCATTTTGTTAATTAACAACCAACCAAAACTGAAAATACTAGAAACCAATAATGCAATTTAACATTCAAATAAGAAATTCAGCATTCAATCTTATCCAATTGATACATAACATCCAACATCATAGTCCTACCCAAAATCATATTAATAAAAGAAACTACTCCTTAGTTTTGTTAGAGCGTGATGAAGAACGTGGCACAGGAAATTCACCAGATACTAAGTGGTAGTTTAGCTGGGCCTTGAGACTTTCAACGTCACCAGTGACACGTGTAAATGCAACATCCTTTCGCCTCATTTCTTCCTCCCTCCGCCTCTCCTCTTCCTCCCTCCGCCTATCTTCTTCCTCCCTTCGCTTTGCCTCTTCCTCCCTTCGCTTTGCCTCCTCCTCCCGTGCAGCCCTTCCTGTGCATACAACTCAGTGATCTCTACTATTCTTCTATTCAATAGCTCAAACTCATCCTGATTAATCAAGCACCTTGAGGAAGAAGAGTTACCAGATCCAAAAGACCGACGACTAGAACTAAAATCTGATCCAAGACCGTAAACTCTTCCCTTATGTACGCCACCAGCTGTCTTAATCCACAAGTCCATATAATTCTCCTGAGATGGTTGGATTGGCTTTTCTTGATCATCAGTTGGTTGGCTTTAAATGAACTCCTCCAAGGATTGTTTGAAAGTATTCTGCAAAAAAAGTTACAACTATTATATGAATAAATTTAATTAATGAAAAGTATTAAAAAGTAACTTGAAATCTTACATAGGTTGTCTCGGCTCGTGGCTCGATCCAAGTTGTCTTTGTTCTATCCTTTAGCTTCTTCATATGTGAATGCTCAAATACCTCATCTTGAGTAGCTGGTCTTTTTAAAGTCTTTTCCTATTAAATAAAACATGAAAAAAGCAAAATTAAAGTGTTATGTCCATGAAACGTCAAAAAAATTAGTTAACCGTGTAATTAGTTACAGCAACAACAACAACAACAACAACAGTAGTTTAGGCATATACACATATACCTTATATTCCAGAAATATGGAGCCGAAAAGATTAATAATAATAATAACTGATGTAGCCACACTTCAAACATGAACTAAAAACTCCAAAGATTGCAAAAATGACCATAAAGAAAGATCATAACATATTACTAGAATTGTTCAGGTCCAAAAAGCATAAGAAAATGCATAATCAACTAAATGAAATCATTTAATCCACAAGTTATGGAACAAAACTTTGACTAAAAAGGCTTCAAAGTCTCACAATATATACCTTTACAAATACACTTAGTACACAAATACACACAAACAAATGAATAGACTTAGAACGATTTATTTGTTTCAAGTTAGTTTACAATTAATCTTGAATAGTATGAACTCACTTAGTTTACAATTAATTATGAATAGTATACCTTAAAGAACTAACTTTTATTCGTCTTTTTATAAGTCAAGAAAAGACTATGGTTCTAGATCAAGTTGTTATGAATGAAAAGTACTTTTTCATAGAAATGCTCCTATTAAGTTCTTGGAATCAGTTTAAAAAGTCAAACCAAGATTCTAATACATTGGTTATCATCCATAAATAAATTTAAACTTGGAGGATAGATATAATATTTACAATAAAGGATTTTTTATCAAGGTAAAAGCAATATAAATTCATGTAGTTGTTCTAGCAATTTAACAACTTACATTTAACAACTGAAACCAACTTAGAGATTAGCAAATGAAGTTACCTCAAGACTTATAACCTGATTTTGTCTTCTTTCACACTTTTGTATCTTCACTTCTTGGTCACTTAAAAAGGCCAGAAAATTTTAAGCATATATTCCATGAAAACTGTTTGGAGAAATAGCTATTATTCACAAGGATAGAAAAACAACTTTTCTACGTACAAACTTAATTAAAGCAGCAGAATTCCATTGATTTCTATGAGAATAGGAAACCTATATTTCATTACCCTATTATGTTACTTGAATGACTATTGTAGTTAATTACTCATAGAAAGTAAAATTTAAGAAAAAACAAGTAACTTTCTCTAATAAGTTAAATTGCAATAACACTATAAATGAAACAAACAAAGTACTAAGGGGTGGTTTGGTAGGATGTATAAGAATAATGCAGAATAAGATGTATTAGTAATGCATGGATTCGTAATGCATGTGTTAGTAATGCAAGCATTTGTTGTGCATATATTATTTCTTATCTATTGTTTGGTGTGGTGTATTAAAATTATAATGCATTGCATAATTTTTAAGAAAAATAGTTGTTTACAAAAATGCCCTCCATATTCTCTAGCTTTAAAGGACGTTAAGGACAATTTTGTCTTTAAACATACTAATGCATGCATTAATTGTCTTGGTATTACTAATGTCATGATTTTCTATGCATTACTGATGCATAAAATAATACCAAGTATGATGTATAACTAATACAAGTATTAGTTATACACATGTTGAAAAAATGTACCAAGCAAGGTATTAGTAATGCATAGAGCTAATGCTTGCATTATTTTTTCTAATACCTCCTACCAAACGACCCCTAAGTATTTGAAAAAAATAAAAATAATAGTAATCACAAAAGGAGTGGTAAACAGTTAACTACTACTACTATATTTCAGATGCTAAGAAATGAAGCTGACCTACTAATATCAACAATACATGTAAACAACTATAAAAGATAAGAATTACCCTTGACCATATATCTAATGACAAATAACTGAATTGGAAGCAATTGAACAGTAATAGCAAGGAGTTATTAACCAAAACATAATAGCCCTTCAAGCTACTGAAAGTCATTTTCAGGCCCTTCAGCTATTTCTATATTCAGCTGATGGCCTCGTTCCTTTATCTGTCTCAGGCTTCCATGATACGTTGCCACATTGCTAAAGTTGCAGTCTTTAAAATGAAATATCCATAAAATTCATAATTAGAACAAAGCCTCTATTTGCAGGAAAAAATTTGCGATTACACTTACCCCAGTATACATGTAAGATATCAGAAATAGGATATTTATATTCTCCTATGCACCCTTTCTATTCAGTAAATCAACTTGTAAATTACTGGCAATATTTCTTCAAGTTTCTTTAATGGAAAAATCTCTTAAAGCCAAGAAGTAAAAATGCATTGATTCACCCACATGAAAAGAAAAAAATTATAAATTTCTAACGAAGCATAAGCTGCCATGGCTATTAGTTTAATTCCTCATTTACCAAATGTTGAAACCCAATTTTTCCCTATATATTTTTAATATGCAAAATACTTTAAAAATAGCATATGTATGCATATATAAGTATGTCCAAATATTTTATTATTTTTTCTTCATTTTTTTAAATATTTTTAAATCAATTTATTGCCCTATCTTATCCAGAAAAAAAACCCAATAATTATTCCCAAAATTATCATTTTGGTGATCCATTTATTGGACTCTCATATTTATACTAAAATATAGCTATTGTAATTTTTGCATATTTTTACAAACTTATTTAGTATTTTTAAAGCTAAATTGCATATAATTGCAACATTAGCCTCTTTTAGATTAATTACTTTTAGGTCTATAAAAATTAGGTCCAATATTTTTAATTTGACAATTATGTGTTATTAATTATTTTAATACCTTTAATTTATTTCCATAAATTATTCTACTATTTTTATAAAATAAATAAGAGAAGAGTGACTATTTAAAATATAGCCCAATTGTGTCTCAATTGTAGCCTGAATTGAACCCCAATTTTAAACCCAATTACCCAGCCCAAATCCTAGCCATACCTGACCCACGACCCAATTAGAACAACCCGCCCGGATCCTCTACCTACCCGTTCAATCTAGGTCGTTGATCAAAAAGATCAACGGCCACCACCAACCCTTTCCTAAATTAGTTCCCAACTACCCCCAAACCCTAACCATTTCTCACCTACAGCTGCCTCTAAACCCCCCTTCTCTCTCAATTGTCTCTCAATCCCCTCTCAAACCCTAGCCGCCGCCCTCAATTACCACCTAAAAATCCCCCAAATCCATGGCCTCCGAAGCCATTGGAGGCCTGTATCCACTTCCCTTGACTTTTATGTGTTCGAGTACTATGGTTTCAAGGCCAGATTGGGAAAGCCCGGTCCAGACCTTGGTCGGTTTCAGTTCTTATGGATGTCTCCGGTCATCTTTGACTTTGCTCCGGTCAGCCATGACCATTGAAGCCGGACTCTTGACTTCTCCTGCTTAGATCGATAGTTTCCAAGCCTTTCTCACCATATGGGGTTCTTCTGAAACCTTAGCCTTTGAGGTTCTTCCGATTTCTTTAGATCTGTTTTAGATATGTGTTTACTCTAAACTTTTAAGCGCTTTCTCAAGGTTTCTTTCAAAACTCTACCTTCAAGAACTCTTATCTTTTCCGTTTGAGTTTCTGTTAAGTTATTTCGAAGCTTTCTCTGATTTTCTAACATGTTCTACTATTTTTCCTTATGTTGTTCTTTTACTCGAGTTTGCATGTTAAGGGTTTTGACCTTTTTAGATTTCTGAATCTATTTTGTTAGTATTTGTCCGATTTACTTGCTTTTCATCTCTAGAACTCGATTGATGGTGAAAACCCTAAAATTTTGGGTCCATTCGAGTCTTGAGACTACTTGCTATATGATTTACTTGTTCGTCATGCTCTGAATTCGATTAATTTCAAAACCCTAATTTTTCTGGACCTATTCAAACTTTTGAAAACTGCTTCATCTGTTTCAATTAGCTCGACTGGATTCAAAGTCTTTTTTGTTTCAACTTCTATTTCTCTATGTGATTTGGTTTCTTGCAAGCATTGAAACTAGATTATATTTTTCAGAAAAAGTCTTTTTACCCGGACTTTTGCATGCCTCCGATACCCTTTTTCCCTATTACTAAATTGACCTATGTGACTACCATGTTGCGATAATTCACTATCTACTGATTTTGTGATTGTTATTCTCTTTGTCACAATTTCAGCCTCGCATGCCTAATGTTTATGCACTCTTTTATATGCTAAATTCCCCTCTAAAATGACCTTCAATTTTGGACTTATTTCAAACCTCCCGTGTAATTCTGATTGCACTCGTGTAATTGATTCTTTCTTTGTTTTACTGATTTCCCTATTTTTTGAATTGGTTTGAAAACTTCCCCGTAGACTTTCGATTCTCTTGTCTTTAACTTGGTTTACTTGTTTATTCTTGGAAACCCATGTCACTCTCCTTCAATCAGTAATTTTGAAATCTTTGACTCCCTGATTTGCTATGTACTGATTTTCTATTGTCTCCATATGCTGCAACTTTACTTTGTTTCCTTACCTTATTTGGCGAACCAAGTATTTTAAAGATTCTTTCCTTAATTAAACCTCTATGCACTTACCCCTAATTGTCTACTCTACACATGATGCTTACTTGATTTCATTCCTTAAATGTTTTTTGCCCATTACCGTTTGATTTTAACTCCTTAATTAAAGGAAGTCCTTATGCTGATTTGATTTTAATTGGTACATAGTTCCATAAGTATTGCTAAACTATGATCCTTGCCTTATTTTTTGCCTGTCTTCAAACTATAAATACCCTGCTCTTTCATTAACATAGACGAACACACTTAGTTCTGAAATCACTTACATTCAAAATATTCTCTCTTGCTACTTGTACTGTGGCCTGTCTTCAAAGTCCTGCTACCTGCTTTTACTATATTTTGCTTCTTTGAACTGGTATGTTCTGATTAATATTTCAGCATCATAACAATATGTTTACTTAATACTTTTGCCTTCTTATTTGCCTACTGCTTGTGTTTAGTCCAGTACTTAATTTAGCATGCTGTAATTTCCTTCAACCTGTTTTGAATATATTATGTGTCCTAAACCCCTACCCCAATGTGTTTGATACTGATGGTTTGTTTGAGGCATGACAGTATTAAGTATTTTTGTCTATGACTCAAACGTGATTCCCCTAGGATCCTAACCTTTATGTGATTGTGTATTCTGGTTGATTTTGTAAGCATAACAACACTCTTTATTGCTGTGCATGCCCATAATTAACTAATGCCTAAGTGCATAGGCTCTTTGCAATCCCCAATCCCTGAACCCCTTTGTGTGAAGTCCTTAACTCTATATCTGTTTCCCAGCACCTCTTTCCCTCTTCTTTACTCTGTTTCTTCACCTGCACTCTCTCTTAGACTTAAGTTATGCCCCCCCTCTTGTGAGCCTTGCCTTGGGACCCATGAGCTCCCTCTGAACTTGGACACTTGAGGGCTGACTCTTCCACACTGCACTTGTCGCTATTTTGGTAATACAATTTGGGTGTGAGAACTGCCTGGAGTCCCATTGAGTTTCTTAGGGAACTCTGGCACACTTAAATTGGAGAAAGGCTTTGGATCAATGGTCTTTGAGTTGGTTTATCTCGTAACTCAGAGAGGAAGTCAAAAATCAGGCCTGATTCGGACTTCTTATCTGAGTTATGCAATAAAATAAAACTGCCTCAACAATCTCATCTCCCTCGTCTTTAATGCTTTTCAATCAGACCTAAGCAGTATGTGTAAGACATTCTAGTTTATGTGCTTGTTCGAGGAGGTATACTTGAGCCTATATGCTTATGTGTTTCCCCTTTCATATGCAATATGTGTTTTTGTATGTCGCCTTAGAATTTTTACCTTTGAAACTTCAAATAAGCCCAGTATCCCTCCTTTAGGATTAGTAGTCCTAAGTGCCTCCGGGATTGATAGGAATGGTATGGGTAATATCATGCAATAAGTAATCGAAACCAATCCGCGCTTTAATACCTTAACGGGGTGGGAAGGGTAGATATGGATATGATGACCACGCGATAATGTCACGTGTAGCCCCTCATTGAGGAGTGATTACCAGACATTGTGTGGGGTGATCCATATTTTTTAATAAACCTAGGACCCCCTTTCCTTTATTCTTTATTCTTTTAGCAATTTAACTCCTTATTCTAAAAAATCAGCTTTTCTAATTGTTCTTTCAAAACTTGTTTACTTTCAAACCATTATGTGTTGAAATACCCTATTATTTGAGCCTTATTTGCTTATACGTTAATTGCACCTCAATTCACAATAATTGTCTGGCCAAGAACCACACTAGTGGATTCTGAGGGGTGCCTAACACCTTCCCCTTAGAATAATTTCAAGCCCTTACCCTATCTCTGTTTATTCAAATCGAACTCTTTTGGTGTCTTAATGCACCCTTATCATTAGGTCGTGACTCTCCAAATTCAAACCCAGTTCCCAAAAGGAATGAGTTGTCTCTGCAAATGTCATAAACCCGATTTTTGCTTAGGAAAAAAAAGGGGGCACGACAGCATGGCGACTCTGTTGGGGATCTTTAGGCTTTTACCATTTCAGACTATTATTGTGGATTTATACCTCTTTATGTGCAATTACTTGTTTATTTCTTTTAAGCATTCAGTTCCCTTTTCAACTGCAAAACTGACTTGTCTTCTTTGTTTCTTTTCTTTACTACTGCTTTAAATTATGAAACTGCTGTATTTACTGCTTTCTTAACGTGAAAATATGTGCCAACATTCTTTTAATTATTGCATAACCATGCTCAACATCATATTCCACTCGTGCCAAACAATTACCATAGCAACGCTTATAATAAGTGGTTGTGATCTTCCAATATTATCACCCCCTAAATCCGAAAAAGGCATATTTGCAGTAAAACCAGTCGATCAACGGTGTAGTCGACGGTTTCGTGCCTTTCCCTCTTGAGTTGTCCGCTCAAGGGTACCAATCTGAAACCCCATAGAAACCTTACTCTGTTTAAACTGTGCATGCATCATGGTCAAACCAAGACGAGTCAGTTATGTTGTCCGCATAATGACTATTTAAGATAGCCTTGTCCAAAGTCCACTGGGTTTCCCCAAAACCCAAACGGACACTACCACGTTCTGTGCATTAATTTGGAGAACTAAATATTTTTATGCTAATTATTGATATTAAATAGTCGAGTCCAGTGGGGGTAAGGGCCTAATCCGTTTTTTGTCTTGCAGAAATATGAGGCACGAGGTCCCCAGATTCGGTATGGTCACCAACATCCACCCAAAATTGCTAAGATGGTGGGAGGATCTTCACTCTAGTGATCAAATCCTTGTTCGCGAATATCTGGGCAACCACTTTCTCTCCTGGAAATCCAACCCAACAACAAGATCATAGAAGCTGCCGCTTTGTACTGGGATTGTGAGAGATCTATGTTTCGCTTCGGGGAAATTGAAATGACACCCTTGCTAGAAGAAATAGGAGGATTGGCCGGTATACCATGGGAAACTCCAGGTTTGTTAATGCCCGAGAACCGCAAGGGCAGGGGTTTCCTCAAAATGATGGGTTTGAAGAATAATCCATAACTGACATGTCTGAAAGAGTCCTATATCCCTTTTGATTATTTGTACGAGAGGTACGGTCACAACAAGTCCTACCGTACCTATCCTGACAAATTTGCCATTACATCACTAGGGCATATTCACTGAAGGGTTTTTATATTCATGTTTTGTTTCCTGAAGGAAACGAGGACGGACACCTAGCCAGAACCTATCTATTGCTGGGACTTCCGAGCTGGAAAGCTGTTCGACGGAACCAAGGATGCCGAATCTGGGAAGGTCCTTCTGGGATCAAATAGATAGGAGTTTTCTTTTGTTTTGCGAAATGTAACAAGGCCAATGACAATTAATGACATTTTATTTCTTGTTATTTAGTGTTGATTTGGGATCCGTCTACTTTTTTCAATAAAATGAGGCATTTCTCATTTTAAGTTCTCCAAATCAATTTGTCGCTAGGCCTACCTCAGGCACAAAGAGGTCCCCCAAATTAGGACACAATTTACATTCTTGCGCTATGCGTTTAAATATCGCAACATTATCTTATAATCGTCGCTAACTTGTTACCTTTTTGTTTTTACTTGTGTTTTATTATTCCCCTCCCCAAAGGTTAGTTCGTGCACTCTGGCAACATCATCTTATTCCACGAGATCCAGGGGCCCTCCACCCACTCCTCCTCTCAGTCCAGCCAAAAACAAGAACAAAGGGAAGATGGAAGATTTGAACAACGTCAGAAAGAAGAACTCAACTGAATGGGTAGAGGTCACTCACGGTAATGGTACTCAGGTTTCCAAAGAAAATGCATCTCAACTCGAACAAAAGCTGTTGAAATTCCAAGAAGAACTTGAAAAGGTTCGGAATCTGGCAAATTTGTCATTTTCCCTCACCACTCCAGATGTCAATTTCCCAAATGCTTAGAACCCCGCACCTCCACAAAATATCCCAAAGTAACAAAATCATCCCGCTCCTCGCCACCACTGCAACACCTGCCATACTTCAAACAATACTCCGTTGCTCATCCCAGAACCCCAAAACTCCACAAATGACCAATTCTACACCCATCATAAAACCCCCATCTATGTGGAGACTATGCCACATTCCACCCAACCCATCCCAAACACACTCGAGTCTGATGATAAAGACTTGCTCATCAGGAACCTGGCTAAGGAACTTAAGAAATTGACTAGCCGAATTCAAGGCGTTGAAGGAAGCAAGGGAATTGAAGGGCTGAGCTATGAAGATCTTTGCATACAGCCCGATGTCGAACTACCCGAGGGGTATAAACCTCCTAAGTTCGAGATGTTTGATGGTATAGGGGATCCAAGGGTTTATTTGAGAACGTACTGTGACAAGCTGGTTGGAGTAGGGAAAGACGAGAGAATCCGCATGAAACTTTTTATAAGGAGTCTGAAAGGAGATGCTCTGTCTTGATACATTAGCCAAGATCCAAAGAAATGGTCAAGCTGGGTAAGCATGGCGTCCGACTTTATGGACAGGTTCAGGTTCAACACCGAGAATACGTCGGATATGTTTTATATTCAGAATCTAAAGAAGAAGCCTACAGAAACATTTCACGAGTATGCTACTCACTGGAGGTCCGAAGCCGCTAAGGTCAGACCTACCTTAGAGGAGGAACAGATGAAAGGATACTTGCGATGATGATTGAGAGCCAAAAATTTTCCGACATTATCAAGCTGGGCGAAAGGATCGAAGAGGGCATCAAAAATGGTATGGTTACAAACTTTGAGGCCTTGAAAGCTACAAATAAGGCCTTACAATCCGGTGGTGTGTCCAAGAAAAGAGACATAGGAGCCGTAATGGTGGCACATAGAAAATAATCTCCCATCAAATACCAAACCTATCCAATGCCTCCACTCACATATCAACCTACTCTAAACTACCAAGCACCCTCACCCTCTTACCAAACTCCACCACCCACTTATCAATCATCTCCACCACCCATATATCAGCCTACTTCACCCAGATATTCCCAACCCACACTTGTTATCAAGCCTACAATGCTCAACCATCATACTATCAATCACCTCATACACGCCAAAACTCCCCTAGACTTCGACCAAATTTTGACCGCAGACCTCCTAAACAGTATACAACCATTGCCGAACCCATTGACAAGTTATACGAGAGACTCAAGGCTGTTGGTTATGTCACCCCTATCCCAGCTATAACTCCTGAGAACCCTTCCCAGTAGGTTAATCCATACAAATCCTATGCATACCATTCCGGCATGAAAGGACACACCATCGACGAATGTAGTTCAATGAAAGACAAGATCCAGGCTCTGATTGACAACAAAATTATTGTGGCAAAGGAACCCGCTCCGAATGTCCACAACAACCCTCTGCCAAACCATAAGGGTGGAGGCATTCGCATGATTGAAATAGAGGATGATTGGGATCCCGAGGGGTTTATTGGGTTGATCGCAGAAGGTGATGACCCAAATAAGCCAATAGTTACTCTTAATCCGATCGTGGTCCAGATCTAACCCTCAGGTAACACTGAGGTAAATATGTCCGTGCCAGTTGTGTTTGAAAAAACACCATCTGCAAAGACACCAGCTCCAATTGAGGTCTAATTCATGTCTCTAGCGAATGCACCTACGCCATTCGAAGTTGTATATTTTACACCCAAGGCCCATGCTCCATCCGGAGTAAAGATAGCCGCGCCAATCCTATTGGCGATGTCGACCATGACACCATTACATACAAAGGCTATACCATGGGACTATACAGCTGAGGCAAGGAAGAAAGGCAAGGTTGGGTTCGAGGAAACTATTGCTGCACAGGGTATGACGAGAACTGGTAGGATCTATACCCCGGAACACCTAGCTGAGTTAAGCAAGCAGGACTCCCATCAATTGCCCATTATTGAGATGCGTCCAGATGATCTTTGGAGAAAGATATAGGCCAAAGAATACTCGGTCATCGATCGGTTGAACAAAACACTGGCGCATATCTCCATACTTGCTTTGCTACAAAATTCTGAGGCACACAAGAATGCTCTGTTGAAGGTGATGAGTGAAGCATATGTGCCAAGCCACATCACTGGCAGGGAAATGGCCAACATGGTCGGACAGGTATTGGAAAGTCACAAAATTACTTTTCATGAAGATGAGCTACCGCCTGAAGGGTTGGGACACAACAAAGCACTGCACATCACTGTGCAATGTGAGGACTACTTCATCACCAGGATCCTAATCGACGGGGGTTCCAGTCTCAACATTTGTCCACTGGTAACACTCAAGAAGTTGGGTAAGGGACTGCACCAGATAAATGATGAAGCCATCAATGTGAAAGCTTTCGACGGTTCCCAAATGTCCTCCATTGGGGAGATTAGTCTGTGTCTGCAAATGGGGCCAACTTGGTTCGATGTTGATTTCTAGGTGATAGACGTGCCGGCATCTTACAATCTACTGTTGGGATGGCCATGGATTCACACTGTCGGAGTCGTAGCATCAACACTGCATCAGGCAGTAAAGTTTGAATAGAATTACCAGGAAGTGATCATTCACGGCGATGGTAGCAATCGTATATACGGTCGCCAGGCCATTCCATCAATCGAGGGGATAAAGAAGCTGGGAGGAGAGACTTACCATCACATCGAATGGGTAAATGCTGTTGACAAAGACAAATGGTGGGATAACAAGATCGAGAGTATACTAAATTGGAGTAGGTACAAACCTGGCAAAGGGCTCGGCAAGAACCTCCAAGGAATCGCTAAGCCTATAAAGCTCAAGAAGCATGGCACTACTTTCAGTTTGGGATATGAGTACACCTGGGAGGAATTCAACAACTGGTCGCCACCATGGCGCGGTCCTTACTATCCACTAGAGCAGCCAATACCACATTTGGAGCAGACTTTCCAACCGGCCGATGTTATCTATGGGTCAGAAGAAGAGGAAGCACTGGCAGCTATGAAAAACTTGTTCTTAGAGGACAATGACATGGATTGTTGTGTTGTTCTCGAGGAGGAGGGGAGGAAGGCCCTTCCGTACAGGCTGTAAGCAGAGGAGCACGCCTCAATAATTGGACCATCAGAACAACCAAAGCCCGACGAGCCTCGAGGTAGCAAGGCTAAAACAAGCACTGTTTTGATTTACTAAAAGTTTTTTATTTTTCGCATGTTTTCAATTCCTGCAATAAGATCTCCAATGTTCAACACAATTATTATGCAATTTATCAAAGAATTTTGACTTTTCTTATGAATCAACACTTATTACTATCATTTTCTTTCATTACTTTACTTATACAGCATTACTATTACTTATCTTGATGAACCGATGACTGTGATATACAACGAGACAATGCAACAAACGGACATAGATTCAGAGAAAGATGACATACCAGAAGAGATTGTTAAAGAAGTAGGGAATTTTGAGAACAGACCTAAGTCCAACCTGGATGAAACAAAAGTTGTCAACCTGGGAGATGCAGAAAACATCAAAGAAACACGAATCAGTGTCCACTTATCACCGTCAGAAAAGAAGGAATACACAAAATTTCTAAGGGAATATGAGGACATATTCGCCTGGTCGTATGATGACATGACTGGTCTAAGTACGTCTATTGTGGCTCCAAACTGCCAACTGATCTAACATGTCCGCTGGTAAAGCAAAAGCTCAGGAAATTCAAGCCTGATATGAGTCTGAAAATCAAGGAAGTGGTCATTAAGCAGGTCAAAGCTAAGGTTCTCAGGATAGTAGAATACCTGACATGGTTAGCCAACATCATGCCAATACCAAAGAAGGACGGGAAGGTCAGAGTCTGTGTCGACTACTGGGATCTCAACCAGGCCAGTCCAAAAGACGACTTCCCCTTGCCAAACATACACATCCTGATTGACAATTGCGCCAAGCATGAGTTGTAATCATTTGTAGATTTTTTTGCTGGGTATCATCATATCTGGATGGATGAAGAAGATGCTGAGAAAATGGCTTTCATTACGCTGTGGGTAATGTACTATTACAAGAGGATGTCGTTTGGGTTAAAGAATGCAGGGGCGACCTACATGAGGGCCATGACTACCATTTTCCATGATATGATACACAAGGAGATAGAGGTGTATGTAGATGATGTTATTATCAAGTCCAAGAAAGCCACTGATCATATGGAAGATTTGAGGAAGTTTTTCAATAGATTGTGAAGGTATAACCTGAAACTGAATCGCGCAAAATGTGCATTTGGGGTTCCTGCTGGAAAACTACTTGGGTTTATTGTGAGTTGCCGGGGAATAAAACTAGATACATCAAAGTTCAAAGCTATTCAAGAATTGCCACCGCCAAAAACAAGAAGGACGTGATGAGTTTCTTGGGGAGACTCAATTACATCAGCCGGTTCATAGCACAATCTACAGTTATCTGTGAGCCAATCTTGAAGATGTTAAAGAAAGATGCCGCTACAAAATGGACAGATGACTGCCAAAAAGCTTTCGACAGAATCAAGGAATACTTGTCGACACCACCCGTCTTGGTCCCGCCCGAGCCAGGTAGACCTCTATTACTCTACCTTGCAGTATTCGATGGAGCTTTTGGTTGTGTTTTGGGGCAGCATGATGAAACATGGAGGAAGGAGCATGCCATTTATTATCTCAGTAAGAAGTTCACCCCGTACGAGGCTCAGTATTCTCTATTAGAACACACCTGCTATGTTTTGACTTGGGTAGCTCAGAAGCTGAGGCACTACTTCTGTGCTTATACTACATATCTCATATCAAGGATGGATCCTTTGAAGTACATCTTTTAGAAGCCCATGCCCACTGGTAAGATAGCCAAGTGAAAAATCCTATTGAGTGAATTTGACATTGTCTACATGACTCAGAAGGCAATCAAGGGACAGGAAATAGTAGATCACCTTGCTGAAAATCCCGTGGACAGAGAATACGAACCCCTAAAAATGTATTTTCCCGACGAAGAGGTATCATTCATAGGAGAAGACATTGCAAAATCCCATGATGGTTGGAGAATGTTTATCGATGGAACAGAAAATTTCAAAAGAGTTCGCATAGGAGCAGTCCTAGTATCGGAAACCGGTCAACATTACCCGATGTCTGCCAAACTCAGATTCCCATGCACCAACAACATAGCCGAATACGAAGCTTGCATCTTAGGGCTCAAGAAGGCCATCGACATGAACATTCAAGAATTTCTAGTGATTGGAGAATCAGACTTGCTTATACATCAGGTACGAGGAAAATAGGCAACCAAGAACTCCAAGATACTCTCGTATCTGGTAGGGGTAAGGTTTAACCCTTTTGTTTTGCAGAAAATGAGGCACGAGGTCCCCAGATTCGGTATGGTTAGCAACATCCCACCATTGCTGCTAGATTGGTGGGATGACCTTTCCTCAAGTGACAAGAAACATGTGAGAAAGCACCTGGGTAACCTGCCTTCCTTGCTAGATATTGGGCCAAATAACAAATTGATCGAGGCTGCCACTTTATTTTGGGATAGTGAAAGGGCTGTGTTTCGTTTTGGCGACATAGAAATGACATCGCTTCTAGAGGAAATTGGAGGGCTTGCGGGATTGACTTGGGACAATCCCGGGCTATTGGTACCAGAAAATCGTACGGGCAGGGGATTTTTAAAGATGATGGGGCTGAAGAAGAATGTCGACCTAGTGTGCTTAAAGAAATCTTACATACCTTTCGAATACCTGTACGAGAGGTATGGCCATAGCAAGTCTTTCCGTACCTACCATGATGAGATCTCTCTCACTTCTCTGGGTCACATCCACCGCAGAGTGTTTGTATTCATTGTGTGCTTTCTAGGACTGATAGTGTTCCCAATGAAAAAGGGAAGAGTCCACACTAGGTTAGCCATGATCGCCAAGACTTTGATGGAAGGGATTAATGGATAGACATATACCATGGTCCCTATGATCATAGACGACATCTACAGGGCTCTGGAGCACTGTCAAAGAGGGGTCAAGCATTTCGAGGGTTGTAGCTTGTTGTTGTAGTTATGGTTGTTGGAGCATTTCCAAAAGGGTCGCTATCGCCAAGAATTTCCGTGAAGGGCTGGGAACGACCATATTGCCTTCCATTACCTCAAGCAGATGAATGGTAGAGTTCTTCGATGATCTGACCGAGGAACATGTGGAATAGATATTTGAATGGTTCCCAACAGACGAATTTATTATTAGATCCAGGGATGCTCTGCACTTGGTGCTGATCGGGTTGAGAGGAATATACCCATATATCCCTATGCGAGTTATGAGGCAAGTAGGTAGAAAACATGTTGTACCAAGGGTTGCCAAGATGAGTCATATTCGGACAGACTTTCATGACGAGGATGTCCCTTACAAGTGCCAAGCTCAGCACATGTGGCACTGCAAAATCATTGTGGAGAAGAACACCATTGAGCCAGACAGGTATCATGCAGGGTGCGGGCTTCTCTACCCGGCATGGTTGGAAGACAATATGAAAGGAATGGTGACACCAGGGGCCGGTCGAGGGAACAGAATCATAGATGAGGAAGATGAAGCTCAAGTCAAATACAACAGGCTGCGCAAGAGGGTCCATGACTCTGAGAATGAGCACCAGGAAATACATGAGAGGAATGTGAGGTTGATCGAGGAGTGGGAAGAGATGGAAGTCACTTCCAACAGGAAACTGGAATATCTGGAGCGAGGAATAGTGGAGCTGGAAGGTAAAGTCATAAAGAGCATCGAAAATTGCCAGAACGCTGAAGGAGCTGAAAGAGGACATTTGGCCAAAGCCTACTTACTGCTTGGGTTATGCGAGCTGGGGGATCTATATGATGGAGTCCGAAAGATTGAATCTGGGGAAGGTCCTTCTGAGACCAAATAGGCTAGATTTATTTGTTTTTTCCTAAGATGTAATAAGGCCAAGTGCTAGTAGTGACTTATTTTATTACTATCTTAGTGTCGTTTTGGGATTCGTCTAATTTTATATTATGAAATGAAGAATTTATTGGCATTAAAAGTTCTCTAAGTTTATTTGTCTCTAGGCCTACCTCGGGCACAATGAGGTTCCCAAAGTAGGACACGAATTTACATTTTCGCAATATGTGTTTAAATACTACAAATGTTTCAGGATCCTCACTGACTTGTTACCTTTTTGTTTTTGCTTATTTTTTATTTTATTTTTATTGTTATTCCCATCCCCTTAGGTTGGTTCACTCATATTGGCCTCATCAACGTATCCTACCAGATCTAGAGGCCCCCCACCTCCTCCTCCTCCAAGCAACACAGAAGGCAGAGGAAAAGCAAAAATGGACGACTTAAGTGGAATCCAAAAAGAGAATATTAAGAACGCAGAGACCTCAGATGGCCGAGTTCAAGGTGTTGAAGGCGACAGAGGAATAAAAGGTTTGAACTATGAAGACTTATACATACAACCAGATGTAGAACTGCTAGAGGGGTACAAACCTACCAAGTTCGAAATGTTCGACGGCTGATCCCAGGGTTCATCTAAGGACCTATTGTGACAATCTTGTCAGGGTCGGAAAAGACGAAAAGATCCGAATGAAACTCTTTATGAGGAGTCTTACTGGGGATGCTTTGTCCTGGTACATTGGCCAAGCTCCCAAGAAATGGTCCAATTGGGTAAGTATGGCATCAAATTTCATGGAGCTATTCAAGTTCAATACAGAGAATGCACCAGATATTTTCTACATTCAAAATCTTAAGAAGAAACCTACTGAGACTTTCCGTGAGCATGCTACTTGTTGGAGGTCGGAAGCGGCCAAGGTCAGGCCATCTTTGGACGAGGAATGGATGAACAAGTTCTTTGTCAAAGCAGAGGATCCACAATATTATGAAAGGTTGATGGTTATTGAAAATCATAAATTCTCTAATATTACCAAGCTTGGAGAAAGGATCGAGGAAGGAATCAAGAGCGGGATGGTAACAAATTTTGAGGCACTACAGGCCACAAATAAGGCATTACAATCAGGTGGCATATCGAAGAAGGGAGATGTTAGGGCAGTAATGGTGGCCCAAGGCCCAAAATCTCTACTTGCCTATCAAATACCTCCACCCAGATATCAAACACCTCAACCCACATACCAAGCACCACCACCCACATATCAACCCTCATCTCCTAGATATTCCCAACCAACCACTGTCCACCACATTTATAACTCCTAACCAACCACTGTCCACTACACTTATAACTCCCAACCATCCCATTTCCAATCACCTGCAACTCGCCAAAAATTTCCAAGACCAAGACCCAACTTCGACCGTAAGCCACCCAGACAATACACCGCCATTGCTGAGCCCATCGACCAACTGTATGAAAGGTTGAAAGTCGCAGGTTACGTCACTCCTGTTCCCACTGTGGCATTAGAAAACCCATCCCGATGGGTCAATCCGAACAAAACTTGTGCGTACCATTCCGGTATGAAGGGGGCACCACTGCTGAGTACCAAACAATGAAGGATAAGATCCAAACGCTAAATGACAACAAGGTCATACAAGCAAAAGAAGCCGCACCTAATGTCCGCGACAACCCCCTCCCCGATCATAGAGGTGGTGGAGTACATATGATAGAGACGAACGAAGAATGGGACCTTGAAGGGTCAATTGGGCTTATTTGAGAAGCTGATGACTTTAAAGTTGCAGTCACACTTACTCATATTGTGGTACAGACCCAGTCACCAATTGAGGTTGAGGTAACTGCATCAGTTCCATTCGAGGTAGAGGTGGCTCCGCCTGCGGCCACCCCGCTCCATTTGAAGTAGAAATGGTCACACCTTTCACTGTGACAATATCAACCACACCTCCCTTCAACTAAAAATCAATACCCTAGGATTATGTTGCCGAGGCTCGGCGGAAAGGGAAGGCCAAGGTAGAAGAATTTGACGCTGCTCAAGGAATGACTAGAACCGAAAGAGTCTATACACCTGAACACCTGGGAGGTTCAAGTAAGGAGGACACTACTAGGCAAACTATCACTGAGACCGGGCCAGATGACCTGTGGAGGAAAGTACATGCAAATGAGTAGTCTGTTGTTGACCATCTAAACAAAGTCCATGCTCAGATATCTATCCTGTCACTATTGCAGAATTCAGAGGCACACAACAACGCCTTAATGAAAGTGTTGAGCGAGGCTTATGTACCCAATAACATCACCATTAGAGAAATAGCCAATATGGTTAGGCAAGTACTAGAAAGTCATAAGATCATCTTCCACGAAGATGAGTTACCACCCGAGGGACTGAATCACAATCGAGCATTGCATATTATGGTGCAATTTGAAGACAAGTTCATTGCTAGGGTCTTGGTTGATGGAGGTTCGAGCCTAAATATTTGTCCATTGGACACTCTAAATAGGTTGGACAAAGGTTTCCATGAGATACGGGTAGGAAGCATGAATGTAAAGGCTTTTGATGGGTCCTAGAGGGCCACGATCGGGGAAATCAACTTTTGATTGCAGATGGGGCCAACTTGGTTCGACGTTGAATTTCAAGTGCTTGACATACCAGCCTCATATAATCTTCTGTTGGGCCAGCCATGGATCCATGCCGCTAGAGCAGTACCTTCCATACTATATCAAGCCGTGAAGATTGAATGGAACCGCTAGGAGGTAATCATTCACGGAGATGGAAGTAACCCTATTTACACTGGTCAAACCATCCTGGCCATTGGATATAAAAGGAGGCTAGGAGGGGAAACCTATCATCATATTGAATGGGTCAACTCCATCAAGAAGGATAAGTGGTGGAATAACAAAATAGAAAGATACTAGCATGGTGAGGATATGAACCCAGCAAAGGGTTGGGAAAGAACCTCCAAGGTATCACCAAACCAATATAGCTAAAAAATCATGATACCACCTTTGGGCTCGGATACCAGTATACCTGGAAAGATTACAATGATTGGTCGCCTCCATGGAGTGGACCATATTACCCTCTTGAGCAGCCAATGCCACGTTTGGAACAAGCTTTTCACCAGGTTGACACAATATAGGGGACTACAGAAGAAGAAGTACTAGCTGGGTTGAAGAATTTTTTCTTGGAGGATGAGGACATGGATTGCGGTGCCATAATTGAGGAGGAGTAGAAAGAAGGCTTCACTATTCAGACTGTGGAGAAGAGAGTTGTTCTCAGAAATTGGACCGCCACATCATCCCGAGCCCGCCGAGTCCCTAACATTATTATTACTTTTCCTGATGAACCAGTGATTGTGGCATGTAATGAGGCAACGCAACATGAGAATAATGATTCAGAGGAAGAAGATGAGATACCCGAGGAAATTGCTAGGGAGGTTGAAAATTTTGAGAATAAGCCTAAGTCCAATCTGGACGAAACCGAAGCAGTAAATTTGGGAGATGCCGAGACCGTCAAGGAGACCCGCATCAGCATTCACTTGTCATCAATAGAAAAGGAAGATTACATTCGTTTTTGAAAAAAGTATGAGGACATTTTCGCATGGTCATATGATGACATGACCGGTTTGAGCACTTCCATAGTCGCTCACAAGTTGCCTACTAATCCCATGTGTCCACCAGCAAAACAGAAACTCAGAAAGTTCAAACCAGACATGAGCCTGAAAATCAAGGAGGAAGTTACCAAGCAGATCAAAGCCAAAGTTCTTAGGGTGGTTGAATATCCAACCTGGTTAGCTAACATTTTGCCAGTTCCGAAGAAGGACGAGAAGGATAGAGTATGTGTTGACATTAGGATTTAAATAGAGCATGTCCCAAGGACGAATTCCCGCTGCCGAATATACACATCCCGATCGATAACTGCGCCAAGTAAGAACTCCAATCTTTTGTAGATTGCTTTGCGGGTTATCACCAGATTTGGATAGATGAAGAAGATACAAAGAAGATAGCCTTCATCACACCGTGGGGTGTATACTGTTACAAGATGATGTCATTCGGTCTGAAAAATATTGGGGCCACTTGAGAGCCATGACAACCATTTTCCATTATATGATACACAAGGAAATAGAGGTGTATGTGGACGATGTCATTATCAAATCCAATAGGGCCGCAGATTATATAGCGAACCTGAGAAATTTCTTTGACATGCTCAGGAATTACAATTTGAAATTGCACCCCACAAAGTGTGCATTTGGGTTTCCTGCAGGAAAGTTACTGGGATTCATCGTCAGTCGTCAAGGGATCGAGCTGGATCCGTCTAAAGTCAAAGCTATTCAAGAGTTACCACCACCTAATAGCAAAAAGGATGTGATGCGCTTCCTAGGACGACTCAACTACATCAGTCGATTCATAGCACAATCTACAATCAATTGTGAACCCATCTTCAAGATGCTGAGGAAAGATGCTGAAACAAGCTGGACAGAGGATTGTCAGAAAGCTTTTGACAAGATCAAGGAATACCTGTCCACACCACCAGTTCTGGTCTCTCCAGAACTAGGACGACCTTTTCTACTATATTTATCTATGTTGGATGGAGCCTTCGGATGTGTTCCAGGACAACATGACGAGACGAGAAGGAAGGAGCAAGCCATATATTACTTGAGTAAGAAGTTCACGCCTTATGAAGCACGGTATTCTCTGCTTGAATGCACTTGCTGTGCTTTGACCTAGACAGCTCAGAAATTGAGGCATTACTTCTGTGCCTACATTACATACCTCATATCCAGGATGGACCCTCTGAAGTACATATTCCAGAAACCCATGCCGACTGGAAAGTTGGCCAAATGGAAGATATTGTTGAGTGAACTCGATATTGTCTATATAACTCAAAAGGCGGTCAAAGGATAAGCATTGGTAGATCACTTTGCTGAAAATCCGGTGGGAGGAGCATATGAACCTTTGAAAACATATTTTCCTAATGAAGAAGTGTTGTTCGTAGGGGAAGACATTACCGAAGCATACGATGGTTGGAGGATGTTCTTCGATGGAGCTGCAAATTTTAAAGGAGTGGGCATTGGAGCAGCTTTGGTATCAGGAGTTGCTGGTGATCAGTGATTCAGATTTGTTTGTGCACCAGGTACAAGGAAAGTGGGCCACCAAGAATTCCAAGATATTTCCATACCTGCACCATGTGCAGGAATTAAGAAAGAGGTTCATGAAGATAGAATTCCGACATGTGCCCAGAATCTTGAATGAGTTTGCCGATGCATTGGCCACCTTGTCATCTATGATATAACATCCAGATAAGAAATATATTGATATCATTCCGGTGAAGATCCATAATCAGTCGGCATATTGTGCTCATGTTGAAGAAGAAACGGATGGAATGCCTTGGTTACATGACATAAAGGAGTACTTATCGAAAGGAGAATACCCAGAGCGTGTAAATCACACTCAAAAATGCATACTCCGGAGATTGTCAAATCACTTCTTCCACAGCGTAGGATACTTTTACAGAAGAACTCCGGATTTGGGTTTACTAAGGTGTGTCAATGCAAAGGAAGCTTCTAAGCTACTTGAGGATGTACACGTCGGGACCTGTGGCCCACACATGAATGATTTCATCTTGGCTAAGAAGATACTCAGAGCTGGTTACTTTTGGATGACCATGGAGATAGATTACATCAAGTATGTCCTCAAATGCTTTCATTGTCAAGTGCATGCCGATATGATAAAAGTACCACCGAACGAGCTCAATGCAACGCCGCCTGGGGAATGGATGTTATTGGTCCAATTGATCCCACTGCTTCAAACGGACACATATTTGTCCTGGTGGCCATTGATTACCTCACAAAATAGGTAGAAGCTGCATCTTACAAAGCTGTAACCAAGAAAGTCGTCGTAGATTTTGTCAAGGATCGTATTGTCTACCGACTCGGAGTTCCCGAGTAGATTATTACGGACAACGCCGCCAATCTCAACAGTGATCTAATGAAAACTATGTGCGAAGCTTTCAAAATCAAGCACAAGAATTCCACAGCCTATAGACCTCAGATGAATGGAGCCGTAGAAGCCGCCAACAAAAACATTAAGAAGATACTAAGGAAAATGGTAGAGAACCACAAATAATAGCATGAGAATTTACCCTTCGCTCTATTGGGGTACCGCACCAAAGTTCGCACATCAATTGGGGCAACTCCCTACATTCTGGTTTATGGTACCGAGGCTATCATCCCAGCCGAGGTGGAGATTTCTTCTTTAAGAATCATACAGGAAGCTGAACTCAGCGATGTAGAGTGGATAAGGAGTCACTATGAACAATTGACCCTTATCAATGAAAAGAGGATGAACACAGTATATCACGTCCAACTTTATCAGAAAAGAATGTCCAGAACTTTCAACAAAAGGGTCAAACCAAGACAGTTTGCACCAGGGCAGCTGGTATTGAAGAAAATCTTCCTGCATCAAGATGAAGTCAAAGGGAAATTCTCTCCCAACTGGCAGGGTCCGTACATGGTTCATAGGATGATGACAGGAGGAGCACTCATACTTGCAGAAATGGATGGAGAAATCTGGCCAAAGCCAATCAATTCAGACGCAATCAAGAGATTCTATGCTTAGATATTTTACATTTCTTCATTTGATGTAATTGAACTATGCTTGACCTGATTCCCATTTAAGAGTGGATACGTAGGCAGCCTTATGTGTTCGGGCATATCATAATAAAATTTTTATTTCCCCCAAGACCAGAAACTGGGGCAGAATTTTGAGGAGGACCCTCAAAATTCCGGAGCACATCCAGCCAATGCCGCCGCATGCCAGAACGTTAGTTAAGAAATTGGGGTAGAATTTTGAGAAGGATTCTCAAAATTCCGAGGAAGATTCAGCAAAGCCTTTATCCGTAAATGGTCAAAGATCATCTACTAAACTGGAGCAAAATTTTGAGGACCCTCAAAATTCCAACATAAGAGAGCTGCAATGCCTTTGAGATGTGTTACAGTCACTAGTTCATCAAAATGTATCAATATATTTCTGAAATAACTCTATTTTTATTAAATTGCATATTTTCAAAAAATCTATTACCATAACAGTCAGGTGTTACCTAGGGGAACTCGAAAGGACTTTCAGAATGGAGCAAAGCAAGGCCAGAAGACGAAGCACGAACCAACCTCCCCTCACAAAACTTATAATTTTTCTTTGAACGCAGACACATTTGACGTAACGATAGCATTCAAATATGTATACAAACAGAGATCACTATCAATCAGGCCATCAGACACCGAATATATCTCCAGCTAAGACATATACTACTCTCATTTGCTACTTGCTTTCGGCATAAGGCTAATCCCTGCCTCCCTATATGCACGAGGCTAATCTCTGCCTCCATACTTACATGAGGCTAATCCCTGCCTCCCTATTTGGATGAGTCTAATCCTTGACTCCATACTTGCATGAGTCTAATCCCTAACTCCATATCTGCATGAGGCTAATCCCTGCCTCCATACTTGCATGAAGCTAATCCATGCCTCCATACTTGTATGAGTCTAATCCTTGACTCCATACTTGCATGAGTCTAGTCCCTGACTCCATATTTGCATGAGGCTTATCCCTACATATCATATATAAGCACTCACAAGGTTTTTATAATTTTTCTATAATTTTAAAGATTTTAAATTGATTTATTTCCTCCCTTTTTTCTCATAAAATCCCCAATAATTATCCCTCAAATTATTGTTGTGGTAATTTAATCATTTAAATTAGGTATTTATACCAAAATATTGTTAAAATATTTTTTAGTGCAATTTTATAATTACATTTATATTTTTAAAAGTAATTTGCATATAAATGCAATATTAACCCCATTAATGTATAATTACATTTATATGCATAAAAATGATCTTCTATATTTTTAAAATGTTAAATATCTATTTTTAATCATTTTAGTACACGAAATTATTTTTAGATGTTATCTATTATTTATTATAAATTATATGGGGATAAATTGGTTTTTTAAAATCTAGCCAGATTGCATTTCAATTTTAGCCTCAATTTAACCCAATACCCCAGCCCAATTTTGGATTAAATAACCCGACCCAGGCCTTAAATGCACCTACCCAACCCAAAACCCATCAGATCCTAGCTTAGATCAACGACCCTCGTTCATTCTTGCCTTTTTTATTCCAAACGACCCCTCAACCCTAACCATTTTCCCAAATTCGCCGCCCTAAGATCCTCTCCTCTCTCAAAACACTCTCAACCTAATCCTAGCCCTTCAACCACCGACCTCTCTTCTTCGGTCATCTCCGGTGACCTCTCATCATCTCCTAAGACTTCAATGGCTCCTCTCATGCCGCACTTGCCTTCTCTAAGGTCTTCAAGGGCCTAGGGCCATGCCGACTTGCATCAAGGGTTCGTCACTTGTCTTCCCTTGGCTACACCAGTGTGAATTTGAGCAAAATTATGCTATATTTGTTACGATCCTTGGGATTCTAGACAGGTTCTTTCATCTCTATATGGGTTTCTTTTGAAACCCTAATTTCTTCCTATATCTCCTAGATCTGCACAGATCTAGGACCATTTGAGTTTGTTTCTTTAATGTTTTACACTGTCCTTGGAACTCTTTACAAGAATCATTGATTTCAAGTGTTTTTCACCTTCTTCTAAAAATTAGGGTTTCAGAACTTCTTTTAAAACTTTGTTTAACTGATTCTTTGTGTTTAAACTTCTACTTCTTGCATATTTTTGACTGATTCTATGATTTTACTACCTCTTCAACTCGTTTATGTTGAAATCCCTAATTTTCTAGGTTTCTTCGTTTGATTCTGTGTATCAGCATGACTGACCGGTTCTTGTTTGAGTTTCTATGACCATCTTGCCTCGAATATGTTCCTACTAAGTTTTTTAGCCTAACTTATTTCAACTCTATGTTCTTGTATTCATCTTGATTGTTCATGACTTGCCTCTTTCTATTAGTGTTGTTTAACCTTCATGTTTGCTATGTCTGGTTATTCTTATCTTACACTATTTATATGCTAAACATTGGCTCATGACTTTCGCTTTGATTGATTCTGGATTCCCTGTTTCATGGTTTGATTGGAAGACCTTCCTTTAAACCTTCGATTCCTACCCTTTCTATTCAAATTTATTGATTCGCCTACCTTGTCTGCATTGGTACCTTATTCTTACTGACTATCTCCTTAATTAGAGTCTTCTGCACTTAGCTTTAATTATTTACCCTATACTTACTGTATTTGAAATCTTTTCTTATTGGCCGTACATTGATTTCTTTCCTTATTTGTTACTTGTTCTTACCGTTTGAACTGATTCCCTTAATTAAGGGAGTACTTGTACTGATTTTGCTCTGATTGGTTCTGAGTTCCACATTTACTATACTATTGTAATTCTTGCCTTATTTTACCTAGTTTCGAACTACATATATACATACTCTCTCATTAACACAAACACACGAACACATTGGTTCAAAAAGCTCTCTCACACTCAAAACTTTCTGCTATCTATTTGGTTACTTGCTATTATTCTGAGTTAGTCGGCTGCAAGCCTAGGCTAACTATTGTGCTTTCCTATTCCTCACTTTGTGTTTACCATCTCTCTACTGGTATGTTCTGATTTTAATTCAAGTCTCAAAACCAATATGTTTCTTTTACTACTTCAGTTTATCATGTTTCTCATTTGTTTCTATCTATGGTTATGTTGTTCAACATGGAATTGACATGTTTACATTACTGCTTCATCTAGCATGCTAGTCTAACCTTCTTAGGGCTTTTCAGAACATGTTCTACCCCATCCCCTAGTAGTCTGTCTCAACATGACTCTACCCTGCTTTGAATGCTTGTCTACTTGTTATCCAATTTTGATATGCAAGCTGATCTGTCACTTTAAATGGTTAATTCTATGATTGTTTCTGAAACTCCTACTGTATTGTTACCAATAGATGTCCCCTAATCCCTTAAACCCCACAAAAATTGCTATGCTTCTGATACTATGTGCTCTATGTGTCCTCAATTCCCATTCCACTGTATGAAGGACTGTTACTTGAGTATTGATGAACATGTTTGATTAACCTGCTATTTGTTTAATTACACCACTATTTTCAAAAGCTATTTACCCAACAACTCTTTTGTTTACAAAATTATTTCAACTAAGTCTCTTTTTTTTACACTGTTTTCCTACTGCAAACCTTTCAAACTATATCAAGCACTCTCACTCTACTCCTAAGTCCCTAAGTTCTGCCCCCTCAGGTGTGTGTACTACCTTGGTATCCTCTTGAGATCTTTTTGAACTCTGGCACACTGAGGCTAGCCCTTCCACACTGCACTTACTCAATTTGGTTACAAAGTCTAGGTGTGTGTACTGCCCGGGATCCTTGAGATCCTTAGGGAACTCTGACGCACCTAGACAATGATATTGTCTATGAAATTGGCATTTGAGGCTATTGGAGGTTTGGGAAATCACTTGGGCCTGCTTCAGGCTCCTTATAGTGAGCTTCTTTCTTTTCTTTTTTATCTATTTATGTAATTCATTCATCTGGTTTGTAATAATTTGTAAACGAGTATTGGGGTGACTAGTGAAAAAGGGTGGGTAGTTAGATATTGTGGGGTAATATGGGCAAAAACTATGCCTATAATATTTTATATTTGCTATGTTTGCCTTACCATATTAGAAATCATGCCTATAGGTCTCAAGTGGTTCCAATAATAGAAATCATGTTTATAGGTCTTAAAATCAACTTCACAAGTAGATACCATGCCTATAGAATATGGTCCAGTTCAACTTCTGTTATAACGGGTATTTACATGTGTTTTCATTTGTTATCATGCCTACAAGTTTCTAACATCAGTTATTAACAATTAGATATCATGCCTATAGGGAACAATATCAGAAATTCTGCCTATAGATCTAAAATCAATTTAGTTTAAATAAGTCAATCTAGCTCATGATTAATTTACTTCGAAACTGGTCTAATTAGTGGTTTGTTTTCCCTGAAATGAATTCTTTCGAGTACTGCTCTAATTTACTATTAGAAAGAATGCCTATAGGAACTCAAGAGTCTGTTTTAAAATCTGCCCACTATTTTACTATATCAAACATAGTTATCAAGCTCTTAGGACACCACTATTTAGCGTGTAGGCATGCCTATAGGGCGTTTTCAAATTCTGCAACTCTGAAACTGTTTCTGCTACTTAATGTTGTTCTGATTAATAGGCTTAAAATCAGTAGGCAAATTGACAGGGCCATTACTTATGAGTTTATAAAAATTAAACTGCCTATCTTCTATGTCTTGATATTCACTTAGACATCATGTCTTAGGATACCGTTTAACAATACGGCCCTTATTTGTGTTTGAGTCGTGCTGCTTATGTGCGTTGTTTGTGGAGGTAAAGTTGAGCCTCTAATTGCTTCTTTTTCTGCCTTATGTGCTAGGGTCCTATTTGTTCTTGTCTGTCACCTTTAAACCTTAGGGGTCTATCTAGAACTGCCTATAGGTAGAAGTCCTAAATTTCCTCCAGGACCATTAAGAAGGGACGGGTAACAGCACACAATAGAGATCGCTAAGCAACACTCACTTTAATAACCACTAAGGGGGTGGGAAGGGTAGATATGGGATATGATAACTACATGCTAATATCATGTGTAGCCCCTCATTTAGGAGTATTTACCGGAAATTGTGTGGGGTGATCCTGTAGGCTAACCAACCTAGGACCCCTCCTTTTCCAAATCCCTTCTGTTTAAAACTTTGTTTTATATGTATACAACTTTTTCAGAATTTTTGTCTTATTATTTAAGTTATACAACGTCCAATGTGCTTTACTTGCAAATTATTTGATTCAACTATTTATTTGTTAATGAACTAATTCATAATTTAAGTTCGGCCGGTACCCACCGTTGTGGACCGTGAGGGATGCCTAACACCTTCCCCCTCAAGGTTATTTCGAGTCCTTACCCTAAATCTCTGGTAATGCAAACCAATCCAAGGGTTAATCGCTCTAGGTGCCCTAGCACACCATAATTTGTTAGGTGGCGACTCTTCAAACACCCAAATTCCCAAAAAAGGAAACGAGTTATTACCTCCATGAATGTCAAAACCCGGACTTTCTCTGCAGAGGAAAAAGGGGGAGGACTTTCTGCGGTGAAGGGAACCGCTTCTGCAGTTCTCACTTAAAATTCCCTCTCCATACATGCGACCCATATGCCGCATTTGCGGTCACGCAGGTGCGGTAACACATCCGCTTCTGAGGTTCCTGCTCACTTTCCTCTTGGTCGCTTCTACGGCTTGGCTCCACATCTGCAGGAGTCGCATCCCTCTCAACCGCAAATGCGGTTATGACAGCATCCCAAAGACTGCAGCTGCAAACTCCAACTATCCAACTTCCTGTTAACCACCCGAAATCATCTCGAGGCCCCCAGGACCTCAACCAAAGGCACAAACAAGTCATATACTACTATCCAAACTTATACAAATCTTCCACATTAGCTAAGAACTTCAAAAACTCACAAATACGCTTTCGATCAAAAATTCTATCAAACCTTGTCCGAATGAACTGAAATTTTGCACACACGTCACATTCAACACTACGAAGCTACCCTAACTTTCAGAATTCCATTCTGACCCTCGGATCAAAATCTCACTATCGAACCAGAAACTTCAAAAATTCAACTTTCGACATTTCAAGCCCACATTAGCTACAGACCTCTAAAACACAAGCCGAACACACTCCTAAACCCGAAATCACCCAACGGAGCTAACCGAACCATCAAAATTCCATTCCGAGGCCGTCTTCACACTATTCCGACTACAGTCAAATTTCCAAAACTTAAGCTCTCATTTAGGGACTAAGTGTCCGAAAACCCTCCGAAACTCCAAATAATTCCTCCCGACAACTCACAATAGCAGAAACAAACATGGGGAAAACATTTAATAGGGGATCAGGGTGTAGATTCTTAAAACGACCGGCCGTGTCGTTACATCCTCCCACACTTAAACATTCGTTCGTCCTCGAACGAGCATAGAGACATACCTGAAGTAGTGAAAAGATAAGGGTAATGGCTGTGCATATCCTGCTCGGTCTCCCAGGTTGCCTCCTCGACCGACTGACCCCGCCACAGAACCTTTACTGATACAATGTTCTTTGACCTCAGCTTTAGAACCTGCCTGTCCAATATCGTCACTGGCTCCTCCACATAAGATAGATCTTTGTCCAACTGGACTGAACTGAAATCCAACACGTGCGACGGATCACTGTGATACCTTTGGAGCATCGAAACATAAAATACCAGATGAACTCCTGCCAAGCTGGTAGGTAAGGAAAGCTCATGAGTAACCTCCCCAACACACCTCAATATCTCAAAAGGGCCAATAAACCTCGTACTCAACTTTCCTTTCTTCCCAAATCTCATAACGCTCTTCATAGGAGAAACCCGAAGCAGAACTCGCTCTCCAACCAAGGAAACATCACGAACCTTTCGGTCTGTGTAACTCTTCTGTCTGGACTGGGTTGTACGGAGTCTATCCTGAATTGCCTTAACCTTCTCCAAGTCTGTGCCCAATAATCTGGCCCCAGCCGGATCAAACCAATCCACTGGGGATCTACACTGCATATCATATAAAGCCTCATACGGTGCCATTTGAATGCTAGACTGATAGCTGTTGTTGTAAGCAAACTCTGCCAGTGGAAAGAACTGATCCAAAGACCCTCCAAACTCAATCACACACGCACGAAGCATATCCTCAAGAATTGAATAGTGCGCTCGGATTGTCCGTCCATCTGAAGGTGAAATACTGTACTCAATTCTACCTGAGTACCCAACTCATCTGAATGGCCCTCCAGAACCGTGATGTGAAATGAGTTCCTCTATCTGAAATGATGGAAACTGGGATACCATGCAGACGAACAATCTCCCGGATATAAATCTTCGCCAACCACTCCGAAGAATAAGTAATACACACAAGAATGAAATGCGCGGACTTGGTTAGCCAATACATAGTCACCCAAATGGCATTGAACTTCCTTAAAGTACGTGGGAGCCCAACTAAAAAGTACATGGTAATCCGCTCCCACTTCCACTCCGGAATCTCTATCTGCTGAAGCAATGCATCTGGTCTCTGGTGCTTATACTTCACCTACTAACAGTTGAGGCACTGAGCTACAAACCCAACTATGTCTTTCTTCATTTGCCTCCACCAATAGTGCTATCTCAAATCATGATACATCTTCGTGGCACCCGAATGAATAGAATACTGCGAACTATGGGCCTCCTCTAAAATCAACTCCCGAGGCCTATCAACATTGGGTACACAAATCCATCCCTGCATCCTCAATACCCCGTCATCACCAATAGTCACAGCTCTGGCATCACTATGCTAGACCTTGTCCTTGAGGAAAAGAAAATGAGGGTCATCACACTGACACTCCCTGATATGATAAAATAAGGAAGACCGAGAAACCACGCAAGCTAGAACCTGATTGGGCTCCGAAAGATCCAATCTCACAAACTGGCTAGCTAAGGCCTGAACATCCATCGCCATGGGCCTCTCTGCTGCTGGTAAATAACCCGACCCTACAGAGAGGTAACCATTTTGGTGAGATTAATTAGAATGATATAGTAAACATTTAAGTTAAAATTATCTTATGCCCAGAGGTACGAATACATTTTTATGTATTATGGTTTACTATTCTAATAAAGTTAGTAAATTCTATGCATGAGTTGCAACCTCTGCCCACAAGAAGGTCTAGAATTTATTAATTGTTTTGCAGTCTTTATGGCTTTTCCTACCGCTATTTTTAATGGGAATGCTCGAATTCCAATGCTTTCTGGTGACAATTATACCGAATGGAAGGAGAAAGTCCTTCTCACTTTAGGGTGCTCGGATCTAGACCTGGCACCCCGTGTGGATGAACCACCTATTCCTTCGAAATCAAGTACGCCAGCTGCTAAGGCTGATTATGAGCGGTGGAAGCGATCTAATCGCTTAAGTTTAATGCCCATAAAAGCTCACATAAGCTAAAACATTAGGGGTTTTATCCCTAATAGCGATAAGGTCAAAACTTACATGAAGGCAATTGATGAACAATTCGTAAGCTCTGATAAGGCATTGGCCAGCCCTTACGAAGAGGCTCTCAAGTATGACTTTCGGCAGAAGTCGTACAGTGAGTGAGCATATTATGGAGATGAAAGACATTGCTGCTAAACTCAAGTCCATTGAGGTGGATATGTCTGAACCATTTCTTGTGCATTTCATTCTCAACTTCCTTCCTGCGGAATATGGTCCGTTTAAGATTTCTTACAACACACATAAGGATAAATGGTCAATCATTGAACTTTTGACCATGTGTGTTGCAGAAGAAGAGAGGTTGAAGCATGAGACACCTGAAAGTGTTACCATGGTGACTCATGGTAAGAGAAATGCAAAGAAGGGCAAAAGTGTTCCCATGAAGAAGAAAAGCACCTTTGACAAAAGTGCTTGTCGTTTCTGTAAGAAAAAGGGTCACTGGAAGAAGGATTGCCTGAAATACAAGAAATGGCTTGAGAAGAAAGGTAATTTTACCTTTGTATGTTATGAATCTAATTTTACTGAAGTTTTTGATAATACATTGTAGATTGATTCTGGTGCTACATATCACATTGACAAAATAATGCAGGGTTTCTAACTCAAAGGAAGCCGATAGGAAGTGAACAATACATCTATTTTGGAAATAGGACGCGTTCACGTGTGGAAGGCGTGGGGACTTATAAGCTCATTTTGAAGGATGTTTTTCACTTAGATTTAGAAAATACTTTTTATGTTCCAGAATATTCTAGAAATTTAATTTCTCTTTCAAGACTATCAATTAGTGGATATGATTTGAATTTTCATTATCCTTCTGTCAAACTTTTGAAAGATAATAAAGTTATTGGTTTTGTAAATTTCAATGGAAATTTATATAAACTTGAGCTAAACCCCACATTTAAATGCAATGTTTTAACTTTGTATGACAAAGAAATTGGCACTAAGCGATGTATTATCAATGAGAACTCATCAAGTCTTTGGCACAAGAGATTGGGACACATCTCTATTGATAGAGTCAAAAGGTTGGTTAATGGTGGAGTTCTAAAAGCTCTTGATTTTTCTGACTTTGCGACTTGCATGGACTGCATAAAGGGTAAGCAGACCAACAAATGAATTAAAGGTACCAAAAGGAGTTCTCAATTGCTTGAGATCATACATACAGACATCTGTGGACCTTTTCCTACCCCTTGCTTGAATGACGAGAGATATTTTATCTCATTTATTGATGACTATTCAAGATATATGTATCTCTATTTTCTGTTTAATAAATCAGAATCACTTAATGCTTTTAAAGTTTACAAAATAGAAGTAGAGAAAGAAATGGATGCTCAGATCAAAATTGTAAGATCTGATAGGGGGGAAGAATATTATGGTAGCTACACAGATAAGGGACAAGTTAAGAGTCCATTTGATGAGTTCCTTGAATGTGAAGGTATAATTGCTTAATATACCATGCCAGGAACACCACAACAAAATGGTGTGGCAAAAAGAAAGAACCGGACATTAATGGACATGGTAAGAAGCATGATTATCAAATCAAGTTTACCTTTATCCTTATGGAGTGAAGCCTTAAAAATCGATGTGTTTATTTTAAATAGGGTTCCATCCAAGGCTGTCCCCAAGACACCTTTTGAATTATGGAAAGGATGGAAACCTAGTTTAAACCATTTACACCTTTGGGAATGTCCAACTGAAGTGAGGGTTTATAACCCACAACTAAAGAAGTTGGATGAAAGACCATTAAGCGGTTATTTTATAGGCTATGTAGTTAAATCTAAGAGATTTAGTTTTTATTATCTTTCTCATTCCCCTAAAATTGTTGAAGCTATAAACACTAAATTTCTTGAGGAGCATGAAGAGAGTGGGAGTGTTTTGACTCAAAGGGTATAATTAGAAGAAATAAGGGAACCATTTATGGTACCTTTATTTATTGGGAACTTGAATGTTGCTAAGAAAAATTCTCATGAATTATCTGAACAACAACAAGTTCGAGGCCTACCACCACTTGAGGAGCCACATGAAGATCAACCCGCTTTACCTGAACCCACTAAAGAAGTGCCTGAACCAGTGAGAGTGAGAAAATCCTCAAGAGTTCGACAACCAGCAATTTCTAGTGACTATGTTGTGTATCTCCAAGAGTCAGATTATGATATTGGACTAAAATATGATCCGTGTTCGTTTTCACAAGCCATGAATGGAGAAAATTCCAAACTTTGGTATGATGCCATGAAAGAAGAGTTAGAATCAATGGCTAAAAATAAAGTCTATGATCTCGTCGAATTACCAAAAGGAGCCTCTACCATAGGTTCCAAATGGGTCTTTAAAACTAAAAGAGACTCATCTGGTAATATCGAACGATATAAAGCCAGGCTTGTAACCAAGGATTTTACTCAAAGGGAAGGCATTGATTACCATGAAACCTTCTCTCCAGTATCAAAGAAGGATTCATTGAGAATAATTATGGCATTAGTAGCTCATTTTGATTTAGAGTTACATCAAATGGATGTGAAAACAACTTTCCTGAATAGAGATTTTGAAGAGGAGGTATACATGAGTCAGCCTGAAGGATTTTATGATAATGACAAAAGTCACCTTGTTTGCAAGTTGAATAAATCTATTTATGGGCTAAAGCAGGCTTCCCGCCAATGGTATATTAAATTTTATAATGTTGTTTCATCATTTGGATTTACGGAGAACATCATTGATCAGTGTATATATCTTAATATAAGTGGGAGCAAATATATTTTTCTAGTCCTATATGTGAATGACACTTTACTTGCAAGTAGTGATTTGGGATTGTTGCACGAGACTAAACAGTTCCTTATCCAGAATTTTGAGATGAAGGATATGGGTGAAGCCTCTTATGTCATTGGCATAGAGATTCACAGAGACAGAACCTAAAGATTACTTGGACCGTCTAAAAAAGGCCTACATTGAAAGAATTCTGGAAAGATTTGGGATAAAGAATTGTTCATCTATAGCAACACCCATAATTAAAGGTGACAATTTCTCATTGAATCAATGTCCACAAAATGCATTGGAAAAGGAGCAAATGAAATACATTCCCTATGTTTCGCTTATTGGGAACCTTATATATGCACAGGTCTGTACTAGAGCTGATATTGCTTTTGCGGTAGGAATGCTTGGCAGATATCAAAGTAACCTTGGTCTTGACCATTGGAAAGCTGATAAAAGGGTCCTGAGATATTTGCAAGGAACCAAGGATTTTAAGCTCACATATAAATATGCTGACTCTTTGGAGATAATTGGATATTAAGACTGATTTGGGTGGATGCAAAGACACTGGTAAATCTACTTCAGGATACATTTTCCTTCTTGCTGGAGGTGTTGTGTCTTGAAAAAAATATCAAATAGACCATTGTTGCAACATTCAAAATGAAAGCTGAATTTATAGCATGCTATAAAGCTACATCACAGGTGTTATGGTTGAAATTTTTTATTCCGGCCTTAAGATTGTCAATTCCATTTCAAGGCCATTAAGAATGTTATGTGACAATTCAGCTGCAGTGTTCTTCTCTAAGAACAATAAAAGTGGCAGCCAAAGCAAACACATCGATATAAAGTACTTGATGGTTAGAGACTATGTGAAAAAACAAGATGAGAGTTTTGAGCATGTTAGTACTACTTTGATGATTGTTGATCCTATGACTAAAGGTCTGCCGGCTAATATTTTCAAGGATATGTAACCCATATGGAGCTTAGTAGCTCAATTTAGTCTTGTTTTGCTCTCTAACAGTTTGTCTAGACATTATGTTTATTTTGATATACATGACAGTGCACACTTTTGATTTTTCATGTATTATTTGTGATCATAGGATCAATAAAGTTAGACTCTGAATGACTTAAATTAAGTTCATTCATAAAGTTGTTAGACACTTTGTTAGAATGTATTGTGCATTGTAATACATGGAAGGAGGTATTTGTTTAAAAGCATGACCGTCATGATTCGTGTAATAATATATTCTAGTTAAAGTGATTGTTGCATAACTTTTATTTGAGTAATAAAGTTTATGGCCATATTATATGTTTATCTCTCATAAAGGATTATCTGAATTTAGTATGTGGGCCAAGTGGGAGAATGTTAGAAATTACCGTCTCTTCTAGAGACTTCTAGTGTGGCCCACATATAATAAATTATTTAACTTGTCTCCCAAAGAAAATAATATATCAAATAATGTTCTGTAGTTATGCACATATGGTAGTTTCTTTGATGGAAAGAAATTACCATATATTAGGTGTCTATAGGGTAATTATAATATATGGAGAAGTCCCTAAGGCTAAAGTATTTGCCTAAGAGTCCCTAGCCTATCTATAAATATGCATGTGACTCCATCAGTCTGGCATCCTACGATCGGCATAGGCTAGAAGTCTCTCTAGGTTTTATGCTAAAGGTTTCAAAGGCAATTCTCTACATCACTTGAACAACTATGGCTGAAGGTATATTCCTATTAATATTTCGTTGTGTTGGTTCTGTATTTGTATTTGAATTTCAACAGCTCCCTTTATTTTAATTTAGATGATATAGTTTGACTTGGAACAAAATTTAAGAAAAAAGAGAAGACTTTTAAAACATGTGGTCCTAAAAGCTTAAGGAGTAAAAACTTTGTGGGGCCATGATATTTGTATAGATACAAAAGCTTATCATTAAGGGTAAAGTGGGCAAAATAAAAAAAAATTAAAGTTAAGTTGTTTCGAAATATAGAATTATGTCTTTCTTTTTGAAACAGACTAATAAGGAAATTTTGTCACTTAAATTGAAACATAGGGAACTTATAATAGCATAACTATTAATTTGAAATGTAAATACTCAAAAAATGAGGGATCTAATTGTTACATAAACATTTCTTTTGCTGAAACGAACCCAATGGATAGTTGACATGAAACCACAGCAAGCTTGTTTTAGCGTGGCCTGGAAGCTTAAGGGCATTCACCGGTCAATCTTCAAAATAAATCTTATATTATAGAATGCTCCCCCTTATGATGTATATATTTGTTGAACGCGCGCACACATAAATATGATATCTTCAGAAGAAAATAAAACGAAAAAACAAATCATTTAAAAATAGAAAAAGGTCTGGTTAGAGGTGACTATAATATATAAAAGTTCATATGATACATGACAAAAGATCACGTTTACTCATTTACCATCCGAATGGAGCAACGTTCCTTTTCCTTTCTTAGACTTATGGAATAATATTACCCCCATTGTTAAGAAAAAGTCTCATTTTTGTCATTGGCTTCTAACCAAGCTCTAATTGAGGGTAATTTTATGTCATAGTGAAACTTAAGAGGTAATTTTTTATTTTTGTCAAAACATTTGGACACATTGAGTCCACCTATTTCGTGTTGGAGCGCCACTAATGACTAGGGCATATACAAATCAAATTGCTAATGCAAATGTATGAATGGACCAAAGTGTAATGAAAGGCAAAATTGAGATAAATGTGGCAAATCACCCACTTCTCTTATATCCTTCTTTGGCACTTGACAGCGTGCTTTAATTTCTAAATGAAACAACTGTATGAAACACACTTTCTTATCTTTTGCACCCATGACCCGAAATAATCTGTGATAATCTTTTGTCATCACTTGTGTTGCAAGTAAATTTTGTATTTCGAGACCTTAAAAATCTCTCTTTGTCTTATCTCGATTTGCGTGCACAGTCCAGCGCGTCTTCGGAAAGTTTTTATGTGAAAACTGAGTAAAATAAGGAAATTGACTTTTAAAATTGAATAAAGTTGACTTTGGTCAACATTCTTGGTAAATGGACCCGGACCCGTGATCTGACGGTCTCGTATGGGCCGTGGTAAAATTTGGAACTTGGGCATATGCTCGGAATCGAATTCCGAGGTCCCAAGCCCGAGAAATGAATTTTTAAAGAAAATTATTTTCTGGAAAATATAAAGGTTTTAAGAAGTGAATTGATGCATTTTCTTAATGGTATCGGGCCCGTATCTTGGTTCCGGAGCCCGGTACAAGTTCGAAATAATAACTAAGATGAATCTGTAAAATTTGGTAAAGATCGGAGTTGGTTTGGTATAAAATGGACCTATAGTTGAGAAAATAGTAATTTTGATGTTCTTGAGTGATTTCATGAATTTGAGGTTTAATTCATAATTGTTGATGTTATTTTGATGATTTGATCGCACGAGCAAGTTCGTATGATATTTTTGGACTTTGGTGCATGTTTGGTTTGGAGCCCCGAGAGCTCGGATGAGTTATGGATAAGTCACTGAGAGAAAATGGACTTATGAAAAAGTTACTGGTATATGATATTTTGCTCAGGCCTCTTGCGAGATCAGGCTTCGCAATTGCGAAGTCCTCAGGCATGGGAATTGCGACCTAGGTGTCGCAAATGCGATTGTTTTCTCGCAAATGCGAAGGCAGCAGGTCCTGAAGGGGTTCGCAATTGCGAATCCTGGTCGCAATTGCGACATCTGCGACCAGTGAATTAGGACTTAGACACATTTTTCTTCATTTTTCAAACTTCCTCAAACTCTAAGCTCTCTTGGGCGATTTTCCAAAGAAAAGTTCTTCTCCAAATCAATTGTAAGTCATTTCTAACTCATTTTCTTTAATTTATAATATCTTTTCACATGATTTCAACTCAAAATCAAGGGTTTTCATGGGGGAAATTCGGTGTTTGGGGTAGAACTTAGGATTTTCAAATTTTGGAGATTTGGACCTCGATTTGAGGTCCGATTTTAAAACAAATTATATATTTGAGATCGTGGGTGAATGGGTAATGGGGTTTTGGTTCGAACCTCGGGTTTTGACTATGTGGGCCTGGGGTCAATTTTTGACTTTTTGGGAGAAATCTTTAGAAAACCTATTTTCATGCATTAGAATTGATTCATTTAGCATTTATTTATATCGTTAAGTAAATTGTGACTAGATACAAACGAATTGGTGGTGGAAATAAGAGGTAAAGTGATAGTTGAGACTTGAATTATGTTCGTGTCATTGAGGTAAGTATTTAGTCTAACCTTAACTTGAGGGATTAGGAGTTGAGTCTTATTTGCTATGTGTTAATTGTTGAGTACGACGTATATGCATGGTGACGAGTATCTATACGTCGGTGTCAAGCATGCCCGTGAGTCTTATACTATGATTAATGTGACTCTGTTTCGTATTGTTCATGTTTTATATGATGATTTCTATTGTTGAACAAGACTTGTGGAAGTATTATTGGTAATTGAACATTATAGAGTGTTGGCTCAAGTTGAGAATTGAGTTGTGAAATAAATGTGGAAAAGAGAATAGGTTTATGATGTTGTCTCCCTTGCCAGGATGTTATTGCTTTGATATTATCTCCCTTGTTGGGATGTTACACTACTAGAAACACATGGATTTCCCACGGCAAAAACAGAGGAAAACTGGTGGGAAAATCAAGTTTTCACACCGCATTCCCACCGAAATGAGTCACCAGAAAAATGCTTAATGGGAAATATCTTCGCAGAGAAGCGGTGGGAAATTTCCCACGATTTTCCCAGAGAAACTTTAATAGGAAAAATAATAAAATTTTCCCACCAACAATCAGTGGGAAATATTATTAGTAATTTTTATTAATTTTAACATTAGCCAGGGAAGTGATGGGAAAAATGCACGGGGAGCTGGAAATAAAGTATGAACTTTCCCACTGATAACTGTGGGAAATATACAAGTTCTGAAAAATAAAGTATGAATATTCCCACCGTATCCGTGTGAAATTTGTTAATTCTGAAAATAAAAGTATGAACTTTCCCATCGATATCAGTGGGATAATTGCAAATTATGAAAAAAAAGTATGAACTTTCCCACCGATATCAGTGGGAAATATGCAAGTTCTACAACTAAAGTGACGAACCTTCCCACGGAATCAGTGGCAATTCTCTGGGAAATCTGAAAATTATTTTTGTGCACAATGCTGTAAATATACTGCACCACCTGCCAAACAAAAAAATATAACCACCAACAACCTAAATACAATTAAATATTCATACACAAAAGTCAGCATCTTCCGATCCATTTTGTTAATTAACAACCAACCAAAACTGAAAATACTAGAAACCAATAATGCAACTTAACATTAAAATAAGAAATTCAGCATTCAATCTTATCCAAATGATACATAATATCCAACATCATAGTCCTACCCAAAATCATATTAATAAGAGAAACTACTCCTTAGTCTTGTTAGAGCGTGATGGAGAACGTGGCACAGGAAATTCACCAGATACTAAGTGGTAGTTTAGCTGGGCCTTGAGGCTTTCAACGTCACCAGTGACACGTGTAAATGCAGCATCCTTTCGCCTCATTTCTTCCTCCCTCCGCCTCTCCTCTTCCTCCCTCCGCCTATCTTCTTCCTCCCTTCGCTTTGCCTCTTCCTCCCTTCGCTTTGCCTCCTCCTCCCGTGCAACCCTTCCTGTGTATACAACTCATTGATCTCTACTATTCTTCTATTCAATAGCTCAAACTCATCCTGATTAATCAAGCACCTTGAGGAAGAAGAGTTACCAGATCCAAAAGACCGACGACTAGAACTAAACTCTGATCCAAGACCGTAAACTCTTCCCTTATGTACGCCACCAGCTGTCTTAATACACAAGTCCATATAATTCTCCTGAGATGGTTGGATTGGCTTTCCTTGATCATCAGTTGGTTGACTTTAAATGAACTCCTCCAAGGATTGTTTGAAAGTATTCTGCAAAAAAAGTTACAACTATTATATGAATAAATTTAATTAATGAAAAGTATTAAAAAGTAACTTGAAATCTTACATAGGTTGTCTCGGCTCGTGGCTCGATCCAAGTTGTCTTTGTTCTATCCTTTAGCTTCTTCATATGTGAATGCTCAAATACCTCATCTTGAGTAGCTGGTCTTTTTAAAGTCTTTTCCTATTAAATAAAACATGAAAAAAGCAAAATTAAAGTGTTATGTCCATGAAGCGTCAAAAAGATTAGTTAACCGTGTAATTAGTTACAGCAACAACAACAACAACAACAACAACAACAACAACAGTAGTTTAGGCATATACACATATACCTTATATTCCAGAAATATGGAGCCGAAAAGATTAATAATAATAATAACTGATGTAGCCACACTTCAAACATGAACTAAAAACTCCAAAGATTGCAAAAATGACCATAAAGAAAGATCATAACATATTACTAGAATTGTTCAGGTCCAAAAAGCATAAGAAAATGCATAATCAACTAAATGAAATCATTTAATCCACAAGTTATGGAACAAAACTTTGACTAAAAAGGCTTCAAAGTCTCACAATATATACCTTTATAAATACACTTAGTACACAAATACACACAAACAAATGAATAGACTTAGAACGATTTATTTGTTTCAAGTTAGTTTACAATTAATCTTGAATAGTATGAACTCACTTAGTTTACAATTAATTATGAATAGTATACCTTAAAGAACTAACTTTTATTCGTCTTTTTATAAGTCAAGAAAAGACTATGGTTCTAGATTAAGTTGCTATGAATGAAAAGTACTTTTTCATAGAAATGCTCCTATTAAGTTCTTGGAATCAGTTTAAAAAGTCAAACCAAGATTCTAATACATTGGTTATCATCCATAAATAAATTTAAACTTGGAGGATAGATATAATGTTTACAATAAAGGATTTTTTATCAAGGTAAAAGCAATATAAATTCATGTAGTTGTTCTAGCAATTTAACAACTTACATTTAACAACTGAAACCAACTTAGAGATTAGCAAATGAAGTTACCTCAAGACTTATAACCTGATTTTGTCTTCTTTCACACTTTTGTATCTTCACTTCTTGGTCACTTAAAAAGGCCAGAAAATTTTAAGCATATATTCCATGAAAACTGTTTGGAGAAATAGCTATTATTCACAAGGATAGAAAAGCAACTTTTCCATGTACAAACTTAATTAAAGCAGCAGAATTCCATTGATTTCTATGAGAATAGGAAACCTATATTTCATTACCCTATTATGTTACTTGAATGGCTATTGCAGTTAATTACTCATAGAAAGTAAAATTTAAGAAAAAACACGTAACTTTCTCTAATAAGTTAAATTGCAATAACACTATAAATGAAACAAACAAAGTACTAAGGGGTGGTTTGGTAGGATGTATAAGAATAATGCAGAATAAGGTGTATTAGTAATGCATGGATTCGTAATGCATGTGTTAGTAATGCAAGCATTTGTTGTGCATATATTATTTCTTATCTATTGTTTGGTGTGGTGTATTAAAATTATAATGCATTGCATAATTTTTAAGAAAAATAGTTGTTTACAAAAATGCCCTCCATATTCTCTAGCTTTAAAGGACGTTAAGGACAATTTTGTTTTTAAACATACTAATGCATGCATTAATAGCCTTAGTATTACTAATGTCATGATTTTCTATGCATTACTGATGCATAAAATAATACCAAGTATGATGTATAACTAATACAAGTATTAGTTATACACATGTTGAAAAAATGTACCAAGCAAGGTATTAGTAATGCATAGAGCTAATGCTTGCATTATTTTTTCTAATACCTCCTACCAAACGACCCCTAAGTATTTGAAAAAAAATAAAAATAATAGTAATCACAAAAGGAGTGGTAAGCAGTTAACTACTACTACTATATTTCAGATGCTAAGAAATGAAGCTGACCTACTAATATCAACAATACATGTAAACAACTATAAAAGATAAGAATTACCCTTGACCCTATATCTAATGACAAATAACTGAATTGGAAGCAATTGAACAGTAATAGCAAGGAGTTATTAACCAAAACATAATAGCCCTTCAAGCTACTGAAAGTCATTTTCAGGCCCTTCAGCTATTTCTATATTCAGCTGATGGCCTCGTTCCTTTATCTGTCTCAGGCTTCCATGATACGTTGCCACATTGCTAAAGTTGCAGTCTTTAAAATGAAAGATCCATAAAATTCATAATTAGAACAAAGCCTCTATTTGTAGGAAAAAATTTGCGATTACACTTACCCCAGTATACATGTAAGATATCAGAAATAGGATATTTATATTCTCCTAGGCACCCTTTCTATTCAGTAAATCAACTTGTAAATTACTGGCAATATTTCTTCAAGTTTCTTTAATGGAAAAATCTCTTAAAGCCAAGAAGTAAAAATGCATTGATTCACCCACATGAAAAGAAAAAAATTATAAATTTCTAACGAAGCATAAGCTGCCATGGCTATTAGTTTAATTCCTCATTTACCAAATGTTGAAACCCAATTTTTCCCTATATATTTTTAATATGCAAAATACTTTAAAAATAGCATATGTATGCATATATAAGTATGTCCAAATATTTTATTATTTTTTCTTAATGTTTTTAAATATTTTTAAATCAATTTATTGCCCTATCTTATCCAGAAAAAAAACCAATAATTATTCCCAAAATTATCATTTTTGGTGATCCATTTATTGAACTCTCATATTTATACTAAATATAGCTATTGTATTTTTTGCATATTTTTACAAACTTATTTAGTATTTTTAAAGCTAAATTGCATATAATTGCAACATTAGCCTCTTTTAGATTAATTACATTTAGGTCTATAAAAATTAGGTCCAATATTTTTAATTTGACAATTATGTGTTATTAATTATTTTAATACCTTTAATTTATTTCCAGAAATTATTCTACTATTTTTATAAAATAAATAAGGGAAGAGTGACTATTTAAAATATAGCCCAATTGTGTCTCAATTGTAGCCTGAATTGAACCACAATTTTAAACCCAATTACCCAGCCCAAATCCTAGCCATACCTGACCCACGACCCAATTAGAACAACCCGCCCGGATCCTCTACCTACCCGTTCAATCTAGGTCGTTGATCAAAAAGATCAACGGCCACCACCAACCCTTTCCTAAATTAGTTCCCAACTACCCCCAAACCCTAACCATTTCTCACCTACAGCCGCCTCTGAACCCCCCTTCTCTCTCAATTGTCTCTCAATCCCCTCTCAAACCCTAGCCGCCGCCCTCAATTACCACCTAAAAATCCCCCAAATCCATGGCCTCCGAAGCCATTGGAGGTCTGTATCCACTTCCCTTGACTTTTATGTGTTCGAGTACTATGGTTTCAAGGCCAGATTGGGAAAGCCCGGTCCAGACCTTGGTTGGTTTCAGTTCTTATGGATGTCTCCGGTCAGCTTTGACTTTGCTCCGGCCAGCCATGACCATTGAAGCCGGACTCTTGACTTCTCCTGCTTAGATCGATAGTTTCCAAGCCTTTCTCACCATATGGGGTTCTTCTGAAACCTTAGCCTTTGAGGTTCTTCCGATTTCTTTAGATCTGTTTTAGATATGTGTTTACTCTAAACTTTTAAGCGTTTTCTCAAGGTTTCTTTCAAAACTCTACCTTCAAGAACTCTTATCTTTTCCGATTTGAGTTTCTGTTAAGTTATTTCGAAGCTTTCTCTGATTTTCTAACATGTTCTACTATTTTTCCTTATGTTGTTCTTTTACTCGAGTTTGCATGTTAAGGGTTTTGACCTTTTTAGATTTCTGAATCTATTTTGTTAGTATTTGTCCGATTTACTTGCTTTTCATCTCTAGAACTCGATTGATGGTGAAAACCCTAAAATTTTGGGTCCATTCGAGTCTTGAGACTACTTGCTATATGATTTACTTGTTCGTCATGCTCTGAATTCGATTAATTTCAAAACCCTAATTTTTCTGGACCTATTCGAACTTCTGAAAACTGCTTCATCTGTTTCAATTAGCTCGACTGGATTCAAAGTCTTTTTTGTTTCAACTTCTATTTCTCTATGTGATTTGGTTTCTTGCAAGCATTGAAACTAGATTATATTTTTCAGAAAAAGTCTTTTTACCCGGACTTTTGCATGCCTCTGATACCCTTTTTCCCTATTACTAAATTGACCTATGTGACTACCATGTTGCGATAATTCACTATCTACTGATTTTGTGATTGTTATTCTCTTTGTCACAATTTCAGCCTCGCATGCCTAATGTTTATGCACTCTTTTATATGCTAAATTCCCCTCTAAAATGACCTTCAATTTTGGACTTATTTCAAACCTCCCGTGTAATTCTGATTGCACTCGTGTAATTGATTCTTTCTTTGTTTTACTGATTTCCCTATTTTTTGAATTGGTTTGAAAACTTCCCCGTAGACTTTCGATTCTCTTGTCTTTAACTTGGTTTACTTGTTTATTCTTGGAAACCTATGTCACTCTCCTTCAATCAGTAATTTTGAAATCTTTGACTCCCTGATTTGCTATGTATTGATTTTCTATTGTCTCCATATGCTGCAACTTTACTTTGTTTCCTTACCTTATTTGACGAACCAAGTATTTTAAAGATTCTTTCCTTAATTAAACCTCTATGCACTTACCCCTAACTGTCTACTCTACACATGATGCTTACTTGATTTCTTTCTTTAAATGTTTTTTGCCCATTACCGTTTGATTTTAACTCCTTAATTAAAGGAAGTCCTTATGCTGATTTGATTTTAATTGGTACATAGTTCCATAAGTATTGCTAAACTATGATCCTTGCCTTATTTTTTGCCTGTCTTCAAACTATAAATACCCTGCTCTTTCATTAACATAGACGAACACACTTAGTTCTGAAATCACTTACACTCAAAATATTCTCTCTTGCTACTTGTACTGTGGCCTGTCTTCAAAGTCCTGCTACCTGCTTTTACTGTATTTTGCTTCTTTGAACTGGTATGTTCTGATTAATATTTCAGCATCATAACAATATGTTTACTTAATACTTTTGCCTTCTTATTTGCCTACTGCTTGTGTTTAGTCCAGTACTTAATTTAGCATGCTGTAATTTCCTTCAACCTGTTTTGAATATATTATGTGTCCTAAACCCCTACCCCAATGTGTTTGATACTGATGGTTTGTTTGAGGCATGACAGTATTAAGTATTGTTGTCTATGACTCAAATGTGATTCCCCTAGGATCCTAATCTTTATGTTACCTTTATGTGATTGTGTATTCTGGTTGATTTTGTAAGCATAACAACACTCATTATTGCTGTGCATGCCCATAATTAACTAATGCCTAAGTGCATAGGCTCTTTGCAATCCCCAATCCCTGAACCCCTTTGTGTGAAGTCCTTAACTCTATAACTGTTTCCCAGCACCTTTTTCCCTCTTCTTTACTCTGTTTCTTCACCTGCACTCTCTCTTAGACTTAAGTTATTCCCCCCTCTTGTGAGTCTTGCCTTGGGACCCATGAGCTCCCTCTGAACTTGGACACTTGAGGGCTGACTCTTCCACACTGCACTTGTCCGTATTTTGGTAATACAATTTGGGTATGAGCACTGCCTGGAGTCCCATTGAGTTTCTTAGGGAACTCTGGCACACTTAAATTGGAGAAAGGCTTTGGATCAATGGTCTTTGAGTTGGTTTATCTCGTAACTCAGAGAGGAAGTCAAAAATCAGGCCTCCTCTGGTTGTACTTTCTTTGTATTTTTCTGTTCTGATGTAATTTGTGATTCTGGTTTGTAATAAGTTGTAATAAACACTTGGGGCTAGATAGTGAAAAGGGTTGGGTAACTATGCATGCAAGGGTAGAAAACATGCCTATAGGGTGTTTTAACTTCTGCATATTCGAACTTCACGAAAACCTGCCTATAGGGTACTTTTAATTCCGCATATTTAAACTTCATTTAGATACCATGCCTATCAAGTCTAAAATGAGTAATGCATAGAAATCATGCCTATAGGAGTTTCTTAAATCAATCTGATTCGCTGTCATTCGCAGTCAATGTTAGATAACATGCTCCTAGGAATTAAAGTCAGTAATAGTAGATACTACCACCTGCAGAACCTGTAACCAGTTAAGTTTTTTTTGTTCATTCTGCTTCTCTTAATAACCTAATTCCCTCGCTTAACAAGGTTTAACAAGCATGTTTATAGGATTTCGAATAATTTATTTCAAGCTTCTACTATCTCATCACCTTTTAAATTCAGTAGATATCATGCCTATAGGACCCCGTCTAAACACTTAGGCAAACCTTAGAATAATAACTGTAAAACTGAATCTGTTAATCACTACAACCAGCAGGCAGGCCTGATTCGGACTTCTTATCTGAGTTATGCAATAAAATAAAACTGCCTCAACAATCTCATCTCCCTCGTCTTTAATGCTTTTCAATCAGACCTAAGCAGTATGTGTAAGACATTCTAGTTTATGTGCTTGTTCGAGGAGGTATACTTGAGCCTATATGCTTATGTGTTTCCCCTTTCATATGCAATATGTGTTTTTGTATGTCGCCTTAGAATTTTTACCTTTGAAACTCCAAATAAGCCCAGTATCCCTCCTTTAGGATTAGTAGTCCTAAGTGCCTCCGGGATTGATAGGAATGGTATGGGTAATATCATGCAATAAGTAATCGAAACCAATCCACGCTTTAATACCTTAACGGGGTGGGAAGGGTAGATATGGATATGATGACCACGCGATAATGTCACGTGTAACCCCTCATTGAGGAGTGATTACCAGACATTGTGTGGGGTGATCCATATTTTTTAATAAACCTAGGACCCCCTTTCCTTTATTCTTTATTCTTTTAGCAATTTAACTCCTTATTCTAAAAAATCAGTTTTTCTAATTGTTCTTTCAAAACTTGTTTACTTTCAAACCATTATGTGTTGAAATACCCTATTATTTGAGCCTTATTTGCTTATACGTTAATTGCACCTCAATTCACAATAATTGTCTGGCCAAGAACCACACTAGTGGATTCTGAGGGGTGCCTAACACCTTCCCCTTAGAATAATTTCAATCCCTTACCCTATCTCTGGTTATTCAAATCGAACTCTTTTGGTATCTTAATGCACCCTAATCATTAGGTCGTGACTCTCCAAATTCAAACCCAGTTCCCAAAAGGAATGAGTTGTCTCTCCAAATATCATAAACCCGATTTTTGCTTAGGAAAAAAAGGGGGCACGACAGCATGGCGACTCTGTTGGGGATCTTTAGGCTTTTAACATTTCAGACTATTATTGTGGATTTATACCTCTTTATGTGCAATTAGTTGTTTATTTCTTTTAAGTATTCAGTTCCCTTTTCAACTGCAAAACTGACTTGTCTTCTTTGTTTCTTTTCTTTACTACTGCTTTATATTATGAAACTGCTGTATTTACTGCTTTCTTAATGTGAAAATACGTGCCAACATGCTTTTAATTATTGCATAACCATGCTCAACATCATATTCCACTCGTGCCAAACAATTACCATAGCAACGTTTATAATAAGTGGTTGTGATCTTCCGATATTATCACCCCCTAAATCCGAAAAAGGCATATTTGCGGTAAAACCAGTCGATCAACGGTGTAGTCGACGGTTCTGTGCCTTTCCCTCTTGAGTTGTCCGCTCAAGGGTACCAATCTGAAACCCCATAGAAACCTTATTCAGTTTAAACTGTGCATGCATCATGGTCAAACCAAGACGAGTCAGTTATGTTGTCCGCATAATGACTATTTAAGATAGCCTTGTCTAAAGTCCACTGGGTTTCCCCAAAACCCAAATGGACACTACCACGTTCTGTGCATTAATTTGGAGAACTAAATATTTTTATGCTAATTATTGATATTAAATAGTCGAGTCCAGTGGGGGTAAGGGCCTAATCCTTTTTTTGTCTTGCAGAAATATGAGGCACGAGGTCCCCAGATTCGGCATGGTCACCAACATCCACCCAAAATTGCTAAGCTGGTGGGAGGATCTTCACTCTAGTGATCAAACCCTTGTTCGCAAATATCTGGGCAACCTACTTTCTCTCCTGGAAATCCAACCCAACAACAAGATCATAGAAGCTGCCGCTTTGTACTGGGATTGTGAGAGATCTATGTTTCACTTCGGGGAAATTGAAATGACACCCTTGCTAGAAGAAATAGGAGGATTGGCCGGTATACCATGGGAAACTCCGGGTTTGTTAATGCCCGAGAACCGCAAGGGCAGGGGTTTCCTCAAAATGATGGGTTTGAAGAATAATCCATAACTGACATGTCTGAAAGAGTCCTATATCCCTTTTGATTATTTGTACGAGAGGTACGGTCACAACAAGTCCTACCATACCTATCCTGACAAATTTGCCATTACATTACTAGGGCATATTCACTGAAGGGTTTTTATATTCATGTTTTGTTTCCTGGGGTTGATAGTGTTTCCAATGAAGAAAGCAAGGATCCATACCAGGCTGGCTATGGTAACTAAAACTCTGATGGAGGGCATTTGTGGGAAACCATTCAGTATTGTGCCCATGATCATTATGGAAATATACCGGGCCTTGGAGAAGTGTCAACGAGGAGCCAAACACTTTGAGGGCTGCAATTTGCTACTCCAACTTTGGCTCATGGAGCATCTTCAAAAGGGTGAGTACTGACAGGAGATTCAGCGAAGAGACTGGGATGATCATATTGCTTTCCATCGTCTGAAGCGAATGAATTACATGCCCAACATGTTCGCCCAGCCAGAAGATGCTAGAGGATAGGTAGAGTTATTTGATAATCTAACCGAGGACCGGGTACAATGGATGTTCGAGTGGTTCCCTACCGAGGAGTTCATCGTCCGATCCAGGGATGCACCATTTTTGATACTGATCGGTCTGAGAGGAACATACCCTTACGTCCCTCTCCGTGTTATGAGGCAAGCCGGTAGGAAGCAGGTTATACCCAGGGTCGACAAGATGAGTCATTTCCAGGCTGACTTCCAGTCTGATGACAGTCCTTACAAGTGCCAAGCTCAGCATATATGACACTGCAAGATCGTCACGGGGAGAGATACCATCGAGCCAGACAGGTACCATGCTGGTTACGCTCCTTACTATTCAAGCTGGTTGGAGAATAATCACGATGGTCTGGGCCAGCCGGGGCTTGCTAAGAGCCACATGATCGTAGATGAGTGGGCCGAGACACAATTTAAATACAATCAACTGCGCAAGAGGATCCGGGAGTGCGAAAGCGAGCACCGTGAGATACAAGAAGCCAACTAAAAGCTGACTGAGGAGTGGAAGGACATGGCTGTTAGTGCCAACAAGCAACTGGGATACTTGGAGCGAGGCATAGTGGAGCTAGAAAGGAAGTTTCTTAAGAGGGTCGAGGATTGCCAAAATGCTGAAGGAAATGAGGACGGACACCTAGCCAGAACCTATCTATTGCTGGGACTTCCGAGCTGGGAAAGCTGTTCGACGGAACCAAGGATGCAGAATCTGGGAAGGTCCTTCTGGGATCAAATAGATAGGAGTTTTCTTTTGTTTTGCGAAATGTAACAAGGCCAATGACAATTAATGACATTTTATTTCTTGTTATTTAGTGTTGATTTGGGATCCGTCTACTTTTTTCAATAAAATGAGGCATTTCGCATTTTAAGTTCTCCAAATCAATTTGTCGCTAGGCCTACCTCAGGCACAAAGAGGTCCCCCAAATTAGGACACAATTTACATTCTTGCGCTATGTGTTTAAATATCGCAACATTATCTTATAATCGTCACTAACTTGTTACCTTTTTGTTTTTACTTGTGTTTTATTATTCCCCTCCCCAAAGGTTAGTTCGTGCACTCTGGAAACATCATCTTATTCCACGAGATCCAGGGGCCCTCCACTCACTCCTCCTCTCAATCCTGCCAAAAACAAGAACAAAGGGAAGATGGAAGATTTGAACAACGTCAGAAAGAACAACTCAACTGAATGGGTAGAGGTCACTCACGGTAATGGTACTCAGGTTTCCAAAGAAAATGCACCTCAACTCGAACAAAAGCTGTTGAAATTCCAAGAAGAACTTGATAAGGTTCGGAATCTGGAAAATCTGTCATTTTCCCTCACCACTCCAGATGTCAATTTCCCAAATGCTTAGAACCCCGCACATCCACAAAATATCTCAAAGTAACAAAATCATCCCGCTCCTCACCACCACTGCAACACCTGCCATACTTCAAACAATACTCCGTTGCTCATCCCAGAACCCCAAAACTCCACAAATGACCAATTCTACACCCATCATAACACCCCCATCTATGTGGAGACTATGCCACATTCCACCCAACCCATCTCAAACACACCCGAGTCTGATGATAAAGACTTGCTCATCAGGAACCTGGCTAAGGAACTTAAGAAATTGACTAGCCGAATTCAAGGCGTTGAAGGAAGCAAGGGAATTGAAGGGCTGAGCTATGAAGATCTTTGCATACAGCCCGATGTCGAACTGCCCGAGGGGTATAAACCTCCTAAGTTCGAGATGTTTGATGGTATAGGGGATCCAATGGTTTATTTGATAACGTACTGTGACAAGCTGGTTGGAGTAGGGAAAGACGAGAGAATCCGCATGAAACTTTTTATGAGGAGTCTGAAAGGAGATGCTCTGTCTTGATACATTAGCCAAGATCCAAAGAAATGGTCAAGCTGGGTAAGCATGGCGTCCGACTTTATGGACAGGTTCAGGTTCAACACCGAGAATACGCCAGATATGTTTTATATTCAGAATCTAAAGAAGAAACCTACAGAAACATTTCGCGAGTATGCTACTCACTGGAGTTCCGAAGCCGCTAAGGTAAGACCTACCTTAGAGGAGGAACAGATGAAAGGATACTTGCGATGATGATTGAGAGCCAAAAAATTTCCGACATTATCAAGCTGGGCGAAAGGATCGAAGAGGGCATCAAAAATGGTATAGTTACAAACTTTGAGGCCTTGAAAGCTACAAATAAGGCCTTACAATCCGGTGGTGTGTCCAAGAAAAGAGACATAGGAGCCGTGGTGGCACAGAGAAAACAATCTCCCATCAAATACCAAACCTATCCAATGCCTCCACTCACATATCAACCTACTCTAAACTACCAAGCACCCTCACCCTCTTACCAAACTCCACCACCCACTTATCAATCATCTCCACCACCCATATATCAGCCTACTTCACCCAGATATTCCCAACCCACACTTGTTTATCAAGCCTACAATGCTCAACCATCATACTATGAATCACCTCCTACACGCCAAAACTCCCCTAGACCTCGACCAAATTTTGACCGCAGACCTCCTAAACAGTATACAGCCATTGCCGAACCCATTGACAAGTTATACGAGAGACTCAAGGTTGCTGGTTATGTCACCCCTATCCCAGCTATAACTCCTGAGAACCCTTCTCAGTAGGTTAATCCAAACAAATCCTATGCATACCATTTCGGCATGAAAGGATACACCATCGACGAATGTAGTTCGATGAAAGATAAGATCTAGGCTCTGATTGACAACAAAATTATTGTGGCAAAGGAACCCGCTCCGAATGTCCACAACAACCCTCTGCCAGACCATAAGGGTGGAGGCATTCGCATGATTGAAATAGAGGATGATTGGGATCCCGAGGGGTCTATTGGGTTGATCGCAGAAGGTGATGACCCAAATAAGCCAATAGTTACTCTTAATCCGATCGTGGTCCAGATCTAACCCTCGGGTAACACTGAGGTAAATATGTCCGTGCCAGTTGTGTTTGAAAAAACACCATCTGCAAAGAGACCAGCTCCAATTGAGGTCTAATTCATGTCTCTAGCGAATGCACCTACGCCATTCGAAGTTGTATATTTTACACCCAAGGCCCATGCTCCATCCGGAGTAAAGATAGTCGCGCCGATCCTATTGGCGATGTCGACCATGACACCATTCCATACAAAGGCTATACCATGGGACTATACAGCTGAGGCAAAGAAGAAAGGCAAGGTTGGGTTCGAAGAAACTATTGCTGCACAAGGTATGACGAGAACTGGTAGGATCTATACCCCGGAACACCTAGCTGAGTTAAGCAAGCAGGACTCCCATCAATTTCCCATTATTGAGATGGGTCCATATGATCTTTGGAGAAAGATATAGGCCAAGGAATACTCGGTCATCGACCGGTTGAACAAAACACTGGCGCATATCTCCATACTTGCTTTGCTACAAAATTCTGAGGCACACAAGAATGCTCTGTTGAAGGTGATGAGTGAAGCATATGTGCCAAGCCACTTCACTGGCAGGGAAATGTCCAACATGGTCGGACAGGTATTGGAAAGTCACAAAATTACTTTTCATGAAGATGAACTACCGCCTGAAGGGTTGGGACACAACAAAGCACTGCACATCACTGTGCAATGCGAGGACTACTTCATCACCAGGATCCTGATCGACGGGCATTCCAGTCTCAACATTTGTCCACTGGTAACACTCAAGAAGTTGGGTAAGGGACTGTATAAGATAAATGATGAAGCCATCAACGTGAAAGCTTTTGATGTTTCCCAAATGTCCTCCATTGGGGAGATTAGTCTGTGTCTGCAAATGGGGCCAACTTGGTTCGATGTTGATTTCTAGGTGATAGACGTGCCGGCATCTTACAATCTACTATTGGGATGGCCATGGATTCACACTGTCGGAGTCGTAGCATCAACACTGCATCAGGCAGTAAAGTTTGAATAGAATCACCAGGAAGTGATCATTCACGGCGATGGTAGCAATCCTATATACGGTCGCCAGGCTATTCCATCAATCGAGGGGAGAAAGAAGCTGGGAGGAGAGACTTACCATCACATCAAATGGGTAAATGCTGTTGACAAAGACAAATGGTGGGATAACAAGATCGAGAGTATACTAAATTGGAGTAGGTACAAACCTGGCAAAGGGCTCGGCAAGAACCTCCAAGGAATCGCTAAGCCTATAAAGCTCAAGAAGCATGACACTACTTTCAGTCTGGTATATGAGTACACCTGGAAGGAATTCAACAACTGGTCGCCACCATGGCGCGGTCCTTACTATCCACTAGAGCAGCCAATACCACATTTGGAGCAGACTTTCCAACCGACCGATGTTATCTATGGGTCAGAAGAAGAGGAAGCACTGGCAGCTATGAAAAACTTGTTCTTAGAGGACAATGACATGGATTGTTGTGCTGTTCTCGAGGAGGAGGGGAGGAAGGCCCTTCCGTACAGGCTGTAAGCAGAGGAGCATGCCTCAATAATTGGACCATCAGAACAACCAAGGCCCGACGAGCCTCGAGGTAGCAAGGCTAAAACAAGCACTGTTTTGATTTTCTAAAAGATTTTTATTTTTCGCATGTTTTCAATTCTTGCAATAAGATCTCCAATGTTCAATACAATTATTATGCAATTTATCAAAGCATTTTGACTTTTCTTATGAATCAACACTTATTACTATCATTTTCTTTCATTACTTTACTTATACAACATTACTATTACTTATCTTGATGAACCGATGACTGTGATATGCAATGAGACAATGCAACAAACGGACATTGATTCAGAGAAAGATGACATACCAGAAGAGATTGTTAAAGAAGTAGATAATTTTGAGAACAGGCCTAAGTCCAACCTGGACGAAACAGAAGTTGTCAACCTGGGAGATGCAGAAAACATCAAAGAAACACGAATCAGTGTCCACTTATCACCGTCAGAAAAGAAGGAATACACAAATTTTCTAAGGGAATATGAGGACATATTCGCCTGGTCGTATGATGACATGACTGGTCTAAGTACGTCTATTGTGGCTCCAAACTGCCAACTGATCTAACATGTCCGCCGGTAAAGCAAAAGCTCAGGAAATTCAAGCCTGATATGAGTCTGAAAATCAAGGAAGTGGTCATTAAGCAGGTCAAAGCTAAGGTTCTCAGGATAGTAGAATACCTGACATGGTTAGCCAACATCGTACCAGTACCAAAGAAGGACGTGAAGGTCAGAGTCTGTGTCGACTACCGGGATCTCAACCAGGCCAGTCCAAAAGATGACTTCCCCTTGCCAAACATACACATCCTGATTGACAATTGCGCCAAGCATGAGTTGTAATCATTTGTAGATTTTTTTGCTGTATCATCATATCTGGATGGATGAAGAAGATGCTGATAAAATGGCTTTCATTAAGCTATGGGGAATGTACTATTACAAGATGATGTCGTTTGGGTTAAAGAATGCAGGGGCCACCTACATGAGGGCCATGACTACCATTTTCCATGATATGATACACAAGGAGATAGAGGTGTATGTAGATGATGTTATTATCAAGTCCAAGAAAGCCACTGATCATATGGAAGATTTGAGGAAGTTTTTCAATAGATTGTGAAGGTATAACCTGAAACTGAATCGCGCAAAATGTGCATTTGGGGTTCCTGCTGGAAAACTACTTGGGTTTATTGTGAGTTGCCGAGGAATAAAACTAGATACATCAAAGTTCAAAGCTATTCAAGAATTGCCACCGCTAAAAACAAGAAGGACGTGATGAGTTTCTTGGGGAGACTCAATTACATCAGCCGGTTCATAGCACAATCTACAGTTATCTGTGAGCCAATCTTGAAGATGTTAAAGAAAGACGCCGCTACAAAATGGACAGATGACTGCCAAAAAGCTTTCGACAGAATCAAGGAATACTTGTCGACACCACCCGTCTTGGTCCCGCCCGAGCCAGGTAGACCTCTATTACTCTACCTTGCAGTATTCGATGGAGCTTTTGGTTGTGTTTTGGGGCAGCATGATGAAACAGGGAGGAAGGAGCATGCCATTTATTATCTCAGTAAGAAGTTCACCCCGTACGAGGCTCAGTATTCTTTATTAGAACACACCTGCTATGCTTTGACTTGGGTAGCTCAGAAGCTGAGGCACTACTTCTGTGTTTATACTACATATCTCATATCAAGAATGGATCCTTTGAAGTACATCTTTTAGAAGCCCATGCCCACTGGTAAGATAGCCAAGTGGCAAATCCTATTGAGTGAATTTGACATTGTCTACATGACTCAGAAGGCAATCAAGGGACAGGAAATAGCAGATCACCTTGCTGAAAATCCCGTGGACAGAGAATACGAACCCCTAAAAATGTATTTTCCCGACGAAGAGGTATCATTCATAGGAGAAGACATTGCAGAATCCCATGATGGTTGGAGAATGTTTATCGATGGAGCAGAAAATTTCAAAAGAGTTGGCATAGGAGCAGTCCTAGTATCGGAAACCGGTCAACATTACCCAATGTCTGCCAAACTCAGATTCCCGTGCACCAACAACATAGCCGAATACGAAGCTTGCATCTTAGGGCTCAAGATGGCCATCGACATGAACATTCAAGAATTTCTAGTGATTGGAGAATCAGACTTGCTTATACATCAGGTACGAGGAAAATAGGCAACCAAGAACTCCAAGATACTCCTGTATCTGCATCATGTACATGAATTGAGAAAGAGGTTTATAAAGACGGAATTCCAACATGTTCCTAGAGTCCAGAATGAGTTCGTTGATGTATTGGCTACCCTATCATCCATAATACAACATCCAGACAAGAACTTCATTGATCCAATTCCAGTAAAGATCCATGATCAGCTAGCTTATTGTGCCTATGTTTAAGAAGAAGCAGACGGAAAGCCTTGGTTTCATGACATCAAGAAATATTTGGCAAGGGGCGAATACCCAGAACTTGAAAATCCAACTCAGAAACGCACCCTTCGGATGTTGTCCAACAATTTCTTCCACAGCAGAGGAATTTTGTATAGGAGGACTCCTGATTTGGGATTGCTAAGGTGTGTTGACGCAAGGGAAGCATCCAGGCTACTAGAGAAAATTCACGCTGGGATATGTAGTCCAAATATGAATGGCTTTGTCTTAGCAAAGAAGATACTTCGAGCTAGTTACTTTTGGATGACTATGGAAACGGACTGCATCTAGTATGTCCCGAAATGCCACCGCTGCCAGATACATGCAGACATGATAAAGGTACCTCCAAACGAGCTTAATGCAACAAGCTCACCATAGCCGTTTGCCGCTTGGGGAATGGAAGTTATTGGACCATTCGAGCATGCCGCCTCCAACGGGCACAGGTTTATCCTAGTAGCAATCGACTATTTCACCAAATAGGTCGAAGCGGCATCTTACAGAGCAGTGACTAAGATAGTCGTGGCAGACTTTGTCCGCGACCGCATCGTTTGTCGATTCGTGATTTCAGAATCAATCATTACCGATAATGGCTCCAACCTTAATAGTGACTTGATGAAAGCCATGTGTGAAACTTTCAAGATCAAGCATAAGAATTCTACAGCCTACAGACCTCAGATGAACGAAGCCGTAGAGGCCGCCAACAAAAATATCAAGAAGATATTAAGGAAAACGATAGATAAGCATAAACAGTGGCATGAGAAGTTGTCATTTGCTCTATTGGGGTATCGCACCACAGCCCGCCGAAGTAGAAATTCCTTCCCTAAGGATCATACAGGAAGCTGAGCTCGACGACGCAGAGTGGGTGGAAAGTCGTTATGAGGAACTAGCCCTTATAAATGGGAAAAGAATAAATGCAGTCTGTCATGCTCAACTTTATCATAACAGAATGTCCAGAGCCTTCAACAAAAGAGTCAAGCCGAGATAGTTCATACCGGGGCAACTGGTATTAAAGAAGATTTTCCCACATCAAGAGGAAGCCAAAGGGAAGTTCTCTCCCAACTGGCAGGGTCCGTACATGGTTCACCGGGTTCTGATAGGAGGAGCCCTCATACTTACAAAAATGGACGGAGAAGTTTAGCCAAAGCCGATTAATTCAGATGCAGTCAAGCATTACTATGTGTAATCTTTATGCTTCCTTTATATGATATAAATTGAACTACGCCTGACTTGATTCCCGTTTAAGAGGGGATACGTAGGCATCCCTATGGGTTCGGTCACAATTCAATAAAATTTCCATTTTCCCCCACAATTGGAAACTGGGGTAGAATTTTAGGGAGGACCCTCAAAATTCCGAAGTTGATTTCAGCCAATCATCGCAAACAGCAGTCAAAAACATTAACCCATTAAACTGGGGCAAAATTTTGAGGAGGACCCTCAAATTCCGTAGCAAGAGAGGTTGCAATGTCCTGAACCACGTCACAGTTATCGGTTCATCTAAAACATTATTATTATTATGTCACATTTTTACTAAATCATGCATGTCTATTACTGAAATTTCCTTGTTTAGCAATGCTACCCCAATGATACATACAATATCACCAGTTCAAAGCCGAGCAGGTTAAGCAGAGCCAGCGGAGGGTACGAACTAACCGCCCCCTTTTTACAAAACTCACGATTTTTCTTTGGATGCAGGAACTTGAATTACAAAATCATCAAATATATTATACACTCACGAGACAAACACTATTCAGGAATACAACTCTCAGAACCATTGCACTTACTCATAGTTGCTATCCACACACAACAGTGTCCCCAACAGGCACAATATCCCCAGTAGTCACAATATCGCAATCTGCTATCAGCTAAGAAAGCTCTATTACCATTTGCTATCTTATTTTTTTGCATAAGGCTACTATTCTGCCTTCCGAGACTAAGCACTATCTCCATCTGCATTTATGCATTGCATAAGGCTACCATTCGGCCTTCCGAGACCAAGCTCTGTCTCCATCTGCATGTCTACATTGCATAAGGCTACCATTCTGCCTTCCGAGACTAAGCTATGTCTCCATCTGCATTTCTGCATTGCATAAGGCTACCATTCTAGCTTCCGAGACTAAGCTCTATCTCCATTTGCATTCTTGCATTGTATAAGGCTACCATTCTGCCTTTGGAGGTTAAGCTCTACTTCCATCTACATTTGCATGGCTGAAAGATCGCCACTTTATTTACATTTGCATGGCTGAAAGATCACCATCTTATTTACGCTTTCATGGCTAAAAGATCGCCATTTTATTTACATTTGCGTGGCTGAAAGATACAAACCTCTATGTTTGCATGGCTGAAAGATCGCTGCCTCTACATTTGCATAGTTGAAAGATCGCCACCTCTACATTTGTATGGTTGAAAGATCGCCACCTCTACATTTTGCACGGCTAAAAAATCGCCATCTCCTGCATTGCATAGGCTGAAAGATCGCCAAATACTGCATCTCATGGGCTTAAAGATCACCAAATTATCCGAAGGCGTCATTGTTCGGAGGCACCATTCTCATAGCCCGAGAATACCATGCCATGGCCTGAGGACCCCTTTTAATCGTTTATATATCATTATTCAAAGGCATCATGGTTCGGAGGCATCATTCTCATAGCCCGAGAGCGTCATTTCATGGCCTGCGAATCCTTTATTATACGCTTCCTGGCCTAGGACATGAGGGTCTAAGGACGTCATCCTAACTGTCCAAAGGCAACATTTAAATTACGCACCATATATGCTTGTATTGCTTATTTACATGAAATCCGGCGAGAAACGGCCGTCTCGGAAGGAGTGATCCTACTCCAGTTCCCGCAGCCCTATCAGACTTCAACCGTTCACCCCATCATTAATATTGTGTCCATTCTTGAAAAGTCTCCATCTGCATACTCCGCCGGCGGATCCTGAACTACATATGGCCTGATTCCTGTAAGACCAGGGTTATGTAGGAAGCTCAAAAGCCAGAGCACGGCCTAAGTCTCCTTGAACCATTTCGTTCGGTCAAAATTGGCCATCATGTCTTTACCCGACAACTCTTTCATCCTTCCCGGGTAAAGAGGGGCAGTTGTTGGTACCCAATTTTTCCCTATATATTTTAAATATGCAAAATACTTTCAAAATAGCATATGTATGTATATATAAGTATTTCCAAATGTTTTATTATTTTTCCTTAATTTTTTTACAGATTTTTAAATCAATTTATTGCCCTATCTTATCCAGAAAAAACCCAATAATTATTCCCAAAATTATCATTTTTGGTGATCCATTTATTGTAATCTCATATTTATACTAAAATATACCTAATGTAATTTTTGCATATTTTTACAAACTTATTTAGTATTTTTAAAGCTAAATTGCATATAATTGCAACATAAGCGTCTTTTAGATTAATTACATTTAGATCTATAAAAGTTAGGTCCAATATTTTTAATTTGACAATTATGTGTTATTAATCATTTTAGTACCTTTAATTTATTTCCAAAAATTATTCTACTATTTTTATAAAAATAAATAAGGGAAGAGTGGCAATTTAAAATATAGCCCAATTTTGCTTCAATTGTAGCCTGAATTGAATCCCAATTCTAAACCCAATTACCCAGCCCAAATCCTAGCCATACCCGACCCATGACCCAATTAGAACAACCCGCCCGGATCCCCTACCTACCCATTCAATCCAGGCCGTTGATGAAAATGATCAACGGCCACCACCAACCCTTTCCTAAATTATATCCCAACTACCCCCAAACCCTAACCATTTCTCGCCTACAACCACCTATTAACCCCCCTTCTCTCTAAATCGTCTCTCAATCCTCTCTCAAACCCTAGCCGCCGCCCTCAATTACCACCTGAAAATCCCCCAAATCCATGGCCTCCAAAGCCATTGGAAGCCTGTATCCACTTCCCTTGGCTTCTATGTGTTCAAGTACTATGGTTTCAAGGCCAGATTGGGAAAGCCCGGTCCAGACCTTGGTCGGTTTCAGTTCTTATGGCTGTCTTCGGTCATCTTTGACTTTGCTCTGGTCAGCCATGGCCATTCAAGCCGGACTCTTGACTTGTCCTACTTAGATCGATGGTTTCCAAGCCTTTCTCACCATCTGGGGTTCTTCGGAAACTCTAACCTTTGAGGTTCTTCCGATTTCTTTAGATCCGTTTTAGATATGTGTTTACTCTAAACTTTTAAACGCTTTTTCAAGGTTTCTTTCAAAACTCTACCTTCAAGAACCCTTATCTTTTCCGATTTGAGTTTCTGTTAAGTTATTTCGAAGCTTTCTCTGATTTTCTAACATGTTCTACTATGTTTCCTTATGTTGTTCTTTTACTCAAGTTTGCATGTTAAGGGTTTTGACCTTTTTAGATTTCTGAATCTATTTTGTTAGTGTTTGTCCGATTTACTTGCTTTTCATCTCTAGAACTCGATTGATGGTGAAAACTCTAAAATTTTGGGTTCATTCGAGTCTTGAGACTACTTGCTATATGATTTACTTGTTCATCATGCTCTGAATTCGATTAATTTCAAAACCCTAATTTTTCTAGACCTATTCGAACTTCTAAAACTTCTTCATCTGTTTGAATTAGCTCGACTGGATTCAAAGTCTTTTTTGTTTCAACTTCTATTTCTCTATGCGATTTAGTTTCTTGCAAGCATTGAAACTAGATTATATTTTTCAGAAAAAGTCTTTTTACCCGGACTTTTGCATGCCTCTGATACCCTTTTTCCCTATTACTAAATTGACTTATGTGACTACCATGTTGCGATAATTCACTATCTACTGATTTTGTAATTGTTATTCTCTTTGTCACAAGTTCAGCCTCGCATGCCTAATGTTTATGCACTCTTTTATATGCTAAATTCCCCTCTAAAATGACCTTCAATTTTGGACTGATTTCAAACCTCCTGTGTAATTCTGATTGCACTCGTGTAATTGATTCTTTCCTTGTTTTACTGATTTCCCTATTTTTTGAATTGGTTTGAAAACTTTCCCTTAGACTTTCGATTCTTTTGTCTTTAACTTGGTTTACTTTTTTATTCTTGGGAACCCATGTCACTCTCCTTAAATCAGTGGTTTTGAAATCCTTGACTCCCTGATTGGCTATGTACTGATTTTCAATTGTCTCCATATGCTGCAACTTTACTTTGTTTTCTTACCTTATTTGGCTAACTGAGTATTTCAAAGATTCTTTTCTTAATTAAACCTCTATGCACTTACACCTAATTGTCTACTCTGCACATGATGCTTACTTGATTTCTTTCCTTAAATGTTTTTTGCCTATTACCGTTTGAATTCAACTCCTTAATTAAAGGAAGTCCTTATACTGATTTGATTTTAATTGGTACATAGTTCCATAGTTACTGCTAAACTATGATCCTTGCCTTATTTTCTGCCTGTCTTCAAATTATAAATACCCTGCTCTTTCATTAACGCAGACAAACACACTTAGTTCTGAAATCACTTACACTCAAAATATTCTCTCTTGCTACTTGTACTGTGGCCTGTCTTCAAAGTCCTGCTACCTTCTTTTACTATATTTTGCTTCTTTGAACTGGTATGTTCTGATTAAGATTTCAGCATCATAACAATATGTTTACTTAATACTTTTGCCTTCTTGTTTGCCTACTGCTTGTGTTTATTCCAGTACTTAATTTAGTATGCTGTAATTTCCTTCTACCTATTTTGAATCTATTATGTGTCCTAAACCCCTAACCCAATGTGTTTGAACTGATGGTTTGTTTGAGGCATGACAGTATTAAGTATTGTTGTCTATGACTCAAACATGATTCCCCTGGGATCATAACCTTTATGTTACTATTATGTGATTGTGTATTCTTGTTGATTTTGTAAGCATAACAACACTCCTTATTGCTATGTATGCCTAGAATTATCTAATGTCTAAGTGCATAGGCTCTTTGCAATCCCCAATCCCTGAACCCCTTTGTGTGAAGTCCTTAACTCTGTAACTGTTTCCCAGCACCTCTTTCCCTCTTCTTTACCCTATTTCTTCACATGCACTCTCTCTTAGACTTAAGTTCTTCCCCCCCCCCTTGTGAGCCTTGCCTTGGAACCATGAGCTCCCTCTAAACTTGGACACTTGAGGGCTGACACTTCGACGCTGCACTTGTCCCTATTCTGGTAATACAATTTGGGTGTGAGCACTGCCCGGAGTCCCTGAGTCTCTTAGGGAACTCTGACACACTCAAATTGGAGAATGGCTTTGGATCAATGGTCTTTGAGTTGGTTTATCTCGTAACTTAGAGGGGAAGTCAAGAATCAAGCCTTCTCTGGTTGTACTTTCTTTGTATTTTTCTGTTTTGATGTAATTTGTTATTCTGATTTGCAATAAGTTGTAATAAATATTTGGGGTTGGCTATTGAAAAGGGTTGGGTAACTATGCATGCAAGGGTAGAAAACATGCCTATAGGGTGTTTTAACTTCTGCATATTCGAACTTCACGAAAACCTACCTATAGGGTACTTTTAATGTTGCATATTCAACTTCATGTAGAAAACCTGCCTATAGGGTACTTTTAATTCTGCATATTCAAACTTCATTTAGATGCCATGCCTGTCAGGTCTAAAATGAGTAATGCATAGAAATCATGCCTATAGGAGTTTCTTAAATCAATCTGATTCGCTGTCATTCACAGTCAATGTTAGATAACATGCTCCTAGGAATTAAAGTCAGTAATAGTAGATATTACCACCTGCAGAACCTGTAACCAGTTCAATTTTTTTTTGTTCATTCTGCTTCTCTTAATAACCTAATTCCCTCGCTTAACAAAGTTTAACAGGCATGCTTATTGGATTTCGAATAATTTATTTCAAGCTTCTACTATCTCATCACCTTTTAAATTTAGTAGATATCATGCCTATAGGACCTCGTCTAAAGACATAGGCAACCTTAGAATAATAATTGTAAAACTGAATCTATTAATCACTACAATCAGCAGGCAGGCCTGATTTAGACTTCTTATCTAAGTTATGCAATAAACTAAAACTGCCTCAACAATCTCATCTCCCTCGTCTTTAATGTTTTTCAATCAAACCTAAGCAGTATGTGTAAGACATACTACTTTATGTGTTGGTTCGAGGAGGTATACTTGAGCCTATATGCTTATGTGTTTCCCCTTTCATATGCAATATGTGTTTTTGTATGTCGCCTTAGAATTTTTACCTTTGAAACTCCAAATAAGCCCAACATCCCTCCCTTTTGGGATTAGTAGTCCTAAGTGCCTCCGGGATTGATAGAAATGGGACGGGTAATAGCATGCAATAAGTAATCGAGACCAATCCGCACTTTAATACCTTAACGGGGTGGGAAGGGTAGATATGGATATGATGACCATGCGATAATGTCACGTGTAGCCCCTCATTGAGGAGTGATTACCGGACATTGTGTTGAGTGATCCATAGTTTTTAATAAACCTAGGACCCCCTTTCCTTTATTCTTTATTCTTTTAGCAATTTAACTCCTTATTCGAAAAAATCAGCTTTTCTAATTGTTCTTTCAAAACTTGTTTACTTTCAAACCATTATGTATTGAAATCCCCTATTATTTGAGCCTTATTTGCTTATACGTTAATTGCACCTCAATTCACAATAATTGTCTGGCCGGGAACCACACTAGTGGATTCTGAAGGGTGCCTAACACCTTCCCCTTAGAATATTTTCAATCCATTACCCTATCTCTGGTTATTCAAATCGAACTCTTTTGGCGTCCTAATGTACCCTAATCATTAGGTGGTGACTCTCCAAATTCAAACCCAATTTTCAAAAGGAATGAGTTGTCTCTCCAAATGTCATAAACCCGATTTTCGCTTAGGAAAAAAGGGGGGCGCAACACCAAACTTAAAGAAACAAATAAACATACACCACCAAGCATTTGTTGTGTGGCGATAGCATTGTATTATCTCAAAACAAAACAAAAAAAGACGGATCATTTAGACAAACCATATGAAAGATAGTTACAATTAATTTTCCTCTATACAAGAAGCAACAATCTGTAAAACGGAAATATTTGTAGCACAAGAAGTACTAACAGTAATCACTAATTGAATATTAAGATCCCACAAGAACTACAAATCAATAGAATGTACTTCAATTTTACAAGTCATAAGAATTTTAAACAACATTAACTTACCCTTTCTTGTATAAATAATCCCCATCTATTTGCAACAAGAAGTAGACATATTTCCCATCATGCAAAGCCTAATTAAGAGCTAAATCAAGAACCCTAGGTTCAGAAAATAAGTATGAGAAATGACCAACTTAAACTGGAACCCTAGATTTTGTAAAATCAGAAAAGGGAGAAATTAAAGAAAGGGAGGAGCAGAAGAGAGTGTGTGTGTGAGAGAGAGAGAGAGAGGGAGAGAGGGAGGGGGTAGCTTACCGATTTTGCATGAGCTTAGTAGCTCATCGGCAAAAATGGGGGAATTAGGTGTCCTCGATCGGCGAAGAGAATGAGAGAGAAAGAGAAGAATATTAAGAGTGAAAAAGAGATGAAAAATAAGGGGTATACCTAATGTAATAGAAAATACTTTCCCACTGATTCACTGGGTACTTTTATGGGAATTGTCTTATATAAATTCAATTTATTTGGTGAAATAATTTTTAAACTCGTGGGTTTTTAGATCAAATATAAGAATTCAAAATTTTGAGCTTCCCACTGTATCAATGGGAATATTAAAATAATTTTTTATCTTAGGTTCCCACAGTTTCACTGGGTAGATTTTAGTAATTTTATTTTTAATGACATACCTACTGATTCGATGGGAAAAAAATTATGCACTTTTTTGTGCCAACTATTTCCCACTTATAGTCTGTGGGAACGTTTTAAAAAAAAGGAAAAAGAAAACTTTTCCATTTCCCACTAAATATTTTTACATTTCAGTGGGAACTGCCATTGATAATATATCTGTGAGAAATTTCCCTGGGAAATTTGCATTTTTCTAGTAGTGTTATTACTCATAATATTATTTTCCTTGCCGGGATATTATTGTTATGCTATTGTTCCTTTGCTGGAATTTAATTTTGATAGTATTGATTCCCGTGCCCAAATTGCTTTGTGATTGTTGCTTGGGTGAGGAAGAGTGTAAAGCACGAAGGGTGATGTCGTGCATGATTTTGAGAGTGTTAATGCACGCAAGGTGATGGCGTGCCGATATTGTGAGGTAAAAGCACGAAGGGTGATGCCGTGTCGCACGATGTACAATGTCGTGCCATGATATGAGTGATAATGCACGAAGGATAATTCTGTGCCAAGATTATGTGAGGTAAAAGTACGAAGGGTGATGCCGTACCGATTATATTGATTCTTATGGTGAGGACGAGAGTAAAAGTACGAAGGGTGATGCCGTGCACTTGTCTTTGATTTCCTGGTTCTTGCTGATAATTGAATTATGGTGTTCTTTACATTTATCTATTGGTTTTCTGTTGTTACGTGATGTTCCCCGCAGTATGTTTCCCCTCCTATCCTTAACTGTAAATTTTTGTTTTTATTTTCCCGCTGTATATGATTTAACTGCACAGGTTTATTTGGTAGTCTTGTCCTAGCCTCATCACTACTTCACCGAGGTTATTCTAGGCACTTACCAACACATGGGGTCAGTTGTACTGATACTACACTCTGCACTATGTGCAGATCCCGGTGCTGCATCTTTTGGACTGCAATGAGGTTGCTGCCTTCAGTCCATCAGGTGACCCGAGGTAGTCCTATAGGTGTCCGCAGGCCTTGGCGTCTCCTTCTATCATTCCTTACTATTTTTTTATGTATTTCAGAAATAGCTTTGTATTTATCTTTCTGACCCCTATTTGTAGTATTCCTAGACAGTCTGTGAGATTGTGACACCAACTCTGGTTAGCTTATGTTTATGAAATTGTAACGGTATTATTTTAAGTTGCTACATTTTATTCTTTCGCTTTATTATTTCTGCTGTTTATATAATGTCAATTCACAAATGTTAAAGGATTAAAAATGGAACAGGTAAAATATATTAAATGATTGGCTTGCCTAGATTTCACTAGTAGGCGTCATCACGACTTTCGAGGGTGGAAAATCTAGGTCATGACATAATCTCTGTTTGACTCAAAAAATATCGGTACCTTTTTGAATAAATCAATCAAAGAAAATGAAGGGGTAAATATTAGCTAAGTATAATAATCTCTAAAACAAAAGATAGACAAGGAAAGTACGGAGGATAAGAATTCTTTATCTCATCAAGACAAAACTTTAAACAAAGAGCATGCCAATCGTTTCTTTAACCAAGTGTTATATGTTAGGAAAACAATGCCCAGCCCCTTACAAGGTTGGTTTACGCTCTATATATAAGGGACAAAACCCATCTAAGCCCTAAAAGGCAAGTCACGGGAAATATTCGAAAGAATATTCCTAATGTCCCCTAATGGGCCTGCACTGCCGCAAAAGTAATAAAATCTCTTGTTCGCCTGTAGGTCGTCCCTTACAGGATGTCGAGCTACAAGGATCTCGTCGTTTGTCGTACTCATCAATGGTCGAGGTTGTTCATATTTGGACCCATACAGTCAGTCCCTCCGCTTGTCGAGGTTGCAACTTGGTGCGTCCTTGATAAGCGGACATCACGTGTTCTTACGGAGAAATTAGACCCTACGATGCGTTACAGCCTGGCCAATAGTGGGCGGTCAGCGTGCTCAGCAAGACACCAGGCAATGTATTTTACCGGAAAATGACGTCATCTCCACGTGCGTCATCATTATGCATGTTTTTTGAGACAGGGGTTGATGGCTTGTCGCTTCGATTTCGGTGCCACTCTGCGACCTTCTGCTTCGATTCTGGTGCCACCCAATCCTATAAATAGGTGGAGGGTTTTTTTTTTAAGAAAATTCTTGGTCATTTCATTTCTGATTACCCTTATCACTTTGTTGGTTATACATCATCGTCTACTAATACGACTCTTCATGACGACAGGTCAAGGAGCTTCCAGGCGGAGGGCGCCAGTCCCTGCATTCTGATAGGCTGTCGTTGCTGTAGGAATGCAGTTTACTTTGACTGAATCCGTTCGAGGGGTTTGTCCTCAACTGGTTCAAATAGAAGGTCCCTCTCGGGACATGTTCATGAGGGAGGAGGCTTCTTCCGTACCAACCCCTCACCTCTTGGATGAATCCTCTAATAGGGACGAGTCATTACCGAGAAAAAGGAGGAGAATGGAGCTTGGGAAGGATGTGGTTATGGATGCCGATAGAAGTAGGGCATCGCAGATGGCACCTATACCCACATTTATGGCCGACGCCATCTTAGTGGGGAGATCCCCCCAAACGGAAGGAATTTACCCAAGGGCTAGCTCCGTGCGCTCCGTTGAGGGTGGCACTTTACCTTTCCTTTAATAAAACCAATGCCATCATCCAATGTTGGAGGAGGCCGGCGTGTCGAGGGCGAAGGCTCAGGTTCAGATGTTGACCCGAAGGACGTTCGCGAGTTTGTAGGTCACCATACTCACGTGGTGGTCAGAGTGGAAGGATCTGATCGCCACATAGTTGTCCCGATGGACTACAACTTGTTGTAAAACTGCGATCAACTGGCGTCTATTTTAGACCCTCTATGTGTTGCCCCTAAGAGTGAGATGCTTAGAGCGATGGGTGACATGGAGTTGTCTCAGAATGTAGCCGACATGGACTTGTGGGTAGGTGTCTTTCTTTTCCTTTTTGTCATTGGGCTTGCGTTACGATTGTCGACCTGTATTTTTGTCTTAACTTCTTTCTTTTTTGTGCTAGACCCTTATCATGGAGACCGAGTGCGAGCGTCGGGAAAGAAAGAGGACGGCCATCTACGGGAAGACGTCTTCCAAATATCAACAGTATCGCGCTAAGCATCGTGCAAAGGCCGACATTTATAATCAGGACCCTGATTTTCAATTGTTCCGCGAGGGACTCAAACTGAGGGAGGACCAACTGGAGCGCAAGGTCGAGGAGCTGAGGGAGCGAGATGAGGAGCTTATGAAGGCTATTGCCCGCAACAGTGAACTTGAGGCCTCCCTTAAGGTGAAGGAGGATGAGCTTGAGTTAAGTAGGGGTTGATGGCCGAGAATTCCGACTTGAAAGCAAAGGTGGCCAGTTTGACCGCTGAATTGGGTACGAAGGCGTGAAGATTGAGGGGCTTAAGGGTGAACTGAGTGTCGGTGCTGATAAGCTGGCGACTGCTATTTCTGGAACGGCAGCCTTGGAGAATACCCTCCGTGTTTGTAGGTTGGAGCTGACCGAGGAGAAGGAAGCTTCTAAGCTTAAGGTAGCAGGGCTTGAGGGGCGTGTTAAGGAGTTGGAGGCAGAGCTATCTGTGTTGAATGGACAAGTGTCCTCGCTGAGAACGGAGGATGCAAGTCGACGCTCACAACCTTCTATGTCTCGTGAGGCATACGGGTACAACCCTCTTACACCTGACGAGGATGACATCAATTCTGATGATGCGAACCGTCTTGCTTCTGACTCTTGGTACAAAGATGCGTACCCAACCGGGGATGGTGTGTAACTTTTTGTTTGTACTTACTTTTTGCTTTGGTACAAGGTCATGCTTGAGGCTGTTGTAAAGATAGGTGTAATTAACATTTTGATGTAATGTAGAATTTGTTTTGTCAATTCGGTGATGATTTTAGTAATATCTATGGGATCTAGGGTACCTGTCGAAATGTTAAGCCGATTTTGCTTTTGGGTGAGGTCGATCCCTTTTTCTTTGGGCAGTGGCTTTAGCCTTTGGGATGCTACTTTCGAATGATCATTGAAGTGGGATCCCATCATAGTTTGAGTGAAGTCGAACTCATATGTTTGTCCTTGGCCTTGGCCACTAGGATGTTACCTTCGAAATGTCGTCAAAGTAGGATCCCGTCGTAGTTCAAATGAGGTCGAGCTCATATTTTCATCGATGGCCTTGGCCATTTGATCGTTACCTTCGAACTGTCGTCGAGGTAGGATTTCGTCGTAGTTCGAATGAGGTTGTACTTATATTTTTGTCGATGGCCTTAGCGATTGGGATGTTACCTTCAAACTATCGTCGAGGTAGGATACCGTCGTAGTTCGAATGAGGTCGAACTCATTTTTTCGTCGATGGCCTTGGCCATTGGGATGTTACCTTCGAACTGTCGTCAAGGTAGGATCCCGTCGTAGTTCTAATGAGGTCGAACTCGTATTTTCGTCGATGGACTTCGCCATTGGGATGCTACCTTCGAACTGTCAACGAGGTAGGATCCCGTCGTAGTTTGAATAAAGTCAAACTCATATTTTCATCAATGGACTTGGCCATTGGGATGTTACCTTCGAACTGAGCTCTAGGTAGGATCCTGTTATAGTTCGAATGAGGTCGAACTCATATTTTCGTTGATGGCCTTGGCCATTGGGATGTTACCTTCGAACTATCGTCGAGGTAGGATCTCGTCATAGTTCGAATGAGGTTGAACTCATATTTTCGTCGATGGCCTTGGCCATTAGTATGTTGCCTTCGAACTATCGTCGAGGTAGGATCCCGTCGTAGTTCGAATGAGGTCGAACTCATATTTTCATTGATGGCCTTGGCCATTGGTATGTTACCTTCGAACTATCATCGAAGTAGGATCCGTCGTAGTTCAAATGAGGTCGAACTCATATTTTCGGTGACGGCCTTGGCCATTGGGATGTTGCCTTCGCACTATCGTCAAGGTAGGATCCCGTCGTAGTTCGAATGAGGTCGAACTTATATTTTTGTCAATGGCCTTGGCCATTGGGATGTTACCTTCGAACTGTCGTCGAAGTAGGATCATGTCATAGTTCGAATGAGGTCGAACTTTTTTTTTCGTCGATGGCCTTAGCCATTGGGATGTTACCTTTGAACTGTCGTCAAGGTAGGATCCCGTCATAGTTAGAATGAGGTCGAACTCGTATTTTCATCTATGGACTTAGCCATTGGGATCTTACTTTTGAACTGTCGTCGAGGTAGGATCCCATCGTAGTTCGAATGAGGTCGAACTCGTATTTTCATCGATGACCTTGCCATTAGGATGTTACCTTCGAACTGTCGTCGAGGTAGGATCCCGTCGTAGTTAGAATAAGATCGAACTCATATTTTTGTCGATGGCCTTGGCCATTGGGATGTTACCTTCAAACTGTCGTCGAGGTAGGATCCCATCATAGTTCTAATGAGGACAAACTCATATTTTTGTCGATAGCCTTGGCCATTGGGAAGTTACCTTCGAACTGTAGTCGAGGTAGGATCCTATCATAGTTCGAATGAGGTCGAACTCATATTTTCGCCGATGGCTTTGGCCATTGGGATGTTACCTTCGATATGTCGCCGAGGTAGGATCCCGTCGTATTTCGAATGAGGTCGAACTCGCATTTTCGTCGATGGCCTTGGCGATTGCGATTTTTACTGATACATTGGTCTGATCATATTCCCGTAGGAAATACCTGTCGACTTTATACATATAATAGAGATTTGATTATATTCTTGTAAGAAACACATGTCGACTTTGTACATACAATGGAGATTTGATAATATCTTTGTAGGAAATACATGTCGACTTTGTACATACAATGGAGATTTGATTATATCCTTGTAGGAAATACATGTTGACTTTGTACATATAATGGAGATTTGATTATCTATATCCAGTCCCTTTATTACTCAGCCTGGAGATCGCGTTGACGAGCAGGGTCATGAACAATACTTTGAACCTCGAGGTGTCCCCCTTGCCGCCTCATTAAAAACCTCACCGAGAAAACCCGATTGGGACAAAACCCGGATGAGGAAAAAGAGTACGACTTAGGTGGAGCCTTTTTTCAGAAGTGGAAGTATTTGAGATTGGCGATATTCCAATTATTTTGGAGTAGTTTTCCTTCCATTGTCTCTAACTGGAATGCTCTTTTGTTTGCTGCCGCCGGGATTTTGTACGGTCCGTCCCAGTTTGTTCCTAGTTTTCCCTTGTTAGGGTCTTTCGCTGCTTGTGTTTTAGCTTTGAGGACGTAGTCTCCGACCTTGAGCGGTCGTATTTTGAACTTCTTGTTATAGTACCTTTCTACTTGTTGTTTTTGGGCTACCATTCTTACATGGGCCATATCCCTTCATTCTTCAACTTCATCCAGATCATGTAGTATCTCAAGCTAGGTTCTCCGACTTCGACGAAGATCTTGTAGATCTCAAGCTTGAGATCTTGTAGTATCTCAAGATCTTGTAGATCTTGTAGTATCTTGTAGTTGCTCGGTCCACTTTCGTTGGAGTATCTCAAGCTAGGTTCTCCGACTTCGACGGGTATAACTGCGTCAGTCACATAGACTAGTGAGTACGGCGTCTCACATATACTAGTTTTTGGCGTAGTGCGGTGTGCCCAAAGTACTTCTGGTAGTAGTTCAGGCCATAGCCCTTTGGCATCCTCGAGCTTCTTTTTCAATATATTCAGTATCATTTTATTGGAGGATTCGGCTTGGCCATTGCCCGCGGCATGGTATGGTGTGGAGAGTGTTCGCTTGATGTGCCATTTTTCGAAAAACTCGGTCGTTTTCTTTCTGACAAACTAAGGTCCGTTATCACAGCTGATTTCTTTAGGAATGCTGCAGCGGCATATTATATTTTTCCATATGAACATGATAACTTCTTGCTCGCGTATTTGAGTGTACACACCTGCTTCCACCCATTTAGAAAAATAGTTAGTTAAAACCAAAATGAAATGTACGTTACCTCATCCTGCCGGGAGGGGTCCAATAATATCCATCCCCCACTTTATGAATGGCCATGGCAAAGTGACGGAATACAAGTGTTCTCCTACTTGGTGTATCATAGGGGCATATTTTTGACATTGTTCACACTTCCTGACGTAATCTGTAGCTTCTTTTTTCATAGTAGGCCAGTAGTATCCGGTGCGGATAAGGCATCGGACGAGGGCGTGGTTTCCCGTATGGGCGTCGCAGTGCCCCTCGTGTACTTCTTCTAGTACTCGCCTTGTTTGGTTTGGCCCAAGACACTTGGATAGGGGGCCGCCGAACGTTCTCTTGTAAAGATCACAATTTACGAGGTTGTATTTGCCTACCTGTATTCGAAGCTTTTTGGCTTCTTTCTTATCTTGTGGGAGCATTTCGTCCTGCGAATATGTTACGATACGGTTGCGCCAGTCCCAAGTTAGGTTTACAGAATGTACCTCGACCTAGCCTATTGCAGAATGGAGAAGAATGACCACATTTTCCTTGTTAATATTTCGGGTGGCCGCCGCTAGTTTGGCGAGACCATCTGCTTCGATGTTCTGCACTCTAGGTATTTGGTCGAGGCGGCATTCATCAAATTGTGGTAGCAGTTTGTGAATTTCTGACTGGTACTTTTGTAGTCTCTATTCTTTGATTTGGATAGTCCCAGTGACTTGGTTCACCACGAGTTGAGAATCGCAATGGAGGACGAGTCGTCGAGCGCCATATTTGAGGGCTAATTTTAATCCTACAATCACAACTTCATACTCGGCCTCATTGTTAGTCATCTCGGGGCATCATATGGACTTGCGAATTACTTTGCCTGTAGGAACTTCGAGGACGAGTCCCAGTCCCGATCTCGATGCATTAGATGTGCCGTCAGTGTAGAGGACCCAGAGGTCGGAATATGCGGAAGCGCGGAGTGCCTCCTTCTCTACTTCAGGCAATATTTCCGTGTTGAAATCGGCGAGCACCTGCGACTTAATAGCAGTTCGCGGTTGTTATGTTATATCCTGCTCGCTTAATTCTATGGCCCATTTGGCCAACCTACCCGATAGTTTGGGTTTGTGTAGGATTCCCCTGAGGGGGAAGGATGTCACCACTTTTATGGGGTGACATTGAAAATATGGTCTAAGCTTTCGTGAAGCTACGACTAATGTCAGAGCTAGTTTCTCAAGGTGAAGGTACCTTGTTTCGGCATCAATTAAGATTTTGCTGATATAGTAAAACGGGGATTGCGTACCTTTATTTTCGGGGATCAAGGTTGCACTTACCGCGACTTCGGAGACTGCTAGGTACACCAGTAGGCATTCTCTTGTGTCTGCCTTGACGAGTAGTGGTGGCGAGGATAGATACGCTTTCAGCCTTCTCAGGGCATCGACGCATTCTGAATTCCACTACAGTCTGTGGTCTTTAATTAGCACATTGAAGAATTTATGGCATCTGTCCGACGATCGTGAAATAAACCTCGACAGGGCGGCTATTCGTCTTGTTAATTTCTGCACCTGCTTCTTGCTGGTTAATATCTCCGGTATTCCTTCGATGGCTCTGATCTGATCCGGGTTGACTTCGATACCCCTTTGTGACACCAGAAAACCAAGAAACGTTCCTGAGGTTACGCCGAAGGAGCATTTTTCAGGATTCAGTTTCATTTCGTATTGCCTCAATATCTCGAAGGCTTCCTTTAGATGACCAATGTGATCCTCTTTCTTTTTCGACTTCACTAGCATGTCGTCGATGTAAACCTCCATGGTCTTACCGAGTTCTTCCTTGAATATCTTGGTGACTAACCTTTGATACATTGCAGGTAAAGAGGGTCGACATTTAGCCTGTGTGTGGTGATGTCCCTTGGGATTCCTGGTATATCTGAATGGGAAAAGGTAAACAAATCGGCATTGTTGTTAAGAACTCATGGTACTTACCTGGTTCTGAGAGGTTGTGTCCGATATAAGCCTTTTTCGTGCTATCGGTGTTTTCTAGTTGGATGGGGTTGAGGTCTTCTACGGTTGGCTTGCAATCTTCTACGATATCCGGGTCTTTGATGGCCTCTATTTGTATGTCGGGTTTGGTTCCCGATATGGCTGATTGCTATGCTTCCGCACTTGCCCCCTTTAGTTGTTTGGTGTGTGTGCCATCTTGGGCGATTCGATATCATTCTTGGGCGGTGTGTTGCTCGCCTCGGTTGCTGAATATCCCCTATGGGGTAGGAAATTTGATTACTTGATAGAAACTTGACAAGACGGCTCGCATAGCGTGTATCCATGGACACTCTATGATGGTGTTGTAGGTTGTTTCCTAGTTCATGACGTGGAACATCGTTTCTAGGGTGACTCCTCCTGCCAGAACGGGTAGCACTATCTCTCTAAAGGTTCGTTCCACTATATTATTAAAATCCGTTAGTGTTATGCAACGCAGTACTATTTTATCCTCGAGCCTCATCTGTATGAGGACTCGTGGGTGAATAATACACGCGCCACTTCTGTCATCCACTATTATTCTCTTTACATCGGTATCCGCGATGCGTAAAGTTATAACCAAAGCATCATAGTGAGGGAAAGACAAACCATTGGTATCCAACTTATCGAAGATGATACTATTTTCGAGGTCATCATACCGTTCGCAGGCGACTGTCCGTTTGAGTTTGTGTGTGGTTATGAATTTCACATGGTTTATTACTGTATCATCGCCGCCGCCAATGATCATTTGTATGGTATGAGCTGGTGACGGTGGCTTTGGAGGTCCCTCATGTTGATCACGTCCACGAGCGAAGTTAACCCGTCCTCGATCGCTTAGCAGTTCTTTCAAGTGTCCCTGGTTTAGCATTCTTACCACTTCCTGTCATAGACCTATGCAGTCCTCGGTCTTGTGTCCCCTTTCCTAGTGGAATTCACATAGAACGTTCGATCTCCGAGTGATCGATCCGACTTCATCTTTTGCAGCCACTGCACCTTTGTGCCGATCTTTCTAGTGCGTACGCTATTTCTGAAGGAGAAACACAAAAGTTATGAGCAGATAACAGTGGAGGCATACCTCTTTCATTTCGGGGTGGTGCGGTGTGTCGAGGCGCGGCGTCTGCATGTCATGGAGGAGGTGGGTTGGATGTTCGGATATAGGGCTCGTGCCTTTATCGATTGAAATGGGATAGTTGGTCCCTTCGACCGTTGTTGCAGTGATCTCTCATTGTTTCGGTTTGGACCGATGTTAGCCACTAGATCGGGTCGTTTAGGTCATCCTCGTCTGCCCTTACTTCGGCGCAATAGGCATTATGTATCTCTTCCCACGTGGTGGGGGGTACTTCATGAGTCTACTTAGCAGCTTTTTGGTTACTTTTGGCCCGTTTCTGTTTAACCCATTTTGGAAGGCTGCTACCGCCATCCCTTCGGACACATTTGGTAGGCTCATTCTTACCCTGTTGAATCGGGCTAGGAAATCCCGAATCCCTCGCCTGTCGTCTGCCTGATGGCGAAGATGTCATTTACCCTGGCCTCTGCCTTTTTCGCTCCCGCGTGAGCGGTGACAAACTTATCTGCCATTTCTTCGAACGTTGATATCGATCGTGCTAGTAGTTGGGAATACCATGTCAACGCTCCCCCTGTCAGAGTTTTGCCGAACTTTTTCAGTAGCACCGATGGCACCTGTTCTTTCGATAGATCGTTATCTTTTACTGTAGTAACGTAATGGATTAAGTGATCCTCCAGGTCCGTGGTGCCATCATATATTTTCAAATATGGTGGCATTTTGAAGGTTTTCGGAATAGAGTAGGGAGCTACCCCTTCACTGTATAGTTGTTCGACGAATCGGCCCACGTCACGTTTTGGTAGCAACTTCGGAGAGCCCGGTATTTTATCAATCCTTTCCTGATGTTCTTTCATCTGGTCGCAGAGTTTTTTGTTTTTATTTTCCATCTCTTCCATTTTTTTTAAGATGGCCGCAAAGGCATCGTTGCCTGTATTAATGACAGTATGAGTGTTACCTGTTCGTGTAGTTTCTGGCTCATCGGCGACAGTTGCGGTTTCTACGGGTATTGTGCCTTCGATATCCCTTTGAACGGGTTTGTCGAGTAAATATATATTGCTCAAGGTGTTTGTCAACCATTCTTCTAATAGCCTTTTCACAGCCGGTGGTGCTTCTCCTGCTGCGGATGTTGAGGTTTCCCTCTCGCGCGAGACAGTCACGCCCTCGTGCGGGTGGGGGGTGAGATCTCTCCCTCAGGTGTAGCACTTGGCGTTGCATTTTCGTTGTCTTCCCTACCGGCTTCATTGAGGGAATTCAGGAGGTTGTTCGTGACACCTACTATTGCCTTTAATCTTGCTTCTCCCTTTCCTGTCATTGTTGGCATTTGCGAGGCTAAGAGGGGGTGATTATTTCTTTCAAGGATCTAGATGAAACTAAGATCTCAGCTATAGAAATCCTCACAGACGACGCCAAATTTTTGACTCAAAAGATATCGGAACCTTTTTGAATAAATCAATCAAAGAATATGAAGGGGTAAATTTTAGCTAAGTATAATAATCTCTAGAACAAAAGATAGACAAGGAAAGTACGAAGGATAAGAATTCTTTATCTCATCAAGACAAAACTTTAAACAATGATCCTGTCAATCGTTTCTTTAAGCAAGTGTTATAGCAAGTGTTATATGTTAGGAAAAAAATGTCTAGCCCCTTACAAGGTTGGTTTACGCTCTATATATAAAGGACAAAACTCTTCTAAGACCTAAAAGGCAAGTCACATGGAATATTCGAAAGAATATTCCTAATGTCCCCTAATGGGTCTGAGTTGTATAGTCTCTTGTTCGCATGTAGGTCGTCCCCTGCAGGATGTCGAGCTACGAGGATCTCGTTGTTCGTCGTACTCATTAACGGTTGAGGTTGTTTAAATTTGGACCCATACAATCTCCATGAAATTTGAGATCTCTGAATTCTATTATTGGATGGTTCGCTTATTCATGATCATAATTAGGAACAAAAAAAAATGAAATCCAGGTGTTGCTTTTTATTAATACCAAATTTTGATTGAAGGAAAAAGTAATAATGTGCTGCGTAATATTCAAAACGACGACCTGAAGCGAAGTTTCGAACCAGTTAATTACAGTATTGAATTTTGGGTACATTTATGGGTTTGAAAAATCAATCTCAATTATCAACTGCTCTTTCATTGGTGCCTGATATTTCTTTTCCTATGGACCACAGTTGAATCACAACCAACCCTCCTTTTTTAAAAATTTATTTATTCTTTTGGTACTGGACACCAAACCTCTCTAAAAAGATCTAAAGAAAAAAAGAAAAGAAGGAAAAGGTAAGTAAACGACCACAAGAAAGAAATAAAGGCATTGTAGCTGGATGGTCAGAGCTATTTGATACATGTAATGGTCAAAGATGATAAATATCTATATATGTCTATAATAGAGGGCCACAAGCAAGGTTACGTGGCGCTTCTCTTTGCCAGGGAACCACAATTTTCTTTTTCTCAAATTTTTGCCTTCTTTCTTATTTTCGCTATCAGTGCTTTACAAATCAATCCCTACTATGCATGTTTCTCCTCACTATTCCATGTTCCCTCTCTTTGCATTTCTTCTCTTTCCAGATAAAGGCCTTATATTTCTCTATATAGTCAGACGTTCGGTCTTCTCTATTTTAATTGTCTCGAGTATTTATATTTTAAGATTCATGATGGTGGGTTTGCCTATCCTCTTTCAACAGAAGTTTCTGTCATCAACGATTTTAACATAGCCCTTTCTTTTGATTTTCGTCAATAGTTCTCTCTGTCTTCGCTTTACGATCAACAATTATATCGTCTTCTTTCTAAAGGCTTCATCTATTGAACATCTCAATTATGCCTTTAATTTATTTTGTAATTTTATTAATTGTCCATGCATGAATTTGAGCAACGCACAATTGTTGGCTTTTTTTGGCCCAAATTATGAATTTTTGCATTGTTTGGTTTATCACATTGGCAAAGGTTAAAGATGATTTGTTCTGCTAATGAAGCCACACTAGATTTTGGCGAATGTCTTATCTGTGGTGTGGTGACGATTCAGATGTCATTTCGGCTTCTTATTTTCATGGGCTCCCTTTCATGTATTTCTGGGTTGAAACGGTTGGAATTGTAGAGATGAGGAGGAGGGTAACATTAGAAGAGCAGAATACACCAGGTGTTGGTAGTAGGGGTATACAAAGGAAACCGGCAAACCGCACCAATCCGATAATTTGAGTCAAACCGAGAGAAAAAACCCGATTATGGTTTGGTTTGATTTGGTTTGGTGTTGGAAAAAAAACCGAACATACTTGGTTTGGTTTGGTTTTAACTAAAGAAAGTCAAACCGAAACCAAACCAACCTGACATTACATATATAGAAATTTTAGATATATTTAATATATAAATATACTCATTGTGATGTAATTTATAAATATTTCTTAAAATATTTTATAATTTTATCTTTTAAGGTATTATTTCATGGTTGGACTTGTAACTTTTGAATGTTCCAATAAGTTTTATAGCTATTAACATTAGTAAATTAAATAACGCTAACAAAAGCCCAAACCAAAATCAAATCAATACTAAGGGAGAAATTCAAAAATAGCCAGATTTACAACTAGTCGTTCAAAAATAATCCAGTTTCAAAAGTAATCGAAATTTAGCCACTTTTCATATAAAGATAAATCTTAGCGAAAACAGTGTTCAAAACCCGGAAAATACGTCAGTATATTATACTGGAGTTCCAGCATACTGGAGTTCCAGGATAAGTATGTTGGAACTTCAGCATAATATGATGGAGTTCCCGCATAAGTACACTAGAACTCCAGCATAATATACTGGAGTTCCAGCAAGTATAATTGTCCAGTATAATATACTGGAGTTCGGAGCACTGGTGATCCAGCCTCCAGTATATTATACTGGAGTCAGCAATATATACCGGTCCAGCATAATATATTGGAGTTCATACACAAGTGCACCGAACTCCAGTATATTATGTTAGACCGGTCTCTGTTGCAGCAAAATAGTGGCTATTTTTCATTGACTTCGTAAATGCTGGCTATTTTTGAATGACCAGTCCGAAAACTGGCTATACCGTGCTATTTTTACCAATACTAATGCTAACAAAAGATATTCAATTCAATACTACGAACGGGAATGTATTGAATATCTATTTTTTGTTTTGCAATAATTTAGATAAAAATGCATAATCTATTTTTATTTTTTCTTTAGCGTTTAGTCATGTAATTAATACTCCCTTATTAGTCTACTTATTTTAGTATGACTTAGTACTTTTAGATTATGTTTATTTTTATTATGGTTTTTTAATTAGCAATATTTATATTACATAACTTTATTGTCTTTATTGTTGAATATTTTAGGATAATGTCATGACACATCTCATATTTTATATTATTTTTTTGGAAAATACTTTATATAGTTGTATCTTATTAGGATTAAAGAAATATTTTGAGCACAATTTGTATGTTTCTACGAAGATTTTACCGAAAAAAAATAATTCGAAAAAACCGAATAACCCGAAAACCCGAGAAAAACCAAGAGTGAAAACCCGAGTTTTATTGGTTTGATTTGGTCTTTAAATCCCGACATAATTGGTTTGATTTGGTAATTGTAAAATACGAACCAACCCAACCTATATACACCCCCTAGTTGGCAGATATTGTTAAAGGCGGCATGGTCTTGGCTTTCTTTGCTTCTTTAAAGACTGGAGTCTTCTTGACAACTTACACACTCGATCGCTAGGAATGGATCGCTGGTCGCCGATAGAATAATTTTGTCCTTACTTGGGACTCGCATGTGGTATCCTAAAATGGAGATCACTAGGACTTCTCCTCTAATTCATGATCAAATAACACATCACACGTGCCAAACTTCAGTAAAGTATTCCTTTGCATTACAATTGTTAGCGAATTTCATAGCATGTTACCCTCATAACTTGACTGAGTAACCAACATACTGTGACAGATCTAGTTGTTGAATTATATGTCAAATTTCCATCCCACATCGGTGGGTTAAGGAGTAGGTGGGAAACTTTTTCTTATAAAAGGAGGCTTAATGTTTAGGATTTAAATACAGCTCTCATTTGCCTTCTCATCTGTTTAAGGCATTTGTATTTCTCTCTTTAGTATTATTTCACTTGTATTTTTGGAGTGAAATAAAATATTGGTTGTGTCCGAGGAGTAGGCAAAATTAGTCGAACCTCGTAAATTCTGGTGTTCCCTTTATTGTTGCTTTATTGTCTTATTTATTATTTGGTGGCTGTCATAATTTTTGGTATAGTAGTTGTGACTTATTCACACTATATATATTTGGCTTCCGCAACAATTGGTATCAGAGCCAAGGTACTGTCTAAGTATGCTCTGTGGTTGCAGCATAGTCTGATCTTCCACATCAGAAAAGATTTATCTTGGTAACTGAGTCAAGGTTCTGTCTGAGTATGCTCTGTGGTTGCAGCTTAGTCTGATCTTCTACATCAGAAAGGAAATAATCTTGATTTGTGTCGTCAGCTATTAAATAATATTTGTGTCAAATATGGGAGACAATAAACAAGAAGAATCTACATCAAGTGTCAACAATACGTCATCATTGGCATCTTCGCTTATGACAAGAATTGTGTCAAATGCGAAATTTGCGGTAGAAATTTTTGACGGGTCCGGACATTTTGGGATGTGGCAAGGCGAGGTTCTAGATGTCCTTTTTCAACAAGGGCTAGATCTGGCCATTGAAGAAAAGAAACCAGATGTTATTGGAGAAGAAGATTGGAGAATTATCAACCGTGTTGCTTGCGGTACCATTCGATCCTACCTTGCTAGAGAGCAGAAATATCCATACACAAAGGAAACTTCTGCAAGTAAATTATGGAAAGCACTGGAGGATAAATTTTTGAAGAAAAACAGTCAAAATAAATTGTACATGAAGAAGAGACTGTTTCACTTCACCTATGTTCCTGGTACCACGATGAATGAACATATCACCAGTTTCAATAAGTTGGTCACAGATTTGCAAAATATGGATACAACTTATGATGATGGTGACTTGGCCTTAATGTTGTTGGCGTCACTTCCTGATGAGTACGAGCACCTTGAAACTACTCTACTCCATGGAAATGACGAAGTTTCTCTCAGAGAAGTTTGTTCGGCTTTGTACAGCTATGAACAAAGAAAGCGAGAAAAACAGAAGGGCGGAGAAGGAGAAGCACTATTTGTGAGGGGTCGTCCTCAAAATCAAACGAGGACAAAGAAGGGAAGATCCAAGTCAAGATCCAGACCCAGCAAAGATGAATGTGCCTTTTGTCGAGAAAAAGGGCACTGGAAGAAAGACTGTCCGAAGTTGAAGAATAAGGCCAAACATAACAATGGAAAGGCCATTATGGATTCAAATGTAGCTGATTGTGATGATTCAGACTTCTCATTAGTTACAACAGAGTCATCAACATCATCAGACATATGGTTGATGGACTCGGCTTGTAGCTATCATATGTGTCCCAACAAGGACTGGTTCGTGGAATTTCAAGAAGGAGAATATGGAGTCGTCCACACAGCGTATAACAGCCCTCTTACCTCATATGGCATTGGTTCAATACGATTAAGGAACCATGATGGGATGATCAGAACATTGATAGATGTTCGATATGTACCGGATTTGAAGAAGAATCTCATCTCTGTGGGAGCCCTAGAATCAAAAGGGTTCAAAATCATTGCAGAAAATGGAGTGATGAGAGTATGCTCCGGTGCACTAGTGGTAATGAAGGCTAATCGGAAGAATAATAATATGTACCGCTATCGTGGCAGTACAGTTATTGGGACAGCGACAGTGACATCCAGTGACGACAAAGAGGCAGAAGCAACCAAGCTATGGCACATGCGCTTGGGACATGCTGGAGGAAAATCCTTGAAAACTCTATCAGATCAAGGATTGTTAAAAGGAGTCAAGGCTTGCAACTTGGAGTTTTGTGAGCATTGTGTTAAAGGGAAACAGACAAGGGTTAAATTTGGTACAGCGATCCATAATACTAAAGGCATTTTGGATTATGTACACTCTGATGTTTGGGGTCCTTCCAAAACACCTTCATTGGGTGGGAAGCACTATTTTGTAACCTTTGTTGATGATTTTTCCCGAAGAGTATGGGTGTATACAATGAAGAGCAAAGATGAAGTGTTGGGAATTTTTCTCAAATGGAAGACGATGGTGGAGAATCAAACAGGCAAGAGGATCAAGTGTATTCGCACAGACAATGGAGGTGAATACAAAAATGATCATTTCAATAAGGTCTGTGAAAATGATGGCATCGTCCGACACTTCACTGTTAGACATACACCACAACAGAATGGAGTGGCAGAACGTATGAACCGGACCTTGCTGGAGAAGGTACGGTGTATGTTGTCCAATGCTGGCTTGGGCAAAGAATTTTGGGCTGAGGCAATTACATATGCATGCCACCTCATTAATCGTCTACCATCTGCTGCTATTGATGGCAAGACACCATTTGAAAAATGGTATGGAAAACCTGCTGTAGATTATAACTCTTTGCACGTGTTTGGCTCAACTGCATATTATCATGTGACGGAGTCAAAATTGGATCCAAGGGCAAAGAAGGCTATTTTTATGGGAATTACTTCTGGAGTCAAAGGATATCGCTTATGGTGTCCTATGACAAAGAAAGTAATATTCAGCAGGGATGTTACCTTTGATGAATCTGCTATGGTAAATAAGGTAACAGAAGATACCAAACAAAATGAAGGTGCTTCTAAGCAGGTGGAGTTTGAGGGAAAATTTATTTTTCCTACACAAGAAGCAGAGGAGGAAACAAATGAAGATTACCCTCTGGAAGGAGAGCCAGTAGAGGAGATTCCAACTCAGGAACCTCAACAACAACTTGAATCAATAGCAACCAGCAGGCCAAAAAGAACAATAACGAAACCTGTTCGTCTCATAGAGACAGTTGCTTGTGCAACCTCAATTGTAGCTGATGATGTTCCTACCACTTATAAAGATGCTGTCCAAAGTTCAGAAGAAGATAAGTGGAGGATTGCCATGAATGATGAAATACAGTCCCTTCATCAGAATCATACATGGAGATTGGCCAATCTCCCGAAGGGAAAGAAAGCAATTGGGTGCAAATGGGTATTTGCAAAGAAGGAAGGATTTCCTAACCAAGTAGATGTTCGCTACAAAGCAAGATTGGTGGCCAAAGGATATGCTCAAAAGGAGGGAATTGATTACAATGAAGTATTTTCTCCAGTTGTAAAACATTCCTCCATTAGAATTATGTTGGCTTTGGTAGCACAATTGGATTTGGAACTAGTTCAGATGGATGTAAAAACTGCGTTTTTACATGGAAACTTGGAGGAGGAAATCTACATGACTCAGCCAGAAGGATTCAAAGTTGCTGGAAAAGAAAATATGGTGTGCAAACTTGAAAAATCGTTGTACGGATTGAAACAATCTTCTAGACAATGGTACAAGCGATTTGACGAGTTTATGTTGCGGCAAGGGTACAAGAGAAGCAAATACGATCATTGTGTGTATTTGCACAAGCTTAAAGATGGTTCCTTTGTATATCTTCTCCTATATGTTGATGATATGTTGATAGCTTCCAAGAATTTGGAAGAAATTGATAAGTTGAAGATTCAACTGAAGAAGGAGTTCGAGATGAAGGATTTGGGTGAGGCAAAGAAAATTCTTGGCATGGAGATAATTAGAGATAGACGTTCAAAGAAACTCTGTTTATCTCAAAAGGAATATTTGAAGAGAGTACTTCAACGTTTTGGCATAGATGACAAGACTAAGCCAGTTAGTACTCCACTTGCTTCCCATTTTAAGCTAAGTACTACTATGTCGCCAATGGATGAAGCTGAACGAGAGTATATGTCAAAGGTACCATACACAAATGTTGTTGGTAGCTTGATGTATGCAATGGTTTGCACAAGGCCTGACATTTCACAAGCTGTTGGAGTTATTAGCAGATATATGCACAATCCAGGGAAGGAGCATTGGCAAGCTGTGAAGTGGATTCTACGGTATATTCATAATACTGTAGATGTCGGGTTAGTTTTTGAGCAGGAAGACAATCAGTCTGTAGTTGGATATTGTGACTCAGATTTTGCGGGTGATCTGGACAAACGAAGATCAACTACTGGTTATGTGTTTACTTTTGCAAAGGCACCAGTTAGTTGGAAGTCTACTTTGCAGTCAACAGTTGCTTTGTCTACAACAGAGGCAGAGTACATGGCTATTACAGAGGCTGTGAAAGAGGCAATTTGGCTTCAAGGATTGCTAAAGGAGCTTGGTGTTGAACAAAAAGGTATCACAATTTTTTGTGATAGTCAAAGTGCTATTCAATTAGCGAAGAACCAAGTTTATCATGCAAGGACGAAGCACATTGATGTTCGGTATCATTTCGTACGAGAAATCATAGAAGAAGGTGGAGTCACGGTGAAGAAAATTCATACTACAGAGAATCCTGCTGATATGCTGACAAAGGTGGTGACTACGATCAAGTTTCAACATTGTTTGGATTTGATCAACATTGTTGAACACTGAAGATTGAAGATGAAGACAACCAAAATTTGTTACCGAGAGAAAATTGAAGATGTGGAATTTTGCCAAGGTGGAGATTTGTTGAATTATATGTCAAATTTCCATCCCACATCGGTGGGTTAAGGAGTTGGTGGGAAACTTTTTCTTATAAAAGGAGGCTTAATGTTTATGATTTAAATACACCTCTCATTTGCCTTCTCATCTGTTTAAGGCATTTGTATTTCTCTCTTTAGTATTATTTCACTTGTATTTTTGGAGTGAAATAAAATATTGGTTGTGTCCGAGGAGTAGGCAAAATTAGCCGAACCTCGTAAATTCTGGTGTTCCCTTTATTGTTGCTTTATTGTCTTATTTATTATTTGGTGGCTGTCATAATTTTTGGTATAGTAGTTGTGACTTATTCACACTATATACATTTGGCTTCCGCAACACTAGGAACCATCATTTTTATGGCACAAGATTCATTCCTTTAGTTCGTTGCTTCATCACGCTCACGTTTCCCCGTCACATGATGTACCGATATCTCCTATTGAAGCATTTCTTTCTTACTGAAACTTATAAAATTTATGTGTAAACGACATCTGAACTGGATTCTCTTTGAAGAACCATATATATCTAATTTGTACTTCATTGGACAACCGTGTGCACAAGAATCACCGAGGCAAGGGCCGATGCATTATGTTGTAATTCCTGCTCCAGTAAAAGGTGGATTTTTAGTAGTTTATCATATATCTAGCATGTGTAATCCCTTCCCAGATATAATGTTTTTTTTTTGTACAAGACTATGGTGTGAGATGCTAATTAACAACATAACGGTTATTTCCTAAACTCAATAAGCGGGGAGGTGCCTTTTCAATGAGGACATTTATATTTTGTTACTATATTTAATTATTTAATGAGGTAAACAATTAAAATAGGAGAAACATCCAAAAACAGGAGGAAAAAATAAATATACTTCCTAATTATTGAGAGATATCACATCACCTTCCTCATTAATTTAAAGATGAATGACACAATAGTTTTATCAAGTACTTTCTCCGTTCATTTTTAGTTATTTATTTTTGACTTTACATTACCTTTGAGAAAAATAAATGAAAATAATTTGGGGAATAAGCAGTTAGTGATAAGGGTAAAACAGGAAAAAAAGATTATCTTTCTCTTGATTTGTTAAAATAGACAAGAAAAAGATAAAAATATTTTTTTAGTATAGTGAACAACGAAGAGAATAATATTTTTTCTCTCACACCTCTTAATCTCATCTTAATAGCAATAAATTTCTTAACATTTTATGTACTTAAGTCCAAATGTTTAATGCATAAGTTAATGACACCTTACAATACTTATATAAGTTCATTTTGAGTTATCCTCATATTCTTCTCCACGTTCATCTATAAGTTTACTTTTTGACTTCTTTTCCTTCATAACTTAGAGACTATCTCAAGTTTGTAAGATGATTCAAAACATTTAAAGTTCTTAATCATTTTATGAGGATAAAAATAGTGGGGCAAGAGATAATGTTAGAAGGGAGAATACAATGGAGTTCGGAAGATGAAAGAGATCAATATGTTACTACTCCAAGAAGAAGACAAATACTCTTTATCTTCTGCTGATAATAAGAGATTCTTTCTTAAGAATATATTTTAATCTGTTTCCTTCGTATTGTAAATTTCTTCGGTAATTATTCTAAATTTGGTGATATATAGAGTTTTAGAGTAAACGAACAAAAGTATTATATTTATGACTTAATCTATTTATAAAATTAATTTTATTATGCATATACATGAAATTCATTCTCCTATCTTGACCAATTTACCAAAATTACCAAGTATTTTACAGATTCTCTGTCTTGACCGCGCGAAGCGCGGATAACATCACTAGTATGATAAATAGTTGAGGTGTGCATCAAATTAGTTCAGACATGATCGTTATACAACAAAAAAAATACAGGCAATGTAAGTAAAATATCTTGGTCAACCTTGGGGTTTTAGGGAGTCAATTGGTTTTGTGGTCCATTACAAACTTATTTTTAGTTTTATGACCTCATCTCTTTTTTTTACAGATGGGAGATTTAATTTTACACGTAAGAGATCTAAAAAAGACATTTTCTTAAATTCAACATTGTAAAAAGCCATGAAGTCCTAAAACCCGATTTTAGATATTACGGATTATAGATACGTTTTCTGTTGTTATAAGATGTATTAGATGTATTTAAGCTACTGTATTCATGAATACAGTAGCAAAAATAGGCGTGAATCAGGGAAGTCCAGCTAATCACTTGTTGTATTCAAGTGTATTCGACTGTATTCATGGTGTGAAACATGGGATTACAGCAGGACATATTATTGTACTCGACTGTATTCACGGCGTGAAACAGGGGATTACACTATTTTTAAACGGAAAGTGAATCAATTAACATAATAGACTCCTAATATAACTCAACAACAAACTCAATTATAACACACAAAATTTGTATTTCCAGTTAAAAAAAGTTTCTTAACCGAAAAATACTCCAAAAACATAGCAATCTTTAGAGAAATTATATAATACATCTGAATACATAAATTATATTAATTAAAAAAATATATGAATACATTCATGGAATATAGCGATACAGTGAATACAATGAAATACATAGAATGCAGCGGGATACATTGAAATACAACGAAAAAAAGACAATAATACAATGAAATACATAGAATATAACGAGATACATTGAAATACAATGAAAAAAAAGACAACGAATACAATGAAATACAACGAAATACATTAAAATATATTAACAGAAAATTCAAGTTGCTCAGCCCCCAACTTCGTCATCTTTGTTCAAGAACAACCATAATGTCGTCTTGTTGAAGCAACATCAGTAAATAGAAATGGTTGATTATGAAGAACAATTGTCCCATTTGCAAGTCCACAACATTTTTGACGAAAGGAAAGGATTTTTTGTACATACTGCGCAGGGTATGGCGAATGGTCAACCTGTCCAGAAACATCTTTATTGGCGCTATCTCTATCGCCTGAAATTGTACAGAAACCTCTAACTTTTGTCTGACGCCTGAAGTTGTACAGAGGATATGAGATCGGGAAGTAAAGAGAGGGGGAATAGATATGTGGTAGGGGAGAAGAGAAATTTGAGGGGATGAGAGAGAAAAATAATACAAAGCTTATTTTAAGGATTAAGAGTAGGAGGTGACTATAAATAGATATTTGGCTATAAAAAATCAAAAGGTAGCTGTAAAATATAATTTTTTAAAAGAGTATTTATTTAAAATAAATAAGGTATCAACCTTTGCTATAGGAGGTAACTAATCCTTTAAGAAAATAATTGTTTTTGATCTCCTACATGTAAAAGATAGATCTCTCATGTGTAAAAGCAAATCTCCCATGTATAAAAAAAAGAGATGCGGTCATAAAATTAAATACAAGTTTGTAATGGGTCACAAAACCAATTGACCCGTAAAAACAACACTTACCGGAACTAAATTTTAGAACTATACTCGCTCGATCTTTAGGAGTTTGTACCCCGCATGTTTTCATGTCCTATGTGTTACGTTTGTAAAATCAAAACTGTTGCTTGTTTTTTTAAAAAAAATATTTTATTTTAGGCGAAATACATAAAGCGTCCCTTTAAGTTATCACCAACGATCATTTGAACATCTTAACTTGGCATATGACCAAACAGACACTTCTATTTGACACATGCGTGTCTCGTGAACACTCGAGTTCAACAAACCTCATGTGTGAGTTATACTCGCTGATGACATGTCAATCGGACTATACAGAGCAACGGGAAGGTCGGAATCTAGTGAATCTATCTTTAGAGTGTAAAAAACTCAAAATATCTTCTTTTCTTCTGTTCTGTTGATATAACCTGCCGAATTATTCCCCAGCAGAAGCAAAGAAAGCAGACTGTTGATACGATCGTTCAAAGGGCCTTATATTATAAAGTATAAAGAAAGTCAAAATTGTTCTTGTGGAATTGACAAATTATTGAATGACATGAGTATTTCATGAATATATTATAGTTTATATTAAAAAATACTTGTAATTCTTTAATTAAAAAAAGAAGAAAAGGACTCTCCTTTCTCCCTCCCGTACGCTGCATCTCTTTTCCACTGCTTTGCCACATTAAAACCCTCTTTGCTTTGCTTTCACTACTGCTCTTAATCTCTTTGCTGCCTTTTCTTTCTGCAATGGCCTTATAGTTTGTTGCTCTTTAAAGCCCCAACCCTTACGTCGCCGGCAGCCAAATCCCGCTTCACTCTTTTTTTTTTTCTCCTCAAAACCAAATAAAAAATCATATGATCACGCCCAACTCTAGTCCTAAAAAGGATAAGCGGTCGCTGCAAATATAATTCGGTTCAAGTCTGGAGTCGAATTCCATGGAGAACTAACCTATTTACTACAACTTTTAACACTACTAATGATAAGCCCAGACAATTTCTGGATGCAAGATTTTTAACGGATAATGAGTAGATGTGATGACCCAAAAGGTCATCACTCGTTTTAGAAATAAATTCTGTGATCCGAGGCCTTTGAAACTTCTTTCGATCTCACCTCGATTTGCGTGTGTAGTTCGGGCGCGTAGCCGAAAAGCCATTATGTGAAAATCTGTGAAAAATGATGAATTTTACCTTTAAAATAAATTTAAGTTGACTTCGGTCAACATTTTGGGTAAACGGGCCTGGACCCGTAATTTGACGGTCCCGAAGGGTCTGTAAGAAAATATGGGACTTAGGCGTATGCCCGGAATTGAATTTCGAGATCCCAAGCTCGAGAAATGAATATTTAAAGAAAATTATTTTATGGAATATTTATGAGTTTTTGGAAATGAAATGTATTTGAAATTTGATGGTATCGGGCCATATACTGGTTCCGGAGCCCGGTACAGGTCTTATATGTGATTTAAGTTGAGTCTGTGAAATTTGGTAAGAAACAGACTTGAAATGACGTGAATCGGACCTTATTTGAGAAAAATTGGAAAATTTGATGTTCTTAAGTGATTTCATAATTTTGATTGTAAATTCTTAATTGTTGAGGTTATTTTGGTGATTTGAATGCACGAGCAAGTTCGTATGATGTTTTTAGGTTGGTGTGCATGTTTGGGTTGGAGCCCCGAGGGCTCGGGTGAGTTTTGGATCGGCCACGGAATGGAATTTGGACTTAGGATGTTGCAGATTTTAACTGGTATATTGCAGGCCTGCAGGCTTCGCATTTGCGAAGCCTACCTCGCAAATGCGAGAGTTATGTTGCAAATGCGAAAGAGCCCAGGCCAGCATCACCTCGCAAATGTGAGGTACCCATCGCAAATGTGATGCCTCCAGTTGTAGCCAGTCGTCGTAAATGTGACAAATTCATCGCAAAAGCGACTTCGTAAATGCGAAAGTCCCTTCGCAAATGCGAGAATAGCAAACTTTTGGGTTCGCAATTGTCGCAATTGCGATACCTACAACCTGTAAATTCATAACTTAGACGTAATTCAACTATTTTTCACACTCTTTCAAAATCAAAACACTCTTGGGCGATTTTTCAAAGACTACTTCTCTTCTTAATCGATTGTAAGTCATTTCTAACTCGTTTTCTTCAATCTTTAACATCTTTTCACATGATTTCAACTCAAAATCAAAGGTTTTCATGGGGAAAATTGGGTGTTTTGGGTAGAACCTAGGTTTTTAAAATTTTGGGAATTTGGACCTCGATTTGAGGTCCGATTTCAAAACAAATTATATATTTGGATTCGTGGGGAAATGGTAATCGGGTTTTGGTTCGAACCTCGGGTTTTGACCATGTCGGCCCGGAGCAATTTTTGACTTTTTGGGGAAAACATTATAAAACTTATTTTCATGCATTAGAAATGATTCAATTAGCATTTATTGATGTAATTAAGTAACTTGTGGCTAGATACGAGCGAATTGGTGGTGGAATAAAGAGGTGAAGCGATAGTTGAGACTTGAATTGTATTTGTGGCATCGAGGTAAGTGTTTGGTATAACCTTAGCTTGAGGGATTAGGAGTTGTGTCCTATTTGCTATGTGTTATTTGTTGAGTACGACGTATAGGCATGGTGACGATTATCCATACATTGGTGTCATGCATGCCCGTGAGTCTTAAATTTGAAATCGTTGTGTTCTTAATAAGTACTACGAATGCCTAAGTTGTTGATTTTCTGTGTTGGGCAAGAATTATGATTATTCTCGTGGAAGTTGCTTATTGTTGAGTATTGGTGCTAGATGAGGTTTCTCTTGTGAAGTTAAATGTTGGAACAAGTTTGGTTATAACTGACTCCCTTGCCGGGACGTATTTACTTATATTGTCGATTCCGTTGCCGGGATAGTGTTATTTTTCCTTATTGTTCCCTTGCCGAAACTCTTTTCTTGTGATTGGTGTTGAATTGTATATTGGGATCGGATTGCACGCCGCAATAAGATTATATTTGGATCGGGTTACATGCCACAATACTATTATATTTGGATCGGGTTGTACGCCGCAACAACATTATAATTGGATCGGGTTGTACGCCACAACAGTGATAAATGATATAGATCGGGTTGCAAGCCACAACAATGTTTTTATTATTACGATAGGGTCGCGCGTCGCAACCACAAATGATAAAAGTGGTTATTGACTGGTTACAGTTTCCTTATTCTTTCTGCCGCAAAATTTTAGATTGGTCTTTATACTTTTCTTCTGAGTTACTGTTGGTAAATGATATTCCCCCGCAGCATGCCCCCGCCCATCCTTATTTGTATATTTCTGTTTTATTTTCCGTTGTATATGATATAACTGCACAGATTTATTTGGTAGTCTGGCCCTAGCCTCATCACTACTTCGCCGAGGTTAGACTAGGCACTTACCAGCACATGGGGTCGGTTGTGCTGATACTACACTCTGCACCGTGTGTAGATCCCGGAGCAGCAACATTCGAACCTTAGCTTGGGTGGCTGCCTTCAGTCCAGTCGGAGATTCTGAGGTAGTCCTGCAGGCATCCGTAGGCCCTGGCATTTCCCTCTATCCCTTCATCCTGTTTCATTTACATATTTCCGAAACAGTGTATTATTTATCTTTCAGACCTTGTTTGTAGTAATTCTAGACTGCACGTGAAGCGTGACACCAGTTCTAGGTAGATTTTTGCTTAAGGTGTTGTATTGGATACATATTCAAATGGTTTATCGTTCTCTTCCGCTTGCTTTAAATTTCCGCTATTTATAATTGTCGATTTACACTTGTTAAAGAATTAAAAGGGGAAGAACGTAAATTGTGCAAATGGTCGGCTTGCCTAGCTTTCACTAGTAGGCGTCATCACGACTCTTGAGGGTGAGAAATCCAGGTCGTGACAAGTTAGTATCAGAGCACTAGGTTACATGGGTCTCACAATTCACAGACAAGCTCAGTAGAGTCTGAGGGATCGGTACGGAGACGTTTGTATTTACCCCCCAGGGGCTACAGAGTTAGAAAAAAAACTTTACATATATTCTTTCCGGTCGTGCGGTTTAGTTTCTCAATGCTAATTGAATTTCTACTCTGTTCTTTCGCAGATGGCGAGAACACGCGCTTCCTCATCCACCGATCAGCAGCCCGAGCCCCCAGCAGCAGCTCCCACGAGGGGCAGAGGCCGAGGCCGTGCTAGAGGTCGAGGTAGGGGCAGAGCAGCATCACCAGCGGCGGAGCCTCGGGTTGACTTTGATGATGAGGTTCCGGCCCAGGCAGTTCTGGTGGGCCCAGCTCAGGTCCCAGGGGGATTATTGCTACCCCAGTACTCCAGGATGCTCTGGTCCATTTAGTGGGCCTTATGGAGAGTGTCACCTGGGCAGGCTTTCTACCTGTAGCAGCAGCCGTCTCTCAAGCTGGAGGAGGAGCCCAGACTCTAGCTACTTGCACTCTGGAGCAGATGGCTCCCCAGTTTCAGACTCCAGCAGCTCAGCCAGTTAGAGCAATTCAGCCGGGTGTCGTAGCTCAGATCGGTGATGGAGCAGCTATGTCTACTGATGCCTTGTAGAGGTTGGACAGGTTCACCAAGCTCTTCACTACCACTTTCAGCGGTGCATCTTCTAAGGATCCCCAGGATTATCTAGACAGTTGTCATGAGGTTCTCAGGAACATGGGGATAGTGGAGACCAATGGGGTCGACTTTGCTACTTTCCGCCTGTCTGGATTCGCCAAGACTTGATGGAGAGATTATTTCTTGGCTAGACCAGCCGGATTACCAGCTTTGATTTGGGAGCAATTTACTCAGCTATTTCTGGAGAAGTTTCTCCCTATCACTCAGAGAGAGATCTATCAGAGGCAGTTTGGGCGTCTCCAACGGGGTTCTATGACTGTCACTTAGTACGACACCAGATTCATCGACTTGGCCTATCATGCTCTTATCATACTTCCCACCAAAAGAGAGAGGGTGAGGAGGTTCATTGAGGGACTTATTCAGCGTATTCGACTTCAGATGGCTAAGGAGACGGGGAGTGAGATTTCTTTTCAGAAGGCGGCCAATGTGGCCAAGAGAGTTGAGATGGTTCTATTGGGGGGGGGGATGGTCAGGGATCTGACAAGAGGCCTCGTCATTCAGGCAGATTTAGTAGTGCCTCGTTTGGAGGCTGGGATTCGTATAGTAGAGGCCATCCTCCTAGGCCTTTTCAGTAAGCACTTCAGGTTTCTCACTGCGCTTCAGGTGACCGTGGTTCTCATATGCAGTATTCTGATCATTAGCCCACAGTGAACCACCAACTCCTATCAGTGCACCCCCGCTCTAGAGTTTTCAGGTGGTCATTCAAGTCGTTAGGGTCAGTCTCAGTTTCCTCAGCCGCAACTCTCAGGTGGATGCTTTAAGTGCGGTGAGTATGGTCATATCCGGAGGACTTGTCCGAGATTAGTGGGTATTCAGTTACAACAGCAGAGTTCCCGTACTATGGTTCAGGCACCGAGTGTTCCACAGCCCGCTCAACCAACTAGAGGTGGAGGTAGAGGTGCTAGATATGGAGGTAGAAGTATTAGTGGTAGAGGTCACGCCGCTAGAGGTGGAGGCCAGCCAGCAGCAGGCCGTCCCAGAGATGTAGTTCAGGGTGGTGGGGCCTAGCCCCGATGTTATGCTCTACCAGCCAGGCCTAAGTCTAAGGCTTCCGATGCAGTTATCACAGGTACTGTTTTGGTTTGTAGCAGAGATGCTTCAGTTTTATTTGATCCAGGATCTATACACTCATATGTGTCATCTTATTTTGCACTGTATCTGGTCATGCCTAGTGATTCTTTGAGTACTCCTGTATATGCATCTACACCGGTGGGTGATTCTATTATGGTAGATCGAGTCCATCGTTCGTGTATAGTTGTGATTGGGGGTCTTGAGACTCGTGTAGATTTGTTACTTCTGGACATGGTTGATTTTGATGTCATATTGGGAATGGACTAGTTATCACCTTACCATGCTATCTTGGACTATCATTCCAAGATTGTGACCTTAGCCTTGCCGGGTTTACCTCGTTTAGAGTGGAGAGGGACTCCTGATCATTCTACTCGTAGCGTTATCTCATATATGAAGGCTTGGCGTATGGTCGAGAAGGGGTGTTTGGCCTATTTGGCCTATGTTCGTGATTCTAGTGCTGAGGTTGCTTCTATTGATTCTGTGCCTGTTGTTCGTGAATTTTCCGAGGTATTACCTTCAGACCTGCCGAGTATGCCACCCGACAGGGATATTGACTTCTGCATTGATTTGACTCTAGGCACTCAGCCTATTTCTATTCCGTCGTATCGTATGGCCCCACCTGAGTTGAAAGAATTGAAGGAGCAGTTGCAAGACTTGCTTGAGAAAGGCTTCATTAGACCTAGTGTCTCTCCTTGGGGTGCGACGGTATTGTTTGTTAAGAAGAAGGACAGATCGATGAGAATGTGTATTGATTACCGGTAGTTGAACAATGTTACAATCAAGAATAAGTATCCATTGCTGAGGATTGATGATTTGTTTGATCAGCTTCAGAGTGCCAAGGTATTTTAGAAGATTGACTTGAGATCTGGCTACCATCAGTTGAGGATTAGGGCATCCGATGTCCCTAAGACAGCCTTCCGCACTCGGTACGGGCATTATGAGTTCATGGTGATGTCATTCGGGTTGACAAATGCCCCAATAGCTTTTATGGATTTGATAAACCGAGTGTTCAGGCCTTACTTGGATTCATTCGTGATAGTCTTCATTGATGATATTTTGATCTATTACCACAGTCGGGAGGAGCATGAGCAACATCTTAGAGTGGTTCTTCAGACTTTGAGAGATAGTCAGTTGTACACTAAGTTTTCGAAGTATGAGTTCTGGTTGAGTTAAATTGCATTCCTGGGTCATGTTGTATTAGCAGATGGTATTCAAGTTGATCCTAAGAAGATAAAGGCAGTCGAGAACTGGCCTAGACTTGCATCAGCTACAGAGATCTAGAGTTTCTTGGGTTTGGCAGGCTACTATTGTTGGTTTGTGGAGGGGTATTCGTCTATTGCAGCCCCGATGACCAGGTTGACCCAAAAGGGTGCCTAGTTCAGGTGGTCGGATGAGTGTGACGCGAGCTTTAAGAAGCTCAAGACAGCTTTGACTACGGTGTCGGTATTGGTTTTGCCCACAAATTCAGGGCCTTACACAGTGTATTGTTATGCATCTCGTATTAGACTTGGTACGGTGTTGATGCAGGATGGCAAGGTCATTTCCAATGTTTCGCGGCAGTTGAAGATTCATGAGAAGAACTATCCAGTCTATGATTTAGAGTTAGTAGCCATTGTTCACGCGTTGAAGATTTGGAGGCATTATCTGTATGGCGTGGCATGTGAGATGTTCACGGATCATAAGAGTCTACAGTATTTGTTCAAGCAGAAGGAGTTAAATTTGAGGCAGATAAGGTGGTTGGAGCTATTAAAGGACTATGATATCACCATTTTATATCATCTGGGAAAGGCCAATATGGTGGCCGATGCTTTGAGTTGGAAGTCAGCCAGTATGGGCAGTCTTGCTTATATTCAAGTCGGTGAGAGACCGCTTGCTTTGGATGTTCAGGCTTTGGCCAATCAGTTCGTGAGGTTGGATATTTCTGAGCCCAGTCGGGCGTTAACTTGAATAGTCGCTCGTTCTTCTTTATTGGAGCGTATCCAAGATCAGCAGTATGATGATCCTCATTTGTGTGTCCTTAGAGACACGGTGCAGCACGGAGGTGCCAAGTAGGTTACCTTAGGAGATGATGGAGTTTTGAGGCTGCAGGGGCGAGTTTGTGTGCCAAACGTGGATGGGCTTCGAGAGTTGATTTTAGAGGAGGCCCATAGTTTCCGGTACTCTATTCATCCGGGCACCGCGAAGATGTATCAGGAAATACGGCAGCATTATTGGTGGAGAAGGATATCATTTCATATGTGGCTCGGTGTTTGAATTGTCAGCAGGTTAAGTACGAGCATCAGAGGCCTGGTGGTTTGTTCCAGAAAATTGAGATTCCTGAGTGAAATTGGGAGAGTATTACTATGGACTTCGTTGTTGGACTCCCACGGACTCAAAGGAAGTTCGATGCAGTGTGGGTCATTGTTGATAGGCTGACCAAGTCAGTACATTTCATTCTTGTGGCAGTCTCCTATTCTTCCGAGAGGTTATCTGAGATCTATATCCGGGAGATTGTTTGTCTTCATGGTGTGCCCGTGTCTATCATTTTGGATTGAGTTACGCAGTTTACCTCATATTTCTGGAGAGCAGTTCAGCGAGAGCTGGGCACACAGGTTGATTTGAGCACATCGTTTCATCCAAAGACGGACGGGCAGTCCGAGCGGACCATTCAGATTTTGGAGGATATGCTCCAAGCTTGTGTCATTAACTTTGGAGGCTCGTGGGATCAGTTTTTGCCTTTAGCAGAGTTTGCCTACAACAACAGCTACCAGTCGAGCCAGATGGCTCCTTATGAGGCTTTATATGGTAGACGTTGTCGGTCGCCGGTTGGATGGTTCGAGCCGAGAGAGGCTCGGTTGTTGGGTACGGATCTAGTACATGATGCCTTGGACAAGGTCAGGATTATTCAGGATAGGCTCCGTACAGCTCAGTCCAGGCAAAAGGGTTATGCCGACCGTAAGGTTCGTGATTTGGCATTCATGGTCGGTGAGCGGGTATTGCTTCGGGTATCGCCTATGAAGGGCGTGATGAGATTTGGAAAGAAGGGCAAGCTTAGCCCTAGGTTCATTGGCCTGTTTGAGATTCTTGATAGAGTGGGAGAGGTGGCTTACAGACTTGCGTTGCCGCTAAGCTTATCAGTTGTGCATCCAGTGTTTTATGTGTCCATGCTCCAGAAATATCATGGCGATCCATCCCACGTGTTAGATTTCAGCATTGTCCAGTTGGACAAGGAATTGTCCTATGAGGAGCCGGTAGCTATTTTAGACCGGCAGGTTCGTCAGTTGAGATCGAAGAGTTTTCCTTTTGTTCGTGTTCAGTGGAGATGTCAGCCTGTTGAGGCATCGACTTAGGAGTTCGAGTCCGATCTGCGGAGTCGTTATCCTCATCTTTTTCCCGACTCAGGTACTTCCTTCTTATGTCCGTTCGAGGACGAACGATTGTTTTAGAGGTGGAGAATATGATTACCCAAAATGTCATCACTTATTTTAGAAATAAATTCTATGATTTGAGGTCTTAAAAACCTTTTTCAGCCTTACCTCAATTTGCATGCGCAGTCCGGGCACGTAGCTGGAAAGCCATTATGTGAAAATCTGTGAAAAATGATGAATTTTGCCCTTAAAATGAATTTAAGTTGACTTCGGTCAGCATTTTGGGTAAACAGACCCGGACCTGTGATTTGATGGTCCCGGAGGGTCCGTAAGAAAATATGGGACTTGGGCGTATGCCCGAAATTGAATTTTGAAGTCCCAAGCCCGAGAAATGAATTTCTAAAGAAAATTATTTTCTGGAATATTTATGAGTTTTTGGAAATGAAATATGTTTGAAATTTGATGGTATCGGGCTGTATACTGGTTCCGGAGCCCGGAACAGATCTTATATGTGATTTAAGTTGAGTCTGTGAAATTTGGTAAGAAACTTGAAATGACGTGAATCGGACCTTATTTGAGAAAAATTAGAAAATTTGATGTTCTTAAGTGATTTCATGATTTTGATGCTAAATTCTTAATTGTTGAGGTTATTTTGGTGATTTGAATGTACGAGCAAGTCCGTGTGATGTTTCTAGGTTGGTGTGCATGTTTGGACTGGAGCCCCGAGGGCTCGGGTGAGTTTTGGATAGGCCACGGAGTGGAATGAGCCCAGGCCAGCATCACCTCGCAAATGCGAGGTACCCATCGTAAATGCAATGCCTCTAGTTCTAGCCAGTCGTCGCAAATGCGACAAATTAATTGCTAAAGCGACTTCGCAAATGCGAGAATAGCAGACTTCTGGGTTCGCAATTGCGAACCGTGGTCGCAATTGCGATACCTACAACCTGTAAATTCATAACTTAGACGCATTTCAAACATTTTTCACACTTTTTCATAACCAAAACACTCTTGGGTGATTTTTCAAAGATAACTTCTCTTCCTAATCGATTGTAAGTCATTTCTAACTCGTTTTCTTCAATCTTTAACATTTTTTCACATGATTTCAACTCAAAATCAAAGGTTTTCATGAGGAAATTTGGGTGTTTTGGGTAGAACCTAGGTTTTTCAAATTTTGGGGATTTAGACCTCGATTTGAGGTCCAATTTCAAAACAAATTATATATTTGGGTTCGTGGGGGAATGGGTAATCGGGTTTTGGTTCGAACCTCGGGTTTGACCATGTGGGCCCGGGGCAATTTTTGACTTTTTGGGGAAAACATTATAAAACTTATTTTCATGCATTAGAAATGATTCAATTAGCATTTATTGATGTAATTAAGTAACTTGTGGCTAGATACGAGCGAATTGGTGGTGGAATAAAGAGGTGAAGCGATAGTTGAGACTTGAATTGTGTTCGTGGCATCGAGGTAAGTGTTTGATCTAACCTTAGCTTGAGGGATTAGGAGTTGTGTCCTATTTGCTATGTGTTATTTGTTGAATACGACGTATAGGCATGGTGACGATTATCTATACATTGGTGTCATAAATGCCCGTGAGTCTTAAATTTGAAATAGTTGTGTTCTTAATAAGTACTACGAATGCCTAAGTTGTTGATTTTCTGTGTTGGGCAAGAATTATGATTATTCTCGTGGAAGTTGTGTATGGTTGAGTATTGGTGCTAGATGAGTTTCTCTTGTGAAGTTAAATGTTGGAACAAGTTTGGTTATAACTGACTCCCTTGCCGGGACATATTTACTTATATTGTCGATTCTATTGCCGGGATAGTGTTGTTTTTCCTTATTGTTCCCTTGCCGAAACTCTTTTCTTGTGATTGGTGTTGAATTGTATATTGGGATCGGATTGCATGCCGCAACAAGATTATATTTGGATCGGGTTACACGCCACAATAATATTATATTTGGATCGGGTCGCACGCCGCAATAATATTATATTTGAATCGGGTTGCACGCCGCAACAACATTATAATTGGATCGTGTTGCACACCGCAACAGTGATAAATGATATGGATCGGGTTGCATGTCGTAACAATGTTTTTATGATTTGGATCGGGTTGCACGCCGCAATAACAAATGATAAAAATGGTTATTGACTGCTTACAGTTTCCTTATTCTTTCTGCCGCAAAATTTTAGATTGTTCTTTATGCTTTTCTTCTGAGTTACTGTTGGTAAATGATATTCCCCGCAGCATGCCCCCTCCCATCCTTAATTGTATATTTTTATTTTATTTTCTGATGTATATGATATAACTGCACAGGTTTATTTGGTAGTCTGGTCCTAGCCTCATCACTACTTCGCCGAGGTTAGGCTTGGCACTTACTAGCACATGGGGACGGTTGTGCTGATACTACACTCTGCACCGTGAGCAGATCCTGGAGCAGCAACATTCAGACCTTAGCTTGGGTGGCTGCCTTCAGTCCAGTTGGAGATTCCGAGGTAGTCCTGCAGGCGTCCGCATGCCCTGGCATCTCCTCTATCCCTTCATCCTGTTTCATTTACATATTTTCAAAACAATGTATTATTTATCTTTCAGACCTTGTTTGTAGTAATTCTAGACTGTCTGTGAAGTGTGACACCAGTTCTGGTAGATGTTTGCTTAATGTGTTGTATTGGATACATATTCAAATGGTTTATCATTCTCTTCCGCTTGCTTTAAATTTCCGCTGTTTATAACTGTCGATTTACATTTGTTAAAGAATTAAAATGGGAAGAAGGTAAATTGGGCAAATGGTCGGCTTGCCTTGCTTTCTAGCGCTATCATAACTCCCGAGGGTGGGAAATCTGAGTCGTGACAGTAGAATTTAGTTAGCTAAGGAAAAATGACAATAAAACTAGAAATAATCAAGAATAAAGTTGAATTCAATGGTAAAAGGGTCTAGGGGTATTGATTTCCCCAATTGTCGGATTAATTCCTGACACGTTAGCTAAAATCTCGCCATAATACTTTATAAGTAGTATGAGTTCTGGGCTACCGCAATTATCTCTCGATCAATTACGATAATTTACTAGAAGCGTTCTCTCGAACTACTCTAGTTAAAAATTTGCAACTCAGAATTATCCCACCAAAGTTTGGTATCTCTAACCCTGCTTTTAAATTCAAGTAATTAATCTCTTAACTTACTCGAAGGTGGTGTTGTTCAACAACAATCTAACCAAGTATTCTTTCTCAAGCAACACAAGATAACTAAACACGATTAATCAAGATCACTTTCAATTAATCATAAGACAACACATAGTTGAACAATCATAGAGTAAAAACGGCTTAATTATATCAAAACAAAGTCAAGACTTCATCCAACAATTGGTTCCATCAATCCTAGATGACAGGTTTAGCTACACATGCTAATTGATAAAAATTCACCATAGAAAGTCATAATCAACAATGGAATTAAGAAGAAGATGATGAAAACTCTTAGGGAAATTCTCTGTCTTCCTCCGGTGTTCTTGCTTCCAAAAATCTCTCTAATATAACTATATTTCTCTTCTGGAAGAATTAAGCTTCATATAGGTTTAGGTTAGTCGCCTTGAAAATTACATAACTGACCCTGGGTTATTGGTCTCCGTCAACCCATCCGCAGCCGCGGATTTGATCGTAGAGCTGGCCGCGGATTTCACCCAGTGTTCTGCCTCCAGTGCGTGGCCAATGCACGGTCAATCCGCGGCCGCGCACTTGGAGAGGAATTCGACACTTGCTTTTATTTCTCATTTTCGACCGTGCTAACCTCCGATTGGCCTTCCACGCTCTATATTGACTCCAATACACTCTTTAGCTTCCTCATAGCTCGGAGTGGCTCCTGCAAAGCATAAAATTCTTAAGTAGAGAAATTTGTTATCTTTTAGCATTCAAATATCAATAAAGTGCGGTTAAATTAAAGTCTAAATAGTATCTAAATTGCATAAATATAGCCTACTATAAATACCTCACACTTAAACCATTGATCGTCCTCGAGCAATCAAACCACACTCTACAGAGGCCTAACTTCCCAGAGTGACTTACCTAACTCGTCACACCAAGAATATTCCACATAGATTGAGTGCATTAGTATAACATCTACACCTCAAGAGTTGAATCCGGCAAGCCATGCAATATTCCTAACCGGCTTACTTACTCTGACTCAGAGGTCCAGACTTACCTCTCCTTCATGAATCAAGTGCCTGCCCACAACAAAAGAGACTCATTCCAAATCAATAAAATGCACGCACACTGAGGAACTTCAAAATGAACAGAATTCAGTCACCCTCATAAATGATATTCTTGTGCCACGGAAAACGCTTTATAGGCTTGCCCGTAGTGTACTACTCTACTAATTGAGCTCATTTAGTCTAGGATCAAGTAGGACTTTATTTGGTTGTAATGTAGGCTACGGGACGGGTACGATACATTTGGATATAAGAGTGACTACGCCTCCCTAAGCACTTTAATACATATACTTTAACATTCAAGCCCATACTTAAGTTAAACCAATATTTCCACCTTCAACACCACATATATCACCCCATACTTCTTTGAGCCCAATCACATTAAAAACCACCATAGAAATATTAATAATCAACATAATGCATTATTAACAATTTTTAAATATTTTTTTCAATTTAAGCGGCTTTTTCAACAAGGTGCACCTTTCTCCTTATTTCCCTAGTTCCACTCAAAAAGCCTCGCCAACTACCCCCACCCTTTATCCTTTATAGATTCATAGTAATTCAAGTGCTTACGATAGGTAAAGGGTTCAAATAGATGGTCAATTCAAACAAGGGATAAGGCTTGTAATGTGGTTTCCAAGGAAATATGATTAGAGGCTCAACGGGGTTAACTATGATACATAACAAATAGGTGGGTAGAATATATATATATGGTTCAACAAAAAAATGCCTATATCACTTCCAAAACTAAACAAAACTACTATTTCGCTTTGTAGACACATGGGGCAAGTTCTAGGCATCAACTGTCGTGCACAGAATACAACAAACCTCAAACACATGGCACATGACTCACTCCAGATTGGGTCATCAAACACTCTGATCAGGGTACTTAAGCCAAATTAAGAACATACAGTTTAAGGCATTCTTACAAGACTCAACAACTAAGCCTAAGCGTCATACTAAAGTACCCCTATATTCAAGGCATTACGACGTTAAGATATCCTATTTCTATTTTTGCCCATAGCCCACAAGTTCCTAACTAACAATAAAAAGAACTAACTACACCCAGTTCAAATGAACCCTTAGAAAAGAATAGTGGCTTAAAGAAAAACCTAGGGGGAATTGATACACTATTACAAAAGAAAATCTTTTTGTGGTTTTTTTTTTCTTCAACTTTAGTCCCTCGAAAAACCTGTTGAATGATATCCATCGTCGGGACAAGTCAAAAATGATTTAGGTAAATAAACTACAAAACTATTCTACATACAACATACAAATAAATTATCCCCACCCCACACTTAAAATGATGGCATGTCCCCATGTCATACAAAATAAAGTAATGTGAGATAAAGGAACTTCACTGGTAGATTAGTCTTGATTGGAGACAGTGTTGGAGTTGAGATTACACGTCCTCCCCAGCGCACACAGCCAGCCCGTGATTTTCTTTACCGACCTCATATTTTGGGTGGCCAAGGCATCAACTCTCGCCCCCAATTCAGAGACGGAAGTGCGTAGCCCTGCCATTTCCTGTTCTAAGGCTGTTATCCGCGTACTCCATTTGACTGAAGATGGTCTGTCAACCGCGTAAACTTGTTCCTGTGGGAGTGTGGAAGTCCCAACATCCTCATACTTTTCATTGCCCTCCTCCGACGCCTCAGAATCATCACTATGAGCCGCACCGATTACCATTGTATCCTTCCCAATGGTCATTTTATCTGCTCGGAACTTTTCTTCTTTCTTTACCTTGACATTCACATTTGGGTTCTCTGGCACCCTTGCTGCTCGGCACAAGCTAGTGACCAGAGAGGGGAAGAAGAACTCATACCTCTTCAGTGTTGAATGGATGAACATCTCAGGCTGAATAACCTTGGCCACATCAAAATCGTGGCCATTCACGAAGCACCAGATCAAGGCAGCTCTCGGACCATTTACCTTAGTGGTGTTTTGCAACGGCAGCAGTCGACTATTGATGAGGTACAACCAATACTTTACTTCAAAGATAGTGAGGCTGAGTGCAACTTCGATCCCGGCACAACCCACACTACCTCTTTGTCTGGTACACAGATAGTTGTGAAAAAATAGATGCTAATTTGTTGGTACTTGCCGGTAATCATCATAGAATTCCACCTCCCTGTTAAATACAGGCAATCGATACACTCTCCTGATGGCATCTATCGAGGCATTCACCCTCTTTTGTCATACAGTGCAGATTTGATCCTCATGTTTAGAGCAGTTGGCGTAGAACTCCCGGACAAGCATCAAGTTATCCTCCCCCGGCTCTTCGAAGAAGATGTCCAGCATGTTCCTGATCAACTCCCTATACATATTAGGGCACTCATCCTGGAGGGACCCTGATCGCTGCCGACTCGACACTACGCTGTGGTAGGAAGAGCGGGTCGCAATAGCTTTTACCCGAATAGAGGTTTGGGATCGAATTTCCACAGGGAGCTAGTCGTGGAGTTGTATTTCCTGTTTAGCCTAGAGTTGCGGTTGTGCTTCTAATGTCACTTCAAACATTTTTGGGTTTTTGATTTATAACTATTTTTATAAGAGTATTGTTTAACACTAAATTATACTACAAGAATATTGCTAAGTTGTATCTAATAGGAAGAAGGGCACTAGGGTCGTGACACTACCTAGGTGGCTAATTGACGGGTAGATGTTACTTAGGTTTGATTGACATATTTGGGGCTTATGCTATAACTGTTGCACAATCTTACCCATTCTCACACCTCTCGGTAGAAAGAGTGATTTTTTTTGCCCTGACTCTCTCGAGACCAAATGGGTAGGCAAATTAGACCAAGCAACTGGGGTTCAAGTAGAGTGATTACTCTCTCGAGATTTAACCCATTAATTGGGACTATCATTTCTCATGAGTCCATCCCAATTCCTTGTTGGGTCAATTTTGGGGTCATAGACTCTCTTTCTCAAGAAGAGTTAAACCCACAAAGCTTGAATCAGTGTTTGCAACCACCAATTCTAAATTAAATCATAAATTCAACCCAAATAGCAAACACCCATAGTCAATCTAACCTTAGATGGCAACACCCATCAATTACCCATACTAGGATTGAGCCACAACCCTAGCTAATAGGTTTAGTCACTCATGCTAGAAACAGAAATTGAAGAAATAGATGAAGAACTAAACATATTAATTAATTACTCAGAAGAAACTATAGTAATCTATATTTTATGGAAAGAAAAATATGCCAAAATGGCTACAACACCAAGCGCAGCTTTTGTCTCTCGTTCCCTGATAAATCGATCCCTAAAAAAATAGTAAAATGTTCTATTTATACTAGGCTGGAAAAACTGGACAAAAATACCCCTACGGGGTCAGTGCGGGCCGCACAAAATGGACCGCGGCTGCACTGGCTCTTGAACTTCAACTGTTTGATGACTTGAGCTGGGGGACGCGGACCGCGTGGCAGTGTACCGCGGCCGCGATGGCAACTGGCGCAGTTCGCGCAGTCGTGACCGCTGATCGCGTGATCAAAAATGCCCTTCCCTGAACCTTATGAACGCGGACCGCACAGCGCAGGAGTGCCACCGCAAAGCTCCACCGTGGACCGCGAAGATCCTACCGCATCCGCGTGCCTTTTAGCCTGAATATGTCAAGTCTCTGAACCTCCTAGTGCGGCCATGGTCACTGTTGTGCGGTCCGCACTAGGCCCTTTCTTCTTCAATTCTCTTGGTCTTTGGTACTTGAGTAGGTTTTACTCTTTTTTGAGCCGATCTTTGACATTTCGTCACTTTGTCGATCAAACCTGCAATCAAGCACAACTTGTGAGCATTTAGGAACTAATTTGTAGCAATTTATATTAAAAGCATAGGCAAGCAGGGGAAATAACACGTTAAAATCCTAACTTATCAACTCCCCCAAACTTAAACCTTTGCTTGTCCTCAAGCAAACAAAATAAGACCCACCCCTTGAAGGAACATCCAAGTAAATCCAGCTATCCTAAAATAACCTCAACAAGCGTCAATTGGGAGTAACAATTGCCCTCAATACGAATGCATCATTAACACATTTAAAACTTTGAAAACTATAGATCAAGTGTGACATAGGAGGATCAAGAGTTGACACGTTTCATCAACGAGCTTTTTACTTACTTTGGTCATTGTGGAACCCAAACTCTCATATCATCTACTCTCCCTTCGCGAACCTCACCTTTTAAGTATTGACACACAAATTGAGGTTAATGGAATTTCACTCATCTCTCTCAAAAAGAAGGTCACAAGTCCGACTTTGAGTACCATATGCTTGCCCCTTATGTAAGTATCCACTAATGTAAGATCCATTCAACTTGAGATCAAGTAGGGCTTTTGTGGAGTCATTGTGAAGGCTTTTAGGTAAGGGTAGGACATATTTTTATTCAAATGGGTTCAATCTTCCCTTAAGCACTTCTTTTGATTCATTTTGGCACAACTCTCTTGACTCTTTTGAGTATTTCACTTCTTCACAAGGGGTTAGAGAGACACATTATCACTCTTTCTTGTACAATTCAAAACATTTCTCCTTTTTCTACTTTTTCACACCTTTTCACTTTTGTTTTCCTTAAATCCCTTTTTATTCCTGTCCACATGGGACTTTCTTTTTGTCCTTTTTCTTTTCTTACTTTTTCATTGCCTTCTTTTCTTTCTTTTGTACCTTACTGCTTTGCTTCCTTTCTTGTCTCTCCCCCCAAACTTAGATTTTTGTCATTACTCAAGGGAAGATTTGGGTGCCAAGAGAGGGTAATTATTTAGAACGGGTATAGGCTTGTAGCATTGGTTCTTGAAAGAAAAAGGTTTAAGGCTCAAAAGGGTTAACTGGGGATCATCTCATTGGTAGTCTATGGAATTGTTCAATTTAACATTTGGATCAAGGAGAGCCTATAATCATTTCTCAAGTCAAATTTCACCTAGGATTTCGCCTCAACAAACATTCAGGGCAAGTTCTAGACCATTGGCTCGGGACTTGGACTCATATTTCGATTCCTCACCACATACGCTAGGGAATTGCTAAAGACATCGAGTCGAGGGCCCACAACAACCTTAATTATGATTTAAGCACATAATGGTCCAAAAAGACCACATGATGATTGTTTGGTCAACGCAAGAGTCTCAAAGCCACGACTTTCACCATCCTGAACACAATATTATGTCTTTGACCATGGGATCAAAGGCAAATGTGCTAGGCCCAAGTGAAGCTTTGCTTGAGGTACCTTTAACTACAATTATCAAAAATAAAAGAAAAATCGAAGAAACGGACTCAAACCCCTAAGAAGGTATTCACGCCATCTATCATTAGGAAGAGCCACCCGGTTCACACAATACCCACCCTTGGAAAGAATCGTGGAATTAAGAAAATCAAGGGCTTATTGGAGGCGTCAAAAACAAAACAAGAGGCCGCGAGCCTAACTACAAAGCTAAAAATGAAATTTTTTTGCGAAAATAGAAAATAGAATGAATATATACAATAGGGGAGTAGAATATACAACGGGGATAAATACACACAGAAATGTAAAGTTATATACAGCCCAAAATAAAAAAAATATCAACAAAAACATAAACTAAGAATCTATATATATAGTCATCCAGATAAACGTAGGGCGCACCCCTACGAATAAAAGCTGGCATTGTCCTCAATGCCAACTATCAAATAGGCATCAAAAACAAAGTAAAGGATATAGGAGCTCCCTAGGCCTGGTCCGTCTGCATGGGATCATCAGTGGTCCCCAAGTCCTCTGTATGTACGGGAACCTCAGACTGGTTCCCGATCTCCTGTTGCTCAGCTTCTAGGACTGGGTCCTGCTCCTGGACCGGCTGGATGATAGGTACATCACTGGAGGGGGTCTCTTGTGGGTCTGCTAGCTCAATAACTGCACCAACTGAACTAGGGAGCTTTCTCTTCTTCCTTGGAGGCCTGGGTGCCTGCTCCTACTCCTGCTGTAGTTGTGGCACTAGTGCTGCTGCTGGGGCTGCATCCCCGAATAGCAAGTCTAAAGGCATCTGGTCCGCAAATAGTTTGTCCGCATCAGTCCTTAGCACTCTCACTGACTCCTTGGAAGCCCTTGAATTCCTCATCTTCTTGTGCTCCTTGGCAAGCTCCCTTAAAGCCTTTCCATGTGAATCCACCGCCTTAGTCAAAGCGTCCTGAGTCCTCATAATCTTCTCTTGACTGTCCATGAGCTTCTTCAGTGTATCCTCAATGGACTGAGGAATCTGAGCAGTGGAAGGTGCTGAGTGAGACTCAACTGTAGCAGACAATGTAGACAACTTGGATGTAGCAACTGACATCCAATTGTTCAAAATGGCTAGTGTCCGGCTCAATTGATGGACCGTGAAAGGATGAGTCCGGGAAGAAGGAACCCCCAGGTCAGCTGAAGTACTGGGGCAAGTAGAAGATGAGGGTCCTGGAGGCAAATCATCAACAGTGGTGGCAGCAGGCATGGTAGAAGGCTCTGTGGAGGGCTCAACAGAAGACTCTACCGCAACTGGCTCCTTAGACTGGCCAGCTGGGGTAGAAACAAGCGGCTTGTAGTTTTTGTCCTTGGGGTTGTCTGACCCCTTCAAACTGTACTAGGAGAACGGAGCCACAGGTTTGACCTTGACGTCAAACGATCTCTTCTCCACCTCCAAGTCCCGGAAATACATAGTGAGGGTGCTGGGAAAAGGGTAGTTCCGATCATGCTCAACCCCCACTGCAGAAATAGTAAGGACATCACATTGCCCATATTGATAGGATAGCCTACCATAATAGAAGCAATAAGAACCGCCCGAGTAAGTGGAATAGTCTGATCATGGGTAGTCGGGTCGAGCCGACTGCACACAAAGGTCAACCACCCTCTAGCCTCGAAGTTGAAAGTTTTCCGAAGTATTTTGGCCCCTGCTTGTAACCATTCTGGAACCGTACTCGGGATTGCCAGATATGAAGCTAACCACGGACGAACCTCCTCGCCCATTGCTAACTTTTCATTGTAAAGGGACTCATCTTCATCAATGAACCCCAAGTATTCATTCAGTGCCCTCCCGGTGAATACCACATTTTTGTTTCTCACCTTGGTCACCTTAGTGCCCTTCAAGATACGGGCCACATTGCTGTAAAATTCCTTGACCATATGCTCATTCGACTTCAAACAATTGTCTTTAAAGAACTCCCAACCTGCTCGAGCCTGAAACTGTCTATGCACATTGGGGTGTAGGGGTAGAAGGTCTTTGTCAATGAAGCTTCTCTCAAGAATCAACTTCCGTGACGGCCACCATTCCCTAAACTTGTGGAACGCCACCTGGCTGACAAATCGATCTTCCCAAACTTCAGGTTTTCTAGTTCGTTCAACACCCCCAACCTGGGGCACACCACTGTCCGGTACCTCATTATCACTATTAGTCCCACCCTCTACACTCTCCCCAGATACTGAAGCTGTAGGGGAGGTGGAGTATTCACCGCTGCCTGCTACTAAGCCATCAGATAACTCAGACGGTACACATTGTGGGGCTTGGGCAGTATGTGAAGCTGGGACTACAGGAGCTGGCCCTGAATCAGAAGAGAGGTCTTGAGAGGGTACGTACTCACTCCCCGATTGGTCATCTATAACACTTAGTTTCCTTGTTTTCAGTTTAGGTTAGGGAGTGAGTTTAACTTGTTTTCCTATTCCTCCCCGGGAGGAGTCACCTCGGCCGGGCTGTTTGGCACCTCTTCCTTGTTGTTTTACCATTGTCAGGATTAGGAGAATGAATGTAATCTATCCATACAAGCAATAATCTCAATCTTGGAAGAAGGTGAACAATAGAATTAGGGTTATGGGTTTCCAATTTGCAAAAAGGGTAAAATGAAACCCTTGGTCTCTATTTATAGATACCCAATGGGACCTGTACTCACCTACCAGCGCGGCCGCACAAAAGTAATCACGGACCGCGCTGGGTTTATTTGTGTGACCCTTCATGAAGCACCCTACACGGACCGTACAAAAATGGAATATGGCCGCGTAGGTCCTCCGCTGACCGCACTAACTTGACCGCGGTCACGGTGAAGAACTTCAGAGAGTCCCCTTTTTGACTCATGCCGGTGCGGACCGCACAAAGTGAAGTGCGGCCGCACTGGCAGTCTTCAGAGACTATGCAATTTTCCTAATCTATTTTGCACTGCTTCAACACAATCCCTGCAATATCTCACAAACAATTAGCTCAAAAATCCTAAGCTACAAAGAAAAATCAAAAAGACATGAGTTGCCTCCCAAGAAGCGCCTGATTTAACGTCGTGGCACGACACATGTTACCACCCCATCACTTTAGATGAAGAAGCGCCACTACGTGGCTGTCATCGAAATTTCCAAGATAATGCTTGACCATGTGGCCATTGACTCTGAAGAATTCACCATTTTTGTTTTTTAGATCAAGAGCACCAAATGGGGTCACGAACATAACTTCAAATGGCCCACTCCACTTTGACTTGAGCTTACCCGGAAACAGACGTAATCGGGAATTAAACAAGAGAACCATATCCCCAACTTTGAACTTCTTGCCCCGAGAATATTTGTCATGAAGGTATTTCATTTTGTCCTTGTACAAGGACGAGCTGGAGTATGCATGGAATCTAAACTCATCGAGATCATTGAGTTGTTCAACCCTCAGATTTGCAGCAACATCCCATTCTAAGTTCAACTTCCTTAAGGCCCACATAGCCTTGTGCTCCAATTCCACCGGAAAATGACAAGCTTTCACAAACACCAACCGGTACGAAGACATACCAATCGAGGTCTTATAAGCTGTCTGATAGACCCAAAGAGCATCATCCAATTTTTTTGACCAATCTGTCCTATTTGCATTTACAGTTTTAGACAAGATACTCTTAATTTCTCGGTTTGAGACTTCCACTTGACCGCTAGCTTGAGGATGATAGGGGTGGTTACTCTGTGATTAACTCCATATTTGGCTAGCAATGAATCAAAAGCCTTGTTGCAAAAGTGAGATCCCCCGTCACTAATGATAGCACGGGGAGTGCCAAACCTCGTGAAGATACTCTTTTTAAGAAATGCCACAACACTCCGGGCTTTATTTGTTGGGCAAAGCCACGACTTCAACCCACTTGGAGACATAATCCACCACTACAAGAATGTAAGTGTTTCCATAAGAGCTCACTAAAGGACCCATGAAATCGATGCCCCAAACATCAAAAATATCTACCTCGAGAATCGTATTAAGGGGCATCTCATCCCTTTTTGAAATTCCACCGGCTCGTTGGCATTCATCACATCTTTTGACCACATCACCGGCATCTTTAAACAAAGTAGGCCAATAAAATCCATAACTAAGCACTTTAGAAGATGTTCTCGCCCTGCCATGATGACCACCATAGGGTGAGGAATGGCAAGCTTCCAAAATACCCAATTGCTCCTCCTCCGGGACACAACGTCGAATCACACCATCGGTGCAAAGCTTAAACAAATAGGGATCGTCCCAATAATAATCCAATCTATCCCGCTTGAGCTTCTTCCTTTGGTTAGAAGAGAGCTCACACATGATGATTCCGGTAACAAGATAATTTGCAACATCGGCGAACCACGACATTCCACTCATTGACACTGCAAGGAGTTGCTCATCGGGAAATATATCATTGATCTCAAGGCCGTTACAAGGCCTCCCCTCCTCCTCCAAATGGGACAAGTGGTCCGCCACTTGATTCTCACTACCCTTCCGGTCAACAATTTCTAAATCAAACTCTTGAAGAAGAAGAACCCATCTCATCAATCTTGCCTTTGAATCTTTCTTGGTCATCAAATACCTAAGGGCGGCATGGTCGGTGTGCACAATAACTTTGGCCCCCATAAGGTAAGGACGGAACTTTTCCATAGCAAAAAAATAGTTAGTAACTCCTTTTCGGTGACTGTGTAGTTCCTTTGAGCCTCATTCATGGTCTTGCTTGAGTAGTATACCGGATGGAACATCTTGTTGATCCTTTGGCCTAAAACCGCCCCCACCGCAACATCACTAGCATCGCACATGAGCTTAAATGGTAAGCTCCAATTTGGTATGGTGATGATGGGGGTAGTTGTCAACTTTTGTTTAAGAAGGTCAAAAGCCTCCATGCATTTCTCATCAAAAACAAACTTGGCATATTTCTCTAGCAACTTGTACAGCAGGTTAACTACCTTAGAAAAATCTTTGATGAACCTCCGGTAGAAACCCGCGTGCCTAAGAAAACTCTTCACCCCTTTGACAAAAGTAGGGGAGGAAGCCTTGAAATAACCTCGATTTTGGCCTTATCCACTTCAATTCCTCGCTTCGAGATCTTGTGACCAAACACTATACCCTTTTCTACCATAAAATTGCACTTTTCCCAGTTTAGAACAAGGTTGGTATCTTCACACCGAGCCAACACTCTATCCAAGTTTACCAAGCATTCCTCAAAAGAATCCCCAACCACACTGAAATCATCCATGAAGACCTCCAAGATATCTTCCACCATGTCGGTGAAAATAGCCATCATGCAACGTTAGAAGGTCGCGGGAGCATTACATAATCCAAATGGCATTCTAGAGAAAGCGAATGTGACATAAGGACATGTAAAAGTCGTCTTTTCTTGGTCCTCCGGGGCAATGAGAATTTGATTGTACCCCGAGTAACCATCCAAAAAACAATAGAAAGCCCGGCCCGCAAAACTATCAAGCATTTGGTCAAGGAATGGCAATGGGAAATGATCTTTTCTAGTTACCTTGTTCAGCTTCCGGTAATCCATACAAACTCTCCAACCTGTCACTGTCCAAGTCAGAATAAGCTCATTGTTGTCATTGGTCACTACAGCCATTCCACTTTTTTTTGGTACACATTGCAGCGGAGAAGTCTATGAACTGTCAGAAATGGGATAAACCACACCTGCGTCAAGCCACTTGATGACCTCTTTTTTTACTACTTCTTGCATAGCCTCATTTAGTCTTCTTTAATGCTCAAGTGAAGGCCTCGCATCCTCCTCCAATATGATTTTATGCATGCAAAAGGCGGGGCTTATACCCCGAATATCAGCTAAAGTCCATCTGATTGCCCTTTTTCGCTTTTGAAGAACCGCCAAGGTGGCCTCAACCTGCATGTTAGTAAGGCAAGAAGAAAGAATAACGGGAAAAGTAGAATTTGAACCCAAGAATTCATACCTGAGGTGTGGAGGAAGTGGCTTCAACTCCAACACTGGTGGCTCCTCAATCGATGACTTTGTTGGTGGAGTTTTGTGGTTTTAAAGATCTAAAGATAGCCTTCTAGGCTCATAAGAATATGAACTCATACCATGCAATGCATTCACGCACTCTACTCTACTAGCATCATCATTGACATCCATATTAAGAAGCACGGCCTCAAGAGGATCTTCAACATTGATCATGGAACTTGTGTCATCCACTATCACAGTTGTGACAATGTCCACAAATGAACACACCTCCGTGTTATTGGGTTGTCTCATTGATTTGCAAACATGGAATACCACCTTCTCATCTCCCACTCGGAATGTCAACTCACCCGCTTCAACATCAACCAATGCCTTCCCCGTAGCCAAGAAAGGCCTACCAAGAATAATCGGCACTTCAAATTCCACCTCACAATCTAATATGACAAAGTCGGCTGGCAGTATAGATTTATCAACACGGAAAAGAACATCATCGATTATGCCCAAGGGTCGCTTTATTGATCGATCCGCCATTTGAAGTCTCATTGAGGTAGTTCGAGGTTGCTCAATTCTCAAAGTCTTGAAGGCCGAGTACGACATCAAATTAATACTAGCCCCCAAGTCACACAGGGACTTAGAAAAATACGCACTTCCGATAGTACATGGGATAGTAAAACCTCCGGGATCCTCAAGCTTGGGTGCCATTGAATGCACTATGGCACTCACTTGATGAGTCATATTAATTGTTTCACACTCCATCGACCTCTTCTTTGTAACCAAATCTTTCATGAACTTTGCATACTCTGGCATTTGCTCAAGTGCCTCAACCAAAGGGACATTGATTGTGAGGCTCTTCATCATGTCAATGAATTTTTTGAATTGATTGTCACTCTTTTGCTTTACTAACCGTTGAGGATAAGGTGGAGGTGGCTGAGGCAAAGGTGCCTTGGCCTTTTGTACAACCAGCTCGGGCATGTCAATCACGTGTTCCCTAAACGGGTTCATGGCATCTTGAGTCTCCACCTCGGTTTCATCATCAATATCAATCCGCACATCATTGTTCACATTTGATTAACCATATTATCAACAATCAAAGGTACATCATCATCCCACAACTCAACATCTTCATCCATAGCTTGCTTTTATATCAAGGCATTCACATCACCGCCTCTTCCACTTTTTGTTGTAACTGCCATCGCATGATTATTATTCCCACCCTTTGGGTTTACCACCGTATCACTTGGTAGAGCACCCTTGGGACGAGTATTCAATGCTTGAGAGATTTGGCCTAATTGCACCTCCAAGTTCTGGATAGATGTGTTATGCGAAGCTAATTGGGCCTCGGAATCTTGGTTCGTTTTCATCATTTGCTCGAATATGCTTTCAATTCTCCCCATATCACTTCCGGATGAACTCGAACCTTGAGAAAGAAAGGGGGTAGATTGTTCGGTTGTTGATACATGGGGGGCCTTTGAAATCCTTGCCCCCGGTTGCCTTGGTTCCCGCTATTGTTCCACCCTCCTTGATTGTTGTTGTTGCCCCAGTTATTGTTACTACCATTCCAATTTCCTTGGTTGCTATGATTACCCCAATTGTTGTTTTGGTTGCTGTTATTCCAATTACCTCCGCCTTCTTGTTGATTGTTGTTATTCCAATTACCGCCGCCTTGTTGTTGATTGACCCAATTTCCTTGAGGATGCCATTGTTGATTCTAAGAGGTACCTCTGTTCCCTTGGTAGTTGCTGACATATTGGACCTCTTCGCTTTGATCATCATAGCACTCATTTAAATAACCACCACCATCATTGTTGTTGTCATATTGTTCACAATTACCTTGAGGTTGTTGTCCTCTTTGCCTCCTTCTCAACATACAAAACACCTTCCATTGCATTGACTTGGCACGAGTTTTAGACTTGTTGCAATTGCGCCTTTGCCAATTGATTCATAGTTGTTGTAAGCTCGGCGATGGCTTGGCCATGATAGTGCAATTCCTTGTGCAAATGGATGACCGTGGGGTCACCTTGGGGCACATTTTCTCGGCTTTGCCATGCCGAAGAGGTGTCAGTCATTTCATCAAGTACATCACATGCCTCTTGGTAAGAACGTTTCATAAAGTTCCCTCCAGCCAATTGGTTCACGATGCATTGATTCGTGGTGTTGATGCCCCGATAAAAGGTTTGTTGAATTATAGCCTCGGTCATGCCGTTATTAGGGCACTCTTTCACCATTGTTCTATATCTTTCCCATATCTCGTGCAAAGGTTCTGTTGGCTCTTGCTTGAAAGCTAGAATTTCATCCCGAAGAGCTGCCATATGACTTGGAGAAAAGAACTTGGAAATAAATTTGTCCGCCAATTCATCCCATGTTGTAATAGAATGATTGGGGAGCCTTTCTAACCAATCCAATGCTTTACCCCGAAGAGAGAACGGGAAAAGCCTCAACCTCAATGCATCCTCGGACACGTTTTAATGCTTGCTACCCCAGCATGTATCCACGAACCCCTTCAAGTGCTTGTAGGCATTTTGATTGGAGGCACCCGTGAAATACCCTCTTTTCTCGAGCAAGGTCAACATAACATTTGTGATTTGAAAGTTCCCCGCCCGGATTCGGGGAGGAACAATAGCACTGGCATATCCTTGATTTGGTAGAACTCTGGGAGCCACTCTCGGCGGTGGCGGAGGAGGATCTGAAATATTGTTGTTCTTATTTGCATTTACATTGGCATTTCGGCCTCTCCGTGGAACTTGAGGTAAGACCTCATCTTGTTCTAGATCCTCTACCTCCTCCCCCGCCATCACATTGCCGAGAGGGTCATTTGTATTAAGAGCCATGGTACCTGATTGATCGACACAAACAAAATTAGTAAACAAGAAGGAAAGAGAAGCAAAACACAAAACTAACTAAACAGATAGTCAACACCGTAAGCTCCCCGGTGACGGCGCCAAAAAGTGATCGCTGCCGATGCGATACTACGCTGTGGTAGGAATAGCGGGTCGCAATAGCTTTTACCTGAATAGAGGTTTGGGATCGAATTTCCATAGGGAGCTAGTCGTGGAGTTGGATTTTCTGTTTAGCCTAGAGTTGCGGTTGTGCTTCTAATGTCACTTCAAACATTTTTGGGTTTTTGATTTATAACTATTTTTATAAGACTATTGATTAACACTAAATTATACTACAAGAATATTGCTAAATTGTATCTAATGAGAAGAAGGGCACTAGGGTCGTGACACTACCTAGGTGGCTAATTGACGGGTAGATGTTACTTAGGTTCGATTGATATATTTGGGGCTTATGCTATAACCGTTGTACAATCTTACCTACTCTCACACCTCTCGGTAGAGAGAGTGATTTTTTTGCTTAATTGACTCTCGCGAGACCAAATGGGTAGGCAAATTAGACCAACCAACTGGGGTTCAAGTAGAGTGATTACTCTATCAAGATTTAACCCGTTAATTGGGACTATCATTTCTCATAAGTCCATCCCAATTCCTTGTTGGGTCAATTTTAGGGTCATAGATTCTCTTTCTCAAGAAGAGTTAAACCCAAAAAGTTTGAATCAGTGTTTGCATCCACCAATTCTAAATTAAATCATAAATTCAACCCAAATAGCAAATACCCATAGTCAATCTAACCTTAGATGGCAACACCCATCAATTACCCACACTAGGGTTAAGCCACAACCCTAGCTAATGGGTTTAGCCACTCATGCTAGAAACAGAAATTGAAGAAATAGATGAAGAACTAAACATATTAATTAATTACTCAGAAGAAACTACAGTAATCTATATTTAATGGAAAGCAAAATATGCCAAAAATGGCTACAACACCAAGCGCAGCTTTTGTCTCTCGTTCCCTGATAAATCGATCCCTAAAAAATAGTAAAATGTTCTATTTATACTAGGCAAGAAAAAAGTGGACAAAAATACCCCTGCAGGGTCAGTGCGTGCCGCACAAAATGGACCGCGGTCGCACTGTCTCTTGAACTTCAACTATTTGATGACTTGAGCTGGGGGATGCGGATCTCGTGGCAGTGTACCGCGGCCGCGATGGCAACTGGTGCGGTCTGCGCAGTCGTGACCGCGGATCGCGTGATCAAAAATGCCCTTCCCTAAACCTTATGAACACGGATCACACAACGCAGGAGTGCGGCCGCGAAGCTCCACCGCGGACCGCGAAGATCATACCGCGGTCGCGTGCCTTTTAGCCTGAATATGTCAAGTCTCTGAACCTCCTAGTGCGGCCGCAGTCACTGTTGTGCGGTCCGCACTAGGCCCTTTCTTCTTCAATTCTCTTGGTCTTTGGTACTTGAGCAGGTTTCACTCCTTTTTGAGCCGAGTTTTGACATTTCGTCACTTTGTCGATCAAACCTGCAATCAAGCACAACTTGTGAGAATTTAGGAACTAATTCTTAGCAATTTATATTAAAAGCATAGGCAAGCAGGGGCAATAACATTTTAAAATCCTAACTTATCAGACCCCCTATCAATTCCCCTTTCCGGTACAGGCTTTCTAGTAGCCTTCAGACTGAAACAGTCTTGGGCAGCTCTAGAGACAAACCTGGTACGATCAAACTGAGCTGAACTGGTCGGTGCTCGTGCCCGGGATGATCCTCCATGACCACTTGACGAGGCACCGGTATTGCATCTCTTCTTTGAAGGTCTCATGGTACCTACACAACAAACACCACTATCAATAATCGGCGATATGTGAACCGAGGGCGGTTGTTCACACTTCACTCGCATAATTGGTCACCATTTTTTACTAAAAATTCATTGTGGTAATTCAACACACACTTCTGTGCATAGGCCCCCAATTCACCCAAAGACCCAATTAAACTTTCATTCTTCACAACTCAACAAAATCTTCCCCAACCCAACCAAATCTATTATCCTCACATGCCAACATATATACTAACAATCCAAAACAAAGACAAGAGTACCCATAACTTCTACTATCCTACACGTACAATAGAAGAGGAAAATAATGGATAAATTGACAAAAAAAAAACTAAAAAAAAGAAAGTAGAAGCATGTTACTTACTTGAAGATCTTGTGAGGAATGGAGCTTGGGAGTGGTTGAGTAGAGAAGAGAAAGAAGGAGAGAAGAGTTTGTCGATTTGAGAGATTGGGGGAGAGGAAAGAGAAGAGGTGTGTGTTCTTGTTTTGGGGAGGGGGGAAGGGTTTTAGATTTTGTTGGGAGGGGGGGAGAAGAAGTAGGGGAGTTGGCGGTTAGGGGGAGGGTTAAGTAAGAAAAAGAAAAAAAACTAATTAAAAGGGAAGAAAAGAAAAGAAAAAAAAATAATAAAATAAAATTTAACTAAACCTGAATGGTGCCTCATTCGCGGTCTATCCGCGGGCGCGGACATGAAATAGTGACCAGTGCAAAATCCGCGGTTGAATTCGCAGTCGCAGATTTCGACCTCTAGAAATATTTTTGCATTTTCGCACTTTTGCCTATCTCTGGGATAATTTTGTCACCCAGAGTCCTTCCGCTGTGCATAATTTTGTCCCTGCACATTAGTGGATGGTCAATATTATCACCGTTAAAAACCAATTACAAAAATAAGAACAAAGAAAAATAATGGGTTGCCTCCCAAAAAGCGCCTAATTTAACGTCACGGCACGACGATTTTCAATAAACCATGGGTTGCCTCCCAGGAAGCGTCTGATTTAACGTCGCGGCATGACGCAGACTTTCATTATTACTCTTTGCTCATGTATTGGGGCGCTTTCAAAGATATCACCACTCTATCCCCCATTTCTTCGACCATTCCAAGGTAATGTTTCAACCTTTGCTCATTCACCGTGAACTTATATGTTCCATCTTTGGATTCAATTCTACAACTCCACTTGAGAACACTTGCACAACTCTGAAAAGTCCTGACCATCGGGACTTCAATTTACCCGGAAACAATCTTAATCTCGAGTTGTATAACAATACTAGATCTTCAGGTTTGAAGTTCCAATCTAGAATATGCTTATCATGCATCATTTTCATCCTTTCTTTGTACAATCTTGCATTCTCAAATTCATGGAACCTGAAATCCTCGAGTTTATGTAACTCGGTGACTCTACTGGTGCCTATGGTCTCCATATCCAAATTCAACTGCCGCAGTGCCAAAAGGGCTTTATTCTCAAGCTCCACCGGAAGGTAGCATCTTTTCCAAACACCAACTTGTATGGTGACATACCAATTGGAGTTTTAAATGCTATGCGGTACGCCCATAATGCATCATCCAGCTTCTTTGCCCCATCAGTCCTTGTCGCATTCACTAACTTGGTCAGGACACTTTTGATTTCCCGGTTTGACAATTCAATTTTCTCGCTCGTCTGTGGGTGATAAGGTGTCGCCACCTTATGGCGAACTCCATACTTTTCCAACAGCAATGCGAATGCTCTATTGCAAAAATGGGTTCCACCATCACTGATTATGCAACTCAAAATTATCCCACCAAAGCTTCGTTATCTCTAACCCTGTTTTTAAATTCAAGTAATTAATCTCTTAAGTTACCCGAAGGTGGTGTTGTTCAACTACAATTTAACCAAGTATTCTTTCTCAAGCAACACAAGATAACTAGACACGATTAATCAAGGGCCCTTTCAATTAATCACATGACAACACGTAGTTGAATAATCATAAAGTGAAAATGATTCAATTATATAAAAACAAAGTCAAGACTTCATCCAATAATTAATTCCATCAATCCTAGATGACAGGTTTAGCTACTTATGCTAATAGATAAAAATTCACTATAGAAAGTCATAATCAACAATGGAATTAAGAAGAAGAAGAAGATGAAAACTCTTAGGGAAATTCTCTATCTTCCTCAGGTGTTCTTGCCTCCAAAAATATCTCTAAAACAACTATATTTCTCTTCTGGGCGAATTAGGATTCATATAGGTTTAGGTTAGTCGCCTTGAAAATTACATAATTGACCCTGAGTTATTGGTCTCCGTCAACCCGTCCGCGGCAGCGGATCTGGCCGCGTATTTCACCAAGTGTTCTGCCTCCAGTGCACGGCCAATGCGCAGTCAATCCGCGGCCGCACACCTGGAAGGGACTTCGCCACTTGCTTTTCTTTCTCATTTTCGACCGTGCTAACCTCCGATTGGCTTTTCGCGATCCATATTGACTCCAAAACACTCTTTAACTTCCTCATAGCTCGGAGTGACTCCTACAAAGCATAAAATTCTTAATTTGAGCAATTTGTTATCTTTTAGCATTCAAATATCAGTAAAGTGCGGCTAAATTAAAGTGTAAGTAGTATCTAAATTGCATAATATAACCTAATATCGTCGTACCAACCCACTTGATTGATATATTATCACCGCAAACAACCAACTGTCAGATCTAATTGTGGTAAAATTGGAACATTTTAGATGAGTTTTTTTTCTTCAGATTTGGGGTCAATAAGGGAGATTGAAGGAAGTGACTATGGTTCTGTGGTAGTGTAACAGTGGATATATATTAGAAGGTAGAGAAGAAAGTTTGGGGCAAAGGATGGTGGAGGAAAATCGAAGAAGAAAGAGGTATGAATTAGGTGGAGCCCATATTGATTTTAGGGAGAAAAAAAAAAGATAGTTAATTTTAAAGAGATTCACGCGCTCAATCTAAATGTAACACACAAATTTTGCCACGTCAGCGTGGAGGGTTTAAGAGATATAGTTCTTCCAAGCAGAGGTTTCTGTCTGGTCATATGCCAAGTTAAGGTGTTCAAATGATTGTTGGGGACAACTTAAGTGGCCGCTTTATGTATTTCGCCCTTTATTTTATTAGCTTTAAGCTTAAAAGAGGATAAAAAGAAAAAAAACTAGAGAAATAGAAGAAAAAAAATATGAGCATTTATAACACCCCCCCCACACACACACACATATGGCGTGAACTCTTGGACACAAATGCGTAAGTACATACTAAGAGAAAAAAGAATAAGAAACACAAAAAAACCAATAACGGCAAGTAAGGGTGTACATAGGTCGGGTTAGTTCGGATTTTATAATTACCAAACCAAACTAATTGTGTCAGGTTATTAAATTTAAAGACCAAAACAAACCAATAAAACTCGGGTTTTTCGCTCTTAGTTTTTGCCGGGTTTTCGGATTTTTTCGGGATTTTTTCCGGTAAAATATTCGTAAAACAAAACATATAAATTGTGCTCAAAATATTTCTTTAATCCTAATAAGATACAACTATATAAAGTATTTTACAAAAAAATAATACAAAATATGAGATGTGTCATGGCATTATCCTAAAATATTCAACAATAAAGACAATAAAATTATGTAATATAAATATTGCATATTAAAAAGCCATAATAAAAAATAAACATAATCTAAAAGAACTAAATCATGCTAAAATAAGTACACTAATAAGGGAGTATTAATTACATGATTAAACGCTAAAGAAAAAATAAAAATATGTTATCCATTTTTATCTGAATTATTGCAAAATAAAAAATAGATATTCAATACATGCGCGTTCGTAGTATTGAATTGAATGTCTTTTATTAGTATTACTATTGATTTGATTTTGGTTTGGGCTTTTGTTAGCATTATTTAAATTACTGTACTAATGTTAATGACTATAAAACTTATTGGAACATTCAAAAGTTCTAAGTTCAATCTAGTAATAATACCTTAAAAGATAAAATTATGAAAGTTTTTAAGAAATATGTATAAATTACATCATAATAAGTATATTTATATATTAAATATATCTAAAAAAAATTATATATGTAATGTCGGGTTGGTTTGGTTTCGGTTTGACTTTGGTCGGGTTTTTTTTCCAACACCAAACCATAGTCGGATTTTTTTTCTCGATTTGACTCGGATTATCGGGTTGGTGCAATTTGTCAGTTTCTTTTGTACACCCCTAACGGCAAGGTAGGCATGAGGCTTGTAACCTTCTATTTCATTCTTTTTCTCTATTGTTTTTGGAAACTCGATAGTTTTCTTTAAATTTGTGACCTAATTAATTCAATAAAATATCTACAATGAAGCAAATATGTCGAGAAGTTCTTTTACACATTTTTCATGTTATATCTTTTTTATATGAGCGTTGAAATCTATTAGAGCAATTATATATAATTGATCTTGGGATAATGTGTGATTTTGTGGGGCTCTTTGCATTTCAGTATTATAACTTCAACTTTTCTTTGTTCTTTACGTGATGCAAGGGTATTTCAATTGGCATTAGATCTGCTTTTTGTTTACTTTAAATTAAACTCCATTAGATCCCCTGCCTCTCTGATAATAAAAATAAAGGAAAGAAAAAACATGTCTGAAAATAATACTTTCTTCTCCTCATTTTACGTGATACCATTTAACCAGGTACAGAGGTAAATATTAGCTTGACTTGTATTATTATACAAATAGTAGAACTATCTCAGTTATATTCAAAGAGAAGACATTAAATCAAAATTAATTTTTCGGTTAGTTAAATAGATTACAACAACAACAACAACAACAACAACAACAACAACAACAACAACAATAACCTAGTATAATTCCACTAGTGGAGTCTGGGAAAGGTAGTGTGTACGCAGACCTTACCCCTACCCTTGGTTAGAGAGGCTGTTTCCGATAGACCATCGGCATCCTTCCCTCCAAGAACTCCCCACCTTGCTCTTGGGGTGACTCGAACTCACAACCTCTTGGTTGGAAGTAGTGGTGGCAAAATGGTTAGAAGAAAATAGTTAACCTATTATCCATTAAAAATGGGTTAAATAATGAACTTTTTAAAAACGGGTCAAACATGGATAAGAACCATATTATTCATTTAGAAATAGATAACCAATGGGTAACCAATGAATAATCAATGGGTCTAACTTTTATATTTGTAAAGCCTCAAATTGAGGGTTCCTCAATTTAGGGAGACTAAGAATTCTCCCAAAAGTCATGGATAATATGGTTACCCATATGGTTACCCATATTATCCGTCAGTTAACCCGTTTTTTATCCATATTAAATATGGATAGAGTCGGATAATTGATCCATTTTTTCATTACCCGTTTTCGACCCGAACCATATCCGACCCGACCTGACCGTTTGCTACTCCTAATTGGAAGTGAAGGTTAGTTAAATAGATTGAAATCCTAATTCCTATGTACCAATAAGCAGTAGGCGCGGGCAAGAGGTGATGTGTTTTACTTGATGCAAGGCGACGCGTAAGTAGAGCCGTCAAAATGGGCTTGACCACTGAGGCCAGCCCAATCCAGTCCGCTACATGGATAGGGATGGGCTAGAATTTTTTGAGCTCATTTAAAACTGAGGCTTATAAGCCCGGCCCAAGTCTGCCCGCCAGCCCTTGATGCTTGACCGAGGTTGGGCTTGGGCTGGCCCGTGGGCCAAAAATTAATTAAATTCAAATTAATTAACTATTAAATATACAAAAAAGTAAAAACTAAAAAAACTATTAACTATAATCTCCATTCCCTAATCCTAGATTGCTCATTTACCCTTCCATATCAACTAGAATTTAGATTTTTTGACATGCATGTAATATGACAAATTAATTTTTCTTTTGCTTAATTAATAACGAACTCAAAAAGTTTTAGGTGGTCAATAATAATATTTTTTTCAAAAAGAAATATTACTTTGAGTGGTCAATGATCAGTTTGGATTACTTTAATATATTATTAATATTTAAACTGCTCTTTAGTATAGAAAAAAGATCAATTCTAAATACATACAAAAATATTTGACCACTAGCAAATTTCAAGAATTTTAAAAATTTTATGGACTATAATGATGAAATCGGCAAATGATGTTAATCCTAAATTAGAAAACCTCAGCGCATAAACTTATTGAATCAATCTCTGAATTTGAGGAAAATGAAAGAAAGAAAAGTATTAACAAAATATTCATGTAACTTTAAAAAAGAAGAGCTAGAGATATAGAGAATTTACATTTCAATTACGAGATTCCTCGTCAAATATCAAGCTTTTTGTACACTCTAAACAAACAGAAGTTGTCTATATGATTAATCGACTACGTCACGAAAAAATATTTAAGAATTTCAAGAAATTCTTTTTTTCTAAAAAAAGTTGAAGGGTCGGCCTTCCCCAGCCTGCGGCCCTCTTAGGGCTTGGTTGGGCTGGCCATTTTAAGGCCCATTTATATGGCGGGTTAGCCCGTCCTAGTCCACCAAATTTAAAAGCTCATGAGGCTTGGGCTTGGATGGGCTGGCCCATTTTGACAGCTCTAGGCGTAAGTCTCGAGGCGTTGAGCAATGAGCTTAAGCCCACGGATTTTTAATTTTTAATATTTTATAAATGAATATGATAAAAATAAATATTAAAAGGAGATAGAATTACATAAAAATAATAAAATTTCAAGAAAATATAAACCGGGTAAAACTATATATAGAATTGCTTCATCTTAAATACTAATTTGAATAAGCAATTGATAAAAAAAAATAAAAAAAATAAAAAATAAATCAAACTTTGAAAAAAATATTACCCCCTATTTTCGGTAAGGGCAAACTTGACAGGACAATATAACAAAGGATAATATAAAGAATATTCGAAAACAGAGGGTTTGACCTTTTTCTAAGAAAAAATGAGTAAAAATATATGAATGAATTTTAAAGGGCAAAAAAACTTGGAAAGAAAGAAAAGCGAAGAAAAAATTTACAATCAAAAGAGTCAACTATCGCAAATGATGAAAGATGATTTTTTTCTTTTGTTGCTTTGTATTTTATATATTAATTATTTTCCCCTTTCTTTATCTGATAGAAGACAAAGAGAAAAACTAAAAATTAGGGTAAGAACAAAAAAATCTTGGGAAATTATCAGCTATGTCCATTTATAGGTAGTTCATTACAAAAATTGGTCAATTAATAAAATATTACTAATATTAGCCAATTAGCTCTTTGTAGCAAAAAAATATCAAAAATTTGCTTTGTTTTGAGTGGGTGTTATTAGAATAGATTGGGCACAATTTAAGGAGCTTGAATCTCAGTTTTGGAATGATTTGGTAAAGTTTTGAGTTGGTTTGAATTGAAAATTCGGTAGAAACTGAACATGAAAAAAATGATATGTGTATCACACTGTGTATCATTTGTATATCACATATGTATTATATTTATATCTATTGTGTATCACATGTATATCCATGTATATCTGTGTGTGAGATACATGCGTGATACATGTTTGATACATGTGTCGTAGAAGACTTTTTTGAACTCGATTCAATTACGATTTTTGATACAAAACCAGTCCAAATCACCTCCAATCTTCCTCAAATTTTGTATATTGACTTATCTATATATTTTCAATGAATTTCAACTATACCCATTGAAAAAGTTCCTTTTTAATTAGATTTTTGGAATATTGTATATATTTTTTGTATTTCATCACCTTATTTGTTACCTCATCCATAAAATTTCTTTTTCGTCTTGTATCTAGTGTTGCTAATCACGCTTAAAAATATGAAAAGTGATTTTTGCATGTGATTCTTTGAGAGAAAGAACCCTATTATTTGGTTTTTCAATTTTTGTTGGCTAGTTTTAGTAAGTCTATGATTAATGGCTAGAGGTTGGTAAGTTGAGATTTATTTGGGACATTTGTTAAGTTTCCCAAAAATCTTTTGACTTTTCAGATTTTAACTTTCAGAATTTAATAACAAGGTGACTTTTCTATTCTTTGGTATTAAGTTAAAGACGGGGGATTTGCATCTATACCCGTTTTTTGAGTCACGTTTTAACTTATATTCGCTTTGCAAAAAAAAATTACAAGCGTACCCACTTTTCCCGTAAACTTCAGGCATACGGGCCTGAAGTAGCAAAGGCAATCACGCAAACTTCAACATTTTAGTAGACGGGCCTGAAGTTGTTTGTAATTGCTGAACTTAAGCATTCTACTAGCTGAAGTTTTATTCTCTATTTGCTAAACTTCAGCATGTTTTAACTAAAGTTTTGTCCTGGATTCAATAGTTTTGTCGTAAAGCTTTTTCAAAAACTTCAGCAGAAGATGCTAAAGTTATTTAGTTCATTTGTAAAAACTTCAGCACTAAATAAATTGAAGTTTTGTCCAGGATTCATTAGTTTTGTCATAAAGCTTTTTAAAAAATTTTAGCAGAAGATGCTGAAGTTATTTAGTTCTTTTGTAAAAACTTCAGCACTAAATAAGCTGAAGTTTTATCCTGGATTATTAGTTTTGTCATAAAGCTTTTTCAAAAACTTTAGCAGAAGATGTTAAAGTTATTTAGTTCATTTGTAAAAACTTCAGCACTAAATAAGCTGAAGTTTTGTCCTACAGTAGTACTAGCTGATGTTTCAAAGCTTCAGCATAATAGTTCAACTTTCAAAGCTTAGTATAAGAATTGCATCAATAAAGCTGCAATCAGCTTGCTGTTTGATATTCCATTCCTAGATCAATCTGAATTCATTGCAAATATAATAAATACAGACAATGAATTATAAAGATGAAGAAAAAGTTCTAAAACGCTGTTTCAATAAAAATGGCAGTCACTATGATCAAATCAGCAGTAAAATATACTTCAAATTACAAAAAATGAAGAGTAGAATAAAGAGTAGAAAAGAAACGAGAAAGAAAGGAGCGCACAGGTAGCAAGAAGAAGGAGGCGCCTGAAGTTACAAAAATTAGGGTATTGTCACACCTCCTTTTTTACTACACCCCCGGAAGGGAGTATATGGGGAGTTTTTTTCCAACTTAAAGTGACAATCGAAACAGGATTATTAATTTATTAAAAATCAGAGTCGCCACTTGGAATAATTTTATAGTGTCCCAAGTCACCGGTTCAAATCCCGAATCGAGGAAAAGATTGACTCTATATTACAGTCCGCGAACATAGAAATCCGGGTAAGGAATTCTGTTAACTCGGGAAAAGGTGTTAGGCATTCCCGGGTTCCGTGGTTTTAGCACGGTCGCTCAACTGTTATAATTGGCCTATTATCTGATTTTTAATACATGTTTAGCCTATGGTTCAATTTTAATTTTGTAACCGCTTTTATTTAATTATTTTTTAGGAGAAAGATTCAACGTCATCTAGAATACATCTTGAACCATGTCACATAAATGCACCCGCGGTCCACGACACATTTTATCAAACGTTGCTGAGATTTAGATTTGGGTCACATAAATGCACACCCAAGTTTTGGAAATTAAGCGTCACAACTACGTCACAGGAACCGTACCCATAGCTATGACAATTTATTAATTGCGCCTAAAGCAATTCTACTAGCGGTTCTTAATGGGAGCTAGATTAAAAGAGCAACAAAATTATTTAAAGTCAACCTCAGAATATACGCCCGAGTCCAAAATCTTTTTTTTTTTAACTCACAATCCAAAACTTGTTTTTAATTCTAATTATGTTCTCGGCGAATTTTGGGTTCAAAGCAATTGACCAAATAGATGACGTGCATTCACCTTCTAAAATGGATAAAACTAACTAATCCATGTATGTACCCAAAATCAAATGAAAAACTCAACTAAATAATCTTAAACAAAGAATGAAATAGTAGAACAATTATATATCATTCAAAATCATGAAAAATTGATAACGGGAACACAGAGAAAATATTTAGAAATTAGAGTAGGAAATGAACCTTCAGCTGAATTTACAATTCAAATGCTTGGACTGTTTTGAAGCTCACAAGTAACAAGATCGCGAACAAAACCTCGAACGGCAACCTCGAAACTCGCCGAAAAACTAGAACTCGAACATGACCAAAACTCAAATTTCAATCAAACTCCATTTTCATGTGCTAATCTAATACGGTCTTCTATCTTAAATAATCTTCATGATTTTGTCCAAGTTAAACTTCTTAATTTTCTGATTTTTGTGGAGTCACGATCTTTGCTGCTTTTATTAGTTTTAGAATTTCAATCCTTGATCGCCTACAATTCCTCCTCTTGAAGCGTGAAGAATTTCCCGAATCTCTACTTTTTAGCTGCTTTCCTAAACTACTTTATGTGAATGTACAGAAGAAACTAACAAAATCCTAAAAGAAAGTGAAAGGACGTGATTTTGGAAGGGTGGGCGTTAGGTTGGGAATTAGACGGCAAAAGCTTTTTTGTTTTGTTTTTGGTATATGTTAACTGTTGTGCAGCTTCTCCCTTTTTCTTGTGTAGGAATCCTTTTTTCTTAGCTAGGTTTAGGAATTGAAAAACTTAGGGTAGAGTTTCTATAATTGGGTATTTTATATGGAAGTGGGAAAGGATGATGGTCATTGGATTAGAAGGAAATAGATGGCTAGGATTAAATCTTGCACTTAAATGGGCTAATGGGTTGGGAAGAATGGGCTAAGGGTAATTGGGTTGGACCATGTCTTTTTGTGTCTAAATTTTTGGAAGACTCCAAAAATTATTATTTAAAACCATAGCTAAATTCCCTTAATATAAAATAACTATACTACATGATGCAAAAATAAATTCTAATTAATTAACTAAACTATATTAAAACATGAAATTATTATATATTTTTTGTATTTTTCAAGATTATATAAAGATAAAAATAAGGTACTATTTTTTTTACTTTATGAAAGGTACATAAAATAAAATATTTTTTTGTAATTTTCTGTAATAAAATAAAGTAAAAATGAGTTGAAATAGCTATATCGGGCCTAAATTAAATATTTACGTGCTAAAATATGAAAAATCTTGGGGAGGGTCAAAACTTACATGTCTACAGCTGCCCCTCTTTGACTGGAAACGTGAAGAGTTTTCAGACAAAGAATGACTAGACAGGTTTTGTGACCAGACCCTTATTTAAGGAGACCAAAAACTAAGAGGAAGGAGAATGTGATCGAGCTCTGGTATCTAAGCTGTCTACATATCCTTGGCTATAAAGGAATCAGGCCACATGTAGTTCAGAAGTGAGTGAGATGATGGAGTATGCCGAGGCGAAGAGCCGGTCGAGGTGCCGTTCCGCCGTGGTTCCGGTCCGCGGTCCTGATGTTACATCAAAAATCAAAACATGAAAAAGACTAGCTAAGCCTATCAACTACGAGTTACAAGATTCCTATCTATAAGTCTTCTGAAGCTTGATCTTGAGTCTTGAGTGGTTCTTCATGCAGACTTTAGATTTGAACCTTGACGCTTGCTAGTTGCAGTGCTAGTTCGTTCTTCTTTAGCTTTTGGATCAAGACCGGACATGCAGTGCTTGTGACCTCAGTCATGTCTTGAGCAATCCTCCTCTTGTTTCAGCTTCTGCATTTTGGCTTCACTCCTTTTTCCCCCTTTTTCTTTTCTTATTATTTATTTTTTTGTTTTTGTTTTTTTTTAATTCTGGACTGAGATTACTTCCATTGATCATCTCGTCTGTTGACTCGACCTCTTGCCGCGAGCTTCTGCTACTTCTAACTTGAACTGTTTTTCTTTGAGACTTGAACTGCTTTCCCTTGAAACTCAAATTGTTTTCCATGAAACTGCTTTTCCTTGAAACTTGAACTGTCTTCCCTTGTTCTCCAGGTGGGCGCCTGATTGCTGAACTTGACCTGTCTTCTTTCGAAGCTTGAACCGTTTTCTCTTGTTACTTGAAACTGTTTTCCCTCGCACCTTGAACCATTTTTCCTTGAAACTCGAACTGTTTTCAAACTTGAGCTGTTTTCCCTTGTTCTCCAGGTGGGCGCCTGATTACAACAGAACAGACAAAACAAAAAAAAAAATTCTGCCCCAGTTTGCACTAGGAAGATTTGTGAGTTGTTAACAAAATTGTAAACCACTTATACTATTGATGCAATGATGAGAGTAAACTAAAGAATAGACTAGGAAAACTATAAACTAAGCTTGACTAAAGTAAAAACTCACCTTATTCTCTAGGCGGGCCCCCCTGATATCAGGAAAACTAAATATTGATAATCTTAAGAAAACTAAAAATTGACCCATTTTTTCAAATCCAAACTTCCTCTTCTTTTTTTCTTTTTTTTTTTCAAAATATCCTAGGAAAAAATTCGTCAGACTAGGTATTCTATCTTAGGAGAAAGATTCATCAGACTAAGACGTTAATCCTAGGAGAAAATTCATCATACTAGGTCCTTTTCTCTTCTTTTTTTTGTTTTTTTTTGTATCTTAGGAGAAAGATTCATCAGACTAAGACGTTTACCCTAGGAGAAAATTCATCAGACTAGGTTTTCTATCTTAGGAGAAAAATTCATCAGACTAAGATCTTGATCCTAGGAGAAGATTCATCAGACTAGGTTTTCTATCTTAGGAGAAAAATTCATCAGACTAAGACATCTATCCTAGGAGAACGTTCATCAGACTCGACGATGTTCTACGTCGTGTGACAACTGTTGCTCATTGCATGCTTCTCTTGACATTCTTGAAGGCTGATCATGAGGTCTTTATTTGGGAGGATTTGGATAGGGTTGGAAAGAAATAACGTCATGAATGCTCAAAATAGACTCAAAATAAAGGGGGTTGTAGACTTACAACTCTTGGAATCGACTCTTTCAAAAGTGAAATAAAATCTTTGCTCCATTTCAGCTATTGAGGATTTTTTTGGAATTTTTTTTTTTGAATTCTTATTTGGTTGGACCGAACCGTGAGGCTGCCTACGTATCCTTTTTTAAAGGAATCAGGTCTAACATAGTTCAACATCTGGCCTAAACTATTTTTCATCTTTCTTTCTATTTCTCTTTTCCTTTTTTCTTTTGTTTCCTTCTTGTTTTTTTTCCTTTTCTTTTTTTTTGTTTGCCCCAGCTTCTATTTTTGAGGGCATGGACCTTTGACAATTCGTTTTTTTTCTGAACTTTCTAAGAATTGCCCCAGTTTGTACTCTTGGGACATGTATTTTTTTTCTTTTTCTTTTTCCTCTTTTTTCATTTTTTTTGTTTTTGTTTTTTGACTCTACTCTAAACTTGATTCCAAAAGAGGGTGGTCAAAGAAAATAACACAGGCTCAAAGAGATGACAAAGGGTATAAAGTATTTTGGGTAGCAGAAAAAGGGCCTCCCAAACTCGAGAATGCCAATTATAGTGTCATGTCACGATCACATCATTGATAAACATGCCTGTCTTCTTGGTGTTTCGTGGTCACAAGACACTTTCCATATCTTAATGTAAAACTTTTCAACAAACTTCAATTGATTAAATAACCTCAAGCCCGATCTTCACAGTGATTTGAAAGTGAATTTTACTCGACCTTAGTTCCAAAGTATTCCAACTCTTTATTCATCCTCAAAAGTATTTTTTTAGTTATCGAATTCCAGATTAAATCAGTTCCTAATATCTGGCCAAAATTTCTGCATGTATGTCATGTCATTAGAATTAGCGAGAAAAGAACTAGGAACAGAATGACACAAAAGGACAAACTATATTTTATTGAGTAAAGGATGAACGGGTTTTACAACTAAACAAGCAACCCAAAATACGAGTTACAACCCTAAAATAACCCGAATAGCAACAGAACAGACAGACAAGACTCACACAAACAGAATGGAGGGATAGAAGGATTTGACTCAATAAAACAAATAAAATTTGGATCACAACCCTGAAATAACCCAGATAATAGAAAAAACATCAAAATAAGCTACCAAAATTCCTTCCTAGTGAGGAGGGAATGACTTCTCAATTGCTAGGTTTGATATTAAGCCACAAATTTGCTCATCAGAATCAACAGAGCCTTCTCCAATTTCAAAATCATTAACTTTAGTTAGCGAATTCCCGAGAGGATTCTCATACTACCTGTCACCATATATCATCCCCACAAAGTGTGCATCATTATGTGCAAGTAAATGATTATGTGCGATATTCTGGGTGTCACTGTCTTGGTTCATAATCAGGTTTTCCTGGATCATCCTTTCTATTTCTCTTTTCAAATCCCGACAGCTTTCAACATTGTGCCCCTGGGCATTGGAATGGTATTCACACCTTTTAGAAAGGTCGAAACTTCTTGCACATGGGTCCACATGATTTGGAAGAATAGGTGAAATCATGTCATAATGTTTTAATTTCTCAAACAAGCTTGCATAGGACTCTCCTATTGGTGTAAAATTATCTTTCAACTTTTGTTCCCCTCTATACCTCTGGCCTGGATGTGGGTTATAGGGTACCTGAAAATTTTGTGGAAGCTGGTGGCGATTTTGTGATGCTCGCGCTCGCCTTCTGGGGTGTTTTGGTGGCTGGCCAACATACTGATGTGGAGCGACAGAGTATTGTGGGTTCTGAGATGGATAGCGATGCTCAGGGGAGTCATGGGAAACCTGATGAGGTTGTGCATACCTTCGAGGTGTTTTCCTGGGACCTATTCTCGAACCTGTTGTCATCATGGTTTCTTCATCCTTCTCATTCGTGCCACTGAAATTATCGGATTCAATCGGGACAGCCTGAGTTGCGGCTTTGAGAATTTCTTGACTTATAATTTTGTCTGTCTTAAGACCATTTCTCCCATTTTGATTGCTTCCGAGAAAGATTTGCCAACTGCGGATATCATGTTTTGAAAGTAATCTGGCTCTTGCACTTGAAGGAAGACAATGATTAGCTCGTGGTCATCCATGGGTGGCTTAACTCGAGCTGCTTGCTCTCTCCATTTAGTGGCATATTCCCTGAAACTTTCACTTGGTTTCTTCTTCAGGTTTGAAAGGGAAATGCGGTCTGGGGCAATGTCGATGTTGTATTGGAACTGATTGACAAAGGCCTGTGCCATGTCATTCCAGATGTACTAGCGAGATGTGTGTTGATCCAAAAACCATTCGGATGCTACTCCCGTAAGGCTTTCCCCAAAATAAGCCATCATCAATTCTTTGTTTCTTCCCGCACCTCTCAGTTGATTGCAATACCTTTTCAGGTGGGCTATGGGGTCTCCATGTCCTTCATACTTTTCAAATTTGGGAGTCTTGAAACCAGGCGACAAGTGGACATCGGGGAACATACATAGATCTTTGAAGGCAACACTCTTTTGACCTGCCAACCCTTGCATGTTTTTTAACCGTTGTTCTAAGCTTTTCACTTTTTAGGTCATTTCTTCTTGTACCATCTTTCGGGCAGGCTTCTCAATGTTTGCAGGAAGATCAAACGAGTACGAGTGGTACTCAGGAGAGTGGTACTGCTCTTGTTGTGTAGCAAATTGTAACTCATGACGAGGTTGTCCTTGACCACTGGCCCATGCTTGACACATTTTGGTCATTTGCTGTTTCAGTATTCTATTTTTCTCAAACACAGTAGACTCTTGTTGAACCCTCTGACCCTGAGTCTCTTGAGCACTTGTAACAGCTTCGATGTTAGTTATCATTTTTCCTTGGATCTTGTGTTTCCAGCTTACCACAAACCGACCACCTTAACTTTTTTCACAATTCAAAACAAAACATGTTAGAATGGGCTCAGTCGGTCCTTATTATTATCAACATTCTCATTTCTTCATTTTTTTCATTTTTTTAATGGTTGATCGAACCTGATATGGGTTGCCTACGTATCATGACGCCGCATGAATCAGATCTTGCGTAGTTCGGAAAGATCATAAATAAAGTAAATAAACTAACTTTTTTTTTGAATTTTTTATTTTATTATTTCGAAAGAAAGACTTATAAAAAAAAGAATATTTTTGGATTTTGATTTTTCTTCAGCATTTTTGCAAAGAAAGACTTCTAAAGAAGAAAGATTATTTTTTGAATTTGTTTTCTGAAATTTTGAAAGAAAAACTTCTAAAGAAGAAAGAAAATATTTTTGGACTTTTATTTTGAATTTATGAAAGAAATGCTTCTAAAAAAAGAAAATATTTTTGAATTTTGAATTTTCTTTTCAATTTTAAAAGAAGGATGAAAATATTTTTGGAAGAAATTAAAAGAAAATATTTTTGTATATTTTTTTGTAAAACAATTAGGGTCTAAAGGAAAGGCTTTCTAAAGAAGCAAGTAATGGAAAATATTTTTGGATTTTTTGAAAATTGAGGTCTAAAAAAAATACTTTTTTAGAGAGGAAGTAAAGGAAAATATTTTTGGATTTTTTTAAAAAAAATTATGGGCCGGAACCGATGAGGTTTCCCTACGTATCTCACATCCGGTGAGAATCAGACCCGCGTAGTTCGCCTATTTTTGGCGGAACAGAAAAACATGACACTTGAAAATTTTGACTCGTTTTGAAATGACTTTTTTTTCCAGAATTTTTCACTTTTTGTTTCTCTTTTCTTCTTTCTCCTCTTTTTGATTTTCTTTATTGTCTTTTTTTTCATTTTCTTTCCCTATTCTAGAAGTCAGTCAACATGCAAGCCGAAACAGACAGATATGCAAGTAGCACGTAAGATGCATCAAGATGGTCTTTTAATTTTTGGGTACATTTGTCCTAGACGGACCCAACCCCTGTATTGAGTCCCCAAAGTCAAATGCACATGATGCAAACAAACGTTCCTACTAGGGATCCGGCATGAGGCTGAGTTATTCTAGGTTTAAAACCTAGGTGTATTGTTCTAGACCTGGCTTACCCGAGCGGACAACTCGAGCCGGGGGGGGGGGGGGAGGGGGTTGCGTACCGGTAACCAAAAGATCATCCGGCTTTGTAACTTGTCCGAACCTCGCTCTATTTGGGATATGACACTAACAGAAAGAAGCCACGACCAGCGTGCACTCTTTGGGAGAGAGAAGAGAGGGGTTTCGTAGCAGTTTATATATATAATTTAGATAATATCAAGGCGGTAAAAAGCAACATTTAGCACATTAGGCCCAAACATGTAAATAAAATCAGATAATAAATAAAGCAAAATATAATGATTATTCTAAGCTCGAATTCTTGAACCCTAAATCAGAGATTCTGGGTTATTATCCCCAGCAGAGTCGTCAGAGCTGTCACACCTCCTTTTTACTACCCTCCGGAAGGGTATAAGGGGAGTTTTTCCAATTTAAGTGACAATCGAAACGGGATTATTTTTGTTTATTCAGAGTCGCCACTTGGGATAATTTATGGTGTCCCAAATCACCGGTTTTAAATTTCGAATCGAGGAAAAGATTGACTCTGTATTACAGTCCGCGAACCAGAAATTCGGATAAGGAATTCTGTTAACCCGGGAGAAGGTGTTAGGCATTTCCGGATTCCGTGATTCTAGCACGGTCGCTTAAACTATTACAATTGGCCTATTATCTGATTTTAATACATGTTTTAACCTATAGTATAATTTTAAATTATTTTTCTTAAACTACTTTAAGATATTGAGGCAAAATTATGTATAACAAATTTATGTGGAAAGAATGTAGTAAATTGGTCATAAAATATTAGCTCTTGATTCTTCTCGGGCAGGATTAAACTTTTCGGACCCAATCCTTAGCTCAAAATCGTTTCATGGCTCATTTACAATTGAACCCAACTGAATCACATAGATTATTCTCCAAACCTAAAACTTATACTTTAACAAGCTAATTTCAGATAAAATGACATAATACATTATACTCCAACATCCCGCCTTCAAATTAATATACGTAATTATCATTAGTTTAACCTTTGACAATCCACACAAACAATATATGAATACAACTACAAATGGGGTATCTAAAATTACGTCAGTATTGGGCTTTATTTTTCCAAGCTTGCACAAAACAAAATAATGATAAAATAATAAACAATTGAATGACACATGCTCAAATATACTCAGCAAAGGCATCCAGAACAAGTGCGTTGAAAGAAAGAGTAAGGGATTGCAAAATATGACCTTCTATTGCTGGAATTTTTCGATGATACAACGACAAATCGTGACCAATCCTAAACCAATCAAATTTAGATCGGAACCTCGAACTCGAACACAGCTTTCCAAACTCGTCGGGAAAACCCAAATCTCGGCAGCAACAAATTTGGTGGTTGTTTAGATCTGATTCGGGGATCGATTTCAACCGGGTTTAGCAACTAATTTTGCTTCTTTTTAGGACTGTTTCATTGTGTTTCAAAACTGGAGTTCTTGGCCAGTTTTTATGGCTTTTTCGGCGATGTGGGTGAGGGTCACGAAAAAGAAAACGCCGAAAGGGGGGGGGGGTGGGTCGTTTTTGTTATAGCGACGCTAGCCCTTTCTTCTAGGTCCTAGCGTCTCTTTTTTGGGTCAGCTTTTGTCGTCTCTTTTGTAATATTTTTTGGCAGATTTTCCTTTTTGCCTTAGGATCTGTTTCTTTATTTTTTGGTATCTCTTTTTCAGCTTATTAATGAAGAGCAGCAGTAGTTCCAGATTTTCAAAGAAGAAGGAGCTAAAGCTTTGTGAAGGTCCTCTTTTACAAAACGCCGGATTCAATAAGGTTTTTGTATATGTTTTTTAGGTGTTGGCCCTATTTAGGCATTAAGTACTATTATATAGGGTAGAGATTAAGTTAGAGGTATGAGCCTAGGAATTATGGGCTAGGTCCAAAATTAGGCCTAAAAATGGATTGCTCGAGCCCAAGTTTTATTCTTTTCCCACGAACGAGACTAAAATACGATCTCATTTATTAATTAATCCTACTTAAGTAAAATAACCATTAAAATAAGACTGACCGTTAAAACAAAATTATTTTTGGTATTTTCAAGATTAAAAATGATTACAAAACATTAATGAAACTATTTCTTGTAATTTTCGTTTTCTTGTAATAAAATAAAGAAAAGAGTAAAAATTAGTTGAAATAGCTATATTAGGCCTAAATTAAATATTTACGTGCTAAAATATGAAAAATCTTGGGGAGGGTCAAAAATCACATGTCTACAGGTATAAGTTAAATAATTTTAAAAATATGAATATAAGTTAAATGTGAGGCGACCACTGCAATATTTACGGTAAAGACTTGTTTAGTAATTTTAATTTTAACTTGGAGAGATTCTTTGGGTTGCGGCCCAAACAAAAAAGGAAATTTGGCATATCGTGACAACTGTCAACACATTTTGGCAATATTTTAGCCAAGAATTAGATTTAGCAATTTAAGCCCAAAAAAATGGGCATATATAGCCAAATTCCCAAAAACTAGTGAGAGATAATAGGAGAATCTGGGAATTTCCATCCAAATTTCATGCCTCAGAGATATATCTCTATCCAAAAAGTAAAAACTAAGAAGAAAAAAGAGGAAAAACATATATCATAATTTTTTTCTTCTCCTCTCTTCTTCTATCTTCTTCTGCCTTCTTCTCTTTTTTCTTTTTTTATTGGATTAAGGATGTCAAACGGGTTACCAGCCTGGCCCAGACCGTTTGAAACCCGGCCTGGGCCGGTCCGGTACTTAGAGGGCCGGGTGGGCTGGGTTACTGGGGTTATGGGGGTTGGTCCGTGCACTTTAATTCATCCGGTTAATTGGACCGGTCAACCAAAATCCCTGTAGAACCGGTTAATCGGTCCAGATCAGACCGATTTAAAGGCTAGATTTCAATTTTTTATATTTTTTAAAGATTTTAGAGTCTAAGGCAATGCAAAACCTTTGAATTTACTCTTTTTTGTTAATTTACTTGTTAAATATAAACCTTTCAATTTGTAAGTTTGAATATTGAAATAAATGTAGCACTTGCAATTTATAAGTGTAATATTTTTTCCATCTTCATTGTATTCTTTATATTTTTACTTTATATTAATATAAATTACAATATTTATACAAAATACAAAAAAAGTAAAAAAATAAAAACTAACCCGGCCCGGCCCCTTGTACCCGTAACCCGCACGGTTCATTTTTTAACCGGATGAACCCGAACCCGTTAAGCCCGGTAACCCCTAACCCATAACTGCCCCGGTTCCAAACTTGTACGGTTCAAAATTATCCCTACCCAGCCCGGTCCGGCCCATCCGTTAGACACCCTTAGATTGGAATGAACGGCTATAATATTCCTATTAGATATTTACCTAGTTTAAATATAAGTTCTCGTACTAATGAGTTTCGCTCTTCTTTCTCTTTCTTTTTCAAGAGGCACAGTTTAATTTTGCTCTTCTGCTCTTTTTATTTTAACTTGTAAAAAAGAAAATATATATATTTGAGGTGGTGTATATCTATGCATATCACCATATATAAATGTATATCATGTTGTATATCGTGATACACATCGTTAGATTTGGAAATATAAGGTTAAATCAGAATTAAATTGTCCAATTTGATGTTATAAAGGTGAAATTCATTCTGAATAAGCTTGTTTAAATAATTTCTTGATCAAAGAAAGAAAATGAATTTTTGATATGACAGGTTTAGAGAAATTTTTAAATATCAACAACAACATACCCAGTAATATCTCATACTGTGGGGTCTGGGGAGGATAGTGTGTACGCAAACCTTACCTCTACCTTGTGAGGATAGAGAGGTTGTTTCCAATAGACCCTCGGCTCAGAAAAGTATAAGTACCACATTAATGAAAATATAGCCAAAAAGGAAAAGTTTTAAAATATAAAATGATAAATATAATTGTGGAAATAAATCAATTTTGGTATACATTTTAATATACAAAAAAGGAAAATAAATTTTTGATATACATTTTGATATACACAAAGAAGGAAAATAAACTTATAATATCTATTTTGATATACACATGTTTGATGTAACATATAATTTGATATACGAGCAATATAATTATATTTTTTGTGATATACATCGATATAGAGACAACAATAAAATTTATATAACTATATTTATAATTTCATATTTTAGATATACAAAGAAGAATACAAAATTTAATATATATTTTGATATACACAAAGAAAGAATATAAAATTGCGATATACACATTCTTTTTGTAATATACATTTATTGTCTATCTAGTGCCAATATCTATAACTAGCGCTTTTTCTGCCAATTATATAAGTACATTATTACACTATGCCAAAATCTCAAGAAAAAAAACTTGTCCAACTCCTAAGTGTGTATGCCAAGAACAATGAGGCTTACGACTCTTGATACTTTCGCCTCGAAACTCTGTAACGACCCGGCTGATCGTTTCATGAGTTACAGTCCCGTTCTCCCCATTTATGCTTCTTTATGTGTTGTTCAGCTATATTTCATCATATCGTATTGGTTGTTCTATGTTCGGGATGGTCATGGAGTGAAATGAGACACTTAGTCTCTTATTTGAAAGTTTAAGTTGGAAAAGTCAACCAGATGTTGACTTATGCGTAGAAGTTCTCGGATGTGAATTCTGATGGTTCGGATAGCTTTATTAGGTGATTTTGGACTTAGGAACATGTTCGAAATGTAATTTGGAGGTCTGTGGTAAATTTAGGCTTGAATTGGCGAAATTGGAAATTTAGCATTTTCCCGTCGGCAGTGAAAATCTTGATATCGGGGTCGGAATGCAATTTCGAAAATTGGAGTAGGTCCGTTGTGTCATTTTTGACGTGTGTACAAAATTTCAGATCATTCGGATAAGGATCCTAGTGATGTGATTTTTATAGAATTCCGAGACGTGGGCCCGGGGGGCCGGGTTTGGCCAATTTCGGGATTTTGAGTTTAATTTGATAATTTTTGCATGGGCTTTGTCCCTTTGGAATGTATTGATGATATGATTCTGATTTTGGATAGATTCAGGACGATTTGAGGCCGAGTCGAGAGGCAAGGGAATTGCGGAGTAGATTTCCATCCGGTTCGAGGTAAGTAACGATTGTAAATCTAGACCTGAGGGTATGAAACCCCGAAATTTCGTACTGTTTTGAGAAATGAGGTGACACACATACTAGGTGACGAGCGTGTGGGCGTGCACCGGTAGGGATTGTGACTTGGTCCGTCCCGTGACAACTGTAGAATTGCATATTTTGATAAACTCTATATGATATCTATATGTTTTAGAAATGAATCTGTTAACTTGGGCTGAATGCCATGTTTGGGACCTTGTACCGAACTGTTTGGACCCTCAGGAGTATTTTACTACTATCCTCACACTGTTTTGATTTGAAAGCATATCCTCAGTCATGATTTTTACCTATTTATTGTTTGATTCAGTTTCATTACTCTACTTCCAAATATATGGAAACTGTTTGGGCTGAGTTCCCTAATTTTTCACTGAAATGCCCAAGTGGCTGTGAGGTTAATGACTGAGAGAGGTCGAGGACCTGATAGTGAGAATTATATATATATTTATGGATATATATATATATATATATATATATATATATATATATATATATATATATAGATCGGGTTGTATGCCGCAACGATATAGCGCTTGGGCTGTAGGAGCTCCTCCGGAGTCTGCACATCCCTAGTGAGCGCATTCGACTGTATATATTTATGGATCGGGCTGCACGCCGTAGCGGTTATTATTATTGAGCTATTTATTGAGCGGGAGTACTATGTGTGAGTGCTGATTGATGAGGGTTGAGTCACGAGTGACACAAAGGCTTGCCCGATGGGCCATATATATGAGTGATACTTTACCCAAAGGGTTTGTTTATGAAATTACTGTTTTCACTCTTCTTTTATACTGAGCCTCTATTGAAAATGTTGAGCAAATATTTTAAATAACTTTCATTGAAACTGGAGTTTTTATGAGATGTTCGGAAATTGAACTACAAATTTGACTTTGTTATTTCTATTGAGATTATATGTTATAATATATATATATATATATGATTTTAAACGCTTTTCACTGCACTCAGCTTTTATTTACTTTGGTTATTTACTGAGTTGACATACTCACATTACTCCTTGCACATTGTGTGCAGATCCAGGTACCAGTAAATCCGAGTGAGAGCTGTCTCTTGCCTTCAGAGCATTTAGGAGATTGTGAGGTAGCTGCATGGTGTACGCAGCCCTGCCTTTCTCCTTCCTATCTTCAATATTACATATTTCAGTCGTGTTTTGTATTGAGTAGACAGTATCAGACTGTAGTGTAGTAGCTCATGACTAGTGACACCAGAATCGGGCAGTGTGGATGTATTTGCGTATTTGTTTTCCGCGTATTTTTTTCTATTAAAATGAAAGATTTGTGATCGTATTTGATTTGGAAATGAATTTACAAAATACCTTTACTTTATTAGTATTGAATCGGCTTGCCTAGTACTGTGATAGGAGCCATCACGACCGGGGTGGTTTGGGGTCGTGACAAGTTGGTATCAGAGCCTAGGTTACATAGGTCTCACGGGTCATGAGCCAGTTTAGTAGAGTCTCGCGGATCGGTACGGAGACATTTGTACTTATCCTCGGGAGGATGCAGAAGCTTTAGGAAAAGCTTCACATTCTTGAAATTCCTGTCGTGCGAATCTGTTGATTCTGGTACTAAACTTCTATTATTCTTTTCTCTCATAGATAGTGAGGACACGTGCTACCGGTCAGGATGGACGACCACCAGTACCACCAGTTAGGGCCACTAGAGGCCGAGGTCGCGGTCGAGGTCGTGGTAGGGGCAGGGGTATAGCCCGCACAGCAGCTAGGGTAGCACCTGCAGATCCACAAGCCGCCCTAGTTCATGATTAGGTCCCAGTTGCGGATGCTCCAGCAGGACCAGCTCAGGCACCGGTTGTGCCGATTATTATTCCAGGCCTTCAGGAGGCCCTATCGCAGATTCTATCAGTGTACACTGGCCTAGCTCAAGAGGTCTCAGTTACTACGGCTGTGGGTACTTCTCAGGCCGGGGGAGGCACTCAGACTCCCGCCGCTCGCATACCTAAGCAGGTTATGCAGGGACTTCAGACACCGGAGGCATCTCCAGCCCAGCCGGTTGCGCCTGCTCAGGATTATATAGTACCAGTTATGCCTGACGATGAGCATCATCGATTGGAGAGGTTTGGTAGACTTCAGCCTCCGACTTTCAGTGGTGCAGAGGGCGAGGATGCCTAGGGTTTCTTGGACAAGTGTTAGAGGATGCTTCAGACCACGGGTATTTTGGAGACCAGTGGGGTCTCGTTCACTACTTTTCAGGAGCTGCCTTACTTGGTGGGAGGCTTACAAAAGGCGTAGCCCTATTGATGCAGCGCCCCTTACCTGGAAGCAGTTCTCCGCTCTCTTTTTGGAGAAGTATGTGCCACAGTCTCGTAGGGAGGAGCTGCGCAGGCAGTTTGAGCAGTTGCGTCAGGATGATATGACTGTGATGCAGTATGAGATGAGATTTTCGGAGCTAGCTCGTCATGCTATTTGATTGGTTCCTACGGATATAAAGAGCATCAAGAGGTTCGTGGATGGCCTCACATATCAGTTTCGGATTCTCATTGACGAGGCCAATGTGTATTAGAATTTCCTGCTTGTACTCTGTCAAATTCTAATATAGTTTAAGATATCGTCCCATAGAGACTGGATAATCTATGCTACAGATTTGTAATATTTTAACTACTATTTGAGAGAATCAAATTGATGAAAAGTGAGTGAGGTTTAAAACTTGTTATATACTTAAACAAAACAAATACTTTTGGAAGATTTATAATTTAAAAAGGAGTTGGGAATCATTGAATTCACTTGACAATATTACTATAATAAAATCTCAATTTCTACATTTATTTCTCTAAAGAATAATTGCTTATTTCTAATACAATTATATTTTACTCACTAAGAAATAATCAATTAATAACACTCCGTGAGAATTATGTTAATTAATCAATTTAAAACTAGTGACGTTTAAACCGAAATATTTTTCTTGCTTGAATTGTACTAAAAGAAAGTAAAAAGTTTGTGAGAATATTTTTACCAAGGATCAATAATCGTGCCTACAACAGTTCCTCCGTAAGAATTAAAACTGATGCAAGCAAGATTACTGACTTGAAATAATAGTTTATTGAAAAATTACTTTCACACTACTATTTTATTCATCAGTTATTATATATTAATTTTGCTCCGCGAGAATTACAAAATTAATATATGAATAACTTAGAGATAAAATATGTAGATGTGATGATAGAGTAGTTAAAACTATTATTTCAGCACAGTATTGTCACACCTCCTTTTTACTACACCCCATATAGGGCATAAGGGAGCTTTTCCAATTTAAGTGACAATCGAAACGGGATTATTTATTTATTAAAAATTAGAGTCTCCACTTGGAATAATTTATGGTGTTCCAAGTCACCGGTTTAAATCCTGAATCGAGGAAAAAATGACTCTATTTACGGTCTGCGAACACAAAAATCCGGGTAAGAAATTCTGTTAACCCGGGAGAAGGTGTTAGGTACTCCTGAATTCTGTGGTTCTAGCACGGTTGCTTTGATCATACTCGGCTTATTAAATTGTCTAATTACTGATTTTAAAACCTTTGTGCATTTTCCCTTTTAACTGCTTCTAATCACTTGATTTATTCGTAATTAAAGAATTGAGTTATGCGTACGTATACTCTTTTCTTTTGGCGCATCAAAAATCATGTCACACGAACGTATCCATAATTAACAACGCTTGTTTAATTATTATTATTAAGAAATATTTAGCCGAAGTTGCGCGAACGCATACTCTGCATTAATTTTTAGAATCGTAATTATGTTACGCGAACGTATACACAATCACGGTAGTATATTAAACGGGCCTACAACAAACTACGAATATTTTTTGTTTATACCTAAATTATGAAATTAATACGAGGGCCATACAATTGTCATTTTGTTTGGCACGACGCACCTAGATACAATTAAAAGAGCTACACTTAATTAAGCCTAAGAGATCTTTCTACTTACAAATGATAGAGGAAAATTAAGGTATAGCCATTTGCGGTACATGCTTGGGCTTCTTGATTACCTAAGACCAATTAGTTTGAGCTTCTACCCAAAGAAATCGTTGAAGAGGAAAGCTGGGCTCATAATGAACCCAGAAATGTGGCCAGGCAGGTTCTCGTTCAATTCCGAGTGGGCCACAGGTCTAGGCCCAAACTTGAAGCATGCATACGAATCCAGCATTCGTATAGACATCAGGAATAACATCAGAGTTAAGAACCAAACCATTTCTTTCATTAGTCACATATTATTAGTACTGCAGATGTTCAATCACTATGCAAAACAACAAACTAGAAAAATTGAACTCAACCAATAGCAGAAGTTCCATCAAGGCTAGCATCTGGACAATTAAAATAGTTGTTGTAGGGCACTTTAAATAGTAATCTCACCAGAATAGATTCAAACCAAACAATCATACTTACGTAAAGCTAAAATTTGGGATAAACCCCAACTAGTTACCATGAAAACCACTTATGGCCTGCACTAAGCAATTACCATACATGCCACATGACTTCATTCAATTTTCAGATCACCTTCCTCATACACCTCAATTACATCAGAAAAGACCATAACCCCCTAATTCCAAAATTTACATTCTATGATGATTCATCAAGAACAGGGGTGATTAATACATGGTCAGCAGAAAAGAAACTCAAACCCATGAAGGCTAAATAGCTAAACTATAACTTGTTCGGTATTACGAAACCAAGATCAAACTAAAACAAAGGTGAAAAGACATATCCAAATGGAATTAGCTGATTACAGGTTTCGATTACATCCTATTCATTGATAAATATACTAGTTGGAATCTTCCTAAAATTAAGTAGTACAGGTTGTGCACGAAATTAAGAGAAAGAGAAATGAAGCTTCAATAACAAACAAAATCAAATTTCATCACATTTCAGATTCAAACTTTAAGCTACACTCAAGTGATGTCCATAGTGCTGAAATATACCTGGAGATTGAAAGGGAACAAAGAAATAATGAATCAGTGGTTGAGCAGCAATGAAACAGTAGCAGAATCAATCCAAGCAAAACCAGCTCAACCCCAGAAAATGATGTGCAACAATCAACAAAAATTGACCAGAACTTTAACCAAACTCTCAAACCACCCTATTCAAACCATTTCATCTACAGTTAGATCAAATGCCATCTCAAGAATTCGAAATTTAAGAAATCACAAAAAAACACTCAATGAAACAGTAACTTTTCAGTGAAATTCTTAGCCTTCTTTGTTTTCTGAATTTTTAATTCCTCAATCTCTGCCTTGAAAGGCAAGGAAGTAGGGCAACCTAGAAAAGTTCAGCTTTGTCATTAGGCCTTTTTCCAATTTTTGTTTTTGCCTAGATAGCCTTAGTTAAACATCTAAAAATCAACTTAAACCCCCCACCCAGCTTCCTAGAAGCTTCTCAAGCAATTACCAAAAGATTCCCTATGCCAATTACCCAGATTACCCCACATAGACTTCCCAAGTTGCCCCTAAACCCCTGTTAATATACTAGACAGACCGAATGGGCCATGGGTCAATTTGACCCAACTGTTCAGCCCCAAATGAGCCGAAATAGACCCAAAACCTAACCCTCAAGATCAAAAATCTATTCAGCACAACTAGCAATTATCTAATTAACAAGTTGTAAACACCAAATAACACAGGACAATTAAAACTTTAGCCTAAATGATTTACTAACTAAACTTAACCAAACAAACAATTTTAAAACTAATCTGATTACAGCCTAACTATACTAATTAAGAACAAGACTCATATTACTCATGCATGAATAAATAAACTCCGGAACAAATGAAAAATGATTCAAGAAGAGGAGAAGAAACAGAAAACCTAAAAACAAATGAAAAACAAATTAAACCAAATGAAGAAAAGAAGAATACCTAAGAAAAGTTCAGAAAATGAAAGAGGGGGCCTGGGTCTTCAAATCCTCGGATTTTTCGGCCAAATCTGATGTTAATCGTGCGCTTTTACGAAGAACACACGAATAAAATCTGATTCGACACGAAATTTCCCCAAAACTTGACTTGGGATTTTTGGGGTTCATTTCTGATCTAAGATTCGAGGAACTAGGGCAATATTAGAGGGTAATGGAGTATGGATTTGGAAAGAGGGGAGTGAGGAGGCTATAGGGTGTGATTTTGTTGGCGTTTGGAGATGGCGCTACCACCGGAGGAGGGTGGGAAAGGATGGCGGTTATTAGGGTTTAGGTTTGGTCTCCGGTGTGAGAGAGATGACTGAAGTAGGGGGGAGGACTCGGACCTATGAATATTAACGGGAACCTAGTTCCCGTCCGTTGGATTAGGAACGATCAACGACTTAGATCAAAGCTTAACGAAACGACGTAGTTTTGATTTAAGGGGGAGCCTGGACCGGGTGGTTTTCGGCAGGGTAAAGGTGATGGGTAACGTTTTGGGCTCCGAATTAATGGCCCAGATCTAATCCTTTCTTATTGTATTCCCTTTTTCCTTTTCAATTCAATTTTCCAAAATTCTTTTAAATTAAAATTTAAAAATAAAACCTAAATTATTCTCTAATAAATATTCCTTATCAAATTAAATTAACTAACTCTAAATAATTATCACAACTATTTAATTCTCAAATTAAAGCAAGCGACGAAATTCAAATGCGCAAAAATAAACTATTTTTGTGATTTTCCTTTTTATAAAGCAACTTAATTAATTAATTAATCCTAAAATGTCAACCTAAATCCTAAATGCCAATGTATGTATTTTTGTATTTTTCATTAGTTAAATAAAATAGACATGCACAGACAAATGCAAGCATTTAACATAAAATGCCACGAAAATCCATACAATTGCAAATAATGAAAAGAAATTATTTTATTTTGAAATTATGGGAGCAGTTCATATAGGGCAAAAATCACGTGCTCACAACTGCCCCTCTTTGCTCGGAAACATGCAGAGTTTTCGGGCAAAGATAAAGTGAGCAGATACGAGCGATTTTTGCTCATTCGAATACTCCATAGGAAGCACTTTTGAAAGAGTTGACCGCACCCTGCTTCCGAGATTGCCTACATATCCTTGGCTAGAAAGGAATCAGGTCAGTGTAGTTCAGGAATGTCTGGTAGCTAGGACTACCATGAAGCTGTGATTTCACTGTTGCTGCTGCTGCTACTGCTTACTGAACCCCCTTATTATACCATGATAAAATAAAAGAAGCTAGCCTAGACTATGATCTATGCATTACGAAATCCTATCTATATCTTCAAACTTGCTCTTGTGGTTCCTGTTGCCTAGTTGACTTGTATTCTCCCGGTGTAATCCCTTGTGGGCGCCTGATTACCAAAACTTAAAAAATGTATTCCCTTGTTCTCCAGGTGGGCGCCTAATTACCAAAACTTGAAATGTATTCCCTTGTTCTCCAGGTGGGCGCCTGATTGCCAAAACTTGAAATGTATTCCCTTATTATCCAGGTGGGCGCCTGATTGCTGAACTTGAAATGTATTCCCTTATTTTTCAGGTGGGCGCCTGATTGCTGAACTTGAAATGTATTCCCTTGTTCTCTAGGTGGGCGCCTGATTGCTGAACTTGAAATGTATTCCCTTGTTCTCCAGGTGGTTGCCTGATTACCAAAACTTAAAAAATGTATTCCCTTGTTCTCCAGGTGGGCGCCTGATTGCCGAACTTGAAATGTATTCCCTTGTTCTCCAGGTGGGCGCCTGATTACCAAAAAATAGACAAAACAAAGAAAACTTTTGTCCCAATTTGGTGCTGGGCGCATCTTTGAGTGTTAAACTGAATCATGTTACCAAATATTACTAAGAATTTGAAAGCTAGGTCCCATTATCCAGGAGGGTCCTGACAACTCTTGACTAAACGACAATCTTTTAAAGGTATGACTTCCGCTAAACTTTGTTATCTAAGAGGGTCTTAAACTACTTCCCATTATCCAGGAGGTTCCTGGCAATTCTCAATTAAATGACAATTTTAAATCTAAATTATACCTATTGAAGGTATGTCTTATGCTGAATCTTGTTATCCAAGCCAGTTTTAAACTACGTCCCATTATCCAGTAGGGTCCTGACAATCAAAAATCAAGACTTATCTTAAGAGTGACAATTTTACGGTCAAATTATATTACCCTACAACAGAACTTATGCTAAACCTTGCTATCTAATGGAAATCTTAAAGCTAGGTCCCATTATTCAGGAGGGCCCTGAAAACTCCTACTTGAATCCTATCTCAAACATGCAAACTTTGAAACCGTCTTACATTCCTTTAGGGGACATATATGCTAGATTTTACTACTCATGATTGTTTTGAATTTTAAACTAGGTCCCGTTTTCTAGGAGGGTCCTGAAACTTCAAATGAAATCCCATTATCCAGGCGGGTCCTGCAAACTTCAAATGAAATCCCATTATCCAGGAGGGTCCTGAGAGTTTATGGTCAAACCTGTCTAGTGCTTGCCTTTCCTTATGGAGGGTTTTCCCGAAACAATCGAAACTTTCTGCCCCTGTTTCAATCAGAGAAAAATCTTGTCAGTTTAAAATGTGGTAGTTAGTTTGTGGCATTCTTGCTGAAAGTCTCCCCGATGTCGTGCTTTGTTTTGACTGGCTTACCCGAACTGGCTCTGAACCTCTTGACTTTATGACTATCTTTCAAACCCCATGACCTTGGATGACCCGAGTATTCTATATCCAAACCGTTGTGTTACATCTCTGACCCATCTGTTTGAACCTCTGCATTTCCCACGAAATTACCAAACCGTTTCACCGATAGAACTTTCACTGACCTTTTATACCCCATTTCACATCATACTACCTCTAGCAATGCCTTGGCCGCCCCGCGCCTCGTGCCACTTTGGAAGTTGGTAGTAAGCTTTAAAATTCCTTTTTATTTACTTAAACCAAACTGACATTGGTAACATCTTAGAAGAATAAACCCAAAAGAAATGAAATGCAATGACTTTCAGAGTTAAGGATGAGAAGAATCCGAAACTGGAAAACTATCTGAAGGGGAAAAAGAAAAAGGGACTTATCTGAGTAGAACTGCTGGCACCAATGATCATAACATGCATTTTGGATTAATCGGCCTAATCTATCCAACCAATCAACTTTCAGTTGCCATACTTGTTGCCCCGGAATTTCCATAACCTGATTTCTTTACCAAAACCTTGACCTTGTTCGGCCTACGGTGCCATGAAGGGTTTTCACCAACAAGCCTCTCTTATTTGTTTATCTCTCAACTCACTTTCACCGCAAGGTGCCCATGAGGGTTTTCACCAATAAGACTCTCTCATTTTTTTCTTAGCTTCCGTCGCCTTAAGGTGCTTGTGAGGGTTTTCACCAATAAGACTCTCTCATTTTGATTTTCCTGCTTGCACCAGAGTGTTGCCCCTGATATGAATCGTTTCTACTTGCTCGACTTGGCATCTCTCAAAGACTGATCGGAAGGTTTTTCTTAGGACCGTAATGTGGGCTTTTGGATAGGGTTAGAAAGAAAGGGTATCAAAGGCTCGAAACAATTCAAATGGGTTCAAAATTACAACTTTTGGAATCAGATTTCCTACAACAACCACAACTCCTGCCCAAGTTTCTTTGCTTGGAGACTTTTTGGATTTTTATTTTGATGGGACCGAACTGTGAGTCTGCCTACGTATCCTTAAGAGGAATCAGGTCAGACGTAGTTCATATCATAGAAATTGCTTTGTTTTTGTGCTTTTTCTCTTCCTTTTTCTTTTCGTAGTTTTGTTTTGTTTTTTTTCCTTTTCTTTTTTTTTCTTTCTCTTTCATTCTTTTTCTCTTTTCATTTCTTTCTTTTACTTGTCGTTTGTTCTCACATTTTTGAATTTTGCCACTGATTCCAAAAGAGGGGTATGAAAGGAAATAAACGAGGCTCAAAAGGGGTAACAAAGGATAAAGTGTTTAGATAGCAGAACATAATGCCTTCGTCATTCCAATCTCCAAAATATGCCAAGTACAAACAAACCCAATTTGACCAAAGAAATCATACATAGTATCTTTTGACTGCATCAAAATTGATGGCCATTTCTACACATTTGCCTTCTATATCCGTTAAATACAAACCACCATTGGACAACACTCTTGTCACGACAAACGGCCCCTGCAAGTTTGGGGCGAACTTGCCTTTGGCTTCAGCCTGATGAGGAAGAATGTGTTTCAATACTAACCGACCCACTTCAAACTTCCGTGGACACACTTTCTTGTTATATGCTCTTGCCATTCTTTGTTGATACAACTGGCCATGACACACCGTTGCTAATCTTTCCTCATCAATCAAACTCAATTGTTCCAAGTGGGTTTTAACCCACTCATCATCGTCAATTTTGGCTTCTGCAACAATCCGAAGGGATGGAATTTTAATTTCCGTGGGTATCACTACTTCTGTGCCATATACCAACAAATAAGGAGTTGCCCCTACTAAAGTACGAACAGTAGTGCGATAACCCAACAATGCAAAAGGCAGCTTCTCATGCCATTGCCTGGACCCTTCCACCATTTTCCGAAGTATCTTCTTTATGTTCTTTTGGTTGCCTCGACTGCTCCATTCGCCTTGGGGCGATATGGGGTGGAATTGCGATGTGTAATCTTAAACTGTTGACACACATGTTTCATCATATGACTATTGATATTAGCCTCATTGTCTGTAATGATCACCTTTGGTATCCCAAACCGGCAAATGATATTTGAGTGCACAAAATCAACCACCGCCTTCTTGGTTACAGATTTGAATGTTTTAGCCTCTACCCACTTGGAGAAATAGTCTATGGCCACCAGAATGAACCTGTGCCCATTTGATGCTGATAGCTCAATTGGCCCAATGACATCCATGCCCCAACCGACAAAGGGCCATGGTGCAGACATCGTGTGTAATTCAGATGGTGGAGAATGAATCAAATCTCCATGCACTTGGCACTAATGACATTTACACATGAAACTGATACAATCTCGCTCCATAGTGAGCCAATAATAACCTGCTCGGAGAATCTTCTTTGCCAGCACGTACCCATTCATGTGCGGTCCACAGACTCCAGAATGTACTTCGGTCATAATAGTTGTAGCCTGCCTAGCATCTATGCATCTCAGCAGCCCAAGATCTGGAGTCCTTTTGTATAGAACCCCTCTGCTGAAGAAAAAACCGCTTGCCAACTGCCTAATTGTTCTCTTTTGATCACCTGTGGCTTGCACTAGATACACCCCCATCCTGATGTATTCCTTGATATCGTGAAACCAAGGCTCCCCATCGATCTCTTCTTCCACCACATTGCAATAAGCATGTTGATCATGGATTTGAATCTGCAAAAGGGTCCATATAAGCCTTATCGGGATGATGCAACATTGACGCCAGAGTAGCCAAAGCATCGGCAACCTCATTGTGAATCCTTGGAATATGCCTGAACTCTGTTGATTGGAATCGTTGACAAAGATCCTGCAAGCACTGTCGGTACGGTATGAGTTTTAAATCTCGTATTTCTTATTCTCCTTGAATCTGGTGCACCAGAAGGTTTGAGTCACCCAAGACCAAGACTTCTGGGACACCCATATCCACAACCATCCTCAAACCCAAAATGCATGCCTCGTATTCAGCCATGTTGTTAGTACAGTAGAACAGAAGCTGAGCCGTAACAGGGTAGTGATGCCCTGTTCCAGAAACAAGTACCGCTCATATCCCAATGCCTTTCATGTTAGCAGCCCCATCAAAGAAAAGTTTCCATCCTGGCTTTTCAATCTGTTACAATTCATCAATGTGAATTACCTCTTCATCAGGGAAATAGGTCTTCAAAGGTTCGTATTCTTCATCCACAAGATTCTCAGCCAAATGGTCGGCCAATGTTTGTGCTTTCATCGCAGTCCGAGTCACGTAGACAATGTCAAATTCTATGAGCAAGATTTGCCACTTTGCGAGCCTCCATGTAGGCATAGGTTTCTGACAGATATACTTTAACGGATCCAAACGAGAGATGAGGTAAGTAGTGTAAGATGACAAATAGTGCTTCAACTTCTGTGCTACCCAAGTCAGGGCGCAACACGTCCTCTCAAGGTGAGTGTACTTAACCTCGTAAGATGAGAACTTCTTGCTGAGATAATAGATGGCTTGCTCCTTCCTGCCGGTGACGTCATGCTGTCCCAACACACATCCAAATGAATTGTCCAAGACCATCAAATACAGAATCAAAGGTCTCCCTAGTTCTGGCGGGACCAACGCAGGTGGGTTTGACAAGTACCCCTTTATCTTATCAAATGTTTCCTGACATTCATCTGTCCACTTGATCATAACATCTTTCTTTAACAGTTTGAAGATTGGCTCACAAGTCGTCGTGAGCTGAGCAATAAACCTGCTGATGTAATTCAATCTCCCCAACATATTCATCACCTCAGTCTTGTTCTTTGGGGTTGGCAATTCCTGGATAGCTTTGATCTTTTATGGGTATAATTCAATACCTCGGCGGCTGACTATGAATCCCAACAACTTTCCAGACGGAACACCGAACGCGCATTTTGTAGGATTGAGCTTGAGATTGTACCTGCGAAGCCTTTGGAAGAACTTTCTTAGATCTCTGACATGGTCAGACTGCTTTCTAGTCTTTACAATCACATCATCCACATAAACCTCGACCTCCCTATGTATCATGTCATGGAATTTGGTCGTCATCGCCCTCATGTAGGTTACCCCAGCATTTTTCAAACCAAATGGCATGACCCGATAGCAGTATGTTCCCCATGGTGTGATGTATGTCGTCTTTTCTGCGTCCTCCTCATCCATTAAGATCTGATGATAGCCTGCATAGCAATCCATAAAAGAACCAATCTTATGTTTGGCACAATTATCGATCAATATATGGATGTTTGGCAATGGGAAGTTATCCTTAGGACTTGCCTTGTTGAGATCTCGGTAATCAATACATACCCTAGTCTTGCCATCTTTCTTCAGCACAGGCACAACATTGGCTAACCAAGTGGGATACCGGGTGACTCGAATGACTTTGGCCTCGAATTGTTTGGTGACCTCTTCCTTAATCTTCACACTCATATCAGTTTTAAATTTCCTCAGCTTCTGCTTGACAGGGGAAAATGCCCGGTCAGTGGGCAATTTGTGAACCACCAGGTCAGTGCTTAGACTCGACATGTCATCATAGGACCATGCAAAAACATCTTTATACTCGAACATTGCTTTAATTATCTCCTCTCTGAGTTGTGGCTCAAGATGAACACTTATTTTAGTTTCTCGGACATTATCTTGGTCCCCTAAATTGACCGCTTCTGTATCACTCAGGTTAGGCTTGAGTTTTTCTTCAAAATGGCTTAGTTCTTTACTAATCTCTTTAAAGGCCTCATCCTCGTAGTATTCCGATTCACCATCACACTCTATTTCTTGAATAACTATTTCAGAATTAGATTGGCTTTTAAGACTGGGCCGGAGATTCCTCGTGCATGTCATATCATTGAAGCCAGCATAAAAAGAACTGTACAAGGAAGAAAAGAAAAACAAAAATAAAACTATCAGGAAGGAAGAAAAAAGGAAATTGCATTTCATTGAAATTAACGATAACAAGGTTTATACATCCAAATGGACGGAACCTAGAATCTGAATTACAACCCTGGAATAATCCAGATAAACTAAAAGAAAATCAAAGCAAACTACCAAAACTCCTTCCTCATGGGGAGATGAGTAGCTTTCCAATTGTTAATCTTTGCACTGGGCCCAACAAACTGCACATCCACTTTACTCGAACCCTCTCCAGCTTCCAACATGTTCACATCGGCGAATAACCTCTCAAACTTTTCAATCAAATCTCTATCTACATCAACCACTGAACTGGGAACTGTTGCCACTGGGCGTTTCTTGGTGGCAAGCCTAATAAACTATCTGAAGAGTCGTGGGATGGGCTTTGGGAGGACCCAGGACCTATGTTTCGACTTTCTAGCTCTTTTCACATCCGCAATTGTGGGCTTGAACCCCAAACCAAACGTATCCAAGTTTTTGGGGAGAAACACCGGCTGTATGATACCTTGCAGAGATGCACCCAAACCCTTGCCCGATACAAAACCATTTTTCAACATTTCGGTAGCTACCATGACTGATGCGGCAGCTACCCTGGGGGTTGGAACGTACTTCCCTTCTGGAATTTTCTCTACCGATACCGTGTCAAAAACCTGATAAACCCATGGCCCCTTGTCGTCCTCAAACTCTATGAACGGAACAATGGCATTGCTGGGAACACACCAATTATCTTCATCGTGCACAACGATTTCCTATTTATCCCATTCAAACTTGACCATTTGATGTAGAGTAGACGGGACCGCTTTGGCAGCAAGAATCCAGGATCGACCTAACAGCTGATTGGAAGAAACAGCCACATCAAGCACCTGGAACTCCATGGTAAATTCAACTGGCCCTATTGTAAGCTCAAGCACTATGTCCCCGACTGAATCTTTCCCCCCACCGTCGAATCCCTGAACGTAGATAATGTTCTTGTGAATTCTTTCATCATCCACCTTCAACTTGTTCAGAGTGGAGAGAGGGCAAATATTCGTGCTAGAACCATTGTCAACCAGTACTTGAGTAACCACTGAATCTTCGCATTTCACTGTCAGGTAGAGGGCTCTATAGTGCTCGGTACCCTCCATGGAAACTCATCATTAGAAAAAGTGACTTTGTTCACCTCAAATATCTTGTTTACTATCTTTTCCAAGTGGTTTACTGAGATTTTGTCAGGAATGTGGGCCTCATTCAGGATCTTCATCAAAGCCCGACGGTGCTCGTCTGAATGGATCAATAATGACAATAATGAAATCTGAGCCGGTGTCTTTCTCAACTGCTCCACAATGGAATAATCCTGCACTTTCATCTTTCTCAAGAACTCCTCTGCTTCTTCCTCAGTCACCATTTTCTTCACTAGCACTGGGTTGTCCTTGGAGCTTTTAGCTTTTCTCAACTCTTCAGGGGCAAAGCATCTCCCCGATTGAGTCAAGCCATGGGTCTCACATACTTCTTCTTTAACGTCTTTCCCCTTGTAAGTCACTGTAACTCGTTCATAATTCCATGGGACCGCCCTGCTGTTGACTATTGGTAATTGAGTTACCGGCTTGATAATGACAGGGTCTATGCGGGCACCCTCCACAATTACAACAGGTTTGTTAGCCACTCCTGGCACAACCACTTTCGCTTTTTCATGCTTCCCTGCAACGTCACTTGAGGAACCCTTCTTGACCACCACATATGGTTCACTATTCGCCCCATTCAACTTGATCGTAGACTTCTCACTCGTTGACTTTTCGAACGACCTGGCTTCACGGGACCGAATCATCATGACAGTTTGTGAAGGCTTCTTAAGCTTCCCTTCCTTATGCACTATCTCAATCATATTCGTCTCTTGATGAGCGGGCAATGGGTTATAGTTGATATTAGGTGCCTCCGGAGCTTGGACCTCAATCTGATTAGTATCAATGAGCTCTTGAATAGATGTTTTCAATTGCTAATACTTCTTGTGTCATGCCCCGGGGCACCAGAACAATATTCGTAGCTCACGGAGTGATCAAGATTCCTCGAGGGAGGATTTGGCAATTTTGGTTCAATCGGACTCAGCATACCCAATTGTCTGAACCTGCGGAACAAACTGGTATAGGATTCTCCCAATGGAGTGAAAGTCTTATTTTTCTGCAACCTCTCATTCTTAGTGGCCTGATTGGGTCGGAAACCTGTTCTAGGGGGATTTCGGTAGGCTCTTGGGGGTGGATAGGCATTTTTTGGAGCTGGGTAGATACTTTGTGGAGCTGGCGCATGCCATTGCGTATGAGCGGGAGGTTGAGTGTATGTTTGTGCATGATGAACAGAAAAATGGGGATCTGGCGGTGGGTAGTAGTGTCGTGGTGGGATATATGGAGTGTGGTGGTAGGTTTGGTGATAGGGTCGAAGCTGGTTGTAGTAATGTGAAGGGCCCCTAGATCCGACCCAAGCTCCCGACTCAATTGTCGCAACATCATCTTTCTTCTTCTTCCCGAGTACACCCCCAATACCGTTTTGAATGGCTTGGGTGGTTGCTTTAATTGCTGAGTAGCTCATGATTTTAATAGACTTGAGTCCCTCTTCTACCATGCCTCCCATTTTTACAACCTCATTAAAGGACTTGCCCACTGCTGACACCAAATGACCAAAATAAGTGGGCTCCAAGGCCTGCAAGAAATAATCAACCATCTCGCTTTCTTTCATTGGAGGGTCAACCCTCGCTGCTTGCTCTCTCCAACGAAATCCATATTCCCTAAAACTTTCACCAGGCTTTTTCTCAATCTTCGTCAATGACAGATGGTCTGGGATAATTTCAAGATTGTACTGAAAATGGCAGGCAAAGCCTTGGGCCAAATCATCCCATGTGTACCACCTATTGTGATCTTGTCTGGTATACCATTCCAATGCCGATCCGCTCAGACTTTGGCTGAAATATGCCATCAATAATTCATCTCTTCCGCTTGCCCCTCTCATCTTGCTACAAAATCCTCTTAAGTGTGCTACTGGGTCACCATGCCCGTCGTACAGATCAAACTTAGGCATCTTGAACCCTGCTGGTAACTGAACATCTGGGAACAGACATAAATCCTTATAGGCCACACTTACTTGACCTCTCAACCCCCTCATATCTTTGAACGATTATTCCAAGCTTTTGACCTTTCTGATCATCTCCTCATGTTCGGGATTTTTGGGTGGCTTCTCGGTCTCTGCCGGGAGATCAAGATGAGGGGTGTAAGAATATAGTTCTGGGACTTTGAAGGTGGGCTCAGGGGGATAATACTGGTTGTCGTGAGTCTGGAACAGAGGTTCACTGGAAGATCGGTGTAATGCAGCAGGTGGAGGTGCCACAAAAACAGGAGTGACTGGTGGAGGAGGGTGCGGGACTTGTTTGGGTGGTGGAGCTTGTGATGTATGGGAAGTGGTGCCATAGCTCTGTTGGTAGAGGGGAAAGGCCGAAGACGAGTTCATAGTGGAAGGTTGCTGAGGTTGAGCCAATGGTGGGATATAGGCAGGGTTGGCGGCATAAACCAGTGGTGGATGCCTATTTGCCCAGGCCTGGTACATTTCAGCCATTTGCTGCTTTAACTTAACATCTCTTCCTTCATCGCATTAACATCCAATTCTTCTACCTCTTTTGATGGATCAACAATACTTGCCTCTAGTTCTTGGTTGACCATGTTCAGCTTGTCTTTTGATCGGGTGTTGTAGGAGTGAGTTGCCAGAATGCCAATCAACTAACCACCTGCCTGGACTCAATATATCAACAACAACCTTGTTAGCGATTAGGGCTTTAACAGATTGGTAACCGCATATTTTGGGGAATGAATGCAACTAAGCAGTTAACCGTTTCTATTATGCATTTGATCGGCTGCTTGCGTCATCCCGACTTTTCCTTTTTTCCTTTTTCTTCTTTTTTTTTCACTCTTGCCTTTGCTTTCTCTTTGTTTTTATCCTCTCATTTCCCTCTTGTTTTGTCATTGTTTCTTTCTCTTGGTTTTCTTATTTTTCTCTCTTTTTCTTTTCTTTTTCTCTCTTGTTTTTCCTTTCTTCTCTTTTCTTTTAAGGTTACGGTCGAATCCTATGGAGATTGCCTACGTATCATGACCCCGCATGAATAAGACCGAGCGTAGTTCTGGGAGAGATAAAAATTAATAATAAAATATTTTGGGATTTTCAATTTTCATAAAAAAACAAACGCTATTACAAAGACTCAAAACTAACAGACTTGAAAGAAACTAACAAACTATGATGAAAGAACGAGATACAGACTCTAAATAAGCTATAATACTCCAACAAAATAAAATACAGACTCGAAAATAGATGACAGACTCCCGAAGAAAGAAAGTACAGACTCAAGTGAAAATCACGAATACATCAGTGCCTCCAACCCTGCCCTAGGAACACCAACCGGTATTGCAGCGGGCCTACTTGCCATGTCATCTTGGAGCCGATAGAGTTCTTGCATTATCTGATGTATGAAGATCATTACAGTGGCAAAAAATATGGACCTAGTCATGTCCTCACACGCACTGCACTTCATGGTAATGTAGTCAGCAATCCTTCGAACTCTCTCTCTCTCATAATGCCTTTTTCTTGCAATAGAAGACCAATCTAACGGGATCTAGCCTCTAAGACCTGAGTGGCAGCGTGGTTTTTTTCTTGCAAGTGTCGCAGGTCCTCTTCCAACCGTGCCATTAAGGCATAACAATGTTCTCTTTCAGTCTTAAAGCTTTTGGCTTGTTTAGCCATTTCTCCTTCAAGGTTGCCAATTGCGTTTTCCCAACCTGAGACCTTTCTTTCATATCTTTCTTTCATCTGTTGAACGAAAGTTGCACGCCTTTCAGAACTTTTAGCCAACTTTGCTTGTGCTTTTGCTAGTTCAGACTCAGCTTTCTGCAGGTCATCTTCATAGTCACGTACCTTTTGAGTAAGGTTATAAATGAGCCTTTCATCTTTCCTACTTCGGCCTGGGTTCTCGGCTTCAATTTTCAACTGTTGAACCTGGGCTCTGAGAGCTTCATTTTCTCGCACCAATCTTCTCCTCTCACCCTTGGCCTCTTGTGCCTGTAAATCATTGTTGAAGGTGACTTTTCTCAACTCTTCTCGTAGATCATAGATGGTGGCCTTATATTCCTTTTCATTCTCCCCCCAGGCTAACCTCTCCTGAATTTTATCATCAAAGGCTTGAACATGAGGCCTTTTGGCGGGCCTCTCGGGCTCTAGCTCGTTATTTACACAAGACATTTTCTCAAACCAAGCGACATAGTTTGGATCTACTTCCCCCTTGGCGATGTCTGGTACCTGGGTGCCATTTTTTAGGTACCGGCAGCTATTCCAATCCTGTTGAACTACATCTTCGGGCAATGCAGCTTCTGGATGTAACTCTATGACCTGGGTGCTTAGATCTTCATCTTCTGGCACAATCTGATACCTTCCCAATTGCCTCAAGACCCTCTGTGGTGCATATGGCTGAATACTCCTTACACCCATTAACCTCAGGTAGTCCTTGGTAGCAGTCATATAGATGGCTTCTATCCTCGGGAGCCATCCTATAGCCCACTCGACCTGACCTGCGTTAAGAACTTTCAAGTGGGAGACCCATGCTTCAAACCCTTCTGGTGCATTGTAATCATTTACCCTCTCCTCGTAGCTGGCGATGAAGTAACCCAGGCTCGAACCATAACTCATGAATCTGGGATGATAGCGAAGGTGTCGATCAACCACATTTGCAGAAGGATGCTGCAACCTTCAAAGAACTGAGCCCCTGCTTTGCATAAAGTCAATGCTCGATAAATATCCGCCAGCACCAACGGGGCAAGTGTATGATCTTCCTTGGTAGTGAGGATTTGTGCAATTCTAGCCATGCGAATGTCCATCATCCCTTTCTCATTTGGAAAAACCATGAACCCCAAGAATGCCATAATAAATGCGAACCGGCGATGAATTTGCCAAAGGCCCTTATCTTGTTTGTTGCTCATACCCTTTTTATGCGGTTCAAAACCAGTCGAGTGCCCAAACCTGAAGTATAAGAAATGGAAAGCACAACACCCATTGCTCACACGCTCTTTATTCGTCTGTTTACTAATATTCAGGAGGTCAAAGAACTTGTGCACCAACGGAGCCCTTGGAAATATAAGTTGTTGCTTCCTCAAATCCCGTCCAAATTCAATGTACCCGGCCATTTCCTCCAAGGTAGGGGTGATCTTAAAATCCGAGAAATGAAAGACATTGTGGACAAGATCCCAGAAAGTTACCAAAGCATTGATCAGATCTTCCCGTGGTTTGATCTCAAAAATGTTTATAAGAGCACCCAATTGCTTTTTCACACATTTCTGACCATCTTCATCTAAATCATTCCACCACATACGCAAGTGCAACTGAGCCTGTTCCCTGACCACTTCTGGCGGATCCTGGATGGTAATCATTTGTTCCTGTGGAAGGTTAAGGTTAGGGTCAACTCTAGTGGACCTTTTGTAAACAGGTTTCCGAAAAACAAATCAAAGGACCATGATTTCTTAGTCTATATGCCAATTTTAGCCAAATGACTGTTTTGCAAATGTGGCCCCTTCCCAATTTCACATGAATTTTGAGGTCGGGGAGGATTATTTTATGACACTTCACAAACTTGTCCGTTCTTCTACGAAAATAGCCTTTCGACAACTGAAAAATACTCTAAGGCTATCTCGGCAAGAACGGTTTAAGACATTGCCGAAGCTGGATCGGCTTATTTTGACCAAAATCCAGATTGTATTCACTTGACCTCTGACTCTCTTTTTCTTCTTTTTTTTTTCAAAAATAAGGCCGAACCTTATGTAGGTTGCCTACGTATCCCACGTCCGATAATAATTAGACCTACGTAGTTCGGTCAGTTTTGACATATTTTGAAGAACACAGTGTTTGACTCTTTTGAACTAACTCTTTTTGAAAAATTTTGTCAGAGTTTTGGGACGTTTCTCGAATACCGGGGTTTTCTTTAGAACCGGGCTTTATTTCCTTCCCTACATCACTCTTGGTTTTCTTTTTGCTTTATTTTCCTTGGCCGGTCAGCATGCATGCCAAAACAAATAAATGTTCACATAGCACATAGAATGCATCAGGATGGTCTGTCATTTCGGGCACACCTGTCCTAGACGGACCCAACCCCTGTGTTGAGTCCCCTAAGTCAAATGCACATGATGCAAACAAACGTTCCTACTAGGGATCCGGCATGAAGTTGTATTTTTATAGGTTTAAATCCTGGGGTTTTGGTCTAGACTTGGGTACCCGAGCGGACAACTGGGGCCAAAGAGGGGGCGACGTACCGGGAGCATTGAAGTCTACCTGGCCTTGTCGCTTGCCCAGCCTCATTCTACTTGGTATAATTTCTACAGAAAAAGCGGGCCACGCGAACGTGTGCACCATTTTTAGAAGACTCAGAGGGGTGGCGTAAGAAGACAGTTATATACAATTCAAACAATATCAAAGCGGTAAATAAGCAGCAATTAGCACAAAAGGTTCACAAAATACAGTAATATCAACAATAGACAAAGCCAAGCAAAATCATATTAATAAGCTCGAGTTATTGAACCCTGAACCAGAGATTCTGGGTTCTTGTCCCCAGTAGAGTCGCCAGAGCTGTCACACCTCTTTTTTACTACACCCCGTAAAGGGCATACGGGAGTTTTTTCAATTTAAGTGACAATCGAAACGAGATTATTTATTTATTAAAAATGAGAGTCGCCACTTGGAATAATTTATAGTGTTCCAAGTCACCGGTTTAAATTCCGAATCGAGGAAAAGAATGACTGTATTTACGGTCTGCGAACACAGAAATCCGGGTAAGGAATTCTGTTAACCCGGGAGAAGGTGTTAGGCACTCCCGAATTCTATGGTTCTAGCACGGTTGCTTTGATCATACTCGGCTTATAAAATTGTCTAATTACTGATATTAAAACCTTTGTACATTTTCCCTTTTAACCGTTTCTAATCACTTTATTTATTCGTAATTAAAAAATTAAGTTATGCGTACGTATACTCTTTTCTTTTGGCGCGTCAAAAATCATGTCACGCGAACGTGTCCATAATTAACAACGCTTGTTTAATTATTATTATTATTAATAAATATTTAGCCGAAGTTGCGTGAACACATACTCGGCATTAGTTTTTAGAATCGAAATTATGTTACGCGAACGTATACACAATCATGGTAGTATATTAAACGGGCCCGCAGCAAACTATGAATATTTGTTGTTTATACCTAAATTATGAAATTAATACGAGGACCATGCAATTGTCATTTTGTTTGGCACGGCACACCTAGATACAATTAAAAGAACTACACTTAATTAGGCCTAAGAGATATTTCTACTTACAAATGATAGAGGAAAATTAAGGTATAACCATTTGCGGTACATGCTTGGGCTTCATGATTACCTAAGACCAATTAGTTTGAGCTTCTACCCAAAGAAATCATAAAAGAGGAAAGTTGGGCTCATAATGAACCCAGAATGTGGCCAGGCAAGTTCTCGTTCAATTCCGAGTGGGCCGCAGGTCTAGGCCCAAACTTGAAGCATGTATACGAATCCAGCATTCGTATAGACCTCAGGAATAACATCAGAGTTAAGAACCAACCCATTTCATTCATTAGTCACATATTATTAGTACTGCAGATGTTCAATCACTATGCAAAACAACAAACTAGAAAAATTGAACTCAACCAATAGCAGAAGTTGCATCAAGGCTAACATCTGGACAATTAAAATAGCTGTTGTAGGGCACTTTAAATAGTAATCTCACCAGAATAGATTCAAACCAAACAATCACACTTACGTAAAGCTAAAATTTGGGATAAACCCCAACTAGTTACCATGAAAACCAGTTTATGGCCTGCACTAAGCAATTACCATACACGCCACATGACTTCATTCAATTTTCAAATCACCTTCCTCATACACCTCAATTACATCAGAAAAGACCATAACCCCCTAATTCCAAAATTTACATTCTATGATGATTCATCAAGAACATGGGTGATTAATACATGGTCAGCAGAAAAGAAACTCAAACCCATGAAGGCTAAACAACTAAACTATAACCTGTTCGGTATTACGAAACCAAGATTAAACTAAAACAAAGGTGAAAAGACATATCCAAATGGAATTAGCTGATTACAGGTTTCAGTTACATCCTATTCATTGATAAATATACTAGTTGGAATCTTCCTAAAATTAAGTAGTACAGGCTATGCACGAAATTGAAAGAAAGAGATATGAAGCTTCAATAACAAACAAAATCAAATTTCATCACATTTCAGATTCAAACTTCAAGCTACACTCAAGTGATGTCCATAGTACTGAAAAATACCTGGAGATTGAAAGGGAACAAAGAAATAATGAATCAGTGGTTGAGCAGCAATGAAACAATAGCAGAAATCAATCCCAGCAAAACCAGCTCAAACCTAGAAAACGATGTGCAAAAATCAACAAAAATTGACCAGAACTTTAACCAAACTCTCAAACCACCCTATTCAAACCATTTCAGCCACAGATAGATCAAATGCCATCTCAAGAATTCGAAATTTAAGAAATCACAAAAAAAACACTCAATGAAACAGTAACTTTTCAGTGAAATTCTTGGCCTTCTTTGTTTTCTGAATTTTTAATTCCTCAATCTCTGCCTTGAAAGGCAAGGAAGTCGGGCAGCCTAGAAAAGTTTAGCTTTGCCATTAGGCTTTTTTCCAATTTTTGTTTTTGCCTAGATAGCCTTAGTTAAACATCTGAAAATCAACTTAAACCCCCCACCCAGCTTCCTAGAAGCTTCTCAAGCAGTTACCAAAAGATTCCCTATGCCAATTACTCAGACTACCTCCACTTAGACTTCCCAAGTTGCCCCTGAACCCCTGTTAATATACTAGACAGACCGAATGGGCCATGGGTCAATTTGACCCAACTGTTCAACCCCAAATGAGCCGGAATAGACCCAAAACCCAACCTTCAAGATCAAAAATCTATTCGGCCCAACTAGCAATTATCTAATTAACAAGTTGTAAACACCAAATAACACAGGACAATTAAAACTTTAGCCTAAATGATTTACTAACTAAACTTAACCAAACTAACAATTTTAAAACTAATCTGATTACAACCTAACTATACTAATTAAGAACAAGACTCCAATTACTCATGCATGAATAAGTAAACTCCTGAACAAATGAAGAATGATTCAAGAAGAGGAGAAGAAACAGAAAACCGAAAAACAAACGAAGAACAAATTAAACCAAAAGAAGAAAAGAAGAATACCTAAGAAAAGTTCAGAAAATGAAAGAGGGGTCCTGGGTCTTCAAATCCTCAGATTTTCCGGCCAAATCTGATGTTAATCGTGCGCTCTTACGAAGGACACATGAATAAAATCGAATACGACACGAAATTTCGCCAAAACTTGACTTGGGATTTATGGGGTTCATTTCTGTTCTAAGATTCGAGGAACTAGGGCAATATTCGAGGGTAATGGAGTATGGATTTGGAAAGAGGGGAGTGAGGAGGCTATAGGGTGTGATTTTGGTGGCGTTTGGAGATGGCGCCGCCACCGGAGGACGGTGGGAAAGGGTGGCAGTTATTAGGGTTTAGGTTTGGTCTCCGGTGTGAGAGAGATGACTAAGCTAGGGTGGAGGAAGGATTCGGAAGTAAAAATATTAACGGGAACCCAGTTCCCGTCCGTTGGATTAGGAACGATCAACGGCTCAGATCAAAGCTTAATGAAACGACGTCGTTTTGATTTAAGGGGGAGCCTGGACCGGGTCCGGGTGGTTTTGGGCCGGGTAAGGGTGATGGGGAATGTTATGGGCTCCGAATTAATGGCCCAGATCTGATTCTTTCTTATTTTATTCCCTTTTTCCTTTTCAATTCAATTTTTCAAAATTCTTTTAAATTAAAATTTAAAAATAAAACCTAAATTAATCCCTAATCAAATAGTCCTTATCAAATTAAATTAACTAACTCTAAATAATTATCACAACTATTTAATTTCCAAATTAAAGCAAGCGACGAAATTCAAATGCGCAAAAATAAACTAATTTTTTGATTTTCTTTTTTATAAAGCAACTTAATTAATTAATTAATCCTAAAATGTCAACCTAAATCCTAAATGCCAATGTACGTATTTTTTTATTTTTCATTAGTTAAATAAAATAGACATGCACAGACAAATGCAAACATTTAACACAAAATGTCACGAAAATCCATAAAATTGCAAATAATAAAAAGAAATTATTTTGTTTTGAAATTATGGGAGCAGTTCATATAGGGCAAAAATCACGTGCTCACAAGTATGAAATATAAATAAAAAGTTTCAAGTCAAAAAATATATAAAAACTAAGATAATATTATAAAATATATCAACCTTCATCAACTATCCCAACAAAAGAAATTACTCCATTATGGAGTAAGAAAAGCTAAAAAAAATATTTAGAAGACTAGAAATATTTAAAAGACTAAGAAAATATTTTTACTACAAAAAAAGAAAATCAAGACTAGTTCTTGTGTTACAAAAATTGGATATCCTTATACAAAGAGAGCTTGCTATTTATAGGAAAAGATGAGTAGCTTTTGTCATGTTCCACTTTTGCGAATATGCAATCCATGTATGCGAAGTGGCCTTTGTGTACGTAGATTCAATTTATGCAAATATGGCACTTGTGCTTCACTCTTTAATGACAATCTATATGGGGATGTTCCATTTGGCATTTTGAACGTCGTTCGGTATGCCCATAATGCATCATCTAACTTTAAAGCCCAGTCTTTTCTTGAGATTCCTACCAGTTTTTCAAGAATTCTTTTTAACTCACGGTTGGAAACTTCAACTTGCCCTTGGGTTTTAGCATGATATGGTGTTCCTGTTTTATGAGTTACACCATATTTTGTCAGCAAAGCAGAAAATTGTCTATTCATAAAATGAGTTCCTTGGTCACTAATGATGACTCATGGTATGCCAAATCTGGTAAAAATATTTTTTTGAGAAAATTAACACAGTTCGACCATTATTTTTCCTTGTGGGGATGACTTCAACCCATCTTGACACATAATCCACAGCCACAAGGATATATTGAAAAGAATGATAGGAAGGAAAAGGACCCATGAAATCTATTCCCCAAATATCAAATATTTCACATACCTGTATTGATTGCAATGGCATCTCATCTCTCTTAGTGATGTTACCTGCTCTTTGACACCTGTCACATTGTGCAACATATGCTCGGGCATCTTTAAAGAGAGTCGGCCAGAAAAAGCCAGCTTCTAAAACTTTAAAGGTTGTTCGATTTGCTGCATAATGACCTCCAATTGCTCCATCATGATAGTGATATAAAATTTTGTTCATCTCTTCTTCAGGCACACATCTTCTAATGACATTATCTGTACAATTTTTAAACAAGTAAGGTTCATTCCATAAATAATACTTTGCATCAGATATAAGCTTTTTTCTTTGCTGGTAAGAGAGATCTTGGGGTATCCACTTTCCAACCAAGTAGTTTGCAATATCTGCAAACCAGGGTGGTTGAGTCATAATTGAGTTAACTGAGAAAATATGTTCATCAAGAAATTCTTCCTTTATTTCACTAAACTCAAGGGGGGAGTTTTCTAATCTAGACAAATGGTCAGCTACTTGATTCTCTATGCCTTTTTTGTCTTTTATCTCAAGGTCAAATTCTTGTAGAAGAAAAATCCATCTAAACAATCTAGGTCGAGCATCTTTCTTTGCTAAAAGGTATTTTAAAGCTGCATGATCAGTAAAAACAGTGACCTTGGTTCCTATCAAATAAGATTAAAACTTATCAAAAGCAAATATTACTGCGAGTAACCCTTTTTCTGTTGTGGCATAATTTAGTTGAGCCCCATTCATTGTTCTATTGGCATACTAAATAGGACGAAAGATCTTATCCTTTCTCTGGCCTAAAACAACTCCAACTGTTGTATCACTAGCATCACACATGACCTCAAAAGGTTGATTCCAGTCTGGGGACACAACTACAGGGGCAGTTGATAACTTTTCCTTAAGGGTCTCAAATGCTTTCACACAATCACCTGAAAAATCAAATTTAATATCTTTCATCAAAAGGTTAGTCAACGGTTTTGAAATCTTTGAAAAGTCTTTTATGAATCGTCTGTAAAAACCTGCATGACCTAGAAAGCTTCTAATGCCTTTAATAGTTACGGGAGGGGGTAATCCTGCTATGAGATCAATTTTAGACTTATCAACTCCTATCCCTTTAGCAGTGATTTTATATCCTAAAACAATTCCTTCAGTAACCATAAAATGACATTTTTCCCAATTAAAAATCAAGTTTGTCTCTTCATATCTCTTAAGAACTAAGGTCAAATGGTGAAGAGAATCCTCAAATGTTTTGCCAAAGAGTGTAAAATCATTCATAAAAATTTCAAGAAATTCTTCAGTCATGTTAGAAAAAATTGCTGACATGCAACGCTGAAATATAGCAGGGGCGTTGCATAGACCAAATGACATTCTCCTATAAGCGTATGTTCCATGAGGACATGTAAAAATTATTTTGTCCTGATATTCAGGTGCAATTGGTATTTGGTTATACCCTGAATAGCCATCAAGAAAACAGTAAAAACTATATCCTGCAATTCTTTCTAACATTTGATCAATAAATGGTAAAGGAAAATGATCTTTTCTAGTAGCATCATTGAGACGTCTATAATCAATACATACTTTCCATCCTGTGACAGTTCTGGTAGGTATAAGTTTATTACTTTTATTTTTATAACCGTCATTCCTCCTTTCTTTGGTACTACCTGAACAGGGCTTACCCAAGGGCTATCTGAAATGGGATAAATAATACCTGCTGCCAAAAGCTTTACGGTCTTCTTTTTTACTACTTCCCACATTGTTGGATTCAATCTCCTTTGGGGCTGGACTATTGGCCTGTAGCTATCCTCCATGAGAATTCTGTGCGTACAAACAGCTGGATTAATCCCTTTGATATCTTCTATAGTCCATCCCAAGGCTCATTTGTGTGCTTTCAACACTTCAATCAGTTTTTTTCTTGTCCTGCCGTAAGAGAAGATGAAATAATTACTGAAAATAATTCTTCCTCAAGATAAACATATTTTAAATGATATGGGAGAACTTTGAGTTCAATTTTTAGTTGAACTTGTTCTATTTGCATCTCTTCCTCTTCAGAATCTTTTTCTAGTATTTCGTTTTCTCTTCTGACGATAGGATCATCATCTTGTATGGTGCCAGATTTGGCCAAGCATCTTCCATTGAGTTTGGAATCAATTGATCATCTTTTAATTCATTTATAAGATAATTAAGCATGTCAATCGAAAAACATAAAGATGATGTCTCATCTCCTGAAAATCTTAATATCTTTTGCATATAAAAAATGACTCTTTCTTCATCAATTCTCAAAATTAGTTGTCCTTAATAGCAACTATGATTGCCCTACCTGTGGCAAGAAATGGTCTACCCAAAATGATTGGTTCATCAGGACATTCCTTCATTTCAAGTACTATAAATCTATAGGGAAAACAAACTTATCTACTCTTATTATTCCCTTAGGTTTCTTAGTAGTTTGATATGCAAACTGAAGAGAAACACTTATGTCTTTCATTTCACCAAGATTTAATTTTCTAAAAATAGAAAATGGCATCAAGTTAATTGAAGCTCTAGAATCACAAAGTGCTTTTTCAAAATATACTCCTCCCAAAGTGCATGAAATTGTAAAACTACCTGGATCAACAAGTTTTTGTATTAGCTTATTTTGAAGTATAGCACTGCATTTTTTAGTAAGCATCACCACAGAAACTTTTTCTAGTTTCCTTTTACTTGACAAAATTTCTTTTAGGAATTTGGCATAAGAAGGCATTTGCAACAAAGCATCAATGAAAGGAATATTAATGTGGATTTGTTTTAAAATATCCCAAAACTTTAAAAATTGATTATCAAGATTTTTTTCTTTTCAGTTTTTGTGGAAAGGAATTGTCACAGGGAAAGGAGTCAATTTTTCAATATTATTTTCTTCTTTTTTCTTGATTTCTTTCTCTTTAGATAGTTCAGAGGATATTTCAACATTCTTACCCTTGTTTACCTGTTGTTCTGACTTGTCTGCATATGGTTCATCAAGCTCCTTACCTGACCGTAAGGCGATGGCCTTAAGGTGCTCTTTTGGATTTTTCTCTATATTGTTTGGCAAGGGACCTTGAATCTTTTCTGACATAAGAGTTTCTAGTTGACTTAATTGCATTTCCAGATTTTTGAGGGCTGAACCCTGGCTTTCCATCTTTTCATAAGTGACCTTAATGTACTTATACAAAAGGTCATCAAGACTTGAATGAGCTTGTTGAGGCCTTTGCTGATATGGCCCTGCTTGTTGATAAGGACTACAGTTTGGTTGCCCACGGTTCTGATTCTGGTATCCTGACGGACCTTGTACTTGTTGCTTCTGGAAGCTTTGAGAGTTCTCTGCACCATTTGGATTGCTCCATTGAAATCCTGGATGCTTTTGTGCCATTGGACTCCCAAAAGGGTATGGTTTATAACTGACCGAATGGACCGGTTCATCTGTGACGACCCGGCCAGTCATCTCATGAGCTATCGCTCCATTTTCCTCATTTCTGCTTCTTAATGTTTTGTTTATCTGTGTTATGTGGTATCGGGATTTGTATCGTATTTTGATTATTTTCGCTTAGCATATTTTGACATCCTCGTTCTGATTTTGGATAGATTCGACGTGAGTGGAGGCTTATTCGAGGGGCAAAGGCGTCGCGAGCTAGGGATTTGACCGGTTCGAGGTAAGTAATGATTGTAAATGATGTTCTGAGGGTTTGAAACCCCGAATTGCACATCGTAGTGCTATATGGAGGTGAGGCACACACTTGATGACGAGCGTGGGGTCGTGCACTATTGGGGATTGCGACTTAGTCCATCCCGAATGACTATTTTACCACGTATTTGACGGAAATCTATTTGATATCATCATGATTTGGGCTGAATGCCATATTTGGGCCTTGTGCCAACTATTTGAACCCTTTGGGGATTTTTACTGGTATTTTCTCACTGTTTTGACTTTATACTTGAACTCAGTCATGTTATATTTAACTATTTTCGTACTCAACCATGTTTACTCTATTTTAAACACTTACATGATCTTTTAAAATATATTTTTGGGCCGAGAAACATGTTTTACTACTGCCCGATTGGCTTGTGAGGATTTTTGACTGAGTAAGGCCGAGGGCCTATGTTGTGAGGAAACATTTGATACCGATTATGAGGCCGAGGGCCTAAGATATGTACGCCACGAGGTGGCTTAATTGATATGAGGCCGAGGGCCTAGTGATGATGCCACGAGGTGGTTTGATATTGCGCTTGGGCCGTAAGGGGCCCTTACAGGAGTCTGTACAACCTCAGTGAGCGCGGGTACCCATTGTAATGTGAGATTGAGCCCGAGGGGCTGGTATTGTTCTGAGATGTTACCTGAGGGGCTGGTACTATTCTGAGATGTTGCCCGAGGGGCGACTTTGTTAATATTGTGCCCGAGGGGCGAACTTTTATGTGTTTATTTTTCATAATTGCCTGTCAATTACCTGCTTAATAGTTGAAAAAGACTTTTCAGGAAGTAAATTTGATATAAAGGATTTTTCCTATCTTTCACTGATTCACTGAATTTTAAATGGTTTTACTGCTTCATTATAGAAGTCTTTGTGTTTTACGTGATTTCTTGCTTTCAGTCTTTATTTACATATGTTACTCACTGAGTTGGAGTACTCACTTTACTCCTTATACCCCTGTGTGCAGATTCAGGCGTTGCAGATCCTGCCAGTGCGAGTTGAAAGATCCCGGCAGATATCGGAGTCCATGAGGTAGCTGCTTGATGTCCGCACTCCCGTGTTTCTCCCTCTTTATATTTTTCATCTCTTATCAGACATTTGTAATAGTTTGTGGATTTTTCAGACTTGTATTAGGTTTTATAGATGCTCATGACTAGTGACACCCCAATATCGGGCTGTGTTGGGTTGTTCTTCCGCTATTTATGACATTATCTGCTACTTTGGATTATTATATGATGTTTCGAATATTTCTTAATGCTTAACTGTTAATAATTGGAAAAAGGGGAAGTGTCGGCTGACCTTATCTTCACGAGAGGCGCCATCACGACCGGGTCCGGATTTGGGTCGTGACATTCCCATTACAAAACCTCCTGTAGCTGTATCAATCACATTTCTAGCCGACGGTTTTAACCCATGATAAAAAATATACAGTTGCATGTGTTCAGGAATATCATGGTGTGGACATTTTCTTAACATTACTTTTAATCTTTCCCAAGCCTGATAAACTGACTCAGTGTCAGTCTGCAAGAAATTAGAGATGTCTTGTCTTAACTTTGTGGTTTTAGCAGGGAAAAAATATTTATTTAAAAATTTCTGAATCTTTTGGTCCCATGTGGTAATAGAACCCTGTGGTAAACTTCGCAACCAAGTCTTGGCATCTCCTTTTAAAGAAAAAGGAAATAGCCTTAACTTGATAACTTCAGGAGGTACTCCATTATACTTAGTTGTTTCAACAAGTCCAGAAAGTCAATTAAATGACTGTATGGATCTTCACTTGCGTCTCCAGTGAAGATGCAAGACTGTTGAATTGTTTGAATCAGGCCAGTCCTGATTTCAAAGTTGTTGGTTGCCACTGGAGGTTTTCTGACACTAGATTCACAATTGAAGCGGTCAGGTCTAGCATAATCCCTTAGGATTCTATTTGCTAGCCTTGGTGGTACTTCATCAAACTGATCCTCCACATGGACTGGTGGTTGAATATCTTCTACTCCTTGATTCTCCATTCCTTCACGAGCTATGCTTTGAGCAGATGATATTTTTCCTTTCCTGCACAATCGAAGAGATTTTTCAATTTCTGGATCGTAACTAGCCAACTTTTTTGTAGAAGAACGGGTCATAGACTACTTAAAATTTTAAACAGGAAAAAAAATAACAATAGTTTCTAAAGCAGTACTAGTAGTTAATAAAATAACTAAAGAAATTTTTAAAGATAACAAAAATAGTTAGAAAAAAATACGATAATATATATTAAGTATAAGTAAAGCTAGTACTAGTAAATAATAGTAATTAGAGATAATGTTAAAATATTATTTGTAGATAAAAGTACTAGTAATATTATACTAAATATACTAAAGGAAAACTAATGATTGAAGTAGTAGGAAGTACTTAATAGTAGATAGTGAAAATACTGACATAAATAATAATAATAATAATAATAATAATAATAATAATAATAATAATAAAATTCTCAAATTAGTAACAAAATATTTAATCTAAAGTAGATGTATGCCAATCTCCGGCAACGGCGCCAAAAATTTGACGAGGCCAATGTGTGTTGGAATTTCTTGCTCGTACTCTGTCAAATTCTAATATAGTTTAAGATATCGTCCCACAGAGACTGGATAATCTATGCCACAGATTTGTAATATTTTAACTACTATTTGAGAAAATCAAATTGATAAAAAGTGAGTGAGGTTTAAAACTTGTTATATACTTAAACAAAACAAATATTTTTGGAAGATTTATAATTTAAAAGGAGTTGGGAATCATTGAATTCACTTGATAATATTACTATAATAAAATCTCATTTTCTACATTTATTTCTCTAAAGAATAATTGCTTATTTCTAATATAATTATATTTTTCTCACTAAGAAATAATCAATTAATAACACTCCGTGAGAATTATGTTAATTAATCAATTTAAGGCTAGTGACGTTTAAATATTTTTCTTGCTTGAATTGTGCTAAAAGAAAGTAAAAACTTCATAAGAATATTTTTACCAAGGATCAATAAACTTGCCTACAATAATTTCTCCGTGAGAATTAAAACTGAGGCAAGCAAGATTACTGACTTGAAATAATAGTTTACTAAAAAATTACTTTCACACTACTATTTTATTCATCAGTTCTTATATATTAATTTTGCTCCGCGAGAATTAAAAAATTACTATATGAATAACTTAGAGATAAAATATGTAGATGTGATGATAGAGTAATTAAAAACCATTATTTCAGCACAATATGAAATGTAAATAAAAAGTTTCAAGCCAAGAATATATAAAAACTAAGATAATATTATAAATATATCAAGCTTCATCAATTATCCCAACAAAAGAAATTACTCCATTATGGAGTAAGAAAAGCTAAAAAAGATATTTAGAAGACTAGAAATATTTAACAGACTAAGAAAATATTTTTACTACAAAGAAAGATGATCAAGACTAGTTCTTGTTTTACAAAGATTGGATATCCTTATACAAAGAGAGCTTTCTATTTATAGGAAAAGATGAGTAGCTTTTGTCATGTTCCACTTTTGCGAATGTGAAATCCATGTATGCAAAGTGACCTTTGCGTACGTAGATTCAATCTATGCAAAATATGGCACTTGTGCTTCACTCTTGATTTCATGAGTTAGTCTTGCATATGTAAGTTCCATGTGTGCGAATGTGACCTTTGCAAATATAGATTCCACGCATGCATATATGACTCTTTTGCTTCCATTCTCGACTTCATGACTTAGACTTGCAAATGTAGGTTCCATGTATGCGAATGTGACCTTTGTAAATATAGATTCCATATATGCAACTATACTCCTTTTCATCTCTAATTGTCTCTTTTCATAAGCCCATATGTATATTCCATATTTGCGAATATGACGATGATGTGTGCAACTGTGGCTTTGCTTCATTCTCTTGTCTTTTTCATAATTTCTTTTTCCTACAAGAATTGTTAGAAAATATGCAGGGATAGGATATTATTATTCATATTTTATTTTAAAAACTTATTTTTCACATATGAAATTACATGAATAATTTATATCCATCACCCATGACCAGAGAGAGGGTGTCAGGTGCTACTTTTGAGCAGGTTGTTGATATTTCCCGAGAGATTGAGTCAGTTCGTCGCCAGGAGCGAGATGAAAGGGAGGCTAAGAGGTCTTGGGGATTTGGTAGTTTTGGTGACGCTCCTTTGAGAGGCTAGTTTCAGCACGGCAAAGACCGTCCATTCAGACATGCTTAATCAGCTCGCCCAGTTCATCGTGAGGCATCATCGGGCCATGGTTCTCACAGTTCTCATCAGGGTCATTCATCACTCAATGCCCTTCCAGCCCAGAGTTCGTACCATGCTCCATTAGTTCAGGGCTCTTCCATACCAGGTTCTTTTGCTAGTCATCCCGGTGCTAGGGGTTCCCTTCAGTCCCGGTCCCCCGCACCAAGGATTTGTTATGAGTGTGCAGAGTTTGGGCATATGAAGAGGCAGTGTCCTCGTCATCTTGGGGGTCCATCCCAGTAGAGGATTCAGCACTCGACTTCAGCTCCAGTTACTTCACCACATTCTCAGGTAGCTAGGGGTAGGGGTCAGTCAGCTAAGGCTCGTCCCAGAGGGGGAGGTTAATCCGGTGGTGGTCAGGACCATTTCTATGCACTCCCAGCTAGACCCGATGCTATTACTTCAGATGTCGTGATTACATGTATTGTTTCAGTTTGCCACAAAGATGCCTCTATGTTATTTTATCCTGGTTCCACTTTTTCATATGTGTCATCATATTTTGCTCGTTATTTGGATGTGTCCCGTGAGTCTCTTATTTTATCTATTCGTGTATCTACTCCGGTGGGTGATACTATTATTGTGGACCGCGTATATCGGTCATGTGTGGTGACTATTGGGGGTCTTGAGACCTTAGTGGACCTTTTGTTGATTTGTATAGTAGACTTTGATGTGATATTGAGCATGGATTGGTTATCTCCGTGTCGTGCTATAGTGGACTGACATGCTAAGATAGTGACGTTGGCTATGCCGGGTATGCCACGAATTGAGTGGCGAGGTTTGACTGATTTTGTTCCCAGCAAGGTGATTTCATTTCTAAAAGCCCAGTGGATGGTTGGGAAAGATTGTCTTTCATACTTGGCTTTGTGAGGGACGTCAGTGCAAAGATTCATAGTATTGATTCTGTTCCAATAGTAAGGGACTTTTCGGATGTATTTCCTGCAGACCTGCCGGTCATGCCACCGGACAATATTGACTTTGGTATTGATTTGGTTCTGGGCACTCAGCCCATTTCTATTCCACCGTATCTTATGGCACCGACGGAGTTGAAGGAGTTGAAGGAGCAGCTTCAGGAACTCCTTGATAAGGGGTTTATTCGGCCTAGTGTGTCGCCTTGGGGTGCACCTATTCTATTTGTAAAGAAGAAAGATGGCACGACGAGAATGTGTATTGATTATAGGGAGTTGAACAAAGTTACAATCAAGAATAAGTATCTTTTGCCTCTTATTAATGATTTATTTGACCAGCTTTAGGGAGCGAGAGTGTTCTCCAAGATTGATCTCCGGTCAGGGTATCACCAGTTAAAGATCAGGGACTCGGATATTCTTAAGACAACTTTCAGGACCGGATACGGTCATTATGAGTTCCTCGTGATGTCTTTTGGGCTGACTAATTCCCCAGCAACGTTCATGCATATGATGAACAACGTGTTTCGGCCTTATCTCGACTCGTTTGTGATTGTTTTCATTGATGATATTTTGGTATACTCGCGTAGTCAGGAGGAGCACGCTGAGCATTTGAGAGTTGTTTTGCAGTGGTTGATGGAGGAGAAGATTTATGCAAAGTTCTCCAAGTGTGAGTTTTGGCTCAGTTCAGTGGCTTTCTTGGGGCACGTGGTGTCCGGTGAGGGTATTCAAGTTGATCCAAAGAAGATAGAGGCGGTTCAGAATTGGCCCAAACCATCCTCAACCACAGAATTCGTAGCTTTCTTAGTTTGGTGGGTTATTACCATCGGTTCGTTCAATGATTTTCATTTATTGCATCACCCTTGACCAAATTGACTCAAAAGGGTGCTCCATTCAGGTGGTCGGATGAGTGTGAGGCGAGCTTTTAGAAGCTCAAGACTGCCTTGACCACAACTCCAGTATTAGTTTTGCCATCAGCTTCAGGTTGATATATGGTATATTGTGATGCTTCTCTAGTTGGTATTGGATGTGTGTTGATGCAAGAGGCTAGGGTGATTGCTTATGCCTCTCGTCAGTTGAAGCCTCATGAGAAGAACTACCCTGTTCATGATTTGGTGTTGGCTGCCATCGTTCACGGGTTGAATATTTGGAGGCATTATTTCTATGGTGTGTGTTGTGAGGTGTTTACTGATCATCGTAGCCTTCAGTATTTGTTCAAGAAGAAGGATCTCAATTTGAGGAAGCAAAGATGGTTGGAGCTGCTAAAGGGCTATGATATTACTATTTTGTACCATCTGGGGAAGGATAATGTAGTGGTCGATGCCTTGAGTAGGAAGGCAGTGAGTATGAGCAGTTTGGCATATATTCATGTTGGGGAGAGACCTCTTGCAGTTAATGTTCAGGCCTTGGCCAATCGGTTTGTGAGGTTGGATATTTCGGAACCCAGTCGGGTCTTAGCTTGTGTCATTTCTCAGTCTTCCTTGTTTGATCGCATCAGAGAATGCCAGTATAATGATCCTCATTTGTTTGTCCTCAAGGATAGAGTTCAGCACGACGATGCCAGAGATATGACTATTGGTGATGATGGGGTATTGAGGATGTAGGGCCCGAATATGTGTGCCCAACGTAGATGGGCTTCGGGAACTGATCCTAGAGGAGGCTCATAGCTTGCTGTATGCCATCCATTCGGGTGCCGTGAAGATGTATCAGGATTTGAGATAACACTATTGGTGGTGGAGAATGAAGAAGTATCTTGTAGGATTTGTAGCTCGGTTTCTTAATTGTCAGCAGGTGAAATATGAGCATCAGAGATTGGGTGGCTTACTTCAGCAGTTAGATATTCCAAAGTGGAAGTGGGAGTGGATTACCATGGATTTCGCAGTTGGACTCCCAAAGACTTTGAGGAAGTTTGATGCTATTTGGGTGATTGAGGATCGGTTGACCAAGTCCGCATACTTTATTCTAGTGTGTTCTACATATTTTTCAGAGCGGTTAGCAGAGATTTATATCTGAGAGATTGTTTGCCTACATGGGATTCCAGTTTCCATCATTTTAGATAGAGGTACTCAGTTCACTTCGCAGTTTTGGAGAGTCGTGTAGAGAGAGTTGGTTACTCAGGTTGAGTTAAGTAAAGTTTTTCACCCTCAGACGGACGGGCAGTCCCAATGCACTATTCAGATATTGGAAGACATATTGCGTGCTTGTGTCATTGATTTTGGGGGTTCATGGGATCAGTTTCTACCGCTCGCAGAGTTTGCATATAACAACAGTATCAGTCGAGTATTCAGATGGCTCTATATGAGGCTTTATATGGGAGACAGTGTAGATCTCCAGTAGGATGGTTTGAGTCGGGCGAGGCTAGGCTTTTGGGTACATAATTGGTGCAAGATGCTTTGGACAAGGTGAGAGTGATTCAGGAGCGGCTTCGTACAGCGCAATCAAGACAAAAGAGTTATGCTGACAGGAAGGTTCGTGATGTGTCATACATGGTTGGGGAGAAAGTTCTACTAAAGGTTTCACCCATGAAGGGTGTTATGAGATTTGGGAAGAAGGGTAAATTGAGTCCTCGGTTCATTGGGCCTTTTAAGGAGCTTCGGAGGATGGGGAGGTGGCTTATGAGCTTGCTTTGCCACCCAGCTTGTCGAATGTGCATCCGATATTTCATATTTCTATGCTCCGAAAGTATATTGGCGATCCGTCTCATGTTTTAGATTTCAGCACGGTTCAGTTAGACGGTGATTTAACTTATGATATGGAGCTAGTGACTATTTTGGAGCATCAGTTTCAAAAGTTGAGATCAAAGTATATAGCTTCAATGAAGGTGCAATGGAGAGGTCAGCCCGTAGAGGAGGCTACTTGGGAGACCGAGCGGAAGATGCAGAGCAGATATTCTGTAATGACCTGACCGGTTGTTTTGAGCTTTTGCACTTTGCTCTCCAGTACTTGTTCATGTTTAGCCCCGTGTGATGTATTTTGACTTATGTAAATCATCGGTTTTGGTTTTCAAGGTAACCGAAATGAATTTTGAGGAAACAGTTTTCAGTTTGAAGCTTAAAATTTGAAAGGTTTGACCAAGATTTGACTTGTTAGTAGATGACCTCAGATTTGAATTTTTATGATTTGGTTAGCTCCGTTAGGTGATTTGGGACGTAGGAGCCTGGTCGGAATATGTTTTGAAGGTCCGGAATAGAGTTAGGCTTGAATTGGCGAAATTTGAATTTTCGCGTTTTCCGGTTGATAGGTGAGATTTTGATATATGGTTCGGAATGGAATTTCGGGAGTTGCAGTAGGTCCGTCGTGTTATTTGGGATGTGTGTGCGAAATTTCAAGTCATTCGGACGTGGTTTGGTAGACTTTTCAATCAAAGCGTAATTCGGAATATTTTGAGAACCTTAGGCTTGAATCCAATGTGTTTTGGTTGATTCGATGTTGTTTGAGGTGTTTTGAAGATTGGTTTAAGTTTGGATGGTGGTATATGACTTGTTTGTGCTTTTGGTTGAGGTCCCGGGGGCCTCAGGGTGATTTCGGATGGTTGGTGGAAGATTTGAGTTGGGTTGTGACAGCTGCAGTTTTTCCCATTGTTGTCATAATCGCACCTACGACTAGGGGACCGCAGGTGCGGTCTCGCAGAAGCGAGTTTGGAGCAGCAGATGCGGCCAAGAGGAGGATCAGTTGGAACCGCAGAAGCAGTAAGGGAAGCGCACCTGCGATAGCGCAGGTGCGCGCAGTGCATCACAGATGCGGATATTGGCCCATAAGTGAAAACCGTAGATGCGGAGTCTTGGACCGCAGGTGCGGTGGATGGACCGCAAGTGCGAAAATCCTGGGTCAGAAGGTATAAAAGAAATCCTTCGTAATTTTTGAGTTGTTCTTCACCATTTCAAGTCGGTTTTGGAGCTTTTTGGGAGAATTTGAAGAGGGATTCAAGGGATAATGTCTGGAGGTAAGATTTTTGAACCTAATAATGGATCCTATGGCATTATTTCACTGATTTGGCCTAAGATTAATGGAAATTAAGGGTTAAAATTGGGGACTAGGGCTTGATATTTGGAGACCTTGACTTGAGGATTTGAAGGGTTATTTGTGGTCAAATTTTGGGGCTTTTGATATGTATGAACTCGTGGGGAGATAAGAATCTATTGATGTAAATTTTACCGAATTTCGAGACATGGGCCTGGGGGTCGGGTTTTGATTAATTTCTGGATTTATGTTGTAAATTGATTATTTTCGCATGGGCTTCGTTCCCTTAGCATATTTTGACGTCATAATTCTGATTTTTGTTAGATTTGACGTGAGTTGAGGCCGATTCAAGGGGCAAAGGCATCGCGAGCTAGAGTTTGGACCGGACCGAGGTGAGTAATGATTGTAAATGTTGTCCTGAGGGTATCAAACACCGGATCACACATCGTTGTACTATATTGAGGTGACGCACATGCTAGAGGACAAGCGTAGGGTTGTGTACCATTGGGGATTGTGACGTAGTCCATCCCGAATACCTGTTTTACTGCGTATTTGATTGAAAACTGTTTGCTATCATCATATTTGGGCTGAATGCCATATTTGGGCCTCGTGCTAACTATTTTGGACACTTAGGGGATTTTTACTACTATTCCTCACTGTTTTGACTTTATACGTGTACTCAGTCATGCTATATTCTACTGCTTTCATAACTCAGCCATATTTACTCTATTTTAACACATTAAATGGTATTTGAAATGATATTTTGGGTTGAGCATCATGTTTTACTTTTGCCCGAGTGGCTTATGAGATTCTGACTAAGTAAGGCCGAGGGCCTGTGTTGTGAGGATACTTTTGGGTCGGGCTGCACACCGCAACAGTGATACACTGATTTATGATTATGAGGCCGAGGGCCTGAGATTATGGGCTACAAGGTGGCTTGATATAAGGCCGAGAGCCTATTTATTATGCCACGAGATGGCTTGATATTGCGCTTGGGCCGTAAGGGGCCCCTCCCGGAGTCTGTACACCCCCAGTGAGCGCGGGTACCCATTGTGATATAAGATATAGCCCGAGGGGCTGGTTTTGTTCCATGTTGTTGCCCGATGGGCTAATTCTGTTGGTATTATGCCTGAGGGGTGGTTTTTTTGTGTTTATCTCTTCTAGTTGCATGTCATTTACTTGTTTAACTGTTAAAAGGGTATTTTAAGGAAGCTTATACTGAACTGTTTATGAGTTTTCACTGTTTTATTGCACTTTACTGGTTTTACTCTGCCTCTTTATAGCATGTTGTTGTATTTTTACGTGATTTCTTATCGCTCAGTCTTCATTTATTGTTATTACTCAATTAGTTGGAGTACTCACTTTACTCCTTGCACCCTATGTGCAACTTTTAGGAGCTTCGGGTCCTGCTAGCGAGGGTTAATAGTTTCCAGCAGATTTTCGGAGTCCACTATGTAGCTGCCCGGCGTTCGCAGCCCAGTGTTTCTCCATCTTATCATTATTTCTTTCTCTTGTAGTGGATTTCATAATAGACGGTGTAGTCCCTTTTCCCATATTCCTAGACTTATGTTAGATGCTCATGACTGGTGACACCCCGATATCGGGCTGTGATGGTTTTTCCGCAAATTGTACTATCTCACTATTTATTTGGGATTTAATCATGTTAAAGACTTAAATTGTGTATTTTAATTGTTTAAAATGAATTGGGTGTTGTGTTGGCTGGCCTTGTCTTCATGAGAGGCACCATCACGACCGGGTTTGGGTTTAGGGTCGTGACAAGTTGGTATCGAAGCCTAGGTTACATAGGTCTCACGAGTCATGAGCAGGTTTAGTAGAGTCTCACAAATCGGTACGGAGACATCTAACTTATCCTCGGGAGGCTGCGGAACCTTTAGGAAAAACTTTGCGTGCTTGAACTCTTATCGTGCATCCTTGATTCAGCTCAAAATGTAGCTCTTTGAATTCCTTCCACATGTTCGTATGCGCGCATGAGCGCTCAGTATCATATGTGCATCAATGGCTTGTGATTCCTCGATCGAGGGGCGAGGTGTGATCTTTGTGTGTGGATGTTGGGCCAGTCTGGAGGACTTGAGGCCGGGTGTTGCCTGCAGCTTGAGCACCGAGGTGCTGATTGTGTGAGCACGTATTTTTGAACTTATATGTTCGGTAGTGTCCCTATTAGTAGAAGTGATGGATGGATGGCTATGTGATGAGTATATTATATATGCGAGATGTATATATATGATTTGGAAGCGATGAAAAGGGTCTGCTGGAGGGTAGAAGAACTATCAGGTGCTTGATTTCCATCTTGATTTGAGGTATAGCCCCGAGTTATGTATGTGTTAAGAATCTTTTCATATTTTCTAGTTGGGAAGTAAAGTGGATTTCCTGTTGTGATATGAGTTCAGACTCAGGAAGATTGATGTTTATGACGGTGGAAGAGTATAAAGAGATGTTAGTTTGAGGCGAAGCATGTGGGTTATCTCTTATTGAGTGTTTTGAATGTTTGTGTAATCCTTATGTTATTTGTTGGAAGACCTATTTTACTAGTAAAATATATATATTGCAATTTAAATTTGGGGTCGCTTAAGAGAGTGGGCTTGATTGTTACGAGGGTGAACGCGAGATTTGCAAAAGATTTAAAGTACTAGATAGTCTGTATTACACGAGCTTATGAAGGATTGAGTTTAATCTCGCTGTGGTATTATGGTAGTAATAGAGTATATGCGTTATGAGTTGTTGGGTGTTTTGATCTATGGCTTTGAGACAGGTGGGGGAGTCTGCTATTGATTAGGTTATTGCACGATTATGTGCTATGTTGATTCCAGTTTGAGGCGTACTGGTGTATCAGTTGTGGCTTATAGAGGTTGAGACCGAGGATGGCTCGGGTAAAGGAAATTTCAATAAAGGTTATGTTATGCTTTATGGGTGTGTGAGAGTCAGGGAATGACTTGAGTTGTTATTGGTCAAGGATGCTCGGTGCATAGAACATGAAGTTGTTTGGTTGCATTAAGGTGAGGTTACATTCTGCGGTGTAGGAGTGCTAATGAGGCATAGGTTGTTCGATTCATTTGATCAGTCTAATTGCAGTTTGAGTAGAGAGGAGGACTCTCGAGAATGGTTCTAGTGGGTCCAAGATCTTTCATGTGATGATTGGCTAGAAACTGAGGTTTGCATTGGAGGGTGTCAAGACTTGTCGCATTTCTATATCAATTATGGGATTCTATATATCGGTATCAGGAAGGTGAAGGTTATAGCTTTGGATTCGCAGGAAGTCTCTTCAGCGTAGGTATTTGGAATGTGGTCCGTTTGGGAATATCTAAGAGAGTATCTAGTGGCTTATAAGCCTTAGACGATGTGGTTTTATGCTTGGGTCTCGTGTGGTAAGTGTGGGTTGAGTAATTGTGGTGTTATAGCAAGAAGGAGTATAGAGTTGAAGGTAAATCAGAAGGAAACTCAGATAGATGGGATAGCTTGGTGGTAGGCCGGATCGGCATGGTAAGGATATGATTAGTTCTTTGGATGCTTATGACGTAATGAGTTTGTACAAGTGTTTCACAGCAATGCTCTTGGGTTTTAGTGGCCTACGTAACTTGGTTGAGTTAGAAGAATTCAGTCCTGATAGGTTTGGTTTCGTGCAAAGGGGACTCGGAGAGTTCTTGATGATTTCTACCATAGTTTGGAGGTGTATATTTTCTATTGGCATGAGGAGCAGGGGATGTATAGCGATTTTCTTCTAGATGGGATCAATGGAAAGTTCTTGGCTAGTCGAGTACGTAGTTTTTTGTGGCTTGGAAGGGATATGAATTTCTCATGTTTATCCTAGGATTGTATGGTATATGCAGTATGTTGTGTAGGACTAAGATTTGCATGTGTAAGGTCACAGTTCAGATATGAATGGAAGGCTACAAATTCTTGGGCAGCACGGACAGCTTCATATGATTAGAGAAATGGTCTTCAAATGATTAGGGAAATGATATTACTAATTGGTGTGGCTTGATGGGGGTATATGTTTCAGAAAAAGGGCTAGTGTTTGAGTTGAGGATACTTCAGTAGTATTGCGGCACTCTCTTATTGGATCGACTGCTAATATTTGAGTTTGCTTGGTGGCACGAAAGAATTCTTGGAGTATATCTAGTGGAAAGATTGGGTATTAGAGGTGTGGCATGTGTTCGAATGGCGGAATTGGGATCAGATATGGTGATTTGTGTGCTATATGGAGTTGGAGACTAGGAGTTCTCCTAAACAGGTTATGTTGTGGTTATGGATCGCGTGTATCGGTCTTGTACAGTAACTATTGGGGGTTTAGAGACCCGAGTGGATCTTTGTTGTTTGGTATGTTAGATTTTGATGTAATATTGGGTATAGACTTGTTGTCTCTGTGTCGTGTAATTCTGGACTATTGCGCTAAGGAGGCGATGTTGGATATGCTGGGAATGCCACGGATTTAGTGGTGAGGTTCGACGGATTATGTTCTCAGTAGGGTGGTGTCATTTTTGAAGACCCAGTGGATGGCTGGGAAGGGTTGTCTTTCTTATTTGGCCTTCATGACGGATGTCAGTGTAGAGACTCCTACCATTGATTCATTTCTAGTGATGAGGTACTTTTCTGGATGTTTTCATACCATCGGGCATATCGCCGGACAGGGTTGTTGATTTTGATATTGATTTGGTGTTGGGCACCGTATAGTATGGCACCGGCGGAGTTAGAGGAGTTGAAGGATCAGCTTCAAGAACTCCTTGGTAAGGGGTTCATTGGTAGACCTATATGGGTGTTTGTTCTGCATCGAGACGGCTTTGTTGACTTCGAGTTGCTATAGGTGAGGGATGTGTTGATTCTGTTGTTATTGAGCTATTAGTGTTCTGAGGTGATCTATGAGTTACTTTTCTTTGGTGCGAGGCGTTATGATGTGTTGGTTATAGGCACATATGGTGCGGTTTCATTGGGGTTTCATAGTGGAAGTTGAGTGGGAAGAGTACTGGGTATTGCTTGGTGGATAGCATATCGGTTGTTCCCTTTCGGGTTTGTGTAATGTTATGTCAATTGCTTCGCAGTGTTTATGATGGGTTTCTTTGGTCCTAGACATCAAATTGCGCGTGGTTGTCCATTGTGAGCATAGTGACTTGAGGTGTTTCATGTGGACCAATGTTTGGATAGGGTCGTGCATTGCAGCGAAGTTATGTGAAGGTATGACCCTTCGGGTTAGATTCGTATGTTCTATTTCTACGATGTGTGATGGGTTCTTAGCATTGTGTGTGGTGGTACTTGTGGGCTTGCGGTACAGCTCTCTCATTTGAGTCATTTTTCATGAGTACGTTTGGATTATTACTTATTGGTGTGTGGGTTGCACGAGTTGTAACTTTAGATTGTATTGATGTGTCATGTAACCAGAGTAGTTGTGTTGGATTAGATGAGATCGTTGGGATCTAAAATTAATACAACCGGATTCGATTTCAGTATATTGGAAGGATAATATCGATGTTCGGCTTAGAGAATTTGCTAGGGTCCTTGCCAAAGGAGGAGTGGCTTCATGAATGGTTGATCTGAGGAATGGTTATTGACTTTCTATATGTTTCATTTATCATTGGCAGTATATGGAAGTGTTGGAATGAGACTTTAGTTGATAAGAGGTTTACTATCGGTATTCGGTTGTGGTGTGCAGCTGCTGTGATTAGAAGTTATCGCTACAAGTGTTTGAGTTATGTGGTATATCATGTAATTGCAACTGAGGTTACAGGTATGTGTTATTACGGCTTGTTCGGGCTTATTCAGAGTATAAATGTGAGATTTTGATCTTGTGGATGATTTCAGAAGCGGAAATGTGGTTCTAAGGTTTATGGGCTAGGTTGGATTGTGAAATTTCAGTTACATTGTGTTATCAGACCTATATGAGATAGGGTGACGTGGTATCGCCCCCGGGTATGTGCATGGTAAGGTTATTCAGAGATTATTGGCTTTTGGAACAACTCTGGGCACATTCGAGGACAAACGTATGTTTAAGTGGGGGAGAATATAACGACCCGACTGGTCGTTTTGAGCTTTTGCACTTTGCTCCCCAGTTCTCGGACATGTTTAGCCCCGTGTGATGTATTATGACTTATGTAAATCGTTACTTTTGGTTTTCAGGGTAACCGGAATGAATTTTGAAGAAACAGTGTTCAGTTTGAAGCTTAAATTTGAAAGGTTTGACCAAGATTTGACTTGTTAGTAGATGATCTTGAATTGGAATTTTTATGATTTGGTTAGCTCTATTAGGTGATTTGGGACTTAGGAGCATGGTCGGAATGTGTTTTGAAGGTCTGGAATAGAGTTAGGCTTGAATTGGCAAAATTGGAATTTTGGCGTTTTCCGGTTGATAGGTAATATTTTGATATAGGGGTCGGAATAGAATTTCGGGAGTTGTAGTAGGTCCGTCGTGTCATTTGGGATGTGTGTGAAAAATTTTAGGTCATTCAGACGTGGTTTGGTAGACTTTTCGATCAAAGCATAATTCGGAAGATTTTGAGAACCTTAGGCTTGAATCCGATGTGTTTTGGTTGATTCAATGTTGTTTGAGGTGTTTTGAAGTTTAGTATAAGTTTGGATGGTGGTATGTGACTTGTTTGTGCCTTTAGTTGAGGTCCCAGGGCCTCAGGGTGATTTCGGATGGTTGGCGGAAGATTTGAGTAGGGTTGTGACAGCTGAAGTTTTTCCCATTGCTGTCATAACCGCACCTGCGGCTAGAGGACCGGAGGTGCGGTCTCGTAGAAGCGAGTTTGGAGCAGCAGATGCGGCCAAGAGGAGGATCAGCTGGAACCGCAGAAGCGGTAAGGGGAGCGCACCTGCGATAGCGCAGGTGCGGGCAGTGCATCGCAGATGCGAATATTGGCCCATAAGTGAAAACCATAGATGCGGTGTCATGGACCGCAGAAACAGTACTACAGATGCAGTGGATGGACCGCAAGTGCGAAAAGCCTGGGTCAGAAGGTATAAAAGAATTCCTTTGCAATTTTTGAGTTGTTCTTCACCATTTCAAGTCGGTTTTGGAGCTTTTTGGGAGAATTTGAAGAGGGATTCAAGGGATAACGTCTGGAGGTAAGATTTTTGTACCTAATAATCGATCCTATGGCATTATTTCACTGATTTGGCCTAAGATTAACGGAAATTAAGGGTTAAAAAGTGGAGACTAGGGCTTTAGATTTGGAGACCTTGACTTGAGGATTTGAAGGGTCATTTGTGGTCGGATTTTGGGGATTTTGATATGTATGAACGCGTGGGGAGATAAAGAATCTATTGATGTAAATTTAACCGAATTCCGAGACATGGGCCTGGGGGTCGGGTTTTGATTAATTTCTGGATTTATGTTGTAAATTGATTATTTTCGCATGGGCTTCGTTCCCTTAGCATATTCTAACGTCATGATTCTGATTTTGGTTAGATTTGACGTGAGTTGAGGCCGATTCAAGGGGCAAAGGCATCGCGAGCTAGAGTTTGGACCGGACCGAGGTGAGTAATGATTGTAAATGTTGTCCTGAGGGTATGAAACCCCGGACCACACATCGTTGTGCTATGTTAAGGTGACGCACATGCTAGAGGACGAGCGTAGGGTCGTGTACCATTGGGGATTGTGACTTAGTCCATCCCGAATACATGTTTTACCGCGTATTTGATTGAAAATAGTTTGTTATCATCATGTTTCGTTGAATGACATATTTGGGCCTCGTGCTAACTATTTTGGACCCTTAGGAGATTTTTACTACTATTCCTCACTACTTTGACTTTATACTTGTACTCAGTCATGCTATATTCTATTGTTTTCATAACTCAACCATGTTTACTCTGTTTTAACACATTAAATGGTATTTTAAATGATATTTTGGGCTGAGCATCATGTTTTACTGTTGCCCGAGTGGCTTTTGAGATTCTGATTGAGTAAGGTCGAGGGACTGTGTTGTGAGGATACTTTTGGATCGGGCTGTACGCCGCAGCGGTGATACACTGATTTATGGTTATGAGGCCGAGGGCCTGAGATCGTGTGCTACAAGGTGGCTTGATATGAGGCCGAGAACCTATTGATTATTCCACGAGATGGCTTGATATTTCGCTTGGGCCGTAAGGGGCCCCTCTCGGAGTCTGTACACCCCTAGTGAGCGCGGGTACCCATTATGATATGAGATATAGCCGATGGGCTGGTATAATTCCATGTTGTTGTCCGAGGGGCTGATTCTGTTGGTATTGTGCCCGAAGGGCGGTTTTTATGTTTTTATCTCTTTTAGTTGCCTGTCATTTACTTGTTTAACTGTTAAAAAGGTATTTTAAGAAAGCTTATATTGAATTAAGGTGTTTTATGAGTTTTCACTGTTTTATTGCACTTTACTGGTTTTACTCTGCCTCTTTATAACATGTTGTTGTATTTTTACGTGATTTCTTAACGCTCAGTCTTCATTTATTGTTATTACTCAATTAGTTGGAGTACTCACTTTACTCCTTGCACCCTATGTGCAACTTTTAGGAGCTTCAGGTCCTGCTAGCGAGGGTTAATAGTTTCCAGCAGATTTTCGGAGTCCACTAGGTAGCTGCCCGGTGTTCGCAGCCCAGTATTTCTCCCTCTTATCATTATTTCTTTCTCTTGTACTGGATTTCATAATAGACGGTGTAGTCCCTTTTCCCATATTCCTAGACTTATGTTAGATGCTCATGACTGGTGACACCCCGATGTCGGGTTGTGATGGTTTTTCCGCAAATTGTACTATCTCACTGTTTATTTGGGATTTAATCATGTTAAAGACTTAAATTGTGTATTTTAATTGCTTAAAATGAATTGGGTGTTGTGTCGGCTGGAAATTGTCCTCATGAGAGGCGCCATCACGATCGGGTCTGGGTTAAGGGTCGTGACAATTTGGTATTAAAGCCTAGGTTACATAGGTCACACGAGTCATGAGCAGGTTTAGTAGAGTCTCGCGGATCGGTACGGAGACATCTGTACTTATCCTCGGGAGGCTGCAGAAACTTTAGGAAAAACTTTGCATGCTTGAACTCTTATCGTGCATCCTTGATTTAGCTCAAAATGTAACTCTTTCAATTCCTTCCACACGTTCGTATGCGCACATGAGCGCTCAGTATCAGATGTGCATCGATAGCTTGTGATTCCTCGATCGATTGGCGAGGTGTGATCTTTGTGTGTGGATGTTGGGCCAGTCTGGAGGACTTGAGGACGGGTGTTGCCTGCAGCTTGAGCACCGAGGTGCCGATTGTGTGAGCACGTGTTTTTGAACTTATATGTTCGGTAGTGTCCCTATTAGTAGAAGTGATGGATGGATGGCTATGTGATGAGTATATTATAAATGCGAGATGTATTTATATGATTTGGAAGAGATGAAAAGGGTCTGCTGGAGGGTAGAAGAACTATCAGGTGCTTGATTTCCATCTTGATTTGAGGTATAGCCCCGAGTTATGGGTGTGTGAAAAATCTTTTCATATTTTCTAGTTAGGAAGTGAAGTGGATTTCACGTTGTGATATGAGTTCAAACTCAGGAAGATTAAGTGACTACGTGATGTTTATGATTGTGGAAGAGTATAAAGAGATGTTAGTTTGAGGCGAAGCAGGTGGGTTATCTCCTGCAAAGTGTTCTGAATGTTTGTGTGATCCTTATGTTGTTTGTTGGAAGACCTATTTTACCAATAAAATATATGTGTTGCAATTTAAATTTTGGGTCGCTTAAGAGAGTGGGCCTGATTTTTACGAGGGTGAACGCAAGATTTGCAAAAGATTTAAAGTACTAGATGGTCTGTGTTACACGAGCTTATGAATGATTGAGTTTAATCTCACTGTGGTATTATGGCAGTAATAGAGTATATGTGTTACGAGTTGTTGGGTGTTTTGATCTATGGCTTTGAGACAGGTGGGGGAGTCTGCTATTGATTTGGTGATTGCACGGTTATGTGCTATGTTGATTCCATTTTGAGGCATACTAGTGTATCAATTGTGGCTTATAGAGGTTGACACCGAGGATGGCTCGGGTAAAGGAAATTTCAATAAATGTTATGTTATACTTTATGGGTGTATGAGAGTCACAGAATGACTTGACTTGTTATTGGTAAAGGATGCCCGGTGCATAGAACATGAAGTTGTTTGGTTGCATTAAGGTGAGGTTACATTCTGCGGTGTGGGAGTGCTAATGAGGCATATGTTGTTCGATTCATTTGATCAGTCTAATTGCAGTTTGAGTAGAGAGGAGGACTCTCGAGAATGGTTCTAGTGGGTCTAAGATCTTTCATGTGATGATTGGCTAGACTCTCAAGACTTGTGGCATTTCTATATCAATTATGGGATTCTATATATCGGTATCAGGAAGGTGAAGGTAATAGCTTTGGATTCGCAGGAAGTCTCATCAGGGTAGGTATTTGGAATGTGGTCCATTTGGCAATATCCAAAAGAGTATCCAGCGGCTTATGAGCCTTAGACAGTGTGGTTTTATGCTTGGGTCTCGTGTGGTGAGTGTGGGTTGAGGAATTGTGGTGTTATAGCAAGAAGGAGTATCAAGTTGAAGGTAAATCAGAAGGAAACTCGGATAGATGGGATAGCTTGGTAGTAGGCCGGATCGGGATGGTAAGGATATGATTAGTTCTTTGGATGCTTATGAGGTAATGAGTTTGTATAAGTGTTTCACGGCAATGCTCTTGGGTTTTAGTGGCCTGCGTAACTTGGTTGAGTTAGAAGGATTCAGTCCTGACAAGTTTGGTTTTGTGCAAAGGGGACTCGGAGAGTTCTTGATGATTTCTACCACAGTTTGGAGGTGTATATTTTCTACTGGCATGAGGAGCAGGGGATGTATAGTGATTTTCTTCTAGATGGGATCGATGGAAAGTTCTTGGCTAGTTGAGTACGTAGTTTCTTATGGCTTGGAAGGGATATGAATTTCTCATGTTTATCCTAGGATTGTATGGTATATGAAGTATGTTGTGTAGGATTAAGATTTGCATGCGTAAGGTCATAGTTCAGATTTGAAAGGAAGGCCATGAATTCTTGGGCGGCATGGGCAGCTTCAGATGATTAGAGAAATGATCTTCAAATGATTAGGGAAATGATATTACTAATTGGTGTGGCTTAATGGGGGTATATGTTTCAGAAAAAAGGGCTAGTGTTTGAGTTGAGGATACTTCAGTAGTATTGCGGCACTCTCTTGTTGGATCGACTGCTAATATTCGAGTTTGTTTGGTAGCATGAAAGAATTCTCGGAGTATATCTAGTGGAAAGATTGGATATTAGAGGTTTGGCATGTGTTCGGACGGCGGAATTGGGATCAGATATGGTGATTTGTGTGATATATGGAGTTAGAGACTGGGAGTTCTCCTAAACAGGTTATGTTGTGGTTGTGGGTCGCATGTATCGGTCTTGTGCAGTAACTATTGGGGGTTTGGAGACCCGAGTGGATCTTTGTTGCTTAGTATGTTAGATTTTGATGTAATATTGGGTATAGACTGATTGTCTCTATGTCGTGTTATTCTGGACTATTGCGCTAAGTTGGCGATGTTGGCTATGCCGGGAATGCCACGGATTGAGTGGCGAGGCTCGACGGATTATGTTCCCAGTAGGGTGGTGTCATCTTTGAAGACCCAGTGGATGGCTGGGAAGGGTTGTCTTTCTTATTTGGCCTTCGTGACGGATGTCAGTGTAGGGACTCCTACCATTGATTCAGTTCTAGTGATGAGAGACTTTTCCGGATGTTTTCCTACCATCGGGCATATCGCCGGACAGGGTTGTTGATTTCAATATTGATTTGGTGTTGGGCACCGTATAGTATGGCACCGACGGAGTTAGAGGAGTTGAAGGATCAGCTTCAGGAACTCCTTGGTAAGGGGTTCATTGGTAGACCTATATGGGTGTTTGTTTTGCATCGAGACGGCTTTGTTGACTTCAAGTTGCTATGGGTGAGGGATGTGTTGATTCGGTTGTTATTGAGCTATTAGTGTTCTGAGGTAATCTTTGAGTTACTTTTTTGTGTTGCGAGGCGTTATGATTTGTTGGTTATAGGCACATGCGATTCCATTGGGGTTTCATAGTGAAAGTTGAGTGGGAAGAGTATTGGGTATAGCTCGGTGGATGGCGTATCGGTTGTGACCTTTCGGGTTTGTGTAATGTATGTTAATTGCTTCGTCGTGGTTATGATGGGTTGCTTTGGTCCTAGACATCAAATTGCGCGTGGCTGTCGATTTTGAGCATAGTGACTAGAGCTGTTTCATGTGGACCTGTGTTTGGATAGGGTCTCGCATTGCAGCTAAGTTATATGGAGGTATGACCTTTCGGGTTAGATTCGTATGTTCTGTTTCTACGATGTGTGATGGGTTTTCAGCATTGTATGTGGTAGTACTGGTGGGCTTGCGGTATAGCTCTCTCATTTGAGCCATTTTTCATGATTTGAGTACGTTCAGATTGTTGCTTATTGGTGTGTGGGTTGCACGAGTTGTAGCTTTAGATTGTATTGATGAGCCATGTCACCAGAGTAGTTGTGTTGGATTAGATGAGACCGCTGGGATCTAAAACGAATACAAACGGATTCGGTTTCAGTATGTTGGAAGGATAATATCGATGTTCGGCTCAGAGAATTTGCTAGGGTCCTTGCCAAATGAGGAGTGGCTTCATGAATGGTTGATCTATGGAATGGTTATTGACTTTCTATATGTTTCATTTATCATTGGCAATATATGAAAGTGTTGGAATGAGACTTTAGTTGATAAGAGGTTTACTATCGGTATTCGGTTGTGGTGTGCAGCTGTTGTGATTAGAAGTTATTGCTACAAGTGTTTGAGTTATGTAGTATATCATATAATTGCACCTGAGGTTACATGTATGGGTTATTACGGATTGTTCGGGCTTATTCAGAGTATAGATGTGTGATTCTGATCTTATTGATGATTTCAGAAGCAGAAATGTGGTTCTAAGGTTTATGGGCTAGGTTGGATTGTGAAATTTCAGTTACATTGTGTTATCGGACCTATATGAGATAGGGTGACGTGGGATCACCCTCGGGTATGTGCATGGTAAGGTTATTCAACGATTGGTTGGCTTTTGGAACAACTCTAGGCACTTTCGAGGACGAACGTATGTTTAAGTGGGGGAGAATATAACGACCCGACTACTCGTTTTGAGCTTTTGCACTTTGATCGCAAGTTCTCGGGCATTTCTAGCCTCGTGTGATGTATTATGACTTAAGTAAATCATCAGTTTTGGTTTTCAGGGTAACCGAAATGAATTTTGATCAAACAATGTTCAGTTTGAAGCTTAAAATTTGAAAGGTTTGACCAAGATTTGTCTTGTTATTAGATGAACTGGGATTGGAATTTTTATGATTTGGTTAGCTCCGTTAGGTTATTTTGGACTTAGGATCATGGTCGGAATGTGTTTTGAAGGTCCAGAATAGAGTTAGGCTTGAATTGGCGAAATTGGGATTTTGGCGTTTTCCGATTGATAGGTGAGATTTTGATATAGGGGTCGGAATAGAATTTCGGGAGTTATAATAGGTCTGTCGTGTCATTTGGGATGTGTGTGCAAAATTTCAGGTCATTCGGACGTGCTTTGGTAAACTTTTCGATCAAAGCATAATTCGGAAGATTGTGAGAACCTTAGGCTTGAATCCAATGTGTTTTGGTTGATAAGATGTTGTTTGAGGTGTTTTGAAGATTGGTATAAGTTTGGATGGGGGTATGTGACTTGTTTGTGCTTTTGGTTGAGGTCCCAAAGGCCTCGGGGTGATTTCGGATGGTTGGCGGAAGAGTTGAGTTAGGTTGTGACAGCTGAAATTTTTCCCATTGCTATCATAACCGCACCTGTGGCTAGGGGACCGCAGGTGCGGTCTCGCAGAAGCGAGTTTAGAACCGCAGATGCAGCCAAGAGGAGGATCAGCTGGAATCGCAGAGCGGTAAGGATAGCTCACCTGCGATAGCGCAGGTGCGGGCAGTGCATCACAGATGTGGATATTGGCCCATAAGTGAAAACCGCAGAAGCGGTACCGCAAATGCGGTGGATGGACCGCAGGTGCGAAAAGTCTGGTTCAGAAGGTATAAAAGAATTCCTTCGTGATTTTTGAGTTATTTTTCACCATTTCAAGTCGGTTTTCGAGCATTTTGGGAGAATTTGAAGAAGGATTCAAGGGAAACGTCTGGAGATAAGATTTTTGAACCTAATAATCGATCCTATGGCATTATTTCACTGATTTGGCCTAAGATTAATGGAAATTAAGGGTTAAAAAGTGGGGACTAGGGTTTGAGATTTGGAGACCTTGACTTGAGGATTTGAAAGGCCATTTGTGGTCGGATTTTGGAGCTTTTGATATATATGAACTCATGGGGAGATAAAGAATCTCCTGATGTATATTTTACCGAATTCTGAGATGTGGTCCCGGGGGTTGGGTTTTGATTAATTTCTGGATTTATGGTGTAAATTGATTATTTTCGCATGGGCTTCGTTCCCTTAACATATTTTGACGTTGTGATTCGGATTTTGGTTAGATTCGACGTGAGTTGCGGCCGATTCGAGAGGAAAAGGCATTGCAGGCTAGAGTTTTGACCGAACCAAGGTGAGTAATGATTGTAAATGTTGTCCTGAGGGTATGAAACCCTGGATCACACATCGTTATGCTATGTTGAGGTGACACACACGCTAGAGGAGGAGTGTGGGATCGTGCACCATTGGGGACCATCCCAAATACCTATTTTACCGCGTATTTGATTAAAAACTTTTTGTTATCTTCATGTTTGGGTTGAATTCCATATTTGGGCCTCGTGCCAACTATTTTGGACCCTTAGGGGATTTTTACTACTATTTCTCACTATTTTGACTTTATACTTGTACTCAGTCATGCTATATTCTATTGTTTTCATAACTCAGCCATGTTTACTCTGTTTTAACACATTAAATGGTATTTTAAATGATATTTTGGGCTGAGCATCATGTTTTATTGTTGCCCAAGTGGCTGATGAGATTTTGACTGAGTAAGGACGAGGGCCTATGTTGTGAGGATACTTTTGGATCGGGTTGCACGCCGCAGCAATGATACACCGATTTATAATTATGATGCCGAGAGCCTGAGATTGTGCACCACAAGGTGGCTTAATATGAGGCCAGGAGCCTATTGATTATGCCACAAGATGGCTTGATATTGCGCTTGGACCGTAAGGGGACCCTCTCGGAGTCTGTACACTCCAAGTGAGCGCGGGTGACCATTGTGATATGAGATTAGCCTGAGGGGCTGGTGTTGTTCCATGTTGTTGCCCGAGGGGCTGATTCTGTTGGTATTGTGCCCGAGGGGCGGTTTTTATGTGTTTATCTCTTCTAGTTGCCTGTCATTTACTTGTTTAACTATTAAAAAAGGTATTTTAAGGAAGCTTATACTGAACTAAGGTGTTTTATGAGATGTCACTATTTTATTGTACTTTACTGGTTTTACTCAGCCTCTTTATAGCATGTTGTTGTATTTTTACGTAATTTCTTATCGCTCAATCTTCATTTATTGTTATTACTCACTGAGTTGGAGTACTCACTTTACTCCCTTCACTCTGTGTGCAGATTCAAGAGCTTCAGGTTTTGCTAACGGGGGTTGACAACTTCCAGCAGATTTTCGGAGTCCACTAGGTAGCTGCTCGGTGTTCGTAGCCCAGTGTTTCTCCCTCTTATCATTATTTCTTTCTCTTGTGCTGGATTTTGTAATAGACGGTGTAGTCCCTTTTCCCATATTCCTAGACTTATGTTAGATGCTCATGACTGGTGACACCTCAATGCCGGGTTGTGATGGTTTTTCCGCAAATTGTACTATCTCACTGTTTTATTTGGGATTTAATCATGTTAAAGACTTAAATTATGTATTTTAATTGCTTAAAATGAATTAGGTGTTATGTCGGCTGGCCTTGTTTTCACGAGAGGCGCCATCACGATCGGGTCTGGGTTTAGGGTCGTGACATATCCTCACCTATTTGAGGCTTCATATATGTTTCTTGACTCGTTCGAGGACGAACGTTTGTTTAAGAGGGGGAAGATGTAACGACCCGGCCGGTCGTTTCATGAGTTATAGTCTCGTTCTCCCCATTTTTTCTTATTTTTGTGCTGTTCAGTTGTATTTCATCATATCGTGTTGGTTGTTCTGTGTTCGGGATGGTCATGGAGTGAAATGAGACACTTAGTCTCTTATTTGGAAGTTTAAGTTAGAAAAGTCAACCAGATGTTGACTTATGCGTAGAAGTTCTTGGATGTGAAATATGATGGTTTGGATAGCTTTGTTAGGTGATTTTGGATTTAGGAGCGTGTTCGGAATGTAATTTGGAGGTCTGTGGTAGATTTAGGCTTGAATTGGCGAAATTGGAAATTTAGCATTTTTTGGTCGGCAGTGGAGATCTTAATATCGAGGCCGGAATGGAATTCCTAAAATTTTAGTAGGTCTGTTGTGTCATTTGTGATGTGTGTGCAAAATTTTAGATCATTCGGATAAGGATCGTAGTGATATGATTTTTATCGAATTCCGAGACATGGGCCCGAGGGGTCGGGTTTTGCCAATTTCGGGATTTTGAGTTTAATTTGATAATTTTCACGTAGGTTTTGTCCCTTTGGCATGTATTGATGATATGATTTTGATTTTGGAAAGATTTGGGATGATTTGAGGCCGAGTCGAGAGGCAAGGGCATTGCAGAGTAGATTTTCGTCCGATTCGAGGTAAGTAAAGATTGTAAATTTAGACTTGAGGGTATGAAACCTTGGAACTTCATACTGTTTTGATAAATGAGGTGATGCATATGCTAGGCGAGGGGCGTATGAGCATGCACTAGTAGGGATTGCGACTTGGTCCGTCCTATGGCAACTGTAGAGTTGCATATTTTGATAAACTCTATATGATATCTATGTGTTTTAGAAATGAATCTGTTAACTTGGGCTGAATGCTATGTTTGGGGACTTGTGCCGAACTGTTTGGGCCCTCGGGGGTATTTTACTACTATCCTCACACTATTTTGATTTGAAAGCATATCCTCAGTCATGATTTTTACATATTTATTGTTTGATTCAGTTTCATTACTCTACTTTCAAATATATGAAAACTCTTTGGGCTGAGTTCCCTGATTTTTCACTGAAATGCCCGAGTAGTTGTGAGGTTAATGATTGAGAGAGGTCGAGGACCTGATGGTGAGGATTATATATATTTATGGATCGGGTTGCATATATATATATATATATGGATCGGACAGCACACCGCAGCGATATAGCGCTTGGGATGTAGGAACCCCTCCGGAGTCTGCTATAACGACTCGACCGGTCATTTCATGAGTTACCGCTCCATTTCCCTCATTTTTGCTTCTTATTGCTTTGTTTATCGATTTTATGTGTGATCAGGTTGGTTGACTCGGGTTCGGAAAGGCTTTGAGAAGGTTTGAGACACTTAGACTCTTTTGAGGAAGCTTAAGTTGGAAAAGTCAACGGATATTGACTTATGTGTTAGAGGGCTCGGATGTGAATTCTGATGGTTCGGATAGCTTCGGGAGGTGATTTGGGACTTAGGAGCATGATCGGAATGTGTTTTGTAGGTCCGGAGTAGATTTAGGATTGAATTGGTAAAAATGGAATTTTGGCATTTTCCGGTTGGTAGGTGAGATATTGATATAGGGGTCAGAATAGAATACCTGGAGTTGTAGTAGGTCTGTTATGTCATTTGGGAGGTGTGTGCAAAATTTTAGGTCATTCGGATGTGGTTTGGTATACTTTTTTATCAAAAGTGGAATTCGGAAGATTTTGGAAACTTAGGCTTGAATCCGATGAGTTTTGGTTGATTCGATGTTGTTTGAGGTGTATTGAAGATTCGTATAAGTTTGGGAGGTGGTATATGATGTTTTTGTGCTTTTGGTTGAGGTCCCGGGGGCCTCGACGTGATTCCAGATGGTTGGCGGAAAGTTTGAAAGTTGGTTTTGGCAGCTGAAGATGTGCCATTGCTGTCATAACCACACCTGCGGCTAGGGGACAGCAGTTGCGGTCTCGCAGAAGCGAAAAGGGAGCCGCAGATGCGGCCAAGTGGAAGGTTGGTAGGAACAGCAAAAGCGGTTGAGTAACCGCACATGCGATGGCGCAGGTGTGGGTTAGGCATCGCAGATGCGGAGACTGTGGGGCTCAAGTGAGGACCGCAGATGCGGTTCATGGACCGCAAAAGCGATACTGCAGAAGCGGGATTTTGGCCGCAGATGCGAAATCCCTCGGCCAGAAGGTATAAATTATTTCCTTCGCCAATTTTTGGGTTATTCCACCATTTCTAAGTCGGTTTTGGAGCTTTTTGGAAGATTTTGAAGAGGGATTCAAGGGATATTGTCTGGAGGTAAGATTATTGAACCTAAAACTCGTTTCTATGGCACTATTTCATGGATTTGAGCTGTAATTAGTGGAAATTAAGGGTTAAACACTACAAGAAATCAGCATTTTAGTGGCGACCTAAGTCGCTACAAATTTGCTAATTGTCGCCGCTAGAGGTTATCAGTGGCGGCCTTGGTGTTGTTGTAAGTGCAACCGTAACTAAATGTTATCTGTGGCGATAAACGAAGTCGCTGCTACAAATAAACTTTTAGTGGCGACGTAGTTGCCACAAAAGGTGGAAGTAATATGCTACAAAAACTATTTTCACAACAATAAAAATTAGGTGGTCGCCACTGTATATATTACCTTTAGCGGCGACAAAGGTCGCCACAAAAGTATGTCTTGATCCCTAGCAAGTTTTGTTGCCACTGTAAATGACCTTTAGCAGCGACTTATGCTGCCACAAATATTAAACCATGAGAGAGAAAATTTTTATTTGCAGCGACTGAAGTCGCCACCAAAACATTTAACCAACTGTGGCAACTTTTCAATCGCAACAATTACTGATTTTCTGTGACAAAATTATGTCACTGCTATAACGTATTTATCAGCAACTTTAATAAGAAAATTATATATATATTTCCTGTAGCAACCTAATTCTCACAAAATTTAATATAGTTTGCCTACCAATATCAAAAGCTTCCAGTAATATTTAACAAACACCAAAAAAAAAATCTCAAGCCGAATATTATAAATATTTTTCATTACTAAAAAGTCAATTACATATATATTACACAAAACTTCGTTGTGAATTGCCATTGTACGCATATACATATGACCCCAAAATAAACAAAATATTAAGTGCCTCGTAGTTGCTCCTGGGTCGACACCATCTTTGAACGACACTATTGTTAAAGTACCTTGTATCTGCTAAAAAAAGAAATGTAAGGAACACAATAAAATTTGTTATATCCATAAATATGCATAGACAATTAAATTATAAACTTTCATGTGCTTATAATTTTCCATTTACTAAACCTACTTCAATAAATATTTTCAACATACCAGATGACATTCATAACAAAAAATAGTGATTCAACCACAGAAAATACTTTATTTACCAATACAATAATATTCATTCCACAAAACAATACAATATGTATCAATTATGTGCACAAGAACAACATATTCTTTTTTTGGGTAATGAAAAGACTTTCATTATCAAGTATAAATGGTGTAGCTCAAGAAAAGGAAACATGCAAACTTCTGAAGATGAGCATAAGCTCATACTTCAATGTATTATAAAACTATCCTATTTAATTTCAACAGAATTACCTTTATGTAATATAAGATACAACTTAAGGATAAATGTTTGTATTATGCAGCTTTGCCAACACGGTCATGGCTTCAGAAAGAAACATGCAATTTACTTTCAACAAGCGATTTTAATAGAATCACATTTTTTGGTGCAGTACCTTATTGAAACCTTTGACACAAAGGTCATGAACAAAATAAAGGACACAAAAATACAGCATTATGCTTCAATCCCATCCCTCACCCCTTATGTTTGTCATTGCAGTAGTACAGTTTATCTAAAGTTGATCAAAAAATGGAAAAAAAAACTAGTAGCATAACACCAACAGAAGAACCTTATCTTTCTTTATTTTTCGTACACCATTGTTAATTAAAACTGTTAGTCAGACCAAGAATACAATTCTCACGGATAGCCACACAATGCTACCAGCCTAGAACTATGATCAATAGTGTTATTGCACAATCCAGAGCATAAAATATATTTAGAACAAATCCTTACAGTTAAATTTTTAGCATCCTAATGTGAAAAACAATCAAACAATGACAAAAAAATGAAAGCCCATAACAATGTTACAGTAATATCCACCTATATATAGTGTACATTTTGCATATTGAATTAGGGGCTTGAAACTTGATAATGAGCCTGTGCGACAACCATAATTTATTAGATGGATCCAAAAGCTTACAGTTTCACAAGAGCTAAGTATGCAATATGCATCATATTTTACTGGTATTTCACCACTTCTACAGAATTCCAAACGCACAAATAACATGTTTCCTTGCGCAAGTTGCCATTTCAAGAAACTTCAATTATTAAAATCTCTGTTCTTTTTTTTAACAATTCAACATTTCTCTTTTCTTTGTGTACAACTGGTCACTTTCTTTTATGCCTAAATGTATCATGATCAGAGGTAACTTCACTACTTCTGTTGCAAAACTTGCATTTTAATTGCAAAAGATAACCTCCATTTTTCTCTTAATAAAAAAGCCTCCATTTTCGCTTGACCACAGATTGCCATTTTGAGAAAGTTATATCGTAAAATTTTCTAATTCATTTATTTTAAAAGCTAAAAGTTCTGACTCCTTCGTTTGCAATTACGTAGCTGCTTGCTTTTATGCCTGAGTATATTTTACCATCTCGAAAAACTATATTTTAATATCTAAAAAGTTACTAGAGGTCAATTGACGAGGAACCAATTGTGTCATCACCTGTTGACAGTGGCACATTAGTTTTTACAAAGCATTTTTAACTAGATTGCTGAAATATGACAATATTTTTAACTATTTATCCCAACCCAGATTTCTCTCAGGCTTTCTTTCAAACGCTTCATATGCCTAATCGAAAAAATCTTCAAATAAACACAAAATAACCCAACAATCTATTATCAGAAGATAAACTTGTGGATGATCCAAACACAAATGATATAGACTCACCCTGGCCAAGCTTCAAATCAAGGTATAGACTCATCAAGGAGCAGAGCAAGTACCTGTTGCATTCTGGTCATGAAAGTAGCAAATTGTTCTTCCATCTTCTTTACCACTTCTAGATGGATCCTCTTCTCTACTTCTACATTCACGAGTTCACGCTCCTCTGCCAACTTACTCAACAACTCGTGCTCCAACTTCCTTTGCAACTCAAGTTCCATATTCCTTTTCAACTCAGTAGCCATTTCACGTTCTTCGTGCAACTTCTGATCCATGCAACTCAAGTACTGACTTTACTTCCCTGCTGATTCTATTATGAAATTAAAGCTTTAAACATCTTGAACAAATTACATTCAGTCTAATAAGGACAAAAATACATGGAACTTTCTAAAATAAGATGCAAATATAAAGCTACAAGCATCACAAACTAGTATCATTGTAAGTCTTATAATTACAAAGATATAGAGAACTTTTCAAAATAAGATATAGACATAAAACTTCAAGCATCAAGAACTAATTCACTATTAGTTTAATAAGGACAAAATACAGAGAATTTTTAAAATATAATGTAGACATCTATATCATCAGTGTTTTGGTTCTTAGTCTTCAAGAGGATGTATCAGTGTCCTCTCCTCATCATCATCATCATTAAATAACTCTTCTTCGCTATCTTCACTCTCGGATATATTTATATGATTGTCATTAATGAAATCATCTTCCTTATTGCGTATATTGTTTTGAAAAAATAGTAATTCGAGGAAGAACTACATCAACTTAGTCATATAGATTAATCACATTAAACTATAAAGTGTGTTATGATAGGAAAAAAAAAGGGGTCATTCCTTCCTTGTCCTAATTTGTTATATCAACAAAGATTATGGTAATCCTGTTCTTGCACTACATCAATAGTTATTGTTAAATGAAAAGCAAGAACAACAGTTTAGAGAGTCACTAAGAAAAAATTTTCTCTGAAGTAAAACGTAAATTAGAGTAATAAAAGCAGCAAAAAACTTGGAAAATGAATTCAACACACGTACCAAAAGCTGATTTTTACTATGCAAACACAAATTAGTGTATTATCAACCACAAGTCATTTCACATACATAAAATGGCAACAATGTAGCAGAAATAATAAGAAAAGATACTTAACTGGTTTGACAATTAAATTGCAAATATAAAAGTCTCTATTTTGAACACAATAAGGAAAAGACACAAGGTAAGCCTCTTATTCTTAGCAGAAATAATAAGAGAAAGACACTTCCAGTTGTCATTTTAATTTTTAAGAAAACCCAAATCTTTAATCTAACATAAGAGTCTCTTGCCAAAATTCCAATCTCCACAAAGCTTCACGTAACTCTTTATATAACATTAAGAAAGAGCTCCACAATTATCAATTATCATTCAATGCTAAATCTTCTATAGGCTAGTTAACTGAAAAGTTGCAACAGTACTAATGGACATGAATGTTTATCTGAGGAAAAAAACTAAAAAACTGAGATTATAGATAAATAGGATCCTTGCCCAAAAATTTCTACCAAGTCATCTCCTATTTTTCCTACTCTAAACTCCTTTTTAATGAAATAATTGGCTTCATTGATTTCATCAAGAAGATGCAAATATTACAAGAAGCAACAGAAGCATATAAGCTTCAAAAAGCAAAAAAGACCACCTATTAGCTTACTACATATATGCTATCTTAGTTACAAAGAGCTAACAAAGTTCAAAAAGGTTTAGGGGATTCTATAGCGGAAACTTTTGCCCAACTAAATAAAAACAGAATGCATTTAGCTTTTAGGGTGTGGTTAGGAGTTGATAGTTTATCTAAACTCCTTTTCCAAATGACAAGAAAGCATATTACATTCAAATTATTGTTTAAGTGGCCAAATACATGCATTTACCAAAGAAATATTATGTTTTCTTATAACCTTACAGTAACATATATGTACCTTATAAATTTAAAAGTATGTATCTACTGATTTAGGCACATAGTCATAAAAGAAGAAAAAAATAAGCATGGAATACCAATATGAAATAGGTCTCTCAAGAAGAAGCCTTTAACTTACCCAAAAAATAGATAGGTGAGAGTCCTGTCAAGACTGAAAATCAACAATAACAACACCAAATAGGCTTCAAATGAGTCTTTCTGTATGATTTTTCTTTGCATTCCTGTAGATTATCAAATGGTTCAAAGAAATTCGAGATGAAATATGAGAATACAAATGTAAAATCACTAAAATAATAATAATCCCTTACTGAATGTATTTTACCTTATAGAATAAATAATCCTTATTAAAAAACCGCAAACATAAATTTATATATAAATTAATATGGGTTTTCAGTTAAACATATGCACAAAACTCAGAAAAGTCGCTGAGATTAGGGAAAATATTAGGTCACATCGGCTATATAAGATTAGGGAGAGAAATCGGATGTGCGATTCTTCCTCCACAAAACTCGATTATGCACATCCGTTTTTTTCCTAAAAGAAAAAAGGGAAAATTAGGGATTTGACCACAAACCTGATAAATGAGATTCACATCTTGATTTGAGACATTTAGAGCTGGGTAAAATTTTAGCAGAAGGGAATTTAGAGAGAGGGAGGAAAGATTTTAGAGAGAGAGAGAAGTGTTTGAGCGTCTCTATTTTGTGTTCTTTAATTAGGAAGAGTTTTGTTTATTTTGTTTTGTTATTTCCAATTAAAATATAAGGGGTCTATTAGCGACCCAGTCGCTCCAATAGGACTTTAGCAGCGACAACTTAAAAGTCGCCACAAATAATATGGAGCCAAAATTTTAGTTTGAGCGGAACTGGAAATTTCAGCTACATTAGAAGCGACCTCAGAAAAGTCGCTGCTAAATAATAACTTTTAGTGGCAATCTATAAAAGTCGCTGCTAAAAGTATAACTATTGTAGCAATATATAGGGTCGCCACTATACGTTGCTGCTAAAAATACAATTTCTTGAAGTGAAAAATTGGGAAACTAGGGCTTGGTATTGGAGACCTAGACTTGAGGATTTGAGGGGCCATTTGTGGTCAGATTTTGGGACTTTTGATATGTATGAACTCGCGGGGAGATAAGAAATCTATTGATGTGAATTTTATCGAATTCCGAGATGTGGGCCCGGGGGTCGGGTTTTGGTTAATTTCAGGATTTATGTTGTAAATTGGTTATTTTTACATGGGCTTCGTTCAATGTGGATGGGCTTCGGGATGGGCTTCGGGAGTTGATTCTGGAGGAGGCCCATAGCTCGCGGTATTCTATTCATCCGGGTGCCGCGAAGATGTACCAGGATATGAGACAGTATTATTAGTGGAGGAGGATGAAGAAGGACATTGTAGGATTTGTAGCTCGGTGTCTCAATTGTCAGCAGGTGAAATATGAGAATCAGAGACCGGTGGCTTGCTTCAGTAGATTTATATTCTAGAGTGGAAGTGGGAGAGGATCACTATGGACTTTGTAGTTGGACTTCCACAGACTTTGAAGAAGTTCGATGCTATTTGGGTGATTGTGGATCGGCTGACCAAGTTCGCGCACTTTATTCCCGTGTGTACTACCTATTCTTCCGAGCAGTTGGCAGAGATCTATATCCGGGAGATTGTTCGTTTGCATTGTGTCCCAATTTCCATCATTTCAGATAGGGGCACTCAGTTTACTTCACAGTTTTGGAGGTTTGTGCAGCGAGAGTTGGGTACTCAGGTTGAGTTGAGCACAACTTTTCACCCTCAGATGGATGGGCAGTCCGAGCGCACTATTCAGATATTGGAGGACATGTTACGTGCTTGTGTCATTGATTTCGGAGGGTCATGGGATCAGTTTCTACCACTTGCAGAGTTTGCTTATAACAACAGCTACCGGTCGAGTATTCAGATGGCTCCATATGAGGCTTTGTATGAGAGGCGGTGTAGATCTCCAGTTGGTTGGTTTGAGCCGGGTGCGACTAGGCTATTGGGGACAGACTTGGTGCAGGATGCTTTAGAAAAGGTGAAGGTGATTCAGGAGAGGCTTCGTATAGCGCAATCGACGCAAAAGAGTTATGCTGACAGGAAGGTTCGGGATGTGTCCTACATGGTTAGTGAGAAGGTTCTGTTGAAGCTTTCACCCATGAAGGGTGTTATGAGGTTTGGGAAGAAGGGTAAATTGAGTCCTCGGTTCATTGGGCCTTTTGAGGTGCTTCGGAGGATTGGGGAGGTAGCTTATGAGCTTGCTTTGCCACCCAGTTTGTCGAGTGTGCATCCGGACTTTCATGTTTCTATGCCCCGGAAGTATATTGGGGATCCGTCTCATGTTCTAGATTTCAGCACGGTTCAGTTGGAGGGTGATTTGACTTATGATGTGGAGCCAGTAGCTATTTTGGAGCGTCAGGTTCGAAAGTTGAGATCAAAGGATATAGCTTCAGTGAAAGTGCAGTAGAGAGGTCGGCCCATGGAGGAGGCTACCTTGGAGACCGAGCGGGAAATGCGGATCAGATATCCTCACCTGTTTAAGGCTTCATGTATGTTTCTTGACTCGTTCGAGGACGAACATTTGTTTAAGAGGGGGAGGATGTAACGACCCGACCGATTGTTTCATGAGTTACCGCTCTATTTCCCCCATTTCTACTTCTTATTGCTTTGTTTATCGGTTCTATGTGTGATCAGGTTGGTTGGCTCGAGTTCGGAAAGGTTTTGAGAAGGTTTGAGACACTTAGTCTCTTTTGAGGAAGCTTAAGTTGGAAAAGTCAACCGAATATTGACTTATGTGTTAGAGAGATCGGATGTGAGTTCTGATGGTTCGAATAGCTTCGGGAGGTGATTTGGGACTTAGGAGCGTGATTGGAATGTATTTTGGAGGTCCGGAGTAGATTTAGGCTTGAATTGGCGAAAATAGAATTTTGGCATTTTCCGGTTGGTAGGTGAGATTTTGATATAGGGTTCGGAATGGAATTCCGGGAGTTGAAGTAGGTCTGTTATATCATTTGGGAGGTGTGTGCAAAATTTCAGGTCATTTGGACGTGGTTTGGTATACTTTTTGATCAAAAGCGGAATTCGGAGGATTTTGGAAACTTAGGCTTGAATCCGATGTGTTTTGGTTGATTCGATGTTATTTGAGGTGTTTTGAAGATTGGTATAAGTTTGGATTGTGGTATATGATGTGTTTGTGCTTTTGGTTGAGGTCCCAGAGGCCTCGGGGTGATTCCGGATGGTTGGCGGAAAGTTTGAAAGTTGGTTTTGGCAACTGAAGATGTGCCATTGCTGTCATAACCGCACCTGCGGCTAGGGGACCGCAGGTGCGGTCTCGAAGATGCAAAAAGGGAGCCGCAATGTGGCCAAGTGGATGGTTGGCAGGAACCATAGAAGCGGTTGAGGAACCACACCTGCAATGGCGCAGGTGCGGGTTAGGCATCGCAGATGCGAAGACTATGGGGCTTAAGTGAGGACCGCAGAAGCAGGATTTTGGCCGCAGATGCGAATTCCCTGGGCCAGAAGGTATAAATTATTTCCTTCGCGAATTTTGGGTTATTCCACCATTTCTAAGTCGGTTTTAGAGCTTTTTGGGAGATTTTGAAGAGGGATTCAAGGGATATCGTCTGGAGGTAGGATTGTTGAACCTAAAACTCGTTTCTATGGTATTATTTCATGGATTAGAGCTGTAATTAGTAGAAATTAAGGGTTAAAATTGGGAAACTAGGGCTTGGTATTGGAGACCTAGACTTGAGGATTTGAGGGGGCATTTGTGGTCGGATATTGGGACTTTTGATATGTATGAACTCGCGGGGAGATAAGGAATCTATTGATGTGGATTTTATCGAATTTCGAGACGTGGACCCGGGGGTCGGGTTTTGGTTAATTTCGGGATTTATGTTGTAATTGGTTATTTTCGCATGGGCTTCGTTCCCTTAGCATATTTTGATGTCGTAATTCTGATTTTGGATAGATTCGACACGAGTTGAGGCCGATTCGAGGGGCAAAGGCGTCGCGGGCTAGAATTTGGATCGGATTGAGGTGAGTAATGATTTTAAATGTTGTCTTGAGGGTATGAACCTCGAATTTGCACATCGTGGTGCTATATTGAGGTGACGCACACGCTAGATGACGAGCGTGGGGTCGTGCACCGTTAGGGATTGTGACTTAGTCCATCCCAAATGACTGGTTTATCGCGTATTTGATTGAAAACTATTTGTTATCATCATGTTTTGGGTTGAATATCATATTTGGGCCTCGTGCCAACATTTGGACCCTTAGGGAATTTTTATTGATATTTCCTCACTATTTTGTTTTTATACTCGTACTCAGTTATGCTATATTCTAGTTTTTTTATAACGCAGCCATGTCTACTCTGTTTTAATACATTAAATGATATTTTAAATGATAATTTGAGTTGAGTATCATGTTTTACTGTTGCCCGAATGACTTATGAGATTTTGGCTGAGTAAGGTCGAGGGCTTGTTGTGAGGATACACTGATTTATGATTATGAGGCCGAGGGCCTGAGATTGTATGCCACATGGTGGCTTGTTGATATGAGGTCGAGAGCCTCTTGATGAAGCCGTGAGATGGCTTGATATTTCCTTGGGCCGTAAGGGGCCCCTCTAGGAGTCTGCACACCCCAGTGAGCGCGGGTACCCAGTGTAATATGAGATATAGCCCGAGGGGCTGGTATTGTTCCATGTGTTGCACGAGGGGCTGATTCTGTTGGTATTGTGCCCAAGGAGAAGTTCTTTACGTGTTTATCTTTTCTAGTTGTCTGTCATTTGCTAGATTAACTGTTAAAAAGCATTTTTAAAAGAAGTTTAAACTGAACTAAAGTGGCTTTACATGTGTTCACTATTTCATTGCTTTTACTGGCTTTTACTGTTTCTGTATAGCCTGTTAATGTGCCTTTACGTAATTTCTTATTTTCCGGTCTGCATTTATTATTATTACTCACTGAGTTGGAGTACTCACATTACTCCCTTCACCCCGTGTGCAGATTCAGGTGCTTCAGGTCCTGTTTGTGCGGGTTGAGAGCTTCCAACAGATTCCGGAGTTCACGAGGTAGCTGCTCGGTGTTCGCAGCCCCGTGCATTCTCCCCCTATCCCATCTTTCTTTTCTCTGTTTCAGTTCTATAATAGTTTGTGTAGACTCTCTCAGACTTGTAGTTTTTATGATAGACGCTCATGACTGGTGAGACCCCGATGTCGGGCTGCGTTGGTTTTATTTTCTGCAAAATGTACTACTCCACTACTTAATTGATAATTTAAATCGTGTTAAAGACTTAATTGTGTATTTTAGATTGTTAAAAGGAATTGGGTGTTGTGTCGGTTGGCCTTATATTCACGAGAGGCGCCATCACGATCGGTTCCGAGTTTAGGGTCGTGATATATGCACACACCCAGTGACCACAGTCGACTATATATATTTACGGATCGGGCTGCACGCCGCACCGGTTATTATTATTGAGCTATCTATTGAGAGGGAGTGTTGTGTGTGAGTCTTGATTGATGAGGGTTGAGTCACGAGTGACAAAGAGGCTTGGCCGATGGGCCATATATATGAGTGATACTTTGCCCGAGGGGCTTGTTTATGAAATTACTGTTTTCACTCTTCTTTTATACTGAGCTTCTATTGAAAAATGTTGAACAAATTTTTTAAATAACGTTCATTGAAACTGGAGTTTTTACGAGATGTTCGGCAATTGAACTGCAGATTTGACTTTGATAATTCTATTGAGATTCTATGTTATAGTATATATATGATTTTAAATGCTCGTTACTGCACTCAGCATTTATTTACTTTGATTACTTACTGAGTTGGCGTACTCACGTTACTCCAAGCACCTTGTGTGCAAATCCAAGTGTCAGAGCATCCGAGTCAGAACTGTCTCTTGCCTTCAGAGCATTTCGGAGATTGCGAGGTAGCTGCATGGTGTCCGCAACCCTGCCTTTCTCCTTCCTATCTTCAGTACTATATATTTCAGTCTTATTTTGTATTGAGTAGACAGTATCATACTGTAGTGTAGCGGCTCATGACTAGTGACATCAGGATCAGACAATGTCGATATATTTGCACATTTGTTTTCCGTGTATTTTGCTATATAAAAATAAAAGATTTGTGATCGTATTTGATTTGGAAATGAATTTACAAAAGACCTTTGCGTTATTAGTGTTGAATCGGTTTGCCTAGTACTGTGATAGGCGCCATCACGATCGGGGTGGTTTGGGTCGTGATAAACTCGCCCTAAAAAAATCTTTTAAAATATTGCATAAAATAAATTACTCTACAATTTATTTGACTTGACACATGATTTAAGGGAAAAACAAGAGTTATGAAGTTTGTGGTCTTAAATATATCATAATATTTGCGTAATTTTAAAAGTATCTTATTAAAGATAAATTGAAAGTTTATAATTAAACTATTTTTTTCATCAATAAATTAAATTATTTTTAAATATAAAATATAATATTTTTTTAAACGACCTAGTAAGATAATAGTGGAATGTAGCGTAAACTAAATAAAAATAGTGAATATTATTTATATCGTAAATACATTACTCCTTCTATTTTAATTTAGATGAGTTAGTTTGACTCGGCACGGAGTTTAAGAAAAAAAAGTTTTGAAACTTATGGTCTTAAAAGCTTAAGGGATAAAATCTTTGTGGGACTATGACATTTGTGTGGTTATAAAAAAATTTTATTAAGGATAAAATGTATAAAATAAATAATATAAAATTAAAGTATTTTCAAATTTAGAAATATATTATTTATTTTGAAACATACTAAAAAAGAAAGTAACTCATCTAATTTGAAACGCAGGGTCCATAAGTTAAACTCAGGGAGAAATTCAAAAATAGCCAAATTTACAAGTGGTCGTTCAAAAATAGCCCAGTTTCAAAATTAATCAAAATTTAGCCACTTTTCATGTAAAAATGAAAACATTGTTCAAAATTCGGAAAAATACTCCAGCATAATATACTGGAGTTCCAGTATAATATACCGGTCTAGCATAATATACTGGAGTTTGGAGCACTGGTGCTCCAGTCTCCAGTATATTATACTGGAGCCAGCAAAGTATATCGATCCAGCATAATATGCTGGAAGTTCATACACAGGTGCACCGAACTCCAGTATATTATGCTGGACTGGTCTCTATTGCAGCAAAATAATGACTATTTTTCATTGACTTAATAAATGCTGGCTATTTTTAAATGACCAGTCTGAAAACTGGCTAGACGGTGCTATTTTTACGTAAACTCATTAAGAAATAACAGAAACCTTCGATTTTTGGCCGTGCACTGTGACCGTGACCGAAAGAGTACCCACTAGTCACCATTTACTGTAGCGGTAAAAAAGTGTGACAGTAAAAGCTTTTTCAGCCTTCTCAGAGACTTGTGAAAAAGCAAAGTTGACACCTTCCAGCCATACAAATTTTGACACGTCTTGTATTTCTGGTAGACGAATAACATGGCATGGGTATGACAGTCTAACTTTACGATTGGAGTATTTGCCAATTTAAACCTACGGTAAAAAGAAATAAAATATTCAACTACTAAATGGGTGGTTTTAAAATTTAAGTTAAATTTTACAAAACAAAAATTGCAAATAAAGGTGATGAAATTTGAAATTAACTTTTCAAGTAGGTTTAATTTATCATGTGACAAAAGATAGATGTTGATAATTCAGAGCGAAAAATAAGCTTTTTACTACTAAAAAATTTATTTGCTATATTAGGAAGAGAATGTATGTTATTTAAAAGGACCTTTACACAAATAACCAATCTCATTTACTATTTACTTTTACTAGCTTGTATATATAGATTATATAGGGTTATAAATTGTCACGATCCAAAAAATCACTAATCGTGATTGCACTTAACTTGATCCGCTAGGTAAGCCAACTAACAGTCAATACAATCCAAATGAGATTATAGGAAAAATAGAGAAGAATTATTTAAACATTTACAAATTAACCCAATAACTGGTAGTACGAATCATAAGCTTTTAAAACTTGAAGTTTACGAAGTTTACAAGGCTGGTACAAATAAATACACGATCTGTTTGAAATTTACATAACAGATTAGCAAGACCTAAGCTACCAAGGACAAGTGGTAGTTATATCCGGAATGCGCGAACATCTTCAGAGTCAGCTCCCGACATCACCAGCAGCTCCACTCTAAAAGAAAATCTACACGCCAGCTACAGAAGTGTAGTATGAGTACAACCGACACCATGTACACAGTAAGTATCTTGTCTAACCTCGTCGAAGTAGTGATGAGACTTTTTAGTTAAAAGATACTCACTAATAAAACATGCACCGTAAATCAGCAATAGAACTGTACCACAATATAACAGAGAAGAATACATGAAACGAATACGCAAAACAATAACCGAGTGCTAGCAGAGATCACAATTTAGCATCTCCCAATACCTCGACCAATCCTTTCCTTAGAACGTAACCAATAAACCACGACAATCACTTCATAATTTTCATAGCATGAGGAATGTACTCAAATATCAAGTCAATTATATGCGCGACACCCTTCGTCCTTTTATCTCATCCTCACCCAATACACTTATAACAGAACCAAACAGATGACAAAAATACCGATAACAGAAATTACAAAGTAGGAAATACGCAAGTACCAATAATGAACAAGGATATACATGTGGGCAACAATAATAGAATAGGTAGAAGGCATGTGAGTAATGACAGCAATTGGAAAACAAAGAATATCAACTTCAACTAACTAGCATGGTGGAGGCCTAGATACATGTATAACAGTTAAGAAGGAAACACATGATCTTTACAAGTTAATAAATAGAGGCATGAATGACTAACATAGAAAAAGGGCTTGTACTAAAGTGCAACAGAATAGATACGACATGGATGTAATTATAACAGCAGAAAGTAGGCATGGTATTTGCAAGTTAAACAAGTAGAAGACATGGGCAACACAACAACAATTGAGGTAGAGATCAAGGACAAGACAATAACAACAAGTTACACAAGATCTATAAGTATGACAATAACAACTCAAGATAAAGGCATGAATGTATACACGAGAAACAAATATCACATTATAATGCATGTCCCTCATCCTCACCTGCACGAAAACACACATCGTGCCATGATCTCACGATTATATAAAAGCATAACAATATAAATAAAATGACACGACATCATCCTTCGTGCTTTAACTCTCAAATGATATGACGCAGCATCACCCTTCGTGCTTTTACTCTCAATAATATGGCACGACATCACCCTTCGTGCTTTTACTCTCAATAATATGGTACGACATCACCCTTCGTGCTTTTACTCTCAATAATGATATGACATGACATCACCCTTCGTGATTTACACTCTCCATCACATGATAATGTATATATAATGGCACGACATCACCCTTCGTGCTTTACACTCTTCCTTACCAAGCATATGTATATCAATGAAAAATAAGGCATGAAGAATAAATAACATCAAGGAGAGTGTTTAAACGAATATTCCAAATAAATCCTAATCACAACTTTCCAAGCCAACAATAATTCAATAAACCCTCAAAAACCTTATTATCCAAGTACTTCGAAGCGATGGAGAATTCTTTAACTGTTCGGTGTCGGCATCTTTTCCTATTTCTAACTGTTCTCCTAACCGGGTAAGGTAATTGATCAACAACACAAGTATAGAATCTAGTATCTCAATAATATCGGCTGTATCAATGTATTAATGACTACGCATAGTGATAATCGAATTAGACACATCAATGTATTCTCAGAATTCCATCAAGTTTGATTATGTTATAATAAGCTAAGTCTTGATTTCTAACATTTAATACTATGTTCTTAGTATATAGGAGTCAAGTAAAGCATCAAGCAAGAAGGTCACGTAATTCTACAAGATACAATTATAACATAATCTACCCTCTAGCATGATTAACCCTGACACATACATATACGCTCATCACCTCATATATGTATCATCCCCCCCCCCATATAGCAAACAATGTCAAATAGTAGGAAATATTCCCTTAACAAAGTTAGACAAGAAACTTATCTCAATTCGGCTAACTCAATACTCAATTTAGCTTTTTCCTTTACAAATTCACCTCCGCTCGGCTCAATCTAGCCAAAGACGACTTGAATACATCACACAATGCAAGAGAAAATAATTTCACTTAATAAAGCTGTAATTTTTATACAATTTCTAAAAAGTCAGCAAAAGTCAAACCCCCGGGCTTGCCCGGTCAAAACCCGGATCCAAGAGTAGGTCTTGACTACCCATAGTCTCACGAGTTCAAATACGTATTTTGTTTTCAAATTCGAGTCTTATTCGATTCTCAAATTCCAAATTTTTATTTTTTAAAACTTTGCCAAAATCATCAAATTTTTTCCTAGATTTCTCATGAATTTGATGTTAAACCTTATGTATAATCATGAAATATAGTTGAGAATTGATTAGAGGTACTTACTCAGTGATTTGGTATGAAAATTCCTTCACAAAATCGCATCTCATCGAAGTTACGTTCAAAATATAACAAAATGAAGCTAAGTCTCAGAATTCTCAGCTATGTGCAGGTTGTAGATGTCGCATTTGCAACATGTGGTTCGTAAATGCGAACAACTTATCGCAAAAGCGAAGATTGAAATTCTCTGTTGCCTTCGCAAATGCGACCAAAAAGATCGTAAATGCAAACACTGGACTTTCGCAAAAGCGACCAATTGGTCGCCAATGCGAACTAACCCAGCTCAGGCCTTTATTGCAAATGCGACATTGAGTCCGCAAATGCGAACTCAACAGGCCTTGCAAAAGTCGCAAATTCTTAGCAAATGCAAGTCCTTTCCTAGCAGCCCATCTTCGCATATGCGAGGATGCTTCACAATTGCGATAGTCGCATTTGCGACAAAAACATCGCAAATGCGATGACACCAGTACCAACACTCAAATATCATGAAAAATCATTCTGAAATCAATTTGAAACTTACCCGAGCCCCCGAGGCTCTAAACCAACCATGCACCCAGGTCCAGAAACATAACACGAACTCGCTCGCTCAATCAAATCATCAAAATAACCTCTAAAACCAAGAATTAAACGCCAAAACGCATGAAGATCAAACTAAACTTCAAGAACATCTAGAATCACAACCAAGCGTCTGAACCATATCAAACAAACTCCAAATTGCGCCAAATTTTGTAGACAAGTTCTATATGACGAAACGAACATACTCATGGCTTCAAATCACGCATAACAACCTCGAAACAACGAATCGCACCTCAAGTCAAAATCAATGAACTTTGAAACTTCAACTTATACAACCGATGCCGAAACCTATCAAATCACGTCCAATTGACCTCAAATTTTGCACACAAGTCACATTTGCCATTACGGACATACTCCAACTTCCGGAATCGGAATCCGACTTCAATATCAAAAAGTCCACTCCCGGTCAAACTTCCCAAAAATTCAACTTTCGCCAATTCAAGACTAATTTGACTACCGACCTCTAAATTACAATTCGGACGCGGTCCTAAGTCCAAAATCACCCAACAGAGCTAAAGAAACCGACGAAACTCCATTCCGAAGTCAAATGCTAAAAAGTCAAATTTGATCAACTCTTCCAACTTAGAGCTTAATTCTTGAAGTTCATTCTTCCAAATCGATCCTGGATAAATTGAAAATCAACAACGACGATTTACGCAAGTCATAATACATCATGCGAAGATACTCGAGCCTTTAAAATACCGAGCGAAGTGCAGATACTCAAAACGACCAGTCGGGTCGTTACATAAATATATTATATATGAATTATACTTATATTATATATCCGCTGGCTATTTTTAATTTAAGAAAGTTGAATGGCAGCATATTTAGGTTGGAGAGTCAGTTTGACTACCAATTGGGAGGGTTTTCAATTAATTTAGCTTCCGTTTGGCCATAGATTTTGGCATCATTTTCCAAATTTTTTTGAAAACACTGTTGTTTATGAAATATATCATGATTTGGGGGAAAAAATCCAAAATTTTCCAAGTTTCCCAAAACTGGTTTAGGGCATTTTTTGGGTGAAAAGTTTTCTCACTCACAAAAATTCAACTTTTATTCAAATAAAATGTATTTCCAAATACAACTTTAACTTCCAAAAATTATTTTTCAACACAACTTCAAAAAATCTTTTTTCAAGTTTCAATCAAATCTATGTCCAAATGATAGCTTAGAGAAGCTCTTTCCATTTTTTGAAACAAACTAATACTAGTTGAATAATTGTTTTATTTAGAAAATTCTGACATTCTTCTCGAAAATATTTCAGAAATGTGTCCATTGTTATTGACCAAAAGGGTTATGGTTTGAAAGCAATTTGATCCATACATGAATTTATCTGATTATATATTTATATATTAATTTATAATTATTAAGATTAAATTATTTGACGGAAAATAGTCTAAATTACCCCTATTGTTTGCTAAATAGTTTATATATACCCTCCATCCATTTATCCGTCTACAAAAGCACACGACTTTAATTTTATTAATAAAATTGCCCCACGTCTAACGACAGAATTTGTGTGCCTTCAATTTAGTGACTTGGTAATTTTTTATTGGGCCACGTGGCAAAATCGGGTTCAAACAAAAAATGGATTTTATTTTCTTACCCGGGTCATAAAATTACATGAACTCATCCGACAAAACCCCATTTTTTTAGAAGAACGACCCATTCATCACTAAGATATACATACTCAAGATTGTTTTTGGGAAATTGATGCATGGAAAATCTGATTTATAATTCTGATTTCATCTTAACACCAATCACAAATTGATGCAGGGAAAATCTGATTTATATTCATGATATACATATTTATACTTTATAAATGCTTTATATTCATCCCTAATATTTGATTCATCAGCTACAAATGTAGCCAGCTATTTGTTACTCCTTTGTTGGTCATCATCTTGTCGATGATGATTTTCTTTTCCCTCAAACCACTAGTTGAATGAAAGGAAGTCAACAAAGAGCCGGACAAAGTCTTTACTGAAACAGGGGATTCAAAATTCAGATCCGATTGAGGAGACTTAATAGAATCAGATGAACTGTTGCTGGAATCATAACAAGAGGAGGAATCCTTAACCTTCTTCTGACTTATGTATTTATATATTGCATCAGAATAGTCTCCTTCCCCTTCTTCTTGAGGAGAAGAATCTCCCTCTCGGACAATAGGATCCGAAACATTTGAAAGTACATAAGGGTAATCTTCAACACTAGGACGATTGAATATTGTACTACCATTTTGTACAACAAGATCTTCTCTTGGATCGACTGGAACTGAAGAAGGGTGCCTAAAAATGAAAGCTTCTGCACCAGGAAAAAGTTGTTCTTGGAAATAAGACCCATTTTTTTGTTTGAACCCGATTTTGCCACGTGGCCCAATAAGAAATCACCACGTCACTAAATTGAAGGTAATATCTTCTACTTCACTTTGAACGTTGAACAAGAAATGGGAAATTGTGTCTTCTACTTCAAACTTTTATACCCGAACATAAAGATGAGAGTAGCTTTCAATGAAAAAGAAAAGAATGGAAAGTAGGACTTAAAAATAATTTTATCTTTTGAAAATGACAAATATAAAACCAAATAAAAAACAAAAAAAAAATTAATGATACTTGTAATATTCTAACTTACTAAGTAGATCAACTCTTTCAAGTTGTTTCTTTCACATATTCATTTTATACTTCTTTCTTAAATGGACGGATAGTAAGTCACTTGAAAAACCCTTTTATTTCGAGAAAGTAAAAGGGATTCGTTTTGCTATTGAAATTAAAAGAGAAAAAAATGACTATGCATTAATTTATTCTCTACTTTTATATTAAGCTCTTGTGTCCTTGACTCCCTGTCATGAACTTTTTTCTCTTCCTTTTTTCCCAAGTATACGGATTCTTTGACTTTTAGTATGAAGAGAAAGTGCACTAATCTATTCCTGCTATGTTTACTAAGAACTTAGAAAAATAGGTAGGTCAAAGAACCATAATGCTTGGTCCGAGATTTTAGAATCCAATAAAGGTAAAGGCGTGTTTTTAACGCATTAATCTCTCACTTACAAATGAAAATCTTCATCAACTTAAAAAGAGGCGAATCTATAAAGATTTGTACTTGAAATATTACTATGTCTACTTGTCTTCTCTAAAATGCTTTGAGCATTACTCTACAACAATAACATATTCACTATTATCCTATACTGTAAGGTATGTGGAGAGTAGTGTATACGCAGAATTTATTCCTATCTTGTGAGGATAGAGAGGTTGTTTCCAATAGACCCTCGGCTCAGGAAAACATACACAGGACATTAATGAAAATATAGCCAAGAAGGGACAGTGCCAAAAAGCCATATAAAAACAGAATAAAATAACAAGATAGTAAGGTGATCAACAATAAAAGAAAACAACGGTTGAGCATTCGACTCTATAGACAATAAATTTGTATCGAGAAAATAAAATCAAGACCGAAAGATATTGCAACAATCGTAGTATTTTATTTCAAATAATATGAGTTTACAATCTCTATAGATCCTTTGATTTTTCTTTCCAATAGAAAATAAACTCAGGGGCTTTTGAGCTTGATCTTGAATCTATATTTGTTGTCGCGAACGATGATCTTGGATTCAACTAGCACAAACTTTGATTTGAATTAATACTCCTTGAATCTTGATTTGTTCTGCGTTCTTGAGGTTGAACTTGATTTCTTGAACTTGATTGCTTGAAGCTTGAAACTTGTAGAGAAATTTGCGGCGTTTGATTCACGATCTCTCTCTTGCTTCTTGTTATAACTTCTGGTATTTTTTGGGGTTATGAAGACCCTTATTTATAGTCGTGGAAGGGAAGAATTATGATAAGAACAAACTCTTTCCGACCAATCAAATCGAAGTGTGACAAAACCGCATTTGATTGGCCAGAACATGTCACTTGCACACGTGGCACGATTTCATTAGCCTTTTAATATGACTTGGCATGCCTTGTCATTTTGATACGTGGCATGATCCTATTGGATCTTCCGCTTGAATTGGCATGCCACGTCATATGACACGTGGCACCAAACTGGACCTCTAGGAAGATGATATCTTGGGCTTAATGAAGTGTTTAGCCCAATTAAATGGGCTAACCCAATGGATTAAGACTTATTAATTTATATATATAGGACTTATATAATTAATTCAATTGTATTAGCCTATAATATTTATTTGGACCAATATACCTTGAATTTAAAATATAGTCTAAATTATTTTATGAATTTAATTTTAATAAAATTTATATACCTAAATATGTCCCCTACTTCAAGGCTTGTTGGGGCATAAAATCGTCAAACCTCCGAAGCTAGACTTGAAGTATCTCATACTACACTTTAGAGCACATTTGTTTACATGACTTCTTCCTAGCATTATTTCAAAATCATAATTTCCAATGAGTTGGCGTGATATTTTCTTGCCAAAGTGCAATTTCAAAATATAGTATGCCAACCTCAAAACACCTTTATTTTTACTTGTGGAATATTCTTACTACTAAGCTTTTAATAGAATATTCAACAAATGTATCTTTCTTAGCCCATGGACCCACATGGAATTAACCAAATAATTCCATGGCATCATGACCCTTGATTATAGGAGAATACACTGATAATGGCTTGTCACAATGCTTTAGGACCAAAACTTGCACATAAGTAGACAAAATAGGAAAAGGATTTCAATTCTTATAGGAGAAGGAAAACTATCACACTACTGCCGTCTTTCCTTACGCAATCGCACATCAGAAGCATCGTTTTAACACCCTCTTCCAAAGATCTATATAAACCCACTCGTATTTGTTGAGCATCAATTCGCAGTATTTTCAAGCCATTTGAGTGTAATATTGTAGACTCGGAAGCATTGACGCGAAGATAAATTTTTTTTGTGCTTTTCTTCCTTTGTTATCCTTTTTGACTTTTTGTAGGTCAAACAAGAAAGATATGTTCTTGTTTAACGAGATGATCCATGCATGAAGAAAACAATCTTAGGGCACGATGGGATGAGCACTTTTCCTTGCCCAAATATTAGATAGATTACTCTCAATGTGGCCCGACTATCAGAGAGATTACTCTCTAGACGTCCCGACTATCGGAGAGATTACTCTCAAGACGACCCAACTATTGAAAAGATTACTCTCAAAGTGGACCGACTATCTGAGAGATTACTCTCAGGTGACCCGACTATCAGAGAGATTATTCTCAAGGTGGCCCGACTATCTGGGAGATTACTCTCAAGGTGGCCCGACTATCGGAGATATTACTCTCAAGGTGATCCGACTATCGGAGAGATAACTCTCAAGGTGACCCGACTATCAGAGAGATTACTCCGAAGGTGGCCTGACTATCGAAGAGATTGCTTCTCTTTTGCTTTACTTTGTCCAACTTTTATCTTAATCGCATTTACCGTTATCAGCTTTACGCGCTTGTAATAAAAGATTCATATCTTGTTGTGGGAGAGTCTAAATAACGAATCATTTGACTTATCGAAAATTAAACTTCAATATCTTGAACATATTCAAAACTTAGAATCAAACACTTTCATAATCGCCCGTTGAAAGTTTCAGATTTGTGCAGTCTCACCAAATAATTAATATCTTGGTGTATAAATGTCAAAATTATGAACCGTTTAATTTCATGAAAACTAGACTTCAAAATCTAAGATATATCTAAAATTCGGAATCAAACACTTTGAGAATCGTCCCAGATATTATTTTGAATCTAACTTTAAATTCTGACACGTTGATAGTTTCAGATTTGTGCAATTTCACCAAAAAAATATGTATCTTGGCGTAGAAACGTAAAAATCATGAACCGCTTGATTTTGTGAAAACTAAACTTCAAGATCTAAGACATATCAAAAATTCGAAATCAAACACCTTCTGAATCATCCCAGCTAATATTATGAAATTAACTTTAAATTCCGACACATTTATAGTTTCAGAATTGCGCAACTTCACCCAAATATTTGTATCTTAGTGTAGGAACATCAAAATAATGAATCCTTTGATTTATCGAAAACCAAACTTCAAAATATAAACCATATCCAAATTTCAAGATTTAATACTTTTAAGGATAGTTTCAGATAATATTTCGAAATCAACAAAAAATTCCGACATTCTAATGATTTCAAACTTGCGTGACTTCATCAAAACTTTTATATCTTGACGTAGGAATGTTGAAATCACAAAGTGTTCAGTTTATTGAAATTAAGACTTCAAAATCTAAAACATATCCAAAATGTAGGATTTAATACCTTAAGGAGAGTTTCATATAGTATTTCGAAAATCAACATTAGATTTTTATATACCGCCAGTTCCGAATTGGTGCGACTTCTTCAAAACTTTTATGTTTTGGTATGGAAGCTTCGGGATCACAAGATATTTTTCTGCTATCAATAGAAATTCAAGATCTCCATTCTCACAAATATCTTGGGTTCAAGTCTCATTGAATTCGAAACATTGCGCCAATCAATCTTTCTTTTTATACTTGTGTTCCTTTTTGATGCCTCCCTTTTTTCTTTTTTTAGGGCAGTGAGCGGCTTTGAAGACCAACAAAGTTGAAGGTTATGCGAACATGAAGACATAGCGAATCCTCAGACTTCAATGCAAATAATTTGTAGCCTTCTAAAGACTATAATTATTTCATTGAAGACACCAATTTACCATAGCGGCTTGCCCCCTTTAAGTCTCTAGTGATCCAAAGTTTAACAGAACAATGACATCTCAGCTCGATTTGCAAGTGCTGATTGAACGGATTATATTCCGTCGTACTTCATTCGGACAACGATTGGGGGATTATGTATCTTTTGAACTTTTACGACTGAACTCAGAATGAAACTCTAAACTGCCTACGTACCTTGATGAAGATGATCAAGTCATATCATAGTTCAAAATGGGTGTATTTTTTATTTTTTTATGTCCTAACTTTTGCCTAGGTCACCTCTTTAGAGGTTTTCAACCTAGCGGACTCTTTTTTTTGGTAGGTTGTACAAAGTTTAGACTCATGTGTGCCAGGAGTGTAGGAACATACAGTTTAGGCTCATGCGTCAAGGAGCGTTGCAACTTCAAGGATAATACTTCTTTAAAAACTTGCCATTGATAGGGCCAATTATCATGCCATCTATATCAACCAGCTTGTAAGCCCCACTTGAATAAGCTTTTTGCACGACATATGGCTCATCCTATTTTGAAGTTAATTTCCCTACAGATTTATGGGAAGTAATAATCTTGAAATGATCTTGGGCGAACTCTTTTATTGAAGGCGCGAGACAATCGAGCCTGATAACATTCAAGACTCTATTGAGCTTCCAACATCTTCTCATCAAGAGCCTCCAACTCTGCTAATCGAAATCAAGCATTTTCTTCATCAGTGATCCCTTTTTGAATAACTAATCGTAATGAAGGTATTTGACGCTCAAGTGGCAAGGCGACTTCGACTCCATAAATGAGTGCATAAGGGGTCGCTTGTGTTGGCATGCAGTGAGTTTTCCTATATGCCCACAAAGCTTCTTCCATACGTCATGCCAATCTCGTTTGGATTTGGAGATGACTTTCTTTAACAAGTTGCATAGAGTCTTGTTGAATGCCTCAGCTAGACCATTGGTGAAAACATTGCACAAGAAGAGTTACGTTGCTTGAATCCAAAGAGTTAACAAATCTTTCTCATCAAACTATTGCCGAGTGGCTTGCCATTATCCGTTATTATGTAATGAGGAATGCCAAAGCGATAAATTATGTTTATCCGGATGAAACTTGTAACATTTTCCTTCTTTACTTCCTTAAGAGCAACAAATTCGGCCCATTTTGAGAATTAGTCAATTGCAACCAAGACGTATAAGTTCCCACTAGAGGATTTTGGCAGTGGTCCAACAATATCCAGTCCCCAAGCATCAAATGGCCAGGATGCAATAGTCGGGTACAACATTTTGGGAGGCTGATGGATAAAATTTTCATGGAATTGGCAAGCCTTGCATCTTCGAGCGTAATCCAAACAATATTTTACTATTATTGGCCAATAATATCCCATCCTTTTGGTATAGAAGTGGAGCTTTGGTACAGACTGATGTGATCCACATACCCTAGAGTGTACTTCTTGCAAATCTTGGAGTGCTTCATCTTTCCCTAAACATTGCAAGGGTACTCCCTCGAATGATCTTCTATATAGGGTATCTTTGTAGTAAAGGAAGCGTGGTGCACGACGGCGGATTTCAGTCCTTCTCCTCGGATTTTTTAGAAGTATACCATAGCTCAAATAATCGATAATGGGTTGTCTCCATTCTTCCTTCTCAGTTTCAGAAACACCGACAAGATGCTTGAGTTCATTTTCTTCACTTTCACCCTCATTTGGCGGCGGTACTACCTATTTTTGGCAGATAGTAACTTGCGCTTGATCTAGCAGGGTTAACGATGAAGCTAGGGCAGATAAAGCATTAGCCTTCTTGTTTTCTTTCCTAGGCACATGTTGAATAGTCTTGTCACCGAGCCATATCATCAATTTCTTAGTATAATTATGATAAGGGCGTAGTTCAGGTTTCTTGATCTCGTAACTACTTAAAAGTTGATTGTATACTACCTGGGAGTCACCAAAGACTTGTAATTTCATACTTCATATCGACAACCATTTCAAGCCCAAGTATTAATGCTTGATACCCAGCAACATTGTTAGAACAGAGTTGTGTCAAAGTGAAGGAGTAAGCAAGAACTTCCCCTTGAGAAGTGACAAATACTACGCCAGCACCAGCTCGTCCGCGATGTGTAGCACCATCAAAGTACATATTCCATGGAGGTTGTACTTCAACAACCATTGCGTCTTTATCAGCTAGTTCATCAGTTAGTTCCCAATCATCAGGTATCAGGTGATCTGCCAAGAAGTCTGCCAATGATTGTCCTTTTACAGCCTTTTGAGGAATGTACACAATCTCGAATTGTTGAAATTGGAGGTACCATCTTGTTAGTCGATCACTAAGGACTGGTTTTGACATTACAAACTTGATGGGATTTGCCCTAGAAACAAGGCGAACGACATGAGCTTGAAAGTAGTGCTTCAACTTTTGAATTGAGAAGACTAGCACCAAACATAACTTTTCGATTGATGAATAAATCAACTCATTTGGTGTCATCATCCTGCTTAAGTAGTAAAGGGAGTTTTCTTTCCCCTCACTATTTTCTTGGACCAACATTGCTCTAACAGACCTTTCCTGTGCCGAAATTTATAGTATCAACGACTTTCCAGGTATAGGGGCTGCCAAAACTGGAGGCTCCATCAAGTAAGTTTTAATACTTTCAAAGGCATTGCTGCAAGCTTGGTCCCACTTGAAAGAAACACCTTTCTTCATAAGGCGACAAAATGGTTGGCACCTCCCAGCTAGGTTTGAGATAAATCTCCTAAAGTATGCTAGCTTTCCTTGCAGACTTTTCAATTCATGAATATCGCGAGGTTCATGCATCTTCAAAATGGCATCCACTTTGGTTTGATCAATTTTGATCCCTTGATGTCGGACAATGAAACCAAGGAACTTTTCAGAAGTAACTCCAAAGGCGCATTTAAATGGATTCATCCTAAGTTGGTAACTACGGAGCAATTCAAACATCATCCTCAAGTATTTCAAGTGGCCGCTCCTCTTTCTCGATTTTACCACCAAGTCGTCCACATAGCATTCAACATTCTTGTGGAGAAGGTCATCAAATATATTCTGCACAGCCCTTTGGTAAGTAGCACCATCGTTCTTTAAGCAAAAAGGTATTACCTTGTAGTAATAAATACCCTTGGGGTGCGGAAGGCAGTAAGCTCTTTATCTTTTGGTGCCATGCGAATTTGGTTATAGCTCGATGAACCGTCCATGAAAGATATTGCCTCATAAATAGTAGTAGCATCGCTCATCAATTCTGGAATAGGAAGCATGAATTCATCTTTGGGACATGCATTGTTGAGATTTCGGAAGTCAATGCACACCCGAATCTGGCTGTTCTTCTTCCTTACATGGACAATTCTTGAGACCCATGTTGGGTATTTAACTTCGCGAATAAAGCCGACTTCAATGAGTTTGTTAAATTCACTTTCGATCAAGGGAACCAAGTCCGACCTAAAGCGCCTTTGGGCATGCTTAACAGGACGAGCTCCATCCTTGACTGCAAGGTGACGAACTGCTACTTTAGGGTCCAAGCCAGGCATCTCTTTGTAACTCCAAGCAAAGACATCCTTGAACTCCTTGAGTAACTCAATATAAGTGCTTTTTTCATTGATTGCTAGTAAAGCACTTATGTATGTGGGCCTTGGCTCTTTATCTGTGCCAAGGTTAACATCTTTTAAGGCATCAATCATTGCCTTCACCCCTTCTTCAAGTTTCGGGGGAGCATCTTTCACATCTTCATCTTCTTGAGGCCCCCATCGTTGAAAGATATGTGATAACACGGTGAAACATCCTCCAATTTCTCGTCATCCTCCATTAGAGATGAAACACCATGCTCGCCTTATGTAGTAACATGATATAAATAACCCACACTTTTTTTGTGTTCATCACATTCTTTAGTGCACACCATAGTGTATGGCTTCACCATTAGTACCTCATCACACGAAACCATGACTTTTGTTTGTCGCCTCATCTTAGAAGGAACCTGATGTTTCCCAAACTCACACTACAAATATAGGTTGTGAGGCGGTCGAAACAATAATAAAAACCCAAGGCAAGTCGAGGTCGAATCCAAAGGGAGTTAGATATGGGATTAGGTATATGACTAAACTAGGTGTATGATGTGCCTAAGATTGCAATTCCACATATTTGGTTGTTTGTTTCTACTTCTATTGATTATGCTAATATTTGTAAATGAAAAGCTAAGAGACAATATTTTTAGTTTTTTTTTCAAGTTTATAAAAGATCTAGGGTCATGACTTCCACTTAGGTGGTTTCCTAACGGGTTGTAAACTCTAGGGCAAGTTGATTGGTCGGGGTTGTAATATAGCAATCACACGCAATTACTCACTCAATACCTCTCGGTATTTAGAGTAATTTTTCCCAATTTGGCTTTCTCAATTCCAAATGGGTATTGCACAGACAAGTGATAAATGCTCAAGTTAGGTCTTACTAACTCTAGACTCAACCCTTTAATTAGGGCTATCAATTTCTTGAGTTCACCCCAATTTCTTGTTAGCCAAGTTTTACTAGACTTAGTCTCTCTCAAGTAGAGACTAAGTCAAATAGGCATGAATCAATGTTTGTAACCATTAATTCTTAAATTCAAGCAAGAACTAGGCTAAATATCACTAACCCAATCACAAACTAGCAATAAATCGAACACCCATCAAGTACCCACACTAGGGTTGGACCATAACTCTAGCTAAAAATTTAGCTACTCATGAAAACTCAAGAAATTAAAGAAGAAACCAAGACGAAAGCTATAATAGATTATCAAGGGAAGAGAATATAATGTTAAAACGGTAAACTAGTACAATGTTACCCAATACAGTAAGCAAAAACGGCTTATATGCTCTCCCAAAACAAAACTTAACCCAAAAATGACAAAAAATTCTATTTATACTAAGCAGAAAATATCTAACAAAATTGCCCCTGCGGAGGTTGTGCAGTCACACAATTATGTATGTGGTCCACACAATGAGACTTGGATTGACAGGTTCCAGTTCTGCGGCCGCACAATTCTGGGTTGCGCCCGCACTCCTTCTTCTTCTACGGACCACACATTTATGAGTGCGGCTGCACAATTATAGTGCATTCCGCAATCCTTGAACTTGGGCTTTAGCTGTTGAGACTTCTGCGTACCGAATAAAAATGAGTGCGGCCGCACTCTTGATTATGCGGCCGCACAAAAATGGTGTGGTCCGCATTTCTTCTTGAACTTAAAGTCCCATCTCTCTGATCTTTGTCTTCTGCAGCCGCACCAAAATTGTGTGGTCCGCATTTTGCATGTCATTTCTTGTCAGAGGTCTTCTTCATGATCTACGGTCGCACTCAATATTATGCGGTCCACATAGTGCCCTTTTAGCCTTGTTTCTGTCCTTATCCAAAATTACTCCTTCAAGAGTTGATTTTCAGCTCTTTAGCTCATATTTCAACACTGCTACAAGCAAGCACATTTCATTAGTTTTCAGGAAATACCTTTAAGCAATTTGATCTAAAACGAAAGTAAAAGAGCGCAAATAAGTAGTTAAAATCCCTACTTATCAACTCCTCTAAACTTAAGCTATTGCTTGTCCTCAAGCAAATAAGGTAATTCCCACCTCCACAAGACAAGAAATATTTTAGCTGACCTAAAGTGAATCAAACACACATCAATTGGGACCAACAATTACCCACAACACGTATGAATTATCAACAATGCAGTGATTTGACTTTTTGAGTACAATAGTTCTAATATGACACTAGAGCATCAAGAGTTGACTTTATTCATCAAGGACGCTCGCTCTATCATGTAGGTCACTGTGAATCCCAAACTCTTTCTCCTCTACTCTCTATTAGCATATCTCACTTTAGAATGTAACACTCGAAGCAAGGATTGTGAAAAAGTTTGCTCATCTCTCTCAAAAGAATATCACAAGTCCGACTCTAAGTACCATAAGCTTTCCCCTTATGTAAATCACCACTAATACAAGCTCACTTAACTTGAAATCATGTAGGGATTTTGCGGGATGTAATGAAGGCTTTTGAATCAAGGTAAAACTTATTGGAATAGAATGGGTTCATCTTTTAAGCACTCCATTTTCTCTTTTTAGCTCATGCTTTACCGACTCTTTGAGTCTTTTTCTTTTTCCTCGAAGGAACTAAAGAGACGTAATGTCACTCTTTCTTGGTCATGACATTAATTTTTCTCCTTTTCTATTTACTCCATGCCTTTCATCATTGTTTTCTTTGAATCCCTTTAACTTTCTACCTTATTCACTTTCTGTTTGGCATTTTTCTTTTTGTTCTCTTTTTTTCTTCTTTTTTTGCCTTCCCTTTTCTTCATTTCTTTCTCTTCTTTGTACCTTTGTATCACTTTCAAACTCCCCATCTCTCCCCCAAACTTATATTTTTTCCAATTATTTCCCAAGAACGCTAAGGAAAGATCGGGTGCCAAGAGAGGGTCATTACAAAATGGATAAAGACTTGTAACGTGGTTATTGAAAGAAAAAGGGCTTAGGCTCAAATGAGTTGACTAGGGATATCACATTGGTAGACTATAGAAGATTTCAAATTTCAAATAGGATCAAGGAGAGCCTACAATCATTTCTCAAGTCAAGCTACACTTAGAATTTCGCCTAGAAAAATATTCGGGGCAAGTTCTAGACTATTAGCACGGGTACTTGGACTTGCAATTCAATACCTCACCTCTCACGCTGCTGGATTTCTAAAAAGAACAGAGTTGAGGGCCCACAACAACCCTAGTTAAGATTGAGAATCACAAATGGCTCGACTGAACAACTCGATGACTGCCTACGTCAACATAGGAGTCAAAAGGTCACAACTAGAGCTATTTTCTGCCAGCAACTTGTTTTTAACCATAAGGTCGTAGGTAAATGTGTTGGTACCAAGTGAAGCATGCTTGAGACCCTTTTATTCATTACTACTATATTTGCCTAAACATAAAAGAAAATGGACTCAATCCCTTAAGAAGGTTGTCACACCATCCATCGTTGGGAAGAGCCACCCGATTCACACAAAATCTACATTTGGGAAGAACCGTGACATTAAGAAAATCAAAGGCTTATTGTTCATTCAAACGTAAAAAGAAGCTGACAATTCAAAAAGAAGCTACTAAGTAAATAAGAAGTTATACTACTAATGAAAACAAACTAAATAAACTATGAAGTAAACTACGGAAAGTAAGATAAATGATTATACAAACCAAAAGGAAATGAATATATACATAAGGGAAATGAATACATACATCAAATGAGAGGGAAGAATATATACATACCAATGAGAAAAAAATAGTATAAGAGATATTACAGAACAAATGTCAATGTCAATCAATCAAAATAGACCACTCCCCGAATGTAAATAAGCATTGTCCCTAATGCTTAACAAAAATAAGACATGGAAGGGTAGAGAGTTAAGAGAACTCCTTATGTGGTCACAGTCTGCATGGCATCTGCAGCACCCTCCGTCTCCTCTAGATATATCTCATCATCACCTGGTTGAGGGACAACAGGGTTACTGAGCATCTGGATCATCTCCTCAGCGGTGTGGGTAGTAGCATCTGGCTCCTCAGACTGGCCGGCTGCTGCCTCTGATGCCTCGAGGTACTACTGGTGCTTCCTGTGCTGCTGGGTCTACTGGCTCCATAAGCATGTCCAATGGTATATCTCCGGCAGATGCAATCTTGGCAATCTCTTTTCTCAACCTCTCCTCTGACTTTTTTGATGCCTGAGACTTCTGCATCTTCTTTGCTTACTTTCCTACTCTTTAATGACTTCCCCATGCGCCACCAGAGTCTCCATAATGGTCTTCTGGTTGTCTAGAAGCTTCTTCAATATTTCCTCCACTGATGGAGGTACCTGTGGTGCTGCTGGGGCAGAAGACTGTACTACAATAGCACTGGATATGTCAGATAGCTTTGAAGTAGCTGCCTGCATCCAGTTGTTGAGACTCGCTAATGTCTGGGAGACTCACAGCAAAGTTTGTGGATAAGTGGATCAGGCTAGCACTGATAATGGAGTTGAGCTGATGGTCTAGAAGAAGAAGGTGGTGGCATGGCTACTATCCTGGTGGAAGGACTGGCTGTTGTAGAAGGCATGACAGTTGTGGAAGGCTCAGCAGCTGAATCAGTAACAACTATCATTAGATGATTAGACTGGCCAGCGGAGGTAGTTGCCTTACCCTTGAACTTCGGGTTGTCAGCACCCTGTAGGTGGTACCATGAGAAAGGCTTCTTGGACTTTACTTTTGTGTCATACTACCTGGGCTCCACCTTTTGATCATTGAAGTATTCTGTGAAGAAATTCGGGTACGGGTATGATCTCTCATCTTTCTGGACAGTTAATGTGATGTTGATGGACTTGATGGCACCAACATTAATCGGGTACCCAGCCATAATAGAAGCTACCAAGACTGCTCGGGGAAGTGGGAGGTTGTTCTCATTTAAACACAGATCAATATGGCTGCATAATAATGTCTGCCACCCTTTTGCTTCAAAATTTAGGGTGGCTCGGATTATGAGAACCCCTGCTGTGAGCCATGTCGGTGGTGGTCCTCGAGCAACCAAAATCTCTGCTAACCACGGGAGAGCTGCATCACCCATAGCTAGTTTTTCCAAGTTTTGGACTGCCTCTATTTCCTCAAATCCCATATATGAGTTCAAAGCACAGGAGTCGAATCGAATTTTTAGATTTCACACTTTTGTTATCTTGGTACCCTTCTTTATGTGAGCCATATTGGCATAAAATTCTTTTACCAAGTGCTTATTTGCGTCGTGGACACTTTGGGCGAACCATGTCCATCCCTTTCGCTCCCGGAACTGTGTAAGGACATTTGGATTGTGAATGTCCAAATCCTTCATCAAGAACTGTCGCTCAAGTGTGAGCGATCTCTGGGGCCACCACTCTCTAAATCTGTTGAAGGCAGTTAAGCTGACGAATCTGTCTTCCTACATCTCTCTTCTCCTCGACCTCTCAAGGATGCCCACTTGAGTTTCACCTCCTCTCCCATCATACGGGACAACATCATCATCATCTACATTGATTAGTGCATCCAGGGCATGTGAGGAAGAGGGCTCAGAATCTTGGCTACCCTCTTCCGATCCCTCAGAAGAACTAGAAGTGGAAGATGACTCATCTACCAAGTTGAATTTACCCGGGACTTGTTGAGATTGGGTCTCAGGCATTGCTTTCATAGAGTTACCCTCAGAAGCTTCCCTAGACGAGAGATACTCACTGGACTCGGAGGGTTCAAGAACTCTGTTGGCTGTAGCTTTCTTAGTTATGGCTTTTTGGATTGCTAGTGGTAGGTTATTTTTGCCTCGACCTCGGCCTCGGGAGGGTTTTACCTCCCTTTTGATATATCTCCTTTACCATGTGATCTAACCATCGTCTGTAATGCATAATGATAGGAGTTAGTTAGAGTTGGAAGTCACAGATGCATGTATAACAATTGCAGGAAATCAGACTCAAAAGAGGCAGTACGGACCGCACAAAAGTGAGTACGGCTGTAGATAGCTGAGTGCAGACCGCACAACCAAAAGTGTAGAAAGCACAATTTTGAGTGCGGCCGCACAACCCCAGGTTCAGACTACTGGGTTCTCTGATCATTCATTAGTGCGTACCGTACAATTTTGCTGTGGATTGCATAATTTCACTGCGGACCACATAATTTTGAGTGCGGTCCGCACATATCAAGCATCAATTTTACCCAAACTCTAAGATCTACAGTCTGCACAAAAATGTGTGCGGCTGAAAATATTCAGCACTGCTATAAGTTTCATGCAATTTTGTTCACAAATTAGACATAGTTTGTGCAATTAAACATGATTAGTTAGTTACCTAGGCCCCAATTAACATTTAAGATACTACCCGTATGATTCTAAGCACGCATGACTAACTATTGATATTTTTAGGCATGAAAATAACCCTAGACAAAAGAACAAAACTAAGAGAAAATGAAAAATCTAAAGATGAAATGTACATAACAGTAATTAAAGGCGCAGGGGAGATTCAACACTGATAAAATGAGGGAAGATTGAATACTAATGGAATATGCACTATGTTTGCTTAGGGCTCCAGAGGTCAGAGAGTGTAAAGTGTGAAAAGTTATGAAAAACTCTATTTATACTTTGACCAAGGTGGACCAGAACTCACCTGAGTGCGGTCCGCACTCTTTACCTGACCTTGTGAAGAAGCTCTGTGGTCTGCACAAAAGTGAGTGCAGTCGCAGAATTTGTGCAGCTCGTACAATTTTGTGAGCGGCTACAAATTGTTAATAAAATTTCACAGGCCAATCATTAGAGACCATGCACTTTTGGTCTTCCATTTGTGCGACCGCACACAGAATTGTGCGGCCGCAGAGTGATTGTGCGGTCCTTATAATTCTGGTGCGGTCTGCACTTTTGTGACACTTAGCTAATTTTTTCTTACACAGTCCTTACAATGCACACCCATTCCTGCATACACTTCAAAACTAGTTAGCACAAAACAAAGCCTATCTAATGAAGAAGAACAAGAAAAAGAAAAAGACACATGGGTTGTCTCCCAAGAAGCGCCTGCTTTAACATCGCGGCATGACGCAGATTACCAATCATTTGAAATGAAGAATCGCTACAATGTGGCCATCATCCACCTTGCCAAGATAATGTTTAACCCGGTGCCCATTGACTTTAAACACCTCATCGTTCTTATTTTTCAAATATAAAACACCAAATGGGGTTACATTCACCACTTCAAAGGAGCCACTCCATTTTGAATTGCCTGGAAACATCCGTAACCGATAATTAAACAATAACACGAGATCACCCTCCTTAAACTCTTTGTTGTGGATGTACTTGTCATGGAGGTACTTCATCTTCTCCTTGTAAATGGACGAACTTGTGTAGGGATGATACCAGAATTTATCAAGCTCATTCAATTGGGCCACTCTTAAGTTTGCGGCAACATCCCACTCAAGGTTCAACTTTTTCAAAGCCCACATGGCCTTATGCTCAAGTTCCACCAGAAGATGACATGCCTTCCCAAATACCAATCGATATGGAGACATCCCAATCAGTGTTTTGTAGGCCGTCCTATACGCCCATATAGCATCATCAAGTTTTCTTGACCAATTCGTCTGGTTGGCATTCACAATCTTTGACAAAATACTCTTAATCTCCCGGTTGGAGACTTCAACTTGTTCACTTGTTTGAGGATGGTAGGGGTTCGATACTTTGTGAGTGATACCATACTTTGTGAGTAAGGTATAAAAAGCCTTATTGCAAAAATGCAAACCCCCATCAGTAATAATTGCCCTTGATGTACCAAACCTCGTGAAGATGTTCTTTTTCAAGAATGCCACCACACTTCGAGCTTCATTGTTGGGTAAAGCCACGACTTTAACCCATTTTGACACATAGTCCACAGCTACCAAAATGTAAGTGTTCCAATAAGAGCTCATGAACGGTCCCATGAAATCAATACCCCACATATCAAAGATGTCAATTTCCAAGATGGTGGTGAGAGGCATCTCATTCTTCTTAGAAATCCCACTGGCCCTTTGACATTCATCACAACGCTTGACTAGATCACTAGCGTCCTTGTAGAGAGTAGGCCAATAGAATCCACAACTCAACAATTTTGTTGCCATTCTAGTTCCACCATGGTGACTACAATATGGCGAAGAGTGGCAAGCTTCAAGAATACCCACTTGTTCCTCCTCCGGCACACATCGTCGAAACATACCATCGGTACTTATCTGGAAAAGATACAGCTCATCCCAATAAAAGTCAAGGCAATCCCGTTTGAGCTTCTTCCATTGGTTTGAAGAGAATTCATTCGGTACAATGCCTCACAAGATAATTTTCTAAGTTGGCAAACCACGACATCCAGATCATTGAAATGGCTAGCAATTGCTCATCGGGGAATGAGTCATTGATCTCAAGGCCGTCATGTAGCCTCCCCTCCTCCTCCAAACGGGACAAGTGGTCCGCCACTTGATTTTCACTACCTTTGAGGTCTTGAATCTCTAGATCAAACTCTTGCAATAGAAGCACCCATCGCATCAACCTTGCCTTAGAATCTTTCTTGCTCATCAAATACTGAAGTGTCACATGGTCGGTGTGGACAATCACCTTTGTACCCATCAAATACGGGCGGAACTTCTCCATAGCAAAAACAATAGCAAGTAGCTCTTTTTCAGTCACTGTGTAGTTGACTTGGGCATCATTCATGGTCTTGCTAGCATAGTAGACCGGATGGAAGATTTTGTTGATTCTTTGCCCCAAAACTGCTCCAACCGCCACATCACTAGCGTCACACATGAGCTCAAAAGGTAAGCTTTAATCCGGTGCAGTGATAATAAGAGTAGTAGTCAACTTGAACTTGAGCAAGTCGAATGCCTTCATACAATCTTTGTTGAAATGGAACTTAGCATCCTTCTCCAAAAATTTACACAAAGGGTTTACCACCTTGGAAAAGTCCTTGATGAATTGGTGATAGAAACCCGCATGACCCAAGAAGCTCCTCACTCCCTTCACGGATGTAGGGGGAGGGAGTTTGGAGATCACCTCAATTTTGACCTTGTCGACCTCAATACCATGCTTTGAAATTTTGTGGCCTAGGACAATACCTTCCTCGACCATGAAGTGACACTTCTCCCAATTCAACACCAAATTTGTCTCTTCACATCTATCCAAGACCCTATCTCTATTGTTCAAGAAATCCTCAAAAGAATTCCCAACCACCGAAAAATCATTCATGAAGACCTCAACAATATCCTCCACCATGTCGGTGAAAATAGCCATCATACACCATTGAAAAGTCGCCGGTGCATTACACAAACCAAATGTCATCCTTGAAAATGAGAAAGTACCATAAGGACATGTGAAAGTGGTATTCTCTTGGTCCTCGAGAGCTATAAGAATTTTATTGTAGCTGGAGTATCCATCAAGGAAGAAATAAAAAGTACGTCCGACCAACCTATCAAGCATTTGATCAAGGAATGGAAGCGGGAAATGATCTTTCCGAGTGACTTTGTTGAGCTTCCTATAGTCTATGCACACTCTCCACCCGATGACAGTTCTTGTCGGAATCAACTCATTCTTGTCATTTGTTACCACAGTCATGTCCCCTTTCTTTGGGACACATTGCACCGGAGAGGTCCATGAGCTATCGAAAATGGGGTAAACAACCCCGACATCTAACCACTTGATTATCTCCTTATTCACCACCTCTTGTATTGCTTCATTTAGCCTCCTTTGATGTTAAACGGATGGTTTAACACCCTCCTCCAAAATAATCTTGTGCATGCAAAGGGCTTATACCCCAGATATCCACCAATGTCCATCCAATTGCTCTTTTCCTCTTTTGTAGCACCTCCATTGTAGACTCTACCTGCATGTTAGTCAAACTCGAAAAAAGAATAACCGGTAAAGTAGAAGAAGGGCCAAGGAATTCATACCTGAGATGCAGAGGCAATGGCTTTAACTCTAAAGTAGGAGGCTCCTCGATTGAGAGTTTTGTTGGAGGAGTCTTCCTATTTTCAAGATCCAAAGATAGCTTGCAGGGCTCATAAGTGTATGACCCCATTCCGTGCAATGCATTCACACACTCCACATAGCTTTGATTCTCCTCAACATCATCAAGGTTGAGCAAAACGGCCTCCAAATTATCCTCAATATTCATTATGGCACTAGCATTATCAATAGTCACTTCGGTCACCAAATCAACGAACGAACAAACTTTATTGCTATATGGTTGCCTCATAAATTTGAACACACAGAAGACCACCTTTTCATCACCCACTAGGAAAGTGAGCTCACCGACCTCCACATCAACAAGAGCCTTCCCCGTAGAAAGAAAAGATCTACCCAAAATAATAGGCAAATCATAGTCCACTTCACAATCAAGAATCACAAAGTCTGCCGGGAGGATGAACTTGTCAACACGAACCAACACATCATCAATAATACCCAAAAGCCTCTTCATTGTTCGATCTGCCATTTGCAACCTCATGGATATAGGTCTTGGTTGCCCAATTCCCAAAGTTTTGAACACCGAATAGGGCATCAAGTTGATATTTTCCCCGAGATCACATAAAGTTTTGGCAAAATCAGCACTCCCAATAGTGCAAAGGATTGTGAAAGAGCCCGGATCTTCCAATTTTGGAGCCATTGAGTGCACAATAGCACTCGCTTGATGTGTCATCTTAATAGTCTCACAATTCATCGATCTTTTCTTGGTGACCAAGTCCTTCATGAACTTTGCATAACCCGACATTTATTCCAATGCCTCAACCAACGACACATTAATAGACAAACTCTTCATCATATCAATAAACCTTTTGAATTGGTTCTCACTATTTTGCTTTGCAAGCCTTTGAGGGTATGGAGAAGGAGGCCTTGGCATTGGTACCTTAGCCTTTGGCACTACCGATTCTGGCATATCAATCACATGTTCCTTAGACGGGTTCACTTCTTCTTGCGTCTCCTCCACATTTTCATCAATATCAATTCTCACTTCTTCATTAGCTTGAACCACATTACTTGGAATTCATCTTCTTTAACCACAATATCATCATCCATAATTCTTCTTTGATTTAAGGTGGTTGCATCTCCACCTTTTCCACTTCTTGTAGCATGTCCCATATTATACCCACCCTTTGGGTTCATCACTGTATCACTTGGTAGTACTTCCTTAGGATGAGTGTTCAAAGCTTGCGAGATTTGGCCCAATTGAACTTCCAAATTGCAGATTGAAGTGTTGTGAGAGGCTAGTTGAGCATCGGAGTCAGCATTCTTCTCCATCATCTGTTTAAACATGTTTTCAATTCTACCCATCTCATTGTTAGAAGAGCTTGGACCTTGAGAAGGATAGGGAGGTGGATTGCTCGGTTATTGGAACATTGGGGGCCTTTGAAAACCCGACCCCCAGTTGTTGTTGTTATTCCACCCTCCTTGGTTATTGCCTCCCCAATTGCTTTGATTGTTGCTACCCCAATTGCCTTGATGATTACCTCCCTAATTGCCTTGGTTACATTAATTATTCCAATTGCCTTGATTATTGTTACCACCACTCCAATTGCCTTGGTGCCCTTGGTTGTTCCAATTTCCTTGATTTCCTTGTGATCGCCATTGTTGTTGATTTTTTCCTTGAGCATTGTTTCTTTGGCCTTGATAATTGTTGACATATTGAACTTTTTCTTCTTACTCATTGAACATCACCTTCATCATAACCACTATCATCTTGCATGAATTGTTCTGGACGGCTTTGCATTTGTTGGCCTTGTTATCGTCTCTTGTTTATCATCATATTCACACCTTCCATCACATTCACTTGTTTCGGCCCTTAAACTTGTTGAAGCTAAGCGTTGGCCAATTGGTTCATTGTAGTTGTCAACTCGACAATAGCTTGCCCATGATAATGTCCTTCCTTGTGTAGGTGAATGACATTTAGGTCACCTTGATGAACATTGGCTCTACTTTGCCATGTTGATGAGGTATCCAATATCTCATCAAGAATTTCACAAGCTTCAGCATAAGGCGTGTTCATGAAGTTCCCACCGGTGAGTTGATTTACCACACGTTGATTTGTTGTGTTGATCCCCATGTAGAAGGTTTATTGGATCATGTCCTCGGTCATGTTATTGTTTGGAAACTCTTTAACCATGGTACGATATCTTTCCCAAATCTCGTGCAATAGCTCATTGGGTTCTTCCTTGAATGTAAGAATCTCTGTAATGACCCGGCCAGTCGTTTTGAGAGTTATAGCTCTGTTCCCCCCTTTTTTGTTTCTTTTGTGTTGTTCAACTGTATTTTGACTTACCGGGTTAGTTGGTTCAGGTCCGGAGTGGTTTTGGAGTGAATTGAGACACTTAGTTTCTTATGAGAAGGTTTAAGTTGAAAGAGTTGACCAGATATTGACTTATATGTAAACGACCTAGTATTTGAATTTTGATGGTTCCGTTAACTACTAAAGGTGATTTTGGACTTAGGAGCGCGTCCGGAATATAATTTGGAGGTTTGTAGTGGAATTAGGCTTGAATTGACGAAAGTTGGAATTTTGGCAATTTTGGTCAGCAATGGAAATTTTGATATCGGGGTCAGATTGGATTCTACGAAGTTGGAGTAGGTTCATGGTGTCATTTCTGACTTGTGTGCAAACTTTGAGGTCATTAGGACGTGGTATGGTAGGTTTCGACATCATTTGTGGATTCAATAATTTAGAGGTTCTTAGGCTTGAATCCGAGTGTAATTTGATTTTTTGATGTTGTTTGGATTAATTTGAAGGTTTGACTAAGTTCATATGATGTTATGGGACATGTTGCTATGTTTGGTTAAGGTCCCGAGGGGCTCAGGATGATTCTGGATGGCTAATGGGGAGTTTGGAACTGGAAGAATGTAGCTGAAGCTGCTGTTGCTTGTGTTTTCACACCGACGGAGTGAGAACCGCAGGTGCAAGGTCGTAGGTGCGCTTGGGGAGTCGCAAATGCGGACATAGAGGATCTGGGCTGGGACCACATGTGCGTAAGAGGGGTCGCATCTACGAGCCTGCAGGTGCGAGACCGAGTCGCAGATGCGGAAGTGAGAAGATTGGCCTATTTCGCAGAAGCGGAGGGAGATGCGCAGGTGCGAGATGTTGGCCGCAGAAGTGGAACCTGGTGTATTAAGTGAGTTCCGCACTTACGATGCAAATTCTACAGGTGTGGTGTCGCAGAAGAGGACAAGTGGACCGCAAGTGCGGTTTCACTGGATAGAAGGTATAAAAAGGGGACTTCGCGTATTTTTTGTCACGATCCCATAACCAACACAGTTGTGATGGCGCATATCCTGGAACTAGCCCAGCCGACACAATCCCAAAACCCATCAATATTCTCATGCTTAGGGAAAAACCAAGCTATTTAAAAATAAACCTTTATAAATGTTTAAACAAAGCAACCGAGTGGAAAGAAAGCCCGACATCGGGGTGTCACTAGTCATGAGCATCTACTACAACTGTCTGACACATCATGACCAACATGGCCGGGAAATCACAAAAAAATACACTAAGGAAGAATAAGGAGGGAGAAAAGCAGGGTTGCGATCTCCAGGCGACTACCTTGCTAACTCCGATGAACCTGCCACTGAGTAATCAACACCCGCCACCAGGTTCAGAAATACCTGAATCTGCACACAAGGTGCAGGGAGTAAGGTGAGTATGCCAACTCAGTAAGTAATAAAAGTAAATAAAGACTAAGAAGTAAGAAATCACGTAATCCATGTCATAGCATCACAGTGAGTACAGTATGCTTCCAAAACAGGATACAAATCAAATCATATCATTAACTCCAATTTCAGTAAAATCCTTTGAAAAATATCTTTTTGACAGTGTTAATAGAGGTTCAATGTAGTTTTTAGTGAAAGTGATGAAAATCATAATCGGCTCCTCGGGCAAAACATAGTTCGTATACAGCACCTTGGGCAAACATAAATCATAAATAACCCTTCAGGTAAACCTCTCGGTCATCCATGTATATCACATAACATGAAAATATTAGTGGAAATAACAAAACCAAATCAGTAATTTAATTCCAAACATCTCGTAAAAAAAACTCCAGTTTCAATGAAAGTTGTTCAAAACATTTGTTTAACATTTTCAATAGAGGCTCAATATAAAGATGAGTGAAAACACTAATTTCACAAAAACAAGCCCCTCGGGCAAAGCATCACTCGTATGTATGTATGTATGTATGTATGTATATATAGCCCCCCGGGCAAGCCTCTCAGTCACCCATGACTCAACTCTCATCAATCAACACTCACACTCAGCACTCACGCTCAACAGATACCTTACAATAACCAATGCGGCGTGCAGCCCGATCCATATATCATTGCGGCGTGCAGCCCGATCCATATATATAGTCGACTGCGCTCACTGGGGGTGCACAGACTCCAGAAGGGCTCCTATAGCCCAAGCGCTATACCGCTGCGGCATGCAGTCCGATCCATAAATGTATAATCAGCCTAAAGGCTCGTTGAGGCATGCAACTCGATCCATATAAACTCACATAGCTCACAGCTCGACACTTAGGCCCTATTTCAGTCATCAGCCTCACAAGCCACTCGGGCTATTAGTAAAACAGGGTGCTCAGCCCAAAATATCGTTTTATGCACAAAAATAAAGTAATAGAGACTGAGTTATGAAATCAGTAAAACGTAGCATGACTGAGTGTAGATATTAAACCAAAACAATGAGGAAAACAGTAGCAAAAGGCCCCTAAGGGTCCAAACAGTTGGCACAAGGCCCAAATATGGCATTCAACCTAAAACATAGTAATATTTTCCAAAACACAATGATGTCAAACAGTTTTCAATCAAATATGCGACTTAACAGTCGCACGGGACGGACCAAGTCACAATCCCCAATAGGGCACGACCCCACACTCATTATCTAGCGTGTGTGCCACCTCAGAGTAGTACCACGAAGTGAAATCCGGGGTTCCATACTCTCAGGACAAGATTTACAATCATTACTTACCTCAATCCGAGCAAAATCCTACCCCTTAATGCCTTTGCCTCTCAAATCGGCCTCCAAACGTCCCGAATCTAGTCACAATTAATTCGTTTCAGTCAATACAATTTATAGGAATTAATTCCCTATGAAATTCTACATTTTTCAATAAAAATTCGAAATTTAATTCGAATATCGCTCGTGGGGCTCACATCTCGGAGCCCGACAAAAATTATGGAATATCAACCCCCATCCAACCATGAGTCAACCATACCAATTTTGCTAAATTCTGACATCAACTCGACCCTCAAATCTTCAATTAAAGTCTTGGAAGATTCTACTATTTTCAACCCAAAAATAAGTAATCTAGTCGGAATATTCGATGATTATACCATATTATTGACTAACAATAACCCTAAGTGACTTATCTTAAGTTTCCCATGAATTCTTGCTCAAAAATCATCCAAAAATGAAATTGAAGACTAGGGTATAGAACCTTACCTCTTTGATGAAGAACTTGTGATTGAGTTCTTTGATTCTTGAAGATTGATGCAAGATTGGATGATTTGAATGTTAGGTTTCTCTTTCTCTCTCTAAAATGCTCTCACCTCTCTCTAAAATGCTCAGAAAATCACCCCAACATGAACCCCAAAGCCTATTTATCAAAAAGGGGTTGGGTTATGAAAATTGGGAGATTGAGCCTCCGAAACAAGGTCTGCGATCGCATAATACATCGCAAAATGGGTATGCGGGCCGCAAACCCATCGTATAACTCAGTGCCCAAAATTGCGCAGTTCTGGTCCATTCTGCGACCTATTTTGCGGTCGCATATCAAGTATGCAGACCGCATAATTGATATGCTATCGCATAAAATTCCCCACAGGATTGCACTATTCCAGCCTTTGGTAATTTGGTTATAACTTTGTGTAGGAATGTCCAAATGATGAACGGTTTGAAGCGTTGGAAACTAGACTCAAAGATCTTTAATTTGATAGGTTGTACACCACATAACACCATGTGTATATATATATATATATATATATATATATATATATATATATATATATATACTCGTCCAAAGTAGGGTCTTGTGCGCATTTTTTTGAAATTTTAGCCTATTATGAAATTTTCCAACTTAGTTTAGACTTAGACTTTCCTTAGACCCCATATATCTTATAATATACCACGTATACTTATTATCATATCCAATTGATATCCATCATATTAACAGTCCTTCTATGCACTCAAAATAATATAATTAGAACGTGTCGACTTCTTATTGACGCTTAATGAAACTAAGAACTTCCAACTTCTATATTCGATGCCAAAACCTATCAAATCAAATCCGATTGGACTCAAATTTTGCATACAAGTCATAAATAATATAATTGAGCTATTCCAATATCCAGAATTGGATTTTAATCCCGATATCAAAAAGTCAACCCCTCGGCCAAACTTTCAAACTTAAATTTCCGTTTTTATCCATTTCAAACCTAAATTTACCACGGACCTCCAAAATACATTTCGAACATGCTCCTAATTCCAAAATCACCCAACGGAGCTAATCAAATCATAAAAATTCAAATCCTAGATCGAGTACTAAAAGTCAAAGACTTGGTTAAACCTATCAAATTTTAAGCCTTAAGCTGAGAACCATTCTTCCATATCTGTTATGTTCCACCTGAAAACCAAAACAGACGATTTACATAAGTCATAATATATCATACGAGGCTATTCATGCCCAGGAACTAGCGAACGAAATACAAATGCTCAAAACGACCTGTCGGGTCGTTGCATTTTTGCTCATTTCCACCATTTTCAAGTCGGAGCTTGGATCTTTTGGGGTGAGTTTTGAAGGGTATTCAAGGGTTTTCACTGAGGTAAGTTTCTTGAGCTCTATTATCATTAGCTATGGTATTTTCCCATTGATTTTCCACCTAATTAGTAGGATTTTGAAGTGAAATAAGGGGTTGGGAGTTTGGAGAGAGTAATTCGGGGATTTGAGGGACTAAATAATGTTGGATTTTAATGAAATTGGTATGGGTAGACTCGTAAGTGAATGGGCTTTCTAGTTTTGTGATTTTTGTTAGATTTCAAGACATGGGCCCGGGGGCCGGGTTTGAGCCGATTTCGGATTTTGGCTATGAATTGGTGTTTTTTCTTGTGGAATTGATTCCTTCAGCCTATATTGATCGTATTGTATTGCTTGTGGCTAGATTCAGGGTGTTCGGAGGCCGAGTCGATAGGCAAAGGCATCACAAAGTAGGATTTTGGCTTGGTTTGAGGTGAGTAACTCTTTCAAACTTGGTTCTGAGGGCTCGAAACCTCGAACTATGTGTTATGTTGTTAGTATTGAGGTGACACACATGCCAAATGACGGGCGTGCGGGCATGCACCGTAAGAATCGTGACCTGGTTCATTCATGTCGCGCCCCCTTTTTCACTATCCAAACCCCAATGTTCGTTTACAAATTATTACAGACCATGTAAATGAATTACATGAGAAAAGTAAAAAAATACACTATAGAGAGTCTGAAACAGGCCTAGACTTTTCAACACCTGATTTGGACTTCCTCCGTAAGTTATGTAATAAACCACCTCAGGTGCCAAGATTGTTCCATAGTCTTTCTCAAATCTAGGTGTGTCAGAGTTCCCTAAGGACCTCAAGGGATCCTGGGCAGTGCTCACACCCAGATTTCGTAGCCAAGACAGAGTAAGTGCAGTATGGAAAAGGCCAACTTTTATGTGTCCAAGTTCAGAGGGAGCTCAAGGGTCCCAAGGCAAGACTCATACAAAAGAGGCAAAACCTAGTGGTCTAAGAGTATATATGGGAGTACTTGTCATGGTTTGAAAAAAAAGGGTTGAATTGGATTTTTTTTTGAAACAACATGTTTGAAATAAGTTTACAAAAACAACAGAACAGTTTTGAAAAGGAGAAGGGAATAGAAGCAATAATAACTTGGAACAAGCCAACACACACAGAACAAACTCAAAGTGTAGTATCATTTCAATATTTACAAGCATGGAAGTAAGGGGTTGGGGACATAGAAGGCCTAAATCAGAAATATATATACATGGATGAGAAGAGAAGCATATAGATCAGCAAGCACAAAGAACAAGTAGCAACTGATTGGCTTACAAACTACTACTTCAAAGAGTTAACAAGGGAATCATGCTTGAAATTAGAATAGTAATAAGACATAGGGATAGGGTATAAGAGTAGTCATGCAGGGGTCTATTACACATAATTAGTCATGACTTAGTGTTAACCAAGTACATTAGGAGACATACTAGTTGAGGGACATAAACAGGAACTCAAGTCGACATGCTGATTACATTTGAACAAGAGAGGGCAGAACTTAAGCATGCTGAATAAAGCAGTAAACAAGAAGGGCAATTAAACAACATGAGTCATTAACTCAGTGCAGAAAGAGACAAGGATTGACAAACAATGGAGCACATAAAGTTGAGTTTCAGAATTGAACTAGGAATATACCAGTTAAGGAAGCAAAGTGCAGAAAAAGTAAAGCAAGTAGAGTTCCACAGTCTAGCTTTGGCTTTAGCCGGCTAGACAAGCAGTAGCACAAGTAGTAGAGAAAGGAGAGAGAGTTTGAGTGTGTGTGTGTGTGTGTATTCTGAACTGTGTTCGTGTGTTAAGAATGTAGAAGAGAGCCCTTTATATTGTAGTTTGAAAGCTGGTTAAAATAAGGCAAGAATAAATTCTTCAGTAATTACAGAACTCATCATAGAAAATTGGTTCGAATCTCCCTTTGATTAATGGAGTCAGTGTGAATGGTAAAGGGCAGGTGACAAATAAGGAAAGAAATCATACATGGATGGAGTATAACAAATAAGGAAATATTTCAAAAAATAGTACCAGTATAGAATAGGTAATTAAGGCTAGGTTCAGAAAGTTTTCAAACTAAGGAGACAATTAGTAGTAATGCAGACAAGGCAAGGAGAATTAATTAAGGTAAGCAACTAATCAAAGTAGGGGTCGATATTCAGTAGCATAGAGTAGGACCAAATTCATAAAGCCCTAATTAAGGGCACAACTTAGTAGACAAAATAAGTATCATAGCAAAATAGGATAAGGAAATCAGTCAGCCTAGCAGACGGGGCAAAGCTTTCAGGGTTTTTGAAAGACAATTTTCAATCACCATCGATTAAGGAAACTAGACTTGATCAAAAGGGAGTCATGACTCTATACTTTCATCATATAAATACATGAGGTCCACAGATGTAGCAAGAAAACATATTTGAAGCATAGTCACAGAAAGAAGCAAAAGATGAACAAACAAAGTGAGCATAGTCATACAAAAGCGACAGAAGTAGGCTAGGGATTCAGGAAAATATATTCGAAGCAGAGTAATCACAGGACTCATGTAAGCAGGCTAACACACAGACACTAAGTAAAGAAAGCATGCTAACACTCAGAGAAGCAAAGTAAGGAAAATTATAGAAACAAAGTAAAGAAAATCTTTTAAAAAGGGGACTTTTAACAGAGTCAAGTTAAAAGCAGTAAGAGCACAAAATCGTTCAAAACAAATAAGGGAAAGGGTTTAATCATAACGAAATCAGTTAGAACATGCGTAAAAGAACGCTAAGAAACCCTAGTTTTATAAAAGAATGATGAAAATCGAAATAGTTAGTTAAAATAGGAGATTTTAGATGAAAATGCCTAATAATACTTGAATCATCTCAAATCTATAAAGATCTTAGAAGAATCGAGCAGTAACAAACTAGTGTTTCGGAAGATAGTAAAGATGAAGAAAAATCAGTTAAAAACTCATGGATATACCTAGATCTAAGACAGATCTAAAGAAAAGTGAAAAATCTCAAGAGTTAGGGTTTCAGAGAACCCAAGAAGATGAGAAAACCTTAGAACGTTACCGGTTTTAGCCGGAAAAGTTATGGATCTTACTCGAACAGCCATGGATGGCCGGAAAATGGCATGAAAGACCATGGATAGGTTCTTGGAGAGTTTTGAACAAGATCTGGTCTAGATCTCTTCGAGATCCTTCCATGAAATCACAAAAATGAGCAACCAGGAGACGTAGGAGACAAGTATACGTCTCAAATAGCCATGGAAATCCATGGATCAAGTGATGATCGAAGTGATTAAGGCTGGTTTTAGGTGGCGGCGGCTAAGGTTAGGTTTGGGTCTCAGAGATAATTGGAGAGGAAAAGGGTTTCAGGGCGACTGTTTGGTGAAAATGAGAGGGTTTGGGGGGGGGGGTCATTTGGGATTAATTATGGAAGGGAATAATGGGGCTCATTGATATGGGAGATCAACAGTCGAGATTAAATGGGTAGGTGGGTTCCGAGTTTGGTTTGGGTTTGGGCTTAGGTCTGGTAGGTTTTTTAATTGGGTTGGATTTAGGTTAGATTTGAAAGCCAATTTGGTCAAAATTTAAATAGCCCATTTTCCTATTTAATTTATAAAAAATAGTAGATAATTTTTAAAAAATAATTTAAAATGCTAAAATGATTTATAATACATAATTAGCAATTTAAAAATACTGGATCCAATTTATGCATATAAAACATAATTAAATCTTAAAAGGGCTAATATTGCAATTATGTGCAATTTAGCTTTAAAAATACTAACTACAATTATTAAAATTATATTATCCATATTTTGGCGTAAATATAGAAATCCAATAGATGAATTATCAAAAATAATAATTTTGGAAATAATTAATGGGGATTTTATGGATAAAAAGGGAAAAACTAAATCAATTTAAAACCTTAAAATTATGGAAAAAATAATAAAAACCTTGGACATTCTTATATATGCATATATATGCTATTTTGAAGGTATTTTGCGTATTTAAAATATATAGGAAAAATTGGGTATCAACAACTGCCTCTCTTTACCAGGGAAGGATGAAAGAGTTTTTGGGTAAAGAAATAATGGCCAATTTTGACTGAGCGAAACGGTTTGGGAAGATTTAGGCCGCACCCTAGATTCTGAGTTGCCTACATATCCCTGGTTTTACAGGAATCAGGCCGTACGTAGTTCAGGATCCACCAGCGGATTATACCGATGAAGCGCTTTCAAGAACGGACGCAACATCTGGGGCTGGGTGAGTGGACGGTTTACGGGAATGGTTAGGTTTGATATGGCTGAGGGAACTGGAGTGGGATCGCTCCTGGATGGGTAGTCGTTTCTTGCCGTCTTACCTGCAAATAGAAGCAATATAAGCATATACTGTGCATAAATTTAAACATGATGCAAATTCCTGTTGGACCATAAGTGTTGTCTTCAGACGATGAGGATGACGTCCTTAGAACATGATGTCATGGGCTATGAAGCGTATGATGAAGGATTCGCAGGCCATGTAATGATGTTCTCAGGCTATGAGGATGGTACCTCCGAACCATGATGCCTTTGAATAATGATATGCAAGAGATCGAAAGAGATCCTCAGGCCATGACATGGTGTTCTCGGGCTATGAAGATGGTGCCTCTGACTGATGACGCATTTGGTTGAGTTGGCGATATTTCAGCCCATGAAGGATGTAGTAGTATGATACAGGCATGACAGAGCTTAGTCTTGTGAATTGAAAGGCAGAACGCTTAGCCCTTAAGAGAAGCGAGATTAATAGTGTTTGGGACAACGCTTAGTTTCGAAGAAACTTAGAGGCAAAGCTTAGCCTCGGAAGGTAGAATGATAGCCTTATGCAAAGATGCGAATGCAGATGGAGGTATAGCTTAACCTCGAAAAGCAGAATGGTAGCCTTATGCAATACAGATGCAAATGGAGACAACGTTTAGTCTCGGAAGGCAGAATGGTAGCCTTATGCTAGTTGGAAGGCAGAATAGTAGCCTTATGCAATGCGGATGCAAATGGAGATAGTGTTTAGTCTCGGAAGGTAGAATGGTAGCCTTATGAAGATTGGAAGGCAGAATAGTAGCCTTATGCAATATGGATGCAAATGAAGACAATGTTTAGTCTCGGAAGGCAGAATGGTAGCCTTATGCAAGAATGCAGATGCAGATAGAGGCAGAGCTTAACCTTGGAAGGCATAATGTTAGCCTTATACAAGAAATAAGATAATAACTGACAGTAGAGTTTTCTTAGTTGATAGCAGATTGCGGCGTTGTGATTACTGGGAGCATTGTGACATATGGGACATCACTAATGTGTACTGATAGCAAATGTTGGTAAGTGCAATGGTTCTAAGAATCGTATTTTGGATAATGTTTGTCTCATGGGCGTTCAATATGTCTAATCCTGGTGCCTGCATCCAAAGAAAAATCGTGAGTTTTGTAAGGGGGAAGGTTAGCTCGTATCCCTGCTGGATTTTGCTTGACTCGTTCGGCTTTGATCTGATGATACTGTTTGTATTATTGGGGTAGCGTTTCTAAACAAAGAAGCTTCAATAATAAACATGCATGATTTTGTAAAAGTATGACTTAAATGTATAGTTAAAAATGGTTTTTAGATGAACCGACGACTGTGACATGGTTTGGGACATTGCAGCCTCTCTTGCTATGGAATTTTGAGGGTTCTCCTCAAAATTCTGCCCCAGTTTGATGGGTTGATGCTTCTAACTGTTGCTCGTGCAACAATTGGCTGAAATTACTTCGAAATTTTGAGGGTCCTTCTTAAAATTCTGCCCCAGTTTCTAATTGCAGGGGAAATGAAATTTTTATTGAATTGTGACCGAACCCATAGGGCTGCCTACGTATCCCCTCTTAAATGGGAATCAGGTCAGGCATAGTTCAATTATATCATATAAGGAAAGCATAAAGTTTACACATAGTAACGCTTGACTTCATCTGAATTGAATGGCTTTGGCCAGACTTCTCCGTCCATTTCTACAAGTATGAGGGCTCCTCATGTCAAAACCCGGTGAACCATGTATGGATCCTTCCAGTTGGGAGAGAACTTCCCTTTGGCTTCATCTTGATGCGGAAAAATTTTCTTTAACACCAGCTGCCCCGGTGTGAACTGTCTTGGCTTGACTCTCTTGTTGAAGGCTTTGGATATTCTGTTCTGGTAGAGTTGACCATGACAAACTGCATTCATTCTCTTTCCGTCTATAAGGGCTAGTTGCTCATAACGACTTTTTACCCACTCTGCACCGTCAAGCTCAGCTTCTTGTATGATCCTTAGGGAAGGAATTTCTACCTCAGCGGGAATGACAACCTCTGTACCGTAAACCATAATATAGGGGGTTGCCCCGATTGATGTGCGGACTGTGGTGCGATACCCTAGTAGAGAAAATGATTACTTATCGTGCCACTGCTTATGCTTCTCTATCATTTTCCTCAATATCTTATTGATATTCTTGTTGGCGGCTTCTACAACTCCATTCATCTGAGGCCTGTAGGCTGTGGAATTCTTGTATTTGATCTTGAAAGTTTCGCACATAGCTTTCATCAAGTCGCTGTTGAGGTTGGAGCCATTATCAGTAATGATTGACTCTGGAATCCTGAATCGACAAACAATGCGGTCGCGGACAAAGTCTGCCACAACTTTCTTAGTCACTGCTCTGTAAGATGCTGCTTCGACCCATTTAGTGAAATAGTCTATGGCTACCAGAATAAACCTGTGTCCGTTGGAAGCAGCAGGCTCGATTAGTCCAATAACATCCATCCCCCAGGCGGCGAACGACCACGGTAAGCTTGTTGTGTTGAGCTCGCTCGGAGGTACCTTTATTATGTCTGCATGTATCAGATAGCGGTGGCATTTCCGGACATACTAGATGCAGTCTGTTTCCATAGTCATCCAAAAGTAACTAGCCTGGAGTATATTCTTTACTAAGACAAAACCGTTCATATGTGGACCGCAAGTCCCAGCATGAATTTCCTCTAGCAGCTTGGATGCTTCCTTTGCGTCGACACATCTTAATAATCCCAAATCAGGAGTCCTCCTATACAGGATTCCTCCACAGTGAAAGAAGTTGTTGGACAATCTCCGAAGTGTGCGTTTCTGAGTAGGATTTGCAAGCTCTCGGTACTCTACTTTTTCCAAATATTCCTTGATATCATGAAACCAAGGCTTGCCGTTTGCTTCTTCTTCAACATAGGCACAGTAAGCTGGATGATTATAGATTTTCACCGGAATGGGATTAATGAAATTCTTATCTGGATGCTGTATCATAGATGATAGGCTAGCCAATGCATCAGCGAACTCATTCTGGATTTTGGGAACATGCTGGAATTCTGTCTTCATGAACCTCTTTCTTAATTCCTGTACGTGATGTAAATAAGGGAGTATCATGGAGTTCTTGGTCATCCATTCTCCTCGTACCTTATGTATAAGTAAGTCTGAATCTCCAATCACTAGCAGCTCTTGAACATTCATGTCAATGGACATTTTAAGTCCTAAGATGCATGTTTCATACTCGGGCATATTGTTGGTGCATGGGAACCTGAGTTTGGCAGACGCCGGTTAATGCTAACCGATTTCTGATATTAGGACTGATCTTATGCCAACTCCTTTTTTGTTGCTCCATCGAAGAACATTCTCTAACCATCATAGGATTCTGCAATGTCTTCTCCTATGAACGATACCTCTTCATTAGGAAAATACATTTTCAGGGGTTCGTATCCTCCATCCACGGGGTTTTCAGCAAGGTGGTTTGCCAGTGCCTGTTCCTTGACCACTTTTTGAGTTACGTAAACAATGTCAAACTCACTCAACAAGATTTCCACTTGGCTAGCTTGCCAGTGGGCATGGTCTTCTGAAAGATGTACTTTAAGGGATCCATTCTTGATATGAGATATGTAGTATAGTCACAGAAGTAATGTCTCAGCTTCTGAGATACCCAAGTCAAAGCACAACATGTGCATTCCAATAGAGAATACCGGGCCTCTACGGGGTGAACTTCTTACTTAGATAATAAATGGCTTGTTCCTTCCTCCCTGTTTCATCGTGCTGCCCCAGAACGCAGCCGAAATCTCCATCTAACACTGCAAGGTATAGTAATAAGGGTCTACCTGGCTCGGGCGGGACTAAGACTGGTAGTGTTGATAAGTACTCCTTGATTCTGTCGAAGGCCTTTTGGCAGTCATCGGTCCATTTGGTGGTGACGTCCTTCTTCAACATCTTAAAGATTGGCTCATAGATAACTGTAGATTGTGCTATGAATCGGCTAATGTAGTTAAGCCTCCCTAAGAAACTCATCATATCCTTCTTGTTCTTTGGCGGTGGTAGTTCTTTAATGGCTTTCACTTTTGATGGATCCAGTTCTATTCATCGGCGGCTCACAATAAACCCAAGCAATTTCCCAGCAGGAACCCCAAATGCGCACTTTACGGAGTTTAGTTTCAGGTTTATCTCTGCAGTCCATTAAAAAACTTCCTCAGATCTTCTATGTGGTCAGTGGCCTTCTTGGATATGATAATAACATTATCCACATATACCTCTATCTCCTTGTGTATCATATCATGGAAAATGGTAATCATGGCCCTCATGTGGGTGGCCCCTCCATTCTTCAGGCCGAATGACATCTTCTTGTAACAGTACACTTCCTACGGCATAATGAAAGTCGTTTTATTGGCATATTACTCATCCATCCAGATCTGATGATAACTAGCGAAGCAATCTACGAATGACTGTAGCTCATGCTTGGCGCAATTGTCAATCAGGATGTGTATATTTGGCAAAAGGGAAGTTGTCTTTCGGACTGGCCCGGTTGAGATCTTGGTAGTCGACACAGACTCTGACCTTCCCATCCTTCTTTGGTACCGGCATGATGTTGGCTAACCATGTTGGGTATTATACTACTCTGAGAACCTTAGCTTTGATCTACTTGGTGACTTCTTCCTTGATTTTCAAACTCATAGCAGGCTTGAACTTTCTGAGCTTTTGCTTTATCGGTGGACACGTTGGATGGTTGGCAGTTTGTGAGCCACAATAGATGTACTCAAACCAGTCATGTCATCATACGACTAGGCGAATATGTACTCATACTCCTTTAAAAATTCTGTGTATTCTTTCTTCTCTGATGGCGATAGGTGAATGCTGATTCGCATTTCCTTGATGTTTTCTGCATCTCCTAGGTTGACAATCTCGGTCTCGTCTAGGTTGGACTTAGGTCTGTTTTCATGGTTCTCAACTTCTTTGACAATCTCGTCAGGTATGTCATCTTCCTCTAAATCAATGTTCGTTTTTTGCATTTTCTCATTGCATGTCACAGTCATTGGTTCATCAAGATAAGTAATAGTAATGTTGTATTAGTAAAGTAAGGAGGAAAACGATAGCAATAAATATTAATTCATAAGAAAAATCAGAAATGCTTTGATAAATTGAATAATTATTTTGAAAATCGAAGATCTTATTGCGGGAATTGAAAAATGTGAAAAGAAAATCATTTAGTAAACAAAAACAGTGAATGATGCTTGTTTTAGCCTTGCTACCCCGAGGCTCGTCGGGCTTTGGTTGTCCTAATGGTCCAATTTTTGAGATGTGCCCCTCTACTCACAGCCTGTATGGAAAGGCCTTCCTCCCCCTCCTCCTCGAGAATAACGCAACAGTCCATATCACTGTCCTCTAAAAAGAGGTTTCTTCACTACTTCAAGTGCTTCTTCTTCATCTAACCCATAAATAATGTCGGCCTGTTAGAAGGTCTGTTCCAAATGGGGTATTGGTTGCTCTAGTGGATAGTAAGGACCGCGCCATGGTGGCGACCAGTTATTGAATTCTTCCTAGGCGTATTCATATCCCAAACTGAAGGTAGTTCCATGTTTCTTGAGTGTTATGGGCTTAGAGATTCCTTGGAGGTTCTTGCCGAGCCCTTTTCCAGGTTCGTACCCACTCCAACTCAGTATACTCTCGATTTTGCTATCCTACTATTTGCCTTTGTTGATAGCATTGACCCGTTCAATGTGGTGGTAAGTTTCTACACCCAGATTCCTTCTTCCCTTGATCGCCGGAATGGTCTGGCGACTGTATATAGGGTTGCTACTATCGTTGTGAATGATCACTTTCTGGTGATTCCATTCGAACTTTACTGCCTGATGCAACGTTGATGCTACGGCCCCAGCAGCATGAATCCATGGTCGTCCCAGCAGCAAGTTGTAAGACGCTAGTACATCTATTACCTAGAAATCGACCTCGAAGCAGGTTGTTCCCATTTGCAGGCATAGACTAATCTCACCAATGGTGGACCTCTGAGAACCATCGAAGGCTTTCACATTGATTGCTCCTTCCTTTATCTCATGCAGCCCTTTACCCAACTTTTTGAGTGTTACCAATGGACAAATGTTAAGACTGTATCCTCAATCGATCAGGATTCTGGTGATGAAATAATCTTCGCATAGCACGGTGATGTGCAATGCTTTGTTGTGCCCCAGCCCTTCAGGTGGCAGCTCGTCCTCATGAAAGGTGATCTTATGGCTTTCCAACATTTGTCCTACCATATTATCCACTTCCCCGCTAGTGATGTTACTTGGTACGTATGCTTCATTTAGCACCTTTAACAAAGCATTCTTATGTGCCTCAGAATTTTGCAGCAAAGAGAGAATGGATATTTGGGCTGGCGTCTTGTTTAACTAGTCGATGACCAAATATTCCTTGGCCTGTATCTCCTCCAAAGGTCGTCCGGACCTGTCTCAATAAGGGGTGACCGATTGGAGGCCTGCTTGCTTGATTCAACTAGATGTTTAGGGGTATAGACTCTACCAGCTCTTGTCATACCCTGTATTGCGACATTTTCTTCAATCCTAACCTTGCCTTTCCTTCTCACCTCGGTTGTATAGCCCTAGGGTACAACATTTGTATAGAATGGCGGCATGGTTGACATCGCTACTGGGACCGGCGCAGCTATCCTTACTTCAAACGGCATATGTGCCTTGGGTGGCAAGACTGCAACCTCAAATGGTGCAGGTGCATTTGCCGGAGACACGAATTCAACCTCAATTGGTGTCAGTGTCTTTGCAGATGGCGCTGCTTCAAACTCAAGAGGTACAGATATATTCACCTTAATGTCCTCAGATGGTTGGATCTGGACTATGATTGGATTGAGAGTAATTGTTGGTTTCTTTGGGTCATCACCTTCTACAATCAACTCGATTGATCCCTCAGGATCCAAGTCATCTTCTACTTCAATCATGTGGATACCTCCACCTTTATGGTCTGGTAGAGGGTTGTTGCAGACGTTTGGAGTGGGCTCCTTTGCCACAATGATCTTGTTATCAATCAAAGACTGTATCTTGTCTTTCAAGGAGCATCACTCATCGATAGTGTGCCCTTTCATGCTAGAGTGGTATGCATAGGACTTGTTTGGGTTAATCCACTGAGAAGGTTTCTCAGAGGTTGCAGCGGGAATGGGGATGACATAACCAGCAACTTTGAGCCTCTCATAGAGCTAGTCGATGGGTTCAACGATGGATGTATATTATTTTGGAGGCCTACGATCAAAATTAGGTCGGGGTCTAGGGAAGTTTTGGCGTGCAGGGGGTGATTGATAATGGGATGGTTGAGCATTATAAGTTTGGTAGACATGAGCGGGTTGGGAGTATCTAGGTAAAGTAGGCTGATATGTAGAAGGTGGAGATAATTGATAAGTTGGTAGTAGAGCTTGGTATGAAGGTGAGGATGCTTGGTAATTTGGGTTTAGCTGGTATGTGAGTGGAGGTGATGGGTAAGCTTGGTATTTAAGGGGAGACTTGGTTCTTTGTCACAACCATCACAGCCCCTACATCCCTTTTCTTAGACACACCACCGGACTGTAAAGCCTTATTTGTAGCTTGCAAGGCCTCGAAGTTTGTAACCATATCGCTTTTAATACCTTCTTCAATTCTTTCACCCAGTTTGATAATGTCGGAGAACTTGTGGTTCTCAATCATCATCAGCCATTCATAGTACTACGGGTCCTGAGCCCGGATAAAGAACTTGTTCATTTGCTCCTCTTCTAAGGCAGGTTTGACCTTAACAGCTTCAGACCTCCAGCGAGTAGCATACTCGTGAAACGTCTCTGTAGGCTTCTTCTTTAAATTCTAGATATAGAACACGTCTAGTGCGTTCTCTATGTTAAACCTAAATTTGTCCATAAAGTTAGGTGCCATGCCTGCCCAGCTTGACCACTTCTTGGGATCTTGGCTGATGTACCAAGATAATGCATATCCTTTCAAACTTCTCACGAACAGCTTCATGCGGATCCTTTCATCTTTCCCTACTCTAACCAGCTTGTCACAATATGTCCTCAGGTGGACCCTTGGGTCACCCGTACCATCAAACATTTCGAACTTAGGAGGTTTGTACCCCTCAGGCAGTTTGACATCAGGCTATATTCAAAGGTCCTCATAGTTCAGCCCCTCAATTCATTTGCTTCCCTCGACACCCTAAATCCGGCTGGTTAATTTCTTAAGTTCCTCGGTCAAGTTCCTGATAAGTAGATCCGTTTTATCAGATTCAGGTGTACATGAGATAGGTTGGGTGGAGTGTGGCATGGTCTCTACGTAGATAGAAGTATTATGGTGGCTTGGTGTATGGGTGTGGAAATGGGAGTTTTGAGGTTCTGGGGTATATAGTGGAGTGTTGTTTGGGGTATGGCAGGTGTTGCATTTGTTCTTTGGTGGAGTAGCATGATGGTGAGAAGCGAGATGATTCTGTTATTTTGGGATATTTTGAGGAGGTGTAGGGTTTGGAGCGTTGGGGAAGTTGATATCTGGGGTGCTGAGGGAAAATGACAGGCTTGCCAGATTCCGAACATGATCGAGCTCTTCCTGGAATTTCAACAGTTTCTGTTCAAGTTGTGACACATTCTTGTTAGGAACCGAATACCTTGGCCATCAGTGGCCTCTACCTGTTCAGCCGTGTTCTCCTTCCTAATGTTGAAATCTTCCATCTTGCCTTTGTTCTTGCTTTTAATAGGACTAAGAGGAGGAGTGGGTGGAGGGCCCCCTGGATCTTGTAAAATAAGATAATGATGCCAGAGTGCACGAACTAACCTTTGGGGAGGGGAAATAATAAAAATAAAAATAAAAACAAAAGGTAATCAAGTCAGTGAGGATTATGAAAAGTATTGCAATATTTAAACACATAGTGCGGGAATGTAAAGTGTGTCCTAATTTGGGAACCTCTTTGTTCCAAGGTGGGCCTAGTGACAAATTGATTTGGAGAACTTAGAATGCTAAATGCCTCATTTTATTGATAAAGATAGGCAAATCCCAAAATGACACTAAATAAGCAAGGAATAAAAGCCACTAATGGCTATTAGCCTTATTACATTCATAGAGCGAAAAAGTAAATTCCTATCTATTTGATCCTAGAAGGACCTTCCCCAAATTCGACATCCTTGGCTCCATCGAATAGCTTCCCCAATTCGCGAAGTCCCAGCAACAGGTATGCTCTAGCTAGATGTCCACCTTCGATCCCTTCTGCCTTTTGACAGTCTTCAACCCTTTTGAAAAATTTCCCCTCTAGTTCTACTATGCCTCGCTCCAAGTACCCTAGCCTTTTGTTGGCACTGATAGCCATGTCTTTCCATTCCTCAATTAGCTTCTAGTTGGACTTTTGTATCTCGCGGTGTTTTCTCTCGCATTCACGGATCCTTTTGCACAACTGGTTGTACTTGACTTGCGCCTCGGCCTTTTCATCTATAATTCTGTGATATCGAACAAACCTTGGCTAGCCCAAACCATCCCAATTATCTTCCAACAAACCTGAATAGAAAGGAGTACAACCGGCATGATATCTATCTGGCTCGATGGTGTATTTCCCCATTATGATCTTGCAGTGCCATATGTGTTGGGCTTGGCACTTGTAGGGACTATCATCATTTTGGAAGTCAACTCGGAAATGGCTCATCTTGTCGACCCTGGGTATGACTTGCTTCCTACCTGCTTGCCTCATAACTCGAAGAGGGGCATAAGGGTATGTTCCTCTTAGACCGATCAGTATCAAGAACTGTGCATCTCTAGATCGGGCGATGAACTCCTCTGTCAGAAACCACTCGAACATCCATTGAACCTGTTCTTCAGTCAAATTATCAAAGAGCTCAACCCATCCTTTGGCATTCTCAGGCTGAGCGAACATGTAGGGGATGTAATTCATTCGCTTTGGATGGTGGAAAGCGATGTGGTCATCCCAGACCCTTCGCTAAATTTCTTGTCGGTATTCCATGAGCCAAAGCTGAAGTAGTAGATTGCAGCCTTCGAAGTGCCTCGCTCCTCGTTGACACTTCTCTAAGGCTCGGTATATGTCTGCGATGATCATGGGTACAATGCTGAATGTCTGCCCACCAATCCCCTATATTAGGGTCTTGGTTACCATAGCTAGCCTAGTATGGATTCTCCCTTTCTTCATTGGAAACACAATCAGACCCAGGAAGCAAAACATGAAGATGAACACCCTACGATGAATATGTCCCAAGGACGTGATGGCAAACTCGTCAGGGTAGGTACGATAGGATTTGCTGTGACCGTACCTTTCATACAAGTAGTCAAAAGGGATGTATGATTCCTTTAGGCATACCAATTCTACATTCTTCTTCAAACCCTTCATTTTAAGGAAACCCTTGCTTGTGCGGTTCTCAAGCATCAGCAAACCCGGAGTTTCCCACATTAGACTAGCCAGTCCACCTATCTACTCTAGCAAAGGTGTCATTTAGATATCCCCAAAACGGAACATGGCCCTTTTACAATCCCAAAATAAGGTAGCGGCTTCTATTATCATGTTGTTAGGCTGGATCTCCAGGAGGGATGGTAGATTGCCCAGATATTTTCAGACGAGGGTTTTGTCACTAGAATGTAGATCTTCCCACCAACTTAGCAATCTTGGGTGGATATTGGTGACCATGCCGAATCTGGGGACTTCGTGCCTCATATTTCTGCAAGACAAACAAGGTTAGGCCCTTACCCCCACCAGACTCGACTATTTAATATCAACAATTAGCATGAAGTATTTAGTTCTCCTAATAAATGCATAAAACGTGACGACATCCGTTTGGGTTTAGGGAAACCCAGTAGACTTCTAGACAAGGCTATCTTAAAGGATTATTATGTGGACAACATAACTGACCCGGCTAGATTTGACCATGATGCATGCGCAATTTAAACAGAGTAAGGTTTCTATAGGGTTTTAGACTGGTACCCTTGAGCAGACAACTCAAAGGTAAAGACACGGAACTGTCGACTGCACCGCTGATCGACTAGTTTTATCGCAAATAAGCCTTTCCGAATTTAGGGGGTAATGATATAGGAAGGGCGCAACCACTCATCAAGCGTTGCTATAGTATTTGTTTGTCACGAGTGGAGTATGATGTTGAGCATGATTATGCAATAATTAAAAACATATTGACATGTATTTGCACGTTAAGAAAGCGATAAATACATCAGTTTCATAATTTAAAGCAGTTATAAAGGAAAGAAACAAGAAAGATATACCGGTTTTCTTTTGAAGAAGAAATTAAATGCTTAAAGAAATTAAACAAGTAATTGCACATAGGGAGGGGTACAAATTCACAAAAAATGGTATGAAATGGTAAAAGCCTAAATATCCAGAGCAGAGTCGCCATACTGTCGTGCCCTCTTTTCACTATCCAAACCCCAATGTTCGTTTACAAATTATTACAGGCCATATGAATGAATTACACGAGAAAAGTAAAAAATACACTATAGAGAGTCTGAATAGGCCCAGACTTTTCAACACCTAATTTGGACTTCCTCCCTGAGTTATGTAATAAACCACTTCAGGTGCCAAGATTGTTCCATAGTCTTTCTCACATCTGGGTGTGTCAGAGTTCCCTAAGGACCTCAAGGGATCCCGGGCAGTGCTCACACCCAGATTTCATAGCCAAGACAGAGTAAGTGCAGTGTGGAAAAGGCCAGCTTTTATGTGTCTAAGTTCAGAGAGAGCTCAAGGGTCCCAAGGCAAGGCTCACACAAAAGGGGCAGAACCTATTGGTCTAAGAGTATATGTGGGAGTGCTTGTCATGGTTTGAAAAAAGGGTTGAATTGGAAAACAGTTTTGAAACAACATGTTGAAATAAGTTTGCAAAAACAACATAACAGTTTTGAAAAGGAGAAGGGAATAGAAGTAATAATAACTAGGAACAAGCCAACACACACAGAACAAACTCAAAGTGTAGTATCATTTCAACATTCACAAGCAGGGAAGTAAGGGGTTGGGGACATAGAGGGCCCAAATCAGAAACACATAAACATGGATGAGAATAGAAACATATAGACCAGCAAGCACAAAGAACAAGAAGCAACTGATTGGCCTAAAAACTACTACTTCAAAGAGTTAACAAAGGAATCATGCTTGTAATTAGAATAGTAATAAGACATAGGGACATGGTATGGGAGTAGTCTTGCAGGGTTCTATTACACATAATTAGTCATGACTTAGTGTTAACCAAGTACATTAGAAGACATACTAGTTGAGGGACATAAATAGGAACTCAAGTAGACATGCTGATTACATTTGAACAAGAGAGGGCAGAACTTAAGCATGTTGAATAAAGCAGTAAACAAGAAGGGTAATTAAACAACATGAGCCATTAAGTCAGTGCAGAAAGAGACAGGGATTGACAAACAATGGAGCACATAGAGTTAAGTTTCAGAATTGAACTAGGAACATACCAGTTAAGGAAGCAAAGTGCAGAAAAATTAAAGCAAGTAGAGTTCCACAATCTATCTTTGGCTTTCAACCGGCTAGACAAGAAGTAGCATAAGTAGTAGAGAAAAGAGAGAGAGTTTGAGTGTGTGTGTGTGTATTCTGAACTATGGTCGTGTGTTAAGACTGTAGAAGAGAGTCCTTTATATAGTAGTTTGAAAACTGGTTAAAATAAGGCAATAATCAATTCTTTAGTAATTATAGAACTCAACATAGAAAATTAGTTCGAATCTCCCTTTTATTAAGAGAGTCAGCGTGAATGGTAAAGGGCAGGTGACAAATAAGGAAAGAAATCATACACGGCTGGAGTATAACAAATAAGGAAAGATTTCAAAAAATAGTACCAATATAGAACATGTAATTAAGGTTAGGTTCAGAAAGTTTTCAAATTAAGGAGACAATCAGTAGTAATGCAGACAAGGCAGGGAGAATTAATTAAGGTAAGTAACTAATCAAAGTAAGGGTCGAGATTAAGTAGCATAGAGTAGGACCAAATTCATAAAGCCCTAATTAAGGGCACAACTTAGTAGAAAAAATAAGTATCATAGCAAAATAGGGTAAGGAAATCAGTCAGCCTAACAGACGGGGCAAAGCTTTCAGGGTTTTTGAAAGAAAATTTTCAATCACCATCGATTAAGGAAACCAGACTTGATCAAAAGGGAGTCATGACTCTATACTTTCATCATATAAATAGAGGAGGTCCACAGATGTAGCAAGAAAACATATTTGAAGCATAGTCACAGAAAGAAGCAAAAGATGAACAAATAAAGTGAGCATAGTCATACAAAAGCGACATAAGTAGGCTAGGGATTCAAGAAAACATATTCGAAGCAGAGTAATAACAGGACTCACATAAGCATGCTAACACACATACACGAAATAAAGAAAGCATGCTAACACTCAGAGAACAAAGTAAGGAAAATTATAGAAACAAAGTAAAGAAAATCTTTAAAAAAGGGGGCTTTTAACAGAGTCAAGTTAAAAGCAGTAAGAGCACAAAATCGGTCAAAAAAAACAAGGGAAAGGGTTTAATCATAACGAAATCAGTTAGAACATGCGTAAAAGAACTCCAAGAAACCCTAGTTTTATAAAAGAATGACTAAAATCGAAATAGTTAGTTAAAAAAGGAGATTTTTTAGGGGAAAATGCTTAATAATACTTGAATCATCTCATATCTATAAAGATCTGAGAAGAATCGAGCAGTAGCAAACTAGGGTTTCGGAAGATAGTAAAAATGAGGAAAAATCGGTTAAAAAGTCATGGATATACCTAGATCTAAGACAGATCTAAAGAAAAGTGAAAAATCTCAAGAGTTAGGATTTCAGAGAACCCAGACAAGATGAGAAAACCTTAGGACGTTACTGTAAGCACGTGATTTTTACCCTATATGAGAATTACTCCCAAAAAATTCAAAATCAAATGATTTTCCTTGGTGTGCAATTTTGTGAGATTTTGTGATATTTTTGGATAATTATTTGTATTTGTTTGTGTTTGCTTATTTGTTAAATTAATAAAAAATACAAAAATATGTCGCATTTTGCATGTAGGATTTAATTCTACAATTTGTTAGTAATTAAGTTTGTTTACAAAAAATGAAAATTACAAAAATAGGCATCTTTTGCATTTTTAGCATTTAATGTCCAAATATACAATTTTATGCTTAATTATTACTTAATTGTGCGTTAATTGTTATTGGGAGTTAATTTGCGCTTTTATAACTTAATTTAGTTCTTAATAATAATTTAAATATTTTTATAATTTAGTTTTAGAAAATAAAAGAAGAAAAAATAACAAAAATACAAAGAAAAATCGGATTGGGCCACTTCTTCAAATTTCAACCTCAGGCACAAATAATTGCCCAATCTTCCCCATGACCCAGTCCACTTCAGACCGGGTCGACCCGGTCCGCTCCATTAACCCATTAACCCAACACCCCTTCTTCATTTTTGTCCTAACACAAAACAAAAAAGAAAAAAAACAAGACAAAAACCCTAAAAAACTAAAAAAAAAGCCATCCGCCTCCCTAACCTTGGCTTCTTCTTCTCCAAGCATCATCCATGGCTGCCCTCGACCCCACTCCCTCACATCCAAATGCCACTAACAAAAAGCTCGTCTGCGTCGTCACTTCATCTTCTTCGTCCTTCGTCAAGCTCGAGCTCGAGCTCGACATCCATGGCTGCCCAGCTCCACCAAGCAGTCCGCCATGGCCCTTGTCGACCACTCGCTTCCATGGCAGCTGTTTCCGCGTCGACTTCTGCGTCTACTCCATCTCCAAACGACCACAGTCCTTAAAACACCCAGTTCCACCATGTCGACGAACATCTCGTCGACCACTGCTCCGACGCGTCGCTGCTGCTGCCGTTCCAGCAGCTCCGTCTTCCTCCTCGACGAACAGCTGCTCGTCGTCCAGTTCGAACCAAACAGACCCATCATGCTACTGCTGTCACTACCCTCGTCAACCTTACGCCGTTTCCAAAAAAACTGGTCATCAAACCTCAACTGAGTCATGGGGTACTGGACGTGCTGTTTCACGTATCCCTCGTATCGCCGGTGGCGGAACCCACCGTGCTGGGCAAGTTGCTTTTGGTAACATGTGTCGTGGTGGTCGCATGTTCGCTCCGACCAAAATCTGGCGCCGTTGGCACCGTAAGATCCCCGTTAACCAAAAGCGTTATGCTGTTGCTTCAGCTTCGTTTCAATCCGCTTTGGTCGAGCTTTGGTCGAGGTTTATCGAAACAGTTCGTACATATTTCGTTTCAATTCGGTGAGTAGATTTTGAGTTTTATTTTGTCCGTATTTCGTTTTTATATCTCTCGAATCTAAAATCGTTAGATGTTTGATTTTTGTTTTGTTCATGTTCACATGTTCTGTTAAATTAATTTTCAGATTTCAAATGGAAGATTAATTAGTTGTTTTTCATGTTTATTTCATGTTTGTATTATTGTTTAAGTGAATATTTGTTAGTTTAATGTTTGTTAGATTCAAATTGAAATTTAATTAATTATTTCTTCAATTTGTTTCATGTTGTTATGTATTTTCCAGAAATTATTAGTGTTGTTTGAGTCATGTGAATCCGTCATGTTTTGTTATTTAAAAATGGAGTTAGTTCAGGTTCATCGTTGTTTTGAAGTTCATGTTTAATCCAGTGATTTAATGTGAGTTTATGTTTGTTTTTGATTTGTTAATTTAGTTTGAATCATGTATTTTGTTGTTTGTATTGTTGTGTCCTTTCTCATCCATTGATGTTCTAAATTAACCAGGATGGGTTCCCGATATGGTTAATTCATTCCATTAATTTTGAGTTGTGTTGTTCATCGTGTTCATGTGATTTGTTTGTTGAAGATTGTTGAGAAATTGGTCATCTTGGCTATATTTTGGTTAAGTTATGATTAATTGATTGTTTAGAGCTGATGGGGGTAGTTTGGTAAATTGCAGTACATTCGGGGGTAGAATGGTAAATTGCAATAAGGTCGGAAGGGTAGTTTGGTAATTGAACATTATTATAATTGTTTATGTAGGCATGGGGGACAAAATATAATGGGGTGGTTTTTGATGTACTTGTTTAATATAATGGGGGACAAGACAAATTATAATGGGGAGGAATATTGTATTTGTTTTATGTTAAGCATGAGAGACAAAATATAATGGGAGGGAATATTGTACTTATTTAATGTAAGCATGGGGGAAAAATTGTAATGGGTTGTGGTGGATGTATTTATTTAATGTAGGCATGGGGGACAAATTTTAAAATAAAGAAAACATTAATAAGTGGGACAAATCATGCCATTGGGGGAATAATTTGGGGTTGGGAATTGAAGACTTGTCTTGCTATATATAGAGTCATTCTTGACTTGAATGAGGGGAGTGGAACAAGACTTAAGACTTGAACACTTGGGAAGATTTTTTTGAGAGCTGACAGACTTGAACCATTTTGAGAGTAAAAGAGGAATGCAATTTGAACTTTCACTCGAATAATTTCCGTTTTCTTTTCTCGAGTGTTATTCAAAAATCATTAAACTACTGCATCTTGTGTCGTGGGTTCTTCTGCTTTGACTGTGATTGCACTTTGGTATTGTTGAGTTTTCAATCTGTTACTGGGTTATTCTACTGGTTGTTGCTGGTTTCGCGGTGTTGCTGAATCTGTTGTTGTTGTGGTATTATTGCTGCTGACTCCTACTTCATTTCTTCTTGTATTGCCATTTCCAGGTACACATTTGTGCACTCTCGGCTTGAAGCAAAAGGAAATATTAATCAGGCTTTGTTCCTGTTGAATTACTTTTGTTTAGATTTGTGTTTGAATATAATTTTCTTTTCTCTGTATAAAGATGTAGTCGATTTATTAATGAGTAAGGGGGTTGCATATGGATAACTTCTTCATCTAATAATATTAGTTCAAATTAATCAAAGTGGTTTCGATATTATTATCTGTCTCATGATCTAGTATTATTGAATAATAGAATATAGAATGAAAGCAGTTTTCCTTTGTACAAACTCGATCGCAACTTTCCATTCACATTAGCCGTAACTTAATAACTAATAAGTTACGTTTTCAGCATGTAAATAATTAAGAGATTTTCTTTTATTTTAGAGACGAACTTAATAGAAAATATAGTCACTATAGGTTTATCCTTTAAAATAAAAATGAGACGAGCCTCGCCAAATAAATCACAAACCGCCGGGGCCCTCAATAAAATACATAACCATTGACTAGACTTTGGATTTGGCCGTTTAATGAACCTTCACGGCCTCTTCCTAAAATAACAATACGTTAGACTCTTTAGGACGCGCCTTAATAAATCTTACCTTCTTAAACTCGGGTGCACATTTATGTGACCCAAATCCAATTCTCAACGGAGTCGAAATGTGTTTCTAATCACGGGTACATTGATTGTGACGTGGTTCGAGATGCGTGTCCATGACGTTGCAAATTCATTTTAAAAAAAATAAGAATGAGATGAGCCTCGCCAAATAAAATACAAATTGCGGGGCCCTCAGTAAATATTTGCTTTAAAAATTGTTTAGACTTCGGGATGGACCGTTTAGTAAAATTCCACGGTCCTACCCAAAATAAATACGCTAGTCGCTTTAGGCGCGCCTTTAATAATTTAATTTCCTTAAACTCGGGTGCACATTGATGTGACCCAAATCCAAATCTCAACGGAGTCAAAGTGTGTCGACGACCACGGGTACATTGATTGTAACGCGGTTCGAGATACATTTTCACAACGTTGCAATTCCTTGTAAAAAATAATAATAATAATTATGAAAGCGGTAAAAAGTTAAAATTTGCACATAAGTTCATGTATGTATAAAATCAGATAATCAAGCCGAATATAACAGTTGAGCGACCGTGCTAGAACCACGGAACTCGGGAATGCCTAACACCTTCTCCCGGGTTAACAGAATTCCTTATCCGGATTTCTGGTGCGCAGACTGTAATATGGAGTCATTCTTTTCCTCGATTCGGGATTAAAATTGGTGACTTGGGACACCCTAAATCTCCCAAGTGGCGACTCTGAAATAAACAAATAAATCCCGTTTCGATTGTCCTTTAATTGGAAAAAACTCCCTTGTACCCTCTCGGGTATGGAAAAAGGAGGTGTGACAGCTCTGGCGACTCCACTGGGGATGGACCGTTTAGTAAGCTCTTCTGCTTTGACTGTGATTGCACTTTGGTATTGTTGAGTTTTCAATCTGTTACTGGGTTATTCTACTGGTTGTTGCTGGTTTCGCGGTGTTGCTGAATCTGCTGTTGCTGTGGTATTATTGCTGCTGACTCCTACTTCATTTCTTCTTGTATTGCCATTTCCAGGTACACATTTGTACACTCTCGGCTTGAAGTGAAAGGAAATATTAATCAGGCTTTGTTCCTGTTGAATTACTTCTGTTTAGATTTGTGTTTGAATATAATTTTCTTTTCTCTGTATAAAGATGTAGTTAATTTATTAATAAGTAAGGGGGTTGCATATGGATAACTTCTTCATCTAATAATATTAGTTCAAATTAATCAAAGTGGTTTCGATATTATTATCTGTCTCATGATCTAGTATTATTGAATAATAGAATATAGAATGAAAGCAGTTTTCCTTTGTACAAACTCGATCGCAACTTTCCATTCACATTAGCCGTAACTTAATAACTAATAAGTTACGTTTTCAGCATGTAATTGATTGAGAAATTTTCTTTTATTTTTAGAGACAAACTTAATATAAAAATGTAGTCGTTATAGGTTTATCCTTAAAATAAAAATGAGACGAGCCTCGCTAAATAAATCACACATCGCCGGGGCCCTCAATAAAATACATAACCATTGACTATACTTTGGATTTGGCCGTTTAATAAACCTTCACGGCCTCTTCCTAAAATAACAATACGTTAGTCTCTTTAGGACGCGCCTTAATAAACCTTACCTTCTTAAACTCGGGTGCACATTTATGTGACCCAAATCCAAATCTCAATGGAGTCGAAATGTGTCTCTAATCACGGGTACATTGATTGTGACGTGGTTCGAGATGTGTGTCCATGACGTTGCAAATTCCTTTTGAAAAAATAAGAACGAGATGAGCCTCGCCGAATAAAAATACAAATTGCGGGGCCCTCAGTAAATATTTGCTTTAAAAATTGTTTAGACTTCGGGATGGACCGTTTAGTAAAATTCCACGGTCCTACCCAAAATAAATACGCTAGTCGCTTTAGGCGCGCCTTTAATAATTTAATTTCCTTAAACTCGGGTGCACATTGATGTGACCCAAATCCAAATCTCAACGGAGTCAAAGTGTGTCGACGACCACGGGTACATTGATTGTAACGCGGTTCGAGATACATTTTCACAACGTTGCAATTCCTTGTAAAAAATAATAATAATAATTATGAAAGCGGTAAAAAGTTAAAATTTGCACATAAGTTCATGTATGTATAAAATCAGATAATCAAGCCGAATATAACAGTTGAGCGACCGTGCTAGAACCACGGAACTCGGGAATGCCTAACACCTTCTCCCGGGTTAACAGAATTCCTTATCCGGATTTCTGGTGCGCAGACTGTAATATGGAGTCATTCTTTTCCTCGATTCGGGATTAAAATTGGTGACTTGGGACACCCTAAATCTCCCAAGTGGCGACTCTGAAATAAACAAATAAATCCCGTTTCGATTGTCCTTTAATTGGAAAAAACTCCCTTGTACCCTCTCGGGTATGGAAAAAGGAGGTGTGACAGCTCTGGCGACTCTGCTAGGGACGAAAACCCCGAACCACTGGTTCAGGGTTAGAAATTCGAGCTTAGATGAATTGTTATATTTGGATTTATCTAATTTCATTACATGATACATGCCTAATGTGCTAAATGATGCTTTTACCGCTTTGATATTATTTGAACTGTATATAAACTGTGCCGAAACCTTTCTCTTCTTACCTCCGGGGAGAAGCTCGCTGGTCGAGGCTCCCTATTCTGTTAGTGTCAATACCCGAAATAAGAAAGATGACGGATAAGTTACGAAGCCGGACGACCTTTTGGTTCCCGGTAAGGTGCCCCCTCCTCGACTCGAGTTGTCCGCTCGGGTACACAGTCTAGAACATATACCCAGGTTATAAACCTAGTATAACGAAACCTCATGCCGGATCCCTAGTAGGAACGCTTATCTGCATCATGTTGCATTCGACATAGGGGACTCAACACAGGGGTTGGGTCTGTCTAGGACAGGTAACCTGAAATGAAAAGACCATCCTGCTGCATCCCGTTTGTTTTGCGCATCTATTTGCTTCGGATCTGCATGCTGACCGGTTTTCGAAAAATTTTCAAAAAAAAAAAGAAGAGAATAGTAGGGTAGGGAGATAATTACTTATTTTTGGATAAATAAAACCAATGTCCAAGTAATGTCAAAATCTCATCGGAATTTTTCTTTAAAAAAAAATGAAAAAAAAAGTAAAATGCATAAATATTTCCTTAGTCTCTTTTCAGAAATAAAAATATATATTCTTTTTTTATTTGTTTCCCCCTATTTCTGATCCGCCCGAACTACGCCGGTTTGATTCTCACAGGGTGTGAGATACGTAGGCAACTCTCATCGGGTCCAACCTCCCATTCTGCAAAAAAAAGGAGTCTTGAAAAAAAAGAGATCTAGATAATTTTATTTTTTTGAGTCTAATAAATTTTTTTTCTTCATTTGGCATAATCACCCTAATAAATATGCAGGATGAACATGATACAAAACGAACCTTTTTCAGTAATGACCAAGATCCCTTTTGAGTTGCGATTATGGTGGAACGACTTAGGCAAAGAGGGGCAAGACAAAGTAAGGAAATATCTGAAAGATCTCCCGGATTTACTAAACGTTCAGCCTCGGGGTGATATTATCAGATCATTGGTCACTTGTTGGGATTCAGCACACAGCGTATTCCATTTTTCGGACTTTGAGCTCACCCCGACATTGGAAGAAATAGCAGGATACATCGGAAGTGATGAATCTCCTTTAAGGTTCAAATACTTGATTGCACCTAGGGCCGTCACGGTACACCGGTTTCTGGATTTCCTAAAAATACCTCAAACGTTCCACCATCCAGATCTTGCCAAAGGATTCTGCAGTCTCCACCTCATATATGCTGGATACGGCCACGTGGACGGATTCAATAAGCCGGATTTCAAACTATGCAGTAGAGGCAACCGACAAAAGTGGGACGAACACAGGCTAGTAGCTTTTATGACAACCTTTCTGGGTCTTATAGTGTTCCCAAGGAAAGACAGAAACATTGATCTAAAAGTAACCGGGGTCGTCAATACTTTGCTTACCCAAGACAAAAGTACTTTGGCGCCTATGATTATGGCTGACATTTTCCGGGCTCTCACTGCTTGTCGAGCCAGGGGCGACTTTTTCGAAGGATATAACCTACTGTTGCAAATGTGGATGACCGATCATTTATGCCATCGCTCCTCGCTCTTGGGTTATGGTTCGCCCGAGAAAACTTGTATTGGAGAATTCTACACGAGAATCAAAGGGTTCAATTTACCTGAGGGAGTCACATCATGGACCTCATTTCTCCGAACTCTCACTGCCAGCCAAATCCAGTGGACGCTCGGATGGTCACCTATTGAGGAAATCATATACATGCCGGCAACCAGGCCCCACTTTCTGTTGATGGGACTTAAAAGCATCCAACCCTATGCACCATATCGGGTTTTGAGGCAACTTGGGAGGTATCAAGTGGTGCCAAAAGATGAAGATTTGAGTACCCAAGTGATTGAAATCAGTCCGAACGGTCACTTCCCTGAAGAAGAAGTTCGTCAAATCTGGAGTGAGTGCCAACATCTGACAGCAAACACTTGTGTGATTGATACAGCAAAAGGAGAAGTTGCCCCGGGGTATCACGCTTGGTTTAGAGGTAGCCTGTCCTACGAAAGACCGGCTAAGAGACCACATCTCAAAGATTTCGTAGAATCGTCCCAAGGGCAATGGAACTGGTTAGCAAAAGAAAAGGGTTATCGGGTAGAGATCGGTGATTTGAAGCTACAAATTGACAGTCTGAAATTCAATAACAGCGTACAAATCGCGGCGGATCAAAGCGAAAAGAATAGATTGATCCAAGAGAATGAAGAACTTAAGGCCCAAATCCAAAAATTGAGATTGTCTCTTGATGAACAGCCAAAAAGTCGATCAGACCAGCAGTTGATAAAGGGTTTGAAAAGAGAAATCACGGAATGGCGAGATGGTTTAGAAGAATCTGAAAAGGTCATGGCAGAGCTCAAGGAACAGTGGGGAACAAGAGTAGATAAGCATCACCGATACTTGAACTAATTGAAACGTGACCACGAGAAAACTGTTGCCAAAATAAAGAGAGAGATGGCTACACTTGAGTTTAAAGCAGTTAAGCAGGCCGGGGATTTCCAATTGGAGAGTAGATATTGTTACGACTTGTTGGCCCAAATGAAGACAGAAGTGCGGTAGCTGAAGAATCAGCATATACAGGATTCTCAGGTATTCAAGACGTGCAGTGATCAGATAAGGCGCCTACTCATAGAGAAGAAACAAACCAGAGATAAGATCAGGGCCATTGCCCACGCCATCATCAAACGGTGTCTACGGTGTGAGAACATGACCAGCGTTACCGTTCTCTCAGCAGTGATGGGTTATGTCAAGCAGACCATGCACGAGTTGGAGCAACTCGAAAGGGATCTCGCACCTAGAACCGCGAAAAGGCCGAGTGATGCCTCGTGGGCCCCTAAGTTGGGAAATTAATCTTCGGACGAGTCCTGTTTATTTGGCTTTGTGCTTTCCCATATTTTGTCTTCTTTTCTTTTAGCCAAGTCAAGTTAAAACTGTGGAGTCTGTACTGTTGCTATTCTTTGTTTGAAGTAATTTGTAATAGCAAGTTTTGATGATGAATTCAATGATCCCAAAAAAGAATTTTGTGTGTCTTTACCTTATGGCAGAACTACGCCTGGTCTGATTCGCGCGGGGACGTGATACGTAGGCAATCCCCATAAGATTCGACCGCCTTTAATAAAGAAAGAAAAAGGAATAAATAATAAATACAAGAATAAAATAAACTACAAGGTTTCCCAAAGTGTTTTAAAAGGACAAATGAGCAAGCCGGGATGACGCATGTTGTTTGAAGCAAAGCATGTTAGAAACGGTTAACTGCCTAGGAGCATTGCATCCTCAATGTGTTGTTATCAAATTTGTTAAGCCCTAACGCTAACAAAGTTTGTTGTTGTCTGCATCCAGACAGTTAGTTGTTAAAGAATTCTGGCAACACACTCTTACCAAACCAGATCCAAAGGACCAGTAGCAACAAGCATGACTACTTCAGAGAATAGTACCGAGGGAGAAAGGCCGATGAGCCAGTTGTTAAAGGAAGCGATGGAAAAGATTGAAAGGATGGGACTAGAGATGAATGCAATACAGCTAGCTTTAGCCAAAGCACAAAAGAGCCCCGAGCCACTGGGGCACATGCCGGAATACCATCACTCCGGCCCTTCAACAAGCCTCACGAATCCCCATTATCATCAAGAAAGAAGCCCCCACGATTCCCAAGCTCCACCACCGCATCAACCTCTCCCAACACCAAATGTTCCCACTTTTGTGGGACCCACATCAGCCACCCTGCAGAGAACGGCCAGCGAGCCATTGTTTCAGGCTCCCGATACGCAATACTATCCCCCTGAGCCTACATTCCATGCCCCCGAACCACATGCCTACAATCCACATTTGGAGGTACCGGCAGAAATTGAAAAGCCGGTTAAAGCCCCAGAACAAGATGAGGTATTAAGGAAGTTCAAAATCCTGGAGCAGTCCTTCAGGAACCTGCACGGATTGGGCAACCAGGTCAGCATGGCCTACAAAGATCTATGCCCTTTCCCGGACGTCCAACTCCCGGCTGGGTTCAAGATGCCTAAGTTTGATTTATATGAAGGGCACGTTGATCCCATGGTGCATTTGCGGGGATTCTGTAGCAAAATGAGAGGGGCAGGCGGCAAAGATGAGCTACTGATAGCTTATTTCGGCCAAAGTCTGAGCGGATCTGCACTAGAATGGTATACCAGGCAGGATTCCAGTAGATGGTACACTTGGGATGACCTGGCGCAGGCTTTCGCAGGTCATTTCCAATACAATCTCGAGATAGTCCCTGACCGTCTCACATTATTGAGGACCGGGAAGAAGCCCGTTGAAAGTTTTTGCGAGTATGGGTTCCGCTGGAGAGAGCAAGCAGCTAGAGTGGATCCTCCCATGAGAGAGGGAGAAATGGTGGACTACTTCTTGCAAACACTGGATCCAACCTACTTTGGTCACTTGGTGACAACGATCGGAAAATTCTTCAACGAGGTAGTGAAGGTAGGGGTCATGATAGAAGAGGGTCTGAGGTCTGAAAAAATCCTGAATTACTCGGCACTCAAGGCCACGACCCAGGCTATTCAGAGCGGCACGGGAGGTGCGTTGGGAAGAAGAAAGAAAGAAGAAATTGCCACGATTGAGGCAAGCAGTTGGGCCAGGTCTGGAAAACCCCACTACAATCAACCCAGGCCCCACGGGCCAAACTACCCATACAGCCCACCACAACACTACTATCCACCTCGAGAACCACATGTCTCCATACACCAAGCCCAGACATACACTCAGCCTCCGGTTCGCTCGCAATGGCGCGCGCCGGCTCCCCAGAACACATATGCACCACCCCAAAACACCTATCCTCCACCGAGGGCGTATAGAAACCCTCCAGGGGCAGGCTTTCGGGGAAATCCAGATGCTAGGAATGACAGGCTGCGGAAGCACAGAACTTTCACGGAGTTGGGAGAAACCTACACCGTTTTGTTCCACAAATTGAGGCAGTTGGGTTTGGTTAGTCCTGTCCAGACTCGAGAACCAAATCCCCCACCCCAGAATTTGGACCGATCAATAAGTTGTGAGTACTGCTCAGGGATGCTGGGGCATGATACCGAAAAGTGTTGGAAATTGAGGCATGCCATACAGGATCTTATTGATACCAATAAGATCGAGGTCCAGACACCGGAAGCTCCTAACATCAACCAGAACCCATTGCCAGCGCACCACGAGACTCACATGATTGAGTTGGTGTATGAGGGAGGAGAATTGAGAAAACCCTCACAAACAGTGATGATGATCCAGGCCGCTCTGAAAGAAGGACCGACCAGTGGAGGAACAGGGGTACAGTCCCAGGGAGAAGGCGTCAAGCCGGTAGTGATATTGGGAAAGAGCCCGTCCGCCATAACAAGCAAACCCGAGCCAAACAAGTTGGTAATATCAGGGACTCCGCCCACACCTGCAGTTGTGTTAAAAGGGGTATACAGGGAACTGGTCACAATAAAGCCTGCAGTTCAGTTGCCGATGGTTGATAGTAAGGCTGTGCCTTGGAAATACGAGATGGCAGTGATGATGTACAAAGGAAAACAAGTGGAGGAAGTTAGTTGTGAAGCGCAAGGGCTAACTCGATCAGGTCGGTGTTTTGCTCCGGTGGAGCTAAGAAGAACCAACCCCGCTACAACCAAGAAACTTATGTCCGAAGAAGAGGCTGAGGAGTTCTTGAGGAAGATGAAAGTGCAGGACTACTCCGTGGTCGAGCAGCTGAGGAAAACACCGGCACAGATCTCGCTGTTATCATTACTGATCCATTCTGAGGAACATCGCCGGGCCCTGATGAAAATATTGAACGAAGCTCATGTACCCAACGAGATTTATGTAAACCACCTGGAAACCATTGCCAACAAGATTTTCGAAGTGAACAGGGTAACGTTCTCAGATGATGATCTGCCAGTGGAAGGTATGGAGCATAATAAAGCTCTCTATCTGACTGTCAAATGTGAAAACGCGGTAGTTACTTGGGTATTGGTGGATAACGGGTCAAGTGCCAATATTTGTCCATTATCCACCCTGAACCAGTTAAAGATCGACTACGGAAGAATCCACAAGAATAACATCTGCGTCCGAGGGTTTGACGGAAATGGAACAGCCACTGTGGGGGATATTGTACTTGAATTGACCATCGGTCCAGTCCTGTTTACCATGGAATTCCAGGTGTTAGATGCCACAGTATCTTATAACCTTATGTTGGGACGACCGTGGATTCATGCAGCCAAAGCAGTGCCTTCCACCCTACATCAGATGGTTAAGTTCGAGTGGGATAGACAAGAGGTCGTACTGCACGGCGAAGACACGGCATGCACCATGGGTGGCGCCATTGTGCCATTCATAGAGACCGATGATGACAAAGGTCCTTGGGTCTACCAGATTTTCGATACAATGTCGGCAAACAAGATTTCTGAGGGTGAGATCCTTCAGTACCCTAGGGTAGCTTCCGCAACAATCATGATGGTCTTGGAAATGCTGGGCAACGGGTTCGTGCCGGGAAAAGGCCTGGGAGTTGAGCTTCAGGGGATTGTCCAACCTGTCTCCCTGCCCAAGAACTTGGAAAACTTCGGTTTGGGGTTCAAACCAACCGTGGCAGATAGGAAGCAAGCGCGAAAAATGAAGAAGAGAGTTTGGTTTCTGCCCAAGCCGGTGCCACGTCTCTCAAGGTCTTTTGTTAGAGCAAGTGCCAAGGGGCCGCCAGTCCCAAATATTCTAGGACCATTGATCGGTATGGATGGGGACCTGAATCAGAGTTTCGAGAGGCTATTCGCTGATGTCAGTATGGTAGAAACTGGAGAGAGTTCCAGCAGAGCGGAGATACAATTTGTGGGGTCTGAGGCCAAGACCAACAATTGGACGGTTACTCCTCTTCCTGTCCGAGGGGAGTCTTGGTAGTAGGCATTGATTTATGTTTTTGTTTGTTTTGTTTTGTTTGGATTATTCCAGGGTGTAATCCAAATTTTACTTTTGTTTTGTAAAAGTGTGAACCCTTTTATCTCGCAAGTTTAATAAAGTTCTCTTCTTTTGTCTCATTTTAATTTTGTCTTGTTCTTTTTCTTTCTGAACAGTTCTCTTTTTACTGGTTCTAATGACATGGCATGCACAGCGGATCTTCGACCTAGTCTAATAAATCAATCGGCATCCGACTTAATGATACAAGAGGTCGTTTGTGACGATGAATCTGAATATGACGAAGATAAAGCCTTCGAAGAGATAAAACGAGAACTGTGCCAATTTGAAGAAAAACCCAAACCTAACTTAAATGACACTGAGGTTGTGAATCTAGGAGACGCTGATAATGTCCGAGAAACCAAGATCAGCATCCATATTGAGCCGAATGTCAGGGAGGAATTGATCAAAACCCTCGTGGAATTCAAAGATGTTTTTGCATGGTCATATGATGATATGCCGGGATTAAGCACCAATTTAGTGGTTCACAAATTGCCCACTGACCCGGCATACCCTCCGGTCAAGCAAAAGCTAAGGAAATTTAAAACAGAAATGAGTGTAAAGATCAAAGAAGAGGTGATTAAACAGTTGCAGGCGAAGGTCATTCGGGTCACTCGATATCCCGAGTGGTTGGCCAATGTGGTACCAGTTCCAAAGAAGGATGGGAAAATCAGGGTGTGCGTCGACTACCGCAACCTCAACAAAGCAAGTCCCAAGGACAATTTTCCATTGCCCAACATCCATATCTTGATCGATAATTGCGCTGGGCGCGAGATCGGATCCTTTGTGGATTGCTATGCGGGTTATCATCAGATCCTAATGGACGAGGAAGATGCGGAAAAGACAGCATTTATCACGCCATGGGGAACTTACTGCTATCGGGTAATGCCGTTCGGACTGAAGAATGCCGGGGCAACGTACATGCGAGCAATGACTGCTGTGTTTCACGACATGATACACAAAGAAATTGAGGTGTACGTAGATGATGTGATCATAAAGTCTTGGCGTCAGGAAGACCATGTAGCAGACCTAAGGAGATTCTTCCAAAGACTCCGAAGGTATGATATCAAGCTTAACCCGGCCAAATGCGCATTCGGGGTTCCATCAGGAAAGCTGTTAGGATTCATCGTCAGTCGACGGGGTATTGAGCTGGACCCATCTAAGATCGAATCCATCCGAGATTTGCCACCGCCAAAGAACAAAACAGAGGTAATGAGTCTGTTGGGTAGACTCAATTACATCAGCAGGTTCATCGCTCAACTCACAGCAACTTGTGAGCCCATATTTCGGCTGCTGAAAAAGGATGCTGCGGTAAGTTGGACGGCAGAGTGTCAAGAGGCTTTCGACCAAATCAAAGGGTATCTGTCTAATCCACCCGTGTTGGTCCCGCCTAAGCCAGGGAAGCCCTTAATTCTTTATCTGACGGTCCTGGAAAATTCATTTGGTTGTGTACTGGGGCAACATGATGACACAGGAAGGAAGGAGCAGGCCATCTACTATCTTAGCAAGAAATTCACAGTATATGAGGTCAAGTACACTCAACTCGAGAAAACATGCTGCGCCCTAACTTGGGTAGCTCAGAAGTTGAAACACTACCTGTCCTCGTATACTACTTATCTCATATCCCGTTTGGACCCATTGAAGTATATCTTTCAGAAACCTATGCCCACAGGGAGGTTGGCAAAATGGCAAATTCTGCTCACAGAGTTCGATATCGTCTATGTGACGAGGACAACCATGAAAGCCCAAGCGCTGGCCGACCATTTGGCAGAGAATCCCGTTGATGAAAAATACGAGCCTTTAAGAACGTATTTTCCCGACGAAGAAGTGATGCATACAAGTGAGCTGGAGTTACCCGAGGAACCGGGTTGGAAGCTTTTCTTCGATGGAGCTGCAAACGCGAAAGGGGTTGGAATAGGAGCAGTACTCATTTCTGAAACAGGACGCCATTATCCTGTTACGGCTCAACTACGCTTCTATTGCACCAATAATATGGCCGAGTATGAAGCTTGCATTTTGGGTCTGCGATTGGCTGCGGACATGGATGTCCAAGACGTTTTGGTCTTGGGAGACTCGGACCTCTTGGTACATCAGATTCAGGGCAAATGGGAAACACGGGACTTGAAACTCATACCTTATCGACAATGCTTGCACGATCTGAGCAAGCAATTTCGATCGGTGAAATTCAAACATATCCCGAGAGTTCATAACGAGGTTGCGGATGCATTGGCCACCTTAGCATCAATGTTGCACCACCCTGACAAAATGTATGTTGACCCTCTGCACATCCAGGTTCGTGATCAGCACGCTTATTGCAACGCGGTGGAAGATGAAGCAGATGGCGAGCCTTGGTTTCACGATATCAAGGAGTACCTCAGAATGGGGATATATCCGGAACAGGCCACTGGAGGCCAAAAAAGAGCCCTTCTGCGTTTGTCGAATGGTTTCTTCCTCAACGGAGGAGTTTTGTACAAAAGAACCCCAGATTTGGGATTGTTAAGATGTATAGACGCCGGTCAAGCCACGACGGTCATGGCAGAGGTACATGCTGGAGTTTGCGGGCCACATATGAGCGGATATGTATTGGCAAGGAAGATCCTTCGAGCAAGGTATTATTGGATTACCATGGAGCATGAATGTATCTCTTTCGTGAGAAAATGCCATCAGTGTCAGATACATGGAGATCTGATTCATTCTCCGCCAACAGAGTTACATACGATGTCAGCACCCTGGCCGTTTGTGGCATGGGGCATGGATGTCATTGGACCTATCGAGCCGGCAGCATCCAACGGTCATAGGTTCATTCTAGTAACCATTGACTACTTCACCAAATGGGTTGAGGCTAAAACCTTCAAGTCGGTAACTAAAAAGGCAGTGGTGGATTTTGTGCACTCCCATATCATCTGCAGATTTGGGATCCCAAAAGTAATCATCACGGATAACGGTGCAAATCTTAACAGCAGCCTGATGAGAGAGGTATGCCAACAATTCAAGATTACACACCGCAATTCCACCCCATATCGTCCCAAGGCGAATGGAGCGGTCGAAGCAGCCAATAAGAACATCAAGAAGATACTGCGGAAGATGGTGGAAGGGTCCAGACAATGGCACGAGAGATTACCCTTTGCTTTGTTGGGTTATCGCACTACCGTCCGGACTTCCATAGGTGCAACTCCTTATTTGTTGGTGTACGGAACTGAGGCCGTAATACCAGCGGAGGTCGAAATTCCGTCCCTCCGAATTGTCGCTGAAGCCGAAATTGATGATGATGAATGGGTCAAAGCTCGACTAGAACAATTGAGCTTGATAGACGAGAAAAGATAGGCAGCAGTGTGCCATGGTAAGCTATATCAGAAGAGAATGGCAAGGGCATACAATAAGAAGGTACGCCCCAGGAAGTTTGAAATAGGGAAGCAGGTATTGAAGAAGATCCTCCCACATCAGGTCGAGGCAAAAAGCAAGTTCGCCCCAAATTGGCAAGGGCCTTATATCGTGACCAGAGTATTGTCCAACGGTGCTTTGTGTTTGACAGATATCGAGGGAAGATGTGTTGACATGGCTATCAATTCGGATGCAGTCAAGAGATATTATGCGTAATTTCTTTGATTATGGCAATTATTGGTTCGTTTGTTTGTACTTGGTACTTATTGGATAATGAAATGACGGAGGCAATTCTTTCTTCTATCCAAACACTTTTTACCCTTGTTTCCCCCTTTTGAGCCTTAAGTTATTCTTTCATATCCCTCTTTTGGAATCACTAATGGAAAAAAAATATATGAAAAAAAAGAGAAGGAAAAAGAAAATTGTAAAAGAAGAAGATAAAATCACAAGAAAAACAAAACCGTGGGAACTACGTTTGACCTGATTCCTCAAAGAGGATACGTAGGCGCCTCACGGCTCGGTCATAGTGTGCATAGTGTACATAGTGTGCATAATAGGCACAGTGTGCGTAACACACATAGCTCAACATAGTGTAAAAAATAAAATCCCCCAAGCAAGAAAACTGGGGCAGAGGTTATGTTTTAAAGTTCCAACAAAGGTTTGATTCCAAAAGTTGTAGCGGATCACCCATCAAAGTTATTTCATTTTTTGATAGCCTTTCTTTTAGCCCCACACCAAAACCAACATCGACGTCCAAAAGACCTCCCGATCAATATCCAAGAGGTGCCAAGTCAGGCAAATAAAGCCGAGAATAATACACTGATCCCCGGCGAAGAAGAGGATCATAAAACTGGAAATGAATTGATAGTCCAAAGGAATCTCCAAAAGAGAGGATCATATCGACAACGCTCCAATTCTCCGTTGAATAAATAAATGAGAGAGTCTTGGCGGTGAAAACCTTCGCAGGCACCACAAGGCGACGAAAGATGAGAGATATAAAACGAGAGAGTCTTATCGGTGAAAACCTTCACAGGCACCATAAGGCGCCGGGAGCTAAGAGAAAAGAGAGAGTCTCATTAGTGAAAACCCCTCGAAGGGCACTATGAGGCGACAAGACAGATCAACAAAAGGGTCCGCGTTCGCAAAGAAATGGACACCCATTTATCCCCAGCAAGTAAGGTCATCAGGCAACTTGATTGATACAAATAGACTGGGTCAGGAATCTACGGTGCATGTCATGATCACAAGGACCAGTCATGTCTTCCAGATAAGTTCTTCTCTTTTCCTTTTTCCACCAAGTATTGGTTCAGAGAGATTTTCCTCCTTTTCTATCTTTTTCATTTTTCTTGCTAAGAATTCATTTTGAAAAAGATTTTTCAAAGTTTACTACCAGAGGCCGAAGGGGTACAAAAGCAAAATACGAAAGGATAGGCCAAGAGCCGAGGCAATAAGACAAAAGGCATCGGCTGCAAAACCAAAGGACGAATTGTGTAGAAAGAAGGATGACGTAAAGAGAGCGGAAAATGACGGGTGAAGGATTTGTGGACCAAGTTCCAAGAAGGTTTCCCCGCAGAATGTTGATAAATCCCGGACCCAAATCCGAAGTGGTCAGACACGGAAATCAATCCGGTGCAAGATATCCCTAGGCAATGCAATTCTATGCGTTGCAATTCCGGGAGGAAAATAAACTCCTAAAGGAGTGGTTTCGGGAGGGAAGCGGACTCCCACAGTTTGATTCTGTAAAGAGAAAAGCAGAAAAGGGGATAAATGGAAAACCATCCCCATCAGACAAGTCACCCCCAGCAAGCAACTTCGTCTCCCAACCAGTGGTGGGGGCGCAGAACAAGAAAAGAAAACCGGAAAATTAACACTAGGATTAAAACTAACAAAGTCCTTTTGTCTGCTACATGAAAATAAAGGTTGATGATGGCAGAAGGACACGATGCCAGAAAGGTCACCAAAACCGGGGCAGAAAATTTTCTGCCGTTGTCAAAAATTTTCTCGGAGGAACGAGGAAACAAATTCAAATACATTTCTGTCTTTTCATTTCATGTTCTAGGTCGCCCACCAGTATAATGCGGGAATACATTCATGTTCTAGGTCGCCCACCAGTATAATGCGGGAATACATTTTTGTTCTAGGTCGCCCACCAGTATAATGCGGGAATACATTTCATGTTCTAGGTCGCCCACCAGTATAATGCGGGAATACATTTCATGTACTAGGTTGCCCACCAGTATAATGCTGGAATACTTTCTGTTCTAGGTCGCCCACCAGTAAAATGCGGGAATAATTTATGTTCTAGGTCGCCCACCAGTAAAATGCGGGAATACTTTCATGTTCTAGGTCGCCCACCAGTATAATGCGGGAATACATTCATGTTCTAGGTCGCCCACCAGTATAATGCGGGAATACATTTTTGTTCTAGGTCGCCCACCAGTATAATGCGGGAATACATTTCATGTTCTAGGTCGCCCACCAGTATAATGCGGGAATACATTTCTGTACTAGGTCGCCCACCAGTATAATGCGGGAATACTTTCTGTTCTAGGTCGCCCACCAGTAAAATGCGGGAATACTTTCATGTTCTAGGTCGCCCACCAGTATAATGCGGGAATACATTTCATGTACTAGGTCGCCCACCAGTATAATGCGGGAATACTTTCTGTTCTAGGTCGCCCACCAGTAAAATGCGGGAATAATTTATGTTCTAGGTCGCCCACCAGTAAAATACGGGAATACTTTCATGTTCTAGGTCGCCCACCAGTATAATGCGGGAATACATTCATGTTCTAGGTCGCCCACCAGTATAATGCGGGAATACATTTTTGTTCTAGGTCGCCCACCAGTATAATGCGGGAATACTTTCTGTTCTAGGTCGCCCACCAGTAAAATGCGGGAATACTTTCATGTTCTAGGTCGCCCACCAGTATAATACGGGAATACATTTCATGTACTAGGCCGCCCACCAGTATAATGCGGGAATACTTTCTGTTCTAGGTCGCCCACCAGTAAAATGCGGGAATAATTTATGTTCTAGGTCGCCCACCAGTAAAATGCGGGAATACTTTCATGTTCTAGGTCGCCCACCAGTATAATGCGGGAATACATTCATGTTCTAGGTCGCCCACCAGTATAATGCGGGAATACATTTCATGTTCTAGGTCGCTCACCAGTATAATGCGGGAATACATTTCATGTACTAGGTCGCCCACCAGTATAATGCGCGAATACTTTCTGTTCTAGGTCGCCCACCAGTAAAATGCGGGAATACTTTCATGTTCTAGGTCGCCCACCAGTATAATGCGGGAATACATTCATGTTCTAGGTCGCCCACCAGTATAATGCGGGAATACATTTTTGTTCTAGGTCGCCCACCAGTATAATGCGGGAATACATTTCATGTTCTAGGTCGCCCACCAGTATAATGCGGGAATACATTTTTTGTTCTAGGTCGCCCACCAGTATAATGCGGGAATACATTCTGTTCTAGGTCGTCGACCAGTATAATGCGGGAACATATTTCTGTCTTTTCATTTCTGTTCTAGGTCGCCCACCAGTATAGTGCGGGAACACATTTCTGTCTTTTCATTTCTGTTCTAGGTCGCCCACCAGTATAATGCGGGCATACATTTCATATTTTTACATTCAGGCGCCCACCTGTATAACAAGAGGAATACTTTTTAGTCTTATATTGCAGATTTTGAAATTCAGTAACCCTACCGGAAGGTAGAAGGTTACAACAGGAATCCCCAGTAGGAAACAATAAAAATCCCCAGCACCGGGAAGCAAAAGGTTGCAGCAAGAGGTCCCAGCACAAATTCAAGCGCCTGAGTCAAAAGGAAGAAAGGACACATTTTTGAAAGAAGTGGCATGTGAATATTAAATCATGCCCAGCATAACAGATCTGATGAAGAGAGCCGTACCCCCAGAGGAACCACCGAGAAGCTTAATGAAGAAAGCCATGTCCCTAGCGGACCGAGCAAAATGATGAAACCTGGTATTCCGAAAAGCAAAGGGCCAGTATCATTCCCAAATTCACGGAAGAAAAACACCGGAGGAAACACAAGCCGACAAGAAAGCAAGGCAACAAGAACAAATTTCAGTCTTGCCTAGCTTCTTGTTTTCTTTTAAGCACGGTGTAACAAGGATATCGGTAAGCAGTGATAACAACATGCAACAGCAGTAACATTGCAGTCCCACGGTAGTCCCAGCTACCAAAGCTTCCCGAACTACATTAACCTGATTCCCCTTTAGCCAGGGATATGTAGGAAACCTTTGAAGCAAAGGTTCGGTTAAATCTTTTTCAAAAAATGCTTCACACGGAGTACTCGGATGGGCAAAAATCGCTCGCTTTATCTTTGCACGAAAACCCTTCGTGTATCCGGGCAAAGAGGGGCAGCTGTAAGCACGTGATTTTTACCCTATATGAGAATTACTCCCAAAAAATTCAAAATCAAATGATTTTCCTTGGTGTGCAATTTTGTGAGATTTTGTGATATTTTTGGATAATTATTTGTATTTGTCTGTGTTTGCTTATTTGTTAAATTAATAAAAAATACAAAAATATGTCGCATTTTGCATGTAGGATTTAATTCTACAATTTGTTAGTAATTAAGTTTGTTTACAAAAAATGAAAATTACAAAAATAGGCATCTTTTGCATTTTTAGCATTTAATGTCCAAATATACAATTTTATGCTTAATTATTACTTAATTGTGCGTTAATTGTTATTGGGAGTTAATTTGCGCTTTTATAACTTAATTTAGTTCTTAATAATAATTTAAGTATTTTTATAATTTAGTTTTAGAAAATAAAAGAAGAAAAAATAACAAAAATACAAAGAAAAATCGGATTGGGCCACTTCTTCAAATTTCAACCTCAGGCCCAAATAATTGCCCAATCTTCCCCATGACCCAGTCCACTTCAGACCGGGTCGACCCGGTCCGCCCCATTAACCAATTAACCCAACACCCCTTCTTCATTTTTGTCCTAACACAAAACAAAAAAGGAAAAAAAAAACAAGAAAAAAACCCTAAAAAACTAAAAAAAAGCCATCCGCCTCCCTAACCTTGGCTTCTTCTTCTCCAAGCATCATCCATGGCTGCCCTCGACCCCACTCCCTCACGTCCAAACGCCACTAACAAAAAGCTCGTCTGCATCGTCACTTCATCTTCTTCGTCCTTCGTCAAGCTCGAGCTCGAGCTCGACATCCATGGCTGCCCAGCTCCACCAAGCAGTCCGCCATGGCCCTTGTCGACCACTCGCTTCCATGGCAGCTGTTTCCGCGTCGACTTCTGCGTCTGCTCCATCTCCAAACGACCACAGTCCTTAAAACACCCAGCTCCACCATGTCGACGAACAGCTCGTCGACCACTGCTCCGACGCGTCGCTGCTGCTGCCATTCCAGCAGCTCCGTCTTCCTCCTCGACGAATAGCTGCTCGTCGTACAGTTCGAACCAAACAGACCCATCATGCTACTACTGTCACTACCCTCGTCAACCTTACACCGTTTCCAAAAAAACTGGTCATCAAACCTCAGCTGAGTCATGGGGTACTGGACGTGCTGTTTCACGTATCCCTCGTATCGCCGGTGGCGGAACCCACCATGCTGGGCAAGTTGCTTTTGGTAACATGTGTCGTGGTGGTCGCATGTTCGCTCCGACCAAAATCTGGCGTCGTTGGCACCGTAAGATCCCCATTAACCAAAAGCGTTACGCTGTTGCTTCAGCTTCGTTTCAATCCGCTTTGGTCGAGGTTTATCGAAACAGTCCGTACGTATTTCGTTTCAATCCGGTGAGTAGATTTTGAGTTTTATTTTGTCCGTATTTCGTTTTGATATCTCTCGAATCTAAAATCGTTAGATGTTTGATTTTTGTTTTGTTCATGTTCACATGTTCTGTTAAATTAATTTTCAGATTTCAAATAGAAGATTAATTAGTTGTTTTTCATGTTTATTTCATGTTTGTATTATTGTTTAAGTGAATATTTGTTAGTTTAATGTTTGTTAGATTCAAATTGAAATTTAATTAATTATTTGTTCAATTTGTTTCATGTTGTTATGTATTTCCAGAAATTATTAGTGTTGTTTGAGTCATGTGAATCCGTCATGTTTTGTTATTTAAAAATGGAGTTAGTTCATGTTCATCGTTGTTTTGAAGTTCATGTTTAATCCAGTGATTTAATGTGAGTTTATGTTTGTTTTTGATTTGTTAATTTAGTTTGAATCATGTATTTTGTTGTTTGTATTGTTGTGTCCTTGCTCATCCATTGATGTTCTAAATTAACCAGGATTGGTTCCCGATATGGTTAATTCATTCCATTAATTTTGAGTTGTGTTGTTCATCGTGTTCATGTGATTTGTTTGTTGAAGATTGTTGAGAAATTGGTCATCTTGGCTATATTTTGGTTAAGTTATGATTAATTGATTGTTTAGAGCTGGGGGTAGTTTGATAAATTGCAGTACATTCGGGGGTAGAATGGTAAATTGTAATAAGGTCGGAAGGGTAGTTTGGTAATTGAACATTATTATAATTGTTTATGTAGGCATGGGGGACAAAATATAATGGGGTGGTTTTTGATGTACTTGTTTAATATAATGGGGGACAAGACAAATTATAATGGGGAGGAATATTGTATTTGTTTTATGTTAAGCATGGGAGACAAAATATAATGGGATGGAATATTGTACTTATTTAATGTAAGCATGGGGGACAAATTGTAATGGGTTGTGATGGATGTATTTATTTAATGTAGGCATTGGGGACAAAGTTTAAAATAAAGAAAACATTAATAAGTGGGACAAAGCATGCCATTGGGGGAATAATTTGGGGTTGGGAATTTAAGACTTGTCTTGCTATATATAGAGTCATTCTTGACTTGAATGAGGGGAGTGGAACAAGACTTAAGACTTGAACACTTGGGAAGATTTTTTTGAGAGCTGACAGACTTGAACCATTTTGAGAGTAAAAGAGGAATGCAATTTGAACTTTCACTCGAATAATTTCCGTTTGCTTTTCTCGAGTGTTATTCAAAAATCATTAAACTACTGCATCTTGTGTCGTGGGATCTTCTGCTGTGACTGTGATTGCACTTTGGTATTGTTGAGTTTTCAATCTGTTACTGGGTTATTCTACTGGTTGTTGCTGGTTTCGCGGTGTTGCTGAATCTGATGTTGCTGTGGTATTATTGTTGCTGACTCCTACTTCATTTCTTCTTATATTGCCATTTCCAGGTACACATTTGTACACTCTCGGCTTGAAGCGAAAGGTAATATTAATCAGGCTTTGTTCCTGTTGAATTACTTCTGTTTAGATTTGTGTTTGAATATAATTTTCTTTTCTCTGTATAAAGATGTATCGATTTATTAATGAGTAAGGGGGTTGCATATGGATAACTTCTTCATCTAATAATATTAGTTCAAATTAATCAAAGTGGTTTCGATATTATTATCTGTCTCATGATCTAGAATTATTGAATAATAGATTATATAGAATGAAAGCAGTTTTCCTTTGTACAAACTCGATCGCAACTTTCCATTCACATTAGCTGTAACTTAATAACTAATAAGTTACGTTTTCAGCATGTAATTGATTGAGAAATTTTCTTTTATTTTTAGAGACAAACTTAATAGAAAAATGTAGTCGTTATAGGTTTATCCTTAAAATAAAAATGAGACGAGCCTCGCTAAATAAATCACACATCGCCGGGGCCCTCAATAAAATACATAACCATTGACTATACTTTGGATTTGGCCGTTTAATAAACCTTCACGGCCTCTTCCTAAAATAACAATACGTTAGTCTCTTTAGGACGCGCCTTAATAAACCTTACCTTCTTAAACTCGGGTTCACATTTATGTGACCCAAATCCAAATCTCACCGGAGTCGAAATGTGTCTCTAATCACGGGTACATTGATTGTGACGTGGTTCGAGATGCGTGTCCATGACGTTGCAAATTCCTTTTGAAAAAAAAGAACGAGATGAGCCTCGCCGAATAAAAATACAAAATTGTGGGGGCCTCAGTAAATACTTGTTTAAAATTGCTTAGACTTCGGGATGGACCGTTTAGTAAAACTCCACGGCCCTACCCAAAGTAAATGATACGCTAGTCGCTTTAAACGCGCCTTTAATAATTTAATTTCCTTAAACTCGGGTGCACATTGATGTGACCCAAATTCAAATCTCAACGGAGTCAAAGTGTGTCGACGACCACGGGTACATTGATTGTAACGCGGCTCGAGATACATTTTCACAACGTTGCAATTCCTTGTAAAAAATAATAATAATAATTATGAAAGCGGTCAAAATTTAAAATTTGCACATAAGTTCATGTATGTATAAAATCAAATAATCAAGCCGAATATAACAGTTGAGCGACCGTGCTAGAACCACGGAATTCGGGAATGCCTAACACCTTCTCCCAGGTTAACAGAATTCCTTATCCGGATTTCTGGTGCGCAGACTGTAATATGGAGTCATTCTTTTCCTCGATTCGGGATTAAAATTGTTGACTTGGGACACCCTAAATCTCCCAAGTGGCGACTCTGAAATAAACAAATAAATTCCGTTTCGATTGTCCTTTAATTGGAAAAAACTCCCTTGTACCCTCTCGGGTATGGAAAAAGGAGGTGTGACAGCTACTGGTTTTAGCCGAAAAAGTCATGGATCTTACTCGAACAGCCATGGATGGCCAGAAAATGGCATGAAAGACCATGGATAGGTTCTTGGAGAGTTTTGAACAAGATCTGGTTTAGATCTCTTCGATATCCTTCCATGAAATCACAAAAACGAGCAACCAGGAGACATAGGAGACAAGTATACGTCTCAAATAGCCATGAGAATCCATGGATCGAGTGAGGATCGAAGTGATTAGGGCTGGTTTTAGGTGGCGACGACTAAGGTTAGGTTTAGGTCTCAGAGAGAATTGGAGAGGAAATGGGTTTCAGGGCGACTGTTTGGTGAAAATGAGAGGGTTTGGGGGGGGGGTCGTTTGGGATTAATTATGGAAGGGAATAATGGGGACTGTTGATCTAGGAGATTATATTGTAATTATGTGCAATTTAGCTTTAAAAATACTAAATGTAATTATAAAAATATATAAAAATTACCTTAGCCATATTTTGCCATAAATATAGAAATTCAATAAATGAATTATCAAAAATAATAATTTTGGAAATAATTATTGAGGATGTTATGGATAAAAAGGGAGAAAATAAATCAATTTAAAACCTTACAATTATGGAAAAAATAATAAAAACCTTGGACATGCTAATATATGTATATGTATATATATGTTATTTTGAAGGTATTTTGCGTATTTAAAATATATAGGAAAAAATTGGGTATCAACAATTCCATGGCTATGTTTAGTGACTCCTTGTTTATATCCGTGTTTCCATTATGTGATAAAGTAATTGAGCTGCAAAACATGCTAGATATCATGTTAGGGCTTCACACCGATACTGTTGGGACCCCTAGTGGTAATTTCTTGTTGTCATTTTACAGATTTCACTGTTATTTTGTACTCAGTCATATTCATGCATTTCATATCATATCTTAGTCTCAGTTGTTATTATTGGCATATCATATAATTGTTTTCGGGCTAGTTTTCATGACATTGTGAGCCCGTGGGTGGGACTAGAGAGTGATGACTGAGTGAGGCCGAGAGCCTGATTATGAGTGACAGTTATGGTGTCGGGCTACACGCCGCATCAGTTATATTGATTATGATAGCGTTTGGGCCGTAGGAGCCCCTCCGGAGTCTGTACACCCACAGTGGGCGCGAATGATATTATTAAGGGATGGATTTCCCTGGACATTGATTTGTCTGAAGTATTGATAACTGGAGATGGATTTCTCCTCAGGGTTGGATTAACCTTTTTCCTCGATACTGGGTGACTTATAGTCAGTGATGAGTATGTTCTGGGATGAATTTTCCTGGGCTGGATGGCCATATACGGTACCGAGTGGTTGAGTGTTTATATATATATATATATACACCTGGAGATGGATTTCTCCTCAGGTTTGGATTGTCCTTTTTCCTCGGTGCCGAGTGACTCACAGTCAGTGTTGTATATGTTTTGGGATGGATTTCCCTGGGCTAGATGGCCATATGCTGTACTGAGTGGTTGAGCACGTGAGAGTGGGATTACAATGTGCATTTCATACAGTCGGTGCATTAGCATGTAGAGGCAATTGAGTTATATATTTTGAATTGTTGAGATATGTATTTACCTTATCACTTTGAGCTGTCTATTTAACTGAAAGCATGCCTACGTTTCTGTACGTTGTTTCTATTATATCTGTTGAGGTTGAGTTCATCGCTACCATTCAGTCCATAGTTTGGACTCGTTACTTACTGAATTGGTGTACTGACGTTACCCCCTGCACCTTTTGTGAAGATTTAGGCACTTTTGGACCCCAGTGGCAGTTGTTGATCGAGGCTTTAGGCTTAGGAGATTATTGAGGTATCTGCACGACATTCACAGGCCTTGGATCTCCTTCTTATTCTCCAGTTGTATTTTAGTTGCTCTATTAGACATTTTAATAGACCATGTACTTTTCTAGACGCTCATGCACTTAGTGACACCCTAATTTTGGGTTGGATTGTATCTTATCCTGGAATTTCTTATGTTTCAAATAGTTTCTTTAAATGTTAAAAGCCTCTGTTAATGTTTTCAAACTTATGGTTGTTGTGTTGGTTATTGAGTTGAGGCTGGCCTAGTTCCACGATAGGCGCCATCACGACGGGTCGGATTTTGGGTCGTGACAAGTTGGTATCAGAGCCTAGGTTACAGAGGTCTCACGAGTCATGAGCGGGTTTAGTAGAGTCTTGCGGATCGGTACGGAGACGTCTATACTTATCTTCGAGAGGCTGCAGAATCCTTAGGAAACTTCATATTCTTGAATTCTTGTTGTGCGAATATGTTGATTCTGGTAACTAAACTTCTATTATTCTATTTTCTCACAGATGGTGAGGACACATGCTACCGGTCAGGACAGACAGCCACCAGTACCACCAGTTGGGGACGTAAGAGGCCAAGGTCGCGGTAGAGGCCGTGGTAGGGGAAAAGGTGTAACCCGCACAGCAGCTAGGGTAGCACCTGCAGATCTACCAGTTGCCCCAGTTCAGGATCAGGTCCCAGTTGTGGATGCACCAGCGGGACCAGCTCAAGCACCAGTTGTGCCCCTCGTGATTCCGGGTCTTCAGGAGACCTTAGCTTAGATTCTAACCATGTGCACCAATCTTGCTCAGGCGGTCTCTGTTTATATTATATCAGCCACTTCCCAGGCCAGGGTAGGCACTAAGACTCCCTCCGCTCGCACACCCGAGTAGGTTGTTCAGGGATTTCAGACACCGGGGGCACCACCAGCCCAGCTGGTTACAGCTGCTCAGGACTATGTAGTTCTTGTCATGCCTGATGATGAGCATCGTAGGTTGGATAGCTTTGGTAGACTTCAGCCTCCAACTTTCAGCGACGCAGAGGGTGAGGATGCCCAGGATTTCTTAGATAAGTGTCAGACGATTCTCCGTACAACAAGTATTTTGGAGACCAGTAGGGTCTCTGTTACACCCCGTAAGTTTAACAACATTGACACTGTTATATGCATTTGATATGGTATTTTGAGTGGAATATTTTTGTAAAATAGTTTGAAAAAAATATATGACTTTATATAGTTATTAATATTACTACTTTTAATTATACACAAAATATGAGAAAGCTTATGAGATTTTCTTTATAGTAAATATAGAAATTATTTTTTTTGCCAAAGAAAAGAAAGTTACCTTTTTACCATTTTAAGAAATAAGCGTACGAAAATTTTTACTCTTTATATATGAGATTAGGAAATTAGAAGTTGAGAAAATATATGTATTTTTACATGGATGTTTTAATGAAATAATAGTGTATGTATTTATTTTATATGGTACCATATAACCGTAACAGTACGGTGTATAAAGTGTATTAAAAATAAATAGAATTTTAAGTAATTTAAGATAATTTTTAATTATGCGAGTAATTGGTTAATTATTAGGCAGAAAATATTACCAATTAATTATAATTATGGGATAAGGTTAGATGGCCAAAAATGTGGCAGCATGCCACAAACCAAACAAGTAACTCTTAAAGTCACATTATTAGGTGGCAAACTAATATGAAGTATAGATTTGACCAAAATAAAAGGCCATAAAGACGGCGTGTGTGTACATATCATCACTCATTATAAGTGAAGCGACGGTTTATGGAGGTTTCTGTGTTCTGAGTAGATTTGCCAATATCCTAGTGATAATATATTGCACACACTGCTTGCACTGTGATCTCCTTTTTGAATTTCTAGCGGACTTCTAGGGAATGGCCATTCAACTAGTAAACAGGGTATCTAATGTAGTTCCCTTAACTGCTAGAGCTATGAAGGGCTTTTCCATCTGGGACTACTTGGTCCCTTTTTTTTTGTACATTTCTGGCTACACTAAGTCTTACTACCAGAAAGATATTTGTATAAATACGGAGGGTCATCGCAGCCAATTTTTATTGATTGGATAACTTGCGTATTTCAAAATTTCATAAAATTATTGTATAATCACAAAGTTCTCTTGTTGTGTCTATTATATATATATATATATATATATATATATATATATATATATATATATAGAGAGAGAGAGAGAGAGAGAGAGAGAGAGAGAAAATTCTTGGTTTAAGCAGAAAAGTTGTTTAACTCATCAAATAGCCTTGTGTTATGGTATAGTGTCATTCTCTATAGAATAGGGGGATATAGAAGTTGAGTTCCCTAAAACTATTACGTGTAGTTTTTCTTTTTCACCCCAAAAAGTTAGACGTTCCTTTTACCTTTAATGGAAATCTGCTCCATTCGGTAGTTCATGTGCTGCTATGAACAAATTGTTTCTCTATGTAAGTTTCTTGATCACCGAAGACAGAACCGGCTCAGATATGTTAAGGCTATCCCTTCCTTTTTTTTGGCATAATCTATAGTATACAAATGAAATGAGTAAATGCACAACTTCCATAAACGACTATATTTATAGAAATACTAGAGGTTCCTATGTTCTTCAATTTCCATGTGTCCTATTATTTTATCATATGTTCATGTGTCTCAGAAAAATACGTAAGTTGAAAACGTTTACTTCATGACATTAATCAAAGGTATAATGGTCGTATGACGTTCCGAGAGGTTTTATTAACGTACTTCTCATGCATGACATTCATTTACATGTGCATTTACTCATGACTCAGACGACATTATATACGCATATATATGTATATGTGTATGAGATATGGGAAAAGGTTACAACGTTATATACACATTACCACCTGATCAGCTGGTATACGTTGATGATTTTGCCCACAGTGGCCGAGATAATATGATTATGATGGGGTGCCTTCAGAGGCTTGATGATGTGATGAACACATGTACCTATGCACGACATGACATTGATACACATATGCATGACACTATAAGTATTTCATAATTACGGAGCTATCTAGACGTACAAGCTGAGTCATTTACCCCATATTTCTTCCATGTCCTTAATTAATGATGACTACTATTATGTTCCAGTTCCGCCTTACATACTCGGTACATTATTCGTACAGACATCCTTTTGTTAGGGACGTTGCATTCATGCCTGCAGGTATAGATAATCAGTTTGATGATCCCTCATAATAGACGAGGTCAACATTCAACAAAGTATCGGCAAGACTCTACCTCATTCGGAGTGCAGCCAAGTCTATAAGTCATCGTGTCAGAATTTTGCTACATACTTATGGGTAGGCCGGTATCCTGTTCCATTTGATGTCAAATAATATTAGAGTCTTTGTAGACACAAATTTATTATGTACAGTATGTCAGAAGCCTTGACGGCTCATATGTATTCATGTTTTATGAACGATGGTTCATTGATATAACATTTGCCCACTTACAATTGTACATTACGAGTTGTGGCCATGTTGGCCCATAATAGTTACAAAAGGAATGAATGAGTTACAGAGTGGTTCGCTCGGGCCACTACGGCACCGGGTGCCAGTCACGCCTCCCCAGGTTTGGGGCGTGACAAAGTGGTATCAGAGCAGGTCGTATCCTAGGAAGTCTACAAAGCCGTACCTAGTAGAGTCTCACTTATGGGTGTATTGCACGCCACATTTTGTAATTGAGAGGCTATAGAGCATTTAGAAAATGTTACCCTTCTTTTATTTCCAGATCGTGCCATAGAGCTGAGTCGTAAGAAGTCAGTATGAAGCTTTTACAAGATATTGTATGCACCAGGGGTGCATGTATCACAGTAGAGTTTTAAGACGTAATGTGGAAGGAAAGTTATGAAAAAAAATAGATGACACGATGCGAGATTGAAAGGTAAGTAAGGTAAATGTGAAGAAGATACGAGATACTCAAGTACAAAAGGTTGTGAATAGCCAAGACTTCAGATATAGTTTGGGTTTAAGTTTAATTTACAGAGGAGACCCTAGTGAAAATTTGACAGATCTCCAAGAATTAACATTCGAGGATGAATGTTCTAAAGGGGGTAAGGATGTTACACCCCGTAAGTTTAACAACATTGACATCGTTATATGCGTTTGATATTGTATTTTGAGCGGAATATTTTTGTAGAATAGTTTGAAAAAATATATGATTTTATATTGTTATTAATATTACTACTTTTAATTATACACAAAATATGAGAAAGCTTATGAAATTTTCTTTATTGTAAATATAAAAATTATTTTTTTTGCACAAGAAAAGAAGGTTATCTTTTTGCCATTTTAAGAATTAAGCGCACAAAAATTTTTACTCTTTATATATGAGATTCGGAAATTAAAAGTTGAGAAATATATGTATTTTTACATGGATGTTTTAATGAAATAATAGTATATGTATTTATTTTATATGGTACCACATGACCGTAACAGTACAGTATATAAAGTGTATTAAAAATAAAATTTTTTTTAAGTAATTTAAGATAATTCTTAATTATGTGGGTAATTAATTAATTACCGAGTAGCAGAATATTACCTAATTAATTAATTACAATTATGGGATAAGGTTAGATAGCCAAAAACGTGGCAGCATGCCGCAAACTAAACAAGTGACTCTTATTGTCACATTATTAGGTGGCAAACTAATATGAAGTATAGATTTGACCAAAATAAAAGGCCATAAAGACGGCGTGTGTGTACATATCATCACTCATTATAAGTGAAGAGACGGTTTATGGAGGTTTCTGTGTTCTGAGTAGATTTGCCAATATTCTAGTGATTATATGTTGCACACTGCTTGCACTGTGATTTCTTTTTGAATTTCTAGCGGACTTCTAAGGAATGGTCATTCAACTAGTAAATAGAGTATCTAATGTAGTTCCCTTGAACTTCTGGAGCTATGAAGGGCTTTTCCATATGGGACTAATTGGTCCCTTTTTTTTGTATATTTCTGGCTACACTAACTCTCTCCAAAAAGTTGACGTTCCTTTTACCTTTAATGGAAATCTGCTCCATTCGGTAATTCATGTGCTGCTACGGATAAATTCTTTCTATATGTAAGTTTCTTGATCACTGAATGACGAAACCCCCTTCTTTTTTTTGGCATGATCCATATGATACAAATGAAATGAGTAAATGCACAATTTTTATAAATGACTCTATTTATATAAATACTAGAGGTTCCTATGTTCTTCAATTTCCATGTGTCCTATTATTTTATCATATGTTCATGTGTCTCCGAAAAATACGTAAGTTTGAAAACGTTTACTTCATGAAATTAATCAAAGGTATAATGGTTGTATGATGTTCCGAGAGGTTTTATTAACGTACTTCTCATGCATGGAATTTATTTACATGTGCATCTACCCATGACTCCGACGGCGTTATATACGCGTATATATGTATATGTATATGGGATATGGGAAAAGATTACGACGTTATATACCCATCACCACCTGATCAGCTGGTATACGTTGATGATTTTGCCTACAGTGGCTGAGATGATATGATTATGATGGGGTGCTCTCAGAGGCTTGAAGATGTGATGAACACATGTACCTATGTACGACATGACATTCATACGCATATGCATGACACTATAAATATTTCATAATTACGGAGCTATCTAGACGTACAGGTTGAGTCATTTACCCCATGTTTCTTCCATGTCCTTAATTAATGATGACTTACTATTATGTTCCAGTTTTGCTTTACATACTCGGTACATTATTCGAACTAACGTCCTTTTGTTGGGGATGCTGCATTCATTCCTGCAGGTATAGATAATCAGTTTGATGATCCCTCATAGTAGACGAGGTCAGCATTCAGCAAAGGATCGGCAAGGCTCTACCTCATTCGGAGTGCAGCCAAGTCTATAAGTCATCGTGTCAGAATTTTACTACATACTTATAGGTAGGCTGGTGCCCTGTCCCATTTGATGTCAAATAATATTAGAGGCTTTCTAGGCACATGTTTATGATGTACAGTATGTCAGAGGCCTTGACGGCCCATATGTATTCATGTTTTATGAACGATGGTTCATTGATATAACATTTGCCCACTTACAATTGTACATTATGAGTTGTAGCCATGTTGGCCGATGATAGTTACAAAAGGAATGAATGAGTTACGGAGTGGTTCGCTCGGGCCACTACGGCATCGGGTGCTAGTCACGCCTCCCCATATTTGGGGCGTGACAGTCTCGTTCACTACTTTTCAGTTCTTGGAGTTACCTTCACTTGGTGGGAGGCTTATGAGAGGCATAGCTCGGTTGGTGTAGCGCCTCTTATATGGCAGCAACTCTCCATTCTCTTCCTTGAGAAGTATGTGCCGCAGTCCCGCAAAGAGGAGTTGTGCAGGCAGTTTGAGCAGTTGCATCAGGATGATATGACTATGATGCAGTATGAGATGAGATTCTATGAGTTGGCCCATCATGCTATCTTGTTGGTTCCCACAGATAGGGAGAGGATCAGGAGGTTCATTGATGGCCTTACATATCAACTCCGGATTCTTCTGACTAGAGAGAGGGTGTCTATTGCTTCTTTTGAGGAGGTTGTTGACATTGCTCGGGATATAGAGTCGGTTCACCGCTAGGAGCAAGTGGAGAGAGAGTCCAGGAGGCCTCGTGGATCTAGTAGTTTTTGTGGTGTTCCTTTGGGAGGTCAGTTTTACCACGACAAGGTTCGTCCCTTCAAGCTTGCTCAGACGACTCGTCCAGCTCACCGTGGCACATCATCTGACTATTGTTCTCATAGTTCATATTAGGACCACTCATCTATCAGTGCCTTTCCAACCCAGAGTTCGTCTCATGCACCATCAGCTCAGGGCTCATCTATGCCTGGTCCTTCTAGCGGGTGTCCCGATGTACGAGCTCCCTTCAGTCCCCATTGCCAGTGGCCAGTAGAGGTTGCCTTGAGTGTGGAGATTTGGGTCATATCAAGAGGTTTTGTCCCCACCTTATGGGAGGTTCATCCAAGCAGAGGAGTAGGACTTCGGCTACAGCACTAGTTACTTCATCACCCGCCCAGCCAGCTCGAGGTGGAGGTCAGTCAGCTAAGGGTCGCCTTAGAGGGGGAGGCCGATCAGGTGGCGGTCAGGCCTTTCTATGCACTCCCTGCCAGACCAGATGCTAATGCTTCAGATGCTGTGATCAAAGGTATTATCTCAGTTTGCCACAGGGATACCTCTGTATTATTTGATCCTAGTTCCACTTTTTCATATGTTTCATCGTATTTTGCTCATTATTTGGATATGCCCCGCGAGTCTCTTCTTTTATCTGTTCATTTATCTATACCGGCGGGCAATACTATTGTTTTGGACTATGTATATAGGTTATGTATAATGACTACTGGGGGACTAGAGACTAGAGTGGATCTGTTGTTGCTTAGTATGGTTGACTTTGATGTGATATTGGGCATGTCGACGCCCCCTTTTTCTAAGAGTCGAAATCGGGTATACGACATTTGGGAGGACAACTCTATTCCCTTTCGAGAATTGGGTTTAGAAGTTGAAGAGTCGACACCTAATGATTATAGTGCATTAGGACACTTTAAAAAAGAATTGAGATGAAGAACCAGAGGTTGGGTAAGGGCTAGAAATTATCTCGAGGGGAAGGTGTTAGGCACCCCTCAAGATCTACTGGTGTGGTTCCCGACCATGCTACAATTGTGACTTTAAGCAGACAAGTAGAAAAGAAAAGGATTTTTCACATAGTTTTGCAAACAAGTTTAAGAGTTGAAGGAGTAGAGAGTTTGGAAAATTGATTTAAAAGAAAACTTAAAAATTAACAAGTAAAGGGGAGAAGGGTCCTAGGTTTACAAATAATATGGATCACATCAATGCAATATCTATCAATCACTCCTCAGAAGAGGGGTCACACGTGATATTAGCGCACCGGTCATCATATCCATATTCTACCCATCCCACCCCGTTAAGGTATTAAAGCGCGGAAAGTTTACTTATTGCATGCTAGTACCCGTCCCAATCCTATCAGTCCCGGAGGCATTTAGGACTACTAATCCTAAAGGGAAAGGGATTTGGGGCCTTTTGAGAGCTTTCAAAGGACAAAACACTAGGCGTCAATCAAAACACATAATGCAAGTAAAAGGGGAAGAAGATAAGCAAGTAAGGCTCAAGTAAACCTCCTTCAGTCAGATAAGCCATAGAGTTTAGCATGTCTTGCATGTACTGGTTTCGTCTTTAAAATTAAAGCGATAAGCGAACTGGTTCAACATATACTTTTAGATAGGAAGTCCGCATTAGGCTAGTTCGAATACAGTTCTTAAGGACTAGTCTACTTTCAGCTATGTGTTGGATAGAACTAACGATTTCGAAAAGCGAACTGGTTATGAAGAGTTACCAGTTTTTTATCAGAGTGAAACGAGTTTCAGAAAAATAATGTACTATTTTGAAAAAGATTTAAAAGAAAAGAAAGGAGCTTCAGAAGAGATGCAGACTAGTTGGAAAAAAAAAGAGTTTCACGAACCTTATCATAAAAAGTGAGTTTCAGAAAATGCCAGTTTGGTTTAGAAAATGTTTGTTAACTTACGAGGTTCAGAAAATCACAGAAGACTGCCAGTTTTACCAAAGTATATATTAATTTAAACGGTTGGTGCTGTTTTGAACAAATGAGACAGTTCCGACTCGAAGTTCCTATAGGCATGCTTTCTATACGCTAACTGATTTTAACACTTTTTTAACAGGAGTCTTACAAACATGGTATCTATATGCAACTTTATAATTAAGCCTACAGTTTGTCTAATGGTATCATTATGTGTAGAAATGTAAGCCCATATGAGCACGGTATCTATATGCATAGTTGCAGAAAGTTTAGAAGTTAAATCTTATAGGCATGGTCTCTACGTGTGAAATTGCGCAATGTAGAAATTAAACCTATAGACATGATTCCTACCCTTTTGTGCATGAAAACTAACCCCCCTCCCCTTTGACTAAAATCCCATGAGTTCATACAAATTATTACAGACCAGTAAAAAATAAGACAAAAATAAACAATACATCAGAAATTACAACTACATCCGAGCAGCCTAATTCAGACTTAGTATCTAACAATATGAGATTGAACCACTTCCGAGATCCAGATTTCTAAAGCCTTCTCTTATCTAGGGTGTTTCAGAGATCCAAGGAGTTTCAGTAACTCCAGGCAGTGCTTACACCCAAGATGTTAATTAGAAAGAGTTACAGTGCAGTGTAGAAGAGCCAGCCCTTAGGTGTCCAAGTTTAGAGGGAGGTCATGGATCCCAAATCAAGGCTCACAAGAGAGGGGTAGAACTTAGATTCTAAGAATGAGAGTAAGTGCAAGAGAGGGGGTTGGGGAATGCCATGGCAGGCTGGTGGTCATGCCTAGCCACAAGGTAGGCTGGCACACCCCTGACCAAGCCTGTTCAGCCAATAAATAAGAGCACAGACCTATTGAATGTCAGACTATGGTCTGGGGAGTGATTAGGACACTGCCAAACCAAGGTCTCAAGCTCAGAATACATATGAGGGGGAAAAGGAATGGGAATTGAAAGAGTTTAGGACTCAGGGAGTCCAGTCCATATACATGAACAGCAATGTCAAGGGTTGTCATGTTTTCTGAACCATAACTCGGCAGACAAAGGGTTCAGGGATGGGGATTCATATAGGAGCAGGAATAACAGGCTTGCAGAAAGCAGTAAAATAAATAAAGAAAAGACTGAAGCATAAACACAAAAGAGAGGGGGGAAAATTTAAACAAGAAGAGACATACCAGTTACAGAAAAGTAAGCACAAAGAAAAGAAGGATACTTGCCGCCAAAACACAATCAGAGAAGAGAGCTTATGAGTTCAGAAAAAACTCGAATGTTTTTTTAGAAAACCTAAGTGTATTTGAGAGAAGAAGTGGTGACTTATGTTGTGTGTTCGAACTTGTTTTTTGAAAGAGAAGAGGTACAAGTATTTATAGTTTTGAAAACGAGTAGAGAATAAGGTAACAAATAAGATTTCACCACAAACATGGATATAAACACAGTCAGAATCAATTAACACAGGTATTCCCCATTAATAAAGGGATTACTGCTCAAACGGACACTAACAGGATTAATATAAGGATAGAAGATCAATTTGTAAGCAGAATGATTGTTACCATAAAAGGAGCAGTAAAACCATATAGTAAGGGATTAAGTCTAAATACAGGAATGTACTTATTTTGGAAAGGATCTGGTTAGGCCAAACAAAGAGAGAGAATCAATTAACCCTTAACGGGCGAGTAAAAAAATCAGAATTTCATAAGGAAAAGTTTTGAAAATCAATCACGAATTTGAAAATCAATCACAGAAGGGACTCAGTATATAAATGAAGTGCACAAGTAATAAGCATGTGAGGCCAAGCTGTGGCGAGAAGGAACATCATACAGTAATAGCATAGAGCAAGCATTCATAGCATGATAGTCACGTAGGTCAGATTTTAGTGATTTTGTAGTAGAGGAAAAGATCAGAAACATGCAAAGAATCAAGTAAAAACCTTTCTGAAAACACAGTCGAGTTTGACAGATAGTCGGAACTCAGAACAAAAGGAATCACATAAGGAAGAGAGATGCTGAAACAAAAAGAATCAGGCTGGGCAACTTCAGACAGACGAATTGCACGAACAAACTCAAAGGACTCGAATAGGCCCCAAAGAACTAGGGTTTTCGAAAATTAGTTGAGTTTAGAGGCGATAAACAAGTGAAACAAACAAGCGAATTCAGAATCTCAAATAAACCCCAAAAATTAGGGTTTTCAACGCTAATCAGGTGTAAACAAGGTAAATCAAACTAATACAAACAAACAGACAAAGAAACTCAAAAAATATTCCAAAAATTAGGGTTTTCAACATGCTAACTCAAATAGAGAAACAACACAAGCAAAACACAGCAAAACATGTCGAGAATCAGAGAAGAGATTCGAAATAACTTAACATGAAACCCTAGTTGAAGAATAAAGAGTTTTGAAAGCAAAATTAAAGAAACTTCGAGAAAAAATGCTTAGCAAGTTCAAAACACACATAGATCCGGAGCAGATCTGAAATAAAATCGGAGGAACCTTAGAGATTAGGGTTTCGTAAGAAACCCAGTTGATGAGAAAGGCTTTGAAAACTATCGATCTAAGTAGGAGAGTCGAAGGTCGAACTCGGATAACCATGGCTGGCCGGACAAAGATTGAAGATGACCGGAGAACAGTCATCAAGCAAAGGCTTGGTCGAAACCTTTCAAGATCTGGTCATAGGACCTCAAAAACGAGCACGTAGAATCCATGAGAGGCTGGTATAGGCCTCCGATGAGCCTGGGAAGCCATGGATTAGGGTTTCAGTGAGAGGCGGTGGCTAGGATTTGAGGTGAGTTGAGAGAGAGTTGAGAGAAAGAAGGGATTCAAAGGCGGCGTCTCTGAAAGAATGAGGTAGGGTTTAGGGTCGTTTGGATTAAAAAAGGTAAGAAGCAACGGTGGCCGTTGATCTAAATGATCAACGGCCGGGATTAAAAGGGGTTATGGGCTGGGTCGGTTGAATAGGTGTTGGGTCGGGTTAGAGTGGTAATTGGGCTTGTCTGAATTTGAGTTTGAAATTGGGTCAATTTTAGGCTAAAATTGAAATGTAATGGGGCTACAATTGAAACAAACTGAGGACAAAATTTAAATAGCCAGTTTTTCCTTTTTATTTTATAAAAATAGTAAAAAATAATTTTGAAAGCAAATTAAAAGCACTAGATCCGTTAATAGTATATAAATATTAATTAAAAAATATTGGAACCAATTTCATAATTATAAAATGCTATTAAATCTTAAAGCAGACTAAAATTGCAATTATATGCAATTTAGCTTTTAAAATACCAAATTAATTTGTAAAAATATATGAAAAGTAACCTACCTATATTTTGGTATAAAAATGAGAATAAAATAAGTTATTCACCAAAGTGATGATTTTGGGAATAATTATTGAGCAATAAATCAATTTAAAAATCTTTTAAAAAATTGAAAAAATACTAAAACACTTGGGCATACTTATATATGTATGTACATGATATTTGAAAGTATTTGCATGTAAAAGAAATACATAGGGAAAAATTGGGTATCAACAACTGCCCCTGTTTACCCGAGAAGGATGAAAGAGTTATCGGGTAAAGATATGATGACCAATTTTGACCGAAAGAGACGATTTGCAAAGAATTCTGACTGAGCTCTGGCTCTTGAGCTGCCTACATATCCCCGGTCTTACAGGAATCAGGCCATATGTAGTTTAGGATCCATCGGCGAAATATGCCGGTAGAGTTATCGAAAGGAACGGACACGATGCCTAAGTTGAGAAGGATAGTTGAAGTCTGATAGGCTGCGAGAACCGGAGCGGGATCGCTACTACTGAGACGGTCGTTTTCTAGCCGGTGTACCTGCAAGTGGGCAATAAATCATAGATTGTACATAAATTTAAACGTGATGCAAGTTCCCATTGGACCATGAATGCTATCTTTGGACGGTTAGGATGACGTCCTTGGACCATGACGTCCTGGGCTATGAAGAGCGTAAATAAAAATTTGCAGGGCATGAAATGATGTTCTCGGGCCATGTAGATGGTGCCTCCGAACTATGATGCCTTTGAATAGGTTGGCGATCTTTCAGCCCATGAAATGCAAAAGGTGGCGATCTTTCAGCCGGTACAAAATTTAAATGAAGGTGGCGATGTTGCAGCCGTGCGAGAAAAGTAAAGAGGCAGAGGCGATATTTCAGCCATGCAGGATAGAGACAATGCTTAGTCTCGAAAGGCAGATAGAGTAGCCTTATGCAGATGGAGACATGGCTTAGTCTCAAAAGGCAGATAAGTAGCCTTATGTAGATGATGATGGAGGTAGAGCTTAACCTCGGAAGGCAGAAAAGTAGCCTTATGCAAAAATACAGATGGAGACAGGGCTTAGTCTCGAAAGGCAGAAGAGTAGCCTTATGCAGATGATGATGGAGGTAGAGCTTAACCTCGGAAGGCATAAAAGTAGCCTTATGCAAAATACAAATGGAAACAGGGCTTAGTCTCGAAAGGCAGATAAGTAGCCTTATGCAAATGATGAGGGAGGTAGAGCTTAACCTTGGAAGGCAGAAAAGTAGCCTTATGCAAAATGCAGATGGAGACAGAGCTTAGTATCGAAAGGCATATAAGCAGCCTTATGCAGTGCAAGAATGTAAAAGGGCGATTAGTAGTAAGATCTCTTAACTGATAGCCGATTACGACAATATGACTGCTGGGGAGATTGTGTACGGATAGCAATTGCGGGCAAGTGATGATTCTGAGAAGTTGCATTCTTGGGAAAGTATGCATACATAAATATACTTAACGATACTGCAAGTCGAGTGCCTGCATCCAAAGAAAAATCATGAGTTCTGTAAGGGGAAAAGGTTAGTTCATCTTCCCCGGGCTCTTGACGTTGTGTGTCATTGGGGTAGCATTGCTAAACAACAACAATTCGGATAATAGTTATGCATGATTTACTAAATATAACGTAAGTATATAATCGAAAATAGTTTTCTTTAGATGAACCAACGACTGCGACATGGTTCAAGACATTGCAACCTCTTTCGCTCCGGAATTTTGAGGGTCCTCCTCAAAATTCTGCCCCAGTTTGCTGAGCGGACATTTCTGACGGCTGTGCTGAATGACCAAAAAAATCATCCCCAGGAAACTCATCATGTCCTTCTTGTTCTTTGGCGGCGGCAATTCTTGGATCGCTTTGACCTTTGACAGATCCAATTTTATTCCTCGACGATTCATGATGAAACCCAATAATTTACCAGCAGGAACCCCGAATGCACACTTGGCAAGATTTAGTTTCAGGTTGTACCTCCTCAGTCTGTTGAAGAACTTTCTTAGGTCTTCCATGTGATCCCTGGCTTTCTTGGATTTGATGATGATGTCATCCACATATACCTCTATCTCCTTGTGTATCATGTCATGAAAGATGGTAGTCATAGCTCTCATGTAGGTGGCACCAGCATTCTTCAAACCGAATGGCATCATTTTGTAACAGTACATTCCCCATGGCGTGATGAAAGCCGTTTTCTCTGCATCTTCCTCGTCCATCCATATATGATGATACCCAGCGAAACAATTAATGAAAGACTATAACTCATGCTTGGCTTATTTGTCAATTAGAATGTGTATGTTCGGCAAGGGGAAGTCGTCTTTAGGACTGGCCCGGTAAAGATCCCGGTAGTCAACACAAACTCTAACTTTCCCATCCTTTTTTGGCACTAGCAGGATGTTGGCTAACCATTTCGGATACTCTATTACCCTGAGAACCTTGGCTTTGTCTTGCTTGGTAACCTCTTCTTTGATTTTCAAACTCATGTCGGGTTTGAATTTCCTGAGCTTCTGCTTTACCGGCGGACATGTTGGATCTGTTGGCAGTTTGTGAGCTACAATGGATGTACTGAGACCAGTCATATCATCATACGACCAGGCGAATATGTCTTCATATTCCTTTAGGAATTCCGTGTACTCTTTCTTTTCTAATGGTGACAGATGAACACTGATGCGCGTTTCTTTGACATTCTCTGTATCTCCCAGATTAACGACCTCAGTTTCGTCCAAGTTAGACTTAGGCCTATTCTCAAAATTCTCAACCTCTCTGACGATCTCTTCTGGTATATCAACCTCTTCTGAATCCATATCCGTTTGTTGCGTTGTCTCGTTACAAGTCACAATCGTTGGTTCATCATTAAGGCAAGTAATAGTAATGCTATGTAAAATAAAGTGAATGATAGAAAAAATAATAAGAGCGAGATATATAATAAATTGTAATGCTTCGATTGAATTCATAATTGTTTTGAATATCAGAGCTCTTTTCAAAATTAACGACAATGCGGAAATAAAATCAGCTAGTAAAAAGTAAAAATGTGATGCATGGTGATTTTGTTTAGCCTTGCTACCCCGAAGCTTTCCAGGCCCTAGTCTTTCTGATTGACCAATTGCTGAGGCATTCTTCTCGGTTCACAGCTTGTATAGAAGGGTCTTCCTCCCCTTCCTCCTCGAAAATAACACAGCAGTCCATATCATCGTCTTCCAGAAACAGATTCTTCATAGCTGCCAATGCTTCATCTTCCTCTGATCCATATATGATGTCTGTCGGCTTGAAAGTCTGCTCCAGGCGAGGTATCGGATGCTCCAGTGGATAGTAGGGACCGCGCCATGGTGGCGACCAGTCATTAACCTCCTTCCAAGTGTATTCATACCCCAAACCAAATATAGTACCATGTTTCTTCAGCTTGATGGGTTTGGTGATTCCCTGGAGGTTTTTGCCGAGTCCCTTTCCAGGTTCGTACCTACACCAATTCAAGATACTTTCAATCTTGTTATCCCACCATTTATCCTCGTATACAGCGTTGACCCTTTCAATATGGTGGTATGTTTCTCCGCCTATTCTCCTTCTGCCTCCAATCATCGGGATGGTCTGGCGACTATATATGGGGTTGCTACCATCACCATGAATAATCACCTCTTGGTGATTCCATTCGAACTTCACTTCCTGATGCAGGGTCGATGCTACAGCTCCAGCGGTGTGGATCCATGGTCGTCCCAACAACAAGTTGTAGGATGCTGGGACATCTATCACTTGAAAGTCAACGTCGAACCAAGTTGGTCCCATTTGCAGGCATAGGCTAATCTCTCCAATAGTAGACCTTTGGGACCCATCGAAGGCTTTGACATTGATGGCTCCATCTTTGATCTCGTGCAGGCTCTTTCCCAATATTTTGAGAGTGATCAATGGATAGATGTTGAGGCTGGATCCTCCGTCGATCAGGACTCTAGTGATGAAGTAATCCTCGCATTGCACGGTGATGTGCAGGACCTTGTTGTGACTCAGCCCTTCCGGTGGCAGCTCATCTTCGTGGAAGGTGATTTTGCAGCTTTCCAGTATTTTCCCTACCATATTTGCCATTTCTCCTCCAGTTATGTTGCTGGGCATATAAGCTTCGCTCAATATCTTCATCAAGGCATTTTTGTGTGCGTCAGAGCTCTACAGAAGAGCTAGGATGGAGATCTGCACTGGTGTTTTGTTCAACTGCTCAACGACCGAATACTCCTTAGCCTGTATTTTCCTCCAAAGATCATCGGGCCCAGTTTCAGTAGTCCGTCCAGAGGCTTGCTTACTGGACTCAGCTAGGTGCTCTGGAGTGTAAACCCTACCTGTTCTGGTCATACCCTGCATAACAATTGTTTCTCCTATCTTGGTGTTCCCTTTCCTCCTTGCTTCAGCTGTGTAATCCCATGGTATGGCATTTGAGTGGAATGGTGTTATGTCTGACATTGCTACAGGAATAGGTACCCTTGGTGGTAACACAACAACTTTGAAAGGTGTAGGTGCCTTCGGGACTCCAAACTCAACCTTAATTGGTCCGGGCGCCTTTGTAGAAGAAGGTGCTTCAAATTCGAGAGGTATAGACATATTTACTTCATCGCCCTTAGAGGGCTGATTCTGCACAACAATTGGGTTAAGTATGACTGCCGGTTTCTTTGGCTCATCGCCCTCAGCAATCAATCCTATCGACCCCTTAGGGTCCCAGTCATCTTCGATCTCAATCATGTGAATGTCTCCACCTTTGTGATCAGACAGAGGGTTGTTGCGGAATTAGGAGCATGCTCCTTTGCTACGATGACCTTATTCTCGATCAAGGTTTGAATCTTGTCCATCAATGAGCGGCATTCGTCAATGGTGTGACCTTTCATGCCGGAGTGGTACGCACAGGTCTTATTAGGGTTGACCCACTAGGAAGGATTTTCTGGAGCTATGGCAGGAATAGGGGAGACGTAACCAGCAGCTTTGAGTCTCTCATATAGCTGGTCAATTGGTTCGGCGATGGTTGTGTATTATCTGGGAGGTCCGCGGTCAAAATTTGGTCTAGGTCTAGGGAAATTTTGGCGAGTGGGAGGTGATTGGTAGTGAGAGGGTTGGGCATTATAATATTGGTAAACAAGTGCAGGTTGAGAATATCTGGGTGAAGTGGGTTGATATGTGGGTGGTGGAGATGATTGGTAAACAGGCGGTAGATTTTGGTAAGAGGGTGCGGGTGCTAGGTAATTCGGGATAGGCTGATATGTAAGTGGAGGTGACGGGTAAGTGTGGTATTTTAGTGGTGATTTGGCTCCCTGTGTGACCATCACGGCACTGACATCCTTCTTCTTGGATGTGCCACCAAACTGTAAAGCCTTGTTGGTGGCCTGCAATGCTTCAAGATTAGTAACCATACCATTCTTAATGCCTTCCTCAATTCTTCTCCCAGTTTGATGATATCGGAGAATTTCTGGCCCTCGATTAGCATCAACCTTTCATAATATTGCGGATCCTGAGCCCGAACGAAGAATATGTTCATCTGTTCCTCTTCTAAGGCTGTCCTGACCTTAGCAGCCTCTGATCTCCAATGAGTAGCATACTCGCGGAATGTCTCGGTAGGCTTCTTCTTCAAATTCTGGATGTAGAATGCATCCGGTGCATTCTCTGTATTGAATTGAAACCTATCCATGAAATCTGATGCCATACCTACCCAGCTTGTCCATTTCTTGGGGTCCTAGCTGATGTACCACGATAAAGCATCCCCTTTCAGACTTCTCATGAAGAGTTTCATACGGATTTTCTCATCCCTTCCGACTCCGGCCAGCTTATCACAATATGTCCTCAAATGGACCCAGGGATCTCCCGTGCCATCGAACATTTCGAACTTGGGAGGTTTGTACCCCTCCGAAAGTTCAACATCTGGCTGAATGCAGAGGTCCTCATAATTAAGTCCCTCTATACCTCTGTTTCCTTCCACGACCTAGACTCGGCTGGTCAACTTCTTGAGTTTTGCTGCCAAGTTTCCGATAATAGAGTCCTTGTCATCAGACTCAGGTGCACTTGAGATTGGTTGAGTGTAGTGGGGTACAGTATCTACGTAGATGGGAGTGTTGTGGAGGTGGTCGTTTATGGTGTTTAGTGGTTCAGGAATGAGTAGTGGAGTGTTGTTTGAAGTGTGGCATGTGTTGCAGTGTTGAGCATGAGTGGGTTGCATCTGTGGTTGTGGGGTGTTCTCTGGAGGTGCGGGATTTTGAGCATTTGGAAAGTTGACATCAGGAGCGGTGAGAGAGAATGATAAATTTTCCAAGTTCCGAACTTGATCTAGTTCTTTTCAGAACTTCAATAATTTCTGTTCAAGTTGGGTAGCAGTTTCCTTAGCAATCGGGGTACCCTAAAGAATCTCAGTTCTTTCCTTTCTGACCCTTGAATCTTCCATTCTACTTTTTTTCTTGTTCCGGATAGGACTCGGAGGAGGAGGAGGTAGAGGGCCCTTCGATCTCGTACTGTATGATGATGGTGCCAGAATGCACGAACTAACCTTTGGGGAGGGGAATAAAAATAAAAGAAAAACAAAAAAGGTAACAAGTTAGCGCGAATTATGAGGAAAAATGTTACAGTATTTAAACACATCGTGCAAGAATATAAATCGCGTCCTAATTTGGGTGCCTCGTTATGCCCGAGGTAGGCCTAGCGACAAATTAATTTGGAGAACTTATAATGCTAAGTGCCTCATTTTATTGATAAAAATAAGACGAATCCAAAATGACACTAAATAACGGAAAGTAAAATGTCACTAGTGGCCATTGGCCTTATTACATTAAAAGCGAAAAGAAAGACTCCTAACTACTTGGTCCCAGAAGGACCTTCTTTAGGTTGAATGTTCTCGTTGATCAAGTCCTCCAGCTCGCACAGATTTTCCAGTAAAAATGCTATCGCCAGACGTTCTCCTTTGCCTTCCTCAGCATTTTGACAGTCGATGACTCTTTTCCTCACTTTCCCTTCCAATTCCAGCAAGTTGTACTCCAGGTATTCTAGCTTCTCACTAGCCTTGGTGACTCTCTCTTTCCATTCGTTGATTTGGTTTCTCGATGGGAGGTTTCTCCACCAAGTCTGCAAGAGTGAAGGTATGTTTACCATACCGAAATCAGGAACTTTGTCATTCATTTTCTGCAAAACAAAAGGGTTAAGACCTCACCCCCACCAGACTCGACTATTTAATACCAATAATTAGCATAACAAGCATTTAATTCTCCAAATAAATGCACAGAACATGTAGGTGTCCATTTGGGTTTCAGGGAAACCCGATGGACTTTGGACAAGGTTATCTTAATGAGTCATTATGCGGACAACATAACTGACTCGGCTAGGTTTGACCATGATGCATGTACAATTAAACAGAGTAAGGTTTCTATTGGGGTATTAGACAGGTACCCTTGAGCGGACAACTCAAGAGGGAAAAAGACGGAACTGTCAACTGCACCGCTGATCGACTGGTTTTACCGTAAATACGCCTTTGCCGAATTTAAAGGGTGATAATATTGGAAGAGCACAACCACTCATTATAAGCGTCATTATGGTGTTTGTTTGGCACGAGTGGAATATGATGTTGAAGATGCAGTTTACAAGAATGAAACAAATTGACATATATTTCCACGTTCATAAGATAAATGATTACAATAATTGCAGTAATCACAACAGTATTGAAATAAAGCAGTAAAGGAAAGCAGTTAAAGGAAAGAAAAGACATGAAGAGCCAAGTCAGTTTCGTAGTGATAGAATAAAAGACAATAAATAAAGCAATTAATGAGATAATAGAGTCACAAGCAGCATGCAGTGGTAAAAGCCTAAAGAATCCCCAGCAGAGTCGCCATGTTGTCGATGCCCCCTTTTTCTAAGAGTCGAAATCGGGTATACGACATTTGGGAGGACAACTCTATTCCCTTTCGAGAATTGGGTGTATAAGTTGAAGAGTCGCCACCTAATGATTATAGTGCATTAGGACATTTTAAGAAAGAATTGAGATGAAGAACCAGAGGTTGGGTAAGGGCTTGAAATTATATCGAGGGGAAGGTGTTAGGCACCCCTCAAGATCCACTAGTGTGGTTCCCGGCCATGCTACAATTGTGACTTTAAGCAGACAAGTAGAAAAGAAAAGGATTTTACACATAGTTTTGCAAACAAGTTTAAGAGTTGAAGGAGTAGAGAGTTTGGAAAATTAATTTAAAAGAAAACTTAAAAATTAACAAGTAAAGGGGAGAGGGGTCCTAGGTTTACAAATAATATGGATCACATCAATGCAATATCCAGCAATCACTCCTCAGAAGAGGGGTCGCACGTGATATTAGCGCACCGGTCATCATATCCATATTCTACCCATCCCACCCCGTTAAGGTATTAAAGCGCGGAAAGTTTCGTTACTTATTGCATGCTAGTACCCGTCCCAATCCTATCAGTCCCGGAGGCATTTAGGACTACTAATCCTAAAGGGAAAGGATTTGGGGCCTTTGGAGAGCTTTCAAAAGATAAAACACTAGGCGTCAATCAAAACACATAATACAAGTAAAAGGGGAAGCAGATAAGCAAGTAAGGCTCAAGTAAACCTCCTTACGTCAGATAAGCCATAGAGTTTAGCATGTCTTGCATGTACCGGTTTCGTCTTTAAAATTAAAGCGATAAGCGGACTGGTTCAACACATACTTTTAGACAGGAAGTCCGCATTAGGCTTGCTCGAATGCAGTTCTTAAGGACTAGTCTACTTTCATCTATGTGTTGGATAGAACTAACGATTTCAAAAAGCGAACTGGTTATGAAGAGTTACCAGTTTTTTATCAGAGTGAAATGAGTTTCAGAAAAAGAATGTACTATTTTGAAAATGATTTAAAAGAAAAGAAAGGAGCTTTAGAAGACAGGCAGACTAGTTGGAAAAAAAGAGTTTCACGAACCTTATCAGAAAAAAGTGAGTTTCAGAAAATGCCAGTTTGGTTTAGAAAATGTTTATTAACTTACGAGGTTCAGAAAATCACAGAAGACTGCCAGTTTTACCAAAGTATATATTAATTTAAATGGTTGGTGCTGTTTTGAACAAATGAGACAGTTCCGACTCGAAGTTCCTATAGACATGCTTTCTATACGCTAACTGATTTTAACACTTTATTAACATGAGTCTTACAAACATGGTATCTATATGCAACTTTATAATTAAGCCTATAGTTTGCCTAATGGTATCATTATGTGCAGAAATGTAAACCCCTATGAGCACGGTATATATATGCATAGTTGCAGAAAGTTTAGAAGTTAAATCTTATAGGCATGGTCTCTACGTGTGAAATTGCGCAGTGTAGAAATTAAATCTATAGACATGATTTCTACCCTTTTGTGCATGAAAAGTAACCCCTCCCCTTTTCACTAAAATCCCATGAGTTTATACAAATTATTACAGACCAGTAAAAAATAAGACATAAATAAACAATACATCAGAAATTACAGCTACATCCGAGCAGCCTAATTCAGACTTAGTATCTAACAATATGAGGTTGAACCACTTCTAAGATCCAGATTTCCAAAGCCTTCTCTTATCTAGGGTGTTTCAGAGATCCAAGGAGTTTCAGGAACTCCAGGTAGTGCTTACACCCAAGATATTAATTAGAAGGAGTTACAGTGCAGTGTGGAAGAGCCAGCCCTTAGGTGTCCAAATTTAGAGGAAGGTCATGGATCCCAAAGCAAGGCTCACAAGAGAGGGGCAGAACTTAGGTTCTAAGAATGAGTGTAAGTGCAAGAGAGGGGGTTGGGGAATGCCATGGCAGGCTGGTGGTCATGCCTAGCCACAAGGTAGGCTGGCACACCCCTGACCAAGCCTGTTCAGCCAATAAATAAAAGCACAGACCAATTGAAGGTCAGACTATGGTCTGGGGAGTGATTAGGACACTGCCAAACCAAGGTCTCAAGCTCAGAATACATATAAGGGGGAAAAGGAATGGGAATTGAAAGAGTTTAGGACTCAGGGAGTCCAGTCCATATACATGAACAACAATGTCAAGGGTTGTCATGTTTTCTGAACCATAACTCGGCAGACAAAGGGTTCAGGGATGGGGATTCATATAGGAGCAGGAATAACAGGCTAGCAGAAAGCAGTAAAATAAATAAAGAAAAGGCTGAAGCATAAACACATAAGAGAGGGGGCAAAATTTAAACAAGAAGAGACATACCAGTTACAGAAAAGTAAGCACAAAGAAAAGCAGGATACTTACCACCAAAACACAATCAGAGAAGAGAGCTTATGAGTTCAGAGAAAACTCGAATGCTTTTTTAGAAAACCTAAGTGTATTTAAGAGAAGAAGTGGTGACTTATGCTGTGTGTTCGAACTTGTTTTTTGAAAGAGAAGAGGTACATGTATTTATAGTTTTGAAAACGAGTAGAGAATAAGGTAACAAATAAGATTTCACCACAAACATGGATATAAACACAGTCAGAATCAATTAACACAAGTATTCCGCTTTAATCAAGGGATTACTGCTCAAACGGACACTAACAGGATTAATATAAGGATAGAAGATCAATTTGTAAGCAGAATGATTGTTACCATAAAAGGAGCAGTAAAACCATATAGTAAGGGATTAAGTCTAAATACAGGAATGTACTTATTTTGGAAAGGATCTGGTAAGGCCAAACAAAGAGAGAGAATCAATTAACCCTTAATGGGCGAGTAAAAAATCAGAATTTCATAAGGAAAAGTGTTGAAAATCAATCACGAGTTTGAAAATCAATCACAGAAGGGACTCAGTATATAAATGAAGTGCACAAGTAATAAGCATGTGAGGCCAAGCTGTGGCGAGAAGTAACATCATACAGTAATAGCATAGAGCAAGCATTCATAGCATGATAGTCAGGTAGGTCAGATTTCAGTGATTTAGTAGTAGAGGAAAAGATCAGAAACATGCGAAGAATCAAGTAAAAACCTTTCTGAAAACACAGTCGAGTTTGACAGATAGTCGGAACTCAGAACAAAAAGGAATCACATAAGGAAGAGAGATGCTGAAACAAAAAGAATCAGGCTGAGTAACTTCAGACAGACGAATTGCACGAAAAAACTCAAGGGACTCAAATAGGCCCCAAAGAACTAGGGTTTTCAAAAATTAGTCGAGTTTAGAGGCGATAAACAAGTGAAACAAACAAGCGAATTCAGAATCTCAAATAAACCCCAAAAATTAGGGTTTTCAACGTTAATCAGGTGTAAACAAGGTAAATCAAACTAATACAAACAAACAGACAAAGAAACTCAAAATATATTCCAAAAATTAGGGTTTTCAACATGCTAACTCAAATAGAGAAACAACACAAGCAAAACACAGGAAAACATGTCGAGAATCAGAGAAGAGATTCGAAACAACTTAACATGAAACCCTAGTTGAAGAATAAAGAGTTTTGAAAGCAAAATTAAAGAAACTTTGAGAAAAAATGCTTAGCAAGTTCAAAACACACATAGATCCGAAGCAGATCTGAAATAAAATCGGAAGAACCTTAGAGATTAGGGTTTCGTAAGAAACCCAGGTGATGAGGAAGGCTTTGAAAACCATCGATCTACGCTGGAGAGTCGAAGATCGAACTCGGATAACCATGGCTGGCCGGACAAAGGTTGAAGACGACCGGAGAACAGTCATCAAGAAAAGTCTTGGTCGAAACCTTTCAAGATCTGGTCATAAGACCTCAGAAACGAGCACGTAGAAGCCATGAGAGGCTGGTATAGGCCTTCGATGAGCCTGGGAAGCCATGGATTAGGGTTTCAGTGAGAGGGGGCGGCTAGGGTTTGAGGTGAGTTGAGAGAAAGAAGGGATTCAAAGGCGGCATCTCTGAAAGAATGAGGTAGGGTTTAGGGTCGTTTGGATTAAAAAAGGTAAGAAGAAACAGTGACTGTTGATCTAAATGATCAACGGCCGGGATTAAAAGGGGTTATGGGCTGAGTCGGTTGAATAGGTGCTGGGTCGGGTTAGAGTGGTAATTGGGCTAGTCCGAATTTAAGTTTGAAATTGGGTCAATTTTAGGCTAAAATCGAAATGTAATGGGGCTACAATTGAAACGAACTGAGACCAAAAACAGCTTAGCCAGTTTTCCCTTTTTATTTTATAAAAATAGTAAAAAATAATTTTGAAAGCAAATTAAAAGCACTAGATCCGTTAATAGTATATAAATATTAATTAAAAAATATTGGAACCAGTTTCATAATTATAAAATGCTATTAAATCTTAAAGCAGACTAAAATTGCAATTATATGTAATTCAGCTTTTAAAATATCAAATTAATTTGTAAAAATATATGAAAAGTAACCTACCTATATTTTGGTATAATATGAGAATAAAATAAGTTATTCACCAAAATGATAATTTTGGGAATAATTATTGAGCAATAAATCAATTTAAAAATCTTTTAAAAAATTAGAAAAATACTAAAACACTTGGGCATACTTATATATGTATGTACATGATATTTGAAAGTATTTGCATGTAAAAGAAATACATAGGGAAAAATTGGGTATCAACAGGGCATGGATTGGTTGTCTCTGTGTCATGCTATTCTGGATTGTCACGGTAAGACGGTAACGTTGGCTATGTCGGGAATGCCGCATATTGAGTGGCGAGGTTCGTCGAATTATGTTCCTAGTAGAGTGATTTCATTCTTGAAGGCCCGGCGGATGGTTGGGAAGGGTTGTCTTTCTTATTTGGCTTTTATAAGGGACAACAGTGTAGAGACTCCTACTATTGATTCAGTTCCAGTGGTGAAGGATTCTCCGGATATGTTTCCTGCAGGCCTGCCGGGCATGCCACCGGATAGGGATATTGACTTCGGTATTGATTTGGTGCCAGGAATTCAACCCATTTCTATGCCACCGTATCGTATGGCACCGGTAGAGTTAAAGGAATTGAAGGAAAAGCTTTAGGAATTCCTTGATAAGGGGTTTATTCGGCCTAGTATGTCACTTTGGGATGCACCAGTTCTATTTGTGAAGAAGAATGATGGCACCATGAGAATGTGCATTGATTAGAGGCAATTGAACAAATTCACGATCAAGAATAAGTATTCTTTGTTGTGCATTGATGATCTATTCGACCAGCTTCAGGGAGCGAGGGCGTTCTCCAAGATTTATCTCAGGTCAGGTTATCACCAGTTGAAGATTAGGGACTCAAACATTCTTAAGACATCTTTTAGGACCCGATATGGTCATTATGAGTTCCTTGTGATGTCTTTTGGGCTGACCAATGCCCCTGGAACGTTCATGCATTTGATGAACAATGTGTTCCAGCCTTATCGCGACTCGTTTGTTATTGCATTCATTGATGATATCCTGGTGTACTCTCGTAGCCAGGAGGAGCACGCCTAACATTTGCGGATTGTGTTGCAGCGGTTGAGGGAGGAGAAGCTTTATGCTAAGTTCTCTAAGTGTGAGTTTTGGCTCAGTTCAGTGGAATTGTTGGGGAATGTGGTGTCCAGTGAGGATATTCAGGTGGATCCGAAGAAGATAGAGGCGGTCCAGAGTTGGCCCAGACCCTCCTCAGCCACAAAGATTTGTAGCTTTCTTGGTCTGGTGGGTTATTATAGCTGGTTTATTCAGGGTTTCTCGTCTATTGCATCACCCTTAACCAAATTGACCCAAAAGGGTGCTCCTTTCAGGTGGTCGGATGAGTGTGAGGTGAGCTTTCAGAAGCTCAAGACTGCCTTGACCATAGCTCCAGTGTTAGTTCTGCCGTCAGCTTTTGGGTCTTATTCAGTATATTGTGATGCCTCTCAGATCGGTATCGGGTATGTTTTGATGCATGAGGTTATAGTGATTACTTATGCTTCGCATCATTTGAAACCCCATAAGAAGAGCTACCCTGTTCATGATTTGGAGTTGGCTGCCATTGTTCACGCGTTAAAGATTTGGAGGCACTATCTATATGGTGTGTCTTGTGAGGTGTTTACTAATCATCGTAGTATCCAGCACTTGTTCAAATAGAAGGATCTTAATTGGAGGAAGCAGAGATGATTGGAGCTGCTAAAGGACTGATATTACCATTTTGTACCATATGGGGAAGGCCAATGTGGTAGCCGATGCCTTGAGTAGGAAGGCAGCGAGTATGGGTAGTCTGGCATTCCTGCCTATTGGGGAAATACCTCTTGCAGTTGAGGTTCAGGCTTTGGCCAATCGGTTTGTGAGAATGGATATTTCGGAGCCTAGTCGAGTCCTAGCTTGTGTGGTTTCTCGGTCTTCCTTATTTTATTGCATCAGAGAGCGCCATTATGATGATCCTCATTTGCTTGTCTTCGTGATGTGTCTTATATGGTTGGGGAGAAGGTTTTGCTGAAGGTTTCCTGACCTGAGTCGCTTCACCCTACTGAAGCGTTCCCCTTCACGCTTTGCCTTGCTTCTCGCTTAAAGCAATGAAGCAAGCAGTTTTTTAAACACTGATCATATCTTAGTCTCAGTTTTTATTATTGGCATAACATATCATTGTTTCCGGGCTAGTTTCCATGACATTGTGAGCCCGTAGGTAAGACTGGAGAGTGATGACTAAGTGAGGCCGAGAGCCTGATTATGAGTGACAGTTATGGGGTCGGGCTGCAGACCGCAACAATTATATTGATTATGATAGTGTTTGGGCCGTAGGAGCCCCTCCGGAGTCTGCACACCCAAAGTGGGCCCGGATGATATTATTGAGGGATGGATTTCCCTGGACATGGATTTCTCCACAGGGTTGGATCACCCTTTTTCCTCGGTATTGGGTGAATTATAGTCAGTGATGATTATGTTTCTGGATGTATTTCCCTAGATCGGATGGCCATACGGTACTGAGTGGTTAAATGTTTATATATATACCTGGATATGGATTTCTCCTCAAGGTTGGATTGCCCTTTTTCCTCGGTACTGAGTGACTCACAGTCAGTGTTGTATATGTTCAGGGATGGATTTCCCTGGGCCGGATGGCTATATCCAGTACCGAGTGGTTGAGCATTTGAGAGTGAGAGTACATTGTGCATTTAATATAGTCGGTGCATTGGCATGTAAAGGCAGTTGAGTTATATATATTGAGTTATTGAGATATGTATTTAGCTTATCGCTTTGAGCTGTCTATTTAACTGAAAGCATGCCTACGTTTCTGTATGTTATTTCTATTATATCTGTTGAGGTTGAGTTCGTCACTACCATTCAGTCCATAGTTTGGACTCGTTACTTACTGAGTTGTTGTACTCGCGTTACCCCCTGCACTTTGTGTGCAGATCCAGGAACTTTTGGACCCAGTGGCGGTTGTTGATCGAGGCTTCAGGCTTAGGAGATTATTGAGGTATCTGCACGGCGTTCGCAGGCCTTAGCTCTCCTTCTTATTCTTTAGTTGTATTTCAGTTGCTCCTTTAGACATTGTAATAGACCATGTATTTGCCTAGACGCTTATGCACTCCACCCTAGTTTTGGGTTGGATTGTATCTTATCTTGGAATTTCTTATGTTTCAAATAGTTTCTTTAAATGTTAAAAGCTTTCGTTAATGTTTTCAAACTTATGGTTGTTGTGTTGGTTATTGAGTTGAGGCTGGCCTAGTTCCACCATAGGTGCCATCACAACGGGTCGGGTTTTGGGTCATGACAATCTCATCCCAAAGTGTAGCCATATGTCTCAGAAAAAAGAATTTAGCAATAAATTTTTCCGTCAACTCATCCCATGTGTGGATGGAATGATTGGACAATCTCTCTAACCAGTCCAATGCCTTTCCCCGTAGAGAAAAGGGAAATAGCCTCAACCGCAGCGCATCCTCGGAGACATTGGTTTGCTTGCTTCCCCAATAAGTATCGACGAACCTTTTGAGATGCTTGTAAGCATTTTTACCCGGAGCCCCGGTGAAGAATCCTCGTTGCTCAAGTAGTGTAAGCATCACATTGGTGATTTAAAAGTTGCCTACCCTAATACGGGCGGGACTATAGCACTTGCATAACCCTTATTCGGTAACTGTCGGTGTTCTGTCACTCTAGGAGAAGGTGGGGAAGGAGCGGGAACGTTGTTTTGAGGCGGGCGGCCTAGTCTATTTGCTTAAGGTTCAAGAGGAACCTCATCAACTTAGTCGTCATCTCTGTCATCGCCCAATGGCAAATTCCCAATGGGCTCATTGTTGAGAGCCATTTTCGTACCTAATATCAATTCAAAAACAAGTTAGTGACTCAGAAACAAAAGAAGACAAATCACACAAAAAACTAGATATATAGCTAAATTCGTTTAACTCCCCAGCAACGGCGCCAACAATTGGTGTCGCCCAAACTCGCACCACAAATATAGGTTGTGAGGCGGTCAAAGCAATAATAAAACCTAACGCAAGTCGGGGTCAAATCCACATGGAGTTAGATATGGGATTAGGTATATGTCTAGACTAGGTGTATGATGTGCCCAAGATTGCACTTCCACATATTTGGTTGTTTCTTTCTGCTTCTATTGATTATGCTAATATTTGCAAATGAAAAGCTAAGAGACAATATTTTTGGTTTTTTTTTTAGTTTATAAAAGATCTAGGGTTGTGACTTCCATCTAGGTGGTTGCCTAATGGGTTGTAAACTCTAGGGCAAGTTTGATTGGTCGGGATCGTAATATAGCAATCACACGCAATTACCCACTCAGTACCTCACGGTAGTTAGAGTGATTTTGCCCAATTTGGCTTTCTCAGGTCCAAATGGGTATTGCACAAAACAAGTGATAAATTCTCAAATCGGGTCTTACTATCTCTAGATTTAACCCTTTAATTGAGACTATCAATTTCTTGACTTCACCCCAGTTCCTTGATAGCCAAGTTTCCTAGACTTAGTCTCTCTCTCTCAAGTAGAGACTAAGTCAAATAGGCATGAATCAATGTTTGCAACCATTAATTCTTGAATTCAAGCAAGAACTAGGTAAATATCACTAACCCAATCACAAATAATCCCTAAATCAAATACCTATCAAGTACCCACACTAGGGTTGGGCCATAACCTTAGCTAGAAATTTAGCTACTCATGAAAACTAAAGAAATTAAAGAAGAAACTAAGATAAAAGCCATAATAGATGATTAAGGGAAGAAAATCTAATGTGAAAATGCTAAACTAGTACAGCGTTACCCAATACAGTAAGTAAAAACGGCTTAGGTGCTCTCCCGAAACAAAACTTAACCTAAAAATGACAAAAAGTTCTATTTACTAAGCTGAAAATATCCGACAAAATTGCCCCTGAGGAGGTTGTGCGGCCGCACAATTATGTGTGCAATCCGCATAATGAGACTTGGCTTGACAGATTCCAGTTCTGCGGCCGCACAATTCTTGGTTGCGGCCGCACTCCTTCTTCTTCTGCTGACCACACATTTATGAGTGCGATCTCACTTTTGCTTCTACGACCGCACCATTATAGTGCGTTCCGCACTCCTTGAACTTGGGCTTTGGCGGTTGACACTTCTGCGGTCCGCATAAAAATGAGTGCAGCGATGCTCTTGATAATGAGGCCGCACAATAATGGTTCGGTCCATATTTCTTCTTGAACTTAACATCCAATCTCTCTGATCTTTGTCTTCTGCAGCCACACCAGAATTGTGCGGTGCGCACTTTGCATGTCATTTCTTGTCAGAGGTCTTCTTCATGATTTGCGGCCGCACAGTGCCCTTTTAGCCTTGTTTCTATCCTTATCCAAAATTACTTCTTCAAGAGTTGATTTTCAGCTCTTTAGCTCATATTTCAACACTCCTACAAGCAAGCACATTTTATTAGTTTTCGAGAATACCTGTAAGCAATTTTGATCTAAAACGAAAGCAAAAAAGTGCAAATAAGTAGTCAAAATCCCTACTTATCAGAACTAGACTTTGGAAATCCTTAGAGATCTTCTGAATTTTGTGAAGCGGGTGTTCTTGTATTTTGATAATTTCTCTAGAACTTATTCCCTTTCTTTAATGGACCCAATCTCTCAACCATGGAATTCCTCACAATTGATTTTCTAAGTCGATCAAAGATATAAGGCTTGTTAGAAGCGGCAGATTCATCTTCTACAGTGATATAATTGTTGTTTGCGCTTCTTATAGAGATACACACTGGTGACGGTTGTTTGTATCCCAAAACTTCATATGGTTGTATCGTCGTAGCTTTTGATGGGAGCTTTCCTAACTTTGACGGCTTATTGGGATTGTATCCAGCTTTTGCAATTAGCTTGTAAGTGTTAGGATCAAAACCTTCATCTGTTCGCTTTGTAGGGAGTGCCACATTCTGCAAATGATTTTGGGCCACAAATCCTGCAAGTGGCTTTGAGGACAACTTTATTGCCTCAACTCGTTTTACTGGAAAAGTTAACTCCTTTAGAATGTTAGTTTGGACATTAGATGATTCACCTTCATCTTTCTTCCTTTTAGAGACATATTGGAGTGCATGAGTTACTTTCTTGCCATAAGACGCAATATCCCCTCTATAAAATTTATTCGAGTTAGGTTGTACCTTCTCAGTAATAGTTTTGGCTCTACCATCAGTCACCTCAGCTCTTTTAGTTGTGGGCTCGTTGCTTTTCATGACATCATAAGCTTTTATCTCCTTCACAATGCGGTTCTTCAAGTAGAGCTTTACATCGACGAAGTGTGACTCAACCTCGATTATGGCTCATCATCAGCAACTATCTTTTTCTCGACTTCACTCTCGTAGTATTTTAAACAATGATGGTAGGTAGATGGAACTACTTTATTCTCATGTATCCAAGGCCTTCTAAGCAAGATGTTGTATGAAGTCTTTGTATCGATCACATGCAACCATGCACTTGATTGCATATCTTCATTGGTGATTCCCAACCTAATCGAGCCTATGGATATTTCCCCCTAGGTTGAATCCTTAAATCGTCACACGACTTTCCAAGAGTTTGTTCATGGGAATGTCGAGTTCTTTTACAGTGCGAACTGGCAAGATGTTCACTGAGGATCCTCCGTCAACCAAAATTCGATTTACTCTTTCATCATGTATATAGCCAACTAGGTATAATGGGCAGCTGTGAAGAGTGTCACTAGTAGAAGATCGTCATTCCTGAACGTAACTTTTTCCTTACAATCATTAACTTCTTGAGGATTGGACTCAATGAGCTTTTCTGAAGATGGTGCCAACGGTAGGTCATCACTCTTTTCTTCCTCTTTGTCAGCATGGCAACAAGAGGCATCACTACCCCCATGGAAAATCTTCGTGCGGAACCAACTTGGTAAAAACTCCTCCCAGGTCACTGGATGTCATAGCTTTGAGGGTGGTGCACCTCCACTTTTGCTTCTTTTTTAAATGCTTAACCAGATTCCATCTCCTTGGACTTTTCACCATCATTTTCCTTGTTGGTTGTTCCATTGATCCTTTTCATGGGCTTCTTTTGTGACGGCTACGACGAGTCACCAATGTCCAACTTTCATCATCATCAGGTTGATCATCTTCAACATTGTTGTTCTCTAGTAATTCTTCATCTTTACTTTCTTTAAAATTACATAATTCATCTAGACTAAATGAGTCAAATGTGATAGAGACTTGGTTTGAGCTTGCTTTCTCGTCTTCAAGCACGATCTTCTTTTCACGAGCCAAGTCCATAACTTTGTCCTTGAAGACAAAACACTTCTCCAGAGGGTGGCTCACAAGCCGATGATATTTGTAGTAATTTGGGTCATCAGTTTTCCCAGCTTCATTTGGCCTCTTCATCTCCGGAAGCTCAATGAGATTTAACTCGGGGAGTTCTTCAAAAATGGCTGGCATATCAGAATCCAGAAATGGGTACTCTTTCTCTTGCATTTCTTTTTACAGTCAACTTTCCACTTGGCATATCTTGAAAAGAAGTGGATTTCAAACATTTTTTCTTGCTCACCTTCTTCGTGAACTTCACAGGTGATGTGTTGACATTCATAGCTTCTTTGCTTTCAGAATTGGATACGAACTTGCCCCGCTTCCTGACTTCTTGCTTGTCGTTCCCTTTGCAAGGTTCATAGATAGGCAGCCTTTCATTTCCAGGGGAGGCCATGCTCAATTCCATGTCACACGAGTTGCATGTTCTTCAAATGTGCTAGGCTTGATACCTTACAAGATATAGCGCAATCCCCAATGCATGTCTTGGATGTACATCTCTATGCCAGAAGCTCCACTAAGCCTGTCTTTACAGTTGATGCTTGCATTCCTCCAACAATTGATAAAGTCGATAACTGGTTCACCCTTCCGTTGACGAGTATTTATGAATTCCACCATGCTCACAGTGCACCTTGTGCTATAAAAGCGATTGAGGAACTCTTGCTCTAGTTGATCCCACATATCAATAAATCCCACCTCTAGGTCTGTATACCAATCAAAAGTATTTTCTTTTACGAGCGGACAAACTGCTTGACGAGGTAATCTCCACAAGTCCCAGCGTTGTTGCACGTCTCAACGAAGTGCGCTACATGTTGCTTTGGATTACCTTTACCATCAAACTGTTGAAACTTTGAAGGTTGATAGCCAGCATGCATCTTCAATATATCGACCCTTGCAGTGTACGGCTTTGCATATGTAAGGAAGGACTTGGCAGCAACTTCATACTCGTTCTTAATAGTTCCTTCACTGAACTTCTTCAATTGATCGATTGGAATCATCCCTTCAGATGAGACAGGGATAGCCTTAGCGGATGCTACTTGTCTTGGGGGAGAATCACTCTTTGGAACTTCTAGTAGCTTGCCAGATGTGTGGGTAGATTCTTTTTTCATCAAGATTTCCAACCTATCTGTTAGCTTGTCGATTATAGCATCTTGATTTTGCATGCACTTGGTCAAGCGAGCGATTGCTTCCGTCAAGTTTGCCAACTGCTCCTCCACAAATGAAGTGTTTGTCACCATGGCTTGCATGATTGTTGTGGACGATGGAGAGCAGCATGGATTGTCACACAGATTGATCCTCGATTGGATCACGCTATATGGTGTAAGTGGAGAGGATTCATCATTTGAAGCATCATCATCTTCCTTCAGAGCAGAGTTCTTAGATTCGGAGATGTCAAGCAGCGCAAGAGCTTTCTTAATCTTTCCAGCAATATCGCTTCCTCCTTCGGGTGCATTTGTGGAAGATCTTGCTCCTTTTGAGAATGAAGATCCGAAAATAAGGGTTGATGCTTATGGCACTTTGAGTGTTTGTTGTCCTAAAGAGCTTGCCTTGTTCCTTGTAGTTGGTCCAAAACTTCCAAAGGTAACATTGATGATGCTTTCCACATCGGCATAGAACCTAGATTTAGCAGCCTTGGTGGACGTTGATCTCGAGTTGATTTTCTTTGAAGCCATTTTGATGTTCTTGAACTTTGGTGATTGAAAATTTGATATGAGAGGTAAAGATTGTCCCACTGGGCGTGTCAGAATTTGTAGACGATAAATTTGCGTCGAGAAAATAAAATCAAGACCGAAAGATATAACAACAATTGAAGTATTTTATTTCAAATTATATGAGTGTACAATCTTTATGGATCCTCTGATTCTTCTTTCCAATTGTAAATGAATTCAAGGGCCTTTGAGATTGATCTTAAATCTATATTTGTTGCCACGAATGATGATCTTGGATTCAACTAGCACGAACTTTGATTTGAACTCGTACTCCTTGAATCTTGATTTGTTCTTCGTTCTTGAGGTTGAACTTGATTTCTTGAACTTGAACTTGAACTTGATTGCTTGAAACTTGTAGAGAAATTTGCGGCGTTTGATCCACGAGTTCTCTCTTGCTTCTTGTTATAACTTCTAGTATCTTTTCTGGGTTATGAAGATCCCTATTTATAGTTGTGGGAGGAAAGAGTTATGATTAGAACAAACTCTTTCCGACCAATCAAATCGAAATATTTGATTGGCCAGAACATGTCACTTGCACACGTGGCACGATTTCATTAGTCTTTTAATGTGACTTGGCATGCCTTGTCATTTTGACACGTTGCATGATCCTATTGGCTCTTCCGCTTGACTTGGCATGTCAACATATGACATGTGGCATCAAACTGGGCCTTTAGGAAGATGGCATCTTGGGCTTAATGAAGTGAGTTCATCACTTTAGCCCAATGGATTAAGATTTATTTATTTAATTTGTATATATTGGACTTATATAATTAATTCAATTATATTAGCCTATAATATTTATTTGGACCAATATATCTTGAATTTAAAATGTAGTCCAAATTATTTTATAAATTTAATTTTAATAAAATTTATATGCCTAAAGACTCAAAAGTAAATAATCCTCCTAATAAGCAAAATAAAATGAAAATTTTATTAAATATCTTGAGTCTTTATGTGAGAGATTAATTAGTTATAACCAAATGAGGTAGACAGTCCATTGGATAGGAAACTCTAAATTTCATTCACATAGCTTTTTTATTGGATTTTAAACACGTAATGACAGTTCTTTATGTGAACACTAAGGGGTCATACGGTAGGGTGCATAAGAATAATACTGAATATAGTGTATTAGTAATGCTGATATTAGTTATGCTTGCATTAGTTATACTGGTATTAGTTATGCTGACATATTTCTTATCCATTGTTTGGTTTGATGTATTAAAGCATTGCACAATTTCTAAAAGAATTGTTTGTTTAAAAAATGCTCTCAAAACTAGTCCACGCTCTAACTTTTTAAAAGAAACATATGTTGAGAAATGTTTTTATATGAAAAAGCTTTAAAAAAATTATTTTTTTTGTCTACCTATATTGTAAAATAAAATTAAATATTTATTTATAAAAAAATATGCTAAGTATTTATTTATTTACTAGGGATATAATTTTATTTCTCACTATTTGGATTATTTTGAACTTGCATTAATATACTAACTAGCATATTTTAATCAAGCATAAATTTTGAAGGATAATTTTGTCTTTAACTAAGCTAATGCATGCATTAAAACTCATTGTATTGCTAATACCATTGTTTTCTATGCATTAATTATGCATAGGATAATACTAAATATGATGTATAACTAACGCTTGCATAACTAATATATGGGTTTAAAATGTCTACCAAATAATGTATTATTAATACACAAAGCTAATGCATGCATTAGCTTTATCTAATGCATCCTACCAAACGACTCCTAAGGGACAAGTGAGATAAAAAGGGATAGACATTTCATATCACCTTCGTTTGGTCGAGTAGGAGGAACTGAATTTTTCCCTTTTGATACTGATACATAACATTTTAAACTTTTAACGCTGAATCCAATAATAATTTTGATTTTCGTGGCTAACTAGAGTTTCAACAAAACACTTGTTCAGCACTTCTAACTACTATAAGAGGGAAAATTTTATTTTGTGTCTCATGCAACTAACACTAATTGTATGAGATATTCTTTTTTGTTTCACAGTTTTGTGGACCCAGATTTTGTGAACTTAGAAGTATAAGATTGGAGTCCACAAATTCGTGAGAAAAAAAGAACACTCACACAACTAATGTCAATTGTGTGAGGCACACAATAAAACTTCTCAAGAGGATGTTTACTCATCAAAACGACCCGTAATTTTTCCCTTTTTGGTTGTTGAATCTCGTACAAATTAAGTACAACACAACTTGTTATGATTAGACCCGGGGCGTAGGCATCTTGTTCTAAGCGGTTTCACGTGACATCACTTGTCGAACTTTTTTCCTAATATGCATGTTTAAAGAAGAAATAAAATTAAAAAGATGACACCACTTGCCGTTACATTAATTTATTCATTTATTTATTTTTTTAAATATTGACACCATTTACAAAAAAAATTGCATACACTGGATTAGACCAGGATTTTTTTTTGGGTAGACCAACATTACAAGCTTTTCTACTTGGAACACAAGATGAATATCTGTATATATAATTAATTATATATAGAAGATGAAGCAGGCCTTTGGACATAAAAATTGTAAATTTTGAAAAAAAAAAACGGTATTTGGAGTTAAGTTGAAAAAGATATTTGAAACTTGAAATTGTGTTTGGATATGCATTTTACTTGAAAAAATATTGCAGTATTTGTGAGTGGGGAAAAAAGATTTTTTGAGGATTTTGAAAATGTGGTAAAAGCCATTTTTTTATTTTTGAAAAATCTCATTTCCGGTTTTTTTTCAAAAACTTATAAAATTTCATGTACAAACACATTTTCAGTAAAAAAAAAATTCTTTTATTGACAAACTGTCCGAAATATGTCCATTTTTTCACAATGAGAAAGTTGGTCGTCTGGATTATGGTGGCCATGCAGCAAAAGGAGGGTAATGCAAAACACAAACATACAGCTCATTTCCAAATAGTCATGCAAACCTCCTGAACAAAACTACAAGTCAGAGACAACAGAAAAGTTACCAGAATTAGCTTTTCTGTACACATTTTTTTGTTTTTTGTTTTTTGACATATCAGAAGAAAAAAGAAAAAGACTAATCAGACCTTGAAAATCTGCCTCCCTAATCAGTTCTACTGTTTGACCCTTCACATTTTTTCTGCAGCTTCTCTGTTGTCTTTACCAAAAAAAAAAAAAAAAAGAAAAGAAAAGAAAACTGCCTAGGTAGAATAAAACTTTGGCTCCTCTTTTGTCATTTTCATTCCTTACTTCTCAGGGAAATTTTCACTTACAATAATAACTCTTTATCATAAAGGGTATTACTGTAATGTTATAAATAATCCAAAAGCAACTTCCTTTTTTATTTTTATTACACTTCAAATTTGAAATGTATATGGGAAAAAATAGAAAAATGCTTGTTCAAGATTAATATTCTGGTACAGTAGCTAGGACAATAGAGTTTGCTATGGAGAGATGCTTTTTAACTTTATCTTTAACGTGTGAGAAGAAAAAAGGAATGGTTTAAGACTCTGCATTACCCCAAATGTTCACAAAAATCAATTTAAATTATTTTGAAGTTTGAAAAAAAAAAAAGATTCTCTCTTGGAAGTGTTGCAGAGACTACTTTGGTTTCTTTTTCTCTGTCTGTCCTTTTCTTTCTTTCTTGTTTGCATAGCATAAGCCATCTTCACATTTTACTTTATTTTTATATTTTTTCAGTTTTCTTCAAGAGGGTGTTTAGCATTTTAGGCTGTGTAGTATAATATCAACTTGGGCTGCACTTCTCTTTCTTGCTTCTTCAGTAAAACATAAAAAGCTCAAATCTTTACAAGATTATAGTACTGCTGCATTCAAAGAAACCACATTTTCTTAGTAGATTCTTGAATATGATCAGTGTGGGTTTTTGGGGATTGTGATATATTGGGTTCTGTGGGATTTGAGTTTTGTGCGGCATTGTGTGAAGGGACTTTGTTTAAGGTTCAGAGAGCTAAGTGAGTGAAGTAAAGAAGAAGAAGAAGGAGAAGAAGAAGCAGAGGAATGGCAGGAGGTGGAGCAGCACCACCACCAAAACAAGATGAGAATATACCACATCCTGTGAAAGATCAGCTTCCTAATGTTTCTTACTGCATCACCAGTCCTCCTCCTTGGCGTCAGTTTCTCCCAACTTTCTTTCAAACACTTATCACTCTGTGTTTTCATGCATATTTTATTGAGTATTATTACTACACTGTTTTGCCAAAAACTGATTTTGTCTTAAAATGATGTCCTATTTTTGTTTTTGGGTTTTTTACTTCTTTTGTTGTGTGTTTAATTCATTTTTGTTTGATTAAGTGGACATGTTGATAACCACAATTGAAAAAGATGTGTTGAATTTCTTGTTGCAGCTGAGGCCATATTACTTGGTTTCCAACATTACATTGTTATGCTTGGCACAACTGTACTCATTCCTTCAACTCTGGTTCCCCAAATGGGGGGTGGAAAAGTAAGAATTATTGAGAATTGCCATCACATTCTAGTTCTTGTTATAGTTTCTTTCTAGGGACTTGTGGCTTTTATTAGTTCTCAACTTGGGTTCAAAATATTATGGTTGTAGTTTATTATGGGCTATCTAATTAGGATCCATGTTTTTTTTACTGGTCAGGAAGAGAAAGCAAAGGTGATTCAAACATTGCTCTTTGTTGCTGGTTTGAATACACTAACTCAGACTTTGTTTGGTACAAGACTACCTGCTGTTATCGGAGGCTCTTATACTTTTGTGCCAACAACACTTTCGATTGTCTTGGCTGGTCGATATAGTGATGTTTTGACCCCTCAGGAGGTGAACGGTTTAGAGTCTGTTTTCAGTTTGCTGCATTCTTTCTGATGTTGATATGATAAAGTAGTTGACCTTTTCTTTTACTTATAAACAGAAATTTGAGAAGATAATGCGAGGGATTCAAGGTGCTATGATTGTAGCTTCAACTCTTCAGATTGTTATTGGCTTTAGTGGCCTATGGCGGAATGTGACAAGGTAAGTTAAATGATCAGCTAAAGATATCATCATCATAATAACTTGTAAGTAAAGTAGTTGACTGACAAAAAGAATTAAAAATTCTGATTATGATAAATAATTCTTGACTGAAGGTTAACTAGTTAGCCCTATTTCCCATTTCAAATCTCAGGTTCATCAGTCCACTCTCCACAATTCCATTGGTAGCTCTATCAGGATTTGGATTATACGAATTTGGCTTTCCTCTGGTAATCTTTTATCTGTAAAAAATTAGCTTCTGCCTGAAATGATAAGCATGTCCATTGTGGTAACTGATTTTTTTTTTGCATTTAGGTGGCAAAATGTGTGGAAATTGGATTGCCACAGCTTATCGTTCTCTTAATCTTTTCACAGGTGGATTTAGTCACAACTTTCCTAGATGCTTGTTGTTTCCTATTATATCTTTTCTAGTTCAATTTATGGACTTAGGAAAAAAAATGCTCTGAATCTGACTTTTACAAGTTCAACCAACATGTTAACAAATATTTCTGCTTGTGTATGCAGTACATACCCCATATGATGAAAGGGGATAGGCATGTCTTTGATCGGTTTGCTGTTATATTCTCTGTCGTGATTGTATGGGTCTATGCTCACATTCTCACTGTCGCTGGAACTTACAAAAATTCACCAATGAAGACTCAACTTAGCTGTAGAACTGATCGTGCGGGAATTATCAGTGGATCTCCATGGTAAGGGTAGTTCATTCTCTTGAATTCGGAACTGCCCAAATTTATCAAAATAAAGTCTAGACTGAAGTTGGCAAAGACATATAATTGTTGGATATGCCTCACAAAGTGTAAAAACATGTTATGTACGCAGTGGTGAAAAGAGGTATGTCGTTAACTATGAACTGTATGCTAAATATTCTACTCGTATATCTTGGACAGGATTAGAGTTCCATATCCATTTCAATGGGGAGCTCCCACATTTGATGCTGGAGAAGCATTTGCAATGATGGCGGCTTCACTTGTTGCTCTTGTCGAGGTTAGTCAATCCCAAAACAAGTTGCTCATAAGGTTATGGTCCTATCTGATTTTGATGGAGTTTCCTTCTCTTCTGTGTAGTTGAAGTTAACTTATTCGCTACTTGAAAACATGGCTAACTAATACAAGTTTCTGTCGTGTTTTGGCTGTCAACAGTCTACTGGTACCTTCTTTGCCGTGTCAAGGTATGCCAGTGCAACTCCTATACCTCCTTCTGTCCTTAGCCGTGGTGTCGGTTGGCAGGTAAATCCGCTAAATTACCAATGTGGAGATTCTTACATTAAAGATTGTGACCTGATAGTAATAAAAAGAATCAATCTTTTACTATATCCTCTTATAGCTTAAAGTTCAAATATCATCTTATATACATATGTTATTTTCTGCAAGCAAAATCAGTACAATGGAACCCAATATTTCCTCTGCTGAAAGAATGTATCCCAATTTCCCTATCATTCAAGGTGTTAATTACCTATGGTTCTAAGATTAGTTTTCTTTGTTTTCTTTAAGGGTGTGGGCATATTGTTCTCAGGAATATTTGGAACCGGAAATGGCTCATCTGTATCTCCGTAAGACTCTTGTTAAGTTCCACCAAAGATGAAATTTTTTCATTAGTGTGCGAGCAATGTCCTTATCACTCATACCAAAGAATGTTAATATTTCCTTTCTGTTCTATAGAGAAAATGCTGGCTTACTCGCATTAACCCGTGTTGGGAGCAGGAGAGTGATTCAGATATCTGCTGGTTTCATGATCTTCTTCTCAATTCTTGGTTAGTTCTTTGCTGCATGTAATTATTTAGCTCAGATTAATTCTTTGAAATACGACAAATATTTGATGGTTAAACTTGTGTTGAACCAGGGAAATTCGGAGCTGTCTTTGCCTCAATCCCTGCACCAATAGTTGCAGCATTGTATTGTCTCTTCTTTGCCTATGTTGGTATGTATTATCAATTAATATTGTGTTGGTATATTCCTAGGACAATTATAATGTTTGCCCTTAATGTGTTTGCAGGTTCAGCTGGTCTCAGTTTTCTCCAGTTCTGCAATTTAAACAGCTTTAGAACAAAGTTCATTCTAGGATTCTCAGTTTTCATGGGCTTATCTATTCCACAGTACTTCAATGAATATACAGCAATAAATGGATATGGTCCTGTTCATACTAGAGCTAGATGGGTAAGTAATCCCTCTAACCCCCTTTCCCATATTACTACATCAATATTACTTATACGAAAAGGGTCAAAATACCCCTCCACGATACCAAATATTATAATCTTAACACCCCTTATAAGCTAGGGCCTAGGGCCATTCATATCCTTGTCGTTAGCAAATTGCTTTCTCTCCAACATGGCAACTGAACTATATCGGAGGATAACTTTTAGACCACCAAAGTCAAAAGTAGAGGGATAAATTTAAACTATTTCCCAAGTATTTTGCTATACTGGAGCTACGTTAGTATCAAAGACAAATATAAGACAATTTGCTTATAATAAGGGTATGAATGGTCTCAAAGCATAAGGGGGGTTGAAATTAAGATATTTCTTTTAGTAATGGCCTAAATGAGTTGTTGCATTTTGTTCTTTTTACCAGTTCAATGACATGATCAATGTGCCCTTCTCGTCGGAACCATTTGTTGCTGGTTTATTGGCATTATTCCTAGATGTATCACTGCATAAAAAAGACGCCGCAACACGGAAGGATAGGGGCATGCCATGGTGGGATAAGTTCAAGTCATTCAAGACAGATACAAGAAGTGAAGAGTTTTACTCATTGCCCTTCAATCTCAACAAGTTTTTTCCCTCTGTATGATTGAAGGGGATAGATAGATAATCCGAACTTTATAGTCCCCCAATAGCTCATTGTGGGTATGAATATATTAACCAAACAATTTCTGCTGCCCTGAATTTTCTGTAACTCGGGAAAAATTAAGCATCAGTCTAGATGAGTGACTTGTTTACTCAACAAATCCACTCCTAATGTTGTTTGTTAGAGAGGTAATGTAGCTGGATCTTGATATAAGTATATTGATTTAATCAATTAAAAAGTCCACAAAAAAGCGTCATTTTGTTACAACTAGTTCTTTGCATTTTGCACCCTTTTATGAGTAGATCATTTTCTACAAGATTTGGTCCCTAATCTATTCATTTCCTTGCAACATTGTACATTCCTTTTGTTTTGTTTGGAATTAGCAATGAGTGGATTAAGTAGAGTTAAGTTAACAAAAATATGGATCTAGGATGTTGGTTATGTTTGTGATTAAGAAAATGGGCTTATTATGGTATTTATTTGGACTTCTCGTTTGGCCCTCTAAGTTTGGAATAATGATGCTCAACGATCACCACTTCTCTTTTTTTTCTTTTTGGTCCATTTCAATTCCTTTATGGGTAAATTAATAACATTTTCATTTCCTTCCGTAAGAATAATACAGAGCTTCATTTCAGACTTCTTCTTTTTCTTTCTCATCTTCTAGAACCTTCAGTTCCTACATAGCTAGAGCTTCTCAACATGGTATCAGAGCCCGGTGCTCGTCTCACTGAAGCTCTGCTGTGATAGAACTGGAGTAATTCAATTCATTTCTAGTTTCTCAATCTCATCGATCGATCGAGCTATTTTTTCAACACAGAAGACTTCTCACTCGTTCTAGGGTTTGGGAATTCTCAATTATCTGGTTGAATCACGGTCAGATCGAGCTCAATTTTGTGAGAAATTAACAGTCTGAAAGCTTTGTGTCTCTGCTACAATGGCGATTAATGAAGAAACTGATGATTCTCCATTTGCGACTTCAATCTCTACGCCAACTATAGAGCTTGTTGATCACAATCATTCTCTTTACATTTATCCTTCTAACACTCAAGGTTCTGTACTTACTTCTGTTCAGCTTCAAGGTTCAGAAAATTATTCAATTTGGAGTAGATCTATGAAAATTGTTTTGCATGATAAAAATAAACTAGGTTTTGTTCTAGGCACTTGTAGAAAGTCTAGATATGGTGCTAGTTTGTATGAATTGTGGGACAGATGCAATGCTATTGTGCTTGCTTGGATAATTAACACAGTTTCACCTAGTTTGATCAGTTTTGTGATCTATGCCTCTGATGTACACACTGTTTGGGAGGATCTCAAGGAGAGATTTGATAAGGATAATGCATCTAGGGCTTGTTATTTGCACAAGGAAATTGCCACACTGACTCAAGGCATATCCTCTGTCTCAATATACTATACTAAACTGAGAGAACTCTGGGATGAGCATGAAACACTAACACCATCACCTTCACGTGGTTGTGCTGAATCTAGGAAACACATAGAACATTACCAGATACAGAAGCTATATCAATTCCTCACTGGTTTGAATGAATCCTTTGAGAATGCTAGGAATCAAGTGCTTATAACCCGACCCCTACCAAATCTGAATCAGGCCTATGTCATGATCGTAAATGTCGAGAGCTAGAGGATTAGTGGAAAAGGTGCATATGATGAAAGCAATGAAGTTGCAATGATGAGTAACAAGATGTATACTGGAGGTTACAATGGTGGAGGACAATCTAATGTCAGTTCAAATAACTCAAATGGAAGTTATAAACCTAGAAACACAGCTGGTAAATCTACAGTCTGGTGTGATTATTGCAAATACAAAGGTCATACCAGGGAAAATTGCTTCAAGTTTCATGGTTATCCATCTGATTTCAAGAACAAGAGAAGAGGTGGAGCTCCACATGCTCAAGCCAATAGTGCTATTAATTCTAGTTGTTCAGAGCCACAAGTACAGGGACAACAGGTGACAACTACTCCATCTCCAGCTCATTTCTTCACTCAGGAACAGTACCAGCAAATCATGCACCTGTTGAACAAGGACATGGAGGTTGAATCTGCGGCCAATGGTGTTGCTGCAGGGCCAACAGGTACTACACATGCTTTTATGACTAATCTAGTTCATAATAACTGGATAATAGACACATGTTCCACAAACCATATGGTTCACAGTTTGAATTTGCTAGAGACTTATGATGAAATACTTGATAATGCTAGGAGTAAGGTTCATTTACCAACTAGAGAACATGTGTCTATCACTCATGTAGGTATCTGTTCATTCTTCAAGAACAAGAAGGTTCAGAATATCTTTCACATTCTAGAGTTTAAGTACAACCTCCTCTCAGTATCAAAACTCACAAAGAAACTGAGGTATCTTGTAGCAATTTACCCTGACTTCTGTGTCTTTCAGGAACTCTCAAGTGGAAAGGTTTTGGGGATTGGTAAGGAAGCGCTTGGTTTGTATATCCTCAAGGTAGATGACAGACAAGTGCTCAATCAACAAGCTTCCTCTTCACTAGTATCTCTTTCTACTTCAACTGTAAATACCATATCAGATGACATCAATAAAGGTAATAACCTAACAGAGAATAAGTCATGTCCTGTATTCTCCTTATGGCATAAGAGGTTAGGTCATTCTCCTTTAAAGGTTTTGAGGTCTGTGAAATATTTGCATGATATGCATTTTAAACAACATCACTGTACTGCGTGTCATGTTGCCAAACAATCAAGACTACCATTTCCTGTTAGCTCCTCTTACTCTAAATCTATTTTTGATATGGTTCATGGTGATATTTGGGGACCTTATAGAGTACCTACTCATGATGGAAAAAGGTATATTTTAACCCTAGTAGATGACTACTCAAAATATACTTGGCTTTTCTTACTGCATTCCAAGTCAGATACTAATGAAGTATTGAAAAACTTTGTAGAACTAATATATACACAGTTTGATAGCAAGCTTAAATGCTTAAGAACAGAAAATGGTATAGAATTTTTCAATGATCAATTACAAACCTTATTAAAGAAACAGGGGATTGTGCATCAAACCTCCTGTATATATACTCCTCAACAGAATGGAACTGTTGAAAGAAAACACAGGTCAATCTTGGATATGGCCAGAGCTCTCAGATTCCAAGCTCACTTGCCTCTCAGGTTCTGGGGAGTGTGCCTCTACTGCAGTCTACCTCTTAAATAGATTGCCTACTATTGTGCTACAAGGCAAATCCCCTTTTGACAAACTCTTCCAAATGAGCCCTTCCTTATAACATTTGAGGGTCTTTAGAAGCTTGTGTTGTGCTACTCAAGTGAGAAAAGGTGACAAATTCTGTCCCAGAGCAATTCCTGCTGTGCACATGGGCTACTCTTCTTCACAAAAGGGTTACATTCTCTATGATTTATGCTCCAAAAGGTTTTTTGTTAGCAGGGACACTGTCTTCAAGGAAGAAGTGTTCCCATTCAAGCATATGTCATCAGGTGCATCACCTTTGTTTCCTATACTGGAGCTTGTGGAATAGCCTACTCAGTCAGCAGTTGTTCCTGTAAATGCCTAATTTTTGCCTAGTATATATATATATATATATATGTATATATATATATGTATGTATGTATGTATATATATATATATATGTATATGTATATGTATGTATGTATGTGTGTGTGTTTGTTCTTATTTATGTATGTATAGGTTTTAAAAATTGAGTAACGGTTTGATAAATGGGGTAGGGATTGGGCTAGTGTAATTTAATTAAAATTGTGCCAAAATTGGCCCAAAATGTGAGCCCAAAGAGCCCAAATTCGGTCCAAAAGGGGGCTGCCAAGAAGAGCTTAAAACGACGTAGTTTTGTCTTGAAACTATGTCGTTTTGGTTAAGTGACAAGATTCAATCTCATCCATTCATCCCTCCCTCATCCAATAGTCCACAATCAATCTTCCAACTAGGTATTTAAGACTTAGAAATACTGAAATTTTGCCCCCAATTCTCCCGTAATTATTTTCTCCTCCCTCTCTCTTCTCTATCTTTTCTCTCTCTCTTTCTCCATAACCGCCGCCCCTCCACCACTGTCGGAAATTGCTCACCGGCGGCGGACCACGTCCAAACCATCTCAAATTTTCACCATGTAATCTCCAACACCTCCTCTTTCCATATCTCCACACCAAATCCTTTAAAACCCCCTCAAACTCCTTGAATCTTAGATCATGGAAGTTTTAACCGCCACTTTTTTGCCCAAATTCTTGAAGCTCCGACCACTACCACCCCACAATACCTACATCAATGGATAGAGCTCTTCAAGACCTAGCTATTGATGCCAATTTCACCCTAAAAATCCGGCAACCAAAATCCGGCCAAATTCCGGCGGCCTTCCCGAACGCCCTCTTTTGGCATACCACCATTTTTTCGGCCACTTGAATTGTAAAATGGTAAAAATCCTATCCTTTTTTGTGGTTGATTTTATTTTATTTTTATTTTTAAAATTTTATTTTGTCTATTATTAATTATTTTAGCATTAGTTTTTGAAGTTTGAAATGTTAAAATTTCTGTTTTTGCACTTGTTGAAGTAGTAAAATAGTTTTATATTAATAAAAGTGAGGTAGTGAAGAATACCTAAGAGTATATGGTACTTGTTTGGTTGTTTATTTTCTGCTTCAAGACTCTTTGAGTACAACACTCAAAAGTCAAATTGTTTGGTAAGAAAATGTAGACTTTTGGACAGTGTTTGAATAAAAAAATTGTCTTTAAATAGTGGAGAGAAGATTTTGTTTGAAATACTTGACAAGATTTGAACCAGAAAGTCTTGATTTTTGAATTTAAGAGCAGATTTTGTAGAAAAATCTGTCAAAAAAGATTGATTTTTAATTTTTTGAAATAGCTGGTTGTTTTGATATAAAAAGGAGGACACTCCATTTGACTGGAGGGAGCTCTACACACAAAAAAGAGGAATAAAAATCAGTAGCGATAATATCACTTAGCAGCTTTTGTGAGTAGATTCTTAAGTGAAAAATTTATTTAAGGAAAATAGAGTAGTCTTGAAAGATTTTTTTGAAGTTACATAATTGCATTGTTTTGCTGGGGTATTTCTAGTTTATTTTCTTGGGTTTGAATCTGTTAGTTGTCGCTGTCTTTTGCTGTTGTTCCTGCCCGTTTAATTGTTTTGCTGTTGATTTTGGAAAGAGCTGACTCTGCTGTATTTATTCTTCTTTCTGTTGTTCAGGTAATTTTCGGACCATGTAAACTCATAAAATCGAGTTGGAATGAAAGATAATGATGCTGAAAAATATTAGTAGCTTCATCCTTCTATTGTAATTCATTTTTATATGCTCTTGAATATTTGATTATGTTATAACGATATGTTAGTTAATTAAATTGTGTTAAGCATCTTTAATTATTTGCATTCTTATTTTTTTCAAAGCATTAGATATAATTCCACTGGGCATTTGATTGTCTGAAAGGAGCATATATATTAAAATTTAAACCCTTGTAGCTATGTTTGTCCCTTTGTTGTCACCAAGCTAGGTTTTTTTTTTTTTTTTTTATTATTATTATTATTATTATATTTTTAGAGTCCCAATAATCTTTTTTTTATATCTTAAAATACTTACTTAGTAAGGTAGTTAAGTTATAGATTAGAAAGATAATCTGTAAAATTATTTTTGTAAATAGTTGGCTACGGATTGCAAATAGAAAGATAGGGCCAAATCTGTAACATAACTTTAAAAGGTCATATCTGCAGATTTAAAGTCCAAAAACATATGAGCTTTTGGATTTTGTCTTGGACATGAGCCCATTTGACTCCATCAACCCAATAGTGGGCTGCCTCATTCAATATCAAGACAAGCCCACATCTTACTAGTTTTAAGCAATGTCAATTAATAATTTTCTCTCATTAATCTCATCTTTTAAATTAGTACTCATAACAATAATTTTCTCTCATTAGTTAAGTTGTAGATTATTATTCAAATCTTTTCTTTATTTTTTTTTAAATAAATAAAAGCGGACATAAGAAAAGCATTAAAATCAAATAAATCACAGTTTATCCAAGTTTAATTCAAGCCAAATGTAGTGAATAAAGTGACCGTGCTAGAACCACGAAACTCGGGGAATGCCTTACACCTTCTCCTCTGTCAACGGAATTTCTTACTCGGACTTTGTTTTCGCAGACCAATAATAATAGAGTCAAACCTTCCTTTGAATAGGGATTCAAATAAAAGGTGACTGGGAACACCGACAAAAATCAATTCCAAGTGGCGACTCTGTAAATAAAATAATCCCTATTTTAAATTTGTAACTTCAAATGAAAAAACTCTTTAACCCACAGTCCATAACACGGTACATTTTGTACATATCTTTTGGAGGGGTAAAAAAAGGGGTGTGACAGTTCCTAATGATACTTCCTCACCGGCAGGATCTCCTATTCTCAACAATGTTGATGCTGTTGTTGTTGCTCCCAGTTCTGCATCTCTCTTTCCTTTGCCCTCACCAGTGCCTTCTCCTACCACAACTTGTGAATCCTCTGCTCCTTCTGTACCACTCAGGAAGTCTTCGAGATTAACTAAACCACCTGTGTGGCTAGCTGACTATGTAGTTCCATCAAAGAAATCGGTTTGTTCCTATCCTATGATCAATCATGTGGCATATGATAAACTGTCACCTAGTTGCAGATCTTCTTTGACTGCTTTCTCAGCCATTGTGGAGCCTAAGTCCTTTGCTGAAGCTAGTCAAGACCTCAAATGGATTGAGGCTATGAAGGCTAAGATTACTGCTCTTGAAGAAAACAACACTTGGTCCATTATTCCTTTGCCTCTTGGGAAGTTTTCTATAGGCTGTAAATGGGTCTTTAAAGTCAAGTACAAATCCTCTGTTGAATTGGAAAGGTACAAATCAAGACTAGTAGCCAAAGGTTACAGTCAACAGAAAGGTTTGGATTATACAGAAACGTTTTCTCCAGTGGCTAAAATGGTCACTATCAGAGCTATAGTTGCCTTAGCTGCTGCTTTTGGTTGGTATGTGTTTCATATGGATGTCCATAATACTTTTTTTCAAGGAGATCTCCTAGAGGAAGTTTACATTCATGTTCTTGATAGCTTTTCAAGTGAGGGGGAGTGTCAGCAGGTATGCAAACTTCATAAGTCTTTGTATGGTTTGAAATGGACTCCTAGACAATGGAATATGAAATTAACTGAAGCTTTGGTTGATATGGGCTTTGTTCAATCTCACTATGATACTCACTCTTTACACAGAAAATAGCCTCAGACTTGGTTGTCATTCTAGTTTATGTGGATGATCTCCAGGTAACTGGAAGTTATATGACACTAATCAAACAGGTCAGGAAAAGGTTGCAAGAGAGGTTTAAGATGAAAGACCTTGGTAACTCAAATACTTTCTTGGCATTGAGTTCTCTAGATCTCAAGGCATAGTAATGTGTCAAAGGAAGTATGCCCTTGAGCTTGTGTCAGAGCTTGGTCTAGCAGGAGGAAAGACAGCAACTACACCTCTTGAATTCAACCATACGCTCACATCCATTGAGTTTGACAAAGAAGTACCAAATGACAATACTACTGAGGATAAGGAACTTGAAGAAAAAGGCAGTTATTAGAGGCTACTTGGCAGGCTGTTGTACTTGACCATGATATGGCCTACATTGCCTTTGTGGGTCAAGTACTCAGCCAATACATGCATGCACCTAAGCTGTCTCATATGGAAGCTGCCTTAAGAGTAGTGAGATTTATCAAGACTGCACTTGGCCTTGGACTGTTCATGCCTGCAAAAACATGCAAGCAGTTAGTTGCATCTTGTGACTCTGATTGGGGTGCTTGTGTGAAGACTAGGAGATCACTGAGTGGGTATGCAGTAAAGTTTGATTTCTTGGAAGTCCAAGAAACAAGGAACTGTGTCTAAAAGCTCTGCCGAAACTGAATTCTGGAGCATGGCTTCTACTGTAGCAGAGGTGGTATAGTTAACATGACTCTTCAAAGAATTGGGAACAGACATAGAGCAGCCTATACAACTTCATTGTGATAGTAAAGCTGCTATACAAATTGCTGCTCATCCCATCTTTCATGTAAGAACCAAACACATTGATATTGATTGTCATTTTGTGAAAGAGAAGATCGTACAAGGCTTAATTCATACCCAACACATCAGAACATTAGAACAACTAGCTAACCTGTTAACTAAGGGACTATGCAAGCCACAACATGAATATCTCTTAGGCAAGTTGGGCATGAAAGATATATTTTATCCCTCATCTTGAGGGGGAGTGTTAAGTAGTGTAGGTCCCAGCTATATATACAAAATGTAATTAGTTAGAATATATTAGAGTTAGTTGTAGTTTTTAGAAGTTAGTTAATTGTGTATAAATAGGATGAGACTAAACAGTTGTATTTTCACGCTTTATTTTCATTTCCTTCTGTAAGAATAATACATAGCTTCATTTCATACTTCTTCTTCTTCCTTTATCATCTTCTAGAATCTTCAGTTCCTCCATAGCTATAGCTCCTCAACAGAATATTGATTGTAGCGACACTCTGACTCGCTAATTTAAAATCTCAAATTCACTTGCGAACCAATGGATACGGATTGTGGCTGAGAATAGCATAGGAAGGTGTTGTTTAAACCAAATAATTACCTTACCCGGACTTTGTTTTCGCAGACCAATAATAATAGATTCAAACCTTCCTTTGAATAGGGATTCAAATAAAATGTGATTTGGAACACCGGCAAAAATCAATTCCAAGTGGCGACTCTGTAAATAAAATAATCCCTATTTCATATTTGTCACTTCAAATGGAAAAACTCTTTAACCCACAATCCATAACACGTTACATTTTGTACATATATTTTGGAGGGGTAAAAAAAATGGGTGTGACAGCTCTGACGACTCCACTGGGAACTAACCAGAATTCGAGCTTGTACATATTGACTTTTATTTGGCTTTATTTATTTTGTATATATTGTGATTTATTTGTGCATAATGTGCTACCTGTTCGCTTTTTACTGCTTCGATATTGTTGAACTGTACATATAAACTGTCTTCTCACGCACCCCTTTGAGTCTTTTTGAAATTAAAAATTGGGCATTTGCTTGACATAAGCCCCCTTCTTTGAGATAGCCGAGGTGCTTATCGCCCGATGAAGGATTTTAGTCACACATATTTTAGGCGGGGAGCACCACTAGTTAAGCCGGAAAACAATGCTACCGGTAGACTGACCCTCCTCGGCTCGAGTTGTCCGCTCGAGTAAGCCAGTGTAGATACCTTCTCCACCAGGATTTAAACCTAGAAGAACAAACCTCATGCCGGATGTCCCTAGTAGGTTCGTTTTATGTGCATCACGTGCATTTGACTTAGCAAAACTCGGCACAGGGGCCGGGGTCCGTATAAGACATATATCCTCTTTGAGACCATCATGTTCACTTATGTGCTATTTGATACATCATTTGGAAGGCTTACTTGCATTTTTGACCGATTTTAAAAATTAGTGTAATTAAAATAAAATAAAAAAAGAGAAAAAAGGGAGTCATTCTTTTAGTTTAGCGCAAAAAACCCTTTTAAAAGAAATATTTTGTAGTAGTCTGATGTGAGGTGTAAGGATTATTTTTCATAAAAATCAAAAGGGAAAAGTACCCCGTTTCACCGAACTACGCGGGTCTGATTCTCACCGGATGTAAGATACGTAGGAAAACCTCATCGGTTCCAACCCCAATTTTCAAAAATTCCAAAAATATTTTCCCTTAGTTCCTTCTTAAGAAATCTTTCCTTAGAAAATTCAAAAAAAAAAAAAAAAGAAGTTATTAAACTCAAAAAAGAAAATTTCCCTCTTTCTGAAGTCTTTCATATGGAAAATAAAATAAAAAAAAATTAAAATCCAAAATACGGGTTTCCTTTATTTTGAAGTATTTTTCTCAAAAATTCAAAAAAAAATGAATTGAAAAAAAAAATCTTTTCCTTGTTTAAAAGTTCTCTTTCAAAAAATGTTTTTTGAAAAATTGAATTCCAAAAATATTTTGCTTTTCTTTAGAAGTGCTTTTGTGAATAAATAAAAAACTTAGAAATTCAAAAATTATTTTTCTTAAACGTTCCCTCTTTCGAAAATTAAGAAACAACATATAAAATGCAAAAATATTTTCTTTGTTTTTTAGAAAAAGAGAAAATAAATGAAAATTCAAATAAAAATATTTTCTTTTTACTTTTATATTCCCAAAATTCAAATCAAAAACAAATGAATTTTTTTAGAAGTCTTTCTTTCAAAAATAAAAAAAAAAATATATTTTCCTTCTTCTTTTAAAGCATTTCTTTCAAAAAATTCCAACTAAAACAAAAGTGTTAGCTTATTTACTCTATTCTCGATCTTCCCGAACTACGCAAGATCTGATTCATGCGGCGCCATGATATATAGGCAATCCCCATCGGATTTGATCATAGCCGTAAAATAATTGAGTAAAAAAGAAATAAAAAAAAAAAGAGAAAGAAAATTGAGTGAAAAAAAAAAGTGTAAAAAGAAAAGAAAAGGAGAGTTACATAAAATAAACGAGTGAAAAAAAAGAGAAAAAAAAAGTGCCAAAATAGAAAAGTGACATAAACAAAACAAAATTCAAGAGTGATTAGAGAGAAGCAAAAATGAAGAAAAGAGGTGCAGATTGAAAAAAAAGGGATAATTAAGGCCGGGATGAAACATGCAACTCGTTCAGACACATAGTAGAAACGTTTAACTGTTTGGGTGCATTGCATCCCAATATGTGATTTCCTATCTGTTAAGCATCTCAAAACTAACAAAGTTGTTGGGTGTGCAAATTAGAGCCAGGTTTTGGTGGTTGGTTTTGTTGGTAGTCTAGTCTCCCCTCCTTCACAAGATCCAAAGTCACAGATGGCCTCCGCAAACAATCTACCAATCATCGGTCCTGAGGATAGCCCGACATCGGCTATTCTGCAGCTAGAATCAACAGCTGCTGAAGAGAACAAAATGTTATGTCTCCGCATATTGGAAATGTGGGACGCCTGGTCTAATGGTAGGGAACCGCCAAGTGCAATCCCTGAGTTCCCTTAGTTGATCCCCAGGTCAGGTGAGGTTACCAACGCCCCTCTGCCCAACCCGCTCATCCCATGCGGGCACTCTCCAATGCCCTCCAATGATCCTGGCATGCCTTCTGTGGTTCGCCCCCAGGCACCAGCTTCAAGGGCACCGCCTCCAACGTTCATCTTTCAGGGTCCACAACTTCAACCAGAAATAACATATGTGACCCCGTACTCTTTCATTCAACCTCCGCAATATGATCTCTCGGAGGAGCAAGAAATGATTGTTAAAAATCCTGAGCAAGAGGAAATGGCTCGGAAGATGAAGAGCCTGGAACAAAGCCTGAAAAACATGCAAGGTCTGAGTGGTCAAAAGAGTGTCTCATACTTCGACCTCTATATGTTTCCCCATGTCCACTTTCCAGCTGGATTCAAGATGCCAAAATTTAAAAAGTACAATGGGAACGGAGACTCGGTTACTCATCTGAAACGATACTGTAACCAATTGAAGGGTTCTTGTGGAAAAGAGGAGCTACTAATGGTCTATTTTGGGGAAAGCCTCACCGGATTCGCTTCTGAGTGGTATACGGATCAAGAAATTACCAATTGGCACATGTGGGATGATATGGCTCGAGATCTTGTTCGTCAGTTCTAGTATATTATGGACATCGCTCCCGACAGAAATTCTTTGTTCAATTTGAAAAAGAAAATCACGGAAAGCTTCTGCGAATATGCTGTCCAATGGCGTGACCAAGCTTCCAGGGTAAAGCCTCCAATGGATGAATTTAAAATGGTCACGGTCTTTCTACAGGCCCAAGAGGCGGACTACTTCCAGAACATGATGTCCGCTATGGGAAAGCCATTTTCTGAGGCTATCAAAATTGGGGAGATGGTAGAAAGTGGGCTAAAACGGGTCGAATCTTGAGTCATGCTGCTTTTAGAGCCACATCACTAGCTGTCCAAAATAGTTCGGAGGGTTTGATGAACAGTAATGGGAGTGAGGAGGGAGCCATGATGGTTTCAATCTCGAGAGGGGCCCGCAGGTCATTCAGCGAGTCATGTGTGCCTCTTATGGTCCCACCACACTATTATCCCCTTCAAAATGATGCTTATGCTGTGGCACCGCCTCCCTATGCAGTGATGAGCGCGCAATTTTACACGCAGCCACAACATCATACACAAAACCGAGCTCCACCTCCTAGAAATGCCCATCCTTACCAAGCTCCATATAATCTTCAACCAAATGATCCCCAATACAATCCTCGCCCAAAGGAAGCTTTTCAGAAAGAATCAGTTCACCCCTATTGGTGAATCATATTGAAGTTTGTTCCAAAAGCTAATCAGGCTAGATCTATTGCAGCCAGTGGCCCCGAACCGGCCGAACCCCGAGTCCCCTTCGCACCGAGCTGACACTAGATGTGAATACCACTCTGGAGCAGTGGGACACAATACGAAGGACTGTTGGACCCTCAAAAGTTCTGTTGCCTGCCCACAACATCGGGCCAATGGTCAGAAAGATTTGTGAAGCTGAGGAATTTAATCCGGCACTGAAGGCCATTGCAGCCATTGCCGAGACAGAAGAAAAACCAAAAAATTGTCGCCAAGCATGAAAGTTCCCCATCAAACGGGAGTCTTAGTGGCCAGTCTTGCTATCTTTTCTGCATCCGGATTATCTCAGGGTGTGATCCGGATGTTTTATCTTATTGTCTTACTTTCTGATGCAAACCATTCTATCTTCAAAAAATTGAAAAAAAATCAAATCAAAAATCAAAAATCAAACGAAATTAATATTTCATTTTCTAGGAATGTCTCTTTTCTTAATCTTGTCATTTTTCTTTCTTATTCTCTTTTTAGTTCTGTTAAATGCAGATTTCAATAACATGACATGCTTGCAGACTTCATGCCCAGATCCTGAAAGTTGTCAGGCCTCGAAATAATGAATCAAGGATTAGATCGCAATGAAGATAAAGTTTAAGGAAATAAAACAAAGAGTTGGAACAACTGAGGGAAAATTGGTTCCCGGATTGGAAAGGTCCGTACATTAAAACAATAGTACTGCCAAAAGAGTGCGTTGCACTTGGGACACATCGAAGGAAATGTCCCTGAAATAACTGTCAATGCAAATGCAGTGAAAATGTACTATGTTAGATCCTCCATATAATACTAATATTCTCAAATTGGGATGACGAAGGCTTTCATTCTCGCTACCTAAACACTATCAACCCTTTGCAAACCCTTTGAGCTGGCTCCCATTTTTTGATCACCCTCTTTGGAACCTGAATGTGTTATTGAAAAATGAAATGAAAAAAAATAAGAAAAAGAAAAAAAATATACAAAAAAAGGAAGAAAAGACAAAGAAAAAGAAAAACAAAAGAGGAAAAGGAAAGGAAAAAGAAAGAGAAAACAAAATAAAACAGAAAAACGAAAGAAAAAAAAGTTTATTGAACTACGTCCGACCTGATTCCGAAAGGATATGTAGGCAGCCTTACCCTGGGTTCGGTTCCGTCAGAACAAAAAATCCATATTCCCAATACTCCAAAACTGGGGCAGAAGTTTGTTTTATTTCACGGTTTTCTCTGTAAAGACGATTCCAAAAGTTGTAATTCCGTTCAAGGTTCATTTCGCCTTTTTACCTTTCAAGAACTTCTGATCGATGCTTTTTAAGAATGATTGAAGTCCCCATGCCAAAGGCGTTGGGTAACCTCCCTCATACATTATTTTAGTAAAAAAAAAAGAGAAATGAGAGAGTCTTATTAGTGAAAACCCACACGAGCACTATAAGGTGACAATGAACAGAGAAATGAGAGAGTCCTATTGGTGAAAACCCAGATGGGCACCATAAGGCAATTGTTAGTAGAGAAATGAGAGAGGTTAGTTAGCGAAAACCTCCAAAGGGCGCTACTAGCCGAATGAGGGTCTTTGATTCTCCTGCATGAGCACAACCAAGACAAATTCAAGATGAACATTTGCGGCGGAGTTTGAGAATTAGATAGCTCAGACGGATCAGGCGTCCAGTCCAAAATGCATGTCATGATTCATTAAAGTCGGCACATACCTCTAGATAAGTCTCCCTATTCCTTTACCTGAAAGGGACACCTTTTGTTTAAGCACAATTCCTTTTCGCTTTCAATTATTATTCTATTTTTACCATAATTTTTCTTTGAGTCCCTTTCGGTCTAATCCTATATCAAAATCGAAGCAAAGAAAGGGTTGCAAAACTGGCTACAGTTTCCCCGTAATGTCGAGCACAATTTGGGGCATATATGACATTGATGAAAGTACGAATCCATCTGTGATCTCATTTGATAAGGCGAATAAAGTGTCTCAAAGAAACTGAAAAGGTCGCCTAAGCAAGACCTACTTCATGAGAAAAGTTGATAAGCACTACAGACATAAACTGATACTGGGTGCAAGACAGCTGAGCTTGATTTTAAAGAAAAATAGACTTGCCTTAGAGACAAGGGTAGCGGTACCATGGACATCTGGGTATGAAACAGTTGGAGGAAACATTGTAAAGCCAAGGTCTCTAGAAAATGATACAGAGCGGCAGAGCATCTCGGTACCACGCTGACAGAATCGGTTCTTCGACAGCAGTGGCCGTGAATCAAGCTACTCAGGGCATCAAGGCCACAAACCAACCACCACTTTGAAAACTCATAAATTTTTCTTTGTTTGAAGCAGGAACAAAGCAATGCAGAATGTCGATCCTAAATGAACAAATGTCACCAAACGTAAGCTCCTTAAAATCTCCATTTTTCTTTTATTTTCAGCACGCATCACTATTGTTCAGACCTCCTATTTACGTAGCTTAACCCAGGTAGAACCGTTTCACCTAGGGGGATCCAACTCATAGTTTCTGGGTAGAAGTACTCTTCGCTCAGGGTGTTTTACGTAGCTTAACCCAGGTAGAACCGTTTCGCCTAGGGGGATCTAGCTCATAGTTTCCGGGTAGAAGTATTATTCGCTCAGGGTGTTTTACGTAACTTAACCCAGAAAGAACCGTTTCGCCTAGGGGGATCCAGCTCATAGTTTCCGGGTAGAATTACTCTCTGCTCAGGGTGTTTTATGTCGCTTAACCCATGTAGAACCATTTTGCCTAGGAGGATCCAGCTCATAGTTTTCGGGTAAAAGTACTCTTCGCTCAGGGTGCTTTACGCAGCTTAACCCAGGTAGAACCATTTCGCCTAAGGGGATCCAGATCATAGTTTTCGGGTAGAAGTACTCTTCGCTTAGGGTGTTTTACGTAGCTTAACCCAAGTAGAACCGTTTCGCCTAGGGGGATCCAGCTCATAGTTTCCGGGTAGAAGTACTCTTCGTTCAGGGTGTTTTACGTAGCTTAACCCAGGTAGAACCGTTTTTCCTAGGGGGATCTAGCTTATAGTTTCCGGGTAGAAGTACTCTTCGCTCAGGGTGTTTTACGTAGCTTAACCTAGGTAGAACCGTTTTGCCTATAGGGATCCAGCTTATAGTTTTTGGGTAGAAGTACTCTTCGCTCAGGGTGTTTTACGTAGCTTAACTCAGGTAGAACCGTTTCGCCTAGGGGGATCCAGTTTGTAGTTCTGGGTAGAAGTAATATTCGCTCAGGTTGTTTAATACAGTTTAACTCAGATCGAACCTTTTTTCACCTAGAAGTATTCAACACTTTATCAATAATACATGGTGCTAACACCTGATTATATTTCCTTCTAGTAAGAGAAGGTACCAGCCCCTGATTACATTTCCTTTCTGTAGTACGGGGTACCCATCCCTGGTTACACAATCATTCGTTACCAAATTTTATCCTTTTTTTGCTAGTATTTACTACTATTTCTGTCTGTCTTTTCAATAAATTAGATAATTTACAGATTTCTCTAATAACTCACAAAATTTTTCTAGTGCTAGACTGGGGCAGAAAATTTTTGTTTGTCTTTGTTGGCTTTGCAGGCTCTGCCGTATAGCACAAGTGACGATTAGAGCTTGCAGTTTCAGTTTCTCATCAGAAGAAAGAAATCCTTCGATCACAAGATAGTCGGAGTTTAGCTTTGATAATGTGTCAGCAGCCCAGCTTCTCGAGATTCATCTTCTCAAATTCTGATCCAGAAAGCAAGCCATCGAGATTGAGTCATAATCTTTTCTTCAAAAGAATTAAGATTCATTCTAAGGTCAACACAAGCGAGCAGGTCAAGAATCAAGATTTGACTCCAGAAGACACGTGGATAGGAATTTTTGTACTCTTAGTTTGCAGACATATGTAGTGCTCTTCTCTTTTTCTTTTGATGTAAGAAGCAGTAACGGTAAGAGTAACAGCAACAACAGCAACAATAGCAGTCTTAACTCCAGTGTCTGGTAGTCCCACCTACCAAATTTTCCCAGAACTACACTAACCTGATTCCTTTATAGCCAAGGATATGTAGGCAACCTCAAAAGTAAGGTTCGGTCACCACCTTTTCAAAATGATTCCACTAGAGTGAATGTGAGCAAAAATTATCCATGACATTTATTTGTCTTTGCACGAAAACTCTTCATGTTCTCGAACAAAGAGGGGCAGCTGTAAATTCCTAATTTTTGCCTTGTATATATATATATATATATATATATTGTGTATGTATAGGTTTTAAGAGTTGAGTAATTGTTTGATAAATGAGGTAGGGATTGAGCTAGTGTAATTTAATTAAAATTGTGCCAAAATTGGCCCAAACTTTGAGCCCAAAGAGCCCAAATTCGGTCCAAAAGGGGGCTGCCAAGAAGAGCTTAAAACGACGTAGTTTTGTCTTGAAACTACGTTGTTTTGGTTAAGTGACAAGATTCAATCTCATCCATTCATCCCTCCCTCATCCAATGGTCCACAATCAATCTTCCAACTAGGTATTTAAGACTTAGAAATACTGAAATTTTCCCCCCATTTCTCCCATAATTATTTTCTCCTCCCTCTCTCTTCTCTCTCTCTTTCTCCATAACAGCCGCCTCTCCACCGCCGCTGAAATTCGCCCACCGGCGGCAGACCACCTCCAAACCATCTCAAAATTTCATCATGTAATCTCCAACACCTCCTCTTTCCATATCTCCAAACCAAATCCTTCAAAACTCCCTCAAACTCCTTGAATCTTAGATCTAGAAAGTTTTAACCGCCACTTTTTTGCTCAAATTCTTGAAGCTCCGGCCACTACCACCCCACAATACCTACATCAATGGATAGAGCTCCTCAAGACCTAGCTATTGATGCCAATTTCACCCTGAAAATCCGGCGACCAAAATCCGGCGATCTCCCCGAACGCCCTCTTTTGGTATACCACCATTTTTCGGCCACTTGAATTGTAAAATGGTAAAAATCCTATTCTTTTTCGTGGTTGATTTTTTTTCCAGATTTTATTTTGTCTATTATTAATTATTTTAGCATTAGTTTTTGAAGTTTGAAATGTTAAATTTTCTGTTTTTGCACTTGTTGAAGTAGTAAAATAGTTTTATATTGATAAAAGTGAGGTATTGAAGAATACCTAAGAGTATATGGTACTTGTTTGGTTGTTTATTTTCTGCTTCAAGACTCTTTGAGTACAACACTCAAAAGTCAAATTGTTTGGTAAGAAAATGTAGACTTTTGGATAGTGTATGAATAAAAAGTTTGTCTTTAAATAGTGGAGAGCAGATTTTGTTTGAAATACTTGACAAGATTTGAACTAGAAAGTCTTGATTATTGAATTTAAGAGCAGATTTTGTAGAAAAATCTGTCAAAAAGATTGTTTTTTTATTTTTTGAAATAGCTGGTTGTTTTGATATAAAAAGGAGGACACTCCATCTGACTGGAGGGAGCTCTACACACAAAAAAGAGAAAAAAAAATCAGTAGCTATAATATCTCTTAGCAGCTTTTGTGAGTTGATTCTTAAGTGAAAAATTTGTTTAAGGAAAATAGAGTAGTCTTGAAAGATTTTTTTGGAGTTACATAATTGTATTATTTTGCTGGGGTATTTCTAGTTTATTTTCTTGGGTTTGAATCTGCCGGTTGTCGCTGTCTTTTGCTGTTAGTGCTGCCCGTTTAATTGCTTTGCTGTTGATTTTGGAAAGAGCTGACTCTGCTGTATTTGTTCTTCTTTCTGCTGTCCAGGTAATTTTCGGATCATGTAAACTCATAAAATTGAGTTGGAATGAAAGATAATGATGCTGGGATATATTAGTAGCTTCATCCTTCTATTGTAATTCATTTTTATATGCTCTTGAATGTTTGATAATGTTACAACGATATGTTAGTTAATTAAATTGTGTTAAGCATCTTTAATTATTTGCATTTTTATTTTTTGCAAAGCATTAGATATAATTCCACTGGGCATTTGGTTGTCTGAAAGGAGCATATATATTAAAATTTGAACCCTTGTAGCTATGTTTGTCCCTTTGTTGTCACCAAACTAAGTTATTATTATTATTATTATTATTATTATTATTATTATTATTATTATTATTATTATTATTATATTTTAAGAGTCCCAATAATCTTTTTTTATCTCTTAAAATACTTATTTAGTAAGGTAGTTAAGTTATAGATTAGAAAGACAATCTGTAAAATTATTTTTGTAAATAGTTGGCTACGGATTGCAAATAGCAAGATAGGACCAAATCTGTAACATAGCCTTAAAAGGCCATATCTGCAGATTTAAAGTCCAAAAGCATATGGGCTTTTGGATTTTGTCTTGGACATGAGCCCATTTGACTCCATCAACCCAATAGTGGGCTGTCTCATTCAATATCAAGACAAGCCCACATCTTACTAGTTTTAAGTAATGTCAATTAATAATTTTCTCTCATTAGTCTCAACTTTTAAATTAGTACTCATAACAATAATTTTTTCTCATTAGTTAAGTTGTAGATTATTATTCAAATCTTTTCTTTATTTTTTTTAAATAAATAAAAGCGGACATAAGAAAAGCATAAAAATCAAATAAATCACAATTTATCCAAGTTTAATTCAAGCCAAATGTAGTCAATAAAGTGGCCGTGCAAGAGAATGCCTTACACCTTCTCCTCGGTCAACAAAATTCCTTACCCAGACTTTGTTTTCGCAGACCAATAATAATAGAGTCAAACCTTCCTTTGAATAGGGATTCAAATAAAAGGTGACTTGGAACATCGGCAAAAATCAATTCCAAGTGGCAACTCTGTAAATAAAATAATCCCTATTTCAAATTTGTCACTTCAAATGGAAAAACTCTTTAACCCATAATCCATAACACGTTACATTTTGTACATATCTTTTGGAGGGGTAAAAAAAAGGGGTGTGATAGTTCCTAATGCTACTTCCTCACCGGCAGGATCTCCTATTCTCAACAATGTTGATGTTGTTGTTGTTGCTCCCAGTTCTGTATCTCTCTCCTTTGCCCTCACCAGTGCTTTATCCTACCTCAGCTTGTGAATCCTCTGCTCCTTCTGTACCACTCAGGAAGTCTTCAAGATTAACTAAACCACCTATGTGGCTAGCTGACTATGTAGTTCCATCAAAGAAATTGGTATGTTCCTATCCTATGATCAATCATGTGGCATATGATAAACTGTCACCTAGTTGCAGATCTTCTTTGACTGCTTTCTCAGCCATTGTGGAGCCTAAGTCCTTTGCTGAAGCTAGTCAAGACCTCAAATGGATTGAGGCTATGAAGGATGAGATTACTGCTCTTGAAGAAAACAACATTTGGTCCGTTGTTCCTTTGCCTCTTGGGAAGGTTCCTATAGGCTGAAAATGAGTCTTTAAAGTCAAGTACAAATCCTCTGGTGAAATGGAAAGGTACAAATAATGACTGGTAGTCAAAGGTTACAGTCAACAGAAAGGTTTGGATTATACAGAAACTTTTTCTCCAATGGCTAAAATGGTCACCGTTAGAGCTATAGTTGCCTTAGCTGCTGCTTCTGGTTGGTATGTGTTTCATATAGATGTACATAGTACTTTTTTTCAAGGAGATCTCATAGAGGAAGTTTACATGCATGTTCCTAATATCTTTTCAAGCGAGGGGGAGTGTCAGCAGGTATTCAAACTTCTTAAGTCTTTGTATGGTTTGAAACAGACTCCTAGACAATGGAATATGAAATTAACTGAAGCTTTGGTTGATATGGGCTTTCTTCAATCTCACTGTGATTACTCACTCTTTACACAGAAAATAGTCTCAGACTTGGTTGTCATTCTAGTTTATGTGGATGATCTCCTGGTAACTGGAAGTTATATGACACTAATCAAATAGGTCAGGAAAAGGTTGCAAGAGAGGTTTAAGATGAAAAACCTTGGTGAACTCAAATACTTTCTTGGCATTGAGTTCTCTAGATCTCAAGAAGGCATAGTAATGTGTCAAAGGAAGTATGCCCTTGAGCTTGTGTCAGAGCTTGGTCTAGCAGGAGGAAAGACAGTAGCCACACCTCTTGAATTCAACCATAAGCTCATATCCATTGAGTTTGACAAAGAAGTACCAAATGACAATACTACAGAGGATAAGGAACTTGAAGAAAAAGGCTGTTATCAGAGGCTACTTGGCAGGCTGTTGTACTTGACCATGATATGGCCTACATTGCCTTTGTGGGTCAGTACTCAGCCAATACATGCATGCACCTAAGCTGTCTCATATGGAAGCTGCCTTAAGAGTAGTGAGATTTATCAAGACTGCACTTGTCCTTGGACTGTTCATGCCTGCAAAAACATGCAAGCAGTTAGTTGCATCTTGTGACTCTGATTGGGGTGCTTGTGTGAAGACTAGGAGATCAGTGAGTGGGTATGCAGTGAAGCTTGGTGAAGCACTTATTTCTTGGAAGTCCAAGAAACAAGGAACTGTGTCTAAAAGCTCTGCCGAAGCTAAATTCAGGAGCATGGCTTCTACTGTAGTAGAGGTGGTATGGTTAACATGACTCTTCAAAGAATTGGGAATATACATAGAGCAGCCTATACAACTTCATTGTGATAGTAAAGCTGCTATTCAAATTGCTGCTCATCCCATCTTTCATGAAAGAACCAAACACATTGATATTGATTGTCATTTTGTGAGAGAGAAGATCGTACAAGGCTTAATTCAGACCAAACACATCAGAACAACAGAACAACTAGCTAACCTGTTAACTAAGGGACTATGCAAGCCACACCATGAGTATCTCTTAGGCAAGCTGGACATGAAAGATATATTTCATCCCTCATCTTGAGGGGGAGTGTTAAGTAGTGTAGGTCCCAACTATTTATACAAAATGTAATTAGTTAGAATGTATTAGAGTTAGTTGTAGTTTTTAGAAGTTAGTTAATTGTGTATAAATAGGATGAGACTAAACAGTTGTATTTTCACGTTTTATTTTTATTTCCTTCTGTAAGAATAATACATAGCTTCATTTCATAATTCTTCTTCTTCCTTTCTCATCTTCTAGAATCTTCAGTTCCTCCATAGCTAGAGCTCCTCAACAGAATATTGATTGTAGCGATACTCTGACTCGCTAATTTAAAATCTCAAATTCACTTGCGAACCAATGGATACGAATTGTGGCTGAGAATATCATAGGAAGGTGTTGTTTAAACCAAATAATCGCCTATCTGAAAATGTCTTTGGTTAGAATTAGACAAAATAATACGTGCATAAGTTGGTGTTTTCCTTATCCATTGGAATCAAAGTATATAAGATAATCATGATATTTTCTTTGGTGACAGAAGATCTAATTGTAGAAAGAATTAAAATTAAAGTTGAAGATAACTCTTTTTTGACCTATATTCTTGATTACCAATCAAGAAGCCTTTGTCAATAAAAGTGAGTTCTTCCTTTAGTAAAATTAGAACAATATGAATTTTTTCTTCTTATCTTAGGTAGATAATAGTTTTTGTATCTTTCTCTATCTTCCGAAAAACTATTTTATCTAAAATTCTTTTTGGGTCGAATTCAACCTAATCTTTTGAAAATTTGTAAGAATCTCTTTATCTATTTTTGAAATTATAAAACAAGAACAAAAGACAAAGAAAGAAGAAAAAATTAAAGTTCTATGACTAGGAGTCATGGATAAGCTTATGTGAAAAATATTCTTGGGAAAATGGAGAATTCCAAGTAGTTTCTCATTTTGTACTAGACCAGGCGCGACATGGAAAAATATAGCTATTGATAAATTGGTGTTACATATAAATAGGGGTGTTAATGGATATTCGAAAACCGACTAAACCGACCGAATCATACCGCATCGAACCGATTTTTAGGTTTCTTTTTAAGAAACCGTAGGTTTTTATATAAATCTGTAACTACACCGATAATTATGGTAGGTTTTTTATTTTATAAAAATAAACCGAAAAAATACCGAACCATACCGAATAAATTTTACATGTAAAAAATATATTTATTTAGTAAGTTTAAAAATAATAATGCATTAAATTTTCTTTGAGCCTTGGAATTATAAAAACTATTACAAGCCAACAAGTAATTAAACTCAAAATACTAGTTCATAAAACCTATTATGCTACTTCTACTTAAACTAAGTTATTTCAAGTATCTTTATTAGCAAGACACAAAGTATTCTAGCGATTATGAGTAGCAAACTATAATGTATTGAATATGTTTCCTTTCATATAATTTAGATTTATCTTTTTGAATATTTAATCTTCTATAGATTTTATTTTTGAGTACCAGCTTGGTATATCTTTCAACTCGTGTGATTAATATTTTGTTTGCCTTTGTTTGATTTCTTTTACGTTGTTGTAGAATAGTTGATGGATCTATACTCTAGCCATCTTTTTTTAATTCATTACTCTTTAAACAGTAAAAATGTCTAGAGAATTTTGCTAAGTCCTATAAAAGAACGCATGTTATTGCAATTCTACTTCTACTGGTGAATTTTACATGATATTTAAAAAAAAATCGAAAATTAATCGAACCGTACCGATACCGAAGAGAAACCGACATGATTGGGACGGTTTCGAAAAGTCTAATTTTGGTTATACATAATAGAATAACCGAAAAATTGTTATGATACAAATTTTATAAAATAACCGGCTGAACCGAACCATTGACACCCCTACATATAAATCTAAAAAATTTGCACTATCAAATCATAAAGAACCAAAAATAATGCCAAGGCAGACCAAATAGTACTCTCCTACCATAGTTGAATAATAAAATTAAATTAGATAGGTTAGGGTCCCAAAGTCCTAATTGGAAGCTCTTTTCTCTTCCCCTTTTTGCGCAACTTTTCCCATCAGACAAAAAACCACACGGGTATTAAACAGTGAAAAGAACAACTTTTGTTATTTGCCTTTTCACTTTTACATAATATCGATGCAATTTAACTTATTAGCAATCTTTATCCACATCTCCATCTATATTTGTACTTTTTTTTTTCTCACCCGGTGTTCAGTACTTATATTGGAGCCCGACTATATTCGAATTCGCGCCGCGTAGAGCCTCATTCGGGAGAAAGTGCTCCCTATCAAAGATTTTTTCATACCCAAAACTCGAACTCGAGACCTGTCCCATCCACTGCACCACGTCCTTTGGTGGTATCTATATTTATACTGGCTCTATGCAAAAGTGTGAGATGTTTCTCCCAATATTTCGTTTCTTCTTCTTTTGTGTTTTCTCCCAATTTTTTTTTCTTCTTTTTCTTTTGTGATAACTAAATCTGCCATTTCTTTCTAGTAAACAAAAAACGTTGTTACTAACGATCTATTCAATAACAAAATATTCTTTTCTCTATATATAATTCAAGATACACAGATAATCGAGTTACAGACAGAAATGATAATAAATAGAGAGTTAAAAGCTGAATTTGTGCACCACCACGAGTTTAATAAGTTTTATATATATTGAATTTAAAATAAAAGTTTGAATCTTCTCGTTACACTTTGTGACTACTAAATTCTAGCTCAAATTCATTGCAACTATACTTCAATGAAAATAATTATACATGTATTATTTGCCATTCAATAAAAATGAGCATTACCATTCAACAAGGCAACTGGTAAACAAACCGATATAAATCTCTACTGAAGTATATTATAATTAAAACACTAAGCAAAATATTTCTATTTGGCCTCACACTAATTTCTAATAAAAATAAAATATTTCCGTAGTGGTCTTACCATGGTATGATATTGACATGCATCATGACATAGTAAAACAAAGGGGAAGTAATAGTCCAAATCGTCAAGCAACAAAAAGGTGAATGCAAAACAAAATACAATAATAGTATTTTATAAAGGCAAACCAGATTAGAAACGGGCAAAAAAAAATGTTCTTATTGTGGCTATAAAATTGTTCCATGATTATCCGTTAATGTCTGTAATTATAGAGGCATCTAAGGTAATTGATGTCATATCAACCTCATTATTTGTGGAACAAGGTGACCCTTCGTAAGTTGACGTGTCGATTTAATTTCTTATTGATATTCACTTTTACGAATGATCTTCTTTGTCTATGTTCATAATGTTTAAAATCATATGACACATTCATTTTATTTACGTCGCATGCAAATGAAAGATCACAATCATGCAACGTAAAAGTGGTCGAAAGTAGATTGCTTTTAATTATTACAATTAAAAACCTTGTTCATGCATGAATATGTGTTTTTTCTATCTCCCTGCGAAAACATGGTGGAGTGATGGATCTTAAGAGTTCGATTCATCATCATATATACCATTGGTAGGTGTAGGGGAAACGTATCTCTTCGACTACGCAAATTCATCCGAAATTAATATTTCTAATGCGAAATATAAATATATGTGTGAAAATCAAATAATTATATAATGAATGACTATGTAATTCGCATGCCTCCAAAGATTAATGATGAAACGTTGATTTGTTTATCCGCAATCAAACTTCAGTTTATGTAAAATTTGCATGTTTATATGTTTTTCATGCCAAAAGGCTTTTATATATATGCGAAATTATTCAACTTAACCTCGAAGAAAAATCATTCAAACAATTAATCAAGATATTCCATTTTCTGCAAGAGAATCATAATTATTGTTTTCTCAGAATGAAAATTGTTCTCATGATGTTGTAACAAGATTTCTCAGTTAGAGGGGCTTGTTCAACAATTGAAACCTTTTTATTATTGCCCATCATAATACATTCTAGATTATTAATAAATGGTATATCTCCAAAGATATGAAAGATCTTCTTACAAGTAATTAGGGTTTATGATTGTTATGAAAACCTTATTTTAATGGTCTTCTGTTAGGGATGAGATAATGGAATTTCTCGGGGTTATCTTCCTATAATGCAAAAGTCAATAATTACAAATGACGATGAAAGATTCTTCTGAAAAGCACAATAAATTAATTATCCTTTTTATCTTCTTGATTAAAATTGATTACATATGTACGCATATACCATCATTTAGAGATTTTTCTCGAGCTATTCGCCAAAGAATTGACCAACCTCTCTACTCATTACAAAGTCGTAATTATATGATATTGTGGACATAATCTGACAATAAAGTATTATCACTGCTTAACAGAAAAAAAGAAATCCTAATTATAGACGATACAGCATAGATGTTTACACGAAATTAATATATTTTATCGTGATTAAGTTAATAAATGAGGCAAAAGTGCACATTAATTAACCATAATTAGGTGATTATAGACTAGTTTTGATTTGCTTTTCTTATTTTACTGAACTTTTTAATATTCATCCATATCTTTGATTAATGAGTAAAGGCTATTTAGCCTTTCTTCTAATAGTGAGTACCCACGGCTTTGTAAAAGATTGATTCTTTATAGGTTAAAGTAATGTTGATTTCCCCACTAAGAAAAATGTATTGATCAAAGATGTTGCATTATCAAGGTGGAAAGATCATTAAGAGATAATACAGAATATATTATTGGACATCAATCATTTTGATTTTCTATCCTTTATAATTTTTTTTGCTTTAAAGGCATTGGATTTATTATTAAGCAGTAAAAGCTAGAGATAGTTATTACAGTGGACTTATCTTAACGAAACAGTTCCAAGTAAGTCTTTGCGGAAAATAAAGAAAGTGAATAAAGACAGCTCATTTCAGAAGTATTTGTCACATTCAGTATTAGTATGAGTGTTGTCGTGGCTCCCATACTGAGCTAGTGTGTGCGCCACTTGATAATTAATTAATCGCACGTTCTTTCAAAATGTTCGTTCTAACACCAGAACAGTCTCGAACTTCATCCGCCTAGAGCGTTGCTATTAATTTGTGATGATTAATAAAAGGTTGATAGCATGATTAAATATATTTACTTAATTAATATGGGAGATGGGAACACAATAATACTACAAGATAACGTATTACTGAGAATATTGTTCGGAAGTTTCACGTCCAGAGGATAAATGGTTCAACTGAATTCAAATTTTTCGAAATAAAACATATAGTTATATGCAAAAAATTACTATTATTTCAACAAATTCTTTAAATCAAACTTTTCTATTTTATGGCAAAAGAAGCTTAAGCTATGCATTTGACAATGAAACCTAGGGAATTAACTTCGTACCTGTTAACATTACATTTTTTAAGCGGAACCTATATAAGATATGCTACAATAATGTTATACTCCAATAAAATTTGGATTATTTAGATCTCCTTTTCTCAATAATAGCCCGACATCTCTATTGTTATAACAAATCATATTCTAAATGACGTAAAGAGGTCTTAGTTAAGCTGGTTCATACATTTTCAATGGATCAAGAATACGTGAAATATCATTATATATCCTATTATAATTTATAGAGTCCGCCAAGATTGACTTGAATATATAGATGTTGTCTTCTCCCTAAACTTTTCTATATATAGGACAGTTTGATGCACTAAATTTTAATTATATTGGCGAAAATTTGTGCCGTTGCAACAAAGCTCTTCTTTTTGTGATTAATATATAGAGATAATAATATCACTTTATTAAGGATTTCAATATCAGTAAATTTACTGGCAGCATTGGGTAAAATCTGTTAGAAAAATAATTTTGATAACTCAAAAAAAAATATTCAAATTAATATGTAGGTTCATTCTTTTAATATTATTTTAATAAGTTTTTATTATACCAATCAATTGGATATATTTTAATATCCATAATTGAAAATTTGAATAATTTTGAATGTAATATTTTTACTAATCTTTAATGGCTATCATTACGGCTATCAAAATAAGTTTGATTTTTTATGATAATGAATTTACTGTTTGTTTTTTGGCTTAATTGCTTCCAATGTTATGTAGCGTTTGTTGGTATTACCAATGAAAATGTTAATTAACAATCAAATGTCCACTTTTGGACTATGTATAAATATATTTTTATTTGGAGGTGTGTGAAAAAGTGTAAAAAGTAAAATCTTTTTTCTCATATTTTTTTTGTAACGATTCGATCAGTCGTTTTCAATATTTGCATTCCGTTCAGTCGTTTAAAGTCTTGAGTAGCTTCATATGATGTATTATGACTTGTGCCAATCGTTGGTTTTGGTTTTCAGGTGATTCAGGATTGATTCGGAAGAAGGATTCTCATGTTAGAAGCTTTGAGTAGGAAGGGTTAACCAAGTTTAATTTTTGTGTGTTTGACCTCGGATCAAAGTTTTGATGGTTCCGCTAGGTCCGGATGGTGATTTTGGACTTGGGCGTATGCTCAGATTTGCATTTGGATATTTCTTGGAGGTTTTGGCGCTAATTGGCGAAAGCTGGTAATTTGGAGTTTTAGAATGTTCATAAGTTGACCGGAAGTTGACTTTGATTATATCGGGTTCGATTTTTATTTTGGGAGTTGGAATAGCAACGTTATGTCATTTGAGACTTGTATACAAAATTTGAGGTCATTCTGAGTTGATTTGATATGGTTCGACATGAGATTTGGAAGTTTAAAGTTCAAAAGTTCATTTAGTTCGATTTGAGGTGTGATTCGTAGTTTGGACGTTGTTATGTGTGATTTGAGATTTTTTGGTACGTTTGGACGGAGTCTCGAAGGGCTTGGGTGAGTTTCAGACCATTTTGGGCCATGTTGTGATTGCTGGTTTCTGTTGTTACCTATTGCTTCTAGTGTTCTTCACGATGGCGAAGGTCCAGCGGCGATCGCGAAGTGTAATTTGGTCTGCTGCAAATTTGTTCTTCGCGGACGCGATATATGGAACGAGTTCGCGAAAGATAAGCTGATTCTGTTCCGCGTTCGGGATGAGGTGACGCGTCCGCATAGAGTTGTAGTTGAGGATCTAGAGGAAATGTCTTCGGGTTCATGAAATAGTAACCGCGTTCGCGAAGGTTTAGTTCTGCTTTGCATCGTGTTCGCAAGGACTATGCCGCGAATGCGTAGAGTCTTTTTGTGTCAGTGTGATTTTGTTCATCACGAACGCGATGGTCTTTTTGCGTTCGCGAAGGGTATTGCTGGAGCAATATTATAAAGTACTTGATTTCGAAGGTTTCAGACATTTTATCACACTTTCAGTTATGGAGCTCGGATTTGAGCGATTTTGGAGGCAAATTTCACCATGTGGATTGAGGTAAGTATTTTTACTCGGTTTTGATTATATTCCGTAATTTCATCTTTGTTTTTAGCATTTGATTCATGATTTCAAAAGAGAAATTGGGGGGTTTTGTCTAAACTTTCCTAAAGTGAATTTTTGAGTTTTGAACATTGATTTAGAGTCAGATTTGAGAGAAACTAGTATGGTTGGACTTGTAATTGAATGAGTTATCGGATTTTGTCAGTTCTGTCGGGTTCTGAGGTGCGGGCCCGGGTTTGACTTTTTAGTTCACTTTAAGTAAATATGTAAAGATTCGACCTTTATCGATTGAGTTTAATTGCTATGGCATTATTTAATGATTGCAAGTTACTTTTGGTTAGTTTCGAGCCTTTCGGAAGATGATTTGAGCGGGATAGGGCTTTTAGTGTCTCCATTTGGCTTGTTCTAGGTAAGTGTCTTGCCTAACTTTGTTGAGGGAATTTTTCCTACTAATTGCCATTATTTGCTACATTCGGGGGTGATACATATGTGACGTGACGAGCGTATTTGCATGTGGCAAGGTTAATCATGCTCGGGGGTAAATTATACTATAAATTGCGCCATGTAGAATTACGTGACCTTCTTGCTTCATGCCTTACTTGACTTCTAGATTACTAAGAACATGGAATTAAATGTTAGAAACCAAGATTTAGTTTATTATAACTTGATTAAAATTTGACGGCATTTTGAGAAACATTGATGTGTCTAATTCGGTCATCATTATGCTTAATCACTAATACATTGCTACGACTGTTATTCTTGAGATATTAGATTCTATACTTGAGTTGTAGATTATTTTTAGGTTTGTTGAAATACTTGAACAATAAGGTTCTTGAGGGTTTACTGAACTATTGTTGGATTGAACGTGGTGATTGAGGTTCATTTGGAATATTCATTTAACCACTCTCATTGATGTTATTTATGCTTCCTACCTTGCTTTTCATTGATATACATATGTTTGGTGAGGGAGAGTGTAAAGAACGAAGGGTGATGCCGTGCCATTACATATATATTATCATGTGAGTGAGAGTGTAAAGCACGAAGGGTGATGCTGTGTCATTTCATATATTTTGTCATGTGAAGAAAAGTGTAAATCACGAAGGGTAATGCTGTGTAATTTCATTTGAGAGTAAAAGTAAGAAGGGTGATGTCGTGCCATTTTATTTATATTACCATGTTTTTATATTATTGTTACATCTCTCGTTTTTGTACGTTAAAGTTTCGGCATAAGTTAATCGACGTAGGCTATGAGATTATTTTTGAGGTTAAAAGTATTTATGCTATTTATAACATGTGATAAGTTAGTGTCATGAAGGTTAGAGGGTAAACAAATAAAAAAAATGAGTTTTGTTGAAGGTTGTCAATTTGGGATAAAATACGATCCAAGCTATAATATTCGGTATTTATGGACTAGTGTCATACAAGGTACCACATGACAATGATAGTAAGGTGTATAAAGTATGTTAAAAGTGATTAGTATTTTAAGTAAATTAAGATATTACCTAATTATGTTGGTAATGGATTAATTATTAATTTGAGTGGGAGATTAACAAATCAATTGAAAATTGATGGATAATTATTTAGTGGAAATATCACCCCCAACGTGGCAGCAAGAGGTTTATTTGCTAAGACCAAACAATGACTCCTCAGCTTATGTGGCTAAGTGGCATATTAAGGGGATTTTGGCAAAATAATCCTTATCAAGTGGGGCCCACAACCACTATGATAAGAGATCTCCCTAATTCATTAAAGAGAGATGCATATATTTGCAAAGTAACGGATCAAAGCTACAACAGAATTCATACGAAACTACATAATGTAATAGCAACGTGATTTGTAATTCTAAGGGAACCAGTATAAACTTTCTCAAGAATATCATACGGATTTTTTCCTACTTCGATCTCGATATTACGTGTTTTGTCGCGATTGACGTGTGTTAGAGGGATTGTCAAGAGAATCGGCTCAGGTACGTTAAGGCTATCTCTTCTTTCCTTGTGGCATAATCCATATGATACAAACGAAACGAGCAAACACACAACTTTCATAAATGACTATTCATAAAAGTACTAAGAGCATTAGTCAACATTCGAGGACGAATGTTCCAAAAGGGGGAATGATGTTATGTCCCACAATATTACTTCGATATTTCATCCTGTAGTATTATATTACGATGATGTTACGCCTTGTAGTACTACATTACGATGATGTTATGCTTTGCAGTATTAAATTACGACGATGTTGCACCCTGTAGTATTGTACGTTGAATTTGTCGTAGGGTAATTGACAGCAGTCCACAGAAAAGATTATTTGGAGATTATAAGGATTAAGCTATTTCAAACAAGTGATGAGTAAATTCGTGAAGGTGAGAGGGGAAGCAAGTCAAAGAAAATGAATTTTCGTCCAAGTTTGGCATGTTGGGATAAAATACAGGCCGAACGTTAATATCCGATATTTATGGACTAGTATCATGCAAGGAACAATATGACCATGATAGTATGATATATAAAAAGGAATTAAAAATAAGTAGAATTTTAAGTAATTTGAGATAATTCTTAATTATGCGGGGAATTGTTTAATTACCGAGTAACGGAATATTACCTAATTAACTAAGAAATAATAGGATAAGATTAAATTCCCCCAAAAAGAAACGTGGCAGCACCCCAATCATATTTAAAGTGACTATTAAAATCTTGCATAGATGGCACAATTTGGAGAATTAAAGTGGCTTAGTCATTCACTAAGTGGGGCCCACCCCAAAAATACTAAAGAGAGCTCTGTCATTTTGGAATCTCTACAATTCAAAAAGAGAGCTTTTGTAATGATAATGTTCTAAAGGAAACATGAGTTACTTCAATAAAGCATACGAAGATGAGTTACTTCTCATGCATTGCATTCATGTACATTGACTCATGACCAGATGGCGTTATATACGCGTATATATATATATATTATGTATATGTATATATTATATGTATATGGGATATGGGAAAAAGTTACAGCGTTATATACACACCACCACCTGATCATCTAATATACATTGATGATTTGCCCATAGTGACCGAGATGATATGATGGGATGCCCTCAGAGACTTGATGATGTTATGAAAGCATATACACATGTATGGTATGACATTTATACGCATATGCATGAAATTAAATATTAAGTGATTCACAGAGCTGTGCAAACATACATGTCGAGTCTTTTACTCCATGTTTCTCTCATGTCTATTATTTACTGATTTTCATTCCTTTCATACTCTTTACATTATTTGTATTGACATCCCTTTTTCCTAGAGACGCTGCGTTTCATGCCCATAGGTCCCGATAGACAGGTCGAGACCCCTCCAAGTGGGCTATCAACTCAGCAGAAGATATTGGTACGCTCCATTTGCTTTGGAGTCGCTTGTTTGGTTAGTATGATTTAGATGTGTATTGTTTGGTATGGTAGGACTCTTTCCTGACCTTTATGAAAATAATGTATTCTTAGAGGCTTTTAGACAGATGTCATGTACGTAAAAGATTGTATGGCCTTGTCGCCCATATTCAGTACACAGGTGGTTATTTTGGTCTTACAGGCCCGTAATTCATATGTATAAGTTTGTATTCCCTCATGCTTTACTCCAGTTCATCTACCTATGATAGAATGATATGAAAGATACATTACGTTGGTACTCGGTTGAGTAAGGTACCAGGTGCCCATCGCGGCCCATCGATTTGGGTCGTGACATGAGAGACCTCTGGCGGTTGATGTTCAAGATTTGGCCAATCGGTTGGTGAGGTTGGATATTTTGGAGCCCAATCGAATCTTAGCTTGTGTGGTTTCTCGGTCATCCTTGTTTGATCGCATTAGAGAGCGCCAGTATGCTGATCCACATTTCTTAGTCCTCAAGGACAGAGTTCAGCACGACGATGTCAGTGATGTGACTATTGGTGATGATGGGGTATTGAGGATGCAGGTCTGGATATGCATGCCCAATGTAGATGGGCTACGAGAGTTGATTCTGGAGGAGGCCTATAGCTCGTGGTATTCCACCCATCCGGGTGCCGCGAAGATGTACCAGGATTTGAGACAACACTATTGGTGGAAGAGAATGAAGAAAGATATAGTAGGGTTTGTAGCTCGGTGCCTCAATTGCCAGTAGGTGAAATTTGAGCACCAGAGACCGGGTTGCTTGCTTCAGCAGATGAATATTCTAGAGTGGAAGTGTGAGGGGTTCACCATGGATTTATTAGTTGGACTCCCACGAACTTTGAGGAAGTTCGATGCTATTTGGATGATTGTAGATTGGCTGACCAAGTCTGCGCACTTCGTTCTTTTATGTACTATCTATTCTTCAGAGTGGTTAGCTGAAATTTATATCCGAAAGATTGTTCGCCTATATAGTGTCCCGATTTCCATCATTTCAGATAGAGGTACTCAGTTTACATCACATTTTTGGAGGGTCGTGCAATGAGAGTTGGGTACTCGAGTTGAGTTGAGCACAACTTTTCAGCCTCAAACGGATGGACAATCCGAGCGTACTATTCAGATATTGGAGGACATGTTATGCACTTGTGTCATTGATTTTGGAGGTTCATGGGACCAGTTTCTATCACTCGCAGAGTTTACATATAACAACAACTATAAGTCAAGTATTCACATGGCTCCATATGAGGCTTTATATGGGAGACGGTGTAGATCTCCAGTAGGTTGGTTTGAGTCGGGCGAGGCTAGACTTTTGGGTACAAACTTAGTGTAGGATGCTTTGGACAAGGTGAAAGTGATTCAGGAGCATCTTCGTACAACGCAATCAAGGGAAAAGAGTTATGCTGACAGAAAGGTCGTGACATGTCTTATATGGTTTGAGAGAAGGTTCCACTAAAGGTTTCACCCATGAAGGGTGTTATACGGTTTGGAAAGAAGGGCAAGATGAGCCCTCGGTTCATTGGGCCTTTTGAGGTGCTTCGGAGGATTGGTGGGTGGTTTATGAGCTTGCTTTGTCACCTATCTTGTTGGGGGTGCATCCGGTATTTCATGTTTCTATGCTCCAGAAGTATATCGGTGATCCGTCTCATGTTTTGGATTTCAGCACGGTTCAGTTAGACGATGATTAGACTTATGATGTGGAGCCAGTGGCAATTTTGGAGCGACAGGTCCGAAAGTTGAGATCAAAGGATATAACTTCAGTGAAAGTGCAGTGGAGAGGTCGCCCCGTGGAGGATGCTACTTTGGAGACCGAGCGGGATATGCAGAGCAGATATTCACACCTATTTGAGGCTTCAAGTATGTTTCTAGACTCGTTCGAGGACGAACATTTATTTAAGAGGGGGAGGATGCAACAACTCGGCCGGTCATTTCATGAGTTATAGCCCTGTTTTCCCCGTTTATGCTTTCTTTTGTGTTTTTAGTTGTGTTTTATCGTATTGTGTTGGTTGATTCAGGTCTGGAGTGGTTTTGGAGTAGAATGAGGCACTTAACCTCCTATTTAAAAGTTTAAGTTGAAAAAGTCAATCAGATGTTGACTTATGTGTAAACAATCTCGGATGGGATTTCTGATGGTTTCATTAGCTCCGTTAGGCAATTTTGGAGTTAAGAGCATGTCCAGAATGTGATTTGGAGGTCCCTGGTAGAATTAGGCATGAATTGGCGAAAGTTAGAAATTCAGTGATTTTGGGCCGATAGTGGAAAATTTGATATCAGGGTCGGAATGAAATTCCGGAGGTTGGAGTAGGTTCATAGTGTCATTTGTGACTTGTGGGCAAAATTTGAGGTCATTCGGACGTGATTTGATATGTTTCGGCATCGTTTACGGAATTTGGAGACATAGAAGTTCTAAAGTGTGATTTGGTGTTTTGGCATTGTTTTGAGTGATTCGAAGGTTTGACTAAGCTTGAATGATGTTATGGGAGGTGTTTGTATGTTTGGTCGAGGTCACGAGGACCTCGGGTGAGTTCCGAGTGGTTATCAGATCACTATTTGGCTTTGGGAGTTGGAAAATACCTGATATCTAGTGTTTTGGAAGTTGCAGGTCTCGGAATATTTGGAAATGCGGCGACGATAGGAAGTTCGCGGACCACGGTAGAAGAATGCAGTCGCGGTAGAAGTTTGCGGACCACGAAAGGGAAGAGTTCAGGATTAGCGGTCGCGATGGAAATTCTGCGAACCACGATAATGGTTGACGGCCTCGGTGAGAAAAATGTGGACCGCGGGCTGGAAGTTCAAAGAGCTATATAAACGAGGTTTAGGGTTTTATTTTTCACATCTTGGACTTTGGGAGCTCGGTTTGAGGTGAATGTTCGGGCATTTTTCACGGTTTTGGCTAATAATCATGAATATATCATTGATTTCATCTTTTGATTAGTAATTTGAGGTGGAATTTGGGAAAAATTTGTGGAACTTCATAAAATGAACTTTTGAGATTTGAAAGTCGATTCGAAGTCGGAATTGAGTGAAACTAGTATGGTTAGTCTTGTATTTGAATGAGTTGTCGGATTTTGTGACTTTGGTTGGATTTTGTGACTTTGGTTGGATTTTGAGTTGACTTTTTGACTTTTGGCCTAAAGCTTAGAATTTTCTTGTGGGATTGATTTCTTTAGCTCGTGTTGATTGTATCAAATTATTTATGGCTAGATTCGGAACATCCAGAGGTTGATTTGAGAGGTAAAGGCATCGCGGAGTAGGAGTTTGGCTTGGTTGAGATAAGTAACACTTCCAAACTTGGTTATGAAGGTTTGAAACCCTGAACCATGTGTTATGTGATTAGAGTTGAGGTGACGCACATACCAAGTGACGGGCGTGCGGGCGGACACCATGAAAATTGTGGTCTGGTTCATTCCATGGCACCGTTTAGTGACTCTTCTTGTTGATATTCGTGTCTCTATCATGTGATTAAGTAAATAAGTTGTAAATAATGCTAGATATCATGTTAGGGCTTCACGTCGATACTGTTGAGACCCGAGTGGTCATTTCTTGTTGTCATCTCATTTTTTTCATTGATATTCTATACTCAGTCTTGTTCATGTATATCATATCATGTCTTAGCCTTGGTTGTTGTTATTTGGCACATCATATCATTATTCCGGGCTAGTTTTCATGGCATAGTGAGCCCGTGTGTGAGACTGGAGAGTGATGACTGAGTGAGGCCAAGAGCCTAATTTTGAGTGACAGTTATGGGATCGGGCTGCACGCTGCAGCAGTTATGTTGATGATTATGATAACGCTTAGGTTGTAGGAGCCCCTCCGGAGTCTGTAACACACCCCTAGTGAGCGTGGTTGATTATATTCAAGGATGTATCTTCCCTCAGTATGGAGATGGATCTTCTCCATGAGGCTGGATTGGCATGTTCCCTCGGTACTGGAGATTGATGGTCTGTGATGTGTATATATTTGGGGATGGATCTTCCCTGGGCCTTACGAGCCATATACAGTACCGAGCGGTTGTGAGATTATCATTATTATTATCTGGAGATGGATCTTCTCCATAGGCTGGATCGGCCTTCCTCAGTACTGAGTGACTGCTGTCAGAGATGTATATATTCCGGGATGGATCTTCCCTGGGTTGTATGAGCCATATACAATACTGAGTGGACGAGCATTTGAGATTGTGGGCACATGAGGCACTCAGCATGGTGCACTTCATATAGCATGTGCATTGGCATGTAGATGTAGCAGAGTTACATTTCTTTACCATCTCCATACCTGCTCTATTTCACAGTTGAGCTATCTATTAAACTGCAAGCTTGCCTACGTTTTTGTATGTTATTTCTGTTGTCTTTGATGAGGTTGAGTACGTCACTACCCATCAGTCCATAGGTTGGACTTGTTACTTACTGAGTTGGTGTACTCACGTTACCTCCTACACCTTGTGTGCAGATCCAGGTACTTTCGGTCCCAGTGAGTCATTGATTGAGGTTGCAGGCTTGGGAGATTGTTGAGGTATCTTCATGGAGTTCGCAGGCCTTGACCCTCCTTCTCTATTCTAGTTATGTTTCAGTTGTATTAAGTGAACATTATAGTAGACTATGCTATTTTCCTAGACGCTCATGTACTCCGTGATACCCTGGTTTTGGGCTGGTTGTATCGTATTATGAATTTCGACGTATGTCTTAAACAGTTTGTTTTAATTGATAAAGTTCTTCTGCAAATGTTTCAATTTTAGTATTGTGGCTTTGGATTACGTTGAGATGAGACTGGCCTAGTTTCACGATAAGCGTCATCACGATGAGTTAAGTTTTGGGTCGTGACAGTTAAAAGCATATTATATTCGGATATAAAAAAGACTCTTGTTAATTAGGTAATATATTGAGTGTAAATTTTAGGGATAAACTGTTATGAATCCTTGCTTCAGAATCTAAAACATGACTTCTATTAGACAAATATGTTAAATCATGCTAATTAATGACTGGTATGCCGATTGTACTTAGTAAAAACATGTTAGCATTGTCTATGGGCACTATTGCTCAACTTGTTTATTCTCTGCATTAATATAATATCTACCTTTGAGGGAGAAAAAATATGCTAGAAGATATTAATTATCTACATGTTTAACTTGAATAATTTCTATGCTTAGTAGCCTAGTAGGAAACTTTAAAAGACTAATTTCTTAATGGAAAGCAACATCAGTCTCGTTATTTGCTCATTGTCAATTAACATAGAAATTAAATACTTTAGTTTGAAACAATGTGTGTGATTAAAAAAGAAAATGGGTGTAATGATGAACAAAAAACTTGTTGACTCCTCTAAAAGATCTACTTGTGCCCTTTACCTGAAATGAGACCATGTTCATAAATAAAATAGGAATCTACTAGTGTAACATAAGGAGGTTAAAAATTCCTTATAAAAAAAGAGGGATAATATAAATAATAAAACTTATTGTTATTCTATATGTTGGAGAAGAAACTTGTTCCGTTAAATTTTCAATTTATCTTCTTTTGTTGCTTTCTAATTGAAAAAGCTAAGGACTAGGATTTGTAAAATGTAAATATCATGCGTTTATGACTCTAATTAAAAGGAAATTTTGTGTATTTTCAATATGTTAATCTGAATGTCTTTTTTAAAAACTCATAAATTTTACTAGACCCCTTAATTAACGTTTAGTTGGGATTTTCTCTGCAAATCCAATCTATTGGAATAAACTAGAACCAATCATAAGCACTACAACATTAAGTGAAACAGTCCCTACGTTTAGTTGAGATTTTCTCTACAAATCCAATCAATTGGAATAAACTAGAACCAATCATAAGCATTACAAGATTAAGTGAAACCCGTCATCAAACTGATGGAGGATAAATAATCCTGACCAAACTCCAAAAAGACCAAACTCCAACAGAGCATTATAAAATTTCACAAAAAACAACAGATTCATTGATAGACTGATGGAGGAGGACCTCCGTCTCTTGAACATGCATTCTTTTTGACAAAATCCATATGATCAAAACAAGAAATATTAGGATTTAGAATCTGCAAGCAACCAATAAAAGTATTAGAACCTCCCAACAACCATGATAAATGTATAACTGGCAGGCAATGAACTTGTAAGATCCCGACCGGTCATTTTGAGCAATTTTACTTTGCTCGGTTGTTTGAGGGCATGAGTAGCTCCGTAGGAAGTATTATAACTTATGTGAATCGTCGATTTTTAGTTTATTCAGAATTAATTTGGAAGAATGATTCTCAGCTAGAAGCTTAAATTTGAAAGGTTTGACCGAGTTTTGACTTTTTAGAATTTGACATCTGATTGGATTTTTGATGGTTCCGTTAGCTCTGTTGGGTGAGTCTGGACTTAGGATCGCGCCCTAATTGTGATTTGGAGGTCCGTAGTAGAATTTGGCATGAAATAGTGAAAGTTGAAATTTTGGATAGTTTGGCCGGGAGTGGACTTTTTGATATCAGGGTCGGATTCCAATTCTGAAAGTTGGAGCAAATCCATAATGTCAAGTGTGATGTACGTGCAAAATTTGAGGTCAATCTGATATGATTTGATAGGTTTCGACATCGGTTGTGAAAGTTTGAAGCTTCAAGTTCATTGATTTCGAATTGAGGTGTGATTCGTCGTTTCGATATTGTTATATGTGTTTTGAAACCACAAGTAGGTACGTGTTATGATATGAGACTTGTTGGTATGTTCGAACAGGGTCCCGAGGGGCTCGAGTGAGTTTCAGATAGATTTCGGTTGTGTTGCACTCGTTTTTTATGTTTCGACGTCGTGTTTCAAGCATAAATGGTACTACATTAAGCAAAATGAGCTTCGATTTTTATTTTTATTGAAGCATTAGATCCTTAACGTAATTACGGAGCCATAGCAAAAAGAGTCGTCGAATTTGTACATCGTATGAGAATTTTGTTGTTATTTTACTAAGAAATGGATTGCGAGATTTTTTTCAGATTAATTACGAAATTGCCAACGAATTCGTATTTAAAAATCTGCACTATTTTCAAATATTGAAACCAACATATCTCCTTCAATATAAAGTCAAATGGAGTGATTCAAGAGCCTAACTTGACTAAAATTTCTGAAGGAATCCATTGAAGGCATCAAAAGCGAGTTTCGAGATCATTTGGCATGATAATTGAGGCAGAATAACTGGCAAAAAAAGATATAAAACAAGAGTTTGTTCATTTGGTCATATTTTAAGTTGGGGAGCTCAGATATGAGCGATATTGGAGGCAATTTTCACCATATGTATTGGGGTAAGTGTTCTCTACTGAGTTTTGGTTATATTTCATGAACCCATCTTCGTTTTTGGCATTTGATTGATGATTTCAAAGTGAAATTTGGGGGGGGGGGGTTTGCCTAAAGTTTCATAAAGTGAATTTTTAAGTTTTGAACATCGATTCGGAGTCGAAATTGGATGAAACTAGTATGGGGTTGGAATCATAATTGAATGGGTTGTCGAATTTTGTGAGTTTTATCAGGTTCCAAGATGCGGGCCCAAGTTGGTCTTTTTGGCCGATTGTGGGCTTTTGATTAAATATTCAACCTTTTTTCAATTGAAATTGGTTGCTTTAGCATTGTTTGATGTTTTTGAGTTGTTTTTGGTTAGTTTCGAGTCGTTCGAAAGTTGGAACGCGTGAGATGACATTTTTGGAGCATCGCTTGGCTTGCTCGGTATTGGAATAGGCTTGTTTGAGGTAAGTAATGATTGTAAATCTAGTCTTGAGGGTATGAAACCCCGGATTTCACATTGCTTTACTATTTTGAGGTGACGCACATGCTAGGTGACGGGCGTGTGGGCGTGCACCGTTGGGGTTTGTGACTTGGTCCGTCCCGTAGCAACTATAAAATTGCGTATTTGACTTAAATTATATGATACTTATGTATTTTAGAAAGAATTTCCTATAAATTGGGCTGAATGTCATATTTGGGCCTTATGCCAGAGCTGTTTGGACCCTTAGGGGATTTTTCTTATTATCCTCTTACTGTTTTTGATTTAAGATATATACTCAGTCATGTTGTGTTTATTGATTTCATAACTCAGTCTTTATTATGCCATTTTGATGCATAAAATGATATTTTGGGATGAGCACCCTGTTTTACTGATAGTTCGAGTGTCTTGAGAGGTTTCTGACTGAGTGAGGTCGAGGGCTTGTTTGTGAGGATATTATGGGATCGGGCTGCACGCCGCAACATGTTGTTATTGATTCATGATTTTTGTGAGGCCGTGAGCCTGATTGATTTATGCCACGAGGTGGCTTGTTATGAGGCCGATGGCCTGATTGATTCATGCGACGAGGTGTCTTGTTATAGAGCTTGGGCTGTAGGAGCCCCTCTGAAGTTTGTACACCCCTAGTGAACGCGGGTACCCTGAGTGAGTGATATGATGTTTTGCTCGAGGGGCTATTCTTGATCCATATTGTGCCTGAGGTGCTCTTCACGAGCAATTGTGAGGTAATGCCCGATGAGCTGTATATGAGTGACTGTGAGGTTTGCCCGAGGGGCTGTTCACGAGTGATGTTCGCTGAGGGGCTATTCTTGATTTATGTTACCCGAGGGGTTATATACGAGTGAGTTTTGCTTGAGGGGATGTTTATGTTTTCATCATTTTTACTCATTGTTTTATCATTTCATTGAAAACTGTTGAAAGATGTTTTAAATGGTTTTACTGAAACTGGATCTAAATGAGCTGAGTTGATTCAAACCCCTCATTTTAAAAGCCTGTTATATTTTATTGAGATTTCATGATATGAACTGTATATGTTTTATTGCTCGTCACTACTGCTCAGTCTCTATTTACTTTTATTACTTACTGAGTGGGCATACTCACATTACTCCCTTCATCTTGTGTGCAGATCCAGATATTTTTGAACCCGGTAGAGGGTGTTGATTACTTAGTGGCAGGTCCATCGGAGTTAGTAAGGTAGCTGCCTGGCGATCGCAGCCTTGCTTTTTTCTCTCCTTATCCTCCCTTAGTTGTATTTAGTTATTTTCAGGCTATGTTAGTCTTGATGTTGTTAGACGGTTGTAGTAGATGCTCATGACTAGTGACACCCTGATGTCGGGCTTTCTTTCCGCACTGTTGTTTTGATTTAAACTCCTTATGCAGGTTTATTGTTAAATAGCTTTGGTCTTGTCTTAAAAATGAAAATATTGATTGGTTTTGGTAGTGTATCGGCTTTCCTAGTACCACGTTAGGCACCATCACGATAGGATAGTTTTGGGTCGTGACAGAACGATATCAAATCTGTCTAGAAGCATTTGAAATTGGAAAAACAAGATCACCAAAAATCACTTCATTACTTTAAAATGATTAATATAAAGAATTAAATCACAAAATTAAAGATAAATGAAAAATACACAAAATCATACCACAATACAAAACTACAGTAAGAAGTATCACGATACCAAAGTAAAGCACCCCATAAATAGATATGAGATTTTCTCCACTGTATGTCGTGTTTTGTTAAATCCGGTTAAAGGATCTGAGTACACAATAGTATTAGTTCTACCAAAAAATACACTGCGGCTTATTAGCACGCCCTCCACCTACATAGCCCAACTCTAAGATCACTCTCAATCTCGATCCCACAACCAACCTCAGCACTAGCCTTTACTATTTCAAGATTTTTCAATATTTCAGCCTCATGCACTAAAGGGTCATGAGCTTTACGAAGAGCATCATTCATCTGATATAACACAACAAACTTTGACCTTGCTGATAACAGGGTGTCACGACCCTAAACACAAACTCGGTCGTAATGGCGCCTCTTGTGAAGACAAGGCCAACCGACACTTCCCATTTCGATTTTAAGTAGTTAAACAATAAGATTCAAGTCTAAAACATGATAAATAACCCAAGGTTTAAGTAGTCAACAATATAAATATGCAGAAGAACAACCCAACATAGTCTGATGCCAGGGTGTCATTAGTCATGAGCATCTAACAAAATGGAATACTCCAAATCAAACTATAGAGTTTAATACAGAAAACCAAGAACATGAAGAAGTAAGATATGAAAGAGCTCCGGGTTGCGAACGCCAACAGCTACCTAGAGACTCCTCGGATCCGCTTGAGCCGGAAATGATCAGCACTCGGGAGAAGGACCAGATACGCCTAAATCTACATACGGGGTGTAGGGAGTAAAGTGAGTACTCCAACTCAATGAGTAATAATCATAAATAAAGACTGAAAGCAGAAAATCGCGTAAGGCACAAAAGCATGCTATAATAAAGCAGTAAAACCATTAAAAAAGTAAACCAGTAAAAGATAGGTAAAAATCCTTTAACTCAAATTTAACTCCATGAAAAGTCTTTTTCAACAATTAAGCATGGTAATTGACAGGAAATTAAGAAAAGATAAACACATAAAGGTTCGCCCCTCGGGCACAGTATCAACAAATCCACCCCTCGGGCAACATCTCGGAACAATACCAGCCCCTCGGGATCAATCTTACAACACAGTGGGTATCCGTGCTCACTGGGGGTGTGCAGACTCTTGGAGGGGCCCCTTACGACCCAAGCTCAATATCAAGCCATCTCGTAGCATCATCACTAGGCTCTCAGTCTCATATCAATCAAGCCACCTCGTGGCGTACATATCTTAGGACTTCGGCCTCATAATCAATATCAAATGTTTCCTCACAACATAGGCCCTCGGCCATACTCAGTCAAAATCCTTACAAGCCACTCGGACAATAGTAAGACATGATTCTCAGCCCAAAATATCATTTAAAAGATCATTTAAGTGTTAAAACAGAGTAAACATGGCTGAGTACGAAAACAGTGAAATATATCTGGACTGAGTCAAGTATAAAGTCAAAACAGTGAGGAAATATCAATAAAAGTCCCCGGAGGGTTCAAATAGTAGGCACGAAGCCCAAATATGGCATTTAGCCCAAATAATGATGATAGAAAATAGATTTTAGTCAAATAAGCGGTAAAATAATCAATCGGGACGGACCAAGTCACAATCCCCAATAGTGTACGACCCCACGCTCGTCATCAAGCGTGTGTCTCACCTCAATATAGCACAATGATGTACAATCTAGGGTTTCATACCCTCAGAACATCATTTACAATCATTACTCACCTCGAACCGGTCAAATCTATAGCTCGCGATGCCTTAGCCCCTCGAATCGGCCTCCACTCGCATCAAATATATCAAAAATCAGAACGAGGACATCAAAATATACTAAGGGAACGAAGCCCAAGCAAAAATAATCAATTTACAATATAAATCTCGAAATTACCAAAATATGACCCCGGGCCCATGTCTCAGAATTCGATAATTTTTACATCAATAGATTCCTTATCTCACCACGAGTTCATACATATCAAAAGTTCTGAAATCCGACCTCAAATGGTCCTTCAAATCCTCAAGCAAAGGTCTAAGTTTTCAAGCCTTAGTTTCCCCAATTTTAGCCCTTAAATTCCATTAATCATAGCTATCGTCCATGAAATAATAGCATAGGAACGAGTTTTAGGTCCAAATTCCTTACCTCAATGAAGTTCCCCTGAAATTCCTCTTCAAAATCGTCAAAAATGCTCCCAAGCCGAATTAGAAATGGTGAAAATAGCTCAAAATCATGAAGGACACAATTTATACCTTCTGCCCTGGAATTTTCGCATCTGCTTCCCAATTTACGCTTCTGCGGTACCGCATTTGCGGCCAACCAACCGCTTCTACAGTTTTTCACTTAACTCACCACTTTCTGCAGCTGCGGTGCCATTCCCGCATCTGCGGCATCGCAGGTGTGGTCCCTCTAACCGCTTCTGCGGTTTCCTGCCATCTTATCAAATTCCGCTTCTGAGACCCCTTTCCCGCATATGCGGCGTCACACCTGCAGTCCCAATCCGCAGGTGCGGAAATACCAGAAACAACAAAATCTGCAGTTGCAATAATTTCTCAAACTCCCCGTCAACCATCCGAAATCACCTCAAGGCCCCCTGGACCTCAACCAAAAACACCAACATATCCCAAAACCTTATTCAAACTTATACCAATCCTCAAAATACCTCAAACAACATCAAATCAACCAAAACACACCGGATTCAAGCATAAGTTCCCAAAATCTTCCGAATTTTGCTTTTGATCAAAAACCCAACCAAACCACGTCCGATTGACCTGAAATTTTGCGCACACATCCTAAATGACATAAAGGAACTACTACAACTCTCAGAATTCCATTCCGACCCCTATGTCAAAATCTCACCTACAAATCGAAAATCGCTAAAAATCCACTTTCGCCAATTCAAGCCTAAATCTACTCTGGACCTCCAAAACTCATTCTGATCATGCTCCTAAATCCCAAATCACCTCCTAAAGCTAACTAAACCATCAGAACTCACATCTGAGGCCTTTAACACATAAGTCAATATCTGGTTGACTTTTCCAACTTAAGCTTCTTCAAAAGAGACTAAGTATCTCAAACCTTACGAAATCCTTTCCGAACCCCAAACAATCAACCCGATCACATATAAAACCATTATACAAAGCAATAAGAAGCAGAAATGGGGGAAACAGAGTAGTAACTCATGAGACGACTGGTCGGGTCGTCACACAGGGAACGACATAAGTTGATTAGAAAATAATAAATGCACAACCCAAAATTTCCAATGCTAACTTGCAAGTTAAGTTTCTCACTTGGAAAAAAGAAAAAGTCCCAACTGTAAGAATCGCGCTCGAAGTGTTATACACAGAAGCTAAAATTTCTTCCCCTCGTTTATCCAAGGCTATAAAATTTTCTAATATTTCTACCTTTCTAGCCTCCAAATTTAGCCGCATTTTCGTTTGTTCTCCACGGACCAAAAAATCAGCTAAGAAATGAAATCAAAATAATTAAATGGGAGGAAAATAAAAAGATAGAATAGAGAGTGTTATTATACCATGTCCTTGACGAATAGAGAGAGTTATTATAGCCGCATATGAAGAATGGTTTTGGGGAGTACTGAAGGTAACATTAGAACTAGGGCTACCACTTTTAATGTCCATTGATTTATTTGAGAGGGGAAGCTAGAGATGTATTGTGTTTCTTAAAGTATTCAAAGGAACATATTTCTAGAGTAGAGCTATGGTTTGAGCTGGAATTTGAATTTCATTGTCGAACTTTGCATGCTTTTACCAGATCTTCATGTGATTTAGTTAACTTTTTCTTGACTTGTCTTCCTCTTTGCATGATTTGCTTCAGATCTTGCCCTAAATGGCAAGACTTCATTCTACCTAGACGATTCAACAATTGCAGGGAGATTAAAGAAGTAATGAGGACGTTTTTTGCACAATAAATGGTGTATATTTCTCTGTGCAAAGTTGGATTAGTTGAGACGGCCTCCAACACACCCTAGTTTATATATAAACCCTATAAAATGTCTTTTGAAGGGAAATGCACTATTTTGAAGGCAAGGAACATATGAGGAGCGAAGGCCAATACAATTCGGTGACAAGTTTCACTATTCTTCCTTTCTTTACTAGTTAGTTTATGAATTTTGACTATCATTTTGAGATGAAAGCTATGCGTGGATAATTCTTTAATTCAAAGTTGTGGTTGAACATGAATATTGACGTTGAAAATGATAAGGACTAGGATATGTGAAATGTAAATATCATGCATTTAGAACTCTAATTAAAAGAAAATTATGTGTATTTTCAATATGTTAATCTCGATGTCTTTTTTAAAAACTCATAAATTTTACTAAACCCCTTAATTAATGTTTAGTTGTTATTTTCTCTGCAAATCCAATCAATTGGAATAAACTGAAACTAATCATAAGCACTACAAGACTAAGTTAAAATAGTCATCCAACTACAAGATTAAGTGAAAACAGTCATCAAACTGATGGAGGATAAATTATCCTGACAAAACTCAAAAAAGACCAAACTCCAACAGAGCATTACAAAATTTCACAAAAACAGATTCACTGATAGACTAATAGAGGAGGAGCTCCATCTCTCGAACATGCATTCTTTTTTGACAATAGTCCTATGATCAAAACAAGAAAGATTAGGAGTTAGAATTTTCATGCATTCAATAAAAGTATTAGAACCTCCCAACAACCATGATAAATGTATAACTAGCAAGCAAAGTACTATAAAATATATGTCCAGACGCATTTGAAATTGGAAAAACAAGATCACCAAGAAGCACTTCATTACCTTACAATGATTAATATAAAGAATTTAATCACAAAATTAAAGATAAATAAAATATATATAAAATTATACCACAATACAAAACTGCGGTAAGAAGTGTCGCGATACCAAAGTGAAGCACCCTCATAAACAGATATGAGATTTTTTCCACTGTATCTCTTGTTTTGTTAAATATGGTTAAAGGATCCGAGTCCACAATTGTATTAGTTCTACCAAAAAATATATTGTGGCTCATCACCACGCCCTCCACCTCAACAAGCCTAACTCTAGACTCACTCTCAATCACGATCCCAAAACCAACCTTAGCACTAGCCTTTTCTATTTCAAGATTTTTCAATATTTCAGCCTCATGCACCAAAGAGTCATGAGCTTTACGAAGAGCATCATTCATCTGATATAAAATAACAAACTTTGACCTTGCTGATAATAGGGAACGACATAAGTTGATTAGAAAATAAAAAATACACAACCCTAAAATTTCCAATACTAACTTGCAAGTTAAGGTTCTTAGTTGGAAAAAAGAAAAAGCCCCAACTGCAAGAATCGCGCTCGAAGGGTTATACACAGAAGCTAAAATTTTGTTTCCTCATTTTTCCAAGGATATAAACTTTTCTAATATTTCTAACTTTCTAGCTTCCAAATTTAGCAGCATTTTCGTTTGTTCTCCACGGACCAAAGAATCAGCTAATAAATAAAATCAAAAGAATTAAATAACATCCAAAATGGGAGGAAAATAAAAAGATAGAGTAGAGAGAGTTATTATACCAGGTCCTTGACGGATGAAGTTTATTTCCGGGCTAGGAGAAAATTGAGGCATAGGAAGAATGGTTTCGGAAGTACTGAAGGTAACATTAGAACGACTACCACTGTCAATGTCCATTAATTTCATTGAGAGGGGAAGCTAGAGATGTATTGTATTTCTGAAAGTATTCAAAGGAACATATTTCTAGAGTAGAGCTAGGGTTTGAACGTGAATTTGAATTCCATTGTTGAACTTTGCATGCTTTTACTAGATCTTCAAGTGATTTGGTCAGCTTTGCCTTGACTTGTCTTCCTCTTGGAACGATTTGCTTCAGATCTTGCCCGAAATGGTGAGACTTCATTCTACCTAGATGATTCAATGATTGTACAGAGATTAAAGAAGTAATAAGGACGTTTCTTGCACAAAAATGGTGTATATATCTCTGTACGAAGTTGGATTGGTTGAGGCGGCCTCCAACACATCCAGTTCATATATAAACCCCATGAAATGTCTTTTGAAGGGAAATGCACTATTTTGGAGGGAAGGAACATATAAGGAGTGAAGGCTAATGCAATTCGGTGACGAGTTTCACTATTCTTCCTTTCTTTACTAGTTAGTTTATGAATTTTGACTATCGTTTTGAGATGAAAGCTATGCGTGGATAATTCTTTTATTCTGGGTTGTGGTTAAACATGAATATTGACGTTAAAAATGATAAGGAGTAGGATTTGCGAAATGTAAATATAATGCTTTTAGGACTCTAATTAAAAGGAAATTATGTGTATTTTCAATATGTTAATCTGGATGTCTTTTTTAAAAACTCATAAATTTTACTAAACCCCTTAATAAACGTTTAGTTGGGATTTCCTCTGCAAATCCAATCAATTGGAATAAACTGGAACCAATCATAAGCACTACTATATTAAGTGAAATAATTCCTTAATTAAAGTTTAGTTGGGATTTCCACTACAAATCCAATCAACTAGAATAAACTGGAGCCAACCATAAGCACAACAAGATTAAGTGAAAACAGTCATCCAACTACAAGATTAAGTGAAAACAATCATCAAATTGGTGGAGGATAAATAATCTTGACCAAAGTTTTAAAAGATCAAACTCCAACAGAGAATATACAAAATTTCACAAAAATGAACAGATTCACTGATAGACTGATAGAGAAGGAGCTCCATCTCTCGAACATGCATTATTTTTTGACAAAAGTCCTATGATCAAAACAAGAAATATTAGAGTTAGAATCTGCAAGCAACCAATAAAAGTGTTTGAATCTCACGACCCTAAACCCGGACCCGGTCGTGATGGCGCCTCTCATGAAGACAAGCCCAGTCGACACTTCCCATTTCAATTTTTAACAGTTAAACCATAAGGAATAAGTCTAAGCATAATAAATAGAACCTCAAAGTAGCAGATAATAGTATAATTTGCGGAGTACAACCCAGCACAGCCCGATACCGGGGTGTCACTAGTCATGAGTATCTATCAATCCTAATACAAGTCGGAAAAGTCTATAAGCAATTAAAAAGGTCTGATAAAGAGATAAAAATGATAAAGGGGGAGAAACACGGGACTGCGGACGCCAAACAGCTACCTCTTGGACTCCGAAGTCTGCCGGGAGCTCTCAACTCACACTGGCAGGATCAGCAACGCATGAATCTGCATACGGGGTGCAGGGAGTAAAGTGAGTACTCCAACTCAGTGAGTAATAATCATAAATAAAGACTGAGTGATCGGAAATTACGAAAAGTACATCATCATACTATATAGAGTAGTACAAAACCGGTAAGAAAGCAATGAAGTTGTGAAATCTCTTAAAGTACCTTAACTCAGTTTAAACTTCTTTAAAAATTGACTTTATAACAGTTAAGCAATTGAATGCAAAGAAATTAGAACAATAAGCACAGAAAATCTGCCCCACGGGCTCAAATACACAATTAAACAGGTAAATGACAGATAAATAAGACATATAAGCACATAAAGAATTGCCCCTCGGGCACAATATCAACAATACCAGCCCCCCCGGCTATATCTCACATCACAATGGGTACCCGCGCTCACTGGGGGCGTGCAGACTTCAGGAGGGGCCCCTTACGGCCCAAGCGCAATATCAAGCCATCTCGTGGCATCATCACTAGGCTCTCGGCCTCATATCAACAAGGACTCATAATCATAATCAGTGTATCATTGTTGCGGTGTGCAGCCCAACCCAAAAGTATCCTCACAACACAGGCCCTCGGCCTTACGCAGTCAAAATCACATAAGCCACTCCGGCAACAGTAAAACATGATGCTCAGCCCAAAAATATTATTTGAAATATCATTTGATATATTAAAATTGAGTAAACATGGCTGAGTTATAAAAACAGTGAAATATAGCATGACTGAGTTCAAGTATGAAGTCAAGATAATGAGGAAATATAAATAAAATCCCCTAAGGGTTCAAATAGTTGGCACGAAGCCCAAATATGGCATTCAGCCCAAAACATGATGATAGCAAATAGATTTTTAGTCAAATATGTGGTAAAATAGTCATTCGGGATGGACTAAGTCACAGTCCCCAACAGTGCACGACCCCACGCTCATCATCTAGCGTGTGCGTCACCTCAATATAGCACAATGATGTGCAATCCGGGGTTTCATACCCTCGATCTGGTCCAAACTCTAGCATGCGATGCCTTTGCCCTCACGAATCGACCTCCGTATGCTCCAAATCTAGCCACAATCAGTACATAATCATTAAAATATTCTAAGGGAACAAAGCTCACTCGAAAATATCCAATTTACATCAAAAATCCCAAAATTACTCAAACTCGACCCCCGGGACCACGTCTTAGAATCTGACTAAATTAACATCAATGGAATCCTAATCCTCTCACGAGTCTATACATACCAAGAACATCAAATTAGGACCACAATTTCCCCCTCAAATTCCCAATTTACACTCTCCAAGTTGAAGCGCTAATTTCCCAATTTTAGGCTTTAATTTCCACATATTTCATGATTAAACAAGTAAGAATCAACATAGGATCGAGTATAGAGTTCAAAAATCTTACCTCCAAGTGTTTCCATTCGATTCCCTCTTCAATCCTTCTCAAAAGCTCCAAAAATCACTCAACAATGGAGAAAATAGAACAAAAATCGTGAAACTCACCTTTAAACATTCCGTCCCAGGTAAAATTACATTCTTCGCGAACGTGACCGGCCTCTCGCGTTCGCGTAGACCAAATTCACTGCCTCTCCACTTTTTCCTTCGCGAACGCGGACAATTCCCGCGAACGCGATGCTTCGCCATACCAGGCTTTCGCGAACGCATAGCACATGGGCCTGGGGGTACCCAACGACTTTACTCCTTTACGCGAACGCGACCGCAGTCTCGCGTCTGCGATGCAAATGAATCCTCCACCTTCGCGTTTGCGTAGAACAAAAATATCATCACACAAAACACTCTTCGCGAACGCGAGTCCCTGACCGCGAACGCGAAGAACAATTTGTCCGCAAGAAAAACCAGTAAAAACTGCCAAGTCCAAAGTCCAAAATTGATCCGTTTAACCACCCGAAACTCACCAAGCCCTCGGGACCTCAACCAAACATGGCAACATACCCCATAACCTCATTCAAACTTGTTCCAAAATTCGGAACGCTCAAAACAATATCAAAACACCAAAATCACATCGGATTCAAGCCTAAGAGCTTCAATAACTTCTAAATTCCGCTTTCGATCAAAACGTCTATCAAACCTCGCCCGAATGACCTGAAATTTTGCAGACACGTCACAAATGACACAACAGAACTACTTCCTATCCAAGATCATATTCCAACAAGTCAAATCTTGGTCAAACGTTTCAAAATTCAAGCTTCAAACTGAGAACTGTTCTTCTAAATTTGTTTTGGTTACCCTGAAAACCAAAACCAACGATATATAAGTCATAATACATCACACGGGACAAGTCATGCCCGTGAGCTGGCGAGCATAATGCAAAAGCCCAAAACGACCGGTCGGGTCGTTACATCCTCCCCCACTTAAACATACGTTTGTCCTCGAACGTGCCCAGAGTTGTTCCAAAAGCCAACCAATCGCTGAATGACCTTACCATGAATATACTCGGGGGTGATACCACGTCACCCTATCTCATATAGGTCCGATAATATAATGTAACTGAAATTTCACAATCCAACCTAGCCCATAAACCTTAGAACCACATTTCTAATTCCGAAATCATCTACAAGATCAGAGTCTCACATATATACTCTGAATAAGCCCGAACAAGATGTAATAACCCATGCCTGCCACCTCAGGTGCAATTACATGATATACCACATAACTCAAATGCTTGTAGCGGTAACTTCTAATCACAGCAGCTGCACACAACAATTGAATACCGATAGAAAACCTCTTATCAACTTAAGTCCCATTCCAACACTTTCATATACTGCCAATGATAAATGAAACATGCAGTAAGCCATAACCATTTCTCAGATCAACCATTCATGAAGTCGTTTCTCCTTTGGCAAAGACCATAGAAAATTTCTGTCGAACCTCGATATTATCCTCCCAACACTACTGAAATCGAATCCGTTTGTATTCATTAAAGATTCCAATGATCTCATCTAATCCAACTCAACTACTCTGGTGACATGATACCTTAATACAGACTAAAGCCATAACTTGCGCAATCTGCGCCCCAATAAGCAATAATCTAAACATACTCAAACCATGAAAATAACTCAAATGAAAGAGTTGTACCGCAAGCTCACCAGAACCACTGCACACAATGCTGAGAACCTATCGCACATCATAGAAACAGAACGCACGAATCCAACCCGAAGGGCCATACCTCCACATAGATTTGCTCCAATGTGCGACCTCATCCAAACACTGGTCCACATGAAACATCTTAAATCACTATGCTAAAAAATCGGCAACCATGCGCAATATGACGTCTAAAATCAAGGCAATCATTATAACCACCGTGAAGCAATTGATACGACGTTACACATACCCGAAGGGACACAACCGATACGCCATTCACCGAGCAATCCCCAGTACTCTTTCCCGCTCGATTTCTACTATGAAACCCCAATGGAACCGCGTCATCTATGCCTATAACCAACAAATCATAATGTCTCGCAACACAGAAAAGTAATTCATAGATCACCTCAGAACACTAATATCTCAATAACAACCGATTTAACACAACCCTTACCAATAGCGACTCAAAGTCAACAAAGCCGCCTCGATACAGAACACATATCCATATAGGTCTACCAATGAACCCCTTATCAAGGAGTTCCGGAAGCTACTCCCTCAACTCCTCTTACTCTGCCGGTGCCATACGATACGGTGCCCAACACCAAATCAATACCGAAATCAACAACCCTATTCGGCGACTTGCCTGGTAGCAGGAAACACATCCGGAAAAGTCCCCCATCTCTAGAACTGAATCAATGGTAGAAGTCTCTGCACTGACATCCATCATGAAGGCCAAATAAGAAAGACAACCCTTCCCAGCCATCCGCTGGGTCTTCGAAATATGAAACCACCCTATTTAGAACATAATCCGTCGAACCTCGCCGCTCAATCCGTGGCATTCCCGACATAGGCAACAACGTCTCCTTAGTGCAATAGTCCAGAATAACATGATGCAGAGACAACCATTTTGCCCCCAATATTACATCATAATCTAACATACCAAGCAGCAAAAGATCCACTCAGGTCTCCAAACCCCGATAGTCACTATACAGTGCTGATACACACGACCCACCACCACAACATAACCTGTTTGTGAGAACTTCCCATCTCCAAATCCACATGGCACATGAATCACCATATCCGATGCCAATTCCGCAGTCCGAATACATACCACACCTTTAATACCCAATCATTCCACGATAGATACTCTAAAATTCTTCTGTGCCTCCAAGTAAATTCGAATATCAGCAGTCAATCTAACAAGAGAGTGATGCAATACTACCGAAGTACCATCAACTTAATCACATTGCCTTTTTCTAAAACATATATCATCATCACATCACCCTAGTTAGCAATACCGTTTCCTTAATCATCTGAAGATCATTTCCTTAATCATCTGAAGCTCATTTCCCTAATTATCTGGATCTCATTTTCCTAATTATCTGGAGCTCATTTCTCTAATTATCTGAAGCTGCCTGTGCTGCCTAAGAATTTGTGACCTTTCTTTCAGAACTGATCCGTGACCTTATGCATGCAAATATAAGTCCTTCACAACATACCGCATATGCCATACCATTCTAAGGTAACATGAAAACTTTAAATCTATTCCGAGCCACACGTAACTACGTACTCAACTAGCCAAGAGCTTTTTCATTGGACCCCATATGGGAGAAAATCATTATACATCTGATGCTCCTCTTGCCCGTGAAAAATATACACCTCTAACCGTGGTAGAAATCATCAAGAACTTTCCGAATTCCATTCACACAAAGCTAACCGTCAGGAATAAATCCTTCTAACTCAACCAAGCTACGCAGGCCACTAAAAACCCAAGAGAATTGTCGCGAAACACCTGCAGAAACTCATTACTCTATTCACACCCAAGGAACTAATCATATCCTTACCATACCGATTCTACTACCAAGTTATCCCATCTGTCCATGTTTCCTTCTGATTACCTTCAACTTGATACTTCTTCTTGCTATAACACCACAATTCCTCAACCCAGACTCACCACACGAGACCCAAGCATAAAACCACACCGTCTAAGGCTCATAAGCCGCTGAGTACTCTCTTAAATGTTCTAAAAGCACCACGTTCAAAATACCTACCCCGAAGAGACTTCCTGCGAATCTGGAACTATTACCTTCCTAATACTAATATATAGAATCCCATAATTGATATAGAAATGACACAAGTCTCGGCACCCTCCAATGCAAACCTCAGTTTCTAGCCAAATTATACACTTGAAATCTCTAATTATTACATGTAAAATCTTGAACGCGTTAGAACCATTCTCTAGAGCCATCCACCCTACTCAAACTACATTTAGCCTGATCAAATGAACCGAACAACCCGTGCCTCATTAGCACTCCGACACCGCAGAGTGTAACCTCACCTTAATGCAACCAAGCAACTCCCTATTCTAAGCACCGCACACCCTTTACCCACAACAACTCAAGATATTCCGTGATTCTCATACATCTACGAAGCATAACATAACCTTTTCCTTTACTCGAGCCATCCTCAGTCTCAAATCTTTGTAAGCCATAACTGATTCTTCGAACGCCTCAAACTGGAACCAACATAGCACATAACCATGCAATCAACTAATCAATAGCAGACTCCCGCACTTGGCTCGAAGCCATAGATCAAAATACACTCAATAACTCATAACGTATATACTCTATTGCTGCCATAATACCATCGTGAGATTAAACTCAATCCTTCATAAGCTTGTGAAACAGAGACCATCTGGTACTTTAACGCTTATGCAAATCTCGCATTCACTCTCGTAACAGTTAAACCCACTCTCTTAAGTGACCCAAATTTAAATTGCAATACATATATTTCACTTATAAATGAGATCTTCTAACAGACAACATAAGGATCACACAACCTCAGAACACTCCGCAGGAGATAACCCACCTGCTTTGCCTCAAACTGACATTTCTGTATACCTTCCACCGTCATAAACGTTACGCAGTCACTTAATCTTCCTGAGTCTGAACTCATACTGCAACATGAAATTTACTTCACTCCCAACTAGAAAACATGAAAAGATTCTTCACACACCCATAACTCGGGGCTATATCTCAAATCAAGATGGAAATCAAGCACCCAATAGTCCTTCTATCCTCCAGCAGACCCTTCTCGTCGCTTGCAAATCATATGAATACATCTCGCAGTCACATTGTCACACCCCAACCTGGGGAGGCGTGGCTGGCATCCGCTACCGCACTGACCCGAGCGAACCACTTTGTAACTCATTTATTTTCTTTTGTAACTATCATGGGCCAACATGGCCACAACTCATAATGTACAATTATAAGTGGGAAAATATTATATCAATGAACCATCGTTCATAAAACATGAATCTTTGTCAAGAAACTTACCATAACTCTGTTATTTTCACTTTTGATACCGACAAATTCTTGTCTTGTGAGTGTTCATACTTCATATGTAGCTCAAAATGCATAAATCACATGTGTGAGGACATGTATATTATATTGAGAAAGTGTAGGAGTTCAATGTGCAGACAGAATGTTAATAGAATTATATAGCTGTCTTTTCTCATTACAATACTAAACTAGAGGAAGGAAAGACCGGAAAGTTTTAAGAATGTGTAGACATGTTTTTTATGATTTGAAAAAAAGTCCAAAGCTATAATCTCCAAGAGCAATTTAACAGAATACGCTTCCATCTTTATATGATATTAAAACGGTTAAATAATGGTTAATCCTGAATACTCAATAAGTAATGAGTTCTATTGATGACTAAGTACGTAGTTCATAGAATAAAGAATTCTTAACAGAACACTTCTACTTCTGAAAAATAAACTGAAACAGTAGTATTTGATGAGCACGTTTCTTAAATAAATACTTCCTACAAGACACACAAAACTTCCATAGAACTTCTCAATAAACCAGGTAATAATAATAATAATAAATGACTAGCATGTAATATCTCTTATACTTTCTGATCCTAAGTTAATAAAGACATGCCAATAGCCGTGTTTTCTTAAATCTCGACAGTGTATTACCAAATCACAAAGACGATGATTTAACAGATTACCAAACATTCAGTAACATATCCTACTTAGTTATTTTCTAATATTTTAAGAATATTGCTAGCATAGGAACGCTAAAGGAATTTAAATCTAGTAACTACACTCATTTTTCATACCAGTGATTTTCTGTGGATATGACTCTATACATAAGAAAAAGCAACTAGCAACTAAGTGAATGAACTTATTGACAAGATAAATAATTAATCCACATGAGAAACAAAATATCTCACACACCCAGAAAAAGAAAATAACAAGGAAACCAAAGGGAAAGTGGAATCTTGAACAACATAGAAACAAAAAGATATGATCTTGCTTAAGGGTACCTCATTTTAGAGACAGTAATGGTGTATATGAATCACTTCATGCGTTTTCATGTGACTGACACGTTGGTTAATTTAATACTTATCCAAAGACCTTAGTCTTTATCCAAAGACAACCACTAGTTATTCATTTAATTAGGTAATATCCCATTAACCAATTAACCACATAATTAAGAATTATCTCAAATTACTTAAAATACTACTCACTTTTAATACACTTTATATATATACTATAGTATACTTTACTATCATGGTCATGTGGTACCATACAAAATAAATACATACACTATTATTTTATTAAAACACCCATATAAAAAAATGCAAGTATTTTCTCAACTTCTAATTTTTTCTAATCTCATATAAAGAGTACAAATTCTTGTACACTTAATTCTTAAAATGGTAAAAAAATAACCTTCTTTTCTTGTCCACAAAAAAAATCTATTTTTAAAGAAAATCCCATAAGCTTTCTCGTATTTTGTGTATAATTAAAAGTAGTAATATTAATAACTATATAAAATCATATTTTTTTTCAAACTATTTTACAAAAATATTCCACTCAAAATACCATATCAAAACATATAAAGGTGTCGATGATGTTAAACTTACGGGGTGTAACACACATCACCCTCATCACGTAACTATCCAGCCATTACTTCCCTTAATAGAGACACAACAGCATATATAGATCCAAACACACGCGCATTACGCAATCAACAGCTCAGGGCTCAAGCTATAGGCAGAAATCCGGCGTCAAGTCTTCTAGACTGGCCCAACATCAACACCCAAGGATCACATCTCGCCCCTCGATCAGGGAATCATAAGCCATCGATGCACATCTGATACCGAGCACTCATGCGCGCATACGAGCGTGTGAAAGGAATTCAAAGAGTTACTTTTCAAGCTGAATCAAGGACGCACGATAAGAATTCAAGAATGTGAAGTTCTTCCTAAAGGTTCTGCAGCCTCCCGAGGATAAGTACAGACGTCTCCGTACCGATCTGCGAGACTCTACTAAAACTGTTCATGACTCGTGAGACCTATATAGCCTAGGCTCTGATACCAACTTGTCACGACCCTAAACCCGGATCCGGTCGTGATGGCGCCTCTCGTGAAGACAAAGCCAACCGACACTTCCCATTACAATTTTTAATAGTTAAACCATAAGGAATAAGTCTAAGCATAATAAATAGAACCTCAAAGTAGCAGATAATAGCACAATTTGCGGAATACAACCCAACACAGCCTGATACCGGGGTGTCACTAGTCATGAGCATCTATCAATCCTAATACAAGTCGGAAAAGTCTATAAGCTATTACAAAAGGTCTGATAAAGAGAAAGAAATGATAAAGGGGGAGAAACATGGGACTGCGGACGCCAAGCAACTACCTCGTGGACTCCGAAGTCTGCCGGGAGCTCTCAACTCGCACTGGCAGGATTAGCACCGCCTGAATCTACACACGGGGTGCAGGGAGTAAAGTGAGTACTCCAACTCAGTGAGTAATAATCATAACTAAAGACTGAGTGACAGGAAATCATGAAAAGTATATCAACATGTTGTATAGAGTAGTACAAAACCAGTAAGAAAGCAATAAAGCTGTGAAATCTCTTAAAGTACCTTAGCTCAGTTTAAACTTCTTTAAAATTGACTTTATAATAGTTAAGCAATTGAATGCAAAGCAATTAGAACATATAAGCACAGAAAATTCTCCCCTCTGGCTCAAATACACAATTAAACAGGTAAATGACAGACAAATAAGACAGATAAGCACATAAAGGATTGCCCCTCGGGCACAATGTCAACAATACCAGCCCCTCGGGATATATCTCACATCACAATAGGTACCCGCGCTCACTGGGGGTGTGCAGACTACTGGAGGGGCCCCTTACGGCCTAAGCGCAATATCAAGTCATCTCGTGGCATCATCACTAGGCTCCCGGCCTCATATCAACAAGCCAACTAGTGGCGTACAAAACTCAGGTCCTCGGCCTCATAATCATAATCAGTGTATCACCGCTGCAGCGTGCAACCCGACCCAAAAGTATCCTCATAACACAGGCTCTCGGCCTTACGCAGTCAAAATCACATAAGCCACTTGGGCAACAGTAAAACATGATGCTCAGCCCAAAATATTATTTGAAATATCATTTGATATATTAAAACAGAGTAAACATGGCTGAGTTATGAAAAAAGTAAAATATAGCATGACTGAGTTCAAGTATGAAGTCGAGACAGTGAGGAAATATCAATAAAATCCCCTAAGGGTTCAAATAGTTGGCACGAAACCCAAATATGACATTCAGCCCAAAACATGATGATAGCAAATAGATTTTTAGTCAAATACACAGTAAAATAGTCATTCGGGACGGACTAAATCACAATCCTCAATAGTGCACGACCTCACGCTCATCAGCTAGCGTGTGCGTCACCTCAATATAGCACAATGATGTGCAATCCGGGGTTTCATACCCTCAGAACATCATTTACAATCAATACTCACCTTGATCCGGTCCAAACTCTAGCCCGTGATGCCTTTGCCCTCACGAATCAACCTCCGGATGCTCCAAATATAGCCACAATCAGTACATAATCATTAAAATATGCTAAGGGAACAAAGCCCACTAGAAAATATCCAATTTACATCAAAAATCCCGAAATTACTCAAACCCCGCCCCCGGGCCCATGTCTCGGAATTCGACAAAATTAACATCAATGAAATCCCCATCCTCTAACGATTCTATACATACCAAGAACATCAAATTAGGACCACAATTTCCCCCTCAAATTCCCAATTTACACTCTCCAAGTTGAAGCCCTAATTCCCCAATTTTAGGCTTTAATTTCCACATATTTCATGATTAAACAAGTAAGAATCAACATAGGATCGAGTATAGAGTTCAAAAATCTTACCTCCAAGTGTTCCCATTCGATTCCCTCTTCAATCCTTCTCAAAAGCTCCAAAAATCACTCAACAATGGAGAAAATAGAACAAAAATTACGAAACTCACCTTTAAACATTTCGCCCCAGGTAAAATTACATTCTTCGTGAACGTGACCGGCCTCTCGCGTTCGTGTAGACCAAATTCACTGCCTCTCCACTTTTTCCTTCGCGAACGCGGACAATTCCACGCAAACGCGATGCTTCACCATACCAGGCTTTCGCGAACGCGATGCAACTCTTGCGAACGCATAGCACATGGGCGTGGGGTGCCCAACGACTTTACTCCTTTACGCGAACGCGACCCCAGTCTTGCGTCTGCGATGCACATGAATCCTCCACCTTCGCGTTTGCGTTCTCATCCTCACGAACGTGTAGAACAAAAATATCATCACACAAAACACTCTTCGCGAACGCGTGTTCCTGACCGCGAACGCGAAGAACAATTCATTAGCAACAAAAACCAGCAAAAACTGCCAAGTCCAAAATTGATCCGTTTAACCACCCGAAACTTGCCCGAGGCCCTCGAGACCTCAACCAAACATGGAAACATATCCCATAACCTCATTCAAACTTGTTCCAACCTTCGGAACACTCAAAACAACATCAAAATACCAAAATCACATCGGATTCAAGCCTAAGAGCTTCAAGAACTTCCAAATTCCGCTTTCGATCAAAAAGTCTATCAAACCTCGTCCGAATGACTTGAAATTTTGCACACACGTCACAAATAACACAATGGAACTACTGCAACTCTTAGAATTCCATTCCGACCCCTATATCAAAAACTCACCTATCAACCGGAAAATGCCAAAATATCATTTTCGCCAATTCAAGCGTAAACCTTCCACGGACTTCCAAAATGCATTCCGATCACGCTCCTAAGTCCCAAATCACCTAACGAAGCTAACAAAATCATAAAAATTTCAATCCGAGATCATATACCAACAAGTCAAATCTTGGTCAAACCTTTCCAATTTCAAGCTTCAAACTGAGAACTGTTCTTCCAAATTCGTTCTGGTTACCCTGAAAACCAAAACCAACGATTTATATAAGTCATAATGCATCCAAGAAGCATTTAAAGTTGAAAAAACAAGATCACCAAGAAGCACTTCATTACCTTACAATGATTAATATAAAGAATAAAATCAAAAAATTAATGATAAATGAAAAATATATAATATCATACCACAATATAAAACTGAGGTAAGAAGTGTCGCGATACCAAAATGAAGCACCCCATAAACATATATGAGATTTTCTCCATTATATGTCATATTTTGTTAATTCCGATTAAAGGATCCGAGTACATAATAGTATTAGTTCTACCAAAAAATACACTACGGCTCATCACCACGCCCTTCACCTTAATAACCCCAACTCTAGGCGCACTCTCAATATCGATCCCACAACCAAACTCAGCACTAGCCTTTGCTATTTCAAGAATTTTAAATATTTCAGCCTCATGCACCAAAGAGTCATGAACTTTACGAAGAGCATCATTCATCTGATATAGCACAATAAACTTTGACCTTGTTGATAACAGGGAACGACATAAGTTGATTAGAAAATAAAAAATGCACAACCCATAAATTTCCAATGCTAACTTGAAAGTTAATCTCACTTGGAAAAAAGAAAAAGTCTCAACTCCAAGAATCGCGCTCGAAGTGTTATACACAGAAGCTGAAATTTCTTTCCCTCATTTTTCAAAGGCTATAAACTTTTCTAATATTTCTACTTTTCTAGCTTGCAAATTTAGCAGCATTTTTGTTTATTCTCCACGGACCAAAGAATCAGCTGAGAAATGAAATCAAAAGAATTAAATAACATCCAAAGTTGGAGGAAAATAAAAAAGATAAGTAGAGAGAGTTATTATACCAGGTCCTTGACGGATGAAGTTTACTTCCGGGCTAGGAGTAAATTGAGGCATAGGAAGAATAGTTTTGGGAGTACTGAAGGTAACATTAAAACAAAGGCTACCACTTTCAATGTCCGTTGATTTTTTAGAGAGGGGAAGCTAAAGAATTATTGTGTTTCTGAAAGTATTCAAAGAAACATATTTCTAGAGTAGAGCTAGGGTATGAGCGGAAATTTGAATTCCATTGTTGAACTTTGCATGCTTTTACTAGATCTTCATGTGATTTGGTCAGCTTTTCCTTGACTTGTCTTTCTCTTGGCACAATTTGCTTCAGATCTTGCCCAAAATGGCGAGACTTTATTCTGCCTAGATGATTCAACGATTGCAGGGAGATTAAAGAAGTAATGAGGACGTTTCTTGCATAAAAAATGGTGTATATTTTTTTTACGAAGTTGGATTGGTTGAGGCGGCCTCCTACACACCCTTCTTCCTATATAAACCCCATGAAATGTCTTTTGAAGGGAAATGCACTATTTTGGAGGCAAGGAACATATGAGAAGCGAAAGCTAATGCAATTCGGTGACGAGTTTCACTATTCTTTCTTTCTTTACTAGTTAGTTTATGAATTTTGACTATCGTTTTGAAATGAAAGCTACGTGGATAATTCTTTAATTCTGGATTGTCGTTGAACATGAATATTGACGTTGAAAATGCTAAAAGACTAGGATTTGTGAAACGTAAATATCATGCATATAGGACTCTAATTAATAGAAAATTATGTGTATTTTAAATATTTTAATCTGGATATCTTTTTTAAAAACTCATAAATTTTACTAAACCTCTTAATTAACGTTTAGTTGGGATTTTCTCTGCAAATCCGACTGGAACCAATCATAAGTAATACAACATTTAGCGAAAGCGGTTCCTTAATTAATGTTTAGTTGTGATTACTTCTACAAATCCAATAAATTAAAATAAACTGGAACCAATCATAAGCACTACAAGATTAAGTTAAAACAGTCATCCAACTACAAGATTAAGTGAAAACAGTCATCCAACTACAAGATTTAGTGAAAACAATCATCAAACTGATGGAGGATAAATTATTCTGGCCAAACTCAAAAAAAGACCAAACTCCAATAGAGCATTACATAATTTTACAAAAAATAACAGATTCACAGATAAACTGATGGAGGAGGAGCTCCATCTCTTTAACATGCATTATTTTTTTTAACAAAAGTCCTATGATCAAAAAAAGAAATATTAGGAGTTAGAATTTGTAATCAACCAATAAAAGTGTTAGGACCTCCCAACAACCATGATAAATATATAACTAGTAAGCAAAGAACTATATTAAATATGTCCAAAAGCAATTGAAATTGGAAAAACATGATCACCAAAAAGCACTTTATTACTTTATAATGATTAATATAAAGAATTTAGTCGCAAAATTAAAGATAAGTGAAAAATATATAAAATCATACCACATTACAAAACTGCGGTAAGAAGTGTCGCGATACCAAAATTAAGCACCCCCATAAATAGATATGAGATTTTTTCCAATGTATGTCGTGTTTTGTTAAATTCGGGTAAAGGATTAGATTCCACAATAGTATTAGTTCTACCATAAAATACACTGCGGCTCATCACCACGCCCTCCAACTCAACAACCCTAGGGGCAGCTCAATGAAATCAGAGGCCCAAAACCAAAACTTAAGAAGATGTGAGGAAATATCATTAGTAATGTGGCAACAGTTGGATAAATAAACACAATTAATTTAGTTAACCAAGAAACAATGGTGGTCTTCCAAATTTTCTTTCAAGTTTTTAAGTATTCCACTGTATAACATTATCTAATATTTTAAAATTTTAAGTTAAATTATTCAAATATTTATATCTACTAATAAAATATTTGAAAACTAGAACTACCGTAGCGTATTGAAACAAAGTGTTAATAATTTATTACCTTAAAAAAATCTTACCAAAATAAATAATTATAACCGTAAGAAAAAGTTTTGGGGGGCCTTTGACTCTTGGGGGCCTAAAGCAGTAGCTTTAGTGGCCTTAAGAGCCACCCATGAACAACGCCAACTGTAGGCTCACTCTCAATCTCGATCCCACAACCAATCTCAACACTAGCCTTTTCTATGTCAAGATTTTCCAATATTCCAGCCTCATGCACCAAAGAGTCATGAGTTTTACGAAGAGCATTATTCATTTGATATAACACAACAAACTTTGACCTTGCTGCTAACAGGGAACGACATAAGTTGATTAGAAAATAAAAAATACAAAACCCAAAAATTTCCAATGCTATGTTGCAAGTTAAGGTTCTCAGTTGGAAAAAATAAAAAGCCCCAACTGCAAGAATCATGCTCGAAGGGTTATACACAAAAGCTAAAATTTTGTTTCCTCGTTTTTCCAAGGCTATAAACTTTTCTAATATTTCTACCTTTCTAGCTTCCAAATTTAGCAGCATTTTCCTTTGTTCTCCACGGACCAAAGAATCAACTAATAAATGAAATCAAAAAATTAAATAACATCTGAAATGGGAGGAAAATAAAAAGATAGAGTAGAGAATTATTATATCAGGTCCTTGACAGATGAAGTTTACTTCCGGGCTAGGAGTAAATTGACGCATAGGAAGAATATTTTCAGGAGTATTGAAGGTAACATTAGAACTAGGGCTACCACTTTCAATGTCCATTGATTTCTTTGAGAAGGAAAGCTAGAGATATATTGTGTTTCTGAAAGTATTCAAAGGAACATATTTCTACAGTAGAGCTAGGGTTTGAGCGGAAATTTAAATCCCATTGTTGAACTTTGCATGTTTTTACCAGATCATCATTTGATTTGGTCAGCTTTTCCTTGACTTATCTTACTCTTGGCACGATTTGCTTCAGATCATTCCCGAAATAGCGAGACTTCATTCGCCTAGCTGATTCGATGATTGCAGGGAGATTAAAGAAATAATGAGGACGTTTCTTGCACAAAAATGGTGTATATTTCTCTGTACGAAGTTGGATTGGTTGAGGCGGCCTCCTGCACACCCTAGTTCATATATAAACTCCACGAAATGTCTTTTGAAGGGAAATGCACTATTTTGGAGGAATGGAACATATGAGGATCGAACGCTAATGCAATTCGGTGACGAGTTTCATTATTCTTCCTTTCTCTACTAGTTAGTTTATGAATTTTGACTATCGTTTTGAGATGAAAGCTATGCATGGATAATTCTTTAATTCTGGGTTGTCCTTGAACATGAATATTGACGTTGAAAATGCTAAGGACGAGGATTTGTGAAATGTAAACATCATGCATTTAGGACTCTAATTAAAAGGAAATTATGTGTATTTTCAATATGTTAATCTGGATGTCTTTTTTAAAACTCATAAATTTTATTAAACCCCTTAATTAACGTTTAGTTGGAATTTCCTATGCAAATCCAATCAATTGGAATAAACTGGAACCAATCATAAGCACTACAACATTAAGTGAAAACGGTCCTTTAATTAACGTTTAGTTGGTATTTTCTCTACAAATCCAATAAATTGGAATAAACTGGAACAAATCATAATCACAACAAAATTAGTTAAAACAGTCATCCAACTACAAAATTAAGTGAAAACAGTCATCAAACAGATGGAGGATATATTATCCTGACCAAACTAAAGAAAGACCAAACTCCAACAGAGCATTACAAAAATTCACAAAAAACAATAGATTCACTGATAGACTAATGGAGGAGGAGCTCCATCTCTCGAACATGCATTTTTTTTTACCAAAATCCTATGATCAACACAAGAAATATTAGGAGTTAGAATTTGCAAGCAACCAATAAAAGTGTTAGAACCTCCCAACAACCATGATAAATGTATAACTTGCAAGCAAAAAACTATATCAAATATATCCATAAGCAATTGAAATTGGAAAAATAAGATCACCAAGAAGTACTTCATTACCTTACATTGTTTAATATAAAGAATTCAATCACAAAATTAAAGATAAATGAAATATATATAAAATCATACCACAATACAAAACTGTGGTAAGAAGTGTCGCGATACCAAAGTGAAGCACCCCGATAAACAGATATGAGATTTTCTCTACTGTATGTCGTGTTTTGTTAAATCAGGTTAAAGGATCCGAGTACACAATAGTATTTGTTCTACCAAAATATACACTGCGACTCATCACCAGGCCCTCCACCTCAACAGTCCCAACTCTAAGCTCACTCTCAATCTCGATCCCACAACCAACCTCAGCGATAGCCTTTGCTATTTCAAGATCTTTCAATATTCCAGCATCATGCACCAAAGAGTCATCAACTTTACGAATAGCATCATTCATCTGATATAACACAACAAATTTTGACCTGCTGATAAGAGGGAACGACATAAGTTGATTAGAAAATAAAAAATGCAAACCTCAAGAATTTGCAATGCTAACTTGCAAGTTAAGGTTCTCAATTGGAAAAAAGAAAAAGAACCAACTGCAAGAATCGCGCTCGAAGTATTATACTCAGAAGCTAAAATTTCTTTTCCTTTTTTTCCTAGGCTATAAACTTTTCTAATATTTCTACCTTTCTAGCCTCCAAATGTACTAGCATTTTCGTTTGTTCTCCTAGGACCAAAGAATCAGCTGAAAAATAAAATCAAAAGAATTAAATAACATTCAAATGGGAGGAAAATAAAAGGATAGAGTAGAAAGAGTTATTATAGCAGGTACTTGACAGATGAAGTTTACTTCCGGGCTAGGAGTAAATTGAGGCATAGGAAAAATAGTTTCGGGAGTACTGAAGGTAACATTAGAACTAGGGCTACCACTTGCAATGTCCATTGATTTCTTTGAGAGGGAAAGACAGAGATGTATTGTGTTTCTGAAAGTATTTAAAGGAATATTTTTCTAGAGTAGAGCTAGGGTTTGAACAGGAATTTGAATTCCATTGTTGAACTTTGCATGCTTTTACCAAATCTTCATGTGATATGGTCAGCCTTTCCTTGACTTGTCTTTCTCTTGGCACAATTTGCTTCAGATCTTGCCCGAAATGGCGAGACTTTATTCTGCCTAGATGATTCAACGATTGCAGGGAGATTAAAGAAGTAATGAGGACATTTCTTGCATAAAAAATGGTGTATATTTTTTTTACGAAGTTGGATTGGTTGAGGCGGCCTCCTACACACCCTTCTTCCTATATAAACCCCATGAAATGTCTTTTGAAGGGAAATACACTATTTTGGAGGCAAGGAACATATGAGGAGCAAAAGCTAATGCAATTCGGTGATGCGTTTCACAATTCTTCCTTTCTTTACTAGTTATTTTATGAATTTTGACTATCGTTTTGAGATGAAAGCTATGCATGGATAATTCTTTAATTCTGGGTTGTGGTTGAACATGAATATTGACATTGAAAATTCTAAAGTCTATGAATTGTGAAATGTAAATATCATGCATTTAGGACTCTAATTAAAAGGAAATTATGTGTATTTTCAATATGTTAATCTGGATGTCTTTTTTTTAAAACTCATAAATTTTACTAAACCCCTTAATTAACATTTAGTTGGGATTTTCTCTGCAAATCCAATCAATTGTAATAAACTGGAACCAATCATACGCACATATTAAATGAAAATAGTTCATTAATTAACGTTTAGTTTGGATTTCCTCTAAAAATCCAATCAATTGGAATAAACTAGAACCAATCATAAGCACTACAATATTAAATTAAAACAGTTATCCAACTACAAGATTAATAGAAAACAGTCATCAAACTGATGGAGGATAAATAATCCTGACCAAACTCCAAAAGACCAAACTCCTAAAGAGCATTACAAAATTTCACAAAACACAACATATTCACTAATAGACTGATGGAGGAGGAGCTCCATCTCTCGAACATGCACTCTTTTTTGAGTCCTATGATCCAAACAAGAAATATTAGGAGTTAGAATCTACAAGCAACCAATAAAAGTGTTAGAACCTTCCAACAACCATGATGAATGTATAACTAGCAAGTAAATAACTATATCAAATATGTCCAGAAGCATTTGAAATTGGAAAAACAAGATCACCAATAAGCTCTTCATTACCTTACAATGATTAATATAATGAATTAAATCACAAAATCAAAGATAACTGAAAAATATATAAAATCATAACACAAACAAAACTGCGGTAAAAAGTGTCGCGATACCAAAGTGAAGCACTCCCATAAACAGATATGACATTTCTCCACTGTATGTCGTGTTTTGTTAAATTTGGTTAAAGGATCCGAGTCCACAATAGTATTAGTTCTACCAAAAAATACATTGCGACTGATCACCACGCCTTCCACCTCAACAGCCCCAACTCTAGGCTCACTCTCAATCCCGATCCCACAACCAACCTCAGCACTAGCCTTCGCTATTTCAAGATTTTTCAATATTCCAGCCTCATGCACCAAAGAGTCATGAGCTTTACAAAGAGCGTCATTCATCTGATATAACACAACAAACTTTGACCTTGCTGATAATAGGGAACGACATAAGTTGATTAGAAAATAAAAAATGCACAACCCAAAAATTTGCAATGCTAACTTGCAATTTAAGGTTATCAGTTGGAAAAAAGAAAAAGCCCCAACCTGCAAGAATCGCGCTCTAAGTGTTACACTTAAAAGCTAAAATTTCTTTCCCTTGTTTTTCCAAGGCTATAAACTTTTCTAATATTCTACCTTTCTAACCTCCAAATTTAGCAGGATATTCGTTTGTTCTCCACGGACCAAAGAATCAATTGAGAAATGAAACCAAAAGAAATAAATAACATCCAAATGTGAGGAAAATAAAAAGATAGAGTAGAGAGAGTTATTATACCAGGTCCTTGACGGATCAAGTTTTCTTCCGGGCTAAGAGTAAATTGAGGCATAGGAAGAATGGTTCCGGAGTACAGAAGGTAACATCAGAACTAGGGCTACGACTTTCAATGTTCGATATCTTTGAGAAGGGAAGCTAGAGATGTATTGTGTTTCTGAAAGTATTCCAAGGAATATATTTCTAGAGTAGATATAGGGCTTGAGTGGGAATTTGAATTCCATTGTTGAAATTTGCATGCTTTTACCAAATCTTCATGTGATTCGGTCAGCTTTTCCTTGACTTGTCTTCCACTTGGCACGATTTGCTTCAGATCTTGCCCGAAATGGTGAGACTTCATTCTACCTATATGATTCAACGATTGCATGGAGATTAAAGAAGTAATGAGGACGTTTCTTGCACAAAAATGGTGTATATTTCTCTGTACGAAGTTGGATTGCTTAAGACGGCCTCCTACACACCCTAGTTCATATATAAACCCCACAAAACGTCTTTTGAAGGGAAATGTTGTCAAGACATAATTTTCAATTTAGGTCGCGATGACGCCCAACACCGAGGTTAGGCAAGCCAACCTTAGTCAACTAATGGGTTTCATTTATGTTACCAAAACATTTCCAATATTTACTTAGATTAAATTTAAAACATTTGATAATAACGAATAGTTTAGGTAATTTAAAGCTGAAATGACCAAATGAAGTCATAATTAAGTGATTACATCCCAAAAGAATAGTCTACTAATGTGTGTACCAGAGACTAGTGTCACAAGCATGTGGGCATCTAGTAGAATATACGAAAGAATATATCTATCCTACTGCCTGAAATAGAATAGATAGTCAAAAGCAAAAAAAGAGACTCCATCATGCTGCTGAACGACATCGGAAATGAGCAGCTTACCGTGGAATCTCAGCCAAATATCAAGAATGTGAACCAGACGGGTAGCCAGATGTAGCTACCACAGATCTTGTACTATTAAGTACAGAAGTATAGTATGAGTACATAAACAATATGTACCTAGTAAGTATCCAGTCTAACCTCGAAAAAGTAGTCACGAGGGGTCGACTTGACATTTACTAGGGTCAATAAATATAATAATACAAAGTTCAATATTCTAATTCACAATGTACATAGATAGTAACAAGTTCAAATAAGAAATAATACTGAAAATCCTCATGTCAAATCAATAAATCTAGGCTTTTCCTTCATTTAAAATGAGTGGTCTTTCAAGTAATAAATCATACGGATTATAAGAGGTTCTGGTTCTATTATCACACCAAAATACCATCGAGGACGTTCGGCCCGATCCAACATAAAAGTAAAATGTGCACTGCCGAGGGCCGAACGGCCTGAACCATATATATCCAATTACCAACCTGCCGAGGCGAACGGCCCGATCCCTTGAGAGTAGTGGAAATAATCAGCCCGCTCGCGGAATATACTTGCGACGCGGTTAAGTATAAATACAACTTAAATGTTTCCTTAATTCTTTTCAAATAATTATTTACTTGAAATCCTTGAAATCATGACATTCTCAACGAATTTCAATCAATGCAATTCAACAATTTATAATTATACAATGATACCCACAAAGCATGGTGTAAGCCTAGAACTTCCCGGACATAACGGAATAGTAGCTATGTACGGACTCTCGTCAATTAGTGCGTACGTAGCTCCCACAATTAAATCACATATTAATTAAGTTACCCTATCGGGAAATTTCCCTCTTACAAGGTTAGAAAAGAGACTTACCTCGTTTCGAGCCTACTTCCAACTCAAGAGTGCGCTAAAACCCTTAAATCAGAGCCGCACAATCTGAAACTATTCAAATAGTGCAAAAACCAATCATTATAGGCTTACAAGTCCATATTCTAGCTATTAAAGCGATTATCCAACCCTAAAAGAAAGATTCCTAAAATTCACCTCCGAGCCCACGTGCCCGGATTGCGGAAATATTTGAAGAAAGTTGTTACCCACAACCTAAGGATCAAGAATATATGATTTTTATTTCATTCCATAACAAATTTCGTGGTTAAATCTCGCTTTTATCAAAACCCTAGGTTTTACTCTAATCCCATAAATTTCACTAATCTTAATGTGTTAATCTACCCAAAAATCAAGTATTAAACTCACATTAAATAGGAATAACTTACCTCAAAGTGCTAGGTGAAAACCCCCTTCCAAAAGCTCTGAAAATCGCCCTAAGTGTAAAAGTGAAATGAAATAAATGGACTAAGTCCCGTTTTTAAAAGTTATGCACAAGCCTCTGATGTTGCATTTGCGATATCTGGTTTGTAAATGTGAAGGTCACAATTGCGACAAAAGCATCGCAAATGCGAACCTGGGCTCCCTCTGCAAGGGTCGCAAATGCGGGCTTTGCTGGGTTCGCAGATGTGATCGCTAGCCAGCTCAGGCTTCTTCGCAATTGCAAAGCCTTCCTCTCAAATGCAAACAAATCCTCGCATTTGCTAGACCTGCAACAGCTGCCCAGAAATACCAGAAAACTGGAGTGTTTTCACTCCCAACACACGTTCGGAACTCTCACGAGTCCTTGGGGCTCCACACACTCCCCAAGTCTAACAATATCAAACAAACTTTCTCGTGTGATAGGAACACCAAAATAACATCAAAAACTAAGAATCGCCACCCAAACCAATGAATCAAATTTAAGAACTTCAAGTTCTTCAATTTACATTCAATGAGCCGAAACGTACTAATACTACTCGGATTGGCAACAAATTTTGTGTGCAAGTCTTAAATGTCATTACGGAACTATCCCCCGTCTCGGAATTCTGTTTGGACCTCGATATCACCAAAACATGTTCCAAACCAAATTTATAGGACTTCTAAAACCTTCAATAACCAACTTTTACTATAATGTGCTAAAATGCTCCTAGGTCATCCAAAATCCCATCCGGACATACGCTCAAGTCCGAAATCATCATACGAACCTATTGGAACCGTCAAATCCCGATTCCGAGATCGTTTACTCAAAATGTTGATCGAAGTCAAATTTAGCCTTTTAAGCCAACCTTAAGAAACCAAGTTTTCCGATTTCAACCTGAACCAACCATCCCCATAAGTCATAAAGTAGTTAAAGCAAGTACGGGAAGTCGTATTTAGGGGGATGGGGTTCTAGAAAGGAAAACGACCAGTCGGGTCGTTACATTCTCTACCTTTTAAACAAACATTCATCCTCGAATGGGTTTAGATTCATGCCTGAAGTGCTAAACAAATGTGGATATCTGCTCCACATGTCCTCCTAGGACTCCCAGGTCGCCACCTCAACTAGTTGGCCCCTCCACTGGACCTTTACCGCAAAAATCCTCTTGGATGTCAACTGGCAATCCTATCTATCAATAATGGCAATTGGCTCCTCCTCATAGCCCAAGCTCTCATCTAGCTGAATAGTGCTGAATTCTAACACACGAGACAAGTCGGCGTGATATCTTCGAAGCATAGACATGTGAAAAACTAGATGAACTCCTGATAAGCTGGGAGGTAAAGCGAGCTCATAAGCAACCTCCCCAACTCGCCTCAACACCTCAAATAGGCCTATAAACATGGGGCTCAACTTGCCCTTAATACCTTTCATCGGTGAGACTTTAAAGAGAAACTTCTCGCCGACCATAAATGATATATCATGCGCCTTCTAATCCACGTAACTCTTCTGTCTGGACTGTGCCATGAGAAGTCTCTCCTGAATCAACTTTTCCTTTTCCAAGGCATCCTTTACTAGGTCAATACCGTATAACTTAGCCTCACCAAGCTCAAACCACCTGATGGGAGAACGACATCGCCGACCATATAAAGCCTCAAATGGAGCCATCTCAATACTGGACTGATAACTATTGTTGTAAGCAAACTCGGCCAAGGGCAAGAACTGATCCCACTGCCCTCCAAAGTCTATCACACATGCTCAGAGCATATCCTCCAATATCTGAATTGTCCGCTCCGACTGCCCGTCGGTCTAAGGATGGAACGCTGTGTTGAGCTCTACTCGGGTCCCCAACTCACTCTGAACAACTCTGTAAAAATGTGAAGTGAATTGAGGGCCTCTATATGATATGATGAAAACAGGCATACCGTGCAACTGAACTATCTCCCGAATATAAATTTGGGCCAACCTCTCTGAAGTATAGTAGTCACAATTGGGATAAAGTGTGCTGACTTGGTCAACCTATCAAAAATGACCCAAACTGCATCAAACTTCTGCAAGGTCTGCGACAACCCAACTACGAAGTCCACAGTGATGCGCTCCCATTTCTGCTCAGGTATAGTCATCTGCTGGAGTAGGCCTCCTGGCCTCTGATGCTCATATTTAACCTACTGGTAATTCAGGCATCTAGCTACATACTCCATTATGTCTTTCTTCATTCGCCACCACTAATAATGCTACCTCAAGTCACGATACATCTTCATAGCACCTGGATGAATAGAATACCGTGAATCATGTGCCTCCTCTAGAATCCTTTCCCTTAAGCCATCGACATTAGGAACACATAGGCGACCCTAGAGTCGCAGAACACCATCTTTTCCAATAGAAACCTCTTTGGCGCTACCCTGTAGCACCATCTCTCTAAGAACTTCCAAATGCGGATCATCGAACTGTCGAGCATTGATCTGTCCCAATAATGAAGACTGAGCAACAACATACGTAAGGACCCGACTGGGATCTGAAATGTCTAACCTCACAAGTCTGTTAGCCAAGGACTGAATGTCCAAAGCTAGTGGCCTCTTCTCTATTGATATGAATGCCAAGCTACCCATACTCTCTGCCTTCCTGCTTAAGGCATCTACTACCACATTTGCCTTGCCCGAATGATAAAGAATGGTGATGTCATAGTCCTTTAATAACTCAAGCCACCTACGCTGCCTCAAATTGAGATCCCTATGCTTAAACAAATGTTGTAAGCTGCGATGATCACTATAAATCTCACATGACACCCCATATAGATAATGCCTACATATCATGAACAATCGCTGCTAACTCTAGGTCGTGCACATGGTAATTCTTCTCATGAATCTTCAGCTGACGTGAAGCATATGCAATAACTCGCCCCTCCTGCATCAATACACATCCCAAGCTAATGCATGAAGCGTCACAATATACCGTATATAACCCTAAATCGGAAGGGAACACTAGAACCAGTGTTGTAGTCAAAGCTGTCTTGAGCTTCTAAAAGCTCGCCTCACAATCATCGGACCAATAGAAAGGAGTACCCTTCTGGGTCAATCTAGTCAGAGGTGATGCAATATATGAAAAGACCTACACAAATCGACGGTAATAACCTGTTAACCCCTGGAAACTCCTGATCTCAGTCACTAAAGTAGGACGTGGCCAACTCTGAACTGCCTCAATCTTCTTAGGATCCACCTTAATACCCTCTCCTGATACAATATGCCCCAAGAATGCTACTGACTCTAGCCAAAACTTGCACATGGAGAACTTAGCATATAGCTTCTACTCTCGCAAGGTCTGAAGCACTACTCTCAAATGATGCTCGTGCTCCCCCAGGCTACGTGAGTATATCAAGATATCGTCAATGAAGACGATAACAAAGTACTCGATATAAGGCCTAAACACCTTGTTCATCAAGTCCATAAATGTCGCGGGGGCATTAGTCAAGCCGAAGGATAATACTAGAAACTTATAATAATCATATCTAGTACAGAAGGCAGTCGTAGGAACATCTGAGTCCCGAATCTTCAACCGGTGGTAACCCAATCTCAAGTCGATCTTAGAAAACACTCTAGCACCTACAACTAGTCAAACAAATCATAGATACGAGGCAACAGGTACTTGTTATTGATGGTGACTTTGTTCAACTGGTAGTAATCAATGCACATCTGCATGGTTCCATCCTTCTTCTTCACAAATAACACTGGTGCGCCCCAAGGTGATACACTGGGTCTCACAAATCCCTTTGTTAACAACTCCTTAAGTTGTTCCTTTAACTCTTTCAACTCTTTTGGAGCCATACGGTACGGTTGAATAGATATAGGATGGGTATCTAGGGCCAAATCAATACAGAAATCAATGTCATGATCTGGCGGCATGCCTGGAAGGTCAGAAGGAAACACATCGGCGAACTCTCTGACTACTGGCACTGAATCAATCGTCGGAGACTCTATGGTGGTGTCCCGAACATATGCTAGATATGCCAAACAACCCTTCTCGACCAGATGTCGAGCCTTCAGAAAAGAGATAACCCGACTAGATGAACTAAAGAAGGAACACTTCCACTCTAATCTCGGCAACTATGGCATTGCTAAAGTAACAGTCTTGGCATGACAATCAAGAATGGAATGATATGGAGATAACCAATCCATGCCCAAGATGACCTCAAAGTCGATCATGTCAAGTAACAGAAAGTCCGCTCTAGTCTCGTAACCACAGAAGGTAACCACACAGGACCAGTAGATCTGATCCACAACCAAAGAATCGCCCACAGGAGTGGACACATAGACAGGAGTACCCAAAGACTCACGAGGAATATATAGAAAATGAGCAAACAGAGATGACACATATGAATATGTAGACCCTGGAGCGCCGACTGGCTGGCCTCCGCCTGGCTGAGCAATAGTTGATTGAACTCCCCCTATCTGGCCTCCACCTCTAGGACGGCCCCTGCCAACCTGTCCCCAACCTCTGGGAGGCCCGACGGCTGGTGCTGTAATCATAGGGTGATGACCCTACTGTACTGCCTTGCCCCAAAGTTTGGGACAAAATCTTTTCATGTGACTCGGATCTCCACACTCATAACAACCTCGCGGTGTCATAGACTGTTATCCTGAAGCCTAACCCTACTGGCCTGAATACCCACTAGAAGAACCCTGAATGGCTAGTGGGAGGTATGAACTCTCTAGCATGGCACTGGAAGAACCCTGCTAACCAGAAATACCCGCCGGAGGAACCCTGAATGTCTGGAGGGCGATAAGAACTCTTCGGCATTGCACTGAAATAAGGCCTCACTGGAGCACCTCGAGAAGGTGGTGGTGATGCCGAGTATGGGGGCCTGCTGGACTGACCCCTCCCAAAGTGACCTCTGCCCCTAGCTAGGGCACCTCTAAACTCTCCAGAGGATTGGGTCCTCTTATCCTGCTGCAACTTCTCTCTACCCCTCTACCGGTAACCCTCAATCCTCCGAGCAATCTCTACCACTAGCTGATACTCAGTCTTTATCTCAACCTGTCAGGCCTTGCTAGCTCGAATACCGGGAGTAACCCCGCAACAAATCTCCATACTCTCTCTACATCAGTAGGAAGTATCATGAGTGCATGGCGAGACAACTCAGAGAATCTTGCCTCATAGTCGGTCACAGACATATGATCCTGCTCGAGCTGCTCAAACTGACACCTTATCTCTTCCATCTGAAAGATGTCCAATAGAATCTGTGTAAACTGACCCCAAGTCATGGGAAGAGAACTTGTTGGTCTACCGAGGAGGTAAGACTGCCACCATCTACATGCCCTACCCTCTAACTGGAAGGCGGTGAAATCTACTCCATGGAACTCCAATATCCTAATGTTGTGCAGTCTATCCCTGCAACCGTTAATGAAATCCTGGACATCCTCATAGTGCTCACCCCCGAAGATAGGAGGTTGTAGCCTGGTCCCCCTATCCAATAACTTCTGTAGATCGCCGTCCACAACTGGTCTAGGTTCAAGTACCACTGCTGTAACTGGCTGAGCACCGCCCGTGGGTTGAGTATCCGGAGTCTAATACACGGCAACTGCGTGCCTAGGAGCCTGAGTAGTAGGGGTCTGTGCTCCCCATCCTACCTGAGATGTGGCTGGGTCTGCTGTAAATAAACCAGCCTAGGTCATAGAGACCATGAACCGCAACATACAGCCCATGACCTCCTAGAAGCTTGGTGCCATGATGAAATCCGCTGGGACAGGCTCTCCTGCGGGCACCTCGCCCTCCTCCTCAATAATGGGATCCCCTGTTTGATCCGCCGGTGGTGCAACTAAGGCAGCTCTAGGACGTCCTCATCCCATACCTCGGGCCAGTGCCCTCCCCCGGCATTTGCCTCGGCCTTTAGCAATGGGGGGAGCGGCCCCTCCCGGGTTTGGAACGTCTACCATACGTGTCCTCACCATCTATGAGAGAATAGAAGAAGGAAATTTAGTATACCATCAACCGCACGATAGAAGATGAATAAAGAGTAGTTTCCTAACACCCTATAGCCTCTCGAAGATAAGTACATACGTCTTTGTACCGATCCGCAAGACTCTACCAGGTTTGCCCATAACATGTGAGACCTATGTGAACCCAATGCTCTGGTACCATGTTGTCACGACCCAATTTCCAATTTAGGTCACGATGGCGCCCAACATCGAGGTTAGACAAGCCAACATTAGTCAACTAATGGGTTTCATTTATGTTACCAAAACATTTCCAACATTTACTTAGATTAAATTTAAAACATTCGATAATAACGAATAGTTTAGGCAATTTAAAGCTGAAATGACCAAATGAAGTCATAATTAAGTGATTACATCCCAAACGCATAGTCTACTAATGTGTGTGCCAGGAACTAATGTCACAAGTATGTGGGCATCTTGTAGAATATACGAAAGAATATATCTATCCTACTACCTGAAATAGAATACACAGTCAAAGAAAAAGAGAGACTTCATCATGCTGCTGAACAACATCGGAAAAGAGCAGCTCACCATGGAATCTCGCCCAAATATCAAGAATGCGCATCAGACGGGTAGCCAAATGCACCTGCCTCAAATCTTGTACAATTAAGTACAGTAGCGTAGTATGAATGCATAAATAATATGTACCCAGAAAGTATTCAGTCTACCCTAGAAGAAGTAGTCACGAGAGGTCGACTTTACACTTACTAGTGTCAATAAATATAATAATACGAAGTTCAATATTCTAATTCACAATGTACATAGATAGCAACAAGTTCAAACAAGAAATAATACTGAAAATCCTCTCATCAAATCAATAAATCTAGATTTTTCCTTCATTTAAAACGAGTGGTCTTTCAAGCAATAAATCATATGGATTATAAGAGGTTTCGGTTCTATTATTACACCCAAATACCACCGAGGACGTTAGGGCCGATCCAACATAAAAGTAAATTGTGCACTGTCGAGGATCGAACGGCCTGAACTGTATATATACAATTACCAACCTGCCGAGGCGAACGGCCCGCTCCCATGAGAATAGTGGAAATAATCACCCCGCTTGCCAAATATACTTGCGATGCAGTTAAGTATAAATACAACTTAAATGTTTCCTTAATTCCTTTCAAAATAATTATTTACTTAAAATCCTTGAAATCATTCAATTCTCAACGAAATTTCAATCAATTCAATTCAACAATATATAATCATACAACGATACCCACAAAGCATAGTGTAAGCCTAAAACTACCCGGACATAACGGAATAGTAGCTATGTATGGAATCTTGTCACTTCGTATGTACGTATCTCCCACAATTAAATCACATATTAATTAAGTTCACCTATGCGGAAATTTCCCTCTTACAAGGTTAGAAAAGAGACTTACCTCATTTCAGGCCTACTTCCAACTCAAGAATGCGTTCAAACCCTCAAACTGGAGCCAAACAATCCGAAATTATTCAAATAGTGTAAAAACCAATCATTATAGGCTTACACGTCCATATTCTAGAAATTAAAGCGATTATCCAACTACAAAGGCAAGATTCCTAAAATTCACCCCCAGACCCATGTGCCCGAATTCTGGAAATATTTGAAGAAATTTGTTACCCACAACCTAAGGATCAAGAATATATGATTTTTACTTCATTCTATAATGAATTTCGTTGTTAAATCTCATTTTTATCAAAACCCTAGGTTTTACTCTAATCCCATAATTTTCACTAATCTTCATGTGTTAATCTATCCAAAAAGCAAGTATTAAAATCACACTAAGTAGAAATAACTTACCTCAAAGTACTAGGTGAAAACCCCCTTCCAAAAGCTCTGAAAATCGCCTAAGTGTAGAAGTGAAATGAAATAAATGGCCTAAGTCTCGTTTTAAAAAGTTGTGCACAGGCCTAAGATGTCGGATTTGCGACATTTGGTTCGCAAATGCGAAAGTCGCTATTGCGAAAAAACCATCGCAAATGCGAACCTGGGCTCCTTCTGCAAGGGGCGCAAATGCGACAAAAGGGTCGCAAATGCGAGCTCTGCTGGGAATTCGCAAATGCGATCAAAATGTCATAAATGCGATCACTGTCCAGCTCAGGGTTCTTCGCAATTGCAAAGTCTTCCTCGCAAATGTGATTGTCGTAAATGCAAACAAATCCTCGCATTTGCCAGACTTGCAGCAGCTGCCCAAAAATACCAAACAACTAGAGTGTTTTCACTCCCAACACACGTTTGAAACTCACCCGAGCCCTTGGGGATCCACACCGAATACTCCCAAAAGTCTAACAACATCATACAAATTTTCTCGCACGATCGAAACACCGAAATAACATCAAACACTAAGAATTGCCACCAATAACCAATGAATCAAATTTAAGAACTTCAATTTCTTCAATTTACTTTCAATGAGCCGAAATGTACTAATACTACTCGAATTGACACCAAATTTTGCGTGGAAGTCTTAAATGACATTACGGAACTATCCCCGATCTCGAAATTCTATTTGGACCTCGATATCACCAAAATACGTTCCAAACCAAATTTATAGAACTTCTAAAACCTTCAAGAACCAATTTTTACTATAATGCGCTAAAACACTCTCGGGTCATCCAAAACCCGATCCGGACATACACTCAAGTTAGAAATCATATTGGAACCGTGAAATCCCGATTCTAAGGTCGTTTACTTAAAATGTTGACTGAAGTCAAACTTAGCCTTATAAGCCAACCATAAGGAACCAAGTATTCCGATTTTAATCCAAACTCTTCCAAATCCCGAACCAACCATCCCTGCAAGTCATAAATCAGTTAAAGCAAGTACGAAAAGTCTTATTTAGGGGAACGGGGTTCTAGAAAGCAAAACGACCACTCGGGTCGTTACAAATGCACTATTTTGGAGGCAAGGAACTTATGAGGTGCAAAAGCTAATGCAATTCGGTGATGAGTGTTACTATTTTTCTTTTCTTTACTAGTTAGTTTATGAATTTTGACTATCATTTTGAGATGAAAGCTATGCGTGGATAATTCTTTAATTCTAGGTTGCGATTGAACATGAATATTGATGTTGAAAATGCTAAGGACTAGGATTTGTAAAATGTAAATATCATGCATTTAGGAATCTAAATAAAAGGAAATTATGTGTATTTTCAATATGTTAATCTGGATGTCTTTTTTAAAAACTCATAAATTTTACTAAACCCCTTAATTAACATTTAGTTGGGATTTTCTCTTCAATCCAATCAATTGGAATAAGCTGGAATCAATCATAAGCACTACAACATTTAGTGAAAGCAGTCTCTTAATTAACATTTAGTTGGGATTTCCTCTACAAATCGAATCAATTGGAATAAACTGGAACCATTCTTAAGCACTATAAGATTAAGTGAAAACAGTTATCCAACTACAAGATTAAGTGAAAACAGTCATCAAACTGATGGAGGATAAATAATCCTGACCAAACTCCAATAGAGCATTATAAAATTTCATAAAAAACAACATATTCGCTGATAGACTGATGGAGGAGGAGCTCCATCTCTCGAACATGCATTTTTTTTACAAAAGTCATATGATCTAAACAAGAAATATTAGGAGTTAAAATCTGCAAGCAACCAATAAAAGTGTTAGAACCTCCCAACGACTATGATAAATGTATAACAAGCAAGCAAAGAACTATATCAAATATGTCCAGAATCATTTGAAATTGGAAAAATAAGATCACCAAGAAGCACTTCATTACCTTACAATGATTAATATAAAGGATTAAATCACAAGATTAAAGATAAATGAAAAATATATAAAATCATACCATAATAGAAAATTGCGGAAAGAAGTGTCACGATAGCAAAGTGAAGCATCCCTAAAAATAGATATAAGATTTTCTCCACTGTATGTCGTGTTGTGTTAAATCTGATTAAAGGATTCGAGTCCACAATAGTATTAGTTCTACCAAAAAATATACTACGGCTGATCACCACGCCTTCCACCTCAACAGCCCCAACTCTAGGCTCATTCTACATTTCGATCCAACAACCAAACTCAGCACTAGCCTTTGCAATTTCAAGATCTTTCAATATTTCAGCCTCATGCACCAAAGAGTCATGAGCTTTACAAAGAGCATCATTCATCTAATATAACACAACAAACTTTGACCTTGCTGATAACAGGTAATAACATAAGTTTATTAGAAAATAAAAAATTCACAACCTAAAAATTTTCGATGCTAACTTGTAAGTTAAGGTTCTCAGTTAAAAAAGAAAAGAAAAAGCCCCAACTGCAGGAATCGCGCTCGAAGTGCTATACACAGAAGCTAAAATTTCTTTTCCTCGTTTTTCCAAGGCTATAAACTTTTCTAACATTTCTACCTTTCTAGCCTCCAAATTTAGCAGCATTTTCGTTTGTTCTCCACAGACCAAATGATCAGCTGAGAAATGAAATCAAAAGAATTAAATAACATACAAAATGGGAGAAAAATAAAAAGATAGAGTAGAGAGAGTTATTATATGTCACGATCCAAATCTAAATTCGTGATGGCGCCTATCGTGATATTAGGCAAGCCTATTTATCCCAAAAATACTACCAATTAAATTATAAGAGTTAAGTAAAGATTTTCAATATAAGAATTTCCGATAAAGTCCAAACTAAATTCAAATTTGAAAGTGAAGTACGGAAAACAAGCTCCAAACATCGGGGTGTCACTAAGTCATGAGAGTCTAAGTACTTAAACTATTACATCAACTCTCTAAATGTCAATACAACCAAAAAAAGAAATAGAAGGAGTAACAAGGTCCTGCACACGCTGGAAGCTACCTTGTAGTCTCCGAAACTCTGATGGCCTGAACTCAACAATCGCCACGCTCAAACACACCTGAATCTGCACATGAAATCCAGGGTGTAGTATGAGTACAACCAACTCATCAAGTAATAGTAATAACTAAGGAATTGAGTAGTAGTGACGAGCTAAGCGAAACAATTCTATTATTCATTTTTCACAGTTAAGGATAACAAGAGTAAAAGGGTCAATTTCATAAATTATCAACTGCAACAAGGCAAATAGCAGATAAATGCAATAACAACAAAAAAATAGATGAAATCTCACAAGCATTGTCACTCAATCCCTCAGCCCTCAATGCACACGCTCAATAGGTTCTCGCGCTCACTAGGGGTTTTAGACTCCGGAGGGGCTCCTACAGCCCAAGCACTAATCTGCACGGACCATTCACGTGCTGCACGGATAACTCACGTGCTATCATATCATATCTGGATCTGCATGGACAACTCACGTGCTTTAGTACAATTTGGATCCGCACGGACAACGCATGTGCTATAGTACAATATCTCACAACAGGCCCTCAGTCTCACTCAGTCATGTACCTCTCTAGCCTTACAGTTTTCAATAAGTAAAGGAAAGCAGTCCAAATCAAAGTATTACAGTATGTCAGCAAGAAGATAATTGAGACTGAGGTAAACATGTAGAAAAATCACTATGATTGAGTATAACTATCGTGAGCAGAGATAAAGCCTAAGCATGATCTCTATCATGGAAACAGTCAAGTTCTAGCAGACAGGAAAAACACATAACACAAATAAAGGTTATTAGGTTTCATAGCCTCATGGGATGGACCAAGTCTCATTCCCTCACAGCAAACACTCATACGCCCATCACCTAGCATGGGTGTCACCTCCAAACAGTCACATGATATCAACCCTCCGGGTTTATACCCTCAAAACCAGATTTAAAACTGTTACTTACCTTAACAGCGTAGAAATCCTACTCCAGGATGCTCTCGCCCCTTGACTCTATCATGATCCAAATTCCATTATAGGTCATGATGGCGCCCAACACCGTTGTTAGGCAAGCCAACCCAAATCAACTAGTGAATTCTCATTTATTTTACCAAAACAATCCCAACATTTTCTTAACTTAAATTTAAAGCAGGCGATCATTAAAAATTAATAATAATAGATATACAAACCAAAAAATAATAGTCTACCAATGTGTGTGCCAGGAACTAGTGTTACAAGTATTAGTGAAACTAGTAGAATATACAAAAGAATGTAACTATCCTACTGCCTAAAATAGAATAGACAATAATAACAAAAGAAAAGACTTCGGCATGCTGCTGAATGGCTTAGAAGGGGCATCTCACCGTGGAAATCTTCGTCGAGTATCACGTACACGTGTCGGACTGGTAGCTAGATGTACCTACCTCAGATCCTGTACATTTAAGTATAGAAGCGTAGTATGAGTACATAAACAATATGTACCCAGTAAGTATCTAGTCTAACCTCAAAGAAATAGTGACAAGGGGTCGACTTGACACTTACTAGGGTCAATAATGATATAATCTAAGTGTTATGCTAAGCATGGATGTCATGAATAAATAACAGTTGATAATAGGAAGTGACAGGTTCATTCTTAGATGATATTTCAGTTAAAAATTTATATTTCAAGGAATCTAAGCAGTTCAAATCACAGGAAGTACCAAGCAAGAAGCGTGCACAAAATAATGTCGAGGTTGTACAGCCTGATCCAACATAAAAATAAAGTGTGCACTACCAGAGGGTTGAACAGCGCGAACCATAGATGCATCTATTACCCCGCTCACGAATCATACATGCGATGCGGTCAACACATACAAACATATCAAGAAGTCAATCAATAATTTATCAGGAAAGAAATTATCCAAAGAAATGTCAAGCTTCACTTTAACGGTCAAGAAAATGATGTTTAACTTTTTAGAAATTAATTTCCCAAGTTCGATATGTTTTGCGCAATCCAAATTAACAATAAAGTTACAAATATGGCAAGTAAAGCATGTTTTTAGGTCCTAAACTACCCGGGCTTAAGCATAATAGTGGCTACGCACGAACTCTCGTCACCTCGTGCGTACGTACCCCAACAATTAGTGGCAAATATTCAGTTATTTCTCCTATGGGGACAATTCCCTTATACAAGGTTAGAAAAGAGACTTACCTTGCTTCACGGTCTACTTTCCGGTCTAAGTTTATGCCCAAACTCTCAAATTTGCGCCAAACACTCCGAAACTCACAAATGCTATGTTCTTGATTCCACATGTGTCTTATTATTATATATTTTATTCATGGGTCTCAGAAAAATATGTAGTATAAAGTTTATCAGAAGGCATATTGATCTTATGATACTTTGAGAGATCTTATTGACTTACTTCTTTTGCATTGCATTCATTTATACATATACATAGACCCACGACCAGATGGCATTATATACGCATATATTATATGTATATGGGGTATGGGGAAAGGTTATGGCATTATATACGCACCACCACCTAATCAGTTGGTATACATTGATGATTTCGCCCACGGAGACTGAGATGATATGATGGGATACCCTCAGAGGCTTGATGATGTTATGTACACATATACCTATGCATGATAAGACTTTTATACTCACATGCATGACTTTATAAATATTTCAGGATTCATAAAGTTATTTAGACTTACAGACAGATTCCTTTACTCCATGTTTCTTTTATATCTTTTATATACTGATTTTCATGCCTTACATACTCGGTACATTATTCGTATTGACGCACGTATTTCCTGGGGCATGCGTTTCATGTCTGCAGGTACAATTAGACAAGCTGATGGTCTCCCTTCTTAGGATCCTTGATAAGTGAGAGTTGGTTTGCTCCATTTGATCTGGAGCTGCTTTAGGTTTTGGTACGATATGTTTGTATACATATATGGGTATGACGGGGCCCAGTCCCGTCCTTTATACTTTGTACACTCTATTAGAAGTCTGTAGACGGTCATGTATAGTTAGATAATATGTGGCCTTGTCGGCTTCTAGTTTTGGAGATATATATATATATATATATGTCTATAGCATCCTTGTCGGCTCGCTCTACTTTATTCCGCATGTATATGTATATTTGTATTTTGGGCATGTTTTCCTCGCGTATGTTATTCATACGATTCAGCAGTTTATTGGCAGATGTTATGCATGATCTACCCTTTTTTATGTTATGTTTTAGACATATGCTTAGGGGTGTTCGACAGGTAAGACTTGGGAACTCATCATGGCCCATCGGTTTGGGTCGTGACAAAAGTGGTATCAGGGCAGTTCTGTCCTAGGGTTGTCTATAGATCGTGTCTAGTAGAGTATTTTTTATGAGTGTCTTGTGCACCACATTTATAAACATGAGGCTACAGAACATATAGGATGTCATCCTCCCTTCTTATCTTAGATCATGCGATATAAGGATTCATTTTCCGAACGATATATTATGTTTTCAGCGATGCCTCTGAAGGCTACAGCCGCACAGAAGCGCAAGTCCGTGGATGATGAGACTACTAGTCGAGCGCCACGAGTTACCAGGTTTTGGAGAGAGTCTCATGGTGAGATTCCATCTCAAACTTCACATACCCTGCCCTCTCCAAAATAGCTCCGAGGGGCCCCAGCCCCTGCCCATGTACACCCAGCTCCTCAGCTAGATGCACCAGGTTAGTAGATGAGAGATGTTATTCAGCTATTGACTCGATTAGTATCTGCACAAACTCAGCATCAGGAAGTACGTATTGGTCATGCGGATAGGGCCATTAGTGCGAGGGTTCGCGATTTCATCATTTTGGACCCTCTGGTATTCACTGGAGCAGATTCAAATTAGGACCCTCAGGTATTTATCGATAGGATGCAGAGGACTTTGAGGGTAATAAAGGACACTGTGATTGAGTTAGTTGAGCTAGCTTCCTATAGACTTCGGGATGTCGCAGTTAATTGGTACGAGTCTTGGGAGTTGTCCAGAGGTGAGGATGCCCCTCCAACAGTATGGCAGGAGTTTACAGAGGCATTTCTTTGTCATTATCTGCTACCAGAGCTTAGACAGGCTAGAGTTAATAGGTTCCTGACCCTTCGCAGGGTAATATGAGTGTTCGGGAGTACAGCCTTCAGTTTGATTCTTTGGCTAGGCATGCTCCCACTATTGTAGATATGATAGAGGATTGGGTCCATCTGCTCATGATGGGGTTGGATCCGTACCTGCTTAATGACTATATGTCGGTCTCACTTCAATTAAGTATGGATATTTCTCATATTCAGGAATATGCTCAAGGTGTAGAGGAGCATAAGTAGAATCAGAGGGCCGATCGTGAGCATGATAGGGGCTAGAGTAAGAAAGCGAGATCTTTGGGTCCTTCTGGTAAGTTTTGAGGTGGTCAGAGACAACAATACCCGAGGTATCCAGCCCAGCCATCGACTAGCGCACCCCCTCAGTTTGCCAGTAGGAGATTTAATCGTTCCACATATTCAGGGCCTAATCAGTATTCTAGGGCCTCAAGTTCTCAATATAGGGGCGAGTCAAGTCAGATGAGGTTGCCCTTGCCACGATGTGCTCAGTATGGTAAGCAGCATGTCGGGCAGTGCCTTATGGGGTTGGGTTTTTGTTATACTTGTGGTTATCCAGGCCACGTTATGAGAGATTGTCCGACGATAGGTGGTGTAGGTATAGTTCAGCCAGTAGGATCTGTAGCTAGTTCATTATCATTAGTACGCCCCCTTGGGCAAGGTTTACTAGCACCATTTGGTCGTGGTAGAGCCAAAGGTGGAGCATCTAGCTTGAGCGATCCTCAGAACTGCATTTATGCATTAGCAGGTCGACATGATCAGGAGTAGTCACCTGATGTTGTTACAGGTATATTATCAGTCTCATCATATGATGTGTATGCAGTGATCCAGGTTCCATCTTATCATATGTCACTTCGTTGGTTGCTAGTAAGTTTGGGATAGAACCTAAGTTGGTCAAAACTTTTGAGGTGTCCACACCTGTTGGGGATCTAGTGATATCTACGCGGGTATATAGAGACTGTATAGTAGTAGTTCATAGTCAATCTACAGTAGCATACCTAATTGAGTTAGATATGGTAGAATTTGATGTTATAATGGGTATGGATTGGTTGGTTTCTTGTTATGCCAATGTTTATTGTAGATCAAAGATGGTTCGATTCCAATTCCTAGGGGAGTCTATTTTGGAGTGGAAAGGTAATACGACATCGCCGAGAAGTAGGTTTATTTCTTATCTCAAGTCAAGGAAGATGATTAGAAAGGGCTATATTTATCACTTAGTTGGGGTACAGGATGTGAAAGTAGAGTCACCAACCGTTCAATTTATCCCTATGGTTAATGAGTTCCCGATATTTTCTTTTGATGAGCTTTCGGGTCATCCGCTAGAGCGCAAAATTGAGTTTGCTATTGATATATTACCAGATACTCAGCCAATATCTATTTCTCCCTATAGAATGGCACCTGCAGAGCTAAGAGAGTTGTAGTAACAACTAAGGGACTTGCTTGAAAAAAGGCTTTATTAGACCTAGTACATCACCGTGGGGAGCACCTCTGTTATTTGTAAGGAAGAAAGATGTCTCCTTAGGGATTGTATCGACTATCATGCCGCCTTTTTCCTTCCGCGAAATCAGGTTCATAACATTTGGTTGGGACAACTCTTTCCTTTTGGAAAAGTGGTTTTGCAATTTTGAAGAGTCGCCACCTAACGATTTTAACGTGCGTTAGGACACCGATAGGGTTCATTCATAACTGCGTTTGGTAACCCGAGATAGGGTAAGGGCTTGAAATTATCCTAAGGGGAAGGTGTTAGGCACCCCTCAAGATCCACTAGTGTGGTTCCCGGCCAGAAAGTTTTTGTGAATTTGTGCAATTAGCAAAAAAACAAGTATGGCTCAAATAGTAGGGGATTTAAGTTTAAATACACAAGTGTTTGAAAACAATTAGGGAAAGGTGAAATTTTGAAAAGAATTACAATCTAAAGCATGCTTATGAATGTAAAGGGATGTCCTAGGTTTGTTTGTAATATGGATCACATCAATGCAATACTCGGTATGTCACTCCTCAAAGAAGGGCTACACATGGTATTAACGCACTGGTCATCATATCCATATCTACCCTTTCCCGCCCCGTAAAGGTAATTAAAGCAAGGGTTGGTCCCGAACCCTATTGCATGTTATTACCCGTCCCTTCCTATCAGTCTCGGAGGAATTTAGGACTTCTATCCTATGAGGGAGGTTCTAGGCAGAACCTTAGTTTTAAAGGCAAAATGCTAGGCGACAAACAAGAACACATAGGACTGCATTTAAAGGGAGCATGGAAGACAAACGAAAGGCTCAAATATACCTCCACATACAATGCATATGAACAACATGACTCATACACAGATAAGGTTTGCATTCACAATTCTAAAGCATAGTATCTAAGTGATAACAGCAGAACCAGATTTATTGCATGACTCAGAAAAGAAGTCTGAATCAGGCTTGACTACTAATTTCAGCATGCTGGCAATTAAACAAAGATAGTTTTGTTTTTATTTAAGCAATTACCTAAGGCTTGCCTAGGCATAAAGCAATATGCAACAGTTATCTAGAATTATTAAAATAGTTTGGAGATGGTTTTTACCTAAGAGCATGCTGTTCTAATTGATGTGAATGCAGAGATTATTACCAATTTTATTCAGAAAACATCACGATGTGAGGTTATTTTTATTACCTTTTCATGAATCGGTAATTAACTAGGCGTCTTAAACAAAAATACAAACAGGGTCCTAGGACATGATATCTAATATGAACATGCGAATGACAGGATTGTCAAAAAAAAAACAGAACCCCTGAGGCATGATTTCTAAATGCGCACAAGAGTTGCAGAATTATTGAAATATGACTTCTGAAAGTACAAGAGTAACAACTTTTATGCCAATGTTGTTATTGTCTTAGGAGCAGAATTTCTAAGTGATAGACATAAAACATAGATTAGTGATGGATGAGATGCTGAAGCAAGAAACATGGGTCCAAAGAGCATGATTTCTAATGCATGTATGAACCCTAAGCATGATTTCTTGCGCAATTAGGAATATAAACCTAACAATATATTTTCTACCCTTTAAAAACTATGGCATGCATATTTACCCCGTCCCTTTTCACTAGCCAACCCCAATACTTGTTTACAACAAGTTATTACAGACCAACCTTGAAATGAATTACATAAGTAGCAATGAAAATAAGAAGATACACTATAGGAAGCTTGATCAGGACTTCCTCTCTGAATTATGTAATTAATCACCTCAAGTGCCAAGGTTGTTTCATAGCTTTTCCTTCTATCTAGGTGTGTCAGAGTTCCCTAAGGGCCTCAAGGGATCCCGGGCAGTGCTCATACCCAGATTGTATAACCAAGATAGAGTAAGTGTCGTGTGGAAAGGCCAGCTTTTATGTGTCCAAGTTCAGAGGGAGCTCAAGGGTCCCAAGGCAAGGCTCACACAAAAGGGGTAGAACCTAGTGATCTAAGAATATATGTGAGAGTGCTTGACGTAGATTTAAAATAGTTGAGTTAGAAAATAGTTTTGAAACATCATGTTTGAAATAGGTTTTCAAAACGATAGAATAGTTTTGAAAAAAAGAGAAGGGAATATGAGCAACAATAACTTGGAACAAGACAACACACACAGAACAAGTTCGAAGGATAGTACAATTTCAACAGTCACAAGCAGGGGAGTAAGAGGTTGGGGACATAGAGGGTCCAAATCAGAAACATATAAAACATGGATGAGAAGAGAAGCATATAGACCAGCAAGCACAAAAAAGCAAGTAGCAACTGATTGGCCTACAAACTACTACTTCAAAGAGTTAACAGGGGAACAATGCTTGAAATTAGAATAGTAAGAAGACATAGGGATAGGGTATGGGAGTAGTCATGCAGGGGTCTGTTACACATAATTAGTTATGACTTAGTGTTAATCAAGTACATTAGGAGGCATACTAGTTGAGGGACATAAATAGGAACTCAAGTAGACATGCTGATTACATTTGAACAAGAGAGGGCAGAACTTAAGCATGTTGAATAAAGCAGTAAACAAGAAGTGCAAATAAACAACATGAGACATTAGGTCAGTACAGAAAGGGACAGGGATTGGCAAATAATGGAGCATATAGAGTTGAGTTTCAGAATTAAACTAGGAACATACCAGTTAAAGAAGCAAAGTGCAGAAAAGTAAAGCAATTAGAGTTCCACAGTCTAGCCATGACTTTCAGTCGGCTAGACAAGTAGTAGCACAAGTAGTAGAGAAAGAAGAGAGAGTTCAAATCAGAATCAATTAAAGACCTAAAATCCCTTCAATTAGGGAGTCATAGTTCAAACGGGTACAAGTTGTATCAAGCAGGGAAAACAACTGATTTTACCATAATAGGAGTAGTAAAAGCATGCAGCATGTAATAAGGACTAAGTATGGAATATTTTCAAGTAAGGAAAGTATATTAACAGTATATTGGGCATCTAAATAAGATAGAGCACAATTTCAATTTGGAAAGTCAGTTCAAAGAATCACGGATGAGATGGAAAATCACATGGAATCAACACTAATTAAGGAAAGTGTCACAAAAATAAGGAAGCAATTTCGAAAAATTAGTACAAAATTACAAGAAAAATACACAAAATCACAGATGTAGGTTTAAAGAGATTACACAAAATCAACATAAATTATGTGAACAATCAATAAAACAAATAGTCGGACCTATTAAACGATAAATAACACGTGTTTGGACAAAATCAAAGAAACCTTAAGAACAAATTAGAGCAGGAAGCACAAGAGCATATAGAACACACATGAAGCCTAGAATGTTCATGATAGTCATGCAAACACATCACAAACAGACTCAAACTTCGAATCGAACCCAGAAGTATTAGGGTTTCTTGACAAAAATGAATCGAGCAAAAAGGAAAAACTCAGGTGATGTTTAAACATGCTAAAAATCAAAGTAATTGCTAAAATCAGAAAGAAATCATTTTTGCAAAAAGGGTTTTGAAACCCTAGTCTAGAAAATGAAGAAATCGTTTGAAATCAGAGAAATATTTTGAGAAAAATAGCTTAAAACCTTAAAAACCTATAGATCCATCACAGATCTAAAAGATCGGAGGATTTATAGCTAGGTTTTTTCAGAAAATACCATAGACGAAAAAATCGGTTAAAAACTCATGGATACACCTAGATCTAAGACAGATCTAAAGAAAAGTGGAAAATCTCAAGAGTTGGGGTTTCAAAGAACCCAAAGAAGATGAGAGGACTTTAAGATATTACCGATTCTGGCCGAAAAAGTCATGGATCTGACTCGAACAGCCATGGATGGCCGGAAAATGGCATAAAAGACAATGGATAGGAGTTGAACAAGATCTGGACTAGATCTCTTCGAGATATTTCCACGAAATCACAAAAACGAGCAACCAGGAGACGTAGGAGATAAGTATACGTCTCAAACAGCCATGGGAATTCATGAATTGAGTGAGGATCGAAGGTATTAAGCTGGTTTTTAGGTGGTGGCGGCTAGGGTTAGGTTTAGTTTTCAGAGAGAATTGGAGAGGAAGGGGATTTTAGGCGACTGTTTGTAACAAATGAGTTAGGTTAGGGGGGTCATTTGGGTTAAAAATGGTAAGAGGGAATAGGGGTCGTTGATCTCAGAGATCAACAGCCAGGATGAGAAGGGGTCTGGGTCGGGAAGAATTTTAATTGGGTTAGGGTCGGGTTTTTTAGTTCGAAATTGGGCTGGGATTGGGGTTTGATTTGGGCTACAATTGAAAGTCCATTTGGCTATATTTTAAATAGCCATTTTTCGCTATTTGATTTATAAAAAATGGTAAATAGTTTTTTGAAAAATAATTTAAAGTGTTAAACTAATTTATAACACATAATTAGCAATTTAAAAATACAGGATCCAATTTTATGCGTATAAAACATAATTAAATCTTAAAAGGGCTAATATTGCAATTATATGCAATTTAGATTAAAAATACCAAATGTAATTATAAAAATATGAAAAAATTACTCTAGCCATATTTTGGCATAAATATAGAAATACAATGGATGAATTATCAAAATAATAATTTTTAAAATAATTATTGGGGATTTTATGGATAAAAGGGGAGAAAATAAATCAATTTAAACCTTTAAAATTATGAAAAACTAATAAAACCTTTGGACATGCTTATATATGCATATATATGCTATTTTGAAGGTATTTTGAATATTGAAAATATATAGGGAAAAATTGGGTATCAACAGCTGCCCCTCTTTAACCGGGAAGGATGAAAGAGTTTTTGGGTAAAAAAATGATGGTCAATTTTGACCGAGCGAAACAGTTTGGGAGGATTTAGGCCGCACCCTGACTTCTGAGTTACCTACATATATCTGGTTTTACAGGAATCAGGTTGTATGTAGTTCAGGATCCATCGGTGGATTATACCAATGAAGACCTTTCAAGAACAAACGCAATATCTAGGGTTGGGTGAGTGAAAGGTTTACGGGAATGGTTAGGTTTGATATGGCTGAGGGAACTGGAGTGGGGATTGCTCCTGCTGGGGTAGTCGTTGCTCGCTGTCTTACCTGCAAATAAGCAATACAAGCATATATTGTGCGTAAATTTAAACATGATGCAAATTCTCGTCGGACCATGAATGTTGTCTTTGGACGGTTAGGAATGGCGTCCTCAGACCATGATGTCCTGGGCCATGAAGCATATGATAAAGGATTTGCATGCCATAAAATGATGTTCTCAGGCTACGTGGATGGTGCCTCCGAACTATGATGTCTTTGAATAATGATATGCAAAAGATCAAAAGAAATCCTCAGTCCATGACATGGTGTTCTTGGGCTATGAAGATGGTGCCTCCGAACGATGATGCCTTTGGATGAGTTGGCGATATTTCAACCCATGAAGGATGCAGTAGTATGGTGCGGACAAGACAGAGCTTAGTCTTGCGAATTGAAGGGCAGAACTTAGCCTGTAAGAGAAGTGAAACAAATAGTGTCTGGGATGGTGCTTAGTTTCGAAGAAAATGGGAGGCAGAGCTTAGCCTCGGAAGGCAGAATGGTAGCCTTATGCAAGTTGGAAGGCAGAATGGCAGCCTTATGCAATGCAGATGCAGATGGAGACAACGTTTAGTGTCGGAAGGCAAAAGGGCATCCTTATGCAATGCAGATGCAGATGGAGGTAGAGCTTAACCTCGGAAGGCAGAATGGTAGCCTTATGCAATGCAGATGCAGATGGAGGTAGAGCTTAACCTCGGAAGGCAAAATGGTAGCCTTATGCAAGTTGGAAGGTAGAATGGTAGCCTTATGCAATGCAGATGCAGATGGAGACAGCGTTTAGTCTCGAAACGCAGAATGATAGCCTTGTGCAAATTGGAAGGCAGAATGGTAGCCTTATACAATGCAGGTGCAGATAGAGACAGCGTTTAGTCTCGAAAGGCAGAATGGTAGCCTTATGCAGATTGGAAGGCAAAATGGTAGCCTTATGCAAATTGGAAGGCAGAATGGTAGCCTTATGCAAGAAATAAAATAACAAATGACAGTAGAGTTTTCTTAGTTGATAGAAGATTGCAGCGTTGTGATTACTGGGAGCATTGGGACATACGGGGCATCACTGGTGTGTGATGATAGCAAATGTTGGCAAGTTCAACGGTTCAAAGAGTTGTATTCTTGAACAATGTTTGTTTCATGGGCGTACAATATGTTTAATGATTTCGCAATCCTAGTGCCTGCATCCAAAGAAAAATCAGGAGTTTTGCAAGGGGGAAGGTTAGTTTGTATCCCCGCTGGCTTTGCTTGACTCGTTCAGCATTGATCTGGTGATACTGTCTGTATCATTGGGGTAGCGTTGCTAAACAAAGCAGTTTCGATAATAATCATACATGATTTTGTAAAAGTATGACATAAATTAAAAATAGCTTTTAGATGAACCGACGACAGTGACATGGTTCGGGACATTGCAACCTCTCTTGCTACAGAATTTTGAAGTTCCTCCTCAAAATTCTTTCCCAGTTTGATGGGTTGACATTTCTGACTGTCGCTCGTACGGCGATCGGTTGAAATTACTTTGAAATTTTGAAGGTCCTCCTCAAAATGCTGTCCCAGTTTCCAATTGCGGGGGAAATGAAATTTTTATTGAATTGTGACTGAACCCATAGGGCTGCCTACGTATCCCCTCTTAATCGGGAATCAGGTCAGGCGTAGTTCAATTTACGTCATATAAGGAAAGCATAAAGATTACACATAGTAACGCTTGACTACATCTGAATTAATCGGCTTTGGCCAAACTTCTCCATCCATCTCTGCAAATGTGAGGGCTCCTCCTATCAAAACTCTGTGAACCATGTATGGACCCTGCCAGTTGGGAGAGAACTTCCCTTTGGCTTCATCTTGATGCAGAAAATTTTTCTTTAACACCAGCTGCCCTGGTGTAAACTATCTTGGCTTGACTCTTTTGTTAAAGGCTTTGGACATTCTGTTTTGATAGAGTTGACCATGGCAGACTGCATTCATTCTTTTTCCGTCTATAAGGGCTAGTTGCTCATAATGACTTTTTACCCACTCTGTGTCGTCGAGGTCGGCTTCTTGTATGATCCTTAGGGAAGGAATTTCTACCTCAGCGGGAATGACAGGCTCTTTACCGTAAACCAACATGTAGGGGGTTACCTCGGTTGAGGTGCGAACTATTGTGCGATACCCCATAAGATCAAATGATAACTTCTCGTGCCACTATTTATGCTTCTCTATCATTTTCCTCAATATCTTCTTGATATTCTTGTTGGCAGCTTCTACAACTCCATTCATCTGAGGCCTGTAGGCTGTGGAATTCTTGTGTTTGATCTTGAAAGTTTCGCACATAGCTTTCATCAAGTCGCTTTTGAGATTGGAGCCATTATCAGTAATGATTGACTCTGGAATTCCGAATCGACAAACAATATGGTCGCGGACAAAGTCTGTCATAACTTTCTTAGTCACTGCCCTGTAAGAAGCTACTTCAACCCATTTGGTGAAATAGTCGATGGCTACTAGGACGAACCTGTGTTCGTTGGAAGCAGCAGGCTCGATTGGTCCAATAACGTCCATTCCCCAGGCGGCGAACGGCCACGGTGAGCTTGTTGCATTGAGCTCGTTTGGAGGTACCTTTATCATGTCTGCATGTATCTGACAGCGGTGGCATTTCTGGACATACGGGATGTAGTCCATTTTCAAAGTCATCCAGAAGTAACCAGCCCGGAGTATCTTCTTTGCTAGGACAAAGCCGTTCATATGTGAACCGCAGGTCCCAGCATGAATTTCCTCTAATAGCCTGGATGCTTCCTTTGCGTCGAGATATCTCAATAATCCCAAATTAGGAGTCCTCCTATAGAGGATTCCTCCGCTATGAAAGAAGTTGTTGGACAATCTTTGAAGTGTGCATTTATGAGTAGGGTTTGCAAGCTCTGGGTACTCTCCTTTTGCTAAATATTCCTTGATATCATGAAACCAAGGCTTTCCGCCTGCTTCCTCTTCAACATGGGCATTATAAGCTGGTTGATCATGGATTTTCACTGGAATGGGATCAATGAAATTCTTATCTGGATGCTGCATCATAGATGATAGGGTAGCCAATGCATCGGCGAACTCATTCTGGATTCTGGGCACATGTTGGAATTCCGTCTTCGTGAACCTCTTTCTCAATTCTTGTATGTGATGTAGATATGGGAGTATCTTGGAGTTCTTGGTTGCCCATTCTTCTCATACCTGATGTATAAGTAAGTATAAATCTCCAATTACTAGTAGCTCTTAAATGTTCATGTTAATGGCCATTTTGAGTCCTAAAATGCAGACTTCATACTCGGCCATATTGTTGGTGCAGGGGAACTTGAATTTGGCAGACACCGGATAATGCTGACCGGTTTCTGATATTAGGACTGCTCCTATGCCAACTCCTTTGAAGTTTGCTTCTCCATGGAAGAACATTCTCCAACTGTCATAAGATTTCGCAATGTCTTCTCCTATGAATGATACCTCTTCATCAAGAAAATACATTTTCAGGGGTTCGTATCCTCCATCCACGGGGTTTTCAGCAAGGTGGTCTGCCAGTGCATGTCCCTTAATCGCTTTCTGAGTTATGTAACCAATGTCGAACTTACTTAGTAGGATTTGCCACTTGGCTAGCTTGTCGGTGGGCATGGGCTTCTGAAAGATGTACTTCAAATGATCCATCCTTTATATGAGATATGTAGTATAGGCGCAGAAGTAATTTCTCAACTTTTGAGCTACCCAAGTCGAAGTACAATAGGTGCATTCCAATAGAGAATATCGGGCCTCGTACGGGGTGAACTTCTTACTGAGATAATAAAGGGCTTTCTCCGTCCTCCCCGTTTCATCATGCTGCCCCAGAATACAGTCGAAAGCTCCATCTAACACTGTAAGGTAGAGTAATAAGGGTCTCCCTGGCTCGTGCAGGACTAAGACTGGTGTTGTTGACAGGTACTTCTTGATTATGTCGAAGTCCTTCTAGAAGTAATTGGTCCATTTGGTGGCGGCGTCCTTCTTCAACATCTTAAAGATTGGCTCACAAATAATTGTAGATTGTGCTATGAATCGGCTGATGCAGTTAAGCCTTCCCAAGAAACTCATCACATCCTTCTTGTTATTTGGTGGTGGTAGTTCTTGAATGGCTTTGACTTTCTATGGATCCAACTCTATTCCTCGACGGCTCACAATAAACCCAAGCAATTTCCCAGCAGGAACCCCAAATGCACACTTTGCGGGGTTTAGTTTTAGGTTGTATCTCCACAGTCTATTGAAGAACTTCCTCAGATCTTCTATGTAATCAGTGGCCTTCTTGGATTTGATAATATCATCATCCACATATACCTCTATCTCCTTGTGTATCATATCATGGAAAATGGTACTCATGGCCCTCATGTAGGTAGCCCCTGCATTCTTCAGGCCGAATGGCATCATCTTATAGCAGTACACTCCCCACGGCGTAATGAAAGCCATTTTCTCAAAATCTTCCTCATCCATCTAGATCTGATGATAACCAACGAAGCAATCTATGAATGACTGTAGTTCATGCTTGGCGCAATTGTCAATTAAGATGTGTATATTTGGCAAAGGAAAGTCGTCTTTCGACTCGCCCGGTGGAAATCTCGGTAGTCGACATAGATTATGACCTTCCCATCTTTGTTTAGCACTGGCATAATGTTGGCTAACCATGTCGGGTATTCTACTACCCTGAGAACTTTAGCGTTGATCTACTTGGTAACTTGTTCTTTGATTTTCAAACTCATATCAAGCTTGAACTTTCTGAGCTTTTACTTTACCGGTGGACACACTGGATCGGTTGGCAGCTTGTGAGCCACAATAGACGTACTCAGACCAGTCATGTCATCATACGACCAGGCAAATATGTCCTTATACTCTTTCAGAAATTTCATGTATTCTTTCTTCTCTGATGGCGATAGGTGAATGCTGATTCTTGTTTCCTTGATGTTTTCTGCATCTCCCAGGTTGACAATCTCGGTCTCGTCCAGGTTGGACTTAGGTCTGTTCTCAAAGTTCTCAACATCTTTGACAATCTCATTAGGTATGTCATCTTCTTTTGAATCCATGTCTATTTGTTGCGTTGTCTCATTGCATGTCACAGTCGTTGGTTCATCAAGACAAGTAATAGTAATGTTGTATTGGTAAAGCAAGGAGAGAAAACGATAGCAATAAATATTAATTCATAAGAAAAAATGCTTTTGATAAGTTGAATAACTATTTTAAACATTGGAGATCTTATTGTGGGAATTTAAAAATGCGAAAAGAAAATCATTTAGTAAATAAAACAGTGAATAATACTTGGTTTAGCCTTGCTACCCTGAGGCTCGTTGGGATTTGGTTGTCCTGATGGTCCAATTCTTGAGATGTGCCCCTCTATTCACAGCCTGTATGGAAGGACCTTCCTCCCCCTCCTCCTCGAGAATAACACAACAGTCCATATCACTATCCTCTAGAAACAAGTTCTTCACTGCTATAAGTGCTTTTTCTTCATCCAACCCATAAATAATGTCGGCCTATTGGAAGGTCTGCTCTAGATGCGGTATTGGCTTCTCTAGCGGGTAGTAAGGAATGATCCATGGTGGCGACCAATTATTGAATTCTTCCTAGGTGTAATCATATCCCAGACCAAAAGTAGTGCCATGTTTCTTGAGTTTTATGGGTTTAGAGATTACTTGGAGGTTCCTGCCAAGCCCTTTGCCAGGTTCGTACCCATTCTAACTCAGTATACTCTCGATTTTGCTATCCCACCATTTGTCTTTATCGATATCATTGACCCGCTCAATGTGGTGGTAAGTTTTTCCACCTAGCTTCCTTCTTCCCTCGATTGTCGGAATGGTCTAGCGACTGTATATAGGGTTACTACCATCGCCGTGAATGATCACTTCCTGGTAATTCCATTCAAACTTTACTGCCTGATGCAGCGTTGATGCTACGGCACCAGCAGCATGAATCCATGACTGTCCCAGCAGCAAGTTGTAATACGTTGGTACATCTATCACCTGGAAATCGACCTCGAACCTGGTTGGTCCCATCTGCAGGCATAGACTAATCTCATCAATGGTGGACCTCTGAGAACCATCGAAGGCTTTCACATTGATTGCTCCATCCTTTATCTCACGCAGCCCTTTACCCAACTTTTTGAGTGTTACCAGCGGACAAATGTTAAGACTGGAACCTCCATCGATCAGGATTCTGGTGATGAAATAATCTTCGCATTTCACGGTGATGTGCAGTGCTTTGTTATGCCCCAGCTCTTCAGGTGGCAGCTCGTCATCATGAAAGGTGATCTTATGGCTTTCCAGCACTTCTCCTACCATATTAGCCACTTTCCCACTAGTGATATTAATTGGTACGTATGCTTCATTTAGCACCTTTAATAGAGCATTCTAGTGCGTCTTAGAATTTTGCAGTAAAGAGAGAATGGATATTTGTGCTGGCGTCTTGTTTAACTGGTTGATGACCGAATATTCCTTGGCCTGTATTTTTCTCCAAAGGTCGTCCAGACCTGCCTCAATGAGGGGAGGCCGATTAGAGGCTTGCTTGCTTGATTCAACCAGATGTTCAGGGGTATAGACTCTACCAGTTCTTGTCATACCCTGTGCTGCGACAGTTTCTTCAATCCTGACCTTGCCCTTCCTTCTCGCCTCTACTGTATAGTCCCAGGGTACAACATTTATATAGAATGGTAGCATGGTAGACATCACCACTGGGATCGACATGGCTATCCTTACTTCGAATGGAACATGTGTCTTGGGTGGCAACACTGCAACCTCAAATGGTGCATTTTCCGGAGACACAAATTCAACCTCAATTCATACCGGTGTCTTTGCGGGTGGCTCTGCTTCAAACTCAAGAGGTACAGACATATTTACCTCAGTGTCCTCGGATGGTTGGATCTGGACTAGGATTGGGTTGAGAGTAATTGTCGATTTCTTTGGGTCATCACCTTCTGCGATCAACTCGATTGATCCCTCAGGATCCCAATCATCTTCTACTTCAATCATGTTAATACCTCCACCCTTATGGTCTGGAAGATGGTTGTTGCGGACGTTTGGAGTGGGTTCCTTTTTCACAATGATCTTGTTATCAATCAAAGATTGTATCTTGTCTTTCAAGGAATGGCATTCATCGATGGTGTGCCCTTTCATGTCAGACTGGTATGTGCAGGATTTGTTTGGGTTAACCCACTGAGAAGGATTCTCAGGGGTTGCATCAGGGATGGGGGTGACATAACCAGCAGCTTTGAGCCTTTCTTACAGTTGGTCGATGGGTTCAGTGATTGTTGTATATTGTTTTGGAGGTCTGCGATCAAAATTAGGTCAGGGTCTAGGGAATATTTGGCGTGTAGAGGGTGATTAATAGTGGGATGGTTGAGCATTATAGGTTGGGTAGACATGAGCGGGTTGGGAATATCTGGGTGAAGTAGGTTGATGTGTAGGAGGTGGAGATGACTGATAAGTTGGTGGCGGAGCTTGGTATGAGGGTGAGGGTACTTGGTAATTTGGGGTTGGCTGGTATGTGAGTGGAGGTGTTGGGTAAGCTTGGTATTTGAGGGGAGACTTGGTCCTTTATGCAACCATCACGGCCCCTACATCCCTTTTCTTGGACACACCACCAAACTATAAAGCCTTATTTGTAGCTTGCAAGGCTTCGAAGTTTGTAACCATACCACTTTTAATACCTTCTTCAATTCTTTCACCTAATTTGATAATGTCGGAGAACTTGTGGTTCTCAATTATCATCAGTCGTTCATAGTACTGTGGGTCCTGATCCCGAACAAAAAACTTGTTCATTTACTCCTCTTCTAAGGCGGGTCTGACCTTAGCAGCTTCGGACCTCCAGCGAGTAGCATACTCGCGAAATGATTCTGTGGGCTTCTTCTTCAAATTCTTAATATAGAACACATCTGGTGCATTCTCTGTATCAAACCTTAATCTGTACATAAAGTTAGATGGCATGCCTACCTAGCTTGACCACTTCTTGGGATCTTGGCTGATGTACCAAGATAATGCATCTCTTTTCAAACTCCTCATGAACAGCTTCATGCGGATCCTTTCATCTTTCTCTACTCCCACCATCTTGTTGCAATATGTCCTCAGATGGACCCTTGGATCACCCTTACCATCAAACATTTCGAACTTAGGAGGTTTTTACCCCTTAGGAAGTTCGACATCATGCTGTATGCAAAGGTCCTCATAGTTCAGCCCCTCAATTCCTTTGCTTCCCTCAACACCCTGAATCCAGTTGGTCAGTTTCTTAAGTTCCTCGGCCAAGTTCCTGATAAGCATATCTTTTTCATCAGACTCAGGTGTGCATGAGATAGGTTGGGTGGGATGTGGCATGGTTTCCACAGAGATTTGAGTGTTATGGTGGCCTGGTGTATGGGTGTGGAAACGGTCGTTTGTGGAGTTCTGAGGTTCTAGGATGAGTAGTGGAGTGTTGTTTGGGGTATGGAGGGTGTTACATTAGTTCTTAGTTGGAGCAGCATGATGGTGAGGGGCGGGATGATTCTGTTGTTTTAGGATATTTTGAGGAGGTGTAGGGTTTTGAGTGTTGGGGAAGTTGATATCTGGGATATTGAGGGAAAATGACAGGTTTGCTAGATTTCAAACCTGATTGAGCTCTTCTTGGAATTTCAACAGTTTTTGTTCAAGTTGTGATACATTCTCGTTAGGAAACTGAATACCATGGCCATCAGTGGTCTCTACCCATTCAGCGGTTTTCTCCTTCCTGATGTTGTTCAAATCTTCCATCTTGCCTTTGTTCTTGCCTTTAATGGGACTAAGAGGAGGAGTGGTTGGAGAGCCCTTGGATCTTGTGAAATAAGATGATGATGCCAGAGTGCACGAACTAAACTTTGGTGAGGGGGAATAAAAATAAAATAAAACAAAAGGTAATCAAGTCAGTGAGGATTATAAAAAGTATTGCAATAGTTAAACACATAGTGTGGGAATGTAAAGCGTATCCTAATTTGGAAACCTCTTTGTGCTCGAGGTAGGCCTAGCGACAAATAGACTTGGAGAACTTAAAATGCGAAATGCCTCTTTTTATTGATAAAAATAGGCGAATCCCAAACGACACTAAATAAGCAAGAAATAAAAGTCACTAATGGCCATTGGCCTTATTACATTCATAAAGCGAAAAAGTAAATTCCCATCTACTTGGTCCTAGAAGGACCCTCCCCAGACTCGGCATCCTTGGCTCCTTCGAACAGCTTCCCCAATTCGCGAAGTCCCAGCAACAGGTATGCTCTGGCTAGATGTCCACCTTCGGTCCCTTCAGCCTTTTGACAGTCTTCAACCCTTTTGAAAAATTTTCCCTCTAGTTCTACTATGACTCACTCCAATTATCCTAGCCTTTTGTTAGCACTGATAGCCATGTCCTTTCATTCCTCAAGCATCTTCTTGTTGTACTCTTGTATCTCGCGGTGTTCGCTCTTGCATTCACAAATCCTTTTGTGCAGCTGGTTGTACTTGACTTGCGCCTCGGCCTTTTCATTTATAATTATGTGACCTTGAATGAACCCTGGCTGGCCTAGACCTTCCCAATTATCTTCCAACCAACCTGAATAGAAAGGAGTACAACCGGTATGATATATGTCTGGCTCGATGGTGTCTTTCCCCATTACGATCTTGCAGTGCCACATGTGTTGGGCTTGGCACTTGTAGGGACTATCATCATTTTAGGAGTCAGCTCGGAAATGGCTCATCTTGTTGACCCTGGGTATGACTTCCTTCCTGCCTGCTTGCCTCATAACTCGAAGAGAGACGTAACGATATGTTCCTCATAGACCAATCAGTATCATGAAAGGTGCATCTCTGGATCGAGCGATGAACTCCTCTGTCGGAAACCACTCAAACATCCATTGAACCTGTTCTTCAGTTAGATTATCAAAGAGCTCAGCCCATCCTTTGGCATTCTCAGGCTGAGCGAATATGTTGGGGATGTAATTCATTCGCTTTGGATGGTGGAAAGCGATGTTATCATCCCAGACCCTTTGCTGAATTTCTTGTCGGTATTCGCCCTTTTGGAGATGTTCTATGAGCCAAAGCTGAAGTAGTAGATTGCAGCCTTCGAAGTGTCTCGCTTCTCATTGACAGTTCTCTAGGGCTCGGTATATGTCTGCGATGATCATGGGCACAATGCTGAAGGTCTGCCCACCAATCCCCTCCATTAGGGTCTTGGTTACCATAGTTCATTGGAAACACGATCAAACCTAGGAAGCAAAACATAAAGATGAAAACCCTACGATGGATATCTCCCAAGGACGTGACGGAAAACTTGTCATGGTAGGTGCGGTATGATTTGTTGTGACGTACTTTCATACAGGTAGTCAAAAAGGGATGTACAATTCCTTCAGGCATACCAATTCTGCATTCTTCTTCAAACCCATCATTTTAAGGAAACCCTTGCATGTGCGGTTCTCAGGCATCAGCAAACCCGGAGTTTCCCACACTAGACCGGCCAGTCCTCTTATATCCTTTAGCAAAGGCGTCATTTCGATGTCTCCAAAGCAGAACATGGCCCTTTCACAATCCTAAAACAAGGTAGCAGCTTCTATTATCATGTTGTTAGGCTGGATCTCCATAAAGGATGGTAGATTGCCTAGATATTTTCTGAAGAGGGTTTTGCCACTGGAATGTAAATCTTCCTACCAACTTAGCAATCTTGGGTGGATGTTGGTGACCATGCCTAATCTGGGGACTTTATGCCTCATATTTCTGCAAGACAAACAATGTTAGGCCCTTACCCCCACCAGACTCGACTATTTAATACCAACAATTAGCATGAAGCATTTAGTTCTCCAAATAAATACACTGAACGTGATGATGCCCATTTGGGTTTAGAAAAACCTAGTGGACTTTGGACAAGGCTATCTTAAAGGATCATTATGTGGACAACATAACTGACCTAGCTAGGTTTGACCATGATGCATGCACAATTTAAAATAGAGTAAGGTTTCTATGGGGTTTCAGACTGGTACCCTTGAGTGGACAACTCAAGGGGAAGTCACGAAACTGTCGACTGCACCGTTGATCGACTAGTTTTACCGCAAATAAGCCTTTATGAATTTATGGGGTAATGATATAGGAAGGGAACAACCACTCATCAAGCGTTGCTATAGTATTTGTTTGGCACGAGTGGAGTATGATGTTGAGCATGATTATGCAATAATTAAAAGCATGTTGTCAATTATTTGCACGTTAAGAAAGCGATAAATACAACAGTTTCATAATTTAAAGCAGTTATAAAGGAAGGAAACAAGAAAGATATGTCAGTTTTGCTTTTGAAGAAGAAATTAAATACTTAAAGAAATTTAACAAGTAATTACACACAGGGAGGGTACACATTTACAAAAATGGTATGAAATGGTAAAAGCTTAAATATCCCCAATAGAGTCGTCATGCTGTCACGCCCTCTTTTTCCTTCCGGGGAATCGGTTTCACATTTGGTTGGGACAACTCTTTCCTTTTGGGAAAGGGGTTTTGCAATTTTCAAGATTCGCCACCTAATGATTTTAAGGTGCGTTAGGACACCTATAGGGTTCATTCATAACTACGTTTGGTAAACAGAGATAGGGTAAGGGCTTGAAATTATCCTAAAGGGAAGGTGTTACGCACCCCCTCAGGATCCACTAGTGTGGTTCCCGGCCAGACAATTTTTGTGAATTTGTGCAATTAGCAAATAAACAAGTATGGCTCAAATAGTAGGGAATATAAGTTTAAATACACAAGTGTTTGAAAACAATTAGTGAAAGGTGAAATTTTGAAAAGAATTACAATCTAAAGCATGCTTATGAATGTAAAGGGGTGTCCTAGGTTTGTTTGTAATATGGATCACATCAATGCAACACCTGGTATGACACTCCTCAAAGAGAGGCTACACGTGGTATTAATGCACCGGTCATCATATCTATATCTACCCTTTCCCGCCCTGTGAAGGTAATTAAAGCGAGGGTTGGTCCCGACCCCTATTGCATGTTGTTACCTGTCCCTTCCTATCAGCCCCGGAGGAATTTAGGACCTCTATCCTATGAGGGAGGTTCTAGGCAGACCCTCAGGTTTAAAGGCAAAATGCTAGGTGACAAACAAGAACACATAGGACTGCATTTAAAGAGAGCATGGAATACAAATGAAAGGCTCAAATATACCTCCACATACAGTGCATATGAACATCATAACTCATACACAGATAAGGTCTGAATTCAGAATTCTAAAGCATGGTATCAAAGTGATAACAGCAGAACCAGATTTATTGCATGACTTATAAAAGAAGTCAAAATTAGGCTTGCCTACTAAATTTAGCATGTTGGCAATAAGGACAGTTCTATTTTTATATAAGCAAATACCTAAGGCTTGTGTAGGCGTAAAGCAATATGCAGTAGTTATCCAAAATTATTAAAACAGTTTGGAGATGGTTTTTACCTAAGAGCATGTTGTTCTAATTGACACGAATGCAAAGATTATTGCCAATTTTATTCAGAAAACATCACGATGTGAGGTTATTTTTATTACCTTTTCATGAATTAGTAATTAACTAGGCGTCTTAAACAAAAATGCAAACAGGGTCCTAGGACATGATATCTAATATACACATGTGAATGACAGGATTGTCAAAAAAACAGAACCCCTAAGGCATGATTTCTAAATGCGCACAAGAGTTGCAAAATTATTCCGCATATGGCTTCTGAAAGTACAAGAGTAACAACTTTTATTCTAATGTTGTTATTGTCCTAGGAGTAGGATTTCTAAGTAATAGACATAAAACATGGATTAGTGATGGATGAGATGCTGAAGCAAGAAACATGGGTCCTAAGAGCATGATTTCTAATGCATGTATGACCCCTAAGCATGATTTCTATTACGCAATTAGGAATATAAACCTAACAACATGTTTTCTACCCTTTAACAACTACAACAACAACAACAACAACAACCCAGTATAATCCCACTTAGTGGGGTCTAGGGAGGGTAGTGTGTACGTAGACCTTACCCTTACCCTAGGGTAGAGAGACTGTTTCAAAATAGACCCTCGACATCCTTCCCTCCAAGAACTTCCCACCTTGCTCTTGGGGAGACTCGAACTCACAACCTCTTGGTTGGAAGTGGGGGTTGCTTACCATCAGAGCAACCCCTCTTGTCACTATAGCATTCATATTTACCCCGTCCCTTTTTACTAGCCAACCCCAATACTTGTTTACAACAAGTTATTACAGACCAACCTTGAAATGAATTACATAAGTAGCAATGAAAATAAGAAGTTACACTATAGGAAGCCTGATTAGGACTTCCTCTCTGAGTTATGCAATCAATCACCTCAAGTGCCAAGGTTGTTTCATAGCTTTTCCTCATATCTAGGTGTGTCAAAGTTCCCTAAGGGCCTCAAGGGATATCGGGCAGTGCTCACACACAGATTGGATAACCAAGACAGAGTAAGTGCAGTGTGGAAAGGCCAGATTTTATGTGTCCAAGTTCAGAGGGAGCTTAAGGGTCCCAAGGCAAGGCTCACACAAAAGGGGCAGAACCTAGTGGTCTAAGAATATATGTGAGAGTGATTGACATAGATTTAAAAGAGTTGAGTTGGAAAACAGTTTTTAAACAACATGTTTGAAATAAGTTTGCAAAGAACAGAATAATTTTGAAAAAAGGAGAAGGGAATATGAGCAACAATAACTTGGAACAAGACAACACACACAGAGCAAGTTCGAAGGATAGTACAATTTCAACAGTCACAAGTAGGGGACTAAGGGTTTGGGGACATAGAGGGCCCAAATCAGAAATACATAAAACATGGATGAGAAGAAAAGCATTTAGACCAGCAAGCACAAAAAAACAAGTAGCAATTGATTGGCCTACAAACTACTACTTCAAAGAGTTAACAGGGGAATCATGCTTGAAATTAGAATAGTAACAAGACATAGGGACAGGGTATGGGAGTAATCATGCAGGGGTCTATTACACATAATTAGTCATGACTTAGTGTTAATCAAGTACATTAGGAGGCATACTAGTTGAGGGACATAAACAGGAACTCAAGTAGACATGCTGATTACATTTGAACAAGAGAGGGCAGAACTTAAGCATGTTGAATAAAGCAGTAAACAAGAAGTGCAATTAAATAACATGAGACATTAGGTCAGTACAGAAAGGGACAAGGATTGGCAAACAATGGAGCATATAGAGTTGAGTTTCAGAATTGAACTAGGAACATACCAGTTAAGGAAGCAAAGTGCAGAAAAGTAAAGCAAGTAGAGTTCCACAGTCTAGCATTGGCTTTCAGCCGGCTAGATAAGCAGGAGCACAAGTAGTAGAGAAAGAAGAGAAATTTTGATTGTGTATGTGTGTGTTCTGAACTAATTGTTCATGTCTTATGCTAAAGAGAGGGTAGAGTATTTATAGTTTGAGAACAGGCAGGAAAATAAGGTAATAACTACTGACTTAGCATAATAATAGAAATACAAATCAGAATCAATTAAAGACCCAGACTCCCTTCAATTAGGGAGTCATAGTTCAAACGGGTACAAGTTGTATCAAGCAGGGAAAAGAACTGATTTTACCATAATAGTAGTAGTAAAAGCATGCAGCATGTAATAAGGACTAAGTACGGAATATTTTCAAGTAAGGAAAATATACTAACAACATATTGGGCATCTAAATAAGGTAGAGCACAATTTCAATTTTGAAAGTCAGTTCAAAGAATCACGGATGATATGGAAAATCACATGGAATCAGCACTAACTAAGGAAAGTGTCACAAAAATACGTAAACAATTTCGAAAAATCAGTGCAGAATTACAAGGAAAATACATAAAATCACAGATGTAGGTATAAAGAGATTACACAAAATCAACATAAATTATGTGAATAATCAATAAAGCAAATAGTCGGACCTATTAAACGATAAATAACACGTGTTTGGACAAAATCAAAGAAACCTTAAGACTAAATTAGGGTAGGAAGCACAAGAGCATATAGAACACACATGAAGTCTAGAATGTTCATGATAGTCATGCAACACATCACAAACAGACTCAAACTTCGAATCGAACCCAGAAGTATTAGGGTTTCTTGACAAAAATGAATCGAGCAAAAAGGAAAGACTCAGGTGATGTTTAAACATGCTAAAAATCAAAGTAATTGCTAAAATCTGAAAGAAATCATTTTTGCAAAAAGGGTTTTGAAACCCTAGTCTGGAAAATGAAGAAATCGTTTGAAATCGGAGAAATATTTTGAGGAAAATAGGTGAAAACTTTAAAAACCCATAGATTAATCACAGATCTAAAAGATTGGAGGATTTATAGTTAGGTTTTTTCAGAAAATAGCAGAGACGAAAAAAATCGTTTAAAAACTCATGGATACACCTAGATCAAAGACAGATCTAAAGAAAAGTGGAAAATCTCAAGAGTTGGGGTTTCAGAGAACCCAAAGAAGATGAGAGGACTTTAAGATGTTATCGGTTCTGGCCGGAAAAGTCATGGATCTGACTCGAACAGCCATGGATGGCCGGGAAATGGCATAAAAGACCATGGATAGGAGTTGAACAAGATCTGGACTAGATCTCTTCGAGAACTTTCCACGAAATCATAAAAACGAGCAACCAGGAGACGTAGGAGACAAGAATATGTCTCAAACAGCCATGGGAATCTATGGATCGAGTGAGGATCGAAGGGATTAAGCTGGTTTTTAGGTGGTGGCAGCTAGGGTTATGTTTAGGTCTCAGAAAGAATTGGAGAGGAAGGGGATTTCAGGGCGGCTGTTTGTAACAAATGAGTTAGGTTAGGGGGTCGTTTGGGTTAAAAATGGTAAGAGGGAATAGGAGCCGTTGATCTCAAAGATCAACGGCCAGGCTGAGAAGGGTCTGGGTCAGGTAGGATTTTAATTTGGTTAGGATCGGTTTTTTTAATTCGAAATTGGGCTGGGATTGGGGTTTAATTTGGGCTACAATTGAAAGCCAATTTGGCTATATTTTAAATAGCCATTTTTCCCTATTTGATTTATAAAAAATGGTAAATAGGTTTTTGAAAAATAATTTAAAGTGCTAAAATGATTTATAACACATAATTAGCAATTTAAAAATACAGGATCCAATTTTATGCGTATAAAACATAATTAAATCTTAAAAGGGCTAATATTGCAATTATGTGCAATTTAGCTTTAAAATACCAAATGTAATTATAAAAATATGTAAAACTTACTTTATCCATATTTTGGCATAAATATTGAAATACAATAGATGAATTATCAAAATAATAATTTTGAAAATAATTATTGGGGATTTTATGGATAAAAGGGGAGAAAATAAATCAATTTAAACCTTTAGAATTATGGAAAAATAATAAAATCTTTGGACATACTTATATATGCATATATATGCTATTTTGAAGGTATTTTACATATTAAAAATATATAGGGAAAAATTGGGTATCAACATTGACTATAGACAGTTGGATAAGGTGACGATTATGAATAAGTATTCGCTCCCGAGGATTGATGATTTATTTGATCAGTTGCAAGGTTCCAAATGTTTCTCAAAGATAGACTTAAGGTTTGGGTACCATCAGAAAAGTGTTAAAGAGGAAGATATTCTAAAGATAACATTCAGGACCAGATACGGGCACTTTGAGTTTCGTGTTATGTCATTCAGTTTGACCAATGCCCCAGTAGTATTCATGGATTTGATGAACCTTGTGTTTAGACCATTTCTAGATATGTTCGTGATTGTATTTATCGATGATATATTGGTTTATTCTCGTTCAGAGACTGAGCATGTAGATCATTTGTGTACTGTGCTCAGAGTTCTACAAAAAGGGAAGTTGTATGCAAAATTCTCTAAATGTGAATTCTGATTGAATTCTCACTTTCCTTGGGCATATTGTTTCAGGTGAAGGTATCTAGGTCGATACATAAAAGATTGAGGTAGTAAAGGCTTGGCCTAGACGCACGCCACCGACGGGGGTTCGTAGCTTTCTCGGTTTGGCAAGTTATTATAGGAAATTTGTATAGTGATTTTCTTCTCTTTCAACACCATTGACAAAGTTAACTTAGAAGGGAGCTAAGTTTCAGTAAACTGATGCTTGCGAGCGGAGTTTCCAGACATTGAAGGATAGATTAACTTCAGCACCGATTCTAACACTCCTAAAGGGAACCGATGGTTATACTATCTATTATGACGCTTCGGGTATTGGATTGGGTTGTGTACTGATGCAGCATGGTAAGGTTGTAGCTTATGCTTCTAGACAACTAAGAAAGCACGAGAAGAATAACCCGACCCACGATTTAGAGTTAGACACGGTGATTCATGCACTAAAGATGTGGAGGCACCATTTGTATAGCATTCAGGTTGATATCTATGCGGATCATAAGAGCCTCCAGTATATCTTCAAGCAAAAGGAATTGAATTTATGACAAAGGAGATGGTTAGAGCTACTGAAAGACTATGACGTTGATATTTTATACCATCCAGGGAAGGCAAATGTAGTAGTCGATGCCCTCAGCCGTAGATCTATGGGCAGCATGTCATTTACAACCAGAGAAGAGTAGTATAGCCCATGAGATTCATCAGCTAGCTAGTCTTGGAGTTCGATTACTGGATTCAGGTGATACCAGAGTTATTATTCAGGACACGACAACATCCTCTTTAGTAACTGAAGTGAAGAAATGCCAGTACGAGGATCCTGTGTTAGCTCAGTATAGAGATACAATCCCTTACAAGGAAAAGACACCATTTGAGATTAGAGGAGATGGGGTCCTCAGATATCGAGGACGATTATGTGTCCATAATGTTGCATGGATGCACCGGTAGGTTATGGGAGAGACTCAAAATTCTCGTTAATCTGCCCATCTAGGAGCAAAAAAGATGTATCATGATATCAGAGAAATATATTGGTGGGACGGAATGAAAAAGGATATAGCGGAGTTGGTTGCTTAGTGCCCTAACTTTCAGCATGTTAAGATTGAGCATTAAAACCCCGATGGACTACTGCAGGCTATAGAGATTCTGACTTGGAAGTGGGAAGTAAGAAATATGGATTTCATCATAGGCTTACCTCATACCCAGTGTAAGTTCGATTCTATATGGGTGATTGTTGATAGATTTACAAAATCAGCCTATTTTCTGCATGTTAGGACTACATATTCTGCAGAGGATTATGCAAGGCTTTACATTTAGGAGATAGTACAACTTCATGGTGTCCCTATATCTATTATCTCAGATAGAGGTGCTCAGTTTACAGCTAATTTCTAGAGGTCCTTCCAAAAAGGATTGGGGACTCAGGTAAGTCTTAGTACAACATTTCATCACCTGAAAGACGGACAGGCTGAGCATACTATTCAGACACTTAAGGATATATTACGGGCTTGTGTGATAGACTTCAAGGGTAGCTGGGATGATTATCTGGCACTTATTAAGTTCACGTATAATAATAGTTATCATTCCAGTATTCATATGGCTCCATACAAAGCTCTTTACGGATGAAAGTGAAGGTCGCCTATAAGATGGTTCGATATTGGGGAAACTAAGTTATTAGGACCAGATTTGGTACAACAGGAAATCGAGAAGATTAAGCTTATACAAGAAAGGCTATTAGCAGCGAAAAGTCGTCAGAAGTCATGCGGATAATCGATGATGAGACTTGGAGTTTCAGGTTAACAATTGGGTATTCCTAAAGGTATCACTGATAAAAGGGGCATTATGAGGTTTGGTAAGAAAGGAAAACTTAGCCCTCGGTACATTGGACCATATAAGATCATACACAATGTAGGCCAGGTAGCATATGAATTAGACTTCCCTTCTGACTTGGAGTATGTACATCCAGCCTTTCATGTGTCTATGCTCTATAAATGTATTAGAGATCCTTCCAGAGTCATGTCAGTTGACGATGTTCGGGTTACAAAGCAGCTATCATATGAGGAGACTCCCATGGTTATACTAGATAGACAGGTTTGGAGATTGAGGACTAAAGACGTAGCTTTGATGAAAGTACTTTGAAGAAACAATTATGTGGAAGAAATGACTTGGGAGGCCGAAGAAGACATGAAGTCTAGGTAACCTCACTTGTTTCCTCTTCTAGAGGAGGGTCCGACTGAGATATCACAGCCTTAAGATGCGTGTATGGATTCTTGTGTTAGTTATTGTCATTGGTCGTGTGAGGCCATTGTCTTTATTGATGATTGTGGCCCTATGTGGCATTGAATTATTGAGTTTTCTATAGAAAGGGTTGATAGAACTACTGTTACAAAGGCGACTCTGCCAAAATTTATATAGATCCCAGGGAATTAAAAATTCAAGGACGAATGTTTCTAAGGGGGGGAAGGATGTTACATTTCGCGTTTTTGTACGTTAAAGTTTCGTCGTAAGTTAACCGACATAGGCTTGGTAATGAGATTATTTTTGAGGTTATAAGTATTTATGGTATTTATAACAGGTGATAGGTAAGTGCCGTGAAGGTTAGAGGGTAAACAACTCAAAGAAAATGAGTTTCATTGAAGGTTGTCAATTTGGGATAAAATACGGTCCAAGCTATAATACTCAATATTTATGGACTAGTGTCATACAATGTACCACATGACCATGATAGTAAGGTATATAAAATATGTTAAAAGTAATTAATATTTTAAGTAAATTAAGATATTACCTAATTATGTTGGTAATGGGTTAATTACTTATTTGAGTGGGAAATTAACAAATCATTTGGAAATTGGTGGATAATTATTTGGTGGAAACATCATCCCCAACGTGCCAGCAAGAGGTTTATTTGCTAAGACCAAACAATGACTCTTTGGCTTATGTGGCTAGGTGGCATATTTAGGGATTTTGGCAAAGTAATCCTTATCAAGTGGGGCCCACAACCACTATGATTAGAGATCTCCCTAATTCATTAAAGGGAGATGCATATATTTGCAAAGTAACGGATGAAAGCTACAACATAATTCATAAGAAACTACATAATGTAATAGCAACGTGAATTGTTATTCTAAGGGAGACCGGTATAACCTTTTTCAAGAATATCATACGGATTTTTCCCTACTTCGATCTCGCCGTTACGTGTTTTGTTGTGATTGACGTGTGTTAGAGGGATTGTCAAGAGAATTGGCTCAAGTATGTTAAGGTTATCCCTTTTTTCCTTTTTGCATAATCCATACGATACAAACGAAATGAGCAAATGCACAACTTTTAAAAAATGACTCTATTCATAGAAGTTAAGGATGCCTATGTTCTTGATTCCACATGTGTCTTATTATTATATCTGTTACACCCCATATTTTCATACGTAGAAGTATACCATAAGTAAATTAATGTAAATGAGATGTTACATTCCGCATTTTCGTACGTTAAAGCTTCGTCGTAAGTTAATCGACATAAGTTCGGGAATGAGATTTATTTTGGGATTATAAGCATTACGCTATTTCAAACAAGTGATAATTTAACTCGTGAAGATAAGAGGGTAACTGAATCAAAGAAAATGAGTTTCGGAGAAGTTTGGTAATTTGGGGATAAAATACGGTCCAAACTATAATACCCCGAATTGATGGACTAGTGTCATACAAGGTACCACATGACCATGATAGTAAGGTGTATAGAGTGTGTTAAAAGTGAGTGGTATTTTAAGTAATTTGAGTTCATTCTTAATTATATGGATAATTGGTTAATTATTGGATTAGTGAAAAATTACCAAGTTAATTAAGAAAATTATTAATTAACTAAAGAGTTGGTTAAGGTTAGACCCTCCCTATATGGCAGCAAGCCAACCCAAGAATTGTGACTCTTAAATTCATTATATATGTGTAAAGATTAGAGATGTGAGATTTGGTAAGTCTTAAGAATGTGAGTCACATATCCATTTATTAAAAGAGAGCCATTATAAGTCTTAAGAACATGAGAATTTAGAATCACACCTTCATTCTTAAGAAACATGATTAGCTCAAGATTTGCAATAGTAACATGAGGCTTCTATCACAAATTAAGGATGGTTATATTCAGCAAGTAACAGATCTTAAGCAAATTTCATACGAAATTATACTGCGTAATAGCAACAGGATTTTGCGATTCTAAGGGAGTACGGTACAATCCTTCTCAAGAATATCATACGGATTGTTCCTTATTTCGATCAAGAGAATCGGTTCAGGTATGTTAAGATTATCCCTTCTTTCTTCTTTTGGCATGATCTACACGACACAAATGAAATGAGCAAATGCACAATTTCCATACATGGCTCTATTCATAGAAATACTAGATATGCTTATGTTCTTGATTCCCCATGTATCATATTATTCTATCATCTGTTCGTGGGTCTTAGAAAATACATAAGTTGATAAAGTTTATCTCATGATATTAATCAAAGGCATAATGGTCTTATGACACTCCGAAAGATTTTATTGACGTACTTCTCATGCATTGCATTTATTTATATTGACCCATGACTAGATGGAGTTATATATGCGTATATGTATATGGGATATGGGAAAGGTTATGGCATTATATATGCACCACCACCTGATCAGCTGGTATACGTTGATGATTTGCCCATAGTGGCCGAGATGATATAATGGGATGCCCTCAAAGGCTTGATGATGTTATGAACGCATATAACCATGCATGGTATGATATTTATACGCATATGCATGATATTATAATATTAAATTATTCACAAAGTTATTCAGATATACATATTGAGTTTTTTACTCCATGTTTCTCTCATGTCTATTATTTACTGATTTTCATTCCTAACATACTCGGTACATTATTTCTACTGACTTTTTTTTTGCCCGGGGTTGCTGTATTTTATGTCCGCAGGTCCCAATAGATAGGTCGACAGTCCTTCAAGTAGGCTTTCAGCTCAGCGGAAGATGTTGGTGCTCTCCATTTGCTCCGGAGTTACTTGTTGAGTCAGTATGATTTAGACGTGTATTGTTTGGTATGGCGGGACCCTATCCCGACCTTTATGATAAGTATGTACTCTTAGAGGCTTGTACACAGAAGTCATGTATACGGATACTTGTATGGCCTTGTCGACATATATTTTAAGTATATAATGGATCACATAGGCCTTATAGGCCCTTATGTCACATGTATGAGTTTCTATATCAGGTTGGGTCATTCTATGTCGAGTATTCCCTCATGTTTACTCTGCTTATCTCATGACGCTCCTTCTGGCCCACTTACCTATGGTGATGTAATAGGAAAGATACATTATGTTGGTACTCGTTTGAGTAAGGTACCACGTGCCCGTCGCGGCCCATCAATTTGGGTCGTGACAATATCTTCTGTTCATGGATCTCAAAAAAATATGTAATTGATAAAGTTTATCAGAAGGCATATTGATCTTATGATACTCCGAGAGATCTTATTGACTTACTCCTTATGCATTGCATTCATTTATACATGTACATTGACTCATGACTAGATGGCGTTATATATGTGTATATTACATGTATATGGTGTATGAGGAAAGGTTATGGCATTATATACACATCATCACCTGATCAGTTGGTATACATTGATGATTTCACCCATAGAGGCCGAGATGATATAATGGGATGCCCTCAGAAGCTTGATGATGTTATGTACACATATACCTATGCATGATATGACCTTTATATGCACATGCATGACTTTATAAATATTTCAGGATTTTCATAAAGCTATTTAGACTTACAGGCGAATTCCTTTACTTCATATTTCTTTTATGTCTTTTATGTCCTAATTTTCATGCCTTACATATTCGTACTGATGCCCCTATTTCCCAGGGCCTGTGTTTTATGTCGGCAGGTACAGTTAGACAGGCTGATGGTCCTTCTTCTTAGGATCCTTGATCATCGAGAGTTGGTGTGCTCCATTTAATCTGGAACTGCTTTGGGTTTTGGTACGATAAGTTTTTATACATATATGGGTATGACGAGGCCTAGTCCCATCCTTTGTACAGTTGTACACTCTATTAGAGGTATGTAGACAATCATGTGTAGTTGGATAGTATGTGGCCTTGTCGGCTTCTAGTTTGGATATATAGTTATCCATAGTAGCCTTGTTGGCTCGCCCTACCGTATTCTGCATGTATATGTATAAATGTATTTTGGGCATGTTTTCCTCGTGTATGCTATTCATATGATTCAACAGTTTATTGGTAGATGTTATGCATGATCTACCATTTTTATGTTATGTTTTAGACATATGCTTAGGGGTGTTCGACAGGTAAGACTCGGGCACTCGTCATGGCCCATCGGTTTGGGTCGTGATAGTTATCATGAGTTCATGGCACGAAGGGTATTTCCGTGCAGGCGAGGACGAGGGACATGTCTTATGTTGTGATATTTTTTCCTTGTGTGTACATTCATGCCTTTACCTGGAGTTATTACCGTTGCACCTATGTTATCTACGTGACTTGTCATTGTTGGTCTGTCTTTATCCTCTATCTCGATTATTGTTGTGTTGTCCATGCCTTCTATCTGTTTAACTGCAAATATCATGCCTCCCTTCCTACCGTTATATCCACATCCATGTCGTTACTTATACTTTAGTATAATCCTTCTACCATGTTAGTCATACATGCCTCTATTTATTAGCTTATAAAGATCATATTTTCCCTTCTTATTTGTTATATCTATATCTACATCTATGTCGTCTACTAGGTAAAATTATGTTCTTCTTTCCTAATTAATGTCATTACTCCTATGCCTCCTACCTAGACCATTTATGTCGTCCAAATATATTGCCTCATTCATTATTGCTACTTATGTACTTCCTACTTTGTCTTTACTGTTGTCGTCATTTCTTTCACCCGGTTGGTACCGTTATATGTATATTTAGTGAGGCTGAGATAAATGCACGAAAGGTGTTGTCGTACCATTTGATTTGATGTCTTGAGTATGTTTCTCACACTATGAAAGTTATGGATTTATTACCGTGATTTGCTGGTTATCGCTCTAAGGAAAGGATTGGTCGTGATGTCGAGGAATATTAATCGTGGTTCTTCTAGAAATCGTTTTCTATTTCACATATTTGTTTCCTTGTAGTCTATTTTGTTATGTTTTTGTATTGTTCTATTGCTAGTCTTCTGTACAGGTTATATTAGTGAGTATCTTTTAACTAAAAGCCTTGTCACTACTTCACCAAGGTTAGTCAAGATACTTACTGAGTACATGGGGTCGGTTGTACTCATACTACACTTCTACACTTTGCGTGCAGATTTTGGAACAGAGCTGCGGTAGATGTCGAGGGTTGAATCTGAAGATCTTTGTGACGTCTGGATGTGGCTACCACTTGTCCCTAGGTAGTTCTAGAGTTGAATTCAGTTTATGTACACTTCAAACAAAAGTTATATTTAGTTCATATCCGTTTTTGCAATAATCCAGTCTTAGTAGTTCATGTCTTGTACTACCAGTCCTTGGAGTATTGTATGAAAATACAAATATATCATTGTTGATCACTTTTATTTTACTAGAATTGGGTTAACTGTTAATTGGCTGACCTAACGGATCGGGTTAGGTGTCATCACGACTAGTGGATTTTGCGTCGTGTATAATACCCTATATTTTTAGTAAGGGTGTATTGGCCATTAGCGAATAATAATAATAATAACTAATTTTTAAAAAAAAAAAAGAAGAGGAAAGAAAATTAATAAAAAAATAACTAAGGGAAAAAGTAAGAATTTGAAACATAAGGGCCAAGCCCATTAAAATAGCCAAAGGTTAAGAGGGTTTGGGAAAAACTTCAAACAAAAGCTTTTGAAGAGAAATGAAGCAGCAGCTTCAAAACGGAAAAAGGAAAAACAAAGCCAGAGAAGGAAAGAAAGAAAGAAAAGAAGAAGAAAGCTTTGGGCAAAGGCCTTTAGAAGAACTGGGAGATGAAATTGAAAGTATTAAAGTTCTCCTTCGACTCAAGAGGTTAACCTTCTTCTTCTCATCTGTTGAATTATTTCACTGCATCGATACAATTTCATGTAGTACAAAAGAATTCAATATCAATATATATATATATATATACACACACACACAATTAATATGGAGATAATAAGGCTATAAAGTTTTGGTTTAAGCACTGATATGTCTAATTTTAGAGGAATAAATTATACTAAATAATTTGAAATTGATAGAATTATGGACTAGTTCTATGATTAAATATAAATCCACAAACAAAGACTAAAACACGAACCCCGATGATTGGGTATTCTAAATTAGTGATGGATTTAGCCAAAATGAGGCAATTAACATGAGATCAATATTATGTAATTATAGATTGATTTGAGGAAGTTGTACGATTTGCTCGAAGTGAAGCATTTGGTATTTTGGCACGAGTACTGTGAGTAGTAATCTTACCGCAATTTGTGTTTTCATAACTTGCATGATTTACACATGATTTTTAATATGAATATGTTATCGATTATTTTGAGTTGCATATGGGACAAGTCTTTTACTCGATATGATACCGAAATAGTTATTTGAGAAGATTACCGTTGTTTTAAATATTTTCGTTGTCACTAGATCTGTTTTACCGTTACTTGAATTTACTGTTATCGAAATGAAATTATATGATTTGATAAGAACCGAAATGCCCTATGTTGTTTTAAAATATTTCCTATGAGTATATACGGATTACAGACACAAGTATAAATGGGAGTAGACTTTGAAGGATCCTGTAGCTAACTGCGGGTTCATTAGACATACTGCACCGTGTATTTACTAATTATAGAGTATAGTATAGCCCTCGCTAGTGGGAAGGTAGAACTAGCATACTGTTACCGATTTTCCCTCGAGTAGGGACTACCGTTATATTTGACTTCTTGCAAAGAAGTCCACAGTTATACTGATCACATGATCTGTTCATTGAAACCTCCCAAATATGAATATTGATATTATACAGTGGTTACCGAGCTTATTACTGAATTTTATTTGTATTATACTATAAGAAAAGCATGATAAGACTGAAAATTATTTGTAGCTTCTGAAAGGGCATTTTTATGTTGTTTTATGTTTGATTACTAGCATGTTTTCTGACTTGTCCCCAAATTAAAACAGTTTTGGTTAAATTTTATTATTCACTGAGCTAGCGACTCATTCCCCGCTAATTTATTTTTACAGAGACAGTAGTTGACACAGGCGAGGATTTCGTTAATTAGAGCGCACAAGTTGATAGTTCTCAGTGAGCCTCGCACTTGTTCGCGTGGACGGAGATTTTATTTATTTTCATGGTCTTTCTTTGAACTCTTAAAGTCACTCCATGGTCATTCTTTAGTATCATGAGTATTATTTTGTTATTATAGTCTTATGTTGAGTATCGTTCTTTATTATCAAGGTTGGAGATAAATTAGTATTTCTGGTTGTTAGTGGGTTGATTAGTAATGGTGGAGACTCATTTTTGTTGATTGATTGGTTGTCAATTGTTTGGTATGATATTAAGATGTTTGATCGTTGATTTGAGACAGGGAAAATATTGGGATAGTCCAAAAATAGGGAAAACTCTATCTGATTTTCTGAAAAATACCGATGAGGCTTACTTGGGGGCACTTGCTCCTAGGTGTTGGTCATGATCCTAAATTGGGTCGTGACAAAGTTGGTATCAAAGCTTAGGCTTTATGTCCCAAGCCATGGAGAAATGTTTAGTAGAGTCTTGTTCATGGGTATGTAGGCGCCCATTCTTATGATCTTGAGGCTACTTAACATCTAGAAATGTTTTCCCTTCTTTCATTTTTTGATCATGCGTTGAGATTGACTTTGGAATATTTCTTTCGCAGATGGCTAGGACACGCACACCCTCATCTGCTGGACGTGGTGCTACCCAGGGTGGCGGTCAAGTTGGGGTTCATCAAACTAGAAGACAGACCGCTCTTCAACCTGAAGTTGGAAACATGGGTCAACCTCAAGCTTCTATGCCAGATCTAGTGCAAGAGCAGGGAGTTCAGAACGCTCCACCATCAGTGCCAACTGTTGTACCTACTGTTGCCTTACCTACAGATGCAGTTGCAAGGTTATTGAATGTGTTAGAGGCATTGGTGCCTACTAAGGGAGGAAGTTCAGCTCCTTAGGCTACTTTACAGACACAAGCACCTGCATAGACTCAGACTTTTGGAAATAAGGAAGTATCCCTACAAGAGTTTCTGAAATTGAAATCACTAAAATTCACAAATTCCGATAATTTAGCAGATCCTCAAGGTTTCTTAGATGGGACACTCAAGGCATTACGTGCTCTTGGATGTTCTAGTGAGAGAGCCATGGAGCTCGCAGCATACAAACTAGAGGATATGTCCAACACATGGTATGAAACTGTATTGCTAGGAAGGCCAGCAGGAGCACCACCACTGACATGGGACGAGTTCACTAAGTTGTTCAAGAATCATTTTCTTCCAGACAGCCTGATGCAAAAATATGCTAGAGACTTTGAGAAATTGGTTCAGACTCTAGATATGGATGTGTCAACATATAACACTAAGTTTTGCAAGCTGGATATATATGCTTTTTACTTAGTGCCTACCGAAGAAGCTCGAGTTCAAAGGTTTGTTGATGGATTGGTCGGTCGTCTATACACTGTAGTAGCCCCACAGATGAAGACTTTATCCTACTCTGATGTAGTCAACCTTGCTAGAAAGATTGAAAACAAGGGACGTGATGAGCGTGCAGCTAGTGAATTACGTAAGAAGGCCAAGACAAGAGGGGCTTTCAATGGCGGTTTTAGTGAAAATAGAAGAGCAAGAAATCAAGGACAACAACAACAACAACAAGGTTTTCAGACAGGGACACTCATGTCTTCACAGCCCACATTATAGACAAGGTAATAAGGGACCATCATCTTCTAGACATCGTAATTCTAGGCAAATATATGCCACTACTCTAGTCTACCAGACTTGTGGTAGATCACATTTGGGCCAACGCCGTGTTCTAACTGGAGAGTGCTTTAGGTGTGGCCAGTTGGGACATCACTTGAGGGATGCCTTCAGCCTCTGAGAAATTTCAACTAGACTTCTATTCAGTCAGCTGCACCGACTCAGACTACTCGTAATTCTTCAGGTTCTACAGGTACAGGAAATAGAGGTCGGGGTGCTAGAGATTGTGCTACTATGAATCAAGGACAAAGGAATGTTGGTAGAGGTTAGGTGAGAGTTTTTTCATTTACTAGATAGGATGCTCAGGCCTCGAATGTTGTGGTTACAGGTATTCTTTCTGTCTATTCAGTTGATGCACTTGCGTTGATTGATCCGGGATCTACTCACTCCTATGTGTCCTCGTACTTTGCTTTGATGTTTAGTAGACAATCTGAGCTATTGAATGATTCTTTTCTAGTTGCTACTCTTGTTGGAGAGTCTCTGTTAGCTGAATACGTGTATCGTGCTTGTCAGATTCGGGTCGAGGGTAGAGATACTCTAGCTGACCTTATTGTACTTGATATGATTGACTTTGACATGCTGATGGGAATGGATTGGTTATCTTCTTTCTATGCTATAATTGATTGTCATGCAAAGATAGTTAAGTTTGAGATACCAAATGAACCTAGTTTTATTCTAAGATGGAGTCAGGTTCCAGAGATTTGTAAAGTTGTATCTTTTATGAAAGCTCAATGACTTCTGAAGAAAGGTTGCTTGGGTCTCTTAGCTATTGTAAATGACACAAGAAATGAAACAGTTAGTATAGAAAATGTACCAGTAGTGAGAGAATTTTCTGATGTATTTCCTGAGGATTTACCAGGATTGCCTCCAGTACGAGAAATAGACTTTTGTATTTATTTTCTACCTGACACACAGCCCATATCGATACCCCCATATCGAATGGCACCAACAGAGTTGAGGGAGCTAAAGCAACAGTTACAGGATTTGTTAGATAAGGGTTTTATTAGACCTAGTGTATCACCATGGGGTGCACCAGTACTGTTCGTAAAGAAGAAAGACAGATCCCTGAGAATGTGCATTGACTACCGGCAGTTGATATACGCAATAAATATCCTTTGCCTCATATAGATGACATGTTTGATCAGTTACAAGGAGCTGCCCATTTTTCAAAGATTGACCTCCGTTCTGGTTATCATCAACTTAGAATCAAAGATGAAGATATTTCTAAGATTGCTTTCAGAACTCGATACGGGCACTATGAGTTTCTTGTGATACCTTTCGGACTGATTAATACTCTAGAGGCATTCATGGATTTAATGAATAGGGTGTTCAAGCCGTTTCTGGATAGATTTGTAATAGTATTTATTGATGATATCCTGATATATTCTCGTAGCCAAGGAGAACATGAGGATTATCTCAGGACTGTGTTGCAGACATTGCGAGAACATCGGCTTTATGCTAAGTTCTCGAAGTGTGAATTTTGTCTAGACTCGGTATCATTTATGGGGCATGTTGTTTCCAAAAATGGAATTATGGTAGATCCTAAGAAGACAGAAGCTGTGCAAAAATGGCCCATACTTACTTCTCCTACAGAGATTCGCAGTTTTTTAGGCTTAGCAGACTATTACAGGCATTTTGTGCAGGATTTCTCTAGAATAGCAGCGCCACTGACCAAGTTAACACAGAAAAATACAAAGTTTCGGTGGAGGAGGAATGTGAGCAAAGCTTTCAGAAACTCAAAATGTGTTTGACAACTGCACCAATATTAGCCTTACCATCAGGTTCTGGAGGATTTTCAGTAATCTGTGATGCCTCGAGGGTGGGATTGGGATGTGTTCTTATGCAAAATGGTCGTGTTATTGCTTATGCTTCGAGACAATTGAAAAATCATGAGCAAAACTATCATACACATCATTTGGAGATGGTTGCAGTGGTATTTGCTTTAAAAATTTGGAGACATTATCTATACGGCAAAACTTGTGAGATTTATACTGACCATAAAAGTCTGAAATATATCTTTCAGCAGAGAGATCTAAATCTTCAGCAGCGTCGTTGGATGGAACTACTCAAAGACTATGATTGTTCTATCTCGTATCATCCTCGAAAAGCTAATGTGGTGGCTGATGCATTGAGTAGAAAATCTATAGGGAGTTTGGTTTGGCACATATAGCCCCTACAAAGAGACTTTTGGCCAAAGATATTCAGAGACTAGAAGATACAGGTATCAGATTTAGTATTGGAAATTTAGAGGCATTGTTGGCTTGTGCTCAGGCTAAGTCTTTATTAGTTGAGCGCATTAAGGCCACCCAATATGAGGATGAACGATTATGCAAATACAGAAATGAGGCCTTAGCTGGTAAAAGCAAGGATATGATTATTGAAAGTGATGGTGTTCTTAGAATGGGTGACACGCTATGTGTAGCAGACGTAGATGAGTTGAGACATGCTATTCTTAAAGAAGCTTACAACACTAAATACACTACACATCCTGGATCCACAAAAATATACCATGACCTGAAGCAATTTTATTGGTTGGAAGGTATGAAGAAAGATGTTGCTAACTTTGTTCTAGTTGTTTGACTTGTCAGCAGGTCAAGGCTGAGCATCAGCAACCCGCAGGACTACTACAACAAATTGAGATTCCAGAGTGGAAATGGGAAAGAATTACTATGAATTTTGTCACTGGGCTACCACGAACCCTTAGAGGTTATGACTCAGTATGGGTGATTGTAGATCGACTGACGAAATCAGCACACTTTTTGCCGGTGAAGACTACATATGGTGGAGTCAGGTATACATAGATATTTATGAACGAAATTGTCCGATTTCACGGAGTTCCAGTATCCATCATCTCTGATAGAGAATCATAGTTCACTTCACGCTTTTGGAAATCTTTTCAAAAAGCATTGGGTACACGAGTAGATCTTAGTACTACATTTCATCTACAGACAAACGGGCAGTCTGAACGTACTATTCAGATCTTGGAGGATATGTTGAGAGCTTGCATTCTTGAGTTTGGAGGTAGTTGGGACACTTATCTACCATTAGCTGAATTTTCTCACAACAATAGCTTCCAGTCCAGTATTCAAACGGCACCGTACGAAGCATTGTATGGTAGAAGATGTCGTTCTCTTATCGGATGGTTTGAAGCTGGTGATACTAACTTATTGGGACCCAACCTAGTACAAGAAGCTATGAAAAAGGTCCGGTTGATCAGACAGAGATTGCTTGCAGCTCAAAGTAGACAAAAGTCTTATGCTGATAAGAGAAGAAGAGATTTAGTGTTCACAATTGGGGACAAAGTGTTCCTACGAGTCTCCCCTATGAAAGGTGTGATGCGGTTTGGGAAAAGAGGCAAGTTGAGCCCCAGGTTTATAGGACCGTATAAGATACTAGACCAAGTGGGAGCGGTAGCTTATCGTTTGGCACTTCCTCCTAAGTTGACCTTTATTCATCCAGTGTTTCACGTCTCAATTCTAAGAAAATGTATATTAGACTCATCTCAGGTGATTGAAGCACCTGCTATACCGCTTGATGAGAAGTTGTCTTACGAGGAGGAACCGATGGCTATTGTTGATAGGCAAGTAAGAAAGCTACGGTCAAAAGAAATTGAGTTCGTAAAAGTCTTATTGCGAAATCATACAGTCGAAGAAGCTACTTGGGAACTAGAAAAAGATATGCAAGCGGAGTATCCCCATTTGTTTCAGTCTACAGGTATGTACTTAAATTAAATTTGGGGACCGAATTTCATAAGGTGGGGAGGATGTAATACCCTATATTTTTAGTAAGAGTGTATTGGTCATTAGCAAATAATAATAATGATAATAATAATAATAATAATAATAATAACTAATTTAAAAAAAAAAAAAAGAGGAAAGCAAATTAATAAAAAAAAATAACTAAGGGAAAAAGTAAAAATTTGAAACATAAGGGCCAAGCCCATTAAAATAGCCAAAGGTTAAAAGGGTTTGGGAAAAGCTTCAAACAAAAGCTTCTGAAGAGAAACGAAGCAGCAGCTTCAAAACGGAAAAAGGAAAAACAAAGCGAGAGAAGGAAGGAAAGAAAGAAAAGAAAAGAGAAGAAAACGAAAGCTTTGGGCAAAGGCCTTTAGAAGAACTGGGAGTTGAAATTGAAAGTATTAAAGTTCTCCTTCGACTCAAAAGGTTAACCTTCTTCTTCTCATCTGTTGAATTATTTCACTGCATCAATGCAATTTCATGTAGTACAAAAGGTTATAAAGGTTTGGTTTAAGGACTGATAGGTCTAATTTTAGAGGAATAAATTATACTAAATAGTTTGAAATTGATAGAATTATGGACTAGTTCTATGATTAAATATAAATCGACAAACAAAGACTCAAATATGAACCCTGATGATTGGGTATTCTAAATTAGTGATGGATTTAGCCTAAATGAGGCAATTAACATGAGATCGATATTATGTAATTATAGATTGATTGGAGGAAGTTGTACGATTTGCTCGAGGTGAAGCATTGGTATTTCGGCACGAGTATTGTTAGTAGTAATCTTACCACAATTTGTGTTTTCATAACTTGCATGATTTACACATGATTTTTAATATGAATATGTTACCGATTATTTTGCGTTGCATGTGGGACAAGTTTTTTACTCGATATGATACTGAAATAGTTAATTGAGAAGATTACCGTTGTTTTGAATATTTTCGTTGTCACTAGATCTGTTTTACCGTTACTTGAATTTACTGTTATCGAAATGAAATTATATGATTTGATAAGAACCGAAATGCCCTATATTGTTTTAAAATATTTCCTATGAGTATATACGGATTACAGAGACAAGTATAAATGGGAATAGACTTTGAAGGATCCCATAGCTAACGGCGGGTTCGTTAGACCTGGTGCACCTTGTATTTACCGATTACAGAGTATAGTTATAGCCCTCGCTAGTGGGAAGGTAGAACTAGCATACCATTACCGATTTTTCCTCGAGTAGGGACTACCGTTATATTTGACTTCTTTCAAAGAAGTCCACAATTATATCGATTACATGATCCGTTCATTTAAACCTCCCAAATGTGAATATTGATATTATACAGTGGTTACCGAGCTTATTAGTGAATTGTATTTGTATTATACTACAAGAAAAGCATGATGAGACTGAAAATTATTTGTAGTTTCTGAAAGGGCCATTTTATGTTGTTTTCTGTTTGATTACTAGCATGTTTTTTGACTTGTCCCCAAATTAGAATAGTTTTGGTTAAGTGTTATTATTCACTGAGCTAGCGACTCATTCCCTGCTAATTTATTTTACGAGACAGCAGTTGACACAGGCGAGGATTTCGTTAATTAGAGCACACAAGTTGATAGTTCTCAGTGAGCATCGCACTTGTTCGCGTGGGCGGAGATTTTATTTATTTTCATGGTCTTTCTTTGAACTCTTAGAGTCGCTCCATGGTCATTCTTTTAGTGTCATGAGTATTATTTTGTTATTATAGTCTTATGTTGAGTATCGTTCTTTATTATCAAGGTTGGAGATAAATTAGTATTTCTGGTTGTTAGTTGATTGATTAGTAATAGTGGAGACTCATTTTTGTTGATTGATTGGTTGTCAATTGTTTGGTATGATATTAGGATGTTTGGTCGTTGATTTGAGACAGGGAAAATATTGGGATAGTCCAAAAATAGGGAAAACTCTGTCCGATTTTCTGAAAAATACCGATGAGGTTTACTTGGGGGCACTTGCTCCTAGGTACCGATCATGATCCTAAATTGGGTCGTGACATCGTGACACTTTTATTGTGTTGGGTTTTCTTTGATTAATCTTTGTTGATTTGTTTCTAGTTTATACTAGAAGAGCTTGTTGAATCTAGGGAATATGCCTAATTTTATTTATCACTGTGTAGGCAAAATATTCTTAAGGACAGTATCATTGACACGCCTCAAGCTCATTCTTATTGTCCATAAAATTATTTTTGCCACAAAATCTATCTTAAAACACGTAGTTTAAAGTTACAATTATTTGGTTGATCACTATATAGACTAGGAAATCTAGTTACACGTCTCTCTTCATCGTTTCTTTTTTTTCTTTTTCTTTATTGAATCTGTTCCAACGATTCCTCCCTTTTGGTTCAAAGCTTAGTTACAGTATCTAATAAATAGTTTCGTATAATAGATCTGTCTGAGTTGTACTCTACAATAGTACGGCAAGTTGCTCCTAATTCATTGAATTTTCTCTAAATATTGTTCAAAACTTCACTTGATCTACCTAATTATATTCACAATACTTTTCATGTGCATGTGATGATTAGGACCTTTCACATCCTCAAACAATTACTGCCACACTTGACAAACATTCTCAAAGGTTCCACATCTTCTACTTTGTTTATGAAACACATCAAAGAAGTAAACTTGACATGCTGTCTTAATAACCTTAAACACCCTAAAATTTATTACTACTAATGTTTTGGCTCTAACACGTTCTATAAGCACTTAGAAGGTTTCGTACAAGTCAGTTGAACTCAGTAGCTTTAATCTATATTGTATATTTGTATTAAGAAATTTATTAAATATGTATAAAAATTAAATTCAAAACACAATTATATACTAAACCTGATGTCACTATTCTAGAAGTTAGAAACTATAAAGTTTAAATCATTAATTCACCTCTGCTAATAATATACACTGCATCAACACGGCAATAAATAACGGAGGGAGAAAAGAATGCAGTTGTATTTGTTATTAAGAGTGTTCGCTATTGCTCCACGTATAACTTTATTATTAGTCTTTTATTCGACAAATAACTGATTATATCAAAGAGGTAAAAGTAATTAATAGGTCCTATCTGGTATTCTCTTCTCCTCTTTAAGCTACACTATTTTATATATGGAAAAAGCTATCTGAAGGAAGTCTACAAAAGGAATTGAGGTAACTTTGGGATTATTAACAAATACTACATGCTCGCAAAACTCTTTGTATGTGTCCCGAAATGTTACAAAAATTTCAGAATTCATATCATATTTTTATTCGTATTGTAGTGGTGTTAATAAACTGGTCCATATCTTTTCAATGGGTCAAGACTTGAAATTATATCGTTGACATATTAGTATAAGTCTCATACATGTCTAACTCAACCAGACTGACCCGAATTTAGATGTTATTTCCCCCTCTAAAAACATATAATAATGCTATCAAGTATTCTTATATGGCCTTTAATGTATATATAGTTCTATAATTTTTGTCAAAACTATGAATTTTGTTAATTATTGTGGCGATTAAAGGGAGTCGTCAAGTGTGTGACAATCTCATCAAAAAACTTAAACTATTAGAGAGAGTCAAATACATGGTAATGGGTGAAATGAGACTCGAACCCATGACTTTTGCTTGCTTATATAAGATGTTGAAGTATATAATCATCTTATCTAAATACTTAAATTATTAGAGAGCACACATAATTATTTACTTAATTATGCCTTCAACAGTTACGATCTTGCTAAATACACTTTATTTTTTGGAAGCCTCATGTAGCAGGATATTTCCTGTTAAAATTGTAAAAGCTGTTTAGAACTTGTACTTCGAGTCCATTTACATAATAATTTGGTTGATCAATATAGGATAATCAGAAAAAATCAAGGACGTCTAGCTACACTCAACTTTTTTTTCCCTCTTTATTTTATGTTTCCCTGCAAATTCATCCCTTTTGGCTCAAAGCTTAGCTAAAGTATCTAATTCTTTAGTTTTTGAGAAGATCTACCTAAGTTGTACTCTACAATAGTACGGCAAATTGCTCCTAATTCAATGAATTTTCTCTAAATCTTGTTTAAAGCATCACTTGATCTACCTATCAATATAGAAAATTAAACACCTTTCATGTGTCACAATTACAACCCTTCACATCTTCAAGACATTTACTGCCACACTTGAAAAACATTCTCAAAAAGTTCAACATCTTCAACTTTGTTAATGAAACACATAAAAGAAGTGAACTTGACATGTTTTTTCTCTAATCCCTTTATTGTCTTAATAATCTTAAACATGAAATAATTAATTAACCTTTTTTTTCTTGGACATTCTCTAAGATACACCGCATCAAAACCCAAATGATCTGTTGTCCAATGGAAGAAATTAAAAGAATAAGGAAAAAGCTACTTTACATTCATTAATTATCTTCCACATACAACTAAGAAAAGAACCCCACTTACAAATAAACTTAAGTTTGTTAGCTTTTGAGACTATTATATACACAAGAAAATTAGAATGTTTAATTAATGGCCCAGGTATAGACATAGCAAGACCTAACAGTGTGTTGCCCCACATGTGTACAGTTTAAGGACAAAGAAAAAGGTTTTCATTTTCTTCTTTGAATTCCCACTAGTTTGAATCGTGAATGCATTTAAAGTTGTTCCAAACAGTAGAAAAATAACACTCTCAACACATTAATATTGAATTTAAGTTATATATACTAGACGATATAAATCATGACTATCACACTATTAGCGTAATTTAATGTATGTAATATAGCAAGTTTTATTCTATTGATAGATTACCATATTGTACTTACTGCCATGAAAAGTTATCTTATGTTATAGGTCAACTTAACTACATAACGTAAAAGATTTATACAATATCATTGCAAAGAATTTAAACACTTAAATATCAGTGGCTAGCCATAACAAGTTAAAGACAGTTTGTATTTAATAAAATGAGTAGGTTTGTAGTCCCCTACACAGGTCATGTTTGAACATGAAATAGTCCAGTCTGCATTAAATGTTGGAAACCAAGATCCCCCAACATCTCACATGGCTTACATATACTGACAATTAATCACCTAAAGCTTTGGGGCGGAGGTGGGAGGTGAGGGGGAGATTTTCTTCTTAATTTTTTTTACACCATGTGAAACATTGTTCAAGATTTTCCCAACAAAGGTTTTCAAGTTGGAATAGTTTAAATGGGTGAATCTGATTTACATTAGTCAAAGATCTTCTGTGTGCATTAAGGCTACCTTTTTTTCTTCTCTTTTTATAATTCAGTTGAGAGTTTAGGCTCTATGTATTAATGTCAGGGGTGAAGCTACTTGTCTTAAAGGGTGAGTAAAATATTAGGTTTTAGAGTTATATAACATATATTAAATACCTTTTGTCGGAAAATTTTTGTCACTTTCAAGCTTCACAGCCTTTGTAAAATTTCTGACTTCGCCACTGATTAATGTCTATAAAAATTTATACATAATTCATGTCATTATAAGGTAATATATAATTATATGTCTATTGTTAGTCTTAGTGAGCGACTTATATAAAAATAGTAACTAATCTGCTATAAGAGATTAAACAACAGAAATATAAAAAAATATTTACACTTATTATTGTATAGTTAAATCCTTTAATTTAAGCTCAAACTCACTAAACAGATAGATATGGCGGACAAGTTATTAATAACTCAAGTTACTTTTCTTCTAAGTATTCTTGTATGATTACAAAGATCTAGGTTAGGTTTGACATTTTTATCTAAAAATATGCTAGTTTTTGGAACTTGGGTCTCCCAACAAATGTGGACATGGTTTGCACCGGCCATCGTCTTAGGGGAAACTTATATACTTTTTCGTGCATTAATTTGATCATTTGTTCAAGTAATTTCGAATAAAATTTTCTAGTCACTTCTTACAATATACTCCACAACGACTTTAATAAGCTTTCTTAATTATGCTTCATAGGTACTTAATTAGAGCATCTTCACCAAAAGATTAAAGCATTTTTTCCTTTATGGTGGTGGATGCTACTTTTGAGTTCATCAGAGAATCAGATTGTAGCTTTTAATTAAAAAAATATATGCTTTTTATATGTTGTAATCTAGGTAGATGGTGGTGTACTTTATTTATGATTTGCCTTTAAACTTGAAGTTCAGTGAGTTAAGAGATCGTGAAGATTAAACATCAACCACTCGAAACCGTGCCCACTTTACCAAACATTAATTGGTCTCTGTCTGATAATAATGTTTCAATAATTGGTTAATTTCCACATTAGGGGTTCAATTTTTCAGATAATAATCATAATCATATAAATAGAGACACCTTTTTTCTAGAGTATCATGACATTGAAATTTATGCAAAGCCGGCAGTAATTATAGAAAAGTTTTAATCGAAATAAAGTGAATACACACATTTTGCTAGAACCATAGTGAAAACAATAATTATAGAAGATAATTCTTTGTCCAACCAAGGTCATGTGACAAAGTGTTAGAAAGTATGAATCAGTTTGAGAAACTGTCCAGTGTTACAGAAATTAGAACTAAAATCATAATATCACGAGTTCTTTTTAAAAAAAACTAACGGTGATGTATTGTTCGGATCAACTTGAATGATATCACAAGTTTGAACTTTTATTTTCTGTTAATTATGTGAAAGAAAACTACAATCTAATCAAGAATTTGCTCAACTATGTGCGTTTCTTTATTCTACTCTCTCTTTTGCAATTGATATGTTTATTGTACTTGTAACATGTGTAGAAAGAAGAAATTTCATCTTTGACTAGTCTAGTTTTTAATTAAAAAGAATGAAATGATTTCTTTTTAATTCTTACAACAAATGTACGAGGCATGGGTAGAAGACATTCACTCCATAATTGATATTTTTCTTTATGTTCAGGGAACGAATTTACAAATGGTTTAGAAACAAATAATAAGATATTTTGTACGTCATGAGGAAATTAAAAAATTTGAGTTCATGAATCGAAAGTAATGATTCCCACTAGTAATCTGCAACCAAATTTTGACTCCGTTCCTATCCTACTTTATGAGACGTGGAACACCGAACAAAATTGTTTTAAAATTGGACAAAAATCAAACAATGTGACACTATGTTGAGTTTCTTTTTAATATAGAAAGGTATTAAAAAGAGGGTGAATGGGAAATGGAGGGAAATGAAAATTTTGAGTAAATTTTTTAAGTTTTCCTTTCCTTTTAATGAGACATTGTCCCTCATTGGTAGAGTTTGGTGGGTTTATATACAAATGCACTTCATGTAGTTCTTAAAGAGTTAAAAAGAAGGCAAGCCTTGCGCTGTCGTCGTCGTCGCTCGCTCGGTTCGGCTACGGCTTCGGCTTCGGTCAATTGATTGATTAATTTTTTGGACCAAATTTATTTATTAATAGTAGATATTAACGTAATATTATCCGTGTTTGTAACGGATATGTTCCAATCCATGTATTGTACCACCAGTTGCAATAGCAGCTGCCTAGTGCTCCTCCCACCATGGCTAAGTGCTTGCTCCATAACAAGCTAGTGCATGGTCCACCATGGCTTGCTCCATAACAAGCTAGTGCATGCTCCACCATGGAGAGGGGGCGGGTCTCACAACTGACTGCTATAAATATGAGCAGCAGTAGTTGGAGAAAAACACACCGAAACAGAATTGAGAGCTATTGATATTTTCTTCACCGAAAACTCAACGTTGGCTATAATTTGCATTCCTTCCTCTCAGAATTTCCATTCGACTTCTGCGTTTTCCTCCCTTGTTCTGCATTATTTTAAACTACAAACAAAGCATCCGTAAGTGTGATTTGCTGCCGAACTTTGTATTCGCTGAAACACTGGGGTTTGAAGTACCGCTACACCAGTGTGTAATTCGTTCTATCCTGGGAGGAAATAATCCATAACCTTGGGTACTAGGAGGGGATTAAATTCCTTAAGGAAACACTGTGAATTCAGTGGGCTCGAATTAATTTTTGTTTCAGTTATATCATTTATATTTACGTATGTTACTGCTGTAGGTTATTTACAAATACAGGCATAGTAGTAACAAACTTAAGAAATTTAATAATTTTAATTTCTGTATTTGTGTTACTTTTATTATTCTGGAAACTATAACCTTTGTGGTTTTTGTGTACTCCCGTTTGGAGAGTAAAGCCTTCGTGGCGGTTTGTTGGAGATTAAAATCTACGTGATTTTTACTCCAGTTTTAAAGCCTTCGTGGTGTTTTGTTGGAGATTAAAATCTACGTGATTTTTTACTCCAGTTTTAAACGTTTGTTTGTGTCATTTTTTTCAGAAAAAAAAATGGCGAATGACAACGGAAATCAAGTTGTTCCGATGGTGACTGCCAATGCATTGACAAGCCGAACACCGACTTTAGCACCAACAAAAAAACCCGAAAAATTTTCCGGGATTGATTTCAAGCGCTGGCAGCAGAAGATGTTTTTCTACCTGACTACGTTATGTCTACAGAAGTTCATCAAGGAAGATGTTCCTGATCTGCCATATGAAACTCCAGAGAATGAAAGCTTTCTCCTGATTGAGGCGTGGAAGCATTCTGATTTTTTGTGCAAGAATTATATTCTTAGCGGACTGGATGATAATTTGTATAATGTATAAAGTGGCGTGGAGACATCAAAAGAATTGTGGAATGCGCTTGAAAAGAAATATAAAACTGAAGATGCCGGGATGAAGAAATTCGTGGCTGCAAAATTTTTGGACTACAAAATGGTAGATAGCAAGTCTGTTATTACCCAAGTCCAGGAATTGCAAGTAATTATTCATGATCTACTTGTTGAAGGTATATTTCAAAAGAATATTGATGTTGAAAGTAAAATTTTTAGTAATTTTATTAACGGAATTTTCATTGAAGGTCTTGTCATCAATGAAGCATTCCAAGTAGCAGCAATAATTGAGAAGTTGTCTCCATTGTGGAAGGACTTCAAAAGTTATTTGAAACACAAACGAAAGGAGATGTCCCTTGAAGATCTCATTGTTCGATTGAGAATCGAAGAGGACAATAAAGCTGCTGAAAAGAGAGGCCATGGAAATTCAACAATAATGGGAGCAAATATTGTTGAAGATAACAAAAAGAGAAAGAAGGCTTCTGGTCCGAAATACAACCCAAGCAAGAAGCGGTTCAGTGGAAACTGCTACAACTGTGGGAAAACCGGACACAAATCTACGGAGTGTCGTGCTCGGAAGAAAGACAAGCAAAGGGGTCAAGCAAACATGGTAGAAAAGCATGATGATGTTGATGACTTGTGCGCCATGCTTTCTGAATGCAACCTGGTAGGAAACCCAAAGGAGTGGTGGATTGATTCTGGAGCCACTCGCCATGTTTGTGCTGTGAGGGAAGCATTTTCTACATATGCTTCTGCTGAACCCGAAGAGACGCTTTCTATGGGAAATGCTGCTACAGCAAAAATTGAAGGATATGGGAAGATATTTCTCAAGATGACTTCTGGCAAGGTCATGACTTTGAACAACGTCCTTCATGTTCCCGAAATTAGGAAGAATTTAGTCTCTACTGGACTTCTTGTAAAGCACGGTTTCAAGTGCGTTTTTGTATCCGACAAGGTTGTAATAAGTAAGAATGAAATGTTTGTAGGAAAAGGTTACCTCACCGAGGGCCTTTTCAAGCTCAATGTAATAGTTGTTGACAATAATAATAAGACTTCAGCTTCTTCTTACTTACTTGAGTCAAATGATTTATGGCATGTACGTTTGGGTCATGTCAATTATAAAACCTTGCGGAAAATGATTAACTTGGAAATATTGCTTAAGTTTGAATGCGAAAAATCAAAATGTCAAATATGTGTGGAATCTAAGTATGTTAAACATCCTTATAAGTCGGTTGAAAGGAATTCAAATCCTTTAGACTTAATTCACACAGATATTTGTGACATGAAGTCAATACCATCTCGCGGTGGAAAGAAGTATTTCATAACTTTTATTGACGATAGTACTCGATATTGCTATGTTTACTTACTTAATAGTAAAGATGAAGCAATAGACGCATTCAAGCAATACAAAAATGAAGTTGAAACGCAACTTAACAAGAAAATCAAAATGATAAGAAGTGATAGGGGTGGTGAATATGAATCTCCTTTTGAACAAATATGTTTAGAATATGGAATTATTCATCAAACAACAGCCCCTTACACGCCCCAATCCAATGGGATTGCGGAAAGAAAGAATCGTTCATTAAAGGAGATGATGAACGCATTGTTGATAAGTTTTGGTTTGCCACCAAACTTGTGGGGGGAAGCCATTCTTACGGCTAATCGGATACTAAATCGAGTACCCCATAGCAAAACACAATCCATTCCATATGAAAAATGGAAAGGAAGGAAGCCCAACTTGAATTATTTTAAAGTGTGGGGGTGTTTGGCAAAAGTACAAGTTCCTAAACCCAGAAGAGTAAAAATAGGACCGAAAACAGTTGATTGTGTTTTCATAGGATATGCGACCAATAGTAAAGCATATCGATTTCTGGTTCATAAATCAGAAAATCCTGACATTTATAATAATACGGTTATAAAATCAGATAATGTTGAGTTCTTTGAAAATATATATCCGTATAAAAAGGAATGTGAGTTTTTTGGTGAAGGATCTAAACGACGTCGGGAAGAAACAAAAGAAAGTACATTTTATCAGAACGATCCTAGACGTAGTAAACGTCAAAGAACGTCTACTTCGTTTGGACCAGATTTTGTGACTTTCTTATTGGAAAATGAGCCTCGAACATTTAAAGAAGCTATGTCTTCTTAGGAATCATTGTTCTGGAAAGAGGCAGTCAATAGTGAAATAGAATCCATATTGAACAACCATACATGGGAATTGGTTGATCTTCCTCCTGGAAATAAACCTTTGGGGTGTAAATGGATTTTTAAAAGAAAAATGAAAGATGGTGGCACTATTGATAAATTTAAAGCAAGACTTGTTGTCAAAGGGTATAAACAACGAGAAGGTCTTGACTACTTTGATACATATTCTCCACTGACGAGAATTACGTCCATACAAATGCTAGTAGTTTTAGCTGCAGTTTATGGTCTTGAAATTCATCAAATGGACGTAAAGACAGCCTTCTTAAATGGAGATTTGGAGGAAGAAATTTACATGGAACAACCTGAAGGGTTTGTAGTTCCAAGTAAAGAAAAGAAGGTATGTAGACTTGTTAAGTCCCTCTACGGACTAAAACAAGCACCCAAACAATGGCATGCGAAATTTGACCAAACAATGTTGTCAAATGGTTTTAAGATAAATAAATGTGATAAATGTGTGTACATTAAAAATGTTCCAAATCACATAGTCATTGTTTGCTTATATGTGGATGATATGCTGATAATGAGTAATGACATTGCCAACATAAATACGACTAAGCGTATGCTAACAAGAAAGTTTGATATGAAGGACTTGGGAGTTGCAGATTTAATTCTGGGGATTAAGATCCAAAAGACTCCTCAAGGACTGGCATTGTCACAATCTCATTATATTAAGACAGTACTTGAAAAATTCAAGCACTTAGGCTTTAAAGTTGCAAAGACTCCAATTGACGTGAATCTTGCATTAGCAAAGAACAAAGGCCAAAACATATCACAATTGGATTATGCTCGTGTGTTGGGATACTTAATGTACATCATGAATTGTACACGACCAGATATAGCTTGTGCTATAAGTAAACTGAGTCGATACACGAGCAATCCAGGTCAATCTCATTGGATGGCAATGAAACGAGTTTTGGGATACTTAGAACATACCCAAAACTTTGATTTGCACTACAGTAAATATCCTGCGGTGATTGAAGGATATTGTGATGCAAATTGGATCACCGGTTCAACTGATTCGAAGTCCACAAGTGGATATGTATTCACTATTGGTGGAGGAGCGGTATCTTGGAAGTCGTCCAAACAAACATGTATTGCCCGCTCTACAATGGAGGCTGAGTTCATAGCCTTAGATAAAGCCGGTGAAGAAGCTGAATGGCTCCGGAATTTCTTGGAAGATATTCCATTTTGGCCCAAACCGTTGGCACCAATATGCATACACTGTGATAGCCAAGCGGCAATTGGAAGGGCTGGGAGCGTTATGTATAACGGTAAATCTCGTCATATACGACGAAGACATAAAACCGTTAGGCAACTTCTCTCTAGAGGAATTATCACGATTGACTATGTAAAGTCAAGTGATAATGTGTCAGATCCACTTACAAAAGGCCTAACTAGAGAGGTAGTTGAGAAATCATCGAGGGGAATGGGACTATGGCCGAGAACAAGTCATTGTGGCGGTAACTCTACCTAGAAGACTGGAGATCCCAAGATCTAGGTTCAAGGAGATCAAACAAAGTCATTAATGACGGTTCAACATTGTCAACAAAATTTGTTTTAGTCCATTCTCGTGATGAGACAATGTTCAGTACCAAGGATAAAGCATTAAGGCTTTTTAATGATTTCTAAATTTGATACAGGGTATATCAAATAGTGTATCTATGAGATGACACGTTTAGGAATCACCTATGTATGTGTGAAGTGTTAGCCGCTTCAAGAAGAATTTTGCAAGGCCAATTCTCTATGCACTTATGAAACCAGACAGTGTTCATGGCTGAAAGGAACACAACAATGAGAACCAAAGACGGTTAAGGTTGATTGTGTGACTTATGGTTGTCTAGGTATACATTAAAGTTCGACGGTTCAAAGATATCAAATCTACCGATTGACCGAGTATATCCGACATAAGTTCACTACGGAAAGTTCAAAGGGAAACCTACTTATCCAGATGCAATTATTCCTTGCTTGCAAATCACACAAAATTTTCATGCATACTTCCGTGATATAGTCATTCCCCATTCATGTGGGGGATTGTTGAGTTTCTTTTTAATATAGAAAGGTATTAAAAAGAGGGTGAATGGGAAATGGAGGGAAATGAAAATTTTGAGTAAATTTTTTAAGTTTCCCTCTCTTTTTAATGAGACATTGTCCCTCATTGGTAGAGGAAAAAGAGTTTGGTGGGTTTATATACAAATGCACTTCATGTAGCTCTTAAAGAGTTAAAAAGTAGGCAAGTCTCGTGCCGTCGTCGTCGCTCGCTCGCTCGGCTCGGCTTCGGCTTCGGATTTGGTCAAATGATCGATTGATTGATTAATTTTTTGGACCAAATTTATTTGTTAATAGTAGATATTAACGTAATATTATCCGTGTTTGTAACGGATATGTTCCAATCCGTGTATTGTACCACCAGTTGCAATAGTAGCCGCCTAGTGCTCCGCCCACCATGGCTAAGTGCTTGCTCCATAACAAGCTAGTGCATGCTCCATCATGGCTTGCTCCATAACAAGCTAGTGCATGCTCCACAACTGACTGCTATAAATATGAGCAGCAGTAGTTGGAGAAAAACACATCGAAACAGAATTGAGAGCTATTGATCTTCTCTTCACCGAAAACTCAACGTTGGCTATAATTTGCATTCCTTCCTCTCAGAATTTCCATTCGACTTCTGAGTTTTCCTCCCTTGTTCTGCATTGTTTTAAACTACAAACAAAGCATCCGTAAGTGTGATTTGCTGCCGAACTTTGTATTCGCTGAAACACTGGGGTTTGAAGTACCGCTACACCAGTGTGTAATTCGTTCTATCCTGGGAGGAAATAATCCATAACCTTGGGTACTAGGAGGGGATTAAATTCCTTAAGGAAACACTGTGAATTCAGTGGACTCGAATTAATTTCTATTTTATTTATATTTACGTTTATAAGCTAACGTTCTAATTTCCAGAATCATTATTTACAAATACAGGCATAATAATAACACACTATACACGTATAGTTTTTATCGATAACAACATTTCAAAATATAATTTTTTATGACAAGTAAAATTATAATTTTACCAGCAAATATATTATCTAAATCACCAAAAGAGTTGTAATGAAATGAATAAGATCTTTCTACTCTCTTAACTGATGTTCAAATTAGAGTTCTGAAATGAAAAAAGCCTCGATAAAAGCAACTTTCCTTTAACAAGAAAGCGAATCCAAATTAATATGAACCAATGCAAATATCGAAAATCAGGTCCAAAAGATTTTTTTTAAAAAAAAATTGTCCAAGAATAAAAAGGTCAAGTGTTTTGGGAATGTAGCCAAAGGAGTTTAGGTAATCTGAAGGGAATAGGGGTTAAGTAGTAGTAGAAGTTAGATGGGGCGACAATAGAATCTCAGATACACGCCTTGATTTGTTTTTCTCAATCATTTTTCATTGATATCTAGGCATTGACCTATAAATATCATTATTATTCATGTTACTATCTATCTATTTATTTATTTATTTTTATTTTTTTGTTTGATGATGGAAAAATTTTCCCTTCTTAAAAGAAATTCAAATCTTGACCCCGTCGACACCGCCGAGCATGGCCGTCCAAGATCCCGGCCCCTCGCCGTTGAACCACGTGGCAGCCCTACCTGTTTTCTAGGACTCTGCCGGCAGCTACTGTTGATGACGTCAATTTGATTCGTTTTCTTAATCTTACCAATATTATTTATTTGTTTCTTTGAGGTTTAATATAATGCAATTTGAGTGTTACTATAATATATAATAAGATCACCTAGCAAAAGTTTCAGATGGATTACGAGGATTTCGAAGAGGTATAAACTACCCGTGTTTAAAATTGATGTGACACGTAAATAAAGAAAGTATAGTAATTATTTTTGGCACAGATAATGTAAAGAAACGATTGAGTTACTTAAAAATCAACTCTGCCTATATGAATCTTTAAGCAAAAATGATTATGAAACTCATAAAAATCTCATGAATCTTCACAATACTAGAAGATTAATATAACTAGTCCCAACTAGTGCAAAATTAATTGATAAATTAAGGTTGCCCTTTTCTTTTTAGTTTAACAATTCAGTTTCTACAATCCATTGTCCCAACTAATCGGATTCGCATAGTATATGGCTAATTAAACTTCCTAACAGGAGATCTTCATTCTCAAGACTCAAACCGAAAACCTCTAGCTAGCTGATGGTGAAGGAATCACCTTCATCTCACAACACTTGTTAGTGGTAATTAAGTAGGCGTTTGGACATAAGAATTGTAAAATTCAAAAAAATGGTGAAAAAAATTTTCAAGTGAAAATGGTATTTGAAATTTAGAGTTGTGTTTGGACATAAATTTCAGTTTGGGTTGTTTTTGAAATTTTGTGAGTGATTTGAGTGAAAATTTTGAAAAACAGTTTTTTGCAGTTTTTCAAATTTTCGAAAATTTTCAAAATGCATCTTCAAGTGAAAATTGAATATTTTATGAACAAACGCTGATTTCGGAAAAAAGTAAAAAAAAAAATAATTGAAAAAATCTTCCATCAAATTTTATGTGGCACTAAGATCACTTAAAAGCCAATTACAATTAAAAGCTTATACTCCAAATAATCATGATTTAGTAACATGGAAAAAACCATTTGCTTCGTCACTATCCATGCATATAACTTAAAACTTTTTAAAATTATCTTTTTAGGTGGCATATATAACTATATAAATTAGTTAGGAATAGATAGAGAGAGGAGGGGACTGCTGTGCTAGCTTGAGTGAGACCTATTTTACCATTCTCAAAGAAGGGGGTTGGGTACTACTAGTTGGAAAAAGACTCTTGTCTATTTCATATCCTTCTTTCCTTCCTCCTCCCTTCTTATCCCTTCTTCTTTTCTCTCATCTTAAGAGTCAAAGAAAGATCATTATATTTGGAAGAAAAAAAAAGGAAAACAAAAATGGGTAATTGTCAGGCTGTAGATGCAGCAGCATTAGTAATACAACATCCTAATGGAAAAATAGATAGGATGTATTGGCCTATGACTGCTAGTGAGGTTATGAAAATGAACCCTGGTCATTATGTTTCTCTCATTATTCCTCTTCCTATCTCCTCCTCCGATGATAATTCCGACGATAAAACTGTTCGTTTCACCCGTGTTAAGCTTCTCCGGCCAACGGATACTCTAGTTCTTGGCAGAGCTTATAGACTTGTTACAACTCAAGGTATGTATCTAGTTCTTTGTTCAAGTTCACAACTTTTGCTGCAAAACCTTTTGTTAGTTATTCTTTTCTTGATGTTAATAAAGTTTGTGGTGTTCTATTTACAGAGGTGATGAAGGTATTGAGAGCAAAGAAACATGCAAAGATGAAGAAGAACCAACCAGAGTTGCAAGAAAATCAGAGGTCAAGTTGTGAACTTGAAGCTGGAAAATCTGAATCAGATAAGAACAAGGTAGGAGTAATAATTTTGAACCAATCAATTGTAAATTTTATTTTTATTTTGTTCTTTCTTAAAAATTACTATCTACCAAGAAACAGAACAGTCACAGAAGGGAAAAGGGTGCTATCACAACTATGCCTTTATCCCTAACTTGTTGAAACCGACTATATGAATCCTCGATATTTGTTCTGTTCTATTTAAGCTAATCTCACCAATTACTTAGAAAGGTTAGACAGGAAAAGAGGAAGTTCTTAAATGCATGGCCAATTAAACACTTTTAAATATACAAGCTTTATATCCCTTTTGTGCAACAAATGCTATATTCATTTAAGGAAACTTAAGGATGGGATCAAAAAGTAAACGAAAAAGAAATATTCCAAGAATTCAATAACCAATAGCAGAGTTGAAAACACGAAAGAGACTAATATATAATGATATTCAGGTTAACTATTTACATAAAATTGATCATTTGCAGGCTATGAGACATGAAGGACACAGGCAAAGGCCTGGAGCAACAAACTTAGCTGCTGCTGCTGCAAGGTTCAAATCATGGCGTCCAACTTTACAGAGTATTTCTGAGTCCAGTAGCTAATGGTGGTTGCAATCCGATCACCGGCAATGGGACTTCTAAAAGATAGGCAACAAGGAACTCACAGAAGTTGGTGGTTCTCATTCAGCCATTGTCATTCACAACTCTAGTTAATGAGGGATGTTGAGCAATAATGCTTTTGTATAGAATAGAATGGAAAACTAACTCCGCTTGATAGAAAGAACATCCCATAATGGAAATACATATTCTCCAGAATTCTAGCATTGTTCTTTTCTAGAGCAGAAGCTAGATTCAAGATTAGCCACGGCTACTTTTTTTTTTTGGTAATTTTATGTCGATGGTTCGATTCAGCTTACACACACCTCGACTATTCCACCACATACCGGCTACCTTTTACTAGTACAGTACCAAGCAACTCTGAAGATTAGCCATGATTATCGACCCATGTATGCAAGAAAAAATGACGGTTTTCATTGTCTTAGTTGTTTTGAGGTCCAAGTCTCCCAATCCTGATCAACATAATTTTGAGCCCACAATAATGATGCTCGCGCAGACAATGCCGCTCCTGGAAGTTTCCTCTCTTTGAGAGCTACCATCATATCAGTAAAAGGCTCCACCAGTAGTGTCCCGGGTCCTCCATATTCTTTGTGCAAGAATTCATTAAAAATCTGATTAATACAAAAGAAGGTACTTTAAAGCTAAAGAATAGCAAACCAACTCTATAATCTTTTAATACTCATGAAAGTAAAAAGCATCATATAATAAATGTTTATTCTAGAAAATGCCAGTGTTGGTGGCACAAAAGGCCAAGTACAGCTTGATATAAACTGTCCCTGCTATATTTCTATAGTAACAAGTACCAGATATTTCTTTCAAATATCAATCATTGTACTATTTCCAGATCAGTAACAAGTCAGATTGTCAGTAGAAATAAACATGATTTTATATTGAACAAAATCTGTAGTACACTAAATGACCTTTGGATCAAGAGTTGTGTGCTAGCTAAGTATGTCAGTTAGTACAATTATTTCACTAGAAAGGACCATAATGGGCGTGATAGTGTTTTATGAGGTTATTCATTCCAAGTTGTTAAACTGAAGTTGGAAGATAAAAAAAAATAAAAGGCAGCCTGGTGCACAAAGCTTCTGCTATGCGGGTTCCGGGGAAGAGCCAGACCATAAGGGTCTATTGTACGCAGTCTTACCCTGCATTTCTGCAAGAGGTTGTTTCCACGGCTCGAATTTGTGACCTCTTGGTCACATGACAGCAACTTTACCAGTTATGTCAACACTCCCCTCCTTAAGTTGGAAGATGACAAGCAATATTTATGATAGTCTGGAAATTTCAGACAAAGGAATGGATTCACTCAATCTAACTAATAGCCTGTTTGGCCAAGCTGCAAAAATCAGCTTATTTTGAGGAGTGCTTTTTTTCAAAAGTGCTTTTCTCAAAAGTACTTTTGGTGAAAAGCAGTTTGTGTTTGGCTAATTAGTTTGAAAAGCACTTCTGAGCAGCAATTAGTGTTTGACCAAGCTTTAAAAAACTGCTTCTAAGTGTATTTTTCTCAAAAGTGCTTCTCAAAAAAGTACTTTTGGAGAGAAGCTACTTTTTTCTGTTTCTCCTCAAAAGCACTTTTTTTCCTTCCAGAAGCTTGGCCAAACACCTCAAATTGAGGCCAAAAGTGCTTTTGGCCAAAAAAAAAGCACTTTTGGCCAAAAATAAGCTTGGCCAAACAGGCTATAAAAGCAGTTAACTCCCCCAAATAATATTTGCTCAAGAGGACTATAGCTTCAACTATAGAAAGTAAGAACAACCAACTAAAATTTGCACAATTTTCACAGATCAAGGGCAGAATATTAAAATGAAAAAAGAGCAGGCTATTTCCAAAAACTCTTTTCCAGATCCAATCAAAGTCAGCACATTTAAGTAGAACATTCAATACTGAGACAGATTGTCAGCATGTCAATTTATTGCGACCAAAGACAAACTATTAGGAAAAAAGGTCAAATTATGTTGAGAATATTGAATTTTCTTTCCTTCTCATGTCAATTACTCAATTGGCACTATATCTTTTATAAGTCTCATCTTCATTAAATGAAACATCTGATTCTTGACAGTCTATGGGTTCAAACAAAGAAAAGTAAGGGGCAAATGCAAATTCAAACTAAGTCAGTTACACCTAATCATATCTGGTGGAGTAAAGTCATCTCATCCTTAAAAACTAACAAGTGAAAACCAGATAAAAGTAAGTTTTTACACAAGTATTCTCAACGTAGTTAGAGGTAGCAAAAGAGTTTACTCCTGAGACTAATATTAGGAAAAGGAAAATGATACAACAGCTTACTCCACATGTTCTGTAATTTTAACTCCGCGAGGTTATATTTAAGTTAGATGGCACGATTTATGGACCACTAGAGGTGTTTCCAAAATCAGCCAGCTAATTCTATATCTGCGGTAATTCCTCTTAAGCTCTCCACAGAGCACCAATGGAACCGAATTTTTTATGAAACGAGGACTATATTCTGGAGTTACACAAATTCTGGTTTTTAATCTTCAAAAGGTCCACGAAAACCGCTATAAACCTCACTGTTGTAGGATCAATTGGAAGAGAGCTTCATGATCCTCTAAAGACTATAACTGCAAAAGACGAACTCTCAACACTAAATCCCACTCAATTCTTCAGCATGCTCCGAGCAGAACTTACTGCACCTGTTCAGCTGGTTTAAAGTGCAGTTATCTTCTAATATGCGAACCAAAACTGATAAAATTGTTCTTTTCCATGCTGTAAGCTCTGATATCTGTCCCTTTAAAGTAAATGATCCAGCGCTGTATGTGCAAAATCAAAGAAAAACTACGGATAGATCTTCCAAGTAATCACTTCCAAAGTTCCAGTTTATTGCATTTTATTTTAATGAATTTTAAGTTTAGGCCATATTTAATGCAATTAGACGATTTCATGTTCCATGTCCATCAGTTTCGTATGATCTTTTCTTCATACTGTCACTGAGGGAAGGAACATGAAACTATCAACAACTAGAGGAACGAAGCAGATATCTTGGAACATAAGCAACCATGATTCAGTAGAAAGCCTAAAACCAGAATTAAATGAAAATCCACTAGAACAACACTATGAAATTCAGTCGTGACATTTAATCAACCAAGAATTTACACATTAGTGAATAGAACATTTCTAAACTGCAACATTGCGATCTCTTCATCAATTAGTATGGTAATCCGAATGTTGGAACATAAAGCAAGGACAGGAGTCCATCTTTACATATTCAAGAAAGGTTCAGCATACATGCCTTCTACAATAACTATCATTTACCAAGCACAAGAATATAATCTTTTACCATTAAACGCGCATCAAAAGCGAACCAGAAAACATTCGTAAAAAAAATTACAGAAATGAGGAGATCAATCAAAAAGAGATGTAATTAATCAAAGGTCTGACTGAACACCACACATGTATTATAAGTACTCAATTAGAAATAGTCCAGCTAAAGTAACATGAATTAGACCCAACATACGAGAAATATAAAAAATAAAGCAAGTTACATATCTTCACCTAGACATTTCATTAAACATATCATGAGATGTCCAATTCCTAAACTTTAACCAAATCTCATTCTATTACCACCATATAGAAAAAGAAATTCTTCCCCAACACTGAGAAGTGCCACTAGAAAGCCTTACCTCAGCACAAACACTAACAACATCATCAAGCTCGTCCCCAAATGTCTCCTTTTCTTTTGACAGCTTCTTCAATAGCTCAGTCTTGAACTTCTGTGTCTCCTACATTTCGCAGCTAAATAAATCAATCAACATTAAATAGTGACAAATTAAAACTCAATTCCAAACTAGTTAGGTGCATTAATGAATATGCTATCTTTTAAAGGCACATAGGGGATCCCAATTAAAGATGTCAATCAATATTAACAAATAAAAACTATATATAAGTTCTGCGCAAGTGAAAATTTATTCCATCAAGTCATTTAGTAAAAGGTAACTGGAAGTAATTCTCTATACAATATTGGTAACCTTAAGAAAATGGAAAGCAATCTTCTGTAATAGGTGAAATTATACTGATAGTGTAAAAAAGTCATTACACTGTCAGCGCATAACTTAAACCCGTCAAAAAAATACAATTAAATTTCAAACTAATTACTACTACTCTATTGGGGCTCATTTCTTTCTAATAGTACATGTAAACAAATTTTCCTTCAATAAACTATCCCACAAACAAACCGCGAGTTAGATTACAGTAATGAGTAGTATTATTTTTCTAGTTAAAGGGCTAAATTTTAAGTTATATAAAGAGTGAATGATGCAAGAATGAGTTACAGCAACAGCAAATTCAGGGATTGGGTCAGGATAGACATATTTCTGAGGCTGTGTTGAACTCTGAGGAACTGACAAGTGCCTCGTTGAGATGGGTATTGAGAAGTGAAGCTGGAGAGGGATTTTGGGTTGGATTGAATGATTAAATATTTTGGAGGGAAATGGAACTGCTGCAGCGGTGAATGTTAGAATGTTAAGCGCCATTGTTAGAGATTTTTGGAGGGAGGAGAGTGGTAGTAAATTAGTAACAAGAAGTTGAAGCAAATACGGGCCCACCCCAATCCCCATATACTGGAGTAAATTTTGTTGGTGCTAATTCAACCTTATGTTAATTAAGCAAAAAGTAAAAATCATTTAACTTTGTGTTAAAGTCACCTTTTTTTATTATATAAAAATTATTTTACTTTGCTCTATTTATCACAAAAATCACCTTGGACAGATTTTATAATACTTTTACTTGAAAAGTCTATTATATCTTTGATATTATAAATCCTCTCATGTATATAATACCTTCTATATTATATAGTATATAATATATTTTTACCTAGGTATTTTACTTATAATTAAAATAATTTTAAATTATTTTATTTATTATTTTTATAATATATCCATATATTTAATTTTTCAATTGGCACTCAATTTGTTTAATCATATTCAAACATGAACACATTTTAAATATAAAAATATTTATTTTTAATATTTATTTAAAATAATAAAAATAAATTTGTTTAACAAATGATAGTTTTTTATAGGCAATAAAAATTTAAATAAAGTTTCAAAGATATTTGTGTTTAATATTAAATTTTTTAAAGCTTTATCTGTTAATATTATTTATTTGAAAGTATTAATACGATGTGTCATTTTGCTAAATGTGGATATTTTATTTATTAAATTAATGGGTATGGCTTAACTGATAAATCAATGAGTGTTGATACCCAAATTTTTTTATATATTTTTATGTACAAAATATCTTTCAAAATAGCGTGTATATGCATATATAGGTATGTCCCAAGGTCCAATTATTTTTTCTAATTTTTCAAGAATTTTTAAATCAATTTACTGGCCTATTTTATCAAGAAAACCCCAATAATTATCCCCAAAATTATCATTTTAGTGATTCATTTATTGGAGTCTCATGTTTACACTGAAATATGGCTAAGATATTTTTTTATATATTTTTTTACAAATTTATTTGGTATTTTAAGGATAAAATTGCATAATTGCAATATTAGCCATTTTTAGTTTTAAATTCGTCTCGTGTTTATAAAATAGGGCTTAGCTTTTTAAATTGTTAATTTTATATTATAAACTATTTTAGCACTTTCAATTTGATTTCAGAAATTCATTTACTATTTTTATAAATTAAATGGGGAAAAGGGGTTATTTAACTTATAACCAAATTTGGCTTTATAATCTAACCTATATTACACCAAACCCCAACCCAAATTAAACCAGCCCAAAGACCCAAGCCCAATCCCTAAATCTACCCGACCCAAACCGGATTAAATCTTGGTCGTTGATCAAAATTGATCAACGACCCAAATTCACTCTTACCAAATTAAACCCAAACGACCCCCCCCCTCCCCAAACCCCGCTCATTTCCTCACTCAACCAACTCTCTTCTCTCTCTATATATCTCTGGTTCTTTCTAGAACCTTTCCCCTTCCCCTCCGCTCCGATGAGCTCCACTCGCCTTCTCCGCCACCTCCTAGCCAGAATCCATGGTGGTCTAACCACCTACCAGCCTCTTATGGCTCCTCACGTTTGGTTACTGAAGTTTCATGACTTGACCATGAAGATCTGGGTCCAGACCTCTGTTGATTCAAGCTTTACGGCCATCTCCGGCAAGCCATGTCTGTTTCGAGCCTGGCCTTGACTCCTCTCGCTTAGATCCAAGCTTTTCTCACCGTTTGGGTTCCTCTGAAAACCCTAGCTTTTGAGGTTTTTCTGATCTCTTTAGATCTGTTCCAGATCTATGCTTTCCCTAAGCTTTTAAATGATTTTCTGATATTTTTTCAATAGTTATGCTTTCAAACCCGTTATTTTCCGATCTAGGGTTTTTAGATATCTATCTGATTTTTTTTTCTCCTGTGTGTTTCTTCTACTATGTTTCTTCTACTATGTTTCTTCTACTGTGTTCTCGTTAAGCTTCTGCTACCATGTTCTTATCAGTTTCCTCTACCATATTTTTTTTAGTTCCTTTACAGTGTTCTGATTAGTTTTCTTCTACTATGTTTGTTATTAGTTTCTTCTACTATGTTTTCTTTGAGCTCTTCTACTGTGTTTCGCATGTTACTCTTCTACTATGTTTCTAATGAGTTTCTGTTACTAAAGGAACATGTTAAAGGGCTCAGTTCCTTTCTGAAACCTCTGAACCTGTTTCGACTTGATTACTTGTCTTCTCATCTCTGCACACGATTGATGGTAGAAACCCTAGAATTTGGGGTTTCTTCCGAGTTTGGAAACCATTGGCCATGTGATTTGCTTGAAACTGGTTTTATTTCAAGAACCCTAACTCCTGTAGACCTATTTCGAGTCTCTGAACTGAGTTTTGAAATCTTTGTCTTTCATATGATTCTGACTTTTGCTAAACTCTTCTAAGGTCTTTTACACTGGACCTTTTGTATGCTATTTGATACTATCTGTCTTTTACAGTGCTAACCTAGGTGACTACCATGATCCTGTAGTCTACTATCTACTTATTTTGCAATTGCATGACACTTTCACTTTGTCCTAAATTCAGCCTCGCATGTCTGATACTTGTGTACTCTTTATATGTGTTGAACTTCCCTTCTAAAGGGCTTTCAAATTTTGATTAGTTTCAGGCTTCCTTCTGTATAGGCTTGATTGATTTCTTTCCTTGTTTGTTGATTTCCCTATGACTCGATTTACGTTAAAAGTTTTCCTTAGCTTTTCTGACCTGGTTCATTTATGGACCAATACTTACATAATCTCTTACCCTTTGATTTACTGCCTTCTGGGGGATCCTTACCTTATTTATTTTAACCGTGTATTTCAAAATTCTTGCCTTAATTAAAACCCCTATATATTTACCCCTAATTGCCTACTTTGCACAAGATGTTTATTTGATTTCTTTCCCTAAATAGCTTTTACCGTTTAAGTCTGAATTCCTTGATTAAAGGAAGTCTTGTATTGATTGATTTTAATTGATATTCAGTTCCTTAATTATTTTCTTACCTTGTTTCTGCCTGTTCTTCACACTACAAATACTTGCTCTTCATTGACACAAACACACCACCACTCATAGTCTTTCTGAACTTACACTTACACTCGAAAGAAAATATTCTTTCTTGTTGCTTGTACTGTGGCCTGTTTATAAGACCTACTGCTTGCTTTTCTTTACTTGCTTCTTTGAAAACTGGTATGTCCTGATTTAAGCTTTTAGCATTACAACAATGTGTTTATTTACTACTTTTGTATCCCTGTCTGCTTACTGTTTCTATGTGTTTCAACACTACTGATCTCTTTCTGCCTGTTCTAGTATGAATCCCAAACCCCTGCCCCCTATGTGTTTAAGCTATGGTTTGAGGCATGGCAATACTACAAGTTATTGTCCATGAATCAAACTCGATCCCTTGGGATCCTAGCCTCTAAATAATGTGTTCTGACAGGTTTGAGAGTATGCTAGCATCCTCCATTGTTGAGCATGCTTGAAGCCTGTCCTGGCCTAAGCAATAGGCTCTTCATAATTTTCCTAACCCCCTATGTGTGTTTATTAGTAACTGTTTCCCTCTCATTTTCCCCTTTAGTAGTCTATTCTGCACTTGCACACTTTCTTAGTCTTTAAGTTCTGCCCCCCTCTTGTGAGCCTTGCCTTGGGACCCTTTGAGTTCCCTCTGAACTTGGACACTTGAGGGCTAGCCCTTTCACACTGCACTTGTCCTAATCTGACAATACATTTGGGTGTGAGCATTGCCCGGAATCCCATTGAGTCTCTTAGAGAACTTTGACACATTCAAATGGGAGAAAGGCTTTGTATCATGATCTCTTGGAGTTAGTTTACCTCATATTTCAGACATGAAGTCTGAATCAGGCTCTCCTTTGGTTCTACTTTTATATTTTCTGATGTATTTTTTTTTACTTTATTCTGTGCTGTAATAAGTTGTAATAAACTTTTGGGGATGGTTAGTGAAAAGGGCGGGTAACTACGTATGCAAAGGGTAGATGCCATGCCTATAGGTCATTCTGAATTCTGCATTCTCACGTAGATACTATGCTTACAGGTCATTCTAAATTCTACATTCTCACATAGATACCATGTCTATAGGTATTTCTGAATTCTACACATTCAAATGCATATAGAAAGCATGTTTATAAGGGATTCAGAATGTCCATTTTCGCATAGAAATCATGATCATAGGATTACTACATTCGTATAGATATTATGCTCATAGGTTTTAAACAAATGTTGCATCTAGATATCATGCTCATAGGTTTTTCTGCCAGTTAGATACCATGTTTATAGGTTAAAACCAGTCTTATGCATTTAGATATCATGTCTATAAAGCTTCTGCATTTTTTTACTATGTCTACAAAAGGCTTAAAATCAACTATGCGTAGAAAGCATGTCTATAGGAATCCTTAAACGAATCTGAATTGCTTTATTCACGTATCGAGCTAAAACCAGTAATAATAAGTACCATTAGTTACAGAACTTATAACCTTCGTTAAACTGGCCTTTTCTTTTTTACTACCATATCAGTTATTTTTTAGACCTTATTATTTCATTGCTTTCTGAATTCAGTAGATGTCATGCCCATAGGATCCTTGCCCAACATTTAGGCAAGCCTTAGGGTAAAGTTATAAACTGAATCTGTTCTATTAACTACAACTAGCAGGCAGGCCTGATTCGGGCTTCTTATCTGAATTATGTATTAAATCAGTCTGCCTCAACCTTTAAGTCCTCTCATGTTAGTATTTAATCAGGCCCTAAACAGTATGTGTAAGTCATTCTAATTATGTGCTTCTTTGTTTAAAGGAGGTGTATCTGGGCCCTTTTTGCTTGTTATGTGCTTTCCCCAAATTTGCTATACATGTTTTGTGTGTCGCCTTAGAAGTTTTCCTTTGAAACTAAAAATAAGCATAATACCCCTCCCCTTTAGGATTAGTAGTCCTAAATGCCTCCGGGACTGATAGGATTGGGATGGGTAATAGCATGCAATAAGTAAATGAGACCATTCCGCACTTTAAAATACCTTAACGAGTGGGAAAGGGTAGATATGGATATGATGACCACGCGATAATGTCACGTGTAGCCCCTCATTGAGGAGTGATTACCAGGCATTGTGTGGGGTGATCCATATTATTAATAAACCTAGGACCCCCTTTCCCTTTGTTTCTTTATTTCTTCTAAAGATTTTAGACTATGTCTTTAAAAAATATCAGCTTTCTTTTAGTTCTTTCCAACTTTGTTTATTTTTCAACCGTTATGTGAAAATCCCCTCTTATTTGAAGTTTCATTCGCTTACATGTTATTTTCACCTAAAGTCACAACAATAGTCTGGTCGGGAACCACACTAGTGGATCCTGAGGGGTGCCTAATACCTTCCCCTTGGGATAATTTCAAGCCCTTACCCAATCTCTGGTTACTCAAATCAAAACCCTCTTGGTATCCTAATGCACCTTAATCATTAGGTGGCAATTCTTCAATTCAAACCCAAATCCCCAAAAGGGAATGAGTTGCCCTACCAAATGTCATGAACCCGATTCCGCGAGGAAAAAAGGGGTGCGACAGCATGGCGACTCCGCTGGGGACCTTTTAGACTTTTACCATTTTAGACTATTACTGTGTCTTGACATTTTCTTTATATGCCTTTATTTGTTTAATATCTTTAAGCATTCAATTCCCCTTTTTAACTACAAAACTAACTTATCTTTTTGTTCTTTCCTTTATTTCTTTTACTACTTTCCTTTACTACTTTTCTTTATTACTGCTTTAAATTATGAAGAACTGTTGTATTTACTGCTTTCTCAACGTGCAAATACATGACAACCTGCTTTAGTTATTGCATAAACATGTTTTCAACATCATATTCCACGTGTGCCAAACAAAATACCATAGCAACGCTTATAATGAGTGGTTGTGATCTTCCGATGTTATCACCCCCTAAATCCGGCGAAGGCATATTTACGGTAAAACCAGTCGATCAATGGTATAGTCGACGGTTCCGCGCCTTTCTCTCTTGAGTTGTCTGCTCAAGGGTACCAGTCTAAAACCCTATAAAAACCTTACTCTGTTTAATTGTGCATGCATCATGGTCAAACCTAGCCGAGTCAGTAATGTTATCCGCATAATGACTCTTTAAGATAGCCTTGTCCAAAGTCCACTGGGTTTTCCTAAAACCCAAACAGACCCTACCACGTTTTGTGCATTTATTTGGAGAACTAAATGTTTTATGCCAATTATTAGTATTTAATAGTCGAGTCTAGTGGGAGTAAGGCCTAACCCTTTTGTTTTGCAGAAATATGAGGCACGAAATCCCCAGATTCGGCATGGTCACCAACATCCACCCAAAATTGCTAAGTTGGTGGGAGGATCTTCATTCCAGTGATCAAACTCTTGTCCGAAAATACCTAGGAAATCTACCTTCTCTCCTGGAGATTCAACCCAACAACAAGATCATAGAAGCTGCTACTTTGTTCTGGGACTATGAGAGGGCTTTATTCCGCTTTGGGGATATTGAAATGACACCCTTGCTAGAAGAAATAGGAGGATTGGCCGGTATACCATGGGAAACACTGGGATTGTTAATGCCTGAGAACCGCAAGGGCAGGGGTTTTCTCAAAATGATAGGTCTGAAGAAAAATCCAAAACTGACATGCCTGAAGGAATCTTATATCCCCTTCGATTACTTGTATGAGAGGTACGGTCACAGCAAGTCCTACCGTACCTATCCTGACGAATTTTCCATCACATCATTAGGGCATATTCACCGAAGGGTCTTTGTATTTATGTTTCCTGGGGTTGATAGTGTTTCCAATGAAGAAAGCAAAGATCCATACCAGGCTGACAATGGTAACTAAAACTATGATGGAGGGAATTGGTGGGCAACCATTCAACATAATGCCCATGATCATTGCAGAGATATACCGAGCCTTGGAGAAATGTCAACAAGGAGCCGGATACTTCGAGGGCTGCAATTTGCTACTCCAGCTCTAGCTCGTAAAACACCTCCAAAGGGGTGAATACCGGCAAGAGATTCAGTGAAGGGACTGGGATGATCATATAGCTTTCCATCATCCAAGGCGGATGAATTACATGCCTAACATGTTCGCCCAGCCAAAAGACGCCAAGGGATGGTTAGAGATGTTTGAAAACCTAACTGAGGATCAAATACAATGGATGTTCGAATGGTTCCCTACCGATGAGTTTATCGCCCGATCTAGGGACTCGCCGTTTCTGATATTGATCGGTCTGAGAGGAACCTACCCTTATGTCCCTCATCGAGTTATGAGACAGGATGGTAGGAAGCAGGTTATACCAAGGGTCGACAAGATGAGTCACTTCCGGGCCGACTTCCAAGCTGATGACAGCCTTATAAGTACCAAGCTCAGCATATGTGGCATTACAAGATCATCATAGGAAGAGATACTATCAAACCAGACAGATACCACGCTGGTTGTGCTCCCTACTATTCAGGCTAGTTAGAATCTAATCACGATGGTCTGGGTCAGCCAGGACTTGCTAGGGGCCACAAGATCATAAACAAGAGGGTCGAGGCACAGGTCAAATACAATCAACTGCGCAAGAGGATTTGAGAATGTGAAAGTGAGCACCGTGAGATACAAGAAGCCCACCAAAGGCTGATTGAAGAGTGGAAAGACATGGTAATCAGTGCCAACAAGCGACTGGGATACTTGGAGCGGGGTTTAGTAGAGTTCGAAAGGAAATTTCTCAAAAGAATTGAGGATTTCCAGAATGCTGAAGGAAACGAGGGCGGACACCTAGCCAGAGCTTACCTGTTGCTGGGACTTCGCGAGTTGGTGAAGCTGTTCGATGGAGCCAAAGATGTCGAGTTTGGGGAAGGTCTTTCTGGGACCAAGTAGATTGAGTTTTCCTTTTTTGCTTTAGAAGATGTAATAAGGCCAACGACCATTAGTGATTTTTCATTTTCCTGTTTATTTAGTGTCAATTTGGGATTCGTCTACTTTTTATCAATAAAATGAGGCATTTAGCATCTTAAGTTCTCCAAATCAATTTGTCGCTAGGCCTACCTCGGACACAAAGAGGTCCCCAAATTAGGACACGATTTAAATTCCCGCACTATGTATTTAAATACTGCAATACTTTTTATGATCCTCACTAACTTGGTTACCTTTTGTTTTATTCTTTGTTTTTGTTTTTATTATTCCCCTCCCCAAAGGTTAGGTCATGCACTCTGACATCATCATCCTATTCAACGAGATCTAGGGGCCCTTCCACCCACTCCTCCTCTTAGTCCTATCAGAAACAAGAATAAAGGGAAGATGGAAGATTTAAACAACACCAGAAAGGAAAACTTAACTGAATGGGTAGAGGTCACTCATGGTACTTAGGTTTCCAAAGAAAGTGCATCCCAACTCGAGCAGAAACTGTTGAAGCTCCAGGAGGAACTTGATCAAGTTCGGAATCTGGCGAATTTGTCATTTTCCCTCACCACTCCAGATGTCAACTTCCTAAATGCTCAAGACCCCACACCTCCACAAAATATACCAAAGCCACTAAACCATCCCGCTCCTCACCGCCACTGCAACACCTGCCACACTTCCAACAATACTCCACTACCCATCCCGGAACCCCAAAACTCCACAAATGACCACTTTCACACCCATCATAACACCCCCATCTATGTGGAAACCATGCCACACTCCACCCAACCCATCTTAAGCACACCCGAGTCTGATAATAAAAACTTGCTTATTAGGAATCTGGCTGAAGAACTCAAGAAATTGACTAGCCGAATTCAGGGCGTCGAAGGAATTAAGGGGATTGAAGGGTTGAACTATGAAGATCTTTGCATACAACCCGATGTCGAACTGCCCGAGGGGTACAAACCTCCTAAGTTCGAGATATTTGATGGTACAAGGGATCCAAAAGTTCATTTGAGAACATACTGTGACAAGCTGGTCGGGGTAGGAAAGGACGAGAGGATCCGCATGAAATTTTTCATGAGGAGTCTGAAAGGATATGCTCTGTCTTGTTACATTAGCCAAGAACCGAAGAAATGGTCGAACTGGGTGAGTATGTCATCCGACTTTATGGACAAATTCAGGTTCAACACAGAAAATGCACCAGATGTGTTCTACATCCAGAACCTAAAGAAGAAGCCCATGGAAACATTCCGTGAGTATGTTACTGCTAGAGATCAGAAGCTGCTAAGGTCAGATCTGCTTTAAAGGAGGAGCAAATGAACAAGTTTTTTGTCCGATCTCAGGATCCGCAGTATTATGAAAGGCTAATGTTGATTGAGAACCATAAATTTTCTGACATCATCAAGCTGGGAGAAAGGATTGAAGAAGGCATCAAAAGTGGTATGGTTACAAACTTTAAAGCCTTACAAGCCACCAATATGGCTTTACAGTCTGGTGGTACGTCCAAGAAAAGGGATGTAGGCGCTGTAATGGTGGCACAGAGAACCAAATCCCCTATCAAATACCAAACCTATCCAATGCCTCCACTCATATATCAGCCTACTCCGAACTACCAGGCACCCTCACCCTCTTACCAAACTCCACCACCCACTTATCAATCACCTCCATCTCCCACATATCAACCTACCTCACCAAGATATTCCCAACCTGCACATGTCTACCAAGCCTAAAATGCTCAACCATCCCACTATCAATTGCCTCCCACACGTCAAAACTTTCCTAGACTTCGACCAAATTTTGACTGAAGACCTCCCAAACAGTATACTACCATTGCTGAACCCATTGACCAGTTGTACGAAAGGCTCAAAGCTGCTGGTTATGTCACCCCTATCTCTGCCATAACCCCTGAGAACCCTTCTCAATAGGTCAACCCAAACAAATCTTGTGCATACCATTCCGGCATGAAAGGACATACCATCGACGAATATCGCTCCCTGAAAGACAAGATCCAGGCCCTAATTGATAACAAGATTATTGTGGCAAAAGAGACTGCTCCGAATATCCGCAATAACCCTCTGCCAAACCACAAGGGTGGAGATGTTCACATGATTGAAATAGAGGGTGATTGGGACCCCAAGGGATCGATCGATTTGATCACAGAAGGCGACGATCCAAAGAAGCCAATAGTCACCTTTAATCCGATTGTAGTCCAGATTCAGCCTTCTGGGGATGCCGAGGTAAATATGTCCATGCCACTTGAGTTTGAAGCACCATCCTCTGCAAAGACACCAACGCCGATTGAGGTCGAATCTATGCCACCAGCAAATGCATCTACACCTTTCGAAATTGTAGTTTTACCGCCTAAGGTGCATGCTCTATTCGGAGTAAAGATAGCTACACCAATTCCGGTGGCAATGTCTGCTGTCACACTATTACATACAAATGCCATACTTTGGGACTACACAGTCGAGACAAGAAGAAAAGGGAAGGTCAAGTTCGGGGAAGCCGTTGCGGCACAGGGTATGACGAGAACCGGTAGTGTTTATACCCCGGAACGTTTGACTGAGTCAAGCAAGCAGGCCTCTGGTCGGCCAACCATCACTGAAATCGGGCCCGATGATCTTTGGAGAAAGATACAAGCCAAGGAATACTCGGTCATTGATCAACTGAACAAAATGCTGGCATAAATTTCTATCCTAGCTTTGCTACAAAATTTCGATGCACACAAGAATGCCTTGTTAAGGGTGCTGAGCGAGGCATATGTACCAAGCAACATCACTGGAGGAGAGATGGAAAACATGGTAGGGTAGGTATTGGAAAGTCACAAGATCACTTTCCATAAAGATGAGCTGCCACTCGAAGGGTTTAGTCACAACAAGGCGTTGCACATCACCGTGCAATGCGAAAATTATTTTATCACCAGAATCCTGATTGATGGAGGATTCAGCCTCAACATTTGTCCGTTGGTAACACTTAGGACATTAGGAAAGGGACTGCATGAGATCAAGAACGGGGCCATCAACGTCAAAGCTTTTGACGGTTCCCAAAGGTCCACTATTGGGGAAATCAGCCTGTGATTGCAAATGGGGCCTACTTAGTTCGATGTTGATTTTCAAGTGATAGACGTATTGGCATCTTACAATCTACTGCTGGGACGATCATGGATTTATGCTGCTGGGGCTGTGGTATCGACACTGCATCAGGCAGTGAAATTCGAATGGAACCATCTAGAGGTAATCATTCACGGTGACAGAAACAATCCTAAACACAGTCTCCTGACCATTCCGTCAATCGAAGGAAGAAGGAAGCTAGGAGGGGAAACTTACCATCACATCGAAAGGGTGAACGCTGTTGAGAAAGATAAATGGTGGGATAACAAGATCGAGAGTATATTGAACTGGAGCAGATACGAACCTGGCAAGGGACTTGGCAGGAACCTCCAAGGAATCGCTAAGCCTATCAATCTAAATAAACATGGCACCACCTTCGGTCTGGGATATAAGTACACTTGGGAGGAATTCAATAACTGGTCGCCACCATGGCACGGTCCTTACTATCTACTGGAGCAGCCAATACCACATTTGGAGCAAACTTTCCAGCCAGCCGATGTTATTTATGGGTCAGAAGAAGAGGAAGCACTGGCAACAGTGAGGAATTTGTTCTTAGAATATGATGATATGGATTGTTGTGTTGTTTTCGAAGAGGAGGGGGAGGAAGGCCCTTCCATACAGGCAGTAAGCAGAAGAGCATGCCTCAATAACTGGACCATCAGAACCACAAGAGCCTGGAAAGCCTCGGGGTAGCAAGGCTGAACAAGCATCATGCACTATCTTTTATTTTTACTAGTTCACTTTCCTTTCGCATTTAAAATTTCGCAATAAGATCTTCAATGTTCAAAACAGTTATGGAATTTATCAAAGCATTTCGATTTTCCCTATAAATCTTACTCTTATTATTTTCTCTCATTACTTTACTTATATAGCATTACTATTACTTATTTTGATGAACCAATGACTGTGACGTGCAACGAGACAACGTAACAAACGGATATAGATTCAGAGGAAGATGACATACCGGAAGAGATTATTAAAGAAGTCGAGAATTCTGGGAGATGCAGAGAATGTCAAAGAAACACGAATCAACATTCATTTGTCACCGTCAGAAAAGGAAGAGTACACAGAATTTCTAAGGGAATATGAGGACATATTCGCCTGGTCGTATGATGACATGACTGGTCTGAGTACATCCATTGTGGCTCACAAACTGCCAACCGATCCAGCATGGCCGCCAGTAAAGCAAAAGTTCAGAAAGTTTAAGCCTGATATGAGTCTGAAAATCAAGGAGGAAGTCGCTAAGCAAGTCAAAGCCAAGGTTCTCAGGGTAGTAGAATACCCAACATGGTTAGCCAACATTTTGCTAGTACCAAAGAAGGACGAGAGGGTCAGAGTCTGTGTCGACTACCAGGATCTCAACCGGGCCAGTCCGAAAGACGACTTCCCCTTACTAAACATACACATCCTGATCAACAATTGCGCCAAGCATGAGTTGCAGTCATTTGTAGATTGTTTTGCGGGGTATCATCAGATCTGGATGGATGAAGAAGATGCTGAGAAAACGGCTTTTATTACGCCGTGGGGGATGTACTGTTACAAGATGATGTCATTCGGATTAAAGAATGTTGGGGCCACCTACATGAGGGCCATGACAACCATTTTCCACGATATGATACATAAGGAGATTGAAGTATATGTAGACTATGTTATCATCAAGTCCAAGAAAGCCACTGATCACATAGAAGATTTGAGGAAGTTCTTCAACAGGCTGCGAAGATATAACCTAAAACAGAATCCCGCAAAGTGTGCATTTGGGGTTCCTGCTGAAAAACTACTTGGGTTTATTGTGAGTCTCCAAGGAATAGAACTGGATCCATCAAAAGTCAAAGCTCTTCAAGAATTGCCACCGCCAAATAACAGGAAGGACGTAATGAGTTTCTTAGGGAGACTCAACTACATCAGCCGGTTCATAGCACAATCTATTGTCATCTGTGAGCCAATCTTCAAGATGTTTAAGAAGGACGCCACTACCAAATGGACTGATGACTGTCAAAAGGCCTTCGACAGAATCAAGAAGTACCTGTCAACACCACCAGTTCTGGTCCCGCCCAAGCCAGGTAGACCTCTATTACTCTATCTTGCGGTACTGGACGGAGTTTTCGGTTGCGTCCTAGGGCAACATGATGAGACAGAGAGGAAGGAGCGGGCCATCTATTACCTCAGCAAGAAGTTCACCCCGTAGGAGGACCGGTATTCTCTGTTAGAACGCACTTGTTGCGCTCTGACTTGGGAAGCTCCGAAGTTGAGGCATTACTTCTGTGCCTATACTACATATCTCATATCAAGGATGGATCCTTTGAAGTACATCTTTCAGAAGCCCATGCCCACTGGAAAGCTAGCCAAGTGGCAAATCTTGTTGAGTGAACTTGATATTGCCTACGTAACTCAGAAAGCGATCAAAGGACAGGCACTAGCAGATCACCTTGCTGAAAATCCCGTGGACGGAGAGTATGAACCCCTAAAAATGTACTTTCCTGACAAAGAGGTATCATTCATAGGAGAAGATATTGCAGAATCCTATGACGGTTGGAGAATGTTTTTTGATGGAGCAACAAATTTCAAAGGAGTCGGCATAGGAGCAGTCCTAGTATTAGAAATCGGTCAGCATTATCCGGTGTCTACTAAACTCAGGTTTCCTTGCACTAACAACATGGCCGAGTACGAAGCCTGCATCTTAGGGCTCAAGATGGCCATTGACGTGAACATTCAAGAATTGCTAGTAATTGGGGATTCAGACTTGGTTATACATCAGGTCCGAGAAGAATGGGCGACCAAGAACTCCAAAATACTCCCTTATCTGCATCATGTACAGGAGTTGAGAAAGAGGTTCACAAAGACAGAATTCCAGCATGTCTCCAGGGTTCAGAATGAATTTGCTGATGCACTGGCTACCCTATCATCCATGATACAACACCTAGACAAGAACTTTATTGATCCCATTTCGGTAAAGATCCATGATCAGCCAACTTATTGTGCTCATGTTGAGGGAGAAGCAGATGAAAAGCCTTGGTTTCATGATATCAAGGAATATTTGACAAAAGGAGAATACCCAGAACTTGCAAAACCTACTCAGAAACGCACACTTCGGAGGTTGTCCAATAATTTCTTTCACTGGGAGGTATCCTGTATAGGAGGACTCCTGATTTGGGATTACTAAGGTGTGTCGACGCGAAAGAAGCCTCTAAACGGCTAGAAGAAATCCATGCTAGGACCTGCGGTCCACATATGAATGGTTTTGTCTTAGCCAAGAAGATACTCTGGGCTGGTTACTTCTGGAGGACTATGGAAACGGACTACATCCAGTATGTCTGAAAATGCCACCGCTACTAGATACATGCAGACACGATCAAGGAACCCCCAAATGAGCTTACTGTGACAAGCTCACCATGGCCGTTTGCCGCCTGGGAAATGGACGTCATTGGACCAATCGAACCTGCCGCGTCTAACGGGCATAAATTCATCCTAGTAGCAATCGACTATTTCACCAGATTCGGGATTCCAGATTCAATCATCATTGATAATGTCTCCAATCTCAATAGTGACTTGATGAAAGCTATGTGTGAAACCTTCAAGATCAAACACAAGAATTCTACAACTTACAGGCCTCAGATGAATGGAGCCGTAGAAGCCGCCAATAAGAATATCAAAAAGATATTGAGGAAAATGATAGAGAAGCATAAGTAGTGGCATGAGAAGCTATCATTTGCTTTATTAGGATATCGCACCACATTCCGCACATCAACCGGGGCAACCCCCTATATGCTAGTTTACGACACAGAGGTCGTTATTCCCTCCCTAAGGATTATACAGGAAGCAGAGCTCGACGATGCAGAGTGGGTAAAGAGTCATTACGAGCAGCTGGCTCTTATCGATGGAAAAAGAATGAATACAGTTTGCCACGGTCAACTTTATTAGAACAGAATGTCCCGAGCCTTCAACAAAAGAGTCAAGCCAAGACAGTTCACACCGGGGCAGCTGGTGTTAAAGAAAAAATTTTCACATCAAGATGAAGCCAAAGGAAAATTCTCTCCCAACTGGCAGGGTCCATACATGGTTCACCGGGTTCTAATAGGATAAGCCCTCATACTTGCGGAAATAGACGGAAAGGTCTAGCCAAAACCGATCAACTCAGATGCAGTCAAGTGATACTATGTGTAATCTTATGCTTTCCTCATATGATGTAATTTGAACTACGCCCGACCTGATTCTCGTTTAAGAGGGGATACGTAGGCAGCCCTATGGGTTCGGTCACAAGTCAATAAAATTTTCATTTCCTCTCGTAATTGGAAACTGGGACAGAATTTTGAGGAGGACCCTCAAAATTCCGATATGATTTCAGTCAGTCATCGCAAGCAGCCGTTAGAAGCATCAACCCAGTAAACTGGGGCAGAATTTTGAGGAGGACCCTCAAAATTTCGTAGCAAGAAAAGTTGTAGTCTCTTGAACCACGTCGCAATCGTCGGTTCATCTAAAGAAAACTATTCTCGATTATGTACTTATGTTATATTTTTTACTAAATCATGCATGTTTGTTATCAAAACTGCTCTGTTTAGCAACGTTACCCTAATGACACATACAGTATCACCGAAACAAAGCCGAGCAGATCGAGCAGAGCCAGCGGGGATACGAACTAACCTTTCCACTTTACAAAACTCATGATTTTTCATTGGATGCAGGCACTTGAGTTGCAAAATCATCGAACATATTATACACTCATATTGTTCAGGAATACAACTCTCAGAAATGTTCACGTTTACCAGTATTTGCTATCCACGCAGGTCGGCGATATTCACTATATCGCAACGTCCCCGGCAGTCACAATGTCGCAACTTGCTATCAGCTAAGAAACTTTATTACCATCTGCCCTTTTATTTTTATTTCTGCATTACATAAGGCTACTATTCTGTCTTCCGAGACTAAGCACTGTCTCCATCTGCATTTTTGTATTGCATAAGGCTACTATTCTTCCTTCCGAGACTAAGCATTGTCTCCATCTGCATTTTTTGCATTGCATAAGGCTACCATTCTGCCTTCCAAGACTAAGCACTGTCTCCATCTGCATTTTTTGCATTGCATAAGGCTATTATTCTGCCTTCCGAGACTAAGCACTGTCTCCATCTGCATTTTCTGCATTGCATAAGGCTACTATTCTGCCTTCCGAGACTAAGCACTATCTTCATCTGCATTTTTTGCATTGCATAAGACTACTATTCTGCCTTCCGAGACTAAGCATTGTCTCCATCTGCATTTTCTCATTGCATAAGGCTACTATTCTACCTTCCAAGACTAAGCACTATCTCCATCTGCATTTTTGCATTGCATAAGGTTACTATTCTGCCTTCCGAGACTAAGCACTGTCTCCATCTGCATTTTCTGTATTGCATAAGGCTACCATTCTGCCTTCCGAGACTAAGCACTGTCTCCATATGCATTTTCTGCATTGCATAAGGCTACCATTCTTCCTTCCAAGACTAAACACTGTCTCTATCTGCTACTACTATTCTGCCTTCCAAGATTAAGCACTGTCTCCATCTGTATTTTCTACATTGCATAAGGCTACCATTCTGCCTTTCGAGGTTAAGCTCTACCTCCATTTGCATGGATAAAAGATCACCACCTTTACATTTGCATGGCTGAAATATCACCGCTTTATTTACACTTGCATGGCTGAAAGATCGCCACCGTTACACCTGCATAGCTGAAATATCGCGGCTTCATTTTACACTTGCATGGCTGAAAGATCGCCACCTTTACACCTGCATGGCTAAAATATCGCCGTTGTATTTTACACTTGCATGGATGAAAGATCGCCGCTTTATTTTACACTTGCATGGCTGAAAGATTGCCGCGTTATTTTACACTTGCATGGCTGAAAGATCGCCGCTTATTGCTTTTTGTGGGCTGAATTATTGTCAAACACTACATTTCATGGGCTGAAAGATCGCCAAATTATCTAAGGGTGTCATTGTTTGGAGACACCATTTACATTGCCCGAGAACACCATGTCATGGCATGAAGATCCCTTTTATCTTTTGCATATCACTATTCAAAGACATCATAGTTTAGAGGCATCATTCTCATAGCCCGAGAGCATCATTTCATGGCCTGCGAATCCTTTATCATACGCTTCACGGCCCAGACGTCATGGTCTGAGGACGTCATCCTAACCGTCTAGAGACAACATTTATGGTCCAACGGTAACTTGCATCATGTTTAAATTTTTGCACAATATACGCTTGTATTGCTCATTTGCAAGTAAATCGGCGAGCAACAGCCATCTCGGCAGGAGCGATCCCGCTCCAGTTCCCGCAGCCCTATTAGACCTTAACCATTCAGCTCAACCTGAATATTGCGTTCGTTCTTGAAAGATCTCCATCGACATACTCCGCCAACGGATCCTGAACTATATATGGCCTGATTCCTGTAAGACCAGGGATATGTAGGCCACTCAGAAGCCAGGGCATGGCCATACCTCTTCAAACCATTTCGTTCGGTCAAAATTGGCCATCATATCTTTACCCGATAACTCTTTCATTCTTCCAGGGTAAAGAGGGGCAGCTGTTGATACCCAATTTTTTCCTGTATTTTTATGTACAAAATACCTTTCAAAATAGCATGTATATACATATATAGGTATGTCCCAAGGTCCAATTATTTTTTTCTAATTTTTCAAGGATTTTTAAATAAATTTACTGCCCTATTTTATCAAGAAAAACCAAATAATTATCCCCAAAATTATCATTTTGGTGATTAATTTATTGGAGTCTCGTGTTTACACTGCAATATGGCTAAGATATTTTTTATATATTTTTTTACAAATTTATTTGGTATTTTAAGGATAAAATTGCATAATTACAATATTAGCCATTTTTAGGTTTAAATTCGTCTCGTGTTTATAAAATAGGGTCTTAGATTTTTAAATTGTTAATTTTATATTATAAACTATTTTAGCACTTTCAATTTGTTTTCAGAAATTCATTTACTATTTTTATAAATTAAATGGGGAAAAAGGGACTATTTAAATTATAATCAGATTTGGCTTTATAATCTAGCCTAAATTACAGCAAACCCCAACCCAAATTAAACCAGCCCAAAGACCCAAGTCCAATCCCTAAATCTACCAGACCCAAACCGGATTAAATCTTGGTCGTTGATCAAAATTGATCAACGGCCCAGATTCACTCTTACCAAATTAAACCCAAATGACCCCCCCAAACCCCACTCATTTCCTCACTCAACCGACTCTCTTCTCTCTCTCTCTCTCTCTCTCTCTCTCTCTCTCTCTCTATCTCTAGATCTCTCTAGAACCTTCCCCCTTCCCCTCCACTCCGATGAGCTCTACTCGCCTTCTCCGGCCATCTCCTGGCCTGAATCCATGGTGGTCAAACCACCTACCAGCCTCCTATGGCTCCTCACGTTTGGTTACTGAAGTTCCATGACTTGACCACGAAGAGCTGGGTCCAGACATCTATTGATTCAAGCTTTACGGCTATCTCCAGCATGCTCCGACAAGCCATGTCTGTTTCGAGTCTGGCCTCGACTCCTCCCGCTTAGATCCAAGCCTTTCTCACCGTTTGGGTTCCTCTAAAAACCCTAGCTTTTGAGGTTTTTCTGATCTCTTTAGATCTGTTCCAGATATATGCTTTCCCTAAGCTTTTAAACGATTTTCTTATATTTTTTCAAAAGTTATGCTTTCAAAACCGTTATTTTTCGATCTAGGGTTTTTAGATATCTATTGGATTTTCTTTTTCTCTTGTGTGTTTCTTATACTATGTTTCTTCTACTATGTTCTCGTTAAGCTTCTTCTGCCATGTTCTTATAAGTTTCCTCTACCATATTTTTTATTTAGTGCCTTTACGATGTTCTAATTAGTTTTCTTCTATTATGTTTGTTATTAGTTTCTTCTACTATGTCTTTTTTGATCTCTTCTGCTGCGTTTCGCATGTTACTTTTCTACTATGTTTCTTATGAGTTTTTGTTACTGAAGGAACATATTAACGGGCTCAGTTCCTTTCTGAAACCTCTGAACCTGTTTCGACTTGATTACTTGTCCTCTCATCTCTGCACTCGATTGATGGTAGAAACCCTAGAATTTGGGGTTTCTTTCGAGTTTGGAAATCATTGGCTATGTGATTTGCTTGAAACTGGTTTTATTTCAAGAACCCTAACTCTTGTAGACCTATTTCGAGTCTCTGAACTGAGTTTTGAAATCTTTGTCTTTCATATGATTCTGACTTTTGCTAAACTCTTCTAAGGTCTTTTACACTGGACCTTTTGTATGCTATTTGATACTATCTATCTTCTACACTGCTAACCTATGTGACTATCATGATCCTGTAGTCTGCTATCTATTTATTTTGCAATTGCATGACACTTTCACTTTGTCCTAAATTCAGCCTCGCATGTCTGATACTTGTGTACTCTTTATATGTGCTGAACTTCCCTTCTAAAGGGCTTTCAAATTTTGATAGTTTCAGACTTCCTTCTGTATAGGCTTGATTGATTTCTTTCCTTGTTTGCTGATTTCCCTGTGACTCGATATAAGTTAAAAGTTTTCCTTAGCTTTTCTGACCTAGTTCATTTATGGCCAATACTTACATAATCTCTGACCCCTTGATTTACTGCATACTGGGGGATCCTTACCTTATTTATTTTAACCGTGTATTTCAAAATCATTCCCTTAATTAAAACCCCTATGTATTTACCCCTAATTGCCTACTTTGCATAAGATGTTTATTTGATTCCTTTCCCTAAATAGCTTTTACCGTTTAAGTCTGAATTCTTTGATTAAAGGAAGTCTTGCATTGATTGATTTTAATTAATATTCAGTTCCTTAATTGTTTTCTTACTTTGTTTCTGCTTGTTCTTCACACTATAAATACCTGTTCTTCATTAACACAAACACACCATCACTCATAGTCTTTCTAAACTTACACTTACACTCGAAAGAAAATATTCTTTCTTGTTGCTTGTACTATGGCCTGTTTACAAGACCTACTGCTTACTTTTCTTTACTTGCTTCTTTGAAAACTGGTATGTCCTGATTTAAGCTTTTAGCATCACAACAATGTGTTTATTTACTGCTTTTGTATGCCTGTCTGCTTACTGTTTCTGTGTGTTTCAACACTACTAATCTCTTTCTGCATGTTCTAGTATGAATCCCAAACCCCTTCCCCTTATGTGTTTAAGCTATGGTTTGAGGCATGGCAATACTACAAGTTATTGTCCATGAATCAAACTCGATCTCTTAGGATCCTAGCCTCTAAATAGTGTGTTCTGACAGGTTTGAGAGTATGCTAGCATCTTCCATTGCTGAGCATGCTTGAAGCCTGTCCTGGCCTAAGCAATAGGCTCTTCATAATTTCTCTACCCCCCTGAACTCCCTATGTGTGTTTATTAGTAACTGTTTCCCTCTCCTTTTCCCCTTTAGTAGTCTATTTTGCACTTGCACACTTTCTTAGTCTTTAAGTTCTGCCCCCTCTTATGAGCCTTGCCTTAGGACCCTTTGAGTTCCCTCTGAACTTGGACACTTGAGGGCTGGCCCTTCCACATTGCACTTATCCTAATCTGATAATACATTTAGGTGTGAGCATTGCCCGAATTCCCACTGAGGCTCTTAGGGAACTTTGACACATTCAAATGGGAGAAAGACTTTGGATCATGTTCTCTTGGAGTTGGTTACCTCATATTTCAGACATGAAGTCTGAATCAGGTTCTCCTTTAGTTGTACTTTTATATCTTTTGATGTATTTTTTTACTTTATTCCGGGTTATAATAATTTGTAATAAACTCTTGGGCATGGTTAGTGAAATGTACGGGTAACTACGTATGCAAAGGGTAGATACCATGCCTATAGGTCATTCTGAATTCTGCATTCTCACGTAGATACTATGCCTACAGGTCATTCTAAACTCTACATTCTCACATAGATACCATGTCTATAGGTGTTTCTGAATTTTGCACATTCAAATGCATATAGAAAGCATGCCTATAGGGGATTCTGAATGTCCATTTTCGCATAGAAATCATGATCATAGGATTACTACATTCATATAGATATTATGCTCATAGGTTTTAAACAAATGTTGCATCTAGATATCATGCTCATAGGTTTTTCTGCCAGTCTTATGCATTTAGATATCATGTCTATAAGGCTTCTGCATATTTTTTTACCATGTCTACAAAAGACTTAAAATCAACTACGCGTAGAAAGCATCTCTATAGGAATCCCTAATCAAATCTGAATCGCTTCTTTCACGTATAGAGCTAAAATCAATAATAATAAGTACCATTAGTTGCAGAATGTATAACCTTCGTTAAACTGGCCTTTTCTTTTTGACTACTGTATTCAGTTTATTTTTTAGAGCTTGTTATTTCATTGCTTTCTGAATTCAGTAGATGCCATGCCCATAGGATCCTTGTCCAACATTTAGGCAAGCCTTAGGGTAAAGTTTTAAACTGAATCTGTTCTATTAACTACAACCAGCAGGCATGCCTAATTCGGGTTTCTTAAATGAATTATGTAATATATCAGTTTGCCTCAACCTTTAAGTCCTCTCATGTTAGTATTTAATCAGGCCCTAAACAGTATGTGTAAGTCATGTTAATTATGTGCTTCTTTGTTTAAAGGAGGTGTATCTGAGCCCTTTTTGCTTGTTATATGCTTTCCCCCAATTTGCTATACATGTTTTGTGTGTCGCCTTAGAATTTTGCCTTTGAAACTACAAATAAGCCTAATACCCCTCCCCTTTAGGATTAGTAGTCCTAAATGCCTCTGGGACTGATAGGATTGGGATGGGTAATAGCATACAATAAGTAAACGAGACCATTCCGCGCTTTAAAATACCTTAACGGGTGGGAAAGGGTAGATATGGATATGATGACCACGCGATAATGTCACGTGTAGCCCCTCATTGAGGAGTGATTACCAGGAATTGTATGGGGTGATCCATATTATTAATAAACCTAGGACCCCCTTTCCCTTTGTTTCTTTGTTTCTTCTAAAGATTTCAGACTATGTCTTTAAGGAAAATCAACTTTCTTTTAGTTCTTTCCAACTTTGTTTATTTGTCAACCATTATGTGAAAATCCCCTCTTATTTGAAGTTTCATTCGCTTACATGTTATTTGCACCTAAAGTCACAACAATAGTCTGGTCGGGAACCACACTAGTGGATCCTGAGGGGTGCCTAATGTCGCACCTCCTTTTTCCGCCCCCGCGAGGGTGCGTGGGGAGTTTTCTCCAATTAAAGGACAGTCGAAACGGGATTTGTTTATTTATTTCAGAGTCGCCACTTAGGAGATTTAGGGTGTCCCAAGTCACCAATTTTATTCCCGAATCGAGGAAAAGAATGACTCTATTTAACAGTCTGCGCACCAGAAATCCGGATAAGGAATTCTGTTAGCCCGGGAGAAGGTGTTAGGCATTCCCGAGTTCCGTGGTTCTAGCACGGTCGCTCATTTGTTATATTTGGCTTGATTATTTTGATTTGTTAAATACATTTTTATTGCATGATTTTATTGTTACCGCTTCTATTTAGATTTAAAGACCCTTCTTTTGAATCGAATCACGCGTACGTATATTCGTGTTATAAATTATATTTTTAAAATATGCGGAGTTGTGTCACGCGCACGTGTACACAATGATATTGATAATATAATTATTTTTTTTTTAATTTTTTTTATTATTATAAAAATAGACTTAAGTTCGAAATTGTGCTTAAATAAAATTAAGGAACGTCTGTCGCTCTTGTATGATTAAATAGTGAACTGCACATCTCGGGTTATATGAAATTAATATTGATGATCTCCGAAGAACCCCTTTTTATTAAAAATTTGCTCGAAGTTGCGCGAACGCATAATCCGAATCGCCTTTAGAAGTATAATCAAGTCACGCAAACGCATCCTTAATTATGCAAATATTCTTGACAGTAATATAAATTCTCTACAAATGTTTATTGCATCCATCTATTTTTAAATGTAAGAGTCATGAGAAATCACTATTTGAGATGCCTCTAAATTCCTTGAAAAGAATTCACAATTCATTAAGTGTTGACCGCAAATTATATTTTTACGTGTGAATTATATTCCTCAAAAACCATGAGTTTAAAGAGTAAAATAAAAATAAAATAAAAATAAACAACGTGTGATTAATACTACCATTTTTATGGTAAATACAATATTTATCTACCCAAAAAGCGAATTGCGTATAAAACTTAGGAAAACAATTGATTTAATAAATGAAGTAATATTTTTTGAAGAATTTTCATTGTTATATTTGGAGCAAACGCTATTTACACATTTTTTGACTTAAAATGTTACAATCTATAAATCTCATCCTTCTTTTACACCACTTGTTTTTAGTCCGAGGTTATAATTGTTTGGTTAATTTTGCTTACGAAGATTGGGTTTGAGATAAATAAACCAATTCTTATATTCTGCCTATGCGAATATTTGCAAACACTAACTCTATATTTTGTAAAAAATCATTGACATTATTTCATATATTAAAAGAAATGAGTTGATCGCGTTCCTAAAATAACTAAGCCATTTGTTATTAAGAAAGAGAACTAATCTACCAATTGATTTAATACTATATTAACCAACTAAAACAAAACTGAAACTTAAACTAATAAAATTTAAATGAGTAGAAGACATCCTTATAATTCCAAACTTCATTTACTTGCCATGTTGAAGCTCTTCACAACATGAGTTTAAAAGATATGTACCTGATATTGGAAGCAAAAGAAAATGAAGATGAAAATCAGCAACAGTAATAACAGTGTAACAGCAACAACTGCCCAGCAACAGTAACAACCCAGTAACAGACCGGTGGAGTAGTAATCCCAAAAACAAAAGCTTTAAGCTTTAAATGAAACAACAACCATTGATACTAATTTCAAACAAAGAAAATAAAAAGCTGAAGATTTTTTAGTTTTTTATTTTTATTTTGAAAGCTTAAATATTTTTCGGAATTTTTCTTTCTCTTAAATGTTCAGCCTTTTTTTTCTCTCTATCTGTATCTGTGTATTTTTCTCTCGTATCTCTTCTATCTCTGTTCTTGTTATCTCTTCTTTGTCTCTCTGTATTGTATTGTGTTCAAGACTTCTTCTTATAACTCATCCCATAAACCTTTCAATTAATTAAAATTCATACTTTTTCTCTACCCAACCCATTATCTTTCCACTCATCCCCATTACATTAAATAAACATATCACACCACCCCATTATATTTTGTCCCCCATGCTTCATTTAAAATAATGCAAGATTCCCCCTTTAAATTAAATCTTGTCCCCCCTTTATATTAAATAACCATATCACAACCCACCCCATTTTATTTTGTCCCCCATGCTTCATATAAACAATTACAAAATGTACAATTCCTAAACTACCCCTCTGACCCTATTGCAAATTACTATTTTACCCCCGAAAGTACTATAAATTACCAAACTACCCATCAGCTATAACACATCAATTAATCAAACTTAACCAAAATATAGACAATATGATCAATTTCTAACAATGTTCAAACAACAATATGAACACGGATGAACATCATAACAACAATATCACATGAACACGATTTTAACAACATTTCAACAACAAATCACATGAACACAAATTGAACAACAAAGAACAACTAAAATTTGATTGAACAATATTTTAGCAACAAACCTATTTTCGGATTTAAACAACAACAACAAACAAGTATATTTAGATTTCTAACTTCAATCATATTGAACTTAAAATCAACTACTAACAACATTACAACAAACAATTCTTATATTAAACTTTAAACAAGATTATGAGACCAATTCAAGAAATAATCATAAATGGTAAACAAGAAATCAAACTATACAAATTTCGGATTCAAGATCAACCAAACAAAGTATGAACATGAATGAAAATATTCAATAACAATAACAAACAAACTTTGTTCAAACTTCGAATTAAACTTAAACAAAACAAATAAACATATTCAAATCACTAATCTTCAAATAATCAACTAATCTTTCTTAAATTAAATCCAACGAAACTTATAACAAAGATGCATGATCCAAAAATTAAAACCAAAACATAACTTCACATTAAATCACTAAATTAAAACCAACTTCAAAAAATGAATACGAATTAAATCTATATTAACAACAAACAACGGATTTAAACGATTTAAACTAACACCTTTCTACATTAAAACTAAATCCTCTTAAAATTAATAAAACAAACTGAAAATAATTAAATTGAATCTTCAACTTAAATCTAACAACAATATAATTAAACTAACAATTTTTATCTAAAACAAAATAAGAAAAATAAAGCAAACTTATGCTAATTCAAAATCTGAAAATATCAAACAAATTATGGACGTAATAGAACTTAGAATAACTAACCGTGAATGACCAACGACGAACATCGAACGAACTCTAAACGAAACCAACGAACTTGGGCATAAACGGACTTGAAGACGACAAAGAAACAAGCATCATTTGAGGTGAAAGATGAAGAAAAACGCAGCAAGAAGCAGCTGGAACGGAGCAGCAGTAGCGCGATGGAGTTGGGCTTCGATGAAGAAGAAACAGCGGCGTCCATGGATGTCGAGCTCAAGCTTGAGCTCGACGAAGAGGACGAAGGCAGACCCGGCGAGAAGCAGCTGAAGCAGAAACGTGAGCAGCAGCAGCAATGGTGAAGCTGAAGACGCAGCGACGCAGCAGCACGACGGAGCGACAATGGAGCTCGTTTTTGGGCTGGTTTCGAGCAGCTCTCATTGCTGCGTTTTGGAGAACGGAGCAGCTTGGTCGTTTGGACTTGAGGTTGAGAAGATGGAAGCAGAAGGACCTCCATGGATGACGAAGGAACAGCAGTAGCAGCTGCAACGACTGGAAGAAAACGCAGCAACAATGGCGGACGTGAAGCTACTCCAATGGTCGTTTGGTTTCGACAACGGGAAATGGGGGGAAAGTAGCCATGGCTGCTCGTGTTGGGGTCGATGGGACGATGGAGAATGTCGTGTGTGTGTGTGTGTGTTGAGGTGGTGGAGGCGTGAGGAAGGGCTGCCATGGATGTGTGCTTGAGAAAGCTTGAGGAAGAAGAAGAAGATAGGAGGGGGGCGGATGGTTTAGCAATTTTTTAGGGTTTTCTTCATTTTGTTTTGTTTTGTTTTGTAAAATGTAAGACAAAAGGGTTTGGGTCTTTTGGGTTATGGACTGGGTCGACCCAGTTCGAAATGGACTGGGTCGTAGGGAAGATTGGGCCATTTTTGGGCCTATGGCTTGAAATCGAAGAAGAGGCCCAATTCCGACTTTCTTTATATTTTCGCTCTTTTTTCTTCTTTTATTTCTCTAAAACTAAATTATAAAAATACTTAAACTATTATTAAGAATTAAATTAAGTTATAAAAGCGCAAATTAACTCCCAATAACAATTAACGCACAATTAAGTAATAATTAAGCATAAAATTGTATATTTGGACATTAAATGCTAAAAATGCAAACGATGCCTATTTTTGTAATTTTTAATTTTTGTAAAACAAATTTAATTACTAACAATTGTAGAATTAAATCCTCCATGCGAAATGCAACATATTTTTGTATTTTTAATAATTTAACAAATAAACATGCACAGACAAACATACAAATAGTTACACAAAATATCACAAAATATCACAAAAATTGCACACCAATGAAAATTATTTTATTTTTGAATTTTTTGGGAGTAATTCTCATATAGGGCAAAAATCACGTGCTTACAGCTGCCCCTCTTTGCCCGAAGACACGAAGGGTTTTCGTGCAAAGATAAAGCGAGCGATTTTTGCCCATCCGAGTACTCCGTGTGAAGCATTTTTTTGAAAAAGATTTGACCGAACCTTTGCTTCAAAGGTTTCCTACATATCCTGGGCTAAACAGGAATCAGGTCAATGTAGTTCGGGAAATTTTGGTAGCTGGGACTACCGTGAGACTGCAATGTTACTGTTGTTGCATGCTATTACTACTGCTTACCGATCTCCTTGTTACATCTTGCTTAAAAGAAAACAAGAAGCTAGGCTAGAGTACAATTTGTTTTTGTTGCCTTGCTTCCTTGTCTGCTTGCATTTCTTCCGGTGCTTTTCTTCTTTTGACACATGTACTTGAGTTTGTACTGTGACCTCTTGTTGCAACCTTCTGTTTCCCGGTGCCGGGGAATTTTATTGTTTCCTGCTGGGGATTCCTATTGTAACCCTCTGTTTTATTGTCCTCTGACTTGATCTTGAAATGTATGCCTCTGTTATCTGGGCGGGCTCCCAACTTCAATACTTGAAAATTAAAGACTTGAAATCATTCCTCTCTTCAGGCGGGCTCCTGACTTCAAACAATACATCGCCATTCCTTTCTTTAGGTTGGCAAGATTTCAACAACTTTTAAAAATGCCTTTCCTCTCTTCAGGCGGGCTCCTGACAACAACTTTGAAAATAATCGTCATTCCTCTCTTCAGGCGGGCTCCTGACTTCAAACCATACATCGCCATTCCTTTCTTTAGGTTGGCAAGATTTCAACAACTTTTTTAAAAATGCCTTTCCTCTCTTCAGGCGGGCTCCTGACAACAACTTTGAAAATAATTAACCTCTCTTCAGGCGGGCTCCTGACTTCAAACCATACATCGCCATTCCTTTCTTTAGGTTGGCAAGATTTCAACAACTTTTAAAAATGCCTTTCCTTTCTTTAGGCGGGCTCCTGACAACAACTTTGAAAATAATCGCCATTCCTCTCTTCAGGCGGGCTCCTGACTTCAACCAATATATCGTCATTCTGTTCTTCAGGTGGGCTCCTGACTTCTTCTTAAATTCTTCATCCTCGTTCTCCAGGTGGACGCCTGACTTCTTCTTAAATTCTTCATCCTCATTCTCCAGGTGGATGCCTGACTTCTTCTTAAATTCTTCATCCTCATTCTCCAGATGGATGCCTGATTTCTTCTTCAATTTTTTTCATCCTCATTCTCCAGGTGGACGCCTGACTTCTTCTTAAATTCTTCATCCCTATTCTCCAGGTGGATGCCTGATTTCTTCTTCAATTTTTTTCATCCTCATTCTCCAGGTGGACGCCTGACTTCTTCTTAAATTCTTCATCCTCATTCTCCAGGTGGATGCCTGATTTCTTCTTCAATTTTTTCATTTTTTTTAATTATTATCCTAGGAGAAAATTCATCAGACTAGGATTTGATATCTTATCTTAGGAGAAAGATTCATCTGACTAAGATTTTATCTTGGGAGAACAATTTCATCAGACCAAGATTTTGACTCTAGGAGATAAATCGTCAGACTAGGTCCATTTTGTTGTGATCTTAGGAGAAAGATTCATCCGACTAAGATTTTATCTTGGGAGAACAATTTCATCAGACCAAGATTTTGACTCTAGGAGATAAATCGTCAGACTAGGTCCATTTTTTGTGATCTTAGGAGAAAGATTCATCCGACTAAGATTTTATCTTGGGAGAACAATTTCATCAGACCAAGATTTTGACTCTAGGAGATAAATCGTCAGACTAGGTCCATTTGTTGTGATATTAGGAGAAAGATTCATCCGACTAAGATTTTATCTTGGGAGAACAATTTCATCAGACCAAGATTTTGACTCTAGGAGATAAATCGTCAGACTAGGTCCATTTGTTGTGATCTTAGGAGAAAGATTCATCCGACTAAGATTTTATCTTGGGAGAACAATTTCATCAGACCAAGATTTTGACTCTAGGAGATAAATCGTCAGACTAGGTCCATTTGTTGTGATCTTAGGAGAAAGATTCATCCGACTAAGATTTTATCTTGGGAGAACAATTTCATCAGACCAAGATTTTGACTCGGGAGGGAAATTCATCAGACTAGGACTTTTTATCCTAGGAGAAAAATGTAGTAAAGATCAATGATTTGAGAAACTTACCTTCGTAATTTCTTCTTTTCTTTTCTCCTTCCTTCGCGCTGCTTTGTTCTTGCTTGCTGGGGATAATACCACTGCGGTAGTTTTCTTTCTTCCCCTCCTTCAAATTCAATTTTTTTTTCTCTTTTTTGTTTCAGAATTTATTTTCTCTCAACACTGCTGGGGATAAAAGTGTTATCTTCTTGGGATAACGTCGTTGAGGATAACGTTGCTGGGGAATTTTATCCCTTCAAATCGATGCTTCATTCTTCTGGAAGCTCCTGGGGATGATAATGGCTTTTGTTTTTCTGAGCACAAATGTCATCCCTTTGTTCTGTCTGCTGGGGATCAATTTCCTCCATTGGAAACTTATTATAATGGGGCAACACTGGTTCAAAGACCACTTCTCTTGAGACTGGTGTTATTTTTTATTCTTCCTCAAATGGGTACCTGACTTCCAGAAAATTTTCCAAATGAAAGGAAAATTTTCTGCCCCAGTTTTACAGTCTCCCTTATGGCATGCATTTCTGTCATCAATGCCATTTCTTTTACCTGTTTCAAAACAAAATTTGTTAGCTTAAAGCGTGGTAGTTGGTTGTGATACTCCACTGGGACGGCTTTTCCCTTTTTCCTTCCTTGCTCTGCATTCCACAAGGGATGATATTATTTGCTGGGGATAATCCTTTTCTGCTGGGGATATCCCTCTTCTTTCGTGGCATGGCTCGGAGACTTGCATTTTCCCGACCTTTTAGTCTCGCATGAATTTTCCAAGTCATGCTTATTGCTCTCCTTGTTTTGTCCACGGGCCTTGGCCTTGAGGTTTTAATAACCTCTGATTTCGGCAAGGATATCCCTCTTGACACTCGTCGATCCTTTTGTCAATTCCCTTTTGCTGGGGATATCTTTCTTGACATTGGCCTCGCGCTTGTTCCTTCCTGACTATATCACTTGGATGTATTAGTCAGATCTTATCTTGGAAAGCTGATGGCCTATTTTGAAGTCATTTCCCACTGGTTCTGACCAAACAGACTCTACTGGGGAAATTTCTATGAAAGGAAAAGATAAAAGGGAACAGAATAAAAGACAACGGAAAAAGATGACTCTTTAACAAAAGAAACTATAAATAAAAACCTATCAAACGCAAATACCGACTCTAATGGTCATGACATGCACATGTGGCCCATCCTCTGCCGTCAATCGTCTTTTAAGACCTTCAATTGGCGATTCCCCATTTGATTCCCAATCTTATTCGACTTGTAGTGCTCAAAGGGTTTTCACTATCAAGCCTCTCTCATTTTGGTTTTTCTCTCAGCTTGCGTCGCCTTATGGTGTCCGTAAAGATTTTCACCGATAAGACTCTCTCATTTGTATCACTTTCCAGCTGGGGATTTGGAGTGTTGCCGGTATGACTCTCTCTGCTGGAGATTAGAGTCCTTTCTGCTGTGGAACAGAATGTTATGTTCGCCGGTAAGACTCTCATTTGTCTGACTTGGCATCTTTTGCAGACTGATCAGAAGGTCTTTCTTTGGACCGTAATGTGGGTTTTTTGGATAGGCTTAGAAATAAAGGGTATTAAAGGCTCAAAAACAAATCAATTTGGGGTTCAAAATTACAACCTTCGAAATCATATTTGTTTATAACAAGCGCAACCCTTGCCCCAGTTTCTTGCTTGGGGATTATTTATTTATTATATATATTTTTTAAATTTTTTTGTTACACTATGCATATTACGCACATTATGCGCACTATGCACCCTATGACCGAGCCGTGAAGCGCCTACGTATCCTCTTTGAGGAATCAGGTCAAACGTAGTTCCCAATTCCTCTTTTTACTTTTTTTTTTTTGATTTTTCTTTTTCTTTTTCGTTTTTTTTTTTGATTTTTTTTTCTTTACCTTCCAGACTCGTATTTCCTAGTCGTTGCTATTGATTCCGAACGAGGGGTATGAAAGAAAATAAATAAGGCTCAAAAGGGGTAACGAAGGATAAAGTGTTTAGGTAGCAGAATAAAATGCCTTCGTCATTCCAGTCTTCAAAACATGCCAAGTGCAAACAACACAATTGAACATAGATTTATAGTCTCTTCCGATGGTGCTGGACTTGACAATTATGTTAAACACTTGCTTTTTCATTTGTCATTTCTAAAGCACTGCTGGGCGACACTCTCACTCTCATGCACGACCCTCATGCCAATTTGGCGAATCTTGCATTTAACGGTTTTCTTTATGTTTTACTTGCCCCAGTTCCACATGACTCGGGCTTCAAATAATCTCAAACCGTTCTTATTTCCTTTAAATGCTTTGATCACCTTCCCAGGGTTTTATGATTAACTTTATAGACTAGGCCCAAACTGTGTGCGCATGTCATGTCACTAGAATCGGCGCTTGAATAAAAATGATAAAAGGACTAATCAAAAGAAAACTGGAAATAATAAAAGACCGGCTTTTGTATTAGACTACTGGCGAAATGGTTTGAATAATAAAACAAACAAAACAAGCAGAATAAAATCCTAACACAGCCTTGACAAAACTTAAACAAACTGATATGACAAAATGGAAAGATAAGAAGGTTTGACACAAGACAATATTCGGATTACAACCCTAAGAATAATCCGGACAACAGAAATGACAACAAAATAAGCCACCACAAGCTTCTCTCTTGCTAACCAAGGAACGGAGCGTCCTCCCATTTTATCAAAGTTGGCATCTTTAGCCACTGAGCTTTGCAGTATTGTCCAGACCATTTCCAACTTCGATATCATTATCATCAGTTAGTGGCTTTCCGGGATGACTCTAAAATCCCATGTTACCAGGCATCCTCCCCATAAAGTGTGCATCATGATGTGCAGGTAAAGGATTCTGCGCGATATTCTGGGTGTCATTACCTTGGATCACAATCAGATTTTCCTGGATCATCCTTTCTATTTCTTTTTTCAAATCCCGACAACTTTCAACATTGTGCCCCTGGGCATTGGAATGGTATTCACACCTTTTAGAAGGGTCAAAGCTTCTTGCACGTGTGTCCAGATGATTTGGAGGAATAGATGCAATCATGTCGTGATGCTTTAACCTCTCAAATAAGCTTTCATAGGACTCTCCTATTGGTGTAAAATTATCTTTCAACCTTCGTTCCCCTTTATACTTCTGGCTTGGATGTGGGTTATAGGGCACCTGAAAGTTATGTGGAGGCTTCTGGAGATTTTGTGACGCTCGTGCTCGCCTTCTGGGGTGTTTTGGTGGCCGGGCAACATACTGAGGTGGAACAATAGAGTGTTGTGGGTTCTGAGGGGGATAATATTGCTCAGGGGATTCATAGATAACTTTAGGAGGCTGCTCATACCTTCGAGATGTTCTCCTAGGACCTCTTCTTGACCCTGATGTCATCATGATTTCTTCAATCTTCTCATTTGTGTCGCAAAAATTATCAGACTCAACCCGGACAGCGTGAGTTGCAGCTTTAAAAACTGCTTGACTCATAATTTTTCCTGTCTTAAGACCATTCTCTATTATTTCTCCCATTTTGATTGCTTCCGAGAAGGATTTGCCAACTGCGGACATCATGTTCTGAAAGTAATCTGGCTCTTGCGCTTGAAGGAAGACAGTTATTAGCTCGTGGTCATCCATGGGTGGCTTAACTCGAGCTGCTTGCTCTCTCCATTTAATGGCATATTCCCTGAAACTTTCACTTGGTTTCTTTTTCAGGTTTGAAAGGGAAATGCGGTCTGGGGCAATGTCGACGCTGTATTGGAACTGTTTGACAAATGCTTGTGCCATGTCGTCCCAGACATACCAGCGAGACGTGTCTTGATCCATAAACCATTCGGAAGCTACTCCCGTAAGGCTTTCCACAAAATAAGCCATCAACAATTCTTCATTTCTTCCCGCACCTCTCATTTGATTGCAATACCTTTTCAGGTGGGCAATGGGATCTCCATGTCCATCGTACTTTTCAAATTTGGGAGTCTTGAAACCAGGCGGCAAGTGGACATCGGGGAACATACATAGATCTTTGAAGGCAACACTCTTTTGACCAGACAACCTTTGCCCGTTTTTCAACCATTGTTCTAAGTTTTTCACTCTTTGGGTCATTTCTTCTTGTACCATCTTTCGGGCAGGCTCTTCAATCTTTGCAGGAAGATCAAACGAGTACGGGTGGTACTTAGGAGAGTGGTACTACTCTTGTTGTGTCGCAAATTGTGACTCATGACAAGGTTGTCCTTGCCCACTGGCCCATGCTTGACACACTCCGGTCATTTGCTATTTCAGTATTCTATTTTTCCGGCACAGTAGACTCTTGTTGAACCCTCTGAACAAACCGACCAACTCAACTTTCTTCACAATTCAAAACATGTTAGAATGGACTCAGTCGGTTCTTATTACTAGCAACATCTTTTTCCCTTTTTTTCATTTTCTTTTTCATTTTTTGTTGTGGTCGAATCTTATGGAGATTGCCTACGTATCATGACCCCGCATGAATCAGACCTTGCGTAGTTCGGACCAATTCATGAATAAAGTAAGTAAACTAATTTTAAATTATTATTATTTTGAATTTGTAAAAGAACTGCTTTGAAAGAAGAAATGAAGTATGTATATTTTTTTTGAATTTTTGATTGATTTTTTTTTTTGAAAGAAAGACTTCTAAAAATTCCTTTTCTTTTGATTTGAACTTTGAGAATTTCAAAAGTAAAAGGAGGATATTTTTTTTTGTTTTTCTTATTCTAAGAAGAAAGAAAATATTTTTTGGAATTTTACCTTTAATAAAAGAAATGCTTTCTAAAAAAATATTTTTTGAATTTTGAATTTTCTTTTCAATTTTTAAAGAAGAAGGAAAATATTTTCGAATTTGTTTTATTTTATTATATATATATATATATTTAATAATTAAAAAGAAAAAGACTTTCTTAAAGAAGTCAATAATGGAAAATATTTTTTTATTTTTTGTTTTGAAAATTGGGAGTCTAAAAAAAAACTTTTCTAGACTTTTTGGCAAGACAAATATTTTTGCAACAAATAAAGATATAAATACATTTTTTGGAAATAAAGAAAAACTTTTATATATATATATATATTTGCAACAAATAATAAAACCACTTTCAACGCCCGACTCTTTTTATTTTATTATTTTGAATTTTTCAGAAACGAATAAAAAAAAACTATTTTAAAGTAAGACTCTTTTTCATTTTCATTTTCATTTTCAGGGGAAGACAAACTATTTTCCTTTATATATATATATATATATATATATATATATTTTTATTTTTATTTTTTTTTTGAAAAATAAGACAGAACAACAATTTTTTTTCTTCTAATTTTTCCTTTGCTTTTAATAAAACAAACTAATAAAAAATTTTATTTTTTTTTTCATTTTCTCAAAATTTCGGCAGAGTTTTGACAGTATTTGGGCATTGGTTTTTTTTTTCAAAAATAAACAGTCAATTCCCTAACCGCTATTTCTTTTTTCCAATTTTAAAATATTATTCCTGATATTCAAAAGTCAGTCAACACACAAATCCGGATCAAATAAATGCGCAAGTAGCAGCAAGTAAGATGCATCAGGATGGTCATTTTTTTTTGGTACACCTGTCCTAGACAGACCCAACCCCTGTGTTGAGCCTTCAAAGTCAAATGCACGTGATGCAAACAATCGCTCCTACTAGGGATCCGGCATGAAGCTGAGTTATTCTAAGTGAAAAAAAACCTGAGGCATATTGATCTAGCCATGGCTTACCCAAACGGACAGTTTGAGCCGAAGCGGGGGCAACGTACCGGGAGCACGAAAGTCTACCCGGCCTAGTTACTTGTCCCAACTTCGTCTTATTTGGTATGACTTCTAACAGAAAGGTGGGCCACGCGCACGTGTACACCATAAATTCAGAAGACTCAGAAAGAAGAAGGGTTTCGTAGCAGTTTTATATACACAATTCAGATAATATTAAAGCGGTAAAAGCATCATTTAGCACATTAAGCATATATCATGTAAAAATCAGATAATAAATAAAGCCAACTATAACAGTTATTTCAAGCTCGAATTCTTGAACCCTGCACCAAAGATTCTGGGTTTGGTCCCCAGCAGAGTCGCCAGAGCTGTCGCACCTCCTTTTTCCGCCCCCGCGAGGGTGCGTGGGGAGTTTTCTCCAATTAAAGGACAGTCGAAACGGGATTTGTTTATTTATTTCAGAGTCGCCACTTAGGAGATTTAGGGTGTCCCAAGTCACCAATTTTAATCCCGAATCGAGGAAAAGAATGACTCTATTTAACAGTCTGCGCACCAGAAATCCGGATAAGGAATTCTGTTAACCCGGGAGAAGGTGTTAGGCATTCCCGAGTTCCGTGGTTCTAGCACGGTCGCTCATTTGTTATATTTGGCTTGATTATTTTGATTTGTTAAATACATTTTTATTGCATGATTTTATTGTTACCGCTTCTATTTAGATTTAAAGACCCTTCTTTGAATCGAATCACGCGTACGTATATTCGTGTTATAAATTATATTTTTAAAATATGCGGAGTTGTGTCACGCGCACGTGTACACAATGATATTGATAATATAATTATTATTTTTTAATTATTTTTTTATTATTATAAAAATAGACTTAAGTTCGAAATTGTGCTTAAATAAAATTAAGGACGTCTGTCGCTCTTGTATGATTAAATAGTGAACTGCACATCTCGGGTTATATGAAATTAATATTGATGATCTCCGAAGAACCCCATTTTATTAAAAATTTGCACGAAGTTGCGCGAACGCATAATCCGAATCGCCTTTAGAAGTATAATCAAGTCACGCGAACGCATCCTTAATTATGCAAATATTCTTGACAGTAATATAAATTCTCTACAAATGTTTATTGCATCCATCTATTTTTAAATGTAAGAGTCATGAGAAATCACTATTTGAGATGCCTCTAAATTCCTTGAAAAGAATTCACAATTCATTAAGTGTTGACCGCAAATTATATTTTTACGTGTGAATTATATTCCTCAAAAACCATGAGTTTAAAGAGTAAAATAAAAATAAAATAAAAATAAACAACGTGTGATTAATACTACCATTTTTATGGTAAATACAATATTTATCTACCCAAAAAGCGAATTGCGTATAAAACTTAGGAAAACAATTGATTTAATAAATGAAGTAATATTTTTTGAAGAATTTTCATTGTTATATTTGGAGCAAACGCTATTTACACATTTTTTGACTTAAAATGTTACAATCTATAAATCTCATCCTTCTTTTACACCACTTGTTTTTAGTCCGAGGTTATAATTGTTTGGTTAATTTTGCTTACGAAGATTGGGTTTGAGATAAATAAACCAATTCTTATATTCTGCCTATGCGAATATTTGCAAACACTAACTCTATATTTTGTAAAAAATCATTGACATTATTTCATATATTAAAAGAAATGAGTTGATCGCGTTCCTAAAATAACTAAGCCATTTGTTATTAAGAAAGAGAACTAATCTACCAATTGATTTAATACTATATTAACCAACTAAAACAAAACTGAAACTTAAACTAATAAAATTTAAATGAGTAGAAGACATCCTTATAATTCCAAACTTCATTTACTTGCCATGTTGAAGCTCTTCACAACATGAGTTTAAAAGATATGTACCTGATATTGGAAGCAAAAGAAAATGAAGATGAAAATCAGCAACAGTAATAACAGTGTAACAGCAACAACTGCCCAGCAACAGTAACAACCCAGTAACAGACCGGTGGAGTAGTAATCCCAAAAACAAAAGCTTTAAGCTTTGAATGAAACAACAACCATTAATACTAATTTCAAACAAAGAAAATAAAAAGCTGAAGATTTTTTAGTTTTTTATTTTTATTTTGAAAGCTTAAATATTTTTCGGAATTTTTCTTTCTCTTAAATGTTCAGCCTTTTTTTTCTCTCTATCTGTATCTGTGTATTTTTCTCTCGTATCTCTTCTATCTCTGTTCTTGTTATCTCTTCTTTGTCTCTCTGTATTGTATTGTGTTCAAGACTTCTTCTTATAACTCATCCCATAAACCTTTCAATTAATTAAAATTCATACTTTTTCTCTACCCAACCCATTATCTTTCCACTCATCCCCATTACATTAAATAAACATATCACACCACCCCATTATATTTTGTCCCCCATGCTTCATTTAAAATAATGCAAGATTCCCCCTTTAAATTAAATCTTGTCCCCCCTTTATATTAAATAACCATATCACAACCCACCCCATTTTATTTTGTCCCCCATGCTTCATATAAACAATTACAAAATGTACAATTCCTAAACTACCCCTCTGACCCTATTGCAAATTACTATTTTACCCCCGAAAGTACTATAAATTACCAAACTACCCATCAGCTATAACACATCAATTAATCAAACTTAACCAAAATATAGACAATATGATCAATTTCTAACAATGTTCAAACAACAATATGAACACGGATGAACATCATAACAACAATATCACATGAACACGATTTTAACAACATTTCAACAACAAATCACATGAACACAAATTGAACAACAAAGAACAACTAAAATTTGATTGAACAATATTTTAGCAACAAACCTATTTTCGGATTTAAACAACAACAACAAACAAGTATATTTAGATTTCTAACTTCAATCATATTGAACTTAAAATCAACTACTAACAACATTACAACAAACAATTCTTATATTAAACTTTAAACAAGATTATGAGACCAATTCAAGAAATAATCATAAATGGTAAACAAGAAATCAAACTATACAAATTTCGGATTCAAGATCAACCAAACAAAGTATGAACATGAATGAAAATATTCAATAACAATAACAAACAAACTTTGTTCAAACTTCGAATTAAACTTAAACAAAACAAATAAACATATTCAAATCACTAATCTTCAAATAATCAACTAATCTTTCTTAAATTAAATCCAACGAAACTTATAACAAAGATGCATGATCCAAAAATTAAAACCAAAACATAACTTCACATTAAATCACTAAATTAAAACCAACTTCAAAAAATGAATACGAATTAAATCTATATTAACAACAAACAACGGATTTAAACGATTTAAACTAACACCTTTCTACATTAAAACTAAATCCTCTTAAAATTAATAAAACAAACTGAAAATAATTAAATTGAATCTTCAACTTAAATCTAACAACAATATAATTAAACTAACAATTTTTATCTAAAACAAAATAAGAAAAATAAAGCAAACTTATGCTAATTCAAAATCTGAAAATATCAAACAAATTATGGACGTAATAGAACTTAGAATAACTAACCGTGAATGACCAACGACGAACATCGAACGAACTCTAAACGAAACCAACGAACTTGGGCATAAACGGACTTGAAGACGACAAAGAAACAAGCATCATTTGAGGTGAAAGATGAAGAAAAACGCAGCAAGAAGCAGCTGGAACGGAGCAGCAGTAGCGCGATGGAGTTGGGCTTCGATGAAGAAGAAACAGCGGCGTCCATGGATGTCGAGCTCAAGCTTGAGCTCGACGAAGAGGACGAAGGCAGACCCGGCGAGAAGCAGCTGAAGCAGAAACGTGAGCAGCAGCAGCAATGGTGAAGCTGAAGACGCAGCGACGCAGCAGCACGACGGAGCGACAATGGAGCTCGTTTTTGGGCTGGTTTCGAGCAGCTCTCATTGCTGCGTTTTGGAGAACGGAGCAGCTTGGTCGTTTGGACTTGAGGTTGAGAAGATGGAAGCAGAAGGACCTCCATGGATGACGAAGGAACAGCAGTAGCAGCTGCAACGACTGGAAGAAAACGCAGCAACAATGGCGGACGTGAAGCTACTCCAATGGTCGTTTGGTTTCGACAACGGGAAATGGGGGGGGGGGGAAAGTAGCCATGGCTGCTCGTGTTGGGGTCGATGGGACGATGGAGAATGTCGTGTGTGTGTGTGTGTGTTGAGGTGGTGGAGGCGTGAGGAAGGGCTGCCATGGATGTGTGCTTGAGAAAGCTTGAGGAAGAAGAAGAAGATAGGAGGGGGGCGGATGGTTTAGCAATTTTTTAGGGTTTTCTTCATTTTGTTTTGTTTTGTTTTGTAAAATGTAAGACAAAAGGGTTTGGGTCTTTTGGGTTATGGACTGGGTCGACCCAGTTCGAAATGGACTGGGTCGTAGGGAAGATTGGGCCATTTTTGGGCCTATGGCTTGAAATCGAAGAAGAGGCCCAATTCCGACTTTCTTTATATTTTCGCTCTTTTTTCTTCTTTTATTTCTCTAAAACTAAATTATAAAAATACTTAAACTATTATTAAGAATTAAATTAAGTTATAAAAGCGCAAATTAACTCCCAATAACAATTAACGCACAATTAAGTAATAATTAAGCATAAAATTGTATATTTGGACATTAAATGCTAAAAATGCAAACGATGCCTATTTTTGTAATTTTTAATTTTTGTAAAACAAATTTAATTACTAACAATTGTAGAATTAAATCCTCCATGCGAAATGCAACATATTTTTGTATTTTTAATAATTTAACAAATAAACATGCACAGACAAACATACAAATAGTTACACAAAATATCACAAAATATCACAAAAATTGCACACCAATGAAAATTATTTTATTTTTGAATTTTTTGGGAGTAATTCTCATATAGGGCAAAAATCATGTGCTTACACCTAACACCTTTCCCTTGGGATAATTTCAAGCCCTTACCCAATCTTTGGTTACTCAAATCAAAACCCTCTTGGTGTCCTAATGTACCTTAATCATTAGGTGGCGATTCTTCAATTCAAACTCAAATCCACAAAAAGGAATGAGTTACCCTCCCAAATGTCATGAACCCGATTCCGCGAGGAAAAAGGGGGCGCGACAATGAGCTTTTGATTTTCAAATTTTCATTAAACATATTTCATTAAGCATGATTAAGAACGTGGGACTTGAGATTTATTCACGGTAATGTCACTGACAAATTTAATAATGCTACTTATATATCTTGAAAATTAATATTAAGAAAAAAATTAAATGTATGAATACAACAATAACCCAATGAAATCCCACAAGTGGAAAAAAAATTAAATCTACGAATATATTATAAAATAATTGTAAGTTATTTCAATTATAAGTAAAATACCAGGGCAAAAGTATATTATATAGCATATAATATAGAAGGTATTACATAAATAGGATGATTTATAATGTCAAGGGCATAATAAACTTTTCAGCTGAAAGGTTTGTAAAATATGGTCAAAGTGATTATTATGATAACTAGAGCATAGTAAAATGATTTTTATGTAACAAAAGAAAGAAAAGTGACTTTTGGGTAATGAACATAAAGTTGAATGACTTTTACGTAACAAAAGAAAGAAAAATGACTTTTGTGTAATAAACACAAAGTTGAATTATCACCCATGAAATTTACTACATATACTATGATGAGCTTATCATTTGTGGTGCATCTCTTACTATGGACTTAAAAATGTTATCTGGTCCAATGACTTAAACTTGGCACTTGCTCACTTGGGATATTTTTTGGAAACTACCAGCTATGTCTATTTATAAGTAGTTCAATACAAAAATTAGTCAATTCATAAAATACTACTAATATTAGCCAAATATTACTAATATTAGCCAATGAGCTATTTATAACAAAAAAAGTCAATTTTATGCGTTCTTTTGAGTGTGTGTTATTAGAATATATTGGGTACATCGTAAGGAGCTTGAATCTCAGTTTTGGGATGATTTGGTGAAGTTTCGAGGTGGTTTGAATTGAAAATTCGAAGTAAAAACTAAACATAAAAAAAAGATATGCGTATCACACTGTGTATCACATATGTATCATATTTATATCAATTGTGTATCACATGTATATCTATGTATACTTGTGTGTGAGATATATGCGTGATACATGTGTTGCAGAAGAATTTTTTAACTCGATTTAAATATGAATTTTGATACAAAACCAGTCCAAATCACCTCCAATCTTCCTCAAATATTGTATATTGACTTATCTATATGTTTTCAATGCATTTAAATTATACATATTGAAAAAGTTTCTTTTTTGCTTAGACTAGTATTAGTACCCGCGCGATGCGCGGACACAAACTATGTCAAAAGTCAAAACTAACTTGGATTATTCGAATTATATGGAAATAACTTTAAAATATAAACCTTTAGAAGCAGGACATGAAACTATTTCTCAAATGTCATAATCGGTGATCTATTTTTTTTCTATATCTGTAACAACCAAACCCCTTCATTTTAGTACTTGCATTTCGTTTTGCTATCAGTTTTAAAGAATATTAAAAATGTCATATTGTGATATGTGTTGTTCTAGCACATTCGATCATATTATTTTTACAAAATTCTTAATATCACTTTGTTTTTCATCTCAAATTCAAATAAGTCTTATGCTTCTACATTTTTAGATAATTTTTTTTATGTTCTTTTCTTATAGTTATTGTATTATTCATACTTAATATCGTTATACTGTAATAATGTGAACTTTTATTAGCTTACCAATTGACTTAATATTTTACTTATTACCCTTTTAATAACAACAACATACCTAGCTAGTAATTCTCACATGCGGGGCCTGGTATTACCCTTTTAATAATCATCGATATATATATATATATATATATATATATATATATATATATATATATATATATATATATAAATATATTTGAAGTATTTATTTAATTATATAATTTATTTATATTAAATTATTCAACATATAAGTACCCCCACACTATCTTTATTTTTCTCTATATACATTTTCTTTCCTACTATGAAATTTTAGTTATGTTTGATAATATAATATTTGCCTATAACAAAAATAATATCATATTTAATTTTAAATAGTAACTTTTAATTGTCTAAAATATTAATGCATAAGTTTTTTTATTATTATGTTTCAAATCTATTGAGTTTTTTAATAATTATTTTTCTAATACATCCAATTAAATTTTCTTTCTCTTTTAGTTTGAAGATACAAATTTGACTTTTAATTTTCGTATGTAAAATTACCTATATTAGATATTTATTTTGTGTTATTAAATTTAGTGGTCTTATCTATAGTTTGAGAATTCTCATAATAATATTAAGAATTTTTTAATTTTAAGTTCAAATATATTTTCCTTCCATTTTTAATTATTTTCCTTAATTTTGCTATTCTATTATCTAATATATAGTATTATCATGTTTTCATATGACCTTTTATTAACTTGTCGCTATATTACTATTATTCATTACTATCCTTTAGTATAATGTAGATAGATATTGTAATTATTTTAATCTTAAAATAAATATTTATTTTATTTAAAAATATTGCTTGAAATTCATAAATTGTTTAAATTTATCAATACTATTTTTAAATATTGTATATTTTCTTTATTTTATTTAAAACTATTTCTTTGTATAAATCTCCTCTCAATGGCTCTAATTTATTTTAATTATTTAAAAAAATTAATTTTTTATTTTATCTATTAGACTTGAATTATGTGGCCTTATCCACAACATGACCTTTCTTATCATAATAGACAAAATAACGTTTTCATCTCAAATTTAAATAACTTTAATCTTTTTTTTTCTTTATGATAAAATTTTTGTTGTTTTTTTTAAAAAAAAAAATCTTTTCTCTATTTGTCCTTTATTTTGCATTATAATTAAGGGAAAATTTGTAACGAAATAAAAAAAAATTGAAATTACATTTTATCTCAATTCAAGTTATGTTCTCTGCTGATCCACCATGACTTCTTTGTTAACATCAAGTGCATTAGACAATAAAAAGGCAAAAGAATTCCAACGAAAACATGATAGGGCAATTTAGGTAGTGTCACACCTCCTTTTTGCGCGCCCGCCCCGAATGGTTAATGCGCGAGGGAGTTTTTCCAATTTAAGTGACAATATTCGAAATGAGATTATTTATTTAATTCAGAGTCGCCACTTGGGAAAGGTTTGGCTTTTGGTGTCCCAAGTCACCGGTTTATCTTGAATCCCAAATCGAGGAAATTTTCGACTTTCCAAATGAAGTCTGCGAACCAGAAATTCTAAGTAAGGAATTCTGTTGACCCGAGGGAAGGTGTTAGGCACCCTCGAATCCCGTGGTTCTAGCACGGTCGCTTAAATTGTTATAATGGCTAAATATCTGATTTAAATACATGTTATGACTTATGTGCTTTTTTTAAGTTTAAACCGCTTTTATTATTATCATTTATTTTTTATAGAATTGCAACGTCATGAAAATGCATCTCGAACCACGTCATAATCAATGCACCCGTAGTTGTTAACACATTTCGACTCCGTTGAGATTTGAATTTGGGTCACATAGATGCGCACCCGAATTTAAGAAAGTAATATTATTAAAACGCGCCTAAAGAGACTATCACATTATTATTTTTTTGGGAGGGTCATGAAATTCGCTAAATGATCCATCCCGGATTCTAAGTATTTAATATATATATTTATGAGGGCTCCGCAGTTTGTGCATCTCATTTGGCGAGACTCGTCTCATTTTTATGAAACGGGTAAACCTACAATGACTACATCTTTATTATGTTCGTCTCTAATAAATGGAAGAAAGAAAATACATTCTAATTAAATTGCATGCTTGGCCAACTCCAGATTCTTGTTTGATTATCTGATTAGTTGTTTATGAGGCGGGAATTGTCTCGTGCCTTATTTCACGGGTGAATATGCTGTTAATTTGCTAAAGGAGATTGCAGGCAAGATTAATAAAAATACTAAACTTACACTAAATGTTCTTCAAGTTCGAAATTAAACTAACTTATTTGGGCTTGATTAATGGAATCAGCTACTTATTAGAAGATGCTACTAGTTGGATTCGAAACTGCCTAATGGAATCCGGACGTAACGGAGTTACATTAAATGATTTAAAGCTATATTGCGTTTGTCCAGGTTAGTAGCAATCTACCTTATACATACAGAATATAACTAAAAATGAAGTCTAGTTATCGATATACCAATTACTCGTGCATTCCACGAATTACATAATTACATCATACGTACAAACTAAACAAGCTAAGCCATTGTAAATCACAATAATTAAACAAACTAAGTTTTCAATTAGATACGAAACTACCTGTTGTATTTTCCTATTGAGTTACAACCTAAAGATTTGCACAAATCTACTAACACTTTATAAGACTATAGGTACAACACCAAATGACTGAAAAATTCTTCGTGTCTTTCATTTCATACTCATTGTTACTGTTACATCAAGGTGAGATTCAAAATATGTACCTGGATGCTGAAATGCAAAGAAGAAGAAGAAGGATAGAGAAGTCAGCAGCAGTAGCGAAGGATAGCAGCAACAACAACAAATACAGCAGCAATAGCACCCCCATGCAGAATGAAACAGCAGTAACTCAATGAAACAGTACCCAATGTCCAAGTAAAAGACTCAAAAGGGCTCAGTTGAGAACCAGGAAATTCCAATGTTAATCAACAAGTAATAGGTGAATCCGACACAATAATGGAACACAGTTTCTGATTTCCAAACACTCAAAGGGAGGAAACTAAGTTTTGACAGAACAAGTAGCAGTGTTAATGCTAATTTCTAACAGAGAAAGAAGGGTGAGGAAAAACAGAATTTCAAACTCAATGAAGCAGCCTGGGTTTTCTTCTTTTTCCTCCCTGATTTCTGAACCCTCTCTTTTCTGATTTTCAGAACTATCTTTGATTTTCTGAACTATATTCTCTCTTTTTGAACTCTCTACTGTCTGCCCCTTTAACTAATGGAATCCTCCTCTATTTATCCTAGCATCAGCCCATTCAAACAGCCTGTTAAAACCCACTAAAACTCCTCTCATGTGTCCTTCTGTTCACAGATTAAAATACAAGTCTTCCCATGAGATTCCCCTGACAGCCCTATCTTTAAATATTTAAAAGTGGTTTCCCTTTTATTAAACTAAACAAGAGTATGGGCAGCCTGAATATGCCCTAACAGCACATGCTGTCAAGTTAATTTTAATCCCTTAAAGGCTTCAATGCACATGTTGTCCACAAAAGTAGACAAAAAGGGACAACAATCATATATTAGTTCGAATTGAACCCTGAAATCTGTATTATCTGCAACTGTAGCCAATTCAAACACCTAAATTCTGGGTTGGAACCTTAAAACAAAATCAACACTAACAAACAAAAGCTTAGCAGAACATTGAAACTGAAACTAAAACTGAAAAATGCATCCATGCTTAAACAGAAAACTCAGTAATAACATCACCATGACTCAGAACACAAGTCTAGCTAACTATGAAGGTAAAAACTTACCAAACCATCAACTGCACATTGTAGGGATGATTGATTCATAATTTCAAATTAAGCTAAAATGGAGCGAAAGAAATCCTATGAATATACTGAACTCATTGAAGATTGAACGAATATCAAAGAACAAAGGAAGCACACATCACATATAGGGGACAAACCGGACCAATGCCATACATCCTTTAAACAAAAATATCAAAAACATGCTGAAATGGACTTGGCACCAAAGCCAGGATTAGAGCTAACTATCCGGTCAAAACTGACTCACACATAATGAACTATAAATTTACCGAACAATTTACAGCATGTAATCTATCGATCAGGGGAACTAGACCTAATAAAAGGTCTGATAAAAAAGAAACACTGAACTAAAGACAAGAAACAGATCAAGGCAAAGATGTTATTTAAAATCGACAAACAAAACTGCAGAAGGCGACCAAAGGAATTAAGGAGAACTTACTATTCTTTTCTCAGATTTCAAACAGCATGTTCTTTTGAACTTGGGTCCTAATCAGTATTATACGTCTATTTCGTGAGAAATAGGCCTACAATACTAAATAGGAAAAAATCGACCTTGAAACTTGACACGTTTTGAACTGTTGAAAACCCTAGATCCGTTATTCGACGGCTTTCAACCATGTTCGAACCAATCTGTTCAGGGATTAGGGATGAGGAAGTAAAGGGGATATTGGGTGTTAGTCTGGGGTTGGTCCGTACAAGCTGAGGTTTGGCTCGAATCTTCAGACGAAGATCGAGACGATGTGGGTTGATTTGAACCAAACGGTTTACAGATCTGTGTCCAGGGGGTCAAGGTGCACCAGGGGTGTTAATTTGGTGGTCACCGGCGTTGTTGCCGCCGGTTTTACGATGAGGGGGAAAGGGGCTGCGCTAGGGTTCGTAGGGTCTGGGTCTGGTGAGGGAGACGAAGATGAGAGAGGGTTCTGGCTTGGGGGTGCGGGGTGAGAGATGGGGGGTTATATACAGGGGTGTGTTTTGATCCTGGCCATTGGATCAGTCAAGATCAACGGCCAAGATCCAAGAGCTAATCAAACGGTGTCGTTTGGTTTAGTGTTGGGGTCGGGGTTGGTCCGGGTAACAGGTCGGGTATGGGGTTATGGGTGAGTGATCTGGACCGTCAATCTAGTGAGATCAACGGTCCAAATTGAGGGTGACACAACAACGTCATTTGGACGGTCGTGTGGCCAGCCTAATTGGACCGGGTAAAACGGTATTCGGACTGAGTTATTTTGGTTTGGGCATGTTCTTATTTAATTCAAACTGGCCTAATCCGAAAACCCCTTTCTTTTTTCTTCTTTAATTTCTAAAAATCCCACCTAAATGGTAAAACAAAACTATACAAATATTAAACAACTATCACACACATTAACATTTAATTAAAATAAAATCACTCAAGGACAACAAATAGAGTAACAGCTGCATATTTTGTGATTTTCCTTTTAATAACCGAATTATGGTTTGATTAATTCCTAATAGTAGAACGATATCCTAAACTTACACACGACATATATTTGTATTTTTGTTTGATAAGACTAAATAAACACGGACAAAACCACAAATAACTAACAAAAATACCACGTAAATTCCAAAAATTGTACAGCAAGACCATTTGTTATTATTTTTTGATTTCTTTTGGAGTAATTGTCGTGTAAACAAAAATCACGTGCTCACAGCTGCCCCTCTTTGTCCGAAAACATGCGAGGTTTTCGTGCAAAGATAAAGTGAGCGGGTATGAACGATTTTTGTCTGTTTGACTACTCTGTGTGAAGCACACATTTTTTTTGAAAGATTTTACCGAATCTTTGCTTCAAAGATTTCCTACATATCCTGGGCTAAACAGGAATCAGGTCAATGTAGTTCGGGAAACTTTGGTAGCTGGGACTACCATGGGATTGCGATGCTTGCTGTTACTGTTGTTGTTGTTGCCACTGCTGCTTTACTGACCCCCTTATTACAACCAAAGTAAATTGAAACTGAACTAACTACTTATGCATGTTCAACGGCTAGTTACAAGATTCCTATCTATAATTCTTTTGCAACTCGATCTTGGGTCTTAGCTGATTCTGCTTGTAGACTTCGATCCGAATCTTGATGCTCGCAAATTGTAGGCGCTTGCTTATTTCATGCAATATTGAATGAAACAGGATTGGCGGAGCTCGGTAATTTGATCAAATTTTGAAGCGACCTGCTCTTTTGTTTGTTCCAATATTTGGGAACATCTTCTTTTGTTCTTTTCTTCTTTTCTTTATTCTGGATCGGAACTCATCCAGTAGGTCATCCTGATCCATACGCCTCGAGGTCAGACCTGCTAAGTCAACAAAACAAAATAAACAAAAATATTTGCCCCTATTTTACTAGGAAAATTTCGTGGGTTAATTGTCACGGAAATTTACCAAATTGAATGAGGGGATTGGAAAACTCTTGTCTAACACGTAACTCAGGGAATGGAGCCCTAATGTCGCAAAAGGTAAAAATGCGCAACTCAGGGATTGGAGCCCTAATGCTGGCTAAATGAAAAAATGCTCATTTCAGGGATTGGAGCCCCAATGCTGGCTAAATGAAAAAACGCTCAGTTCAGGGATTGGAGCCCTATGCTGGCTAACAGGAAAAATGCTCAGTTCAGGGGTTGGAACCCTAATGCTGGCTAAATGGAAAAACGCTTAGTTCAGGGATTGGAGCCCTAATGCTGGCTAAATGGAAGAGTGCTCAGTTCAGGAATTGGAGCCCTAATGCTGGCTAAATGGAAAAGTGCTCAGTTCAGGGATTGGAGCCCTAATGCTGGCTAAATGGAAAAGTGCTCAGTTCAGGGATTGGAGCCCTAATGCTGGCTAAAACAAAATGCTCAGTTCAGGGATTGGAGCCCTAATGCAGGCTAAATGGAAAAGTGCTCAGTTCAGGGATTGGAGCCCTAATGCTGTCTAAATGGAAAAACGCTCAGTTCAGGGATTGGAGCCCTAATGCTGGCTAACAGGGAAAACGCTCAGTTCAGGGATTGGAGCCCTAATGCTGGCTAAATGGAAAAGTGCTCAGTTTAGGGATTGGAGCCCTAATGTTGGCTAAAACAAAATGCTCAGTTCAGGGATTGGAGCCTTAATGATGGCTAAATGGAGAAGTGCTCAGTTCAGGGATTGGAGCCCTAATGCTGGCTAAATGGAAAAAACTCTTAGTTCAGGGATTGGAGCCCTAATGCTGGCTAAAGGAAAAACGCTTAGTTCAGGGATTGGAGCCCTAATGCTGGCTAAATGGAAGAGTGCTCAGTTCAGGAATTGGAGCCCTAATGCTGGCTAAATGGAAAAGTGCTCAGTTCAGGGATTGGAGCCCTAATGCTGGCTAAATGGAAAAGTGCTCAATTCAGGGATTGGAGCCCTAATGTTGGCTAAATGGAAAAGTTCTCAGTTCAGGGATTGGAGCCCTAATGCTGGCTAAATGGAAAAGTGCTCAGTTCAGGGATTGGAGCCCTAATGCTAGCTAAATGGAAAAACGCTCAGTTCAGGGATTGGAGCCCTAATGCTGGCTAACAGGGAAAACGCTCAGTTCAGGGATTGGAGCCCTAATGCTGGCTAAATGGAGAAGTGCTCAGTTCAGGGATTGGAGCCCTAATGTTGGCTAAAACAAAATGCTCAGTTCAGGGATTGGAGCCCTAATGCTGGCTAAATGGAGAAGTGCTCAGTTCAGGAATTGGAGCCCTAATGCTGGCTAAATGGAAAAGTGCTCAGTTCAGGGATTGGAGCCCTAATGCTGGCTAAAGGAAAAACGCTTAGTTCAGGGATTGGAGCCATAATGCTGGCTAAATGGAAGAGTGCTCAGTTCAGGGATTGGAGCCCTAATGCTGGCTAAATGGAAAAGTGCTCAGTTCAGGGATTGGAGCCCTAATGCTGGCTAAATGGAAAAGTGCTCAGTTCAGGGATTGGAGCCCTAATGTTGGCTAAAACAAAATGCTCAGTTCAGGGATTGGAGCCCTAATGCTGGCTAAATGGAAAAGTGCTCAGTTCAGGGATTGGAGCCCTAATGCTGGCTTATGGAAAAACGCTCAGTTCAGGGATTGGAGCCCTAATGCTGGCTAACAGGGAAAACGCTCAGTTCAGGGATTGGAGCCTTAATGCTGGCTAAATGGAAAAGTGCTCAGTTCAGGGATTGGAGACCTAATGCTGGCTAAATGGAAAAGTGCTCAGTTCAGGGATTGGAGCCCTAATGCTGGTTAAAACAAAATGCTCAATTCAGGGATTGGAGCCCTAATGCTGGCTAAATGGAAAAAACGCTCAGTTCAGGGATTGGAGCCCTAATGCTGGCTAAAGGAAGAATGCTCAGTTCAGGGATTGGATCCCTAATGCTGGCTAAATAGAAAAACGCTCAGTTCAGGGATTGGAGCCCTAATGCTGGCTAAAACAAAATGCTCGGGGATTCTAACTGACCCCCTTTTTTGAGTTTTTCTTCTTACTTCCTTTTTCGTTTTTTTTTATTATATTTCGTTTATTAAAATGCAGGAGAGAACTTTGGGGAAACTTCCCTTTTGGGTTGATTCCTTATTGCAAAGCCGTTTCTTGCACTTGTACATTCCCTTTCTTTTTGGGCGGCACCTGCTTTTGGACGGTTGCCCCGGATCACACCTGTTTCAATCTTCCAAATAAAGAACAATTGTCAGTTTGAAAATGGTGGTTGGTTCGGTGACCTTGATTATTCCAATTGCTTTGTTGCGTCCTTGTTCCTGTTGAGAAAATTCCGCCATTGATTGGATTCACAGGCGAGATCCCTTTAGGTTGTTCAAACTCGCGTTCCCGGATTCTGTGATGATTTGACCGTGTAAGGCTTTGGTTCTTTCATCCCATTCTACTTGGGGATTTTTACCGAGGCAGACTCAGTGGGGATTTTTACTAGGGAGACTCTGTGGGGATTTGTACAAGGCAGACTCGTTGGGGATTTGCTAGGGCAGACCCTTTGGGGGATTTTTACAAAGGGAGGCTCTGTGGGGATTTTTACAAAGGGATTTTTTTTTTGATTAAGTGTGTGTGGCTTTACTTTCTAATGCAGCCAACATCATGATCCATCGAGATTGGACAAACGTACCACTGAAGTGGGGTATTTACTTCTTACGAAATGGAACTCCGTGAAACTGGTCCTGCCACCTATTCTTTCCAGTATATCTGGAACTTAGGGTTAAAAATGAAAGGGATTCAAAGAAAAGTAAAACAAAGAACGGAGAAAGCAAGTTTTAAAAGAGAAGTGTCTCTTTCGGGACAAGAAAGACTTATCTGAGGAAAAACATGCTGACTTTAAATTGACATGACATGCTCTTTGGATTGGATGCCCGACTTTCATGAACTTGCATTTCCTCATGAACCAGAAACGGATCTATGTTTCCAAATCGGTGGAACCTTGCCAAGACTTTATGAGGTGGAGTCACATTTTCGGCTGACAGCGCCCTTTGCGGGTTTTCGCTAGTCGACCTCTCTCATGTCTTTTCTTGTTGTCGCTGGATAGCACTCTTTGTGAGTTTTTGCTAAACAAGCTCTCTCATTTTCGATTTATCTGCTCCCGTCGCCTCACGGTGCCCGAAGGTTTTCACCGACAAGACTCTCTCATTTTATTTCTCTCAATTTGAATGTACCGTCCTCCAATCATGATATCTCTTGGCTTCCCCTGCCTTTGGCAATTGATCTGAAGGACTTGTGCTTGGAATGGTAGATGAACCACAACTTCTAAGCCATTTGGTGTGCCCCGGTTTCAATCTCAAGGTAAATGGGATTTTATTGTTGGTGTGACTGAACCTCAGAGAGAGGCTACCTACGTATCCTTTCGGAATCAAGTCAAACGTAGTTCAGGCTCAATCAATGTTTTTTTTCATTTCATTTTTGATAGGTTGCCAAAGAAATGTAACCGGCTCAAAGGGCTTGTAGAGAGAGTTGATAGCGTTTGGGGTAGTGGGAATAAAACCTTCATCATCTCAAATGTGTCAGGACCACTGGAGTATAACTCAGACATAGTACCTTTTGACTGCATCCGCATTCACTGCTGTTTCAGGATCATTTTTTTTCAATATCACCCAGATACAATGCTCTTCTCGGCAATATCTTCCTGATGATGTATGGGCCTTTCCAATTTGGAGCAAATTTTTCTTTCGCTTCTTGGTGATGTGGCAGAATGCGCCTCAGTACCAGTTGACCCACTTCGAAATGCCTGGGTCGGACTTTCTTGTTGTAAGCACGGGCCATTCTTCGTTGGTACAACTGCCCGTGACAAACCGCAGCCATTCGTTTCTCGTCAATCAAAGTCAACTTCTCCAATCGAGTCTTAACCCACTCACTATCTTCAATTTTTGCTTTGACAATGGTTCGGAGCGAAGGAATTTCTACCTCTGCTGGTATCACAGCGTCGGTCCCATAAACCAACAGATAAGGGGTTGCTCCTACTGACGTGCGTACTGTGGTGCGATATCCCAGCAATGCAAAGGGTAACTATTCATGCCATTGTCGGGAACTCTGGATCATCTTCCTCAAAATCTTCTTGATGTTCTTGTTTGCTGCTTCAACAGCGCCATTGGCCTTGGGCCGATAAGGAGTGGAATTCCTATGCGTTATTTTGAACTGTTCGCATACATCCCCCATCAAGTGACTAATCAGGTTTGCCGCGTTATCTGTGATGATAGTTGCAGGAATACCAAAACGACAAATAAGATTTGAATGCACAAAATCCACTACAGCCTTTTTAGTGACCGACTTGAGAGTGACAACCTCTACCCATTTCGTAAAGTAGTCGATAGCAACCAATATAAATCTGTGTCCATTTGAGGCCTTCGGCTCGATCGGACTAATGAAGTCCATGCCCCAGGCAACAAATGGCCAAGGTGCAGACATGGGATGCAATTCTGTGGGAGGTGCACACCGTGCACCTGACACTGATGACACTTTCGAACGAACCTAAACCAGTCCTTTTCCATGGTCATCTAGTAATAACCTGCTCGAAGGATTTTCTTTGCCAAAACATAACCGTTCATGTGGGGCCTGCACACTCCTGTGTGTACTTCATGCATGATCCTTCCCGCCTCCTCGGCGTCAACACATATTAGCAGATTGAGGTCCGAGGTCCTTTTATACAATAACTCGCCGCTCAAAAAGAAACCACCTGCATGCCGCCTAATGGTTCTCTTTTGATCTCCAGTAGCATGTTCGGGGTATTCTTGTGTCTTCAAGAACCTCTTGATATCATGGTACCATGCTTGTGTACACGATCCTGCCTCGATTACGTTACAGTAACCGTGTATTTCCCTGATTTAGATTTCCAAGGGATCGACGTGGGCGTTGCCTGGGTAGGGTAACATTGAAGCTAAGGTAGCAAGTGCATCCGCTAGTTCATTGTGACACCGCGGGATATACCTGAACTCTATTGATTTAAAATGCTTGTCGAGGTCCTCCACGTGCTGTCGGTAAGGAATAAGCTTGACATCCCGAGTTTCTCATTCACCTTGGGCTTGCCGGATAATCAGGTCAGAATCTCCCATAATCAATAAATCTTCAACATCCTGATCGATCGCCATATGCATGCCCATGATGCAGGCTTCATATTCAGCTGTATTGTTCGTGCAAAAGAAACGCAGTCTAGCTGTAGCAGGATAGTGCTGACCAGAAGGCGAGATCAAAATTGCCCCGATTCCTACACCTTTGGCGTTTACGGCCCCATCAAAAAACATCTTCCAAACATGAGCGTTTTCCGAGACTACTTCTACGGTGTGTATTTCTTCATCCGGAAAATAAGTACTCAACGGTTGGTATTCCTCATCAACCGGGTTTTCGGCTAGATGATCTGCTAACGCCTGGGCTTTCATCGCCGTGCGGGTGACATAGACTATGTCAAATTCAGTAAGCAAGATTTGCCACTTGGCCAGTCTTCCCGTAGGCATTGGCTTCTGAAATATGTACTTCAAAGGATCCAACCTGCTTATGAGGTAAGTAGTGTGAGCCTGGAGATAATGTCTCAATTTCTGAGCAACCCACGTCAAAGCACAACATGTTCTTTCCAGCAGAGTGTACTTGGCCTCGTAGCCGGTGAATTTCTTTCTCAAGTAGTAGATCGCTTGCTCCTTCTTTCCGGTTATGTCATATTGCCCGAGGACGTAACCGAAAGAATTTTCCAAGACTGTCAGATACAAGAACAGGGGTCTCTCTGGCTCTGGCAGGACCAAAACTGGGGGATTTGAAAGATATTCTTTGATTTTGTCAAAATCTTCTTGACACTCAGCCGTCCATTTGATCGCTGCATCTTTCCTCAATAGCTTTAATATGGGCTCACGCGTGCTAGTTAGCTGGGCAATGAACCGACTGATATAGTTTAACCTGCCCAACAGACTCATCACGTCTTTCTTCGTTCTTGGGGGAGGTAGATCTCTGATAGATTTTATCTTTGTTGGATCTAATTCGATACCTCTCCTGCTTACTATGAAACCCAAAAGCTTGCCTGATGGGACTCCGAAAGCGCATTTGTTTGGGTTCAGCTTCAAGTCGTACTTCCTCAGTCTCTCGAAGAATTTCCTCAAGTCTTGGATATAATTGTCCCGCGTCCTGGACTTGACTATCATGTCGTCCACATACACCTCTATTTCTTGATGCATCATGTCATGAAAAATGGTAGTCATGGCCCTCATGTAAGTTGCCCCAGCATTCTTCAGACCAAATGGCATAACTCGATAACAGTAAGTGCCCCAAGGTGTAGTGAAGGCAGTCTTCTCGGCGTCTTCTTCATCCATCAACACCTGATGATACCCAGCGTAACAATCTACGAAAGACTGTATCTCATGTTTGGCGCAATTATCAACAAGGATGTGGATGTTGGGCAATGGAAAATTGTCTTTGGGACTCGCCCTGTTCAAGTCTCGATAATCCACACATACCCTAGTCTTCCCATCTTTTTTCGGCACTGGAACTACATTCGCCAACCACGTGGTGTACTGGACTACCCGAATTACTCCCGTTTTCAGCTGCTAGGTGATCTCTTCTTTAATTTTGTCACTGACATCAGTTTTGAACTTTCTTTGCTTTTGTTGAACTGGAGGACAATCAGGGTGAATTGGCAATTTATGCACCACTAGATCAACACCTAATCCTGGCATGTCATCGTATGACCAAGCAAACACATCTTTAAATTCAAAAAGGAGTTGAATTATCGCGTCTCGCGTTTTCTCGTCCGTGTGAATGCTTATTTTGGTCTCTCGGATTTCTTCAGGAGTTCCCAAATTAACCGGTTCAGTGTCATTCAGATTCGGCTTAGGTTTATTCTCAAAGTGTTCCAATTCTCGGTTTATTTCCCTAAAAGCCTCTTCTTCGTCATATTCTGGTTCTTGGTTCATTATTTCACAATTAAATAGCTCGTTGTGATCTGGGCGTGAAGTCCGCAAGCATGTCATATTATTTAAAGCCGCATTATTATAACTGAAAGAAAAGATAAAGGAAAATAACAAAAAATCAGAACAAAGAAAAATGAGAAAACAATGATTTTTATTTCTCGGAATTTGGAAGATAACAAGGTTTATATTTCAGGAATTCAAAACAAAAACTGAAGGGAAAAACATCCAAGTTATATCCTGGGGATAACTCGTGATGCAGGAAAGGTGGCAGGACAGGTCTACCCGGAATCCTATCTAGTTGGGAACGGCGTGGCCTCCCAGTTTCGAAGCTTGGCGTTTGGCCCCACATATAGCATCTCAGCGGTGCTTGTGCCTTTCCCGGTTGAACCATGTGAGCTTCGTAGATCATTCTTCTCATTGCCCCACATATCTCCTCGATCTCTTCGGCCGTGAAAACCTCGTCGTCTTGTTCTTCGATGTATTTCGGTCCGACGAAAGTTTCGTATAAATCTAGCAATGGCCGAGGCAGTTTCCAACCCTCATTTTTCCTCTTTGTTGCCCACTCTTCATCTTTTGGAGTGGGTTGAAAACCTATCCCAAAAAGTTTCTTGGTGGAAGGCAAGGTGATGGGTTCCGTTATTCCTTGCAATGTTCGTCCGAGCCCTTTCCCTGGCCTGAATCCATGCCGGATCATTTCTTTAGCCACCATGATCGAGGCGTTGGACAAGAAAGGTTGGGGGCAAGGTCTTCCTTCTTCATACTGCTCCGCCAGCACAACTTCGAAAGCCTGATAAACCGTGTGTTCGCTCCCTTCCCTTGGTTCAAGATATGGGATGGATGGGTCCCGATAAATACACTGTTTGTCTTCTCCGTGGACCACAATTTCTCGGTCTTCGTACTCAAACTTCACCATTTGGTGAAGAGTGGAAGGCATAGCCCCTGCCGCATGAATCCAAGGTCTGCCGAGGAGAAAATTGTAAGACGTATCCATGTCAAGCACCTGGAAAGTTATTTCAAACTCCACTGGTCCTATAGTCAACACCAAGTCTATTTCCCCGAGGGTGTCCCTTTTGACGCCATCAAAAGCCCTTACATAGACATTATTGGGGCGGATTCTTCCGGTCCCAATTTCTATTCTCTGCAGTGTGGAGAGCGGACAAATGTCAACACCTGATCCTCCATCCAACATTACCCACTTGACGTAGTAGTCTTCGCATTTAACTGTCAGATGTAAGGCTTTGTTGTGAGCTGCTCCCTCTGGAGGTAAGTCGTTCTTGCTGAAAGAAACCTGGTTAACGGCGAAGAATCTCTCCGTCATTCATTCTAGTTGTTCGACTGAGGTTTCAACTGGTATGTATGCGTCGTTCAAGGTCTTGAGCAAGATATTTTGGTGTTCGGCCGACCTCATCAACAGAGATAGCATGGACACTTGCTCGGGGCACTTGCGTAGTTGATCCACCGCTTCGTAGTCTGGCATTTTCATCTTTTGGAAGAAAACTTCCGCTTCTTCAACGCTTACAGGCTTCTTTGGTGGGAAGCGTTTCCGTGTGGCGTTGTTTAACTCGTGAGTGTTCGAATACCTTCCAATGAAAGTATTCTCCGGAAGTTCTCTCGTGACTTCTCTGCCTTTGTACGTAACCAACGTTCTTTGATAGTTCCACAGTACTGTGGACGGGTTTGTCATCAGCTTCTGTGGCACGCGTCTGATAACCACTGGCTCATTCAGCCGAGGTGGTTGAATCGTCCCCCAGACCACATAGACCCCTTTTGGTACGTACATTGATTTTGCCCTTTTGACTTCAAAACTCTGCGGCTTCTCTGCTCGACCTCGTGGAATGTAAAGAACTTCATTCCTCACAGGCACTGTCATTACTGTCCTTTTCTCATCCTTCTCTTCGGGCTCAACCTTGACATCACTAACCTTCTTTTTCCCTTTCTCTAGCTTCGGGGTGGTTTTAGGCCTTTTCCCTGCATCGACGATGGCGATTATAGCTTTTAAAGCAGGATCAAATTCTTTGTCCTCGCAAATCATTCCAATCAGCGGCCCGTTATTGTGAGCGGGCAACGGGTTGTTAGTCACATTTGGGACCTGCTCGTCCCTTAGCACTATCTTCCCCTGCTCTATTAAATTCTCGACTACCCTTCTCAAAGCCCAGCAGTCATTTGTATCGTGCCCTTCTGCTCCTGAATGATAGGCGCACCTAACACCGGCTTTGTAAGTAAGTGATGCCGGATTGTGCCTTGTCTGAGGGACTAGCTGCAGGAAACCCAACTGGACTAGCTTTGGGAACAAGGTAGAATATGGTTCACTGATGGGTGTGAAAGTCCGTCTTCTAGGTGGTTCCTGAGGGCGGAAGTTATTTTTAGGAGGCAGTGGATTATAGTGGTTGCGGTAGGGAGGCTGATTTCTGGGAGGTGGAGCTTGGCCTCGATTGGCTTGCTGTGGCGGATGGACATAGGGATGGGTATTCATGACCATGTAGAGTTGAGGAGCATATGTCACATTTTGGTGGGGGTAGTAATGTTGTGGGGTTCTTTCTGGAAAATGGGGCCTGGGATTACGATATTCCCTCGCTTCTTAGGCTGCCATGGATGTTTCTTCCTTTTTCTTTCCTCTTGCCATCCCTCCGGATCCGCTTTGGACGGCTTGGGAGGTTGCCCTTATGGCTGCTTGACTTAAGATTCTACCCGTTTTCAAACCATGTTCTACCATCTCCCCTATCTTGATTGCTTCCGCGAAAGGCTTTCCCATGGCTGTTCTGGAAATAGTCTGATTCTTGAGCCTGGAGAAAAGTAGTGACCATTTCTACCTCGTCCATAGGAGGTTTTACCCTTGATGCCTGCTCGCGCCACTTAATAGCATATTCTCTAAAACTCTCTGAAGGTTTCTTCTTCAAGTTTGACAGAGAATTTCTATCTGGTGCAATGTCGATGTTATACTGGAATTGTCTCACAAAATCTCTGGCGAGATCATCCCATATATGCCATCGAGATATGTCTTGGTCCATATACCACTCTGAAGCCATTCCTATCAGACTTTCTCCGAAGTATGCCATCAGCAATTCCTCTTTGCCGTCGGCTCCCCGCAACTGGTTGCAATACTTCTTGAGATGAGCAATGGGGTCGCCGTGCCTGTCATACTTCTCAAATTTTGGGGTTTTGAAACCCACGGGTAGGTGTACGTGAGGGAACATGCATAGATCGGTATAGGAGACACTCTTCTGTCCACTTAAACCTTGCATGTTTTTCAACCTCTGCTCAAGGCTCCTCATTCTTTTTGCCATCTCATCTTGTTCAGCAGTTTTGGGGTTTTGATCCTGCCCAGGTGCAAACTCGTATTGAGGTTGTTGAGGATGAGTGCTGGTAGTGAACCGAGTTGGTTCCAGTAAGAAGGATGGTTCTTGGAATGTGAATGAGGATGAATCAAAATTTGGCTTGTGTGTAGCAGGTTGTGCCACGATTGGACAGGGAGGTGCAGTGAATATGTTCGTAGTTGCATCTGTTGCTGACATCCGGGGATAAGAATCAGAGGGCGATCCAGCAGAGAGGGCTGAAATGGATGGGTACCCGAATGGGGTAGTTGGATAGCTTATGGGGACGTTGGAAGTCCCACTTGTCCTGGAGAACAACTCAGGGAACCCAGGGATTATACTTGGTGGCTCTTTTCCATTATTCCAGTCATCCAACATTTCTAACATGCGGAGCCGCAGGATTCTATTATCCTCAGCAGTTGCGGATTCGGGCGTGAGGACGGCCGAGATTGAACTCTCCTCAGAGACAGGAATTGTTGGCAAAGGAATTTCTGAAGACATTTCTATGCTTCCTTTTGATCTCGTGAAGTAAGTGTGAATACTCCCTCTCGACTTAACAAAGGGTAACTGAACACTCCCTTTCAACCTCGTGAAGTACGAATGTGATTCCAGACCTCCACCAAACCAACCACCTTTTCTAAAAACCTGGAGGAAACGCTCAGCAGAAAGCAAACGGTTAGTTTGAAACAAATAACAGATAGGTAATCGCACGTTGGGGCGTGATGCACCTATACAGTTAAGTGAATTTCTACATGTTTGCAACGAAGGCATGCGTCATTCCGGCTTCTCTTTAGGCTTTCCTTTATTTATCATCATTTTTTCTTTGTTTTTTTATTATTATTACTGTTTTCAACTTTTGCAGTTAAAAATGTGACCGATCCGATGAGGATTGCCTACGTATCACGATGCCGCATGAATCAGATCATTACGTAGTTCAAAACAGATGAGTGTAAAAGAAGCACACATTTTATTACTGAAACACTCTATTACAACTAACATTTTGAAAAAGGGAAAATAACAAACCTTGAGATGCTAAGATACAGACTAGACCTATGAATACATTAAGGTTTCGAAAATTGGTGCCCGCGGGGCATCGTTCGGCCTCGCCGTGGTCTTAGGTGTGAGATCCCTTTCAAGTTGTTCCAGCTCATGCATGGTCTGCTTGACATAAATCATTACTGCCGAGAGAGCGGTAATGCTGGTCATGTTTTCACATCGTAGACACCTTCTGATAATGGCATGGGCAATGGTCCTAATCTTATCTCTGGTTTGCCTCTTCTCTATAAGCAGGCGTTTTATCTGATCACCGCATGTTTTTAAAGCCTGAGAATCCTGCATATGCTGTCTCTTCAGTTGCCGCACTTCTATCTCCATTTGGGCCAACAAGTCGTAATAGTGTCTGCTCTCAATTTGGAAATCCTCGGCCTGCTTAACTGTTTTAACCTCAAGTGTAGCCACCTTTCTCTTCATGTTGGCAACAGTTTTCTCGTAGTCGTGTTTCAATTGATTCAAGTATCGGCGATGCTTATCTGCTCTTGTTCCCCACTGTACCTTGAGCTCCGCCATGACGCTTTCAGATTCTTCTAAACCATCTCGCCATTTCCTGACTTCATTTTTCAACCCTTTTATCAACTGCTCGTCTGATCGACTCCTTGGTTGTTTATCAGGAGCCATTCTCAATTTCTGGATTTGGGACCTAAGTTCTTCATTTTCTTGAGCCAATCTATTCTTTTCGCCTCGATCCGCGGCAATTTGCATACTGTTATTGAATTTCAGACTTTCAACCTGTTGCTTCAACTCACCGATCTCCGCCCGATACCCCTTTTCCTTTGCTAACCAGTTCCATTGCTCTTGGGATGACTCAGCGAAATCTTTGAGATGAGGTTTTTTAGCTGGTATCTCGCAGGACACGTTACCTCTAAACCAAGCGTGATACCTCGGGGAAACTTCTACTTTAGCCATATCCAACACACAAGTGTTTGCCGTCAGATGTTGACACTCACTCCAGATCTGGCGAACTTCTTCTTCGGGGAACCGACCGTCCGGACTGATTTCAACCACTTGGGTACTCAAGTCTTCATCTTTTGGAACTACTTGATACCTCCCAAGTTGCCTCAAAACCCGATACGGTGCGTAGGGTTGGATGCTTTTAAGTCCCATCAACAGAAAATGGGGCCTGACCGCCGGCATGTATATGATTTCCTCAACAGGCAACCATCCGAGCATCCACTGGATTTGGTTGGTAGTGAGAGTTCGGAAGAATGACGTCCAAGCTATGACTCCCTCGGGTAGACTAAATCCTTTGATTCTTGTGTAAAATTCTCCAATACAAGTCTTCTCGGGCGAACCGTAACCCAAGAGCGGAGAGCGGTGGCATAAATGATCGATCATCCACATTTGCAACAATAGGTTACATCCTTCGAAAAAGTCGCCCCCGGCTCGGCAAGCAGTGAGAGCCCGGAAGATATCAGCCATAATCATAGGCGCCAGAGTACTTTTATCTTGGGTGAGCAAGGTACTGACGACCCCAACTACTTTTAGATCAATGTTTCCGTCTTTCCTTGGGAACACTATAAGACCCAAAAAAGTTGTCATAAAAGCTACCAGCCTGTGTTCATCCCACTTTTGTCGGTTACCTCTGCTGCATAGTTTGGAGTCTGGCTTATTGAATCCGCCCACGTGGTCGTATCTAGCATATATGAGGCGGAGACTGCAGAAACCTTTTGCAAAATCTGGATGGTGAAATGTTCGGGGTATTTTTAGGAAATCCAAAAACCGTTGTACAGTGACGACCCTAGGTGCAATCAAGTACTTGAACCTTAACGGAGCTTCATCACTTCCGATGTATCCCGCTATCTCTTCCAATGTCGGGGTGAGCTCAAAGTCCGAGAAATGAAACACATTGTGTGCTAAATCCCAGCAAGTGATCAATGATCTGATAACATCACCCCGAGGCTGGATGTCCAGTAGATTAGGGAGATCTTTCAGATGCTTCTTTACTTTGTTTTGCCCTTCCTTGCCTAGGTCATTCCACCATAATCGCAACTCAAAAAGGATCTTGGTCATTATTGAAAAGGGTTTGTTTTGGATCGTGCTCATCCTGCACATTTATTAAGGTGACCTTAAGCAAAAAGGGATTTGACTCAAAAAAATATTTCGACGATATTTTAAAAAGGAAGATCCGATTTTCGAACACGGCCTTTCAGCACTTCGGGGATGAAGATTTTAAGGCTGTGAGGGTCAACCGATCAAAACTCTAAAAGATGATCGAAAGTGGCCGTTTATGCAAAGTCAACCTTCCGTCGCCCCTTTTCGGGAATATTTGGCTGTTTTTGATAAAATAGCATCACTTGGTTTATTTATGACTCTTTTGTTTTTCATAATGGTGACCCGACATTGGGAACATGGCCTCGCAGAGCCTTAGGGACGAGGATCCTAAGGCCATTGGGCAATTTGGTCAAAATTTTAAAAAATGACCAAAAATGGCTGTTTATGCAAAGTCAGCCTTCCGGCGTCCCTTTCGGGAACATTCGGCTATTCTTGACAAAACGGCATCACCTGACTCATAAATTAAAATTCTGACATTTTGATTTTGGCTATTTCTGAAAAAGGGGAAGTTGGACCCGATGAGGGTTGCCTACGTATCTCATACCCAGTGAGAATCAAATCGGCGTAGTTCGGGCAATCAGGAATAGGGAAATAAATTAAACCCCTTTTTCAATTTTTAAGGAGAAAGAGAAAAAATATTTTTTCTGGATTTTTATATTTTGTTTTGTCGAAAAGAGATAAAAACTAAAGAAAAATCTTTTTAAGGAAGTATTTAGACTATTAGTCTGAATTTATAAAGGAGATACTACAAAAGAAACAATTTTTTTTGAATTTTGAATTTTCCCTTCTCTTTTTTTTATATTTTTTTTTATTTTGAAAGTGATTAAAAGAATTTTTTTATATATATGTTTTTTTTTTAATAAATCAAACTAAAAGACAAACTTTGTTTTCATTTTTTCTTTTTCTTTTTTTTAAGAAAATTCCGGCGAGGTTTTGACACTACTTGGACATTGGTTTTATTTTTCTAAAAATAAGTAATTATCTCCCTACGCTGCTATTTTTTCTTTTATTTTTTTTTTAAAAAAAGTTTTTTTTTAGAAACCGGTCAGCATGCAGCACTGAAGCAAATAAATGCGCAAAACAAACGAGATGCAGCAGGATGGTCCTTTCATTTCAGGTTGCCTGTCCTAGACGGACCCAACCCCTGTGTTGAGTCCCCTATGTCAAATGCAACATGATGCAAATAAGCGTTCCTACTAGGGATCAGACATGAAGTCATGTTATTTTATGTTAAAAACCTGAGTTGGTGCCCTAGACTGTGTACCCGAGCGGACAACTCAAGTCGAGGAGGGGGCAACTTACCGGGAACCAAAAGGCCATCCGGCTTCGTAACTTGTCCGAGCCTCTTTTTTATTTTAGGGTATGACACTAACAGAATAGGGAGTCTCAACCAGTAAGCACATTTCCGGAGGAGAAAAGAGAAGGGTTCGGCACAATTTATATATACAGTCAAATAATATCAAAGCGGTAAAAGCAGCATTTAGCACATTAGGCTCAAACATGTAAAAATCAGATAAAGCCAAATATAACAATTTATCTAAGCTCGAATTCTTGAACCCTGAACCAAAGGTTCTGGGTTAAATCCCCAGCAGAGTCGCCAGAGCTGTCACACCTCCTTTTTGCGCGCCCGCCTCGAAGGGTTAATGCGCGAGGGAGTTTTTCCAATTTAAGTGACAATATTCGAAATGGGATTATTTATTTAATTCAGAGTCGCCACTTGGGAAGGTTTGGCTTTTGGTGTCCCAAGTCACCGGTTTATCTTGAATCCCAAATCGAGGAAATTTTTGACTTTCCAAATGAAGTCCGCGAACCAGAAATTCTAAGTAAGGAATTCTGTTGACCCGAGGGAAGGTGTTAGGCACCCTCGAATCCCGTGGTTCTAGCACGGTCGCTTAAATTGTTATAATGGCTAAATATCTGATTTAAATACTGTAAGCACGTGATTTTTGACCCTCCCCGAGAATTTTCACATTTTTGCGTGAATATGTGAAATTGGGTCTAGTATAGCTATTTTAACTATTTTTACTTTATTTCGTTGCAAAAAGAAAAATTACAAAAAAAGGTATATATATAAATTTTAGTTTATGTATCCCTCATAAACTTGAAAAAATAAAAAATTGCACTTTATTTTGGTACTTTATATAAATTCGAAAATTACAAAAATATAATTCTATTAATGTTTTGTAGTCGTTTTAATTTTGGAAAAATACAAAAAATATTACTTTTTATTTTTGTCTTTATTAAAAACGAAAATTACAAAAAAATAGTTTTATTAATATTCTATAATCATTTTAACTTTGAAAAATACAAAAAATATTATTACTTCATATTTTATCTTAATATTTAAGAAAAACGAAAATTACAAAAAATAGTTTCATTAATATTTTGTAGCTATTTTAAATCTTTAAAAAAATATTTTAAAAATATATAGTTTTGTTGAATACTAGTCTTATTTTTGGTAGTTATTTTCGCTTACATAGGACTAGTTAAGCAACGTGTTCCTATTTCTCGGGTCCGGGCAAAAGAATAATATTCGGGTTTAAACTACCCGGTTTTAGGCCTAATTTTCGGACCTAGCCCATAATAAACAGTGTCCAGGACACATGGGGAACCCCACCACGCGTGGGGGACATATGCCTTGAACCCCACCACGCGTGGGCTCATTTTTTGAGGGCAAAACATTACAAATACACGGAAGAAAACAAAAAACAGAAAAAATTTTGGAACGAAAAAAAAAAAAAAAGGAAACAAATACTACTGTTCAGCTTCTTCTTCATAAAAGAAGAAGAAGCAAAACCCTACAAAAAAAACGACTACTGTTCAAACTTCTTCTTCAGAAGAAGAAGAAGGAGAAAACTCCAGCGGCCCAGCGTCCATAACCACCAGCACCACCTCCGTCGTCAGCAGCCCTCACCCCGTCGTAACTAAAACCAGTCGCGACAGTGACGACCATCGCCTTCCTCCTCCTTGAATCCGCCATTGTTGCCATTGCGAGCTCCGCCATCGTCGACCACTGACCACCAAGCTTCCAACGAACCTCCATCGTCGCAACCCCAGTCCGGAACATCACCCAAACCACCCCGTCACATTCCCTACTGCCTCACGACCACCTGACCAACTCCCTCATCACCACCGTCCAAACACCATCGCCCTAACACCATAACCAACAAAAACAACCTCCATCACGAACCAGTCGCACCTCCGTCAACCACCATTGCCATCCGCCACGAGCTCCAGCTCCACCCAAACCAGTCCGGCAAGTAGCATCGTCAAAACGTCAGTAGCCCTCCTCTCCCTCACGTCCAAAACCAGTCGCGACACTCCCTCACGCCGGAACAACCATCACTGCTGTTCCGTTCAGCTCCCCCCACGCCCAAATGACCGCCTGGAAAAGTCGGTTGTAGCCATGACTCATTGTTAGTCCGTTCGGGTTCGAGTTTCCGACACGAGCTATTCCGTCCGAGCTTTGATAACCTTTTCTATGGTTTCCCGGTCGAGGTTATCCGTAGAGGTCGCTGTAGGGGTTCGGTCCATGGCTCTATGCGTTTCTGTTTATTCAGGTTAGTAAGCCTCGATGTATTGGATTAAAGAAATTTTACGTTCAATGTTTGAAGTTGCAATATATCAATTGATATGATAATTTTCTGCTTATGTTTCATCGTATGCATTTTAGTTCATTTTTTGTGTTATGTTATTATTGTTTACTTGATGTCATTTGATTTAGTTGTATTAGTAATCCTAAGACACCGTTTGACGTTGATTCGCTCGTCCCTTCATTGTCTTAGTTTATTTGGACAAAATTAGTATTAGTACCTGTTGTTACTACGCCCGAAACACTCATTCGCTTAACTTCTTTTATCAAATCTTGACAAGTTACGAGATTGTAGTTGTAAAGAAGCCGTAAGGTTTAGTATTGTTAAAGGCGTAAAAATGGTATTTTTTTTAAAAAAAAAATAAAAAAATAAAAAATATAAAATAAAAAAAAAAGAATAAAATGAGACGAGCCTCGCTGAATAAAAGGGACAAATTGCGGGGCCCTCACAAAATATATGTATTAAATACTTAGATTCCGGGATGGGCCGTTTAACAAATTTCACGGCCCTCCCCAAAAATAATAATGCGCTAGTTGCTTTAGGCGCGCCTTTAATAATGTTATCTCCCTAAACTCGGGTGCACATTTATGTGACCCAAGTCCAAATCTCAACGGAGTCGAAATATGTCTTTAGTCACGGGCGCATTGATTGTGGCGTGGCCCGAGATGCATTTCATGACGTTGCAAATTCTTAAAAAAAATAAGAATGAGATGAGCCTCGCCGAATAAAAATACAGATTGCGGGGCCCTCAGTAAATACTTGTTTAAAATTACTTAGAATTCAGGAGGGTTGTTTAGCGAATTTCACGGCCTCCGCAAAATAATAACGCGATAGTCTCTTTAGGCGCACCTTTAATAATCTATTTTTCTTAAACTCGGGTGTGCATTTCATGCGACCCAAATCCAAATCCTAAAACATCAAATAAAATATGTTTCGGATTGTGGGTGCATTTCATGTGACACAGTCCAAAGATATATTTTAAGCGATGTTCACATTCTTGTAAAAACAATAATAATAAAGCGGTTAAAAGATAAATTTGCACATAAGTTCATAGTGTATTAAAAATCAGATAAATAAGCCAAATATAACAGCTCTGGCGACTCTGCTGGGGATTTGGTGCCCAGAACCACTGGTTCAGGGTTAAGAATTCGAGCTTAAAATAATTGTTATTATTTGGCTTTATTTATTATCTGATTTTTACATGTTTGAGCCTAATGTGCTAAATGCTGCTTTTACCGCTTTGATATTATTTGGACTGTATATAAACTGTGCCGAAACCCTTCTCTTCTTACCTCCGGGGAGAAGCTCGCTGGTCGAGACTCCCTATTCTGTTAGTGTCAATACCCGAAATAAGAAAGAGGACGGATAAGTTACGAAGCCGGACGGCCTTTTGGTTCCCGGTAAGTTGCCCCTCCTCAACTCGAGTTGTCCGCTCGGGTACACTGTCTAGAACACTGACCCAGGTTTTTGAACCTAGTATAACAAAGCCACATGCCGGATCCCTAGTAGGAACGTTTATTTGCATCATGTGCATTTGACTTAGGGGACTCAACACAGGGGTTGGGTCCGTCTAGGACAAGCAACCTGAAAATAATAGACCATCTTTGGCATCCTATGTGCTACATGTTATATTTATTCAAGGGTGAATGAGTCATTTGGCGGACAAATGATATTTGCGGACAAATGACACTTCTTATCATGCTGATCACGTTAAATAAGAAAGTTGCACGATTTTTTATTAAGCATGCTATTATATTAATCAAAGCATGGGGAACATTTGTGGAATCCAAGAAGCCTTGGAATTCCCTATGTCCCCCACGCTTGCTTTTTGGGAAAGCACATGGGGAACATTTGTGGAATCCAAGAAGTCTTGGAATTCCCATATGTCCCCCACGCTTCATAGGTTGGGAAAAGCGCATGGGGAGCATTTGCGGAATCCAAGAAGTCTTGGAAATCGTTATGTCTCCCATGCCACATTTTTGAAAGAAATAATAAATATAAAAAATAAAATTACAAATAAAAACAAAGCATGAAAATTCAAAAAAGGATTTTGTATGTTGTCATCATTTTCCACATATAAGAAAATCGTGAAAAAAAAGGAGAAAATAACAGCATAGAAGTCCTAGTAGAGTCGAAACTCTGACGAAATTTTGAAAATAAAAAATGTCTTGTTAGTTTGTTATATTGAAAGCAAAGGAAAAATAAAAAAAAAAAAAAAGAGGTCATCATTGTTCTGTCTGGTTTTTTTAAAAAATATTAAAGAAAATAGTTTGTTTTGCCATTAAATGAAAATGAAAAAGAGTTTGGTTTTTTTTTTTAAAAAAAAAATGTTTTATTTTTATTTTATTTCGCTTGTCTATGAAAATGCCAGAAATAAAAATAAAAAGAGTCCGGCGTTGAATGTGATTTTATTATTTGTTCCAAAAATAAGTATATATATAATCCAAAAAAAAATTCAAAAGAAAGTTCAAAATTCAAAAAGATAAAATAGATAAATAAAAATCCGAAAATATTTTGATTCTTCTTTAGAAAATTCAAAATTCAAAAATATTTTCTTCTTTTCTTTAGAATAAAAAAAAAAACGAAAATCCAAAAATATTAGTCTTTCTTTTAAAAAGAAAATCAATCAAAAAATAATATTTCCTTGCTTCTTTTAAAGTAGTTCTTTTAAACGGAAATTCAAAAAAAGAGTTAGTTCATCTGCTTATTATTATTTGCCTACTTATTCTTATTTGCCCGAACTACGCGGGTTTGATTCTCACCGGATGTGAGATACGTAGGCAACCCTCATCGGGTCCAACCCCACCGTTTTGCTAAAAAGCCAAAAAAAACAAATAATAATAATAATAACAAAAAATACATGTCAAATTTTAGTTTTTATCATAAAGAAGTCAGGTGACGCTGTTTTATCAAGACATAGCCGAATGTTCCCGAAAGGGACGCCGGAAGGCGGACTTTGCGTAAACAGCCACCTTTTAGGTCATGTTTTGGATTTGGTCCAATTGGCCCACACAGCCTTAAAAAAGCTTCGCCCCCGAGACGCTGAAGGGCCGTGTTTTGCAACACCAAGTTTTATCATAATTTAAAAAAACAAAGAGTCAACGGTCGGGTGAATGCCGTTTGGATGTTTAGTCAAAAAAAAAATGAAAAAAAATAGCCGAGCCAGCTTCGGCCGCGTCTTAAACCGTTCTTGCTGAAATAGCCTTAGAGTATCTTTCAGTTGTCGAAAGGTTATTTTCGTAAAAGAATGGACAAGTTTGTAAAGTGTCAAAATAATCCTCCCCGGCCTCAAAATTCATGTGAAATTCGGAAGGGGCCACATTCGCAAAAATAACCATTTGGTTAAAATTAGCAAATGGAAGAAGGAAGTTGGCCATTTGTTTTGAAGTTTGTAAACCTTTTGATTAAAATAGGTGGGTTGTTTGATTTTCAAGTTTGTAGGTCATCTTTAAACCTTTGAAACCCAGTTTGTTTTAATATGAAAGTGAAAAGAAAAAATGTTCATTATTGTTTATTTTTATTGGTCCGAACTACGCAAGGTCTGATTCATGCAGGGACATGATACGTAGGCAATCTCCATAAGATTCGACCACCACTAAAATAAAAAAATAAAAAAAATATATAATAATAAATAAATAAAAGAGAGTGTGGAAGATTTTTAGGGGGCACAATTGTCTAACTGCTTAGGTACATTGTATCTCTGATATATGATTGTCTGTCCAATGCCCTAACACTAACGTGATGACTTCCCTTTGATGTGTCCATATAAAGAGAGTGGTTGGTTGTGGTAACTCCTCCTTGCAAAGCAAAATCAAAGGACAATGGCTCAGAACCGCAGAACCGAGTGGGTCAGTACTGATGACCGACAACAATTGGTCGAACTGAACAACGGGTTGGTAGAAGAAGTGAAAATGCTGAGACAGCATGTGGCAGACATGTATCAGGCATGGATAACAGGAAAAGCACCACCCCCTCCACCGCCAAGTCTCTTGAACTCGGTCAATTCCCAAGCACCCAACACCATAATGGAAGATCCCCCATACTCTCCATCCCAACCCACTTATGGCAGCCTTCCCAGCTACCCGAGTAGCTCCATCGCTCCCCAATGCTTCTCCGCTCCCCAACACCACTTCTTTCCCCGCCATACTTCACTTTCCAGGCACCCGGCTCCACAAAATGCCTACCCACCTACACAAGCCTACCAAAAGCCACCTGGATCAGGTTTCCGGCCCTGTCAACATGCAAGAATGAAGAGGTTGCTGAAACGAGGAAATGCTCTCGCCCCCATCGGGTTATCTTATGCCAGTCTGTTTGAAAGGCTAAGGCATGCTGGTTCGATTGAGCCACTCCCCGCATGTACTATAAATCCGCTTGCAAGGAGCTTTGATCCGGCAGCACGATGCTCCTACCACTCCAATGTCATAGGGCACAACATTGAGAGCTGTCATAGCTGGAGAAAGGAAGTAGAGAAAATGATCCGAGAAGGGCGGGTTGCAATTAATAACAGTGACATGGGGCACTCGAACCTCCTCGAGAATTCTCCGACGGAGGTTGATGAGGTTGAAGCTGGTAATGGTCTCGGCAATATTGATGCAAAGCTCAGTGGCTAAAATGCCAATTCTGATAAAGTGGGAGGACGTTTTTGTTCCTGGGTCAGCAAGAGAGAAGCTTGTGGTGGCTCATTTTGTTGTCATTTCTGTTGTTCGGATTATTAGGGTGATGAGTCGGATGATGTCTTGTCCAGTTGGTTTTTAGGATTTTGTTCTGGATTGTTTTGTTTATTTTGTTATTTAAACCATTTCACCGGTAGTCTAATACCAAGTCCGGTCTTTTATTATTTCCAGTCATCTTTTTGTTTAGTCCTTTTACCATCTTTTGTTCGATGCCGATTCTAGGGACATAACATGCGCACCCAGTTTGGGTCTAATCTTAAAAGTTAATCCAAACCCTGGAGAGGTGATCAGAATAGTTAAAGGAAAATAAGAACGGTTGAGATCATACAGAGCTCGAGTCATGTGGAACTGGGGCAAGTTAAACGCAAAGAAATCCATTAAAGAAAGATTCGCCTAAATTGGCATGAGGGTCGTTCACAATAATGAGAATGAGAGTGGCGCCCAACGGTGTCTTAGAAGTGACAAATGAACAAACAGAGGTTAAATATAATTGTCAAGTCCGGCACCATCGGAAAAGACTATAAATCTATTGTTTAATTGTGTTGTTTGCACTTGGCATGTGTTGAAGACTGGAATGACGAAGGCATTTTGTTCTACTATCCAAACACTTTATCCTTCGTTAACCCCTTTGGAGCCTTATTTATTTTCTTTCGTACCCCTCGTTCGGAATTAGTAGCAACGAATAAAATTCGCAAGCATGGTGGGTAAGAGAAAAGAAAGAAAAGAAAACAACAAAATGGGAAAAGAAGAATGAAAGAAAAAGAGAGAAAAAAAAACGACAATAGAAAATGAGAAAAGAAAAAGAGAAAAGAAAAATGATAACAAAAAGCAAAAAAGGGAAAGTCAAATGAAAAGAGGAATTGGGAACTACGTTTGACCTGATTCCTCAAAGAGGATACGTAGGCGCTTCACGGCTCGGTCATAGTTTTGAAAAATGAAAAAAAAAATCAAAAAATCAAAAAATATCCCCAAGCAAGAAACTACGGCAGAGGTTGCGGTCGTCGTAAATAAATCTAATTCCGAAGGTTGTAACTAATAACCCAAAAAATTAATGTATTTTTGAGCCTTTTTATACCCTTTTCTTTCTAGCCTATCCAAAACCCACATTACGGTCCAAAGAAAGACCTTCTGACCAGCCTTCAAAAGATGCCAAGTCAGACAAATGAAGAGTCTTACCGGCGAACATAACATTCTATTCCACAGCATAAGGGACTCTAATCTCCAGCAGAAAGAGTCGTGCCGACGACACTCCAAATCCCCAGCTGGAAAATGATACAAATGAGAGAGTCTTATCGGTGAAAACCTTCACAGGCACCATAAGGCGATGAAAGCTGAGAAAAAACCAAAATGAGAGAGGCTTGACAGTGAAAACCCTTCGGGCACTGCAAGTCGAATAAGATTGGGAATCAGATGGGGAATCGCCAATTGAGGATCTTGAAAGATGATTGGCGGTAAAGGATAGGCCACATACGCATGTCATGGCCATTAGAGTCGGTATCTGCATTTGATAGGGTTTTTATTTATAGTTTCTTTTGTTAAAGAGTCATGTTTCTTCCTTTGTCTTTTTATCCTGTTCCCTTTCATCTTTTTCCTTTCATAGAAAAATCCCCAATAGAGTATGTCTGGTCAGAACAGGTATGAAATGACTTCAAATAGGCCATCAGCTTTCCAAAATGAGATCTGACTAGTACATCCAAGTGGTATAGTCAGTAGGGAGCAAACGCGAGGCCAGTGTCAAGAAACATATCCCCAGCAAAGGGAATTGACAAAAGGATTGACAAGCGTCAAGAGGGATATCCTTGCCAAACCCAAGGTTATAAACCTCAAAGCAAGGAGAGCAGTGAGCATGATTTGGCGAAATCAATGCTAGACTAAAAGGTCGGGGAAAATGCCAGTTTCCAAGCTATGCCACAAAAGAAGAGGGATATCCCCCAGCAGGAAGGGATTATCCCTAGCACATAATATCATCCCCGACAAGTTGTGCAACGCAAAGCAAGGAAGGAAAAAAAGGAAAAGCCATCCCATTGGGAGTATCACAACCAACCACCATGTTTTAAACTAACAATTTTGTTTGATTTGAAACAGGTAAGGGAAATGGCATTGAGGCAGAAACGCATGCCACAAGGGATATTATCAAACTGGGGCAGAAAATTTTCCTTCCATTTGGAAAATTTTCTGGAAGTCAGGTACCCCCAGCTGATAACATTTTACCCCCCAACAGGTAAGTAAATCAAGGGAGGTATTCTTTGAAGGGAGAAGCTATGCAAAAAACAAAACAAAAACAAAAAAGGAATAAAAAAAAAAAAAAAAAAAAAGAATAATAATAAAAATGGGGAAGGTAGAAAAGGAAAATTCATCCCAATCCCCAGCAAGTATTCGAGGTAAGACATTTTCAAGTCTTAAGGATCTGTCGGGTTCATCCGCCCTCAAATAGGATCTGTCGGGTTCATCCGCCCTCAAATAGGATCTGTTGGGTTAATCCGCCCTCAAATAGGATCTGTCGGGTTCATCCGCCCTCAAATAGGATCTGTTGGGTTCATCCGCCCTCAAATAGGATATGTTGGGTTAATCCGCCCTCAAATAGGATCTGTTGGGTTAATCCGCCCTCAAATAGGATCTGTCGGGTTAATCCGCCCTCAAATAGGATCTGTCGGGTTCATCCGCCCTCAAATAGGATTTGTTGGGTTAATCCGCCCTCAAATAGGATCTGTTGGGTTCATCCGCCCTCAAATAGGATCTGTTGGGTTAATCCGCCCTCAAATAGGATCTGTTGGGTTAATCCGCCCTCAAATAGGATCTGTTGGGTTCATCCGCCCTCAAATAGGATCTGTTGGGTTAATCCGCCCTCAAATAGGATCTGTTGGGTTCATCCGCCCTCAAATAGGATATGTTGGGTTCATCCGCCCTCAAATAGGATATGTTGGTTTCAGTCTTTACTTTTAAGTGTTGAAATTGGGAGCCCGCCCAGATAACAGAGGCATAAATTCAGTCTTTTTATTTTCAAGTGTCGAAGTTGGGAGCCCGCCCAGATAATAGAGGCATACATTCAGTCTTTTATTTTAAGTGTTGAAATTGGGAGCCCGCCCAGATAATAGAGGCATACATTCAGTTTTTTTACTTTTAAGTGTTGAAGTTGGGAGCCCGCCCATAATAACAGAGGAATACATTCAGTCTTTACTTTTAAGTATTGAAATTGGGAGCCCGCCCAGATAACAGAGGCATACATTCCACGTCTTTACCCATAGGAGATGCATTTCCTCCTAAGTTTTAGTTTTACCCATAGGAGATGCATTTCCTCCTAAGTTCAGTTTTACCATAGGAGACGCACTTCCTAAATTCAGTTCTACCAATAGGAGACGCACTTCCTAAATCCATTCACCAGTAGGAGACGCACTTCCTAAGTTTAAGTTTTGCCCCCTAGGAGACGCATTTCCTCCTAAGTTTTAGTTTCAGTTTCACCCGTAGGAGATGCATTTCCTTCTTAGTCCGATGAATTTTTCTCCTAAGATAGAGACCTAGTCTGACGAACCTTCTCCTAGGATCAAATCTCAGTCTGATGAATCTTTCTCCTGAGATACCAAAAACAAAAAATGACCTAGTCTGACGAACCTTCTCCTAGGATCAAAATCTTAGTCCGATGAATTTTTCTCCTAAGATAGAGACCTAGTCTGACGAACCTTCTCCTAGGATCAAAATCTCAGTCTGATGAATCTTTCTCCTGAGATACCAAAAATAAAAAATGACCTAGTCTGACGAACCTTCTCCTAGGATCAAAATCTTAGTCCGATGAATTTTTCTCCTAAGATAGAGACCTAGTCTGACGAACCTTCTCCTAGGATCCAAATCTTAGTCTGATGAATCTTTCTCCTAAGATACCAAAAACAAAAAAGACCTAGTCTGATGAACCTTCTCCTAGGATCCAAATCTTAGTCTGATGAATCTTTCTCCTAAGATACCAAAAACAAAAATGACCTAGTCTGATGAATCTTTCTCCTAGGATCAAAATCTTAGTCCGATGAATCTTTCTCCTAAGATAACAAACAAAAAATGACCTAGTCCGATGAACTTTCTCCTAGGATCAAAATCTTAGTCTGACGAATTTTTCTCCTAAGATAGAGACCTAGTCTGACGAACCTTCTCCTAGGATCCAAATCTTAGTCTGATGAATCTTTCTCCTAAGATACCAAAAATAAAAAATCTTAGTCTGATGAATCTTTCTCCTAAGATAACCAAAAAACAAAAATGACCTAGTCTGATGAACCTTCTCCTAGGATCAAAATCTTAGTCCGATGAATTTTTCTCCTAAGATAGAGACCTAGTCTGACGAACCTTCTCCTAGGATCAAAATCTTAGTCTGATGAATCTTTCTCCTAAGATACCAAAAATAAAAAATCTTAGTCTGATGAATCTTTCTCCTAAGATACCAAAAAGAAAAGACCTAGTCTGATGAACCTTCTCCTAGGATCAAAATCTTAGTCCGATGAATTTTTCTCCTAAGATAGAGACCTAGTCTGACGAACCTTCTCCTAGGATCAAAATCTTAGTCCGATGAATCTTTCTCCTAAGATGCTAAAAAAAAACATTTTGAAAAAAAGAGAATACATCCTAATCTAGTGTTTAGTTCACTCTCAGCACTGCACCAGTAGTATCAGTGGGCTACGATTTTACTAACGACTCACCAACCTTCCCAGTGCAAACTGGGTTAGGAAATTTTGTTTGTTTTGTTTGTTTTGATTGTCAGGGACCCGCCTGTAGAACGGAGTTTGTGGTATGTCAAAGATCGAAGAAGTCAGGAGTCCGCCTGTCAAAGATCAAGCAGTGACCCACTGGAAAGCAGAAGGATTACAACAAAAATCCCCAGCACTCAATCCAAGATAGAAGCAACAAGAAGCTCGCCCCAAGAACGCAAGTCAACAGTCTGGGATGATTAACAGAAGCTGGTCACCAAAAACAAAAAAAAAACAAGAAGAAAAAGAAAAAAAATGAATGAATCCAAAGCACGGAAGTGGAGAACAGATGTGATCTGCTCAAGAACTAGCGCCTACAACTAGCAAGTATCAAGGTTCAAATCCAAAGTCTGTATGAAGCACCATTCAAGACTCAAGACCAAGTTTCAGAAGACTTAAGAGATAGGAATCCTTGTAACTAGTAGCTGATAGGCTTAGTTAGTCTTTTTCAGTTTTCATTTTGTTGTAATGACAGGACCGCGGACCGGAACCTCGACGGAACGGCACCTCGATCGGCTCTCCACCTCGGTACACTTCACTATCTCTCTCATTCCCGAACTACACGTGGCCTGATTCCTGTATAACCAAGGATATGTAGGCAGCTCAGGTACCAGGGCTCGGTCACATTCCCTCCCTTTCCTTAAGTGTAGTCCGTCCAAGTAATGGTCGGGTCAAAAACACGCTTAGTCGTTCTTTGTCGGAAAACTCTTCGTGTTTCCAGTCAAAGAGGGGCAGCTGTAAGCACGTGATTTTTGACCCTCCCCGAGAATTTTCACATTTTTGCGTGAATATGTGAAATTGGGTCTAGTATAGCTATTTTAACTATTTTTACTTTATTTCGTTGCAAAAAGAAAAATTACAAAAAAAGGTATATATATAAATTTTAGTTTATGTATCATAAACTTGAAAAAATCAAAAATTGCACTTTATTTTGGTACTTTATATAAATTCGAAAATTACAAAAATATAATTCTATTAATGTTTTGTAGTCGTTTTAATTTTGGAAAAATACAAAAAATATTACTTTTTATTTTTGTCTTTATTAAAAACGAAAATTACAAAAAAATAGTTTTATTAATATTCTATAATCATTTTAACTTTGAAAAATACAAAAAATATTATTACTTCATATTTTATCTTAATATTTAAGAAAAACGAAAATTACAAAAAATAGTTTCATTAATATTTTGTAGCTATTTTAAATCTTTAAAAAAATATTTTAAAAATATATAGTTTTGTTGAATACTAGTCTTATTTTTGGTAGTTATTTTCGCTTACATAGGACTAGTTAAGCAACGTGTTCCTATTTCTCGGGTCCGGGCAAAAGAATAATATTCGGGTTTAAACTACCCGGTTTTAGGCCTAATTTTCGGACCTAGCCCATAATAAACAGTGTCCAGGACACATGGGGAACCCCACCACGCGTGGGGGACATATGCCTTGAACCCCACCACGCGTGGGCTCATTTTTTGAGGGCAAAACATTACAAATACACGGAAGAAAACAAAAAACAGAAAAAATTTTGGAACGAAAAAAAAAAAAAAAGGAAACAAATACTACTGTTCAGCTTCTTCTTCATAAAAGAAGAAGAAGCAAAACCCTACAAAAAAAACGACTACTGTTCAAACTTCTTCTTCAGAAGAAGAAGAAGGAGAAAACTCCAGCGGCCCAGCGTCCATAACCACCAGCACCACCTCCGTCGTCAGCAGCCCTCACCCCGTCGTAACTAAAACCAGTCGCGACAGTGACGACCATCGCCTTCCTCCTCCTTGAATCCGCCATTGTTGCCATTGCGAGCTCCGCCATCGTCGACCACTGACCACCAAGCTTCCAACGAACCTCCATCGTCGCAACCCCAGTCCGGAACATCACCCAAACCACCCCGTCACATTCCCTACTGCCTCACGACCACCTGACCAACTCCCTCATCACCACCGTCCAAACACCATCGCCCTAACACCATAACCAACAAAAACAACCTCCATCACGAACCAGTCGCACCTCCGTCAACCACCATTGCCATCCGCCACGAGCTCCAGCTCCACCCAAACCAGTCCGGCAAGTAGCATCGTCAAAACGTCAGTAGCCCTCCTCTCCCTCACGTCCAAAACCAGTCGCGACACTCCCTCACGCCGGAACAACCATCACTGCTGTTCCGTTCAGCTCCCCCACGCCCAAATGACCGCCTGGAAAAGTCGGTTGTAGCCATGACTCATTGTTAGTCCGTTCGGGTTCGAGTTTCCGACACGAGCTATTCCGTCCGAGCTTTGATAACCTTTTCTATGGTTTCCCGGTCGAGGTTATCCGTAGAGGTCGCTGTAGGGGTTCGGTCCATGGCTCTATGCGTTTCTGTTTATTCAGGTTAGTAAGCCTCGATGTATTGGATTAAAGAAATTTTACGTTCAATGTTTGAAGTTGCAATATATCAATTGATATGATAATTTTCTGCTTATGTTTCATCGTATGCATTTTAGTTCATTTTTTGTGTTATGTTATTATTGTTTACTTGATGTCATTTGATTTAGTTGTATTAGTAATCCTAAGACACCGTTTGACGTTGATTCGCTCGTCCCTTCATTGTCTTAGTTTATTTGGACAAAATTAGTATTAGTACCTGTTGTTACTACGCCCGAAACACTCATTCGCTTAACTTCTTTTATCAAATCTTGACAAGTTACGAGATTGTAGTTGTAAAGAAGCCGTAAGGTTTAGTATTGTTAAAGGCGTAAAAATGGTATTTTTTTTAAAAAAAAAATAAAAAAATAAAAAATATAAAATAAAAAAAAAAGAATAAAATGAGACGAGCCTCGCTGAATAAAAGGGACAAATTGCGGGGCCCTCACAAAATATATGTATTAAATACTTAGATTCCGGGATGGGCCGTTTAACAAATTTCACGGCCCTCCCCAAAAATAATAATGCGCTAGTTGCTTTAGGCGCGCCTTTAATAATGTTATCTCCCTAAACTCGGGTGCACATTTATGTGACCCAAGTCCAAATCTCAACGGAGTCGAAATATGTCTTTAGTCACGGGCGCATTGATTGTGGCGTGGCCCGAGATGCATTTCATGACGTTGCAAATTCTTAAAAAAATAAGAATGAGATGAGCCTCGCCGAATAAAAATACAGATTGCGGGGCCCTCAGTAAATACTTGTTTAAAATTACTTAGAATTCAGGAGGGTTGTTTAGCGAATTTCACGGCCTCCGCAAAATAATAACGCGATAGTCTCTTTAGGCGCACCTTTAATAATCTATTTTTCTTAAACTCGGGTGTGCATTTCATGCGACCCAAATCCAAATCCTAAAACATCAAATAAAATATGTTTCGGATTGTGGGTGCATTTCATGTGACACAGTCCAAAGATATATTTTAAGCGATGTTCACATTCTTGTAAAAACAATAATAATAAAGCGGTTAAAAGATAAATTTGCACATAAGTTCATAGTGTATTAAAAATCAGATAAATAAGCCAAATATAACAGTTGAGCGACCGTGCTAGAACCACGGAACTCGGGAATGCCTAACACCTTCTCCCGGGTTAACAGAATTCCTTATCTAGATTTCTGGTACGCAGACTGTAATATAGAGTCATTATTTTCCTCGATTCGGGATTAAAATTGGTGACTTGGGACACCCTAAATCTCCCAAGTGGCGACTCTGAAATAAACAAATAAATCCCGTTTCGATTGTCCTTTAATTGGAAAAAAACTCCCTCTGCCCCCTCGGGCGCGGAAAAAGGAGGTGTGACAAATACATGTTATGACTTATGTGCTTTTATTAAGTTTAAATCGCTTTTATTATTATCATTTATTTTTTATAGAATTGCAACATCATGAAAATGTATCTCGAACCACGTCACAATCAATGCACCCGTAGTTGTTAACACATTTTGACTCCGTTGAGATTTGAATTTGGGTCACATAGATGCGCACCCGAATTTAAGAAAGTAATATTATTAAAACGCGCCTAAAGAGACTATCACGTTATTATTTTTTGGGGAGGGTCATGAAATTCGCTAAATGACCCATCCCGGATTCTAAGTATTTAATATATACATTTATGAGGGCTCCGCAGTTTGTGCATCTCATTTGGCGAGGCTCGTCTCATTTTTATGAAACGGGTAAACCTACAATGACTACATCTTTATTATGTTCGTCTCTAAGAAATGGAAGAAAGAAAATACATTCTAATTAAATTGCATTCTTTGCCAACTCCGGATTCTTGTTTGATTATCTGATTAGTTGTTTATGAGGCGGGAATTGTCTCGTGCCTTATTTCACGGGTGAACATGCTGTTAATTTGCTAAAGGAGATTGCAGGCAAGATTAATAAAAATACTAAACTTACATTAAATGTTCTTCAAGTTTGAATTTAAACTAACTTATTTGGGCTTGATTAATGGAATCAGCTACTTATTAGAAGATGCTACTAGTTGGATTCGAAACTGCCTAATGGAATCCGGACGTGACAGAGTTAAATTAAATGATTTAAAGCTATATTGCGTTTGTCCAGGTTAGTAGCAATCTACCTTATACATACAGAATATAACTAAAAATGAAGTCTTGTTATCGATATACCAATTACTCGTGCATTCCACGAATTACATAATTACATCATACGTACAAACTAAACAAGCTAAGCCATTGTAAATCACAATAATTAAACAAACTAAGTTTTCAATTAGATACGAAACTACTTGCTGTATTTTCCTATTGAGTTACAACCTAAAGATTTGCACAAATCTATTAACACTTTATAAGACTATAGGTACAACACCAAATGACTGAAAAATTCTTCGCGTCTTTCATTTCATACTCATTGTTACTGTTACATCAAGGTAAGATTCAAAATATGTACCTGGATGCTGAAATGCAAAGAAGAAGAAGAAGAAGGATAGAGAAGTCAGCAGTAGTAGCGAAGGATAGCAGCAGCAACAACAAATACAGCAGCAATAGCACCCCCAGGCAGAATGAAACAGCAGTAACTCAATGAAACAGTACCCAATGTCCAAGTAAAAGACTCAAAAGGGCTCAGTTGAGAACCAGGAAATTCCAATGTTAATCAACAAGTAATAGGTGAATCCGACACAATAATGGAACACAGTTTCTGATTTCCAGACACTCAAAGGGAGGAAACTAAGTTTTGACAGAACAAGTAGCAGTGTTAATGCTAATTTCTAATAGAGAAAGAAGGGTGAGGAAAAACAGAATTTCAAACTCAATGAAGCAGCCTGGGTTTTCTTCTTTTTCCTCCCTGATTTCTGAACCCTCTCTTTTCTGATTTTTAGAACTATCTTTGATTTTCTGAACTATATTCTCTCTTTTTGAACTCTCTACTGTCTGCCCCTTTAACTAATGGAATCCTCCTCTATTTATCCTAGCATCAGCCCATTCAAACAGCCTGTTAAAACCCACTGAAACCCCTCCCATGTGTCCTTCTGTTCACATATTAAAATACAAGTCTTCCCATGAGATTCCCCTGACAGACCTATCTTTAAATATCTAAAAGTGGTTTCCCTTTTATTAAACTAAACAAGAGTATGGGCAGCCTGAATATGCCCTGACAGCACATGCTGTCAAGTTAATTTTAATCCCTTAAAGGCTTCAATGCACATGCTGTCCATAAAAGTAGACAAAAAGGGACAGCAATCCTATATTAGTTCGAATTGAACCCTGAAATATGTATTATCTGCAGCTGTAGCCAATTCAAACACCTAAATTCTGGGTTGGAACCTTAAAACAAAATCAACACTAACAAACAAAAGCTTAGCAGAACATTGAAACTGAAACTAAAACTGAAAAATGCATCCATGCTTAAACAGAAAACTCAGTAACAACATCACCATGACTCAGAACACAAGTCTAGCTAACTATCAAGGTCAAAACTTCCCAAACCACCAACTGCACATTGTAGGGATGATTGATTCATAATTTCAAATTAAGCTGAAATGGAGCGAAAGAAATCCTATGAATATACTGAACTCATCGAAGATTGAACGAATATCAAAGAACAAAGGAAGCACACATCACATATAGGGGACAAACCGGACCAATGCCATACATCCTTTAAACAAAAATATCAAAAACATGCTGAAATGGACTTGGCACCAAAGCCAGGATTAGAGCTAACTATCCGGTTAAAACTGACTCACACATAATGAACTATAAATTTACCGAACAATTTACACCATGTAATCTGGGGGTGGGCATATATCGGGTAAAACCGATAACCCGAACCGTTAATTCTTTATTGGGTTATCGATATTGGGTTATTGGGTTAACGGTTCGGTAACGGGTTAAATTTTATTTTTTATTGGGTTATCGGTTCGGGCTCGGTTTGCATTTTTGTTATTGGGTAAAAACCGATAACCCAATAAGAATGATATAATTTACTAATTTACCCTTAAGTATATACTAGGGTTATTTATTTTCCTAATTCCCTCTTCACTCTTCAGTCTTCAGTCGTTTGTCTCTCAGTTCTCATTCTTGTTTCCGTCGCAGCCCCCAAGAGTCAAGATGCAAGACTCACCACCAGTTCTCCGCCAGACATCAGTAGATACTGCATAGAAGTGGGAGCGTGCTTTTGTTAAGAACAACAAAAGTTGGCAGTTTACACGTTCTAGCAGTTTGATTTCTTTGTTTTATATATTGCAAAAAAATTTATTTGTTTTATCTTATTGGGTAAACCGATAACCGAACCGATAACGATATATAACCGATAACCGATAACCAATATCTTATCGGGTTATGATATTTGTAAATCGATAACCGATAGACAAAACCGATAATGTTCAAAACCGAACCGAACCGACCGATGCCCACCCCTAATGTAATCTATCGATCAGGGGAACTAGACCTAATAAAAGGTCTGATAAAAAAGAAACACTGAACCAAAGACAAGAAACAGATCAAGGCAAAGATGCTATTTAAAATCGACAAACAAAACTGCAGAAGGCGACCAAAGGAATTAAGGAGAACTTACTGTTCTTTTCTCAGATTTCAAACAACATGTTCTTTCGAACTTGGGTCCTAATCAGTATTATACGTCTATTTCGTGAGAAATAGGCCTACAATACTGAATAGGAAACAATCGACCTTGAAACTTGACATGTCTTGAATTGTTGAAAACCCTAGATCCGTTATTCGACGGCTTTCAACCATGTTCGAACCAATCTGTTCAGGGATTAGGGACGAGGAAGTAAAGGGGATTATTGGGTGTTAGTCTGGGGTTGGTCCGTACAAGCTGAGGTTTGGCTCGAATCTTCAGACGAAGATTCGAGACGATGTGGGTTGATTCGAACCAAACGATTTACAGATCTGTGTCCAGGGGGTCAAGGTGCACCAGGGGTGTTAATTTGGTGGTCACCGGCGTTGTTGCCGCCGGGTTTACGGTGAGGGGTAAAGGGGGCGGCGCTAGGGTTCGTGGGGTCTGGGTCTGGTGAGGGAGACGAAGATGGGGAAGGGGTCTGGCTTGGGGGTGCGGGGTGAGAGATGAGGGGTTATATACGGGGGGTGTGTTTTGATCCTGGACATTGGATCAGTCAAGATCAACGGCCAAGATCCAAGAGCTAATCAAATGGTGTCGTTTGGTTTAGTGTTGGGGTCGGGGTTGGTTCGGGTAACGGGTCGGGTATTGGGTTATGGGTGAGTGATCTGGACCGTCAATCTAGTGAGATCAACGGTCCAAATTGAGGGTGACACAACGACGTCGTTTGGACGGTCGTGTGGCCAGCCTAATTGGACCGGGTAAAAGGGTATTGGGACTGAGTTATTTTGGTTTGGGTCTGTTCTTATTTAATTCAAACTGGCCCAATCCGAAAACCCCTTTCTTTTTTTCTTGTTTAATTTCTAAAAATCCCACCTAAATTGTAAAACAAAACTATACAAATATTAAACAACTATCACACACATTAACATTTAATTAAAATAAAATCACTCAAGGACAACAAATAGAGTAACAGCTGCATATTTTGTGATTTTCCTTTTAATAACCGAATTATGGTTTGATTAATTCCTAATAGTAGAACGATATCCTAAACTTACACACGACATATATTTTTGTATTTTTGTTTGATAAGACTAAATAAACACGGACAAAACCACAAATAACTAACAAAAATACCACGTAAATTCCAAAATTGTACAGCAAGACCATTAGTTATTATTTTTTGATTTCTTTTGAAGTAATTGTCGTGTAAACAAAAATTACGTGCTCACGGGTAGAATTATAATATCCTCTCTTAGCTACTACTAAGTTAATATTTAATTTAAACCAACTGACGCATCATAACTTATATATAACATTTCGGCGGCAAATGCTCTATCTACCTATTTAGGAAAATCTTCTGACGCCGCTGACAAATAGATATTTATGTTGCATCAAAATTTCCCCAAGTTCTTATAGTTTAAAAAAAAATTAAAAAAAAAAAACTGAAAAATTGTACTCAAATGACAACATGTATTATTGATTGTATCATAATTAACTACATGACATCACATTGATAATAAAAAAAGATCACCCATAAACCAATGATAATAAAGACTTGCCATTGAGGAGTCATCTATTTTAATTTGGTGCTATCATTTCTAACGCAGTTGAAATGATCTTCTTGGTGTACGTATGGTATTATGTTCTTGCCATGGAGAAGTTCTTTTTCCTTCCAATTTTTGTTGATTGCAAGTACAAATCATTTGCAAGTTTAAACAACATAAAACCGACTGTTTGGGGCTTGGCTTTTCAGATTAGAGAAGGTAGAATTAAAGAAATAGTGAATGGTTATGTACTTCTAAAAGAACAGTTTTTCCTCAAAGAAATAGTGATGGTTATGCAGTTATATCACGTTATAACACCACTCTTAAAAAGGAATTCTTTATCCCTCACGTATAGGGGGGGGGGGGAGAGAGAAAGTTTGAGTTTTTTTTTATTATTCTGTGCCTATGATTTAGGAGAAATTTTAGAAGTTGAGGTGTTGATTTTATTTTTTATATTTGAAGATATAAGGAAAATTCAGTTCAACTTATATTTTATTTCTAATCTAAAACGTTTATTTACCTACAAAATTCAAATAACTACCATATAGATATTTAAATATTTTAAATTCATATTCAAAAAGATAACTAATTAATAACAAACTAACTAATTTTATTCTACAGTTGTGACATGGCATTTTCAACACGCGATATTTGGCAAAGTCTCATGGATGACTTCCTTTCTTTTAATAATAGATAGATTTTAGGTATATTGTAATTTTTTTTTTTTGTATTTCATCACCTTTATTTGTTATCTCATCCATGAAATTTCCTTTCTGTCTTGCATCTAGTGTTGCTAATTATGCTTAAAAATATGGAAGGTGATTTTTGCATGTGGTTCTTTGAGAAAAAGAACCTTATTTATTTGATTTTTCAATTTTTATATGTGTTTGACTAGTTTTGGTAAGTTTATGACTAATAGCTAGAGGTTGGTAAATTGAGAATTATTTGGTACAGTGGTGTAAGTTTCCCATTTTCTTTTGAAGTAGAAATGACACCACATAGCCGCTTTGAGTGCCTTTTTAGAGCTATTTAATGTTTAACTAATTTTGGCGAACTTCACCACCCTTCATGATGTTGGTGTTGCTGCTTCTTTAAACCTTTAGGTTTCTAGTTAGGCTCTGGCGGGGGAGATTGAATTCTTCTCTCCTGTTTTTCAACTCTTGCTTTTGCCTTGGCTTCGCCAGAGCCTAAAGCTTGAATTTGAACTACATTCAAACTTCAGAGTTTCGAGTCTATAGTTAGACTCTAAAATCAAGCTTTAACAGCGCCTATTTGAAGTTGATTCTGAAACGGTTTAACTTTAAGATTTCGTAAATTTTAGCTAATCTTTAAATATGGATCCTAAAAATAGCTATTTTTGCACTTTCCCCGTTATAAAAGTATTTAGGAGTCTACTCAAAAGGTTGTAATTTCACCCACAGTATTATGGACTTGAAGCACAATGACTGTGAAGTATTAACAGGAAATTATATCCTATGACCTTGAAAATGGACGGTCTTAATTTTGTAACTCCTGCTTGCCCCATGAGCAAACCTTTAAAGTAAAAAGTAAAAAGTATTGCCTATGGCCAAGCGAGGGCCAACAATTGTTAACTTTGAAGTTTTGTCCATATGGCAAGCATAATCAATAATGGCACCGAACCGAAGTGTCCTATTTATGTAAGAGAAATTTTCATAAAGCACTATCTTTTAGTGGTAATTAACTATCTATAGATATCATTTGTTATATTACGGATTGTAGATACGTTTTATGTTGTTATAAGATGTATTAGATATATTTAAGCTACTGTATTCATGAATACAGTACCAAAAGTAGGCGTGAATCAGGGAAGTCCAGCTAATCAGTCGTTGTATTCGAGTGTATTCGACTGTATTCATGGCGTGAAACATTGGATTATAGCTGGACAGATTATTGTATTCGATTGTATTCAAGGTGTGAAACAGGGAATTACAATCAATTAACATAATAGACTCCTAATATAACTCAACAAACTCAATTATAACACACAAAATTTGTATTTTCAGTTATAAAAAAGATTCTCAACCGAAAAATACCTCAAAAATATAGCAATATTCAGAGAAATTATATAATACATCTGAATACATAAATTATATTAATTAAAAAGAATATGAATATATTCATGGCATATAGCGAGACGGTGAATACAATAAAATACATAGAATACAGGGGGATACATTGAAATACAGTGGAAAAAGATAGTGAAAACAATGAAATACATGGAATACATTGAGATGCATTGAATTACAATGAAAAAAAAAGACAATTAATAAATGAAATACATGAAAATACAGCGTGATACGTTGAAAAAACATTGAAATATATTAACAAAAAATCAAGTTGCTCAGCCACATACTCCGCCGTCTTTGTTCAAGAACAAACCCTAATTTACGTGAGGACACGCACCGACGTACAAAAACAACTTTGGGTACCCAATAACAAGCCCATTGTCCGAAGACAAATTAGCTTATTCAAAATTTAATTCAAAGAGTGAATTGATTTGCCTTTGAAATTGAAGGAGACGTTCTTCATATCACATGGTTCCCCTACTCTTTCCATAGATAGTCTTTGCCCGCCAGGCACTTCTTAAAAGGCTTTAGAGAAAGAATTTTAAATCAAAAGTCGAATGTAATATTGATGATTTCTGTTCATTGGGAAACTTCTGAACCAACTATTAATTCTATTCGTGGCTGCCATGATACCATTCATGACTTCTAATTTCGTTCAACAATGGAGATGAATCAGGGGAGAATCATGGTTGTATTCATGGAGAAAGAATGGCTTTGAGAGAGAGAGAAGGTGGAGAAAAATCTGAAAGAATGAAAGAGAAGAGAGGAAAAATATAAATAGCGTATTTCATGTCTCAATGGTAGTATATACCATAAATACTTATTTTGCTATAAAATATAAAAGGTAACTATAGAAAATAATAATTTAAAATAATTTTGATTGATAATAAATATGGTGTATACCTTTGATATAGGAGGTAAACTTTCCATATTTTAACTTGCCAAGTGAGCAATTAGGCTAGACCAGAGCTAAAGTAATTGGGCCAAAGCCTAACTGGCAGTTTATACTTGGCTGATTTACATAAAGGAATAGTTACCTCCTATAGCAAAGGTTGATACCTTATTTATTTTAAATAAATACCCTTTTAAAAAATTATATTCCATAGCTACCTTTTGATTTTTATAGCCAAATATCTATTTATGGTCATCTCCTACCCTTAAGCCATAAAATACGCTTTGTATTATTTTTTAGACAGCTGGACATACCTATTTTTAAGGTGATTGCCGTTATTGTATTCATGAATACATGGCGCGAATACATGCGCATACAGCTAGACTGCCCTAATTTTAGGTGCTTTTTACTGTTGTATTCATTAATACAGCAGCGCAAATACATGTGAATACAGCAGCGCAAATACATACATGTGAATACATGCGCGTACAACTGGACTGCCCTGATTTTAGGCGCTTTTTGCTGCTGTATTCATGAATACAACAACGCGAATACATGTGAATACATGCGCATACAGCTGGACTGCCCTGATTTTAGGCGTTTTTTACTGTTGTATTCATGAATATATTAGCATGAATACATGTGAATACATGCGCGTACAGCTGGACTGCCCTGATTCGAGGTGCTTTTTGCTGTTGTATTCATGAATACATGGCGCGAATACATGTGAATACATGCGCGTACAGCTAGACTACCTTGATTTTTAGGCGCTTTTTGCTTCTATATTCATGAATACAGCAACGCGAATACAGCGAATACACTATCGTAACAACTGAATAGTAGCTATATGAAGTAATTATATATATGGTAGCTATAGAAAGTTAATAGCCACTAAACAATAGTGGTTTCTGAAATTTCCTCTTAAAGTATCATGTCTTTAGCCCTGAGGTACAGTCCAATGCCCAAGACTCAAGAGGTTACAATTTAAAGTGTAATATACAACAACAACAATAACAACAACAACCCAGTAAAATCTTACAAGTGGGGTTTGGAAGGGTAGAGTGTACGCAAACCTTACCTCTACCCCGGAGGGGCAGAGAGGCTGTTTTCAAAAGACCCTCAGCTCAAGAATAAGAAAATAAACAACAGACAATTGAAGTGTAATATGACGAGTACAAATATGTACAGTGACTAGGAAGTATGAGCTAATCTGTTGAACTTCCCAACTCCACTGATGTTATGAACCATTTACGTTTGCTGATACAATAGAACAGTCTAATCCAACCATCTATTACTAATAACTTAGGGAGTAGTTAGTGTAATTCAGATTGTTAAAACTTTTCATCTCAATGACCGAAACTCCATGAGATTTTCTTGTTAAGCTTACATGTACATAATGGTACCAAAAGAAACCGAAATTTAACTTTCTTCCAGTGAAATTTGGTAATTAGCAGAATAAATTGGTTGCTAGAAGAACTTAACGGACAAGAATTTCAAGATAAAAGAAAGTTCACAAATATGCAACCTCGCTAGAGATGCTTATGCTTTAATTACAAGCAGCTACACTACCAAACAATCAAAGAAAAACAACTGCGTGGACCATTCCAAACAAGCAAACATACATCAGTCCTTGGATCATCCCAAAAAGTAGAAGGGTTTCTTGTTAGAAGTTTCCACTGAACAACTTAACTGTATATCAAACTAATTTAGTTCATTGGAGGATTCCAAAAGGGTGTTATCTGCTATTCAGATAAACTATTGTGTAGCTTGTTTTCTACCTGCCATGATCACCATCAACAATAAAACGTTTGTCGCCTATACAACTAAAAACTGTTATGACGAACAATGTACATGATAATCCTTCATCAGCCTGGAACTTATGGGGTGACTTTCGGTAGCAATGAGCCATTGAGAAAACATAAAAGGCAAAGTCAACCAACTAATCTTTATTCTTCAAGTGCTGCAATCTCATACCTAACTTCTTCCAAATGTTCATTTATTGTTGTTACTGCACCTTGAACACCTTGAATAGCGTCCTTGAGAGCATTATCAAATTCTGCATCAGCTTCTGCTTCTTCAGTGCCTGATGCTTCCGTTATCTTCTGGATGTGCACGCATTCATGTACAGTTGGCTTACTGTATCTACAATTTTCATGACTAACCAGACGCTCTGAGGGACGGCCAGCTTTTTTCAAGACTTGTATTGTGGCGGTCTGCCAGACAAATTGTGAGAAAACATCAAGCAAAATCATATGAAAGCAATGGAATCTTGTCTGATATCGCAACTACTCAGACAAAATCCGCGTCAGCAATCCAACAAACATTGAAAATTTGGACTAATTATAGAAATTAGGATAAATAGGAAAATAAAAGTTAATCCTGGGAAGATATTTTGAGCAAGGATACTGGAGAGGTCAAATTATTACTCACTTTGTTCCATTTTATACAGCATTAATCCCTTTTTAGTTCGCTCTTAAGAGATTGATACCTTTCTACATTTAGAAAACACTTAATTATTACATTTCCATCTTTCTCCCTAATGACATGGTCTTATCAGAAGGGACAAGGTCTATACTAATGCTACTTTTCGTATGTCTTATACATTTAGTTTACAACAATGTTGTCAAAGGCAAAAAGCTCTAAAACGCGCTCTAGGTCAATTGGGGCTTTAAGCGCAAAGCGCGATTTAAGTGGGGCTTTAGTTAAAAAAGGCGCAATGCAAGAAAAAAATAAAAATATATATGTAATTCAAGAGAAAAGTAACAAATTCATTCATATTGTTTTCCTTAACAACTAATACACTTATTTGCCGATTATATTCGTAGTCTAGCATTGCTCCATTCAAGACAGAACTCATGAGCAATAAGGGGCACGTCTTGGTGCCTTGCTTAAACTGAAGTGCAACTTAAGTGACGCAAAGTGCCCTCCCTGAGCTTTAGGGCTTAAGCGTGCCTTAAATGAGCCTTTGACAACACTGATTTACAAGTCGGTATTTCTTTCTTAAAGTCATATCCTGTCAAACACCGCAAATAAAATGAAAGAGAGGAGTTCATAGAAGTCTAAAATATATGTGCATTACCATCATTACGTCCTTAATAACACATCAAATTATCATCGTTATTATGTGTATTAGTTGAAGCTGCCATTAGTTTTGGCTACATATTTCCAACTTTCTTTTCTGGAAAACTTGGTGAAATATTTGTCCGTCTGGTCAGAGCTAGGATACTAAAAACTGATAAACAAATCTGATCCCTGCAACTGGTACATCAGCATAGTGCGTATCACCTAGCATTTTAAATTTTGGGTGTTAAGACCACCATGTTCTTAAAATGCAATCTTATGTATTAAGTAATTTCTTTCCTTTATTGGTGATTTGGAAGTCATACCTAATGCATAACCTCAATGGTCAAACAAAACTAGAAGCGTAAATTATGAAGAAGTTGCCGACAAAATACCAGTGCAATCCTGAAAATATTTTATGGAAATTTGTTGATGCAGAGCATCTATAAGAAGAGAAAGCTCTCATTCAAGTTTGTGGCGTAATTCCACAGCTATGATTACAGATATAGCACTTTTTATTTAATTCAGTATTTGATTACAGGTGGGTGTGGCCCCCATGGAGGACAAGATGCGGGAAGTAAGACTCAGATGGTTTGGGCACATTCAGAGGAGGAGCACTGATGCACCGGTGAGGAGGTGTGAGCGACTGGCTGTAGTGGGCACGCGGAGAGGTAGAGGGAAGACCTAAGAAGTATTGGGGAGAGGTGATCAGACAGGACATGGCGCGACTTAGGATTACTGAGGACATGACCCTTGATAGGGAATTATGGAGGTCGAGCATTAAGGTTGTAGGTTAGGGGAGAGTGTGAATATTTCTACAGCACAAGTGAGAGAGACTATCTAGTTAGGAGTTAGACTAGGAATGTCAGTGGTCGTCTATTGATGCAGGGCTTTACCTTCTAGTTGTACTATACCAGCCATCTATTTCGTATTTCGTATTTCGTATCCTGTATTTCATATTTCGTATCTCTTATATATTGTTGTTATTTTTATTACGCATTTTTATGGTACTAATATATCATCTCCTATTGCTTTTTTGAGCCGAGGGTCTCCTGGAAACAGCCTCTCTACCCTTCGGGGTAGGGGTAAGGTCTGCGTACATATTACCCTCCCCAGACCCCACTTGTGGGATTATACTGGGTCGTTGTTGTTGTTGTTGTTGTTGTATTACAGTTACAGCACTTAAACAGTCTGAAATTATTTCGAAGATAAAAGAAACTAGCACATCTAATGTTTTGTGTTATTTTCCAAACTAAATCACAGTTACATGCTCTCAAGCTCATCTTTAGTAGATAGTCCACAAAAATTCACTTCCAAACTGTCTCGTTGAGGACAAAATTCTGATGTGAGTTTAAGCATGAAGAACATCAGAAATGTACATACAAGTTTTGGGATTGAGGGAATTGTAAAGTCATTTCTCAGGATCCTGATAGGAAGCTATGTAAGAAAGGTAAACAATATAAGGCCAACGAATGAAGTTGATAAAATTAAGTTGAAGTTGCAGCATAGAAGCTTAGTGTGGACCGCATTTACAGATTGGGAGTCATGTCACGAATGAGATTTGAATTGAATGAGGTACTTTGATATTCTTTATAAAACATAAAGTAAGTCATCAAGCAAAATCACACAAGAAAAGGATCTTAAAAGAAATCCTTCATACTATTATGGAACCTTTTCAGATGACATAAATACTGAAGTGCACACATTACACAAAGGAAAAAACAGAATAATGAAGTTTCACCATTACTCTTTTATCAGCGTGAGTTTATTGAAAAGGAAAAAAACAGAATAATGAAGTTTCACCATTACTCTTTTATTAGCATGAGTTTATTGACACCTTTATGCATAACGAGTATAGAAAACCCCAAGAATATTCAAACCATATTCTGTCCATTAACCAGAATAGCCAGAATCTGTTCAATAAATAACCCCTTATTGCAATGTTTACTCCATTTATCACTATCTCCCTGCAAACTTCAGCCTATATCAATCATTAAGGCCTTTGCCTTACCATCATCCAATCGCAAAGGTAAGCACTCTTACGACAATTTGTTTCACACAGATCCTCGAACAACAATTTGATTAAAAATGGAGTACTCTACAGCTGCTTTCAACAATCAAATTCCAAATTTTGTAGATGATCGTAAGCTCCTTATCTTCATCACTTTTTTACATGAATAGATTATTAACAAGTCCAATAATGTTATGACTAACAACACTCAGATGGGCCAGTCTTTCTCATTTCAAACAAATGCTTTAAAAATATGGAAAATAATCTCACTGGTCATGAAACCTAAACAAGCTAGTCCAACCAAAAAAGGCAACAAACGGAACAACACAAACATAAAGAAAATTGAGGGTTAAGCCAAGCACGGCTCAGAAATAATCAAGATTAGGACATGTAACCCCTTTGAGCATTGAGCATGTAAATAGAAAAGTTGTATGTTTTAACTACAACATACAAGGTCATCCTGAGTGAGAATCTTACGATTTGATTATGGACTTAGAGATCAGGTGGACGAGGAAGAAGAGGGCTATGTCCGGTATACCTAAGGTCAGGTGGGGTGCATTGACTAAGGACAAGGCCCAGGAGTTGGGGGGGAAGTCACTGGCTATGGGGCCTGGAGCAGCAGGGACACGAGTTGTATGTGGTCTATCACAGCAAAATGTATTGAGAGGCGGCAAGAGAGGTGTTATGGGTCTCAAAGGGTTTTTCTGGTGTCCATAAAGGGGATTGGTGGTGGAACGAAGAAGTTTAAGGGAAAATGGAAGCCAAGAAAGCGGCATATTTGAAGCTAGTAGAGAGTATAGACGAGGGGCAGAAGAGTGCTAACAGGGAGGGATATAAGAAGGCTAGGAAGGGGCAAAGTTGGCGGTTACTGCGGCTAAGACCGCGACGTTTAGTCGTTTATACGAAGAAATTGGGGATAAAGGCGGGGACAAGAAGTTGTACAGGCTAGCGACGACGAGGGAGCGAAAGGCCCGAGATCTGGACCAAGTGAGATGCATAAAGACGAGGAGGGAAGAGTTTTATTGGAGGGGAGCACTGATTAGGCAGCGATGGTGGTCTTACTTCCATAAACTCTTGAATGAAGAGGGAGATAGGGGCATTGTGCTGGGGGAGTTGGAGTAGTCGGAGTGGCAACGAGATTTTGGGTACTGTAGACGCATACGAGTGGGGGAGGTTGTAGGGGCAATGTGCAGGATGAGTAGGGGTAGAGCGACTGGGCCAGACGAGATCCCGGTGGAATTCTGGAAGAGCATGGGTAAGGAGGGCTTGAAATGGCTTGCTAGGTTGTTTAACGTCATTTATAGGACAAAGAAGATGCCCGAAGGGTGGAGGCGGAGTACGATGATCCTGTTGTACAAGAACAAGGGGGATGTCCAAAACTACAACAACTATAGGGGTATCAAGTTGTTAAGCCATACAATGAAAGTGTGGGTAAGGGTGATTGAAGGGAGGTTGAGGAGGTGTGTGTCCATTTCTAAGAACCAGTTTGGTTTCATACAGGGACGGTCGACTACTGAGGCCATTCACATTGTGAGGAGGTTGGTGGAGCAGTATAGGGCTGCGAAGAAGTATTCATTGACCTGGAAAAAGCCTATGACAAAGTCCCGATAGAGGTTCTATGGAGATGTTTGGAGGCTGGATGAGTGCCTGTAGCATATATTAGAGTAATTCAGGACATGCATGATGGAGCTAAGACACGGGTTAGGACAGGAGGAGACTCTGACTACTTTCTGGTTGAGATGGGGTTGCATAAGGGATCAACACTTAGCCCGTTTTTGTTTTCCTTAGCGATGGATTCTTTGACGCGTCACATTCAAAGGGAGGTGCCTTGGTGCTTGTTATTTGCGGATGACATAGTCCCGATTGATGAGACGCGAGGTGGCGTTAACGAGAGGCTAGAGGTCTGGAGACATACTCTGGAGTCTAAGGGTTTCAAATTGAGCAAGATAGAATACTTAGAGTGCAAGTTCAACGGTGTTACCTAGGAGGCGGACGGGGATGTGAGAGTCGATACGCAAGTAATTCCCAGGAGAGAGGTTTCAAGTATCTGAGATCTATAATTCAGAAGGATGGGGAGATAGATGAGGATGTCACACACCGTATAGGAGCAGGGTGGATGAAGTGGAGGCTCGCTTCCGGTGTCTTGTGTGATAAGAATGTGTCGTTGAGACTTAAGGGTAAGTTCTACAAGGTAGTGGTTAGACCGACTATGTTGTATGGGGCAGAGTATTGGCTAGTCAAAAACTCCCATGTCCAGCAGATAAAAATAGCGGAAATGAGGATGTTGAGATGGATGTGTGGGCATACTAGTTGGATAGAATTAGGAATGAAGTTATTCGGGACAAGGTGGGAGTGGCCCCTGTGGAGACAAAGATGCGTGAGGCAAGGTTGAGATGGTTCGGGCATGTTAAGAGGAGAAGCACAGATGCCCCAGTCAAGAGATGTGAGAGGTTGCCCTTGGGAGGTGAGAGGAGGGATAGAGGTAGGTCAAAGAAGTCTTGGGGAGAGGTGATCAGGCGCGACATGGCGCAGCTTGAGCTAACCGAGGACATGACCCTAGATAGAAGGGTGTGGAGGTTGAAGACTAGGGTAGAAGGTTAGTAGGTAGTCGTGTGTTTCCCTTTGTCTTCTCTAGTTCGATAGTATTAGTGCTGGTAAGGTACCCTTTTTTCCTTAGTTTGCTATATTCGCATGTCTTGTTCCGTTATTACTTGCCATCGGTAATTCCGTAGTTTGCTAGCAGTACTTCGTTCATATTCACGTTTGCTGCCTTGAATTTAGTTTTCTAAATATATTATCTTGCTATTACTTGCTATCGTTACCCCTTTCATATTCCCTGTTTCTATCTTCGATTTAGTTTTCTAATTATTTGTCTTGTTATTACTTGCTATCAGGGCTTCTTTCACCTTCTTTAGCCGAGGGTCTATCGGAAACAGTCTTTCTGCCCTTCCAAGGTAGGGGTAAGGCTGCGTACATCCTATCCTCACCAGACCCCACTTGTGGGATTATACTGGGTGGTGGTTGTTGTTGTATATTTTAACTACATTAAGAAGAGCCACTGATGGCAGAAACAAAAAATTCCACAGAACAAAAACTAATGCACAGCTAATATATATAATAACTAACTGCAAATTCAGTGACAGAGAATTACCAGTTGCAGCTTGATCTTTTCTTGATTTTGAACAGATCTCAGAAGGTGAGCCAGATCCTCGCGGAAGCAATGGGGAGTTAGAAACTGAGACTCCATTTCAAGGACCTGAAGTGCTGAAGATGCTTAGAAATTGAAATTGTTCAGAGCTACAAGCCAAACCACAGTTGCAAACAGCAGAATGTAGGATTAAAACACCACTGATAGAGTTGGGGCATAGTGAATGATGATAGTGAAGGGATCATAATAGTGTATTAAGGGGCTTGTGGATGGGATGGATAAACTTTATCTCATGTTTGGTTATGCATTATCTGTAGGATGGTAGCTGAGATTGCTTACTTCTCAACACTTGTAATTTCAGTCTTTGTGTAATTATTATACATACTAAGTACATTTATAAATATTACTTGGGAGTGGCAGGGCTTGGTGCAGGTCAACGGGAGGGAAAGGGTCAAAGATGGACTTTTCATCCCTATCTGGAAGGAGATAAGCAGGTATAAATTAAGGAGGGTTTTCTCATAGGCAGGATTACAGTGTGAGTGAATTGTTATTCCGTAGAAAAAGATGGGATTAAAATTCTACCTCTTAATCCTCTCCCCCGCTCCCTTAAAACAAACCAGAAGCTAGACTAATATCTGCATGATGCATCAGCATACTAACCTGTTTTGAACAATCACCAAATTCAACAGTGATCTCACTGCATAGCTTTTGGTAAGTTGATTCTACTCCCGAAACCATAAAATCTTCGAAACCTCTGTCAGTTAAAGGGCATGAATAGACCATTTAGAACTGCAACACATCCATATTAAAAGATAAAAGAAAGATGATACATCTTTACGCTCTAAAAGGAAAACACAAACCTCAAGCCGTAGCAATCAAATTTGATATAAGAAAAAGTTATTGCTATGATAATCAGATCATATTGGCTTTCTGCCCATAGATGGTGTAAGATAGGAATGAGAAACAGATATGCTTATATATAGCTAAAACATCAAAATTCAGTAATGAATATTCTAAAGCTTAAATGCCAGCCAACTACCAGTCTCCCTCATCTTCCATGCTTGTTCTCTTACCTCCTCTTTTTCTTTTAAGTTTTTTCAGGGTGAGGATACAGTGGTTTCCAAGACATCACTGGAAGTTGGCAAAACAAAAAGACCTTTATTCTAATAAGCAAATATTTGTTTTCATTTAACACACAGGAACCAAGGAGGTGCTACATGATTTGTAAACAAAAGAACTTACAACTCCAAAGAGCTCAAACAGTCCATATAATAATCTTTGCCATTCACATCTCTATGGATATAGCCAAAAATTAAAAACGTAACATCTTAGAACACTTAAATCTGTGTATGGTGTGCGAACTCCCTAGCACCTTTTATTTGCTTCCTTGAAAATAGGTAAGAGAGTCGTTTCCTAAAGTTTTGGTAAAAATTCCTTGGTCTTTCCCGGCATGATCCATGCAGTTCTATTATAACAGCAGAAATTCTGTAGCTATACAGACAACTTTGTATGTTCAGTAGAGTATCCGAGGACTCCAAACATTGCCTTTCTCTCTCTCGAGCATCAGATGTGCAGTGCAAGAAAAGGTGGTTAAAGATTCTTCACCTCTTCACACACGTACTCCCTCCGGTCCATAATAAGTAACTATTTGGCCTTTTTATTGGTTCAAAATAAGTGTCATTTTTACATAATCCAGAATGAATTAACTTTAGTTGTTTAAATTTGCCCTTATTTACATATCCCAATGTGTCAAGCTAACAATATGCAAATTTTAATTAAGGGTAATTTAGTCATGATACTTATTTTTTTCTAGGAGTTAGTATTTTCTTAAGGGGTGTGGCAAAGGCCAAAAAATCACTTATTGTGGACCATAGGGAGTAACATCTAGTTCAATAGTAGTCTGGTCCTCTTCTGATGGTTTGTCTAGAGTTAATATAAAGAAGAACACTTTGGCACTGGAAATAGAAATATTTCTTATCAGTGAATTCATGATCCAAGCCTTCTCAGCAAAATCCAAACCTTTCTTCAAATAAGAGAAGCAACCAGTGGACTAGGTCATAAGAGAGTCAATGTCACAACATGCGAGCAATGGAAGAGTACACAGCTCAATGTTTTTGACAAGGAGTACACAGCTCTATATTTTAACTTGAAACTGGCGCAACCTCCGCTCCACACCATTCTTGTCAAAATGAAATCCAGGTTTACACTTCTGATATAAATATGGCAGCAGGAGCAGTGATCAACGGAAGCACCAGGGTATTAGATATGAATCCATCTTTGTCAAGGACAATTAAAACAACAGATATCAGGGTATTACATTTGGAGGTAAATCTCCTATTTAGTGGGAATGCATAAACTTCGAAAGCGGTATAAACTCCTCCACGGTAGCTATACCTGTATGACAGTCAAAACTGACTCGGAACTGGGATGTTCTAATCCCTGAAGGTTTACATTTTTCTTTTGTGCGGGGGAGGGGGAGAACAGGGAACGCCGGTCTATTTTGAGGATGCATATGATAATCCAAATGTTATTTTCGGCAGGAATGAGGAGACAATACCATTTGGTGCTCCTTATTAGCAGGGTGCGGCAAAGAACTCACTCAAATTGCCTGATGGACCTTCTCGACAAATGTGGGTTGGGGGAAGAGGGAGGGGGGTTCCACCTTCTTCTATTTCTACATCTAGGATGTAGGACTTGTATCATGGATGCTAATAGAAATTCAACCATTATAGCAAGGAAAAGTTCAATTCAGAGGGAGAAGAGGAGGCATTTAGATCAGAAACATCTTGCGTTCGTGCAAGTTTGTTTGGGTCTTCAAAGGAGTTGAGCAATGCAATGTCAAAGTCCAGGAAAAAGGAGGACGATAAGGAAGTATATAAGAATTTCATAAGCAGCATGGTGCCATCCTTGGTCCTAATATTCCATAAAATTGATATTGAGGAGATGTTAGTATTAACCAAGCTAGAGCATATTTTTGGAAACTCGACATGAGAGTAAATGGTAGAACTGAGTACAACAACAATTACTATCAATTTTTTTTTTTTGGATGAACAACAATTACTATTACTACGCCTCAGTCCCAAATAATGGTGGCAAAATGGGTTAAAAAACAGTTATCCATCCATATTCTCCATTAAATATAGGTTGAATAATGAACTTTTTAAAAATGGGTCAAACATGAATAAGATCCATATTATGCACTTAAAAAATGGATAACCAATGAGTTTAATTTTTACATTTGTAAAAACTCAAATTGGGGGTTCCTCAAGTTCGGGAGACTAGAAATTCTCCCAAAAGTGATCATATTCAAGAAGCAATGGATAATATGGATATCCATATTATCCGCCGGTTAACCCATTTTCTATTCGTATTAAATATGGGTTGGGTCGGATATTTTGTCCGTTTTTGCATTATGCATTTTTGACCCACCTATATCCGACCCGATCCGCCTATTTGCTACCCCTAGTCGCAAACAAGTTGGATCGGCTATATGAATTCTCACTTCTTCATGTAAGTTCAACTCAAGTCATCATCATACTAAACAAAATGAAAGTAAAAAAGTATGTTAATATATATAATATGAATAATAATATTAGAAGTTCTTTAACAAGACAAACTTATTTTCAACTAGTAGGTATCACCATATGGAGCCTTTCTAAAACTGTGCCATGTCTTTAGTTATGTATGCAATGATTTCAAGAATGTGTAGGTCTTTTGAGATAATTTTCTTCTATGTGATTTTAAATCTACCCAACAACAACACACCTAGTATAATCCCACAAGTAAGGTCTGGTGATAACTTCACTCACAATAGTCTTCACACCTAGATGCATCTGTTGGTCAATGCAGAACCCAGTATAATCCCACAAGTAAGGTCTGGTGATAACTTCACTCACCATAGTCTTCACACCTAGATGCATCTGTTGGTCAATGCAGAACATGACTAAACCATCTCAAGCAACCTTCTCTTATTTAGAACTCAATGCATGCTACTTGCACCTTCTGGTGGATGTGATTATTTATAGTCTTATCCAATATTGTATAATTTTTTTTTTTTTTGATAATCGTGGTATACATGCCAACTTGCACACACCTCGACTAATTTCACAGGATAATTGGCACCTCCCACCAGCAACAGGTACCAAGTAACTCTATCCACCAAGGCTTAGAAAGATGGGAAAAAATCACCTATCTAATATTGTACAATCGCATAGCTATTTTAGCATCCGCAACTCTGCAACACTCATGTTGTAGATGTGGACATGTTCGTCTTATAACTGTTCTACGGAACTTACCTTTCACTTTGGTAGTCATCCTTCTATCACATAACAACCTGGTAGCACTTATTCATTTTAATCATCAGGTTTAATTCTATTAGTAACATCTTGATTTATTATTCCATTCTCTTGAAACAACGAGCCTAGATATCTAAATCATTTGCATTTAGCACCGGAACCCCATCTGGTCTCACCTCAACTTCGCTCTTCTCACCCTGACTAAACTTACCGTTCATGTACTCAGTCTTACTTCTACTTATCCTAACCCTTACTCTTTAGGTGCTTCTCCATAATTCAAATTTTTGGTTGACACCATTTGCTGGTTTTGTCAATTAATAAAATATCATAAGCAAATGTCATTACACCATGTTGTATTATCTTAGTTAGCTCATCCATAACTAGGATAAACAAATAGGGGCTCAATGTTGATCCCTGGTGTAGACACCCTGTTACGTAAAACTTCTTTGTATCTTCTCACGCTAGTGAAGACTCCTTCATACATGTCCTTTATGGCATTTATATATTTTATATGAATTTCTATCATATATTTTCTCTAGGAATAATAACAAGGACATTTCGTGGTACTCTATCATATATTTTCTCTAGGTCAGTGAACTGGATACAAATGAAAAAATAGAATAAAAGCTTTCCTCTTTTAGGAATAATAACAAGGACGACATGTCTATCTTGAAGTCTATTTAGACTGACTTGATAACTAGAGCCAGTGCTACTCCCAAATGAAGGAAGGGGGTTAAGAGAGATAACAACCCAGCTAAAATTTAGGTAGGTAAACATCTAGTACCTTGAAGATCATAAGATGGAACTAAGTTGAGTATGCATTCACAACACACTTGCAGGCCCTTTCCCTTTGCCCTTAATTATTAGCTTAATTAATTTATCCTTTTTGGAGGAAACGATTTCATCATTCTTATATAAGTTTGGCATACCAGAAGGAAAGGCATATCTTGAAACAATAATACTTCTAAAACCAACAGAAAAATAGATAGGGTATAATTTTGTAGCAGAAACAAACAGATATTATAGAACTAGCTGAAAGAATCAATGTATTAGGTATTTCTTAATTACCTTTTGAGCCTGGCATAAGCTTGGGCTCTGCGTTGCTGCACAGCCAGAAATCTTCGAAGCAATTCGACGATTTTGAAAGAATCGTTCTCTGGACAATTGTCTGCTTCCTCCTCCATGCTCATCCTCTCCGTAATAACTACCTTCTTCTCAAATTCTTCCACCGTGCTCGGGTTCATTGCTCTCTGTACACTGATCTGCTTTCGTATAAACAAGGTTGAAGCAAATATAGGCCCAACTATTCAAATGGGCTGGTAATTTTTGGACGAATTTGCTTAAATAGCCGCATACCCAAGCGTTTAAACTCAAATTAATTGGTGGGTATATATATATATAAAATATGTAAAATCATATATAAATACTGTATAATTTATTTATACTAGCTAAAAAAAATAAACAGTAAATTCGACTGACTATTTATGTAAACACCCTAATTTTTATTGCATGAAATTATACTCGATAATTTTGAAAATAGATGGTCTTTATTTTGACCTCCGCTTGCTCTGGATAAACCTTTAAAGTCAAAAACCTAAAGTATTTTTAGGGGGCATATAGGGTTATAGTAACACTGAAGTATGATATATGTGCAAATCAGCCTCTTTGCTGCATCTCTCTTACTATGGACCTGCGAAATGTTAGATGGCCCAAACACTTTAGCTCTGGCCCAATATCACTCTAGCTCCACTTGGGATTTTGATTGAAAGTATTCATATAGGAGTGCTAGTGCTAGTCTAGAGAATAACGTGAGTTAGATATGATATACCTCATCAATATTAGGTTATAATTGCAATTGCAGTATTATGAATTCGAACCACAATGGTTAGGGTGATTTGCACAGACAGGATCATTTGGCATCACCATTTAAATTAAGAAAAGTATTTGGATAATAACCCCGGCCAAAATTTGTGAAGCAAGCTCTTGCGGATTTTCCTTAACAGCAATTATAATGATCGCCAAAATTTCTAGCCAAATTTAGATGGTAGTCCAAAAAGGGTCCATCCAACATAAAAACCTGCAATTGTTAATAGCCATTCTCAGAAATACTATTTAGAGATTAGCCAGTATTTATTTTGTCCTGAAATTATAATTTAAAAATTTTAATTTCTGGACATTTTTATCGTGAAAAATTGACTTTCAGTCTGTATATAATTTGGGTGTTAAAAGAGCTTAATGGACTGGAGAGTCTATTCTTTCTTTTTTAAATCAAATAAATATAAAGGAAGTGCACAAATATGCTACCTCAGGAGAGTTGTTTATGCTCTTAATTATAGCCGCCACACTAGCAAACAACAAAGAAAAAAGGTTGTATATATGAACCATTTCAATATGCAAACATGCTGATATCCTTATAATAGTGTCATCCCAAAAAGTGGTTATAGAAAGGTTTCTTCTTAGAAGTTTCCAAGAAACAAATATATAAAATTTGTTCTTTTGAGGATTACTTATACTAATTCCAAATATGTTGTCTGCTAATCAAATAAACTTCCATATATATAGCTTGTTGCTATTTTTCTACTTCCACAAAGAACACGTAATATAATAAAAAAGACACGTTTATAGTAAAATAAGCCTTTGTTTTTTATTTGCATGCATATAATCTGAGGATTCAAGGAAAAATATCTTAACTTCTTCAAGGTGGAATCTTGATGTGGCTAGCATATAGACTAATTGTTTAATTTATGGCTCTTATTATCCACTTCGGCTATTCTATAATTTATTATTAATATAATTTTTATTCAGTATTTTGCTTATATTAACCATTTAATTACAACTTAAAGAAACAAAATTGGAGGAAGAAAGAGTAAATTGAAGTCTTAGGTACATGGTAGCAAGTCATATATATACATATACTAGTATCTATGAACCTGCGTTGCACATTAATAATGACACGTGATGGTTTAAACATTTAATTATATAAAGGAACAATAAAATTTAAATAAAGAGAGAAATTTTATATATAATAACCATCTAAATACCTAAAAATATTATTACATTAGCATAATAGATGAATTTAAAATAAAAGGACATCATCACACAAATGATCAATTTTGTCATGTTAGTTAGATAATAATGTATTAGTACTTCCTCTGGTCCACTTTAAGTGATTTTTTGGTTGCTTTCACACATATTAAGGAATTCACTTCTTATCATTGATTAACAATATAATTGACCATATTAACCTTAAAGTGGATCGGAGGAAGTATAATTTAAAAGTATTTAATGTGATGGTATTAACCTCTTTTTGTGTGTGTATGTTTCCTCCTAATTGGTTACTCTACCTTAACCAGAACTTTTGTTGTCAATTTTGATATCCCTCTTGAAAATGCAACATACAGTTGTTTGTGCAAGAAAATATATCGCGGTAAATATAATCTAATATTTAGGATGTTTGTCCTTGTGATTTATTTATTATATTTGAAAAACATAAACATACTAAACATTATTTTGACACAAATTTAAAAGAATATTCCTTAGTTTTGAAAGACCAAAGTTGAATTCAGGGATAAGAATATACTTAGAAGCACATTGACCAGTATCATAATTTTGCATGTATGACATTACTGTCACAACTTCTATATACCATTTGTGTGCTATTACATTAGCTATTCGGCGTATCTAAGTTTTTCAGTAGCATGACGAGCATATTTCTTTCAAAAACAACCTATATACAATGGAAGATCAATTTTAACTTAGTCTATTATATATACGGTGACACTAACATACGTAAGAAATATTAAACTTGACAACAAATGTGTAAGGTAGAAAGCTCATTTGATATTAATGTATTTAAGTATTCTTCTTGATAGTAATTACTGGTATAATTCTCTGCTGAGTCAAAAACTGAAAAATATTTTCTTTTTACTATAAAATTTTGCAATCAACCTTTTATTTAGTTGATCAACATATTCATTTTTGCTAGTTAAGATAGCTTTTTAATTCTATCATGTGATTTGCAAATTGCTTTTTAATCTAATGATAGAAATATTTCTCTTATTAAATGCACTATTATTGGTATTGGGGTTGATAACCAAGTATTCGAGAAGAATCAAATCATCTTTTATTGGATGCTCTTCTTCGTTTCCGACATGAAGCAAGAAGACACTAAATACTGGATCTGTTCTTACTTTATATTTCTTGTCAGTTGAATCTTTTTTATTTGAGGCCAGAAGTATAACTTTGGCGAGCTAGATTTTACAGTCTATGCTTTTGTCGATTTTGGAACTACTGGTAGTACTTGATAAAAATCACCTCCCAAACCATTAATTTTTCACCAAATGGTTCATTAACATTCAATATATCTCTAAAACTCCGGGCAATTGTTTTGATCGTTTGACACTTAGTTATAAGTGTTTCATCTCATGTGTATCAATTTTGCTTTCCTGATAAATTTAGCACATTTGCTCTGCTTTGATATATATTTGTGATGGTTCTTTGAGTAGGAAAACAATTCAAATACAATATAAAAATATATTATCGTGGGGATATTATTTTCCTCAATTTCAACTCTTTATGCTGCCCAATTAATATTACTTTTATTTTTTCTTGGTATTAGACATTATGGAGTGGTAATGTATTGTCAATATGGAGGATTATTATAAAAATTGATTTTATTAAACCTTCCTAAATATTTTTAAATAAGAATTTAATGGATAAATTTATTTATTTTTAAAATTTTAAATATTATAAATTTGCATAGAAGGTATTGTAGCCCAAGAAATAGATTATTGTAGTTATGTCCATTACTTATGAGTTCTTTCATTTAATATTTTATGGTTGTTTTGGTCTATTAATAATGTATTTGTGCCTTTATAATAATATAGGCTTTCCTTTTTCTAAATCGATTCGGACAATATAATACATTCTCAAATTAAATTAGTAATAGGACATTATAATACGTTTTCAAATTAAATTAGTAATAGAAAATTTTAAGAAGTATATCTTAAAAGTAATAGGATAATATGACTAAAAACATGTCTTTACCCCGAAAGTAATTATATTAAAAGGAAACATAACGTGTTCCTAAAGGTATTAGGTATACATGCTAACATGTAGTATTATATGTCTATGCCTGAAAGTAATTATGTTAATAGAATTCCTAAAGGTAATCATGCAGGATTCCTAACGTATAGTATATGTCCTAAAACTAATAGAATTATAAGGCTAATAACTAGAATTTCGATTATGTCCTTTTATTATGCGTTATTATGCTTAATATTATAAGGTTATTTTGTAAACCGGCATTGTATATATACATGCTTTTATAGATATAGATAGATAAATTAATCAATGATATATGCATGTGCATATTTTTGGGGGTGGCGAATGTAAGATATTTACACAAAATCTGGATATTACATATATGTATAGCACAATTTCTAATATAAATATGTGAATAGTGATTATATGCCAAGCAACGAAAAAGTCCTTCTGATTTTCATCATCTCTTTTGAAGTTTAAATTGTAGAATGCTTATGAACTTTTAACGGTAAGTATTACTTTTTCGTATTTTTCTAGGATTCATAATGTGTAGTATTATGTCCTAAAACTAATAGGATTATAAGACTAATATCTAGAATTTCGGTTATGTTCTTTTATTATAAGTTATTATGTTTAATATTATAAGGTTATTTTTGTAAACCGACATTGTATTCATGCTTTTATAATAATATAGATAAACGCTTTATTGTAGCTATGGAAATTTTATGGGTTCCATTCTAATATTTAAAACCTCATGGGCTTTTAAGTCAAAAAATTCTATTCTTTTCTAAATTTCTCAATTTGTGCAGGTAAGTAATTCTTGCGCGATATTTCGGCATAATATACTGGAGTTTCAGCATAATATGCTGAATTTCATATACAGATACATCAATCTCTAGTATATTATGCAGGAATTTTCTGTATTGTTGTAAAATAGTGGGTTAATTTTCAATGATTTTGTAAACGATGACTATTTTATATTTACCAGACTGAAAACTGACTAGCCCGTGCTATTTTCACTAAAAACGCATTAGGGATAAATGTATAATTATTTAATGCCTCTGTGGTTTATAGAGTCAAAATTTATTCAAAAAGGGAAAGCTAGGAATGAAGATAAAATAGCTAATCAATATCTACTTCCATAGGCAACCGCAATTAGTCAACATTTTGATAATCTTCATACATTTTTATTCTCTTTAATAATACATCGAATTAAGTAAATTTCTTAATCAGTATTTTTCTTTTGGCCCTCAAGAACATACTTTCGGCTAAACATCAGCCAGCTTTATTCAACTATTGACTTTAAACTTTAGCCTTTCACGTCAAAATTATACTTGTAAAAAACTTTACCAAAGATTTCTCTTTAATTATTTCTTTCACAATTTTATGTAAACTTCATCCACCATCATCAGCGGATGTGGTACAAGTGGTGTAGGAGGTACAGTCGCACCCACCGTCTTCGACTTGAATTTTTATATATATAGATCCAGACAGACACACTAAGTTTGTACATGTTGCCACAAATTAGTAATTAATAATAATTCATACTCCGCAACTTAAAATTCTGGATTCGTTTATGTTCTTCATCATCATCAGCTAGATATACTTTAAAAAATGTGTCTCTTGATGTGTCATTTTCTATAGCTATGAGATATTTTCTTTTTGTTTATTTGGTGGGGTTTATAAAATGATTCAAGAAAAAGAAAAAATGGCTTATATGAAGGGAAAATAAATGTGGAATATTTAATATGATTGAAGAGCGGACTGCTTTGGTCTCCACTCTTTAGAAAAAACCAGGAGAAATGGAGGTCCAGTAAAGCACTATCTACATGACCAAAGTGCAAAGAAAATGCATATATATATGTATATGTTATGCGCAAGACGCTCCCTCTCCTTATTGTCATGTACTATATATATAATCTTCACTTTTCTTCTTTAATTTGCATGACATTTTGGTATCCAAAGATCAAATTCCTGAGTTGGAAAGCCAACTTTTTAGGGTCATATATATCTCCTTTGGTTAAAGAAAGCACAACTTTTTTCACGGCATCCTGTTCGATAGGAACTGCATTATCTTTTTTTAATAAAAATTCTGTTTGAATTAAGGATATTATTGTTTTGCTACTTAGTTAGTATGCTGTCGTACCAACACGCTTTGAGGAATTATTTATAGAGTTTAACATAAACAAGACTTGAAAGGAAATATGCACTTTTGTCTTTTGATCTCACAAATCAGCATTTTGCCATTGATTCTAAAGAGCTTAGAAATGAATCCCTCTTTATTAGTCTCGCCAACTCAATTTTTATGTAAGATCTTGACTATAAATTGTTGGTATATTTAAAGTTTATGATCATCTTATTTAAAAGAGCTTATAATAATGAGTCTCTTTTCAGTCACGAAAAAGAATTATACATGCATCATGAACGATAAAATATATATAGGAATGTTTTAGTGTGTGACCATAGCCAAGAGGTATACTAAAAATTCTTTTTGATAATAGTGGTAGTAAGACTCTAAGTCTCTATAACACAACATTTCCACCTGTTCTGATACCATGTTGAAGTATGTGAATGTGACAATCTCATCTAAAAGTTTAAGGTGTTAGCAAGATCACGCTATAAATTGTTATAAATGATATATTGTGGTTAAGTGATATTCTTGCAAAAAGATAAAGTTATCCTCCTTTTATTTCTTCACTTTATTGGCTATGTACTAGTAGAATTGTACATTAACAATCCTATAAAATGGCTTATGTTCATAGAAAGACAAACTAAATATATTTCAGGGGTTAGTTGGTAGTACAAAAAGCTGGAATTGCTTTTCTTTAGTCTTTTTAATGCAGAATATTGACGTGAAATGGGGACGTTGATCCAATATATACCGGTTGAGAGAGTAGTGGGTGTTGTCTTGCATTCAGCATATACATATAATTAATAAGATCTCATCGTTAGCTATATATCCGCACAAAATGCAAAAATCATTACAACTTTTGAAATCTTTTATTCCCAATGCCCTATATAGTTTCTTTTTCCGAAACCCCACGAGCATTCTTTGAGATTTGAAATTTGTAAGTTCAGAATTCTAGTTTATTTATGTTACTGGGTTCTAAATTAATAATTTATACATATTTTATAAAAATGTTAAAACAAATACAGAATTTAGACCAAATTAAAGTTACTGAATTAGGCCAAACTCACAAATCATATGCTAGCTCCGCCCCTGATCCAAAATCCAAAGATTCATAAAAGAAAAAGAAAAAGAATGAAATAGATTTGGTACCTTTAAGGGTCTTGAGGTCCTCCATCTTTGTCATGACGACACAAAGTTGAAAGTTTTCTCTTGAAAAAGGGTTATATATGAAGGAGTTTAATTTGCTCCCCACAAACCCTCAATGTTACTTTCTTATTGGGAGAGAAAAAGAAAGGCTTTACTTAGGATTCTCTTTAGCTTGGGATAAAAAGAGATCAGGTTATCTGTGTGATTATCATCTCTGAGTATTAGGCTAAAGTACATAATTACTATAAGTGTAATTTGTCGTTAATTATTTATCTAAGATCATAACTTGTTTGAGATCGGAAAATATTAAGCTCTATAGGCCATTCAGTTCACAGACTAATTATGTAGGGATGTTATGCAATAAGTAATAATATTACAAGTGTTATGCAACTAATAATGATGGAATGATTGTTATATATATAATAAATAATAGTAGACTAAATAATAATGTAACAAATGCTATGCAGGAACTACCTAAAGGACTATTAGTTGCAGAGGTTTATGTACACTATTAGTCCTGCAATATTTTGTACCAGACAACTCACCGTTAATGGTTATGATGAGATGGATAGGATCTTCCTCTCTTAAATAAAGGTCTCAAGTTTAAGCTTCAAGATTGGAAAAAAATTCTCGTACGTGTATGGGTCCAAATTTGACCGACCTCGACCTATGATGAGTATGATCAACGACCGAGTATCTTCGAATCGGCGTCCCGAGGAAAACGACCTTAAGGCAAAAGTAGAAATTGTACGACCCTTGTAGAAATGTAAGCCCATTAAGAGACATTGAGAATATTCTGTCAAATATTCCTTGTATTTTTATTTCTTATAATTCTGAATGTTTTCTCTCTAGTATATAAAGGGAAAAAGATCTTGTGGGGGGGGGGGGAACATTCTGAAAGCGAACGAATCTTGAATACAAAGAAACTTAGCAACTCTCTTCTCCTTACCTATTATTAGTCTAGAGATAATTATCTTCAGCTACGATTTACCCATTTTTCTTTGATTGATTTGCCTAAAAAGTTTTAACATCCTTTTGAGTCAAACAATTTGGCACCGTCTGTGGCGATTTCCATAGCTGAAATCATAGTTCTTATCGAGACCCTGAAAGTGATTACCTTTCTTCGAACCTCCAAAACCAACAATGGCGGGAAAGGAAGCGAGGCTGAAGGCGATAGTAGACGTCTCGAACAATCTCCTAAACTCCCTCGATGAAACCGATAGAGAAGATGATGGGAATACAATACCAAGAGCTACACCTGAGGGGAGATCTCACCTCTTCCATACGAAGGTCTAACGATCTTGTGCGAAAGGGGAGCCTCGACATCCACCATGGGGGAAGCACCACCAGGAGTCAAAAAGTTGCTGGAAGAATGGTTGACAAGTGCTTTGAGCAACATGATCGAGAAACCCACCCAAGGAGGTGTCGAAGGCATACCACCTACAGAAATCCCAGCTACTGCCGATGAGCCAAGCATTACACGAGTAGGAAACACCCACACTGTTACTAATGCAGGTGACGCTGCACTCATGGCCATATTAAAGAAAATGGAAAAGATGAAAAATGAGAACAAAACACTCCGCGACCAAATGAAGGAACATCAGGAAAGGGTCGATAAAATACCAGGCGCTCCAAAGCTATTACCGAAATGCGATGTAGGCCGATTCGTCGAACAGCCTTACAGCAAAGGGGCTGCTCCTCATCCTATTCCAAAGACCTTCAAGATGCCGCCATACTTGAAAATATATGACGGGACCACAACCCTGGAGGATTACCTAATCCATTATGTTACTGCAGTAAAAGGCAATGATCTATCAAAAGAACAGGTACCGTCTATGCTGTTGAAAAAATTCGGCGAGACCTTGACAGAGGGAGCATTGACATGGTACTCCCAGCTACCAGCACGATCGATATCGACGTTCGAAGAAATGGCAGATAAATTCGCCACCACTCATGCATGAGAAGAAGGCTGAGGCTAGGGTCAATGATATCTTCGCCGTCAAGCAAATGACGGGCGAGGGACTTCGGGATTTCTTGGCCTGATTCAACAGAGTAAGGATGAGCCTACCGAACGTGTTGAAAGGGATGGCAGTCGCAGCCTTCCAGAATGGGCTAAACAGGAGCGGGTCAAAGGCAACCAAAAAACTGCTCAGTAGACTCATGAAGTACCCCTACCACATGGGAAGAGATTTACAACGCCTATTGCACCGAAGTGAGAGCGAATGAGGACAGCATGAACGGCACACTTCAATGATTAATGTCAGTCCAGACCGAGATAAAGAGAGATCGACGTAGCGACGGGCAACGAGATCAACCACCATGTTTCAATCGCGAAAGGCATCAGCCCTAATCCGAACATCCAACCTGCCCCCTCCATGACACGCAGATGTCGTGCCACGACACACTACACCCCTTCGGAATGAAAGAGGTATGCCTCCACTACTATCTGCTCACAATTTCTGTGTTTCCCCTTCAAAAATAGTGTACGCACTAGAGAAGCTAGGCACGAAGGTGCAGTGGTCACAAAAGATGAAATCAGATCCAAGCACCAGGAGATCGAACGTCCTCTGCGAGTTCCACTAAGAAAGAGGACACAAGACCGAAGATTGCATAGGTCTGCGGCAAGAAGTAGTTAGAATGTTGAACCAAGGGTACCTGAAAGAACTGTTAAGCGATAAAGGAAGGGCCAACTTAGCTCGAGGACGCGACCCATCTCAAGGACCTCCAAAGCCACCATCGCCAGCGCGTACCATACAAATGATCATTGGCGGCGGTGATGATACGGTAATCAACCATGTGAAGTTCACTACCATGCACAAACTCAAACGGACAGTCGCCCACGAACAGTATGATGACCTCGAAGACAGTATCATCTTCGATAAGTCAGATACTAACAGTTTATCTTTTCCTCACTATGATGCTTTGGTTATAACTACGCATCGCTGACACCGATGTGAAAAGAATCATGGTGGATGACGGAAGCGACACGTGTATTGTTCACCCGCGAGTTCTCGTGCAAATGAGGCTCGAGGATAAAATAATACCACGTTGCATAATACTAACAGGTTTTAATAATGCAGTAGAGCGGACATCCGGAGAAATAGTGCTACATGTCCTAGCAGGAAGGGTCACCCTAGAAACAATATTCCACATCATGAACCAGGAAACAGCCTACAACGCCATCATAGGACGACCATGGATACACGTCATGCGGGCAGCCCCCTCAAGCTTCTATCAGATGATCAAATTTCCCACCCCATGGGGGATATTCAGCATCTGAGGCGAGCCACGTACTGCCCAAGAATGTTATCGGATCACCCAGGATTGCACATACACCAGACAGCTAAAAGGGGCAAGCGCGGAAGCATAGCAGTCAGCTATGTCGGGCACCAAACCCGACATACAAGAGGCCATCAAAGATCCGGACATTGTAGAAGCTTGCAAGGCGACCGTAGAGGATCTCGACCCCATCCAGTTAGATAACACTGATTGCGCCAAAAAGGCTTACGTTGGGTACAACCTCTCGGAGCCAGGTGAGTATCGTGAGTTTTTAACTAACAAAGCCGATTTGTTTGCTTTTTCCCATTCAGATATGCTAGGAATCCCAAGGGAGATCGCCACACACAAGCTAAATGTCAATCCACTTTATCCACCGGTACGACAAATGAGGAGGAAATTCAATTCCACGATCAATGAGGCGGTCATCAACGAAGTTGATAAATTACTCTCCAACGGTTCCATCAGAGAATCGAAATACCCCCAATGGGTCGCCAATGTGGTCATGGTCAAGAAAAAGAACGGGAAGTGGCGAATGCGTGTCGACTTCACCGATTTGAACAAAGCATGCCCGAAGGATTCTTTCCCGCTACCTCACATCAACCAACTTATCGATGCAACAGTGGGCCACGGACTGCTAAGCTTCTTAGATGCGTACTCCGGTTATAATCAAATTCTAATGGCTGAAGAGGATCAGGAAAAGACCACTTTCATCATTCACCAAGGCACGTACTGCTACAAGGTAATGCATCAAGAACGCAGGGGCCACGTATCAAAGATTGGTCACCAAAATGTTCAAAGAACAACTCGGTAAAACAATGGAGGTTTACATAGATGACATGCTAGTGAAGTCAGCAAAGAAAGAAGATCACATTGGTCATCTGAAGGAAGCCTTCGATATACTAAGGCAGTACAGAATGAAACTGAACCCCGAAAAATGCGCCTTTGGCGTGACTTTTGGAAAGTTCCTTGGTTTCCTAGTGTCTCAAAGGGGAATCGAGGTCAACCCGGATCAAATCAAGGCCATCGACGCAATACCAGAAATACTGACCAGCAAAAAGCAGGTGCAAAAGTTGACGGGACGAATAGCTGCCCTATCAAGGTTCATTTCACGATCCTCGGATAGATGCCATAAATTCTTCAATGTACTAAGGAAAGACCACGGGTTGCAATGGAACAGTGAATGCATCAATGCCCTGAGAAAGCTGAAAACGTATCTATTCTCACCACTGCTGCTCGTCAAAGTAGATCTAGGTGAATGCCTACTTGTGTATCTAGCAGTTTCCGAAGTTGCGGTAAGCGCAGTCTTGGTCCATGAAAATAAAGGTACGCAATCTCCAATTTACTATATTAGCAAAACTTTAATCTATGCCGAGACGAGGTACCCTCACCTCGAAAAACTAGCTCCGGTATTGGTCATAGCTTCACGGAAGCTTAGACCGTACTTCCAATGTCACCCTATAAAAGTGGTAACAACCTTCCCACTAAGGGGTATCCTACATAAACCTGAACTATCGCGTAGACTAGCCAAATGGGCCATAGATCTAAGCGAGCACGACATAACGTACCAACCGCGAACTGCCATCAAGTCGCAGGTGCTCACAGAATTCAGATTTCAGCATGAAAATATTGCCCGAGGTAGAATAGGAAGCACTCCGCACTTCTGCACACGCCGACCTCTGGGTCCTCTACATCGATGGTGACTCCAATGCCTTGGGCTCGGTACTGGAACTCGTCCTCGAGGTCCCTACAGGCGAAGTAATTCGCCAGTCCATACAATGACCCGAGATGACTAACAACAAGGCCGAGTATGAAGCTGTGATTGCAGGTTTAAAGTTATCCCTCAAATTTGGCGCCCGATGACTCGTCATCCGCTGTGACTCCCAACTCGTGGTGAATCAGGTCACCGGAACTTTCTAAATCAAAAAGCAGAGGCTACAAAGATACCAGTCAAAAATCCACAAACTTCTGCCGGAGTTTGATGAATGTCGCATCGACCAAATACCCAAGGCACAAAATATCGAAGCGGATGGCCTCGCTAAACTGGCTGCGGCCACCAAGAATATCAGCAAAGAAAACGTGGTCACCCTACTCCATGCCGCAATAGACCACATCGGGGTACATTCTATAAACCTAACTTGGGACTGGCGTAACCGCTTCGTAACCTATTTGTAGGATGGAACATTCCCGCAAGCCAAAAAAGAAGCCAAAAAACTTCGGGTGCAGGCAGCCCGGTACAGCTTAGTAAATGGCAATCTCTACAAAAGGACGTTTGGCGCCCCCCTAACCTAATGTCTTAGGCCGCATCAAATGAGGCGAGTACTAGAAGAAGTACACGAGGGGCACTGCGGCACCCATACGGGAAATTGCGCCCTCGTCAGATGCCTCATTCGTGCCGGATACTACTAGCCCACTATGAAAAAAGAAGTTGCCGACTATGTCAGGAGATGTGAACAATGTCAAAAGTACGCCCTATGATAAACCAAGTAGGGGAACTCCTTCACTCTGTCATTTTGCCATGGCCACTCATAAAATGGGGAATGGACATAGTCGGCCCCCTCCCAACAGGACGTGGTTAGGTACGCTTCCTTTTGGTTTTAACCGACTACTTCTCTAATGGGTGGAAGTAGGTGTATACACTCAGATACGCGAGCAGGAGGTCATCGCCTTCATATAGAAAAACATTATATGTCGTTTTGGCATCCCCAAAGAGATCAGCTGCGACAACGGACCTCAGTTCATCGGAAAAAGAATGACCGAGTTTTTCGAAAAATGGCACATAAAACGGATACTCTCCACGCCCTACCACCATGTCGCCAATGGTCAAGTTGAATCCTCCAATAATGTAATATTAAACATATTGAAAAAGAAGCTTGAGGAAGCTAAAGGACTGTGGCCTGAACTACTACTGGAAGTATTATGGGCATACCACACTACGCCAAAAACCAGCACAGGAGAAATGCCATATTCACTGGTCTACGGGACGACACAGTCATACCCGTTGAGGTCGGGGAGCCCAGTTTGAGATACTCCAACGAGAGCGGAAAAGGCAACGACGAAAGTAGACTACAAGAGGTGGATGAAGTTGAAGAACGAAGAGACATGGCCCACATAAGAATGGTAGCCCAAAAACAGCAAGTAGAAAGATACTACAACAAGAGAGCCAAGGTACGACCGCTCAAGGTCGGAGATTACGTCCTTAAGGCTAAAACATAAGCTTCAAAGGACCCTAATGAGGGAAAATTGGGAACAAACTGGGACGGACCATATAAAATCGTAGCAACAGCAAACAAAGGAGCGTTCCAGCTAGAAACAATTGAGGAAAAACTACTCCAAAACAATTGGAACATGGCCCATCTCAAGTACTTCCACTTCTAAAAGAAGACGTCACCTAAGTCGTACTCTTTTTCCCTCACCCGAGTTTTGTCCCAATCGGGTTTTCCTATAGAGGTTTTTAACCAGGTGGCGAGGGGGGCGCCTTAAGGGTTGACACGCTGTTCATCACCTCGACCCGTCGATATGATCTCTGGATAAAAGTAATGAAGGGACTACATATAGATACTCAAATCTCCATTGTATGCGCGGAATCAATCTCAATTGTATGAACGGAATCAAATCTCCATTGTATGTATGGAATCAAATTGTACGTACGAAATCGAATATCCATTGTATGTACAGAACCAGATCTCCACTAATCGACATGTGACATCTTCCTACAGGAATACGATCAAATCTCCAAAAATATAAGTTTGACCTCATTCGAACTACGACAGGATCCACTTCGACAATAGTTCGAAGCAACATCCCCACGACCAAGGCTGTCGACGACAATATAAGTTCGACCTCGTTCGAACTACGACGGGATTCCACTTCGACGACAGTTCGAAGCAACATCCCCACGGCCAAGGCCGTCGACGATAATATAAGTTCGACCTCGTTCGAACTACAATGGGATTCCACTTCGACGATAGTTTGAAGCAACATCCCCATGGCCAAGGCCGTCGACGACAATATAAGTTTGACCTCATTCGAATTACAATGAGATTCCACTTCGACGATAGTTCGAATCAACATCCCTACGGCCAAAGCCGTCGACAACAATATACGTTCGACCTCATTCGAACTACGACGGGATTCTACTTCGACGACTGGTCGAAGGAACATCCCAATAGACAAGGGCGTCAATATCATGTGCGATAAATGCAGGAAAAAAAAAACTGACGAAAGTAAAATTTTACATTACAACAAATATCATTTACATTTGCCCCTACAAACAGGCCCAAGTACGACCCATGCAAAAATTCCTAAACAAAAGTAAATACAAACCAGGACTACACATAATCCCCAGCGGGGTAAGCATCTTCATACCACGAATCTGAAGTAAGGTGATTCGCATTATCAGAATTGATGCCTTCCCCGTCAGGTGTGAGGGGGTCATACCCGCATGACTCACGAGCTGCACGAGATTCGGCGTGCACAGCCTGAACCTCCGCCTCAGTAGCCCTGCCCTCGGCGTGAAAAGCCTTATACAGCTCAAGTCGAGCCTCCGCATGGACCCACAACTCGTACAAACGGCGGGGTACACCCGGATTAGCTGAGGCACGAGACATAGTAGGCCGAGAAATGTCGACTTGCCTCCTCCGCCTTCAGCGAGGCCATTTGTCCCTTCAATGCGGCCAACTCCGCCTCCAGCTCCTTGACATGCCCTTCGAGCCCTGCAACTTGATGACCAGAGGCTTCCCTCTCCCTAGTCAGTTTCGACCTGGAAATATGGAGGGCATCTTCCAAAGATACCAATTCAAAAATAGTTGCCGCCATCTTATCAGCACTGATGTTCAGCTCGCCCTTGAGCCCCTCAATCTCCGCTACCTTAGCACTCAACTCGGCGGTCAGGTCGTCTACCTTCAGCTTTCACCCCCTGCTCAATTCAAGTTCGTCCTTCCTCGCCCTAAGGGAGGCCTCCAGTTCGCTATTACGGGCGACAACCTTCACAAGCTCCTCGTCCCTTTCCCTCAACTCCTCTATCTTGCGCTCCAATTGGTCCTCCCGCTGCTTGAGCCCCTCACGAAACACCTGGAACTCAAGATCCTGATGATAAATGTCGGACATCGCCCGATGCTTAGCACGATACTGCTGATACTTGGACGACATCTTCTCATAAAAGGCCCATCCTTTTTCTCTCACGACGCTCTCTCTCCATCTCTAGGATGAGGGTCTGACAAAAGAGAAAGGCAGAAGTTAGAAACAAAATACAGAACGACGATTATCGCACCAATCCAACGACAAAAAGAGAAGGACAGTCACCTACCTGCAGGGCCATACCAGCAACCTTCTGAGATATCTCCACGTCGCTCATTGCTCCAAGCATCTCACTTTTGGGAGCAGCACATAGAGGAGCGAGGGTCGACGCCACCTGCTCGGTGTTCAGCAGCAAGTTATAGTTCCCCGAGACTACCAAATGACTATTAGATCGGTCTATCCTAACCTCCACATGGGTATGGCGACCCACAAATTCATTAACATCCTCTAGGTCGATATCGAAACCCGAGTTTCCACCCTCGACACGAGGCCCTCCAACATTAGACGACTCACCACCCTCAACGGAGCGCACTAAACCGGCTCCCGGGCCAACTCCCTCCACTTGGGGAGATCTCCCCGACAAAATGGCTTGGCCATGAATACGGGTACCGGGGCTGTCCGGGATGCCCTGCTGCTGTCGGCGTCTGTTGCCACGCCCTTCCCCAGCTCCAGCCTCCTCCTTTTTCTCTCCAACGGCTCGTCCCCGTTAGATGATTCATCCAAAGGATGTGAGGCCGGTACCGAAGAAGCCTCCTCCCTCGTGGCCACAACTCGAGACGAATCTCCCAATTGAATAGGTTGAGGATGACCCTCCCGAACAGACTCGCTCAAGATAAACCGCGTGTCCGCAGTAGCAATGGCTTGTCTAAAGGCGGGAACCGACGCCCTCCGCCTAGAAGCTCCCTGACCTGTCATCACAAAGGGTCGTATTATTAAGCAAGGTCGCATGGCCAACAAAGTAGTAAGTAAATCATTTACCTGAGGAAACTTTAGGGCCATAACGCTGCACGAAAGCGGGCGAAGTCCGAGTTTCTGCTGCGTGAGGCAACATGCGGGCTACCTAATCCTTGATACCCATAATGGGGCGAGGCGGACGGCCCATAGCTGCAAAACTGCGAGTAAGTAAAAGTTGTAGTAATTACAGAAGAGAGGGGAACATAACGGATGACGGCACTTACGAGTTTCGTTCATCGCTCCGGAAATCTGGCGGAGTCAGAAATGACATGTTCGGTCTTGACAAAGAAATACTTGTGCCAAAACTTGCGGCTCGCCCGGTCATCCGTCCCGGCCACCAGCCTTTTTGTACCATGAAGCCTCAAATGCACCATGGTACCCATAAGGAAGCCAGGCGTGAACAAGTGCAAAAGGTGATGGACGGAAACGCTACATTCCGCCAACTCTGCATACTTAGTCAATAGTAAAAGCACCTTGAGCGTGTATGGCGAAAGTTGTGTTGGCCAAACTTGGTAAAATCTACAGAATTCTTCTGCTAAGGGGAAGAGAGGAAGGGTGTAGCCGATCATAAAAGGGTACTCGTAGAAAGTGCAGTACCCAGGTCTAAGGACATCCACGTAATCTCTCCCCGCTGGAACCATTTCTATATGAGCAGGAATGTCATACTTTATACGAAGTGCATCAATATGGATCTGCTCCGTCTCAAAAAATACGGGGTTCGGAGTGGGAGGTGGATATTTGAGGAAGTCACTCTGGGATAAGGGGTGCCTCGGTAGCAGCTCCTCCACCGTAGGAGGGCTGTCATTTTCTTCTACCACCACGTATCCACTGTCAGAAGAAGGCATCGTTGATAATGGGGTGGCTTCAGGAACCTCCTCGCGAAAACGTCAAGACCTCGACATAATATCGTATGGAGGAGTATCAATACAAAAGGAGGAAAGAAGAAGAAGCTTCGAGTTCGAAAGAAGAGCAAAAAGATATGAAAGCAAACAAGGAATAACGAAAGAGGTCTTCAAGAAGAGGAATGGCCAAAGTTTTTCAAAAAATCAAAGCCTTCACCTATTCATAGGATTGGAAGGCGCCAGAATCGAGGCGGCAAGCTTCAAAGCAACACAAGAATCGAAGCACCAAGCCGTCAATCCCTACCTCAAAAATCTGCGCAATGATGACACACGTAAAGCTGACATCATTTCCCGGAGAAGTATACCGCACGATATCTCGTTGAATACGATGACCAACCCCCGTTGGCCACGTCATGTCGTTCCCACAGATCAAATTTCTCCAAACGAATGCACGAGGTCCGCTCATCGAGGACGCATTCGGCTGCGACCCCGACAAGTGGAGGGACTAACTGTATGGGTCCAAATTTGACCGACCTCGACCTATGATGAGTACGACCAACGACCGCGTATCTTCGAATCGGCGTTCCGAGGAAGACGACCTTAAGGCAAAAGTAGAAACTTCCTTGTAGAAATGTAAGCCCATTATGAGACATTGAGAATATTCTGTCGAATATTCCTTGTATTTTTATTTCTTATAATTCTGAATGTTTTCTCTCTAATATATAAAGGGAAAAAGATCTTGTGGGGGGGGGGGGACATTCTGAAAGCGAACGAATCTTGAATACAAAGAAACTTTGCAACTCTCTTCTCCTTACCTATTATTAGTCTAGAGATAATTATCTTCAGCTACGATTTACCTCTTCTTCTTTGATTGATTTGTCTAAAAAGTTTTAACATCTTTTTGAGTCAAACAGTAGGAAGTGCGCTTTCCCCTTTAGTGGGTCTTACGTGGCGCAAATTTGAAATGGTCGGTGCCCCAATACAGGTATCAAATACTGGATAGGAAACCAAAAAAATAAAACAAACCAGAGGACCCCTAACTGAATTTAAGTTTCATTGACTGATGCCTACTGTAATTTAATCAACTTAAACATGTTACCTAATCATTCTTAACGTAGAATACTAACTGTATAAAATATTTTTCTCTCATTAATAAAACATAAACTCTTTTATCACAACCTCAAGAATACCAAATATTGCTGTCTTTAATAATTGATATTATTGTCAGAATCACGTGACTTGCTATTCCAAATTGTTAATGTTAGTCATGGACTGCTCGTCCTATTGATTGTCTTCATCCCCATTTTTGTTCATTTTTGTCAATTCAAATCCATATAATTTGAGAGGGTGCGAAGACCAAAGTATAATTATTGGACATGGTTGTTAGTCACCAAACAAGAACCAAAGTTTCAAATTTCAAATATAACCTTTTTAATGGGGAAGATGGTTGATTTGTCTGATTAAGGGAAGGGTGTTTGTCTTTAATTCCGGCCTAATTAGGACAGGCCACATATTCAAAAATCAATACTATATAAATTGTTAATTTTTCTCTAAATTACGACTTATATAAATTTTCAAATATCAAGTGGATCATCAAGTCCCTTGGATTTGGTTTTTGTGGGAACCACGGTGTTGGAAAAAAACCAAAAGGAAAGGGGGACTCCATTATAGTGATACAATTTTCAATAAGATAAGTCTATATCAGTGTCCATAGCTTAAAATGTCTTCATTCATTCCTGGAATTAACATTTTCTTTTTTTACATTATTTATTGTAATTCCCTGGTCCTTAATGAAACAGCAAAAGCAGCAGGTACCCTTATTTGTGAGAGTCCAAACAGAAATTGTTATAAATAGTCCTGACAAATTTAATGCCCAACCTCGTCGATCAGTTTTCTTCTTTATATGTGGTCCAGGATAAACCTAATACTACTAATTAAATTGAGAAGTGATTTGACGATTCATTCGCTTTGGTACTACGTGGCTCCTAACAACTGAACTAATGTAGTATAATCAAGGAAAGTACTTCCATAAACTCAGGTTCACATCTTTGCTTTTTAAAGATACCCTTGTACTAAAAGGCAATTGTTCAATCTTCTTCCCTTATTAGGACGTCTTATGGTAAGTAATGAAGCTAGAAATTTTTTCAAAGATGTTTAAATTTAAAAGAAGTGAAAAAATATTTTTAATAAAGGGTGTTCAATGTGTGTTATATACTTCTAAAATGTAATATTTTACCTCTGTACACAATGTAATTTTTCAATGAATGGTGGTCAGTTGACCACCCTTATGACCATGTGGCTGTTATGGGTATATTGAAACCTTATATAACTATCATTATCATAGGAAGCAAATTTTGCTATAAACAGGGAAAGTTAGAGTTAACATTTTGCTACGAAAATGAATTTTGTAACGTTCGTAATCTTTAGATAAAGTTGAGTAGATTTTTGTCACTGTTTACAAAATTAATCATTAACTGATAGCAACCACTTTGCATCTTTAGGCCAAATAGTATTCTTCCATCAGTGTTCACTCAACGGATTGGCCATTCATGGAAGAAAATAAACTCATTTTATGATAAGAGAAATTAATACTGCTCTGGATGAAATAACAATTCACTTATTGCGATGACAAAACTGACTAAGATAAACAAATGCTAGCTGGTACAACATTGAATGCAAGAAAGGCCAGTGGGATTTCGCATTTACCGTATCGTTACATCAAATGAATATCAGTACAGGACATATGCATATATTATTGAGGAAGGGGTTTCTCACGGACCCATTTTTAAGAAGCAAAGGTCTACATAATACACAAATGGCATTTGTAGATTGGAAGAAATTTGAAGGTTGGATACTTGGATAGGGAAGAGGGCAACATTAGGGGCAGAGCTACCCTTGTCCAAGGGGAGTCAGTTGATGATCTCTTCGCCGGAAAAATATCTTAGGGAGATGAGCTAAAAATTATTTTTATGTATATATTATATGTTGAATCTCTTTGATTTTATTATATATTTATATTTTTAAATATATTTTGAATCTTTTTAGTGAAAATCCAACAAAAGCGAGGGTGAGCAGACTCAGTACCATGCGATAACCATAAGGTAACTGCACAGTCTATTGCACTGGTTAACTAGCTAGTGAAATTCATTCATAGGAACCCATCTTTTATTGCTAGAGGGACCAACGCTCTTTCTAGCTAAAGTCTCCTTCACTTCACTGCATTTAACTATGGCCATGTTTTGTTTCCCCCTAAAATTCCACCTTTTTCATTATAAAGTTCTCTAGGCAGTAATAAAAACAAATGGCAAAGCTACAAAAGTCTTTATTGTCATTCACGTGCATGTCACACTGTGAAAAAGAAAAGCAAGAGTGACAGTGAGGGAGGAATAATCAAATATAAAAAATGCCATCCAATAAAAACATGATATAATTTATTTCATATATACTAGATGTAACATCATGTTTGGCACAAGAATCCAAATACAACACACTTTGAAAGGCCCCAAAGACCCTTTGTATGGTTAGGCCAAATTTTGGCCGGAAAAAAGGAGGGTTTTTTCCTTCATATTACCTCCTTTAAAAGAAAATTAATAATTAAAAGAATACACACGTGTAACCTTACACGTTCGACGAAAAAAAGAGTCCAGTATATGGTTAGGACAAAGAAAAAGAAAGGCAAATTTTCCCGCCAAAAAAACATACACACTGTGTAGAGCACACACCTCAAACCAAAAGTCTGATTATACAGAGCCAAATGTTATTCTTGAAGTTCAAACCTTGTTTTTTCTCCTTTGAGTTGATCGTTGATTTTCATTCATTTTCTTGGAGCTAGGGTAAAAGTTGATGAAGCAATAATGGTGGCCTATATATAAAATATGAAGAGCCTTCTTGACTTATTCATCAATGGATTTCCCCAAACTTCAATATTTTTTTGCCACAACTCCATTAATTTAATTTTCTCTTCTCCAATGATCCTTTGTAAATGGCCCCCACCATCTCTTTTCCCCCATTCCCCCTTTCATTTAATAATCAATGCTCCCTTTGAATACAATCACAAAACGCCACCTCATTCGCACTCACTACTCCATGACTCCACTTACTGCTACTATAATTAAACAATCTCTTCTTTCTCTTTCTTTTTCTCTCTTTCACCTTTTCTCACACCAAAATACTATGTACCAAATCCCCTTCCCTAGGGAATCTGCAAAGCCATTTAATGAATGGCACTTCTCACCCAAATAAAAAAGATTAATTTAATGCTCCCAAGTCCCAAACTCTCATCGTACGTACATTATATATATATATATATATATAGTACTAAATAATCTACATCACTCCAGTCAATTTAACTCAAAAACACCCTCCAACATGAAAAAATACTGAGGATTGTAAGGACTAAGGACCACATTTTCTTTTTCTAGACCCTTATTCTTAATTCGCCACCCCTTAATTAACAGGAACTTGCTCTGTCGTCATCTGTATTCCACCAGTTGTTATTTAGTTTTCTCTTTTTATAAGATGTGGCAGATGATGAGGACGAGGATGATGACTCACTGGTTAATACAGTACTAGCCCGAGTCATGACTCGTACCCGTGGTAAAACTTTTGGAAATCTCCTTGGTCTTAATGCAATGGCATACTTTTGCACTAATTCATAGCAACCCACGATTTTCTCCTGCCAAAAATGGGAATTTCACTTTATTCTTAAAGTAAAGAATTTTTAACTAGAAAGCATGCAAAAGAAGGTAATAAAGTTTCTTACTTTGCGGAGTCCATCGCACCAAGATTCAGCATGTTCAGCATTCACTAGAGAGAAATTTGGAAGGTCATTAGCTGCACAAAGTATTGTTGCAGCAGCTATGCATGATGGCCAATATTCAAGAAAGCTAGCTTCTGTAAATATCAGCAATATGTTATCAGCTGAATAGTCGATGTACATGTAGAATGTGGGAGGAGTTTAACTTCTATACACTGTACATACATAGTACTGTAAGAAATTTTACACTATTTAGTCATCTAAAAATTATTAATATTAATAATTATGGTAATGCTACAGCATGTTAAAATATACTAATAGCATTACAAACTTTTTATATTGTCAGTAAATAAGTTATATTAGCGCAAATATACACATGCATGCATGTGTAACGTACGTATATTTGCTGCTTTTCTTTTTTGGGAAAAAACCAACCTTGAATATTTGAGAGGATAATTTCAGTAGCCCTTGAAATAAGGAAGCCAGTGAAAGTCCCTACTGGATCAAGCTTATAGGCAAAGAAGCTGAGGAAGCAAAACGGGGTTATGGATCGGAGCCTCCAATCTAATATTCTCAGCACAAGAAACTCCATTCTTTGGATGGTTTTGGGTTCAAATATATACTTTGCACCTTCAACCTATGAAAAAAAAACTTGTTAAATCCATCTGTAAGTTCAGAAAGAAATCACGTGAGGGGTCCTTTTTTTTCACAAGAAATGAGGGATAATATTTTTTTTTTAATTATAGAAGAAAACAATAAGATAAAAACAAATCACCTGAAGATCCAAAAGAGAAGGAACAAGAGGTTCCTCCATTTTTGCTGCTAAAGATAAGCAAGCAACCGACAAGAGTTGTAGCGGCCAACCGTCCGTTTGCTGAAAATACATAGAAAGGGAAATTCGTTAAGATATTCGTATTTAATACAAGTAATAAAAAAATAGAATATTCAGTAGGTTAAGTATACTTTTAACAAATTTAATAAAAGAGACAAGCGGAACTTTTAGGTCCTATGTCACCTATACTAAATTATAGTCACGCATGCATATAAAGTACAATAAACTCATTTAAGTGAGAAAATAATGAGAACTCGGGGTTTAAAAATTTTCAGCAAAAAATAAAAAGATATTAAGTGATTTATTCTCGTTTGCTTAAACTTTATTGTATAAAGTTATTTGATATATGTGATGGCGGAAGGTAATAAATACCAGATAGAATAATTAAAGTGCAAATAAATTGTCCCGGACATCACGAAATTAAAAAAAAGGGTATAAGGTGGATAATGCAACTATCATTTATTTAAGTACTCGAGATTGAAAATTGTAATTAAAAAGGTTTCGAATATTTTTTGATCAACTTTCAAGTGTACTATCTCATTCTCTTTTTCTTTTCCTATTTTACTAGCTGAAAATACCTTTTACAGACCATTGTTTTTAGGTGACACTATAAATTACTATAAAATATTGTTCACATTATTATTGGCGAGATCAGAAAACAAAAGATCTTGTACTTTTATTACGATACAATACTAGTCATTATACAACACAGTACACAAACAATGAGGACCCAATAAGTTGAATTTGTCTTCGCCTTGTTAGATGATTACAACTAGATCTCACCAACAAAGCCAACAATAATATACGATAAATAAGTTTTAGACCCTCTTTATGAAATTACAAATAACTCACTTTTCTTAATGTGTGAAAAGTCAATTATGTCATTGTAAAAATAATAACATGGAGTTGAGATGACTAAAAAATATTAATTTAGAAAAAAAAAATACTCTTTTAGTAATTCGAGAATGTGCAACGCAATATCGAAAATTTTATCTTATATATAAAAAAATTAACGTCATCAATATAGTTAACCGTCATCTTTTAAAGTTATCAATCACTTATAGATTACTCTAATAAGTACGGTCCCTTTTCGTGTTACTTCTAAAAAGTTTCAAGCATATGTTATGCATTGATAATGTAAATATTAATTGGATTGACTTGTTTTAATTGCGTGTTTGGATAAAGTAAAAAAGTACAAGCCAAAAACAAAAGGCTAAAATTATTAATTTATGACTTAAAAGCTATTTTAGCTTAAAAGCCACAAGCTCATCCAAACGGGCTCTTACTAACGATGATGTTTGGCCCTTTATTTCCGGTCACACCCGCCTCTCATTATAAAAGTGGAAAAGAAAAAAGAAAATGAAAAAACTTGAAAATGACTAGTTTACCGGAAAGCTTCTAGAGTAGAGAAAACGATCCAAGTAATTAACGGCCAGATACGCCGTTAATGGCTGTAAACCATAGTGGCGTTGTACCTGCAAAAACACAACGCTGTTAGTTAATCGATTCAACGTTCGTTATTTGGATTCGATTTTTCAGTTTCAATCAAATATAGTGAAGAAAAAAGAACTGATATAGCGCGTGAATAAGCCACAAGTATATTTTAGCAAACAAAAGAAACAAAAATATAACATGCGCCGTAAAGTTCTTTGCCGGAGTTTACTGTGCTATCGATGAAATTGTTTGAACAGTACCTTGAGAATCCATGCAACGGAATCTTCTCTAGCGACGGAGATTAGAGATTGAGATTGAAACCTCTCGAAATAGTCAAATCCAGGGACGAAGTATCGTTCGTCTTCAATAAGACCTGCGATGGATTCATCGAAATCGGCGAACTGAGATTCGATATCCGACGACGAACATTCCGGCGAATCCTCTCCTCCTCCTCCGTTTGATAAAACGGTGTCGGAGTCCTCGCCGCAGAGTAAGTCGGAGAAGCACTCGGAGCACGAGACTGACATGATAGGTCGATAGCGATTCTCATTCTATTCTGATCATCTTTGATAAACGGAAGTTGATGGCCGGAAACGGAGAATGATCGGAGAAGATTGCCGGAATGTCGACGTGGACGGCGAAAAGATAGAAAGGAAGTGTTAGTTTTTTTTTCGTGTTTGATTGTGGCTATCTCATTCACTGGGTATAAATAGTTATATGATGAATTATATTTTGTAATTTTGATTTAATTTCATTCCAGGATAAGAAAGTATCTACAAAAAAGAATTGTTAATTGTGTTTTAGGAGTTCAAAGTAAGGGTGTTAAACGGGTGGGCCGGGCCGGGCCGGGTTGCTATTTTTGGACCCGCACGGGTTACGGTCCGGGTGGTTACGGGTTGGGGCTTAACGGGTTCGGGCTCATCCGGGTAAAAATTGAACCGCACGGGTTACGGGTTGAGGGGGTCGGGTCGGGCCGGGTTTAGTGTATTTTTTATTTTTTTGTATTTTGTATAACTATTGTAAGTTATATTAATACTTTGTATTAATTTAAAGATTACAAGTTATATTAATACAAAAGTATTAATATAAATTGCAAGTGCTACATTTATTTCAAAATTCAAAATTAAAGTTTGCATTTAAAAAGTAAATTAACAAAAAATAGTAAAACTAAATTTTCATGCATAATAAATTAACAATACTTCAAATTAATCTAACAAACTAAAACATTAAGCATAAATACGTCTAATAATTTTAAAATAACACAAATTGTCTTAAAATCTTAAATACGAATTTCCGGAGGACGCTCAAGACAATACTTGATATGCCTCCTTAAACTGCCTGTGCCAGACTCTGAACGAAAATTTAAGACTTGACCACAGTTCTTGCACTTTACTTTCTGACCTTCTTCATTTTCTTCTACCACCTCAAAGTGTTGCCAAACATATGAGCGCACTCTAGAAGTACGAGGCATGATTTAAATTGAATTGAGATTTGAGAATTGAGAATTGAGACTTGAAATCTTTAAAATTGAAGAATGAGAGAAATTGAGATTGAGAAATGAGAGTTGAGCGAAGAAATGAAGAAGAGGGGGTGTATTTATAGTTTTAGAGAAGGTTAATTTTGTAAATTGAAAAAAGGTTAAATTTTAAAGAAAAAAGAGGCTATTAATGCAATTAACTCGTTGGGCAACGGATCCCTGCCAAGTCTTACCGTTGCCAACTGTTAGTGGGCCCCACTTAATTCAAAAAATTTAAAAAAAACAAAAAAAAAATTGTGCCAGGCCGGGCCGGTTTAACCGGTACACGGTACTGTTCACGTGGACCGGGTTTGACCGGTCCGGTTAACCATTACCAAAATTTAAACGGACCAACCCCCTCTACCCCTCCTACCCAGCCCCACCCGGCCCTCTATGTACCGGGCCGGTCCGGTTCCGGTTTTAACTGGTCTGGGCCGGTTACGGGTCAACCCGGCCCGTTAAACACCTTTAGTTCAAAGTACTGGGAGTATTGCAGGCTTTTTATTCTTTTTCTTCTCTTTTATTTTTTAAAAAAATCAACAAATACCCTGCAGATACAGGGTTTTGTATTGTTTAAAAAAACCGTGAGAATTGTTATTGTCATTAGAGATTTCCATTTGTTTGTTTATGGATAATTGACTTCAACGACAAAAAGGGCAAGAGCATTTATAAGGGGAAAAAGTTGTACCCTAAAAGATGTGATATAGATAACGTGGCCAAACCCAAACACAAGCATCAGTGATTAATAATGAGTAATTCATTTTATGGTTGCTAAGGTTTGCACAAACTTGAAATATTTCGCCAAACCTTGAGGTTAAATATCAAAAATCCCCACATTCATATATCTATCACTACAACAAAATCTTATTTAGGCATGTGCATCAAATTAAATTATATTAATTTCTTACGATTAAATAATAAATTGAGGTAAAGTATATTAATTAACTATATTTAGTGGTAAACGGTGTGCATAACACATATGGCATGCACTTGTTCTTTTGGCTGTGCAAAATTTTTATGTCATGCACTTGTTATTCTAATTTACATTAATGAGTGCAGACAAATATATTCATTATTCAGCGTTTAATAATTTTTCCACATCAAATTAAAGTAACTTACAAGTACATGTCATTGACATAATAAGTGTAATTTGATAACTAATTAAAAGTAAATAAATCTTTAACTCGTTATAGCAAGCCTATCCGTAAAAATAATTATGTTTAACTAGGAGTGGCAAACGGGCGGGCGGGTCGGATATGTTCGGGTTGAAAACGGGTAATGAAAAAAATGGATCAATTATCCGACCCGATCCATATTTTATGGATAAAAAACGGGTTAACCGGCGGATAATATGGGTAACCATATTGATATTATCAATGACTTCTTGCATATGATCACTTTTGGGAAGATTCTTCCCTAAATTGAGGAACCCCCAATTTGAGGCTTTAGAAATGTAAAAGTTAGACTCATTGGTTACCCATTTTCTAAATGGATAATATGGTTCTTATCCATATTTGACCCGTTTTTAAAAAAGTTTATTATCCAACCCATTTTTAGTGGATAATATGGGTGATTAACTATTTTTTTTTAACCGCAGATGCAGACTTTGGGCGAGTAAGTGAGATCCTCAACTGCGATGAGAATTCCGCAGGTGCGGCGTCGCAGAAACGAGATGTGGACCGCAAGTGTGGTTCCACTGGGCAAAAAGTATTGGAAAAGGCCTAAAAATGCCACTCAACCTTCAGAAATGGTCTATCCATGCCATCCGTTAAAAAAATGCTCATTTCATACCACTGCCGTTACACATTTGGCCCATCCATGCCATTATTGGCTAACAGTAGTGGCATGGATGAGCCAAATAAAAATTAAGCCGTTAGTCAATAATGGCATAGGTGAGCCATATGTGTAACGGCAGTGGCATGGAATGAGCATTTTTTAACGAATGGAAAGGATAGGCTTTTTCTGAAGGTTGAGTGGCATTTTTAGGCCTTTTCCGCAAAAAGTATATAAAGGAGATTTCATGAATTTTGGTTAATTTCTACCATTTTCAAGCCGATTTTTGGAGCTTTTGGAGTGATTTTGAAGAGAGATTCAAGGGGTTTTCAGTGAGGTATGTTGCTTGATCTCTAATACTCCTATCTATGGTATTTTTCCGTTGTTTTATCAATTAATTAGTGGTAATTATAGGTGAAAATGAGGGATTAGGGCTTAGGATTTTGAAGAGTTTGATTTGGGGATTTGAGGGACCAAATGGAGTCGGATTTTGATAAATTTCGTATGTATGGACTCGTGAGTGAATGGGCTTTTAAGTTTTCTAATTTTTATCGGATTTCGAGACGTGAGCCCAAGGTCCAGGTTTGAGCTAATTTTGGGTTCTTGGTCTAATTTGATAGTTTTCCTTATGGAGTTCATTCCTTTAGCATATATTGATGTTATTGTACTGGTTGTGAATAAATTCAGAGCATTTGGAGGCCAAATCGAGGGGCAAGAGCATCGCAGAGTAGAGATTTGATCGGTTTGAGGTAAGTAAAGATTGTAAATCTAGTCCTGAGGGTATGAAATCTCAGATTTTGTGTCATGTGACTATCTTGAGGTGACGCACATGCTAGGTGACGGGCATGTGGGCGTGCACAATTGGGGATTGTGACTTGGTCCATCCTGTATCAACTGTAAAGCTGAATATTTTGTTGAAACTACATGTTTCCTACGTGATTTAGCAAGAATTTCTATAAATCGGGCTGGATGCCATGTTTAGGCCTTATGCCAGTGTTGTTTGAACTCATAAAGGTCATTTCCTGCTATCCTCTTATTGTTTTCGATTGGAAATATATACTCAATCATGTTTATACTTATTTACTACATAACTCAGTCTTTATTACTCTATTTTGATGCATCATATAAATGTTGTTTGGGTTGAGTACTTTGTTTTCTTTCTAAGGGCCCGAGAGGCTGGGAAAGATTGATGACTGAGTGAGGCTGAAGGCCTGATGGTGAGGATATTTATGGGATTGGGCAGCACGTCGCATCATATTTTATTGATTTATGACTGAGTGAGGCCGAGTGCCTGATTGATTTATTCCATGATTAGCTTGTTATAGCGCTTGGGCTGAAGGAGCCCATCCGGAGTCTGCACACCCGCAGTGAGCGCGGGTACCTACTAAGTGCGAGTGCTGAATGACTGGGAGGCATGAGTGATGGTGAGGTTTTCCCGCGGGGCTGCATATCGGTAATGGTGAGGTTTGTCCGATGGGCTGTATACGAGTGATGTTTGCCCGAGGAGCTGTTTATGATTTTATCATTTTGCTCACTTTTGCATTGAACCTTTGTTCGAAAACTATTGAAAAATGTTATTAAATGATTTTACTGGAACTGGATTTAAACAAGGTGATTTGATTCAAACTATGGTTTAAAAAGAGTGATGTATTTTACTAAATTACTGTGATATGAACTTTACTTTTATAATTGCTCGTCACTACTTCTCAGTCTTTATTTACTATTGCTACTTACTGAGTTGGCGTACTCATATTTCCATGCACTTTGTGTGCAGATCCAGGCATTTCTGGACATGGTAGCAGGTGTTGATTATTCAGTTGCAGATCCATCGTAGTAAGCAAGGTAGCTGCCCGTCGATCGCAGCCCTGCTTTCCTCCGTCTTTATCTTCCTTTAGTTGTATTCAATTATTTCCAGACTATGTTGGTTTTGATATTGTCAGACATTTGTAGTAAATACTCATGACTAGTGACACCCCGATATCGGGCTTTCTTTTTCGTACTTTTGTTTTGATGTGAACTCTTTTATGAAGGTTTTATACTAAATAGCTTTGGAATTATCTTTGAAACTAAAATATCAAATTGTTTTGGTAATGTGTCTGGTTGCCTAGTACCACGATAGGTGCCATCACTACAGGGTTAGTTTTTGGGTCGTGACAAAGAAAAACTAGAAAAATGACGTAAAGGGTAAGGAGACCGGAGAAGGATCCTCCAAGAAAAGAAACAAGCCAAATTCCAAGAAAGGAAAATGGTTCTACAAGAAGAAAGACAAGAGCAAGATGAAGTGCTACAATTGTCAAGTTTCAGGGCATTTTTCTCGTGAGTGCACTGAGCCAAAAAAGTAGCATTTCAAAATGCATCTCTAAGTGCTATATATGTTTCTAGCACTGTATTACTGTAAGCCCCCGTAAAATTCTTCCTAAAAACCAGAATATCGTGGTGCCAAGTCAGGATTATGTGTTAGAAATTGTTGAAATTCTTCGCGGCGAGCTTGCTCGCCACGGTTCGGACTTTTTAGATTGAACTATGTATTAAAAAGTTAAAGGAAGATGTTTGCAGAAGTATGCATTTATGTGGCCCTTTATGCGTCTACTCGTGCCATGTAATGAAATATGGGAAATAAATATGAGTTGAGATGAACGTTTGAAAGGATGATGTCTCAAGTGAGACGATGGCCTTACCGATCGGGCCGTGATCGGACACCATGCCGCACACATGGTGGTAATTGTGCTGGATTGATTGATTGAAATTGTGGATATGGTTGATGTCTCAAATGAGATAACTTAGACGAACGGGTCGAGGCCGGACTCCATGTAGGAACACGGTGGCATTGTGGATTGTGGCATATGGCACTGAGATTATCAACGTAATAAGATGGATATTTTAACCGGAAACTATGTGATCCTTACTTGATATTTTTTGTATATGTTTGAAGCTTTTATTGTATATCATGATTGTTTCCTCTGTGTTTCATTGTTCATTCTATTAAGATTGATGTTTAGCTCTACATACTAGTACTATTCGACAGTACTAACGTCCCTTTTGTTGGTGGCGCTATATTTTTTTAATGGATGTAGGTAGTTCCATAGCTGATAGTGTTGATCGCAGCTAGTGGTGCATTGTCTTCATCTTCCCAGCAGACTTGGTGAGCCCCATTTTTTCCCTGGGCCATGTAATACATCTTTTTTCATATGCTTACCACGTCTTGAGGTATGGCCGGGGCCTTGTTGCCAGCATTATCATAACTGTCTTTGTATCTCTAGAGTCTCCGTAGACATTTATGTGGGTTGTATATGGGTATTGAAAGGGTTAGTATGTTATGTCGTGTTTTAAACCCTTGTTCTTTCAAATTATAAAGTGTATGAAAATTTTAAAACCGATTAATGATATAACAAATGAATCTATTTGGAAATGTTTATAAAATCTTACCGTATAATTAATAATAACCTGTTCTCTTGATTCATATCGAGTTAGGTAGAAAGTGTCTAATAGGCTTGCTCAGTCGGGTTCACTCGGTTGAGCACCGATCGCGCCTACTGAGGTTGGGGCATGACAATTACTAACTGAATCTTATCCTATGTGGATTGTAGATGCAGGGGCCACCAACCATATGAACCGTGATAGAGAAGCATTTATAGAGTTTTGTCGAGTTTCACCTAGATCAAGGTATGCATATGTGGAAAATAATGCAAAGCTTGAAGTCAAAGGGATAGGCACTTGCAGAATGGACATGTGTGGTGGCCGATCTTTGATGTTGCATGACGTCCTATATGTTCCAGAGATTCGATGAAACTTAGTGTCTGTATTTGTTCTTTTAGATTTAGATTTCAAGTTGAACTTTAGTCGCAGTTAGGGGTGTTCATGGTTCAGTTTGGATCGATTTTTCCCTAATAAGAAACCAAACCAAGTAAGTCGGTTTTTCAAATATTAGAACCAAACCAAACCAATTAAATCGGTTATTTCTCGATTCGGTTTATGTCGGTTTTTGTCGGTTTTTGATTTTTTCGGTTATTTATCGGTTTTTCCTTAAATATAAGACATACACTACTAAACACACATTCTGACGACTATATTTTCTACGTAACGCTATCAAATCAATTGCCATTTGAGAAATTTATCATTTACCAAGATATATTGATGATAATTGAATCAAATAGTGATGAATAATTTAAGGACTCAATTAAAAATAGATTATTTTTAACATAAAATAAATTTTTACTCTTAACAAAAGAAAACTACCAATGAAACTAGAATGTAAAGGCAAAGAATTGTTCTAAAAGTACAAACGATTAACATTTACAATAAACTTTTAGAAGCTTTGTACAAAAATATACATATATATAAGTGTAATAATAAATTTGAAATAACTACTTTTATAGTCAGTTTTGTTCGGTTATTTTTTTAGTAAAACCAAAACCAAACCAAACTAAAAAGTATCGGTTTTTATGGTCGGTTTGGTTTTCAGTTTGGTTCGGTTTTTCGGGTTTTTATGAACACCCCTAGTCGCAGTAGTCTTAGAATTAGACAATGTTGTTTATGGTTTTGGATATCGTTATGATAGTTTTATTGTGTTATATTGTAATCCTTCAATGTATAACTACTATGTTGACCGTTATGTTATGGCATGTTATTCTAGTAACAATGATGTTGACGTTATTACATGGCATGCAAGATTAGGTCACATAGGGTATGATCGAATAAATAGATTGGCTAAGGAAGGACATTTGGGTTCTTTCTCTAAACTTGAAATGCCAACTTGTGAAAATTGTCTTGCATGAAAGATTACACGTAAACCATTTGTAAAGGCTAAGAGAGCCGATTTTCCATTGCAATTAATCCATTCAGATATCTGTTGTCCAATGAATGTAAGGGCTAGGTTTGGTGCTTTATATTTCATTATGTTCATTGACGATTTCACATGCTTTGGTTATGTCTATTTGATTTCTCATAAATCTGAAGCACTTGAATGTTTTAAGAAATATTTGAATGAAGTTGAGAATTAATTAGACAAAAGGATTAAGATCTTAAGAACTTATAGAGGGTGTGAATATCTTTCAAAAGAATTTGAAAATTTGTGTAATGAAAAGGGTATCACCAGATAATTAACTATTCCTTATACACCTTAACAAAATGGTGTAGCAGAAAGGAGGAATAGAACACTACTGGACATGATAAGGTCCATGATGTCGCAGACAAATTTACCTATCTCATTTTGGGGAGATGCGTTATTGACTGCAACCTACATATTGAACAAAGTGCCTTCTAAATCAGTCTCTTCCACTCCTTATGAGCTATGGACTGGTAATAAACCAAACTTAAAAGATTTATGACCTTGAGGTTGTGCTGCATATGTAAAATATTCCTTTAGCAACTTTGGTAAATTAGGTCCAAAAGGCAAAAAAATGTATCTTTATAAGATATTCAGAACACTCCAAAGGGTATGTGTTTATTAGTGAATTAGAGGATGGAAGTGTTACTGAGATTGAATCACGAGATGTCACATTTCTGGAAAATGATTTTCCAAAGAAGGGCGAGGTAAAGAATGGAGAGCCTTTTTATGAAATGTTGAACTCAGATAGTCAGCAAGTGTCTTCTGACACAGTTGATAATCAAATTGATAAAGATCTTATTCTTGATCCGAGTGGAAGTGGGAACTCTCAATCCCAAAATCCTTCTGACGAACCTGAATTTCAACTACGAAAGAGTGCCAGGAAAAATATACCTAAACGTACCTATGGGATTGAAGATTATGTTTTCTTGGTATCTCCCACAGAAATGGATGAGCCAAAGTCTGTGACTGAGGCTTTATTGAGCCCTGGAAAAGATGAGTGGATGAAAGTTATGAAAGAAGAATTAAAGTCCATGAAAATCAACAAAGTCTGGGATCTAGTTGACCTTCCGCTTGGACGAAGAGCCATTGGGAACAAATGGGTTCTTAAATTTAAAAGCAAAGCGGATGGGTCTATAAAAAGATACAAGGCACGTCTGCTGGCAAAAGGCTTTACTCAAGAAGCTGGAATTGATTATGAGAAAACATCTTCACCAGTTGTGAAATTTACCTCAATTCGCTTACTTTTGGCTATTGTTGCATGTTTGGATTTTGAATTACATCAAATGGACGTGAATACAGCTTTTCTCAATGGAGAACTAAACGAAGAAATTTACATAGAACAACCTGTAGGCTTCATCGTTAAAGGCCAAGAAAAGAAGGTTTGTAAATTGAAAAGATCTATTTGTGGCATGAAGCAATCTTCAAGGCAATGGTATTTGAGATTTCACAAGGAGGTGATCTTGTGTGATTTCACTGTGATCAGTGAAGACCATTGCATTTATGTGAAAATTTCCAATGAGATGTTTGTAATTCCTTTTCTTTACGTGGATGATATTTTATTGTCCGGAAAAAAATTGGAGTATTTAAAAACTATCAAGTCATGGCTTTCAAAGTCATTTGACATGAAAGATATGAGTGAGGTAGACTATATCTTTGGAGTTAAGATCCAAAGAGACCGTTTCAAAAAGTTATTGAGTCTACCTCAAGAAACTTATATAAAGAAAATTTTGGAGCGTTTTCGCATGAATAGTTGCAAATCCATGGATACTCCTATAGCGAGAGGTGAAACTTTAAACCTTGAAGTGTGTCCCAAGACCGAAAATGAAAAGGAAGACATGTCTCGAGTTCCGTATTCAAGTGCTGTCGGGAGCTTGACGTATGCTATGATGTGTACTCATCCAGATATTTGTTATGCCATAGGTCTGGTTAGAAGGTATCAATCCAATCTTGGAAGAGACCATTGGAAAGATGTGAAGAGAACTTTCAGATACTTGAAGGGAACTACAGATTATTCACTATGTTATACTGAAAATGATTTATACTTGAAAGGATATACAAATGTTGATTGGGCTGGTGATCAGAATGATATAAAATCAATATCCGGTTATGCTTTCTTACTTAATGGTGGTGCTATTTCATGGATAAGTAAGAAACAAACTTGTATTGCCCTTTCAACGATGGAATATGAGTTCGTGGCTTGTGCGTCTGCAGTACAAGAAGTTGTTTGGTTGAAGAGATTCTTTGAACATTTGGATATTACAAAGAACTCTCAGGATCCCATGGCTCTATATTGTGATAGTCAAGCGGCTATTGCATACACAAAAGATCCTAAGTATCATAGCAAAACCAAACACATTGACATCAAGTATATATAACTTTGTCAGAGACATGGTAGCAAGTGGAGAGATAAATTTACAGTACATTCCTACGCGAAATATGATAGTTGATCCTTTTACAAAGGCGATATCTAGAGACTTGTTTAAAAAAACATATTATGGCTGTAGGTTTGTGAAGGATTTGATCATATTCATGTATTGTAAAATGACTTTAGTATTATAATATGCTCTTCAATACTTGACTCTTGAATTTATGCTTATATCTTGTACGCATGTGATGATGTTTTTATTGATAAAGTGTGCCGAACAACTCGCGAGATTGGCTCTCTCACACGAGCAATCGCCTCTTACGTTAAGAATGATGAAGAGATGAGACCTTATATAACCTTGGATAATGCGAGGTTATATTTACTTGTAAAGGTCGGTCTTGACAACTAATCAGACTTATGAATTTCACTATTCGATTATGACTTATTTTGTAAGCGAGATGCGAGTTTCTCTAATAAGATGGTTTGAAGATTATTGAAGTAAGAAACTCGGGTTAGACATTTGGAGGTGTCTAGACCAAGATCTGTACGGTGAAGAATAAGGCACGCACGCCAATATAAGGTGAGAACACTGTAACATATATTTCATACCACATGTGCTATCGACCATGGGATAATGGAAGAACGAATCCCTGCTTCTTCATTGTGTGAGATCCCAAAGAAGTTATATTAATTTTTATTGAAATACCCTTTGATCTTTTACTGTCTCTTGAAGTGCCAATTAGTGTTGCAACTTTAGCATGTCACTAATAGCCATGAGTGATTCGGCAATACAGTAAATGTCTAGGAAAGCAGTTGATTTGGAATGGAAAGATTCGAGTAGAATGGGAAGACAACTAAAATTTAGTAATATAACTTGTATTCATAGGTCGACTATTATATTTACCATTAGGGTATTGGGTGTAACTATGGATACAATGTTATATGAGAACTCGAGTTCACCTCTTTTCGAGGATGAGGGATCGGATAAGTAGCTACTAGAGTAGCCAACAATGTCTGGGTATTGCGAGTAATAATAAGATCCTCATAATAGTAGTGAATTTATTCCGCATGTGATTGAATTTCTACATAGAGCTATTAAACAACCTTAAAGGGTGAAAGAATAATGTCGCTCTTAATGCTCGCATGTCGCACGATCTATTTACCAGTATGAATTACGTGTGTTATTCACATGGCACTAGTTTGGATCTAGCCCATCATGTGCGGAGTGGGAGATGTTGGATATTGTGTTTGGGTTGCGGGTCGCCCATATGGGCTGACCCTACCTATTTAGAGGAGATAAAACCTTAAAGAGGTTACCTAGGGAAGTTAAAACACAGATAAATAAAAGAAAAAAAAAACTATTGCACGTTAGAAAAAATATGGGAACATGCGATTGTTGAGCGACAGTTTTTTTCTTGAAACCTCTCTCTCTCCTTTATATATCTTTCTTCCTCAATAGAGAAAAATACGATGAAGTGATTCTCCATAAAGAAAGAAACACACTGTGATAAACAAAAATAAGGTACTTAGATTGTGAACAAGAATTTCATTTCCAAGAGAGACGAAGTTGGATTCGGGCAATTGATTGGAACACATTCTGCAAAAAAATTCCGATATTGTTAACAGGTACACAAATTCGATGTCCTTGAAAATTACTCTATTTTAATCAACAAGAACAAATGTAATCACGATATAATACAATGAGGACGAATGTTCAGCAAAGGTAGTGAAGAACAAGAGATTTGGCTTGTGAACATAAATCAAATTGACATTACTGAGAAGATCTTTTGCAGAATTAAACTGAGTTGTCTTGATATGATTTAATTTGCACTAATTAAAGATAACTTCGACAATCTTCACCTCATGAGTTAGTTTTTGGAGTTGAGTTAGTTCTAATGTTTGTTTATCATTTATGTATTTTTTTTTCTAGATATGCAAATTAATTTCATTTAACAAACAATCAAAATAGCTATGTTCATATTCACATTAAAACCAGGTACTTTAATTACCAGGAATCATATTAATTCTGGCTTTTACGCAGGGCCTTAAATTTGTGACTTAGTTAATTTTCTGATAGTAAAAACTTGATATATCATAGTTTGTTAATATTTACGTGGACCAGACTCCATTTTAATCTGGTTAACATGTTCGAGATTTTTAATCGGATGAAACACAGTGTGAGAGGGACTTTACTAAGTTATTGCAAGGTTTTCTATTTTTGGGTGATTAATGGAGTCAACTTTGGTTTTAGTTTATTCCAAAAAACTAGATCGAGACAAGGTAAAAAAGTAGATTGGATCTTAAAGTAAGTTTAAAAATGTAGATGGACGTACTTGTTCTAGACTTAACTGTTTCCCATAGATTCCCGCCAAAGGTAAAGGCCAAAATTAAGATGAGGAAGAAGAAAAAACATAACAAATATTTTGGGAGTATTTGTTTTAGTAAATTGAAGTATTACACTAGTTACTTAGTTTAGCACATAAACGACAATTATACTATCCATTAAGGATAGTGATGAGATGAATAAGATATCTCCAGCTTTAACCAGAGAATTTGAATTCAAGTTTTAAAAATAAAATAAAATAAATTGATAAGGAGCGTTTCTTTTCTTCTTTTTTTTTTTAATGAAATTTATGCGACGCGAATCCAAACGCAAATTTGGCACAACCTGTTTAACTAGAATTAAATAAAAATCTTAGAATTCGGTCACTATGTTTTAGGTGTCAAAACTCAATCATAGTTTATATACTAAAAAGAAAATTCTGTGCAATGACTTGTAGATTACAGATTATTAACCAGACTTTGTCAAAAGAGACAAAAAAAGAAAAAGGAGAATTAGGGAGGAAAAGAGATTTTATGAAAATAGGGAGAGCACGTGTACTTGGGATATTTGCTATTAGTATTCCATGTAGGGCGCACTGGTAGGAACTATATAAACAAAATGTGATCTTCTTTTAGCATGATTATTCTCAATATTATAATTATTACTATCTTTTCGGTATTAAAGATAGATCACACGCGGTAATCTAGTATGATTGTATAAGTTAAATTAGCCAACAAGATCTACTTTTATAAACTAGCTTACCAGCATTAACATTTTAAGTTTTCATAAATTAAATTAATTTTAACGAGTTTTATGAACTAGTTATATTATTATAAAGTAAATATAGGTACCTTTTTATAATACGCATAAATTGATAACCTGATAAAAAAGATGTAATCCGTTATAATAATTAGTTAAATACACATTTTATATTACTTAAATCTGTAACTAGCTAATACTATATAACAACAACTATAGCTGTTTTAAACAACTTAGGGTTGACTATATGAATTCTTGTTGATATTATTTTTTATTTAAATTCATCTCAGGTCAATTTCATATAAAATAATAAAAAGCGTGAATTTTTTCTATATTTTCTACTGATATAACAATCTATAGTATGACTAAAAGATTCTTGAAAAATATATGGACTAAACTAAATTCGAAACTAAAATCGTGAAGAAGACAAATACATTAGAAATTTTAAAAAGCTACGTACATTTTACTTAATATTCACCACCAAGGGTTTTGCGGTAGAGTAGTAAGTACGTCTTCGCCCTTAATTAAAGGTTTCATGTTCGAGCCTTGAGTAGTAGCATAACTACATATATTAATGGGTGGTCAACCGAACACCCTTTATCGAAAAATTATATTGTGTATATAAGAACTTAGATTGTGCATATATGTCAAAAATTATTTTTTATGTGTATATTTAATTTTGAACACCCTTTACGAAATTTGTAACTTTGTCACCGGCCCTGAGTATGAAATCGTCTCTACTAGAAAATATTTTGTCCCTCAATATAAAACTTCTTGATGCATTTAATCGGACCCCAATATAAATATCAGATCGGATAAAAAACATTAACACTCTGGAACAAGAATATTATGTTTGGAATTTGAGCAACAAAGAAAATTTATAGTAGCCCTAAAGTCGAGGGATGCTCAGAGTTCTATAGGACCCGCTTTGAACATGGCACAGTTATTATGATTGATTAGTATTTGTGATATTGGAAGTACTCTAAGGGACCTTTTAGCTTTTGGAGGAGCGTCGACATGATTTAACATTTTGAACTCTACCTTTGAAAAGTTGTTCAACAGTTTAGTGGAATGACAGTAGAATAAAATACTATATATTTCTAAGTCTTTTTGGAATATTTGTGTTAGTATAAATTAAAGTGACTTTTATCTCCTCAACATTTGGGACTTATCCTCTATAGTCTATACGATCATATAAAGATTATACCCAATCAACAGTGAAATCGCTATTATTTGCTTCTTCGTTTTTCCTTCGTAATTATGATCATGACTCGACTTGTGTCTTCATTTATTCATTTAGGCCTTACACAAATTACATCAAGTTCAATTATATTTCCCTCAAAGATTAAAAGTTATATACATTTTTAGTGTTAGGTATTTGTCTTAATTTTCTTATTATATTTAGTTTTTCTACTTTTTAAAGTTTAGCAATATTTATGGCACTGATGTTATCACAGAAAATAGAAATACAATCAACAAATATACCATAGTCTTTTGGTTGTTGTCTTAACCATAGTAACTGAGCACAACAGGATGCTACTACCACATATTCAACCTTAGCTTTAGCTAAGGCCACTAAATTTTGCTTCTTAGTTCCCCAAGACACCAGACAAGAACCTAGAAAATGAGTTATTCCTGAAGTGCTTTTCCTGTCAACATGAAAACCTGCATAGTCAGAATCAGCATAACTAACTAGATCAAAGCTATATTCTCTGGACACCATAGACGGAGGTCAGGAGTCCCCTTGAGATATCTTAGTATTCGTTTGACAACTTTTAGGTGAGATTCTTTGGGATTTGCTTGAAATCTTGCACATAATCTCACATTAAACACTATATCAGGCTTGCTTGCTGTGAGGTACAATAGTGACCCATTCATTCCTATACATAGCTTCTGTTCCACACTTTTCCCTTCTTCATCAAGCTCCAGCTTTGTTGCAATGGCAATGGGTGTATCAATAGACTTAGAGGAGTCCGTGTTGAATTTCCGCAGCAACTCTTTCTTATATTTCTGCTGATGTATCATGGTTTCAGTTGGTGTTTGCTTAATTTGCAGACCTAGAAAGAAGTTCAATTTACCATCATGCTCATTTCCCATCATTTCAGTAAATTCCTTGCACATTACTTCATTGGTGCCCCTAAGATAATATCATTCACATATACTTGCACAATCAGAATATTCTTCCCTTTGCTCCTAAGAAATAAAGTGTTGTCAACCTTTCCTTTTATAAAGTTGTTGGCTAAGAGAAATTTTGACAGCCTTTCATATCAAGCTCTAGGTGTCTGTTTCATACCATAAAGAGCTTTATCCAGTTTGAATACATAGTCAGAAAATTCTTCACTTTCAAATCTAGGAGGTTATTTGACAAACACTTCCTCATTCAGGTACCATTCAAAAAGGCACTCTTTACATCCATCTGATATAAAATGAATTTTATGTGGGCAGCAAAGGCTATCAACATTCTTATAGCCTTCATTCTAGCTACAGGTGCAATTGTCTCATCATAGCCAATGCCCTCCTCTTGGTTGTATCCCTGAACTACCAGTCTGACCTTGTTCCTTGTGATATTTCCTTGTTGATTCAACTTGTTTCTGAACACCCATCTGGTACCTATGACAATTCTATTCTTGGGTTTCTGTACCAGGTGCCAGACCTTGCTTCTCTCAAACTGATTTAGCTCTTATTGCATGGCTATGATCCAGTCTGGATCCTTTAGAGCTTCTTTGATGGTTTTAGGTTCAACCTGTGAGAGGAATGTTGTGAGTGCACATAGATTTCTTAGAGAAGACCTGGTTTGCACTCCTGCATATGGATCATAGATGATATTATCAAGATGATGTGAGCTTTGATGCTTCCATGGTCTGATCTCTATAACTAGAGAGGATGCACCCGATGAGTGACCCAAAGGAACAGGTTCAGTAGGTGTAGCTTCAATATTCTGATCAGCACTTAGAGTAACTCTTTCTTCTTCAAGTTCCTCATAATCACTGTCAATATCCTTGTGGTTTCAGATCCATCTTCATTAGATTCCTTTGTATCTCTGTGAGCACGTGATTTTTGCCCTATATTAATTACTCCCATAGATTCAAGAAAATAAATTTTTCCCATTATTTGCAATTTTTGTAAATTTTTCGTAGAATTTTTGCTAATTGTTTGCATTTGCCCATGCATTTTTATTTTATTTAATTCATAAAAATACAAAAAATATACTGCATTTGCATTTAGGATCTAATTTTGCATTCTTGAAATAATTAGTAATTTAGTGTTTTATAAAAATAGAAAAATCACAAAAATAACTTATTTTGCATTTTTAAATTTTTAGTTTCGTATTTTGGTAGTTTTTCTTTAATTTGGTATTTAATTAGTTATGGTAATTATTATTAGTTAATTTAATTTGGTAGGATAATTTGATTAGGAATTAATTTAGGTTTTATTTTAATTTTAATTTAAAAGAAATTAGAAAAAAATGAAAATGAAAAAGAATTGGAATTAAAATCTTGCTGGGCTGTTATTTAAGTCTCCATCAGGCCAAAATCAATTCCCTTCCATTAACCCATCAAATTTGCCCAAAACTCGCCATTGAACCCGGTCCAAGTAGTCCATCACCCAGGCCTTTGAAACGACGTAGTAAGGGAGTGGAACTACGTCGTTTTGAGTTCAGTTAGCTTTAACAAAATCATGGCCCTTCGTCTCGCTTCATCCGACGGCCCAGATCACCTCACTTACCCCACTTAAAATTGTCCTAAGTGATGAAGAGATCAGTTTGATCCAAACAACCCCCCCTTCGATCATCTCCCTCATTTCTCTCCTGATGAACCCTAGCGCCACCCTCATATTCCCACCGCCTTATCCCGGTGGCGCCACCTCTGTTAACCACCAAAATTACACCTCGGAACCTCCACGACCCCCTCCTCTCAAATCCCGGGTCAGTTTCCCTCGAATGTTGCCCGATCTTCTCGAATATTAGATTAGAAAGTGAACCCTAAAATCCCAAGATTTCCGAATCAAGATTTCATTGAAGATTTTAGGTTCATTTTGACTTTATTCGTGTGTTTCTGATAAAGAACACACGATTAATCTCAAACCTAGCCGAAACTTTGAAGACTTGAAGATTCGTCACCATTCTTTACTGGTCCGAGTTGTTTTTAGGTATTTTTGCTCTTCTTTACCTTTTGTTATTTAACTTCTGTTTCTTTGTTCTCTTCTTACCTTCTTATACTCTTTCTTTTAGTTTTCTGATTTTGATTTCCCATTTTTTTTCATTTCTTCACACCGTCTATTTAGATTGAAGCTGTGTTTGATTATCAGTTGGGTCTTGTCTTCAAGTATGGATAGTTTGAATTTTCATTCTTGTTTTGGGCTTAATTTTGTTCCGAGTCATTTGGTTTCTGAATTTGAACGTTTGGGTTTTTTCTTCATATTAATTGGGTTCACAAGGATTAAATAGCCCAATAGGGAATTGAATTGGGTCTACGCAGACCCATTAATTTGAGTCAGTTGGACCCGAGTTCTTCCTGGTATATAGAGGGTAATAAACAATAGTGTGGAGGGTAGTATAGGTAATTGAGGTGGGGAATCTTTGTGTAACTAAATGGGAAGCTTCTAGGAAGCTGGGGTTTGGGACTATTTTGAAATTCTGAATTTGCAGTAGGGGTATGAGAGCTAAAACCAAAATTAGAAAAGGTTTGAAATGCAAATTTTTATACTTTTAGACTGCCCTAATGCCTTGCCTATAAAGGAACTTAAACTTGATAGGCAAGGCAGACGAGAAAAAAGGGAAAAGATAGAAAAATCTGGAAAACTACATTGGGCTAAAAAAAAAGAAAATAGAAATCACTGAAAGGTCTGAAGAATCAGAAGAAAAGGCACCAGAAAGTACTATTTCTTTGAAGTTGTGCGTTTTTGGGGGGGGGGGGGGGGGTTTGGTGCAAGCTTGAAGTAATTCTGATTTTGCTGGGTTTAAAATGGTCTGAGAATGCTGGGTCTGCTGTGATTAAGCTGCTGAATTTCATTTTCTTTTGCTGCTGCTATCCACTAATCCTTCCTTGCTCTGTTTCTTTTCTCATTCCAGGTATCCCTCACACCCCTGATACGTGAAATGGAGGAATACAATATGATTGATTGAAGTTGAAATACAGAGCATCTTATTTACTAAACGTTGTGTCTTGCTAATCATCTATTCATGTAGTTAATCTGATTACCTTGTTATATTCAAACTTATTCACTAATTGGTTGTGAACTTGGTTTGTAACATACAACAAATCATAGGTTAGCCATGTTTAATTTGGGTTTAGTTTTGGTGTTTGTTGTGCATGAACTGTGATTGGAAATGCCTAATATTTGTTGAGTTGCATGACTTTGAAATCTGCAAAGATGGGATATTTAGCCTGAATGAGGATTGGTCGTAATGATTTGCAGATCCATGTTAGGAATAATTTGATATCTGGGACATAGTTTAATCTGTTCATTGTTAGATTAATTTGGTTAAACAGTTAAGTTGTGTATTGGTCTTACTTGAGGCCTCTACACGCTTAGGCCAGGGGAATGAGTTCTTGAACTCTGAAGTTTGGAAGTGTGGGGTTTGGAGCCCAAATACCCGTTGTATTCCCCCGAAGGGACTCGATCATGAGTCCCCAGCTCCAGCAATCGACCTTGAAAGCGAAATTGGGCTCTTTAGACCCAAAGTTTATGTATCTAAGTGATACGGCCATGTGAATTTGAAATAGATTTGGACCCAAAATATGTTAACAAATCAGAAATTCAGTTTAATTGCTCTACCTTTAAGTAATCAAGAATTCAGAGGTTGGAATGTTTGTATAATCGTGTGTTCCATATAGTTTAGTTGACTGGTTTCCAATGGATTGTAGGCCTAAAGCTGGCCCAAGTAGCGGAATCAACTCCAGGCATGAATGCACAACCATGAATTGTTTTGGGCCGTCTGTTCTCGTCATGATTGGACATTTTTCGAGCCCGACAAATGAAACACGGGCAGGTGGAGCCTTACACTCTTGTAATTTGGGCTCGTTTTTACTGACCTTCTGAAGGGTGTTGATGGCCTGAAATTTTCTTCTGTTAATTAGTTCGGACATTAGCATAAGGTAGAATTTAGTTTCCTTTAGTGTTTAACCGATTAAATTCTTTCAATTAGTCGAGGTATGCCGTGCCGAAAAAATGACGATTTATGGCCGTCACTAAATTAATATGAATCCTTAGAATTCGAGGCATGCCATTTAGTGAATTTTTCATGGCCCTCGCAAAGTCGCGAACGCGTAGCTGCCGTAGGCGCGCTATTTTGATAATATACCTTCCTAAACTCGGGTGCGCATTTATGTGACCCAAATCCAAATCTCAACAATATTAAAATATGTCAAAGACCGCGGGTACATTTATGCGACGTGGTTCGAGACGTGTTTTAATAATGTTGCAATCTTCTTAAAAACGAATAAAAGCAGTTAATGTTAAAATTGAACCATAGGCTAAAATGTGTTTAAAATCAGATAATAGCTATCTATAGCAGTTGAGCGACTATGCTAGAACCACAAAACTCGGGAATGCGTAACACCTTCTCTCGGGTTAACAGAATTCCTTACCCGGATTTCTGGTTCGCAGACTGTATTACAGAGTCAACCTTTCCTCGATTCAGGATTTTGAACCGGTGACTTGGGACACCATAAATCTCCCAAGTGGCGACTCTGAATCTTTTAATAATATGATCCCGTTTCGGTTGTTCTTTAATTGGAAAAACTCCCTTATACACTCCCTCCCGGGGTGTAGAAAAAAGGAGGTGTGACAGCTCTGGCGACTTTGTTGGGAAACGAACCCAGAATCTCTAGTTCATGGTTCAAAATTCGAGCTTAGATAAATTGTTATATTTGGGCTTTATCTGATTTTGTTACATGTTTGGGCCTAATGTGCTAAGTGATGATTTTACCGCTTTGATATTATCTGAACTGCATATAAACTGCTACGAAACCCTTCTCTTCTTATCTTCGGGGATGTGCTCGCTGGTCGAGACTCTCTATTCTGTTAGTGTCATACCTTGGAATAAGAAAGAGGCTCGGACAAGTTACTAAGCCGGATGGCCTTTTGGTTCCTGGTACGTAGCCCCCTCCTCGGCTCGAGTTGTCCGCTCGGGTACACAGTCTAGCACACATACCCAGGTTTTTTGAACCTAGAATAACTCAGCCTCATGCCGGATCCCTAGTAGGCACGTTTGTTTGTATCATGCGCATTTGACTTTGGAGACTCAACACATGGGTTCGGTCTGTCTAGGACAGGTGTACCAGAAATGTAAAGATCATTATGATGCATCTTACTTGCTACTTGTGCATTCATTTGCTTCGGATTTGCATGGTGACTGGCTGATAAGGAAAATTTAGAAAGGTTAATGAGATGTTTGAGAGAGATAAGTGACTGCTTTGAAAAACCAATGTCCCAAAACATTACGAAACTCTGCCGAAATTTTGAAAAAAAAGAAGAATTTTGTGGAAAAGAAAAAAAGAAGGAAAATCTTTGTGTTTTTGGAAAAAGAAAAAAAGTTGGTTTGTTTTTTTAAATTGCCCGAACTACGACAGTTTGATTCTCACCGGGTATGGAATGCGTAGGCAATCCCCATCGGGTCCAACTGCCTTTTTGCAAAAATAGCCCGAAAAACCAAAAATTTTATTTTTTTATGGTTAAGGTGATTCCATTTTTCTCAAAAATAGCCGATTGTCCGCAAAAGGACGTCGGAAGGCTGTTTTTTGCAAGAACAGCCACCTTGAGTCTCTTTTTCAAATTTTTAGCCGGTTAGCGAGCACAACTTTAAAACTTTTCTCCGGAAGTGCTGAAAGGCCGCATTTGCAAAGCTGGTTTTTAAATAAAATCTGAAAAATGTCAGCTTTGTTTTTGAGTTAGTTGAATCTGATTTTTGCTTAACCACCCTAACAAATGTGCAGAATGAGCACAAGTCAGAATTTGCCAATAACAATCGTGAACAAGATCCCTTTGGAGTTGCATATGTGGTGGCATGATCTGGGTAAATCGGGACAACACACGATCAATCTATACTTGGGAGGCCTCACTGGGTTGCTGAAGATCAATCCTAGGGGAGACATCATAAAGGCGTTGATTACATTCTAGGACCCGGCCCATAACATATTTTATTTCTTAGATTTTGAACTTACCCCAACATTGGAAGAAATAACCGATTATATTGTGGGTCCCAAAGTTCCCCTGATACACCAGTACCTGATTGTTCCAAGGGTTGTAGCCGTACATACGTTCCTAGACTCTTTGAAAATAAGCAGGGGGGTCTACAACCTAGACTTGGCAGCTGGTTTTTGTACTTTGCAGTTTATATACAACAGATATGGTCATATAAGGGGTTCAACAAGCCGGAAAACAAAATATGCAGCAGAGGAAACCGCCTTAAGTGGGAAGAACACATGTGTTTTGCATTTATGGAAGTCTTTTTGATTCTTTTGGTGTTTCCTAGAAAGGATGAGAATATTAACATACGAGTAGCCGGGGTTGTTAGCACTTTGCTTACTCAGGCCAACAGCACCCTCGCACCCATGATAGTAGCTGAAATCTTTCGCGCTCTCACAGCCTGCAAATCCAGAGGAGACTTTTTTGAGGGGTGCAACGTGTTGTTGCAAATGTGGATGATCGAACACTTGCACCATCGTCCTCAATTTATGAGTTATGGGTCGACAAAGAAAACATGTATAGAGGAATTTTATACGAGGGTTGATGGGATCAGCCTGCCAGAAGGGGTTGCAGAGTGGATAGCATGCCTCCGTTCCATCACTGCAAACCAAATAGAGTATCTAGCCTTATGCCCCATATCGGGTTTTGAGGCAGCTGGGGAGATGCCAAATAGTTCCGAGAGATAAAGATCTTAGTGCCTAAGTAGTTGAGATCAGACCCAACGGTTAGTTTCATGAAGCAGCAGTTCGCCAAATTTGGAGTGAATGTCAATACTTAACAGCAAGTACCTGTGTGCGTGATCGGTCCAAAGGTGAAGTTTCACCAGAGTACCTAGCTTGGTATAAAAGAGAAATTGAGTTTGGGAGGCCGGCCAAAAGACCCCACCTTTAGGAATTCGTCGAGGCATCACAAGAACAATGGGCTTGGTTGGCCAAGGAGAATGAGTACAGGGCCACAATAGGAAAGTTGGAGAAACAAGTCAAAGAACTTCAATTCGAGAATAGCTTACAAGGCACGACGGACGAAAGTGAAAAGAAAAGGCTAGCTAAGGAAAACGAGGCCCTTCGAGCACAAATTCAGGAAACGAAAGTAGCGGCAGAGAACCCCGCCCGAAGTGCCAAAGATGAAAAACTTATAGGTAACCTGAGGTAGAAAGTGAGTGACTATAGTTTTGATTTGAACAAAGCAGAAAGTGAACTAGTCAGGTCCCGAAAGCAATTGGCTAAAAACGCGGATGAACGAGCACGCCTAGTTAAGCAGTTGAAAGAGAAGTATGACGATGAGGTCGCGGGGTTAAAGAAAAGAATTGTTGCCGCAAAGAACAAAGTGATCAAGCAGGAGAAAGACTTTAAGACAGAAAGAGAACATTGTTATGCAGCATTGGCACAATTAGAAATGGATTTACAACAACTTCAGGAGCAGAATCATGTGGCAGAGCAAACTTTATAAGCCAGGACCCAGCGGATAGGGCGTTTGTTACAAGAAAAAGGAGTCATAAGAGAAAGAATTAGAACCATAGCCGATTACATTGTTGTGAAGTGCCAAGCCTGTGAGGACATGACTCGCACCACCTTCTTCGCGGCAGCGATGACATTTGTCAAACAGATAATGAGTGACTTGGATCGACTTCAAAAGGATCTTGCATATAGGCCTGCAGCGAGACCGAATGATGTCCCGCGGGTACCAGGAGCATTAATGTATTCATGATTTTTCATTTGAGTATGTATTTCCTTTTCTGTTAGAGTCTATGAGTTGTTTTGAGTCTGTATTTTCTTTCTACTGGAGTCTGTCAGCTATTTTCGAGTCTGTATTTTCTCTTGTTGGAGCATGATAGTTTATATTCGGAGTCTGTATTTCGTCTTTGCATCAGAGTTTGTTAGTTTCTTTTGGAGTCTGTTGGTTTTGAGTCTTTGTAATCAAAGTATTTGCTTTTTATGAAAATTGAAAATCCCAAAATATTTTATTTTCACACTTATCTCCCAGAACTACGCTCGATCTGATTCATGCGGGGTCATGATACGTAGGCAATATCCATAGGATTCGACCAAAACCAAAAGAAAAAAAGAGGAAAACAAGAGAGAAAAGGAAAGAAAAGGGAGAAAAAAATATAGGAAAACCAAGAGAAAGAAACAATGGCAAAACAAGAGGGAAATGAGAGGATGAAAACAAAGAAAAAGCAAAGGCCAGAATGAAGAGAGAGAAAATACGGAAAATAAAAATTGCAAATGGACATAAGGAAAAGCCAGGATGATGCAAGCAGCCGATCAAATGCATAATAGAAACGGTTAACTGCTTAGGTGCATTCATTCCCCACAATGTGCGGTTACCAATTTGTTAAAGCCCTAATCACTAACAAGGTTGTTTTTGATTTACTGAGTCCAGGCAAGTGGTTAGTTGACTGGCATTCTGGCAACTCACTCCTACAACACCCGATAGAAAGACAAACTGAACATGGCCAACCAAGAACCGGAGACAAGTATTATTGATCCGTCAAAAGAGGTGGAAGAATTGGATGTTAATACGATGAAGGAAGAGATGTATAAGTTAAAGCAGCAAATGGTTGAAATGTACCAGGCCTGGGCAAGGGGTCATCCGCCACCAGTTTATCCCGCCAACCCTGCTTATATCCTACCATTGGCCCAACCTTAGGAGCCTCCCACTGTAAACTCATCTCCAGCCTTTCCCCTCTACCAACAATGCTATGGCACCACTTCCCATACTTCTCAAGCTCCACCATCCAAACAAGTCCCATACCTTCCTCCACCAGTCACGCCCGTCTTTGTGGCACCTCCACCTACTGTATTACATCGGTTTTCTAGTGAGCCTCTGTTCCAGACTCACGACAACCAGTATTATCCCCCTGAGCCCACCTTCAAAGTTCTAGAACCGTATTCTTACACCCCTCATCTTGATCTCCCGACAGAGACCGAGAAGCCACCCAAAAATCCTGAACATGAGGAGATGATCAGAAATGTCAAAAGCTTGGAACAATCGTTTAGAGTATGAGGGGGTTGGGAGGTCAAGTAAGTATGGCCTATAAGGATTTATGTCTGTTCCCAGATGTTCATTTACCAGCAGGGTTCAAGATGCCTAAGCTTGACCTGTACGACGGGCATGGTGACCCAGTAGCACACTTAAGAGGATTTTGCAGCAAGATGAGAGGGGCAGGCGGAAGAGATGAATTATTGATGGCATATTTTAGCCAAAGTCTGAGCGGATCGGCATTGGAATGGTATACCAGACAATATCACAATAGGTGGTACACATGGGGCGATTTGGCCCAAGCCTTCGCCTGTCATTTTTAGTACAATCTTAAAATTATCCCAGACCGTTTGTCATTGACGAAAATTGAAAAAAATCCTGGTGAGAGTTTCAGGAATTTTGGATTCCGTTGGAGGGAGCAAGCAGCGAGGGTTGACCCTCCGATGAAAGAAAGCGAGATGGTTGATTATTTCTTGTAGGCCTTGGAGCCCACTTATTTTGGTCATTTGGTGTCAGCAATGGGCAAGTCCTTTAATGAGGTTGTAAAAATGGGAGGCATGGTAGAAGAGGGACTCAAGTATAATAAAATCATGAGCTACTCAGCAATTAAAGCAATCACCCAGGCCATCCAAAACGGTACTAGGGGTGTACTCGGGAAGAAGAAGAAAGAGGATGTTGCGACAATTGAGTTGGGAGCTTGGGTCGGATCCAGGGGCCCTTCATATTACTATAACCAGATTTGACCCTATCACCAAACTTACCACCACACTCCATATAGCCCACCACAACACTACTACCCACCACCAGATCCCCATTTTTCTGTACATCATACACAAACGTACACTCAACCTCATGTGCATGCACAATGGCGTGCACCAGTCCCACAAAATACATACCCAGATCCACAAAATGCCTATACACCCCCAAGAGCCTACCGAAACCCCCCTGGAACAGGTTTCCGGCCCAATCAGGCCACCAAGAATGAGAGGTTGTAGAAGAAGAAGACTTTCACTCCATTGCGAGAATCCTATACCAGTTTGTTCCGGATGTTGAGACAATTGGGTATGCTGAGTCCGATTGAATCAAAATTGCCAAATCCTCCCCCGAGGAATCTTGATCACTCCGTGAGTTGCGAATATTGTTCTGGTGCCCCGGGGCACGACACAGAGAAGTGCTGGCAATTGAAAATAGCTATTCAAGAGCTCATTCATACTAATCGGATTGAGGTCCAAACTCCGAAGGCACCTAATATCAACCAGAACCCATTGCCAACTCATCAAGAGACGAATATGATTGAGATAGTTCATAATGAAGGGGAGCCTAAGAAGCCTTCGCAAACTGTCAGGATGATTCGGTCCAGTGATGCCAGGCCGTTCGAAAAGTCAACAAGTGAGAAGTTTGCGATCAAGTTGAATGGGGCAAATAGTGAACCATCTGTGGTGGTCAAGAAGGGGTCCTCAAGTGACGTCGCAGGGAAATATAAAAGAGCGAAAGTGGTTGTACCGGGAATGGCAAATAAGCCTGTTGTAATTGTGGAAGGTGCCCGCATAGACCCTGTCATTATCAAGCCGGTAACTCAATTACCAATAGTCAATAGCAGGGTAGTCCCCTGGAATTATGAACGAGTGACAGTGACTTACAAGAGGAAAAAAGTTAAAGAAGAAGTATGTGAGACCCATGGTTTGACTCGATCGCGGAGATGCTTTGCCCCCGAAGAGTTGAGAAAAGCTAAAAGCTTCAAAGATAACCCAGTATTGGCGAAGAAAGCTGTGACTAAGGAAGAAGCAGAGGAGTTCTTGAGAAAAATGAAGGTGCAAGATTATTCCATTGTGGAGCAGTTGAGGAAGACACCAGCTCAGATTTCATTATTGTCATTATTGATCCATTCAGACGAGCACCGTCGGGCTTTGATGAAGATCCTGAATGAGGCCCGCGTTCCTGACAAAATATCAGTAAACCACTTGGAAAAGATAGCTAACAAGATATTTGAAGTTAACAGAGTTACTTTTTCTGATGATGAGTTACCCATAGAGGGTACCGAGCACAATAGATCCCTCTATCTGACAGTGAAATGCGAAGACTCCGTGGTTACTCGGGTGCTGGTTGACAATGGTTCCAGCGCAAACATTTGCCCTCTCTCCACTCTGAAAAAGTTGAAGGTGGGTGATAAAAGAATTCACAAGAACAGTATCTGCGTTCAGGGATTCGATGGTGGAGGGAAAGATTCAGTCGGGGACATAGTGCTTGAGCTTACCATAGGGCCAGTTGAATTTACTATGGAATTCCAGGTGCTCGATGTGGCTGTGTCTTACAGTCTGCTGTTAGGTCGACCTGGATTCATGCTGCAAAAGCGGTCCCGTCCACTCTACATCAAATGGTCAAGTTTGAATGGGATAGACAGGAAATTGTTGTGCACGGCGAAGATAATTTGTGTGTTCCCAGTGATGCCATTGTTCCGTTCATAGAGTTTGAAGATGACAAGGGGCCATGGGTTTATCAGGTTTTTGACACGGTATCGGTAGAGAAAATTCCGGAAGGGAAGTGCGTGCCAACTCCAAAGGTAGCTGCTGCATCAGTCATGGTAGCCGTTGAAATGCTGAAAAATGGTTTTGTACCGGGCAAAGGTTTGGGTGAATCTCTGCAAGGTATCGTACAACCGGTTTCTCTTCCTAAAAATTTGGATACATTTGGTTTGGGATTCAAGCCCACAGTCGCAGACGTAAGAAGAGCCAGAAAAATGAAACAGAGGGCATGTGCCCTTCCAAAACCGATCCCGCATCTTTCCAAATCATTTGTCAGGCCTGGTACCAGAAAGCGCCCAGTAACAACGGTTCCCAATTCAGTGGTTGATATGGATGGAGATTTGATTGAAAAGTTCGAGAGGATATTCGCCGATGTGAATGTGTTAGAGGCTGGAGAGGGTTCGAGTGAGGCGGATGTGCAATTTGTTGGGCCCAGTGCAAAGATTAACAATTGGGAAGCTACTCCTCTCCCCACCAGGAAGGTGTTTTGGTAGTTTGCTTTGATTTTCTTTCAGTTTATCTGGATTACTCCAGAGTTGTAATTCAGATGCTATGTTCCGTCCGTTTGGATGTATAAACCTTGTTATCTTTAATTCCAATGAAGTGCAATTTCCCTTTTTCTTCCTTCTTGATAGTTTTATTTTTGTTTTTTTCTTCCTTGTACAGTTCTTTTTATGCTGGCTTCAATGATATGACATGCATGAGGAATCTCCGGCCCAGTCTTAAAAGCCAATCTAATTCCGAAATAGTAATTCAAGAAATAGAGTGTGATGGTGAATCGGAATATGACGAGGAGGAAGCCTTTGAAGATATTAGTAAATAATTAAGCCATTTTGAAGAAAAACCCGAGCCTAACCTGAGTGATACAGAAGCAATCAATTTAGGGGACCAAGGTAATGTCCGGAAAATTAAAATAAGTGTCCATCTTGAACTATAACTCAGAGAAGAGATAATTAAAGCTCTGTGCGAGTATAAAAATGTTTTTGCATGGTCATATGACGACATGTAGGGTCTAAACATTAACTTGGTGGTTCACAAATGGCCCACCAACCTGGCACTCCCCCTGTCAAGCATAAGCTAAGGAAATTTAAAACTGATATGAGTGTGAAGATTAAGGAAGAGGTCACCAAACAGTTTGAGGCCAAGGTCATTCGCGTCACCCGGTATCCCACCTGGTTAGCCAATGTTGTGCCAGTGCCGAAGAATAATGGAAAGAGTAGGGTGTGTGTTGATTATCGATATCTCAACAAGGCAAGTCCCAAGGATAATTTTCCATTGCCGAACATCCATATATTAATCGATAATTGTGCCAAACATGAGATTGGTTATTTTGTTAATTGTTATGCGGGCTACCACCAGATCTTAATGGATGAGGAGGATGCAAAAAAGATGGCATTCATCACGCCATGGAGAAAGTATTGCTATCGGGTCATGCCATTTAGTTTGAAAAAATGCCGGGGCAACCTACATGAGGGCAATGACGACCATATTCCACGACATGATACACAGGGAGATCGAGGTTTATGTGGATGATGTGATTGTAAAGTCTTGAAAGCAGTCTGACCATGTCAGAGATCTGAGAAAGTTCTTCCAAAGGCTTTGCAGGTACAATCTCAAGCTCAATCCTGCAAAATGCGCGTTCGGTGTTCCGTTTGGAAAATGTTGGGATTCATAGTCAGCCGCCGATGTATTGAATTAGACTCGTTAAAGATCAAAGCTATCCAGGAATTGCCACCCCCAAAGAACAAGACTGAGGTGATGAGCCTGTTGGGAAGATTGAATTACATCAACAGGTTTAATGCTCAGCTCACGACAACTTGTGAGCCTATCTTCAAATTGTTAAAGAAATATGTTGCGGTCAAGTGGACAGATGAATGTTAGGAAGCATTTGATAAGATAAAGGGATACTTGTCAAACCCACCTGTGTTGGTTTCGCCAGAACCAGGGAGACCTTTGATTCTGTATTTGACGGTTGTGGACAATTCATTTAGTTGTGTGTTGGGTCAGCATGATGTTACCGGCAGGAAGAAGCGGACCATCTATTATCTCAGCAAGAAGTTTCACATCTTACGAGGTTAAGTACACTCATCTTGAGAGGACGTGTTGCGCCCTCACTTGGGTGGCACAGAAGTTGAAGCACTATTTGTCATCTTACACTACTTACCTCATCTCTCGTTTGGATCCGTTAAATTATATATTCCAGAAGCCTATGCCCATGGGAAGGCTCGCAAAGTGGCAGATTTTGCTCACAGAATTTGACATTGTCTACGTGACTCGGACTGCGATGAAAGCACAAGCATTGGCCAACCATTTGGATGAGAATCCTGTGGATGAAGAATACGAACCTTTGAAGACCTATTTCCCTAATGAAGAGGTAATGCACATTGATGAATTGGAATAGATTGCAAAGCCAGGATGGAAACTTTTTTTTGATGGGGCTGCTAACATGAAAGGCGTTGGGATAGGAGCGGTACTTGTTTCTGAAACAGGGCATCACTACCCTGTTGTGGCTCAGCTTCGGTTCTACTGTACTAAAACATGGCTGAGTACGAGGCATGCATTCTGGGTTTGAGGATGGTTGTGGATATGGGTGTCCAGGAAGTCCTGGTCTTGGGTGACTCGGTCCTTTTAGTGCACCAGATTCAGGGAGAATGGGAAACACGAGATTTAAAACTCATACCGTATCGACAGTGCTTGCAGGATCTTTTTCAACAGTTCCAATCAATAAAGTTCAGGCATATTCCAAGGATTCACAATGAAGTCGCTGATGCTTTGGCCACTCTGGCGTCAATGTTGCACCATCCCGATAAGGCCTATATGGATCCTTTGCAGATTCAGGTCCACAATCAGCATGTTTATTGTAATGTGGTGGAAAAAGAGCTCGATGAGGAGCCTTGGTTTCACGATATCAAGGAATACATCAAGATGGGGGTGTATCCAGTACAAGCCACATATGATCAAAAGAGAACAATTAGGCGGTTGGCAAGCGGTTTTTTCTTCAGCGGAGGGGTTTTGTACAAAAGGACTCTAGACCTTGGGCTGCTGAGATGCATAGATGCTAGGCAAGCTACAACTATTATGACTGAAGTACATTCTGGAGTCTGTGGACCGCACATGAGTGGGTATATTCTGGCAAAGAAGATCCTTCGAGCAGGTTATTATTGGCTCACCATGGAGTGAGATTGTATCAGTTTTGTGCGCAAGTGTCATCAATGTCAGGTGCACGGAGATTTGATTTATTCTCCACCATCTGAATTATATACAATGTCTGCACCATGGCCCTTTGTTGCTTGGGGCATGGATGTCATTGGACCAATCGAGCCAGTAGCGTCCAATGGGCACAGGTTTATTCTGGTGGCCATAGACTATTTCACCAAGTGGGTAGAGGCTAAAACATTCAAATCTTTAACCAAGAAGGCGGTGGTTGATTTTGTGCACTCAAATATCATTTACCGGTTTGGGATACCAAAGGTGATCATTACAGACAATGTGGCTAATCTCAATAGTCATCTGATGAAAGAGGTATGTCAGCAATTCAAGATCACACATCGCAATTCTACCCCATACCGCCCTAAGGCAAACGGAGCAGTTGAGGCGGCCAACAAAAACATAAAGAAGATACTTCGGAAAATGGTGGAAGGTTCTAGGCAATGGCATGAGAAATTACCTTTTGCATTGCTGGGTTATCGCAATACTGTCCGTACTTCAGTAGGGGAAACTCCTTATTTGTTGGTGTATGGCACCGAAGCAGTGATACCCGCAGAAGTGGAAATCCCATCCTTTCGAATTGTCGCGGAGGCAGAAATCGATGATGATGAGTGGGTCAAAACCCGTTTGGTACAATTGAGTCTAATCGACGAGAAAAGATTGGCGGCATTTTGTCATGGCCAGTTGTATCAACAGAGAATGACAAGAGCATACAACAAGAAGGTGCATCCACAGAAGTTTGAAGTGGGTCAGTTAGTATTGAAACATATCCTTCCTCATCAGGCCGAAGCAAAAGGCAAGTTCGCCCCAAATTGGCAGGGGCCATTCATCGTAACTAGAGTATTGTCAAATGACACTTTGTATTTAACGAATATAGAAGGCAAGTGTGTAGAGATGGCCATCAATTCCTATGCGGTCAAGAGATACTATGTATGATCTTTGGTTAATTTATATTTGTTTGTACTTGGCATATTTTGAAGATTTGGAATGACGAAGGCATTTTGTTCTGCTATCTAAATACTTTATCCTTTATTACCCCCTTTGAGCCTTATTTATTTTCTTTCATACCCCTCTTTCGAAATCAGTAGCAAACATCAGAAACACAAGCGTGAAAGATAAGTAAAGGAAGAAGAGGAAAAGAGAAAGAAAAGAGAAAAGAGAAAGGAAAAAATGAAAAGAGAAAGAAAAGAATGAAAAGAGAAAAAAAGAGAAGAAAAACAACAAAAAGAGAAAAAGAAAAAAAAAGAAAAAAAAAAGAGAAAAAGAGAGAAGAAGAGAGAAAAGAGAAAATCACAATAACAAAGTAATTTCTATGACATGAACTATGTACGACCTGATTCCTTTTAAGGATATGTAGGCAACCTTACGGTTTGGTCCCATCAAAACAAAAATCCAAACACCCCCAAGCAAAGAAGCTGGGGTAGAAGTTGTGGTTGTTGTCAGAAATCTGATTCCGAAAGTTGTAATTTTGAGCCCATTCGAATTGTTTTGAGCCTTTGATATCCTTTCTTTCTAACCCTATCCAAAAACCCACGTTACAGTCCAAAGAAAGACCTTCCGATCAGTCTTCGAGAGATGCCAAGTTAAGCAAGTGGAGGTGATTCATATCAAGGACAACACTCTGGTCCAAGCAGAAAATATTGAAAATGAAAGAGTCTTATTGGTGAAAACCCTCACGGGCACCATAAGGTGACGGAAGCTGAGAGAAATAAAAAATGAGAGAGTCTTTTTGGTGAAAAAACACCCGCGGGCACCGTAAGGCGAAAGTGAGTTGAGGGATGGACAAATGAGAGAGGCTTGTTGGTGAAAACCCTTCAGGGCACCGCAGGCCGAACAAGGTCAAGATTTTGGTGAAGAAATCAACTTATGAAAATTCCGGGGCAACAAAGTATGGCAACTGAAAGTTGATCGGTTGGACAAATTGGGCCGATTAATCCGAAAGGCATGTCATGATCATTGGTGCCGGCCGCTTCACTCAGATAGGTCTCTTTTTCTTTTTCCTCTTCAGATAGTCTTCTAGTTTTGGATTTTCTTATCCTTAACTCTGAAAGTCATTGCATTTCATTTCTTTTGGGTTTATTTCTCTAAGATGTTCCCAATGTCAGTTCTGTTTAAGCAAATAAGAAGGAATCTCAAAGCTCACTACCAACTTCAAAAATTGCAAAGGCACAGTGCGAACAGAGTATACCGAAGATGACATGATGTAAAGTGGGATAAAGTGCCAGCAAAAGTTCTATCGGCAGAATGATTTAGTAATTTCATGGGAGATGCAGAGATTCAGTTAAAGGGGTCAGAGGTGTGAAACAATGGTTCGGGTATAGAACACCCGGGTCATCCAAAGTCATGGGGGTTTGAATGTCAGTCGAAAAGTCAAGCGGTTCTTAGCCAGTGCAGAGGAAGCCAATCAAAACAAAGCATGGCAACGGAGGGGTCTTCAGCAAAGAATGTCGTCAACTAACCATCACGTTTTAAACTGACAAGATTTTTCTCTGATTGAAACAGGGGCAGAAAATTTCGATTGTTCCGGGGAAATCTGCCGCATGGGAAAGGCAAGCACCAGACAGGTTTGATATTTGAAATTTTCAGGACCCGCCTGGATAATGGGATTTAATTTGAAATTCTCAGGACTCTCGTGAAAAATGGGACCTAGTTAAAATTCAAAACAATCACGAGTAGCAAAGTTTAGCATAAATGTACCCCAAGGAATATAAGCTTGTTTCAAAGTTTGCATGCTTAAGATAAGATTCAATTAAGAGTTGTCAGGACCCTCCTGAATAATGGGGATTAGCTTTAAGATTTCGATTAGATAACAACATTTAGCGTACATTCTAGTGTAGGGTAATATAATTTAGCTGCAATATTGTCACTTTTATGATAATATTTGATTTTTAATTCTCAGGACCCTCCTGGATAATGGGATTTAATTTAAAATTTCAGGACCCTCCTGGGATTTAGTTTTTTTTTTTAAAAAAAAAATTCAGGACCCGCCTGGATAATGGGATTTAGTTTTAAGTTTTCAGGGCCCTCCTGGATAATGTGATTTAATTTTAAAATTTCAGGGCCCTCCTGGATAATGGGGTTTAATCTTAAAAATTCTCAGGACCCTCCTGGACAATGGGACTTAGTTAAAATTCAAAACGGTCATGAGTAACAAGATCTAGCTAGGCTCTACCTTGAGGAGATATAAGTTTGGCTTTGAAGTTTTCATGCTTAGGATAAGATTCAATTTGAAATTTTCAAGACCCTTCTAGATAACGGGATTTAGTTTTAGGTGTTCAGGACCCGCCTGGATAATGGGATTTAGTTTTAGGTGTTCAGGACCCTTCTGGATAATGAGATTTAATTTTAAAATTTCAGGACCCTCCTGGATAATGGGATTTAGTTTTAAAAATTTGAGGCCCCTCATGGATAATGAGATTTAATTTTAAATTTTCAGGACCCTCCTGGATAATGGTATTTAATTTCAAAATTTCAGGACCCTCCTGGATAATGGGATTTAGTTTTAAGTTTTCAGGACCCTCATGGATAATGGGATTTAGTTTTTTTTTAAAAGTTTTTAGGACCCTCCTGGATAATGGGATTTAATTTAAAATTTTGAGGACCCTCCTGGATAATGGAATTTAGCTTTCAGATCCATAGAGATATTTGGTAACATGTCAATTAACACTCACAGATGTGCCCAGCCACCAAACTAGGGCAGGAATTTTCTTTGTTTTTGTCTATTTTTGTTGAAATCAGGCGCCCACCTGAAGAACAAGGGAATACATTTCAAGTTCAGCAATCAGGCGCCCACCTGGAGAACAAGGGAATACATTCAAGTTTCAGCAATCAGGCGCCCACCTGGAGAACAAGGGAATACATTTTCAAGTTCAACAATCAGGCGCCCACCTGGAAAACAGGGGAATACAATTTTAAGTTCAGCAATCAGGCGCCCACCTGGAGAACAAGGGAATACATTTCAAGTTCAGCAATCAAGCGCCCACCTGGAGAACAAGGGAAACATTTCAAGTTCAGCAATCAGGCGCCCACTTGGAGAACAAGGGAATACATTTCAAGTTCAGCAATCAGACGCCCACCTGGAGAACAAGGGAATACATTTTCAAGTTCAGCAATCAGGCGCCCACCTGGAGAACAAGGGAATACATTTCAAGTTCAGCAATCAGGCGCCCACCTGGAGAACAAGGGAATACATTCAAGTTTCAGCAATCAGGCGCCCACCTGGAGAACAAGGGAATACATTTTCAAGTTCAGCAATTAGGCTCCCACCTGGAGAACAAGGGAATACATTTCAAGTTCAGCAATCAGGCGCCCATCTGGAGAACAAGGGAATACATTTCAAGGTTCAACAATCAGGCACCCACCTGGAGAATAAGGGAATACATTCAAATTTCAGCAATCAGGTGTTCACCTGGAGAAAGGGAAAACATCTCAGATTAAAATTCAAGTTGACAACAAAGGAATTCCACCGGGAAAATACAAGTCAACATGGCAACAAGAACTGTAAGATCAAGTTTGAGGATATAGAGAGGATTTCTTGTAATTCATAGATCATAGTTTAGTCTAGCTTCTTTTATTTATCATGGTGATAAGGGGTTCAGTAAGCAGTAGTAGCAGCAGCAACAGTGAAGTCACAGCTTCATGGTAGTCCCAGCTACCAAACATTCCTAAACTACACTGACCTGATTCCTTTTTAGCCAAAGATATGTAAGCAACCTCGGAAGCAGGGTGCGATCAAATATTTCAAAAATGCTTCCCACGGAGTATTCAAACGGGCAAAAATCATTTGTATCCGCTCACTTTATCTTTGCACGAAAACTCTTCGTGTTTCCGGGCAAAGAGGGGCAGTTGTGAGCACGTGATTTTTGCCCTATATTAATTACTCCCATAAATTCAAGTAAATAAAATTTTCCCATTATTTGCAATTTTTGTAGATTTTTCGTAGGATTTTTGCTAATTGTTTACATTTGCCCATGCATGTTTATTTTATTTAATTCATGAAAACACAAAAAATACACTGCATTTTCATTTAGGATCGAATTTTGCATTCTTGAAATAATTAGTAATTTAGTGTTTTATAAAAATAGAAAAATCACAAAAAATAACTTATTTTTGCATTTTAAATTTTTAGTTTCGCATTTTGGTAGTTTTTATTTAATTTGGTATTTAATTAGTTGTGGTAATTATTATTAGTTAATTTAATTTGGTAGGATAATTTGATTAGGAATTAATTTAGGTTTTAATTTTAATTTTAATTTAAAAAAAATAGAAAAAAATGAAAATGAAAAAGAATTGGAATTAAATTCTTGATGGGCTGTTATTTAAGTCTCCATCAGGCCCAAATCAATTTCCTTCCATTAACCCACCAAATTCTACCAAAACCCGCTATTGAACCGGGTCCAAGTAGTCCATCACCCAGGCCTTTGAAACGACGTAGTAAGGGAGTGGAACTACGTCGTTTCGAGTTCAGTTAGCTTTAACAAAATCCTGGCCCTTCGTCTCGCTTCATCCGATGGCCCAGATCACCTCACTTACCCCACTTAAAACTGTCCTAAATGACGAAGAGATCAGTTCGATCCAAACAACCCCCCCTTCGATCATCTCCCTCATTTCTCTCCTGATGAACCCTAACGCCGCCCTCATATTCCCACCATCTTAGCCCGGTGGCGCCACCTCTGTTCACCACCAAAATTACACCCCGGAACCCCCACGACCCCCTCCTCCCAAATCCCGGGTCAGTTTCCCTTGAATGTTGCCCGATCTTCTCGAATATTAGATTAGAAAGTGAACCCTAAAATCCCAAGATTTCCGAATCAAGATTTCATTGAAGATTTTAAGTCCATTTTGACTTTATTCGTGTGTTTCTGATAAAGAACACACGATTAATCTCAAACTGAGCCGAAAATTTGAAGACTTGAAGATTCATCACCATTCTTTACTGGTCCGAGTTGTTTTTAGGTATTTTTGCTCTTCTTTACCTTTTGTTATTTAACTTCTGTTTCTTTGTTCTCTTCTTACCTTCTTCTACTCTTTCTTTTAGTTTTCTGATTTTGATTTCCTATTTTTTTTCATTTCTTCACACTGTTTGTATCTGCATGTTAGATTTAAGCTGTGTTTGATTATCAGTTGGGTCCTGTCTTCAAGTATGGATAGTTTGAATTTTCATTCTTGTTTTGGGCTTAATTTTGTTCCGAGTCATTTGGTTTCTGAATTTGAACGTTTGGGTTTTTGGGTTTTTTCTTCATGTTAATTGGGTTCACAAGGATTAAATAGCCCAAGAGGAAATTGAATTGGGTCTACGCAGACCCATTAATTTGGGTCAGTTGGACCCGGGTTCTTCCTGGTATATAGAGGGTAATAAACAGTAGTGTGGAGGGTAGTATAGGTAATTGAGGTGGGGAATCTTTGTGTAACTAAATGGGAAGCTTCTAGGAAGCTGGGGTTTGGGACTATTTTGAAATTCTGAATTTGCAGTAGGGGTATGGGAGCTAAAACCAAAATTAGAAAAGGTTTGAAATGCAAATTTTAATACTTTTAGGCTACCCTAATGCCTTGCCTATAAAGGCACTTAAACTTGATAGGCAAGGGAGACAAGAAAAAAGGGAAAAGATAGAAAAATCTGAAAAACTACATTGGGCTAAAAAAACAGAAATCACTGAAAGGTCTGAAGAATCAGAAGAAAAGGCACCAGAAAGTACTGTTTCTTTGAAGTTGTGCATTTTTTTGGGGTTTTGGTGCAAGCTTGAAGTAATTCTGATTTTGCTGGGTTTGAAATGTTCTGAGAAAGCTGGGTCTGCTGTGATTAAGCTGTTGAATTTCATTTTCTTTTGCTGCTGCTATCCACTAATCCTTCCTTGCTCTGTTTCTTTTCTCATTCCTAGGTATCCCTCACACCCCTGATACGTGAAATGGAGGAATACAATATGATTGATTGAAGTTGAAATACAGAGCATCTCATTTACTGAACGTTGTGTCTTGCTAATCATCTATTCATGTAGTTAATCTGATTACCCTGTTATATTCAAACTTATTCACTGATTGGTTGTGAACTGGTTTGTAACATACAACAAATCATAGGTTAGCCATGTTTAATTTGGGTTTGGTTTTGGTGTTTGTTGTGCATGAACTGTGATTGGAAAGGCCTAATGTTTGTTGAGTTGCATGACTTTGAAATCTTCAAAGATGGGATATTTAGCCTGAATGAGGATTGGTCATAATGATTTAGAGATCCATGTTAGGAATAATTTGATATCTGGGACATAGTTTAATCTGTTCATTGTTAGCTTAATTTGGTTAAACAGTTAAATTGTGTATTGGTCTTACTTGAGGCCTCTGCACGCTTAGGCCAGGGGAAATAAGTTCTTGAACTCTGAAGTTTGGAATTGTGGGGTTTGGAGCCTAAATACCCATTGTATTCCCCCGAAGGGACTCAATCATGAGTCCCCAGCTCCAGCATTTGACCTTGAAAGCGAAATTGGGCTCTTTAGACCCAAAGTTTATGTATCTAAGTGATACGGCCATGTGAATTTGAAATAGATTTGGACCCAAAATATGTTAACAAATCAGAAATTCAGTTTAATTGCTCTACCTTTAAGTAATCAAGAATTCAGAGGTTGGAATGTTTGTATAATCGTGTGTTCCATATAGTTTAGTTGACTGGTTTCCAATGGATTGTAGGCCTAAAGCTGGCCCAAGTAGCGGAATCAACTCCAGGCATGAATGCACAACCATGAATTGTTTTGGGCTGTCTGTTCTCGTCATGATTGGACATTTTTCGAGCCCGACAAATGAAACACGGGCAGGTGGAGCCTTACACTCTTGTAATTTGGGCTCGTTTTTACTGACCTTCTGAAGGGTGTTGATGGCCTGAAATTTTCTTCTGTTAATTAGTTCGGACATTAGCATAAGGTAGAATTTAGTTTCCTTTAGTGTTTAACCGATTAAATTCTTTCAATTAGTCGAGGTATGCCGTGCCGAAAAAATGACGATTTATGGCCGTCACTAAATTAATATGAATCCTTAGAATTCGAGGCATGCCATTTAGTGATTTTTTCATGGCCCTCGCAAAGTCGCGAACGCGTAGCTGCCGTAGGCGCGCTATTTTGATAATGTACCTTCCTAAACTCGGGTGCGCATTTATGTGACCCAAATCCAAATCTCAACAATATTAAAATATGTCAAAGACCGCGGGTACATTTATGCGACGTGGTTCGAGACGTGTTTTAATAACGTTGCAATCTTCTTAAAAACGAATAAAAGCAGTTAACGTTAAAATTGAACCATAGGCTAAAATGTGTTTAAAATCAGATAATAAGCTATCTATAGCAGTTGAGCGACTATGCTAGAACCACAAAACTCGGGAATGCGTAACACCTTCTCTCGGGTTAACAGAATTCCTTACCCGGATTCTGGTTCGCAGACTGTATTACAGAGTCAACCTTTCCTCGATTCGGGATTTTGAACCGGTGACTTGGGACACCATAAATCTCCCAAGTGAAGACTCTGAATCTTTTAATAATATGATCCCGTTTCGATTGTTCTTTATTGGAAAAACTCCGTTATACACTCCGTCCCGGGGGTATAGGAAAAAGGAGGTGTGACAATCTACATCACCAATGAATCTTATGTCATAATATTCATCCTATAGACCTTTCTCAGCCAAATTGTTAGATTCATAAAAAATAACATGAATATTTTCTTCCACACACATGGTTCTTTTATTAAAAACCTTATATGTCTTACTATGTGGAGAGTAACCCAAGAAAGTTCCCTTATCACTTCTTTCATCAAATTATCTAGAGCTTCTTTCCCATTATTGTGCACAAAATATTTGCACCCAAAGGCTCTCAGGTGAGTGATGTTTGGTTTTCTACCTCGAAGTAACTCATAGGGAGTTTTCTCAAGAATGGGTCTGACCATGCATCTATTTAGCAAATAACAGGCAGTATTGATTGCCTCAACTCAGAAATTCTTAGGTAGTCTACTGGCAATCAACATGGTCCTCCCCATATCTTATAAGGATCTATTATTTCTTTCTACAACCCCAATTTATTGTGGAGTTCTAGGTGCAGAGAAATTATAATCAATGCCATATGAGCCATAGAGCTCAAGGATTTTTGAATTTTCAAATTCAGTTCCATGGTCACTTCTTATACTTAAAATATTACACCTTAGCTTTTGTTGGATTACTTTGACAAAAAAATTGCAAACAACAAAGGTTTCATCTTTGGATCCAAAAACAGAGTCCAAGTACACCTAGAGAAGTCATCAACAATCACAAACACATACCTCCTATGATCCTTATTCTCATTGGTCCTTATAGATCCATATGAAGAAGTTCTAGAGGTTTGAAGGTACTTATAAACTTCTTAGTTTTAAAGGATGACCTAACATGTTTCCCTCTAACACATGCATCACATACCTTGTCAGATGTGAACTCAACTTTAGGTAGCCCAAGGACCAAGCCCTTTGCAACCAACTTGTTGAGTTGGGAGAGACTGGCATGTCCGGTCTTCTATGCCATAATAGTGAATCATTTCCACTACACTCAAGCATGTGTACTCACTTTGGGTAAGTGACACAATCAATATCTTGTAGACATTGTTATATCTCTTGCCCTTTAGCACAATTTTATCAGTATCAAGCTTAGTGAATATGCATATTTTGGAATTGAATTTCACCTTATTTTCTTTGTCGCACATTTGAGAGATGCTAAGAAGATTATATTTAAAACATACCACATAATACACATATTCTATATCATGAGGGAGTGACTTGCCAACCTTGCCAATACCTGTTATTTGCTTTACAAGACTTGTAAAGCAAATTGGAGTAGTAGGAGTACTGAAGAGTATTGAATTATAGTCTTGTAATTGATACATTTTGGCTCATTGTTCTAGTGGAGTTGGAGTTAAAAATTCAACGTGATACGTCGTGGTTTTTGCACCTTTTGAGTCGGGTAATTTTTCACATAAAATTGTTGTGTTCATTTATTTGCTTATTTACTTTACGCTTAACAAATACGGTAAAGAACCAAGTTCTTAGCAATTCACACGGGCACTTAAACTAACATAAAGGAAGGGCAACATATTTATCATAATTAATTTTTTATTTTACGAAAAAAATAATATAATTCTATCATATTTGGCTAGTTCTTTTTCTTGGATAAAAATATTTTTTACTTCTATAAATTAAGGATACCTTTTTCTCATTTAGTAGCATCCACAATGTAGTCCTTAAAGGGTTTGAGTGTCTTATTTAAGGGGAAAATTTGTGAGACCAGTGTTATGTTGTCACTTGTGAGTGCCTCTTTGCGAGGTTATTCTCTCGATATTGTATACTCTCTTTTATATAGTGGATTGCTCATTTCTATTTGTGAACACATGTTAATTGACAAAATCACGTTAAATGCTTATCTCTTTTGGTATATTTCTTTTTTGTTGTCTTATTTATCGTTGTTCAAGATTTGCTTTGTTAACTTTCATATAACACCTAATTATTTCAATCCTAACATTGAATAGATATAGTGCCACGACTTGGAATCCCAACCGTGGGGTCACGATGGCACCTAACATCTACTTGCTAGGCAAGCTGACGTGAGTAAAGAATTTACTGATTTTTAACAATTTATGACATAATGTGAACAATGAAAGGGATACAAATTTTAAGTATAGTATAACAATACTGATTAGCGAATCTAAACATAACCCAGAAACTGGTGTCACGAGTACATGAATATCTATAGTGCTACAAATATGTTCTGATAAAATATACTATTTTGAAACTTAGAAAAACAATAAAGGTAGGAAGGAAGGGGACTTCAAGGCTGCAAACGTTGTACATCTGTACCTCAAATCTCTGTCACAACTAGCTCAGAGCAAAAGCTACTGAATACCATTGGGACCCACTCCTGTATCTGCACAAGAAGTGCAGATCGTAACATGAGGACAATCGACCCATGTACTCTGTAAGTTCTGAACCTAACCTCGACGAAGTAGTGACGAGGCTAAATTGGGTGACATACAATAATATGTACGCAGTAATAATAATAATAATAACAGGGAAAGAAAACAGAAAATGAAAGTAACATAGTTAATTTATGAAAACAGACTCAAATCTCACTATCAGAAAGCCAAAATAACAAACTTCATAATTTCATATAAAAATGCTGAAGACTAACACAACAATATGAACAAGTACGACACACACAATCAGTTGTGGTACGCAACCCGATCTTACCGTACACATACAATTATCCCTTATTTCGGTATATCATCATTTATCAATACCATGTATCACTTATACAATCCGTTGCGATGTGCAACCCGATCCCACCGTACTATCATAATCAATATTGTATTCCTCCCTTATTCCAACATATCATCATTTATAAATAGCAAGTATTACGTATACAAATAGTTGTGGCACGCAATCCGATCCCATCATATCATCATAATCAATTTCATAATCTTCCCTTTTTCCACCATATCACAATCTATTGCGGCATGCAACCCGATCCACAAACAAATTCAATAAACATAAACAATCCGATAACTCAATTTACAAGAATTTTAACAATCAAAGGATATAAGTGCAAGGCAATAAATGGACCACGTAATTATCAAAGAAATGCAATAGACATTACAAAAATAACAGGGCAAATAAAGTACGTGACAATTAAGGCGTGCAAGTAAAACAGTTAAGGTAAGTAGCAAATAAGCACGGAGTCATGGAAGGGACGAACAATTCGGTACAAGAATAATTAAATGACCAATCGTAATTTACGGCATTAAAGCAATTAAAGAATGTAGCAATTAAGGCATGGAAACAAATATATTAACGGCTCATATACACTCGTCACCTCGCATATACGCCGTGTACTCATATAATCCACATAACACACAATTCAAAGGTTCTTATTTCTCTCAAGTCAAGGTTACACCCAACTTACCTCGCCCCCCAATCAAATCAAATCTCAATCGACGCATTTCCACTAACATTCGCCTCCAAACCAATCGAATCTAATAAAAATCGGCTTAATATCATTAGACAATGTTAGGAAAATCAATTGCAATAGATAAAACTAAGATCTTTACACTTTTCTCAATAAGTCAACAAAAACCAACTCGGGGCCCGCCCGATCAAAATCCGGGTCTAATGGTAGATTCCGACTATCATGACCCCACAAGTTCATATATGTGATTAGTTTCAAAATCCGAGTGCAAATCGACTCTCAAAACTCAATTTCTTATTTTTCAAAAACTTGACAAGGTCTTACAATTTTTCACATAATTTTGATATTAAAATATAAGATAAATTGATGGAATATGATTAGAAATTGGTTATAATCACTTAGCCCAAGTTTGTAGATGAAATTACCTCTTCAAAATCACTTCTTACCGAGTCTATGGTTCAAAAATGAGAGAATGTTTCCAAAAATCCTGTCTCTCAGCCCTTTTACCAGTTGCAGATGTTGCATTTTCCACACAGGGTTAACATTTGCGAACCCTCACAATTGCAGACCAGGGCTCGCATTTGCGAACCCTCACAACCTCTAGAAACCTCACATTTGCGAGAAAAGACTTCACAATTGCGAAGCTAGGAGTTTTGCAAATGCGAACAAATGTTCGCAATTGCAAACCCAGGCAAAATCTGGTAGACGCGAAGGGAATGTCGTAATTGCGACAACTGAGCATTCACTGTCACCTTCGCAATTGCGATGCTGGTGCGTGCAGCCAAATTTCAGTTCCAAACCATTTAGGAACATGTCTAAAACTCATCCAAGCCCTCGGGGCTCCAACCCAAACATCCACACAAGTCTAAAAATATCATACGGATTCGCTCGCGAAATCAAAACGCAAAAATAACATCTAAAATTACGAATTGAACTCCAAAACACATGAAATTTTCAAAGAAACTCAAAAACTTTCAAATTTACAACCGGACGTCCGACCCACGTTAAATCAATTCCGAATTGAACCAAATCTTTCAGACAAGTTCCAAATAGCAATACAGAACTATTCCAAGTTTCAACATCAAAATCCGAACCCGTTAGCTAAGAAGTCAACTTCCAGTCAAACCTTGAAATTTTTAACTTTCAAAAATCCTAATTTTCGGCAAAATAAGTCAAAACAAGTTAGGGACCTCCGAATTAAATTCCGGGCAAACGCCCAAGTTCCAAATTATGATACGGATCCATCGGGACAGTTAAAATACTGATTTAGGTTCGTTTATACAAATAGTATTCGTAGTCAACTCAAATAATTTTTAAGGCAAAAATTCACATTTTCCTTAATTCTTCATATAAAGACTTTTCAAAACAAGACACGAAATATGCACGCAAATCGAAAAACGTTAAATGGAGTTAGCTGAGGTCTCGAAACAGAGAAATAAAGGCTAATTCTCAAAACCTGTCGGATCATCACATATAGCTAAACTTCAATTAAAATAACCATAACCATATTATTGCTGGATAAACATTTCTTCTGCTTTTATTTCTCTTGAAGTCTTTTGCATTTTGTCTTTCTTTGTCTGAATCAAATTTTCGTTGAAAATTCTACTTGACATCTTTTTACATCTTGGCTAGAATCTTGATGCATGGCACATAACCTATACTAACCTAGGCTTCTTTCAACATCATTTTGAACTTTTTGAAAGAGCTAATAAATACAGATCAGAGCACCCTTTTTTTGTTTTTTTTTTGGTTTCTCACCTAGTACTCATATTGAGGCCCGAGTTAATCCGAATTCGCATTGGGAAGCAAGAGCGACTCTTCCATAAAGGAAGTAAAGCAACCGTTTTAGACCCCATATTTTTAGGGCCCCCATTTTTTGTTACACCTATTAAACTATGTATAACTTTTAAAAAAGTTTTGTAAAGTGAATTTTTTTAATTCTTTACCAAGGAAATTGCACTTGAAATGAATATCAAACCCGAATTTCATAAGAAATGTGTGATATATAGGAAGTAAAAATTTGATGCGATTGTTGATAATGAAATCTCAAAATCTTTCGGAGAGTACTTTAGAGTTGATTATTTTTATACATAATAGACAAGACTATATTTTCACTTCAAAATAAATTTGAACAATTCGCAGCATATGAAAATATTTTTGGTTTTCTATTTGGCCGTAAAAACTAAGATCACTAGATATTGAAAATTTAAAAAAATATTGCCTTAATGTTGAATGTTCCTTAAAGCATAATAATCAATTCGTATTTAATGGTTTAGATTTATTTTCTGATAAAATTATTAAGGAAAATAGTACAATTAGAAGATAGCAGTTTAATTGATACACTTAATAAAATAAAAGAGATTTAATTCTTTTCCAAATGCCTAAATTGCTTATGGAATAATATTAATAACTCATGTTATCATTGCTTCAGCAGAAAGAAGTTTTCAAAATTAAAATTAATAAAATCTTACCTAAGATATCACAAGAAAAGTTAAATGGATTAGCTATATTATCAATTGAGAAATACTTAATTTATTAGGAGTTATTGATTATAAGAAAATTATTAACAACTTTGTATTTAAGAAAAACTAAATAAAAATAGACTTCAAATAAATAATAAAAAAAATTAAAAAATTAAGGCCTGTCATAAGGTTTGTCTTTAGGCCACAAAATTCGTCGGGCCGCCACTGTTGGGAAGTCCCATATTGGAGGATAAAATGCTCCTTAACAAAGACGACTCCATATCTAGAGACTCGAACCCGAAACATATGGTTAAGCATGAATGATTACTACTAAAACCCGGGTAGGTGATTAGAGCACCCAATGGTGCCCTTTCTTACTGGCAAATCCAAGTTGAGTTAAACCAAAAAGAAAAATGTTGATGGCAAAGCCACAACAGGAAAATGCTTCCACATGTAGGGACAATACTAAGATAGTACGTACTACTTTGCTAGTATATCTTTTCATGAATATCACTGTCTTCCAATAGCTATACAGCTCAAGCATTTAATTAAACTTCCAACTTTTAACCTATGGTCTTTAGTCAACTGTTGATAACCTACCAGCTAAATTTTTGTCATTTCAATTTATTGCACCTACACTCTTACAATATTTCAGGGAGTATTAAAGGAGAAAAATCTTGGTGACATATTCCTTGACAGAGATTAATTATTACTCCTATTTTGTATTTATTGCTCCATTTCCCAATACTTTTGGTAGAAATCATAATCAATGGCCTTAGATTTTTTTGTTGAAACTATAATCAATGGCCTTATGAATTTAATTTCTATATACTACTAATGTTAAATTTACATTATCATGCAATCTTTTAGGTAATTGAAGGTAACTATCCAAATTGCAATCTCCTTACAGTAGGTTAAATTATATTGATTATGGTAAAATTTATTTACATTATCAGTGAATATAAGATTAAACCATTACTGGATTAATCACACACTTAAAGTCATTTATGTACGTCATATTATAAAGTTTAATAGTACATTTCTACAGAGGCCATCATATGCCTCTCGGTCCTGAAATTGGTGATTAATTTTAGTTCCTACTTCCTATCTCAAGCAAGTTCATCTCGTACCAAATAGAATATTTAAAGTAGAAAGAAATTGAACATTTACATTATACTCCTAATAGAATTACAAATTAAATATCTAAATTTTGGAATGTTGATTAGATAGGTTTGCTTTTTTTTTAATTACTGGGTGTGTTTGGAAGGAACGGTTTTTCATGAAAAATAAGTGTTTTTTTTACTTATTTTCTTGTGTTTGATCAATAAGTAAAAAATTACCTCAATTACATTAACATATAATTTAAACAAATACTATGAGGGACGAGGGGCGGGTGGGCGAGGGGTTGGGCTGGCAGTCAGGATCTGAGTGTTTGGGTCGAAGGCAAGGGATGGGCAGGGGGTCGGGGAGGGTGGAGGTTTGGGTTGTAGTACTGGGCTTGGGGTGCGAGTGGGCTGGCAGGGGGAGGGGGGCGGTAGGTGCAGGGGGCGTGCAGGGTGGGAGGGTGAAAATTTTGAAAAACAGTTTTTTAGAGTTTTTTCAAATTTTTGAAAAATCCCAAAATTCATTTTCAAGTGAAAATTGAAAATTTTATGACCAAACACTGCTTTAAAAAAACTGAATTTTTTTTTTGAAAAAAATGAAAAAATTCTAATGTCCTACGGGCTAGAACAATAGATTTATGCATACATCAAACAAGGAAAGAAGACATGGCAGTATATGCCCAAAGGCAGCACAGTAGATATATATGCCCCTCTTGCTGGAAACACAGTAGGAGTAATATATAGAGGACAGCTTGGACTCCATAATTAACAAATCCTATATATATATATATATATATATATATATATATCAGACTTGGAGACACACTCCCCATCTACTCAGGGACAGCTGCAGCGTTTGTGACATTGGGTTCATCTAAATTAGGTACTTCGTTACACAACATAAATTTATATATAAATTTTATTAAAATTGCAATATATAATAAATTTAAATTTATAATTTTAAATATATGATATGTTCAATTTTAAAACTTTAAAAATTTGATCTTTAAATCTTGTTTTGCCTTAACATCTACTTGGCCATTTCTACTTTCTGACAAGTCACAAGAGTTATCATCCAGTGTGAGTCCCAACCCCACAACCTCCTTCTCTTCTTGTTGTTCTTTTAATTTGTTTAGACTTTTCAACTTTTGATACTGAAGTTATTATCTGAAGTTCAGACAAAGGTTTGAAAAATAATTTAGTAGATTTTTGGCCAAAAATTTCAAATATTTTTCACTTTGTTTGGAATTTATACAGTTGGAGTTGAAGATGGAGTTGTCTTTGATTATATATATATATATTTGCAAAGGAGAGAAAAGAGCACCTTATTTAGAATTTATGAAGATGGAGTGGGATTCTTTATTATAACTGTTGTGATTTTGCTTAATTGAGCCGAAAGTTTTTGGGAAACCACATTTTTACCTTCACAAGGTAAAGATAAGGACTATGTATATACTACCATCTCCATACGCCATTTGTGAGAATATACCGGATATTATTATTACGAAGATAGAGCAGGAAAACAAGTTTGGAGCACATTTCCATTTTTGGAGTCCAACTCCAAGTTAGATTTAAATTTTTTATAACCAAACATTAATTTTGAAATAAAGTGAATAAAATTTATGGCCAAACTTGATCTCTTGTCAAAGGTCAAGAGTTCAGTCCTATGTGAAATTTGAAATTTTGAAAAAAAAAAAAACTTTCACAATGTTTAGCAAAAATTTGTACGAATATTTTGATTAAATAATTTTTTCGGTTTTTGATTTTAATTAAATTATTTAGTTGTGTGTACCGAGTCAATAGTATTCACTTTATCAATGTTTGACTATGCACCTAAAATTAAAATAAAATACTCTGGTGGACATGCAATGGGAGAGAGCATTGTTGCCCATTCTCAGGATTATATATCGGAATGTGTTTTCTGATGGACTACGTATTTGTGTTGATATATATATATATAAGAAATAATTACATTTTAAATTAATAGATGTAACTGATTTTTTTTATTTATACAATTATAAAATGATTGATTCTCGTGCAGGGGCCAGGATAGCAGGGACCATGCAAATGCTACAATTTTGTCACATAGCTATGGCCACTAAAAATGGAAAAAGCAAAAATATATATCATTTTCAACATTGTTATGTTTTGCTTCACTTTCCTCCTCCTCCTCCTCCTCCTTCTTCTTCTTCTTCTTCTTCTTCTTTTTTTTTTTTTTTTTTTTTTTTAAATAAAAAAATTCTAATGGTTACCCTATTTTAGTTGTCGAGATTTTTTTTTCTTTCTGACTTCGAGTTCGTTAGTAATTTCTTTTAAATTTAGAAGACAAGACTTCAGTTGGAGTGAGATAGTGGTGTGATCAATTTTAAGGTTCATTACAAATATTAATTTAGTTATATAACTTTTTCAGGAAAAAAATTAAATAAAAGATTAGTTATTAATATCATAACTAATCATAAAAGATTGTTTTCTCGTTGGAGCGAGTCTAATTTTGAAGGAAGAACAATCTTAACTTTTATTTTTGGAGTTGAGGATTTTGGTATATGTTGTTATCGTAAAAATAGCATAGTCTAGCCAGTTTTCGGACTGGTCATTTAAAAATAGTCAGCGTTTACCTAATCAATGAAAAATAGCCACTATTTTGCTGCAACAGAGATGGGTCCAGCATAATATACTGAAGTTCGGTGCACCTGTGTATGAACTTCCAGCATATTATGCTGGACCGATATACTTTGCTGGCTCCAGTATAATATACTGGAGAAAGGAGCACCGGTGCTCCAAACTCCAGTATATTATGCTGGACCGGTATATTATATTGGAACTCCAGTATATTATGCTGGATATTTTTCTGGATTTTGAACAGTGTTTTCGTTCAGATTTATCTTTATATAAAAAGTGGCTAAATTTTGATTACTTTTGAAACTAGGCTATTTTTGAATGACCACTTGTAAATCTGGCCATTTTTGAATTTCTCCCGTTATTATATACCCCTTTGATTTATGAAATTAAATTTCCAATATAACAAACAAAGGGACCCAATATATATTTATTACGTAACTTTTTTGAATTTGGTCGGTGGAGTGGATTGGGAGAGGGACATGCAATTTTATTCACTTTATTTCTCGTTGCCATTACACCAAACTCTAACCCCATAGCTTAGACTATTTTTAAAAAAATTAATGGTATGCTCTAATTCTTATAACGAGGCTTTCTAAATTCAAGCTTTCAAGATTCTTTTTAGTTTATTCAATTTCTTTTGTCAAATGTAAAGTTAGGTATTCAATCCACTAGCTTTTCAAATAATGTTTAATTAACCTAGCTAGACTTCTTATTATAATTCATATAATGAATATAAAAAGATATTATAACAAAATAATAATAATCATCAACTAAAATTAATTTACAAGGTTTAAACTACAGGATTTGACCTAAATTTATTTTTCTCCCAAGAGGTTTAGAACGTGAAAATTAAAGGAAATCATACTGTATAGCCGCTGTAAAAATAATAACCGAAAAAATATATAAATTTGTATATATATATATATATATATATATATATACATTCTGTATGTTATATACAAAAAATATTCAAATTTTATAAACTTTTTTGAGATACCAGATATAAATAGTTTCTGGTGTAGGCTAGAAGTGATAATACCCCAAAATTAAAGGTGTTTAAAGCTTCCCATTTATTAAGATATGATCTTTTAAATTGTGATGGGAGAAATATAAAAAAAATATAAAAGAATTTTGGTGCTTTTTATCTGCCAATAAGTCTAATTGAACTCCAATTCGCTATATGCATGTAGGAGTAATAATTTTTGGCTTATACTTTTTGGAATAAAAAATGACCACCATAGAGAAAAGAAAGAAAAAGAAAAAAGAAAACGAAAACGAAAACAAAAATAAATAAATAAATAAATGAGAACTACGATCCACTTGTGAATATCCTATTGATGCAGTAGATCATTCCTCGCGATCATTCACCAAAATATCCAACATTAATTCTCACCACTAATAATTATACACTGACTATAAAAAAAAATGAAGAAGGTAAAATTGTAAAACTCAAAGAAGATACAGTTTCCTACTATTTTCTTTACAAAGTGGCTAATCGAATTGATAGTCTCAAACCTAGAGCGATAGATGACATATATAATTGTGTTAGAAATCATTGCATAATAAGGAAAATCTCTGTCCCACTTCAAACAATCATCACATGCCATCCAATTTATCTTGTTTTACTATTTCAATATTATCTACTTAGGTTGGAGATATTCACGAAACAAAATGACGTAACTAATGTGTCTTTCTTACGAATATCCTGTGCTCTCTTAAGAGCAACATGATGAAATAATGACGTATAATGAAATAACATTTGGTGTGGCGCTTTTGATTAAATAAAACTTTAGAAGGGCAACATGGTGAATTTATACATCTGAATCTTTATAGAAATTGTGTCACGTAAAATTAAAGCGACCAAAGTCAACGCAATCACTACTAAAATTTTTTTATGTAATTTCGTCCACCAAAATCGACCAAAATGGGTTGAAAATTTATAAAAATTGATCAATTTCTGACCGTTTTAATTGGTCGGAAAAATGATGGTCACTAACATGTACCGACAGAAATCGATAAGAAATTTCAAAGTCTTGACTGACTGTCAACCATCAATTTCCGACCGAATTCAGTCGGTAACCATTAAATTTTTTTAATTTTCAAATACCGACCGAAATCGATCGGAATTTTAAAAAAATAATTTTATTTAAATAAATAATTAGTTGTAAATTGTCATAAATTGTTAATTTATTTTTAAAAAAATATAAATTCATAATTTCCAACCGAATTCGGCTGAAAATTATGAATTTCTGGGCAAAAAAATTAATTTTCGACCGATTTAGGTCGGAAAACTGGGTAAAAACTAGGCAGAAAATGCCTGCTTTTAAGCTACACCATCTGCCAATTACAACAAATATCTATTCTATAATAGCATCATTACATTGCTGCCATTCAACCATAATTAATCAACAACAATTAATTAACTAACTAACAACAATTAACTAACAATAATAATTAACTAACACTAACAACCATTATCTAAAAACAACAACAACTAATAACAACTACAACAACAATGCCAACCACAACAACAACTATACAAATGTTCAATAACAAAATAATATCAACAATACAATTATCATTCAAAATTAGTCTCAACTAAAAAACAGTCAAGTTCAATACTTTGTTTAGCAATACACACCATTCAATGAGTGTTTTATATAGCATCATCTCCTTCTTCACTCCTAGAACCTTCATCGTCGGCATGATTCGAAGGATCACGACGAGAAAGATTAGCACATGGGGAAGGCTCACGAGACTGAGGAAGGGGGAAAGCACTACTATCAAGAAGATTGACCAGCTGACCTTGAAGGAGATTAAATTGTTCATCCCTCCTTTCTAGCTGAACTTGAAGGGTACCAAATTGTTCATCTCTCTTTTGTTCTCTAGCCTTTGTCTCTTCAAGCTCTGCTGTGAGGTTTGAGATCCTCTCTTCCATAGACGAGATAGTCGACCTATGAATTGCCCCGCCTTGGTCGGAAGCCCCTATACCTTGCAATCCAGCCTTGTAGCGCTGAAATGATTTCTCTGGAAGGCTGTATGCTATCCCCTTTTTAGGACTACCGACAACATCCAACCATATCCTTTGCGCTTCTTCATCTGAAAGGTGTGGTCGCTCACCTTACTCATTCAGTGGTAAGCTCTGAGTGTACTCCTCCACATTAATCTTGTAGCGGCCCTTTATTTAGAAGATAGAAAATTATTAACTATATAATATTATAAACATTTATAGTAGTTATGAAACTTACATATGCAATGTCCGCCCGGTCCTCGACCCATTTACTTGGATCTGTCGATGCCTTCTTCTTCTTCTGGGTGTGAGTCTCCATGAAGAACTCATCATGAGTCATCTTCCTCCCATATATTTTTTCCTACAAATATAATAAAACGTGTTAACTAAATTAACATATATAAATATAGTTCGATAAAAATAGATGTAAATATTTTAAGGAATTATTAGTAGTCTCCTCGTAGCCCCCATGCTCCTTGCACCCACACAGTGCAAGGAGCTACCCTTTTCAGATGCTCGGGGTTCCAATACCTCTGCAGATCCTCCCATAACTATGGTAGAACCCATGAAGGCTTCTTGGTAGTCTCTTACGACATTTGTACTCCCAATTTGCACAAATTTCACGGTTATACCGGTCATCTCAGACACACTTAGTCTGTAAATAAAATATGTAATGTTAGATGAAAATATTGTTAATATATTGCTTAAATAGATAAGAATTGTATTAAAAACTTAAATTCATTGAACATTTGTTGCACGAGATCCAGTGGAAAGTCACTCCAAGTCGGATAGGGTGCACTATACAACCGGCCAAGAATTTCAGTGATTGTCTTTGTAACTCGATTATTAGGTATGAACCTGTAACATAGCAATTACATTAAATAAACAAGAGTAGCTATTATAATTCAGTAAAAATAAAGAAGTAATAAATAAATCTTCCCCTTGCCCTCAGTCCTGATGATCATCCTATGATAACAATTATACCGCACTTCATCTGGATCATCATCATCCAATAAATCTGAAGCGTGCGCAGAAGGGGAGGCATCTGACTCAGTGCTACTATACCGAAGACGAAGTCCAAAAATGCTAGGAGACGAACTCTATGGAGAGGGAGACGGGGTCCCTGATGAAAATGACTGCGATCCACACCCATGCATCGATCTAGACCCCTGCTGTGATCCAGACCCCTGCTGCGATCGGTTGGCTGTAATCTAGATGGATGCGATCCAGCTGGTGATGAAGCAAATGGAGCAGATGACGGGCGTACCACATGACTTTGTGACTGCTGACTCGATGGACCCATGTAACTACTTGTAGGATCATATGGAGGAAGCGAGGTATAGCCCTGTGGCGGAGAATGGTAATAATACTGCTGGGAGGGCGAATGGTTGGTAGTATGATGAGTAAATGGATACGGTGGAATAGATGTATGCCTAGAAGATTGCTGCCGGCCATTAGCAATAGAGGGATGCAAGTGTGGAGTGGAGGGAAGCGAGGGTGTTGCACCATCATCATGATCAGTAGTCCTTTTATCCTTCCTAGACCTACCTCGACCCTACCGGTCATCTGCATGAATTAAAGAAAATGTTAGAATTGAGAATATAAATCTATATAAGTTGAGAGCGCTTGAAAAAACTAACATGCTAGTTGTCTTCATCGATGTATCCTTCCTCGTCTGAGAATCCTTCCTCTTCACTTATTTCATTTTCATTAGGTGATTCTTCATCCTCATTTTCTATGATCGTTATTTATTCCATATCAACTTCTTCTAATATGCGTTGACGATGCTCAAGTAATTTTCTAACTGATCATCCACCATTTGGTTAACACTTGAGGTATCGTTTTGGTAAGTAACATCTAGCACATTCTCAACTTCCACCCTAACAACAGGCTTTGTTTTGATTACAACCAACCAATCAGCCTTATCCCTCCGCAATGGATATAGAGCATAGTACACTTGCCTAACTCTTTCTGCAATTATAAAAGGATCATAGCGATCATACTCCCTCTTTTTATTAACCTCAATTATGTTGTACTGCCAGTGTACATTTGTACCTCTTCTAGGTATTGGGTAAAACCATTTGCATCAGAAAAGTATGATCTTCTTATTTTGCCAACCTGAATATGACAATTCTAGAATCTCTTTGATCATATCATAATAAGCATTTTCCCCATCCTAGTTGCCCTCACCACCTTTGACACACACCCCAATGTTATTACTTTTTTTATACTTGGAGCATTCCTCGGTGTGAAATTTGTAACCATTCATATAATACTTAGACATAGTCGTAACCGTGGGTGCAGGTCCCCAAGATATGTCTTTCAAAAATTGGTTAACACCGTTGTTTGGATTATTGACCTACATGTAGCATTAAATAAATCACAAGTGAGCAAGTATATTCACAAGTATGTATATTCACATGTGAGAAAGTATGTAAGATGAACTTACACACTCTTTAAACCATGGCTCAAATGTAGAATATACAGCACCATGACCAAATTGAATCACGAAGTCATTGAGCGACGCATTGAAATTTTTTTGTTAGTTGCTTCAACCAAATTAAATAGTAGACCCATGTAAATTAATTTTACGTCAACACTTACTTAAGAAAGGGTTGAACTTCCGGACAATTTAGCAACACATGATTTGAAGCTGATTTGTACTCCATACTACTTATCTCCCTTTTTGTCTAATCTTTAGAACCTCGTCCTGGTTGATTGAATATGGACATTGGTGCATATAATGGATCAATCGCATTCACCACATTGTGCCGATTAGGCCTAATTCTGGCACATGGCACATGACCGTCAAAGTAGTAAGAACAAAAATGGGCAGTTTCCTTTGCAAGATAGGCTTCGCATATGGATCATTCAATCCTATTCCTCTCTTTAACAAATCGTTTACACTTGCCGATAGTCCTGCACATTGTCATATTAGATGATAACATTAAAGAAAATTATAAGAATAAATCATGGTTTGATCATTACCTCTAGAATGGATATATCCACCTGCATTGAATCAGGCCTCCAAGTCGCACCTCATGTACAAGGTGAATTGGAAGGTGTTCCATCACATCAAAGAAACCACAAGGAAAAATCTTTTCCAGCTTATTACTGATTACAAGAATGTTCCGATTCATTTGAAATAGGTTTTCTTCCCTTAATGTGGTAGAACATAAGTCTTTGAAGAACAAACTCATCTCTATAATGAGTTTCCATATATTTTTAGGCGAACCACAAAATGCAATAGGGATTAAGGTTTCCAGGAATATATGACAGTCATGACTTTTCATATGAGTCAGTTTTCCCTCAACCATATCGGCACGTTTTCCCAGGTTTGATGCATAGCCCTTAGGCATCTTTAGGTTTGTAACCCACTTACAAATCTGTCGTCTTTGTTCCAAAGTGATTGTGTAGTTGGACTTGGGCTTGAATACCTTACCATTGTTCCCAGACTGCAAATGTAATTCAGGTCGCCTGCAATATTCTTGTAAGTCCAGTCTAGTCTTCAGGTTATCTTTTGTCTCATTCTTATCATCCATTACTATGTTGAACAAATTTTCAAAATAGTTCTTCTCAATATGCATGACATCAAGATTGTGTCGGAGAATATTATCCTTCCAATATGGCAACTCCCAAAATATGCTCTGTTTTGTCCAGTTATGAGTAACACCATATCCAGAAAATCTAGAAGGTGGGGCCTCGGTAACTTTAGTGAAGTTCTTGTTGGCCCAACTAAATGTGAGTTTTGAAGACTGATAAAGGAACTCAGACATGTACCAGGTCCATCCTAGTGAAGCACAAATATGGTCAACTCAAGCATGTGAGATGCACGTGAAGGAGATAAACCTCACTTACTAGAAATAATATCTCCTGATCCTGATCGAAAAGGTTGCATATTGGATAAGGAGAAAGACTCCTTACACAAAGAGAACCCGACTTAAGAGATGGATAGAGTTAGAGGTGGAGATCAACTAGAACTCTTCCATCAAGGAAGAGTAACATCAGTATTCTAGTCAATCTCTATTTACTAACTCCATAAATATCAGTGTTGTTCTCTTTTACAGGTAATGCATATAAGCAGAAGTTAAATATGAATTGAGAGCAAAATAGCAAGGCAATTTTGCAAGCAATTTATTTGTAATTCAAGCGTGCAATCCTGAAGCTACTTGAACCAGATAGAAGAACCAGTTCCAAGTATCTATCTTTTATTCTAGTTCAATTGTAGCAGGTGTTTTCATATTGTATCTTTCAGCTTTATCTAGTAGTAATTGAAAATGCTAAGTTTGCTGAATTTTGTGATGAGCATGATATAGATCATAATTTTTCTGCCCCTAGGACTCCTCAATAAAATGGAGTAGCTGAAAGAAAGAATAGGACTCTTGAAGATATGGCTAGGACTTTGCTTCTTTCTAGTAAACTGCCCCATAACTTCTAGGCAGAAGCTGTAAACACTACATGTTACATCATTAATAGGTGCATGACTAGACTCTCTTATAGAGAAGACTCCCTATGAGTTACTTAAAGAGAGAAAATCAAATATATCATATCTTAGGGCATTTGGCTGCAAGTGCTTTGTGCACAACAATGGAAAGGACTCCCAAGGTAAGTTTGATCCCAGAAGAGATGCGGGAATATTCTTGGGGTATTCTTCACATAGCAAAGCTTATAAAGTGTACAACAAAAGAACTATGTGTGTAGAAGAAAGTGTACATGTAGTCTTTGACGAAATTAACATCCTTTCTGAGAGACAGGAACATGAAGATGAAGCTATTGGGTTGGTAAAAGAGTTAAATGAAGCTGGACCAGAAGAAGGAACAGGCGATGGAACATGTTCTTCTATCCAGGGCAACCTGGCAGGGGGAACTTAACATAGAAGAACTGAATCTAATCCCCAAATGGAACCTGTCCATGAGCCTATTCCTCAGCAACAAAATATGGGAGAAACATCAAATAAAAACTAGTTGGTTGTGAAACCTTACAAGTATTAAAGTTCTCATCCCATTGAGAACATAATTACTGATCAAACCTTTGGAATTAAAACTAGATCTTAGTTAAAGAATATGTGTGCATTTTATGCTTTCGTATATTGTATCGAACGTAAAAATGTTGCCTAGGCTTTGCAGGATGTAGACTAGGTGAATGCAATGCAAGATGAACTCAATTAGTTTGAAAGAAGTTAAGTTTGGCATTTGGTTCCAAGACCCAAGGACAGATCAGTAATTAACACTAAATGAGTCTTCAGAAACAACTTTGATGAAGATAGAATTGTTACAAGGAACAAGGAAAGGTTGGTGGTTCAAGGTTATAGCTAGGAGGAAGGCATATACTATGATGAGACTTTTGCTCCAATTGCAAGATTGGAAACAATACGACTCCTCATAGCCTTTGCAGCACGCATGGAATTTACTATTCACCAGATGGATATCAAAAGTTCTTTCCTAAATGGATACTTAAAGGAAGAAGTGTTTGTCAAACAACCTCCAGGGTTTTAGAGCAAGGGGTGTCCGGAACATGTATACAAATTAGACAAGGCTCTCTATGGACTCTAGCAGACTCCTAGAGCATGGTATGAACACCTATCCAAATTCTTGCTTGAACATGGATACAAGAGAGGTAAAATTGACAGTACTCTATTCTTGAGGAAAAAATGTAAGGATCTTCTTGTAGTACAAATATATGTTGATGACATAATTTTTGGGGCAACCACTGAAAAACTAAGTAAGGAATTGCAAAACTTATGGGGAGTGAATTTGAAATGAGTATGATAGGTGAGCTTAATTTCTTCTTAGGCTTACAAATCAAATAAAACTCAAATGTAACCATGATCCATCAGCAGAAATATGCAAAAGAGTTGATTAAGAAGTTTAAAATGAAAGAATCAAAAGAAATAGACACTCCTATTGCAACAACCACAAAATTGGACATAGGCGAACCTGGTTCATCTGTTGATCAGAAGCTGTATAGGGGTATGGTTGGTTCACTTTTGTATCTTACTGCTAGCAGACCTGACGTTGTTTTCAGTATAGAGCTTTGTGCTCGATTTCAAGCAAATCCAAAGGAATCCCACTTGACTATTGTCAAGAGAATATTGAGATACTTAAAAGGCACTACTGATATTTGTCTTTGGTATCCAAAATGTAGTAACTTTAACCTAGTGGGATATGCTGATGCTGACTATACAGGTTTTCTTATGGATAGGAAGAGCACCTCAGGTATGGCACACTTACTTGGTTCATGTCTTGTGTCATGGGCTAATAAGAAGCAAAATTCAGTGGCCTTATCCATTACTGAAGCTGAGTATGTTGTTGCAGCTTCCTGTTGTGCTCAATTATTGTGGATCAAACAACAGTTGATGGATTTTGGTATTGAAGTTGGTTGCATCCCTATTTTCTGTGATAACACTAGTGCTATTAGTATGACTAAGAACCCGGTTCATCATAAGAGAACTAAGCACATAGATGTCAGACACCATTTTTTGAGGGACAACTATAAGAAAGGACTAGTTACTATAGAATTTTATGCTACTGATAAATAGATTGCTGACATTTTCACTAAAGCACTGAGTAGAGATCACTTTGAAAGGAACATGTTAGAATTAGGAATGATTAAGATCACCTAATGGAACTAGTTCAGAATGCACAATGATAAAAAAAATTTGGTTAGAAAATCTTGAACTTGTGTAAATATCTAGATTAATCGTTGCTTAGTCTCATATTGTAAATAGTATACTCCTGTGACACGTGTTGATATGAATCACTGATCTCTAACAAAGTTTTCTCTATTTTGGTAAATTGAGGCATGATCAAGGGGATTCTTAGTGAAGAACCCGGTTCATCGGTACTGGTTTATCTGAATAACGAGGTATGTTTTCTACACTCTGCACAATTAGAAATATTAATATTTAATTCATGAGCAGAGTCCTACCTATGTTCAAAATCATCACAAAAACTTATCCCTCTAAAGTTTGAACCAACTCCGTCTCTAATAGAATCCCCACTGCATAAAATGCCTAGAATCTAGAGAAGCTTAACCGCTCATTCAACCTGAAATTTCAGGTTGATTGGACTTCTAATTGACTACAAAAGCTGCCATTAGTCATTAATTAAACCTATCTATTTAAAAACCCATCATCACAATCACTGCCACTCTCATAATTCTCTAAACCGTCAAATTTCTTCTGCTCTCCATTCTTCTCTCTTCCAAAACCCCAATTCAAAATTCCTCTTCCAAAATTAACGAAGATGTCTAACCCGGAAGATAACCCAGGACACAACCTACCCCCTCTAATTCCCCCACCCCTCCTAGCACAACCCCCAACCTAGGAGAAGGCGAGTGAAGATGCTTGCTCACAAAATTGTGGCTACAGGTGTGCTTTCAAAGACATTGAACGCGAAATTAAAGGCTAGCCAAGCCCAGGATTCTGAAAACTCAGATGACTCTTTAAAATCTACGAGTGAGGGGGAAGGAACTAGGTCTTCTGTGCTTAAAATCCCCCTTCTGAGGTACATTCTGTTTTAGTTGAAAATTTAGACAATAGGTTTGTTCTTGTTGGGTTTGTTAGGAATGTGGAAATGCCTGAGTCAAGAAGGAGAGGAGGTAAAAATTAAAGTGAAAAAGAAAAGAAGAGTGACGGTATGAGTAGTGATGTGAGGGGAAAAGGGAATAAAATGGCTGATTCCTCACCCACTTATGAAATGGTTAGACTGGCTATCTGTGGGACTGAACATGAAACTGTGGAAGAGAGTAGCAAGAAAACAGGGGGAGGTGGTTCAGGGGAGGCTGCTGAAGGGTTTGTTAATCTAAGTTCACAGGCAGATGAACCTGGTTCATCTATTGAGGAGTCCCTAGCAGACCTTTTGAAGAAAGTGAGTGCAAGATATGATCCAAAGAAAAGGAAAACCCCAACACCAAAAGCCCCCAGCATTGCAAAAACTACCAAGAAAAGAAAGGCTGCTTCTCCAACAACTGCTGAAATTTATCTGCCAAAAGGAAGGGCTACAAAGAGTAAGTTGAAGCAGAGTGAGGAGGAGTTATAAAAAGGTATGGCTGAAAGTAAGAAGAAGAGAATGGACAGAGATAAAGCTAAGGTTGCAGAGCCTACTGAGGCGGTTAATGTGGATGAGATGGAATAGGTCCATCAAGATGAACATATGACTGTGGATGTGGAGGTTCAAACCCCTAAGCCAAAGAAAACTCAGAAGAGCCAAAAAATCAGAAAAAATGTCAAAAAATCAGGGCTTTTAGTATTAACGAGTTGAAGTTAGAACAAGCCTAACAAAATTGGTTAAAACATATAGAAACAGAAGATTAAACACCCAAATCATCAAATGTTTTTGGAAAAAGAAATTTCTGAAAACCCTAGTTTAGAGAAAAATGAAAGATCGTTCGAAAATCAGACGGTTATTGTAATGAATCAAAAGGTTATTGTAAAAAATCATATGAAATAGGTCCAAACATCTCAGATTTGTACAGATCTAAGAAGTTTAGAAGAAATTAGGCTTTCGAGAAGAACACCATAGAAGCAAGCTCAAAAACCCATGGATCTAAGGAAATATAGGAAGCTCTTACTCGAAATCACACAGGAATAGCCTGAAACAGGCGAGAAAGGATCATAGATGCAAGCAGACTAACCCTGGTCCCTTGAGGACCCTGGAGATGGTGAGACCAGTAGCGGAGAGGCCATTAGAGGCTTGATGATGATGGGGAAACACCATGAAAGACAGTAGATGACCAACGATGTGGGTAAATTAGGGATAGGGCTTGAGAGCTTTTGGAGAGGAAAGGGATTTCAGGGTGGCGGTTGGTGAGAAATGAGAGGGTTTTGGGGGGTCGTTTATTTTAATTTAGGAAAGGGTTCATTTGGACCGTTGATCAAAATGATCAACGACCCAGATTTGCCCAGGTATTGGGTGGGGGCAGATGGGCATTGGGCTGGGTATTGGGTCCAAATTAAGGCCAAAATTGAAATAAAATAAGGCTAGATTTTAAATAGCCACTTTTAATAACTAAATAATTCATAAAAAATAATAAATGAGTACCAAAATATCTTTGTGTACTAAAATAATTTAAAATAATTATTCAACATTTAAAAAATATAAAAGACCATTTTATGCATAAACAAAGTAATTATACATTAGTAAGGGCTATTATTGCAAAGATGTGCAATTTAGCTTTAAAAATATAAATATAATTACAAAAAAATGCACTAAAAATGTTTAAAAACCATGTTAGCATAAATAATGAATCTAAATGGCTAAATCAACACAAAAGTAATTTGAAGGATAATTATTGGATATTTATATAATAAAAAAATGAGAAATAAATTGATTTGGAGTTGTTAAAACTATAGAAAAATTATAAAACTACTTATGTATGCGTATAACTGCATATGTACTATTTTGAAAGTACATATATGTATTAAAAATATGTGCAAAAAAAATTGGGTATCAACATTAAGTACTCAGAGTTTTCAAGTTAGAGTTAACTTGAAGTTGTTGCAAAAGTTGAGGTTGTGTGCTACAATGAGATTAGAGTTAATCCTAGGTTTATAAAAAAGTTTTTGTAAATGCAGTTTTTGGCTCAGTGATTTTCGTGGAGAGTTTGGGAAAATCCTACTGGAAGGTAGGTCGTGGTTTTTTCACCTTTTGAGCCAGGTGTTTTTCACATAAAATCTCTATGTTCTTTAATTTCTGTATTTATAATTCCGCAACAGTAGTAGTTGGAACACATAGAAGAACCAAGTCCTTCTATAATCTGGTCAAATGAAAAATTGGGCACCACACAAATCACCCCCGCTCTTGTGTGGTATTGAAGTATAGAACATCAGTTCTGAACCCTCTCCCAAATTTCCTCACCGGAATAAATTGGAGGTGAAACATCATGTTCAACTATTTTCTTTCTGAATGCGTTCTTCATCCTTCTAAACTCATGATCAACCAGCAAGCACTAACGATGACAATCAATCTATGACTACTTTCGGCCATGTCTTAAAGTGAATGTGATAAATCTTAAATACTCTTGCCTTATATTTTGATGATCTAACAAACTTACTGTTAAGAACCAGATAGGGAACCTGACCTACTTGGACTACTGCAAGTTTTAACGGATTCCAACTAAAGGTGAACTACTACAGCTTCAGGAGCTAGGAACCAACACAAGAACCTGATGCTCTTGTGGTTTCCTCATAGCAGTACAAAGTCAATTGGACACAACTGGAAATGAAGTGACTGACGGCACTGTTTCTGCCGCACTGCACTGTCCGTTCACTCATTCTCTAACCAAACAAAGTACTCACATCATTTCAAGTGATGTGATCAAGGTGTACCCATAATGAGCTTTATATAGAACATCATTGGAGGGTTTCTGTTTCTTATTCAAGCCTCTTGTAAAAATAGAGAAATCAATCCTCACAAGCTTGAAGAACAAGGTTGAACGCAACTACAGACTAGTTCTTAAAAGATAGACTATTGTTGTCCTAGTTGAGTTGTAACCTTATTACTGTACTTATTGTATCTCCTAAACTGCTTACCTAGAAGCGTTTTGATTAGGAATCCTCTTGAAAATCCGTAAACTCCTTGAGTTTATGTTGTGACTAGATTTAGTCACAAGGAAAAGTCTTTGTAATTGTAGAGTTACAAAGTGGCTTGTGGTGAGAGCATCACAAGTTAGAAAAAGCTTTTGTAACTAGGATAGTCACAAAGTGGCTTGTGGTAAGATTACCACAAGTTAGTTGAGTAAATCCTTTGCAATAGGAAGTATTAAAGTGGATTGTAATAGCTATATTACAAGTTAGTGAAGTTAAAATCCTACAGGTGTAGGTGTCACACCTCCTACTTTCGCCCCCTCGAGGGGTGCAAGGAGTTTTCTCCAATTAAAGGACAGTCGAAACGGGATTTGTCTATTTATTTCAGAGTCTCTACCTGGGAATTTTATGGCATCCCAAGTCACCGGTTTTAATCCCGAATGAGGAGAATATGACTCTGTTTGTCATTCTGCGAACCAGAAATTCGAGTAAGGAATTCTGTTAATTCAGGAGAAGGTGTTAGGCATTCCCGAATTCCGTGGTTCTAGCACGGTCGCTTAACTGTTTCATACTTGGCTTGATTATCTTGATTTATTAAATACATTTTTTCTGTTGCCTGAGTTTATTACCGCTTTTGTTTAGATTGTTTACACTTATAGACCTTTCTTGAAACGAATTACGCGTACGTATATCCGTATTATATTTTTATAAATGTAAAGAATCGTCCCACACATACGTGTACACAATAAGATTGATAATATTTTTTTTTTATTTCTTATATAAAAACAACTTATGTTCGAAATGGTGCTTAAAATAAAATTAAGAACATTCGTCACTCTTGTATGATTAAATAGTGAACTGCACATCTCGGGTTATATGAAATTAATTTAAGATTTTCCGAAGAACCCCTTTTATTAAAAGTTTACTCGAAGTTGCGCGAACGCATAATCCGAACTGCCTTTAGAAAAATATAATTAGGTCACGCGAACGTATCCCTAATTTCAGAAAATATTCTTGATGGTAATATAAAATTTCTGCAAATGTTTATTATATCCGCCCATTTTTTTTAAATATGAAAGTCATGGGAAATCACTGATTGGGACGCCTCTAGATTTTTGAAAAGAATTCAAAATTTATTAAATGTCGACCACAGGTTATATTTTTTAAGCGGGTGAATTATATACCTCAAAAAAAGCTAATTAAATTAAAAGAATTAATGAGCTGAAAAATAAATAACATGCAACTAAACTGCCGTTTTATCGTGAATACGGTATATACACTTTCAATACTTGATAATTATATGCACAAATTATTTTATTATTTTTCATAAGCTTAAGACTAAATGTATACGTTTGAAAATTTACCAAAAACGAATTATGTGTAAAAACTAGGAAAATTTATTTAATAAGCAAAATTTTTTTTCGAAGAGTTTCCCTTATTCTATTTGGAGCGAACGCTATTTTATACATTTTGACTTTAAATATTACAATTTATAAATCCAACCTTCTTCTACACAACTTGTTTTTAATCCAAAGGTATGATTATTTGGTTAATTTGCTCACGATGATTGAATTTGGGATAGGTAAAATTGAACCAATTTTTTTCCGGCTTATGCAGGCTATTTACAAATACTAAGTCTATACTTTGTAAAATCGTTGACATTATTTTATACATTATTTTTAAGAAATGAGTTGATCGCATTCCTAAAATAACTAGGCCATTTGTTATTAAGAAATAGAACTAATCTACCTGTTGATTTAATAAGATGACATCACATGTGACGTAAATATACATCTGAACCATTCGCAATATTCCAACATCGTAAGTGTAACGGATTATATCAATTCACCTTTCACCTATTGGTTATACACATAACCGTTATCACGCCATATACGACCTAAATACAACTTACATCATCTAGCTTTAAACAAAATCGGATATTTGACGAGATATGCTAATAATGTAGTTTCTTGATATTTCCATACTATCCTATACTTAGCCAACAATATCACAAGATTTAATTAATGGCCAACTTTCTGCCATGTTCCCTATCTCGACAATTCAAACAATAAATGTCATCACTAAACTTCAAAATAAATTATGTTGTTGTTGTAGAATTTATACTACTTCAAAAGTCAATTGGCTAATAATTTATCATGTCAAGTATAATACTATGCTAACAAACTAAAACAAAACTGAAACTTAAACTAATAGATTCAAATGAGTAGAAGACATAATTGCAATTCCAAACTTCATTTACTTGCAATGTTGAAGCTTTTCATGACATGAGTCTACAGATATGTACCTGGAAATGAGGGTAAAGGAAGTAAGGTTCAGCAGTCACAGCATCAACAAAACCAGCAGAAAAGTGTCAATGATTTAGCAGATTTGGGCCAGAAACAGCAAGACCCGTAAAAACAGACGATCAGTAATAGAAATTTAAGAAACATTTCAGATCCAATCAAACAGTATCAACAATCAAACCCGGACAGATTCAAGGAAACAATGTTTCAGATTTTCTTTCTTTCTTCTCTATCTGTTTCAAATTTGTTTCTCTCTATCTGATTCTCCTCCCTTTTTTTTTTCTGTTTTTTTTTCTGTTTTTCTGTTTCTCTCTATGTCTATTTTTCCAGTTTTTTCTCCTCTCTCTCTATCTTTTTTTTTTTCTGTTTTTCTTTCTATATCTTTTCCAGATTCAGATGCAGATTTTTTCCTCTGTTCTTTCAGCTCTCTTTAGATCTTTTTTGTATGTATCCTCTCTCTCTCTCTATCTCTATCTGAAATCAGTCCCAACACCCCCTCTTTATACAAGTCTGCCCCCTCCCATCAGTGCTGCCTGGACCCCTTTTAAAATTAGAAATTTCCACTCAAATATCACTAAACCTGATTTTCTATTGATTCAAACCACTAAGGATACCCTTTCCCTTAATTTCAGCCCCCCACTACCTTTTGTTTCCCATTATCACATTAAATTAAAGCCATTAACATTCCACTAATAACACACTAATACTAACATACTGTTCTTACTATTTTATTCCCAAAATACCCCTATAATCCTACTGTTATTACTGCCATTAATACAAAAATCAGAATCCAATATAAAACAGATTTTGCAATCTGTTCAAACTTAATTATCAACCTAGTTTCTGATTAAAAAACTATAACCAAATCAGATCAAGCAGTATCAAGATAGGGATCAATGAATCAGAAAATAATCACATTGAACTAACTAGATTGACCACTGGCATATATACAGGGAGCAAACTAATGCAATTCCTAAATACAGAACATGGTAAACACATTGAACAGAACTATATGCAGCAAGATGATGACTAATTAAGAGAAAATGGATTAAACACAACACACATGATACCACTCGGACACTAATATCGACAGGATGCCAAGTGATTCAAATTATGTGAACGACCTATTCGATTCATCGATTACGTATTACAATTGACTTTTAAACAAATCAGTAACAAAGAAACTATCAAACAGTGTTATTGACGAATTTATAGACTAACAGGGAATTAAATAAGCGACGCAATTTAGGACTCGACTTCACCATTTATAACACATACAGTTAAGACGACTATAAATAACAGACATAATTGGACCAAAATAAAAGGTCCTTTGAAAATAAACAGAGTCCGTGTGACTTAACAACAATAAAAATCAACATAGCAAATAAACAGGTACGTAAATAATGAAAACAAACACGAAGGAAAGAATAAAAATACCTCCTAATAACAGAATCAATACGGATCCAGTCATTGAAACTTTGATTCGGACATTTTGAAATCAAACAGACCTTAGTCGAAGTATTCTTAACTGAAAATACTTCGATTAAGGTCGATTAGACCCTAACCTTCTATTCAATTTGGGCAGATTCCAAAATTTGGGATTTTAGGGTTCTTGAAGGTCTGATTTAGGGCTCAACCATTTCTAGTCAGATTCGAACCAAACCAAATTTGCTTTGGTTATGAGTGAGGTTAAGAGAGTGGTTGGTGTGAGTTTGGGGTACATTGGGGTAGGTTTAGGTCATGCTCGAATCTTCGATTGAAGATTCGAGATGCTGTAAGGTGATTCGAGGTGAACGAACAACAGATCCATAACGAGGGTAGTTCGGGGGTGCCTTGGTGTGCGTTTGGGGTTGATTGGTATATGTTCCCGTTTGGCTCGAATCTTCAAATGAAGATTCGAGAAGATGGGGGAAGATTCGAACCACACGAGTAACATATTTGGAACGGGGGTGGTCAGATGGTCCTAGGGTGTTAAGGTGGTGGTCACCGACGTTGTTGCCGCCGACTTTCAAAGGGAGGTTTTTCAGGGCGGCTAGGGTTTGGTCAAGGGTTTGGGGTTCGTCTCTGAAAGAGACGATGAACAGGGATGGGGGAGGGTGTTTGGTTTAGGAGGCTGGGGTAGGAATTAGGCTTTTATAATAGAGGGGGGGGGATTGATCTTGGCCGTTCGATCTGTCGAGATCAATGGCCTTGATCAACTCACTTAACTGAATGATGTAGTTTGGTTTAAGTTGGGGGATGGGTTAGCCCGGGGGGGTGAAGTGGATCGGGTCTTGGTGAGTTCTTGAGGCCGTTGGATCAAGATAGATGAACGGTTCAGATCTGATCGCCTAAAACGCCGTCGTTTCATTTATGCAGGGGCTGAACTGGACCGTTTGATTGAAACGAATCAACGGCCCAGATTTGAGACTCAGAAACGACGTCGTTCGAGTCTTCTATGGGACTGGCTGAAATGGACCTGGTCCTTTGAATGTTTGGGCCTGATTTTTGGTCTAAAATTTTGGCCCAGATCCGATTTGCCTTATATTTTCAACTCTAATTCCTAATTATTAAATTCCTAATTTTAATTATAAAGATAAAAAATTACCCTTACAAAAATATTAATTACCCTTTAACAACCATTAACATACAAGACAAAACATTAATCACACAATGACACATTTAAATGACAAAATAGGATAAATGCATATTTTTGTGATTTTCTTTTTTAGAGCTAAATAACAGTTTAATTAATTCTTAAATGCATAATTAAATCCTAAATATGCATGCAACATGTATTTTTATTTTATTTTCCATTTAACTATAACAAAGTAAACATTTACGGACAAAACACAAATAATTACCCAAAAATGCCACATAAATTCTAAAAATTGCATGCAAAGAAAAATTATTTGTGATTTCTTTTGGAGTAGTTCTTGTGAGGCAAAAATCACGTGCTCACAGCTGCCCCTCTTTGTGCGGAAACTCGAAGAGTTTTCATGCAAAGATAAAGTGAGCGGATACGAGCGATTTTTGCCTATTTGAATACTCCGTGGGAAGTATTTTTTGAAAGATTTGACCGAACCTCTGCTTCAAAGGTTTCCTACATATCCTTGGCTATAAAGGAATTAGGTCAATGTAGTTCGGGAAGTTTTGGTATCTGGGAATACCATGGGATTGCTTTTTTGCTGTTACTGCTGTTGCTCGTTGTTGCTATTGCCTGTTGACCTCCTTATTATACCCTACCTAAAGAAAACAAAAAGCTAAACTAGACCATGGTATATGAATTACAAAGTCTTATCTAGATCATGCCCTTGCGTTTCTTGTTGCTTTGATGTCTTAGTGACTCCTTTGGTATCTTTTTGCTTCCGATTTGTCTTGTATTCTCCTTTGACCACCGATCTCGAACTGCTTATTTCTTTTCGCCTTGTTTTTCACTGTGTCTTGTACTTCCTTCCTCTGTTTGGGACTCTTGTTGTTTCCCGCTGGGGATTTGGTTGGATTCCTCTGCTTTATTGACTCTAAGTGCACTCCTCTATTATATGGGCGGGCTCTTGACTTCAACCAGCAATGTCAAAAATAAATTGCCATTCTGTTTTTCAGGGGGGCTCCTGATCACTTAAAATCTGTATTCCCTTATTCTCCAGGTGGGCTCCTGATTGCTGATACTTCAATTGTATTCCCTTATTCTCCAGGTGGGCTCCTGATTGCTGATACTTCAATTGTATTCCCTTATTCTCCAGGTGGGCTCCTGATTGCTGATACTTCAATTGTATTCCCTTATTCTCCAGGTGGGCTCTTGATTGCTGATACTTCAACTGTTCTTCCTTGTTTTCCAGGTGGATGCCTGATTGCTGATACTTCAACTGCTCTTCCTTGTTCTCCAGGTGGACGCCTGATTGCTGATACTTCAACTGCTCTTCCTTGTTCTCCAGGTGGACGCCTGATTGCTAATACTTCCATTGCTCTTCCTTGTTCTCCAGGTGGACGCCTGATTGCTAATACTTCCATTGCTCTTCCTTGTTCTCCAGGTGGACGCCTGATTGCTAATACTTCCATTGCTCTTCCTTGTTCTCCAGGTGGACGCCTGATTGCTAATACTTCCATTGCTCTTCCTTGTTCTCCAGGTGGACGCCTGATTGCTAATACTTCCATTGCTCTTCCTTGTTCTCCAGGTGGACGCCTGATTGCTAATACTTCCATTGCTCTTCCTTGTTCTCCAGGTGGACGCCTGATTGCTAATACTTCCATTGCTCTTCCTTGTTCTCCAGGTGGACGCTTGACTGCTAATACCTCCATTGCTCTTCCTTGTTCTCCAGGTGGACGCCTGACTGCTAATACCTCCATTGCTCTTCCTTGTTCTCTAGGTGGATGCCTGATTGCTAATACCTCCATTGCTCTTCCTTGTTCTCCAGGTGGACGCCTGATTGCTTATTTCAATTGCTCTTCCTTGTTCTCCAGGTGGACGCCTGATTGCTAATACTTCCATTGCTCTTCCTTGTTCTCCAGGTGGACGCCTGATTGCTAATACTTCCATTGCTCTTCCTTGTTCTCCAGGTGGACGCCTGATTGCTAATACTTCCATTGCTCTTCCTTGTTCTCCAGGTGGACGCCTGATTGCTAATACTTCCATTGCTCTTCCTTGTTCTCCAGGTGGACGCCTGATTGCTAATACTTCCATTGCTCTTCCTTGTTCTCCAGGTGGACGCCTGATTGCTAATACTTCCATTGCTCTTCCTTGTTCTCCAGGTGGACGCCTGATTGCTAATACTTCCATTGCTCTTCCTTGTTCTCCAGGTGGACGCCTGATTGCTAATACTTCCATTGCTCTTCCTTGTTCTCATATGTCTCTCCTGACATTACTAAACCACTTTTCTGATTCAACTTTTCTCACACCCATATCTTATTTTCATCCTATTACTTCCCGCCTATCATGGCCGTATTTTGCATTATGCAATCTTGAATCTTGGTAGTATACCTTGACATTCCTTTTTATTTTTTTGGAACAAAACTTACCTCAAAAGCTTTAGAAGAGTAAGATTATTAGTGACGAAACATGATGATTTTGACAATTAAGAATGAAAAGAAAAATCCAAATTTGGATGACTGTTGGAGAAGAAATAAGGAACTTATCTGATTGGAGTTACTGGCACCAATGATCAGGGTATGCATTTTGGATTAATCAGCCCAGTCTATTTAACCAATCTCCTTTTCAATCTTTCCAAAATTCCCACAACCCAATTTTACTTTTTGCCAACTTACAGACCTTGTTCGACTTGCAGTATCTTAAAGAGTTTTCACCGCCAAAACTTCCTCATTTATTTACTTCTTAATTCCTTTTTGCCTTATGGTGCCTACAAAGGTTTTCACCAATAAGACTCTCTCATTTTACTTTCTCTTAGCTTCCGTCGTCTCATGGTGCCCGTGCGGGTTTTTACCTATAAGACTCTCTCATTTTTACCGCTTTTCTTGTTTGGACCAGAGTGTTATGAACCATCTCCATTTGCTTGACTCGACATTTTTCTAAGATTGGTCGAAAGGTCTTTTGGTATGTGGTTGGAATGAAAGGGTATCAAAAGTTAAACAATTTTGATATGGGTTAAAATTACAACTCTTGGAATCATTTTTCTTATTGCCAATACAATTCCTGCCCCAGTTTCTTGATTGGGGTCTCTTGATGTTTCATTTTATGCACATTATGCATATTATGCACCCTATGACCGAGCCGTGAGGCGCCTACGTATCCTCTTTGAGGAATCAGGACAAACGTAGTTCACTTCTATAATTTTTCTTTTCTTTTTTTATTTTTATTTTTTTATTAATGATTCCAAAAGAGGGATAGGAAAGAAACAAAATATGGCTCAAAAGGGGGAACAAAGGATACAGTGTTTGGATAGCAGAATAAATTGCCTTTGTCATTCCAATCTTCGAAATAATGCCAAATACAAACATTCAATAATTATACCAAAGAAAAATCATGCATAATATCTCTTTACCGCATCAGAATTGATAGCCATGTCTATGCATTTTCCTTCAACATCTGTTAAACATAATGCACCATTGGACAATACTCTGGTCACAATGAACGGTCCTTGCCAATTCGGGGCAAATTTGCCCTTTGCTTCAACCTGATGTGGAAGAATACGTTTCAGCACATGTTGACCCACTTCAAACTTTCGGGGACGCACCTTTTTGTTGTATGCTCTTGCTATTCTTCTTTGATACAATTGGCCATGACATACTGCTGCCAATCGTTTTTCATCAGTCAAGTTTAACTGTTCCAAACGGGTTTTGACCCATTCATCATCATCAATCTTAGTTTCGGCGACGATCCGAAGGGAAGGAATTTCAACTTTAGCAGGAATTACCGTTTCGGTGCCATATACCAACAAATAAGGAGTTGCTCCTACTGAGGTGCGAACAGTAGTGCGATATCCCAACAACACAAATGGTAATTTTTCGTTCCATTGTCTTGAACCTTCTACCATTTTCCGAAGTATCTTCTTTATGTTTTTGTTGGCTGCCTCGACTGCTCCATTCGCCTTGGGCCGATATGGGGTGGAGTTGCGATATATAATCTTAAACTGTTGACATACTTCTCTCATTAAGTTACTGTTAAGATTAGCACCGTTATCTGTGATGATCACCTTTGGGATTCCAAATCGACATATGATATTTAAGTGAACAAAATTGACCACAACTTTCTTGGTCACTAATTTGAATGTTTTGGCCTCAATCCATTTGGTGAAATAATCAATAGCTACCAAAATGAACCTGTGCCCATTGGATGCTGCCGGCTCAATTGGTCCAATAATATCCATGCCCCAAGTGACGAAGGGCCATGGTGCCGACATTGTGTGCAACTCGGATGGTGGAGAATGAATCAAATCCCCGTGTATCTGGCATTGATGACACTTGCGCACAAAACTGATACAATCTCGCTCCATGGTAAGCCAATAGTAACCAGCTCGGAGAATTTTCTTTGCCAACACATATCCGCTCATGTGGGGTCCGCAAACTCCCGAATGTACTTCAGACATGACAGCCGTAGCTTGTCTAGCATCTATGCATCTTAATAATCCAAGGTCTGGTGTTCTTTTATACAAAACTCCTCCACTTAAGAAGAATCCATTTGCCAACCGTCTAATGGTTCTTTTTTGATCCCCAGTGGCTTGTGCTGGATATATCCCCATTCTGATATACTCCTTGATGTCGTGGAACCATGGTTCACCATCAAATTCTTCTTCAACCATGTTGCAGTAAGCATGCTGATCGTGGACTTGAATGTGCAGTGGATCCACATAAGCTTTGTCCGAATGGTGCAACATTGATGCCAAGGTAGCCAATGCATCAGCAACCTCATTATGGATGCCTGAACTCCACTGATCGAAACCGCTTACAAAGATCATGTAAACATTGTCGGTATGGTATGAGCTTCAAGTCTCGTGTTTCCCATTCTCCTTGAATTTGATGTACCAGAAGATCCGAATCTCCCAAGACCAAGATTTCCTGGATACCCATGTCTGCAGCTAGCCTTAACCCCAAAATACAAGCTTTATACTCAGCCATATTATTGGTGCAATAAAATCGAAGTTGAGCCGTAACAGGATAGTGATGCCCGATTTCAGAAATAATTACAGCTCCTATCCTGACTCCTTTCATGTTAGTAGCCCCATCAAAGAAAAGTTTCCAGCCGGGTTTTTCAATTCGCTCCATCTCATCGATATGCATTATTTCTTCATCAGGAAAATAAGTTCTCAAGGGCTCGTACTCTTCGTCGACCGGGTTTTCGGCCAAATGATCGGCCAATGCTTGGGCTTTCATTGCAGTCCGAGTCACATGGACGATGTCAAATTCTGTGAGCAATATCTGCCACTTTGTAAGTCTCCCTGTTGGCATAGGTTTTTGAAAAATATATTTCAACGGATCTAGACGCGAAATGAGGTAAGTAGTGTAAGATGACAAATAGTGTTTCAATTTCTGAGCTACCCAAGTTAGGGTGCAACATGTCCTTTCCAGATGAGTGTACTTAACCCCATAAGCTGTGAACTTCTTGCTAAGGTAGTAGATGGCCTGTTCCTTTCTGCTGGTGATGTCGTGTTGCCCCAATACACAACCAAATGAGTTTTCCAAGACTGTCAAGTAAAGAATCAAAGGTCTTCCTGGTTCTAGCGGAACCAGCACGGGTGGGTTTGACAAGTATCCTTTTATCTTATCAAACGCTTCTTGACACTCATCGATCCATTTGACCGCAACATCCTTCTTCAACAATTTGAAAATAGGTTCACAGGTTGTCGTGAGCTGAGCAATAAACCTACTGATGTAATTCAACCTCCCTAACAAACTCATTACTTCAGTTTTGTTCCTTGGTGGTGACAATTCTTGGATGGCTTTGATATTTGACGGGTCTAGCTCGATGCCTCGCTGACTGACTATGAATCCCAACAGTTTTCTAGATGGAACACCAAATGCGCACTTGGCAGGGTTAAGCTTGAGGTTGTACCTGCGAAGTCTCAGGAAGAATTTCCTCAAATCCCCAACGTGGTCGACCTGATGCTTTGATTTTATGATCACATCATCCACGTATACCTCAATCTCCTTATGTATCATATCATGAAACACCGTGGTCATTGCTCTCATGTAAGTTGCCCCGGCATTCTTCAAACCAAATGGCATTACCCGGTAGCAATAAGTTCCCCATGGGGTGATGAATGCCGTCTTTTCGGCATCTTCTTCATCCATTAGAATTTGATGATACCCGGCATAACAATCCACAAAAGATCCTATATCATGCTTAGCACAATTATCGATCAAAATATGGATATTGGGTAATGGGAAGTTATCCTTCGGACTTGCTTTGTTGAGATTGCGGTAATCGACGCATACTCTAATCTTGCCGTCTTTCTTTGGCACAGAAACGACATTAGCCAACCAAACAGGATATCGAGTGACTCGAATGACCTTTGCCTCCAATTGTTTGGTGATTTCTTCTTTAATTCTCATACTCATATCAGGCTTGAACTTTCTCAACTTTTGCTTGACAGGAGGCACCATTGGATCAGTGGGCAATTTATGAACCACTAAATCAGTGCTCAAGCCTGGCATGTCATCATATGACCATGCAAAAACATCTTTGAATTCGATGAACATTTTAATTAACTCTTCTCGGATCTTTGGTTCAAGGTGGACACTTATTTTAGTTTCTCGGATATTATTCGTGTCCCCTATATTGATGTCTTCGGTATCACTCAGGTTAGGTTTGGTTTTTTCTTCAAAATGAATTAACTCTTTACTAATCTCTTCGAAAGCCTCATCCTCATCATATTCTGATTTATAATCACAATATACTTCTTGAATTATTATTTCGGAACCAGATTGATTTTTAAGACTGGGTTGAGGATTCCTTATGCATGCCATATCACTAGAGCTAGCGTAAAAAGGACTGTACAGAAAAAGAAGAAAAAGAAAAGAAAAACTATTAGGAATGATAATGAAAAGGAAACTGTATTTCATTGGATGATAAAAGACAACAAGGTTTGCACACTTCAAACAAACTGTAAGATAAACATTGGGATTACAACCCTGAAGTAACCCAAACAAACTGAAGGAAAATCAAAATAAACTACCAAGACTCCTTTCGAATGGGGAGAGGAGTGGCTTTCCAATTATTAAGCTTTGTCTCTGGCCCAATGAATTGAACTTCTGCGTTGTTAGAACCTTCACCACTTTCCACCATGTTCACATCGTCAAACAGCTTTTCAAATTTTTCAATTTATTCCTCCTCAGGATTAATCCTGGATTTAGGAATTGTTGCTATCGGGTGATTTCTGGTACCGGACTTGACAAAAGACTTTGATAGATGTGGAACTGGCTTTGGAAGGACCCATGCTTTCTGTTTTGGCTTTCTGGCCTTTCTCGCGTTTGGGACAGTGGGTATGAATCCCAATCCAAATGTTCCCCAGTTCTCGGGAAGAGATACTGGTTGTGTAATGCCTTATAAAGACGAGCCCAAACCTTTGCCGGGTACAAAACCATTCTTTAACATTTCATAGGCCATCATGACTGATGCAGAGGTTATCTTTAGATTCGGAATGTATTTCCCCTCTGGGATTTTCTCTACCAACATTGTGTCGGAAACCTGGTAAACCCATGGTCCTTGGTCATTTTCTATTCCTTCGACCGGTACAATGGCACTGCTGTGAGCATTTAAACTGTCTTCCCCATGCACAACTATTTCCTGTTTATCCAATTCAAACTTGACCATTTGGTGTAGTGTTGATGGGACTGCTTTAGCCGCATGTATCCATGGTCGACCCAACAGTAAATTATAAGAAACAGCTATATCCAACACCTGAAACTCCATTGTGAATTCAACTGGCCCTATTGTCAGTTCCAGCACTATGTCGCCAAATGAATCTCTGCTTCCACCGTCAAATCCCCGTATGCAAATACTATTCTTTTGGATCCTCTCCTCTTTTATTTTTAACTTGCTCAGAGTGGAGAGAGGGCAGATGTTTGCGCTTGACCCGTTGTCAACCAACACCTGGGTCACTACGGAGTTTTCTCATTTTAAGGTGAGGTAAAGAGCTCTGTTGTGCTCAGTACCTTCCACATGCAATTCGTCATCAGAAAATGTGATTCTGTTTGCCTCAAAAATTTTGTTGGCTATCTTTTCCAAGTGATTCACAGAGATTTTATCAGGAACGTGTGCCTCATTCAAAATCTTCATTAAAGCTTGACGGTGCTCGTCTGAATGGATCAGCAGTGACAATAATGAAATTTGAGCGGGTGTCTTATTCAATTGTTCCACGATAGAATAGTCGTGGAGCTTCATCTTTCTCAAGAATTCTTCCGCTTCTTCTTCCGTCACAGCTTTCTTCATTGGTGTTGGATTATTTTTAGTTTTTCTTAACTCTTCGAGAGTAAAACATCTTCCCGGACGAGTCAAGCCTTGCACCTCACAGACTTCTTCCTTGACTTCTTTTCCTTTGTACATTACCGTCACCCGTTCATAGTTCCATTGAATGGCATTGTTGTTGATCACTGGTAACTGGGTTACTGGCTTAATAATAACCCGATCTACACGGGCTCCTTCCACGACTATGATGGGTTTGCAGGCCACCCCTGGTACAATCACTTTTGATCCTTCCTGCTTTGTAGCAACTTTGCTCGAAGATCCCTTCTCAACTACCACAGATGGCTCATCACCATTTTTGTTCTGCTTAGGTACCGACTTCTCATCTGTTAACTGTTCATCTGGCTTGGCTTCATGAGACCGAATCATCATGATGGTTTGTGATGGCTTTTTTGTTTCTCCATCAGCCCGTACTATTTCTATCATATTGGCCTCCTGATGAGCTAGCATTGGATTTCTGTTGATGTTGGGAGCTTCGGGGGTTTGAACTTCAATTTTATTAGTATCAATCAGCTCTTGTATTGCATTCTTTAAATGCCAGCATTTTTCTGTATCATGGCCTGGTGTACCAGAACAATACTCACAGCTAATGGTGTAGTCCAGATTCTTTGGAGGAGGATTGGGCAGCTTGGATTGTATTGGCCTTAGCATATCTAGCTGTCTCAACCTGTGGAACAGACTAGTGTATGATTCTCCCAATGGAGTGAAGGTTTTTCTTTTTTGTCCCCTTTCACCCCTGAATACTTGATTAGGCCTGAAACCTGGTCCGGAGTCGGTTCGCGGATAAGGATAGGTACTTGGTATGACAGGAGCATGCCAATGAGCGTGGGCAGGTGACTGATTGTGTGCTTGCGCATGGTTGACGGAAAAATGTGGTTCCGACGGGTGATAGTAGTGTTGGGGTGAATTATGGTGATAAGTTGGTTGGTGGAATCAATGTTGATTGTAGTAATGAGGTGAACCTCTGGATCCCGACCAAGTTCCTGAATCAACCATCGCCGCTTCATCTCTTTTCTTTTTTCCAATCCCTCCTACTCCGCCTTGAATAGCTTGAGTAGTTGCCTTAATAGCCGAATAACTCATGATTTTGTTCGTCTTGAGGCCTTCTTCCACCATACCTCCCATCTTCACTACTTCATTGAATGATTTTTTCCTATCGCCGAAACCAAATGGGCATAGTAAGTTGGCTCCAAGGCTTGTAGGAAGTAGTCTACCATTTCACTTTCCTTCATAGGAGGATCCACCCTTGCTGCCTGTTCCCTCCACCGGAAACTATACTCTCTAAAGCTCTCATTGTGCTTTTTCTCAAATTTTGTCAGGGATAGTCGATCTGGGATGATTTCTAGATTGTATTGGAAGTGATACGCAAATGCCTGTGCCAGGTCATCCCAGGTGTACCAACTCCCATGGTCCTGGCGAGTATACCACTCTAGAGCTGATCCGCTCAAACTTTGACTGAAATAAGCCATTAGTAATTCGTCTCTTCCCCCAGCTCCTCGCATCTTGCTGCAGAAACCCCTCAAGTGGGCTACTGGATCGCCATGCCCGTTGTATAGGTCAAATTTGGGCATCTTAAAACCAACTGGTAATTGCACATTTGGGAACAAGCATAAGTCCTTGTAGGCCACACTGACCTGTCCTCCTAACCCTCGCATGTCTCGGAACGATTGTTCTAGGCTTTTGACCTTCCTGAACATATCTTCTTGTTCAGTATTTTTGACGGGCTTGTCAATTTCTGTTAGGAGGTCAAAACGGGGAGTAAATGAATGGATTTCGGAGGTTTTAAAAGTGGGCTCCGGGGGGTAGTATTGGTTGTCTTGGGCCTGGAATATAGGCTCACTAGGAGATTTGTGGAATGTAGCTGTGGGAGGTGCCACGAAGACAGGAGTTACTGGTGGAGGAGGGTATGGAACAGGTTTAGGAGGTGGAGACTGCGGTGTATGAGAGGTGGTGCCTCGGTAGTGCTGGTAGATGGGGAAACTCGGGGATAGTTCAGTGGCAGGACTATCCTGAGTCTGGGCTAGTGATGGGGTGGAGGTAGGGTTAGCTGGGTAAGACGGGGGTGATTTCCCTGTAGACCAGGCCCGATACATCTCGGCCATTTGCTGCTTAAGTTTAATCATCTCTTCTTTCATTTTACTGACGTCCATCTCCTCCATCTCAATACTTGTGTCGACATCCGGGATAGACATGCTTTCGGGTATCGGTCCTTTTGATCTGGTGTGATAATGATAATATGCAAGTATACTCTTAGAAAAACTAACTGCTTGAATTCTCTGGAAATGAACAAACTTGTTAGTTTTGAGAGTTTAACACATATATAATTACACATTGAGATGCAATGTTCCTAGACAAATAACCCCTTTCTATTATGCATTTGCTCGGTTGCTTGTGTCATCCCAGCTTTTTTTTGACCTTTCTTTTTATTGTCACTCACTCTTTATTTTATTCTTTTATGACTGTGGTCGAATCTTATAGAGATTGCCTACGTATCATGCCCCCGCATGAATCAGACCGTGCGTAGTTCCGGCGTAAGTCAATTGTCAACACTTTTATTTATTCTTGAAATAATACAAAGATGGAACAGACACTACATTTGGAAAACATTATAAGAAAATGGTTTTAAAAAAAAACTCGACACAAACCCAAATCAAACAAAAGACACAACTCTTAATAGCTCTGAACATGCTCCACTTCCCACTTTTATTTTCAATCATTGGATCATCTGCTCACGGTGGGGCTTGACCCGGCTGACCTCCTAGCGTGCGATACATTCTTTCTAACTCCACTGCCAGATGACGGGCAAAAATAGGTGCATGCTCTATAAACCTTTCATAATCCATCCCTTGGCAGTTCACATAACTTTGAGAGGTGTAAACCGCTAAATCATGGATTTGTGCCCTGAAATCTTGGAGACGTTGGTCTTGGTTTTGCAGTTGCTGTTGGCGAGTGGTGGCTATATATCTGATACGGTCTTCACGATCTAAAGCTGACTCTAATTGAGCTCGGAGTCTGGCCTGATCGAGTCTTGCCTGTGCTCTTTCTCTGTCGATGTCTGCATGCTGATGTTCTCTATTGTATCTTCTCGCTTCTTCCAATTGTGCATGGAGTTGAGTTTCTGAATGCATCCAACGGTCTTTCTCTTTCTTGAATTGTGCCCTGTCTTCTTCGGATTGCCTTACTTGGCGTTCCTTATTAGATATGGCCTCCTCGTTTAATTGTTGGATTCTTTCTTTAGCTTTGCTCAACGCCTTTTCGGTTTTTGCCAAAATGGAATCACAATCTTGCATTTTTTCCAAAAGATTGGCAATGATTTTTTGATCTTTCCAACTCCTCATTGGTGTTTCAGAAGCTTTCTTCATTTTTTGAAATTGAGCGTGAAGATTTTTATTCTCACATGCCAGACTCTTCTTCTCGCCTTCTGCTTCTTGTGCTTGTAATTCTTTCTCCAAGTTAAGGTTCCTCAGATTTTCCTTTAAGGCATGGATAGTCGCTTTGTATCCCTTTTCCTTTTCTCCCCAAATCAATCGCTCTTGGATTTTATCGTTAAAGGTTTGAACATGGGGTCTTTTTATTGGCCTTCTTAAATCGGGTTCTGGTGCATCATCCACGCGGGATCGTTTTTCAAACCATCTTGCATATCCTGGATTTATCTCGCCCTTTGTTGTGTCTAGAACTTGAGTATCATCTTTCAAGTATCGACATCCATTCCACATCTGCTGAATTAAAGCCTCGGGAAGAGTGGCTTCGGGATGTAACTCGATTACTTGCATACTCAAATCTTCATCATCTGGCACCACTTGGTATCTCCCTAGTTGTCTTAGGACTCTCTGTGGTGCATATGGCTGGACACTTCTCAATCCTAATAGCAGCAAATAACTATTCAAGGTTGACATGTGTATCACTTCCCTTACCGGGAGCCATCCCAAAGTCCACTCAATTTGATTTTCCGTTAAAGATCTTAGATGAGATACCCAGGCTTCCATCCCTTCTGGAGACTTATAATCTTTTATTCTTTCTTCATAACTCTCGATGAAATTATCGTTGCTTGGACCATACTGCATGAACTTGGGCTGATGTTGGAGATGTTCAATCATCCACATTTGCAACAAAATTTTGCATCCTTCGAAGACCTTTGCCCCTGATTTACATAAAGTCAACGCCCGATAAATGTCTGAGAGAATGATCGGGGCAAGGGTGTGATTTTCCTTGGTAGTGAGGACCTGTACAACTTTCGCTGTGCGAATATCAATTGTTCGTTCTTTGTTTGGGAAAACCATGATTCCCAGAAAAGCCACCATGAAAGCGAAGCGTCGATGAATCTGCCAGGTGTCTTTGTTCTATTTGTTAGTAAGGCCCTTTTCATGAATTTCAAATCCGTCCGGCTTTCCGAACCTTGAATATAGGAAGTTGAAAGAACAACACCCGTTGACAACATTGCTTTTTCTGATTTGATTACTGATGTTTAGAAGACCAAAGAATCGATGCACCGAGGGAGCCTTTGTGAGTATCAGATTTTGATTTCTTAGATCTCCGTCAAAACCAGCATATCCAGCTATCTCTTCTAATGTAGGAGTAAGCTCGAAATCAGAGAAACGAAAGACATTGTGAACAGGGTCCCAAAAAGTTACTAACGCCGCAATCAAATCATCACGTGGTTTAACTTTCATAATATCTGTGAGAGTTCCCAAATGCTTAATGACCCATTTCTGACCATCTTCTCCTAACTCATGCCACCATATCTGAAGCCGAAATAGAAACTCATCTACATTTGCGAATGGTGGGTTTTGGGTGGTGCTCATTTTGTATCTGCGATTAATTTTAACAAAATCAAGACTCATTTTGAAAATAGACACTCATAAAAAAAATCATTTTTTTTTCAAAATGTAAAACTGTTTTGGGAATTCTCTAAAACAACCCATTTTATTTCTCGGCTCTCACAATGATTGATTTTTTTTTCAATTAAGTTGGTCAACATGCAAATCCGAGGCAAATGAATGCACAAGTAGCAAGTAGGATGCATCAGGATGGTCTTTTCATTTCGGGTTCACCTGTCCTAGACAGACCCAACCCCTGTGTTGAGTCTCCAAGGTCAAATGTACATGATGCAAATAGACGTTCCTACTAGGGATCCGGTACGAGGCTGAGTTATTCTAAGTGAAAAAGCTGAGGCAGATTGTTCTAGACATGGCTTACCCAAACGGACAGTTTGAGCCGAAGTGGGGGCAACGTACCGGGAGCACGAAAGTCTACCCGGCCTAGTTACTTGTCCCAACTTCGTCTTATTTGGTATGATCTTTAACAGAAAGGTGGGCCACGCGCACGTGTGCACCATAAATTTAGAAGACTAAAAAAGAAGGAGGGTTTCGTAGCAGTTTTATATACACAATTCAGATAATATTAAAGCGGTAAAAAACAACATTTAGCATATTAAACATAAACATGTAAAAATCAGATAATAAATAAAGCCAACTATAACAACTATTTTAAGCTTGAATTCTTGAATCCTGAACCAGTGGTTCTGGGTTACTATTGTCCCCAGCAGAGTCGCCAGAGCTGTCACACCTCCTACTTCCGCCCCCTCGAGGGGTGCAAGGAGTTTTCTCCAATTAAAGGACAGTCGAAACGGGATTTGTTTATTTATTTCAGAGTCGCCAACTGGGAATTTTATGGCGTCCCAAGTCACCGGTTTTAATCCCAAATCGAGGAGAATATGACTCTGTTTGTCATTCTGCGAACCAGAAATTCGAGTAAGGAATTCTGTTAATTCAGGAGAAGGTGTTAGGCATTCCCGAATTCCGTGGTTCTAGCACGGTCGCTTAACTGTTTCATACTTGGCTTGATTATCTTGATTTACTAAATACATTTTTTCTGTTGCCTGAGTTTATTACCGCTTTTGTTTAGATTGTTTACACTTATAGACCTTTCTTGAAACGAATTATGCGTACGTATATCCGTATTATATTTTTATAAATGTAAAGAATCATGCCACGCATACGTGTACACAATAAGATTGATAATATTTTTTTTTATTTCTTATATAAAAAAAAACTTATGTTCGAAATGGTGCTTAAAATAAAATTAAGAACATTCGTCACTCTTGTATGATTAAATAGTGAACTGCACATCTCGGGTTATATGAAATTAATTTAAGATTTTCCGAAGAACCCCTTTTATTAAAAGTTTACTCGAAGTTGCGCGAACGCATAATCCGAACTGCCTTTAGAAAAATATAATTAGGTCACGCGAACGTATCCCTAAATTCACAAAATATTCTTGATGGTAATATAAAATTTCTGCAAATGTTTATTATATCCGCCCATTTTGTTTTTAATATGAACGTCATGGGAAATCACTGATTGGGACGCCTCTAGATTTTTGAAAAGAATTCAAAATTTATTAAATGTCGACCACAGGTTATATTTTTTAAGCGGGTGAATTATATACCTAAAAAAACTAATTAAATTAAAAGAATTAATGAGATGAAAAATAAATAACATGCAACTAAACTGCCGTTTTATCGTGAATACGGTATATACACTTTCAATACTTGATAATTATATGCACAAATTATTTTATTATTTTTCATAAGCTTAAGACTAAATGTATACGTTTGAAAATTTACCAAAAACGAATTATGTGTAAAAACTAGGAAAATTTATTTAATAAGCAAAAATTTTTTTTCGAAGAGTTTCCCTTATTCTATTTGGAGCGAACGCTATTTTATACATTTTGACTTAAAATATTACAATTTATAAATCCAACCTTCTTCTACACAACTTGTTTTTAATCCAAAGGTATGATTATTTGGTTAATTTGCTCACGATGATTGAATTTGGGATAGGTAAAATTGAACCAATTTTTTTTCGGCTTATGCAGGCTATATACAAATACTAAGTCTATACTTTGTAAAATAGTTGACATTATTTTATACATTATTTTTAAGAAATGAGTTGATCGCATTCCTAAAATAACTAGGCCATTTGTTATTAAGAAATAGAACTAATCTACCTGTTGATTTAATAAGATGACATCACATGTGACGTAAATATACATCTGAACCATTCGCAATATTCCAACATCGTAAGTGTAACGGATTATATCAATTCACCTTTCACCTATTGGTTATACACATAATCGTTATCACGCCATATACGACCTAAATACAACTTACATCATCTAGCTTTAAACAAAATCGGATATTTGACGAGATATGCTAATAATGTACAACAACAATGACGACCCAGTAATCCCACAAAAACTACATTATTATGCTAATAATGTAGTTTCTTGATATTTTCATACTATCCTATACTTAGCCAACAATATCACAAGATTTAATTAATGACCAACTTTCTGCCATGTTCCCTATCTCGACAATTCAAACAATAAATGTCATCACTAAACTTCAAAATAAATTATGTTGTTGTTGTAGAATTTATACTACTTCAAAAGTCAATTGGCTAATAATTTATCATGTCAAGTATAATACTATGCTAACAAACTAAAACAAAACTGAAACTTAAACTAATAGATTTAAATGAGTAGAAGACATAATTGCAATTCCAAACTTCATTTACTTGCAATGTTGAAGCTTTTCATGACATGAGTCTACAGATATGTACATTGAAATGAGGGTAAATGAAGTAAGGTTCAGCAGTCACAGCAGCATCAAACCAGCAGAAAAGTGTCAATGATTTAGCAGATTTGGGCCAGAAACAGCAAGACCCGTAAAAACAGACGATCAATAACAAAAATTTAAGAAAAATTTCAGATCCAATCAAACAGTATCAACAATCAAACCCGGACAGATTCAAGGAAACAATGTTTCAGATTTTCTTTCTTTCTTCTCTAGCTGTTTCAGATTTATTTCTCTCTATCTGATTCTCCTCCCTTTTTTTTTTCTTTTTTTTTTGTTTCTCTCTATGTCTATTTTTCCAGTTTTTTCTCGTTTCTCTCTATTTTTTTTTCTGTTTTTCTTTCTATATCTTTTCCAGATTCAGATGCAGATTTTTCCTCTGTTCCAGGTGGGCGCCTTATTGCCAAAACATGAACGGTATTCCTTTGTTCTCCAGGTGGGCGCCTGATTTCCAAAACTTGAACTGTATTCCCTTATTCTCCAGGTGGGTGCCTGATTTCCAAAACATGAACTGTATTCCCTTGTTCTCCAGCTGGACGCCTTATTGCCAAAACATGAACTGTATTCCCTTGTTCTGCAGGTGGGCGCCTGATTTCCAAAACTTGAACTGTATTCCCTTATTCTCTAGGTGGGCGCCTGATTGCGAAAACTTAAACTGTATTCCCTTGTTCTCCAGGTAGGTACCTGATTACCAAAACTCGAACTGTATTCCCTTGTTCTCCAGGTGGGCGCCTGATTACCAAAACTTGAACTGTATTCCCTTGTTCTCTTAGTGGGTGCTTGATTACAAAAACTCGAACTGTATTCCCTTGTTCTCCAGGTGAGCGCCTGATTGCCAAAACTTGAATTGTATTCCTTTGTTCTCTAGGTAGGACCTTATTTCAAAAACTCGAACTGTATTCCCTTGTTCTCTAGGTGGGCGCCTGATTGCCAAAACTTGAACTATATTCTCTTGTTCTCCAGGTGGGTGCCTGATTGCTAAAACTCGAACTATATTCCCTTGTTCTCCAGGTGGGTGCCTGATTGCCAAAACTTTAACCGTATTCCCTTGTTCTCCAGGTGGGTGCCTGATTGCCAAAACTTGAACTGTATTCCCTTATTCTCCGGGTAGGCGCCTTAATGCCCAAACCCGAACTATATTTCCTTGTTCTCCAAGTGGGAGCCTGATTGCCGAAACTTGAACTGAATTCCCTTGTTCTGCAGGTGAGAGCCTTATTGCCAAAACATGAACTGTGTTCCTTTGTTCTCCAGGTGGGCGCCTGATTTCCAAAACATGAGCTGTATTCCCTTGTTCTCCAGCTGGGCACCTTATTGCCAAAACATGAACTGTATTCCCTTGTTCTGCAGGTGGGCACCTGATTTCCAAAACTTGAACTGTATTCCCTTGTTCTCCAGGTGGGCGCCTGATTATCAAAACTTGAACTGTATTCCTTTGTTCTCCAGGAAGTTACCTGATTACCAAAACTCGAACTGTATTCCCTTGTTCTCCAGGTGGGCGCCTGATTTCCAAAACTTGAACTGTATTCCCTTGTTCTCCAAGTGGGCGCCTGATTATCAAAACTCGAACTATATTCCCTTGTTCTCTAGGTGGCCGCTTGATTGCCAAAACTTGAACTGTATTCCCTTGTTCTCCAAGCGGGCACCTTATTGCCAACACTCAAACTATATTCCCTTGTTCTCCAGGTGGGCGCCTGATTTCCAAAACTTGAACTGTATTCCCTTGTTCTCCATGTGGGTGCCTGATTGCGAAAACATAAACTGTATTCCCTTGTTCTCCAGGTAGGTACCTAATTACCAAAACTCGAATTGTATTCCCTTGTTCTCTAGGTAGTTACCTGATTACCAAAACTCGAACTGTATTCCCTTGTTCTCCAGGTGGGCGCCTGATTTCCAAAACATGAACTGTATTCCCTTGTTCTCCAGGTGGGCGCCTGATTGCCAAAACTTGAACTGTATTCCCTTATTCTCTGGGTAGGCGTCTTAATGCCCAAACCCGAACTGTATTCCCTTGTTCTCCAGGTGGGTACCTTATTGCCAACACTAAAACTGTATTCCCTTGTTCTCCAGGTGGGTTCCTAATTGTTAAAACTTGAACTGTATTCCCTTGTTCTCCAGGTGGGCGCCTGATTTCCAAAACCTTAACTGTATTCCCTTGTTCTCCAGGTTGGTGCCTGATTGCGAAAACATAAACTGTATTCCCTTGTTCTCCAGGTAGGTACCTGATTACCAAAACTCGAACTGTATTCCCTTGTTCTCCAAGTGGGCGCCTGATTACCAAAACTCGAACTGTATTCCCTTGTTTCTAGGTAGGCGCCTGATTGCCAAAACTCGAACTGTATTGCCTTGTTCTCCAGGTGGGCACCTTATTGCCAACACTCAAACTGTGTTCCCTTGTTCTCCAGGTGGGTGCCTAATTGCCAAAACTTGAACTATATTCCCTTATTCTCTAGGTGGGCGCTTGATTGCCAAAACTTGAACTGTATTCCCTTGTTCTCCAGGTGGGTGCCGGATTTCTAAAACTCGAACTATATTCCCTTGTTCTCCAGGTGGGTGTCTGATTGCCAAAACTTTAACTGTATTCCCTTGTTCTCCAGGTGGGCACCTGATAGCCAAAACTTGAACTGTATGTATCCTCTCTCTCTCTCTATCTCTATCTGAAATCAGTCCCAACACCCCCTCTTTATACAAGTCTGCCCCCTCCCATCAGTGCTGCCTGGACCCCTTTTAAAACCAGAAATTTCCACTCAAATATCACTAAATCTGATTTTCTATTGATCCAAACCACTAAGGATACCTTTTCCCTTAATTCCAGCCCCCACTACCTTTTGTTTCCCATTATCACATTAAATTAAAGCCATTATAATTCCACTAATAACACACTAATACTAACATACTGTTCTTACTATTTCATTCCCAAAATACCCCTATAATCCTACTGTTATTACTGTCCTTAATACAAAAATCAGAATCCAATACAAAACAGATTTTACAATCTGTTTAAACTTAATTATCAACCTAGTTTCTGATTAAACATCTATAACCAAATCAGATCAAGTAGTATCAAGATAGGGATCAATGAATCAGGAAATAATCACATTGAACTAACTAGATTGACCACTGGCACATATACAGGGAGCAAACTAATGCAATTCCTAAATACAGAACATGGTAAACACATTGAACAGAACTATATGCAGCAAGATGATGACTAATTAAGAGAAAAGGGATTAAACACAACACACATGATACCACTCGGACACTAATATCGACAGGATGCCAAGTGATTCAAATTATGTGAACGACCTATTCGATTCATCGATTACGTATTACAATTGACTCTTAAACAAATCAATAACAAAGCAACTGTCAAAAAGTGTTATTGAGGAATTTATAGACTAACAGGGAATTAAATAAGCGACGCAATTTAGGACTCGACTTCCCCATTTATAACACATACAGTTAAGACGACTATAAATAACAGACATAATTGGACCAAAATAAAAGGTCATTTGAAAATAAACAGTGTCCGTGTGACTTAACAACAATCAAAATCAACATAGCAAATAAACAGGTACGTAAATAATGAAAACAAACACGAAGGAAAGAATAAAAATACCTCCTAATAACAGAATCAATACGGATCCAGTCATTGAAACTTTGATTCGGACATTTTGAAATCAAACAAACCTTAGTCGAAGTATTCTCAACTGAAAATACTTCGATTAAGGTCGATTAGACCCCAACCTTCTATTCAATTTGGGCAGATTCCAAAATTTGGGATTTTAGGGTTCTTGAAGGTCTGATTTAGGGCTCAACCATTTCTGGTCAGATTCGAACCAAACCAACTTTGGTTTGGTTACGAGTGAGGTTAAGAGAGTGGCTGATGTGAGTTTGGGGTACATCGGGGTAGGTTTAGGTCATGCTCGAATCTTCGATTGAAGATTCGAGATGCTGTAAGGTGATACGAGGTGAACGAACAACAGATCCATAACGAGGGTAGTTAGGGGATGCCTTGGTGTGAGTTTCGGGTTGATTGGTATATGTTCCCGTTTGGCTCGAATCTTCAAATGAAGATTCGAGAAGATGGGGGAAGATTCGAACCACACGAGTAACATATTTGGAACGGGGGTGGTCAGATGGTCCTAGGGTGTTAAGGTGGTGGTCACCGGCGTTGTTGCCGCCGGCTTTCAAAGGGAGGTTTTTCAGGACGGCTAGGGTTTGGTCAAGGGTTTGGGGTTCGTCTCTGAAAGAGACGATGAACAGGGATGGGGGGGGGGCTATTTGGTTTAGGGGGCTGGGGTAGGAATTAGGCTTTTATAGTAGAGGGTGGGATTGATCTTGGCCGTTCGATCTGTTGAGATCAATGGCCTGGATCAACTCACTTAACTGAACGATGTCGTTTGGTTTAAGTTGGGGGATAGGTTGGCCCAGGGGGTGAAGTGGATCGGGTCTTGGTAAGTTCTTGAGGCCGTTGGATCAAGATAGATGAACGGTTTAGATCTGATCGCCTAAAACGCCGTCGTTTCATTTATGCAGGGGCTGAACTGGACCGTTTGATTGAAACGAATCAACGGCCCAGATTTGAGACTCAGAAACAATGTCGTTCGAGTCTTCTATGGGACTGGCTGAAATGGACCAGGTCCTTTGAATGTTTGGGCCTGATTTTTGGTCTAACATTTTGGCCCAGATCCGATTTGCCTTATATTTTCAACTCTAATTCCTAATTATTAAATTCCTAATTTTAATTATAAAGATAAAAAATTACCCTTACAAAAATATTAATTACCCTTTAACAACCATTAACACACAAGACAAAACATTAATCACACAATGACACATTTAAATGACAAAATAGGATAAATGCATATTTTTGTGATTTTCTTTTTTAGAACTAAATAACAGTTTAATTAATTCTTAAATGCATAATTAAATCCTATATATGCATGCAACATGTATTTTTATTTTATTTTCCATTTAACTATAACAAAGTAAACATTTACGGACAAAACACAAATAATTACCCAAAAATACCACATAAATTCTAAAAATTGCATGCAAAGAAAAATTATTTGTGATTTCTTTTGGAGTAGTTCTTGTGAGGCAAAAATCACGTGCTCACAGTAGGTCGTGATTTTTTTGATTCTTTTGTGTGAGATTTTTCCACGTAAAAATCCTCTGCCTTATTTACTGTCATGACCCAATTCCTGAACCCGGTCGTGATGGCGCCTCTCGTGAAGACAAGGCCAGCCAGACCAAAATGGAACACCTCTTTAAGCAGTTAATTATCATAAAAAGTAATAAAACATGATATAAAATCCATAAATCGCGGAGTTTAGCGATAACAACAGTATAAACCATCCCGACACAGCCCAAACCGGGGTGTCACAAGTCATGAGCAACTAAGAAATCCGGATACAAGTCTACTAAACACTAAATCCGATACAATAGTACTACGAACATGAAAATGATAAGATAAGGGAGGCACGGGGCTGCGGACGCCAACAGCTACCTCGTAGTCTCCGAATCACTGCATGGACTGGGAGGATCAGCACTCAAGAGCGGACTCTGCGAAGCCTGAATCTGCATACATGGTTCAGGGAGTAATGTGAGTACTCCAACTTAGTGAGTAATAATTATAAATAATGGCTGAAAGTATGAAAATACGTAAAGGCACAAAGCAATTCCATATCAAGTAGTAAAATCACTTAAGGCAGTAAATCAGTGAAGAAACCGAATGAAATCCGTTTTAAAACAAGTCAACAGGTATTTAACAGGTAAATAACAAGTAGAAATCCGCCCCTCGGGCACAGTATCAATCATCAGAACAGTATCATCCCCTCAGGTTCACTCTCAGTACAGTATCAGCCCCTCGGGCTCACTCTCAGATCATGATGGGTACCCGCGCTCACTGTGGGTGTGCAAACTCCGAAGGGGCCCCTTACGGCCCAAGAATTATATCAAGCCACCTCGTGGCATCATCACTCGGCACTCAGCCTCACATCACTCGGCACTCGGCCTTACATCACTCAAGCCACCTCGTGGCATATAAAGTATCTCAGGCCCTCGACCTCATATCACTCAACATATCCTCACATATGGCCCTCGGCCGCACTCAGTCAGAAAATCATCACAATCCCCTCGGGCATTATTAAAACAGTAGTTCTCAGCCCAAAACATCATTTAGAAATATCATTTAAATCTCAAAACTGAGTAAGAGTGGCTGAGTTATAAAACAATAGGAAAAAATAGGACTGAGTTCAAGTAATAAATCAATACAGTGAGGAAGTAGTGATAAAAATCCTCGGAGGGTTCAAATAGTTGGCACGAAGCCCAAATATGGCAATCTGCCCAACCATGATGATAACAAACAGGTTTCAGTTAAATACGCAGTAAAATCATTAATCGGGACGGACCAAATCACAATCCCCAATAGTAAACGACCCCACGCTCATCATCAAGTGCGTCTCTCACCTCAATATAGCACTACAATGTGCAATCCAGGGTTTCAAACCCTCAGGACATCATTTACAATCATTACTCACCTCGAACCGGCTAAATCTCTTGCTCGCAACGCCTTTGCTCCTCAAATCAGCTTATACGTGCGTCGAATCTATCCAAAATCAGAACGAATACGTCACAATATGCTAAGGGAACAAAGCCCAAGCGAAAACAATCAACAAAGGGCACGATTCCCGAAATTACCAAAACCCAAGCCCCGGGTCCACGTCTCAGAATCGTGTAAAATTTACATTTTCAGAATCCTCATATCCTCACGAGTCTAACCATACCAAAATTATCCAATTCCGATACCATTTGGTCCTTCAAATCATCATTTTACATTTTTGAAAGGTTTTCAAAATTTTCATCCCAAATTCCATTCCAAATCACGAATTAAATGATGAATTCAATGATAGATTCATGTATTCTAGCCAAATCTGCGTTAGAATCACTTACCCTGATGAATTTCTTGAAAAACCTTCGAAAAATCGCCAATATCCGGGCTCTCTAGGTCAAAATATTAAATAAAACCCAAAACCTCATATTTATAGAGTACCCCACGGAATTCCACCTCCGTGGGCCGCACAACATCGACCGCAGTCCGCACAAAACCGGTTCAGCCCGCACAAAAACGACCGCGGCCGCACAGGCTTTCCTCTGCAGTGACATGCTTTAGTATTTTTGCCATAACTTTCGATACAGATGTCAAAATTATGATATCTTTATTTTTATAGAAACTAGACACAAAGGTCTACAACTTTCGTTTTTGCATCATCTCAAACTTCCTTGTAGATCAAAAGATATGAGCTTCCGAAGTAGGACCAACAGAATGTTCTTCACCGCGGCTGCACACCATTTTGTGCGGTCCGCATAGCACCTACCATGGCCGCACACCATTTTGTGCGGTCCACACAGCACATGCCACAACCGCACTTCTTTTTGTGCAGACCGTGCAGGTAAGCTCCGAGGCCTGCAACCCTTCTGGACCTGCTACAACTATGATTTTTGGCCTAAAACATCCCGGAACTCCCGGAACTTCAAACCAGTTGTACCAACACATCCCATGACATCGTTCAAACTTGTTCAAAACTTTGGAACGCTCACAACAACATCAAATCACCAATTTAACATAGGATTCAAGCCTAAGAACTCCAAGAACTCTTAGATTATGCTTTCGATCAAAAAGTCTATCAAATCTCATTCGAATGACCTGAAATTTTGCACATACATCCCAAATAACACAACGAAACTACTGCAACTCTCGGAATTCCATTCCGACCCCGATATCAAAATCTCACCTATCAACCGGAAAGCGCCGAAATCTCAATTTTGCCAATCCAAGCCTAAACCTTCCACGGACTTCCAAAATGCATTCCGATCGCTCTCCTAAGTCCCAAATCACCTAACGGAGCTAACCAAATCATAAAAATACCAATCCGAGATCATATACAAACAAGTCAAATATTGGTCAAACCTTTCAAATTTTAAGCTTTCAACTGAGACTGTTCTTCTAAATTAAATTCTGATTAACCTGAAACCCATCACCAATGATTTACATAAGTCATATTGCATTACACGGGGCAAGTCATGCCCGAGAACTGGAGAGCAAAATGCAAAAGTGCAAAATGACCGGTCGGGTCGTTACATCCTCCCCCACTTAAGCATACGTTCGTCCTCGAACGTGCCCAGAGTTGCTCCAAAAGCCAACCAATTGCTGAATAACCTCACCATGCACATACCCGGGGGTGATCCCACGTCACCCTATCTCACATAGGTTCGATAACACAATATAACTGAATTTTCACAATTCATCCTAGTCCACAAACCATAGAACCGCATTTCCTCTTCTGAAATCATTCACAAGATCAAAATCTCACATCTATTTTTCGAATAAGCTCGAACAAGCTGCAATCACCCATATATGCTATCTCCTGTGAAATCACATGATATACCACATAACTCAACACTTGTAGTGATAACTTCTAATCACAGCAGCTGCACACAACATCCGCATACCGATAGAAAAACTCTTATCAACTAAAGTCTCATCCCAACACTTTCATATACTGCCAATGATCACTAAGACACACGGTAAGCCATAACCATTTCCCAGATCAACCATTCAAGAAGCCACTTCTCCTTTGGCAAATACCACAACAAATTTTCGAGCCGAATCTCGATATTATCCTTTCAACATGCTGAAATCGAATATGTTCGTATTCATTAATGGTCCCAATGATCTACTTTACTCCAACACACTACTCTGGTGGCATGACACATCAATACAGGCCTAAACCACAACTTGCATAATACGCACACCAATAAGCAACGGTCCAAACATACTCAAATCATGAAAATGACTCAAATGAAAGAGTTGTACCTCAAGCTCACCAGTACCACCACAACACAAGATTGAGAACCCGTCTCGCATCATAGGAATAAAACACATGAATCTAACCCATGAGGTCATACCTCCACATAACTTTGTTGCGATGCGCGATCCTATCCAATACTGCTCTACATGAACCACCTAAAATAATTATGCTCGAAATCGACAACCACGCACAATTTGATGTCTGGAACCAAAGAAATCATTACACCCACGGTGAAACAAATAACATACACCATGCGTACCCGATAGGACATAATCGATACGCCGTTCACCGAGCAACACCCAATTACTCTTCTCGCTCGACTTCCACTATGAAACCCCAATAGAACCGCACCATATGTGCCTATAACCAACAAATCATAACATCTCGCAACACAGAAAGGTAACTCATGGATCTCCCCAGATTACTAATAAGCTCAATAACAATCAAATCAACATACCCCTCAACAGTACAATTTAGAGTCAACCCAGCCGGCTCAAATTAGAACACGCATCCACATTGGCCTCCCAACGAACTCCTTATCACAAAAATTCTGGAGCTGCTCTTCAACTCCTTTAACTCTGCCGATTCCATACGATACGGTACCCGGCATCAAATCGAACCCTAGTTGCTTGAGCAAATTTGCCTACCTATTTGGTCTTGAGAAAGTCAATTGGGCAAAATCACTCTCTACCAAGAGGTGTGAGAGTGAGTAAAATCGTGCAGCGGTTATAGCATATTTCTCCAATCATGTCAATCGTGCCTTAGAAGCAATTACCCTTCAATTAGCCACCTAGGTGAAAATCACTACCCTAGTGCCTTTTTATCTATTATATACAACTTTTAGCAATTCTCATTTAGCATAATCCAGTTGCATTTATAATTAGTAATTGATAATAGTTGTGTGTTAAAGAAAAACCATAAAATGATTGGAAGTGATATTTGGAACAAATACACAATTTCACTCTAAATATCGAATCAAACACCTTGCCCGACAACATGCCCGGCCACAAGAAACACATCCGAAAAGTCCCTCACCACTGAATCAATAGTAGAAACCTCTACACTGATATCCATCACGAAAGCCCAAATAAGAAAGACAATCCTTCCCAGCCGTCCGCTGGGCCTTCGAAATATAAAACTATTCCATTAGGGCATAATCCTACGGACCTCTTCACTCAATCCGTGGCATTTCCGGCATAGCCAACAGTGCCGCCTTAGCGCAATAGTCCAAAATGACACAACATAGAGACACCAGTCTGAACCTAGTATCCCATCTAGAATCTAACATGCCAAGCACAAAAGATCCGCTCGAGGCTCCAAACCCCGATAGTCACTAAATAGTGCCGATACACATGACTTATAACCACAAGATAACTTGAATGTCAGCAGTCGATCTAACAAGAAAGCGCCGCAATTCTACCGAAGCACCATCAACATAATCACATTGCCTCTTCTGAAACATATACCCTCTTCAAATCACTCCCATTAGCAATATCATTTCTTTAATCATCTGGAGATCATCCCCGTAATCATCTGAAGCTCATTTCTTTAATCATCTGAAACTGCCCATGCTGCCTAAGAATTTTATGACTTTCCGTTCAAGACTGTACTGTAACCTCACACACGCAAATCTCAATCCTCCACAATACACCGCATATACCATACCATCCTAGGATAACATGAGAACTTTATCCTTCTGAGCCACAAACATCTACGTACTCCACTAGTCAAGAATTTTCCATTGATCCCATCTAGAAAGAAATCACTATGCATGCCATGCTCCTCATGCCAATAGGAAAATTATACCTCTCTAACTATGGTGGAAACCATCTAGATCTCCCCGAATTTCTTTTGCACAACACTAACTCATCAGGACTAAATCCTTCTAACTCAACCGAGCTACGCATGTCACTAAAACCCAAAAGAATTGCCGCGAAACACCTGTAGAGACTCGTTACCTCGAAAACACCCAATGAACTAATCATATCCTTACCATATCAATTTGGCCTACTACCACACTATCCCATCTATTCGATTTTCCTTCTGATCTACCGTTAGCTTGACACTTCTTCTTGCTACAACGCCACAATTCCTCAACCTAGACTCACTACGCGAGACCCATGCATGAAACCACACTGTCTAAGGCTTATAAGCCCCTAAGTACTCTCTTAAATATTCCCAAAAGCACCACATTCAAAATACTTTACTCTGAGAAACTTCCTGTGAATCTAAATCCATTACCTCCTGATACTGATACATAGAATTCCACAATTAATATAGAAAACACCACAAGTCTTGACATCTTCCAATGAAAACTCAGTCTCTAACCACATATACAAATTTAACTTACCCTATTATTACATGTAGAATCTTGAACACATTGGAACCACTCCCACGAGTTATTCACTCTACTCAAACTGCAATTAGTCTGACCAAATGAACAGAACCACCCGTAGCACTCCAACACCGCTGAGTGTAACCTCATTCTAGAACAACTAAGCCACTTCCTGCTCTATGCACCGAGCATACATTACCAACAACTCAGGACATTTCGTGATTATCATACCCTATGAAGCATAATATAATCTTTGTCAAAATTTTCCTTTACTCGAGCCATCCTCGGTCTCAATTTATGCAAGCCATAACTGATTCACCAGCACGCCTCAAACTGGAACCAACATAGCACCTAACTGTGCAATCGCCTAATCAATAATAGACTCCCCCACTTGGCTCGAAGCCATAGATCAACACACACTCAATAACTCATAACGATTATACTCTATTGATGCCATGATACCATAGTGAGATTAAACTCAAATCTTTTATAAGCTTGTGAAAACACGGATCATCTAGAATTTTAACGCTTCTGCAAATCTCCCATTCCACTCTCGAAACAGTTACACCCAATCTCTAAGCGACCTAATTTAAATTGCAACACATATACTTCACTCACAAATGATATCTTCTAACAAACACATAAGGATCGCACAACCTCAGAACATTTCGTAGGAGACAACCCACCTGCTTTGCCTCTAACTAACATATTTGTATACCTTCCACCGTCATAAACTGTATGCAGTCACTTAGTCTTCTTGAGTCTGAACTCATGCCGCAACATGAAATTTACTTAACTCACAACTGGGAAACATGAAAAGATCCTTCACACTCCCATAACCCGGGGCTATACCTCAGATCAAGATGGAATTCAAGCACCTAATAATTCTTCTATCATCTAGTAGACCCTTCTCGTCGCCTCCAAATTACATGGATACATCTCGCAGTACCAACATACTCATCACATAGTTATCCAGCCGTCACTTCCACTAGTAGGGACAATACCGAACATATACGTTCAAAAATACTTGCTCACACAATCAGCACCTCGGTGCTCAAGCTATAGGCAAAGATTTGGTCTTAAGTCCTCCAGATTGGCCCAACTTCAACTCACAAAGATAACATCTCGCCCCTAGATCAGGGAATCACAAGCCATCGAGGCATATCTGATACTGAGTGCTCATGCGCGCATACGAACGCGTGGAAGGAATTCAAGAGTTACCTTTCAAGCTGAATCAAGGATGCACGATTAGAATTAAAAAATGTGAAGTTTTCCTAAAGGTTCTGCAGCCTCTCGAGTATAAATACAAACGTCTCTGTACCGATCCGCAAGACTCTACTAAACCTGCTCATGACTCGTTAGACCTATGTAACTTAGGCTCTGATACCAACTTGTCACGACCCAATTCCCGAACCTGGTCATGATGGCACCTCTAGTGAAGACAAGGCCAACTATACCAAAACGGAACACCTCTTTAAGTAGTTAATTATCATAAACAGTACTAAACATGATATAAAATCCATAAATCACGGAGTTTAGCGATAACAATAGTATAAACCATCCCGACATAGCCCAAACCGGGGTGTCACAAGTCATGAGCAACTAAGAAATCCGGATACAAGTCTAATGAAACTAATTCCGATACAATAGTTCTAAGAACATGAAAATGATAAAATAAGGGAGGCACGGGCCTGCGGACGCCAACAACTACCTCGTAGTCTCCGAATCACTGCCTGAACTGGGAGGATTAGCACTCAAGAGCGGACTCTATGATGCCTGAATCTGCACACATGGTGCAGGGAGTAATGTGAGTACTCCGCCTTAGTGAGTAATAATTATAAATAATGGCTGGAAGTATAAAAACACATAAAGGCATAAAGCAATTCCATATCAAGCAGTAAAATCACTTAAGGCAGTAAATCAGTGAAGAAATCGAATGAAATCCCTTTTAAAACAAGTCAAACAGGTAAATAACAAGTAGAAATCCGCCCATCGGGCACAATATCAATCACTTAGAACAGTATCAGCCCCTCAGGCTCCCTATCAGATTATAATAGGTACCCGCACTCACTATGGGTGTGCAGACTCCGGAGGGGCCCCTTACGGCCCAAGCGCTATATCAAGCCACCTCGTGACATCATCACTCGGCACTCGGCCTCACATCACTCGGAACTCGGCCTTACATCACTCAAGCCACCTCGTGGCATATAAAGTATCTCAGGCCCTCGGCCTCATATCACTCAGCATATCCTCACATATGGCCCTCGGCCGCACTCAGTCAGAAAATCATCACAAGCCCCTCGGGCATTTGTAAAATAATAGTTCTCAGCCCAAAACATCATTTAGAAATATCATTTAAGCTTCAAAACTGAGTAAGAGTGACTGAGTTATAAAACAGTAGGAAACAACAGGACTGAGTTCAAGTAATAAATCAATACAGTGAGAAAATAGTGATAAAAATCCCCAAAGGGTTCAAATAGTTGGCACGAAGCCCAAATATGGCAATCAGCCCAACCATGATGATAACAAACAGGTTTCAGTCAAATACGCAGTAAAATCATCAATCGGGACGAACCAAATCACAATCCCTAATAGTAAACGACCCCACGCTCATCATCAAGCGCGTCTCACCTCAATATAGCACTACGATGTGCAATCCGGGGTTTCAAACCCTCAGGACATCATTTACAATAATTACTCACCTCGAACCAGCTAAATCTCTAGCTTGCGACGCCTTTGCCCCTCAAATCAGCCTCCACGTGCGTCGAATATATCCAAAATTAGAATGAATATGTCACAATATGCTAAGGGAACAAAGCCCAAGCAAAAACAATCAACAAAGGGCACGATTCTCGAAATTACCAAAACCCGAGCCCCAGGCCCACATCTCGGAATTATGTAAAATTTATATTTTCAGAATCCTAATACCCTTACGAGTCTAACCATACCAGAATTATCCAATTCCGATACCATTTGGTCCTTCAAATCATCATTTTACATTTTTGAAAGGTTTTCAAAATTTTCTTCCCAAATTCCATTCCAAATCACGAATTAAATGATGAATTCAATGATAGATTCATGTATTCTAGCCAAATCTGTGTTAGAATCACTTACCCCGATGAATTTCTTGAAAAACCTTCAATAAATCACCAAAATCCGACCTCTCTAGGTCAAAATATTAAAGAAAACCCAAAACCACATATTTATAGAGTACCCCACGGAATTCCACCTCCGCGGGCCGCACAATATCGACCGCAGTCCGCAAAAAACCGGTGCTGTCCCCACAAAAATGACCGCGGCTGCACATGCTTTCCTCTGAAGTGACAGGCATTAGTATTTTTGCCAACAATTTCGATACAAATGTCCAAATTGCGATATCTTTACCTTTCTGGAAACTAGACAGGAAGGAAACCATTTTTATTTTTGAATCATCTCAAAATTCTTTGTAGATCAAAAGATATGAGCTTCCGAAGTAAGACCGACAGAATGTTCTTCACCGCGGCCGCACACCATTTTGTGCGGTCCGCACATCACCTACCGCGGCCGCACACCATTTTGTGCGGTCCGCACATCACCTACAGCGGCTGCACACCATTTTGTGTGGTCCGCACAACACCTACCGCGGCCGCACACCTTTTTGTGCGGTCCGCTCAGCACATGCCGCGGCCACACTTCTTTTTGTGCGGACCGCGCGGGTGAGTTCCGAGGCCTGCAACCCTTCTGGACCTGCTACAGCTATGATTTTTGGCCTAAAACATCCCGGAACCTACCCGGAACTCCCGGAACTTCAAACCAATTGTACCAACACATCCCATGACATCGTTCAAACTTGTTCAAAACATCGGAACGTTCACAACAACATCAAATCACCAATTTAACATAGGATTCAAGCCTAAGAACTCCAAGAACTCTTAAATTATGCTTTCGATCAAAAAGTCTATCAAATCTCGTCCGAATGACCTGAAATTTTGCACACACATCTCAAATGACACAAAGAAACTACTGCAACTCTCGTAATTCCATTCCGATCCCTATATCAAAATCTCACCTATCAACCGGAAAGCACCGAAATCTCAATTTCGCCAATCCAAGCCTAAACCTTCCACAGACTTCCAAAATGCATTCCGATCGCGCTCCTCAGTCCAAAATCACCTAACGGAGCTAACCAAATAATAAAAATTCCAATCCGAGATCATATACAAACAAGTCAAATATTGGTCAAACTTTTCAAATTTTAAGCTTTCAACTGAGACTGTTCTTCCAAATTAAATTCTGATTAACCTGAAACCCAATACCAACGATTTACATAAGTCATATTGCATTACACGGGGAAAGTCATGCCTAAGAACTGGAGAGCGAAATGCAAAAGCTCAAAATGATCGGTCGGGTCGTTACATTTACATACTATTTTTTTAGCGTTTTCAGCAGAATCTTGTAGAGGACTAGGTACTCTACGGTTTGGTGGACCCATACAAACTAACAATTGGTATCAGAGCAGGTTCCTCCTATCAGGCTAACACTTAGGAAGGATCCTCATGGCGGCTCCACCAAATTTTTGAAGAAGGTCAATCTATATACCGACCCCCAAGTTTGATGGACAATGCTATTGATGGTGGAAAGCTAGAATACATGATTTCATCATAGCTGAGAATTGTGAGCTATGAGATATCATTTGCGATGGTCTTTATATTCCAATCAAGGTACTAGATGAATTTCCATATTCAATGGAAAAAACTAGTGAAGAATACACTAAAGCAGACAACAAAGCTGTGGAGAAGAATTTTCGTGCCAAATTTTTTTTGGTATGTGGAATGGGACCTAAAGAGTACGATAGAATCTCTACCTGTGACACTGCAAAGGAAATATGGGAAGCTTTGAAAATAGCTCATGAAGGAACTACACAAGTAAAATAGTCTGGAGATAAACCTAATACTAGTGATAGTTTCATGATGGCAGTTGAAAGGCGAGGAGATTGGATATGACTCAACTTTTGCTTTGATGGCTCAATCAGATGATGATGAAGACAATGACAACAAAGAGGTAAACTTCAGGGATGTTCAGAGAAATCTAAAATTCTATTCTCCAAAAAAACTCATGTGTTTAGCTGACGTTTTAATTTCATCCTTTTGTAGTCTTGCGGAGGATAGGGATTCTTTGATCTTAGAATTAGAAGAATCTGAACATACTAGAGAAGACTTAGTGGCTGCAGTTACTGACCATAAGAAAACCATTGAAATTCTTAGAAAAGAAAAGAGTGATCTGTTGGCAGAAATTGCAGACCAAAAGGAAATGATAGTTAAACCATGGACTAAGTCAAAACCTGAAAGTTCTGAAAGAGGAAAGGGGATAGCAAGTGAGGAATACATTAGGCTTGAAGATGAGGTGAAAGCTATGAGATTTAGGATGTGTGCTAAAACTGAGAAAAACGAGCTTCTCCAAACCAATCTAGAAAGTGTAATGAATGATCTTGAAAAGTCTCTAAAGTGGACCTGGTCCTCAAAAGCTACCATTGCCTTGTTTACTAATGATTGTAAAAAAGATCAGGGAGTAGGGTTCCAAAGGGAGAAAACTCCCCACAACCCTCACAGTAAGTACGTCACTATCTTTGATAACTGGCCTCGTACCCAATGTGGGAACACTAGGCGCTTCAAAGAAGGTGTCCAGGCCAAAAATCAATCAGTTCAGAAAGACAAAGTGGCTGTTGAAACCATAACCACAAAAGAGGGACCAGGTTTCACTCACCAAAAACACACATTACCTGCATGGACTAAGAGAGCTCTTATTCATCCTCTTGCTTACTACAAGGGACCAAAACTTATTTGGGATCCTAAAACTAACTCCTAATCTTTTGTGTAGGGAACAGTAAAGGGAAGCAGTTAACAATGGTTCATGGATAGTGGGTGTTCGAAATACATGACTGGTAATACCACAGACTTTCTTTCACTAATAGCCCTGCAAGGAGGGAGTGTATCCTTTGGCAATGGCAAAAAGGGATACATTCTTGGAGTTGGAAAAGTTGGGAAGTCACTCACTCATCTATTGAAAATGTGTACTATATCAATGGGCTTAAGTACAGCCTCCTGAGTATTTCTCAATTCTGTGATAAGGGAAACAAGGTAGATTCTTGTCCAAAATATGTACAGTCACTGACCTTGTTGTCACACCTCCTTTTTACCTGCGCCCGCCGGGGCGTAGGGGGTTTTTCCAATTAAAGGACAATCGAAACGGAATTTGTTAGTTAATTCAGAGTCGCCACTAGGGAGATTTATGGTGTCCCAAGTCACCGGTTGAATCCCGAATCGAGAAAAAGATTGACTCTGTATTACAATCCGCGAACCAGAAATCCGAATAAGGAATTCTGTTAACCCGAGAGAAGGTGTTAGGCATTCCCGAGTTCCGTGGTTCTAGCACGGTCGCTCAAATGTCATATTCGGCTTATTTATCTGATTTTAATACATGTTGAACCTATGTGCAAATTTTAACTTTTTCCCGCTTTTATTGTTGTTATTTTAAGAGAGAATTGCAACGTCGTGAAAACACGTCTCAAACCACGTCACATCAATGCACCTGTGGTTATTGACACATTTCGACTCCGTTGAGATTTGGATTTGGGTCACATAAATGTGCACCCGAGTTTAAGAAAGTAATTTATTAAAAGCGCGCCTAAAGTGACTAGCGCGTTATTATTTTGAGGAAAGCCGTGAAATTCATTAGACGGTTCGTCCCTAAATCTAAAGTATTTTAATGCAATATTTACTGAGGGCCCCGCAACTTATGCGTTTTATTTGGCGAGGCTCGTCTCATTTATTATTTAAAGGCTAATCCTAAAATGACTATTATTCTTCTATTTATTTGACTCTAAAGAAATAAGTAAAAGGGGGCCCTAATTAGTTAATATTAGAAAATTCTATAGTCGATCAATTGAAAATTAGTAGACCAAATGCCATTTCAACTTTAGGTCCAAAGAACCCAATCCATATGCTGGATCGAGTTTTGAACTACACGACTCGGTTATTTGATTCTGCTAACATTCATGAATAAGTTAACTGATTCAAATTCAAGTAGACTATTGATATTAACCATTAACATGCAATTACTTGTTCCTACGTCGAAATAGTGAGCTTAACGAACAAAGGAGAGGACATCAATAACTAGCATGTTGGACTGTTTTAAAAGCGCGTTTAACCTGAAATCGGAATAAGCACCACATGCTGACTTCTAAATTAATTGTAGGTCCAAACAAGACTGATATCCAATTTTTAACTCAATGTTAACTGAAGTCAGTACTAAACTATACTAAGTCTACAACTAATGTACACGAATTAACAGTTTAAACAATCCTAATTAGGTACAAACTTCACAGTCTACATTTCATTGAATTATGGATCAAATTGGACTATACAACTACTTATCATCTACATTTACCGAGCTATAGATACAACATCAAATAATTAAGGGCCCGAGAACTTCCATTTCATGTTTACATCTCAAGGTTACATCAAATAGAGCTTAGTTGTGTACCTGGATTGGAGTGAACGGAAGAATAAAGAGGAAGTCAGCAGCAGTACAACACGGCAAACAACAACAGCAGCAAATAACACCAGCAGACAACAAATTAGAATTCAAAAACAGCTCCAAACCCAGTTTCAAATCAGGAGAACACTTGACCACAACTCATAACCAGTTGTGAAACCAAACAACAACAACAAATAACTCCGGGCAACTAATTGGACCTCAAACTCGACAAGAAAACCAACCAGTGAACCTCAAACACTCCAGTAAACAGACTTGAAACTGGAAACTACACCCCAACAATTGAAAATCAGGCACTTTACTTCAAGCTTGCAATGCTATTTTTTACTGCTTAAAGAAGGATCAAATGCAGAACCTAAGAGGACTAATTGCTTTTTCTTTCTATTTTTCTTGCTATTCTTTTTGTGTCACCTTTGAGTCTAATTTCAAATGCCAACCCCCTTTAACTCTGTCCAGAATTCGAATTACACTTATGAATGCAATGAAACAATATATTTTTTGTTTTCTGTTCTTAAACACTCCTGAACTCTAAAAAAAACTGAATGCCTTCACTTTTAAAATGCTGTCTAAGACTGCCTTAAAAAAACTCTCCAACACTTCCTTACTCCCCAGAATATTGTTCAAAGACTGACCAAGCTCTCGAGTCTTTAAGCTTTAGAAACTGATTTTCAAGACCCTCTCTAACTGATTAAAGACTCAAAAGTGATCTCTGAAAATTTGAAGCAGAGAATTTTAAAACTGTTTATAATTCTCAGGGAGCTGGGCTACTAGCTGAGATTTTTGACAAGTTAATTAAGGTAATGAAACAGTAAAAGCTCTCTCAACTCTCTTCCTTAAGGTCTGAACCCCAAAAAAAGACCCCTAACTCTGTCCTAAGTCCCTCTATTTATACCCAAACACTGACCCTGCTAGCTCGTAAGAACACTAGGCAGAATTAAGAAACTAATTCTGCCCATGATCCCATTAGAACTCTACTAGAGTATGTTTTGTCCCCATTAACCCTTGTCTTTTCTTTATTTAAAGTTCAAGCAGGTATGAGCAACATGTTTTAATCAATTCCTTTTAAGCCTCCCTATACCATTATGTTTTGTTCCCCACTAATTATTAAACAAATGCATTATTTTAATGGTACACTAGTGCTTAGTGGATAGAACACTCAGACTACCCATTTCTTCAAGTTTTCAATTCCCAAATTACCCCTGAAACCCCTGTGATTTGCAGCTATAACCAATTCTCCTAAGTTCTGAATGCAACCTTATAACTCACTACTATCTAATGAACATTATCATACCAACACTAAATTCAAACCAATGTCAGATTCATTTCAGACCCTAAACAGTAGGATTCAATTCATCAAACTTAGACCACAGTTTAAGCTCGAAACTCAAATTAAATGAATAGCATTAAAATAAAGATGTAGGAACAAAAAGCATACTAATGATGTGCCCTGAAGCTAAGAATCTAAGGATCACAAAATGAGTCAATCCACACCAAATAACTTGACGAGGACTACTAAACTACAAACATGAACGGACTATGCAATGAAACTATTTAATCGACTCAACAATTTACAGCATATGCTAATCAATAGAAAAACTGGACCAAGAAAAAAGTCCGAAAGAGAAGAGAGAAATAAATCGAAAAGATGATGAAATACAATGAAGCTCAAGCAGATAAACAACAACAAAAATAGAAAAGAAAAAGAAGAAAAATACCTCAACATTACAGGCTAAACTCCAAACGGTTCCCATTTTAAATTTCGACTCGAACTTTTGAGGTCCAAACGTACCTCAATCGAGTGTTCTCGACTAAAAACACTCGACTAAAGTCGATTAAGAACCTCAAATTTCCCCTTTACTTGGACAGGTTCCAGGTTTTGGCTCTCTAGGGTTCTTCAATCGATTTAAAATTCGACCTGTTCTAGCAAGATTTGAGCCCAAGTAGGGGTGGTTTGGGAACGAGGGAGGTCAGGTGGAGCTGGGGTGTGAACTTGGGACTGGTTGGGTAGGTTTAGGGTTTTGCTCGAATCTTTGATTGAAGATTCGAAACAAACCGGGATGATTCGAGGTTAAAGGGGTAGGGATTTGTATTGAGGGTGGTTAGAAGGTCAGGGGTGTGAATTTGAGGGTCATCGGTCCTCAGGCCGCCGGATTTTCAGGCGAAGGGAACGAGGGCGGCTAGGGTTTGGTGGGTCGTTTGGTTCGTCTGTGAAAGAGACGACTGGGGGGGGGAGGATTTGGAAATGAGAGAGGCAGGGGATTGGGAGGGGGTTTGATAGGTTAGAGTTTAATCAATTGATTTCAGCCGTTGGATGATGGGAATCCAACGACCACAATTGAATTGTTGATCAAAACGGGGTTGTTTGGTAGTAACGGGTCGGGGCGGGTATAGGAACGGGTAAGGGAGAGATGATCTTGGCCGTTGATGGATTGGGATGTACGGCTGAGATTGGATGTGACAGATACGACGTCGTTTGGACGTCGTATTGCCAGGTCGGTTGGACTGGATAAAAGGGGTATTTGGACTGGGCCTGCGGACATATTGTTTGGGCCTGTAGAAAAACTTGGCCTGGTCCGAGTTTATCAACTCTTTCTTTCATTTCTTACTTTTATTTATTTTCTTTTTTAATTCTTAATTACCAAAAGTTCTAAATTAAATTGTAAAACCAAAATTAACTTAGGAAATACTAATTAACCCTTAACAATATTTATCACACAAAATTAAATACAAAGATAATCACACAATTTGACATTAGACATTAAAAATGCGTAGTGTGTTATTGTTTAATTAATCCTAAATTGTAAATGCAGATGCAACACATATATTTTTTGTATTTTTCATTAATTAAAATAGAATAAACATTCACAGACAAAATACAAATAATTATCCAAAATAACACAAAACTATTTTATTTTGAATTTTTGGGAGTAGTTCTTGTAGGGCAAAAATCACGTGCTCACAGCTGCCCCTCTTTGTTCGGAAACATGAAGAGTTTTAGTGCAAAGATAAAGTGAGCATATACGAGCGATTTTTGTCCGTTCGGCTACTCCGTGCGAAGCATTTTTGAAAGATTTGACCGAACCTCTGCTTCAAAGGTTTCCTACATATCCCTGGCTAAAAGGGAATCAGGTCAATGTAGTTCGGGAAGTTTTGGTAGCTGGGACTACCACGGAGCTGTGGTTTTACTGTTAGTGTTGTTGCTGCTGTTGCCGCTACTTACTAACTTCCTTATTACACCATGCTAAAAGAAAACAAGAAGCTAGACTAAACTATAGTCTATGAATTACAAAATCTTATCTAGATCTTCAGCCGTGCTCTTGTGTCTCTTGTTGCTTTGACTTCTTGGTGACTGGTGTTTCCTCTGGTGTTTCTTTCTTTCTGTCTTGACTCGTAGTCTTCTCTTGATTCTCGAATTTGAACTACTTATTTCCTTCTTGTGATCTTCGAATTATTTTTCCTTCGAAGCTTGAACCGCCTTCTTCTGACTAGTGTTGCCTTCCTTCAGACTTCTGAACTTTAATTTATGCTGGGGATCTTTGTTGCAACCCTCCGCTCTCCGGGCGGGCTCCCGACTTCTACTACGACTTAAAAAGATAATACCTCCATTCTCCAGGCGGTCTCCTGACTTCGACTATAACTTGAAAATATAACAATCTCCATTCTCCAGGCGGGCTCCTAATTTCGACTACATCTTGAAAATATAACAACCTCCGTTCTCCAGGCGGGCTCCTGACTTCAACTAGTTCTTAAAATATAACACCTTCATTCTCCAGGCGGGCTCCTGACTTCTACTACTTCTTAAAAATATAACACCTCCATTCTCCAGGCGGGCTCCTGACTTCAACTACTTCTTAAAATATAACACCTCCATTCTCCAGGCGGGCTCCTGACTTCAACTACTTCTTAAAATATAACACCTCCATTCTCCAGGCGGGCTCCTGACTTCAACTACTTCTTAAAAATATAACACCTCCATTCTCCAGGCAGGCTCCTGACTTCAACCGCAACTTAAAAATGCATCCTATTGCCGTTGTACTTCCTGCCACTTGAACCATTTTCCTTCTAACTTGAATTATCTTCTTTCAGAACTGCTTCCCTCAAAACTGGTGTTTCATTCCTCTGAGAACTGCTGGGGATAACACCGGTGTTTCATTCAAAATATGTTTTTTTCCTCCTTCAAAGACTACTTTCCTTAAAGCTGGTGTTTTCCTTCCTCTGGAACTACTTCTCTTAAGACTTGTGTTATCTTCCTCCCGAAATTGCTTTCTTTAAAACTTGTTTTGTCTTCTTCTGACTGTTGGGGATACCACTTTTCTCCAAACTTGTGTTATCTTCCTTCTTCCCCAAATGGGTACCTGACTTCCAGAAAATTTTCAAAAAATGAAAGAAACTTTTCTGCCCCAGTTTGACAATCTTTCTTGTGGCATGTCTTTCTGTCATCAATAACATTTCCTGTCCCTGCTTAAAATCAAAGAGAATTTATTAGTTTAAAATGTGGGGATGCTCCTGCTGGGGATGGTTTTCCCTTTCGCTCTTTTCCATGCTCTGCGTTGTTCGACCATCTTGAAACTTGGCTGATAACTTCCGACCTTCTTGATGATTCTGTATTCACCAACTTCTCCACCGTTGTTTTCCACCTTTGCTCCATACTGTCCCGAAATCTTAGACCAATCCATCATTTGGTCTTACAACGACGTCTTTCCTATCCCATCACATTATCCTCGCACGTCTTATCCCCATTTACCTTGCACCATGTTGGCAACTGGTAGTTAGCTCTGAAAATCCTTCTTAAAAACAAACTACTATTGATCAAAAAGAAATGGAAAATGATGACTTTCGAAAGATAGAACAAGAAAAATCTTTCTGAACAATTGTTTGAAGAGAAAATAACTTATCTGAATGGTATAACCGATCCCAATGGTCATGTCGTGCATTTTTGGATTAATAAGCCCAGTCTATTTACATCAATCAATCTTTCTGATGTCCCTACTTTGCATTTCAAAGGTCCCGCAACCCATCTTCTTTTGCCGAAACAACATCTTTATTCTACTTGATATCTCGACGGATCCTTTCCATCAAGCTTATATCGTTTGCCCCCTTTTAATTCCTTGTCGCCTTATAGTGCCCTTCGAGGGGTTTTCACTAATAAGACTCTCTCGTTTCTCTCAACTCCCGTCGCCTTATGGTGTCTGTGAAGGTTTTCACCGATAATACTCTCTCTCATTTTCTTTCTCTCAACTTCTGTTGCCTTATGGTGCCTGTGAAGGTTTTCACCAATAAGACTCTCTCATTTTCTTTCTCTCAACTTCCGTTGCCTTATGATGCCTGTGAAGGTTTTCACCCATAAGACTCTCTCATTTTCATTAATTCCCCTGCTTGGACCGGAGTATTACCCTGATATGAATCACTCTATTTGCTCGACTTGGCGTCTCTCGAAAACTGATCAAAAGGTCTTTCTTTGGACCGTAATGTGGTCTTTTGGATTTGATTAGAAAGAAAGGGTATCAAAGGCTCAAAATAATTTGACATGGGTTTAAAATTACAACTTTTGGAATCACATTTCTTATTACAAATACAACCTCTGCCCCAGTTTCTTGCTTGGGGATCTTTTGATTTTTATTTTACTATGACCGAGCCGTAAAGCTGCCTATGTACCCTTAACAGGGATCAGGTCAAGCGTAGTTCACACTTGAATTTCCTTGTTGTTATATTTTTTTCACTTCTTTTTTTTTCTCTTTTTTTTTCTTTCTTTTTCTCTCTTTTTCGTTATTGATTCCAAAAGAGGGGTATGAAAGAAATAAATGAGGCTAAAAAAAAGGGAACAAAGGGTAAAGTGTTTAGATAGTAGAACAAATTGCCTTCGTCATTTCAATCTTCGAAATAATGCCAAATACAAACAATCAACAATTATACCAAAGAAATCATACATAATATCTTTTTACTGCATCAGAATTGATAGCCATGTCTATGCATTTTCCTTCGATATCTGTTAAACATAAAGCACCATTGGACAATACTCTGGTTACAATGAATGGCCCTTGCCAATTCGGGGTGAACTTGCCTTTTGCTTCAACCTGATGTGGAAGGATGTATTTCAGCACTTGCTGACCCACTTCAAATTTCCGGGGACACACCTTTTTGTTGTATGCTCTTGCCATTCTCTTTTGATATAACTGGCCATGGCACATAACTGCCAATCTCTTTTCATCAATCAAGTTCAACTGCTCTAAACGGGTTTTGACCCACTCATCGTCATCAATCTCAACCTCAGCGACAATCCGAAGGGACGGGATTTCAACTTCCGCCGGTATTACTGCTTCAGTTCCATATACCAACAAATAAGGAGTTGCACCTACCGAAGTACGGACAGTAGTGCGATAACCCAGCAACGCGAATGGTAATTTTTCGTGCCATTGCCTAGAACCTTCCACCATTTTTCGAAGTATTTTCTTTATGTTTTTGTTGGCTGCCTCGATTGCTCCATTCGCCTTGGGACGATATGGGGTAGAATGGCGGTGTGTAATCTTAAACTGTTGACATACCTCTTTCATCAAATTGTTGTTAAGATTAGCACTGTTATCTGTGATGATCACCTTCGGGATTCCAAATCGACAGATAATATGTGAGTGAACAAAATCGACCACTGCTTTCTTGGTGACAGACTTGAACGTTTTGGCCTCAACCCATTTGGTAAAATAATCAATGGCTACCAGAATGAACCTATGTCTGTTGGATGCTGCTGGCTCAATTGGTCCAATGATATCCATGCCCCAAGCGACGAAGGTCCATGGCACTGACATTGTGTGTAATTCTGATGGCGGAGAATGAATCAAAACTCCGTGTATCTGGCACTGATGACATTTGCGCACAAAACTAATACAATGTCGCTCCATGGTGAGCCAATAATAACCTGCTCGAAGAATTTTCTTTGCCAACATATATCCGCTCATATGTGGTCCGCAGACTCCTGAATGTACTTCAGACACAACGGACGTAGCTTGTCTAGCATCTATGCATCTTAACAATCCCAGGTCTGGTGTTCTTTTGTACAGAACTCCTCCACTCAAGAAAAATCCGGTTGCCAACCGTCGAATTGTTCTCTTTTGATCCCCCGTGGCTTGCACTAGGTATATTCCCATTCTAATGTATTCCTTGATATCATGGAACCACGGTTCGCCATCCAATTCTTCTTCAATCATGTTGCAGTAAGCATGTTGATCTCGTACTTGAATGTGCAAAGGATCGACATAGGCTTTGTCCGGATGGTGCAGCTTTGACGCTAGGGTAGCCAAAGCATCGACGACCTCATTATGGACCCTTGGAATATGCCCGAACTCCACTGATCTAAACCGTTGACAAAGATCATGCAAGCATTGTCGGTATGGTATGAGCTTCAGATCTCGCATTTCCCATTCTCCTATAATTTGATGTACCAGAAGGTCCGAGTTTCCCAAGACCAAGACTTCCTGGAAATCCATGTCTGCAGCTAGCCTTAAACCCAAAATGCATGCTTCGTATTCAGCTATATTGTTGGTATAATAAAAATGAAGTTGAGCTGTAACAGGATAGTGATATCCTATTTCAGAAATAAGCACGACTCCTATTCCCACTCCTTTCATGTTAGCAGCCCCATCAAAGAAAAGTTTCCAACCTGGTTTTTCGGTATGTTCTAGTTCATCAATGTGCATCACCTCTTCATCATGAAAATAAGTCCTCAGTGGCTCATACTCTTCATCGACCAGGTTCTCGGCCAAATGATCGGCCAATGCTTGGGCTTTCATCGCAGTCCGAGGCACATAGATTATGTCAAACTCTATGAGCAAAATCTGCCATTTTGCAAGTCTTCCTATCGGCATAGTCTTTTGAAAGATATACTTCAATGGATCCAAGCGTGAAATGAGGTAAGTAGTGTAGGATGACAAATAATGTTTCAACTTATGTGCCACCCAAGTTAGGGCACAACATGTTTTTTCCAAGTGAGTGTACTTGACCTCATAAGCTGTGAACTTCTTGCTAAGATAGTGGATGGCCTGTTCTTTTCTGCCGGTGGCATCATGCTGCCCCAGTACACAGCCAAATGAATTTTCCAGGACAGTCAAGTAAAGAATCAGAGGTCTCCCTGGTTCTGGTGGTACTTGCACAGGCGGGTTAGACAAGTATCCCTTTATCTCGTCGAATGCTTCCTGACACTCATTAGTCTACTTGACCGCAGCGTCCTTCTTCAGCAACTTGAAAATAGGCTTGCAAGTCATCATGAGCTGAGCAATAAACCTGCCGATATAGTTCAACCTTCCTAACAAACTCATTACTTCAGTCTTATTCCTCGGAGGTGGCAATTCTTGTATGGCTTTGATCTTTGATGGGTCCAACTTGATGCCTCGCCGGCTGACTATGAATCCCAATAGTTTTCCAGATGGAACACCAAATGCACACTTGGCGGGGTTAAGCTTGAGGTTGTACCTGCGAAGCCTCTGGAAGAATTTCCTCAAATCCCCGACGTGGTCGGCCTGATGCTTTGATTTTATGATCACATCATCTATGTATACCTCAATCTCCTTGTGTATCATATCATGAAATACAGTAGTCATCACCCTCATATAAGTTGCCCCAGCATTCTTCAAACCAAATGGCATTACCCGGTAGCAATAAGTTCCCCATAGCGTGATGAATGCCATCTTTTCTGCATCTTCTTCATCCATTAGAATCTGATGATACTCGGCATAGCAATCCACAAAAGATCCAATCTCACACTTGGCACAATTATCGATCAAAATGTGGATATTGGGTAACGGGGAAGTTATCCTTCGGACTTGCTTTGTTGAGATTGCGGTAATCGACGCATACTCTGATCTTGCCATCCTTCTTCGGTACGGGCACAACATTAGCCAACCAAACAGGATATCGGGTGACCCGAATAACCTTTGCATCCAACTATTTGGTAACTTCTTCTTTGATCTTCACACTCTTATCAGTTTTGAATTTCCTCAACTTTTGCTTGACGGAAGGGAACACCGGATCAGTGGGCAGTTTGTGGACCACTAAATTAATGCTTAAACCCGGCATGTCGTCATATGACCACGCAAAAACATCTTTGTACTCGATGAGTGATTTGATTAACTCCTCCCGAATTTTTGGCTCGAGGTGGACACTTATTTTAGTCTCTCGGACATTGTCTATGTCCCCTAAATTGATGGCTTCTGTGTCATTCAAATTGGGTTTGGGTTTTTCTTTGAAGTGAATTAACTCCTTACTAATCTCTTCGAAGGCTTCATCCTCATCATCATATTTTGATTCGTAATCACAATTCACTCCTTGAACTAACATTTCAGAATCAAATTGATTTTTAAGACTGGGCTGAGGATTCCTTATGCACGCCATGTTATTAGAACCAGCGTAAAAAGAACTGCATAGAAAAGAAAACAAAACAAAAGGAAAACCATCAGGAATGATGAAGAAAGGGAAATTGTATTTCATTGATTGATAAAAGATAACAAGGTTTGCACACTCAAACAGACTGAAAAAAATGAAATCTGGATTACAACCCTGGAATAATCCGTACAAACTTAAAGGAAAATCAAAGCAAACTATCAAGACTCCTTCCGAGTAGGGGGAGGAGTAGCCTTCCAATTATTAAGCTTTGTTTTTGGCCCAACAAATTGCACTTCTGCGTTGCTAGAACCTTCTCCAATCTCCACCATGTTCACACTGTCGAACAACTTCTCAAATCTTTCAATCAACTCCTTGTCAGGATTAATCACAGAACTGGGAATTGTTGTCACTGGGCGACTCCTTGTACCGGACTTGACAAATGATCTGGAAAGACGTAAGACCGGCTTTGGAAGGACCCATGTCCTCTGTTTCAATTTCCTGGCTCTTTTTATGTCTGCGACTGTGGGCTTGAATCCCAGACCAAATGTTCCCAAGTTTTCAGGAAGATACACGGGCTGTATGATGCCTTGCAACGCTGATCCCAAAACCTTTCCTGGTACAAAACCATTCTTTAACATTTCATACGCTACCATGACTGATGCGGCGTTTATCTTCGAATTCGGGATACACTTCCCTTCTGGAACTTTCTCGACTGACATTGCGTCGGAAACTTGGTAGACCCATGGTCCCTTGTCATCTTCTACTTCAATGAATGGCACAATGGTGTTGTTGTGAGCGCACAAATTATCTTCGTCGTGCACCACTATTTCCTGTCTGTCCCATTCAAACTTGACCATCTGATGGAGTGTTTATGGTACTGCTTTAGCGGCGTGAATCCATGGCCGCCCTAATAGCAAATTGTAGGAAACAACTATATCTAGCACTTGGAATTCCATTGTGAATTCTACTGGACCTATGGTCAGCTCCAATATTATGTCCCCGACTGAGTCTTTGCCTCCGCCGTCAAATCCCCGCACACAGATACTGTTCTTATGGATCCTCTCATCTTCTACTTTTAGCTTGATTAGAGTGGAGAGAGGACAGATATTCACACTTGAACCATTGTCAACCAATACCCGGGTAACCACAGCATCCTCGCATTTCACTGTCAGGTAAAGGGCTTTGTTATGCTCAGTACCCTCTACCGGCAATTCATCATCGGAAAAAGTGACTCTATTTACTTCAAAAATCTTGTTGGATATCTTTTCCAGATGGTTTACCGAGATCTTGTCGGGAACATGGGCCTCATTCAAGATTTTCATCAGGAATTGGCGGTGCTCATCTGAATGGATTAGCAACGAGAGTAATGAGATCTAAACGGGCGTTTTCCTCAACTGATCTACAACAGAATAGTCATGCACTTTCATTTTCCTCAAAAATTCCTCTGCCTCTTCTTTAGTTATAGCTTTCTTTACCGGCGTTGAATTATCTTTAGCTCTTCTTAACTCCTCGGGAGTAAAACACCTTCCTGAGCGAGTCAAACCTTGCGCTTCACAAACTTCTTATTTGACTTCTTTCCCCTTGTAAATCACCATCACCCGTTCATAATTCCAAGGAACAGCCTTGCTGTTGATTACTGGAAGCTGAGTTACTGGTTTTATAATAACAGGCTCTGTGTGAGCACCCTTCACGACCACAACAAGTATACTTGTGACCCCTGGTATTACCACTTTAACTTTCTCTAGTTTCACTACAACAATGCTTGATGACTCTCTCTCGGCTACCACAGCTGGCTTATCATCTACCCCTCTCAACTGGACCATTGATTTCCCACTGGTTACTTTTTCCTTTGAGCTGGTTTTGCTGGAACAGATCATCATTATCGTCTGTGAGGGCTTCCTGGGCTCCCCCTCTTTGTGTATCAACTCAATCATGTGTGTCTCATGGTGAGTTGACAGTGGATTCTGATTCATATTTGGTACTTATGGGCTTGAACCTCGATCCGATGAGTATCAATAAGCTCTTGCACAACTGTTTTTAGTTTCCAGCACTTCTCTGTATCATGCCCAGAGACCCCTGAACAGTACTCACAACTCACCGAGTGGTCAAGATTTCTAGGGGGAGGATTTGGCATTTTAGGCTCAATTGGATTCAACATGCCTAACTGCCTCAATCTGTGGAAAAGACTGGTATATGATTCCCCCAGTGGAGTAAAAGTCTTTTGCTTCTGTGACCACTCATTCTTGAGGGCTTGGTTTGGTCGAAAACCTGTCCCGGGGGGATTTCTGTAGGCCCTTAGGGGTGGATATGTGTTTTGTGGAGCTGGGTATGGATTTTGTGAAGCCAGCGCATGCTATTGTGCGTGTGCCGGGGTTTGGGTATAGGCTTGTGCATGATGGACGGAAAAATGGGGATATGGCGGTGGGTAGTAATGTTATGGTGGGCTATATGGAGTGTAGGGTAATTTTGGTGGTAGGGTCGTGGTTGGCTATAGTAGGGTGACGGGCCTCTAGATCCAAGCCAGGCTCCGAACTCAACAGTCGTGGCATCTTCTTTCTTCTTCTTCCCAAGTACACCCCCAGTGCCGCTTTGAATGACCAGAGTGGTTGCCTTGATCGCTGAATAGCTCATGATTTTGTTGGACTTAAGCCCCTCCTCAACCATGCCTCCCATTTTTACAACCTCATTAAAAGACTTGCCAATTGCGGACACCAAATGACCAAAGTAGGTCGGCTCCAAAGCCTGCAAAAAGTAATCAACCATCTCGCTCTCTTTCATTGGGGTATCTACCCTTCCTCCTTGCTCCCTCCACCGGAAACCATATTCTCTAAAGCTTTCACTATGCTTCTTTTCCAGTTTGGTCAGGGACAGTCGGTCCGGAATGATCTCAAGATTATATTGAAAGTAACAAGCGAATGCTTAGGCCAAATCGTCCCATGTGTACCACCTACTATGATCTTGTCTGATGTACTATTTTAACGCCGATCCACTTAAACTTTGGCTGAAATACACCATCAGTAATTCATCTCTTCCGCCTGCTTCCCTCATCTTGCTACAAAACCCTCTCAGATGAGCCACCGGATCACCGTGTCCGTTGTACAAGTCGAATTTGGGCATTTTGAACCCTACCGGTAGTTGTACATTTGGGAACAAACACAGGTCTTTGTAAGCTACACTCACCTGACCTCCTGACCCTCTCATATCCCTGAAGGATTTTTCTATGCTTTTCATTTTTCTGAACATCTCTTCCTGTTCAGGATTTCTGGCCGGTTTTTCTGCTTTCCCCGGTAGGTCAGAATGTGGATCATGTGGATAGGCTTTAGGCGCTTTGAAGGTAAGCTCCGGGGGATAATACTGGTTGTCCTGCGCTTGGAACACAGGTTCACTCGGGGATTTATGGAGTGCAGCTGGTGGAGATGCCACAAAGACAGGGGTGATTGACGGAGGAGGGTATGGAATTAATTTTGGTAGTGGAGCTTGTGGCGTATGAGAATTAGTGCCATGGTAGTGTTGATAAATGGGAAAACTTGGATCGGTGGCGGGATGATCCTGAGACTGAGCTAATGGTGGGGTAAAAGCCGGGTTGGCTGGGTAAGATGGCGGTGATTGCCCTTTGGACCAGGCCTAGTACATTTCGGCCATCTGTTGCTTAAGCTTGAGCATCTCCTCTTTCATTTTATTGATGTCCAACTCCTCTACCTCAACACCAGTGTCGATATCCGGGATAGACATGATTTCCGGTATTGGTCCCTTCGATCTTGTTTGGTAATGATAATGTGCCAGTATCCTCTAAATAAACTAACTGCTTGAATTCTCTGGAAATCAAAAAACTTGTTAGTTTTTTAGAGTTTAACACATATGTAATTACACGTTGGGATGCAATGCACCTAGGCAATTAACCATTTCTATCATGCATTTGCTTCGGTTGCGTGCGTCTTTCCGGCCTCTCATAAGTGTGCCCCTTTTTTTAAGCTTCCTTTATTCTATCCTTCTTTATTTATTTTTCATTTTCCCCTTTTTTTCTTTTTTAGTGGTGGTCGAATTCTATAGAGATTGCCTACGTATCATGTCCTCGCATGAATCAGACCGTGTGTAGTTCTGTCAAAATAAGTGCGAAAAACAAAGAGATAATTTTTTGGAAATTTTTGATTTTTCAGTAATAAACATTCTATTACACACTAGACGTTTTCGGAAAGAAAATAACAGACTCGATACCAAACTAAGTACAAACTTAAGAACTCCTGACAGACTCTGATGCGAAAGGAAAAACGAACTCTAACAGACAACAGACTCTACGAATACATTAAAGTTTTTAATTTGGGTGCCTACGGGGCTTCATTCGGCCTCGCCGCGGGCTTAGGTGTAAAACCTCTTTCCAGCTGTTCCAATTCACACATGATTTGCTTCACAAATATCATCACTGCCGAGAAGAAAGTAGTGCGGGTCATGTTTTCACACACCCGACATTTCCTGGTAATAGCATGAGCAATAGTCAAAATTTTGTCCCTGGTTTGGTCTTTCTCTAGAAGTAGGCGTTCTATCTGATCCCCTTTAGCCTTAAAAACCCGAGAATCTTGCAGATGTTTTTTCTGTAACTATTGTATTTCCTCATCCATCAAGGCCATTAGATCATAGTAGTGTTTACTTTCAGTTTCAAACGCCTTGGCTCGTTTAGCTGCCTCGTTCTCTAGGGTGGTCACCTTCCTTTTTAGACTGGCAATGGTCTTTTCATGATCCTTCCTTGCCTGCTGTAAGTACTGTGCGCACCCTTTTGTTCTTTTTGCCCATTGTGCCTGGAGTTGTGCTATGGTACCCTCAGATTTCTTCAAATCATTCCGGCACTCACTGATTTCTTTTTTCAACCCTTTTATTAACCGCTGATCCGATCGACTTCTTTGTTGGTTATCAGCATCTATCCTCATTTGCCGGATTTGGGCTTTCAGCGCTTTATTTTCTTGGGCCAATTTGTTCTTTTCTCCCTGATCGGCGTCAACTTGCAGACTATTTTCAAATTCTAGGTCTCTAATCTGTTGCTTCAGCTTGCCTATTTCTTCCCTGTAACTCTCTTCTTTTGCTAACCAACCCCATTGCTCTTGTGAATCATTAGTAAACTGTTGGACATGGACTCTTTTGGCGGGCCTTTGGAGAATCTGGAACCTTTTCCCAAACCACGCATTATACTTCTGGACCACCTCACCTTTAGCCAGATCTCGGACCATAGTCTTAGGCCCGAGGAACCGGCATTCGTTCCACAATTTGCGAATTTTATCTTCCGGGAATGTGGCTCCTGGACTTAACTCAATGACGTGCTTGCTCAAGTCTTCATCTTTGGGGATGACTTGAAACCTTCCCAGCTGGCGTAGTACCCGATGGGGACCATACGGTTGGATACTCCGAACACCTATCAAAAGGATATGACATTCCCCTGCTGACATATATAGCACCTCCGTAACGGGCAACCACCCAAACGCCCATTCAACTTGATCGGTAGTCAACGACCTCAATCGTATGAGCCAAGCTTCGGTACCCTCAGGAAATGCAATACCCCTTACCTGCTTTTCTAATTCTTCGATACAACTTAACCTAGTCAGCCCATATTTCATGTACCCCGCCCGGTGGCACAGATGTTCTTGCCTCCACAACTGAAGTAATAAATTGCAACCTTGGAAAAAATGTCCTCCTTTCCTGCAAACAGTCAATGCTCGGTAAATTTCTGACAAAATCAGGGGAACTATAGTGCTATCTGCCCTTTTAATTGCAACATCAACCATCCCATCAAGACCTGTCTCTATTTTCTTATCTTCTCGTTGACAAATCACGATTCCCAAGAATGCCGTTATGAATGCCAAGGTTCATCTTGCTTCCCATTTACTTCTGTTCCCAGCATGGGTTAGTCCCATATTTGGCTCTTCGAAACCCCGAGGATTACCATAACGCTGATACAGGAACTGAAGAGTGCAACACCCTCCCGACAAATCATTATTCTGAACGCTCCGGCTGATGTTTAGCAAATCCAAAAATTTGTGCGGAGATACCGGTCTTGGTAACAGCAAATATTGACCCCTCAGATTTCCATTCAGACCCGCATAGCCCGCGACTTCCTCCAGCGTGGGCGTAAGCTCAAAATTCCCAAAGCGAAATACATTGCGGGTCGGGTCCCAAAATGATATTAAGGCCTCGATGACATCCGACTTTGGCTTGACATTCAGTAGACCGACAAGACCTCCCAGGGCTCTAGCCACTATTTCTTTGTTGCTTTCTCCCATATCATTCCACCACATGTGGAGCTGGAGGGGGATCTCATTAAGTATGGTGAAAGATTCATTCGCGTTTGTGCTCATCCTGCACATTTATTAAGGTGATTAAGAAAAAGGTAAATTTATTTGATTCAAAACAAAACTACTATTTTTGTTTGTTTAAAATAAAAGAACCGGTTTTTCAAACACGGCCTTTCAGCGCTTCGGAACCAAAGATTTTAAAGCTGTGTGGATTAACCGATCGAAATCTTAAAAATGACCAAAGGTGGCTATTTATGCAAAATCGGCCTTCCGGCGTCCCTTTTGGGGACATTCGGCTATTTTTGACAAAAACGGCATCACCCGACTTATTTATGATGAAAATTAAAATTTGCCATTTTTTTTGGCTATTTTGCAAAAGGGGAGGTTTGACCCGATGAGGGTTGCCTATGTATCTCACATCCGGTGAGGATCAAACCTGCGTAGTTCGGGCAGAGAAACTAGCTATTTTTGAAAACAAGATTCTTTTTCCTTTATTCTTTTTATAACAAACAAACAAACTATTTTTCTTCTCCGTTTTGAAAACAAAACAAACTAAAATAAAGGACTCTTTTTCACGCATTTTTGTTTTTTGAGTAAAACAAACAATTTTAAAAACAAAAAATTTTTTCCTTTTATTTTCTCAAAATTTCGACAGAGTTTTGACAGTATTTGGGCATTGGATTTTATTCTAAAAATAGGTAATATTTTTTTTTCAAATTTCTGATATTCCTGAGATTCATAAGCCGGTCAGCATGCAAGTTCGAATAAATAAATGCACAGAAAACAAGTTGGATGCATCAGGATGGTCTCTTTCATTTCAGGTTGCTTGTCCTAGGACCCAACCCCTGTGTTGAGTCCCCTAAGTCAAGTGCACATGATGCAAATAAGCTTTCCTACTAGGGATCCGGCATGAAGTTGAGTTATTCTAGGTTCAGAACCTGGGTGTTTGTTCTAGACCTGGCTTACCCGAGCGGACAGCTCGAGCCGAGGAGGGCAGCGTACCGGGAATACAAAAGCTTCGCCGGCTTTGCAACTTGTCCGAACCTCGTTCTAAATTTGGGATATGACTCTAACAGAAAAGAAGTCATACGAAGTGCACACTTCCCAGTTGATTTAGAAGACTCAGAGAGAGGAGGGTTTCGTAACAATTTATATACAGTTCAACCAAATATCAAAGCGGTAAAAGCAGCATTTAGCACATTAGGCCCAACCATGTAAATAAAACCGGACAATAAATAAAGCCAAATATAACAATTATTCTAAGCTCGAATTCTTGAACCCTGAGCCAGAGATTCTGGGTTCCATCCCCAGTAGAGTCGCCAGAGCTATCACACCTCCTTTTTACCTGCGCCCGCAGGGGCGTAGGGGAGTTTTTCCAATTAAATGACAATCGAAACGGAATTTGTTAGTTAATTCAGAGTCGCTACTGGGGAGATTTATGGTGTCCCAAGTCACCGGTTGAATCCCGAATCGAGGAAAAGATTGACTCTGTATTACAGTCCGCGAACCAGAAATTCGGATAAGGAATTTTGTTAACGCGGGTGAAGGTGTTAGGCATTCCCGAGTTCCGTGGTTCTAGCACGGTCGCTCAAATGTCATATTCGGCTTATTTATCTGATTTTAATACATGTTGAACCTATGTGCAAATTTTAACTTTTTCCCGCTTTTATTGTTGTTATTTTAAGAGAGAATTGCAACGTCGTGAAAATACGTCTCGAACCACGTCACATCAATGCACCCGTGGTTATTGACACATTTCGACTCCGTTGAGATTTGGATTTGGGTCACATAAATGTGCACCCGAGTTTAAGAAAGTAATTTATTAAAAGCGCGCCTAAAGTGACTAGCGCATTATTATTTTGAGAAAAGTCGTGAAATTCATTAGACGGTCCGTCCCGAAATCTAAAGTATTTTAACACAATATTTACTGAGGGCCCCACAACTTATGCGTTTTATTGGGCGAGGCTCGTCTCATTTATTATTTAAAGGCTAATCCTAAAATGACTATTATTCTTCTATTTATTTGTCTCTAAAGAAATAAGTAAAAGGGGGCCCTAATTAGTTAATATTAGAAAATCCTATAGTCTATCAATTGAAAATTAGTTGACCAAATGCCATTTCAACTTTAGGTCCAAAGAACCCAATCCATATGCTGGATCGAGTTTTGAACTACACGACTCGGTTATTTGATTCTGCTAACATTCATAAATAAGTTAACTGATTCAAATTCAAGTAGACTATTGATATTAACCATTAACATGCAATTACTTGTTCCTACGTTGAAATAGTGAGCTTAAAGAACAAAGGAGAGGACATCAATAACTAGCATGTTGGGCTGTTTTAAAAGCGCGTTTAACCTGAAATCGGAATAAGCACCACATGTTGACTTCTGAATTAATTGTAGGTCCAAACAATACTGATATCCAATTTTTAACTCAATGTTAACTGAAGTCAGTACTAAACTATAATAAGTCTACAACTAATGAACACAAATTAACAGTTTAAACAGTCCTAATTAGGTACAAACTTTACAGTCTACATTTCATTGAATTATCGATCAAATTGGACTATACAACTACTTATCATCTATATCTACCGAGCTACAGATACAACATCAAATAATTAAGGGCCCAAGCACTTCCATTTCATGTTTACATCTCAAGGTTACATAAAAATGGAGCTTAGTTGTGTACCTGGATTGGAGTGAACATAAGAAAAAAGAGGAAGTCAGCAGCAGTACAACACGACAAACAACAACAGCAACAAATAACACCAGCAGACAGCAAATTGGAATTCAGAAACAGCTCCAAACCCAGTTTCAAATCAGGAGAACACTTGACCACAGCTCATAACCAGTTGTGAAACCAAACAGCAACAACAAATAACTCCGGGCAACTAATTGGACCTCAAACTCAACAAGAAAACCAACCGGTGAACCTCAAACACTCCAGTAAACAGACTTGAAACTGGAAACTACACCCCAACAATTGAAAATCAGGCACTTTACTTCAAGCTTGCAATGCTATTTTTTACTGATTAAAGAAGGATCAAATGCAGAACCTAAGAGGACTAATTGCTTTTTCTTTCTATATTTCTTGCTATACTTTTTGTGTCACCTTTGAGTCTAATTTCAAAATCCAACCCCCTTTAACTCTGTCCAGAATTTGAATTACACCTATGAATGCAATGAAACAATATATTTTTGGTTTTCTGTTCTTAAAATCTCCTGAACTCTAAAAAAAACTGAATGCCTTCACTTTTAAAATGCTGTCTAAGACTGCCTTAAAAAAAACTCTCCAACACTTCCTTACACCCCAGAATATTGTTCAAAGACTGACCAAGCTCTCCAGTCTTTAAGCTTTAGTTTGATTTTCAAGACCTTCTCTAACTGATTAAAGACTCAAAAGTGATCTCTGAAAACTTGAAGCAGAGAATTTTAAAACTGTTTATGATTCTTAGGGAGCTGGGCTACTAACTGAGATTTTTGACAAGTTACTTAAGGTAATGAAATAGTAAAAGCTCTCTCAACTCTCTTCCTTAAGGCCTGAACCCCCAAAAAAGACCCCTAACTCTGTTTTAAGTCCCTCAATTTATACCCAAACACTGACCCTGCCAGCTCGTAAGAACACTAGGCAGAATTAAGAAACTAATTCTGCCCATGATCCCTTTAGAACTCCACTAGAGTATGTTTTGTCCCCATTAACCCTTGTCTTTTCTTTATTTAAAGTTCAAGCAGGTATGGGCAACATGTTTTAATCAATTCCTTTTAGGCCTCCCTATACCATTATGTTTTGTTCCCCATTAATTATTAAACAAATGCATTATTTTAATGGTACACTAGTGCTTAGTGGACAGAACACTCAGACTACCCATTTCTTCAAGTTTTCAATTCCCAAATTACCCCTGAAACCCCGGTGATTTGCAACTATAATCAATTCTCCTAAGTTCTGAATGCAACCTTATAACTCACTACTATCTAATGAACATTATCATACCAATATTGAATTCAAACCAATGTCAGATTCATTTCAGACCCTAAATAGTAGGATTCAATTCATCAAACTCATACCACAGTTTAAGCTCGAAACTCAAATTAAATGAATAGCATTAAAACAAAGATGTAGGAACAGAAAGCATACTAATGATGATCCCTGAAGCTAGGAATCTAAGGATCACAAAATGAGTCAATCGACACCAAATAACTTGACGAGGACTACTAAACTACAAACATGAACGGACTAAGCGATGAAACTATTTAATCGACTCAACAATTTACAGCATATGCTAATCAATAGAAAAACTGGACCAAGAAAAAGGTTCGAAATAGAAGAGAAAAATAAATCAAAAAGATGATGAAATACAATGAAGCTCAAGAAGATAAACAACAACAAAAATAGAAAAGAAAAAAAAGAAAAATACCTCAAAATTACAGGCTAAACTCCAAACGGTTCCCATTTTAAACTTCGACTCGAACTTTTGAGGTCCAAACGGACCTCAATCGAGTGTTCTCGACTGAAAACACTCGACTAAAATCGATTAAGAACCTCAAATTTCCCCTTTACTCGGACAGGTTCCAGGTTTTGGCTCTCTAGGGTTCTTCAATCGATTTAAAATTTGACCAGTTCTAGCAAGATTCGAGCCCAAGTAAGGGTTGTTTGGGAACGAGGGAGGTCAGGTGGAGCTGGGGTGTGAACTTGGGACTGGTTGGGTAGGTTTAGGGTTTTGCTCGAATCTTCGATTGAAGATTCGAAACAAACTGGGATGGTTCGAGGTTAAAGGGGTAGGGATTTGTGTTGAGGGTGGTTAGAAGGTTTAGGGGTGTAAATTTGAGGGTCATCGGTCCTCAGGCCGCCGGGTTTTCAGGCGAAGGGAACGAGGGCGGCTAGGGTTTGGTGGGTCATTTGGTTCGTCTCTGAAAGAGACGACTGGGGGGTATGGCTTAGGGGGCGTGAGAGGGGCAGGGGATTGGGAGGGGGTTTGATAGGTTAGAGTTTATTCAATTGATTTCAGCCGTTGGATGATGGGAATCCAATGACCACAATTGATTTGTTGATCAAAACGGGGTCGTTTGGTAGTAACGGGGTCGGGGCGGGTATAGGAATAGGTAAGGGAGAGATGATCTTGGCCGTTGATGGATTGGGATGTACGGCTCAGATTGGACATGACAGATATGACATCGTTTGGACGTCGTATTGCCAGGTTGGTTGGACCGGGTAAAAGGATTCGGACTGGGCTTGCGAACATATTGTTTGGGCCTGTAGAAAAACTTGGCCTGGTCCGAGTTTATCAACTCTTTCTTTCATTTCTTCCTTTTCTTTATTTTCTTTTTTAATTCTTAATTACCAAAAGTTCTAAATTAAATTGTAAAACCAAAATTAACTTAGGAAATACTAATTAACCCTTAACAATATTTATCACACAAAATTAAATACAAAAATAATCACACAATTTGACATTAGACATTAAAAATGAGAAGTGCGTTATTGTTTAATTAATCCTAAATTGTAAATGCAGATGCAACACATATATTTTTTATATGTTTCATTAATTAAAATAGAATAAACATTCACAGACAAAATACAAACAATTATCCAAAATAACACAAAATTATTTTATTTTGAATTTTTGGGAGTAATTCTTGTAGGGCAAAAATCACGTGCTCACACTTGTGACTGGTGAAATAGTACTGGTGGCCAAAAGATACAAGAACATCTATGTTGCTGATTTCGAATCTTTATAGAGTGGTGATCTGAGTTGTGTGAAAGTTGTTGACGATGATGTTGAACTATGGCACAGAAGACTGGGCCATGCAAGCTTTTACCTTCTGAACAAACTAATTCAGAAGGACCTGGTCCATGGTCTGCCTATGTCACAATTCAAGATGCAAAAAGTTTGTGATGTCTGTGCTAGAGGAAAACATGTGAAGTCCTCCTTTAAGTCTAAAAGAGATGTGAGCACCTCAAATCCGCTTGAGTTTCTGCATATGGATCTGTGTGGACCTATGAGGGTGCAAAACAGAGGAGGAAAAAGATACATTTTCGTAATTGTGGATGACTGTTCCAAATTCACATGGACTCTATTTCTCAGAAAAAAAAGATGACACTGTTGAAGTATTTGTAGCATTTGTGAAGAAAATCCAAGTGAAGATGGAGTCGATAGTTGTATTCATTAGATAAGATCATGGGACAGAATTTGACAATGTCAACTTTGATGAATTTTGTAATGAAAATGGCATCACTCACAACTTTTTAGCTCCCAAAACTCCCCAGCAAAATGGAGTAGCAGAAAGGAAGAATAGAACTCTGCAAGAAATGGCAAGAACAATGCTGATTGATAGTGGAATTGCAAAGAACTTCTGGGTTGAAGCTGTTAACACTGCCTGCTACTTAGTGAACATGTGCATGATCAAATCACTTATGAACAAGACCCCGTATGAATTGTTGAATGGAAGAAAACCCAAGCTGACTCACCTAAGAACATTTGGATGAAAATGCTATGTTCTCAACAATGGAAAGGATCAGCTTGGTAAGTTTGATGCCAAGAGTGACGAATGAATATTTCTTGGTTACTCTTCTCAAAGCAAGGCCAACAAGATATATAACAAGCGGACTCAATGTGTTGAGGAAAGTGTCCATGTTATTTTTGATGAATCTCACCCATCATTTGAGATTCATCAAAAATGGCAACAAAACCAAGTAAAGGAGCAAAATGATGGACAACCCTTACAAAAAGGGTTAACATGACAAGATGGACAACCCTTACACATTCCTGGTGAAGTCATTAACATGACAAACAAAAAGGCAAATATGATGAGTCAAGTAAAGGAGCAAAATGAAGACAATGCCGCCTCATCATCAACAAAACCAAGCACTTCAATTACAACCACTAAAGCTGAAGAAAGAGTGGTTGATGTAGTTCAGGGAACTCCACTAGCACCTGAAAAGAGGATAGAGGAAAATTAGCCAAACATACCTTCCTCCTCTCAGAATGAACCTCAGGCGTCCAACTGGAGACATCAAAGTTCTCACCTTATAGATATCATAATCACTCCTCTAGATTCTGTAGTTCAAACCAGTTCAAGAGCCAGAAATTCACTTGCCTTATCAGCCTTTCTCTCCTAGATAGAAACCAAAAATATCAAGGAAGCCTTGAATGATGCAGATTGGATTAAGCCATGCAAGACGAGCTGCATCAGTTTGAGAGAAATAGTGTGTAGCACTTGGTACCTAGACCCCCAGATCGAACCATTATAGGAACTGGGTGGGTATTCAGAAACAAGATCGATGAACATGGAATTACCACAAGGAACAAGGCCAGGCTAGTGGTCCAAGGCTACAATCAGGAGGAAGGGATTGACTATGATGAAACGTTTGCTCCTGTGGCTCACATGGAAGCTATCAGAATTCTAATCGCTTTTGCATCTCATATGGAATTCACTTTGTTCCAAATGGATGTCAAGACATGGTGCATGCTATTTGTTGATAACATAGTTCTAATTGACAAGACACGAGGCTGCGTCAACGAGAGGCTAGAGGTTTGGTGACAGGCCCTTGAGTCTAAATGATTCAGGTTGAGCAAGACAAAGACGGAATACCTCGAGTGCAAATTTGGGGTCGAGCCGACGGAAGCGGGAGTGGAAGTGCGGCTTGACTCTCAAGTCATTCCTATGAGGAGTAGTTTCAAGTACCTTGGGTCTGTTATTCAGGGGATCGGGGAGATCGATGAGGATGTCACACACCGTATAGGGGTGGGGTGTATGAAGTGGAGGTTATCATCATGAGTCCTATGTGACAAGAAAGTGCCCCTATTACTAAGAGGTAGGTTTTATAGAGCAGTAGTTAGGCCTGCCATGTTGTATGAGACAAAGTGTTGGCCGGTTAAGAACTCACACATCCAAAAGATGAAAGTAGTAGAGATGAGGATGTTGAGGTTGATGTGCGGGCATACAAGGATGGATAAGATTAAGAATGAAGATATTCAAGAGAAGGTGGGCATGCCCCCCATGGAGGACAAGATACGGGAGGTAAGACTCAGATAGTTCGGGCACATTCAGAGGAGGAGCACTGATGCACCGGTGATGAGGTGTGAATGACTGGTTGTGGTGGACACAAGGAGAGGTAGAGGGAGACCTAAGAAGTATTGGGGAGAGGTGATTAGGCAGGACATGGCACGACTTAGGATTACTGAGGATATGGCCCTTGATAGGGAATTGTGGAGGTCAAGCATTAAGGTTGTAGGTTATGGGAAGTTGTGAATATTTCCGCAGCGCACTAGAGTGAGACTAGCCAGTTAGGAGTTAGTCTTAGGATGCTACTGGTCAGCTACTAATGCAGAGCTTTATCGGCTGGATGTTATTATACCTTCCACCTTTTATCTTTTTAGTATTTCTATATTTCCTACATTTCTTATATTACTGTTATTTTGTAGTTTATGTTATTTTATCATGAGTCAATTGATCGTACTAATATATTTTCTCTTGTTACTTTCTTGAGCCGAGGTTCTCCTGGAAATAACCTCTCTGCCCCTCGGGGTAGGGGTAAGGTCTGCATATATATATTACCCTCCCCAGACCCCACTTGTGGGATTATACTGGGCCGTTGTTGTTGTTGTTGGATGTCAAGAGTGCATTTTTGAATGGACTCCTTAAGGAAGAAGTCTATGTGAAGCAACCCCCAGGGTTTGAATGTCATTAGCACCCTGAATATGTGTTCAAACTAGACAAAGCTCTGTACGGGCTAAAGTAGGCTCCTCGAGCTTGGTATGAAAGACTGTCAAAATTCCTCTTAGAAGATGGTTTTAAGAGAGGGAAAATTGACAATACTCTTTTCTTAAAGAAATGAGGAAGGAACCTGCTCATTGTTCAGGTTTATGTTGATGATATTATTTTTGGAGCAACAACTGACTCTTTGTGTGAAGAATTTGCAAAACTTATGGGAAGCGAATTTGAAATGAGCATGATGGGGGAATTAAACTTCTTCTTGGGTCTTCAAGTAAAACAGTCCCTAAAGGGTACTTCCTTTTGTCAGCAAAATTACATTTGGGAACTCTTGAAGATGTTTGACATAGAAGCATCAAAGGTGATAGACACTCCCATTGCAACTGCCACCCGACTGGACATGGATGAAACTGGATCTCCTGTGAATCAAATAATGTATAGAGGCATTATTGGGTCTCCCCTCTATCTCATTACCAGTCGACCTGATATTGTTTTCAGCGTGGGGCTGTGTGCAAGGTTTCAATCAAATCCCAAGGAATCGCACTTGAAGGCTGCCAAAAGAATACTAAGATATCTCAAAGGAACACAAGATCCGGTGTTGTATTATCCATCAGGTGATAGTTTTAATCTGATGCAGACTATGCAGGTTATCTTGTGGACAGAAAAAACACCTCTGGAATGGCTCACTTCTTAGGTTCATGTCTTATCTCTTGGGGAACAAGGAAGCAGAATTCAGTGGCTCTGTCAACAGCTAAAGCTGAATATGTAGCTGCAGCATCATGCTGTGCTCAACTTCTGTGGATCAAGCAGCAACTGAATGATTTTGGGGTACGCACTGAGAGTGTTCCCCTACTATGTGACAACACCAGTGCACTCAACATGGCCAAGAATCCAGTTCAACATAAAAGGACAAAACATATTGATGTGAGGCATCATTTTCTGAGACATAATGTGGAGAAAGGGTTGATATGTATGAAGTTCTGCAGCACAGAATATCAAATTGCAGACATTTTCACCAAGGCACTAAGTAGGGAACAATTTGAAAGAAACAGAGTACAACTGGGACTGTTGAAGCCAAATTAAGAACCTGCTTCCTTTTTGGCTGGCTCGTATCCTTAAGAAATAACTGGCTCAAAGTGTTTTCTGGCCTTGTCTAGCTCACTTCAATACCGTTGCAGGTAAACACGCATGATGAGCATAGAGGCGATAGATGCAGTGCATGACTGATAAAAGAGGATTGATACTTTTCAATTTTTTTTTCAAGAACCAGGTTCTTGTACTAAAGATTAGTAGTTCTGTGTATCCTTTTAATACACGTCTTAAAAAGGGTACAAAATACAACTACCATGTCATCAACTTTTCAGATCTTGCTGTCACGTACTTTCAATTCAAAACGTTCCATTTCCCTCTGAAACATTGCAATTCTCCATGCCCAACCGCTGTTTCAGAACCGGTGCATATTCCTCTCCCTTCATAATTATCTTCTCCTTTTAAAAACCCTCTCCTCTGCTCTTCTTAACCATAAGTCCTACTCTAGATTTACCCAAAAGGGAAGGATCATCACACCACTTCTTCCAATGGCTGAGAAACGTCCGATCTCTCTGCCTCAGCTGTAACTACCACTGACCCATCTATGGAACCTCTCGTTTTCATTGAGCCTTCGTCACCCTCTATCACTCCTACTGCTGCAGTCACACCTTTCCCTATTTTCCAATCTCTTCCCAACTCAAAAATCCTTGAAACTTCTATTCCGTTCTCTCCATCGTCTGCTATTCCGACCAGTCAAACCCTAAGTGGAGAACAAGGTCAAAATACTGGGTTCACAGAGGGTTCTGCCATCGTTGCCACCAATTCCATGGTTGTGGAAGCACCGGTTAACGAAGAGAAAGATGTCGTAACTGTGTTTGTAGTATCCGCTGATGGGGTATTACATGAAATTACTTCCCAGAAAAATGAGACACACAATGTAGAGGAAGAAGGGGCCATTGTGGCTGTTGAAGGGGATGCAGTAGTAGATACTACTGGGGCATCACATGGCGAATCTGATCCCTCTCTGGAGGACCCAGGTCAGGGCTCTCATCCCTAGGACACTGTTGTTCCTGCATTTGATACTGTGCCCCTGGAAATTCAAGTACCTGAAATGCGATCCAGTGAAGAAGAAGACCTAGACAATGTGGCTCTTGATGCGTTCATTAGTAAGCGAAGGGTTGTGTCCACCTCTGAGTCTAAAATCAAATGACCTACTACATGGCTTCAAGTCAAAGTGGCTTACGACTCTGCTCTCCAAAAGAGCAAGAAGAGTAGTAAGAAAAAAAGAAGAAAGTTGGTGAAGGATGTTGTACCTATAAGTGATGAGGTTATCCCTGTAGTCGACGTGAAAGAGGGAACTCCAGAGGAACCTAGTTCACTTGTTAGGCGGTCCTCAAAAAAGGCAGAGCCCGTTTCAATGGAGAAAAGGTCAATATCTAAGTCTAAGATAAATGAGGTAGTGAGTGAGTTTTCCATGTCTGATGAGGATATACTAGTCAAGTCCAAGGGAAAAGGCAAAGTCAGTGGAGAAAAGTTTAGGAAATGCAAGGTTGAATCTATTGAAGAACCTAGTTCTGTGAAGAAAATGAGAAGTGAAGTCAGCCTTGGCTCTGAGCGCCTGAGGCATCAAAAAGTTCTACTGGATCGTACGTTTGACCCAGCAATCTCTGAGATGGCCGGAATGCGCAAAATTTTGGAAATGGTCGAGTTTCAACAATGGTTGCATCTATTTCAAATTGATGCACCTAAGGTATTTGAGGAGGAGGTACAAAGTTTCTTCGCTAGTCTCTTTCCAGTTGATACTGACCATGTCTGTGCTTTGGTCAATGGGGTGGACATTGTCTTTGATGTAAAATTGCTTGGAGAGATTTTAAAATTTCCTATGGTTGGGGTGTCAAGTGTACGAGATGTTTGTCAGTATAATTTTAGAAATGTAGTGGTGAAAGACAATGCTAATCATAAAGGGGACTGGATCCATAAGAAAGCACTACTCCCGGTTTACCATCTGTTGTTTGAATTGGTTAACAAAGTCCTATTGCCTCGAGCTTAAAGGAGGTCAGTGACTTCTAAGTCCGACCTATTCCTAATGGAGCAACTGGACGGTTTCAATCCTGTGAGTATGCCTGCTATTATGATAGAACACATGCAAAAGGTTTCAACCTTCAAGGACAGTAATCATGGCCTTCCCTATGGATTCTTGCTTACTCCAGTGTTCAAATTCTTTAAAGTTCCACTGGGAATAGGTAAAGTGGGGATTCGAAAGCAAACCTTCTCACAGACAACTTTGGAAGAGTGCGAGTGCGTGGAAAAGTATGGGGGGGGGGGTAGGAAGTCCAATGTTACCTCTTCCTTTTTTCAAAATCGTTATTAATATAAATCCTCTTTTTATTATGTCCAGTACTCTCTCTGTGTTCTATTCTCTATCATGATTGTGTGCACATATGTGGCATGAGTTAGCTTAGCTGGACTTCTTTGTATTGTTGTTCTTTTTAATAATGCCAAAAGGGGGAAAATAGGAAATAGGACTCACGGGGAAACACATTGGGGAACTGGTTATTGGGGAACTGGTTCTTAAGTTCTTACTGCTTTGATCATGTAAACTTTTGTTACGATAAGGCATAGTTTCAGGGGGAACTCTCTATGTTCCCTGATACTTTAAAACTAGTACTACTCTAATTCCACCTTATAAATTCTAGTTTGTCATCATCAAAAAAGGGAAAATTGATAGATCTTAAATACTCTTGCCTTATGTTTTGATGATCTAACAAACTTACTATTAAGAACTAGATAGGGAACCTAACCTACTTGGATTGCTGCAAGCTTTAACGGATTCCAACTAAAGGTGAACTGCTATAGCTTCAGGATCTAGGAACCAACATAAGGACATGATGCTCTTGTGGTTTCCTCATAGCAGTACAAAGTCAATTGGACACAGCTGGAAATGAAGTGACTGATGGCACTGTTTCTGCCGCACTGCACTGCACTGTCCACCCACTCATTCTCTAACCAAACAAAGTACTCACATCATTTCAAGTGATGTGATCAAGGTGTACCCACAATATGCTTTATACAAAACATCACTGGAAGGTTTCTGTTTCTTATTCAAGCCTCTTGCAAAAACAGAGAAATCAATCCCCACAAGCTTGAAGAACAAGGTTGAACGCAACAATGGACTAATTCCTAAAAGATAGATTGTTGTCCTAGTTGAGTTGTAACCTTGTTATTGTACTTATTGTATCTGCTAAACTGCTTACCTAGAAGCGTTTTGATTAGGAATCCTCTTAAAAATCCGTAAACTCCTTGAATTTATGTTTTGACTAGATTTAGTCATAAGGAAAAGTCTTTGTAATTGTAGAGTTACAAAGTAGCTTGTGGTGAGAGAATCACAAGTTAGAAAAAGCCTTTGTAACTAGGATAGTCACAAAGTGGCTTGTGGTAAGAGTACCGCAAGTTAGTTGAGTAAATCCTTTGCAATAGGAAGTATTGTAAAGTGGCTTGTAATAGGTAAATTACAAGTTAGTGAAGTTAAAAGCCTACAGGTGTAGGTCGTGGTTTTTTTATCCCTTTATGTGGGATTTTTCCACGTAAAAATTCTCTGCCTTATTTGCATACTATTTTATTAGCATTCTCACCAGAATCTTGTAGCGGACCAGGTACTCTACGGTTTGGTGGACCCATATAAACTAACAGAACACTTTACCATTTTCCATGTAGTAAGAACATGCTAACTTTACGATAGTCATCCACCCAGACAATATTCGATATGCAGAAAATCATTAATGGTCCACATTAAGTTAGCACGCTAGTTGAAATTTTATTTAGTTAATATACCATATGTCTTAACTCCTTCATACCACAATTGTTTAAGTTCATCAATCAAAGGTTGCGAATATTCATTAATCAAACTCTTTAGATTGCGGGGGACGGGAATAACACAATTTAAAAAAATATATGGACTAGTCTCAAGCGGAAGATTATACGATGTAATGAAGACCAGCCAACATGAATATGGTGTTGCAGAAACAGAAAATGGCATGAAACCATTAGCACACAAACCCAAGCGATCATTCCTCGGTTCACTAGCATAATCCGGATACGTCCTATCAAAATGCTTCTAAACTTCCCCATCTGAAGGATGACACATAACATCGGGCGTCCTTCTATTTTCATAGTGTCATCTCATATGAGGAGCGGAACTCATCTATGCGTACAATCTCTTTAATCTAGGAATAAAAAGTAAGTAATGCATCGACTTCACAACATCCTTGTTCCTACTGGAAAGCCGCTTAAAACGAGGTTTTTCATAAAATTTACAACTTTCTAAATCTACATCACCCTTATAATATAACATGAAACCATTTTCACAACAGTCGATTCTCATAGACGAGAGTGCTAACTTAGAAACCAATCTTTTAGCCTTATAGAAATCTTCAGGTATGTTGAAAGCCGGGTCAACTAGTTCACTCATAAGGTCAATGAAAGAATCTATTCCTGCTTGAAAAATATTGGTCTGATTTGATACTTAATAATCTAACCGCAACAGACAACTGAGAGTGCATACTCCTTTATCTTAGTGGACGACTAGCGGCTTCTAACTGTTCATAAAAATATTTTGCCTCTTCGTTAGGAGGTTGTTCAATACTTTCATGGGTTTCAAAATCGAAGTGCATCCCTAAAGCATCCGCAACTATTTCATGGTATCTAGGATGTTGAACGCTATTCTCCACCGACCTACTACTTTCACCAACAACTACGTTATAAAATACATCATCAGTACCATCAGCCTCTCCATGACTAGTCCACACAAAATAATTATCCATAAACCCCTTTCTATAAAGATGAATCGTAACATCCTCCGAACCAAAAAAAATACAAAAACTTGCACTTCGTACAAGGACACCTAATCATCCCTCCAATCCGAAATGGTTCAAGTGACATTGCATGCCTAATAAATTCCTTAACCCCTTCTATAAATTCCTCCCTAAAAAACCGATGATTAGGATAATTCCTATTATACATCCGACTACGATATTCCATCTACATAGAGGACAAATAAATTATATTAATCATAGTTTAAATTAATTTATAAAATTAAGTTACATGATAAATTATAATTTGTTAGCACACTCAATTAATCTAGCATAATTAGTTAAGCCTAATTTTCTAAAAGCAATAAACACTAATAGAAAAATATAATCCCCTAAATAAGTTACAATGTACTTATATTCTTTGATAGTGTAAACATAATAGCATCCATTTTTAAGAACTAGTTTATACAATTCATAATTTATACCTTAGTTACAAAATTATAGAATTAAGTTACAATGTACTAATTTAAACAATTCATAATTTATACCTTAAAATACAAATTTATAGAATTAAGTTACAATGTACTAGTTTATATAATTCATAATTTATTCCTTAAGTTACAAAATTATAGAATTAAGTTATAATGTACTAGTTTATACAATTCATAATTTATACCTTAAGTTACAAAATTAAAGAATTAAGTTACAATGTACTAGTTTATACAATTCATAATTTATACCTTAATTCTAAATCTAATGTAGTTCAAACCAAAACCCTAAAAAATTATAATTTCAGATCGTTCAATTCTAAATCTAAATTTAATGTAGTTCAAAAACCCTATTTAGTCACTCAAATCCTAAATATATAAAACCCCTAAATAATTACATAAAATTATATTCCAAAAATTAAAAATTAAAAATCTAATAATTAAGGTAGATTACTAACCTTGAACAACAATGGTAGTGGTGGCGGTCGTGGCGGCGGCGCAGCAGTGGTGGTGGTGGAGGAGTAGAATAATGGTGGCAGCGGCTTAGGCGTAAGAGAGGAGAGGTGGAGCTTCGTTATTTGGGGTGGTTGACTTGATTTTGGGTGGGATTAGGCCAAAAATCTATGGGGAAGGGAGATGGATGAGAGATAAAAGAGCGAGAGAGAGTTAGAAGATGAAAATGGGGGAAATTCCTGGCTGGGCTGGATCTAATTGTGAATTTTTCGACTGATTTCAGTCGCAAATGTTAATGTTTGACCAGTTGACCGGCCCAATACCGACCGATTTCGGTCGGTTTTCAATTTTAAAATATTAATTTCACTCATATTAATTCAATTCATATAAATAGATTTTAAATAAATAATATTTAATACTTAATATATATATATATATATATATATATATATATATATATATATATATATATATATATATATATATATATATATATATAGATAAAACTAATTTTATATCGAATATAGCTTAAATACTTATGTATCTTCTACCTGTTACATAATTTGAATGCTGACCTTAAAATAAAAATAGAAATTTGGAGCATCAAAAAATTAAAGAAAATAACTTATACGATTACAATTCAAGAGACTAAGGCTAATTATGGGAAATATAGGGTTGATCAAATGTCTTCTAGCTGTTACATGCATAAAATGACAAAAAGTTCCAATAAGAATCTGAAAAACCTAGAATCCTAATGTCTCATTCTTAGCATAATAATTACGTATAATGTCTAATGATAACTTTTTTTCTTTCCACTTAAATAGAGTAATAAACATTTAGTCAGTTTTGTCATGTTCATCTTCGTAATTGAGGGGATGCTTTGACATAATTATGCATAACTTAGTTTAATATATTAATTGTCTGAGAAGACAAATATTTGCACATTTTGGAAGAGTTTTGTATTTGGACAAGAATGACACAATAAATGACAAAGCCGCTTTAGCTCTTTTCCTAAACATTATGTAGATAAATTTCATAGTATCTTATTATCTCCTGTTCATAATATTATATATCTTATATTTCACATTTTTTTAAAAAGTTTTTGTATCCTATTAAGAAGGATATAGTAATATAGTTTTATTCAAAAGTATTTGTCTAGACAATTATTTATCTCTCTTAAATGTCTCAAGTACTAACATGAATTCAGGAAGAAAAAAGAAGAAGTTATGGTTCATATTGGAAGGACAACCATTTTTAGGTTCAATTGAAAAACAAGAAGGGAAAGTCTCCTAAATACTAGTACTAAATATGTCAAAATAGAGGAAATTAAGTAGGAAAGCAAAGAAAATGATGTAACTGTAGAAGTCAAAAGAAACAAGTTTCCCTAGTCATTCTTTGCCAATTAATGATGCCAACCATACATTGAATGCTATTTACTAAACAGAATTCAGAAATCTCTTACTCTGGCCCTAAGTAATATTCAATCACTATACATTAATGATTATGACCTATGCCTAATTTCTATGAATTTTGGAACCCTAACTTTAGTCCATTCTCTCAAATCAACAATTATGCTGTGAAATATATACAGGAAACTATTTGAACAGTTGTAATTCCCATGATGCATTAGTAGAGAGACTAACAAGCAGTTAGGCCGGCAAATTTCCCAAAAAGAATACATATGATGTGCATTTTTTGGCTTCATGTGATAAATCAATAAATAAAAACCAATTAGCCTTTTTAGCCGAGTCTATTTCCAACATATTTTACTCCTTTATCTTTTTATCTTTTTGGGATTCTATTTCTTTTTAGGTGACGGTTATGTAAATACGTTAAACTCTTAATTTTATGTGTATATATTATATGTTGACTCCTCTTGATTTTTTTGTGTGCTTATTTATATTTTGACTATCCTTTATTAAAATTCTGGCTCCGCCACTGGCTGTATCTTTTCTTTTCATAAGTCAGAGAGACACAACATTACATTTATTATGATAACATTAAACTTCAAACTGAAAAGAAGAGGGAAATTTGCTACTGGTAGTTATGTTACCATTTTAGTTGATGATTAAGAATGATCAATAAAAGCTGAGTTGTTGAATCGAGGAAAGAGCTTTTTCTTGTTCAATCATGTCAAGAAAATGAAAGGTTGTGCAAATGTGGTACTCTAGGAAATAAAGCTGGAGCAGATAAAATCTTCATTCATCTCACATCTTGTGACTTGATCTCGTCTCTGATTGCACAAGGCAAGGGTTGAACATCTTTTATTTGATTGTACAAAAAACATTATTTGACGATGAATTTGAGAAAGAATACTTGAAAGCCACTGAAAAAAGGTTACAAATTTGTGAGTAAAAACCATTATCTTATTTGAATATTATTCGGAAAAAGTTTTTCAATTTTCCACCGTACCGAAGTTGAGCATTCGCAAATGATAATGGCCAAGCCAATATTAAACAATGAGTTTTTGCAAATGCTCTCTTTCAATATACTCTCTTTCTTTGTATTTGTTTACCTCGAAAATACGAGTAACAATTAAACTTGTTTATAATTTTAAAGATATGTGATTTAATCCAATACTAATTAATAACCAAAAAGTATAACGTATAAATGAAAGAAGTAAGCAAAATTAAACCAGTGTACAAGCCAATCTCAACCTCGAGCTAAGGCGGCCTCGAGGTAGGTCAAGGATAATAATGTAAGAACAATAAAACTAAAGGACAATTCTGATGAAATGTGAGCAAGAAAGTAAGAGGGTATATTCTTTGCCAATGTTTGATGATCGTTACAAATGATTGAGATCCCCTTTATATAATAGGGAAACCCTAAATAAGGTACATTCATATTTACAGTAAAGAATCTTATTGGGACAACTGTCTAACCACCTAGTACGGATTAGTACTAACTCGTACAAATCTATTCCAGAATTTACGCCAAGATTTTGGGGACGTGGCAGGAATCTTGCTCATTCTATTATAAATCCATAACGGCATAATCTCGGGGTTGGTCATACTAGGCTCCGACGTTCCTCGAACACTTAGATCTTCGAGCCTCGTGTTCTGTCCTCGGGCTCAAACTCGGTCCATGGTGAGTCTATTCCTCGACGGCCTTCTGTTCCTTGATGTGAGCCTTCGAGCCCACAAAATCGGGGGCACCTGATTTTAATGTATACAGATAGTCCCCGCGTTTCTTAGAGTAAAATGATAAGAAACGATTTGAACCTCGATTTTTCGGAGTCTCTGATGATGACATCATTCCCGTGACATAGGCGTTCGAAGTGACCGAAATGTCCAGTCGGTTCGCTTCCCCAAAACATTAAATGCTTCTCCAATGGTGGTCGGCTACTAGCGCCGTTGAACCGTCGTCGCTCGCCTATAAATATAAGGTTTAAATTCAGAGAAAGCTTTACTTCAATCTTCAAACCACCTCTAAGCCTTTTCTATATCTCCTTCTTCCTATCTCTTTTCTATCACTATCCGCTACTCTCGTTCCTTTTAGTGTCAGAAAATACCAAACTCCATTTATTTCCACTTTCTCTCACTCGAATCAATGGCGAAAACCTCAAAGATAGTTCCCCAAAAGGAGAAAGCTTCCTCCTCCTCTTCCCGGCTAGACGGTGATAAAGCGCCGGCCCTTCACAAAATCATTCCCAGCCCTTGTGTTATAAAGAAAGACTTCAGAATTGAAAATCCTCCTGCTATTCCCGGTCGATGCGAGCACGTATTGAGATATGTGTGTTTAATAAAGGAGAAGCACATCAAAACCATGAAGAAAGAGTATGGTTGGGGGAATGAGGTCGTGGTACAGATCCCCGACCCCAAGGAGAGAATTACCACTCATATGGAGGGGTTTTTAAGTGTTTACACTTACCCCTTCACATTGGGTCTCCTCGATCCGGTTGTGATCGATTTCTGTAAAAGATACCAAGTCACCCTTGGCCAGATTCACCCTTCTTTCTGGAACATAGTGAAGATGCTCCGTTTCTTCTCTAGCAAGACCGAGGGGATAGAGCTCACCCTTAATCACCTCATCAAATTGTACCGGCCTCAAATATTTCGAAGGCTGATCAAGCTTCAACGCCGATCGAGCAAGGCCTTCTTCACTAGTAATGATAATGATAAAGATCGGGGCTAGATGAGCTGGTTCGTGCGAGTGAGGACCTCGGATATTATCCACGAGAATAAAATGTCGTTCCCGGAGAAATGGAATCCCGATCGTAAGTGAAGTCTTTCCCTTAGTGTCTTTTTATATTCTATTTCTGCATTGTGTAACGCCTTTACCCTTCTTACAGCGGTTTCTTGGATGCCCCACATGATCCCCGCCCTCGAAGATTGGGTTCAAAAATTGGCCGCCACCTCCTCGTATGATGAGCGCAAATGGCATGATTTGTCGAAAGGCAAATGGGAGGCCAAAGAAAACGAGGGCGAAGAATCGACGCCGGTGACCCGGACTAGGAAACCGATTGAGGCCGCCAAGCCCTCCGAACTGGAGACCTTTCCTCGTGGTAAGGAAACTCCAAAGAAACACTCGGGCAAAGCCCCCAAGTCCACTGAGATCGAGGTTATTCCCCTGCCTTCAACAAGTATACCGGAGAGGGTAAGTGCTGAGAACCCTGAGGCTAATCCGAGCACCCCCAATGTGGAGCTCGGGGCCATGACAATAGGTCACTCCTCTTCTCTACCATCTTATTCCGAGGAGGCAATAAAGAACGCTCGAGCTCTGCGAACGCCCGACCCGATCAAGGTCCTTGAAGAAGATCCCTTTCAGGATTGTTTTACTGGGGTCGAGGATTCCACCAACCTCAATGATGCATCTACCCTCTTTGAAAAGGTTCATCGCCTCTTCTCTCGGGTAAGCACTAACTTTTATTATTGCAAAATTTCTTGTCTTCTTCTACTTCTGCGTTAACTGATATCTCTTTTTTTTTCTTCTTCTGTGTAAGCCATTACTAAGTTTAGAGCCGAGTAGAGCCAATGTGAGGCCGATCTTAAGAGATCCTCGGATGAAGGGTAGTCCGTGAGGCTCCTTTGCAATAAAAAGGAGGAGGAGCTCAAGGACTTACGAGCAGATCTGGCCAAAGCTCGTAAAAATAAGGCCGAGCTGGACAAGCAGGTAACCCTTATTTTGCAAGAGTATGGTCTAATTCACCCATCTGTGGAAGCTAACACTTCAGTTTCTCAGCTGCAACAAAAACTGGACATGATTGGGCAGCTTCGAGGGGAGGTCGATCAAGTTAAGGCCAACTGCAACCAGTAGAAGGAAAACATGGATCGACTTGCTGGTGAGAAAGAGGCTGCCCTAGCCAACCTGGACTCGATTGAGACTCAACTCTGGGAGTCAAAGTAAAAAATCTGGGCTAAGAAGATCGATGAACTCGAGGCCAAACTTGCCACTTCCGGGACAGAGGTTTCTGAAGTTAGGGCCGAGGTCGAGAGGACGAACGCCACGACTTACAAGACCATCGTTGTGTACTTAAAGGACACCTAGGCTGCTCAAAATGAACTAAGGGAAGCCTCTAACTGGGAAAAAACGAGCCAGTGATTTGGCTAAGTGTCAATCCCGGAGGGAGACCCTCAAAGAGATCCACGCTCGAGGTTTCGACCTCACCAATGAGATAGCCCAAGCAAAAGCACTTGAGGCCGATGCCAAGTTTCTCATGTCCTCCTCCGATGATGACGATGATGAAGGCAACCAGAGTGGGTCCGATGATCAAGCTAGGCCCGAAAAGGAAGCTGCTTTCGAAGGAGAGACCAGCCTTGGGCATAGATAGGATTTTCCTTTCTTATTATGTCGTTTTTTGAAAGACCTTTAATTGGTCCTTGTATGTATCTTTTTCAACATATATAAAAGAAGAATTTCGATATCTCTTGCAATGACTTTATCCCGTTTAGTTGTGTGTTTAAGATATTTCCTCAGATGTTTTCTTCGAAACTGCCGTGGTTGAGCTCGAATAAGTTCGAGCTTTTGGGCATATACCTTTACGGGCTCATACCAGGTAATGGTGAGTCCCTTAGCCATGGTAGAACCATTACTTGTTTAGGTTTGGGGTAATCAAACCCTTGAGTTCGAATTGAGGTCTCGAACTCTAATTGTATTGACCTTTTAGGCCTACCAATTCGGCCCTTAGGCTCTTTCATGTCGGCCCTTAGGCTCTTGTTTTTCGGCCCATAGGCTCTTTAAGTTGGGCCAATTCGACCTCTATGGTGGCTATAATTTTTCCCTCTTTTCGGATAAAAGACTTAGTGAGATTTTTATGCCTTAGCATGTGTTTTTGTACCCGTTGGGTTTTTTGAGGGTTCAATCGATCGGAACCCCATTTGTAATCCGTTTGTGTTATGATAATTTAATACCTCTTGACGCTTTTTGAAGGCTGACATTATCGAAACTTTTAAATTATTCGAGGGCCTGATTTATCGAAGCCCTTCTTTGTTTGCTTTGCCGACGGTAGCCTTATTTAACCGATTTTTTCAATGTATTAGAAGGCCTTTAACTTATGGTAGAAGTCGGACATCTTCGAGCCGCTTTATTTCGGCCGTAGCCTTTTTTATATGACCGTGGTTTTTAATATGGCCATAGCTTTCGGGTGCGTCTCTTAGACTTGTTTCCCGATAACCTTTCGAACTTGTCCAAAAGGTTAGTCCCTGAGTATGATGGCCTTGGCCTTTGCATCGGGGGATGCCTCTTTAAGGTCATAAGTTCGAGTTTTAGATATTCGAATGTGTTGACCGTCGATGACAGTCCCCGAGTGTTCGAGGTGTGTTTGCATTTCGGCCCTTGAGCCGTTTCTCACAGAATTACAAGTATGTAGCTCGTATAATAGTAGACTTCTTTGAGACACAAAGTGTTTTGTTATAGAAAGAATGCTTATTTAAATAATTTGATACACGCTCACACGTTTTGTAATCGGGGCTCAACTATTCTATATGGACACGATTCATCCGACTGTTTGACCCATTACAAAGTTTTCCTATCGAGGCCCTCTTTGGTGTGAAGTATTTTCCTCGAAAATATAACCTCCTAGGGTAATGCCCCCTAGTATTCGAGGTGGATTGAAAAGAAGCATTGTATACTGTTGAATTCTCTTTAGGTAGCGCATAGTTGTTACCTTGTTTAAAATCTTGACGGAAAAACCTATTTGGGATAAAACCCGATCTAAGATAAAAAGAGTGTAACACTTGCTTTAAAACCCAAGATCTTCGTGTGGAAAGGTGCCCTCTTCGTCTTCTATCGATCACCTACAATGAGTTAGTCTTAAATTCAAATTGGAGAAAGGAGAAGATCGTACCTTAGCAGTAATATCGTTTGAGTAGTGATACATTCCAATTGTTTGAAAATTGTTTGCCTTCCATCGTGCCAAGTTTGTAATATCCTTTACCGACAACTCCGATGACTCGGTACGGTCCTTCCCATTAGGGCCTAGTTTCCCTTCATTCGGGTCTCGAGTATTGAGGGTGACTTTCTTTAGAACTAATTCCCCGATCCCAAAGTGTCGAAGGTTAGTCCTTCTATTATAATATCTCTCGATTCTTTGTTTCTACGCCGCCATCCGAACAAGTGCATCCTCTCATTTTTCATCTATTAGTTCGAGGCTGGTATTCTAGCCTCGTGATTTGACTCCTCCGATGCATGTCGAAGTCTAGCGCTAGGTTCCCCGACCTCGACCAGAATCAAGACCTCGGAGCCGTATACTAATGAGAATGGGGTCGCCCCCGTGCTGGATTCAATGTCATTTGATACGCCCAAAGAACCTCGGGTAGAACTTCTCTCCATTTTCCTTTTGCATCGTCCAACCTCTTCTTTAAGTTTTGAATGATAGTTTTGTTTGTTGACTCGGCCTGTCCGTTCCCCCTCGGGTGGTACGGTGTTGATAAGATCCTCTTTATTTTGTGTGCTTCGAGGAATCTTGTTACCTTATTGCTGACAAATTGCTTCCCGTTGTCACATATAATTTTGGCAGGTATCCCGAATCGACACACAATGTGATCCTAGATAAAGTCAATAACTTCTTTTTTTCTGACCTTCTCGAAGTCCTGTGCTTCCACCCATTTAGAAAAGTAATCAGTCATAAAAAATGAATTTAGCTTTACCTGGGGCCGTTGGTAGAGGGCCAACTATGTCTATTCCCCATTTCATGAAAGGCCACTAGGACAGGACTGGGTGAAGTTGCTCTCCGGGCTGATGAATCATCGGTGCAAACCTTTGACATTTATTACATTTTTTAACAAACTCCTTAGTGTCTTTTTCCATGCTATCCCAGTGATACCATGCTTTAATAATTTTGCGAATCAAAGATTTGGCGTTGGAGTGATTCCTACAAGTGACTTCGTGGATTTCTCGTGTAACATAATCGGTATCCCCCGGCCCCAAACATACCGCCAATGGTCCATCGAACGTCCTCATGTACAATGTTCCATCTTTATCCAATGTAAACCTAGTAGCCTTGGTTCGTAGAGCCCTTGACTCTTTATGATCCGATGGGAGCTTTCCATTTTTAAAATATTCAATATACTTATTCCTCCAATCCCAAGTCAAACTCGTGGAATTTATCTCGGCATGACCCTCTTCGACCACATATCTCGATTATTGGATGATAGTCACCGGGACAATATCATCTTCTTCTACTGATGACCCCAAGTTAGCAAGTGCATCAGCCTCACTATTTTGTTCTCAAGGCACATGATCTAGAGTCCACTCCTTGAAGGTGCAAGGTTACCTGTAGCTTATCCAAGTACCTTTGCATCCTATCCTCTCGTACTTCAAAACTTTTGTTTACTTGGTTTACTACTAACAGAGAATCACACTTGGCTTCAATGACTTCTGCCCCCAAGCTTTTAGCTAGCTCGAGACCTACAATCATGGCCTCATACTCAGCCTCATTTTTAGTCAACCTAGAAGTTTTGATAGATTGTCTAATAGTACTACCTGTTGGTGGCTTCAAAACAATGCCAAGCCCAGACCCTTTCACATTCGAGGTTGATACTCGATATCGTATCCACCAACCGACCTGATAGTTCGGGCTTATGCAAAATATTTCGAAGGGGACAAAAGGTTAACACACATATGGGATGACATTGAAAATATGGGTTTAACTTTACTAGATGCGCTTGTTAATGTAAGTGCCCATTTTTCTAAGTGCGGATCTCTAGTTTCAGCATCTCCTAGAGTTTGACTTATGTAATAAATAGGGAATTGCGTACCTTGCTCTTCCCGAACTAGTACTCCACTTACTGCTATCTTGGACACATCCAAATACAAGTAAAACTTTTCATCTTCCTTCGAAGTGTGAAGCAGAGATGGGCTCGACAAGTATCGCTTCAATTCCTCCAATGCTTGTTGGCAGTTCGGGGTCCACGTGAAATTTTCTTCTTTTTGAGCAAGGAAAAGAACCTGTGGCTTCGATCTGATGACTTCAAAATGAATCGACCCAAGGCGGCTATTTGTCCCGTTAATCGTTGCACGACTTTCACACTATCCATGATTGTGATATCTTTGATGACCTTGATCTTATCGGGGTTGATCTCGATTTCCCGATTAGATACTATGAAGCCGAGGAACTTTATCAAGCCGACTTCGAAAAGGCACATTTTTCTGGGTTAACCAACATATCGTCAATATAAACTTCCATTGATTTACCTATTTGTTCCTCGAACATTTTGTTAAATAGGCGTTGGTACGTGACTCCTGCATTTTTTAGCCCGAAGGGCATTACATTGTAACAGTATGTTCCAAATTTAATGATAAACGATGTCTTCTCCTGGTCTTCCGGGTTTATCTGAATTTGATTGTACCCGGAGTAGGCATCGAGAAAGGTAAGGATCTCATGGCCGGCCGTGGCATCGATCATGCGGTCGATGTTAGGCTGTGGAAAAGAGTCTTTAGGGCATGCCTTGTTCAAATCCTTATAATCTATGCACATTCTCAATTTGTTCCCCTTTTTTTGGGACTACAACTACATTGGCTAACCATTAGGGGTACTTTACCTCCCGAATAGACCCTATTTTAAGAGGTTTAGTTACCTCATCCTTTATGAATGCATGCTTCACCTCAGATTGAGGCCTTCTTTTTTGCTTTACTGGTTTGAACCCGAGGTCGAGGCTCAGCTGGTGTGTTGTTATTTCTGGTGGGATCCCTATCATGTCTAAATGGGACCAAGAAAAACAATCCATGTTATTGATAAGAAATTGAATAAGTTTTTTCCTGAGTTCGGGGGTTAGCTCTGTTCCCAAATGTACCTTTTTCTCTGGCATGTACTCAATCAGTATAAGCTATTCCAGTTCCTCGACCGTTGACTTGATTGCATTTGACTCTTCGGGAATAATGAAAGTTCAAGGAGTAAGGAAATCCTCTTCTTCTTCTTCGATTACCTGTCTATGTGGTTCAGTTGAGGCTGGGGGCGGTGATTGCTATTTGGCCGTCTGCTTATCTTTGGTGCTCAATTTTTTCGAGGTTGAAAGCACTAGTACTGGAGTCACCTCATCGTCTGCAAACATTTTCCTTTGCAGTGTGTTGTTATCTGTAAACTGTTTTCACACCATCTATTGTTGGGAATTTCATCATCTGATGAAGGGTTGAAGGTGCCGCCCTCATGTTGTGGATCCATGGCCTCCCGAGTAGTGCATTATATCTTATGTCGCCTTCGATGGCATGGAATTTTGTATATTTGATGGTCCCGACCACGTCCACTGGTAGGATTATCTCCCCCTTCGTTGTTTCACTTTCCATGTTAAAGCCATTTAGGACTCGAGATGCAAGTACAATTTGGTCCTGTAGGCTGAGCTTCTCTACGACCCTCGATCTGATTATGTTTGATGAGCTACCTGGATCCACTAGAACACGTTTAACTTGAACTTTATGTAACAAAATAGAAATTACTAGGGCGTCATTGTGCGGCTGAGATATGCCTTCCTCTTCCTCGTCATTGAATGATAGGATAACCTCGGGCACATAACTCCGAGTCCGTTTTTCTCTAGTGATCGACACCTTGGTGCGTTTGAATATAGGCCCTTGTGGAACATCGACACCACCAACGATCATATGGATTACATGTTGTGGTTCTTCTTGCTCATTTTTTCTGTTTGCATCTCTTTCCCTCAAGTGGTTCTTAGCTCGATCACTGAGAAACTCTCGAAGATGACCCTCATTGAACAATCGAGCTACCTCCTCCTTCAGCTGCCTGCAGTCTTCGATCTTATGGCCATGTGTGCCATGATATTTACACATCAAGTTTGGATTCCTTTGAGAAGCATCAGTTTGTATAGACCTAGGCCACCTGGTGTCTTTGATTCTTTCAATAACTGACATGATCCCCGCTACATCTACACTAAAATTACACTCCGACAACCGAGGTGCTTCTACGGGATTGGTGTGTTTATCAAAACCATTCTTACTTGTAAGTCCCTGAGAGCTTTTACCTCAATCATTTCTTCGATCATTCCGAGGAGCATTATGCCCCGAACTGTTGTTTCTCCGATCGACATATGGCTGATACCGTTCCCTGTTTGATCTTGGTTCCCTGTCGGTATCCCTCGAGGCCTTAACTGCCAATTTATTAGGATGAACTGAACCCGCAGGGGCTCCCAACTGGTCGTCCTCGACCCTGATCTTCGATTGGTAACGATTATGTACGTTTGACCAAGTTACATATGGATACTCAATCAGATTTTGTTTCAACTATCCTGACGTGATCGAACTCCGCTCGTTCAACCCCTACATAAAATCTTGTACTACCTAGTCACAAACTTTATGGCCCCGATTTGTGCTTTCACGAAGGCGTCAGCTAACATAGCAAACGAATCGATAGAGTTTGGTGGCAAGTTGTGATACCAAATCATGGCTCCCTTTGACAAAGTTTCCCCAAAATATTCAACAATACTAACTCGATCTCATCATCATTTAAGTTGTTTCCTTTAATACCGCAAGTGTATGAGGTAATATGTTCATTAGGATCGGTTGTCTAATTGTATTTGGGTATATCGGACATACGAAATTCTTTTGGAATGGGCTTCGAAGCCGCACTCGAAGGGAATGGTTTTTGTATGAATTTCTTGGCATCTAAACCTTTCAAGACCAGGGGTACCCCCGATATTTGATCAACACGGGAATTATAAGTCTCCATTTTTTTTCATTATCCTCAATCTTTTTCTCCCCAACTCGATTCTCTTGGTGAGTTCCTCGAGCATCCTCATTCGTGGGATCAGTCCCCGAGCCATTACCGTTCGATCTTTGTGGCACAGGTTTAGTTCGGCAAGTGACTTCTGGTTCGACCACACTCAGAGTTTTATGCTGACTTTGAAGATGAGTGATAGCAATTTGTTGAGCTTGTAACATCTCAAATATCACTTGGAGGCTGACTCTCCCATCTCCGATACCCTCTGTTCCTTGGCCACCAGATCTGACTTCCTTGCGTACACTTCCTCCGGTATCTATGCCAAAATCCGCATTTAAAGCAATATGTGAATTAACATCGACTGGTTCCATAGTTGGCACTTCCCCAGGGTTAATCGGTGGTACAACTGGCTCTAGAAGCAGCTATATTGTTGTTTTCCCCATGAAATCCAAGACCATCATCGCCGTGTACAGGTGCATTTTGTGGGTTTGACATGTTTTATCCTGAGAACGAAAATTCTTGACAAGAACAAGTGTGAAAATAATGTGTGTTATCAGAATCAGTACTGAAATAACCTCTATTATCTTTAGCCCCACGGTGGGTGCCAAACTGTTTACCTCGAAAATACGAGTAACAATTAAACTTGTTTATGATTTTAAAAATATGTGATTTAATTCAATACTAATTAATAACCAAGAAGTATAACGTATAAATGAAAGAAGTAAGCAAAATTAAATCAGTGTACAAGCCAATCTCAACCTCGAGCTAAGGCGACCTCGAGGTAGGTCAAGGACAATAATGTAAGAACAATAAAAGTAAAGGGCAATTCTGATGAAATGTGAGCAATAAAGTAAGAGAGTATATTCTTTGCCATTGTTTGATGATCGTTACAAATGATTGAGATCCTCTTTATATAATAGGGGAACCCTAAATAAGGTACATTCATATTTATAGTAAAGAATCTTATTGGGACAGTTGTCTAATCGCCTAGTACGGATTAGTACTAACTCATACGAATCAATTTCGGAATTTACACCACAATCTTGGGACGTGGCAGGAATCTTGCTCATTCTATTACAAATCAATAACGACATTATCTCAGAGTTGGTCATACTAGGCTCCGACGTTCCTCGAACACTTAGATCTTTGAGCCTCGTGTTATGTCCTCGGGCTCGAACTCAGTCCATAGGGAGTCTATTCCTCGATGTGAGCCTTCTGTTCCTTGATGTGAGCCTTCGCCACAAAATTGAGGGCACCTAATTTTACCGTATACAGTGTTTACTCTAAAAAATGGGTAACAATTAAATTTGTACGCGGTTTATAGGATATGTGATTCAATTCAATAAGAATAATTTAAGAACAACAAGCAATTAAGTTAAAGATAAAATAAAAAGATCGAACCAATGGTAATGTGATAATCAAGCCTAATCTTAGGATGAACAATGAAACTCAACCTCGATGGGACCCTCGATATAAGCTCAGATGCGAATAAAAAAAGAGAATAATTGAGAATACTTTGAATAATAGCTTGAAGACAAAATCGAACTTCTATTGCTTTGATTTGCGTGTCAACAATGTGTTAGAATAAAAGAAAATTTCCCCTTTATACAGTAGGGGAATTTCAATCATAATATAAATCTAAATAAGGTAAAAATCTTTTTTTTCCGGTAAATGTCGATCCGCAGTCGATATCAGACAGGTTTCACACCGTAATATCCATTTGAGGGAGAATATTACGACTCCCTACTTTTAATGCATAACTATTCCCGCGTTATCCGTGGTCTAGAAACTTTACTTGGTTTGGATTAGTTATTTTACCATGCCCGATCCCAAGTACATCGTTCACTCCTCCCGGGTTTCGATACAAGGGTTCTTTCGGCCTTAATTATAGTCGCGCCGAACCGTGCTTTCCTCTTGTTTCCTTATTGGGGAATCGAGAGAAACCTTTGCCCCAGATTTTACCCGTACACAGGTAGTCCCCACGTTTTCGGAGAGCAGATTTATCAAAGCAACACGTGTTAGCCACCGGTTGACCGTCCCCGAATGTGAAACATCACGCATTGATTACCCCTTCTCTATAAACGCTTCAGTACCTTTTTTTTTTACTTTTTTACTTTCCGATTCCGGAGTTCCTTAATGTACCCCGAGCTTTTCACTTATCCTTGACCCCTTCAAGTCTTCATACATTGCTCCATGGATCTTTATATTTTCATCTCCTTATCTTCAAATATTCATATTCCATCTTTAAATCTTCAAATCTGACCTTCATACCTTCATCCTTATCTTCAAATTTTCATCCTTACCTTCAAATCTTCATCCTCGCCTTCAAACCTTCATATTTCCCAGAATTCGATGGCAAAGTTCGAAATTTGTGCCTCAATAGACCATCCCTTCAACTTCTAACCCATCCACGGATGATGAGGTTGCCCCTGAACCTCACCTTAAGAGCTTCATCCCCAGAGGTTGCTCCATTGAGAATGGCTTCAAGGTCGAAAAAACCTCTAGTAAATAGGACTGAGGCGAGGGGGTATGGAGGTACGCATACTGCATTACTGAGGATACACTCCTTACAGTTCGGGAGGATTGCAATTGGAAGGACATGGAAATAGTTGTCCCCGATCCCTATGAGGACATTACCATTCATGTAGAGGTATACCTAAGTGTTTACATTTACCCCTTCACACTTGCCCCAGTGGATCCCACAATCCTTAGCTTTTGCAAAAGGTACCAGGTCTATCTCGGCCAGGTTCACCCGTCCTTTTGGAGGATCATAATCCTCCTCTGCCATTTTGTCAACAACACCGAAGCACCTCGATTCACCATCGACCACCTACTTTATCTCTACAGTCCTCGAGTTTTCCGAGGGGGGCTAATCTAGCTCGTTCGTCAGGCAAGTAAAGCACCATTTTTAGCATCGATAAAGATTAGAATCGAGGTTGGCAAGGGTGAAAAGTGGAATCTCGTTCGTCAGGCAAGTAATCTACCTCCGAATTCTTATCGTTCCCTGAAAAGTGGAACTCAACCCGTAAGTTTTTTCCCTTCCAAATACTTGGAATTTCTTTTGTTCCTTTTTTTTTCTTATTTCTTGCTTTTACCATCATGCAGCGGTTGATCGAGTTCCAAAGTAGTCCCTCACTTCACAGAGTGGGTCGAGCGGATCTGCAAATAACTGTCATACTTTTTGCGCGAATGGCACAAACTCTCAAAGGGCAAGTGGGAGGCTCGTTACTATGGTGAGTGTTCCTCCCGAACAAGTCTACTTTCATACTCACTGTTATTTCTAGTAAGTTCTTTTTCTTTTGTAGGTCTGCCTAAAACAACTGAGCTTTATCTATTGGATGAGGATGAGGCTTTGTCCTCACTTGATAAACCCTCCACTTCGGGACAGCCTGGAGCTACTGCACATGAGGAGAAAAAGATAAAAAAGAGGAAATCTTCTAGCTCTCCAAACGGCAAAGCTAAGAAGAAAAGGGTAACTATCTGGGTCCAAAAAAGCAATAAGAAGAGTACCCGAGCCAGTGTAGTGGACTCTGACACCCTCTACCAGCTCAGGGATTACCCTAAAGATAACGATCTCTTCGTCGCCCATGGGCCATCCATTGATTAGGAAGAGCAGGTGGCAATCGGAGGATGTGGCCGAGAGACCGACCCCTCTTTAGTTTGAGAGACAGAGGAAAAATTCGAGGTTACGGTCTCCCGAGAAGCGATCCCCGCTTCGAGGGATGTTACTGGTGTCATTGACATCATGGAATTATCGTCCCAAATAGAATCTATATTTGATGAGGCTCAGGCAGTCAAGGAGAAGCCAAATGAGATGGCACGGGCACAGACGAGGCCCTCAACATGTTCTTTGATGGCATGGACATGGGCGCGTTGGAGGATTATTCTAGGTTTGGCCACCTGGAGATCTTGAAAAAGGAACCGTCGTCTGGGGCAGGCAAGCCGAGCTCGAACCTGAAGCTATTGAGGCAGTTCCCTGCAGCGAGCGTGGATCCTGAACATAAAAAAACGGTCATGTTTACTATCCCAGTGGACACCTGGGTGCTATCTGGTCCAGTTAGCATAGCAAGCTATCTTCGTTCTCTAGTGACCAAAGAGGACCAAGTGAAGATGAACGAAGTGCGCACATCGAGCCTTTTCAAAGAGGCACAACAGGCACTGAATTGGGTAAGTTTTCCCTTCCTTCTGCCCTTCGCGCATCTTACTTAACTTTAGCATATTCTCATGATCTTATCGTTTTATTTTTCAGGCTTCTCTACTCCACCATGAAAGCTTCCTTCAGTCTCGAATGAAAGTCAGCCAACTTGAGTTCGAGCTCAAAGATCAAGTCCAACAGAGGGTCATGTATAGGGTTCTTAGTAAGCAACAAGACGAGGCCTTCAAGGATCTCTCTATCCTTCGAGCCGAGCTAGAAAAAGCTTAAAAAGGCTTTGTTCGTGAAATGGAATCATGCCGAACTAGTCGAGAAGGTAACAACTTTTTAGGTTAAAAACGATAGTTACACGTAGTGACTAACGATGCAACCTCGCAGGTCTAAGAGAATATGGTCCTAATTGACCAACTTCGGGCCGAGATGAATGAGCACAAAACTTTGGTCGAGATGCTAAGGAGCAGGATGTACCTTCTGGCCTCGAAAAAAGAGGCTATAAAAGAGGAGTTGGCATCTATCAAGGACCAGCTTTGGGTGGCGAAGAAAGTCGCTAGAGCTGTCACACCTCCTTTTTACATACCCGCGTGGGTGCAAGGGAGTTTTTCCAATTAAAGGACAATCGAAACGGGATTGGTTTAATTATTTCAGAGTCGCCACTTGGGAGATTTAGGGTGTCCCAAGTCACCAATTTTAATCCCGAATCGAGGAAAAGAATGACTCTATATTACAGTCTGCGTACCAGAAATCCGGATAAGGAATTCTGTTAACCCGGGAGAAGGTGTTAGGCATTCCCGAGTTCCGTGGTTCTAGCACGGTCGCTCAACTGTTATATTCGGCTTATTTATCTGATTTTAAATACAATTATGAACCATGTGCAAATTTTATCTTTTAACCGCTTTTGTCATTATTATTATTTTTACGAGAATTGCAACGTCGTGAAAACATATCTCGAACCACGTTACATCAATGTACCCGTGGTTATCGATATATCTCGACTCGGTTGAGATTTGGATTTGGGTCACATAAATGTGCACCCGAATTAAGGAAAATAAATTGTTAAAGGCGCGCCTAAAGCAACTAGCGTCTTGTTATTTTGGGGAAGGTCGTAAAAATTCGTTAAACGGCACATCCCGAATTCTAAATACTTTAATATATACATACATTTAGAGGGCCCCGCAACTTTGTACATTTTTGTTTGTCGAGGCTCGTCGCATTCTTATTTTTTAAAAGGAATTTGCGACGTCATGGACATGCATCTCGAACCACGTCACAATCAATGTACCCGTGATTAGAAATACATCTCGAATCCGTCGAGATTTGGATTTGGTCACATAAATGTGCACCCGAATTTAAGAAGGTAAGATTATTAAATACGCGCTTAAAGAGACTATCGCGTTATTATTCCGGGAGAGTCGTGAGATTTGCTTAACGACCCACCTTGGAAACTAAATGCTTCGATATATACATTTAACGAGGGCCCCGCAGCTTGTGCGTTTTTCTTTATTTTTGTCGAGGCTCATCTCGTCCTTATTTTAAAAGGATATCCTATAGCAACTACGTTTCTTATCGCGTTTGTCTCTACTAATAGAAAACAGAAATAATCCTGGTTAATTACATGCTTGTAGGCTTATTTATAGCAGGATTCAAAATGATTTTGCAGAATAAGTAAACGTCATTACGCACACGGATAGCTGATTGAACATTACGGGCCCAAATCCAGCTCATGCGGGATGGGCCAGACCTGGGCCACTGTTTGTTCGATGCGGGCCTGCTTGGTCTGTTTCGACCTGGGCTCGACCTTCATGAGGTTGAGATTGCAAGCTTTGTGTTCTTTGTTCTAAAGTATGGTTTGAACAGTTATATAAGCCAATTTATCAGAAGGGAAAGAACTATACTAGTGGTGGATAGTTTACATGCTTGGCCTACATTAAAGAATATGTTACACAATTTAAACTAAGTCTGGGATACAACCTACTGCATTGGGAATATTTTTATCTATCAGCATACATATACAACTAACATTCAATCCCCATACATTGATATCTACTAGGCGTGCAAGTTACCTTCAGTATCCAAATAAAATGTAAACTATTATGCATTACATGATATTCAATATAACAGTCTATGCTTAAAGTAAACAATCTTCAATTCTTCTCTTTTTGCATTCATACTCAACTTCAAGTTACATTGACAGTATTAGTCGTGTACCTGGATGTTTGCACAATAAGAAGAGGAAGAGAAAGAGTATCAGTAGCAAGTAACCAACAGCAACAACACAGCAACACAACCAGCCAACAATGATGAAGCTCACGAGCAGTCGAGCAACAAATAAACAATCCCAGAACCAGAGTAATGAACCAACAAAAAATAACAGAGTATTCAATGCAGCAACACCAGCAGTTCAACAATCACAAGCAGCTCAATCAGGGCAAACAACAGAACTTGGCCCAGACAACTTGACCAATGTGAACTCTTATGTAGTTTACAGACAATGTTTGGTTACAATATCCTCTGAATTTATGTTTCTTTCTTTCGGTTTTTTTTTCAGCAAAAAAAACCTCTCATTCTTCAAAAAAGAATCCCCCTTCTTATAGCCTAAACTCAGCACTTTACAGCCTGCTGGACAACTCAAAATTCCCCCCTCCCTGTTGTTTTTCCACTCACTTATTTTAAATAACAAAACTCCCATGAAATCCCTGACAGCCCCTCTCTTTTTGTTGTTAAAGTGTCCTAATCTCTTGTTTATTTAGCCAAAGTATGGGCAGCAGGAATATAATCTGACAGCACATGCTGTCCAATTATTTAATTCCTTAACAGCTGACCATACACATGCTGCCCACAATCTGAACCAAGTAAACATGGCATCCATTTAAGATCACAGTCTGAACTCCCATTATAACCTACCCCCTAGATGTTTTTGATTCAAATTGAATAAAACCAATAGGCAATACAATTCAGTTCCTAATGGGATTCAAATACGATCACAGTAGAAATAAACAAATGAATCAAGTTGTTACCATTAATGACTGAAACTAATTGACGACATACATCGACTCAACTATATTAATCGTAACACATAATAATCAGTCGTTCATATAAACAACACGTACAGAGTCCCGAATGACTTCAGACAACTTTGTTCAATTACTAGGAACCTATATGAATTAACTTATTTGACGACTAATAAAATTGACGATCACGTATATCACAGAATACATTCAAAGCATATACAGAAAACAATCGACCAAATAAAGGGTCTTTGACAGAGATGGAAGAAATCCGAATGAAAAATAACAAAAATAACAAACAAACACAACGAAACATGCTGACAACTTAATTAGCAGTTGAATAAAACAAAAAGGAAAAGAAAAACTTACCGAAAAATGTCCAAACAGAATTGACCCAAATCTTGACTCAACTTTGACCCCTTGAGGCCGAACAAACTTTAATCAGGGTGTTCTCACACGAGAACACCTTGATTAAGGTCTATTAGACCTCAAACCCTGTTAAGACTGGCCGGTTTCCAAGGCTATTCATGTTCTAGGGTTTGGATCTTCAGATCTGGTTTTTTAGGAGTTGTGGGTGGATTCGGACCAAACCAAGCCTGGTTTGGTCACGAGGGAGGTCAGGGGAGTGTCTGGTACGAAGATGGTGAGGTTTGGTATAAGTCAGAGTTCGACTCGAATCTTCAAATGAAGATTCGAGACGAAGGAAGGTGATTCGAGGCTAGGGGGTAATAGATCCATGTTCAGGAGAGTGAGGTGGTCCTAGGGTGTTCAGGAGGTGGTCATCGGCGTTCATGCCGCCGGGTTCTGGTGAAAGGGAAACTAGGGCGGCTGCTAGGGTTTCGGGGGTTCAGGGCTTGGTGAAGGAGATGAGTGAAGGGGGGTTCGGATAGGGGGCGTGGGGTATGATAGAAAGCTTATATATGGTCTAGGGGTTTAGATCCTGGCCGTTGGATCAAATGAGATCTATGGCCAGGATCTACTCACTTAGGGAAGACGGTGTCATTTGGGTTTTGGTAGTGGGTGAGACCGGGTAAGGCTGGATCGGGTCAAAATTGGACGGGTTTAGGGGGAAAGCCTGGGTCCGTTGGATCAAGGGGTTGGACGGCTCAGATCAATTGCCTAAGACGACGTCGTTTGGGGTTGAATGAGTGGCCTGATCAGGACCGTTTGTTTGAGTCAGATCAACGGCTCCAATAAGGACGCTGATACGGCGTCGTTTGAATCAATGTTTGGGCAGGCCGGATTTGGACTGGACTTGAGTGCCGGTTTTGGGCCTATTTTTTGTTTCATTTCCTGGGCCCAAATCGATTTTCATCACTTTTTTCTTTGTTTTCTAATTTTAAAACAAAAAAATGAAATAACAAATAAATAATAAAACAAATGAAATTAAAACAAACAACAATGTAACACTTCAACACAATTATCACACCAAATTAAAATGTTTAAGTAAGTTAAATCACAACCTAGAACGAACGATGCACATATATATATTTTTTGAATTTACTTTCAACGACCGAATTACGATTTGATTACCATGACAGACATACTTTGTATTTTGATTGATAAGATCAAAAAATGCAAAAATGGGACGAACCACAAATGACTAGCAGTACATGTCATGAAAAATTGAAAATTTGTACAGCGAGGCCACTGGTCACTATTATTGTTTTCTTTTGGAGTGATTGTCCGTGAAGCAAAAATCACGTGCTTACACCGACAAGTGGTCTCGGCTAAATGACGAGCTTCGGGCACAACTAGATTCATCCATCTCGGAAGGAGACGACCTCGGCCGTGAATATATTGCGCTGAAGTCCTAGTTAGAGACAACCTCAATTGATTCCTACGAGGTCAAGGAAATGTTGGCCCAATACAAGACCATGTAGAAATAGCCGAGGTCCACTTAATAACAAAGGCCGAGTATGTAAAGTGGTTATCCCTGAAGGAGAACCTTGAGGAGATTCATGCCTGGGGGCTTGATTTGTGGACCGAGATTGAAGAGGCCAAAAGGCTTGACGCCGAGGCAAAAGATCTATACGAGCCCGAAGATCCCGAAGGCTCTAGTGCTGAGTCGAGCTCTAGTGAAAATTACGCGGAGATGACTTAGCTTTTTTTTATTGTATATCTTTTTTTTGTTTATTTTGAGGCCACTTTATCATGCCATTGTAAATAATTTTTGGAATCTATAAAAAATTTCCTTCGGCAACACTGTGTTTTTTATTTTTCAGCATCTGTTTGTAAGTTTTTATTTGAAGATCATCATTAATGACTTAGCAGAGAATTGGATGTAATCTGGAGTACCCGTTCTACGGAAGCCCGAATTAGGCCCGATTTCGATAATAACTCCGAGTTTTTTGTTGCTTTGAAATTTTGATAAAAAATGAAGGCCTTTAAGATACTTAAGTGTTTTAGTCATACACGTTGGTATTTTGCCGAGGGTAATCCTTTAATAGGTTTTAATCATACGTAAGGGCCTTACTTTCTGAGTACGGACTGGGACGTCTCCGAGCCGGTTTAGGTCGGCCGCAGCCTTTCTTGTTCGGGCCCTGTCTTGGGCTTTGTGCCTCCAGGGTATTATAGTGCACGTGAGCTCTAGGATTTAGGATTTGTTATTCGTTCTAAGTAAATCAATGAGTGCATCGATGGTGAACAATGCGTAGTGATAAATATAAAGGGAATTTCTTTCATTGCTTTGTATGTAGAGTACATAATCAGAGGCGCATAAGCCTTATGCCATGGAAAGATTGGGCTACATGGGTACAGTTCGCTTGACCATTTGACCCTTACAACAAATCCTAATTACCCAGCCTTGGCTTTTCATATTAAGTAATAACACTTTTTATGAATCCAAACTTAGGGGGTAACTGTCACCTTCTTTTTACCACGCGAAGAGCATATAAGGGAGTTTTTCCAATTTAAGTGATAATCGAAACGAGATTATTTATATGAAATTCAGAGTCACTACTTGGGATAATTTATGGTGTCCCAAGTCATCGGTTAAATCCTGAATCGAGGAAGATTGACTCTATTTATGGTCTGCGAACACAAAAATCCAGGTAAGGAATTCTGTTAACCCGGGAGAAGGTGTTAGGCATTCCTGGGTTCCGTGGTTTTAGCACGGCCGCTCAACTATTATTATTGGCCTAATTATCTGAACTTTTACACGTTTTACCTATTGTGAATTTTTCACTTTTTAGCCACTTTTAATATTTTAGGAAATTTCAAGGTTATTTAAAACACATCGTAAGCCCCGCTACATGAAATGCACCCGTGGTTCACGACACGTTCTATTTAACCTTGTTGGAAATGAGAATCAAGTCACATGAAATACACCCGGATTTATAACATTTTTATTTCATTATTATTATTCAAAATTATGGCAAGGTCACATGAAATGCACACTCGAGACCCTTTAATCCAATTTGACGTAGTTCAGTTGATGAATAGCAACCCAATATCTATATGGTGAAAACATCATGTTCAGCTACAACCAATTCGAGTAAATATACGAGCATGTAACTAAATGAGAAAATTCAAAACTATGAAAAACAACTACACAAACAACGATCATATAACCAAACAAACATTTAATATTAAGCTTGAATAAAACGGATAGAGGATGATAAAATTGGACCTCAATATATCCAGGAAATTGGTTGTTTCAATGTCTAACACTCAAAATGTGACGAATCGCGGAAGGAACCCGAATTAGCACCGGAAACTCAACCAAACACGAATTCAAACCCACACTTTAATCACTGTTTACGAGCATTGTGGATCGAAATTCATGCCTGAACCGCAAATAAAAATCGAAAGCCAAAACACCAACTTTATAACCTAGAAGAAAGATGATTTAAACTTTAAACTCCCTGCAGTTAATTCGTCTCCGAATCCTTTCTGAAATCCTTATTTTAATCAGTTTTTTAGAGATTTTTTAAAATCTATTTTTGGAACTTTCAAATTACAGAATTTATCCTCTACTATCTTGTGTGTGCTTTTTGAGAATTTCTGGTGGTGAATTGCATGTGTATTCCGACGATAGTGAGGCGGGAATGAGTGTGTGTATATAGGTAGTGAAGGAGTGAATTAGGTGCTATTTTCTGGCGATGGGTCGCTGGGCGGATGGAGAATGGTCATTTTTGGACTGGTTACCGGCAACTGCTCTTTGATTTTTTGCTGGTTAGATTTGTTGAAGAAGATGATTTGATGGGTGGTCTGATGGGTGTTTGTTGGTGGGGTTTTTTTGGAGTAATATGGCAGATGTGCTTTTGTCTCTAAGGGTCTAAGGTAATGAAGAAGATGACCTTTTAGGGTGTAATGGGTGGGTGGGTGGTTTCAAAAAAGAAGAAGCTTCAGGGGGCGTCTTTTTTGTGTATTATGGCTGTTTTCAGCCGTTAGGTCCTAGGGTCTATTTTTGTACCTTTTTTTTGTAGAGTGTAGGGATATAGGTTTTTGTACGGTTTTTTAGGGTAAGGGGTATGGGCCTAAGAATTATGGGCTAGATCCAAAAATTAGGCATAAAAATGGGTCGTTTGAGCCCAAATTTTATTCTTTCCCCGCGAACGAGACTAAAAATACGATCGCATTTATTAATTAATCCTACTTAAGTAAAATAACTATTAAAATAAGACTGACCGTTAAAACAAAATTATTTTTGGCATTTTTCATGATTAAAAATGACTGCAAAACATTAATTACACTATTTTTTTGTAATTTTTATTTTCTTGTAATAAAATAAAGTAAAAGAGTCAAAATTAGTTGAAATAGCGATATTAAGCCTAAATTAAATATTTACATGTTAAAATATAAAAAGTCTTGGGGAGGGTCAAAAATCACATGTGTACAGCTGCCCCTCTTTGACTGGAAACGTGAAGAGTTTTCAAACAAAGAATGACTAGACAGGTTTTTTGACCCGACCCTTATTTAACGAGACCAAAAGCTAAAAGAAAGGATAATGTGATCGAGCCCTGGTTTCTGAGCTGCCTACATATCCTTGGTTATAAAGGAATCAGGCCACGTGTAGTTCAGAAGTGAGTGAGATGATGAAGTATACCGAGGTGGAGAGCTGATCGAGGTGCGGTCAAGGTTTCGGTCTACGGTCCTGCTATTACATCAAAAATCAAAAAATGAAAATGACTAACTAAGCCTGTCAACTATAAGTTACAAGATTCCTATCTATAAGTCTTCTGAATCTTGATCTTGAGTCTTGAACGGTTCTTCAAACAGACTTTGGATTTGAACCTTGACGCTTGCTAGTTGCAGGTGCTAGTTCATTCTTCTTCAGCTTTTCGGACCAAAACCGTACATACCATGCTTGTGACTTCAGTCATGTCTTGAGCAACTCACATTTTCATCAACTTCTGCATCTGGATTCACTTCTTGCCTTTCCTTTTTTTTTATTCTAAATTGTGACTAACTTCCGTTGATCATCTCGGACTGTTGACACTCATTCTTGCCGCGAGCTTCTTTTGTTGCTGACTTGAATTGCATCATGAAGTGAATTCCCTTGTTTTCCATGTGGCGCCTGATTTCCAACATTTGAACTGTACTCTCTTGTTCTCCAGGTGGGCGCCTAATTTCCAAAACTTGAATTGTATTCCCTTTGGTACCTTAAACTGTTTTCCCTCGAAACCTGTGTTGTCTTTCTTTGAAGCTTGAACCGCTTTCTTCGTTCTCCAGTTGGGTGCCTGATTGCCAAAACTTTAACTGTATTCCCTTGCTTTTCAGGTGGGCGCCTGATTGCCAAAACTCTAAATGTATTCCCTTGCTCACCAGGTGGGCGCCTGATTGCCAAAACTTGAATTGTATTTGCTTGCTCTCCAAGTGGGTGCCTGATTGTTAAAACTTTAATTGTATTCCCTTACTCTCCAGGTGGGCGCCCGATTGCCAAAACATCAACTGTATTCTCTTGCTCTCCAAGTGAGTGCCTAATTGCTAAAACTTTGACTGTATTCCCTTGCTCTCCAGGTGGGCGCATGATTGCCAAAACTTTAACTGTATTCCCTTGCTCTCCAGGTGGGCGCCTGATTGCCAAAACTTCAACTGTATTCCCTTGCTCTCCAGGAGAGCGCCTGATTGCCAAAACTTGAACTGTATTCCCTTGCTCTCCAGGTGGGTGCCTGATTGTCAAAACTTTAACTGTATTCCCTTGCTCTCCAGGTGGGCGCCTGATTGCCAAAACTTGAACTGTATTCCCTTGCTCTCCAGGTGGGCGCCTGATTGCCAAAACGTGAACTGTATTCCCTTGCTCTCCAGCTGGGCGCCTGATTGCCAAAACTTTAACTGTATTCCCTTGCTCTCCAGGTGGGCGCCTGATTTCCAAAACTTTGACTGTATTTCCTTGCTTTCCAGGTGGGCGCCTGATTGCCAAAACTTCAACTGTATCCCTTGCTCTCAAGGTGAGCGCCTGATTGCCAAAACTTCAACTGTATTCCCTTGCTCTCCAGGTGGGCGCCTGATTGCTAAAACTTTGACTATATTCCCTTGCTCTCCAGGTGGGCACCTGATTGCCAAAACTTCAACTATTTTTTCCTTGAAACTTGCACTGCTTTTCCTCAAAACTTGGACTGTTTCTCCTTGTTCTACAAGTGGGTGTCTGATTTCCAACACTTGCACTGTTTTTCCCCCAAAACTTGCACTGCTTTTCCTCGAAACTTGAACTGCTTCTCCTTGTTCTCGAGGTGGGTGCCTGATTTCCAACACTTGCACTACTTTTCCCTCGAAACTTGACATGTTTTTCCTTGTTCTCCAGGTGGGCTCCTGATTGCTGAACTTGAACCGTCTTCCTTTGAACATTATTGTTTTCCCTTTGTTCTCCAGGTGAGTGCCTGATTACCAACATTTGTACTGTTTTTTCCTTGAGACTTGAACTGCTTTTCCTTGTTCCACAGGTGGGTGCCTGATTTCCAACACTTGCACCGTTTTCTTTGAAACTACTTGTGAGCATGTGATTTTTGTCCTATATGAATTACTCCCATAAATTCAAGGCAAAATAATTTCTTTCAGTGTTTGCAATTTTGTAAATTTTCGTGGCATTTTCTGTTAATTGTTTGCATTTTTGTTTGAGCATTTTAATTAGTGAAAAATACAAAAAATATATGTTGCATTTTCATTTACGATTTAATTCTACATTATAGGATTAATTAACAAATTAGTTGTTTTATAAAAACGGGAAAAATCACAAAAAAATAGTTTATTTTGTATTTTTTAATTTCAATTTCGAATTTTGGTAGTTTTTCCTTGAATTTGGTTTGTAATTATTTGTGGTAAATGTTATTTAGAGTTAATTAATGTAATAGGATAATTTGGTTATTGATTAATTTGGGCTTTAATTTAAAAGAAACTAAAAGAAAATTGAAAAAAAAATGATAAAAAAGAAGGGGAAAGGATCAGATTTGGGCCAATTTAATTTAAAAGCATAAGCCCAAACATTTTGCCATAGAACCCGCCCAATTTTTGGCCTAACTCTACCCAATACCCGGTTCACCCCACCCCCAAACCTAAACGACGTCGTTCCGTGAAAGAAAGATCCGAGCCGTTGATATCTTTTAATCTAACGGATCAGAACTGGTTTCCCGTATATACATATATGTCCGAATGGTACCCCTCAGTCCATCCACCCCTCGTCTTTCTTCAACCCCTCGTCTTTCCGAATGGTGCCTGAAATTCCTAGGCCATCTCCGGCGGTGGCGTGGCTTAATCGACCCCAAATTCCACCTTCGTTCACCCCCATTTTTACAACCCAAGACATCCTCACTCCCCCTTTCCAATTCCCCACTCCGTTCCTCTCAAACATGGCCTGACCTCCTCGAATCTCAAATCTAGGGTTCGGGCCCTAGAAGCCATAGCCGAGTCCGTTCATGCAGAGATATCCTTCAAAGTTTCCTTAGCGTTCAAGGCCGGTTTGGCCCCAAAATAACGTTCTTTTCTTGTTCTTCGCAAGGGAGAAGCAAATGACATTATTTGGGGACTAAATCGAAAAGTTAATCGCGAGTTTGAAGCATAGGTTGGTGAGTTTCCTATTTCTTCTTTCATTCTTGTGTGCCCTCAGTCTTCCTCCCTCCTCATTTCTTCTCTTCCTCTCTGATTAATTGAATGGAAACTTGAATAAAGTTTAGCTAAAAATTGAGGACTGTCCGTTTATTGCTTTTTCAATTTTTGCTTTTCTAAATTTTATTGGTTTGGTTGGTTTGTGTCAAGAGTATGGTCAATTTCTAATATTACTTTTTGTTTTAAGCCACTTAATTAATTTAATTATGTCGTTTTGACAACTTAGTTAAATCTCTGCATGTTTGTGTTAATTAAACAGCAACTTAGTTAGATTTTTCGATTATGGAAGTCATTTTAGTGTTTGTATCATGTTGTTTTTCCAGATGCTATAGAATTTAGCTGGGTCGTTTTATTGTTAGGGCTTTAGTATTATTTTTGGCTATTTCTGCAAAGCATAGCTCCTCAATTTGGGATGAATCATTGGGTTAAGTTGATCCATTTGGAATTCTGAAGTAATATTCAGGGGCTTGAGGGGTAATTTGGGTAGTTTAGATCATAGAATCTTTCATACCAGCAATAGGAAGCTTCAAGTGAGGGGTTTTTATTGAATTTTAGAAGTATAATAGGTTAGCTTGGGGAACAGTTAGTAATTGAGGGGTCAAGTGGCTAAAAATGAGAATTAAAGAGGGGGGCAGAGGGCAAAGGTTAAAATCCTAAGGTCTACCCTAGTCCCTTGACTATAAAGGCATCCAAAACTTGCCTTTCAAGGCAGACCCAAGAGACTTGAAGAGAGAAATCCAAAAAAAACAACGGCTAAATATTTTTCACGGTTCCATTGAACTTTTCTCTTTTCTTTGATTTCAGAAATTTTCAAGTTCTGAAACACTTTCTGATTTATCTGGGGTTTAGAATGGATTGAATTTGGGTTTGTAAAAGCTTGATTTTAAGGTTGTGGGGTACTGTGCGATTGAAATTGGGTTCTAGTTTGATGTGCCTTTTGGTTCAAAGTTAATTTTGCTGGTTATTTTACAATTGCTGATGTTCTGATCTATTGTTGCTTTGCAACTGACTCCACACTTCTTGGTTTCCCTTTTCAATCTCCAGGTACTTCCCGGATCCCATTACTCTATGATTTGCCCATCAAAGCTATGTAAACAGCCTGGATTTGAATATAAATGACAATGAGTTTAGAACAAAGCTATGTGTTCTTTAGAAATCAGTCGTGTATGATGTTGATGTGTTAAACTTGCTATTCAAACCCTCTTTTATGCAAATCTTAGCTTGTCATTCTGAACACTAATGTTGTTTAAGTTCCTATACATTTAATGTGTAAAAGGTATGGATCCTGTTAGTCAAATATAGTAGTAGTTTATTCAGCTTGCATGGCTTCTTTGATTACTGAAATCACAAGGATTTTACTGCTGCTATAGATGCATATTTGGTATGCACTTTTAGTATTTTGTTAGAAATATATGCTGAATTTTAGTTGTAATAGTGGAATTCTTATCATTCTTGAAACATGGAAATTATTAAGGATTAATTGTAGGTTATATGGTAGCATAGTGTTGATTTTCAAGTGTCAATGAGGCTTACTATCATGTTTGATCACATAAGGTAAAACAGGTTCTAATGATTGTATCATCTGAAAATGTTAGTTTTAAATTTTGGGTTTGATGCTGGTTGGTATGTTATTATTTCAAACGTTGGTCTAAAATCAGCATTAGTCCATGTTAAGCCACAAATTTGAGCAAAACAAACAATGGAATCGTGGGTAGTACTTACTCATTTGTGGGCTTGAGTTTTTGGGATTTTCATTTGGGCTTATTGAGGCCCAAACTTGCGGGCTTGATGTTGATTTTCTTTATCGGTAGTCAGTTGGGTTCGATGTCGACTCCCTTTTAATCGTTGTTGATATTAAATGCACGCCATGGGACTTGAACTCGGGCCTCGTCTTTGTTTTCGCTTGATCCTCAGTAGTTTGGGCCATAAGGTTGCACCAAACATAGACGCGAGTCTCTCGTATTGGGCTTGCTTCCTTTCAGCCATCAAATTACTTGATTTTGACATGAACCATTTTGGTATGCAAACCATTCGTTAGTAATTGAGTTTGGGGCCTCAGTAACAACGTAGTTAGCCATTGGCCCCTAATACCTCGAATAAGTTTAAGCAAGTAGATTTGGGGCGTGCCATATTAAATAGAAATAACTTATGGTTTTCCAAGACTTAGTATGAATTTCCCTTTAAAATGAGAATTGAGGTGTGCCATGCCAAATAAAATTTCAAATGCATGGCCCTCACAAAGTTGCAAAGGCATGGTCGCTTTAGGCGCGTTATTTTAATAATTTACCTTCTTAAACTCGGGTGCGCATTTATGTGACCCAAACCCAAATCTCAAAAACGTTAGATAAAATATGTCGAAGACCGTGGATGCATTTATGTGACACGATTCAAGATGTATTTTTGATAACGTTGAATGTTTTTAAAAAATTAATTGAACAAAAGCGGTTATAAAAGTTAAAATTGCACATAGGTTCAAAATGTTTTAAATCAGATAATTAGGCCATTTATGACAGTTGAGCGACCGTGCAAGAACCACGGAACTCAAGAATGCCTAACACCTTCTCCCGAATTAACAAAATTCCTTACCCGAATTTCTGTGTTCGCGGACTGTAATACAGAGTCAATCTTTTCCTCGATTTGGGATTTGAACCGGTGACTTGGGACACCATAAATTATCCCAAGTGGCAACTCTGAATCTTTAAATAAATAATCCCGTTTTGATGTCACTTTAAGTTGGAAAAAACTCCATTATATACCCTTTCTCGGGGGTGTAGGTGAAAAAGGAGGTGTGACAACTTTGGCGACTCTGTTGGGGATCGAACCTAGAACCTCTGGTTCAGGGTTCAGAATTCGAGCTTAGATAAATTGTTATATTTGGCTTTATCTGATTTTGTTACATGTTTGGGCCTAATGTGTCAAGTGATGCTTTTACCGCTTTGATATTATCTGAATTGTATATAAACTGCTACGAAACCCTTCTCTTCTCATCTTCAGGGATGTGCTCGCTGGTAGAGACTCTCTATTCTGTTAGTGTCATACCTTGAAATAAGAAAGAGGCTCGAACAAGTTACTAAGTAGGATGGCCTTTTGGATCTCGGTACGTAGCCCCCTCCTCGGCTCGAGTTATCCGCTCGGGTACACAGTCTAGCACACATACCCAAGTTTTTGAACCTAGAATAACTCAGCCTCATGCCGGATCCCTAGGAGGCACGTTTGTTTGCATCATGTACATTTGACTTTGGAGACTCAACACATGAGTTGGGTCTGTCTAGGACAGGTGTACCCGAAACGTAAAGACCATTATGATGCATCTTACTTACTACTTGTGCATTCTTTTGCTTCGGATTTGCATGTTGACCGGCTGATAAGGAAAATTTAGAAAGGTTAATGAGATGGTTGAGAGGGATAAGTGACTGTTTTGAAAAACCAATATCCCAAAACATACCGAAACTCTGCCGAAATTTTGAAAAAAAAAGAAGAATTTGGTGGAAAAGAAAAAAGAAGGAAAACTCTTTGTGTTTTTGGAAAAGAAAAAAAAAGTTGGTTTATTTTTTTAAAATTGCCCGAACTATGCCAGTTTAATTTTCACCGGGTGTGGGATACGTAGTCAACCCCCATCGGGTCCAACTGCCTTTTTGTAAAAATAGACCGAAAAACCAAAAAATTTATTTTTTATGGTTAAGATGATTCCATTTCTGTCAGAAATAGCCGATCGTCCTCAAAAGGATGCTGGAAGGCTGTTTTTGCAAGAACAGCCACCTTCAGTCTCTTTTTCAATTTTTAGCCGGTTAGCGAGCACAACCTTAAAACCTTTCTCCGGAAGTGCTGAAATGTCGTATTTGCAAAGCTGGTTTTTACTTTTGAAATAAAATGTGAAAAATTGTCAGCTTTGTTTTTGAGTCAATTGAATCGTGATTTTTGCTTAACCACCCTAACAAATCTGCATAATAAGCACAGGTCAGAATTTGCCAATAATAGTCGTGAACAAGATCCCTTTGGAGTTGCATATGTGGTGGGATGATCTGGGTAAATCGGGATAAGACACGGTCAATCTATACTTAGGAGGCCTCACTGGGTTGCTGAAGATTAATCCTTGGGGAGACATCATAAAGGCGTTGGTTACATTCTGGGACCCGGCCCACAACGTATTTCATTTCTCAGATTTTAAACTTACCCCAACATTGGATGAAATAACCGGATATATTGGGGGTCCCAAAGTTCCCATGAGACACCAGTACCTGATTGCTCCAAGGGCCGTAGCCGTATACAGGTTCCTAGACTCTTTGAAAATAAGCAGGAGGGTCTACAACTCAGACTTGGCAGCTGGTTTTTGTACTTTGCAGTTTATATACAACAGATATGGTCGTATAGGGGGGTTCAACAAGCCGGAAAACAAAATCTGCAGCAGAGGAAACCGCCTTAAGTGGGAAGAACACAGGTGTTTTGCGTTTATGGTAGTCTTTTTGGGACTTTTGGTGTTTCTTAGAAAGGATGGGAATATTGACATACGAGTAGCCGGGCTTGTTAGCACTTTGCTTACTTAGGCCAACAACACCCTCGCACCCATGATAGTAGCTGAAATCTTTCGCGCTCTCACAACCTGCAAATCCGGAGGAGACTTTTTTGAGGGGTGCAACGTGTTGTTGCAGATGTGGATGATCGAACACTTATACCATCGTCCTCAATTAATGAGTTATGGGTCGACAAAGAAAATATGTATAGAGGAATTTTATACGAGGGTTGATGGGATCAGCTTGCCAGAAGGGGTTACAAAGTGGATAGCACACCTCCATTCATTTGGATGGCAAATAGATTGGACATTTGGATGGCTGCCTGTGGATGAGATCATATACATGCCAGCCACTGAGCCTCATTTCCTCTTGATGGGACTCAGGAGTATCCAACCTTATGTCCCATATCAGGTTTTGAGTCAGCTGAGGAGATGCCAAATAGTTCCGAGAGATGAAGATCTTAGTGCCCAAGTAGTCGAGATCGGACCCAACTGTTAGTTTTATGAAGCAGTAGTTTGCCAAATTTGGAGTGAATGTCAATACTTAACAGCAAGTACTTGTGTGCGTGATCGATCCAAAGGTGAAGTTTTACCAGAGTACCTGGCTTGGTGTAGAAGAGAAATTGAGTTTGGGAGGCCGGCCAAAAGACCCCACCTTCAGGAATTCGTTGAGGCGTCACAAGAACAATGGGCTTGGTTGGCCAAGGAGAATGAGTACAGGGCCACAATAGGAAAGTTGGAGAAACAAGTCAAAGAACTTCAATTCGAGAATAGCTAGCAAGCCGCGACGGAAGAAGGTGAAAAGAAAAAGCTAGCTAAGGAAAATGAGGCCCTTCGAGCCCAAATTCAGGAAATGAAAGTAGCGGCAGAGAACCCCACCCGAAGTGACAAAGATGAAAAACTTATAGGTAACCTGAGGCAGAAAGTGAGTGACTATAGTTTTGATTTGAACAAAGCAGAAAGTGAATTAGCCAGGTCTCGAAAGCAATTGGCTAAAAACGCAGATGAACGAGCACGCCTGGTTAAGTAGTTGAAAGAGAAGTATGACGATGAGGTCGCGGGATTAAAGAAAAGAATCGTTGCCGCAAAGAACAAAGTGATCAAGCAGGCGAAAGACTTTAAGACAGAAAGAGAACATTGTTATACAACATTGGCACAATTAGAAATGGATTTACAACAAATTCAGGAGCAGAATCATGTGGCTGGGCAAACTTTGGAAGCCAGGGCCCAGCAGATCGGCGTTTGTTACAAGAAAAAGGAGTCATAAGAGAAAGAATTAGAACCATAGCCGATTATATTGTTGTGAAGCGCCAAGCCTATAAGGACATGTTTCGCACCACCTTCTTCGCGGTAGTGATGACATTTGTTAAACAGATAATGAGTGACATGGATCGACTTCAAAGGGATCTTGTATATAGGCCCGGGGCGAGACCGAATGATGTCCCGCGGGCACCAGGAACATTAATGTATTCATGATTTTTCATTTGAGTCTGTATTTCCTTTTCCGTTAGAGTCTGTCAGTTGTTTTGAGTCTGTATTTTCTTTCTGCTGGAGTCTGTCTGTTGTTTTCGAGTTTGTATTTTCTTTTGTTGGAGTATGATAGTTTATATTCAGAGTCTATATTTCGTCTTTACATCAGAGTCTATTAGTTTATTTTGGAGTCTGTTGGTTTTGAGTCTTTGTAATCAAAGAATTTGCTTTTTATGAAAATTGAAAATCCCAAAATGTTTTATTATTTACTTTCACACTTATCTCCTAGAACTACGTTCGGTCTGATTCATGCGGGGTCATGATACGTAGGCAATCTCCATAGGATTCGACCATAACCAAAAAAAAAGGAGAAGAAAAAGAGAAAAGAGAGAGGAAAACAAGAGAGAAAAGAAAAGAAAAGAGAGAAAGATAAGAAAACCAAGAGAAAGAAACAATGGCAAAACAAGAGGGAAATGAGAGGATAAAAACAAAGAAAAAAGCAAAGGCCATAATGAAAAGAGAGAAAAAGGGGGAAAAGAGAAATTGTAAATGGAAATAAAGAAAGGCCGGGATGACGCAAGCAGCCGATCAAATGCATAATAGAAACGGTTAACTGCTTAGGTGCTTTCATTCCCCAAAATGTGCGGTTACCAATTGTTAAAGCCCTAATCACTAACAAGGTTGTTGTTGATATACTGAGTTCAGGCAGGTGGTTAGTTGATTGGCATTCTGGTAACTCACCCCTACAACACCCGATCAAAAGACAAGCTGAATATGGCCAACCAAGAACCGGAGGCAAGTATTGTTAATCCGTCAAAGGGGTGGAAGAATTGGGTGTTAATGCAATGAAGGAAGAGATGTATAAGTTAAAGCAGCAAATGGCTGAAATGTACCAAGCCTGGGCAAAGGGGCATCCACCACCGGTCTATCCCGCCAACCCTGCTTATATCCCACCATTGGCTCAACCTCAGGAACCTCCCACTGTGAACTCGTCTCCGGCCTTTCCTCTCTACCAACAGTGCTATGGCACCACTCTCCATACATCACAAGCTCCACCACCCAAACAAGTCCCAGACCCTCATCCACCAGTCACGCCCGTCTTTGTGGCACCTCCACCTGCTGCATTACATCGTTCTTCCAGTGAGCCTCTGTTCCAGATTCACGACAACCAGTATTATCCCCTGAGCCCACCTTCAAAGTTCTAGAACCGTACTCTTACACACTCATCTTGATCTCCCGGCAGAGACCGAGAAGCCACCCAAAAGTCCCGAACATGAGGAGATGATCAGAAAGGTCAAAAGCTTGGAACAATCGTTTAGAGATATGAGGGGTTTGGGAGGTCAGGTAAGCATGGCCTATAAGGATTTATGTCTATTACTAGATATTTAGTTACTAGCAGGGTTCAAGATGCCTAAGTTTGATCTGTACGATTGGCATGGTGACCCAGTAGCACACTTAAGAGGATTTTATAGCAAGATGAGAGGGGCAGGCGGAAGAGATGAATTATTGATGGCATATTTCAGCCAAAGTCTGAGCACATCGGCATTGGAATGGTATACCAGACAAGATCATAATAGGTGGTACACATGGGACGATTTGGCCCAAGCCTTCGCCTGTCATTTTCAGTACAATCTTGAAATTATCCCAGACCGTCTGTCATTGACGAAGATTGAGAAAAATCCTGGTGAGAGTTTCAGGGAATATGGATTCCGATGGAGGGAGCAAGCATCGACGGTTGACCCTTCGATGAAAGAAAGCGAGATGGTTGATTATTTCTTGCAGGCCTTGGAGCCCACTTATTTTGGTCATTTGGTGTCAGCAGTGGGCAAGTCCTTTAATGAGGTTGTAAAAATGGGAGGCATGGTAGAAGAGGGACTCAAGTCTAATAAAATCATGAGCTACTTAGCAATTAAAGCAACCACCCAGGCCATCCAAAACCGTACTCGGGAAGAAGAAGAAAGAGGATGTTGCGACAATTGAGTCGGGAGCTTAGGTCGGATCTAGGGGCCCTTCACATTACCATAATCAGCTTTGACCCTATCACCAACTTACCACCACACTCCATATAGCCTACCACGACACTACTACCCACCGCCAAATCCCCATTTTTCTGTCCATCATGCACAAACATACACTCAACCTCTCGCGCATGCACAATGGCGTGCGCCAGTCCCATAAAATACATACACAGCTCCACAAAAGGCCTATCCACCCCAAGAGCCTGCTGAAATCCCCTTGGAACTAGTTTCCGGTCCAATCAGGCCACCAAGAATGAGAGGTTGCAGAAGAAGAAAACTTTCACTCCATTGGGAGAATCCTATACCAGTTTGTTCCGTAGGTTGAGACAATTAGGTATGCTGAGTATGATTGAACCAAAATTGCCAATCCTCCCCCGAGGAATCTTGATCACTCTATGAGTTGCGAATATTGTTCTAGTGCCCCGGGGCACGACACAGAGAAGTGTTGGCAATTTAAAATAGTTATTCAAGAGCTCATTGATACTAATCGCATTGAGGTCCAAACTCCGGAGGCACCTAATATCAACCAGAATCCATTGCCAGCTTATCAAGAGACGAATATGATTGAGATAGTGCATAAGGAAGGGGAGCCTAAGAAGCCTTTGCAAACTGTCATGATGATTCGGTCCAGTGATGCCAGGGCGTTCGAAAAGTCAACAAGTGAGAAGTCTGCGATCAAGTTGAATGGGGCAAATAGTGAACCATCTGTGGTGGTCAAGAAGGGGTCCTCAAGTGACGTGCCGGGAAACATGAAAGAGTGAAAGTGGTTGTGCCGGGAATGGCAAACAAGCCTGTTGTAATTGTGGAAGGTGCCCGCATAGACCCTGTCATTATCAAGCCAGTAAGTCAATTACCAATAGTCAACAGCAGGGCAGTCCCGTGGAATTATGAACGAGTGAAAATGACTTACAAGGGGAAAGAAGTTAAAGAAGAAGTATGTGAGACCCATGGTTTGACTCGATCGGGAAGATGCTTTGCCCTCGAAGAGTTGAGAAAAGCTAAAAGCTCCAAAGACAACCCAGTATTGGCGAAGAAAGCTGTGATTGAGGAAGAAGCAGAGGAGTTCTTGAGAAAAATGAAGGTGCAGGATTATTCCATTGTGGAGCAGTTGAGGAAGACACCAGCTCAGATTTCATTATTGTCATTATTGATCCATTCAGACGAGCACATTTAGGCTTTGATGAAGATCCTGAATGAGGCCTACGTTCCTCACAAAATCTTAGTAACCACTTGGAAAAGACAGCTTACAAGATATTTGAAGTGAACAGAGTTACTTTTTCTGATGATGAGTTGCCCATGGAGGGTACCGAGCACAATAGAGCCCTCTATCTAACAGTGAAATGCGAAGACTCCGTGGTTACTCGGGTGCTGGTTGACAATGGTTCTAGCGCAAATATTTGCCCTCTCTCCACTCTGAACAAGTTTAAGGTGGGTGATGAAAGAATTAACAAGAACAATATCTACGTTCGGGGATGCGACGGTGGAGGGAAAGATTCAGTCGGGGACATAGTGCTTGAGCTTACGATAGGGACAGTTGAATTTACCATGGAATTTCAGGTGCTCGATGTGGCTGTTTCTTACAATCTGCTATTAGGTCGACCCTGGATTAATGATGCTAAGGCGGTCCCGTCCACTCTGCATCAAATGGTCAAGTTTGAATGGGATAGACAGGAAATCGTTGTGCACGGCGAAGATAATTGGCGTGTTCCCAGCGATGCCATTGTTCCATTCATAGAGTTTGAGGACGACAAGGGGCAATGGGTTTATTAGGTTTTTGACATAGTATCGGTAGAGAAAATTCTAGAAGGGAAATGCATTCTAACCCCGAGGGTAGCTGCCGCATCAGTCATCGTAGCTACCGAAATGTTGAAAAATGGTTTTGTACCAGGCAAGAGTTTGGGTGCATCTCTGTAAGGTATCGTACAGCCAGTTTCTCTTCCTAAAAACTTGGATATATTTGGTCTGGGATTCAAGCCCACAGTCGCAGATGTAAGAAGAGCCAAAAAAATTAAACAGAAGGCATGGGCCCTTCCAAAGCCGGTCCCGTGTCTTTCCAGATCATTTATCAGTCCTGGTACCAGAAAGCGCCCAGTAACGATGGTTCACAGTTCAGTGGTTGATATGGATGGAGATTTGATTGAAAAGTTCGAGAGGTTATTCGCCGATGTTAACGTGTTAGAGGCTGGAGAGGGTTCGATTAAGGCGGATGTGCAATTTGTTGGGCCCAGTGCAAAGATTAACAATTGGGAAGCTACTCCTCTCCCCACCAGGAAGGTGTTTTGGTAGTTTGCTTTGATTTTCTTTCAGTTTATCTGGATTACTCTAGGGTTGTAATTTAGATGCTATGTTCTGTCCGTTTGGATATATAAACCTTGTTATCTTTAATTTCAATGAGATGCAATTTCCCTTTTTCTTCCTTCTTGATAGTTTTGTTTTTGTTTTTCTTTTCTTCCTTGTACAGTTCTTTTTATGCTGGCTTCAATGATATGACATGCATGAGGAATCTCCGGCCCAGTCTTAAAAGCCAATCTAATTATGAAATAGTAATTCAAGAAATAGAGTGTGATGGTGAATCGGAATATGACGAGGATGAAGCCTTTGAAGAGATTAGTAAAGAATTAAGCCATTTTGAAGAAAAATCCAAGCCTAACCTGAGTGATATAGAAGCAATCAATTTATGGGACCAAGATAATGTCCGGAAAACTAAAATAAGTGTCCATCTTGAACCACAACTCAGATAGGAGATGATTAAAGAACTGTTCGAGTATAAAAATGTTTTTGCATGGTCTTATGACGACATGCCGCATCTAAGCACTGACTTGGTAGTTCACAAATTTCCCACCGACCTGGCATTCCCCCTTGTCAAGAAGAAGCTGAGGGAATTTAAGACTGATATGAGTGTGAAGATTAAGGAAGAGGTCACCAAACAGTTTAAGGCCAAGGTCATTCGGGTCACCCGGTTTCCCACCTGGTTAGCCAATGTTGTGCCTGTGTCGAAGAAGGATGGCAAGACCAGGGTGTGTGTTGATTATCGAGATCTCAACAAGGCGAGTCCCAAGGATAACTTCCCATTGTCGAACATCCACAATTGATCAATAATTGTGCCAAATATGAGATTGGTTCTTTTGTGGATTGTTATGCGGGCTACCACCAAATCTTAATGGATGAGGAGGACGCAGAAAAGACGGCATTCATCATGCACTGGGGAACGTATTGCTATCGTGTTATTCCATTTGATTTGAAAAATGCTGGGGCAACCTACATGAGGGCAATGACAACCATATTCCACGATATGATACACAGGGAGATCGATGTTTATGTGGATGATGTGATTGTAAAGTCTAGAATGTAGTCTGACCATGTCAGAGATCTGAGAAAGTTCTTCCAAAGGCTTCGCAGGTACAATCTCAAGCTCAATCTTGCAAAATGCGCGTTCGGTGTTCCGTCTGGAAAGTTGTTGGGATTAATAGTCAGTCGTCGAGGTATTGAATTAGATCCGTCAAAGATCAAAGCTATCCAGGAATTGCCATCCCCAAAGAACAAGACTGAGGTAATGAGTCTGTTGGGGAGATTGAATTACATCAGCAGGTTTATTACTCAGCTCACGACAACTTGTGAGTCTATCTTCAAATTTTTAAAGAAAGATATTGTGGTCAAGTGGACAGATGAATGTCAGGAAGCATTTGATAAGATAAAGGGGTACTTGTCAAACCAACCTGTGTTGGTCCCGCCAGAACCAGGGAGACCTTTGATTCTATATTTGATGGTCTTGGACAATTCATTTGGTTGTGTGTTGGGCCAGCATGACATTACCGACAGGAAGGAGCAGGCCATCTATTATCTTAGCAAGAAGTTCACATCTTACGAGGTTAAGTACACTCATCTTGAGTGGACGTGTTGCGCCCTCACTTGGCTGGCATAGGAGTTGAAGCACTATTTGTCATCTTACCCTACTTACCTCATATCTCATTTGGATCCGTTAAAGTATATTTTTCAAAAGCCTATGCCTACAGGGAGGCTCGCGAAGTGGCAGATTTTGCTCACGGAATTTGACATTGTTTACGTGACCCGGACTGCGATGAAAGCACAAGATTGGCTGACCATTTGGCTGAGAATCATGTGGATGAGGAATACGAACCTTTGAAGACTTATTTCCCTGATGAATAGGTAATGCACATTGATGAATTGGAACAGATTGCAAAGCCAGGATGGAAACTTTTCTTTGATGGGGCTGCTAACATGAAAGGCGTTGGGATAGGAGAGGTACTTGTTTCTGAAACAGGGCATCACTACCTTGTTACGACTCAGTTTTGGTTCTACTGTACTAACAACATGACCGAGTATGAGGCATGCATTTTGGGTTTGAGAATGGTTGTGGATATGGGTGTCCAAGAGGTCTTGGTCTTGGGTGACTTGGACCTTCTGGTGCACCAGATTCAAGGAGAATGGGAAACTAGGGATCTAAAACTTATACCGTATCGACAATGTTTACATGATCTTTGTTAGCGGTTCCAATCAGTAGAGTTCAGGCATATTCCGAGGATTCACAATGAGGTCGTTGATGCTTTGGCTAATCTGGCGTCAATGTTACATCATCCAGATAAGGCTTATATGGATCTTTTGTAGATTCAGATCCATGATCAGCATGCTTACTATAATGTGGTGGAAGAAGAGCTCGATGGGGAACCTTGGTTTCACGATATCAAGGAATACATCAGGTTGGGGGTGTATCCAGTACAAGCCACATGTGATCAAAAGAGAACAATTAGGCGGTTGGAAAGCTGTTTTTTCTTCAGCAGAGGGGTTCTGTACAAAAGGAATCCAGACCTTGGGCTGCTGAGATGCATAGATGCTAGGAAGGTTACAACTATTATGACCGAAGTACATTCTGGAGTCTGTGGACTGCACATGAGTGGGTATGTTCTGGCAAAGAAGATCCTTCGAGCAGGTTATTATTGGCTCACCATGGAGCGAGATTGTATCAGTTTTGTGTGCAAGTGTCATCAATGTCAGGTGCACGGAGATTTGATTCAATCTCCACCATCTGAATTACATACAATGTCTTCACCATGGACCTTTGTTGCTTGGGGCATGGATGTCATTAGACCAATCAAGCCAGCAGCGTCCAACGGATATAGGTTTATTCTAGTGGCCATAGACTATTTCACCAAGTGGTTAGAGGTTAAAACATTCAAGTCTGTAACCAAGAAGGCGGTGGTTGATTTTGTGCACTCAAATATCATTTGCCGGTTTGGGATACCAAAGGTGATCATTACAGACAATGGGGCTAATCTCAATAGTCATCTGATGAAAAAGGTATGTCAGCAGTTCAAGATTACACATCGCAATTCTACCCCGTACCGCCCTAAGGTAAACAGAGTAGTTGAGGCGGCCAACAAAAACATAAAGAAGATACTTCGGAAAATGGTAGAAGGTTCCAGGCAATGGCATGAGAAATTACATTTTGCATTGCCGGGTTATCGCACTACTGTCCGTACTTCAGTAGGGCGACTCCTTATTTGTTGGTATACGGCACCGAAGCAGTGATGCCCACGGAAGTGGAAATCCCATCCCTTCGAATTGTCGCGGAGGCAAAAATCGATGACGATAAGTGGGTCAAAACCCACTTGGAACAATTGAGTTTAATCAACGAGAAAAGATTAGCAGCAGTTTGTCATGACCAGTTGTATCAACAGAGAATGGCAAGAGCATATAACAAGAAGGTGCATCCACGAAAGTTTGAAGTGGGTCAGTTAGTATTGAAACATATCCTTCCTCATCAGACTGAAGCAAAAGGCAAGTTCGCCCCAAATTGGCAGGGACCATTCATCGTAACTAGAGTGTTATCAAATGGTGCTTTGTATTTAACGGATATAGAAGGCAAGTGTGTAGAAATGGTCATCAATTCTGATGCTGTCAAGAGATACTATGTATGATTTTCTTTGGGTTATATATTTGTTTGTTTGTACTTGGCATATTTTTGAAGATTTGGAATGACGAAGGAATTTTTTTCTACTATCTAAACACTTTATCCTTTGTTACGCTCTTTGAGCCTTATTTATTTTCTTTCATACCCCTCTTTCGGAATCAGTAGCAAACATCAGAAACACAAGCGTGAAATATAAGTAAAGGAAGAAGAGAAAAAGAGAAAGAAAAGAGAAAAGAGAAACAAAAGAATGAAAAGAGAAAAAAACAACAAAAAGAGAAAAAGAGAGAAAAAAAAAAAGAAAGAGAAAAGAGAAAATCACAACAATAAAGTAATTTCTATGACATGAACTATGTCCGACCTGATTCCTTTTAAGGATACGTAGGTAGCCTCACGGTTCGGTCCCATCAAAATAAAAATCCAAAAGTCCCCAAACAAGAAACTGGGGCAGAAGTTGTGGTTGTTGTCAGAAATCTGATTCCGAAAGTTGTAATTTTAAACCCATTCAAATTGTTTTGAGCCTTTGATATCCTTCTTTCTAACCCTATCCAAAAGAGCACGTTACGGTCCAAAGAAAGAACTTTCGATCAGTCTTCAAGAGATGCCAAGTCAAGCAAGTGGAGGTGATTCATATCAAGGACACTACTCCGGTCCAAGCAGAAAATATTGGAAATGAGGGAGTCTTATTGGTGAAAACCCTTAGGGGCACTATAAGGCTACGGGAGCTGAGAGAAATCAAAAATGAGAGAGTCTTATTGGTGAAAACCCTCACGGGCACCGTAAGGCAACGAGAGCTGAGAGAAATCAAAAATGAGAGAGTCTTATTGGTGAAAACCCCCACGGGCACCGTAAGGCAAAAGTGAGTTGAGGGATGGACAAATGAGAGAGGTTTACTGGTGAAAACCCTTCAGGGCACCGCAGGCCGAACAAGGTCAAGGTTTTGGTGAAGAAATCTGGTTATGGTAATTCTGGGACAACAAAGTATGGCAACTGAAGGTTGGTTGGTTGGACAGGCTGGGCCGATTAATCCGAAATGCATGTCATGATCATTGGTACCAGCCGCTCCACTCAGATAAGTCCCTTTTCTTTTTCTTTTAACAGTCCTTCAGTTTTGGATTCTTCTTATTCATTGCATTTCATTTTCTTCCAGGTCTTATTTCTATAAGATGTTTCAATGATAATCTTGTTGGAGCAAGTAAGAAATGATTTCAAAGCTTACTACAACTTTCAAAAGTGCAAAGCACAGTGTGGCCAGGACATACCAAAGACAGCATGACGCGAAGTGGGATATAATGAGTCACCGAAAGTTTCATCGGTGGAATGATTTGGTAATTTCGTGGGAGATGCAAAGACTCAGATAAAGGGATCAGAGATGTAAAACAACGATTTGGGTATAGAACACTCGGGTCATCCAGGGTCATGGGGTTTGAAAGTTAGTCAGAAAGTCAAGCGGTTCAGGGTCAGTTCGGGGAAGCCAGTCAAAACAAAACAATGCAGTGAAGAATGCCATCAACTAATTACCACAGTTTAAACTAATAAGATTTATCTTTGATTGAAACAGGGGCAGAAAGTTTCGTTTGTTTCGGGGCAACCCGTTCGTTTAAAAGTTCTCAGGACTCTCCTGGATAATGGGATTTAGTTTTTAAATTCTCAGGACCCTCCTGGATAATGGGATTTAGTTTTTAAATTCTCAGGACCCTCCTGGATAATGAGATTTAATTTAAAATTCTAAGGACCCTCCTGGATAATGGGATTTAGTTTTTAAGTTTTCAGGATCCTCCTGGATAATGGGATTTAATTTTAAAAGTTCTCAGGACCCTCATGGATAATGGGATATAGTTTTTAAATTCTCAGTACCCTCCTGGATAATGGGATTTAGTTTTTAAGTTTTTAGGACTCTCCTGGATAATGGGATTTAATTTTAAAAGTTCTCAGGACCTCCTGGATAATGGGATTTAGTTTTTAAGTTTTCAGGACCTCCTGGATAATGGGATTTAATTTTAAAAGTTCTCAGGACCCTCCTGGATAATGCGATTTAGTTTTTTAATTCTCAGGACCCTCCTGGATAATGGGATTTAGTTTTTAAATTCTCAGGACCCTCCTGGATAATGGGATCTAGTTTTTAAATTCTCAGGACCCTCATGGATAAAGGGATTTAATTTAAAATTCTCAGGACCCTCCTGGATAATGGGATTTAGTTTTTAAGTTTTCAGAACCCTCCTGGTTAATGGGATTTAGTTTTTAAGTTTTCAGGACCCTCCTGGTTAATGGGATTTAATTTTAAAAGTTCTCAGGACCCTCCTGGATAATGGGATTTAGTTTTTAAATTCTCAGGACCCTCCTGGATAATGGAATCTAGTTTTTAAATTCTCAGGACCCTCCTGGATAATGGGATTTAATTTAAAATTCTCAGGACCCTCCAGGATAATGGGATTTAGTTTTTAAATTCTCAGGACCCTCCTGGATAATGGGATCTAGTTTGTAAATTCTCAGGACCCTCTTGGATAATGGGATTTAGTTTAAAATTCTCAAGACCCTCCTGGATAATGGGATTTAGTTTTTAAGTTTTAAGGACCCTCGTGGATAAATAGATTTAATTTTAAAAGTTCTTAGGACCCTCCTGGATAATGAGATTTAGTTTTTAAATTCTCAGGACCCTCCTGGATAATGGGATTTAGTTTTTAAGTTTTCAGGACCCTCCTGGATAATGGGATTTAATTTTAAAAGTTCGCAGGACCCTCCTGGATAATGGGAATTAGATTTTAAATTCTCAGGACCCTCCTGGATAATGGGATCTAGTTATTAAATTCTCAGGACCCTCCTGGATAATGAGATTTAATTTAAAATTCTCAGAACCCTCCTAGATAATGGAATTTAGTTTTTAAGTTTTCAGGACCCTCCTGGATAATGGGATTTATTTTTAAAAGCTTTCAGAATCCTCCTGGATAATTGGATGTAGTTTAAGACTTTCTTAAATAACAAGATTTAGCGAAAGTCATACTTTTAAAAGATATAGCTTAGTTAAGAGTTGTTAGGACCCCCTAGGACATAGCTTTCAAATTCTTAGTAGTATATGGTAATATGACTCAGTTTAACACTCACAGATGTGCCCAGCCACCAAACTGGGGCATAAATTTTCTTTGTATTTGTCTATTTTTGTTGAAATCAGGCGCCCACCTGGAGAACAAGGGAATACATTTTTCAAGTTTCAGCAATCAGGCACCCACCTGAAGAACAAGGGAATACTTTTTCAAATTCAGCAATCAGGCACCCACCTGGAGAACAAGGGAATACTTTTTTAAGTTCAGAAAATCAGGCGCCCACCTGGAGAACAAGGGAATACATTTCAAGTTCAGCAATCAGGAGCCCACCTGGAGAACAAGGGAATACAATGAAGTTTCAGTAAGCGGGTGTCCACCTGGAGAAAGGGAAACATCCCAAATTACAATTCAAGGCGGCAACAAGGGGATTCCACTGGGAGAATGCAAGTCAACAAGGTAACAAGAACTACAAGAGCAAGTTTGAAGATATAGATAGGATTTTGTAATGCATAGATCATAGTCTAGTCTAGTTTCTTTTATTTTATCATGGTGTAATAAGGGGTTCAGTAAGCAGCAACAACAGCAGCAAAAGTGAAATCATAGCTTCATGGTAGTCCCAGCTACCAAAATATTCCCGAACTATACTGACCTGATTCCTTTATAGCCAAGGATATGTAGGCAACCTCGGAAGTAGGGTGCGGTCAAATCTTTCAAAAAATGCTTCCCACGGAGTATTCAAACAGGCAAAAATCGCTCGTATCCGCTCACTTTATCTTTGCACGAAAACTCTTCGTGTTTCCAAGCAAAGAGGGGCAGCTGTGAGCACATGATTTTTGTCCTATATGAATTACTCCCATAAATTCAAGGCAAAATAATTTCTTTCAGTGTTTGCAATTTTGTGAATTTTCGTGGCATTTTCTGTTAATTGTTTGCATTTTTGTTTGTGCATTTTAATTAGAGAAAAAAACAAAAAAATATGTTGCATTTACATTTATGATTTAATTCTACATTTAGGATTAATTAACAAATTAGTTGTTTTATAAAAATGGAACAAATCACAAAAAATAGTTTATTTTGCACTTTTTAATTTTAATTTCGAATTTTGGTAGTTTTTCCTTGAATTTGGTTTGTAATTATTTGTGGTAAATGTTATTTAGAGTTAATTAATGTAATAGGATAATTTGATTAGTGATTAATTTTGGCTTTAATTTAAAAGAAGCTAAAAGAAATTGAAAAAAAATGATAAAAAAGAAAGGGGAAAGGATCTGATTTGGGCCAATTTAATTTAAAAGCATAAGCCCAAACATTTTGCCCTGGAACCCGCCCAATTTTTGGCCCAACTCCACTCAATACCCGGTCCACCCCACCCCCCCCAAACCTAAACGACGTCGTTCCGTGAAAGAAAGATCTGAGTCGTTTGATATCTTTTAATCTAACGGATCAGAACTGGTTTCCCGTATATACATATATGTCCGAACGGTACCCCCAGTCCATCCACCCCTCGTCTTTCTTCAACCCAAACCCTAGGGAACCCGCCGCCCTGAAATTCCTAGGCCATCTCTGGCGGCGACGTGGCTTAATCGACCCCAAATTCCACCTCCGTTCACCCCCATTTTAACAACCCAAGACATCCTTACTCCCCCCTTTCCAATTCCCCACTCCGTTCTTCTCAAACATGGCTTGACCTCTTCGAATCTCAAATCTAGGGTTCGGGCCCTAGAAGCCATAGCCGAGTCCGTTCATGCAGAGATATCCTTCAAAAGTTCCTTAGCGTTCAAGGCCGGGTTGGCCCCAAAATAACGTTGCTTTCTTGTTCTTCGCAAGGGACAAACAGATGACATTATTTGGGGACTAAATCGGAAAGTTAATCGCGAGTTCGAAGCATAGGTTGGTGAGTTTCCTATTTCTTCTTTCATTCTTGTGTGCCCTCAGTCTTCCTCCCTCCCCATTTCTTCTCTTCCTCTCTGATTAATTGAATGGAAACTTGAATAAAGTTTAGCTAAAAATTGAGGACTGTCCTTTTATTGCTTTTTCAATTTTTGCTTTTCTAAATTTTATTGGTTTGGTTGGTTTGTGTCAAGAGTATGTTCAATTTCTAATTTTACTTTTTGTTTTAAGCCACTTAGTTCATTTAATTATGTTGTTTTGACAACTTAGTTAAATCCCTGCATGTTTGTGTTAATTAAACAGTAGCTTAGTTAGATTTTTTTTATTATGGAAGTCATTTTAGTGTTTGTATCATGTTGTTTTTCCGGATGCTATAGAATTTAGCTGGGTCGTTTTATTGTTTGGGCTTTAGTATTGTTTCTGGCTATTTTTGCAAAGCGCAGCTCCTCAATTTGGGATGAATCATTGGGTCAAGTTGATCCATTTGGAATTCTGAAGTAATATTCAGGGGTTTGAGGGGTAATTTGGGTAGTTTAAATCAGAGAATCTTTCATAACAGAAATAGGAAGCTTCTAGTAAGGGGTTTTTATTGAATTTCAGAAGTATAATAGGTTCGCTTGGGGAACAAGTCAGTAATTGAGGGGTCAAGTGGCTAAAAATGAGAATTAAATAGGGGGGCAGAGGGCAAAGGTTAAAATCCTAAGGTCTTCCCTAGTCCCTTGCCTATAAAGGCATCCAAAACTTGCCTTTCAAGGCAGACCCAAGAGACTTGAAGAGAGAAATCAAAAAAAACAACGGCTAAAATTTTTTCACGGTTCCATTGAACTTTTCTCTTTTCTTTGATTTCTGTAATTTTCAAGTTTTGAAACACTTTCTGATTCATCTAGGGTTTAGAATGGATTGAATTTGGATTTTTAAAAGCTTGATTTTAAGGTTGTGAGGTACTGTGCGATTGAAATTGGGTTCTAGTTTGTTGTGCCTTTTGGTTCAAAGTTGATTTTGCTGGTTATTTTACTGTTGCTGAGGTTCTGATCTATTATTGTTTTGCAACTGACTCCACACTTCTTGGTTTCCCTTTTTAATCTCCAGGTACTTCCCGGATCCCATTAGCCTATGATTTGCATATAAATGACAATAAGTTTGGAACAAAGCTATGTGTTCTTTAGAAATCAGTCGTGTGTGTTGTTGATATGTTAAACTTGCTATTCAAACCCTTTTTTATGCAAATCTTAGCTTGTCATTCTGAATACTAATGTTGTTTAAGTTCCTATGCATTTAATGTGTACAAGGTATGGATCCTGTTAGTCAAATGTAGTAGTAGTTTATTCAGCTTGCATGGCTTCTTTGATTACTGAAATCACAAGGATTTTACTGTTGCTGTAGATGCATATTTGGTATGCACTTTTAGTATTTTGTTAGAAATATATGCTGAATTTTAGTTGTAATAGTGTAATTCTTATCATTCTTGAAACATGGAAATTATTAAGGATTAAATGTAGGTTATATGGTAGCATAGTGTTGATTTTCAAGTGTCAATGAGGCTTACTATCATGTTTGATCACATAATGGAAAGAAGGTTCTAATGATTGTCTCATCTAAAAATGTTAGTTTTAAATTTTGGGTTTGATGCTGGTTGGTATGTTATCATTTCAAACCTTGGTCTGTAATCAGCATTGGTCCATGTTAAGCCACAAATTTGAGCAAAACGAACAATGGAATCATGGGCAGTACTTACTCGTTTGTGGGCTTGAGTTTTTGAGATTTTCATTTGGGCTCATTGAGGCCCAAACTTGGGGGCTTGATGTTGATTTACTTTATCGGTAGTTAGTTGGGTTTGATGTCGACTCCCTTTTAAGCGTTGTTGATATTAAATGCACACCATGGGACTCGAACTCGGGCCTCATCGTTGTTTTCTCTTGATCCTCAGTAGTTTGGGCCATAAGGCTGCACCAAACATAGACGCGGGTCTCTCGTATTGGGCTTTCTTCCTTTCAGCCTTCAGATTACTTGATTTTGACATGAACCATTTTGGTATGCAAACCATTTGTTAGTAATTGAGTTTGGGGCCTCAGTGACAACGTAGTTAGCCATTGTCCCCTAATACCTCGAATAAGTTTAAGCAAGTAGGTTCGGGGCGTGCCATATTAAATAGATATAACTTATGGTTTTCCAAGACTTAGTTTGAATTTCCCTTTAAAATGAGAATTGAGGTGTGCCATGCCAAATAAAACTTCAAATGCATGGCCCTCACAAAGTTGCAAACGCATGGTCGCTTTAGGCGCGTTATTTTAATAATTTACCTTCCTAAACTTGGATGCGCATTTATGTGACCCAAACCCAAATCTCAAAAACGTTAGATAAAATATGTCGAAGACCGTGGGTGCATTTATGTGACGCGGTTCAAGACGTATTTTTGATAACGTTGAATGTTTTTAAAAAATTAATTGAACAAAAGCGGGTATAAAAGTTAAAATTGCACATAGGTTCAAAATGTTTTAAATCAGATAATTAGGCCATTTATGACAGTTGAGCGACCGTGCAAGAATCACGGAACTCAAGAATGCCTAACACCTTCTACCGAATTAACAAAATTCCTTACCCGGATTTCTGTGTTCGCGGACTGTAATACAGAGTCAATCTTTTCCTCGATTCGGGATTTGAACCGGTGACTTGGGACACCATAAATTATCCCAAGTGGTGACTCTGAATCTTTAAATAAAAAATCCCGTTTTGATGTCACTTTAAGTTGGAAAAAACTCCCTTATATACCCCTTCTCGGGGGTGTAGGTGAAAAAGGAGGTGTGACACTGTTTTCCTTTGAAACTTGAACTGTCTTCCCTTGTTCTCTAGGTGGGCGCCTGATTGCTGAACTTGACCCGTTTTCCTTTGAAACTTGAGTTGTTTTCCCTTGTTCTCCAGGTGGGCACCTGATTGCTGAAATTGAACCGCTTTCCTTTGAAACTTGAACTGCTTTCCTTTAAAACTTGAGTTGTTTTCCCTTGTTCTCCATGTGGGCGCCTGATTGCTGAACCTGAACCGCTTTCTTTTGAAAGTGATTTCCTTTGAAACTTGAACTGTCTTGCCTTGTTCTCCAGGTGGGCACCTGATTGCTGAATCTGAACCGCTTTCCTTTGAAACTGCTTTCACTTGAAACTTGAACTATCTTCCCTTGTTCTCCAGGTGGGCGCCTGATTGCTGAACTTGACTCGCTTTCCTCTGAAACTGCTTTCCCTTGAAACTTGAACTATCTTCCCTTGTTCTCCAGGTGGGCGCCTGCAGTCAAAACAAATAAAATAAATGAAATTTTCTTCCCCAGTTTGCACTAGGAAGATTTATGAGTTGTTAGCAATATTGTAAACCACTTATACTATTGATGCAATGATGTAAACTAAAGACTAGACCAGGATGTGCGTCTCCTATGAGTAAAACCAAAAAACTTTGACTAGCAAATGCGTCTGCTAAAAATAAAACCTGAATGAACCAAACTAGGAAGTGCATCTCCTAGGGGTGAAACTTGAATAAACCAAACTAGGAAGTGCATCTCCTATGAATGAACTCTCAATTTAGGAAGTGCATTTCTAAAAGAACTTGAAAGACCTTGATTAGGAAGTGCATCTCCTACAGGTAAAATTTCAATGAACCAAACTAGGAAGTGCGTCTCCAAGGGCCGAACTTCAATGACTCAAGTAGGAAGTGCATCTCTTAAGGGTAAAATCTCAATGTAGGAAGTGTGCCTCCTAAAAAAAATATAACATGAACTACCCATACTAGGAAGTGCGTCTCCTAGGGGTGGAACTTCCATTACTCAAACTAGGAAGTGCATCTCCTAGGAATGAACTTAAATGAACCAATTAGGAAGTACGTCTCCTAGTGGTGTATCCTGAAAGACCCAGACTAAGAAGTGCGTCTCCTAGGGGTGAAACTTCAATGACTCAAACTAGGAAGTGCGTCTCCTATGAATGAACTCTCAATTTAGGAAGTGCATCTCCTACAGATGTATCCTGAAATACCCAGACTAGGAAGTGCTTCTCCTAGGGGTGAAACTTCAATGACTCAGACTAGGAAGTGCGTCTCCTATGAATGAACTCTCAATTTAGGAAGTGCGTCTCCTACAGGTGTATCCTGAAAGACCCAGACTAAGAACTCGTCTCCTAGGGGTGAAACTTCAATAACTCAAACTAGGAAGTGTGTCTCCTATGAATGAACTCTCAATTTAGGAAGTGCGTCTCTTACAGGTGTATCCTGAAAAACCCAGACTAGGAAGTGTGTCTCCCAGGGGTGAAATATCAATGACTTAAACTAGGAAGTGCGTCTCCTAGGAATGAATTTAAATGACCAAAGCTAGGAAGTGCGTCTCCTAAATAGTATAATCTGAAAGATCCCTGCTAGGAAGTGCGTCTCGGAACGGGTAAAATTTCTAATGACTCCAACTAGGACGTGCGTCTCCTAGGGATGAATTTAAATGACCAAGACTAGGAAGTGCATCTCTTAGTGGGTGAAAACTTCAGTGACTAAAACTCGTATGATCCAAGCTAGGAAGTGCGTCTCCTAGGGGAAAAACTCAATGTAGGAAGTGCGTCTCCTAAAACAAAAATATAACTTGAAAACACAGACTAGGAAGTGTTTCTCCTAAGGGTGATGTGTGATTTTCTCAATAGCCTTTGCATAAGCAGAATTGGGGTATTACACCTGAAAAATTCAAGCTTCCAAGCTTTGATATGAACATAGCTTTTGTCCCTATTTCAAACAAAGAAAACTTGTGAGTTTAAATATGGTTGTTGGTTTGTGGCCTTGACTTTGAGGGCAATTGCTCCTTCACTTGCCATGATAACTTTGATTTCACCTTGAAAGACATTGCTTGCTTACTGACTAACCACTCTCTCTGTCACCCTTATCGCAAAAAAAAACCTCTGACTCATTCAAACTCAATACCTTCTATCTATTGCATTTTGCTCATGAATTGACATTTGCCGAACCTTTGCATTTCTCATGAATCCCAAAGCACGCCTATTGTTATCTATTCAGTGCATATACTGCTCTTTCCTGACTTATGTCACTTTGATGTGCAAAACATATTCCGTTTTATGCAATTGGAAAGCTGGTAGCAAGTTTTGAAGTCATTTCTCACTTGTTTTGACTAAACAGACTCAAGAAGAGAAAGTAAACAAGACAAAAGGAATAGAGTAAGGGACAATGGAAAGAGAGCATACCTAACAAGAAAATTACAAAGTAGAAACTTATCAGATGTGGACACCAACTCTAATGACCATGACATGCACCTTTTGATTAAGTGGCCTAATCTGTCAAGCAAGTCTAATGTTCAACTCTTGTTGTATCTCTGAGTCGTGAAACTGAGCTTCAATGCTCCGATTATCCTATCTGATTCACGATCCTTATTCGACTTGTGGTGCCCGAAGGGTCTTCACCATCAAGCCTCTCTCATTTTGTTCTTTCTCTCAACTTACCTTCGCCTTATGGTGCCTGTGAAGGTTTTCACTGATAAGACTCTCATTTTTTTGTTTTCCTTACGCAGAACGAAGTGTTTCCCCTGATGCGAATCGTACCTCTATCTCGCTTGACTTGGCATTCTCAAATATTGGTCAGAAGGTCTTTCTTGGGACCGTAATGTGGGCTTTTGGATGGGGCTAGAAAGAAAGGATAAAGGCTCAAAACAACTTGAATGGGTTCACAATTACAACTTTTGGAATCAGATTTTTTTACAGAACCACAACTTCTGCCCCAATTTCTTTGCTTGGGAACTTTTAAATTTCTATTTTGATGGGACCGAACCGTGAAGCTGCCTACGTATTCTTAAAAAAATTCAGGTCAAACGTAGTTCATGACATAGAATTGCTTTATTTTTCATACTTTTCGCTTTTTTTCTTTTTCTCTTTTTCTCTTTTCTTTTCTTTTCTTTACTCTTTTTTCATTTTTTATTTCTCTTTTTCTCTCCTTTTTCTCTCCTTTTTTTTCTGTATCATATTTTTAAACTTTGCTTCTGATTCCAAAAGAGGGATATGAAAGAAAATAAATAAGGCTCAAAAGGGTAACAAATGATAAAATGTTTAGATAGCAAAATAAAATGCCTTCGTCATTCCAATCTTCAAAGCATGCCAAATACAAACAACATGATTAAACAAACCAAAGAAATCATATATAATATCTTTTGACTGCATCAGAATTGATAACCATATCCACACATTTGCCTTCTATATCTGTTAAATACAAAGCACCATTGGATAACACTTTCATTACCACGAATGACCCCTGCCAATTTGGGGCAAACTTACCTTTAGCTTCGACCTGATGCGGTAGGATGCGTTTCAATAGTGTTTCTTTTTGTTCTATCTGCCCCAGTTCTACACAATTCGGGCTTGAATTGATCTCAAATTGCCTTTACTTATTTCCCTCAAATGTCCCTATAATCTTCAAAATTACTTCATTGCTTCATGACTAAACTAACTTTTAAGACCAGGCTGAGAATTACGCGTGCATGTCATATCACTTGAGTCAGTAGGAAAAGAACTATAAAAAGGAAAGAGAACTAAACAAACACTGACTAGAAATAATAGCAAACAAGAAATTGCATTAGACAAATGGTGAAAGTGTTTGAACAACAAAATAAGTAAAATAAGTTGGGGTTACAACCCTGGAACAAAACCAGACAACACTAAACGAGCTACTACGACTAAAAAACTAGGAAAAATAAAAGGATAGAAGGGTTTGAGTCATAAGACAATATCCAGATTACAACCCTGAAAATAACCTGGACAACAGAAATGACAACAAAATAAACCACCAAGACTCCTCCCCATCTAGCCAAGAGATGAAGCATCTTTCCAATTACCAAGCATGGCATCTTAGACACTGAGTTACACATCAATATTGCTAAGATAATAACCAACTTCAATATCATTAACTTCAGTCAGCAAGTTCCCAAGAGGATTCATATGCTCCCTGTCACTGTCCTTGATCACAATTACCGTTTCTCGAATCATTCTTTCTATTTCTCTTTTCAAAGCACAACAATCTTCAATTATATGCCCTTTGACATTAAAGTGGTACATGCATCATACAGTAGGATCAAAACGTTTTGCATATGGGTCTGGAGTATAGCCGAGGAGCGGCTCAATCAGGCCAGAATGCTTTAACCTTTCAAACAAGCTTGTGTAGGACTTCCCGATTGGCGTGAAACTATTTCTTCACCTTTGTTCCCTTCCCTGCCCCTGTTTTCTAGGGTTGTTGGGTGCTCGAAAATGTTGTGAAGGCAAGAATGCATTATACAGTGCTGGCACTCGCCATAGGGAGTGACCTAGTGGTTGGACAGATGATCGGACATTGTTCGGGGGATAATACTGAGGTGGATTATGTGGAGCTCAGGGATAGGTTTGGGGTTGGGGTTGAGGATGGGTATATTGGTGAGTCGGACCCTTTGGACCATGTCGTGACTCTGAAATAACCATGGCAACATCATCGTGTTCCTTCTAACCCATCAAGCTTCCTTTGTCGTTCTAAATTACTTGTGTTGTTGCTTTTAAAGCAGAATAACTCATGATCTTCCTAGACTTCAACCCATCTTCTACCATTTCACCCATTTTTACCACATCATTAAAAGGCCTACCCACGACCAATATCAAATGCCCAAAGTAAGTTGGCTCTTGAGCATGAAGAAAGTACTCGAACATCTCTTTTTCTTCCATCGGGGGATTGACCAAGCTAAAGTACTCGCACATGTTTCCCCGTATGTACTCACATATGAAGAAAGTACTCGGGCTTGCTCTCTCCATCTGAGCCCGTATTCCCTAAAGCTTTCAGTAGGCTTCTTGATGGGCTTAAGGTCTTTTAATTTATGTTTTGATGATCTAAAAAACTTTCTGTATGGAACCAGATAAAAGACCAAGAATGATAGTAAAAAGTGAGGGGGAACATACGGGGAAACATGTGTGAGTAAGGGCATAAAGTCAGGGGGAACCTGTGGTCTCCTGTTATTCAATCTGGTTGTCTGAACTCTAATTCCTTGTTTTCAATTCTAAGTTTGTCATTATCAAAAAGGGGGAAATTGATAGGACTGATAGGTTTTTAATATCTTTGCTTTTTGTTTTGATGATCTAACAAACTTAATGTCAAGAACTAGATAGAGAACCTGACTCACTTAGATTACACTGCATCTAACGGATTCCAGCCAAATGTGAACTTACTATGACTTCAGGAGGTAGGAACCCAAACAAGGACCTGATACTCTTGTGGGTTCCTCACGACAGTACAAAGTCAAATTGGACACAGCTGGAAATGAAGATTTTGCCGCACTGCACTATTTCCAGCGCCCACTCATTCTTTGACCAACTAAAGTGCTCCAAGTGATGTGATTAAGATATACCTACAATAAGTCTATACAAAGCATCATTCAAGTTAGTCAACTCAAGACAATTTGGGCGGTGTGCACAAGAACCAGATCAGGAACCTAATCTTTTGGTACTTCTCTAACAGAAGTCCAAGTCAACTATACAACTGGAACGCAACTAAGTGACTAATTGCAACTGTACAAAGAGGAACACAATAGGGACCTGGTCCATTAGGTTTCTCTAACAGAAGTACAAGTCAACTACAGCTAGAAAGCAATTGCAGAAAGTGATTGCCTGCAATAGTGCAGCAGACAGTACAGCAGACAGTGCAGCAGTCACTTCCTATTGAGATTGGACATCACTAAGGATGTCTTGTGTAGTATAAACCTTATGCAAGGCACAAGTTTCAGGTTCCAACAATTGCAAATACAGAAAATGAAATTCTCTCAAGTTCTCAAGAACCTCTCACAAGAACAAAGCTGCTGCAACCTCAAGGACCTAATCCAAGATTGAAGAAATCTTAAGTCCTTAGGTTGTTGAGTCTTTGTTATGTATTCTTCATTGTAATTCCTAGTTTTCTTTCTTAGAAGCATTGTCTTAGGAACAAACCAAAATCCGTAAACTCCCTGAGTTTATGTTGTGTCTAGGTTAGTCATAAGTAAAAGCCTTTGTGACCGTAGTGTGACAAAGTGGCTTGTGGTCGAAACATCACAAGTTAGTCAAAGCCTTTGTAACCATAGTGTGACAAAGTGGCTTGTGGTTGAAATACCACAAGTTAGTCAAATTTTTTGTAACTAGGATAGTTATAGAGTGGCTTGTGATGAGAGCATCACAAGTTAGTTGATGTCTTTGCAATAGGGTTATTGTAAAGTGTCTTGTAATAGGGAGATTGCAAGTTAGTGAAGTTAAAAGCCTACAAGTGTAGTTAGTGGTTTTTTTGATCCCCTTGTGTGGAATTCTTTCACGTAAAAATCCACGGCCTTATTTACATTCAGCTTTAACACTGCAGAACCTGATAAAGGACCAAGTACTCTGCTATTTGATGGACTCACACAAACTTAGCACTATACCAAACTGATATAGGACCAGATCCCTATACGGTTTGGTTCATCAGTACTTTCAGAGGAAACACATAGAGAACCTGGTTCTTTATACAGTCTGGTGGACGCACGGTCTCTAACAAGTGGTATCAGAGCAGGTTCTTCCTATCAGGCTAATACCTAGGAAGGATCCTCATGGCTGCTCCACCAACTCTTGAAAGGAGAAAACCAAAGAAGAAAAAGTATCGGGTACTTAAAGCTACTAACAATGATTCGAGTGAGGAAGACATTTACATGGCTTATTTAACCAAAGGGTTTCAGAAGATGGTTAGAAGAAATGAAGAAGTGCTAGAAAGGGACAGCTCTAACAGATCAAAGAACTATGATCTTTGTTACAAGTGCGGAAAGGCTGGACACTTCATGAAAAATTGTCCTCTCTTGAAGCAAGAATTCTCCAAGAACTTCAAGGGAAAAAGACCAACTGAATATGAGTCAACCTTTGCGTTGATGGCACAACCAGATGATGATGAAGACGAAGACAACAAAGAGGTAAATTTCAGGGATGTTCAAAGAAATATGAAATCCTATTCTCCAAGAAAACTTATGTCTTTAGCTAACATACTAATCAATACCTTTCATAGTTTTGTGGAGGATAGGGATTCTTTGATCTTAGAATTAGCAGAATCTAAACAAACTAGAGATGACATAGCAGCTGTAGTTACTGACCATAAGAGAACCATTGAAACTTTCAAAAAAGAAAGGAATGATCTTTTGGCAGAAATTACAGACCTAAGGAAATCAATAGTGAAACCTAAGATTAAGTCAAAGCCTGAAAATCCTGGAAAATGAAAGGAGAGAGCCAGTGAGGAACACATTAGGCTTGAAAATGAGTTTAAAGCTACTAGAACTAGGATATGTGGTGAACTCGAGAAAAATAAGCAGCTTCAAGATGAATTGAAGAGAGTAAAAAGTGACCTTGATAAATCTCTCAAGTGGACTTGGTCCTCAGATGTTGTCACTGCCATGTACTTTAAAAATAGTGAAAATAGGCAGGGAATCGGGTTCCAAGAGGAGAAAACTCCTTACAACCCTCACATCAAGTATATCACAGTTCCTGATAACTGGCTGTGTACCCACAGTGGAAACAATGTGCACTTCAAAGAAAATTGTCAGGCCAGGGCTCAATCTGTTTAGAAAAACAAAGTGCTTACTGACAAAGTGACTATTAACAGGGGACTAGGTATCGCTCGCAAGAAACCAATACTACCTGCATGGACTAGGAAAGCCCTTATCCATCCCTTCTATCATAACCAGGGACCCAAACTAGTTTGGGTTACTAAATCTAACCCATAATTTAGATATGTAGGGAATAGTGGGATGAAGCGGACTGCAATGAATCATGGACGGTAGATGCTCAAGGCACATGACTGGAAATATCATGGATTTTCTCTCACTGAAAGCCCTGCAAGAAAGGGATGTACCCTTTGGAAAATGGAAAGAAGGGGTACATTCTAGGTATGGGGAAGAAAACAAGGTAGAAGTTCGTGTCTAAACTGGTGAAAGAGCTGCTTGAATGCAGTTGATGATGATTCGAAGACATGGTATAAAGGATTGGGGGGATACAAGTTTCTCACTTCTGGATATATGATGAAGAAGGACCTGGTCCATGGTCTATCAAACTAAAAATTCAAAGAACACAGAGCATGCAATTCTTATGGGAATACTGAGCAGGAGTGAAAAGAGGTGCATAATCACACCTCTCCTGAGCAAAACCCCCTATGAGTTTCTCAATGAAAGAAAACCAAAGATAACTCATCTGAGAACCTTTGGATGAAAAATGCTATGTTCTCAACAACGAGAAGGACCAGCTTGGGAAGTGTGATGCAAAAAAGCGATGAAGGAATCCTTCTGGGATACTCCCCTCAAAGTAAAGCCCAAAAAGTCTACAAAAAAATGGCACACTGTGTGGAAGGAAGTGTTCATGTGTTATTCAACGAGACATCCTCCTCTAAAAAGGAGGAAATAGTGATGATTAAGATAATGAACCACTTTTGGTTACTGGGAAATATCTGGAGTTTCAAATGGGAAGGCTGATTTGATGAGTAAGATGAAAGATACAGGTGAGAGACAATGCAACATCCTCTTCTACCTCTCAATAGGAACCCGGTACTTCCATTACTACCCCTAGCCTTCTCATCATTTCTATCCCAAATAAAACCCAAAAATATCAAGAAAGCCTTATAGGATGCAGACTGAATTACTGAAATGTAAGAGGAATTGCATCAACTTAAAAGAAACAAGGTATGGCACCTAGTACCTAGAACCTTAGAAAGAACCATCATAGGGACCAGGTGGGTATTCAGGAATGAGCTGGATGAACATGGAAATGCTACAAGGAACAAAGCAAGGCTTGCTATCCAAGGATGCAATCAAGAGGAAGAGATCGATTATGATGAGACCTTTGGCCCAGTAGCTCGCATGGAACCTATTAGGATCCACATTGCCTTTGCTTCACAAGAGCAAAGATTGACAATACATTGTCTTTGAAAAAACGGGGAAGGAACCTGCTCATTGATCAGATTTATGTGGATGACATCATTGGAGCTACAACTAACTCATTATGTGAAAAATTTGATAACCTCATGGGAAGTAAGTTTGAAATGAGTACGATGGGGGAACTGAATGTCTTCCTGGGTCTTCAAGAGAAACAGTCCATAAAAGGAACGTGTATTAGTCAGAAATGCATCAAAGAAGTCTTGAAAAAGTTTGCCATGGAAGCATGGGAATCATTGGATCTCTACTCTACCTTACTAACAGCAGGCCAGACATTGTATTCAGTGTGGGATTACGTGCAATGTTCCAATCAAATCCTGAGGAATCTCATTTGAAGGCTGCTAAGACAATTCTGAGATATTTGGGCATACAGAACCTGGTTCTATACTATCCTTCACGGGACAATTTCAACCTTATTAGTTATGTTAACGCTAATTATGCAGGTTATCTGGAGGATAGGAAAAGCAAATCTGGAATGGCTTATTCCCTTAGATCATGCTTTATCTCATGGGGTACAAGGAAACAAAACTTAGTAGCTCCCTCAACAACAGAAGCAGAATCTGTTGCAGCTGCCTCGTAATGTGCTCATTCACTGTGGATCAAGCAATAATTGGAAGATTTTGGTGCATACATTGATTGTGTACTGCTTCTATGTGGAAAAAGGGTCTTATTTGTATAAGATTTTGTTGCACGGAAGATCAAATTGTAGATATCTTCACCAACGCTCTGAGCAGGGAACACTTTGAGAAACAAGATGTCATTGGGATCACTTGAACCTAATTGAGAACCTGGTTCTGCTGAAATGACTATGATAGTCACACTAAGGTAAAATTGGCTAAAGTGTTTTCTGACTAGGCCTAAATCATATCTATACCGTTGCAGGTAAACACACATGATGATTATAGAAGCTAAAGGTATAGTGTTGAATTTCGAAGGAGACCTGCAAAAACCCTTTTACAAAAATAGGTCAGTAACCTGGTTCTTGCACCACAGGTTAGTAGTAATGTGTTTTTCGCATGCTTGTTCAAAGAAAAAGATAGCAAAATTAATTTAACTTCCACATCATCTGACTTTTCAGACCAGCAGTTCTATACCATTGTCTCCCTTTGCACCTTTTACCACCTCTCTCACCATGGACAATGAATAATTGATTTTTTCTATTGCCATTAACATCATTCCCACATCTCCTCCTCCCTTAACATCATCACCAGAAACCCACTTCTTCTATATACCTGATACTACTGTACCCATACTCGTTTTCTCCTCTTCTCCAGTCACCTCATCTCCAGTCTCACTTTCATGTGTTGCAAACCATACTTCTCTTCTGCTCCTGAATCTCAGGGGGAAGAAACCCCATTCTTAGAGGATGAAAGAACTCTGGTGCTTTTTGAGTCTCCAGTTCATGACACCGTCTTAGAAGAATCTGTTGAAGAACCTGATTCTCTTTTAGCTGAAACAAACCAGGTGGTTGTAGAAGAAAGAGGCTTTTGAGTTTGCCTTGAAGAAGAGTAAGCAGAGTATTAAAATAAAAAAGAATAAGAGGTTGATGAAATAGGGGGAAGTTGTGGCTGATAAAAACATTCCAGTGGTTGAGGTTGATAAAGATGTTGTAGAGGAACCTAGTTCCTTAGTGAAAGATCTACAAAAGGGTGTGGCATAGAAAGATTTGTTTGAGGGTGACATTGTGGCTATTGCAACCAGGAATGGGAAGTTTATTAAAATATCTAGAAAACAAAAGTGGGAAACTGTGGGAGGACCTGGTTCAATGAAGACCATTCTAAGTGACAATGGACTTGGGCAGGAGAGTTAACTCAAAAAAAGTCTAGTGGGGTCGCACGCTTGCCCAACAATCTAGGAGATGGCAGGTATGAGACAAGTTCTGAACTTAGGCAACCAGTGGAGAACCCGCATGGACCTAGCTCTCAAAACCATTGCTGCCTCCTCTTCCAAGCCTCCCTCTTCTAGTGCCCCCTAGGATCCTCTTAGTGGCCAGTTATCTTTTGCTCTAACGATTTTGTGGCTATTGTTTTTCTTTTTGTTTGTCTTTTTGTGATGGCATGTTGGATTTCACCGTTGTTGCTCCTATTGAAACAGTCAAATTTCGTGTCAATAAAACAACACTTCTTTTGCTTGTACAATACTTGTTTTCCCTTTGCTTCTCTTTTCTATCATGATTGTGTGCACATATGTGGCATGAGTTAGCTTTGTTGGACTTCTTTATGCCTTTTTGTCTAACTATGTCTTTTTGTTTATTCCAAAAGGGGGAAGAATAGAGTCAGGGGGAACATATGCAGTTGCTGGTACCTTATCATGTTAAGTCAAATAGTCATCAATGTGCAAAGTTTGTCATCATCAAAAAGGGGAAAATTGATGGGCTTAAGATCTTTTAATCTATGTTTTGATGATCTAACAAACTTTCTGTATGGAACCAGATAAAAGACTAAGAATGATAGTAAAAAGTCAGGGGGAACATATGGGGACCTATTATTCAATCTGGTTGTCTGAAATCTAACTCCTTGTTTTCAATGCTAAGTTTGTCATCATCAAAAGGGGGAAATTGATAGGATTGATAGGTTTTCAATATCTTTGCCTTGTGTTTTGATGATCTAACAAACTTAATGTCAAGAACCAGAAAGGGAACCTGACTCACTTGGATTATACTGCATCTAACGGATTCCAGCCAAATGTGAACTTGCTACAGCTTCAGGAGGTAGGAACCCAAACAAGGACCTGATACTCTTGTGGGCTCCTCACGATAGTACAAAGTCAAATTGTACACAGCTGGAAACGAAGATTCTGTCGCACTGCACTGTTTCCAGCGCCCACTCATTCTCTGACCAACTAAAGTGCTCACATCACTTAAAGTGATGTGATTAAGATGTACCTACAATGAGTCTATACAAAGCATCATTCAAGTTACTCAACTCAAGACAATCTGGGCGGTGTGCACAAGAACCAGATCAGGAACATGATCCCTTGGTACTTCTCTGATAGAAGTCCAAGTCAACTATACAGTTGGAACGCAACTGAGTGACTGATCGCAACTGTACAAAGAGGAACACAATAGGGACCTGGTCCCTTAGGTTTCTCTGACATAAGTACAAGTCAAATATAGTTGGAAAGCAATTGCAGAAAGTGACTGCCTGCAACAGTGAAAGTGACTGCCTGCAACAGTGCAGCAGACAGTACAGCAGTCACTTCCCATTGAGATTGGACATCACTAAGGATGTCTTGTGTAGTATAAACATTATGCAAGGCACAAGTTTCAAGTTCCAACACTTGAAAATACAGAAAATGAAATTCTCTCAAGTGCTCAAGAACCTCTATTAAGAACAAAGCTGCTACAACCTCAATGACCTGATCCAAGATTGAAGATATCTTAAGTCCTTAGGTTGTTGAGTCTTTGTTATGTGTTCTTCATTGTAATTCCTAGTTTGCTTTCTTAGAAGCGTTGTCTTAGGAACAAACCAAAATCCGTAAACTCCCTAAGTTTATGTTGTGGCTAGGTTAGCCATAAGCAAAAGCCTTTGTGACCGTAGTATGACAAAGTGGCTTGTGGTGGAAACATCACAAGTTAGTCAAAAGCCTTTGTAACCGTAGTGTGACAAAGTGGCTTGTGGTTGAAATACCACAAGTTAGTCAAATTCTTTGTAACTGGATAGTTATAAAGTGGCTTGTGATGAGAGCATCACAAGTTAGTTGAAATCTTTGCAATAGGGTTATTGTATAGTGGCTTGTAATAGGGAGATTGCATGTTAGCGAAGTTAAAAGCCTACAGGTGTAGGTCGTGGTTGTTTTTATTCCCTTGTGTGGGATTTTTCCACGTAAAAATCCACGGCCTTATTTACATTCAGATTTACTAGCATTCACTGCAGAACCCGATAAAAGACCAGGTACTCTGCTATTTAATGGCCAGTCGATTGTAGTACCTCCCTACTCACTACTTTTGGGCGGCCAACCAGATTAGGGCGGCTTCCCGCCTTTCGTCCAATAAATCCAGACTCGTGGTCATGGCCTCTCCATTTGACATTTCGGTAGCATACTGGAACCTAAGGCTTGGTTCCCCCACCTCGACCGTGATTGAGGATTTTGCGTCGTACACTAGAGAGAATGGGGTCACTCTGGTACTCGTTCGAAGTCGTTCGGTATACCCACAATACTACGGGCAAAATTTCCTTCTGCTATCCTTTCGAATCGCTAAGTCTCTTTTTCAAGTTTTGGAGTATAGTTTTGTTTATTGATTACGCTTGTCTGTTCCCACTAGGGTGGTAAGGTGCTGATAATATCTTTTTGATTTTATGGTCTTCGAAAAACTTACTTACCTTGCTACAGACGAATTATTTTCCATTGTCGCAAACGATCTCAGCCGTTATCCCAAATCGACATATTATGTGATCCTAGATGAAGTCGATGGCCTCTTTCTCATGGACCTTCTCGAACGTCTGAGCCTTGACCCACTGTCGTGCCATGTTTTCCCTTGAAAGCATGTTTCGACATTTGACAACTCTTTTATTTGGGTATTAAAAAAAAGAAGAGTCGCTACCTAATAGTTTTTATGGTGCGTTAGGGCACGTATTTGTAAATAACTTTATTTAATCAGTCTATGTTACGAAATATCGGGTAAGGTCTCAAATTAGCTCAAAGAGAAGGTGTTAGACACTCGTTGAGGTCCACAACTGTGGGTCCCGGCCAAAGTTTACGCTATGTGGGATTATTGGATTATTATTGTTCTAAGTGATCATGTAAGTGAAGGAAGACGAGAAATTTGAAGGTTCTAAGCAAGTCTAGAGAAAACAACATAATATTTAAACTATATAAATATAAGTCTCAAAGGTTACAAGGGTACAATTGGTCTATATTTGATGACTAAGTGTGAACAACAAGTACATAAAGCGAAGGTGGGTCCTATGTTTTTTAGCCTAAAGGATCACCCCGTGAAACATAAATAATACTTCACAACTCCCTTAGGTAGGTGTTGCTCATATTATTCAGCGAGCACAGACCATCATCTCCTGCCACCCGATTACTATATTAAAGTTGTTTACTTAAAGGCGCTCTAATTCAATTCTATATCACGTCCTATGCGTGCACTATCTGTCCCATGCCTATAGTCCATGAGGCTTTGGACCTACTATTTGGAGATTCTAGACTTACTTAGGATGCTAAAAAATGATAAAACTAGCGCACATTCAAAACATATAGCACTTCACATAAATGTAAGAAAAAGCTTAAATTAACCCCCATACATAAGTATGCATGTGACAAATTTAGGCAGCGGACAATTTCAGATTTAAGGAACATTATAGTCATTAAGTCCTATAGGCATAATTTCTAGGTGATTCTGATTTCCAACACTATATAGGCAGCGTTACAACTTTAGGCTAACAGATTTGTAGATTACAGGTATTACAACCCTATAGGCATGATATCTAAATTGTTCACAAAATGAGGCGATAAGACATCATTGAGAGCCCAGATTTAGCAGCATTGATTTCGTAAACTTTTTCTTATGTGAGTGACAATATCCTATAGGCATGATTTCTAACCATTGACAATTAGACTTGAATTTATAACACCTTATCCAATAGACATGTCATCTAAGTGAGGCAGTATAAAAGTAACAAAAAGCAGCTGATTAATTATTTAAAACTCTATAGTCATGGTATCTAGATGAGTATTATCAAAGGCGTGCATTATTGTATCCTATAGGCATGTTGTCTAATAGTTAAGCAAGGCATTTGATTCCTATTAACATGCTGTCTAAAGCATTCAGTCGTAGATATGGAAACAAGTGTGGTGATTACTTAAGCCAGCATGCTTTGGATAATGTACATGTACTTAGACAAATTAAGTGTGTAGAAATAGAGCATGTCAAACAAAATAGCAAACAAAGCATGTAAACCCTATAGGCATGTTTTCTACTCCTTTATGCAAAAATAGAATATACTCATTCCCCCAATTTCACTAACACTCCAATTGTTTGTTTACAAATTATTACAGGCCCAGATAATGCGTACAAGTACAAATATTACATAAAACATAACTAGAAGCCTAAGAGCATGCCCAAATAAAAGTAACCCAGCATTGAATGGGCTTTCAACAACCTCACTCTTCACACAACCAGCAGACTCAAATCTCAGACTTAGCAGAACAATATAGAGTATGTTTGAATTCGGCTCCCAAGTCCAACAACATATATTGTCTAATACCAGGCCCAATATGCATGACTTATTTAACCCGAATTGATGCCAGACTTAACCATGCAAGTGACAACTACACAGGGAATTAATTGAACAACTTTTCACACTTAATTCTTAAAGTTGTATCTACCAGCAGTTTCGACCAAAACACACAGACAAAATCACATGAAATAATGACAAGTTTGCAGGGCAAGTTCATGATTGTATTCTAAGAAACAAAGTTGGAGTGACTGGATTGACCATCATAGGCTAGTGAATTATTTTAACAAGAGTTTCAAAAGTTAAATGATCCAGAGTTAGCCTAAAAAACTTTAGATAAGAGACTTAAACATGAGAATCTGGTGTAGTAGTAGACAAGAACAAGTAGGATACAATAGAATGTCTAACATGAGAGCCTAGCGAAAGTAACGTAGCAAAACAGGCACATGATCAAATACTTAGTTGAACATGAGACAACTTTAACATGCTGAGTATCAGCCAATACCAGGAGCACTTATGGAAAACAAGTAACATTTCAATCAGGATAGGCAGGCATCAAACTTTGTACTAGTTGGCCACACATACGAGAAAAAGATAGGTATGAGATTTACCCTAAGGTCTCAAATAATACTGAAGAACAAAGGACTGCGCAAGTCAAAAAGCATACACTAGCACTAAAATAACATGGAAACATGCCCTAGTTAATAGTACAACCTCAAAAACAAAGCAGGTTGGGCATCAATGACTCAACAAGGTATAGAACACATGAGTTGGTTATCATAATAGTCCATAACAAATCAGAAAGATAAACTCAAGGCAATCATCAGGTATTAGCATAGACATAGCAGGCTAAATAGATTTAAGAGAACCATAAGTCGTTTATGTTAAACACATGTGATAAACATATACCATAGTTATAACCTAGGGAAGTTAAGATGCTAAAAGTATAGAGCCACAAGAATACTTAAGAGCAAACAAGGCTACAACAAGATGGAATAGTAGGACATTGATTCATAGAAGTTTCAGTGTCACAAAGCATAAATATGAATGAAAGAGAATGAAATTTCTAAGGCAAAGAGACTTACTAGTTGCAAATTAATGAGCTAGTTTTAGTCCTGCAATTATGGCCTCATACTAGGCCTCATTGTTAGTCATGTCGGGACACCATATAGAGTGGCGGATGAGACCGCTTGTTGGGACCTCGAGCATAAGTCCTAGTCCAGATCCTGATGCGTTGGAGGCCCCATCGGTGTACAGGACCCATAGGTCGGATAACTTGGGGGAGGTACGGGAGGCTTCCTGCTCGGCCTCAGGCATTATTTTGGCGTTGAAGTCGGCGACGAAGTCGGTGAGTACTTGCAATTTTTTTGATGTTCACGGCAGAATCCCAAAATCCCAGTTTGTTAGAGTTCCCAAGGGTTTCAAGAGAACCCCGGGTAATGCTCGTAATGAGAAAAGAGTAACAATCGAATTCTGGTGGTCTTGGATTTCAGTCGAACAAGGTCTCAAGTTTAGAATAGTAGAATGAGTGAGAGTGAGGGAGTAATAACAGTAGTTCAGTAATAATCATTAAGCCCTTGAAAGGAAACAAGAAAGGGGGGGCTTATATAGTAGTCGATTTAGCAGACAAACATGGAAAATAATCGATCTATCACAAAAAAGGAAAGAATATATCTCATGCAAACCCGAATCAGTGAAGGAGATGAAAAACTCAAACCCTAATTGGAATCAGATCTAGGAAAAATCGTTTACAAGCCCTAATCATGAAGTAATCAACAGAGATTCAAAATCAAGAGGATATTTCCTCTTTCCGAGTGTATAAAGCTAAGATTGCATCCAAATCCATAGGTCGAAGTTGTATCTACCCGATTCAAGAGAATCGTCCTTGACTTAGTTGGACTGGTAACGAAAGTTACCATAACTGAGCAAGAATAACAAATAAGGTAAGCAAAATCCGCGTATGAACGCATACAAGGAAAGGGCAAAGTAGAATCCTCCGAGTCGGCTACGGTTTCATCTCAAGGGAGAAGAGAGCATGTGAGGATGGATGTAAAGAGACAAGTGAGGCTTAGGGTTTAGAGGGAGGGTAATTAAAATTGAGGGGTTGATCGTGGGCTGTTGATCTTAAGAGATCAACGGCCCGGATTTTTAAAAAAGGCGGGGCGGGTCGTTTTAAATGGGTTCCGATCGGGTTGGTCACATGGGTCATTTGGTTTGGGCTGTTGAAAAGTGAAGTGGAGTGGGCCAAAGGTTTTGGGCGTAATTTTGGTCCAGAATTATCCCTGTGGCTATAAATTAAATTATGCAAATTTTATTTAAAATAGTTTATAAAAAATAATTAATTAATAATAAAAATATTACTTATGTGATAAACTTATTTAGAATACAAGCTTAACATTATAAAATATGCAAATTCTATTTTAGCTTAAATAATTCAATAAAATATAATTATGCGCAGAATATGGGCTATTATTCTAGAATTATGTAAATGACTCAAAAATACAAATATAATTATATGAAATAAGGTAAAAATATTATAAAACATATATTTGGATGATTAAGTCAACACAAAGTAATTTCAAAGGGTAATTAATAAATGTTTGAACAATTTAAATGCAGAAAAATCAATTTAAAAGCCTAAAAAATTAAAAAAGAAATACAGAAAATACTTATATAACCCTAATAAATTGGATAATAGTGCAAACTAACATTTTGAAAGTATATATAATATTTATAAAATATAAGGGCAAAATTGGGTATCAACAACTGCTCCTCTTTACCCGAAAATAATGAAAGAGTTGTCGAGTAAAGAAAATGATGACCAATTTCGTTCGAATGAACAGAGATGAGGTGTTTTGAAAAATTGGGGGCCGAATATTGGTTCTTGATTTGCCTAAATATCTTTGATGTTACGGGAATCAGACCGCGTGTAGTTCTGGATTAAACGCCGAACGAAACCGATGAAGTTTTATAAAAGTGGTCGTGTTTTTTGAAAAAGGATCTTTTGGATATGATAGTGTCGTGAGTAATGTATAATTTTAGATGGAGCTATGAATGCGAATTTGAACTTTACGGATGTATAAGGTAAATATTTGAGCGATTATGGGATAAAGGATAATTAATTGCTGATCATCAGTTACATTTGAGAAGATCGAAGGATGTGAATGTTGTGAATGGAATCCGGAGCGAGAATTGCTCGTTTGTAGAATGGTTACCTCCCAAGTTACCTGCAAAACGTAAAATATGATGCATGTGAATATATGGGATTATTGCAAAAATTTAAACATGATGTAAATTCCCTTCAGACCATGAGAATTGTCTTTGAACAATGAGGATGATGTCTTTAGACCATGCCATCCTAGGACACGAAGCGTATGATAAGGGATTTGCACGCTGTGAAATGGTGTCCTCGGATCATAAGGATGGTGCCTCTGGACTATGACACCTTTGAATAATGATGTGTAGTTTCGAGAGAACCTCAGGCCATGGCATAATGTCTTCGGGCTATGAGGATGATGCCTATAGACTATGAAGTCTTCGGACAATGTGGAGATGTTTAACCCTATGAAAAGCAAAGATACGGAGATATCGACTGTTCGATAGAGGGAACAAGTGATGCTTAGTTGTACGCAAGAATGAAACAAGGTAGCGCTTAGCCTTGTATGTGATGAGGGTAATGTTTAGCCTAATGCAGAGGAAGGTAGCGTTTAGCTTTATGCAATGATGGAGGCAATGCTTAGTCTTATGCAATGTATTGGAGACAGTTCTTTAGTCTCATGCAAAATAAGGCAGCGTTTAGCCTTATGCAATAATGGAGGAAGTGTATTGCCTCATGCGATGAAATGGCGACAATGCTTAGTCTCATGTAAAGGAAGGCAACGTTTAGCCTTATGCAATAATGGAGGCAGTGCTTAACATCATGCGATATGATGGAGACATTGCTTAGTCTCATGCAAGGAAAGGCAATGCTTAGCCTTATGCAATAATGGAGGCAGTTCTTAGATTCATGCAAAGAATGGAGACAGTGCTTAGTCTCATGCAAGGAAAGGCAGTGCTTAGCCTTATGCAATGGTGGAGTCAGTGCTTAGCCTCATGCAAAGAATGAAGACAGTGCTTAGTCTCATGAAAGAAAAGGAAGTGCTTAGCCTTATGCAATTATAAGGGCAGTGTTTAGCCCTATGTAGGAAGAGAAACGATTAAATGTGAGAGGGAAAAGTGATTCTTAGCTTGACACATTTGTGTTTGGATACTTCTGTCGGTGTGAAGATTGTGAGCACGTGATTTTTGCCTCATATGAATTGCTCCAAAAGAATTCTCAAATTAGGCCTTTTTTTAATTATGTGTTATTCTAGGAATTACTGTGCAATTTTCTTGATTGTTTTGCATATTTAATTTTAAATTGAAAATACCAAAATATAGCATCTGCATATAGGATTTGATTTTACATTTTTGGTTAATTTAGTAAAATATTATTTTTACAAAAAAATGAAAAATGCACAAAAAATAACGTACCATCCATCCAACGGTCCAGATTAAGTCTTTGATTTTAATATGTCACACCCCCCCATACCCGTAAACCCGCTCCATTCCCAAATCCCCCCCTCCCCCCGTTCCAATCGTCTCTTCAGAGACCGAAAATCCCTCCCCCAAAACCCTATCCACCGCCGGCCTGCTCCACCGCCCAAAACCCGGCGGCCGGTACTCCAATGGCCACCAAATTCACACCCCAGCTTCCCCTCGACCTCCCCAACCTAACCCCTCTAACCATCACCCTCGAATCATGGCCGACTGCTTCGAATCTTAGATCGAAGACAAGACCTCAAACCTTAAACCTACCCAATCAGTCCCAAGTTAACACCATACCACCACTAGACCTCCTTCGTCCCTAATCCAACACCATTTTCCTTCGAATCAAGTTGGATTCCTTCGAATTTGAAATCGATTGGACGAACACTAAAAAAACCAAGCCAGGGGATCGATACGCAGTAAAAAACTAAGGTCGTAATCGACCTTAGTCGTGTGTTCTCAGTCGAGAACACTCGATTAAGGTTCATTTCGTCTTCAAAATCAAGTTGAAGCTTCGAGTAGGAAGGATTCGAATGGTCTGAAATTCCAAGGTATTTCTTTTCATTTATTCTTTTTCATTTGTTGTCTTCTGATTAATTTTCTTTGTAATTCGTCTTTTGTCAATTATTTTCTTCCTCCTCTTTTGGACCTTTTTCTGGGTCCAGTTTGCTTTGTTGATTAGCATATGTTATAAACTGTCGAATCGATTAAATAGTTTCGTCCATTAGTCCGTTTTCTTGTAGCTAATTCATGTTTGTAGTTAGTTGTTCTCTTCAAGTTATTTGACGTTGGTTGTTTTATTTTCTGATCCGTATGTTCTCAGCTTCAGGTGTTCATTGTTAGTTTTAAGTTTTGCTACCTGAATCAGTAGGTTTTTTAATTCATATTCGTTTTTTAATTGAGTTACAATCAATCGAAACTTAAGGTAAAGATTCAAGGGGGCTTTAATTTGAAAAGTTGAACTGAGGGTAACATGACAGCATGGGCTGTCAGGGCACGTTTTAATTTAGAAAACCATGCTGCCCATAACTAGGGGAATAAAATAATGAAATTGGGATGTAATGGGGTAACTGACACTTCTGTCTTGGTTTTTTTGAGTGGGAAAATCAGAGGGGGTGATGGGAGGAAATATTTTCTTAATAGTTAAATGCTTTTAGGAGTTGGAAAGTAGATAACATGGGGGTAATGATAAAAAGTTAAAGGGGTACACATAGTAAGGGAATATACAAGCTATAAAGAAAAGTCTGAATAAAAAAAAAGGAGTAAGTTTGATCTTTAAATAGAACACATACAGAGGGAAAAAAAAGGGGGATTAGAGAAGGGAGTTGGAGAGCTTAGGAGTTTGAGAGAGGTTCTGCTTTTGGTTCCTCTCTAATCAGTCTTACAATGTAGTTTTGAGGATCATTTTTCAGGGGTTAGATTTAAAAGAATCTTTGAGGAGAGTTGAGGCCAGTTTTTTGAGAGTTTTAAACAATCAGTTTCTTTTAGAGAGTGCTGGAGAGTTTAAGAATAGAAAACCAAAAGAAAGATAATGTTTCATTGCATCCGTAGGTGTAATTCGACTTCTGGATAATGATTCTCATTCCTTTTGATTGCTTAAGTGGTTCAATGGTCTACTGGTTCAGTTTTGGGTTTAATACAAGCTTGGTTGAGTCTGTTTGTTTTGTTATTTGTTGTTGCTATTGGTTTACAATCTTTCTGGGGTTTTCTAGAGTATTGATTGAGTCACTGGTGCTGGTGCATTGCTTTTGTATTGAATGCTACTAGCCTATTGCTGACCTCCTTCTCTTCTCATTGTATTGCCATTTCCAGGTATCCCTTGAATCCATAGAAGATGAGATACAGAAATATGTAAAGTTGTAATTACATGAAGCTTGATGAATGAATGATCTTTGGCCTTCAGTCTTCAATAACAACTTGTTTGGAATCCAGTAGCATAATGTGAAAGTAGTTAGTTTAGCCTGTTTCATCCTAGTCCAAGTAGTGTATTCTGGGAACCATGTTGCTCTTTCTTTCTTATCTGAATATTTGTGGTATGTAAAGTTAATGGAATACTTGAGATACTGTGTATATGGACTATTAACCTATGCTTATTCCCTTCAATAGAATCGACTTTAGTGTGGTTCAATTTTAGTATAGTCCAAGTATGGCACCCTGTTCTATAAGTGTTAAAACTGGAATATGATGGAGCCTAAAAGGTTAGGAAGAATGTCTATGTTCGTACCAGTAATTCCATGTATAATAGATAGTAGAAATGGTTTATACTTCATTGTCCAGTGCCAATAACCATAGCCTGGATATCATGTAGTCGTAGTTCAGAAGTTGCATCTTTTCTAGCTTCGATATTGAGTTATTATGATTCGCCCACTAATTGCATATTGAAAGAAAGGATTGAGGCAATAGTGTAAGTTCGTTTGGTCAAAGTCTGAAATTTTTGGACCATGGAGATTGGGCTTGAATGCATGGCAAACGAGCCCAAAGATTTCCAACCCACAGAAAGGTCTCCTTGGGGAGATTAAAAGAACGTTGGGCTCTAGAACTGATCCACGACTTTGAGCCCAAACGCTGGCGGCTGAAATGTCGGGTTGCTACAATCGTGCACAAGCAAATTCATTATTTGGACTTGGCTGGAAGAATTCAATTCATAGTTCAACGTATTATAATTCAATACATAATTAACTAGGACTCTTTCTTTTATTTTAGAGACAAATAAAGTAGAGAATCATAGTTGCTCTTAGGTTTGCCCTTTAAATAATGAACGAGATGAGCCTCGCCAAATAAAGCACCTAGATTGCGGGGCCCTCGATAATTGTATATATTAAAATACTTAGATTTCGGGACGGCCGTTTAGCGAATTTCACGGCCTTTCCCAAAATAATAACGCGTTAGTCTCTTTAGGCGCGTATTTTAACATTACCTCCCTAAACTCGGGTGCGCATTTATGTGACCCAAATCCAAATCCCAACGATTTTAAAGTATGTCCAAAAACCACGGGTGCATTTATGTGACGTGGTTCAAGACTTGTTTTAATAACGTTGCAATTTTCTCAAAAAATGTATAAAGCGGTTAAGGTTAAAATTTGCACATAGGTTCATAATTGTTAAAATGAGATAATTTAAGCCAAATATAACAGTTGAGCAACCGTACTAGAACCACAGAACTTGGGAATGCCTAACACCTTCTCCCGGGTTAACAGAATTCCTTACCCAGATTTCTGGTTCACAGACTGTAATACAGAGTCAATCTTTTCCTCGATTCGGGATTCAACCGGTGTCTCGGGACACCATAAATCTTCCAAGTGGCTACTCTAAATCTTTAATAATAAATCCCGTTTCGATTGTCCTTTAATTGGAAAAACTCCCTTATGCGCTTGCGGGTGTAGGTAAAAAGGAGGTGTGACAGCTCTGGCGACTCTGCTGGGGAAAAGAACCCAGAACTTTTGGTTCAGGGTTTAGAATTCGAGCTTATAATAATTGTTATATCTGGCTTTGTTTATTATCTGATTTTATTACATGTTTGGGCCTAATGTGCTAAATGTTGTTTTTACCGCTTTGATATTAACTGAACTGTATATATAAACTGCTACGAAACCCCTCTCTTCTCCCTACTGAAGAGTGCACGCTGGTCGTGACTTCTTTCTGTTAGTGTCAAATCCCAAATAGAATGAGGTTCGGACAAGTTGCAAAGCCAGATGATCTTTTGGTTACCGGTACGCAGCCCCCCCTCGGCTCGAGTTGTCCGCTCGGGTAAGCCAGGTCTAGAACAAATAAACCTAGGTTTTTAAACCTAGTATAATAGTACCTCATGCCGGATCCCTAGTAGGAACATTTTTTTGCATCATGTGCATTTTGACTTTGGAGACTCAACACAGGGGTTGGGTCTGTCTAAGACAGGTGCACTCGAAATAAAAAGACCATCATGATACATTTTACTTGCTACTTTGGCATTTATTTGCTTCGGATTTGCATGTTGACCGATTTTGGAATGAAAGGAGAGAATTTTGGAAAGAAATAGCAGTGTAGAGGGTTAAGAGAGTGAATCACATATTTAAAGAAAAACCAGTGTCCAAATAGCGCTGAAACTCAGCCGAATTTTTGAAAAAAAGAGAAAACGAATTAAAAATGAGAAAGGAGTTTTGTTTTCGAAAATAGTTCATTTTATTTGCCTGAACTACGCCAATTTGATTCTCACAGGGTGTGAGATACGTAGGTAACCCCCATCGGGTCCAACTTCCTTTTTGCAAAAATAATCCAAAAGAACAAAAATTTTACTTTTTATTTGAAAATAGTTAGGGTGATTCCATTCTTGTCAAAAATAGCCGAATGGCCCTAAAAGGGCACCGAAAGGCTGTTTTTGCAAAAGCAGCTGCCTATGGTCATTTTTCAAGGTTTTCACCGATTAGCCAACACAACCTTAAAATCTTCGTCTTCGAGGTGCTGAAAGGTCGTATTTGCAAAACCGGATTTTATTTTGGAAAAAAAGGGAAAAGAAAAAGTGTGTCAATTTTGTCTTCGAGCCAAATGAGTCTTGATTTTTGCTTAATCACCATAAAAAATGTGCAGAATGAGCACGAGTCCAAGTTTGCCGATAGCAGTTATGAACAAGATCCCTTTGGAGTTGCATATGTGGTGGGAAGATCTGGGCAAGTTAGAGCAAGATAAGGTCAATCTACATTTGGGGGGTCTCACCGGGTTATTGAAGATCAGACCAAGAGGAGACATCATAAAGGCTTTGGTTACGTTCTAGGACCCGGCCCATAACGTATTTCACTTCTCGGATTTTGAACTCACCCCGACCTTGGAAGAGATAGCAGGTTATATGAAAAGTACTGCGGGTTTGAGGCATAAGTATCTTATCGCTCCAAGGGTCGTTAACTCTCACAAATTCATGGATTTGCTAAAAATAAATAAGGGAATCCCATATTCCGAATTGGAAGGGGGTTTTTCCACTCTACGTTTCATATACCAGAAGAGCGGGCATGTAGGAGGGTTCAATGATCCGGAAAGCGGGGTTTGCAGTAAAGGGAACCGAACAAAATGGGACGAGCATAGACGTTTCGCTTTCATGGTAGCATTCTTAGGCCTTGTGATGTTTCCCCGAAAAGACGGGAATATCGATTTGCGGGTAGCTGGAGTCGTCAAGGTCCTGGTTACCAACGCCAAGAGCACTCTTGCCCCTATGATAATGTCTGAGATATACCGAGCTCTCACAGCTTGTAAAGCTGGGGCAGACTTCTTCGAGGGATGCAATTTGCTACTACAAATGTGGATGATCGAGCACTTGTGCCACCACCCTCAGTATATGAGTTATGGATCCGTAGAGAAAAGCTGCATTGAAGAATTCAACACAAGGGTTTCAGGGTTCAAGTTACCGGAGGGGTTTGGAGAATGGATAACCCGCCTTCGCGCCATCACTACGGGACAAATAAAATGGACACTAGGTTGGCTTCCTGCTGAAGAAATTGTGTATATACCCGCCACGGGTCCTTACTTCCTCCTAATGGGTCTTCGAGGTATTCAACCCTATGCTCCCTACCGACTGATGAGACAATTAGGAAGGTGTAAGGTGATGCATCCAGATGAAGATCTCAGTATCCACGCGGTTGAGATTAGCTCCGACGGCCAATTTCACGAAGAAACGGTTCATTCTATTTGGAATGAGTGCCAATATTTGACAGCAAGCACCCGAGTGCGGAACCTATCTAAAGGAGAGGTCTCACCCGCCTACCTTGCCTGGTATATAAAGAAGAACACTGCAAGGGCCGAATCAGAAAGATCGGCCAAAAAACCGCACATTCAGGAATTCGTCGAGGCATCGCAAGAACCATGGGCTTGGTTGGCCAAAGAAAACGAGTACAGGGCCATGAGAGGAAAGCTGGAGAAGCAAGTCAAAGACCTTCAATTCGAGAATGGCTTACAAGTAGCGGCAGATGAGGGTGAAAAGAAACGGCTAGCCAAAGAAAATGAGGTCATTCGAGCTCAAATTCAGAAACTGAAAGTACCAGTAGAAAATCCAGTCTGAAGTAACAAAGATGAAAAGCTCGTAGCTAACCTAAGGCAGAAAGTGAGTAACTATAGTTTCTATTTAAACAAAGCGGAAAGTGAACTAGCCGGGGCTCAAAAATAATTGGCTAAAAATGCAGATGAACGGGTATGCTTGGTTAAGCAGTTGAGAGAAAGGTACGATGATGAGGTCGCGGGGTTGAAGAAAAGTGTCATCGCCATGAGAAACAAAATGATCAAGCAGGCAAAAGACTTCAAGGTTGAAAGGGAACACTGTTACACGATATTGGCACAGTTAGAAATAGACTTGCAACAACTTCAGGAACCAAACTATGCAGCCAAACAAACTTTGGAGGCCAGGTCCCAGCAGATTGGGTGTTTATTACAAGAAAAGGGCGTCATAAGAGAGATAATTAGAAACATCGCTGACTACATCGTTATGAGGTGCCACATTTGTGAGGATATGACTCGCACTACATTCTTTGCAGCGGTGATGACCTTTGTTAAACAAATAATGTACAGCTTGGACCGACTTCAAAGGGATCTTGTACATAGGCCCGTGGCGAGACCGAATGATATCCCACGGACATCGGGGGCATTGATGTACTCATGATTTTTAGTTTGAGTCTGTATTTCCTTTTCTGTCAGAGTCTGTAAGGCATGTTGGGTTTATATTTTCTCTCTGTTTGAATCTGTATTTCTTTAAAGTATGATAGCTTAATTTCAGAGTCTGTATTTTGTTTTTGCATCAGAGTCTGTTAGTCTTTTGAAATTTGTTAGTATTGAGTCTTTGTGATCGAAGCATCTGTTTTTATAAAAGCTGAAAATCCCAATAAAATATTTTATTTACTTTCACACTTATCTGACAGAACTATGCACGGTCTGATTCATGCGGGGACATGATACGTAGTCAATCTCTATAGGATTCGACCACCACTAAAAATAAAAAGGGAAAATAAAGAAGGATAGAATAAAAGAAGCTTAAAAGAAGGGGCAAAATTATGAGAGGCTGGAATGACGCACGTAACCGAAGCAAATGCATGATAGAAAATGGTTAATTGCCTAGGTACATTACATCCCAACGTGTAACTGCATATGTGTTAAACTCTAAGAACTAACAAGTTTGTTGTTTTCCAGAGAATTCAAGTAGTTAGTTTATTTAGAGGATACTGGCACATTATCATTACCAAACTAGATCAAAGGGACCAATACCAGAAATCATGTCTATCCCGGATATCGACACTAGTGTTGAGGCAGAGGAGTTGGACGTCAATAAAATGAAAGAGGAGATGCTCAAGCTTAAGCAACAGAAGGCCGAAATGTACGAGGCCTGGTCCAAAGGGCAATCACTGCCGTCTTACCTAGCCAACTGGCTTTACCCCACTATTAGCTAAGTCTCATGATCATCTCGCCATCGATCTAGGTTTTCCCATTTATCAATACTACCATGGCACTACTTCTCATATGCCGCAAAGTCCACCCGCAAAATCAATTCCATACCCTCCTCCGCCAGCCATCCCTATCTTTGTGGCATCTCCACACCCCATAGATCCTTGAGTGAACCTATCTTCCAAGCTCAGGACAACCAGTATTATCCCCCGGAACCTACCTTCAAAGCTCCCGAAACCTACCCCTACGATCCACATTCTGATCTCCCGAGAGAAGCTGAGAGACCAGCCAAAAGTCCCGAACATGAGGAGATATTCAGAAAAATGAAAAGCATAGAACAATCCTTCAGGGATATGAGAGGGCTAGGAGGTCAGTTAAGTGTGGCTTACAAAGTCCTGTGTTTATTCCCAAATGTACAACTACCGGCAGGGTTCAAAATGCCCAAATTCGACTTGTACAACGGACACGGTGATCCGGTGGCTCATTTGAGAGGTTTTTGCAGTAAGATGAGGGGAGCCGGAGAAAAGGATGAATTGCTAATGGCTTACTTCAGCCATAGTTTGAGCGGAGCAGCATTGGAGTGGTACACCCGCCAAAATCACGGAAGATGGTACACATGGGATGATCTGGCACAAGCATTCGCTTGTCACTTTCAGTATAATCTTGAGATCATTCCAGACCGACTATCTTTGACTAAACTAGAGAAGAAGCACAGTGAAAGCTTTAGAGAATATGGTTTCCGGTGGAGGGAGCAAGCAGCAAGGGTAGATCCCCCAATGAAAGAGAGCGAGATGGTTGATTACTTTTTGCAGGCTTTGGAGCCAACTTACTTTGGTCATTTGGTGTCCGCAATTGGCAAGTCTTTTAATGAGGTTGTAAAAATGGGAGGCATGGTCGAGGAGGGGCTTAAGTCCAACAAAATCATGAGTTATTCAGCGATCAAGGAAACCACTCAGGCCATTCAAAGCGGCACTGGGGGTGTATTTGGAAAGAAGAAGAAAGAAGATATCACGACTGTTGAGTCCGGTGCCTGGTTCAGATCTAGAGGCCCGTCACCCTACTATAGCCAACCACGACCCTACCACCAAAATTACCCCCACACTCCATATATCCCTCCACAACATTACTACCCACCGCCAGATCCCCATTTTTCCGTCCATCATACACAAACCTATACCCAAACTCCGGCACACGTACCATGGCGTGTGCCGGCTCCACAAAAATACATATCCACCCCCAAGATCCTACACCCCCCCCCCCCCCCGGAATGGGTTTCCGACCAAACCAAGCCTTCAAGAATAAGAGGTTACAGAAGCAAAAAACTTTCACTCCACTGGGGGAATCATATACCAGTCTTTTCCACAGGTTGAGGCAGTTGGGCATGCTGAATCCCATTGAGCCTAAAATGCCAAATCCTCTTCCTAGAAATCTTGACCACTCGGTGAGTTGTGAGTACTGTTCAGGACCCCCGGGGCATGATACATAGAAATGTTGGAAACTGAAAACAGATGTGCAAGAGCTTATTGATACTCATCAGATCGAGGTTCAGGCCCCAGAAGCACCAAATATCAATCAGAATCCACTTCCAGCTCACCATGAGACCCATACGATTGAGTTGATACACAAAGGAGGGGATCCCAAGAAGCCCTCGCAGATGGTAATGATGGTCCGTTCCAGTGAAACCAGCTCAAAGGAAAAGGTAACTAATGGGAAATCAATGGTCCAGTTGAAAGGGGTAGACAATAAGCCAGTTGTGGTAGCCGAGAAAGGGTCGTCAAGCATTATTGCAGTGAAACCCGAGAAAGCTAAAGTGGTAGTACCAGGGGTTGCAAGTAAACCTGTTGTGGTCGTGAAGGGGGCTCGCACAGAGCCTATTATTATAAAACCAATAACTCAGCTTCCAGTGATCAACAACAAAGCTATTCCTTGGAATTATGAACGGGTGACCGTGATTTACAAAGGAAAAGAAATCAAAGAAGAAGTTTGTGAAGCACAAGGTTTGACTCGCTCAGGAAGGTGTTTTACTCCCGAGGAGTTAAGAAGAACTAAAGATGATCCAACGCCGGTGAAGAAAGCTGTAACTAAAGAAGAGGCAGAGGAATTTTTGAGGAAAATGAAAGTGCATGACTATTCTGTTGTAGAGCAGTTGAGGAAAACGCCTGCTCAGATCTCATTGCTCTCATTGCTAATCCATTTAGATGAGCACCGCCGATCATTGATGAAAATCCTGAATGAGGCCCATGTTCCCGACAAGATCTCGGTGAACCATCTGGAAAAGATAGCCAGCAAGATTTTTGAAGTAAATAGAGTCACTTTTTTCGATGATGAATTGCCCGTAGAAGGTACTGAGCATAACAAAGCCCTTTACCTTATAGTGAAATGCGAGGATTCCATAGTTACCTGGGTATTGGTTGACAATGGTTCAAGTGCGAACATCTGTCCTCTCTCCACTCTAAGCAAAGATGAAAGTAGAAGAGGAGAGGATCTATAAGAACAGTATATGTGTGCGGGGATTTGATGGCGGAGGCAAAGACTCAGTTGGGGACATAATGTTGGAACTAACCATAGGTCCAGTAGAATTCACAATGGAATTACAAGTACTGGATATGGTTGTTTCCTACAATTTGCTATTAGGGAGACCGTGGATTCACGTCGCTAAAGCAGTACCATTAACACTCCATCAGATGGTCAAGTTTGAATGGGACAGACAGGAAATAGTTGTGTACGGCAAAGATAATTTGTGCGCTCACAGCAACACCATTGTGCCATTCATTGAGGTGGAAGATGACAAGGGACCATGGGTCTACCAAGTTTCTGACACAATGTCAGTCGAGAAAGTTCCAGAGGGGAAGTGTATCCCAAATCCGGAGATAACTGTCGCATCAGTCATGGTAGCATACGAAATGTTGAAGAATGGTTTTATATCAGGAAAGGGTTTGGGGTCAGATCTGCAAGGCATCATACAGCCCGTGTCTCTTCCTGAAAACTTGGGAACATTTGGTTTGGGATTCAAGACCACAACCGCAGACATAAAAAGAGCCAGAAAATTGAAACAGAGGACATGGGTCCTTCCAAAGCCGGTCCCATGTCTTTCCAGATCATTTGTCAAGTCCGGTACAAGGAGACGACCAGTGACAGCAATTCCCAGTTCTGTGATTGATCCGGACAAGGAGTTAATTGAAAGATTTGAGAAGTTGTTCGACAGTGTGAACATGGTGGAAATTGGAAAAGGTTCTAGCAACGCGGAAGTGCAATTTGTTGGGCCAACAACAAAGCTTAATAATTGGAAGGCTACTCCTCTCCCTATTCGGAAGGAGTCTTGGTAGTTTGCTTTGATTTTTCTTTAAGTTTGTATGGATTATTCCAGGGTTGTAATCCATATTTCATTTTTTAGTCTGTTTGAGTGTGAAAACCTTGTTATCTTTTATCATTCAATAAAATACAATTTCCCTTTCTTCATCATTCCTGATGGTTTTCCTTTTGTTTTGTTTTTTTTCTATATAGTTCTTTTTACGCTGGTTCTAATGATGTGGTATGCATAAGGAATCCTCAGCCCAGTCTTAAAAATCAATCTGATTCTGAAATATTAGTTCAAGAAGTAGATTGCGATTATGAATCAGAATGCGATGATGAGGATGAAGCCTTCGAAGAAATTAGTAAGGAGTTAATTCACTTCGAAGAAAAACCCAAACCCAACCTGAATAACACAAAAGCCGTCAATTTAGGGGACACGGACAATGTCCGAGAAACTAAAATAAGTGTCCACCTTGAGCCGAAAATCCGGGAGGAGTTAATCAAAATACTCATCGAGTACAAAGATATTTTTGCGTGGTCATATGACGACATGCCGGGTTTAAGCACTGATTTAGTGGTCCACAAATTGCCCACTGATCCAGCATTCCCTCCCGTCAAGCAAAAGTTGAGGAAATTCAAAACTGATATGAGTGTGAACATTAAAAAAGAAGTTACCAAGCAGTTTGATGCAAAGGTTATTCGGGTCACTCGATATCCTGTTTGGTTGGCTAATGTCGTGCCTGTACCGAAGAAGGATGGCAAGATCAGAGTATGCGTCGATTACCGCAATCTCAACAAAGCAAGTCTAAAGGATAGCTTCCCACTACCCAATATCCACATTTTAATTGATAATTGTGCCAAGCGTGAGATTGGATCTTTTGTGGATTGTTATGCCGGGTATAATCAGATTCTAATGGATGAAGAAGATGCGGAAAAGATGGCATTCATCACACCCTGGGGAACTTATTGCTACCGGGTAATGTCATTTGGTTTGAAGAATGCAGGGGCAACTTATATAAGGGCAATGACTACTATGTTTCATGATATGATACACAAGGAGATTGAGGTATACGTAGATGATGTGATTATAAAATCAAAGTATCAGGCCGACCACGTCGAGGATTTGAGGAAATTCTTCCAGAGGCTTCGCAGGTACAACCTCAAGCTTAACCCCGCCAAGTGTGCATTTGGTGTTCCATCCGGAAAACTGTTGGGATTCATAGTCAGTCGGCGAGGCATCGAGTTGGACCCATCAAAGATCAAAGCCATACAAGAATTTCCCCCTCCGAGGAACAAGACTAAAGTGATGAGTCTATTAGGAAGGTTGAACTACATCAGCAGGTTTATTGCTCAGCTCACGACAACTTGTGAGCCTATTTTCAAGTTGTTGAAGAAGGACGATGCGATCAAGTGGACTGATGAGTGTCAAGAAGCATTTGATAAGATAAAAGGTTACTTGTCAAACCCACATGTGTTGGTTCCGCCAGAACCAGGGAGACCTTTGATTCTTTACTTGATAGTCTTGGAAAATTCATTTGGTTGTGTACTGGGGCAGCATGACATCACCGGCAGAAAGGAACAGGCCATCTACTATCTTAGCAAGAAGTTCACGGCTTATGAGGTTAAGTGCACTCATCTAGAAAGGACATGTTGCGCCCTAACTTGGGTGGCTCGGAAATTGAAACTTTATTTTTCATCCTACACTACTTACCTCATTTTGCGTTTGGATCCGTTGAAGTATATCTTTCAAAAGCCTATGCCGATAAGGAGACTTGCGAAGTGGCAGATATTGCTTACAGAGTTTGACATCATCTATGTGACTCGGACCGTGATGAAAGCCCAAGCATTGGCTGATCATTTGGCCGAAACCCCGGTCTATGAAGATTACGAGCCATTGAGTTCTTCTTCAATCATGTTTCAATCAAGTTGCAAGCCACGGGGGATCAGAAGAGAACAATTCGACGGTTGGCAAGTGTATTCTTCTTAAGTGGAGGAGTTTTGTATAAAAGAACACCAGACCTTGGATTGTTAAGATGCATAGATGCTAGACAAGCTACGGCTGTCATGTCCGAAGTACATTCAGGAGTTTGCGGACCACATATGAGTGGGTATGTGCTGGCAAAGAAAATTCTCCGAGCAGGTTATTATTGGCTCACCATGGAGCGAGATTGTATCAGTTTTGTGCGCAAATGTCATCAATGCCAGATACACGGAGATTTGATTCATTCTCCACCATTGGAATTGCACACAATGTCGGCACCATGGCCCTTCGTTGCTTGGGGCATGGATATCATTGGACCAATTGAGCCAGCAGCATCCAACGGCCATAGATTCATTCTGGTAGCCATTGATTATTTCACCAAGTGGGTTGTTCAAATCGGTGACCAAGAAAGCAGTGGTCGATTTTGTTCACTCAAATATCATTTGTCGATTCGGCATCCTAAAGGTGATCATCACGGATAATGGTGCTAATCTTAATGGTAAATTGATGGAAGAGGTATGCCAACAGTTTAAGATTATACATCGCAATTCTACCCAATATCATCCCAAGGCGAATGGAGCAGTTGAGGCCACCAACAAAAACATAAAGAAGATACTTTGGAAAATGGTAGAAAGTTCCACGCAATGGCATGAAAAATTACCATTTGGGTTGCTGGGCTATCGCACTACTATCCGTACTTCAGTAGGTGCAACTCCTTATTTATTGGTATATGGAACTGAAGCAGTGATACCTGCGGAAGTTGAAATCCTGTCCCTTCGGATTGTCGCTGAGGCTGAAATCGATGATAATGAGTGGGTCAAGACCCGTTTGGAGCAGTTTAATTTGATTGATGAAAAAAGATTAGCAGCAGTGTGTCATGGCCAGTTGTATCAAAAGAGAATGGTAAGAGCATACAATAAAAAGGTACATCCCAAGAAGTTTGAAGTGGGCCAGCAGGTGCTGAAACGTATCCTTCCACACCAGGCTGAAGTGAAAGGCAAGTTCGCCCCAAATTGGCAAGGGCCATTCGTTGTGACCAGAGTATTGTCCAATGGTGATTTATGTTTAACGGATATCGTAGGGAAATGCATAGACATGGCTATCAATTCTGATGCAGTAAAAAGATATTATGTATGATTTCTTTGTTATAACTGTTGATTGTTTATATTTGGCATTATTTCGAAGATTGGAATGACGAAGGCAATTTGTTCTGCTATCTAAACACTTCACCCTTTGTTCCCCCTTTTGAGCCTTATTTATTTCTTTCATACCCCTCTTTTGGAATCAATAACGAGAAAGAGAGAAAAAGAAAGAAAAGAAAAGAGAAGAGAAAAGAAGTGAAAAGTCTAACAACAAGGAAATTCACGTGTGAACTACGTTTGACCTGATTCCTGTTAAGGATACGTAGGCAGCTTCCCGACTCAGTCATAGTAAAATAAAATATCAAAAGATCCCCAAGCAAGAAACTGGGGCAGAAGTTGTACTTGTAATAAGAAATGTGATTCCAAGAGTTGTAATTTTAAAACCTGTGTCATATTGCTTTGAGCCTTTGATACCCTTTCTTTCTAACCCCATCCAAAAGCCCACATTACGGTTCAAAGAAAGAACTTTCGATCAGTCTTTGAGAGATGCCAAGTCGAGCAATGTACAGAGAATTCATATCAGGGGCAACACTCCAGTTTAAGTAAGAAAAATCAAAAAATGAGAGTCTTATTGGTGAAAACCCTCATGGGCACCATGAGGCGACGAAAGGTGAGAGAAAATAAAAATGAGAGAGTCTTATTGGTGAAAACCTTCACGGGCACCATTAGGCGACAAGTAATTGAGGAATCAACAGATGAGAGAGGTTTGTCGGTGAAAACCCTTTAGGGCACGGCAAGTCGAACGAGGTCCGTAAGTTGGCGGAAAGTAAAATTGGGTTGTGGAAATCTTGGAGAACAAAGTAAAACAATTGGAGAGGAGATTGGTTAAATAGACTGGGCTGATCGATCCAAATGCATACCATGATCATTGGTACCGGTGATTCCGCTCAGATAAGTCCCTTTTCCTATCTCCAACAGTCATCCAAATTTGGATTCTTTTCTTTATTCTTAAAATCCTTGTATTTCATTGTTGTTAATTTTACTTCTCTAAAGCTCTACCAAGTTTAGCCTTGTAAGAAGAAATTTCAAAGCTTACTACCAGTTTCGGAATTGCACAAAGCAAAATGCAGCTTGAACATGCTAAAAATAATATGATGCAAAATGGGACCTATGGTGTAAGCAAAAGTTAAAACTGTGGAATGGTTCAGTAATGTCGCGAGAGATATACGATTTCAGGCAGAAAGGTCAGGAGGGGAGAATAGCAGTTGGGGATCTTGCAGTTAAGGATCAGTCAGGAGGTCAAAACGATCTTTTCGATCAGTCCAAAACTGTTGGACGAAGCAAAGAATGGCAAAGAGAAAACCACCTCCAGCAGGAATGCCACGATGAACCACCACGTTTTAAATTGACGAAATTTTCTTTGATTTGAAACAGGGGAAAAAATGGCATTTGTTTCGGGAAATCATTCGTAGGAAGAGTAAGTACTAGGCAGAATTGATCGCGGAAATTCTCAGGACCCTCCTAGAAAATAGGACTTAGTTTAAAATTCAAAATAATCATGAGTAGCGGAATTTGGCATGAGTGCACCCTAGAAGATTATAAGTGGAACTTTGAAGTTTGTATGTTTGAGATACACTTTGGACATTACCCCATGAGAACAAAGATTCTGACTTCTCTTCTTTCCCATATTAATGAGTATGATTTTCTGTTTCCTCAACATTTTCCCCAAGCAGAAATGCCATCTTTTTCCGCCTTTTCCAAATTTAGTCGGAAATTTTCAGGACCCTCCTGTAAAATGGGACCTAGTTTAAAAATCAAAACAATCATAAGTAGCATAAATATACCTCAAGGAATATAAGTTGGTTTCAAAGTTTGCATGTTTAAGATAGGATGTAATTAGGAGTTTTCAGGACCCTCCTGGATAATGGGATGTAGCTTTAAAACCCTCTTAGATAACAAGATTTAGCGGAAGTCACACCTTTAGAAGATATAACTTAGATTTAAAATTGTCGTTTAGGTAAGAATTGTCAGGACCCCTCTGGATAATGGGACCTAGCTTTCTAATTCTTAGTAATATTTGGTAATATGATTCAGTTTAACACTTACATATATGCTCAACCTCCAAACTGGGGCAGAAACTTTTCTTTGTTTTATCTGTTTCATTGAAGTCAGGAGCCCGCCTGGAGAGCAGGGAATACTTTCAAGCGCAGCAGTCAGGAGGCCGCCTGGAGAGCAGGTAATACATTAAAGTTCAGCAGTCAGGAGCCCGCCTGGAGAGCAGGGAATACATTTCAAGTCAACAGTCAGGAGCCCGCCTAGAGAGCAGGGAATACATTTCAAGTCAGCAGTCAGGAGCCCGCCTGGAGAGCAGGGAATACATTTCAAGTTAGCAGTCAGGAGCCTGCCTGGAGAGCAGGGAATACATTTCAAGTTAGCAGTCATGAGCCCGCCTGGAGAGCTGGGAATACATTCAAGTTCAGCAGTCAGGAGCCCGCCTGGAGAACAAGGGAGTACAATTCAAGTTTTAGTTTTTAAGTTCTTATTGATATTTGGTAATGTGATTCGTTTTACACTTACATGTGTTCCCAGATACCCAAACTGGGGCAGAAAAAGTTCCTTTGTTTTCATCTATTTTGGTTGAAGTCAGGAGCCCGCCTGAAGAGCAGGGAATACATTTCAAGTTAGTAGTCAGGAGCCCGCCTGGAGAGCAGGGAATACATTTCAAGTCTAGCATTCAGTTTGAAGTCAGTAAAGCGGAGGGTTACAATAAAAATCCCCAGTAGAAATCAGAAGGAAGACCACAAGTAGAGCTAGAAGTAAAGAAACAGCGGAGGAAACACAAATCAACAAGGAAACATCAGTCTCAAGATCAAGTTTGGAAATAAATCTTTGTAAAGCATAGATTATAGCTTAGTCTAGCTTCTTCATTTTTGTCATGGTGTAATAAGGAGGTCAATAGGCAGTATCAGCAGCAGCAGTAGCAGCAGTAACAGCAAAACCGCAGCTTCATGGTAGTCCCAGCTACCAAAACTTCCCGAACTACATTGACTTGATTCCTTTATAGCCAAGGATATGTAGGAAACCTTTGAAGCAAAGGTTCGGTCAAATCTTTCAAAATGTTTCCCCACGGAGTATTCAAAACAGGCAAAAATCGCTCGTATCCGCTCACTTTATCTTTGCACGAAAACTCTTCATGTTTCCGGACAAAGAGGGGCAGCTACAAGCACGTGAATTTTGCCTCATATGAATTACTCCAAAAGAATTCTCAAATTAGGCCTTTTTTTAATTATGTGTTATTCTAGGAATTACTGTGCAATTTTCTTGATTGTTTGCATATTTAATTTTAAATTAAAAATACCAAAATATAGCATCTGCACTTAAGATTTGATTTTACATTTTTGGTTAATTTAGTAAAATGTTATTTTTACAAAAATGAAAAATGCACAAAAAATAACGTACTTTACATTTTTAAAGTGTTTAATGTCAATTTTCTGTGATTGTTTTATTTTTAATATTTAATTACTTGTGATAAATATTATTTGAAGTGGATTAGTATTTTAAGTCAATTTCGGTTTTATAATTTGAGTTGGGATTTTGGTTTTAATTTTTTTAGCCAATTTAGGAAGAAAATAATTAATAAAAGAAAAGGAAATCGGAATTGGGCTAAAATTAATTTAAATCCCCAAGTCCCAAATCCTTACAGCCCAATTCAAACACCCCTGTACCCGGTCCAACCCGACCCAGTCCCCAGCCCTAAACCAAATGGCCCCATTTTATTAAGCGATTCAATCGGGACTGTTGGTTTCCATCCATCCAACAGTCCAGATTAAGTCTTTGATTTTAATATGTCACACCCCTACCCCCCCCCCCATACCCTAAAACCCATCTCCATTCCCAAATCCCCCCCCATTCCAATCGTCTCTTCAGAGACCGGAAATCCCTCCCCCAAAACCCTAGCCGCCGTCGGCCTGCTCCACCGCCCAAAACCCAGCGGCCGGTACTCCAATGGCCACCAAATTCACACCCCAGCTTCCCCTCGACCTCCCCAACCTAACCCCTCTAACCATCACCCTCGAATCATGACCGACTGCTTCGAATCTTAGATCGAAGACAAGACCTCAAACCTTAAACCTACCCAATCAGTCCCAAATTAACACCATACTACCACTAGACCTCCTTCATCCCTAATCCAACACCATTTTTCTTCGAATCAAGTTGGATTCCTTCGAATTTGAAATCGATTGGACGAACCCTAAAAGAACCAAGCCAGGGGATCGATACGCAGTAAAACACTAAGGTCGTAATCGACCTTAGTCGTGTGTTCTCAGTCGAGAACACTCGATTAAGGTTCATTTCGGCTTCAAAATCAAGTTGAAGCTTCGAGTAGGATGGATTCGAATGGTCTGAAATTCCAAGGTATTTCTTTTCATTTATTCTTTTTTGTTTGTTGTCTTCTGATTAATTTTCGTTGTAATTCGTCTTTTGTCAATTATTTTCTTCCTCCTCTTTTGGACCCTTTTCTGGGTCCAGTTTGCTTTGTTGATTAGCATATGTTATAAACTGTCGAATCGATTAAATAGTTTCGTCCATTAGTCCGTTTTCTTGTAGCTAATTCATGTTTGTAGTTAGTTGTTCTCTTCAAGTTATTTGACGTTGGTTGTTTTATTTTCTAATCCGTATATTCTCAGCTTCAGGGGTTCATTGTTAATTTTGAGTTTTGCTACCTGAATCAGTAGGTTTTTTAATTCATATTCGTTTTTAAATTGAGTTACAATCAATCGAAACTTAAGGTAGAGATTTAATGGGGCTTTAATTTGAAAAGTTGAACTGAGGGTAATATGACAGCATGGGCTGTCAGGGCACTTTTTAATTTAGAAAACCATGCTGCCCATAACTAGGGGAATAAAATAATGAAATTGGGATGTAATGGGGTAACTGACACTTCTGTCTTGGTTTTTTTGAGTGGGAAAATCAGAGGGGGTGATGGGAGGAAATATTTTCTTAATAGTTAAATGCTTTTAGGAGTTGGAAAGTAGATAACATGGGGGTAATGATAAAAAGTTAAAGGGGTACACATAGTAAGGGAATATACAAGCTATAAAGAAAAGTCTGAATAAAAAAAAAGAGTAAGTTTGATCTTTAAATAAAACACATAGAGAGGAAAAAAGAGGGGGATTAGAGAAGAGAGTTGGAGAGCTTAGGAGTTTGAGAGAGGTTCTGCTTTTGGTTCCTCTCTAATCAGTCTTAGAGAGCAGTTTTGAGGATCAGTTTTCAGAGGTTAAATTTAAAAGAATCTTTGAGGAGAGTTGAAGCCAGTTTTTTTAGAGTTTTAAACATTCAGTTTCTTTTAGAGAGTGCTGGAGAGTTTACGAATAGAAAACCAAAAGAAAGATACTGTTTCATTGTATCCGTAGGTGTAATTCGACTTCTAGATAGTGATTCTCATTCCTTTTGATTACTTAAGTGGTTAGTGGTCTACTGGTTCAGTTTTGGGTTTAATACAAGCTTGGTTGAGTCTGTTTGTTTTGGTATTTGTTGTTGCTGTTGGTTCACAATCTTTCTGGGGTTTTCTGGAGTATTGAGTGAGTCGCTGCTGCTGGTGCATTGCTGTTGTATTGACTGCTACTAGCCTGTTGCTGACCTCCTTCTCTTCTTATTGTATTGCCATTTCCAGGTATCCCTTGAATCCATAGAAGATGAGATACAGAAATATGTAAAGTTGTAATTACATGAAGCTTGATGAATGAATGATCTTTGGCCTTCAGTCTTCAATAACAACTTGTTTGGAATCCAGTAGCATAATGTGAAAGTAGTTAGTTTAGCCTATTTCATCCTAGTCCAAGTAGTGTATTCTGGGAACCATGTTGCTCTTTCTTTCTTATCTGAATATTTGTGGTATGTAAAGTTAATGGAATACTTGAGATGCTGTGTATATGGACTATTAACCTATGCTTATTCCCTTCAATAGAATCGACTTTAGTGTGGTTCAATTTTAGTATAGTCCAAGTATGGCACCCTGTTCTATAAGTGTTAAAACTGGAATATGATAGAGCCTAAAAGGTTAGGAAGAATGTCTATGTTCGTACCAGTAATTACATGTATAATAGATAGTAGAAATGGTTTATACTTCATTGTCCAATGTCAATAACCATAGCCTGGATATCATGTAGTCATAGTTCAGAAGTTGCACCTTTTCTAGCTTCGATATTGAGTTATTATGATTTGCCCACTAATTGCATATTGAAGGAAAGGATTGAGGCATTAGTGTAAGTTTGTTTGGTTAAAGTCTGAAATTTTTGGACCATAGAGATTGGGCTTGAATGCGTGGCAAACGAGCCCAAAGATTTCCAACCCACGGAAAAGTCTCCTAGGGGAGATTAAAAGAATGTTGGGCTCTAGAACTGATCCACGACTTTGAGCCCAAACGCTGGTGGCTGAAATGTCGGGTTGCTGCAATCATGCACAAGCAAATTCATTATTTGGACTTGGCTGGAAGAATTCAATTCATAGTTCAACGTATTATAATTCAATACATAATTAACTAGGACTCTTTCTTTTATTTTAGAGACAAATAAAGTAGAGAATCATAGTTGCTCTTAGGTTTGCCCTTTAAATAATGAACGAGATGAGCCTCTCCAAATAAAGCACCTAGATTGCGGGGCCCTCGATAATTGTATATATTAAAATACTTAGATTTCGGGACGGGCCGTTTAGCGAATTTCACGGCCTTCCCCAAAATAATAATGCGTTAGTCTCTTTAGGCGCGTATTTTAACATTACCTCCCTAAACTCGGGTGCGTATTTATGTGACCCAAATCCAAATTCCAACGATGTTAAAGTATGTCCAAAAACCACGGATGCATTTATGTGACGTGGTTCAAGACTTGTTTTAATGACGTTGCAATTTTCTCAACAAATGAATAAAAGCGGTTAAGGTTAAAATTTGCACATAGGTTCATAATTGTTAAAATCAGATAATTTAAGCCAAATATAATAGTTGAGCGACCGTGATAGAACCACGGAACTTGGGAATGCCTAACACCTTCTCCCGGGTTAATAGAATTCCTTACCCAGATTTCTGGTTCGTGGACTGTAATACAGAGTCAATCTTTTCCTCAATTCGGGATTCAACCGGTGACTCGGGACACCATAAATCTCCCAAGTGGCGACTCTAAATCTTTAATAATAAATCCCGTTTCGATTGTCCTTTAATTGGAAAAACTCCCTTATGCCCTTGCGGGTGTAGGTAAAAAGGAGGTGTGACAAAGATAATGATCTTGTTGTATGTATATATTTGCGGACATGTTTGTTATGTCGCTCGTGCCTGCATCCAAAGAAAAATTGTGTGTTTTGGGGGGAAGGTTGGGTCATGCCTTTGATTCTTCGTCTCGTCTTTTCTCCTTGTCTTAAGGCCTTGTTTGAGTCACCCTGGGTAACGTCTAGTTAATACAGGAAATGGAATTTTTGAAAAATATGCATTTGTGATAAATAATGCAGTTTGTTCAAAATATGTGATGGCACATAAAACAAATAATTTTCGAATCGGAGACTGTGAAGCACTGTGAGACATTCCAACCTTCTCAACTCAAAATTTTGAGAACCCTCCTCAAAATTCTGCCCCATTTTAAATGCACATATCTGACGATACACTTCTTGGCAACCCTTGATGTAATGAAATTGACAAACTTGAAATCTAGCCCCAGTTTTTTTACCATAGATGGGAATGAAGATTTTATTATGATGTTACCGAATCCATAGGGTTGCCTACGTATCCCATCATAAACATGAATCAGGTCAAGCATAGTTCAAGTTAGATCAAAGAGAAAGTGCAAACATAATCCTAAACATAATATCTCTTGAGTGAATCTGTATTGATAGGTTTTGGCCATATTTCTCCATCCATCTCTGCAAGTATAAGAGCTCATCCTGTCAGTACTCGATGAACCACTTAAGGTCCTTGCCAGTTAGGTGAGAATTTCCCTTTTGCTTTATCCTAGTGTGAGAAGATTCATTTCAACACCAGTTGCCCGATGTGAATTGCCTCGATCTAACCTTTTTGTTGAAAGCCTTTTCCATTCTATTTTGGTAGAGTTGACTGTGACACACTGTGTTTATCCTCTTACTATTAATGAGAGCCAGTTGTTCATACCGGCTCCGTATCTATTCTGCATCGCTGAGCTCAGCTTCCTATATGATTCTTAGGAAAGGAATCTCCACCTCAGCAGATATAACAGTTTCAGTACTGTAGACCAGTAGATAGGGGGTTGCACCAATTGACTTACGAACAGTGGTGTGTTACCCCAGCAAAGTAAATTGTAGCTTCTTATGCCATTGCTTGTATTTGTCCACCATCTTCCTTAATATCTTCATGATATTCTTGTTGGCGTCTTCTAAGGATCCATTCATCTGCGACTTGTATGATGTTGAATTCTGATGATTTATCTTGAATGTTTCACACATAGCTTTCATCAAATTACTGTTGATATTGGTGGCATTGTCAGTAATGATTGACTCAGGTACTCCAAATTGACAAACAATACTATCCTGGACGAAATCCATTATGACCTTCTTAGTTACAGCCTTATAGGAGGCAGCTTCAACCCCATTTTGTGAAGTAATCTATAGCCACCAAAATGAACCTGTGTCCATTTGAAGCAGTGATGTTGCCCGAACTCACACCACAAATATAGGTAGTGAGGCGGTCGAAACAATAATAAAAACCCAATGCAAGTCATGGTCGAATCCATAGGGAGTTAGGATTGGGATTAGGTGTATATTTGGTGTAATTGTATGATATGCCTCAAATAACACTTCCACATTCTTGTTTGTTGTTTCTATTTTTACTTTAAGCTATTGATTGCAATAGTAAAACTAGGAGACAATAGTTTTGGTTTTGGTTTTTTCAAATGATAAAGGATCTAGGGTCGTGACTTCCACCTAGGTGGTTACCTAATGGGTCGTAAACTCAAGGGCAAGTTTGATTAGTTGGAGTTGTAATATAGCAATCACACACAATTACCCACTCTATACCTCTCGATAATTTGAGTGATTTTTCCCAATTTGGCTTTCTCAAGACCAAAAGGGTATTGCACAAAACAAGTGATATATGATCAAGCCGGGTCTTACTATCTCTAGATATGACCCTTTAATTGGGGCTATTAATTTTTTGAGTTCACCCCAATTTCTTGTTAGCCAAGTTTTCCTAGACTTAGTCTCTCTTTCTCAAGTAGAGACTAAGTCAATTAGGTATGAATCAATGTTTACAACCATTAATTCTTGAATTCAAGCAAGAACTAGGCTAAATATCACTAACCCAATCACAAACAAGCCCTAAATCAAACACCTGTTAAGTACCCACACCAGGGTTGGGCCACAACCCTAGCTAGAAATTTAGTTACTCGTGAAAAATGAAGAAATTAAAGAAGAAATTAAGATAGAATGCATAATACTTGATTAGGGAAAGAAAATATAATGTTTAGAAGCAAATCTAGTACAATATTACTCAAAACAGTAAAGAAAAACAGCTCAGGTGCTCTCCCAATACAGAACTTAACCTAAAAATGGAAAAAAAATCTATTTATACTAAGCTGAAACTATTTAACAAATATGCCCCTGCAGAGGTTATGCGGACCGTATATTTCTGAGTGAGGCCGCACTCTTGCTTCTGAGGCCGCACAATTATAGTGCGGTTTGCACTCCTTGAACTTGAGCTCTAGCTTTTGCGGGACTTCTGCGGACCACAATTCTGAGTGCGGCCATGCTATTTATTATGCGGCCGCTGAAAAATGGCGCGGTCTGCATTCCTTCTTGATTCTAAAACACTATATCTCTAATCCTTGCCTTCTACGGACCGTGTAATTGTGAGTGCGGCCACACAATTGTGGTGTAGTCCGCACTGTAAGCATTTTTGCCTTGTTTTGGTTATTGTCTATTTTTTACTCCTTTATGAGTTGATATTGACTTCTTTGGCTCATTTCCTAATATTCCTGCACGAAAGCACATTTTATTAGTTGTCGGGACTACCTTTAAGTATTTTTAAGCTAAAATGCAAGTAAAAGAGAGCAAATAACTGGTCAAAATCCCTACTTATCAAGCAGAAGCTCAATTGGTCCAATGACATCCATGCCCAAGGCAGAGAAGGACAAGGGTGAACTCATTGCATCTAGTTCATTGTGTGGCACCCGTATCATATCAGCATTTTCCTGGCATTGGTGACACATTTGAACATATTTGATGCAGTTTGTCTCTATAGTCATCCAAAAATACCCTACTCTTAATATCTTCTTGGCCAGAACGAATCCATTCATGTAAGGTCCGCAGGTTCCTACGTGTATTTCATCGAGTAATCTAGATGCCTCATTGGAGTCGACACATTGCAACAATCCCAAATCAGGAGTCCTTCTATACATAATTCCTCCACTCTGAAAGAAATGGTTGGCCAATTTTTGAACCATGCACTTCTGAGTGTGTGTAGTATTCTCTTTTCTCTAAATACTCCTTGATATCGTGGAACCATGTATTTTTGTGTTACTCTTCTGCATCATGATCACAATAAGCTTGGTTGTTTACGAATCTCTATCATGATAGGATCGATGAAATTCTTGTCTGGATATTGTATCATGGAAGACAAGGTAGCCAATGCGTCTGTGAACTCATTCTGAATCCTTGGAACATATTTGAATTCTATTTTTGTGAACCTCTTGATCAACTCTTGTACGCAATGCAAGTATGGCAATATTTTAGTGTTCTTGGTAGCCCATTCTCCTAGTACATGGTGTACTAGTAGATTAGAATCTCCGATTACCAGCAACTCCTGAACATTCATGTCGATGGCCAATCTGAGTCCCAAGATGCATGCCTTATATTCTACCATATTATTGGTGCACGGTAACTAGAGTTTTGCAGATACCGCATAATGTTGGCCGACTTTTGATACTAAAATAACTCTGATGCCTACTCCCTTGAAGTTTGATGCTCCGTTGAAAAACATCCTTCAACCGTCGTATGTTTCAGCAATATCCTTACCTACAAACGACACTTGCTCGTTGAGAAAATATGTCTTCAGTGGTTCGTATTCTCTGTCTATGGGGTTCTCTACTAAGTGATCGGCCAATGCTTGCCCCTTGACTGCCTTCTGAGTTAGATAAATGATGTCGAACTCACTTAGCAATATCTTCCACTTTGCTAAATTACCTGTAGGCATATCTTTCTAAAAGATGTATTTTAGTGGATCCATCCTTGATATGAGATATGTGGTGTATGCACATAAATAGTGTCTCAACTTCTAGGATATCCATGTCAAAGCACAATAGGTGTGCTCCAGCAAAGAGTATTAGGCCTCGTAAGGTGTGAACTTCTTACTTATATATTATATCGCCTACTCCTTCCCCCGGGTTTCATCATGTTGCCCTAGAATGCAACCAAAGACTCCATCCAGCATGGACAGATATAGTAGCAGAGGTTTTCCAGGATCCAGTGGAACCAACATGAGCGGTATAGACAAGTACTCTTTGATTTTGTCGAAAGCTTTGTGACATTCTTCGGTCTAGTTCGTCGCAGCATCTTTCCTCAGCACCTTGAAGAACGGCTCACATATCACTATTGACTACGCTATAAAACAACTAATATAATTGAGGCACCCTAGAAAACTCATCACATCCTTCTTGTTCTTTGGCGGTGGCAAATCCTGAATAACTTTGATTTTTGAAGGGTCTATTTCTATATCGTGGCAACTGACGATGAAACCCAACAACTTCCCAACAAGGACTCCAAAAGCATATTTTGTAGGATGTAGCTTCATATTGTACTTTCAATGTTGGTCGAAAAACTTCCTTAGGTCTACTATGTTATCTGAACTTTTCTTAGATTTGATGATAACATAATCCACACACACCTCTATCTCGTTGTGTATCATATCATGTAAAAGGGTTGTCATGGCCCTGATGTAGGTAGCCCTAGTATTCTTCAAACCAAATGGCATCATTTTGTAAAAATATATTCCCCATGGCGTGATAAAGGCTATCTTTTCGGCGTCATCTTTGTCCTTCCAGATCTGAAGTATCCTATGAAGCAATCCACAAAGGATTGGAGTTCATTCTTGGCGCAGTTGTCGATCCGTATGCGTATGTTGGGCAATGGGAAATCATCCTTAGGACTCGCTCTATTCAAATCCCGATAGTCAACGCACACCCTAACTTTCCCATCCTTCTTTAGAACCAACACAATGTTAGTTAACTAGGTTGGGTACTCGACCACTAGAAGAACTTTGGCTTTGATTTGCTTGGTAACCTCCTCCTTTATTTTCAGACTCATATCTAGCTTGAATTTCTGAGCTTCTGCTTTACCGGCTGATACATGGGGTTGGTAGGCAGCTTGTGAGCTACTATGGATATGTTTAACTCAATCATGTCGTTGTAGGACCATGAAAAAATATCCTCATATTCTTTTAGAAACTTGACATACTCTTCCTTCTCTGAAAATGATAGATGAATGTGTATGCGAGTTTCTTTGATTGTTTCAGAATCCTCTAAGATAATTGCTTCAGTTTCCTCTAAGTTGGACTTTGGTTTGTTCTCAAAATTCTCTACTTCTTTGACAGTTTCCTCAGGTATTATATCATCTTCCAAATCTTCTAAATCATTGTCCTTATGTTGCGTTGTCTCATTAGATATCACGATTGGAGGTTCATCAGAATATGTAATAGTTATGCTAAAAAGAATGTATAAAGATAATAATAAATAAATGAAAAGCCATAATGCATTAATAAAACATAAAATTATCAACAAGTACAACTCGATGGCTTGAGTAATTATTTCAAAACAAAGTACTGAAAATGTATTAAATGCTCAAAAATAATTTAAAAATAATCATGATAATTCTGCCAAGGCTACCCAGGTACACGGCGAGCTTAGGACGGTGTAGTAGTCCAGTTCTTGAGAACAACTCTTTCTCCCACTGACTGAAATAGTATGGTATTCCTCCTCCTCCTCCTCCTCTAAAATATCACTAGAGTCCATATTTTTCGTGTCCAGAAATAGCTTCTTCATACCGGCCAGATTCTCATCTTCCTCGGATCCCTAAATCATGTCAGTCTAGAGGAATATTTGGTGCATCGGTGGTATGGGTAGTTCCAGCGGATAGTAATCGGTGTGACACTGTATCCAATCCTGGTACTTTTGCACGACATATTCATACCCGAGCCTAAAGGTCGTGCCATGAGACTGTGGTCGTATGGGTTTTGTGATCCCCTAAAGCTTTAGGCCAAGACCCTTGGCTGGTTCATATCCTAACCACATCAATATGCTTTCTATTATATTGCTCCACCATCAATCTTTCTCAATTGCATTTACCCGCTTAATCCGGTGGTATGTTTCTCCTCCCAATCTCATTTGTTTTCGATGACTAGAACAATTTGGTTGGTGTAGATAGGGTTGCTTCCATCTCCATGAATGATTACCTCTTGATGATTCCACTTAAACTTCACAACCTAATGTAGAGTAGAAGCGACTGCCCAGCTACATGTATTCATGGTCGTCCCAATAACAGGTTGTAGGTGGCGGATATGTCTAGCACTTGGAATTTGACATCAAACCAGGTCAGGCCCATCTGTAGATCAAGGTTGATTTCTCCGCTCTTTGAGATCCATCGAACTCTTTCACATTCATGATTCCCATACATATCTCACGCATGCCTTTACCTAATATTTTCAGAGTGGTCAGCGGGTTTATATTCAGACTCGAACCTCCATCTATGAGGACCCTAGCAATGAACTTATCTTCAAATTGCACGGTGATGTGAAATGCTTTGTTGTGATTCAACCCTTCTGGTGGTAACTCGTCTTCGGGGAAAGTAATTATGTGACTCTCCAGTACTTATCCAACAATGTTTGCCATCTCCCCACTAATGATACCGGCGAGTACATAAGCTTCACTTAACGCTTTTATCAAGGTATTCTTATATTTGTCTGAATTTTGCAATAGCAACAAAATGGATATCTGGGAAAGAGCTTTGTTCAGGGGATCAACAATAGCGTATTCTCTCACTTGTACCTTTTCCAAAGATTGTCAGAGCCCGTCTCAACAACAAGTGGCTTAGATGTAGTTTCTTTGCTTGTTCCTCCAAGATTCTCAGGTGTGTAAACTCTACCAATTCTAGTCATACCTTGCACATCACCAGTCTATTCCATCTTGGCTTTCCCCTTTCTTCTTGCCTCCGCAACATAATACAATAGGATGGCATCAGACTTATAAGACGGTGTGGGAGCTATCATCACAGCGAAAGGCATAGCTACCTAGACCTCAAATGATGTTTGGTTTTGCACCACAATCGTCGAGAGGGTGACAAGAGATGTTTAGGAGTATCCCTTTCTCGAATAAGTCTGTTGGATCCCTCCTGATCCTATTCCTCATCAGTTTCTATTACGTTCCCTCCATTGCCCCGATGATCCGGGAGATGGTTATTACGGACTTTTGGCAAGACTTCCTTTGCTTGTATAACTTTGGTATCGATTAGTGTATGAATCTTATCATTCAACATCTGGCATTCTTTGATGGTATGACCCTTCATGCCCGAATAGTAGGCACAAGTTTTGTTGGGGTTAACCCACTCAGAAGGGTTCTCAATAGCAACAACAGGAATAGGGGTGACGTAACTAGTGACCTTTAATCTCTCATACAATTGGGCTATGGGTTCGGCGATTGGGATATATTGTCTAGGTGCTCTGTGGTCAAAATTTGGTCGTGGAATTAGGTAGTTTTGTCAGGCAGGTGGAGATGAATGGAAATATGCAGGTTGGGTGTTATAGGCATGGTAGGTGGTGGTAGTGTATTGGTATTTAGGGGTGCACATCAGTCGATTCGGTTCGGTTGTGAATATTATCGATTATCGATTTATAAATATGCTAAACCGATAACTGAACCGATAAGATATTAATTATTAGTTATCGATTAATCGATTATCTACTATTATCGGTTCGGTTATCGATTACCCGATAAGATAACAAGAAGCATAGTGTATAATTCATATGGACTGAACTTTAATCACTGAAGTTTGCATAATCAGATTACAAGCATAGCTATTTCGCCATTCTATTTTCTTGTAAAATACAAACTTTTGTTTTACTCGTTGCAAGTTGCTTACTCGACCACATGATACCATTTACAAGTTCTCTAAATTTTTCATATTACAAACAAAGAAAAGGAAGTAATCAAGTAAGAAATAGTTTTATATAAAGTTGACCTGCATTTAAGCAAAAAAGAAAAGAACAATTCATTGGAGTCTGAACGACACAAACGGTATCTCTTAGCTAATTCGGCAAGTGAGCAAAGGAATAATAGTGAATGTTAAGGAGGTTATATCCTACCTCAAATCATTCAAGAAGATCAAAAATTGAATTGCAAGAGTACATCTCATGTTACCATTGATGGAATGAAGAGTGAAGACTTGCGGCTGAGAAAAGTTCAAAGAAAACGAGAATGGACCGAAGGTTGAAGCCCTAGATGTATTTATTTACTTAAGGGTAAAATCATAATTTTATTAAATTTTATTGGGTTATCGGTTAACACATTATAAAATTTGACAAACCGAGGCCCGAACCGATAACCCAATAGTAAAAAAAAGATACTAAACTATTACCGAACCATTTACCCAATAACCCGATACTGATAACCCAATAAACTTTTTTTGGTTAATGCTATTGGTTTTACCCGATATATTCCCAGCACTATTGGTATTTTGGAGGTGATGGTTGATATGTGGGTGGAGGTGTTTGGTATATAAGGGGATACTTAGGGACACCCACTTCTTTCTTCTTCAAGATGCCTTCTGGTTGCAAGGCTTTGTCTGTGGCTTGCAATGCCTCAAAATTAGTCACTATCTCACTCTTGATTCCTTCTTCTATATTTTCTCCTAACTTGATAATGTTTGAGAACTTGTGATTCTCAATAACCATCAACCTTTCGTAATATTGTGGATCTTGTGCTCTAACAAAGATCTGGTTCATTTGTTCTTCTTCCAGTGGTGGCCTTACCTTGGCAGCGTCTGATCTCTAACGAATAGCATACTCGCGAAAGGTTTTTGTCGGCTTCTAGTTGAGGTTCTATAATGTCTGGCATGTTCTCTGTATAGAACCTGAATCTGTCCATGAAATCTGATTTCATGCTCATCCAATTTGCCCACTTCTCTAGATTCTGACAGATATACCAAGATAATGTGTCTCCTATAAGACTTCGCATGAACAGTTTCACGCGGATTTGTTCATTCTTACCCACTCCTAAAAGCTTGTTGTAGTAGGTTCTCATATGCGCTTTTGGATCACTAGTGCCATCAAACATCTCAAACTTGGGAGGTTTGTAACCCTTAGGTAGTTCTACATCTGGCTGGATACATAAATTCTTCATAGTTTAAACCTTCAACACCCTTCCCACCTTCAACACTCTGGACTCTCCATATTAGTTTCTTGAGTTCTTCTACCATGTTTCGAATGAGAAGGTCCTTCTAAGTTGTCTCAAGTATGTATAGGATTTGTTGCGGATTATGAGGTAAGGTTTCCAAGTATATCTGGTTGCCTTGATGATTTCCTGGAACTTGGGTATATGTGTGATCATTGACTAAAGTTTGAGGGGGATTAGGGGTAAGTTGAAGTGCATTTTGAGGAGTGTGATAAGTGATGGTTTGCGAATATTGGGTCGGGTGAGGATGGTGTTGTCGAGGGGTTTGCATTGGTGGTGGGTTAAGGTTTTAAGGAGGTGCGGGATTGTGATACTGGTGCGTCGGGGGAGGATTCAGAGTTGGGGTGGTGGATTTTGGTTTTGTGTGTTTTGTGGTGGTGTTTTGTTCAAAGTAGTTGTGTTTTGCTAGTTGATGTCAGGAACATTTAGGGTAAGGGAGAAGTTTGCCATATTTCAGGCCTACTTGAGCTCACCCTGCAGCTCCAGGATTTTCTACTCCAAACGTAAGATGAACTCATTATGTCCTGGCGTACTTCTTTAGTCCGAGGTTTCAACATTCTCTGCTATGGTAGCATTGTCTCTTCAGTTACCACTTAGATCATCCATATTCCCTTTGCCTTTGCCTTTGTCTTTGCTTTTCGGGTCGCTAGGTGGAGGGGGAGGTAGAGGACCTCTGGATCTGGTGTGGTAAGATGATGATGCCAGAATGCACAAACCAACCTTTAGGAATGGGAGTAATCAAAACAAAGAAAAACAAAAGGTAACCAAGTCAGTAAGACGAAGTAAAATAGTGCTTGCAATATTTAATTATGTATCACGTAAGGTCATGCAATAATTTACGTCCTAATTTTGGGACCTCATTTTTCCTGAGGTAGGCCTAAGCGACACATAGACTTGGAGAAAATTCATTCCAACGTTTGCCTCATTTCATTAATGTGAAAATAAGCCAAATCAATATTTCACTAAATCGACAATAATAATAAAGTCACTAATATCATTAAGCCTTATTACATCGAAATCTAATCTAATCTAGAAAGCAGTAAATGACATTATCTCCTAATCTACTTGGACCCTAAAGGACCTTCTCCATGCTTGGCTTTCTTGACCCTATAATCACATTCCCTCGATCGCACATGTCTAGTAGCAAGTAAGCTTTTTCCAATTTCTCTCCTTCATCATCGTTCGTGCCTTGACAATCCCAAATCCTCTTTCTCATCTTCCCTTCCAGATCTATCAATCCTTGCTCTAGGTGTTCTAACCTTTCTGTCGACTTATTGTAAATCTCCTTACATTCCCTTATCACCTCCATGTTTACTTTATGTTGTTCCAGATGCTTAGCTTCAGACTCGAAGACCCTTTTGCATTGCCTCTTATACTTCACCTATGCCTCAACCACCTCATCTATGATCCTATCTTTCAAATTGACTCCTGGTTTGACGTCCCTGGTTATGTCATCCTCTAACCATGAGAGATAGTAATATATATGACCGGCGTGATACCTGTCTGGTTCAATAGTCTCTCCTTCCACGATGATCTTTTGGTTCCACATTTGTTGCGCTTCAGACTTATCCCCTTTGAAATCTACCTTATACTGAACCATGTTGGAAACGCGAGGTATGACTTGTTTCCTTCCAACTTGCCTCATTACCCTTATAAGAGCGTAAGGGTAGACGCCTCGCGGCCCGATCAATACTAAGTGAGTAGTTCTTTTGGATCTAATAAAGAACTCACTATTAGGAAACCATTCAAACATCCAATACACTTGCTCGTCTGTCATATCACCTAAGAAACGCACCCATCCTACAGTATTTTCAGGCGTTGCAAACCTGTCTGGAATAAATGTCATCTTATTTGGATAATGACTGGCTATGTAGTCATTCGGTGGCCTTTTCAAAAGCTCCTGGCGATACTCACCCTTTTGAAAGTGTTCTAGAAGCCAAACTTGTAGCAAGAGATTACAACCCTCAAAGTGTCCGAACCTATGCTTGCATCGATCTAGAGCACGATACATCTCAGCCAAAATCATCGGGACGATACTGTACTTTTACCCCTCAATACCCTCCATTAAAGTCTTGGAGACTATGGTTAAGTGAGTATGAATTCTTCCCCCTTGCATTGGAAAGATCAACAAACCCAAGAAACAGACTATGAAAACTTAAACTCGGCGGTGCACCCATCCCAATGAAGTAATGGATAGCTCCTCTTGGTGAAGGCGATATGATTTTCTATGCCCATAATGCTCATAGAGAAATTCAAATGGGATGTATGATTTCTTTAGACAGACCAGTTAATCATTCTTCTTAAAACCAAACATCTTCAGAAAACCACGTGGAGTGCGATTCTCTGGCACCAATAGTCCTGGACAATCCCATGATAACTTTTCAAAATCCCACTATTTCTTTCAGAAGAGGAGTCATTTCCATATTGCCAAATCAAAAAATAGCTCTCTTCTCATCTCAGAACAGGGAGCATCCTCGATCACTTCCCTATTTGGTTGAATATTCAGGAAAGATGGCAGGTCGCCAAACACTCTCCTCACATGGTTTCTGTCACAGGGTGCAAGGTCATTCCACCAGTCAATTAGCAAAGGCATGATATTCTGGACCATATTGAACATGGAGATTTGATTATTTATGCAATAATGATCAACGTGTTGACACTTTTTTCCAAGTAATGCACATAATATGATAGTGCCCTTTGGGATAATAGAAATCTCATTGGACATTGGACAAGGTTCATCTAAGCGGGTTGACATATCAATGACATCTCAATTCGTACTAGGTTTAGAAGGATGCATGTACATTTCAAATCGGAGTGTGGTTTCTAGAAAGATCTAGACTGGTACTCTCAAGTGGACAACTTGAGAGGGAGAGGTACGGGACCTCGACTGCACCGCTGATCGACTAGTCTATAGAAAATAAGCCTTTCTGATTTAAAGGGTGTTTTTAAGAAAGCGAGGACACTCATCAAGTGTCGCTATGTTGATAATAAGCACGAGTGGAGTATGATGTTGAAAGCATGCTTTATGCAAAAATAGTAACACGCTGCCAAATATTTGCATGATGAAAGTGCATAAAAAGACAGTAAATAATATGGTAAAGATGAACAGGAGGAGGAAAAGAAGAAAAAAAAGGAATACAAAAGAGAGAAGTTAGTTTAACTTATGAAAATGTGCGAGAACGTAATGAAGCAAATAAGGAAAAGGGAATGGGAGAGACATGATATAGCAGTCATATACATGTCATAGCAATAAAGGAAAATAAAGGGGGATTTTCATGTCACAACAATTTAGACAAATAAAGGAAAATAAGGAAAGGTATATGCATGTCATAGCAATTTAAACAAATGAAGGAAATAAGGGAAGGGATGTTTATGTCATAAAATAATCCACATAGGTCAACTTCGTTATGGTAAGAGCCTAAGTATAAATCCCAAGCATAGTTGCCATGCTGTCGCACCCCACTGTCTCATGAAAGCGGGTTTCGACACGTAACAACTCTTTTAAATGGGTGTTAAAAAGAGAAGAGATGCCACCTAATGATTTTTAAGGTGCGGTAGGGCACATATTTTCAAATAATTGTGTTTAATTAGTCTACGTTACCAAAGATTGGGTAAGGAATCAAATTACCTCAAAAGGAAGGTGGTAGGCACTCTTTGAGGTCCACAACTGTGGGTCCTGGCCAAAGTTTATGCTATGTGGGATTATTGGATTATGATTGTCCTAAGCGATCATGTAAGTGAAGGAAGACAAGGAATTTGAAGGTTTTAAGCAAGTGTAGAGAAAACAGCATAATAATTAAACTATATAAATATAAGTCTCAGAGGTTACAAGGGTACAACTGCATTGGTCTATATTTGATGACTAAGTGTGAACATCAATCACATAAACGGAAGGGGGGTCCTAAGTTTTTTAGCCTAAAGAATTACCCTGTGCAACATAAATAATACTTCACAACTCATTTAGGGTTGGGGTTGCTCATATCATTCAGCGGGCACAGACTATCATCTCCTGCTACATGATTACTATGTTAAAGTTGTTTACTTAAAGGCGCTCTAATTCAATTCTATGTCGCATCCTATGCGTGCACTACCCGTCCCATGCCTATAGTCTAGGAGGCTTTGGACCTACTATTTGGAGATTTTAGACTTTACTTAGGATTCTAAAAAATGATAAAACTAGCGCACATTCAAAACATATAGGACTTCACATAAATGCAAGAAATGGCTCAAATTAACCCTCACACATAAGAAACGAATACAGGCGATGATAAGTTGGTATTATACCAACTTATCTTGTCTTTAAACCTATACTTTTGCTATGTTTGAGTAATAAAATCGTGTGTTTAATGTCATTTACTTCTATTTTACAGGTTGTATGTGATTTAGAGGTAATGGTGAAGAAACCAAAGTAAAAACAAGTCAAAAAGGAGCTAAAATGGGCAATGAGAAACTGCCCAGTGGTTTACTCTTCGCAAACGCGAAGAAGCAAGCAGTTAGACCTTCGCAAACGCAAAGTACAAAACGCGAATACGATGAACCAAAACCTGAACCTTTGCAAACGCGAAGGACCAAAGGCAAACGTGATGCCTGGGGAAAGTAAACCTTCGCGAACGCGATGAAGAAACCGGGCGTGAAAACTGGGCAGTTCTGGAATTTCACATTTTTGACCCCAAACCCTTTAATACCCAAATCAGCTTATTTGTAAGGGATCTTTGGCGGATCTTTGGCTTATTTTCAGTTCCATAGACTAGAGAAGAACAAGTCTTGAAGCTAGGGTTTGCACACACACTGGAGTTTGAAAATTTCAAGCTTGTGGTTAAGGATTTCTTACCCATTTATGTTTATTTCTTTATTTCCTTGCTTTGTGTTGAATATTTAAGTGTGTAGTATTTATATCCAACACTTAAATCTTGTTTATGAAAATATTCATAGTTAAAGTGTGGATTAAATACCTTGTTGTGCTTATGTATTGAATGATTTTAATTCTTTTATGAAGTGAGTTATTATTTCTTTAATTATTCTTGTTCTTTAATGTTTCCAAAGGGATTAGCTAACCCTAGGACTCGCCCATTAACTCCGAACTAATTTTGGAAAAGATAATTTGGGGTTGGAAAAGATTAATTAACAAGAACTTGAGGCGTTAACCCTCATTTTATAGATTCTACCTAGGGATAGGATTGAACTACTTGTAGCCATTCCGGGTGTGCTTAATCTCTTAATTGGGTTAGGGATAATTCAATTAGGAAGTCTTGTTAGTCTTCGGAAGAAGCTAATTAAGAATTTTTATCCGTGGCTAATTAACATAAACTCGCTCATATTTGTAAAATCATGAAATACATTGGATTGTTACTTGAGTGTAATTCCCGATGCATCCATACTTGTAGTCATTGATCATTTTACATGCTTTCTAGGTTAGTTTACATTTCGGCATTTAGATATAAACATTTTCTAAACCAAAATCTAAGTGTTTGGCATTGCGCGATAAGTGATAATTCTGTTACATTCCTAATTGCCTACATATTGTTCTCTATGGGATTCGACCCCGACTCATAGTTGGGTAAATTATATTGCATGCGACCGTGTTCATTTACTTTTTAGTAGTGGATTTGGACATCATCAAAATTGGCGCCGTTGTCGGGGAACAATTTGGCGTAATTTAGGTTATTTGATAAATAAGCGTAAGTGCTTTGGTCCAAACTTGTGAATATTTGTGTAATTATTTTTCTTACCTTGGTCTATTTTTCTTGTTTGTTTCTTGTTTATTTTCTTAATTTTGAAAAATGGCATCATATAATGAAAATTGGTCGGATGGTAGTTGTTCATACTTTGATGACCCTTGTCTTTATTGTGGAGGACAACACTCGTGGCAAAATTGTTTAAATTCTCCTGGGGGTGGATTGTGCGCACAATCTCAAACCCATGAGTGGAGTATTTGTGATAAGTATGGTTTTCAAAATGGCCATTGGATGATTGTGCTTATTTTTCCTTCCCTTCCCCAAGCCCCCGCTATGATGATTCTATTTTTTCTGATGAAAATGATAGGGCTATGGAAATGGAAGAAGTTGAGCATAGCCGAAATGGAGAGTTCAAGCTCATGTTGGAGTCCTTACTTGAAGGAGGAAATGAAGAACAAAGTGCCTTGGAAGAGCTTTTGGAAAATAGTCTCCAAAATGACTTGGCACTTGAAAGGTTGAACTTGCAAATATAGGAAATGCTTGAAGCTTTAGAGGTCCAAAAATCCTCGAAAGTTAATGATAGCCAAGAATTTTCCTTATATGTGGAAGCTGGAAATCCTCCCTTGGCATTTGATCAAAACCAAGAAGAACTCTCAAATGCTCAAAATGAGAAGATGATGATCATGTTGGAGACCATTCTTGAAAATGAGGAGGAGCACAACTTTGCACTCGAGGGCTTGAAACAAGACTTGGCTTACAATGATGAACATATCCGCACTTTGGAAAATCAAATGAAAATATTGGTTGAGGCTCACTATGCCCACCAACTTGAGAGTGTGGAAAAAAGTCAAGAAGAGTCCGATTTCGAGGAAGAAAGTGAGCTCTACTTTGAGGAATCAAGAATTTAACATCCGCCAACTGACTCCATGAGTGTTAGTGATGCCGAGAAAAATATGAAATTAGAGTCAACCAGTGTAAATGAAAATATGGTTGATATTGACTCTAGTTCGGGGGAAAAGAGGATATCAAAATCCGGGAAGCATTGCAATTTGGAGGTTTGAAGTGACATTCCAAGCATTTTTCAACATTGGAATTGTGTGGTGACATGGAAGCTGAACTACACAAATCAATGGAGGATTGCGAGGAGGAAAAACTCATTCCATACATTTTACAATTTGAGGGAACGACAAGGCAAAATGACATTCCTCACATGAAAGCCAAGAAGTGCAAAATGAAGAATTTAAGTCTTGGCTTGATCATCAATTTACCACCCCCCATCGCTCATGGTCACAAGCTTGATTCTAAGTTGGGTACCCAATTCATATCGTCCAAGTGGTGAGAAAAATGGTAAAGTTGTTTTTTGTGTCGTGCCACAACGTTAAATGCGGCACTTGGTGGGAGGCAACCCATCGTTTTTTAAAAACATTCATCATTTTTAAAATTTTCTTTTTTAGAATAGTTTAGAATATTATTTGTAACTAATCTTTCAAGTTTTAGATTTTTTGGAGTTAATTTGAGCAGGTCGGAGTGGTCCGGAGAGCCAAAACCAGTAGCTGCTAGAATTGTTGAAGTGCAGAAAAACATAGCTCTTCGCGTTCGTGAGTACTCCTCGCATTCGCGTAGGTTTAGAAAATTGTAACCCTTCGTGTTCGTGTTCACGTTCGCGGCCACTGGCAGTGTTTACATTTCGCGTAGGCGACACATCCCTCGCAAACGTGTAGGGTCGGGTAAGTGTAAATACAAATTACCTACTGGAAACGAGAAAATTCACCCCTTTTGCTCAAACAACAGTCCCCTCTACTCCTTAAGCCCCAAAATCAATTCATCCACAATCTTCAAGTTTCTTGCAATTTCTCATCTCCATTCTCAAGGTATGTGATTTCTTCGCTTCCCTCTTAAAAAAAATTTCTCTTTCTTGGTGTGAAACAATGGAAGAACATCCATGGTTGATTGGTGCTTAAGGTTCAAAAATTTTGTGAACTTAATTGTCAAATTTATGTGAGAAATTCGTTATGCTTGATGGGTGAGGTTGGTTGAGTGTGATTGTTTGTTTTGAAGAAACAATGGGGCAAGATCTGTTCTTAAATTGTCTATAATTGAACAAAGAAAAGAGGGTACCCCAACTATTTGAAAAAATGCCTTAAAGAAAGCTAGGTCTGGGTGAGGAAGATGACCTTCGCGAACGCGAGCATCTTCCCGCGAACGTGAAGGCAAAATAGTGGGGCCAGAAAAATTTTGACCTTTGCGAACGCGATGATCTGATTCTGGGAAACAATATTTGCTCTTCGCAAACGCGGTGGTCTACTCGCGAACGCGAAAAGCAATCACTGGCAGTCCCAAAATGGGCAAAAAACAGTAGCTTCGTACAGCTCTGCCCGAAGACTTTTTCGCCCATTGCTTCAGCCTTAATACTTCCTAATACATTGTTTTAAGTGTATGTATGAACTTTTAATATTGTTGGTCTATTTTTTAGGTACTTTGAGCATAAAATGGATCCGGAACACCATGAAGGTGAGGACGAACATGTCTTTGGACTTGAACAAGAGGAACTCTTTGATCATGAGCGGTTTCTATTGCAGCATGTGAGCAAAAATATGATGAACTCTTGTCCAAGACCATCGTCCGGGAAAGAGGCATAAACTTGGAAAAGTTGAAGCTAAAATGCGGGCTTCTACACGCGCTTGGTAGAAAGCAGGTGGATTTGTTTTGCCGAGCAACCAAATAATGCCAACCACATAATAGTTCTGGAATTCTATGCAAACGCCTTGAGGACCAACTTCCAAGGTGCCTTTGTTACTACTGTGCGGGGTGTGAAAGTCCACTTCAGCCCTGAGATAATCAATGATATTTATGGCCTTCCCAATGTTGATAACGAGGTCTACAGAGACAGAGCCAAAGCAAGAGGAAACCAATGGCTAGTGGATACGTTACATGATGGGGTTACCCCCGAAGTGGCTGACAGTGCACAAGGGAGTTGATTCTCATGATTTCACGGCTGAGGCAAAGACATGGCTATCCATTATCTGTTCAAGAGTGTCACCCTCTACAAATGACACTGATGTGACACTAGACAGGGCACTGATAAAGCTGCTATCATGGATGGACTACCTGTGAACTTGGGAAACACATTGTCCGAGAAATTGAGGAAGCCACTCATGGGAGGTGCAAGAGCCTTTTCTTCCCATCCTTGATCACTAGACTTTGCTATGCTGCTGGGGTACCTAAACACCCCAATGATGTTGAGAAAGGTCCAGGAAAGCCGATGATCCATCCCTTGCTGAAAAGGGGACCCAGTGACAAACAGAAAAAAGGAGAATTGATATTGATTCCCCTTCATTTGGGCAGTTCTCTAAGGCCACCACTGATCCCGCTGGATCCTTTGCACTATCATCAGGGTTCTTTGACCCCATGGGACCACTCTAGTCCGGTCCTTACATTATGCGCCACTTATCCAGTCAGATATATGGAGTAGATGTGCATGTTAGGCAGCTTATAGCTGGCCTTCCTAGTGGCCCACCTGGGGCGGGCACATCTACTGAGACAGGCACATCTACTGGGGTTGTTGCCCCACTATCTATGGAGGATATGGTCAAAGAGCAAAAAGTAATCACGGGCAAGATGGAGGCCATTAACACCAGGCTGGGGAGAAAATGAGTTGCCGCCAAGGAAATATTGAGAAGAGGCAGAGAAAGTTCAAGGAGCATGAGAAGAAGAAAAGCAAATTGTTGTCCAAGATGATGCAAAAGCTGAGTACATTTTGTGGTTCACATGAATCGGAGGATGATGATGATGCGGATGTGGAGCTCAAATTTCCCACCACCTCCAGTTCCGACTGATGCAGTATTCAGGGAGCACTTTCCACCATTTTACTCTATCATGTTTAGTTGCATTGGGGACATTGCAACATCTTTAGTTGGGGGTGGCTTCTTGTATAAATGTTGTTATTACTTAATTGTGGATAACTGTGGGTATGGCAGATTGGTACTGTGGTTGTTTTCATTTTGTTGTTAGTGTATTTTCATGTGATGTGTGATATTATTATGTTTAGTAGCTTCTTAATTTTTTGTTTTTATATATATTATGTTTTAGTTACTCGATGTTTATTAGCTTCTTAATATTTTTTATTAGCTTCTTAAATTTCTTTTTTTATATAGTATGTTTTATGTTAGTGGCTATATCCTTGGTTTTCTTTATACCACGGTTCTTTTTCTAAGGATGCCAATTTTCTTCTTGAACCGGATAATTGTTAGTAAATTTTTGTTGACTTTTCCCGATGATGGATAGCTAGGCAACTTTCTTAAGGGAATTACTATTGTAGTTATATATAGCTTATGTTAATTTAGGAAAATAAATGGTTTGAGTTGGGGTTTGCGCCCATTGACCAAGTTGTGGCTTGCTTGGTACCAACATGATTTAAACCTCGGCATATGAATTTTTGATTGTTGAAAAATAAAAAATAATTGAAGTAAAGATGTCATGACTTTTAGGCTCAAATTTTGGCTCTTTGATTCACTAAATAGCTTCCTATGCTATATGCAACTTCTTTGAGTCATTGGTTTCAATTGGATTTTGGATTTGTATTCCACTTGAGTGTTCATGTGCCATGTGTGGTGAGATTATTTGTGACTTTTTTTGCATTACTTGTAGTCTAGAACTTGCCCCGAATGTGCTTCAAGGTGAAATCATAGAGTAACTTGGTATGAAAAATGATATTAGACCTTCCTTGGACCGCTATTGTGCCTTAAATTTCCTACCCTTGAATATTTTCCCTAGTCAACCCATTTTGAGCCTTTAACCTTGTTCTTTGGCAACCATGTTACAAGCTTTAATTCTTTGTTCTTTATTGATATAGCTTTTGGCACCCTACCTCCCTAAGTACTTTGAAATTGTAAACATAGGCTAAAAGCCTAAATTTAGGGGTGAAGGTTGGAAAAGTTGTGATATGGAAGTTGTTTAAAAGGTGGAAGGTAAAAAAAATGAATGATAAAAAGTGAGACCTTCCTTGATTTTGAAAAGGAAGGAAGAAAAAAAATTAACAAAATGATAAGAAGTTGTGAATAAAGGGAAGACTATGTGTGGAATGAAAAGTGAAGAAAGGATGGAGAATGTTTTTGAAGGAAGTGAACTTTGATTGTAAATTTTGTAGTGCTTGGGAAGGGTTTGAGTCACTCTAACCAAAATTGTGTCTTACTTTAACCAAAAGCCTAAATTACAACCCTTTAAGTCCTAATTGATTTTGAACCAAGTTGTCTACATTAGTGGAGGAATACATGAAGGGCAAGTCTATGGTACTACTTGTTTGCATTTGAACATCTTTTTGAGATAGAGTTAATTCTTTCCATTTGATATCCCATTTTTGTTTTGAATTAAGATTTATGAGTGTGGGATCCTCTCTTAAATGTGAGGGCATATGAGATTTGAGTTGTGAATTTAATCCCATTTTCAATTGGAACGAATGACCCAAGAAGGTTAATTGTGATAGAGAGGCAAATTTTGAAGCTTTAGTGTCATGACTTGATTGCTACTTTTATTTGCATTAGTGTTTGAGCACTTGGAATGTAATGAAGTTCATGAAAAATGTTCGGCAATTCATATGCGTTGGTTTAATTGTTGGTACCAATCGAAGTCATGTGTTTGTACGTAAAGTAGACCTTTTTGGCTTAGCATTATAAGGATGCAATATTGAGTTAAATACTTGGGAGGAGATTTTATCTCTTTCATTGCTTGAGGACAAGCAATAGTTTAAGTTTGGGGGTTTGATAAGTTTGTATTTTACCAACTTATCTTGTGTTTAAACCTATACTTTTGCTATGTTTGAGTGATAAATCCATGTGTTTAATATCATTTACTTCTATTTTATAGGTTGTATGTGATTTAGAGGTAATGGTGAAGAAACCAAGTAAAACCAAGTCAAAAAGGAGCTAAAATGGACAATGAGAAACTGCCTAGTGGTTTACTCTTCGCGAACGCGAAGGTACGACGCGAACGCGAAGAAGCAAGTAGCTAGACCTTCGCGAACGAGAACTACACAGTGACGCGATGAACCAGAACCTGAACCTTCACAAATGCGAAAGACCAAACGCGAACGCGATGCCTGAGGAAAGCAAACATTCGCTAACGCGAAGGTGTGATCGCGAACGCGATGAAGAAACTGGGCGTGAATTGGGCAGTTCTGGAATTTCACATTTTTGACCCCAAACCCTTTAATACCCAAATCAGCTCATTTGTAAGGGATCTTTGGCAGATCTTTGTCTTATTTTCAGTTCCATAGACTATAGAAGAACAAGTCTTGAAGTTAGGGTTTGCACACACACTTGGGTTTTGAAGATTTCAAGCTTGTGGTTAAGGATTTCTTACCCATTTATGTTTATTTCTTCATTTCCTTGCTTGTATTGAATATTTAAGTGTGTAGTATTTATATCCAACACTTGAATCTTGTTTATGGAAATATTCATAGTTAAAGTATGGATTAAATACCTTGTTGTGCTTATGTATTGAATGATTTTTATTCTTTTATGAAGTGAGTCATTGTTTCTTTAATTATTCTTGTTCTTTTATTTACAAAGGGATTAGCTAACCCTAGGACTCTCCCATTAACTCCGAACTAATTTTGGAAAAGATAATTTGGGGTTGGAAAAGATTAATTAACAAAAACTTGAGGCGTTAACCCTTATTTTATAGATTCTATCTAGGGATAGGATTGAACTACTTGTAACCATTCCGGGTGTGCTTAATCTGTTAATTGGGTTAGGGATAATTCAATTAGGAAGTCTTGTTAGTCTTCGGAAGAAGCTAATTAAGAATTTTTATTCGTGGCTAATTAACATAAACTCGCTCATAGTTGTAAAATCATGAAATACATTGGATCGTTACTTGAGTGTAATTCCCGATGCATCCATACTTGTATCCATTGATCATTTTACTCGCTTTCTAGGTTAGTTTACATTACGGCATTTGGATATAAATATTTTCTATACCAAAATCTAAGTGTTTGGCATTGCGCGTTAAGTGATAATTCTCTTACATTCCTAATCGCCTACACATTATTCTCTGTGGGATTCAACCCCGACTCATAGTTGGGTAAATTATATTGCATGCAATCGTGTCCATTTACTTTTTAGTAGTGGATTTGGACGTCATCAGGTGACAAATTTAGGCAGTGGACAATTTCAGAGTTAAGGAACATTATAGCTGTTAAGTCTTATAGGCATAATTTCTACATGATTCTAACTTCCAGCAGTGTATAGGCAGTGTTACAACTTTAGTTTAACAGATTTGTAGATTACAGGTCTTACAACCCTATAGGCATGATATCTAAATTATTCGCAAAATGAGGCGGTAAGACAGCTTTGAGAGCCCAGAATTAGCATTGTTGATTTCGTAATCGATTTCTTATGCGAGTGACAATATCCTATAGGTAGGATTTTTAACCATTGACAATTAGACTTGAATTTATAACACGTTATCCCTATATTCATGTCATCTAGGTGAGGCAGTATAAAAGTAACAGAAAGTAGCTGATTAATTATTTAAAGCCCTATAGTCCTGGTATCTAGATGAGTATTATCAAAGGCATGCATTATTGTATCATATAGCCATGTTGTCCAATAGTTAAGCAAGGTGTTTTGATAGAATATATGGGTCCACCAATTTCTATAGAGACCAGGTTCTCTATTATGTTCGACAGTACACACACACAGAACAGAAGTTAAATGATAGGAGGAATTTTACGTGGAAAACTTCCAGCTCAATGGGATTAAAAACTACGACCTACCCTTATAGGATTTCAACTTCACTACTGAGCAACTTTGAGATTACAACCTAGGAATTAAATTCTTACCAATGTCTAGAACAAACAAAAAACAACTACCAGAAATAAAAAAACATCACCAAAAAATAACTTAAGAAGATAGACATTGGAAACTGGACACTAAGGGGACATTCTTTAAAGGACACTAGATGAAGGGGCTTGGAAGAGGAAACAAGAGTTTAAAGGACAAGATCCATGCTATCATTCGCAGACATTTGCTCATTGAGTATTCTTTCTTTCAGGTCCTCCACCTGTTTCCTTAGTTCAGCATTCTCCTTTGTTAGGCATGCGATCTCTGTGCTGTGAGAACCACTAGAACCAGGTACCTCTTGCAACTGACTGAGCTGACTCTCAAGAATCGTGTTCCTAGCCGTCAACTTCCGGATCTCCTATGTGGCACTATTTTGAGAATTTATCAGTTGAGAGACTGTGGAAGTGCTTCCAACTCCTCCGACTTTGTCAATACACTCACACTCCTCCAGAGTAGTTTTTGAAAATGATTGCTTTTTGGTGCCCACTTTGGCCTGTCCCAAAGTTACTTTGAAAAACTCAAAGACCTTTGTGAGAAGGAATCCATAAGGCAGTCCAGGATTCCCATCTTTAAGGTTCTCTACCTTCTACATATGCTCAATCATTATGGCAGGCAAATTGATGAAGGAAAAATTATCCAAGGGTTCCATAAGGAATATGTCAGCTTTGGATGTAACAAATCTTCTTTCAGCGCGGGGAACTAATACCTTGTTAACCATCTCAAATAGCAGCTGATAAACTGGAAGGAGTGCCTTCTTATGCACCTGTTCCCCATGTTGTACTGCCTTGTCCTTGATAATGGCATTTCGGAAGTTTGGTGTGCAGGCACCCTGAACAGATGACACTCCTTCGGTAGGAACACCCAGAATTGACCCCAATAGGGAAGAGTCCATCACTATGTCCACCCCATTTACCAATACATAGATTTGATCACTATCTATTGTGAAGAGGCTGGTGTAGAAACTTCGCACCTCGTCCTCATACACTATAGAGCCTCACTTGTAAACAAATTGGTCCACTGTTGAGAATCATAAATATCCACTAATTGTCTCATTCCATCACTCTCTAGAATGTCAGAGGCAAATGTGCGGCCCTACAGCACTTTCCGATTCCCCAACTTCCTTTTCTCAGACCTCAGAGTTCCACTCACTTTTCCTTTCTTGATGGAACTAGGTTCCTCATCATCATCATCCCTCTTTCTTTTCACTGACTTGCCACCAGACTTTTCCTTCTCCGCTGACTTGTTCTGTCTATATTCACCAGATTTTTCCACTTCTTCCTCATCAGACTTGTCACCACACTCCTTCACTGTCTTACCACGCTTCTTCATTGTCTTGTCACCGGAATAGTTTACCAACTTTTCACTAGAACCAGCAATAACACTCTTGGATGAACTCTCAGCACCCTTAGAGGTGTGCCTTTCGGATTAAGAGATAAAGTGTTTCTTCCTTGAAGACTTACGGGTCAGGGAACTATATTTCTCTTTAGTTTCCTCATCCACATCCACTACAGGAACATCCTCTACGTGTACAACTTTTCCATCTTTGACCAACCTTCTCCTTCTCCGACTCCTTTTACTCTTGTTGAGGGAAAACTCTAGAGCCTCCTTTCGCTGCAACCGTGTAGTAGTTCGCTTAGGAGGTGGCTCTGAAGTTACCACTGGCTTAGTCCTAGCCCTAATAAAACTAGCATAAACCAAATCATCTGCGTTTTATTCACTGTCAAGATTCGTCTCAGGCACCACCATATTCAAAGGCTCAGCATCGAAGTGGGGAGAGGGACCAGGATCATTATTGACCTGGAGAAATGACTCCTGACTTGGATCCCCCATGGAGGGATCAGGTTCATCATTTGGGACCCCAGTAACATCATCTTGTGTCGGTTGTTCAAATGGCAAAATTTCTCCCTCTTCTTCTGTCTCTTCCTCCTGAGGCTCAGACCCTCCTACACATTCCTCTATAATGACCCCTTCAGATGCAATGGAAAACATATTCTCTATTCCCTTCTTTTCTTGTGTTTCCTTGGCAATTTCAATAGACGAATGAGTGTTATCTACATAGTCACAACTTATCATAGTGATCTCAGTCTCTTCATGACTAATCACCAGATCTTCATTCAAGTGCTCAGCCATGGATAGAGTTTAAGGTTCCTAAATGAGGTTCCCTTGCTTACCCTGTTAACTTTGTTTGACTAGTGAGACTGGAGGAGGACAGACATTCTCAGACTTGCTCAGATGATGAGTGGACTTGAAGTGGGTAGGAGAGGGAGTGGAGTGTGGAGGAGACTCTTCTATAGGGTTTGGACTAGTGACTGTGTTGGGAGAGAGGTTCACTGCTGAACTACTGACTGGTGAGGACTTAATCACAGTGTTGTCAGGCATACTGAAGGTTGCTTGATTTTCAGACATGATGAGATTATTCTTGAAGGACTATGGATTTGAGAAGAGAGAAGAGGAACAGGGAATTTTGAGTTTGGAAGAGAAAGGGTTGTGATGTTGATTTAATTATGATGAGGGACCTATTCTAAAACGGCAACACCCTTTTGCTTGGGAGATGTATCGTTTAGAAAAGGAGTGACGTTTGGGTTGTGACGTATTGGTTGAAGAGACACGGCTCTAAAGAGATTGTCATGCTGATGATGATGTGGCATTGTTTTTTGTTCATTTTAAATTGTCTATGAAAGGAAAAAGAAGCTACTAACCTGCGTTAGAGAACTAGGTTCCTGATAGGTCTGGCAAGTGAGTTTTATCCCCTTATTCATCATGCACTACAGCATCTACTTCTGCAGTCATCATGCATGTCTACCTGTAACGGTATAGATGTGAGTAAGACATAGCCAGAAAATACATTAAATAGATTTTACCTAACTATGACTTTCATAAACAATAATAAGGAACCAGATTCTCAGTTGGTTTTATCATCCCCCAATGCAAGGCGATCTTTCTCAGAATGCTTTCTTCCCAGGGCTTTTGGTGAAGATGTCTGCAACTTGATCTTCAACAGTCACTATATTTGGCCCTCTTGAGTTAGACTCAAGTTCTTCCGATTTGTTTCTTGGTCCACAGCACTTTGTTGATTGGTCCACAGCAGGATGTTAATTATATATATTCTACTTCAGCTGTTGAGAGTGCCATTGAATTCTACTTTCTTGAGCCTCATGAGACAAGATAGGAACTCAGAGACTATCCTAATTCAGGCGAGCTTTTCCTGTCCATTACTCAGATGAGAATCCTTTGGATTTGACTGAAACTTTGCACAGAACCCAACTCTAATCACGATGTCTTGTCTACATGCAGTGAGATACAGGAGTGATTCAGTGATGTCTCTATGCAAAAGCCCTCTTTCCAATAGTTTGTTTTTCAGCTTCTGTTGTTGTAGACGCGTGACTCGGTTCCTTTCTAGAATCAATGGGCGTTCTCTACCTTGATCAGTATTTTTGTTCTCTTTTAAGACGGGTATGTCAGGAGGATTCCTCCATCTCTTCTACCATCAGATTTTCAAGGCTGACCCTTCCCATTATTGAGAACATAACAGTTATACCCAGATATCCTCAATTGAGTCAGCAGCTTTGGTCAAGATGTTTGTAAACCCTTCATCAATTAATATTGACCGTGCTCAATTTTTCAAAAGTCCTTTTCTTCTTTACAAAAACTCCATCTGAGGTGGTGTTCTTTGAGCTAAGTGGTTGAGTAGTTCTTCTTTGAGTATAGAATTCATCCACTTATGGCATTATCCAAACCTGTTCCATTATTTAATCTGATACAAGCCACGTTTGTTTCTATCGGTACCTGGATCTTCTTGACAAAAGCCACAGTTTCTTGAAAGATCTCATCCTTGGTTCTAAAGTGTTGTCTGCCCCTTTTTTGGCTAGAACAAAGATCTGACATGCTTTCCTTTTGCACTAGTATTGCACACTTTATGTTACTTGTTACTCAACTTGATTAGACCACGAACCAAGTTCTTCAGATCCAGTTTGTTTAGAAATATGCAACGTGCAATGCTCCAGACATTTGTCCCATGGTTCAGTATTGTCTTTAATAGCTTCCAACCAACTTATGTCTCCACTCTACAGAAGCTCAATCACAACAACATAAGTATTCATGTGTCTTTTTGCTACGGCATCACCTCTCCAGTCATAAGATTTGAGATTATGCATATCCTGGACAAGCATTCCACCTTCAAATTTTCAACTCCTAGAGCGTACTCCCTTTTTAGCCATTTTCAAAAGGGTACACTCTCTCCTTGCAAGGCTTTTTAGTGAAGGAAAATTGATTATATTTGAGCAGCCGATGTTCATGTGTCATTATTGGTTTCTTCCCTTTACTGCTCCCTGCACACGAAAATCAAGGGTTAGATTTAGGAACCCAAACAAGTTCGGGTCCCTTGTTAAGAGAAAAAGGATGAATGAGTGCTCTCTTAGTCCAAGCAGGCAAAATGCGTTTCCTATTTGATGGTTTCCTATTTGACGGACCAAGTCCTCTATCAGTAGTTTCTCTCTCAGCAAAGACTTATTTATTTGATGAGACTGAACCCTGGCCATGCAATTTTCCTTGAGGTGCCCATTTTTGCCACAGTAGGTATATAGCTAATTGTGAGGTATAGTAACATACTTGCTATGAGGGTTGTGAGGAATCTTTTCCCTTTGAAACCCAATCCCCTACCTGTTTCCCCCAGAGTTAGTGTATATGGCAGTGATAGCATCCGAGGACCAGGTCCACTTAAGAGATTTCTCAAGATCACTCTTTACTTTCCCTAGTTCTTCCTGAAGCTATTTGTTTTTCTCAAGTTCAGCACACAGACTAGTCTTTACCAAGTTTAACTCATTTTTAAGCTTAATGTGTGCTTCATTTGCAACTTCCTTTTCCTTTTCAGAGTTTCAGGCCTATTTACTATTTTAAATTCCTCAATCATTTCTTTCAAGTCTACTACCACCACTACTAGGTCATCTCTTTCTTGCTCAATAATAGCAACTCTCTCAGTCAAGATTTCATTTTCTTTACTTGCACACTCAATGGCTTCTTTTAAGTCCACCACAACCACCATTAAATCATCTCGTTCATATTCTATACTAGCAATTTTCTCTTCTAAGGCATTTTTTTCTCTTTTTCAGGTTCTTTATTGTTTCTTTCAAATCAACTACAACGACTACTAAGTCATCTCTGGTTTGTTCAGTTTCCCCTAGTTCCATAGTTAAAGCATCTTTATCATTGGTCAGACCATGGTAAGCATCAATTAGAATATTTGCTAATGATATGAGCTTTTTAGGAGAGCAAGATTTCAGATTTCTCTGAACATCCAGAAAGTTTACCTCATCGTCGTCGTCATCAGATTGAGCCATTGGAGCAAAGATTGAATCATACTCATTTGTTTCATTTTCCACTGCCATCATTGAACTACCACCATTGAGCCATTGGAGCAAGAGCTTGCTTTACAACATTGTCAGCATCATTCTTCCTCTTGAAATGTTAGTTAGGAACCTAGTTCGTCTTGGCTGCTTTATCAAAGTTGTTATTATACTGATCTTGCTTTAAGAGGGGGCAATTATTGATGAAGTGTCCTGGATTGCCACATTTATGACATAGGTCATAGTTATTGGGCTTCCTAGAGCTTCCCCTTTTTGGAATGCCTCCATTCCTGCGAACCATCTTCTGGAACCTTTTCGTCAAGTAAGCCATGTCCCCATCTTCACCACTTGAGTCATTGATATCCGTCTTGAGGACCAGATTCTTCTTCCTCTTGGGCTCTCTTCTTTCATTGTCCTTCTTCTTCTTCATTTCATATATTTTCAAGTTCCCAATAAGTTCATCCATGGTCAGTGTCTGCAAGTCCTTAGCATCTATAATGGCGTTAACTTTGCTTTCCCAAGAACTGGGCAATACACTAAGGATTTTTCTGACAAGCTTGTTTCATGGAATACTTTCACCAAGAGAGTGAAGCTCATTGATGATGTAGGTGAATCGAGTATGCGTATCTTGGATGGATTCATCATCTTTCATTCAAAAGAGCTCATATTCTGTTGTGAGCATATCAATTTTGGATTGCTTCACATGAGTTATTCCCTCATGAGCTTTCTGAAGAGCCTCTCAGATCTCTTTTGCTGATTGACACACTGATATCTTATTATATTCATCAGGGCCAATACCTCACACAAGAATTTTCTTTGCTCAAAAATTCTTTTCTATGGCCTTTCTATCAGCGTCATTGAATTCTTTCCTCGTCTTGGGAATGGCTACAGCTGGATCACTAAGGTTCTTTGTAGGGACAAAGGTTCCATCACATATTACAGCCCATAACTCGGAGTCTTAAGCCATGATGAAGTCATGCATCCTAGCTTTCCACCACCCATAGTGTTAACCATTGAACCTATGAGGTCTGTATGTAAACTGGACTTCTTTGAAGTTTGGAGGAGCAGCCACGAGGATCCTTTCTAGGTGTTAACCTGATAGAAAGAACGCGCTCTGATACCAATTGATAGAAGATATGGGTCCACGAACTTTTATAGAGAATCAGGTTCTCTATCAGGTTCGGCGGTATACACACACAAAACAGAAGTTAAATGATATAAGGAATTTTACGTGAAAAATTCCTAGCTCAACGGGATTAAAAACCACGACCTACCCTTGTAGGATTGCAACTTCACTACTGAGCAACTTTTAGATTACAACCTATGCAACCTAGGAATTAAACTCTTAATCCATCACTAACTTGTAACACACATATTACAAGCCACTTTGAACTAACTCTATTACAAAGACTTTAAAACTTGACTAACTCTAGTCAAGACTTAAACACACAGGTTTAAGGTTTACAAAGATGTTCCTATAAAGTGCTTCTAAATAATCTAGATAGGAATTACAATTTGAAGAACTATTACAAAGTTACAACTCAACTAAGAACACACAATAACTCGATGTGGGACTGGTCCGTAGTTGCTTTGTTCTTTGTTCTTGAGGCACTTGAAACTTGCTAGCTTGAATGGTCACGTGAGTGAGCTTGAATGAAATCTCTAAGTGTTCAAGTGTGTTTGTTTTACCTCCCTTGAATGCATATATACATGTGTGACATTACTTACAATGATGCAAGCAAGGTAGGTACAAAGTTTTCCCTGAAAAGTTGACTGCAGCACTGTTCTGCACTATAGCATGTGCAGGCAGAAACTTTCCAGCTAGAGAGTTGACTTCGTACAGTCTCCTAAGGAACTGGTTGGGACCTGGTCCCTCAGCTATTCCTTCCACTATGAGAAGTTCAATCATATTTTCACGCTGAGTCCCAACCTGGAACCTTGTGATCTTGAGTTCTTGTAAATGTGTAATAGGTTCCTTATCTGGTTTTGGATAGTAAGTTTGTTAGATCATCAAAACATAAAGTAAAGTACTTGTAATCTATCACGTTTGATTCCTATAAACATGTTGTCTAAAGCGTTGTAGATATGGAGACAAGTGTGGCAATTATTTAAGCTAGCATGTTTTGGATAATGTATAGGTACTTATACAAATTAAGTGAGGTGTGTGATTCCTGTAGTTATGACTTCTACTAGTGCGTAGAAATAGTGCATGTCAAACAAAATAGCAAACAAACCCAATAGGCATATTTTCTACTCCTTTATGCAAAAATAGAATACACCTGTTTTTCCAATTTCACTAACACCCCAATTATTTGTTTACAAATTATTACAGGCACAAATAATGAGTACAAGTTCAAATATTACATAAAGAACAACTTCAAGCCTGAGAACAGGCCCAAACGAAAGTAACCCAGCATTGACTGAGCCTTTAACAGCCTCACTCTTCACAAAACCAGTAGACCCAAATCTCAGGCTTAGTAGAACAATCCAGTATTCCTGAATCCGGCACCCAGGTCCAACAACATATATAGCCTAATACCAGGGCCAAGATGTATGACGTACTTAACCCCAACTGATCCCAGACTTAACCATGCAAGTGACAATTACTTAGGAAATTAGTTGGACCACTTATCGCACTTAATTCTTAAAGTTGTATCTCACAGCAGTTCCAACAAAAACACACAGACAAGATCACATGAAATAATGACAAGTTTGCAGGTCAAGTTCATGCTTGTATTCTCAGAAACAAAGTTGGAGTGATGGGATTGACCGTCATAGGCTAGTGAATTATTTTAACAAGAGTTTAAAAAGTAAAATGATCCAAAGTTAGCCTAAAAAACTTTAGATAAGAGACTTAAACATGAGAATATGGTATAGTAGTAGACAAGAACAAGTGGGATATAATAGAATATCTAACATGATAGCCTAGCGAAAGTAACGTAGCAGACAGGCTAATGAGCAAATACTTAGTTGAACATGAGACAACTTTAACATGTTAAGTATCCGTCAATACCATAAGCACTTACGGAAAACAAGTAACATGTCAATCAGGACAGGCAGGCATCAAACTTTGTACTAGTTGGCCACAGATAGGAGAAAAGGCTAGGTATGAGATTTACCCTAAGGTCTCAAATAATACTAAAGAACACAGGATTCCACAAGTCAAAAAGCATACACTAGCACTCAAATAACATGGAAACATGCCCTATTTAACAGTACAACCTAATAAATGTAACAGGTTAGGCATTAATGACTCAACAATGTCTAGAACACATGAGTTGGTTATCATAATAGTACACAACAAAGAAGAAAGATAATCTCAGGGAAATCATAAGGTATTAGCATGGACATAGCAGGCTAAATAGGTTTAAGAGAACCAGAAGTCGTTTATGCTAAACACATGTGATAAGCATACACCATAATTATAACCTACGAAAGTTCAGATGCTTAGAGTATAGATCCACAAGAATACTTAAGAGTAAACAAGGCTACGACAAGATGGAATAGTAGGACATTGTTTCATAGAAGTTTCAGTATCACAAAGCATAAATATGAACGAAAGAGAATGAAATTTCTAAGGCAAAGAGGCTTACCAGTTGCAAATTAATCAAACAAGCAAAATAAGAAGAATAATATCAGCAGTACTCCAATCGTCAATAGCAAAAAGAGCAACAAAATCCCAAAATCCCAGTGCGTCAGAGTTCCCAAGGGTTTTAACTGAACCCCCAGGCAGTGCTCGCAATGAGAAAAGAGTAACAATTGAATTTTGGTGGCCTTGGCTTTCAACCGGACAAGGTCTCAAGTTTAAAATAGTGGAATGAGTAAGAGTGAGAGTGAGAGAGTAATAATAGTTGTTCGGTAATAATCTTTATACCCTCGAAGGGGACGGGAAATAGGGGTTTATATAGTAGTCGATTAAGCAAACCAACATGAAAAATAATCAATCAATCACAAAAAAGGAAAGAATATATCTCAACAAACCCAAATCAGTGAAGGAGGTGAAAATCTCAAACCTTATTTGGAATCACATTTAGGGCAAAGGCAAATCGTTCACAAGCCCTAATCATGAAGAAATCAACTAACATTCACCATAATCAATAGGATATTCCATATTTCTGATTGTATAAAGGTAAGATTGCATCCAAATCCATAAGGTCGACGATGTATCTACCGGATTCAAGAGAATCATCCTTGAATTAGATGGACTGGTAACGAAAGTTACCATAACTGAGCAAGAAAAACAAATAAGGTAAGTGAAATCTGCTTGTGAACGCGAACAAGGAAAGGGCGAAGGAGAATCCTTTGAGTTGGGTAGGGTTTCATCTTAGGGGAGAAGAGAGCATTTGAGGGCGGCTATAAAGAGATAAGTGAGGCTTAGGTTTTGGAGGGGGGTAATTAAAAATGAGGGGTTGATCGTGGGCCGTTGACCTTAAGAGATCAATGGCTAGGATTTTATAGAAGGCGGGGCAGGTCTTTTTAAATGGGTTCTCACCGTGTTGGTCATAGGGGTCATGTGGTTTGGGCTGCTGAAGAGTGAATTGGAGTGGGCCAAAGGTTTTGGGCCTGATTTTGATCCAAAATTAGCCCTGTATTGTGCAATAAATTAAATATGCAAAATTATTTTAAAATAATTTATAAAAGTAATTAAAAACAACAACAACAACATCATAACCAATTTTATCCCACATCATGGGGGTCTGGGGAGGATAGTGCGTACATAGACCTTACCCCTACCTTGTGAGGATAGAGAGGTTGTTTCCAATAGACCCTCAGCTCAGGAAAGCATAAGCACCCCATTAATGAAACTATGGACAATAATGGACAATACCAAAAAGACATATAAAAGCAAAATAAAAACAACGAGACAATAAGGTGATCAACAATGAAAGAAAACAACGGTCAGTCATAAAAACCTACTACCAACAGAATGCGAGACTGTGTGCCATACTACTGTTATGAACAGTCTAGACTACCTCTTCTATTACCTTATTCCTCGACTTCCATACCTTCCTATCAAGGGCCTAATCACCTCTCCCCACCCTTTCTTTGGCCTACCTCTACCTCTCTGTAGGCCCTCCAATGGCAACCTCTCACACCTCCTCACCGGGGCATCTATGCTCCTCCTCCTCACATGACCAAACCATCTAAGTCACGCTTCCCACTTCTTATCCTCAATAAGGGACACACCCACCTTGTCACAAATAACCTCATTTCGGATCCTATCTAACCCGGTATGCCCGTACATCCATCTCAACATCCTCAACTCTGCTACCTTCATCTTCTATACATGAGCGATCTTGACTGTCCAATACTCAGCCCCAAACAACATTGTTGGTCTGAGAACCACTTTGCAGAACTTACCCTTAAGTTTTGGTGGCACTTTCTTGTCACACAAAACACCGAAAGCGAGTCTCCATTTCATCCATCCATCCTCAATACGATGTGAGACATCTTCATCAATCTCCTCATCCCCCTGAATAATAGACCCAAGGTGCTTAAAACTCCCTCTCCTATGGGATGACCTGTGAGACCAACCTCACTTCCCCTTCCCCTCCTTGAGTCTCGCCACTGAATTTACACTCCAAGTATTCTGTCTTGGTCTTGTTCAACTTGAAACCTTTAGATTCCAGGGCCTTCCTCCATACCTCTAATTTCGCATTCACACCGTCTCACGTCTTGCAATCAATACAATATCATATACAAATAGCATGCACTATGACACCTCCCCTTAAATGTAGCGCGTCAGTACGTCCATTACCAGAGCAAAAAAAAGGGTTCAGTGTCGACCCCTGATGCAACCTCATCATAACCAGAAAATGGTCCGACCCCACCTTCCATCCTCACTCGAGTCTTTACTCCATTATACATGTCCTTAATCAACCTAACGCAGGCAACAGGTACACATTTAGCCTCCAAACATCTCCACAAAACCTCCCTCGAAACTTTATCGTACTTCTTTTCTAAGTCGATGAACACCATATTTAAGTCCTTCTTTCTCTCCCTATACTGATCCATCAATATCCTAACAAAGTGGATGTCTTCTGTAGTCAAACTCCCCAGCATAAACCCAAACTAGTTCTCAAAAATAGACACACTCCTCCTCACCATTAGATCTACCACTCTCTCCCAGCTTTCATACTATGGCTAAGCAGCTTGATACCCTAATAGTTACTGCAATTTTGGATATCACCCTTGTTCTTGTATATAGTAACCATCGTGTTTCACCTCCGCCCTTCGGACATGTTTGTCATTCTAAAAATGACATTAAATAACCTAGTGAGCCATTCCAAGCATGTCTTGCCCGCACCCTTCCACAACTCCATCAGGAATTCATCTAGCCCGGTTGTTTTGCCCCTGCTCATCTTACTCATAGCCCCCTCAACTTCATCAACTCTAATCCACCTAGAATACCCAAAGTCACAACGATTCCTGGAGAGTTCCAAATCAACCAGTACAATGCTCTTGTCCCCCTTCTCATTCAAGAGACTATGGAAGTAGGTCTGTCATCTCTGACGGATAAGCCCCTCATCTAACAAAACTCTACCTTTTTCGTCCTTAATGCACTTCACTTGGTCCAAGTCACGGGCATTCCTTTCCCGTGCCTTGGCTAACCTAAACAACCTCTTATCTCCACCTCGACCTTTGAGTTCCTCATACAAACGACTAAAAGCTATAGTCTTGGCCGCCGTAACTGCTAGTTTTTCCTCTTTCTTAGCCAACTTATAATGCTCCCTATTCTCCCTCTTCTCCCCCTCGTCTACACTTTCTACTAGCTTTAAATACGCTGCTTTCTTGGTTTCCACTTTTCCTTGCACCTTTCCATTCCACCACCAGTCTCCTTTGTGACCACTAGAGTAACCCTTTGATACCCCTAATATGTCTCTCGCGGCTTCCCAAATGCTCTACTCACTCGTGGTCCACATAGCTCCTACGTCCCCACTGCTCCTCCAAGCCCCCATAGTCACCAGCTTGACACCTAACTCCTGCGTTTTAGCTTCCGTCAAGGCTCCCCACTTTATCCTATGTTGGTTATACTCACCCTCTTCCTCCTCTTCCTCATGATCTCAAGGTCCATGACCAGGAGCCTATGAAGGGTCGAGAGGTTCTAACTCGGATGACCTTGTAATCCGTGCAAAGACCTCTATCGGACTTCCTGCAGAGTAAATAATCAATCTAAGTCTCGATCACCAAACTCCGGAAGGTGGCCAAATGCTCCCTCTTTTTTAGGAAACTCGAGTTTGCTATCACCAAATCAAAACCTCTAGCAAAGTCCAGCGGAGATGTTCCTCCTCCATTTCGATCTCCAAAACTAAAGCCACCATGCACATCATCATACCCCACAGACGTCGCTCTGATGTTATCGTTAAAATCTCCTCCTATAAAAAGCTTCTTCGTATGGAGGATACCACGCACCTTCTCATCCAAATCCTCCCAGAAATGCCTCTTGACTTCCTCATCCAAGCCTGATTGGGGTGCGTACACATTGATTATGCTCAAAGTAAAACCTCCAACAACTAGCTTAATAGTCATCAGCCTGTCATTCACCCTCCTAACCTCCACCACTAGTCCACGGAGGTCATTATCAACAAAGATACCTACCTCGTTCCTGCCCCTCTCCCTCCCAAAATACCAAAGTTTGAAACTGGCTATATCCCGCGCCTTATCTCCTACCCACCTAGTCTCCTGTACACAAGTTATATTAATCTTCCTTTCTCGAGAATTTTCGTTAACTCTACATATTTTTCAGTCAAAGTTCCTATGTTCCAAGACCCCACTCTCAGCCTAGTATCTTCCTTAGCTATCTTACCTCCTTACCCCCTGCACCCCATCCCCCACGTTGATACCCCCGAAGACAAGACCTTACCCTACCATTGTCCACCAAAGCCACTATAATCTAGGAGTCACTACGCAAACACTATCCCAAAAACAAGCGACAAAAATAAAATAAATTACTGAAATATAATTTATCACTAAAGGTCGCAAAACATGTGAAAAAATAAAATAAAGGAACTAATGGGAACTATAATCTACAACTAAAGGTCAGAAAAACATGTGAAGAAATAAAACAAAGAAACTATAATCTACAACTAAAGGATAGAAAAACAGATGAAGAAATAAAATAAAGGAACTATAATCTACAACTAAAGGATATAAAAGTAGCTGAAGAAATACAATACAAGAACTAAAGGGGCTATAATCTACTACATATCACAAAAAATGCTCAAAACTAGAACAGAACTACTAGGGGATATTTGAAATAAAGACTCAAAATAAAGATATAAACAAGTAGATAACAATATAAAAAAATAGGCAGAGGTATCACTAATGCAATTAATTTGCCAATGCTAGGGTAAATACTAACTAAATATTCAAGAACAAAATAGAGAGGCAAGGAGATACAATTACGCTAAAATATCACACTATTAAAATATCAAGATAAGAGAGGAACAATGAACCTGGATTGTAGCCCTTGAAGTTAACAGAAATATGGTCGTGATAGATTGCGACGAGCTGGAGCAATACTTTATGTATTTCTCATTCAAATAGGAAGAAGAAACTTCGAATATTTTTGTGCTTTCTCTAGAATTTAGACCAACCCAGAAATCTAAATCGGAAATAGATGGAGTGGAATCTGGGAAGGGTGAATTGGCAGTCTAGAACTGGTGTTTGATGTTGAATACAAGTTACGCCCAGAAATGGTGTCTGGTTTTGAAGCTCCGACAATGGAGTTCCACCGGCGAAAATGGCGAAGGGTCGTGGGGATGGGTTCTGATAGCGGACAAAGGGAGAAACGGTCGATGATGATTGGGGGAAAACCCCTATAATTTCTATGCACCTTGCTAAAATCTTTATCAACCATAATTAACAGAAAACTCTACCGTACAATGATGTAAGAATCCGATGGAGGATTCTTTTTCTTTCCGGCCAATTCTCTGCGAAGTTGTTTAATTAGTGCAATATGAATGTAAACAATTGATTTTTCTAGTCTTGATCAAAAAGAGAACACATAAAACTTTCGAGTCCTTACACATATTGGTATTGAATGTTAGTTAACGGTGACGACAAGAAACAGCAGCGTAGAGAATGATACGAACCTAAGAAGCTCTGGTGAGCTTTGATTCTGGAAACTTCACTGGAATCAAAGTAAAGATTATAAAAAGTAATTAATAAATAATAAAATATTGATTATGTGGTAAACTATTTTAGAATACTAGATTAACATTATAAAAATATGAAGATGCTATTTTAGCACAAATAATGCTATAAAATATAATTATGCATAGAATATAGACTATTATTGCAAAATTATGTAAATGGCTCAAAAATACAAAAATAATTATATGAAATGAATATAACATATTATAAAATATATATTTGGATGTAAATAATAAATTTAGATGATTAAATTATCACGAAGTAATTTGAAAGGGTAATTAGTAAATGTTTGAACAATTTAAATGCAGGAAAATTAATTTAAAAGCCTAAATAATTATGAAAAAATTACAGAAAATACTTATATAACCCCAATAAATTGGATAATAGTGCAAAATGATATTTGAAAAGTATATATAACATTTATAAAATATAAAGGCAAAATTGGGTATCAACACCTACTTGAAAAAATAATCGATCATGAGTAATATGCATTGGGCTTTACCGGGCGCCCATGGTAGGGGACCGACGATGTCCATACCCTATTTTATAAACGGCCAAGGCGAAAGGACCGGGTGAAGCATCTCTCCTAGTTAATGAATCTTTGGGGTGTGTCTTTGACACTCGTTGCATTTCCGTACGAAGTCTTTCGCATTTTTCTCCATTTCATTCCAGTAGTAACCGGCTCTGATTAACTTCCGAACCAGGGATTCTGCCCCTCAGTGGTTTCCGCAAATGCCCTCGTGGATCTCTCTCACAGCGTATTTAGTCTTTCCCAGACCCAAGCACCTAGCTAGTTGGCCAAAGAAGGATCTTCTAAATAGTTTCCCCTCGACTAAGCTGAACCTGGCAGCTATGGTGCGCAGGATTTTTAATTCCTTGGGATCCAACGGAAACTTTCTTATCTTCAGGTAGTCTGTGTATTTGTTTCTTCAATCCCAAGTCAAACTTGTCGAGTTTACCTCGGCGTGACCTTCTTCTACCGTTGAGTTCATCAGTTGTACAATTGTCCCCATGTCGAATTCATCGGAGTCGATAGACGACCCCAAGTTGGCCAGTGCACCAGCCTCATTATTTTGATCCCTAGGTACGTGCTATAAAATCCATTCCTTGAAATGGTGTAAGGTCGGCTGCAACTTGTCCAAGTACCTCCATATTTGTTCCTCTTTTACTTTGAACATTTCGTTGACTTGATTTACAATAATAAGGGAGTCACATTTGGCTTCGATTACTTCGCGCGCTAGGCACTAAGCCAGTTCTAGACCTGCAATCATAGCCTTATACTCGGCTTTGTTATTAGTCAATTTTACAGTTCTAATAGACTACCTAATTACGTTGCTCGTAGGTGGTTTTAATATGATACCGAGCACGAACCCCTTCGCGTTGGAGGCACCATCCGTGAATAGGATCTATATCCTTGAGTTAATACCCAAACCGAGTAGTAACTCCTTTTCAACATCGGGTATCAAAATCGGCGTAAAGTCGGCCACAAAGTCTGCCAAAATCTGAGATTTTATGGCTGGTCTGGGGTTTTTACTCAATATCATACCCGCTAATTTCTATGTCCCATTTGGCCAAATGGCCCGAGAGCTCAGGTTTATGCATGACATTCTTTAGTGTATAGGAGGTCACAACACATATGGGGTGACATTGAAAGTACGATTTTAATTTTCTAGAAGAGTTTAGAAAGGCGAGCGCTAATTTTTCTAGGTGAGGATACCTTGTTTCGGCATCGCCTAGGGTTCTACTAACATAATAAATAAGAAATTGTGAACCTTCTTCTTCTTGGACCACGACGCCACTTATCGCCACCTCAAAAATCGCCGAGTAGAGGTACAGCTGTTCGTCCTCCTTTAGAGTGTGCAGCAGGGGGAGGGGAGCTCGATAGGTATCGCTTGAGTTCTTCCAAAGCTTGCTGGCATTATAGTCCAAGAGACGTTGTTCTTATTTTTCAATAGTGAGAAGAACCGATGACTCTTATCCGACAATCTCAAGATGAACCGTCCCAACGCGGCTATCCTCCCGGTTAGTCTTTGTACTACCTTGCATAGTCTACTACAGTGATGTCCTCTATGGCCTTTTTTTTGTCTGGGTTGATCTCTATTCCCCGATTAGATACCATAAATCCGAGAAACATGTCCGACCTAACCCCAAATGCACACTTCTCTAGGTTTAGCTTCATGTTGTACTTTCCCAATATGTCGAAAATTTCTTGCAAATGTTTCAAATGGTCCTCTACGTGCAGGGGTTTAATCAACATATCATCAATATAAATTTCTATTGACTCCCCTATTTGTTCTTCGAACATCCGATTGACTAGGCTTTGGTATGTGGCACCGGCGCTCTTTAATCCGAACGGCATTACGTTATAGCAGTCGGTGTCGTATTTGGTTATGAAAGAGTCTTTTCTTGATCACTGGGGTCCATCCAAATTTGGTTGTACCCAGAATAGGCATCGAGAAAACTAAGTATCTTGTGTCTGGCCGTTGCATCGATCATTCGATCGATGTTAGGCAAAGGGAAAGAATCCTTTTGACACGCCTTGTTTAGATCCTTATAATCTATACACATTCTAAGTTTATTTCTTTTTTTAGGCACGACTACTATGTTAACTAACCAATCCGGGTATTTAACTTCCTAGATGGAACCTACTTTCAGGCGTTTAGATACCTCGTCATTGATGAATGTGTGTTTGATCTTGGATTGTGGCCTTCTCTTCTGCTTAGTCGGATGGAATTTTGGATCCAAGCTCAATTTGCGAGTGGTTACCTTCGGTGGACTCTTGTCATGCCTAGATGGGACCAGGCAAAACAATCGGTGTTAGCTTTAAGAAAATCAATAAGTTTTTTCCTGAGCTCAGGGGGTTAACCTCGTGCCTAGGTATACCTTTCGATACGGTAGGTGCTCGATCAATATAACTTGCTCCAATTCCTCGATAATCGATTTGGTGGAGTCAGTGTCATCGGGTTGCTATGAAAGATCTCGGGACGTTGTAATCATCCTCATCATTCGCTCCGTGCTCCTTTTGTTTTTTCAGCTCGGCTGAGGTTGGTATCATTGATTACTATTTAGTTTCTTATTCTTTGGTCGGTTCCCTACTTTTTGATGTCAAATTCATGGGCACTGGAATCACTTCATCGATAGCGAACATTTTCTTTGCGGTCGGTTGTTCGCTGTAGACTGTTTTGACTCCTCCAAGAGTGGGAAATTTCAGCGCCTGGTGTAAAGTCGAATGCATCTCTCTTATTTTGTGAACCCACGGCCTTCCAAACAAGGTGTTGTACCTCATATATCAAGTAGAACTTTGTTTCTTGGGTGGTTCCGGCAGTGTTTACTGGTAAAGTTATCTCACCCGCCGTGGTCTTGCATGCCATGTTAAATCTGCTCAATACCTGGACTGCCGGTACGTTTTGGTCTTACAACCCAGTTGTTCTATGACCCTTGATCTGATGATGTTGGCCAAGTTACCTGGATCAAAAAACACAATATTGGATTAATCGTCGTCAATCTTCGGTCGTATGACTGTGAGTACCGTGGTACTTACACATCAAACTAGGATCTCTCTGGGCAGGGTCAGACTGTAATGGTCTGGGCCACTTAGTCTCTTTGATACACCCTATGGCTAATCCACTTAGTCTCTTTGATGTGTCCTATGGCTAACACTATACTTGCAACGTCCATGTTGAAATTATACTCTGATAATCTTGGTGCCTTCCTACTCCCAAGTGACTTGTCAAACTCGCTCTTACTCTTCAAGCCTCGGTCGCTCGATCCTCGATCATTTTTCTTCGTATTCCTTGTACGGTGGCATCCGAATCTGTGTCCCCTTCGATCCGTTGTATGGGTGATATCGATCTCGGACCGGCCTCGGATCTTAATCGATGGTTATCTTAGACTGTCATCGGTTTTGATGGGGTAAACAGGTCCCGAAGGGGCCCCGATTTGGTTGTCTTCGAACCTGATCTTCGATTGATATCTGTTGTGGACGTCGGCCCAGGTGACTGTGGGTACTCCAACAAGTTTTGCTTTAGATGTTGAGAGGCCACGAAACTTCGGGGGTTGAGCCTTTGAGTAAATGCCTGAACGACCCAATCAATTGCAACCGGTGGTAGATCCATTTGTTCCATCTGGAACCTCGACACGAACTCCCTAAGCGTATTGTTATCCCTCTACTTGACCTTGAAAAGGTCTGACTTCCTCGTCTCGACCTTGAAGGCACTGGCATGGTGTCACGCCCCAAACTTAGGGAGGCGTGGCTGGCACCCGATGTCGTAATGGCCAGAGCAAACCACTCAGTAACTTATTTATTCCTTTTGCAACTATTATGGGCCAACATGGCCACAACTCATAGTGTACAATTGTAAGTGGGCAAATATTCTATCAATGAACCATCGTTCACAAAACATGAATACATATGGTCCGTCAAGGTCGCTGACATACTATACATAATAAACCTATGTCTACAAAGCCTCTATGATTATTTGACATCAAATGGGACAGGGTACTGGCCTACCCATAAGTCTATAGCAAAACTCTGACACGATGACTCATAGACTCGACTGCACTCCGGATAAGGTGGAGTCTTGCCGATCCTTCACTGAATGCCAATCTCGTCTACTATGAGGGCTCGTCAAACTGATTATCTATACCTGCAGACATGAATGCAGCATCCCCAACAAAAGGACATCAGTACGAATAATGTACCGAGTATGTAAGGCATGTAAATCAGTATATAAAGGACATGGAAGAAACATGGAGTAAAGGGCTCAACCTGCAACTCTGGATAGCTCTGTAAATCATGAAATATTTATAATGGCATGCATCTGCATACAAAATGTCATGTAATGCATAGGTCTGTACGTGCATAACATCATCAAGCCTTTGAGGGCATCCCATCGTATCATCTCGGCCACTGTGGGTAAATCATCAACGTATACCAGCTGATCAGGTGGTGGTGCGTATATAACGTCGTAACCTTTTTCCCATATCCCATATACATATATTTACATATATACGCATATATAACGATATATGGTGCCACTGTGGGCAAAATAATCAATGTATATCAGCTGATCAGGTGGTGATGCGTATATAATGTTGTAACCTTTTCCCATATCCCATATACATATATATACGCGTATATAACGCCGTCTGAGTCATGGGTAAATGCACATATATAAATGAATGCATAATGAAGTAAGTTAATATGATCTCTTGGAATGTTATGAGACCTATGAATAGACAATATGGTAGTGGGACATATGGGGAATAAGGAACATAGGCAACCTTAGTACTTCTAAGAATAAAATCATTTCTGAAGCTTGCGTGCTTGCTTGTTTCGTTGTATCATATGGAGAAGGAATAGCCTTAACATACCTGGGCCGGTTCTCTTGACATTCCCTCTAACACACGTCCTTTGTGAAGAACACGTAATGATAAGATCGGAGTAGGACACAATCCGTATGATATTCTCGATGAGAATCCTTTTTCAGAAGCTATAATCCAATAACATATATGTTTACTTTCATATTGGTAAGTCCTTCGAATGATTTAAGAAATGCTTTTAAATGGAAATCTGCAATGACAAATCTTTGCATGACACTTATATCTTTCTTCTTCTCGATAAGGTCAACTTTATTGATACACAGTACACATATATTTCAAGTAAAAGTAACAAAGGAAGTGTTTCAGGTCCAAAAGGGAGAATAATCACAAATGCAGCTCCATAATGTACTTATCAATTAAATAAAACCAAGAATATATTACACCTTTCTTATTGATAAGGGGTTGCTCTGATGATAAACAACCTCCACTTTTAACCAAGAGATTGTGAGTTTGAGTCTCCCAAGAGCAAGGTGGAAAGTTCTTGGAGGGAACGATGTCGGGGGTCTATTTGAAAACAGCTTCTCTACCCCAGAGTAGGGGTAAGGTTTGCGTACATACTACCCTCTCCAAACCCCACTAAATGGGATTATAGTGGATTGTTGTTATACCTAAGACAACAGAATAATTCCCTTAGATTGAATATGAATAAAGTATTGTAAAATGCATCATCCAATTTTTCGTGAATAAAGTAAGCAAGGTAAGATTACATATGATATTCAGTAATCATAGAAGAAGGATCGAAGGTACTTGAAAGTCTTCTTTCGATGACCAGCAAAACCGTTGTTTCAACTTCAAAACTTTGGGATAATTGGCCCACCTCTCTACTTTTCCTCGCCTAAATACTAGACTTGCAACAGCCAAATTTCAAATTTGTGATGTTCGTCTATCACACATCCCCTGCTATACTACATTTTGCGGTTAAACAAAAGCCTTGGGGACAGAAGGCACTTGAAAGTCTTAAAGTTACTCTAGCCACTGTAGCTCATATCTATCAATGATTATACAGAAACATCACTTTAGGAGGTAATGATGATAGTGCTTGAAGAAGATCATTCATCTATTCCACATAAACAACATGAACACAAACATCAATTGGGAAAAAATTATGTAGCTTTAACTCCTGTTTTCCTTCTAACTTCATTGTTTTTCTCTCAATTTGCACAATAACATGTACGGACCACCTTGTTTCAATCTCTTTTCTCTCCCTACATTCCTCCTCATACTTCTAAGTCACAGATAGACCTGCTAGTACCTAGAACTCGAGAAATAGGAGATACATGATCCTAATGCTTATTAGTCAATATATCATTGCCATCCTCTCTTTTCCTCCAACTCTCTCCTCTCCAGAATTTGCAAATGCAGTGTCACCTAACCTGAGGCGGACCCAGGATTTGAGCGACGCGGGGCATCACCGCTTTTAGATATGCCAATTATTAGCGATAAAGTTTGACGTACCAAATCTTTGAAAACATAATAATTATGATACATATCAAGAAAATAAAGTTCAGTATTTACTAACATAACTAATTTGGTACTAATATAAGATTATCCGCTCATGCTTAAACTCGTTGTATTTATAATATGTGCAAACCGTGCAAAGTTTGAACTAAATTCTTGTATAGGATATCCCAATGTGATTCTAGCTAATTAAATGTTAGTTTGTTAAATGTTTAGGTATAACTAATTAGAATTGAGAAAGTATATATCGTGCTGATGCATAGAAAATCATAAGCCACTTGCAAATTTTCATATGGAAAACACACATCAAGTTGTCCAAGTTATTTTGCATTTTACTATCTTCAAAAGGTAAACTTTATTAGTAATTATGTGAATCCAACTGCACTCTTATTCTTGTAAAATAATATGTTTAACTTCCCCACAGGTTTAGTTCTTTAATTTACCTCTTTTAATTTCCCTCTCAAATGAATCGGAGATAAAAAATTTAAAGAAAGAGAAAGTTCTAAACAAGGAAGAATTTGAAAAAGAATAAAATAAATTAATACTAAACTAATTCAAAACAAGATAAAAGGAAAAACTATACTCCAATTAACTACTAGGGAGTAGTAGTAGTAAGGTGACGAAAAGGAGTAGTAAGTATAGTTGAATTAAGAAAAGTAACCCAAAAACAGGAAGAAACAAAAAAGAACTTAAAAAAATAAAACGACTTGCGGATGGGATTCGATCCGTGGTATGTATAGAGGGGAGTTACGATCTGGAACTGTCCGCAAATGCCAGTTCTCCTGCACAGCTTTTGTGTTTTCAGGGTGCCTAGGAAACTATATGACGGGTCCTCCCAATACAATAAATATATATAATAGATATATACAAGATTTTTCCCGAGGCTAACGGGGTCCCGTGACCCTCAACTCCTAGTGTAGGTCCGCCTCTGCACCTAACCCATAATGAGTAAGAGTCATTGCTTTGAATGTGAGGGGCTTCGACGTGGGGGGTGGGGTGGAGATTTGTTAACCTTTATCTACTTATAAGGTAATTAGGTAGTGTCATGTTACCCGGTAATTAATCAATTACCCGCATAACTAAGAATTATCCCAAATTACTTAAAATTTTACTTATTTTTAATATATTTTATACACCGTACTATTATGGTCATGTGGTATCATTTAAAATAAATTCATACATTATTATTTCATTAAAACATCCATGTAAAAATACATATATTTTCTCAACTTATAATTTTCCTAATCTCATATAAAGGGTACAAAATTTTTCTGTACGCTCAATTTTTAAAATGGTAAAAAGATAACCTTGTTTTCATGTAAGAAAATAATTTCTATCTTTACAATAAAGAAAATCTCATAAACTTTCTCATATTATGTATAATTTAAAACATATTCGAAAGTAGTAAGTAACAACTATATAAAATCATATTTTTCAGACCATTTTTTTTTACAAAAATATTCCACTCAAAATACCATATAAAATGTATATAACGGTATCAAGGTTGTTAAACTTATGGGGTATAACACATGGGCCTTTACAAAAGCATCTACAAGCATAGCAAACGAGTCGATAGAATTTAGAGGCAAGTTGTAATACCATGTCATTTCTCCCTTGGACAAGGTTTTCCCAAATTTTTTCAGCAACATCGACTTAATTTCATCGTCTTCCAAGTCATTTTCTTTGACTGTGCATGTATAGGAGGTTACATGCTCATTTTGGATCCGTTGTCCCATTATACTTGAGAATGTCGGGCATAGAACCTCTTCAGGATCGGCTTCGGTGCCGCGCTCGGGGGGAAAGGCTTTTGAATGAACTTTTTGGAGTCTGACCCCTTCAATATCGAAGGCGCTCTCGGTACCTGATCGACCATGGATTCATACGTTTCTACCTTCTTGTCGTTAGCCTATATCTTCCTCTTGCCAGACTCCACCCGTTTTGTCAATGCTTCGAGCATCTTCATCACCTCGGAAGGTTCTCCGGGCCTAACTTCGCTTAGTTCTATGGAAACTTGTTCATCCCTTCAAGTATTTTCCTATGACTGCTCGGGCTCGACCCTATTAGGGGCGTGGCTCTGGTTTTGCAGTTTGTACTATCGCCATTTTCTGAGCCTGCAATATTTTGAAAATCAACCACAAGCTCACCCCATTACTTCGCCTTTGGGCGCCTCTTGAGTTGTTGGTCGGGGTTCCCCACGAACGATGTTTTCGAAATCAGTCGATAGATCGATATTGATGGCGACTTGTGAGTTAGCATCGACCGGGTCGGCGGCTGGGACACCATTGGGATCGACAGAGGGCACATTATTGCTAGGCATCACGTTATTATTATCATCACGATAACCTGGAATCAAAACTTCAAAAAACAAGCATAATATAGGATGTGTTATGGATATCCGTATCAAATAACCACAATTAATCCTTAGCCCCACAATAGATACCAAACTGTTTACCCCCAAAAATGGGTAATCATTAAATTTGTACGCAGTTTAAAGGATATGTGATTCAATTCAATACGAATGATTTAATAACAACAAGCAATTAAGTTAAAAATAAAATGAAAAATTGAACCAATTGCAATGTGATGATCAAGCCTAATCTTAGGATGAACAATGAAACTCAACCTCGATCGGACCCTCTATATAAGCTCAAAAACGAATAAGAAAAGAGAATAATTGAGGATACTTTGAATAATAGCTAGAAGACAAAATTAAACTTTTATTGCTTTGATTTGCGTGTCAACAATGTGTCAGAATAAAAGAAACTTTCTCATTTATATAGTAAGGGAATTTTAATCCTGTTACAAGTCTAAATAAGGTAAAAATATTCTTTTTCGGTAAATGACGATCCGTAGTCGATATTGGATGGGTTTCGCACCGTAATATCTGGTTGAGGGAGAATATTATGACCCTCTACTTGTCATGCATAATTGTTCCCACGTTTTTCGTGGTCTAGAAACTTTACTTGGTCTAGGTCTGTTATTTTATCGTGCCCGATCCCAGGTACATCATTCACTCCTCCTAGGTTCCGATACGAGGGATCATTCGGCCTTGCTTATAGTCGCACCAGACCGTGCTTCCCTCTTGTTTTCTTATTACGGAATCGAGGGAAACGTTTGCCCCCAATTTTACTCGTACAACCTTTGTTTCTGCAAGAGATCAAGTATGTTAGTATAATATATTGTATACTATTATAGTATATGACTACTAAAAAACCTGAAACTAGCGATGGACAAATTCTATAGCTATACAAAAAAATCCGTTGCAAATCCTATTTAGTGACGAATTAGCAACGGATTATCAAGAAATCCTTTTAGCTACGAGCGATTTAGCGACAAACTAGTGACGAAGTTCGTAGCTAATTTCAATTTTTTATAGTATTATTGTTAGTATATTGTATACTATTATAATACATTATTATTGTGTATTATTGTAGAGTTGTATGCTCTTGCACTATACTATTGCAAAATTATATACTGTTGAAGTATATTGTAGTAAATTGTATAATAAAGCAATATATTTTTATAAATATGATATATTGTTGTATTGTACTATTAGGTAACTATGTTTCTTCTTCAGATTAGAGTTTCAAGCTCAATAATGATGGGCCCTCAAAATTCGACCCCAATCACCTCAAACCAGCTCCAAATGCGACTAAATTTTAGTATTAACTTTTCAAATGTACTATTTTGTAACATTCACTTCGAATTAAACAACAATTTTCAACTTGAAATTTCATATTTAAGGACATTAAGCTCAACAATGGTGAATTTTCAAAAATTTGATCTCAAGTACCTCAGATCAGCTCCAAAATGAGAATAAATATATGTGAAAATAATGTACAATGATGAAGAAAGTTTTAGTCCAAAAATTATGTAGAGATTTTTAGTAAAAACTTATGCAAAAACCTAGAAAAGCTATGAGATTTTCAGATTTGTTGTTGAAAGAGGAAGGGAGTATTTGGACTAAGGTACACATAGGTTCAGACGATTATTGTATTTCCTTTTTTCATTTGGATCCTATCAACTTGGAGAGTGTCTAGATTAAGACACTTCTCGTATTCGGACTATCAAGATCGACTAAATGAGAGTGTGGCTGACATGGTAAAAGAACAAATCAGCCACACTTTTCTGGACCCCTTTTTTTGGGGAAAGGATAGTGGGTAGGGCTTATCTTTCCCCCAGACTACTTTACTCACTGGAAATCATTCCACGTACAGGAACTGGGAAAAAAAAAAGGGCTCGAACTACAGGGATCTGATGCCTTCTTCCCTTGGTATGAGAAGTTGGTTATGTAGGCTGACAACCTTTCCTAGGTTGTTTCGATCAGGCCAAATAATCGATTTTTAGTATGCCTGAGATTGCCAGAAGAACTTCCCCCTCTTGAAAACTGACTAATCAAACAAAGGGGGTAACTTTTTTTTATGAGGGTAGGGAGTTTGGGTTGGTGTGAAGTGTACCGCACTTTGGGTACAAGATCGGAAATTCCATTCTCTTTTTTACCATCTAAAATCGAAGAAAAGAAAGAAGGGCGAGATAAACAAATAAAGAGCTAACTTTCTTTAAACTTTCTTTATTATTATGTAAGATTATAAGGTTCAAAATTAATCGGTGTAGGAGCTGCTACAATTGCTTCAGCGGGAGCTGCTGCCGGTATTGGAAATGTTTTCAGTTCCTTAATTCTGTTGCGAGAAATCATTCATTGGAAAAACAATTATTAGGTTATGCTATTTTGGGATTTACTTTAACCGAAGCTATTGCCTTGTTTTCCTTAATGATGGCCTTCTTAATCCTCCTTGTCTTTTCGAAAAAAAAATAAAAGAGTGGAAGCGGGCTAGTCCCCGAAAATGCCCGGTACTTTAGCGTTGGGGACAAGTAAGATTATTATCTGGTTTATCCGCCATCGTTATCACAAATTGAATATCCTGTTAATGTGCCAGCCCTAGCCCGTCTTGCTCTTCCAATTCCATTTCGAGAGTCATCATAGCTCTTTTGGACTTATACATGCAGCACCCTTTTATCTTTCGGCATAGACCCTTCTTCCTCCTTGCGATGCAAAGGCAATGTCAGGGAGTCCGACTCTTCAATAGAAAAAAAGAAGGTCGTGTGCGAGTCGGCTGGGAAAACACAAGCTTAACACGTCTTTCTTTATCTTTTTCATATCTGAATGTCTTTGTCGAGTTGGTTGGCATCAATCAAACCCGAACGAACAAAATGTTGAATTGAATCGTACCAGTCTCTACTGGGGGTTATTACTCATTTTTGTACTTGCTGTTTTATTTTCCAATTATTTCTTCAATTAAGAAAACGAAAGAGAATCAATAAGATTCTCTTAGCTCATTCGGAAGGATCTCATAATTTAATTATCCATGACTGTTTATGTCTCTAGCATGACCACTTGATGAAATCTGGAGGGAAGTGGGGTAAATGGCCGATACTACTGGAAGGATTCCTCTTTGGATAATAGGTACTGTAGCTGGTATTCTTGTAATGGATGTAAACAAATAGCGCGCCCCTCCACTAAAACGGGCTGGAATGCCTGTATGCCTAATCTATGCAAAGTGGGTGCTCTATTCAGCAATACAGGATGTCCCTGCATAACTTCTTGAAGGATTTCCCAAACAATCGGCTCTTTTTCTCGAATTTTACTCTTAGCTTGGATGGTGTGAGTTTGTCAAATGCTCGACAAGCTGCTACATTAGCGGCGCATAAACTATGTTCGTTAACCAAGTTTTCCGGACCAACCACCGGTGATTTCCGACAAGTCTTTTCCCGGGGGAGCGGAAAAAGAAAAGAAAATGAACATTAGCAGTTGACAAGGTCGAAGTTATTCTATCTAATCATGAAACCTTGGCCGATGTATCTGGCGGCTCATATTGTTTGTTGACCATAATTTATGAATTCAGTTATCATAGGGAGCATATTTAGAATATCTATAAAAAAGTATGGCCAATACCGGGTATATAAGCAGTGATTTCAAATTCAGAGGTTAATCATACTCTGGCAACTTTACGTAAGGCAGAGTTTGGTTTTTTTGGGGTGATAGTGGAAAAGTTGACAGATAAGTCATCCTTACTGCCACTCTACAGAACCGTACATGAGATTTTCACCTCATACGGCTCCTTGTTCAATTCTTTCGAGTTCATTGGATCTTTTCCGCGTTCGAGAATCCCCCAAGATTTCTGATTCACTGCTTGGACCTAAAAACAATCTACTAAACGTCTTCCGATTCTGTTGCGGGTATTTTATTTTCTTGGATCTTATCGATCTATGCCCTTTTGGTCTATGGGTAGGGTAATATTTTTTGGCCGGATATGTACTATTTGCAACAAAATTTTTGATGGGCAAAATCAAGTAATTCAAAATTCAAAAAATTATAGAAAGATGATACTTTTTTAGGTAATCTGTAATTTTTGACCCCCTCTTGTCCCATTGATAGAGCTTCAAGGTCAAAAGTTAAAAGTGTTGCTCATGGGATAAGTGAAGGGCAACACTTATTAAACATAAACATTCTGTCAATGAGACAAGTGAGGAGAAAAGTTCAAGACCATTTACTTTAAGAGCTATTTGTGTCTTTCACCTAATCAAACTAGCCAAATAGTCACTTTGCCTTATTTTCTCAAAAATATTTGAAGCTGAAGTGACCAAATGGAGTAAAAATTTCATGGGGCTCCCTATTTGGTCGCCTCATTTAACATGTACCCACTTTTAATTTTTTTTTAAAATAGTACCCAAAATATAGACAACTTCATACCTCCTCCTCCTCCTCCTTCTTTTTTTTCTTTGTGGTAATAAAGGTGACCGTAGATATATATGGTATTTTTGAGCATGTTTCAAGGTGGTTTATGATATTTTATAATAGTGAGCTGCTGTGGCGCATTATTTTTTACTACTGCTTAGAGTTTCTTCTTCTTCTTATTCTTCTTATTCTTCTTCTTATTCTTCTTCTTCTTATTATTATTATTATTAATATTATTATTATTATTATTATTATTATTATTTAGTTGCAAAATGAATTTGTTAGATTTATTAATATTTTGACAAATTGATGATTAGGGGTTATTCTCGATGATATTTGGAGGTTATATTTTAAATTTGAGCTCATTTGGAGTAGATTTAGGTGTTAAATCGGGTATTAGATTATTAAAATTCGAAAACCAAGTATTTGTTTCTGGGCAATTTGCACTTCAGACCTATTGGGCCTTATGTGCATGAAAACATTGGTGGCACTTCAGACCAATTTGGCCTTAAGTGCATCTGAAGTACAATTTTTTTACTTCAGACCTATTTGGCTTTAAGTGTATGAAAGCATTGGTTGCACTTTAAGTGTATGAAAGCATTGGCCTTAAGTTAAGTGCAATTTTGTTTATGAGATTAAGCTCTTAGCTTTACTAACGATGGAGAAGTCAGATGCCATTTCCATTTAATAAATTAAAATGCTTTCCAATAAAATAATCAACGTGAAAAAAATTGAGCAATTCTCTCTCGCTTCTCTCTACTTTCTCTCTCTAGAGCATGATAGTGAAGTTACCGTGCTCAGCCATCGGAATGTCCTGAGGAAGGCTGACGAAGAAGCAAAATAACAAGGCAGTAGTGGCCATTGAGGCGATTGCCAAAAGGATTGGTGTAGTAGCTGCATACAAGGAAGGTGAAGGAATGGAAGAGGAGTCAGAGTAGCCAAATTTACCAAATCGGAGGAGTGGACCTAATACACCACTATCCGGTGCAATTGTTAGCGGAACTGTGCAGATGAGCAACAACTAGACTAAAGGAACTCCTCAATCTATGGTTCATGTACATGCAAAGATCAGCTTCAAAAGGAATAGATTGAACTTGGAGGTGACAAGGTGACGGAGGTGCAGAAGACAGCGAAGGAATAACAAGCAAAAGGGCTTGAGAACAGGACATGAGCTAATCTAGTGGGAAACAATCGCTTTGGACTACGAGGTATGAATCTCGGCTTTGTGGCTCCAATTGTGCAAAATGGGGAAACTATTGTGGAATTAGCAAAAAACTAAGTGGAGAAGGAAACAGAGAAATGGCGGAATGCTATAATATTGTACGTAGTAGGTAACACACCTATGATCGGAGCTCTGGAAAGATTTGTTGCTAGCCAATGAAATTTTATGGCTAAGCCGATGATATTTTACCATAATGAGGAATATTTTGTAATAAAATTTACTAATATGGAGGATAGAGATGCAATTCTATTTTCTGGACCTCATACGATAGGTAATAAACCTATAATCACCAAAGTTTGGACACCTGATTTTAACTTCAAGGATGAAATTCTGAAAACTATTCCTCTATAGGTCACATTGCCAAATCTACCATTGAATTGCTGGAATGTTGATTCATTAAGTAGGATTGGGAGTGGGCTAGGGGTACCATTGCATGCTGATGAGTGTACAACTAAAATGGAAAGGATATCGTATGCCAGAATTTTAATTGGAATGGATGTAACAGTACCACTACCAGAAACTATAAAGGTGCAGGATCCAACTGAAAGGAATTTTAGTCAAAAAATGGAGTACATATGGAAGCCAGAATACTGTGGAAAATGTTTGATGATTGGTCATAATTGTAATGAAATAAGGCAACAAAAAAATGTTAAAACAACAAGGATCAATGTGCAGAAGAAAGTATGGCAAATAAAAGGGGCAGCAGGGCAAATGCAGGAAAAAGAGAAAGAGAAAGAGACAGCAATCAATACTAAAAACCAAACAGTAGCAGGAAACAATGAAGGATGGAAGGAAGTTAAAGGAAAATCAGCAGCTAAGCCAACACATGCAACACCTGAAGGAAGGATGAGTATAACAAATGGCTTTAATATTCTCAACAAGCAGACTGAACATGAACAACAATCTGATCAAGGCAGAATAGTGGAGAGAGGCCAGTGTAGCAGGAGTGAGAATACAAGGATAGTGCAAAATCTATTCAATCAACAATAAAACTAGTAGCTTGCAATATTAGGGGTCTTAATAAGAGTTTCAAGCAAAAGGAGTTATGTAGATTTATTAATACAAATAAAATTAGCCTCTTGGCTATATATGAACATAGAACAAATGAAGAAAAAGGGAAGTAGATTATGAAGAAAATTGCAGCAAGTTGGAGTTGTGCTACAAATTATGATGAAAATGGGAAGGGAAGGATATGGGTGATGTGGGATCCAAACAGTGTTCAATTCAATGAATTGTGAAAAAGTAGTCAATTGATTCATGGGAAGGTGATTATTGGTGCAGGCAGTGTTCAATGTTATTTTACAGCAGTTTATGGTCTTCATACTGTTGAAGATAAGAAAGTATTATGGCAGGAACTAGAAGGAATCCAGAATGGAATTGATGGGGCTTGGATAGCAATGGGGGATTATAATGCAGTGTTGGGAGTTGATGACAGAAAAAGTGATAATCCAGTACAAGAAGTGGAAATAAGGGACTTTAGGGATTTCATGTTAAACAATGACATGAATGAATTAAAATATATAGGGAGGAAATTCACATGGACAAATAGCCATGTGTGGAGTAAAATAGATAGAGCTATTATCAATGCAGAATGGATGACAATAATGAAGCAATTGGAAGTGGTGGTGATGGAACCATTCATATCTGATCATACTCCTCTGTGTCTATACTATGAGGAAAAAAGTAAGGATAGTCCAAAGCCATATAGATTCTACAATTATGTTGTTGAGCATCCAGAGCTCCAAAAAGTGGTGGAAAAGGCATGGAATACATCTAATAAATGGCAAGGAATGGAAAGAGTGTGGCAGAAACTTAAAGTAGTCAAGCAAGAACTGAAGAAGATGCATACAGAAGAGTTCAAAAAGGTTAGAGACACAGTTCAAACAATTAGAAAGCAGCTGCAGGAGACACAAGAGAAAATGCAGGATTCAAATCATCAAACAGACTTATTTAATACTGAGAAGAAGCTAAGAGGTAACCTGGAGAAATGGGGAATGAGAGAGGAGAGCATTATGAGACAGAAATCAAGAACAAAATGGTTGAAGCTTGGGGATTCTAATAGTGCCTAATTCTATGCTTGTATGAAGAATAGAATTTCTACAAATAATATTAAAGCCCTTGTGAATCAGGATGGTAAGTTATTGCAGAATGATCAAGAGGTAGAGGAGGAAGTTGTGGGATTCTATAAAAAGCTATTAGGGAATACTGCTGAACAAATGCAAATGATCAATCCAACAATAATGAGAAATGGAACAATACTGACAAGAGATCAACAGATGAAGCTAATTGAGCCAATTACCACAAAAGATATCTGTAATGCAATGAAGAATATTGATGACAATAAAGCCCCAGGATGTGATGGTTTCAATGCATGCTTCTTTAAGAAAGCATGATCAATAGTAGGAGAAAAAGTAATTCAAGCAACAAAACAGTTTTTTGACACTAGAGAGATTTATAAGCCAATAAATTGCACTGCTGTGACATTGATCCCAAAAGTGAAGAGTGCAACCTCAATCAAAGAGTATAGACCTATATCTTATTGTACTGTGTTGTACAAGGTGATATCAAAGGTAATCACTACATAGTTGCAGATGGTTATGGATAGCCTCATTGATGTAAGTCAAGCTTCATTTGTACCAGGAAGAGTTATATCTGACAACATTATTCTAAGTCATGAATTGGTAAAGGGCTATGGAAGGAAGGGCATTACTCCAAGATGTATGATCAAACTAGATATGCAAAAGTCTTATGACTCATTGGAGTGAGGTTTCTTAAAGCAGGTCTTGATAATAATGAACTTCCCTGCAAAATTTGTGCAGTGGATCATGAAGTGCCTTTCTACTATCTCATATTCTATACAGATAAATGGCAGGCCTACTTGTCCTTTCCTAGCAAGAAAAAGGCTAAGACAAGGGGATCCACTATCTCCATTCTTATTTGTCTTAGCTGTGGATTACCTAAGTAGGCTACTCAGAACCTTGAAGAACCAGCCTAATTTTAACTACCATCCTAGATGTGAGAAGCTGCAAATTATTCAGCTGGGCTTTGCTGATGATCTGTTGTTATTCTGCAGTGGTGATGAAGTATCTATCCATATGCTATATAACTGTTTCATGGAATTCTCAAAGGTGTCAGGGCTGAAGGCAAATAAGAATAAGAGTTCTATATACTTTGGGAGTGCGAGCTTAATAGTATAGCAGAATGTTATGGATAAGATGGGGTTTCCTAAAGGAGAGATGCCTATAAGATATTTGGGGGTTCCATTAAGCACAAAAAGGATGTCAGTCATACAATTCCAACCATTGGTAGACAGGATACTTGGCAAAATAACATCATGGACTACAAAATTCCCTTCATATGCTGGCCGGAACTAGTTGATTAAGAGTGTGTTGCTATCAATCCAAATATATTGGTCCCAAATATTTGTCTTCCCAAAGAAAGTGATCCATCTCATAGAAGCTATATGCACGAAGTTCTTATAGACTAAAGGGACTGATGTGACAAAAAAAGCTTTAGTGGCATGGGAAAAACTGTGTCAACCAAAAGCTAATGGGGGTTGAAATTTGGTAGACATTGAAATGTGGAACAAAGCAGCCATATGTAAACTGCTATGAAACTTAGCTCAAAAAAAGGACAAGCTATGGGTGCAATGGATTCATACTTATTATGGGAAAGGCAGAGATACAAAATATATTGAAGCTAATCAAGCTTCATGGCTGGTGAAGAAGATTTTGAGGGTTAAACAGTACATGATAGAGGTTGGGATCAACTTGGAAGAGACACTCGAGAAGAAGTACATAACCATCAGCAATATATACAAGATGTTAAGGAAAGATCACCAGAAGATGCCTTGGAGGAAGCTGATATGTAATAATGAAGGAATGCCAAAGTGGATGTTTATATTATACATGGCTATACTGGGCAAACTGAATACCAGAGATAGACTAGCAAGATGGAGAGTAACAAATGAGCTACTACGTCCTATATGTAATGTAGAAGAGGAAATCGTGGAACACTTGTTACATTTATAACAGCAATTTGGAGTACGATACTGTAGTAGATGGGTGTTAACAGGCAAATGATGGAATAGAGTCAAGAAATAGAATGTGCATGTAGCAATGCAAAAGGCAGATCAGCAAATGCTGAAATCTACAGAATAGCACTAGCAGGTTGTGTCTATCACGTGTGGCGGGAGAGAAACCACAGAATTTTTTGAGTTAAACAAAAGCAAGCAGGGATACTGATTAAGCAAACTATACAAATGATCTGTGGAAGGGGCTATACGGTGCCAAGACTAAAAAGAAGGCTTGAAGAGTTGAATTTCTATCCATGAGGGATGATGAAGTACTGACAATGTAATTTGAATTGTAAACAGATAGTCAGTAGATAGTATAGGAGATTTGATGAAACTAAGTCTGGGTGGATGTCCAGATGTAGTGTTTGTTTGATTTGAGCTGTAATGTCGTGCTTTGGTAATAAAATATGATAATTACCAAAAAAAAAAAGTTGCGTACATTTGAAGTGCAATTTTTTCACTTCAGACCTATATATTCAAGCTTAAGTGCATGAATACATTTGTTGCACTTAAGACCTAGTTGGCCTTAAGTACAATTTTTGCATTTTTTACTTAGTTGGCCTTAAGTGCAATTTTTGCACTTTTGACTTAATTGGCCTTAAGTGCATTGCACTTCAGACGAAAAAAAAAATTTCAACTTCAGACCCGATAAGTCTAAAGTTAATCCTAAGTGAGTAAACTTGCAAAATTTATGTAACGTAGGTATAACTTTAATTATGGCCTCAAAACTGGATATAAATACAAATGCCGGGGTCTTAGATTATCTATTTCACCGACGGCCCAGTTGACATCCACTTCATTGATAGTCGCCCAATTATCAAGTCTGATTTTGAACTATAAAAAACATTTTCCGACTTCCAATGCAATTTTTCAGTGCTACTACATAACTCCCCTCATCAGACTGCAAAAATAGCTCAAGTAGTATAATCTTTATGAAGTAGGATAAATCATGTTAGCCATTTTATGTACAAAACAACACAATCAATGATTTTCCTTTTTCCTCGAGGAGAAGCATTGATGGTGTAATTATTCGCAAATTGGAAAAGTTGTGTTGCAACATAGCAAAGTTTGAAATTCAATCAAATAGATGAAGAATTTAAAACATAGTCACACTTGAGGAAGAATTCACATGACACCATACGCATGAACGAAAAAAGAAAATGAGCCATTTTTCAGTATTTGGACTAAAGAAAATGAGCCATTTTTCACAATATAAATTAGCTGGGTATAATAACATTCTTTTGAAATTCTTTATCATATTTCTATTTTTCCTATTTTATGGGTTGTCCCCGAAGGAAATGATGGCCTTCTTTATGGGAGATTTTTTTTTTTTTTTGCAGGCAAATATAGCTCACCTGAGTTAACCGATGACAGAACTTAATAAGTTTAAAAAAAAAAAAAGAATCAGCTTGGTGTAAAAAATATCCCGTGTTTACGCATGATCTGAGGAAGGACCGCACTCCAAGGGAATGTGATGTAGTCAACCAACTCTAATGCAAATATCAGTGGTTGATTCCACCAAAGCTTAAAAAGTGACTTCATAAAAGGCCACTTGTGCAAATTTCATTTGAATCCAATAATCTCCTATCCAAAGATAATATAATCTCCAAAAGAGAAAAAGAAAAAAAAAACTAACCAGGTTATAAATCTCTAAGTCCAGCAGAAAACAGAACATCACAAAGTAAAAATAGCATGGGCTAGCCAGTTTTTGAACTGGTCATTCAAAAATAGCCAACGTTTGCAAAGTCAGTAATAAATACACTATATTGCTGCAACACGGAAAGTTCCAGCATAATATACTGGAGATCGATGCACCTGTGTATGAACTTCTAGCATATTATGCTGGAACTCCAACACGCAGAAAGTTCCATTACAATATACTGGAGATTGGAGCATCGAGATTGGAGCATCGATGCTCCAATCTCCAGTATATTATGCTGGACCGGTATATTATACTGGAACTCCAGTATATTATACTAGAGATTTTTTCGGATTTTAAACAGTATTTTCGTTCAAATTTATCTTTACATGAAAAGTGGCTAAATTTCGATTACTTTTGAAACTGTGACTATTTTTGAATGACCACTTGTAAATTTGGCTATTTTTGAATTTCTCCCCATCACAAATGGTGCATAACTGGGCCAAGTATGTCTCATGCCGTGGAAATGATATCATATAGCCACTGTAAAGGGCTACTCTTCAGAAATTAGTCAGTTTATCATAAAAACAAAATGAATAGTGCTAATCTCTAAATATATAATGACTATGCACTTGTCCCCCAAAATACCCATTTTTATTTGGGCTCCTTATCCAATCCAAATAGTCCACAAAAATCTTATATCGTCATCTTCCCACAAAAACCTCTGATAAATCCCCCATCTTGAAGCTTATACTGATAACTGATAAAACCCAAGCAGAACAAGAAGACATCACTACCTTTTCTTGAGCTCATCCCAATTCCACTGCCTAAAATTCTGTAACTTCCACTGAAGCAATGCTTAGCCTGGGAAATTTTCCTAGGCAAACCCAATGTTGTGCTACCTTTAGTAACAGCCCAATTTCACAAATTCTTCCTCTTTATTCCAAGATTCCTCAAACCCACTTGTTTTTTCCCTCAAATACAGTGACCCATTTAAGCATTCGTTCTCTTCCGTGGCAAAAACGAACTGGGGTGTGCATTTTTGCAATCAGGAGTGAAGAAAAAAGTGGAAATAATGTAGTAGAAATGGAAAATCTTGATGATGATGAATGTGATGATGATGTGGATGATCTTTTAGTAGATGAGGATGATGATGTGGAAGGAGATGATGACGATGAAGATGAGGTAATTATTCCATTAAGGAATATGAAGAAGTGGTTAGAAAACAAGCCTAGTGGATTTGGAGTAGATAAAGTGTATGATACTGCAGTTGAGGATAAGTTGATGGAAGAAATTGAGCAGAGTAAAAAAGCTCAGCTTGCTAATATTAATAAGCTCAAGAACAATCCGGTTAAAGCTAATTCTAAAGAGGTTCAGCACGATAAAGGTAACTTCTTTTGATGATTTGGTTTTTGTGTTAATTTCGATTACTACTATGTGTTATGAGCTTCTGCTGGACATAGGATCTCGCTAGAGGCAAAATGATTAAATTATGTATTTGTTCATAGTTAGTTGCCCGCAAGAATGAATCATTTATCATATTAAGGAGTTAATAAGAGCTGAGCTAAGTATTGTGATTGTTAGCATAGCCTAAAGTCCTATAGTACACCTATTGTTTGTAATTAGTCTGATAAATTTCTTACTTAGAAATACAGATTCTTTTATGCTAAAAATATTATTTCAAAGGAAATTAAACTAAAGTTAACCTCTTTTCTGCAATAACATAAGAGAATCAGGGTATAAATTAGTCACTCCCGCGGCACCAAAACCATCTATTAAAGCATCTAATATACCTTGTTGAGTTAAAGATTGGCTGAGTCCATTCTGCTTTAGGCTCTCTGGAATTACTTCTTAGGTCAATTGGTAAAGAAATATCTCGGATATCTTAAGTTTTTAAAACAGGCGAAAAGGGTGTTAGAAATCAGAGTGCCATACTTTGATTGAAGGAATGTGCTATTGTCTCCTACTCTCCTTACATGTCTCGGGCAATCCTCACCTTGTGAATTAGCTTTTGCGATTGACTTAGGCTCAAGTTCCATCTTTAACATGGTATTAGAGCCAACCAATTCCTTTCCTTGGTTTACCTGATGTTGGACCTCCATGTTATATTAACCATGCTCCAGATGTCTAATCCTAGGCATGCGAGGAGATAGTGAATATTAGAATGTCTCATAGTGGTTGTTGTCTCCTTATATGTTCTTGAGTAGTTTTAGGATTGTTAAGCCTGAGATCTATTTTCTTAACAAAGGGAAATATCTAACAGTACAGTAAACAGACAATGGCAATGCGGAAGTTTATAAATGAGCAATGAAATGCTCGGCACATCTTCTCTTTAAGCCCCTTCTTTTATCTAGACCCTTTTTCCCTTTTTAATGTTCTCTTGTTTCTCTTTTTCTTTTCATTCTTAACTCTAACCAACAATAAGAATTTTTTTTTTATCATGGGTGAAATTGGTCTATTCCAAAACAAGGCAGATATTTGATCTACAGTCTGGAACTAAAAGTGTAAAAGTTATGGAATCAAACATATGTAACTCGTTCAGTATTACTTCGTGAAGCTTAGAGTGGAATGGAAGAGTTTGTAGGACAAAGTAATGACCTCATGGAACTTCAATGACTTCTGCATCTGCTACTCTTTTAAATTGTACTTGATATTTTGCAAACTCTGTTCTTTCTACCATGTTGTAGCGTGGCAGTATTTCACTTAAGTTCTACAATTTCTAAAGATGTTCAGGATGGATTACGTGTGCGCTTGGTCAATCTTCCTAAGAAAATGAACATTGATAAAGATCTACGAGTGGCTTTCAAAGGAGTTCCTGGAATAGCTAACATAGTCCCTGTTGTGACGGGGAACAAGAAGACCAGGAATCCTATTTGCAAAGGCCTCGCTTATATTGACTTCAAGTCCAAAGATGAAGCACAAAGGTAATGCTTTAGAAATGGATTGTATACCTCTATTCTCTCTTGGTCCTGCTCTGACATTGTGTTGTTTGTGGCTATACGGAAGTAATAAAGGATGAAGCTTGTAACATAACGAATTAATTAGTATTAGTATCACAACACCACATACACTGATGGTTTATGCTTTTTTTTTTTTTTTTTTTTTTGGGGGGGGGGGGGGGTTCTAACCATAGTTCACGGATATGACTAAAAACTTGTGTGACTTTGTATGTGTATTAGGTAATTACCTTACAATATCAGTTTGATTTTTGTTTGAAAAATTTGATCAGGTGCCTATTTAATCTTTAACCTTGCATTCTTTGCCTAAACCAAAAAATTATTTGTCATTGTAGGTTTGTGAAAATGTTTTCTGGACAAAGTATAAGTTTTGGTAAGATTGAGAAGAAAATAAAGTGTGAGATGATAAATCTCGGATCACCCAAGTCCGCAGCTATAAAGTCAGTTGATGAAATTAAGTATGCTCCTGAACAAGAAATACCTGATCTGCAAGGAGACCTCGATGATGATTTTGATACAAATTTCCTTTCCTCGGATTCAGAGGAAAACCTTCCCACTGACCATGATGTTGTAGAGATGGAGGATTTATCAGCACGTACAAATGATTATACAGAAAATTCAGAAATTTTCTCTGCAGAGTCCACTTCGGGTGATGAGCAAGATGTTAGAGAAGAGTCTGATTTCTCAGAACAAGAAAAGAAAGTCCAAGCAAAAGAGAAGAAGAAAAAGCCTAAGCAAAAGAAAGATAAGGTCCCAAAATTGAATATTCCAGGATCTGCGCGCAAGTAAGCTATAAGCTCATGAGTAAACATACATTTGCGCTTATGTTTAGCATCATTTCTTTAGTTTTACTTACCAACTGCTGCAATGTCGTGCAGGTTGAAAATCAAGGAGAAAGCTCTACTTACTGGTGTTATATCCAAATATGCACAAAAAAATACTGTTGCGACTGTGAAAGAACAAAGCTAACGATAGCCAGCATTCACATTTCTGTTGTGTTAGTAGCAGGGTTTATTGCTGTTTGGTACACTTCGTCTTCTGTCAATCTAAGTCTTTGAAGTTCATTTTTGTAGATTTATTTACATCAGTATTAAGCTTAGGTTTGTTGATTTGTTGCTTGTAAATGTCCGAATATGAATCAAGATTAGTAAACATATCGCGAGTCGCTAAATTAGTTTACTATCTCATTTTTATTAGTTACCGTTGTCAAGTATGCTGTATTTCGCTATTCTTTTAACTCGTTTGGTTGATCAATTGTGTCCCAGTTTCTTCTTCCCATAAGGCATTGCATGAGACATTGTGTTCCGATAAACTCAAATTTTTGCAGTTGCTGAACAAGTAACATAATTTAACATCAACTGCAACTGCAAAAGATTCTGAGATCAATTCATATTTCGTGCATTTAACATCTAATAACTTTTGCATCAACCAAGAAAACCTCAAAATTTCATCAATATACCAGTCAACACATGGGGGTTCAGTCTATCTAGTGCCGGTCCAATTGACCTACAACTTCAATATACACGAGGGCACAATGTTTATTACTCCAGAACAATCAAAAGATGCAGTCCCCCCAGCTGGAGTTTAATTTGCAATAGACCAGATTCAACAATAAGGCAACTATTAACATTTCTTGTATCAAAGACAGGTGAAGTTTTTTTTTTTATCAAAAGACTGCCCAAAAACGTATGAAGGCGGAGGAAAGATTATAAGACATACAACAGGCAATCAGAGTGACTTTGGTTCACCCAGCTACCCAAGTTACGTAAAAGACATATTTTGAAGTTTCCCCGCCTTACGAGGGCACACAACAACAACAACAACAACAACAAAAAAACCCAATAGTTTCCCACAAGTGGGGTCTGGTTATGAAGGCACACACTGACCTCCTAAATTCTGTCGGAAGAAAATGCTAGAAGTCCTAGTTGATGGTTTGGAGCATACAGACACCTAATCCTCTCTCTTTCCTCGGTAAAGAGGAATTTCAAATCTTAATCAATCATTTGACCAAACAAAATGGCTGAGAAAGCGAAGGGAAAAGAAAGACCATAAATGAAGTCAATCAACCCAAAAGGTGTTATTTGAGTTCAAAACGAGGAGCTAGACAGACAAATTGCAATTGCTAAAGCCAACTGTAAGCAACAGCTTTACTTTAAAGAGGGGCAAAAGAAAAGTAAGGTGACGAGAAAAGGGGAGCTTAACATACATAAATCGGTTACACACTAACAGAAAGATAGAATCTATAGCCTATCCGACTACACAAGATATGCAACATGCAGTAACAAAAGAGTCACTAGTTATTGGCTTCAAGACAAAGACGAGCTGACTAGGATCAAAAGGAATGACAGCAGAATGAGCCTAACCATGTACCTTCTACTCGAAAGGCTGTAGGTACCATTGATTCAGCAGTAACCAGATTGAGTTGGTTTAGTTAACACACTTCAATGACGTTTCAGAAAAAGAGACCTTGCTCCCTTAACCATGTTAATATTCCCTTTTTCTTTCTGAGAAATCAAATTAATCTGAGAATAGTGATTCAGAGCAGTGAGACCAAAGGAAACCATTAAACAGTGATGGCATAGATACATTGGCCATTCAAGAAATAGCAGTTCATGGAAGGTATCATGCCATCACCAGAAAATAGTTTGAGTGAAATAATAGCTACTGAGTGGTAAAAGATCGAAATGGTGCTGGACGATTTCCAATAAAAGGGGAAGACTACACAAGGTGGAGAATGTGGGATCTCAGCAAAATGAGAGAGTCAGCAAGTTTGGGACTAATTGAATGACATACATCTAAACTGCGCTGGATATATATGGAGTCAGAAAGTCATCTGCTGGAAGATATCCATACAAACATATCAGAAGAACATGGAAAAAGCATTAGGGAAACTCCAGGCCATAACCCTCACCGAAACAAGATCTATAAGAAATATGATGTTTGTTATTGAGCCTGAGTACTAGAATAGATCGATAGAGGTGTAACAACAAGGTTTTAACTACATCATGAATTGATAAGATGGGTTAACAAGGAAGCCAAGTGTAACTTGTATAAGGTTCCTAAAAGAAGTAATATGGAACTTCATCACTGATATGGAACTTAACAACGAAGCCAGTTCAAATCAAGAAACCATTCAAACAAATGGAGGAAGAAGCATTTCAGAAAAAAGACTTGGTTTCTACTGTAAAAAGGCTCACAACTAAATAACCGAACATGTCTGCGAAACAATAGACTATACATGTATCTGTCAAAATAGTTCAATAGTTCTTAACATTTTAGAAACCAATTCACTTTGATGTCTATCCATTTGATGTTCACAATCCCCATGGATGAAGATATTCACAATCTTCAACTTCACAAAGCAAAGCCACAAACCAAAGGACCTTGAAAAGAGAACTTCAAAACCATACTAAAAAAAAATTCATTTTTCCATTTCCATCTCACTAATCCATCCTGTCTAACTGAGAATGTGTTCTGCATACTTTAATCAGGTGATTGGTCAAACAAATAGCTCAACACTTTAGAATCTATCCATTTGATAGAATTGGAAAAAAAGGTACTTCAATAGAGCAGAACATATTAGAGGATTCGTATAGTTGACCCCAACTAATTTGGAGTCGAAACTTATAAAGTGCCCACGATTGCACATGAACACAAATGCCTTAGTTATTCATCCATAAAACTTGAGAGATTTTAATTTCTCATAAGATCCTACAGCAAAATGCTAATAACCACATAGCAACACTTTTCTACCATGCCTTCAAAGATCCAAAACTACAAACTCCATTTCATAACCCATATCTATCAAAAGCTAAATACCCAAATTAACTTCACTTACTCCTACTCTCGCAACAGTATCACATATCAGTCTCACTAAATGACTGATAAACTAAACCCATTCTGAAAGTTCCTAAAAAGCCATTAACTAGTAAGAAAAACAAAAAGAACTAGCATTTTTCAGCAAATATAAGCTGGGATCTTAATGCAAATAAACAACATAGCGATAACATAAGCAAAGACAACAGTATTCTACTATGCATTCATGAGATCCAAGATTGCATACATTTCATTAACCAAATCTATCAAGAGCCAAAAATAGCCAAATCAACTTAAGCATACTCCTCGTCTACCACAGTATCAGATGTGTAGCTCTTTAAACTTTAGAGAGTCACAAACTAAAACAATTACTGATTATCAAAGCAAAGAAAAAAGGCTAAAACTTTCAGCGAAGATAAGCTGGGATCTTGATACGGATAAAGAGCATACTCATAACATAAGCCATCACAACAAACACAACCCCAGCTGAAGCAAACGAAACCTTAACACTCTTATCTCTGTTCTTATCAGTTGCCAAATCCAACATCACAATCCCAACACCACCAAGTACAAACATGAACCCAGAAGACAATCCTTCAATAATATACTGACCATTAACTCGACCGGGTAGAAAAACCACCGGTTTCACAGCACCAGTGAACCGGTCTTGTGTTGATCCAATTCCAGGGGGTTCAACAATGACGTCGTAAACAATGCCGGAGACGACCATGAAGTAGGTTAAGAGGATCAGGCTGTAAACTGTCATGGCGGAGGGAAGGGTGACGGTTGGGATTTTTAGGCGGAGCTTTGGTGGGCGGAGGAAGGAGAATGGGAGGATACGGAGGGTGTGGAAAAGTGGGTCGATTGAGTAGTCATTGGATGGATCGGAAAATTGGGTTCCTGCGGTGGTTGGTGAGGAGTGTGTTTCGAATTTTGGTGCCATTCTTGATTTTCCGGCAGCAGTTGACGGTGGAGGAGGATGGCCGTGGCCCGTGGGTCAAAAGATGGAGCAGATTTGCTGTTTTGGTTCCGTCAATGTATATATTTGGAAGAAAAACAAAAGAAAAGAAATGAGTAAATTACACGAAACACCTAATATGACTCAGTTGTGAATTAATATTTTGTATTATAAATTAAATACTTACATTCCTCGTGAAAATATTGAACAAATATATTATTGGAGAATTTTCTAATCTTTCTTTTGGTGTACTTCAGTTCAGATTAGAAAATATTGTTAGTCGTTAGTCATGATTTTACTTGAAAGAACACATGCATTAATATGATTATGGTAAAAACAGAAAAAGATTTTTATAAAAAAGGACGGGGTTTGAATTATGCTCTTGAAGATGAGTTGATAAATAATGATATGAGAACTGAAGAAAAGAAAAGTTTATTGACTAAATAAAATATAGAAGAGAGTATCTCTTTAGCAAACAATAAGCTCACATCTCATGAAAAACAAGTTAGAATGAAAAATTATGTAACTAATGTTTTAAAGGATGACGTGAAAGGAGCTACAAAGCAATTAAATATGTATATACAGTCAAGATCGGGCCTCTCTAACTTTGTGTGGCTTATTGAAATCGGGGTGATAGACGGCAGACCGAGGCCTGGCCCCAAATTACGTCGGACCATGACACGGAGATGGATCGCTAAGCTCGTGAGTTGATGATCGATCAAGATCGAGACCAGTCGTAATCGAGACCAAAGCGAGATGGGGACCGAGCATGATCGAAGAAAACTTGCTAAACCGAATAACATAAATCCGAGATATCCGTTACGGGGCAAGGATCGTGACTGAAATTTCGGCACATATCAAGTCAAGACCGGACATTTAGCCAATCATGAAATTTCCTTTTGTACTTAGAATTGTACCATAAGTGAAATTCCTCTACTATATAAAGAGGATTCTAATCATTTTGTAAGGGGATTCAAGCATAATCAAGCAACATACTATATTTTTCTCTCTTAAGCTCTGTTGTTCAGTTCATACATTTTTAGCATACTCTGTTGTTCGAGGGCGATCTAGCTCGAAGGCCATAATCACTCATCACATTGGTTTGCTTTATTTTATAGTTAACTTCTAGCATTAATTCTCATATTTCTCCGTTTGTGCCAAGTGAAATCATGTATCCTTAAAACCACTTATAAGTTAATTGTTATCCAATTTTAAGGGTAAACAGTTTGGCGCCCACTGTGGGGATAAGGATAATAGTGATTGTCTGGCACAAATTCGCGTAACACACACTATTTTACGCTTGTTCTTTGAAGTGTCTTTGATTACAGATTGAAAGATGCCAAACTCTCAGTTAGCACCTCAACACATTGACAATGATCTCAGCCAACACAACGAGAATGAGAATATTGCACCAGGAAATATTGCACCCCCTGCTGGCCTCGATGGAGTTCCGGCTACAGATCCAATCGACGTCAATTCACATGTAGCCATCAATGCAAATGTGGTCGCCGATCCCGGAAGCAGTGTTCGTGGGGGTACCCGATCAGCTACTCAGAATGCGCATGGCGGTGAAGATGGCAGGATCAACCTGCGAGTAATCTTTGAAATGTTACAGGCCCAGCAGGCGGCAATAGCTCGGCTACAAAATAAGAACCACACGCTGAGCATGGCCGAACTCGATCCGTCCCAAGAAATTGTACACAGTGTCGAATCAACTTCGAGAAAATCGAATGAGAAGGAATCTGAGACAAATCCTGCTATCCTAAAAATGCTCGAAGAGTTGATGAAGCGAATCGAGACAGGAGAAAAGAACATCGAGGAAAATAATAAGAAAGTGGAAACGTATAACTTCAGGGTCGACCAAATCCGGGGGGCACCTCCGATATTGAAAGGACTGGATTCTATAAAATATGTACAAAAACCTTTTCCCCCAAGTGCGGCTCCGAAACCAATTCCCAAGAAGTTCTGTATGCTCGAGATCCCTAAGTATAACGGGACGACTGATCCAAATGAAAACGTAACCTCGTACACATGCGCCATCAATGGAAATGACTTGGAAGATGACGAAATTGAATCCGTATTGCTGAAGAAATTCAGGGAGACTCTATCAAAGGGTGCCATGATATGGTATCATAATCTACCGCCCAATTCTATTAATTTGTTTGATATGCTTGTAGATTCTTTTGTGAAGGCGCACGCTGGAGCCATTAAGGTTGCAACGAGAAAGTCGGACCTTTTCAAAGTAAGGCAAAAAGATAACGAGATGCTCAGGGAATTCGTATCTCGGTTCCAAACTGAGAGAATGGATTTGCCATCGGTCACCGACGATTGGGTTGTTCAAGCTTTCACTCAGGGCTTCAACACTCGAAGTTCCATAGCTTCATAGCATTTGAAGAAAAATTTGATCGAGTATCCATCCATCACTTGGGCCGATGTACATAATCGATATCAGTCAAAGATCAGGGTCGAGGATGATCAACTGGGGACTCCTTCAAGGTTTGTTTATTCTAACAAGCCCGTGGATAGGATTAAGAGGGATATCGATCGAGAGTCAAGGTCAAATAGAGATCGGTATCAATCGTACAATGGGGACCGTAGAAGCAGTGGGTCTGGACGAAACTTTGCACAGAATGAGAGAAGAAATTATCGAGGTCAAAGTTCACGAGGTCTCATGAGCAAAAATGGTTTTGATAGGGATGTTGGGCCTAAAGAAGCTCCACAATTGTTGGAATATAACTTCAGTGTAGATGCATTAGCCATCGTTTCATCCATCAGACGTATCAAGGATACTAGATGGCCTCGACCTCTGCAGACCGATCCAGCCCAAAGAAACCCCAATCAAATATGCAAGTATCATGGTACCCATGGTCATAAAACGGAAGATTATAGACAGCTAAGGGAGGAAGTAGCTCGATTGTTCAATGAGGGGCACCTTCGGGAATTCTTAAGTGATTGGCCCAAAAAAACTTCAAAAAGAGAGATTCAACAGACAAAATGAGCAAGAAGAGCCACAACACGTGATTCACATGATCGTTGGTATGGTCGATATTCCTCAAGGACCGATATTTAAGTGCACCAAGGTGACAATCACAAGGGAAAAGTGAACTCGAGACTACTTACCGGAAGAGAACTTGTCTTTCAATGATGAGGATGTAGAAGGGATCGAACAACCTCACAACGATGCATTGGTAATATCTGTCCTTATGAGTAAAATTCAAGTTAAACGTGTTTTGATTGATCCAGGTAGCTCGGCCAACATTATTCGATCAAGGGTCGTAGAGCAGCTTGGTCGACGAGGTCCTTATGAGTAAAATTCAAGTTAAACATGTTTTGATTGATCCAGGTAGCTCGGCCAACATTATTCGATCAAGGGTCGTAGAGCAGCTTGGCCTACAAGGCCAAATTGTGCCTGCAACCCGAGTATTTAACGACTTCAACATGGGAAGTGAAACCACCAAAGGTGAAATTATTCTACCAGCAATCATGGTCGGGACCATCCAAGAAACAAAGTTCCATGTAATCGAGGGTGACATGAGGTACAATGCACTACTCGGAATATCTTGGATCCATAACATGATGGCAGTACCTTTGACCCTTTACCAAGTTCTTGAAGTTTCCAACATCGGAGGGAGTCAAAACGGTGTACGGGGTACAACCCGCCGCCAAGGATATGCTTGCAATCGACTAAGTAATATTGGTATCGGCACTTTATCAGCAAAGGGATCGAAGTCACTGGAAGCCAAATAGCAACCATGGCCACCAGCCTCGACCCAACCGGAGGAGCAGGGAACTTACGAGGAGGATGACTATATTATACCTCGATCACTCATAATCCCCGATGATTCTGACACCACAAAGTCAACGGTCAAACAGTTGGAACAAATCATACTGATCGAGCATCTGACCGATTGAAAGGTATACCTAGGCACGGGGTTAACTCCCGAGCTCAGGAAAAATCTTGTTCAATTTCTTAAAGATAATATGGATTGTTTTGTCTGGTCCCATCTCGATATGACAGGATCCTGCCGAAGATCACTAGTCATAAACTAAGCTTGGACCCGAAGTTCCGCCCGGCGAAACAAAAAAGGACGCCTCAGTCCGAGGTCAAACACGCTTTCATCAAAGATGAGGTAACCAAACTTCTCAAAATAGGATCCATTCGAGAAGTAAAATATCCCGAATGGTTAGCGAATGTAATGGTAGTACCTAAGAAGAGAAACAAACTTAGAATGTGCGTAGATTGTAAAGACATGAATAAAGCATGCCCCAAGGATTCTTTTACTTTGCCTAACATCGATCGTATGATCGATGCCATGGCTAGCCACGAGACTCTTAGTTTTCTCGATGCCTACTCCGTGTATAACCAAATATACATCAACCCGGAGGATCAGGAAAAGACCTCGTTAATCACTAAGTATGGCACCTACTATTATAATGTAATGCCTTTTGGACTAAAAAATGTTGGTTCAACCTATCAACGCCTAGTAATCGAATGTTCGAACAACAAATAGGGAAATATATGGAGGTTTATATTGATAATATACTAATTAAGTCCCTGCGAGTAGAGGACTATTTGAAGCATTTGAAGGAAATTTTCGATATACTAAGGAAGTACAATATGAAACTCAACCCAGAAAAGTGCGCGTTCGGGGTTGGCTCGGGCAAGTTTCTTGGCTTCATGGTGTCCAACCAGGGGATCGAGATCAACTCTAATAAGATCAAAGCTATTGAGGACATCACGATCGTGGATAATGTAAAGGTCGTACAGAGGTTAACGGGGCACATAGCTGCCCTAGGGCACTTCATTTCAAGATCCTCGGATAGGAGTCACCGATTCTTCTCACTACTGAAGAAGAAGAGGTGCTTTGCATGGACCCCAAAATGCCAACAGGCCTTGGGGGAACTAAAACGGTACTTATCAAGCCCGCCGCTGCTCCATACCCCAAAAGTGGACGAACAACTTTACTTGTACTTAGCAGTCTAGGAGATAGCAGTAAGTGGAGTCCTGGTCCGAGAAGAACAAGGTATGCAATTCCCTATCTATTAATATTAGTCGGACCTTGGGTGAGGCCGAAACTAGATATCCGTACTTAGAAAAATTAGTGCTTGCTTTAATAAGCGCCTCTAGAAAACTAAAACCATATTTCCAATGCCATCCAATATGTGTCGTGACTACTTATCCTCTTCGAAACATTCTTCACAAACCCAAGCTTTCGGGTCGATTGGCCAATTGGGCCGTCGAAATTAGTGGGTATGATATTGAGTATCGACCCCGAACCGCCATCAACTTTCAAATTTTGGCAGACTTCGTGGCTGACTTCATGCCTGCCCTCGTACCCCAGGTTGAAAAAGAACTGTTGATGAAATCAGATACATCTTCGGGGATCTAGACCTTATTTATGGACGATGCTTAGAACGTGAAAGGGTCTGGACTACGCATCGTGCTAAAATCACCCGCGGGTGATATAGTTAGACAGTCTATCAAAACTACAAAATTGACTAACAATGAGGCCGAATATGAGGCCATGATTGTAGGTCTTGAACTAGCTAAAAGTTTGGGAGCTGAGGTCATAGAGGCCAAGTGTGATTCCCTCTTCGTTGTAAACCAAGTTAACAGGACTTTTGAAGTTCGAGAGGACCGAATGCAGAGGTACTTGGATAAACTACAGATGATTCTACGTCGATTTAAGGAATTGATCTTGAAACATGTACCTCGAGAATAGAATAGCGAAGCCGATGCTCTTGCCAATCTAGTTCATCGGTCGAAGATAACGAACTCAACTTGGGGACTATCGTACAACTTATGAGGTTGGTGGTCGAAGAAGGATATGCCGAAATAAACTCAACGAGTTTGACTTAGGATTGGAGAAACAAGTACATAGAGTACTTAAAGAACAAAGCTTCCATCAGACCCAAAGGAGTCGAGAGCTCTGCACACAAAGGCAACACGGTTCACTTTTTCCAAAGATAGAATGTTGCTTAGAAGGATTTTCGATGGACCATTGGCAATATGTTTGCGGCCGGGGATACTGATTATGTCTTACGAGAAGTTCACAAAGGCACTTGTGAAAACCACTCAGGCGTCGAGTCACTGGTTCGAAAGGTAATCAGAGTCGGCTATTATTGAATTGATATGGAAAAAGATGCAAAGGAGTTTGTACAAATATGATAAATGTCAAAGGCATGCTCCGATGATTCATCAACCTAGAGAGCATCTCCATTCGGTCTTATCCCCATGGTCGTTCATGAAATGGGGAATGGACATCGGCAGCCCTCTTCCACTGGCCCCAAGTAAAGCTCACTTTATTTTATTTATGACTGATTAGTTTTCTAAGTGGGTTGAAGCACAGGCTTTTGAGAAAGTTAGAGAAAAAGAAGTCATAAATTTCATTTGGGATCACATCATATGCCGATTCGATATGCCCTCCGAGATCGTATGTGATAATGAAAAGCAATTCAGCAACAAAGTGACTAAATTTCTCGAGGATCGCAAGATAAAAAGGATCCTATCGATGCCTTATCATCCCAGCGGGAACGGACAAGCCGAATCGATCAACAAAACCATCATTCAAAACCTTAAGAAGATATTGACAGATGCCAAAGAGAAGTGGAGAGAGATACAACCCGAAGTTCTATGGGCATACCGCACAACATCAAAATCTAGTACTGGAAAAACACCTTTCTCGTTAGTTTATGGCGCCGAAGCTCTGATCCCAGTCGAAGTCGGAGAACCTAGCATAAGATTTCGATGTGCAACAGAAGAGTTAAATAACGAGGCCATAAATACGAGCCTAGAATTGTTAGACAAAAGACGCGAAGGCGCCCTCGTCCGAGCCCAAAAACAACGGGTCAAAAGGTACTACAATCGAAGAGCCAATCTTCGATATTTTGAACATCGGGGACTTGGTGCTTAGAAAAGTCACCCTCAACACCCGAAATCCGAATGAAGGGAATCTAGGTCTAAACTGGGAAGGATCGTACCAGGTTCTCAAAATCACAGGAAAAGGATCCTACAAGCTCGGCACGATGAACGGTGAACAATTACCAAACAATTGGAACATATCACACCTAAAATGATACTACTACTAAGGTGCGGCCCTTTCCATTTTCATTTATATTTTAAACTAAATCTTGTAGGTGTTCGATCAGAAATAGCAATGGACTCCTTGACATGAAGTCTTTAGATTTGAAAGTATGTGTTGCACTCTTTTTCCCTTAGACTGGCTTTGTCCCAAATGAGTTTTTCGGCGAGGGTTTTAATGAGGCAACCATTGATCATGCTAACTTAGAACAATTCAACAGTATCCGAGGCTTCTTTACAATCAACCTCGAATACTTGGGGCCATTACCCCTCGAATATCAATTTTGTTACGAGGAAATTGCTTCATGACATCGGGTCTCCATAGGAAAATTTGTAAGGGCCAAACGGTCAAACGAGTTGCGCCCATGTAGTTTACTAGAGCCCTAGCACAGAACATGTACGCATGTATAATCAATTATAAGGAGAAGTATTTTTCCTTGTCAATATCTCATGCCTTAGAAAATTTCTTCTACTTTACAACTTCATACTCTTGATCTATTGAGTAAATAGGCTTAAGGGCCGATCATAGCCAGAGTTCGGATAATTACCCCTACAATCGTTCGAAAAATAAACAAGATCGAATTGTTAAAACTTCGAGATCATAAGACCTTTTAGGCAACTCTCAATTTTTATAGGTCACGGCCACCCCACTCAGGGACTAATACTTCGGGCAAACTCGAGGTGATATGGGAAAATAGCCCAAGGGGAAAATCCCGAACTAAAGAGGCTACGGCCAAATTAACACGGCTCGGAGACGTCCGAATTTCATAATAAAACAGGCCTTCGAATTTTTTCACAACCGGTTATAAAAGGCTACCCTCAGTAGAATCTTAATACTTAAGATATTTTCGAGAAAAAATGTCGATAAATATCGAACTCCGATAATGCCTTAACCCAAAAAGGCAGTAAAAGCAAGATTTTGTTCGAACCCTCGAACACGACTTCATTATTTCATGCTAAGGCATTACAACCTTTGCGAACATGAATGACAAAGCAAAGGAAAAAATTCTTAAAAGCCAAAAAGGCTGGAAAGCCTTATATATGTTAAAACGATCGTTTTACAAAGGGCAGATCGGCCAAATACAAAGGCCTAAGGGCTACTCTCACTTCGAGTTTGAAATATCACTCTTACTCGACTACTAAGCTTAAGGTCTACTTCAACACGAGTTCGAATAAATTCTCACTCGAAGATTGTTTTTCGAGCCTAAGGGCCACCTAATTTCGAGTTCGAAATAACATTCTCACTCGAACATCAAACTCAAAGATTACCTTATTTCGTGTCCAGATAAATGATCTCACTCGGCTCTGATTTATCAAAGACTGCCTCAGGTCAAGTTCGGATGTCCGATCTGGGACCGTTGAATACAACTATATAACTTTATATTAAGGTACTTTGACACTTGCATAAAATAACTAAAGGACAACGGATTCGGGAGCCATGGAAAGGGAAAAGTTTTTACGTATCAAAGTTTTTTACAAGGGCCACATAGCCCGATCAAAAAATTCTTTACAAAGGCCGATTGGCCTTATAGTAAAAGCGAAAATTACTAGGCCTAAGCAGCACAGTCCTTATCGAAAGAAGCTTCTTCGCCCACAAAATTTCTCCACCAGATCCACTCACATTCACAGAATCCTCATCGGGAAATACTAGCTTCCGAGCCTTTGCTTCCTCAACCTTGGCGATCTCGAGTTCAATAGATATATTGAAACTTTGAGCAAGGACCCCCTCAAGAGCCTCCCTTCGAGCCTGCCACTTCGAATGATCCACCATGCCCTTAGCCTGCTCGAGGGTGGCTTCGGCATTAACCTTGTATTGGGCCGCAGTAGCCTAGGCCTTAATATTAGTCGTGGCCGCTTCAGATCTGGCAACCTCGAGCTATTTGGCCAAAATGGCTAAATTGGACTCGAGCTCCTTGGTCTTCTTCGCCTGAACCGAGACATTCTCTCTTGTAGATTGAATCTGTGACTTGGCCGAATCCATCTCTGCTTGAATGGTTTTCTTTTGTGCAGCTAGAATGTCCATACACCCCTTTAACTCTTTAGCCTCGGCTCGTACTTTATCTATTTGACCTTTGAGGCCCTTGAACTATTCGAGCCTCTATTGAACCTGCAGAATTGGATCATTAGTTGTTATCTCCGATTCGTCCTCACTATCATCAAAACTCGGAATACCTACTCAGCCATCTCAGCATGCTCATCTCGAGATGCCACCAAGTCTACCTGAAGCTTCTCACTAAGAGGCTTGTAAGTATCGCATTTCTTAGTGAGTCCCTGGACCTCGGCCTTGCGTTCATCTCGGATTCGAAGAAATGCCTCATGATGAAACACCAAAGCCTACGAGAAAGGAAGAAAATGTTAGAGATATCTACAATTCAAAGTCATAAAGAAATAATGCAATGGCCTTGAACATACCCGATTCAGAGCATGCTAGGCCTTGTTGAACAAGCAAGCAACCTCCACTTCGTCCATCTTGGCTTGGTCCTCTTTAGTAACCAAGCATCGGAGATAGCTAGCCACCCCTACACGGCAGAGAAAACTTGAGCATCCTCCAGGACCGAGATGATAAGTGGCCTCTTACGCTAGGGATCAATGTTGGGGGTCGGGAATTTGTTGATCAATTTAAAGCTCGAGGAAGCCTCACTCGAGCTCTTCCTCGGGACATCCAAGTCACCTAGACTGGTGACATCTTCCACTTCGGGCAAAATAGCCACCAAAAAGGTCTTCTGCTTCATGGACCTCTTCGCCGTGGCGAGTCTCTATCGCTTGAGCATCCTTGATCGTCATATCAGAGAACGAAGGCAACAAGGAGACATCTCAAATCGCCGTTGCCCCAAGTGAATCTTTTGGGGCTTCATCTTTATCACGGGAAGCATCGAGCATGGTTTCTACACCAGCCTCGACTACCTCCTCTGTATCCTCATCACCTCGAGGTGAAGCACCTTCCACTTTTTTTGACTCGGGGGGTTCGTCAAGATGAGGCAAAGCGATTTCAGCTCCCGCCGCCCTAGCAGTCCTTTGAGTTTTGGCGCCAGTTCATGCATAGGTCACCATCCCGGAGTCCTCATCCTTTTTGTCCTCTTCAGACTCATCCCTCAGCTATTTGACTGACTTCATAGTTAGGAGAATTATCGCCTTGGTTTTACGGGGTCTCCTCGCCGGTTTTTTCTTTTTCGGTCCCGAAGAGCTCGGAGAACTCGGAGCCCCTTTCCTCTTCTTCTCTTTGGTCTGTTTCGAAGCAGGGTAAGGGGAAAGTGCCCCTTCTTCAGTAGAGGGGGGGTCTGATTGCTACATCCTTCCCTAGGCCTACAAAGGGGAAAATATGAATAAATACAAAATAAAGTCCAAATAGAAACCGTTCTAAAAAAAAAAGAAAATTACCATGGTTACGGGCCTCCCATTGGCCCTTTGACATTTTCATCCAGGCACGCTCGGAGTACGACCTCTGTGACACTAGGCCCTTGACCTATTTCTTGAGATTGAGGATCACCTCCGGAGCGACGACCACAACTACAATATAAAGGCTCAGATGAGGAAGTAAGATAAGAAGAAAAATGGCAAAGTTAGATATTCAAGGCGAAGCAATAGTTACGATTCATGTTCCATTTTTCAGGGAATGGCATGTCTTCAACAGGATTAGGTCTGAAGTCTTTACTCAGACAAATCTGCCCATCCAACCTCAGTCTCAGGTCTTGTTTATGTTCGAGAATGGGGGTTTGGTGGATCGGCGGTAAAGCTTAATCATGCCTTCACGATAAAGCCGAGGGTCGTAGAGACGCATAAGGTGATCGAGGGTAAAAGGATGCCTCTCGATCTTTCTTGCAAAGAATCGGAGGAGGATCACGATCCTCCAAAACGATGGATGGATTTGACCAAGAGTGACGTCGTACCTCTTGCAAAAGGCAATGATGATAGGGTATAAGGGACCTATCGTGAAGGGGTAAGTATATACACTTAGATACCCCTCTACATGAGTTGTGATGGATTCCACAGGGGTAGGAACTACTACATCTTTGCCTACCGAGTCGCACTCTTCTTTCACCTTCTCGAAGAGATCTTGTATAATCATATATTTGTACCTCGACATCGGTTCACATCGACCCGGTGTTGAGGGTGTACTCTCCACCTTAAAATCAGCAACAGTGGTGCACTTTCTAGGAACGAAGTCCTCTAGGGGAGGACCCGCCATCGGTTGCTCGCCGGCCGACCAAGACGAGGAAGAGCTTTTTTTCTGGAAATCAGTTTTAGATATTTTGGCCATTTTTGTAAGCAAGGGAGAATAGAGATTGAAATTTTGGTGTTTTGAGAAGGACAAACAAAGAAATTCAAAGATATGCACACAGGAAGCTCTGCAGAATGCAAAGAACTATGAGAATCAAAATGAAGGAAATTGAAAGTAAAGTTTGAAAGAATGAATAAGGCGGCTATTTATTTGTTTCGAAATGATGGTTCAATATTGGTAGGGGCCAACTGTCGACTAACACGCACTAAATGCCTAGGAAACTGAACCGACGAGACGTTTCGGTCACTTCAGTCGCTTGCATCACAATGCGTGTATCATGGTAAATCGAGGGGAAGTTCAAAGACTCAATTTGTTTCTTGTCATTACACTCCAAAAAATGAGGGGACTATCTGTATACGCTCAAGATCGGGCCTCTCTAACTTTGTATGGCTAATCAAAATCGGGGTGGCAGACCGAGGCCTGGCCTCGAATTATGTCAGACCATGGCATGGAGATAGATCGCTAAGCTAGTTGATGATCGATCAAGATTGAGACCGAAGCGAGATGGTGATCGAGCATGATCGAAGAAATCTTTCTAAACCGAATAACAGAAAACCGAGATATCCGTGACCGGGCAAGGATCGTGGTAAAAATCTCGGCACTTATCAAGTCAAGCCTGGACATTTAGCCAATCATGGGATTTTCTTCTGTATTTAGAATTGTACCATAAGTGAAATTCCTCTACTATATAAATAGAGTTCTAATCATTTTGTAAGGGGATTCAAGCATAATCAAGCAATATACTATATTTTTCTCTCTTAAGCTCTCTTAAACTTTGTTGTTCAGTTTATACTATTTTAGCATACGCTGTTGTTCGAGGGCGATCTAGCTCGAAGGCCATAGTCACTCATCATATTGGTTTGTTTTATTTTATAGTTAACTTCTAGCATTAATTCTCATATTTTTCAGTTTGTGCCAAGTAAAATTACGTATCCTTAAAACCACTTATAAGTTTAATTGTTATCCAATTTTAGGGGAAAACAATGTGATAAACTTAAAAAAAGGATAATATTCAAATACAAAAGGAAGATGTACAAATTCATATTGAACACATATGGATACCAATTGGAGTATGTGCGAAAGAAACAGAAAATAAGAATAGAAAAGTTAATACTTTGTGGGAAGAAATAAGGAATAGCTCCAATATATATATATATATATATATATATATATATATATATATATATATATATATATATTCTATTCACCACTAATGGGTCAATATTCAATTCATTAAATCTGTAAATTAGGTTCCATATTTTCTCTGTAGGTCACTATACCTATTAGGTGGACTAATGGGGTTGTGACACATGGAAGTCTTGGCCCAATAGGAGTCAGGCACTCGGGGATATTGCGTCTGGTGGCCCCGGTTGAGGGGCGTCAAAATTATTGTCGCCGGTATCTCAAGATAACGGAACTGTCTCAGAATGATCGATGCCATTGTTGACCGGTTAGGTAATGGCACCGGGCCCAATTGACTTTTTCTTTGGCCCTGACCCCGGTACCAACTGGACCATATTCTCACCAATCCTATGACACCAGCTATCATCGAGCTCTATGCTAAGCTAGAGATGCCTTTTCAATAGTTCCTTTTACACTTATGAGTAGTCTTGTCACAAAAATATCCTTTCTTATTTTGAATGGATAGCTTTTCAGAGAAGCTAAGGGGACATCATCATATTTTCTAGAACCTCTCTCTTGGACATTGAATCTATTTGTGGAAGAATATTTGCAAATAATACATAGCTTACTATTGCATTTTATTCATCTCTTGCCTTATTGTCCATTAATGTAACTTTTATCTTTTCTTTTATATACCTTGTATCGATCACACTGTAAGATAAAGGGTTTCGATGGATCACGATTTACTTGTGCTTAACCCCTTCTTTTATCAAAATAACTGTGAAAACCGACAAATTATTTTTTTGGTAAATAGTTTGGCACCGGCTGTGGGGATTGGCAGTTGTGATATCGTCTTGATCGTTTTGCTAAATCACCAAAAGTTTACCTACTGTCAAACTTTAGCCATATGTAGGACTTCACGTGAAAACATACATATAGATGGTCAGGAAGTCATACCAAGGCCTTTGGTGAACCTGTCAAGCCATAGGTATCTAATGACCTTAAAAGTTCGCAACACTTCGTAGGACATGAGCAGGAGGACAACCAGTCCTCTTCACATGAAGCAAACAAGGTCTGACTTTTAATTGAAGTTGAAGCTCACAATGATGAAAGTAATTATGATATTGGGTGTCAAGGAGAATGGTACGTCCTCTGAATAGGCCAATAATGCCATTTTTTGGTAACGGGAATGTACCGCAAGAAACGCTCTGGACCCAAAAAGGTAGTAGAAGACATGTTGACAGCACAAAACACATTTATGACGCAAATGGAGGATTCCATAGCCTCTTTCACCAACAACACTCATCTTGAAGCATCTTTGCCCCATCATTCCATAGAGATTGAGACCCTAGTGAATGTTGCAACCGGTACGGTAACAGTGAAGGTTCCCCATGGATCAGGGGTCGAAATGAGCGGATCCAGAACCATTCAGACATCTGAATAAATGTATATGGCCTAGCTTCTTAGCTTCGAGCAGGATATACACGCCAAATGGATCAGATACTTGGGACACCCTCCCCCTCCCCTCTCCCCCCCGATTGTTAGGGGTGCAAATGCCAAAAAGTATACAAAGCTACCAGTTAAACCGAGTGTGGCTCTGTTTATCTCAAAAAGGTTCAAAATGCCAGATGTGCCGAGATATGACAAGACAACGGATCCACAAAAGTATATGGCAGCCTATACAACTGATACCAACCGAAATGACCTACAGCCGGACGAGATTGAATTCATCATGCTCAAGAAATTTGGCCAAACGCTCACAAATGGAGCTTTAACTTGGTATAAACTTTTACCTGAACATTTTATTGATTCTTTTATTATGCTTACAAATGTTTTCATGAAAGTTCATGCAGGGGATCTGGCAAAGACAAGTCAATTTCGGGCCACCAAACCCTACAATTGATGAGAAGGCCCTATGGAGTAAAGGAAAACATATACGGAAAGGTTGAAACCCACAAGGAAGACATTTTCAAAATAAAACAGTGCGAAGGGGAGTTTCTTCGAAGCTTTGTGGAGAGATTCCAAAGGGAAATAATGATGTCGCCCACAATACCAAAGGATTGGGACGCATCGGCGTTTACATATGGTTTAAATCCAAACAGCTTTGACGCTTCGTGAAAGTTAAAGGAAAGCATGAGGTAGTTCCGTGCTAAAACCTAGAACAAAGTGAACCACAACTATACAACCAAGATTCAAATTAAAGATGGCCTTAGAGCTCTGGTGCCAATCGAAGTGAGAGTTTGCTTCCAAGAAAGGCCCAAAGGCATACCAAAATCTGGGCAAAAGAATCCAAAGGGCTGGTTCGAACCTTACTCATCCTTTTGACAACAAGGACCAAGCTTGAGATCCAGTCAGGAGTAACCTTAGATTGGTTAGGAGAGACGTGGCAGGGCCCTTTAGGCCACCACCAAGGGACCAGGGGTTTCCCAAGGTTATCCGAATATAATTTCAATATAGGGTGTGATGAGCTACTGATGTTCTTGAAAGATATCAAGGAGGCCAGGTTCTCACAAGAGATCCGTTCCAACTCCGACAGGAGAACCAAGACCTATAGTGTGATTTCTACAACACTCATGGGTATTTGATTGGGGACTGTAAGAATCTGCGAGCCAAAGTGGCACAACTGCTTAGGGTCGGGCATTTGAAGAACTTTCTCAATGACCTGCGTTGATGGTCAATTTTAACTCACTCTTTTAAAATTAATTTATTTATTCTTAATAATTTACGATAAATTTTTCGAAAGTATTTTCTATCAACAAATACCTATTTTACAAAATTGATTAAGTATTAGTTTTAAAATTAATAACCTAGTACTAACATTGTGTAATTATAAATATACTTACTACTTTTTATATCATTAAGAAAATTTCTAAAATACACTATCTAGGCTTTATAATTATTTGTATGAATTATTTCTCAAATTATGATTAATTAGATTATTATTAGTGTTATAATTTAGAAGACAAAATATTTCATAAATAATTAACTATAATAGTTAGTAATATGTTTAATAATTATAATTTTACCGAATTTTGTTGAAAGTAATCAAGTTTAATTAAATTAATTTTAAAAGGGTTAGAAGACCAAAAGGCTATGATTGCAAATCTCTTATTAAACACCAGATGAATAGTTTTTAAACTAGTTTTGGCCCAATACCAGGCCCAAAACCTCACCTGACCTAGTCTAAATGATTCCTCCATTACAGTTTGGCGATCTGCACCCATCTCTCTAGACTAACCAGGTCGCGACACATCACCCTCTAATCCCACTCATAAAACAAACACAAACAATCTAAGTTGTTGATTCAAATCATCAACGGTCACAAATTATCCCTGTTTTCCGAATTAATCTCGACCCCTTCTTAGATATTATCTCAGTCGTTGGATAACACAGATCCAACGGTCCCCATATTTTTCTGGAATTGATTTTCTAATAAATGTAACACCCCGATTTATCACGGGCGTTGATCAAATAATCCAACGGTCCAGATCCCTTCCCTTGACATTAACCTTAGAGACGCCCCATACCCCAGAAACCCTAAATCATTTTTTACCTGCCTATCCGCCCTTCTTTCCCCTTCTTCTCTCTTTTCTCTCATCTGCCCTAATTTCATCAATCAACAAACCTTGCACAAATTAGTGCAAGGTCGTGAAATCAACCTCAAATCATCTCGTTTGTCTCCCACATCCACGATCCTCACTGAACCTTTACCTATTTTATCACCAAAAATCAAATCTCCAAAATCCAAACCCTAACCTCATAGATGAAACTTCAAATCACTATTGACCTTTCAAATCCATGGCATGCATGGTTTTTCCTTTTGTTCCTACACTCTTGGTCCCGTTGTTCTTTCCATTTTCGTCGTTCAATTTCAAAACCCTAATTGAAGAAATCAGACCAAAAGGTGAAACTTCAAACTCGCCTAATTTCTTTTTTCGTCCTTTCAAATCAAAGCAAGCATGAGATGTTATATGGTTTCATCATCAATATTTGACACCCACAAGTTAAATGCAATGACCTCTGGGTATTAGGGTTCGAACCAGTGGTTTCTTGTGCTTCAACATTCAACCTCTTATATCTCTCCCCTCAGATAAACTCAAACACTGATTTCTCTTTTGTTCTCTCTAATTTTACCCGACTATGCTCACATCATTAACTCATCGTCACTCTCCACTATCTTAGTTTAAAATCTGAAACTCTAAGGCCTTAAATGGCACTATAAATAGCAATCTTAAATGCTCTCAAAGAGACCAACCAAGAGAACCTAACACTGAACACACTAAGCACAAAAACACTAAGTACATTAGGGTTTCTGGTCTTAGCTTTTCTTACTGTCTTCCTCTCTTTGCTGAGTTCTTTGCTGGTTCAAGCTTGAAGTTTTCCGGGATCTTTGAGATGCCCTTAAGAAGGTTAACACCTTTCTCTCCCTTTTCATCTGTTCATCTCTCTGAATGATTTAGATATGTTGATGTTAAGTATGTAGATTACAGTTATGCTGCATGTATTTGACATGTTTGATATTTATATTTTTTGTTAGTTTAACAACCTTTTATGATTAACTTATTCTGTTATCGATTAGGTAAATGATAATTATTGACCTTGTTCTGAGTTTTCCTACAGTCTCCATATCTGAATTCTTACATGTTTTTGTTTAATACAAACTTCGTAGTTCTCAGTGACTTATAATAAACTCATCTCTATTTATTGCACTTCTATAATATTGCGAGTTTTGAAAGCTAAGCTTACTACCTCATAGTTATTTCTAAAATGAAATCTGAACTTGTTCAAAACTTATATCTCCTTGCCTCTTAACCTTGAGCCGAAACTTGAAATGTCTCTGTTTGTATTTGTCCAACTATTTTACTGAGTTATCACTATAGTTTGTTACTTTGTTTTAGCTATCATTATTGTTGAACCAATCATGCTCATCTAAACTTCATGTCTTTCCTTCACTGATGACGCTGCTGAGATTTCATCTTGTTTCCATGCACCTTATTTTCCTTATAGTTGATTTCATTATTTGGTAACCTTAGCTAATATACTCCTGAAAATCTAATATGTCAATATCACCTAAATAAGTTGAAAGAATTCAAGTGTTTAGATGCTTCTCTTCTCTGAATATGTATCCACTGACTCTGAGGGTAATTGTTGGGCTATCACTATAACTTTCTCATGATCATGCTCAATTGTTGTATGCATAGGAAACTATCTCATTTGCATCAAGCTGTTTTCTTCTCATGAATCTTTGTTGCATGTATATTCTATAAGGTTAAACTATTTTTCTCTTCTCAGTGTAAGTCATGATTTGTTTGTATAAAGTCAACTAGTAATTGTTGCATAACTAAGCTTGTTTGTTCCATAGTCAGTGAGATCTACACACATATGTGCAATACATCCCTGTCCTTAATCTCTTTGAGCCCCTGTTGAATTTCTGTAAAACCTGCATGCACCTATTATTAGCTTATCCTCCATGAAAGTAGGATTTAGACATACTGTTATAGTCAATTGATAGCTTTTGGAATTGAAGCATGTTCACTCCATACTTATTTGTTAAGTTAGACTTATGTTTGAATTAAACTTGTTTGATACAATGTTTCCATTTCCTTTATTCATTTGCATGATCAATTTTGTTCTATAATGTGCATGAGATCACTATCTCACTTACCTTGCCTATAAACAGTTGACTGAATGCTGCTAGCCTCTTTGATTAACTCTATGACACCATGTTCTACTTTGAGAGATGCTTAGTCTTCCCCTTTACTGTTAAACTGAAGTTGAACTTGACTCTCAAACCTTATGAAGCTCCTTTGTTGATATTGTCTGAGCATATTGACTAGTTACTACTGTTAGAAGCATGACCCTTTTAGACCTTAGGGGTCCCATATTTGAACCTGTAAAATTGTAATCATGATAAGGGTTTAATGCCATGACTTTGATAACTTTTACAGCTGACCAGGACTGTTGGTTTGAATCTGCCTTGATGACTTTAAGGTGACAAGTAATATTATCAACACATGTTTGAATATGTTATGTTTTAATGATTCATTCCTGCAATGGTGTGATTATGAAACCTCTTTTATCTTTGCAAATTTTGAATTCAGCCCCTCCCCTAGGTTTCCCTGATATATGGTTCCCTATTTAATATTACAAGTAATCTGTACTCTCTTGTGTTATTTTCATTAAGAGGAAAGTATATATTTTGTGGTAAGTACAATAGTACTTAGTGTAAGCACGTGATTTTTGCCCTATATGAGAATTACTCCCAAAAAAACAAATCAAAAATAAAATGATTTTTCTTTGGTGTGCAATTTTGTGATATTTTGAATAATTATCTGTATTTGTCTGTGCGTGTTTATTTGCTAAATTAATAAAAAATACAAAAATATATCGCATTTTGCATGTAGGATTTAATTCTACAATTGATAATAATTAAATTTGTTTTACAAAAATTAAAAATTACAAAAAAATGGCGTCGTTTGCATTTTTAGCATTTAATGTCCAAATATACAATTTTATGCTTAATTAATACTTGATTGTGCGTTAATTGTTATTGGGAGTTAATTTGCGCTTTTATAACTTAATTTAGTTCTTAATAATAGTTTAAGTATTTTTATAATTTAGTTTTAGAAAAATAAAAGAAGAAAAGAGAGCGAAAATATAAAGAAAGTCGGAATTGGGCCTCTTCTTCAATTTCAAGCCACAGGCCCAAAAAATGGCCCAATCTTCCCTACGACCCAGTCCATTTCGAACTGGGTCAACCCGGTCCATAACCCAACACCCTATTATCTTGCATTTCAAAAAAAAAAAAAAACGAAAAAACCCCCTAAAAACTATACTAGCTACCCGCCCCCCCCCTCTCTATCTCTCTTCTTCTTCTTCCTCAAGCAAAACACCAAGACCCCAACCATGGCCTCCCCTCCATCCTCACCTCCAAACAGACCCCTCCAGCCCTTCCCCTCACCCCGTCACACTCACACACACACGCACGTCACCCTCACGACCCCGGCTCGACTAAACGACCCCAGCCCTATCCACCATTAATGAAACTCGTCGAGCTCAAGTTTGAGCTAAGATTGCCATGGCTGTCTGCTTCTCCACCATGCTGCTGTTGCGACTGTTTCTTCCAAGCTTCGTCGACACTGCTATCGCAGCTGTTCTGCCGGTCTCGTCGAGTCGCCCGTCGTTGCTGCTTCCTCGCCATTACTGCTACGTTCAGCTCCCAGCTGCTACTGCTTCATGCTGCTTCGTCTTCCTCCGTCGTGCTGCTGCCAGGGCGTCTGCTTCATGCTGCTTCTCGACGAACTGCGTGCTGCTGCTCGTCGCAGCATTTGCTATTGTTTCGTTGTTGCCTCGTCTTCTTCGTTTTGTCAAAGGTCGAGGGTTTTTCGTTGAGTCGAAGCCCGGACGGATTTGTTTACAATCGTTGTTCGTCGTTTCATTTCCGGTTAGTTGGTTTTTTGAATCTCATTTATCGTCCATATTTTTGTTTGGTATTTTCCAGATCCAAAATTGTTAAAGAATTCAATTCTTGTTTTGTTCATTGTTCATCGTTGAATTCATTTTTCTAGTTTGTTCATGTTCATGTGCTTTGTTAAAATTAATTTTCAGATTTCAAAATAGAAGTTTAATTAATTGTTTTCATATTCATTTCATGTTTGTATTATTGTTTAAGTGAATATTTGTTAGTTTGATGTTTGTTAGATTCAAATTGAAATTTAATTAACTATTTCTTCAATTTGTTTCATGTGTTTATGTATTGTTAGAAATTGTTAATATTGTTAAGTTCAAGCTTAAGGTCATAATTGTTTATTCGTCGATCTTGTTATTTGTCTAAAAAGAATTTAGTTGTGTTAAAGGAAATATATTGATTTAATCGGTTTAATCCGTCATGTTTGTTGTGTTAAAATAGATTCATTCATGTTCATGTTTGGATGATCTTGAATCCGAATTTTGTATAGTTTGATTTCTTGTTTACCATTTATGATTATTTCTTGAATTGTTCTCATAATCTTGTTTAAAGTTTAATATAAGAATTGTTTGTTGTAATGTTGTTAGAGTTGATTTTAAGTTCAATATTATTGAATTTAGGAATCTAAATATACTTGTTTGATTGTTGTTGTTGTTTAAATCCGAAAAATAGGTTTGTTGTTGCCAAAAATATTGTTCAATCAAATTTTAGTTGTTCTTGGTTGTTCAATTTGTGTTCATGTGATTTGTTGTTGAAATGTTGTTAAAATCATGTTCATGTGATATTGTTGTTATGATGTTCATCCGTGTTCATATTGTTGTTTGAACATTGTTAGAAATTGATCATATTGTCTATATTTTGGTTAAGTTTGATTAATTGATGTGTTATAGCTGATGGGTAGTTTGGTAAATTTGTAATACGTTCAGGGGTAGTTTGGTAATTTCAGTAAGGTCGGAAGGGGTAGTTTAGGAATTGTACATTTTGTAATTGTTTATTTGAAGCATGGGGGACAAAATGAAATGGGGTGGGTTGTGATATGATTATTTAATATAAAGGGGGGACAAGATTTAATTTAAAGGGGAATCTTGCATTATTTTATGTTAGGCATGGGGGAACAAAATATAATGGGGTGGTGTGATATGTTTATTTAATGTAATGGGGATGAGTGGGAAGATAATGGGTTTGGTAGAGAAAATGGGTTGATTTTAATTGATTAAAAGATTTATGGGATGGGATATAAGTAGAGGTCTTCAAATCAGATAGAGAGACGGACAGAAAAAAAGAGAGATTAGAGAAAAAAAGGAGCTGAACATTTATTCCGAAAAAAACATTGAAACTCTCAAGAAAAGAAAAACATACAAAGAAAAATAAAAATAAAAAAGTTGAAAATTAGAAGAGAAAGTAGTACACACCTGATAAATATTCTGGTATACAGGTGTAGAAATTAAGGGTTGAAGATTAACTAGCCTTTCAAAAATCTGAAAATTTCCCTTGGTTTCTGTCCGTTATTTTCGGCATTCCTGGATTTTATTTTGAATTTTTCAAAGCTGTCACTGGGATTTTCGTTGACTGGTTATTGCTGGTTATTGTTGTTGTTGCTGTGTTACGTATTACGTTGCTGACTTTCTTCTTCTTATATTGACAATATCAGGTACACAACTGTAATTTTGGCATTTTGTAAGCTGAAATGAAGAATGGAGTGTTAAATTTTTAATTTAGTTTAATTTAATTTTTTGTATTGTATTTAGGTTATTCATGTATTATTATTCTGTAAATCACTGTCATTTGGCATAACTAGGCATATTATAGCGACATATTAAATAACGCCTTAACCAGATTATTAGGAAATATATTTAAGCCTGATTATTAATTAAAACTGTTTAATAAAAAAAAATAGAAGAAATAACGTAAAAAATGGCGTTATTGAATCAGTTTGGCAAAAATTAACTAAGTTCCTTATTCATAAGGTTTTTCGTCAACGATAAGTTAATCGGAATCATGTAGTCAATTTCAGTTAAAACATGAATTAGTTTGCGAACAAGTATTAGGACATGATGTGAATTAAAACAAAGTTAGTTAAGGTTAAATTGTTTAAATTTTTTAGAAATATGGTTTAGTAATCAAGTTTTTTTTTCTTTCTTTCAATTTTCAGTATTTGTAAATAATTAGTTTCAATAAGCTTAAGTCTTACTAACGATTTAAATTTTAATCCAACTATGGGATAATTAGTTTTTTTATTTTTTTATTTTATTTTTCGATAATTCCATGTTGTATTTATGATTATAATTTTTATTACTTTCTGTTAATATTTGTTTTTCTCTTCTATTTAATATGTTATTTTCAAGAATGTAGATATTGATTTTATATTTATAGACAAACTTAGTAATAATAAAAAGGTAGTCATTAAAGGATATTCTTAAAATAAGGAAGGATTTCGCTAAAAATAAATAGATGTAAATAATACAAAAATTTACAGGATTCTCCAATCTCATTTATTTATTTAATTTTTTTTTAAAAAAAATTACTTAGAATTTGGGATGGATTGTTTAGTGAATTTCACTTCCTTCCTCAAAGATAATGACGCGCTAGACTCTTTAGGCGCGATTTAATTAATTTTACCTTCTTAAACTCGGATGCGCATTTCATGCGACCCAAATCTAAATCCTAAAACATTGAATAAAAATGTGTTCCGGATTGCGGGTGCATTTCATGTGACGTAATCCAAAGACATGTTTTAAACGATGTTCACAATTTTTTTTTTTAAAAAAATAATAATAATAATAAAGTGGTAAAAAGTTAAAATTGGCACATCGGTTCATAATTGTATTAAAATCAGATAAATAAGCCAAATATGACAATTGAGCGACCGTGCTAAAACCACGGAACTCGGGAATGCCTAACACCTTCTCCCGGGTTAACAGAATTCCTTATCCGGATTTCTGGTACGCAGACTGTAATATGGAGTCATTCTTTTCCTCGATCCGGGATTAAAATTGGTGACTTGGGACACCCTAAATCTCCCAAGTGGCGACTCTGAAATAAATAAATAAATCCCGTTTTGATTGTCCTTTAATTGGAAAAAACTCCCTTGCACCCTCGCGGGGTCGGAAAAAGGAGGTGTGACAGCTCTGGCGACTCTGCTGGGGAATTGGGGACCCAGAATCTCTGGTTCAGGGTTCAGAATTCGAGCTTGGAATAATTGTTGTATTTGGCTTCGTTTGATTTTGTTACATGATCTGTGCTTAATGTGCTAATTAACTGCTTTTACCGCTTTGATCTTATGTGAACTGTATATAAGCTGTGCCGAAACCCATCTCCTCTCTGAGTCTTCTAAATCATGAAGAAGGGTGCACTTCGTGTGACTTCTTTTCTGTATAGTGTCTAAATTCCCAATTTAGAACGAGGTTGGATAAGTTGCAAAGCCGGTGAAACTTCTGTATTCCCGGTACGCTGCCTCCCCCTCGGCTCGAGCTGTCCGCTCGGGTAAGCCAGGTCTAGAACAAACACCCAAGTTCTGAACCTAGAATAACTCAGCTTCATGCCGGATCCCTAGTAGGAACGTTTGTTTGCATCACGTGCATCTGACTTTGGAGGCTCAACACAGGGGTTGGGTCTGTCTAGGACAGGTGCACCAAAAATGAAAATGACCATCCTGATGCATCTTATTTGTTTTATGTGCATTTATTTGCTCGGTCTTGCATGTTGACCGGCTTCTGAGTCTCGGGAGTGTAAAAAATAAAATAAAATAAAAATAGCAAGTGGAAAGTTAGATGATTAATTTAGAAAAATCAGTGTCCAAGTACTGTCGAAATGCTGCCGAAATTTTTTTTTTTTAAAAAAACATATATATTTTTACTTTTAGAATTGTTTGTTTGCCTAGAAAGCAGAAAGTGTGTAGGAATAAGTCTTTTATTTTAATTTGCTTTATTTTCAAAAAAAAATGAAAAAGGAAAATAGTTTTTTTGCTATAAAAGAAAAAGGAAAAATTTGTTTGTTTTCAAAAATTAGTTAGTTTATAGCCTGAACTACGCGGGTCTGATTCTCACTGGATGTGAGATCAGAGGCAAACCTCTTTGGTTTCGGCTCACCGTATTCAAAAAAAAATCCAAAAATATTTAACATTACTCACTTCTTTAGAAAGTTTTTCTTTTAGACCTCAATTTTTTTTTTTTTAAAAAAATATTTCCTTTTAATCTCAAAATCCCAATTATTTGTTTAAAAGATATTCAAAATAAAATTCAAAAATATTTTTTTTCTGTAGTATTTCTTTCATAAATTCAGAATATTAGTTCAAAAATATTTCCTTTCTCCTTAAAAGTTTTTTCAAAAAAATAAAAAAATAAATTAAAATCCAAAAAATATTTCTTTAGAATATAGATAGTTTTTAAGTCAAATAAAAGTTTTTCCTTCTTTAATCACTATAATAAATGTGCAGGATGAGCACAAGTCAAAATGAACCATTCTCAGTGTGTAGCGAGGTCCCTTTGCAACTCCACATGTGGTGGAATGATATGGGAAAGGATAGTATAAAGATAGTGGAAAGAGTTTTGGGAGGTTTTGTCGATCTGTTGAATATCAAGCCAAGGACAGATATCATCGAGGCTCTAATACCGTTCTGGGACCCAACACGCAACGTGTTTCGTTTTGCTGACTTTGAACTTTCACCTACACTAGAGGAAGTCGCCGGATATGCGGGGTTGAATGGGAAACTAAGAGGGCAGTATTTACTTTCACCAAGACCAGTATCTCCGCACGCGTTCTTGGATTTGCTAAGCATTAGTCGGAAGGTGCAGAATGATGATTTGTCGAAGGGATGTTGTACTCTCCAATTCTTGTATCAACGGTACGGAATTCCTCAGGGTTTGGAAGAACCAAACCTCAGATTAATTCACACTGGGAACAGAATCAAGTGGGAAGCAAGACGTACTTTGGCATTTATCACAGCATTTCTGGGAGTTGTGGTCTGTCCCCGCAAAGATAAAAAAATAGAGATAGGCCTTGTAGGGATGGCCGATGTTGCAATCAAAAGAACCGACAGTACTGTGGTTCCTTTGATTTTGTCCGAAATCTACCGAGCTTTAACTATATGCCGAGAAGGAGGCAAGTTCTTTCAGGGATGCAATCTGTTACTCCAGCTGTGGATGCAAGAACACCTCCATCACCGAGTGGGATACATGAACCACGGGTTGACTGAGAGAAACTGCATTAGCGGCTTTGAGAAACGAATGACAGGCGTCATATTTCCCGAAGGCGTCGAAGCATGGCTTGCACAATTGAGGTCAACAACAGCCGACCAAGTTGAATGGGCATTTGGGTGGTTGAATGATACTGAGGTAATATACATGGCGGCCGAGGAATGTCATGTTCTTTTGATGGGACTTCGTAGCATCCAGCCATATGCTCCTCATCGGGTACTGCGCCAACTAGGAAGATTTCAGGTAATTCCCACTGATGAGGATCTAAGCAAGCACGCCATTGAGTTGAGTCCAGGAGTCGTGTTCCCCGAAGGAAAAATTAGAAAGCTGTGGCACGAATGTAGATTCCTTGAACCCAAGACTATGGTTCGAGAGCTGGCTAAGGGTGAGGTAGACCCAAAATACGATGTTTGGTTCGGGAAAAGGTTCCAGATTCGTCAGAGGCCTGCCAAAAGAGCTCACGTCCAACAATTTACGGATGATTCGCAGGAACAGTGGGGCTGGTTAGTGAGAGAGGAAGGCTACCGGGTTGAAATCGGGAAGCTGAAGCGACAAATTGAAAGGCTTATGTTTGAAAACAACGTTCAAGTAGCCTCAGAGCAGGGTGAGAAGAACAAATTAGCCAAAGAAAACCAGGCACTGAAAGCCCGAATTCGCCAAGTCAGTAAGAGTGATAGCGACCGACAGAAACGTCGCTCTGATGAAAGGTTGATAGCGGAATTGAGAAATCAAGTCAGCCAAAGCCGAGAAGACTTGGAGAGATCCCAGGCTTGTATAACAAGAATGCGGGTCAGGTGGGCCACAGTTACAACATCACGGAGAGAGCACCTATGGCAAGTAAAAAGGGACTACGAAATGAGTGTTGCGACATTGAGAGAGATAAACTCCATTCTCAATAATCGGGTCCTCAAACAAGCCCAGGATGCTAGAACAGATAGAGAACGCTGCTATGAGTCGATAGCCCGGATGGAAGAACAAATGGAGAGGTTCCAAGAGCAGCTCATTGACAATACTCGAATATTGGGACTAAAGAATCAACGGATAGAACAGCTGTGCATAGAGAGGGATAGAATCAGGGGTAGGATCAATGATATAGGGCGCTATATCACCACAAAGTGCCTAACATGTGAAGAGATGCCTCGTGATGTCCTATTTGCCTCAATCATGGGTTATGTCCATCAGATCATGGAGGAACTAAAAAGCTTGCAAAGAAGCCTGGCCCCCAAGCCCGCGGAAAGGCCGAATGATGCCTCGCGGGCACCAAAATTCAAAGCTTTAATGTATCCCTAGTTCAATCTTGCACTTGTTTGTTTTTCGAGTCTGTTGTCTACCCATATGTTTTTTTTCAAACATTCTCAAAATATATATATATATATATATATATATATATATATATATATATATGAAGTCTGTATTTTTTTTGTGATGGCTTGTAATAGCATTATTTTGAGTAATAAAAAAAAATTGTCTTATAGCACGAACTACGCTTGGTCTGATTCGTGCGGGGTCACGATACGTAGGCAATCTCTATAGGATTCGACCGTAATTATAAAATATATATATATATATATATATATATATATTTGTATATTTGTCAGAGAAAAAATAAGCCGGGATGATGCATGCGGTCAGAACAAAAGCATGTTAGAAATGATTAACTGCCTAGGAGCATTGCATCCCCATAACGTGCAATTACAATATCTGTTAAGACTCTAACACTGACAAGTTTGTTGTTTTCCAATCAATATCAGTTAGTTGTTAGAGCGTACTGGCACCGTACCATTATCAAACAAGATCAAAAGGTCCTATACCAGAAAGCATGACTGGGTCAGACAACAGCGTTGAGTCAGAAAAAACGGCCAATCAGATGCTGAAGGAAGCCCTGGAGAAAATGGAAAAAATGAGGCTAGAAATGAATGAAATGCAGATAGCCTTAGCTAGAGCCCAGAAGGGGCAAGAACTACCCGTTACTCCTACCCTCCAACCAACACACACGCCGGAATACCCCTCTCCCGGTCCTTCAACAAGTTTCCCAAGCCATCACTATTATCAGGGAAGAGAGGCTTATGATTCCCAAGCTCCACCACCCACTCAAAACCCTCCTCCACCAAATGTTCCCGTCTTTGTGGCACCTCCCCCAGCCCCATTGCACAGATCATCTAGTGAGCCACTGTTTCAGGCTCACGATACACAATACTACCCCCCTGAACTCACATTCAAAGCACCCGAGCCACATACCTATAATCCCCACTTTGAGGTCCCGGCGGAGATTGAAAAGCCGGCTAAGAGCCCAGAGCAGGACGAGGTGATGCGGAAATTTAAAAGCCTGGAGCAATCCTTCAGGAACATACACGGGTTAGGTAACCAGGTCAGCGTGGCTTACAAGGATCTATGCCCTTTCCCTGACGTTCAATTACCAGCAGGGTTCAAGATGCCCAAGTTCGATTTATACGAAGGGCATGGTGATCCTATGGCACATCTACGGGGTTTTTGTAGCAAAATGAGGGGAGCAGGGGGCAAAGATGAGCTATTAATAGCTTACTTTGGCCAGAGTTTGAGCGGGTCGGCATTAGAGTGGTATACAAGACAAGATCCGAGCAGGTGGTACACCTGGGATGACTTGGCACAGGCTTTCGCAGGACATTTCCAATACAACCTTGAGATAGTCCCAGACCGTCTCACATTGCTAAAGCTCGAGAAGAAACCCGGAGAGAGCTTCCGGGAATTTGGGTTCCGATGGAGAGAACAGGCAGCCAGAGTTGATCCCCCAATGAGAGAAGGAGAAATGGTGGATTACTTCTTACAAACTCTCGAGCCAACTTACTTTGGTCACTTGGTGACGTCAGTTGGCAAATCATTTAATGAAGTTGTGAAAATGGGAGGTATGATAGAAGAGGGACTTAAGTCCAATAAGATCCTGAGTTATTCAGCAATTAAGGCAACAACTCAGGCCATTCAGAGCGGCACGGGAGGTGCGCTAGGGAAGAAAAGGAGAGAGGAGGTCACGACATTAGAGGCCGACAATTGGTCCAGATCTAGAGGTCCTTCCCCTCATTACCAACCCAGACCCCATCGTCTAAACTACCCACACATTCCAAATTACCCTCCACAACCCTACTACCAACCACAAGAACAACATTTCACCGTCCATCAAGCCCAGACATACACCCAACCTCCGGTTCGCCCACAATGGCGCGCGCCGGTTCCCCACAATACATACCCACCTCCACATAACACATACCCACCACCACAAAACACCTATCCACCACCAAGAGCCTACAGGAACCCTCCAGGGATGGGTTTCAGGGGAAATCCGGCCGCCAGAAATGAAAGATTGCAGAGGCAAAGAACTTTTACTGAGTTGGGGGAAACTTATATTGCCTTGTTCCACAAATTGAGGCAGTTGGGTTTATTAAATCCTGTTGAGCCTAGATTACCAAATCCCTTACCCCAAAATATGGATCACTCGGTAAGATGTGAATATTGTTCGGGAGCTCCCGGACATGATACCGAGAAATGTTGGAGGCTGAAACATGCAATACAAGATCTTATTGATACCAACAAGATCGAGGTACAGGCACCGGAGGCACCCAACATTAACCAGAACCCATTGCCAAAGCACCCTGAAGCCCACATGATCGAGCTTGTGCACGAAGGAGGGGAGCCGAAGAAACCCTCACAGACAGTGATGATGATCCGTGCCACTCCAAAAGAAAAATCGATCAATGAGGAAGCAGGGGTAAAGTTGAAAGGGGAAGATGTCAAGCCAGTGGTGATATTGGGGAAGAATCCATCTGCCGCTACAAGGAAACCAGAACCAGCCAAGTTGGTAATAACGGGAGCATCATCTGCACCCGTGGTTGTTGTGAAGGGGGTCTGCAGGGAACCGGTCATCATAAAACCAGTAGTCCAAACACCAGTGATTGATAGCAAGGCTGTGCCTTGGAAGTATGAGAAGGCAGTGGTGATGTACAAGGGACAACAAGTGGAGGAGAATAGTTGTGAGGCGCAGGGACTGACTCGATCAGGACGGTGTTTTGCTCCGGCGGAGTTGAGAAGACCCAATCCAGCTGCAACAAAGAAACCTGTGTCAGAAGAAGAAGCTGAGGATTTCTTAAAGAAGATGAAAGTGCAGGATTACTCCGTGGTCGAACAGTTGAAGAAAACACCGGCCCAGATCTCACTGCTATCATTATTAATCCATTCGGATGAACATCGTCGGGCCCTGATGAAGATACTGAATGAAGCTCATGTGCCCAATGAGATTTCTGTAAATCACCTGGAAACGATTGCCAACAAAATTTTCGAGGTGAACAGGGTAACATTTTCAGATGATGATCTGCCAGTGGAGGGCACGGAGCATAATAAAGCTCTCTACCTAACTGTCAAATGTGAAGATTCGGCAGTTACTCGGGCATTGGTGGATAACGGCTCAAGTGCCAATATTTGTCCATTATCCACCCTGAACCAATTGAAGATCGACCACGGAAGAATCCACAAGAATAGCATTTGCGTCCGAGGATTTGACGGAAATGGAACAGCCACTGTGGGGGATATTGTACTTGAGTTGACCATCGGTCCAGTCCAGTTTACCATGGAATTCCAGGTATTAGATGCTACGGTATCTTATAACCTTCTGTTGGGACGACCGTGGATCCATGCAGCCAAAGCAGTGCCATCCACCTTGCATCAGATGGTCAAGTTCGAGTGGGATAGACAAGAGGTCGTGTTGCACGGCGAGGACACTGCGTGCACCGTAGGAGGCGCCATTGTACCCTTCATAGAGACCAATGATGACAAAGGTCCCTGGGTCTACCAGATTTTTGATGCAGTGTCGGCAAACAAGATCCCCGAGGGTGAAATCATTCAGCATCCTAGGATAGCTTCCGCAACGGTTATGATGGTTTCAGAAATGCTGGGTAATGGGTTTATGCCAGGAAAAGGCTTGGGAGCTGAACTTCAGGGAATTGTTCAACCTGTTTCCTTGCCCAAGAATTTGGAGACCTTTGGGTTGGGGTTCAAACCGACTGCGGCAGATGTAAAACGAGCGCGGAAAATGAAGAAGAAAGTTTGGTTTCTTCCCAAACCTGTGCCACGTCTCTCAAGATCTTTTGTTAGAGCAAGCGCCAAGGGGTCACCGGTCCCGAAAGTTCTCGGGCCATTGATTGGGATTGACGGGGATCTGAATCAGAGCTTCGAAAGATTGTTCACTGATGTCAATATGGTAGAAGTCGGAGAGGGTTCCAGCGGAACAGACATACAGTTTATGGGGCCTGAGGCCAAAACCAACAATTGGACGGTTACTCCTCTTCCTACTCGGGGAGAGTCCTGGTAGTAGGCTTTGATTTTTGCTTTCTTATTTTTCGGATTATTCAGGGTGTAATCCAAATCTTATTTTGTCTTGTAAAAGTGTGAACCCTGTTACCCCGCATTTTAATAAAATTCTTTTCTTGTCTCATTTTAATTTTGTTTTATTCTTTTCTCTTTCTGAACAGTTCTCTTTTTACTGGTTCTAATGACATGGCATGCACGACGGATCTTCGACCTAGTCTAATAAATCAATCTGACTCTGATTTAATGATACAAGAGATCGATTATGACGATGAGTCTGAATATGATGAGGATAAAGCCTTCGAAGAAATAAACCGAGAACTATGCCAATTTGAAGAGAAACCCAAGCCTAATCTGAATGACACCGAGGCTGTAAATCTAGGGGATGCGGATAATGTCCGAGAAACCAAAATCAGCATCCACATTGAGCCTGGCATCAGGGAAGAATTAATCAAAGCACTCATTGAGTTTAAAGATATTTTTGCATGGTCATATGACGACATGCCGGGTTTAAGCACCAAGCTAGTGGTTCACAAATTGCCCATTGACCCGGCATGCCTTCCCGTCAAGCAGAAACTGAGGAAGTTCAAGACAGATATGAGTGTGAAGATTAAAGAAGAAGTAACCAAGCAGCTGCAAGCAAAGGTTATTCGGGTCTCTCGATATCCTGATTGGTTGGCTAATGTGGTGCCAGTACCAAAGAAAGATGGGAAGATCAGGGTATGCGTCGACTACCGTAATCTGAACAGGGCAAGCCCAAAGGATAACTTTCCATTGCCCAATATCCATATCTTGATCGACAATTGCGCCGGGCGAGAAATCGGCTCCTTTGTGGATTGCTACGCTGGGTATCATCAGATTTTGATGGATGAAGAAGATGCAGAGAAAACAGCTTTCATTACGCCATGGGGGACTTATTGTTATCGGGTAATGCCATTCGGTTTGAAGAACGCTGGGGCAACGTACATGAGAGCAATGACTACTGTGTTCCATGATATGATACACAAAGAGATCGAAGTGTACGTAGATGATGTGATCATCAAATCCAAGCGTCAGGAAGACCACGTAGCAGACCTTAGGAAGTTTTTCCAAAGACTTCGAAGGTACGACATTAAGCTCAACCCAGCCAAATGTGCATTTGGTGTTCCATCTGGAAAGCTGTTAGGATTTATCGTCAGTCGGCGAGGCATTGAGTTGGATCCGTCAAAGATCAAATCCATCCAGGAATTGCCGCCACCGAGGAACAAAACAGAAGTAATGAGTCTGTTGGGAAGGTTGAACTATATCAGCAGATTCATCGCTCAGCTCACAACAACTTGTGAACCCATCTTTCGATTGCTGAGGAAAGATGCCGCGATAGAATGGACGGCAGAATGTCAGGAGGCATTTGACCAGATCAAAGGTTATTTATCCAATCCACCTGTATTGGTTCCACCTGAGTCGGGGAGGCCATTAATCCTTTATCTAACGGTCCTGGATCATTCGTTTGGTTGCGTGTTGGGTCAACACGACATCACAGGAAGAAAAGAGCAAGCCATCTATTATCTCAGCAAGAAGTTTACAGTCTATGAGAATAAGTACACTCAACTTGAGAAGACATGTTGTGCTCTAACTTGGGTAGCACAGAAGTTTAAGCATTATCTGTCGTCACATACTACTTACCTTATTTCACGTCTGGATCCATTAAAGTATATTTTCCAGAAGCCTATGCCCACAGGAAGATTGGCAAAATGGCAGATATTACTCACAGAGTTCGACATTGTCTATGTGACGAGGACGGCCATGAAAGCTCAAGCATTGGCCGATCACTTGGCTGAGAATCCTATTGATGAAGAATACGAGCCTTTGAGGACGTATTTTCCTGATGAAGAAGTGATACATATAGAGGAGTTAGAACTGAATGAGGAACCAGGGTGGAAGCTTTTCTTTGACGGGGCTGCTAATGCAAAAGGAGTTGGAGTAGGAGCAGTACTTATTTCAGAAACAGGACATCACTATCCTGTTACAGCTCAGCTACGTTTCTATTGTACCAACAACATGGCTGAATATGAGGCATGCATTTTGGGCCTACGATTGGCTGCAGACATGGATGTTCAGGACGTCTTGGTCTTGGGAGACTCGGACCTCCTAGTACATCAGATCCAGGGTGAATGGGAAACACGGGATTTGAAGCTTATACCATATCGACAATGTTTGCACGATCTGAGCAAGCGATTTCGATCAGTGGAGTTCAGACACATCCCGAGAGTTCACAATGAGGTTGCCGATGCTTTGGCCACTTTAGCATCGATGTTGCACCATCCAGACAAAATCCATGTTGACCCATTGTATATTCAGGTTCGTGATCAGCATGCCTACTGCAACATAATAGAAGAAGAAATGGATGGCGAGCCATGGTTTTATGATATCAAGGAATACCTCAGGATGGGGATATACCCGGAGCAGGCAACCGGAGATCAAAAGAGAGCCATTCGACGACTGGCAAATGGATTTTTCCTCAGTGGAGGAATGTTGTACAAAAGAACCCCAGATCTGGGATTGCTGAGATGTATTGATGCAGGTCAAGCCACGATAGTGATGACAGAGGTACATGCTGGAGTCTGTGGGCCCCATATGAGCGGATATGTGTTGGCAAAGAAGATTCTGCGAGCGGGATATTATTGGCTCACTATGGAGCATGATTGTATCAGTTTCGTACGAAAATGCCATCAGTGTCAGATACACGGAGATCTGATTCATTCTCCACCAACGGAATTGCACACAATGTCCGCACCATGGCCATTTGTAGCATGGGGCATGGATGTCATTGGGCCTATCGAGCCGGCAGCTTCGAACGGTCACAGGTTCATTCTGGTAGCCATCGATTATTTCACTAAGTGGGTTGAAGCCAAAACTTTCAAGTCTGTAACCAAGAAGGCAGTGGTGGATTTCGTCCATTCCCATATCATTTGTAGATTTGGGATCCCAAAAATAATAATCACGGACAATGGTGCTAATCTTAACAGCAACTTGATGAGAGAAGTATGTGAACAGTTTAAGATTACACACCGTAATTCCACCCCGTATCGGCCCAAGGCGAATGGAGCAGTTGAGGCAGCCAACAAAAATATAAAGAAGATATTGAGGAAAATGATTGAAGGATCCAGACAATGGCATGAAAAGCTACCATTTGCGTTGTTAGGATACCGCACTACTGTTCGTACTTCAATAGGTGCGACTCCTTATTTGTTGGTATACGGAACCGAAGCAGTAATACCAGCAGAAGTTGAAATTCCTTCCCTTCGAATTATCGCTGAGGCCGGGATTGACGATGATGAATGGGTCAAAGCCCGACTAGAGCAGCTGAGTTTAATGGATGAAAAAAGATTGGCAGCAGTATGTCATGGCCAGTTTTATCAGAAGAGAATGGCAAGAGCATACAATAAGAAGGTGCGCCCCAGGAAATTCGAAGTAGGGCAACAAGTATTGAAACGGATCCTCCCACATCAGATTGAGGCAAAAGGCAAGTTCGCCCCGAATTGGCAAGGGCCGTATATTGTGACCAGAGTATTATCCAACGGCGCTTTACGTCTGACAGATGTTGAAGGAAGATGCGTCGACATGGCTATCAATTCTGATGCAGTCAAAAGATATTATGTGTAATTTCTTTTGTTGTTTATTTGTTTGTTTGTACTTAGTGCTTATCGGATAATGAAATGACGGAGGCAATTCTTTCTTCTATCCAAACACTTTTAACCTTTGTTTTACCCCTTTGAGCCATACTTATCTTTTTATACCCCTCTCTTGGAATCATTAATGAAAAAATATGAAAAATATATGATTTTTTTTTTTGAAGGTCACAAGAAAACAAAGGAGTCAGTGAACTACGTTCGACCTGATTCCTCAAAGAGGATACGTAGGCGCCTCACGGCTCGGTCATAAGGTAACAAAAAAAAAGGGAAAAAAATCAAAAGAAAAATCCCCCAAGCAAGAAAACTGGGGCAGAAATTATGTTTCTAAATTTTGAAAAGAAAAAAAAAGAGTTTGATTCCAAGAGTTGTAATACTTTACCCATCAAAGTTATTTTGAATTTTATATCCTTTTCTTCTAAAACCTATATTGATGTCCAAAAAAAAAAAGACCCCCCGATCAGTATCCGAGAGGTGTTAAGACAGGCAAATGAAAACCAAGAATAAAACGCCGATCCTCGACTGCATGAGGATCATGAGTTGAAAGAATTGATAGCCATAAGAATTCCCAGCAGAGAAAAATCTTATTGGCAACACTCCAATTCCAAACTGAGAAAATAAGATAAGAGAGTCTTATCGGCGAAAACCTTCACATGCACCATAAGGCGACGTAAGCTGAGAAATAAAAAATGAGAGAGTCTTATCGGTGAAAACCTTCACAGGCACCATAAGGCGACGGGAGCTGTGAGAAATGAGAGAGCCTTGTTAGTGAAAACCCCGCGAAGGGCACTATAAGGCGACAAGATAGATTGACGGAAAAGATCCGCATTTTGCGAAGAATTGGGCACCTATTTATCCCCAGCAAGTGAAGACATCAGAAAGTTTGATCGACACAAATAGACTGGGTTGATTAATCCGGAATGCACAACATGATCATTGGAATCGGTTATATCACCCAGATAAGTTCATTTTTTCCATCATTTGTTCAGAAAGATTTTCTCATTTTTCTATCTTTTCATTTCTTTGTTTAAAAGAATTTTTCTAGAAATTTATGTTTTAAGAAAGATCTTTCAGAGCTTACTACCAGTTGCCAAAATGGTACAACATAAAATGTGAAAAGGGCAATCCAGAGACAAGGCAATAAGACAAAAGACGTTAATTGCCAGGCCGAATAATACTGTCCTAAAATGGCAAGGAAAGTACGGGGAAGAGCCGGAAAAAAAACATGTTGAGGAAATTGTGGGCCAAGTTCCAAGACGATCCCCAGAGGACTCCGACCGAATATCGACCAAGCTCCGAGGTGGTCGGACAACACAAAATGGGAAGGGAAGAAAGGAAAATCCATCTTCGGCAAAATAACCTCCAGAAATTTTTGAGATACAAAATGGTGAAGGGATAAATGGAAAAACCATCCCCAGCAGAATGTTATCCCCAGCAAATAACATCATCCCCAACAAGTTTTGAGAACGCCGAACAGGAATAAGGGAAAGGGAACAATCATCCCCATCAGGAGTGACATGACCACTCGCCATATTTCAAAAAAAAAAAAACTAACTAAATTTTCTTTGATTTGAACAGGAAAATAAAGTGTTGATGATGGCCTAAAGACACGCCATAAGAAAGATCGCCAGAATTGGGGCAGAAAATTTTCTGCCATAAGTGGGAATTTTCTCGGAGAATCTAGGAAACAAATTCAAATTATTCTTTACCAATTAGGCGCCCACTAGTATAATGCGGGAATACATTTTATGTTTTCATTTCATGTTCTAGGTCGCCCACCAGTATAATGCGGGTATGCATTTATGTTTTCATTTCATGTTCTAGGTCGCCCACCAGTATAATGCGGGTATGCATTTATGTTTTCATTTTATGTTCTAGGTCGCCCACCAGTATAATGCGGGTATGCATTTATGTTTTCATTTCATGTTCTAGGTCGCCCACCAGTATAATGCGGGAATACATTTCTGTCTTTTCATTTCTGTTCTAGGTCACCCACCAGTATAATGCGGGTATACATTTATGTTTTCATTTCATGTTCTAGGTCGCCCACCAGTATAATGCGGGTATGCATTTATGTTTTCATTTCATGCTCTAGGTCGCCCACCAGTATAATGCGGGTATGCATTTCTCTTTTCATTTCATGTTCTAGGTCGCCTACCAGTATAATGCGGGCATGCATTTATCTTTTCATTTCATGTTCTAGGTCGCCCACCAGTATAATGCGGGTATGCATTTATGTTTTCATTTCATGTTCTAGGTCGCCCACCAGTATAATGCGGGAATACATTTCTGTCTTTTCATTTCTGTTCTAGGTCGCCCACCAGTATAATGCGGGCATACATTTCAGTTTTTCATTTCCAGGTCGCCCACCAGTATAATGCGGGTATACATTTTCATTTCATGTCCAGGCGCCCACCTGTATAACGAGAGGAATACTTTTCAGTCTTATACTGCAGATTTTGAAGTCAGTAACCCCACCGGAAGGCAGAAGGTTACAACAAGAATCCCCAGCGGGAAACAATAAAAATCCCAACACCGGAAGGCAGAAGGTGGCAACAAGAAGTCCCAGCGCAAATTGAAGCGCATGAGTCAAAAGAAAGAAAAGACGCGTCTTGAAAAATGGTGTGTGAACATTAAATCATGTCCAACCTAATGAATCTGATGAAGATAATCGTGTCCCCAGAGGAACCGCCAAAAAGCTTAATGAAGAAAGCCATGTCCCCAGCGGACCGAAGGGCCAGAAGTCTTGGTAAAAAGGCACTAGAGGAAACACAAACCGACAAAAAGCAAGGCAACCGGAGCAAGGGGGAAAACAGATAAGATTCTGTAATTTCTAGCTTAGTGTAGCTTCTTATTTTTTAAGCATGGTGTAATAAGGAGGTCAGCAAACAGTAAAAGTAGCATGCAACAGCAGTAACATTGCAGTCCCATGGTAGTCCCAGCTACCAAGACTTCCCGAACTACATTGACCTGATTCCTGTTTAGCCCAGGATATGTAGGAAACCTTTGAAGCAAAGGTTCGGTCAAATCTTTTTCAAAAAATGCTTCAACAGAGTACTCGGATGGGCAAAAATCGCTCGCTTTATCTTTGCACGAAAACCCTTCGTGTCTCCGGGCAAAGAGGGGCAGCTGTAAGCACGTGATTTTTGCCCTATATGAGAATTACTCCCAAAAAATTCAAAAATAAAATGATTTTTCTTTGGTGTGCAATTTTGTGATATTTTGTGATATTTTGAATAATTATTTGTATTTGTCTGTGCGTGTTTATTTGCTAAATTAATAAAAAATACAAAAATATGTCGCATTTTGCATGTAGGATTTAATTCTACAATTGATAATAATTAAATTTGTTTTACAAAAATTAAAAATTACAAAAATAGGCATCGTTTGCATTTTTAGCATTTAATGTCCAAATATACAATTTTATGCTTAATTAATACTTAATTGTGCGTTAATTGTTATTGGGAGTTAATTTGCGCTTTTATAACTTAATTTAGTTCTTAATAATAGTTTAAGTATTTTTATAATTTAGTTTTAGAAAAATAAAAGAAGAAAAGAGAGCGAAAATATAAAGAAAGTCGGAATTGGGCCTCTTCTTCAATATCAAGCCACAGGCCCAAAAAATGGCTCAATCTTCCCTACGACCCAGTCCATTTCGAACTGGGTCAACCCGGTCCATAACCCAACACCCTATTATCTTGCATTTCAAAAAAAAAATAAAAAAAAATGGAAAAAACCCTAAAAACTATACTAGCTACCCGCTCCCCCCCTCTCTATCTCTCTTCTTCTTCTTCCTCAAGCAAAACACCAAGACCCCAACCATGGCCTCCCCTCCATCCTCACCTCCAAACAGACCCCTCCAGCCCTTCCCCTCACCCCGTCACACTCACACACACACGCACGTCACCCTCACGACCCCGGCTCGACTAAACGACCCCAGCCCTATCCGCAATTAATGAAACTCGTCGAGCTCAAGTTTGAGCTAAGATTGCCATGGCTGCCTGCTTCTCCACCATGCTGCTGTTGCGACTGTTTCTTCCAAGCTTCGTCGACACTGCTATCGCAGCTGTTCTGCCGGTCTCGTCGAGTCGCCCGTCGTTGCTGCTTCCTCGCCATTACTGCTGCGTTCAGCTCCCAGCTGCTACTGCTTCATGCTGCTTCGTCTTCCTCTGGCGTGCTGCTACCAGGGCGTCTGCTTCATGCTGCTTCTCGACGGGCTGCGTGCTGCTGCTCGTCGCAGCAGTTGCTATTGTTTCGTTGTTGCTTCGTCTTCTTCGTTTTGTCAAAGGTCGAGGGTTTTTCGTTGAGTCGAAGCCCGGACGGATTTGTTTACAATCGTTGTTCGTCATTTCATTTCCGGTTAGTTGGTTTTTTGAATCTCATTTATCGTCCATATTTTTGTTTGGTATTTTTCGGATCCAAAATCGTTAAAGAATTCAATTCTTGTTTTGTTCATTGTTCATCGTTGAATTCATTTTTCTAGTTTGTTCATGTTCATGTGCTTTGTTAAAATTAATTTTCAGATTTCAAAATAGAAGTTTAATTAATTATTTTCATATTCATTTCATGTTTGTATTATTGTTTAAGTGAATATTTGTTAGTTTGATGTTTGTTAGATTCAAATTGAAATTTAATTAACTATTTCTTCAATTTGTTTCATGTGTTTATGTATTGTTAGAAATTGTTAATATTGTTAAGTTCAAGCTTAAGGTCATAATTGTTTATTCGTCGATCTTGTTATTTGTCTAAAAAGAATTTAGTTGTGTTAAAGGAAATATATTGATTTAATCGTTTAATCCGTCATGTTTGTTGTGTTAAAATAGATTCATTCATGTTCATGTTTGGATGATCTTGAATCCGAATTTTGTATAGTTTGATTTCTTGTTTACCATTTATGATTATTTCTTGAATTGTTCTCATAATCTTGTTTAAAGTTTAATATAAGAATTGTTTGTTGTAATGTTGTTAGAGTTGATTTTAAGTTCAATATTATTGAATTTAGGAATCTAAATATACTTGTTTGATTGTTGTTGTTGTTTAAATCCGAAAAATAGGTTTGTTGTTGCCAAAAATATTGTTCAATCAAATTTTAGTTGTTCTTGGTTGTTCAATTTGTGTTCATGTGATTTGTTGTTGAAATATTGTTAAAATCATGTTCATGTGATATTGTTGTTATGATGTTCATCCGTGTTCATATTGTTGTTTGAACATTGTTAGAAATTGATCATATTGTCTATATTTTGGTTAAGTTTGATTAATTGATGTGTTATAGCTGATGGGTAGTTTGGTAAATTTGTAATACGTTCAGGGGTAGTTTGGTAATTTCAGTAAGGTCGGAAGGGGTAGTTTAGGAATTGTACATTTTGTAATTGTTTATTTGAAGCATGGGGGACAAAATGAAATGGGGTGGGTTGTGATATGATTATTTAATATAAAGGGGGGACAAGATTTAATTTAAAGGGGAATCTTGCATTATTTTAAATGAAGCATGGGGGACAAAATGAAATGGGGTGGTGTGATATGTTTATTTAATGTAATGGGGATGAGTGGAAAGATAATGGGTTGGGTAGAGAAAAGTATGGATTTTAATTAATTGAAAGGTTTATGGGATGGGTTATATATGTGAGGTCTTGAAATCAAAAAATAGACGGACAGAAAAAAAGAGAGATTAGAGAAAAAAAGGAGCTGAACATTTATTCCGAAAAAAACATTGAAACTCTCAAGAAAAGAAAAACATACAAAGAAAAATAAAAATAAAAAAGTTGAAAATTAGAAGAGAAAGTAGTACACACCTGATAAATATTCTGGTATACAGGTGTAGAAATTAAGGGTTGAAGATTAACTAGCATTTCAAAAATCTGAAAATTTCCCTTGGTTTCTGTCCGTTATTTTCGGCATTCCTGGATTTTATTTTGAATTTTTCAAAGCTGTCACTGGGATTTTCGTTGACTGGTTATTGCTGGTTATTGTTGTTGTTGCTGTGTTACGTATTACGTTGCTGACTTTCTTCTTCTTATATTGACAATATCAGGTACACAACTGTAATTTTGGCATTTTGTAAGCTGAAATGAAGAATGGAGTGTTAAATTTTTAATTTAGTTTAATTTAATTTTTTGTATTGTATTTAGGTTATTCATGTATTATTATTCTGTAAATCACTGTCATTTGGCATAACTAGGCATATTATAGCGACATATTAAATAACGCCTTAACCAGATTATTAGGAAATATATTTAAGCCTGATTATTAATTAAAACTGTTTAATAAAAAAAATAGAAGAAATAACGTAAAAAATGGCGTTATTGAATCAGTTTGGCAAAAATTAACTAAGTTCCTTATTCATAAGGTTTTTCGTCAACGATAAGTTAATCGGAATCATGTAGTCAATTTCAGTTAAAACATGAATTAGTTTGCGAACAAGTATTAGGACATGATGTGAATTAAAACAAAGTTAGTTAAGGTTAAATTGTTTAAATTTTTTAGAAATATGGTTTAGTAATCAAGTTTTTTTTTCTTTCTTTCAATTTTCAGTATTTGTAAATAATTAGTTTCAATAAGCTTAAGTCTTACTAACGATTTAAATTTTAATCCAACTATGGGATAATTAGTTTTTTTATTTTTTTATTTTATTTTTCGATAATTCCATGTTGTATTTATGATTATAATTTTTATTACTTTCTGTTAATATTTGTTTTTCTCTTCTATTTAATATGTTATTTTCAAGAATGTAGATATTGATTTTATATTTATAGACAAACTTAGTAATAATAAAAAGGTAGTCATTAAAGGATATTCTTAAAATAAGGAAGGATTTCGCTAAAAATAAATAGATGTAAATAATACAAAAATTTACAGGATTCTCCAATCTCATTTATTTATTTAATTTTTTTTTAAAAAAAATTACTTAGAATTTGGGATGGATTGTTTAGTGAATTTCACTTCCTTCCTCAAAGATAATGACGCGCTAGACTCTTTAGGCGCGATTTAATTAATTTTACCTTCTTAAACTCGGATGCGCATTTCATGCGACCCAAATCTAAATCCTAAAACATTGAATAAAAATGTGTTCCGGATTGCGGGTGCATTTCATGTGACGTAATCCAAAGACATGTTTTAAACGATGTTCACAAATTTTTTTTTTTTAAAATAATAATAATAATAATAATAAAGTGGTAAAAAGTTAAAATTGGCACATCGGTTCATAATTGTATTAAAATCAGATAAATAAGCCAAATATGACAATTGAGCGACCGTGCTAAAACCACGGAACTCGGGAATGCCTAACACCTTCTCCCGGGTTAACAGAATTCCTTATCCGGATTTCTGGTACGCAGACTGTAATATGGAGTCATTCTTTTCCTCGATCCGGGATTAAAATTGGTGACTTGGGACACCCTAAATCTCCCAAGTGGCGACTCTGAAATAAATAAATAAATCCCGTTTCGATTGTCCTTTAATTGGAAAAAAACTCCCTTGCACCCTCGCGGGGTCGGAAAAAGGAGGTGTGACACTTAGTTTGCATTAGAAGGGTCTCATTGACACTTGAACCCGTAAGGAAAACATGTAGTTAGTGATTAAGGTATTTGGGACCGGAGTTTGCCTCTAGGTTGGGTTGCCCTTCCCAGCACAAGCATTACCCTGGGCCTTGAGTCCCTTAGGAACTTTGAAGTGTCGGGAGATCCAAAGGGAGCATCGACCTCAAGGGGGTTTCCTCCTTAGCTCTCAATTCATTGACACATTTAGTTCTTTAAGGGTTTAGTGTTTACTGACAACAAAAGGTTTCCAATGTGAATTATTTGCTAAGTAAAGCCACCACATTAATATGTAATTTTCTCTACCATATTAATTGTATTCTTGCTTCAACTATCTACTTGTGTATTTGTTATACATATCAAAGTATGTTCTGTAGTTAGAATATGTTAAATATATTTGATATATATCTAATGAACTTCTTAATTTTTTGACATATACATCTATTTTGGCCTCTGAGTTCTTGATGAACTCAGGCCCAATTCCAGCCTTCTTGAACCTCATCCAGGAGTCCAAAGTCAGTTTTGTTCGCGTTTTTTTACTGGTGGGCCTACCTTTTTGAGGCCCAATTACAGAGTCTAGTCCTCTTCCCTTAACTCCTTTATCATTATTATTACCTCGTTAATTTAGTTTACTGCTTTTACTAGTCTAATATTAGTTGTATTTGTTATTCAAAATTGTTGTTTTATCTCTTATGTATATACAACTCATATATTACACATATCTTTCTTTCATGCTTTAGTATTATATGAACTTTGGCAAGCCTTAAACAACATAGAATTTTAAAAGGGAAATTAGTTAGAAAGTAGACCCTTAACTCACTAATTATAATCTGCTTGCTAATATTATGTTTTTCACTCACCCTTCTTTCTTTTAAAGATTTCGAAATCCAGAACTTGGAAAAACATCAACTCTATTTCAAAAAGGAAAAAATCAGTTTTCAACTTTATTTTAAAAAGAAAAATCAGAACTTCAAAGATTTGTCGCCTTTAAGGAATTTTCGGTAAATAACCCCCTTCTTTGAAAATCCTACGAATATAAGGTAATTCTAAATACACTTTCTTACAAAACATCCTTTTAGCATTGTGTAAATAACCACCCCCTAAATCAAAGTATTTTCATAATTTATTCCTCTTTTATAAACTTATAAAATCTAGATTACTTATATAATAATTTCAAAACTCTATTAAGATCTCTTATGAACCTCTTCATAAACTCATATCCCTTTAGGACCGCGCATTCTTTCTATCAATATCATATTCAGGTATATAGTAAGCAGCGTTCCTTATCACTAGTCAAAGCCTTTTATAAGTAAATGATCTCAAGCTTAGTCTAAATCCTATGGAGCTACCTTAGGTAGATTTTAAGGGATTCCTAACACCTTCCCCTTAGAAGAACAAGAACTCTTACCCATAATCTCACCGATTAGCAGACCAATAAAGAACATGACTTAGTAATTGAATAGGTACTCTAGTATACCTTTAAATATTAGATGGCGACTCTCTTTCATCAACAACAAAGAAACCACAAGTTGAATCATGTATTGACCAGTGCAAAACAGGGTGCAACAACCTGGCTAAGTATAACCTGAGCAGAACCGGGTTAACGAGGAACCAAGGAAGCCATTATCGCTGAAGCAGACAATCCATATGATTTTCGGTGGAGAAGTGGTCACTGGTGTCACTGGTTCAGCCTAAAAAATTACTAAGGTCATCTTCTTCGAGAAGAGAGATCAAGAGTACCTAAAGCATAATTTAATCACTTTCAATAGTGAGGATTGCAATGGACTCTCGTATATGTATAATAACATATTGGTATTCTTCATTCATGTTTTTAATTCTAAAATTAAGAGTGTGGTAATTGATTCAGGTAGTTCGGCCAACATCATCCAACTTCGGGTTATAAAGGAGATACAACTGGTTGATGAGATAATTTCGGCTACAAAGTTGCAGGCCAAATTCAACATGGCTAACAAGATGAATCTCTGGTGATATGTCTTACAATGTCATCCTGGTAAGGCCCAGGCTCCATTTTATGCAGTCGATCCCGTCAACTTTCCACCAAGTCGTGAAGTTTCCTACTCCATGGGGGATAAGGGAAATTTAGGGAAAGCCACCGACAACCCAAGAAATTAGTGCTTTAGTCGTAGCAACTGGTAAAGTAGAGTAGGGGCAGATCCTAAATAGTAATCACTACAATCGGTGCTTTCGACCGATACTAGGTCGATGACGTAATATTCTGAGAGTCTTCAGCCAAAAAAGAGATATCCTAGATAAAAATAAATGGAATGACCTAATATTTCGAGAGTCTTCAAGATTTGCAGGATACCGATGTCACAAAATCAAAAACGGAAGAGCTCGAGAATGTCACCCTCTTTGCCAATCAATCGAAAAGAAAGGTATTCCTAGTTCAAGCCTCGGTCCCGAACTCAGACTCAAATTTATAGAGTTTTTAAAAGCTAACATAGACTACTTTATATGGTCCTACTTAGACATTACATGTATTCCATCAGATGTGGTTACTCACAAGCTCAACGCTGATATAGATCATCCTTATGTGAAGCAGAAAAAAATGACCGCTTTCCTTTGCTCAAAACCAGTTCGTCAAGGAGGAAGTATCTAAATTGCTTAAAATAGGGTTAATTCGGGATGTTAGGTACCCAAATTGGATAGCTAACATAGTTGTAGTTCTTACTCAACAAGTTTAGCATGTGTATAGATTTCAAAGATCTGAATAAAACATGTCCTAAAGACTCGTTACCCTTGCCCCATATCGATCAAATAATCGATATGATGGCAGTGCATGAGTTGATTAGCTTGCTACTCTAAGTAGAACAAAATCAGGTTACACCCTAAGTATCAGGAGAAAAACTTCGTTCATCACATAGTACGACACTTATTGCTATAATGTCATGCCTTTTGGGCTCAAAATATCGGGGCCACTTACTAAAGAATGATAAATAAAATATTTGAAAAATAAGTAGGAAAGACTATGGAAGTTTATATAGATGATATGCTTGTTAAGTATGAAAGTAGAGCACTATTTGGAGCATTTACAAGAAACCTTCGACATCCTTCGGAAATATAACATAAAGCTGAATCCAGAGAAATGCATTTTCGGGGTTAGCTCCAAAATTTTCTTGGGTTTCTCATGCTTAATCGAGGGATAGAAGTGAATCCAGAAAAAATCAAGGCTAATTGAAGAGATATCAAATATACTCATGAACGCGAAGGTCGTGCAAAGGCTAATCGGAAGGTTAATCGCATTGAGAAGATTTATTTCAAGGTAATGAAAATGATATCACAAGTTCTTCATACTGCTAACAAAAAGAAGGATTTTGAATGGACGCCAGAGTGACAGCAGACTCTGAGGGACCTCAAAAGGTACATGCCAAGTTCACCCTTGATGGCAAAGCCAAGGGCTGGAGAATTGTTGCTCGTGTACCTGGCCGTGTCCGAAGTAACGGTAAGCGCAGTCTTGATCCGAGAAAAGAAAAATAGTCTCCTATTTATTATGTCAGCAAAACCTTGCTAGATGTCGAGACTAGGTATCCACATTTAGAGAAATCAACCTTGGCGCTTATGACAACTATTCATAAACTTAGATCTTATTTTCAATGTTATTTGATTTGTGTCATCTCAACTTTTATGTTGTGGAGCATCCTACCTAAGCCAGAGCTCTCGGGATGACTATCCAAGTGGTCGGTTGAAATTGTAAGTGAGTACAACATAAAGTATCGGACTACCATTATGTTCTAGGTCTTGGCAGACTTCGTAGCTAACTTCAGTCTAGGCATGACGCCTGATGCGATTAAGGAGGCAATGCTTGCCCCCAGGACTCTGCATAGGATTCAGATCCTATATACATACGATGTCTCTAATATGAAGGGAACCGGTCTTGGCATAATCCTGAACACCCCAACTAGAGAGACCATTAGGCAAGTTATAAAATGTGTTTGGCTAACAATAAGACCAAGTATAAGACCGTAATTGCAAGTCTTGAATTAGTTTGGGGACTTTACTCTAAGAATGTGGAGTTGAGAAGTGACTCGCAACTATTGTTCAACCAAGTCCTTGGTATTTACAAAGCCTAAGAGGAACAGTGCTGAAATACTTAAGTAGTGTCTTGGCTCTATTATCATGTTTTAAAGCATGGAAGATAATGCAGATCCTACGAGAAGAGAACATAGAGTAGGATGTTTTAACTAACCTGGGATCGTCATCTGACATCATAGAACTGGGACCAAACTCAATCGTGCTTCTCCTTATTCTGCCCTAGATCAAACCAAAATGAGGTATGGTTCACAAGTCTAACTTGGGACTGGTGTAATGATATTATGGGATGCTTGCATGACAGTACCTTACGCACGAATAGCAAATCTTCACGGGACCTTAGAACCAAAGCAGTCGGTAATGTTTGGTCAGTAGTCAGTTATACCGAAGGTCTTTTCATGCGTCATTGGCCAAGTGCCTAGGTTTGGGGGAGTCCAATTACGTGATGAGGGAAGTACACGAAGGTAGCTGTGGCAACTACTCTGGATACAAATCACTAGTTCAAAAATTAATAAGGGCCAACTACTATTTCTTAAAAAAGGTTGAAGTAGGAGCCTACAAGCATATCCAAAAATGAGAGATGATCGACTTTATTTTAGACCATATCATAAACAGATTCGGGGTCCCAAAAGAAATAACATGTGATAACATACCACAATTCGTTGGATCCAAGGTAACCCAATTCTTTGAAGGATTGAAAATCAAAAGAATCACGTCAACTCTATATCCTTCTAGCGCAAATGGGAAAGCGGAGTCAACAAGCAAAACTCTAATACAAAACATCAAGAAGAAGCTAGAACATGCTAAGGGAAATGACCGGAGAAGCTACCTAGAGTATTATGGCCTTACTAGACCGCAACAAAAGCCAGCATCGAAGAGACTCTCTTTTCTCTCATCTACAGTACAGAAGATCTGATACCTCTTGAAATAGGGGAACCTAACCTAAGGTTCACCCAGGCCACTAAGGAATCCAATTTTGATGCCATGTCTATTAGGTTCAATGTACTTGAAGAACAACGACATATTGTTCTCATTTAAACTATGATGCAAAAATAAATAGTTAAAAGATATTTCAACCGCAAATCCAACCTACAACACTTCAAAGTCGGGGACTACATCCTCTGAAAAGTAACATCCGGGACAAAAGAAATTAACGCTGGAAAATTGAGTCAAAACTTAGAAGGACCGTATCGAGTCATTAGGATCGCGGACCTAGGCACATACCGAATCGCAAACAGGAGCAATAAGAAATTACAAAGCAATTGGAATATCAGCCACTTGAGGAGATATTATTGCTAAAACACATGTACGCTTTGTATTATTATTTTTTCTATTTTTTGCTAACTTTTGGTTGCAGAAATAATACACTCACCAAACCGGGACCTCATGTATGGTTGCATATCCGGTGACAAGATGAACAAGAAACCTAAAAATACGTTACTTGCACTATACGGTACTTGCACTCATAGTACTCAATCTATATGTTTCAAACTCCCACTCATCACACATAATCACTCAGCATTATACGATACTTGCACTCATTGTTGGTATGTTAGACTCCGTAAGAGGAGAATCCTACCCAAACTCTAAAATAAAGCCAAAAATGGCCTATATCGGCGTGCAACCCGATTTCATAAATAAGCCAATAAGGCCCTGTTGCGGTGTGCATCCCGATCCTATAAATATCACTCATAATCTGGCTCTTAGGACCCAACTCAGTCATTAATCTCTCTAGTCTCACGGGCTCACAATTCTCATACTACTCAGGCCAAACAATGATAATATGATGTAACAGTAAATGATAATAGAGAATGAGATATGATATGAAATGAATAAATATGATTGAGCACATAATTACAACTTAAGTAAATAACTCAACAACAGAAATAACCTCAGTGGGTCCCAACAGAATAAACGCATAGCCTAAATATGATTTCTAACATGGATCACAACTCAATTACTCTAACACGGATAGAAACAAGACTAGATAACTACACAGTACCACAGAATCAATCGAGTCATAATTACCACAGTGCATGCCCACACGCTCATCACCTAGTATGTGCGTCAGCCCAACACCAACCATATAACATGTATTCCAGGGATTCAGACCCTCAGTACCAAATTTAGAAGTGTTACTTACCCCAAAGTGCACAACTCAATGCTCCAACAAACCATTGCCTCACGAATCGGTCTCCGAGCGACTCGAATCTAGTCATAAATAACTTAATATAATCAATACAAGCTGTAAGAATCGATCACATACGATAAAGCTAAGTTCTTTAACTAAATTCAAAAAGTCAACCCTGGGCCCACACCTCGGAACCCGACAAAATTCACAAAATCCGAACATCCATTCAATAACGAGTCCAACCATACCAAATCATCCAATTCCGATCACAAATAGACCCTCAAACCTCCAAATCTTACTCTCCGATTCCTAGTCTAAAATTCCAAAATTTCAACTTAAAAACACATAATCTAAGTGTAGAAATCAATGTGTATTAAATATTATGGGACAAAAGTGATCAAAAATAGCTTACCTCTTGATTTGTAGTGAAATCCCTCACAAAAATTGCTCCTAGCCGAGCTCCCTAGTCAAAATATGAAATAATACCCTAACCCTCATTTTTGAGATTTAATAGTCTGTCGAGTTGCCCTTCTTCGCGAACACGGAAATTGCATCGGTTTTGGGAAGCACAAAAATCCTCAGCTACCAATTCCTCTTACGCGAACGCGAGACCTCCCTCGCGAACGTGGCGATCACTAGTCTAATGCCTACGCGTACACGATCCCTCTCCCGCGAACACGAAGGTTTACATGCTCGGTGCCCAACCAGCCTCATCCTTCTACGCGAACGCGAGTCCCCTCTCGCAATCGCGATACTGTCACAACCCCAGCTCGCCCTCCGTGAAATGTCGTGACAGCACCTAGTCTCTTCGACTAGGTAAACCTAACAATGCGGAAAATAAACAAAACTTGCAGAAGAATTAATTAAAAGCCAAAATAACCGAATGAAACAATATTAAAAATGCCGCTCGGCATATACAATACAACTTCTCAAAAACTAATACACTTTTTCCAAAACCCGGAAACCTATGAATCACAAGCTACGAATATAATAAAAATGCTCTAACTCGGGAATGTCTACATCAACAGAAAAGATAGAAGAGCTATCACTACAAGATAGAATGGAAAGGGAATCCTCGGTCTACGGACGCGACATATATACCTCGAAGTCTCTGGAGCAGTCGTCTTGCCTCAAGGGTGATAGGACTGAGTCGAAGTACCTGGATCTGCACATGAATAACATGTGTAGAAAGGGCATGAGTACACCATAACAGTACCCAGTAAGTGCCAAGCCTAGCTTTGGTCGGGTAGTGACGAGGAAGATTAGGGCACTACTGAGATTAAATAAATATAGAGATGACAGAATAAGATAATCAGTACAAGTGAGAACCTATACTGAGAATTTAATACAGAATAATAAGGAATACAATAACTGAAACAGAGATAAATACAATCAAAAGGAAATACCGCTCATAACAAGGATGATAAACGGGGATCTCTCAGTATCCTCAATATATATGCCGGGGATCTATTGGTATCGCGAGGATCTCTTGGTATCCTCAATGTATACAAGGGATCTCTTGGTATCCCGAGGATCTCTTGGTATCCTCAATATATGTCAGGGATCTCTTGGTATCTCGAGGATATCTCGGTATCCTCAATATACGTGTCAGGGATCTCTTGGTATCCCACACCTCAGTTCAAATTATAAATACGTACAGGGGATTTCCCGGGATGCCGTCCCGTAGTCCCAAAGTAAAACACACAGCAGCAATACAAGAATACTCAATTAAGCTCAAGTTCGTACCAAGTAAAACAGGTAATTCTAATTTAACATGCTTCACATAATTCAGTTAAGGCAGTTTATAGTAGACATGCTTTTTCTAAGCTAACAACATGTTTAAATTGCAAGTAAAATGAACAGGAAAAAGGAACATAATTGAAATTACTTAAAGAAAATCAAATTTTCAACAATTAGCTCAAGTACGCACTCGTCACCTCACGTACAGAGCATTTCAATTATCAAATATACCAAATCCTAAGGGGAAGGTCCCCCACACAAAGTTAGGCAAGCCACTTACTTCGAACCAGCTCAAATCAATCCGAGACCACGCTCTTACCACGAGTACTCGACTCCAAATGGCCCGAATCTAGTCAATTCAATTTTATAATGTAAATAACACTTCAAGTAATTGATTCTACAAAGAAATTCTAAGCTAATACGTAAAATTAGGTAAAATGACCAAAATAACCCTCGGGCCCACATCTCGGAATCAAGTAAAATTTACATTTCTAGAATCCTCACACTCTCACGAGTTCAACCATACCAAAAGTACTAAAATCGGACCTAAATTAGCCCCTCAAATCATCACTCAAAGGCCTCTAACTAGTCAAGCCATAAACCACAAATTACCACTGTTTTTCCTTAATTTTTCATGCTTAAATTGATAAAAATCATTCCAATAAAGAGTTTAGGTACCAAAGACCTTACCCCAATGAACTCCTCTGAAAATCCCTCTTGAAAAGTGCTCCCCAAGCTTCTTCTCATTTGAAAAGAGGTGAAAAATGGCTAAATTTCGCGAATGCAAGTATTTATATATTTCTGCCCAGTTAATCCGTTTATATGCCCTGGGACCGCATCTACAGTCCCGCTTTTGCGGACCAAAGGTCAATCACTAACTCAGCCTGATTCCGCACCTGCGACTCCCTATCCGCAGATGCGGTACCGCTCATACGGAGATACTACCGCTTCTGCGGCTCCTGCTTAACCTCCCCATTTCCGCTTCTGCGATGTCAAATGCCGCTTCTGCAGCTCCGCACCTGCGAGACCCAACCGCAGGTTCGGTTATGACAGATATCAGTAGCTTCAGCTACTTCAAACCACTTCCAAATCCTTCTGTCAACCATCCGAAATCATCCTGATGCCCCCGGGACCTCAACCAAAGGCACCAACAAGTCTAATACCACTGCTAAAACAACATCGAAATGACGAATCAACCACGGATTCAAGCCTAAAATTCCAAAACTCTAAAAATACATTTTCGATCAAAAAGTCTAGCAACCCTCGTCAGAATGACCTAAAATTTTGCACACATTTCACATTTAACACTGTGGAGCTACTCCAACTTCCTGAATTCCATTCCAACCCTCAGATCAAAATTCCACTATCGAATCGGAAACTTCAAAATTCGACTTTCGACATTTCAAGCCTAAATTAGCTATGGACCATCAAAACACAATCCGAACACGCCCCTAAGACTAAAATCACCCAACGAAGCTAACGGAGCCATCTGAATTTCATTTCGAGATCGTCTTCACAATGTTCCGACTACGGTCAACTTTCCAACAGTTAAGCTCTCATTTAGGGACTAAGTGTCCCAAAACTCTTCGAAACTCAAAATCGAACATCCCGACAATTCAAAATAGCAAAAATAAACATGGAAAAAGCAGTTAATAGGGGATCGGGGCATAAATTCTTAAGACGATCGGCCGGGTCGTTACATCCTCCCACACTTAAACATTCGTTCATCCTCGAACGAGCATAGAAACATACCTGAAGTAGCGAAAAGATGAGGGTAACGGCTGCGCATATCCTGCTCAGTCTCCCAGGTCGCCTCATGGACCATCTGACCTCGCCACTAAACCTTTACTGATGCAATATTCTTTGACCTCAGCTTTCTAACCTGCATGTCCAATATTGCCACCGGCTCCTCAATATAAGATAGATCCTTGTCCAACTGGACTGAACTGAAATCCAACACGTGCGACAGATCACCGTGATACCTCTGGAGCATCGAAAGATAAAATACCGGATGGACTCCCGCCAAGCTGGGAGGTAAGTCAAGCTCATAAGCAACCTCCCCAACACGCCTCAATATCTCAAAAGGACCAATAAACCTCAAACTCAGCTTCCCTTTCTTCTCAAATCTCATAACGCCCTTCATAAGCGAAACCCGAAGCAGAACCTGCTCTCCAACCATATAGGAAACATCACGAACCCTCCACTCCGTGTAACTTTTCTATCTGGATTGAGTTGTACGGAGCCTATCCTGAATCACCTTAACCTTCTCCAAACCATCCTGAACCAATTCTGTGCCCAATAATCTAGCCTCACCCGGCTCAAACCAACCCACCGGGGATCTACACCACCTACCATATAAAGCCTCATATGGTGCCATCTGAATGTTGGACTAATAGCTGTTGTTGTAGGCAAACTCTGCCAATGTCAAAAACCGATCCCAAGACCCTCTAAAATCAATCACACTCGCACGGAGCATATCCTTAAGAATCTGAATAGTGCGCTCGGACTGTCCATTCATCTGAGGGTGAAATGCTATACTCAACTCCACCCGAGTACCCAACTCATGCTGAACGGCCCTCCAGAATCGTGAAGTGAACTGAGTACCTCTATCTGAAATGATAGAAACTGGAATACCATGCAGACGGATAATCTCCCGGATATAGATCTCCGCCAACCGCTCCGAAGAATAAGTAGTACACATAGGAATAAAGTGAGTGGACTTGGTCAACCGATCCACAATCACCCAAATAACATCGAACTTTCTCAAAGTCCGTGGGAGCCCAACTACAAAGTCCATGGCGATCCGCTCCCACTTCCACTCCGGAATCTCTATCTACTGAAGCAACCCACCCGACCTCTAGTGCTCATACTTTATCTACTGACAGTTAAGGCACCGAGCTAGAAATTTAACTATATATTTCTTCATCCGCCTCCACCAGTAGTGCTGCCTCAAATCCTGATACATCTTCGCGGCACCCGAATGAATAGAATACCGCGAGCTATGGGCCTCCTCCGGAATCAAATCCCGAAGCCTATCAATATTGGGTACCCAAATCCGACCTTGCATCCTCAATACACCATCATCACCAATAGTAACATCTCTGACATCACTGTGTTGAACCTTGTCCTTGAAGACAAGCAAATGAGGGTCATCATACTGATGCTCCCTGATACGATCAAATAAGAAAGACTGAGAAACCACACAAGCTAGAACCCGACTGGGCTCCGAAAGATCCAATCTCACAACTGTTTGGATAAGGCCTGAACATCCATCACCATAGGCCTCTCCGATGCTGGTAAATAAGCCAAACTACCCAAACTCTCTGCCCGGCGACTCAAAGCATCGGCCACCATATTGGTCTTGCCCGAGTGATACAAAATAGTGATATCATAGTCCTTCAGCAACTCTAACCACCTCCTATGGCACAAATTTAGATCATTTTGCTTGAACAAGTACTGCAAGCTCCGATGGTCAGTATAAATCTCACAGGGAACCCCGTATAAATAATGGCGCCAGATCTTCAGGGCATGAATAATGGCAGCTAACATAAGGTCGTGGACCGGATAATTCTTCTCATGTACCTTCAAATGTCTGGACGCGTAGGCAATCACCCTACTGTCCTGCATCAACACCGCTCCGTGGACAATCCTCGAGGCATCACAATAGACCGTATAAGACCTCAAACCTGTAGGCAGTATCAAAATTGGTGTTGTAGTCAAAACTGTCTTAAGCTTCTGAAAGCTCATCTGACACTCCTTCGTCCACTGGAATGGAGCACCCTTCTGGGTCAACCTGGTCATAGAGGCTGCAATCGATGAAAACTCCTCGACAAAATGACAGTAGTAACCCGCCAAGCCAAGGAAACTGCAGATCTCTATAGCTGAGGATGGTCTGGGGCAACTCCGCACGACCTCTATTTTCTTCGGATCTACCTAAATACCCTCACTCGATACCACGTGGCCTAGGAATGACACAGAATCCAACCAAAACTCATATTTCGAGAACTTAGCATATAACGTCTTCTCTCTCAGAGTCTGAAGCACAGTCCTCAGGTACTGCTCATGATCTTCCCGACTCCGAGAATACACCAGAATATCATCAATAAAGACAATGACGAACGAGTCAAGATACGTCCAGAATACACTATGCATCAAATGCATAAAGGTTGTTGGGGCATTGGTCAGCCCAAATAACATAACAAGGAATTCGTAATGACCACACTGAGTCTTGAAAGCAGTCTTTAGGATATCTGGCTCCCGAATCCTCAACTGATGGTAACCTGAAGGCAAGTCAATCTTAGAAAACACTCGTGCGCCCTGAAGCTGGTCAAATAGATCATCAATACGAGGCAAAGGATAACGGTTCTTCACTGTAACCTTTCTCAACTGGCGATAATCAATACACATACGCATAAAACCATCCTTTTTCTTTACAAACAAGACAGGAGCACCCCAAGGTGATACATTGGGCCGAATAAAACCCTTATCAAGCAATTCCTGTAACTGATCCTTCAACTCCTTCAACTCCTTCAATTCAGGAGGAGCCATACGATACGGAGGAATAGAAATGGCCTGAGTGCCCGACAACAGATCAATGCCAAAATCAATATCTCTATCAAGGGGCATGCCCGAAAGATCAGCTGGAAACATATTGGGAAAATCCTACACTACTGGGACTGAATCAACCGAAGGGGTATTAATACTAACATCTCTCACATAAGCTAAATACGCGTCACACCCCTTCTCAACCATTCATTGAGCCTTAAGGAAAGAAATAACTCTACTAGGACTGTGATTTATAGTACCCCTCCACTCAACACGCGGTTCACCTGGCATAGCCAGCGTCATGGTTTTGGCGTGACAATCAAGAATATCATAATGGGGTGGCAACCAGTCCATGCTCAAGATAATATCAAAATCTACCATGTTGAGCAACAATAAGTTGGCTCTGGTCTCAAAACCACTAAGAGCAACCAAACACGACCGATAAATGCGGTCTATGACAGGAGAATCTCCCACATGAGTAGAAACATAAACAGGGGAACTCAAAGAATCCTGAGGTACACCCAAATGCAGAGAAAAATAAGAAGACACATAAGAGTAAGTGGAGCATGGATCAAATAGAATCGATGCATCTCTGTGACAAACCAGTATAATACTTGTGATGATATAATCAGAGGAAATAGCCTCGGTACGGGCAGGAAGGGCATAGTATTGGTCCTGACCTCCCCCTCTAGGGCGACCTCTACCTCCCCAACCTCCACATCTGAGTGGCTGAGCAGGTGGGGTAGAAACTGGAGTTGTAACCATAGCCTGAGAACTCTGCGGGGCACGCTATGGCTGAGAAGTCTGTGGAGGCGCATTCCTCCCAAGTCTAGGGCAATCCTTCACCACATGGTGTGTGTCACCAACTCAAAACAAGCTCTGGGAGGACGTGGTGGCTCTGACTGGCTTGGGCCAGGTCTGCTGGACTGACCTCTGAAAGCACCCCGCGCATGAGGCGCGCTAGATACCGGAGGTGCATAATAAGGCTCCTTAGGCCTAGGGGGAGCTGGAATACCACTAGCTGCTAGAAGAGTTGAATGAATAGGGCGACTCATATAACCCCTACCATGATGACCTGCAGCTGGGGCACGGGCACCAGAATAATGGCCCGACTCTCGAGACCTCTTGGCCTCCCTCTCCTCTCTCTCCCTAGTATGAATACCCTCAATCCTCCTAGCAATGCTCACCACCTGTTGATAAGAAATATCCATCTCCAACTCACGAGCCATGCTAGACCTGATACTGGGGATAAGGCCCTCAATAAACCGGCGAACCCTCTCGCGAACAATAGAAACCAAGACTGGTGCATGCCTAGCCAAACTATTGTAACGAACAACATACTCTGAGATAGCCATAACACCCTGGCGCAAATTCTCAAACTTTATGCGTCATGCGTCTCTGAGGCTCTAAGGAACATACTCTCTTAGGAACAGATCTGAAAACTAAGTCCAAGTCAGTGAAGCAGCCTCATCCGGACTATCTAACTCATAGGTGCGCCACCACTCATAGGCAACTTTTCGAAGCTGAAAAGTAGTGAAGGAAACCCTGCTCGATCCTGATATACCCATGGTATGGAGAATATGGTAACACTCATCCAGAAATCCCATAGCATCATCCGATGCTAGACCACTGAATACAGGAGGCTTGTACTTCTTGAACCTCTCAAGCCTCAGCTGCTCATCCTCGGAAGCCGTTACCCTATCCTCGGGCTGATCTCAGACTGCAGGTTGTACAGGAAAAATCTCAAGGACCTGCTCAACATGCACTCGCTGCTTAGGAGTGTGAGTGGCGGGAGTCTGTGCTCCTCTCATGGCTTGAGATGTAGTTGCAGCAAGGGGAAGCAACTCGCTGTATTCTATGTATTTCATTGTCTTTTTTTTTCATTGTATTTCAATGTGTCTATGTATTTTATTATATTCATTGTCTCGCTATATTCCATGAATGTATTCATATGTTTTTTTAATTAACATAATTTATGTATTCAGATGAATTATATAATTTCTCTGAAGATTGCTATGTTTTTGGGGTATTTTTCGGTTGAGAATCTTTTTTATAACGGAAAATACAAAATTTGTGTATTATAATTGAGTTTGTTGAGTTATATTAGGAGTCTATTATGTTAATTAATTCACTTTTCATTTAAAAATATTTGTAATCCCCTGTTTCACACCGTGAATACAGTCGAATACAATAATCTGTCCAACTGTAATCTCATGTTTCACGCTGTGAATACAGTCGAATACAAAAATTTGTCTAACTGTAATCCCTTATTTCACGCCTACAAATGCTACTGTATTCATGAATACAGTAGCTTAAATACATCGAATATACTCTAAAAAACCTAAAAACATAGATATAGGAAGTAATATAGTAAATTGTACCTATAACTAGCTAATACCCCTAAACAATAGTGATTTGTGAAAATTCTCTATATCAAAAGGATAAAAGAAAATGGAAACATTGAAAGAAAAAATTGAACCGGAATCAGACCGGAGCAACAATTGACAAAACCCGACCGGTTAACCAGCAAAACCCCCACCTAAAACCGTACTACTACTATTGCTGCTGAAAAGTTACACCTACCCACCCCCGATACCCCTAAAAACTCACCCACCCCCACCCACCCACCCAATTCTTCTCTCACTTCTACCCATACACTAAACCCCACCCACCCCACTCCCACCACCCACCCCCATCTCTCACTCCTTACACTCTCTCCATGCGTTCTTGTTCATGCTTCAACAACAGCTCCCAGTTTCATCCAGTAATTGAGGGGTATGTTTTCTCTGTTTGTTAAAAACCTTTGATTTGATGACCCCGTTTTAATTCTCCCCAAAATTAGGGTTCTAATTTCGTTAGATTATTTCTTTTTTGATATTGTGAATACCCTTTACAGTTTCTCTTAAATTTTCCACTTTTATGGAGTTTGAAAGTTATATTCTTCAAACTGTTTAACCCCTTTTCAGCTGAGTCTTGAGTTGTTTGCTGACATATTTTTTAGGATATTGACTCAAAGTTTGATTTTTGGTGCTGAGGGAAGAAAAATCCTCCATACTGTTCTTGTAAATTCAAACATTAGGCTGTCTGTGATATGTGTTGTTATGTAATAAAGGCGTAAAAGAAAATAAAAATTAATTTTTTCAGGGGAAAATACTAAGTAGTAGTAATATATTTTTTAACTTTGTATTTTTTTTCTTTTTTGTATTTGGACTATAAAACAAACAGAAAATGAGTGATTTAGTGCTCAGGGGAAATATCACACACACATGTATTTGATGAGCTGAAGAAAATTCTTTCTTTTCATTTATTGTTTTTGACTTTTGGATTTTCTGCGAGTTTCCTTTACAGGTTTTCTTTCTCTTGATTTCCTCCATTTTATTTGGAACTGCAGCTTTTGATCTTGGAACTGTTTATTCTCTTTGCAGCTGAGTCTGATTAATGGCATAAAAGAAAAGAAAAGTTAAAATCACACTCCAAAGGAAAAAGCTTCTCATTTTATGTCTTTCAATAAACAAAAGAAGCAGAAAATGAGTATAAAATAGTTATTATCGGTTAGACTCTGAACTGAATGGAGTTTATATTAGAGTTCCACTGAATTGGAATTCTTAAGTGCACGCTTTTCACTTGGTCATGTGTTTTTGGAAGTGGAACGAAGGAAACAGTAGATGAAAAATAAGTATATTTTCCTTTGTTCATATGCATACATATATGTATTAGTTGAATTAACAAAGTTACGATCTTTTCGTTTTTCTTTTTGTTTCTCAGAAACTGGTGGAGCCTGAAGGAAGTCCCGTGGAATGAACAGCTTGTTTCATGCATGTTCTACTGCAATATTAACAAAGACTAGCCGTCTTGTCGTGAAGAGTTCGCTCTGTGGATTTCCAGCTATTTCATGGAAGAGAAGCTTTGGTCATGCTAGAATTAGAAACGTTGATTCTGCCTTGTATTTGAATAGAGTTTGTGTTCGCTGCTATTCGTCTAAAAAGCATAGTGGAGATAGCTCTCAATCACAGAATTCTGATTCTACTCCAGTAATGAAGGAAGAGAGAGATGGTTTCTTTGTTGTCAGGAAAGGAGATCTGGTTGGAGTGTACAAAAACTTGAGTGATTGCCAGACTCAAGTTGGATCATCGGTAACTACTGTTATTTCTCTCATTTATTGATCTGTTGTTGAATAGTTCTATTGTTTGTAGATGACTTTTAATCCTGAGTGAAGATATAAAGACAACGATACTATTCATTAAAATTGACCCAATATGTACCGACTTACTTGTGCATTTTCTTGATTATTAATTGGCATAGGTAGAATCAGTCAAAAAGTCAGAACCTTGTGTTTTAATAAGACTGACCTTATTTATTAATTACAACTTCACGTAAGCACTTTGAACGAGTTACAGACTTACACTTGCTTAGGAATTCCCTAATTAGAGGAGGGTAGTGAAAGCAATTATGTATCCTATATGTTATTCTTTTGTCTCATTGTAATTGTAAAACAATATCTTTGAAGATTCAGATAGATCAAAGAAAGAAGTAACTGAATTTATTGTTTATCCTTCAATTAGAAAGTTCTTTTTTTTCTTCCTAACTTCTCTGTTCAAGTTCTGCAACGATGCCTTCTCCATAGTGTTCCAATTTCTCTGCCATTTCATCTTCCTATTTTTAAGTAGCATAGTCATGTAATACAGATGGATAGGACTTCTATAGTCATTGGATAATGCTTGTGAAATGAATTTCCATTTAATTCTTACTCTTGTTACCCATATTATAAGGGGTCAAATCCAGTGACTTTAGTAGATATCGCAACATTCTTGGTGCTGCAGGCTTATTTTAGTGAAATTTAGTTATAACAAATAAAATTAAAATAAATATGAATCTAGAAATAAAAAAGAGAGACGCTAACACAATGAAGTTTGCAGAATCGCACTGATATATGAGCTGTTTTTTCTCCCTCTTCTGTTTCTGGCAGATATGTGATCCTCCTGTTAGTGTGTATAAAGGCTACTCCATGCCTAAGGACACAGAAGAATATCTTCTCTCTTGTGGGCTTAAAAATTCTCTGTATTCTATTAGAGCTGCAGATCTCACCGAAGATCTCTTTGGGACACTAGTACCATGCCCTTTTCAGGTATAATTCTTGTGTGGTTCTCTTGGATTATTCTATCTCTTTTTTGTACAGGAGAAATTTTTATATTTCAAAAACCTGTTGACAATGAGATTCGTATTCAGATTTCCTGTCTCGGAGTTATTCAGTTTATATCACCGTACAAAGAATCCCAAATAACATTAAAATCAATGAGCTAAAGAAGAGCTGGACTTGTCACGTATTAGGTGCAGCTGCTCTGGAAGTAAAACCTTGAGGTGCAATGGTGCATAATCCAACCATGATAACTGGATTGAAAGAATTCTTGCAAGTTTACAAGTTGGCTTGTGCCTTTATTTTAGAGAAGGAATGAAAAACTTTCTAACACACTTATCCCTCAAGTAAAGAAAAAGTTCGCGGATTTTAGTAGAGCATCCTACCAATTAGGTAATGGTAAAAGGAAAACTGTGACAACTTCTTTGAATCATGCATGGTATATATACTTCTTTCTGTTTCTTCTATGTTGTATATCAAGGATTGTCCCTGAATGCGAGTTTTGTACTCAGCCTATTTAGTTTTCCTACTGCATATGTTCATGTCCACATTATAGTTAAGTAGAAAAAAACCACACACACAAACACATAAAAAATAAGACATTATAGTTAAGTAAAGATCTATCTAAAAAATCCTTGCTTCTCTATTCTCTATCTATGAGGTACTCTCTGATTCTTCTCTCTGTTTGTCTATCTCTTTCGGAGTGTCCATCTTTGGTTTCTCTCTCCCTACACTCTTTGCTCTAGATGAAATTGCTAGTCAGTTGTATGCTCTGATAGTTATCATAATTCATAAAGTTGCAGTACCCAGAAAATAATTCATGTTTCATTTTCCCTCCTTTTCTTTTATTACTGGTCATACATATTTATTAGCATTTCATCTTTTGCAGCAACCTTCTTCTTCAAAAAGTGGTACATCTGATCATTTGCCAAAGAAGAGGTCACAGGATGCAATGTGGTCAGAATATGCGGTAAGTTAGGGCTGTATATGGTTTTGCTGTTGAAAAGTCTAAAAGGGTTTGTGGCAATTGCTTCTGAGGTTGTTTTTACTTTTCTCTACAATCCAAGTTTAACTATTTTTGCAATCATTTTCATAATTGCCTTTGAGGTTGTTTTCAGTTTTCACTTTACTGTAAAATCCAAGTTTATTTGTTTTTGCAATCATTTTCAAAACATTGTTTGGTTGCTAAGGAACTCAATTTACTTGCTTCTATATGCTTACATGCTCTTCAAGTTTATATATTTCTTACTAGATTTTTCCTTGAGATGCCATAACTAATGGTTTCACATCTTACAGGAGAACATTGTCAATTATTCGATTAGAAGGCATTTTTCTCACAAGTTGGTCTGCTTTCCAAGTTAAAATTTTATTCTGATTCGTCATGGGAGAATTTTAGGGATCTTTCTGTTATGTCTAGGTAAACCACTTTTTAAGGGACACGATGGTCATGCCATAAAGGGGGTAAGTCTCAAACATGGAAGTACTAGGGATAGTGTACCCTGGTGATGCAGGTATATATCTGAAAATAGTAATTCGGTTAAATGGTGCCTTTACCAGATACGTAAAAGAAAAGTTCTCATGATGAGAAGCTTCAGAAGCAAAGAAAGAAAACCGGTGGTTGTACACGGATCTTACAAGAAGTATCTCTGTAAAAGGGTGATAAAGACGACATATTAGTATCTTCTTCATAAGAAGTTTCTCTGTCGCATAAAATTAATTTACTTCATTTGTGTCTCCTCTTGTTTGTTTTCCATTGACCTACACACTAAATCGAGAATCGGATCAACCTGATGTGTTTGATGGCCTGAGATACTTTACCATGTCTCTGTGCCTTGATAGAGCAAAATGGTTGATGTCGGTTGCTCTTTCCTTTATTTCTTTTTAACTGGAACTTTCCTCCATACAAATTTTTAATGAAAAATTTGATATTAATGAGTTCATGGTTGTTTAGAAAGAACTTAAGTACTGTAATAATTCCTTGAACTTTTGGGATGCAGTGTAGCTATATGACTAGATGGGGGATCTTTTTACTTTTTTCTTATTGGAGCCGAGAACAGTGTAATTTGCTAATTAGTGTTATGTGCTCGCTTAGAGCCGTGGTAGGCAGTTTGACAATGTTTGGTTGAAGCTGTGAAGAGTATTTCAACTTTTGAAGTTGAAATTGAAAGGGAGTTTTTGGAAGTGATAAAGAGAAAGACTTAATACTTTCGAGAAGTCTACCGTAAGTATTAAAGAGAAAATATTACTGCCTATTGGAAATAGAACATCTTGATTGGATGAATTGCAATATCTTACTGTACATTGAGCACATAATGTTGCAACCAGTGGATTGTATTCTTTGCAGTATTGTGTTCTATATCTGTGTTTTGCAAAGATGGCATGTTTATTGGCTTAAAATAGTTGGAACGCTGATCACTTACTTATTCTGCCTGGATAAAATGTGTTTGGCTCCGCACTGTTATGGAAACTATGTTGTTTATTGGCATCTTCATTTGCAGGATGCTGTTGGATCAGCAGTTATTCCAAATGATTCCATAAGAAAGCATGTCAAGATCGAACATCATAAGGGGGACCAAGTTCTAGCTCTACCATCCGGTGTGAGTGGCTAATCTTTAAACATAAATGTTTTTTATATTGTAATCGACAAAGCAAAATGACATTATACTTACGGCTGAAATCTTATTATTTCTCTTTATGGTTTGTGCTGTTCTGGTATAAAAAATCTGATAGTTGTTATCCTCAGCAGCGGTCTTGTACTCTTGAATTTGATGGTGCTTCAAAAGGAAATCCTGGACAAGCTGGCGCAGGAGCTGTTATACGGGCTGATGATGGAAGTTTGGTAATAATTACTGTACTAACTTTGGAATTGTACTTTTGCATTTGATCTCCTAGTTGTATTTACAACCTTTCTTCTAATAGACCTGCAGGCTACGTGAAGGTTTAGGAGTGGCAACCAGCAATCATGCTGAATACAGGGCTTTTATTTTGGGTTTGAAATATGCACTTAGTAAAGGGTTTACAAATATTCGTGTTCAGGGAGACTCCAAGCTTGTTTGTATGCAGGTTTGTTTTCTATAATCATGTATTCGGTCGTGTATTTCTCCTTCCCTTGCTTGAGATTCTTCCTTTGTGATTCACTGCAGTATCAAAACTTGTCAGATTCTGTTGTACTCTCAGTAACTTAACTATGTTCTCTACTCTTTTAGCTCGATCAAGGGAGTATTTTGCTTCTTTAAAAGGTCCAGGAAGTTGGTAGTGAACTAGTATCTAACAATTTTTCTGACTGTTTGTTCACTACTTCTTGAAGTTATTCACTAATTTCATGCCATAGTGCCATCTGTATGGGATAAGGTTCTTCTTCTAACCTCTGGTATATTGTAGTCGTAATTTCCTTGCAAACTAACTGAACCACTAGGTTAGAGAAGAAAGAAGAAAAGTTTGATCACTTTGATTATGGGTAAAACAGTACTTATCCCCCCAAAGAAGGTATTTTATGGGTAGATCGGCTACCACTGTCAACTCTAGTTCGGTTTAAGTGCATGCCAATATATTATTGTGAAGAAATGGGGAATCTTAGTAAAAGATTAGTAATGGTTTTATGCTTTAGCGAACAACACTAATGGAGGTTAGGCTGAAATAAGTTTGGCATAATAGGAAAAATACAGTGCAGATTCCTGCTACTGGGAAAAGTTCAAGAGAGTAGAGAAAAGATAGACACCAGAAACTTTAGAAGGAGAATTTCTCTTTTATGAGATTCCTGCTGTCCTCTGTTAGTTTATTTTAGGTTTCTTGTTCTCGTCCATTTTGATCTCATTGATATTATACTAGTGTACTTTCCAAACAGATCCAAGGTCTGTGGAAGGTTAAAAATCAAAACATTGCCACGGTGTTTGAGCAGGCAAAGCAACTGAAGGAGAGGTTCCTTTCTTTCCGCATCATTCATGTTCTTCGGGTAATTCATTACAAATCCTTCTCTTCTTTCTTCTGCACAATTTAACTCATCACGGCGTTGTCTCACTTTATCTGTCACAAGTATTTTCTATAATAGCCCATGAACTACATACATTTCTCATTACCTATATCTTTTCCTTGCTGATTTTCTGGAGATTTAATATGCTTCTTACTCCTAATAGGAATCAAACTCCGATGCGGATCAGCAGGCAAACTTGGCTGTCGAACTTGCTGGTGAGAGTTTCACTTTCTTTGGAACTTGGAGTTTGGTCATTTTGGGTGGTCATCATTTATCTTAACTGCATCTGTTAATGCAGAGGGCCAAATTCAGGAGGAGATAGAGAAATGACAGCACAAAAGAGACCCGTATTAAATTACATGGGCAGAAATGTAGTAATGGTGCAGACAAGGATTTCTATGCTCTAACCACTAGGTCCAGTGCTTTGCAGAATCTTGATTTCTTGAGGGTGATTTAATGTCCACGTTTGATTAATCTTATTGCAATTAGGTTATTATGTAAATGTTACTATTGGATATGGGCTCATAACTGGGACCAACAACAAATGTTACTACGACTAGTTATTGACTTTGAATTCTTATGCGTCACTCAATGTTCCCCCAGACACTCAAAGAAAGACTCGTGGAAATTATTGATGCAAATCATCTCTGTCATTTGTAAGGTTATATCTGTTAATATTGTGAAGGCTTAAACCATAATTGATGGAGATCTTAACCAGCTCGTCAAATGGCTGTATGGAGTTGACTGTAGAGCGATCAGAAGAATTGAGAAGTATAGACAAAAAAAGAAGTTGCTTTTATATAAAAGACTACAATTTAGGAATGACTCACCATAAAGTAGAAGATGAAGACTTCGTGATTATGACTCTCGCTCAATCCATATGGCCTAAATTGAAGTAGTTGACTACACAAGGGGTTCTTATGTAATAGTGACTGCAGAGCACATTCAAATTGGAATTTTTACCTCCTATAGCAAAGGTTAACATCTTATTTATTTTAAAAAAATATCATTTAAAAAAATTATATTCTATAGATACTTTTTAAGGTTTATAGCAAAATATTTAATTTTGGTTACCTCCTAGCCCTAAGCCACTAAATACGGTAATCAGTTGCTCTGTTTTTTTTCTCTCTCTACTTTGATACATCCCATTCTCTTCCACCATCCCATTAAAATTAAAATCAGTTACACCAGCGTATCAAAGCTTCTGCCGCCGTTCTTGACTCTTAATTATCTAACGAGTGTTATTTACGATAAAGGGAATCCACAACACTATATATCAAAGCTATCAAACATGGAATTCACCACATCAATTCTGACACACTTCTACTTTTGGTGAAAATTATAACATCTAATTTTTTTCTTTCTTTTTGCTTTGTCTTCTTCTGGAATTGAACTGCAGTAGAGAAGTTGGAATATGAGGCAACGACGCTCGACGCAGAGCTGGAGAGTTTCAACGCATTACGCTGTATTCATGATTTTCGTTGTATTCATTGTCTTTTATTTTCATTGTATTTCAATGTATCTCGTTGTATTCCATGTATTTTATTGTATTCTCTGTCTTTTTTCATTGTATTTCAATGTATCCCGTTGTATTCTATGTATTTCATTGTATTCACTGTCTCGCTATATGTCATGAATGTATTCATAAGTTCTTTTTAATTAATATAATTTATGTATTCACATGTATTATATAATTTCTCTGAAGATTGCTATGTTTTGGGGGTATTTTTTGGTTGAGAATCTTTTTTATAACTGAAAATACAAATGTTGAGTGTTATAATTGAGTTTGTTGAGTTATATTAGGAGTCTATTATGTTAATTGATTCACTTTCCGTTTTAAAAATAGTGTAATTTCCTATTTCATGCCGTGAATACAGTCGAATGCAATAATTTGTCCAGCTGTAATCCTATGTTTCACTCTATGAATATAGTCGAATACACTCGAATACAACAACTGATCAGCTGGACTTCCCTGATTCACGCCTATTTTTACTACTGTATTCATGAATACAATAGCTTAAATACATCAAATACATCTTATGTAAGATAGTTTGTTATTGGCAAGTTGGAAGTGGGATTCTTCCCACATCGGAAGAAAGAAGTTCTGTGCTTGTCATGTGAAACACTCCCGGGACAGACCTTACTCGTACCGTGCCTATTAGCCTCGGAACTGATCATTATGAAATAGCACATAACATGCACGAGACTGACTCAACAGGCACGAGATTGTCTCAACATGCACGAGACTGACTCAATAGGCATGAGATTGACTCAACAGGCACGAGATCCTAGAGTTAATTATTTTTAACAGAAAACCCAAATTTATTTGAATTTTAAATTCAAAATTCGAATAAATAGTCGTGTCTGTTTGTGAAACAAGACATCTTTTCTGAAAGGGTCTGATGGTTGCATATAAATACACAAGAATTCCAACGAAGTGTATAGAAAATCACAAGTGTTATTGCAGGCTTTGTTGTATCCTGAAGAGAATCGTTTTGTATTTTCCCTAAATTAGTATACAAGCGATAACTCTTTAAGGACAGTCGATTTTCACGCCTCAAAGCCAATTTTTATTATTATTTTCTAACAATCTTAAAGAGTTATACTGCTATGGAGAAATTGATGTCTGTTGTTGAGAACCGAAGGAGTTCATCAAACTTGATCGCTTTGATGGAACGAACTTTACTCGTTGGAGAGACAAGATGATATTCTTGTTGTCCGCTCTCAATATCTACTATGTTCTTGATTCTGCCTTGCCTCCGATGCCTGAGCCCACAGCAGAAGATTCTGACGTAGTCAAGGAAGAAAGGAAGAAACGAGAACATGATGAACTGTTGTGTCGTGGCCATATTCTGAATACTTTGACATATCGACTCCATGATCTTTACTGCAATCTGAAGTCGACAAGAGAGATTTGGACTGCTCTACAAACTGCATACCAGAATGAAAAACGAGGTATTGACAAATTCCTGGCTCTGCAGTACTTTGAATTTAAAATATTTGATACTAGGCCTATAATGGATCAGATTCATGAACTGCAAATCTTAGTATCAAAACTAAGTGATCTTGAAGTTAAAATTCCTGATGCACTTCAAATAGGTGCTATTCTTTCGAAATTGCCTTCCTCTTGGAATGACTATAGAAAGAAAATCCTACATTCTATGGATAAAATGACTGTGGAACAATTTCGTACTCACATTCAAATTGAAAGTGAGACTCGTGCTCGTGATGTTATTAGTCAGCCTTCGAGTTCTGCAGTCAATTTTGTCAGTCAGAATGGTTCAGGAAGTGGGAACAAACATCTAAAAGTTTCCAAAAAGTCTTCTTTTTAAAAAGAGAAAGAACTTTAGTTGTCATCATTGTGGAAAGAAAGGCCATATGATTCGGGACTGCAAATATAGAAAGGCAGGAATAAATTTCAATGCAGGCACTACCGAAAAGTCTGGAAACATTGAAAAATCTGGAAATTCTGAAAAGGCAAACGTAGTGGAAAATTTTGCCCAAGGACTGGTTGCCATGGTTTCCGCAATGCAAATTGGTATGGTCACAGAATTGAATGTGGCTACCGCTGCTACAAATACTCAAGACTGGTGGCTAGATTTGGGTGCTACTATTCATGTCTGTTATGACAAGAAGATGTTCAAGACATATGCAGAAGTGCAGGATTCTGAACAAGTCTTGATGGGAAACCATGTTGCGACAGATGTTGCTGGAAAAGGAAGTATTGAGATTAACTTCACATCTGGCCAGAAGTTGACGTTACTGAATGTGTATCATGTTCCTGATATGAAGAAAAACTTAATGTCCGCTGCTTTACTGTCAAAGAAAGGCTTCAAGATAGTTATTGAGTCTGATCATGTAATAATGTCTAAGAATGGTGTTTTTGTTGGAAAAGGCTATAACTGTAACAGCATGTTCAAATTGAGTATTAATGAAATAAATTATGTTTCTGCTTACATCGTTGAGTCTGATTCTTGTTTATGGCATGCTAGACTAGGACATTTAAATTTTGGCTCCTTGAATTATATGTCCAAAAATGGTTATATCTCATGTAAAACTCAACATATAAAATGTGAAATTTGCATACAAGCAAAGATGACAAAGAAACCATTTCGTAAAGTTGAAAGATCCACAGAACTATTAGATTTAATACATTCAGACTTGTGTGAATTAAATGGAGAATTAACTAGAGGAGGCAAAAGATATTTTATTACTTTTATAGACGACTTCTCTAGATTTACATATGTTTACCTACTTAGAACTAAGGACGAAGCTTTTCAAAAGTTTAAAGAATACAAGTCTGTTGTGGAAAATCAAAGGAGTAGGAAAATTAAAATTATTCGAAGTGATAGAGGCGGAGAATATTTTCCTAACGAATTTAATAAGTTCTGTGAAGAGCATGGCCTAATACATCAAATGAGTGCCCCTTATACTCCTCAACAAAATGGGTTAGCGGAAAGAAAAAATAGAACTTTGGTGGATATGGTTAATGCTATGTTACTTAATGCACATTTGCCACATAATTTATGGGGTGAAGCACTACTAACTGCATGTTATATTTTAAATAGAGTGCCTTCAAAGAGTATGCATATTTCGCCTTATGAGCTTTGGAATGGTAGAAAACCAAATTTAAATTATTTTAAAGTGTGGGGGTGTATATCCTATTATAGAGTACCTGACCATCAAAGAACAAAATTGGGTCCTAGAGGAATTAAAAGTGTTTTTGTAGGATATGCACAACACTCCAAAGCTTATAGACTGCTAGATCTAGAATCTAATGTCATTATAGAATCTATACATGTTGAATTTATTGAAAATAGATTTATAAATGACAATGTTGATGAAATGACTGAAATAAATGGAAAACGTATCGATGCTAATAAATTGTCGCTTTTCTGAAATTATTAAAACTAAGGAAAGAAGTGATGATATGCAGATAGAACCAAGGAAAAGCCAAAGAATAAGAAAAGAAAAACATCTTGGTTCTGATTTTATTTCTTCACAATCTATAGTATTTCTTGTTGAAGGAGATAGGACAAACGTTTGTAATCAAATTCCTATTGTATTAAATGTTGAAGAAGACCCAAAGACGTTTCAAGAAGCAATGTCTTCTAGAGACGCTGCCTTTTGGAAAGAGGCCATTAATGATGAAATGGACTCAATTATATCCAACAACACTTGGGTTTTGGTTGATCTTCCTCTTGGATCAAAACCTATAGGTTGTAAGTGGGTCTTTAGGAGAAAGTACAATACAGATGGTTCTGTCCAAACCTTCAAAGCAAGATTAGTTGCAAAAGGTTTCACTCAAAAGGAAGGCATAGACTATTTTGATACATATGCTCCTGTTGCAAGAATAACATCCATTAGAGTCCTTTTATCCTTGGCCTCTATCTATGATCTTTACGTACATCAAATGGATGTTAAAACAACCTTTTTAAATGGGAACCTTAGTGAAGAAATATATATGCAACAACCTGAAGGTTTTGTTCTTCCGGGAAACGAGAAGAAAATTTGTAAATTGATAAAGTCTCTTTATGGTCTTAAACAAGCGCCTAAACAGTGGCATGAAAGATTTGATAGTGTAATACTATCAACCGGATTCGTACATAATAATGCAGACAAGTGCATTTACTCTAAATTTACAAAAGAATATGGAGTAATAATTTGTTTATATGTCGATGACATGCTGATTTTTGGTACGAATCTACAAGGAATTACCGAGACCAAGAAGTATCTAACCTCAGTTTTTAAAATGAAGGATTTAAATGAAGTTGATACTATTTTGGGAATCAAGGTCAAAAGAGATAACAAGCAAGTGACTTTGTCACAAGCACATTATATAGATAAAATCCTTACTAAATTCAGTCATTTAGGAATAAAGGGGTATAATACTCCTTATGATTCTAGTGTTAAGCTAACTGCAAATACTGGAAGAGCAGTAGCACAGTTGGAGTATGCAAGTGCGATAGGTAGTATGATGTATGCAATGCATTGCACTAGACCCGACATTGCATTTGCTGTTTGTAAACTTTCAAGGTTTACCAGTAATCCAGGTAATGATCATTGGAAAGCAATAAGTAGAGTACTTGGATATTTAAAATATACAAAGCACTTAGGCATTTGCTATAATGGTTTTCCTAATGTATTAGAGGGATATTCTGATGCAAGTTGGATTACAAGTGTTAATGATAATAAATCCACATCAGGATGGATATTTACTCTAGGCGGTGGAGCCATTAGTTGGGCATCCAAGAAACAAACATGTATTTCCCATTCTACTATGGAATCTGAATTTATTGCATTAGCAGCTGCTGGAAAAGAAGCAGAATGGCTGAGGAATATGTTACTTGATATAAAGTTGTGGCCACAACCTATGCCAGCCATTTCCATATTCTGTGATAGTGAGACTACAATGTGTGTTGCTCACAATAAAATATATAATGGGAAATCGAGACATATAAGCTTGAGACATGCTTATATAAGAGAATTAATTACAAATGGAGCTATAGCTATAATATATGTGAGATCAAATAAGAATTTGGCTGATCCACTTACGAAGCCATTAGGTAGAGATGTAGTACAACAAACTTGTGGAGGGATGGGGCTGAGACCCTTAAATTAAATACAAGGAATAGGAACCCCACTTTGAGTTAGTATACACTCTAACAATATAAGTTCAATGGGTAATAACAAGTTACTTGTATTGTTTAAGCACTGATCTCCTCTTTAGGAGCCCTAATTCTATTGTACTACTTACTGTTATATGAGGAGTTAAGGAGTTGTTAAATGCTTGTTATAACAGGGGCATAAAGACAAACTCCAAAGTGCATACTGTTACATGAAGAGGTTGATTAATCTTAATGGAATTATTAATGTCTGGAGTAACAGGGACATAGTAACTAATTCCACCTATATGAATATTGAAGTGGTGCCGCTTCTAGCAAGATTTAAAGGGTTGATCTTGTAAATATTCATGAATTCAGGATGAGCACATGGCCGTAAACGTGCTAAAGCGAATACTGGATTTTCTAAGCTACTAGATAACGCTGTGTGTGTGGTATTTTCGGTTTTGGCACAAGGATTTGTGGTTCAAATCTTAAGATACCATTAACTTCGTCAAAACTTTAATATACTTACACTAAAGGAAAGTTCAAATCTGTAAAAGATACTTTCAATTATTCACAAGTGTTATGAAGTGAAATAACAAACTAGTGGGGGATTGTAAGATAGTTTGTTATTGGCAAGTTGGAAGTGGGATTCTTCCCACATCGGAAGAAAGAAGTTCTGTGTCTGTCATGTGAAACACTCCCGGGACAGACCTTACTCGTACCGTGCCTGTTAGCCTCGGAACTGATCATTATGAAACAGCACATAACAGGCACGAGACTGACTCAACAGGCACGAGATTGTCTCAACAGGCACGAGATTGTCTCAATAGGCACGAGACTGACTCAACAGGCACGAGATTGACTCAACATGCACGAGATCCTAGAGTTAATTATTTTTAACAGAAAAATCAAATTTATTTGAATTTTAAATTCAAAATTCGAATAAATAGTCGTGTCTGTTTGTGAAACAAGACATCTTTTCTGAAAGGGTCTGATGGTTGCCTATAAATACACAAGAAATTCCAACGAAGTGTATAGAAAATCACAAGTGTTATTGCAGGCTTTGTTGTATCTTGAAGAGAATCGTTTTGTATTTTCCCTAAATTAGTATACAGACGATAACTCTTTAAGGACAGTCGATTTTCACGCCTCAAAGCCAATTTTGATTATTATTTTCTAACAATAATCACATAAAAGGTATCTATAATCCGTAATATAGCAAATGATATCTATAGATGGCTAATTATTACTAAAAGATAGTGTTTTATGAAAATTTCTCTTCAAAATTTAAGGAATTTTTTATAAGAATGTATATTTTGAAATATATATCTATTTCTTTTACACTTAAATATTTAAAAACAAGAAAATTATTGGCATGTATTTATAATATTATCCTGAGTGAAGTTAAAATAGAAATTTTAATATTACCGCTAAAAAGAGTACTTAAAAGTTATAAAGAATGCAATAATGAATCTCCAAATCTCTAGGAATTTGGAAATAAATGTACAGATATAGATAGAACTAAATCTCCACCGTTGGATAAGTTCTTTGAAGAACACTCGATGTTTGCCACGTATGCAAACACAGCGTCCCGCACTCTTTCCTTTCCATTTCCTGTATATATACTAAAAGAGAGAGCACCGACTTGGAGCTCACGAAAAACTGAAACTTCATCCACACGAAACACACAGGAAGCGTGATGATGAAGCTGTTGATGCTGAAGAGAGGTTTACGGTTACTAACGACGACCGGAAATGTGAATTCCTCCTCGCCGTTGACTCACCGCCGGTGTTTTTCTTCCCTCTGGACGTCGTCGTTTTCAACTTCTTCTTCTCCGTTGAATGCTGCTGGTGTTTCTTCGGATTCCGCTTCAGCTGCTGCTGCTGCTGCTGACTTTAACGAAGATTTTTTCCTCGGCGATGAATTAGCTCGCTTAGCTTCCAAACCGAAGACTGATCAGAATCTACTTCAGCCTGGCGTCGTTGTCTATGACGGTGTTTGTCATCTTTCTCACAACTGTAATATTCTCATCTTCCTACTCTGTGTGTGTGTGTGTATTCGTGCTTTTAGCTATATCTATTGCGTTGTGCTTTGTTTATTTCTTTGATTTCTTACTTTAACTGGTCTCCGAAGCTATAAATGAGTACAGTGTGTGTGTGTGTGCCCGCGTATTTGTGCATTTAGCTATACATTGCATTGTGCTTTTGCTTATTGCTTTGGTTTCTTACTACAATTGTGCCTCAAAGCTGTAAATGAGTAGAGGCGAGAGTGTGTGTGCGTGTGTATTGGTGCTTGTAGCTATATATTGCATTTGTGCTTTGCTTATTGCTTTGATTTTTTCAATTGTGTCTTAGGAAGCTGTAAATGAGTACAGTATTGCGTTTGTTGCTACTGTTTTGTGTTTTTAGTTACATTTGCAATCATCCTGTAGTTTTGAAAGTGAAATTTTCAATTTTACATGTAAATATATAGTGTCTAGCTGTATGTGTGACTTCTGAACTATTTTTAGCTTGACGACTTGACATTTGGATTTGCTTAACAGAGGGAATGCTGTTTGTTTACTTGAAATGGTTAACATTCAATCATCGAGAGGAGAAAACATCTGGGGCTCAATTACAAGCTCAAGTTGTTGTATTGTGGATTCTATGTGCTATTTGTGATCGAGTGTATCCTATGTGATGTATGCACGAGTTGTACAGCAGGGTAGTTAAGGCAAATAGTATCCTAGTAGGTGACTTCCTTCGTTATGAGCAAAACATAGTGTTAGCTTTATGTTTAGTGTTATCAGTTTTCTGCATTTCTTTGTGGTCGTTATGACTATGATGTTGGCAGTGAAATCAGATTGCCAAGAATCTTGTGCTTTTCAGTAGCATGCATTGTTTGAGCTGTGAGAATTTTAATGTTGAGCTGTATTCCACTGACCGAGGCTCCTGAGGCATTAATGACTGCTTTGACGGAACCACTATGCTTATGACAGGTCCAATCAAACTAATTATGATTTGAAGAGTTTTCACGATCTTTCACATAAATTTAAGTAGTCAGAAAGGTGGTGGAAGCTATTATTTCGAGAATGCAAGTGAAGGTAGCTTGCTTAATTTCCTAGAGGCGTGTGTTGGCAAGCATTTGGGAAGTGACGAGTCTCTTTTGGCGAAGCTTACTTGTACATATTAGCAAATAGATAGCTAGTTTCTATTGAACTTTTCAGCAATATCTTATTGCCTCAACTAATTAGGGGTTGTGGCATAGTAGATTGATTATCTCATTGGATATGCAGAAATGGCTATCCTGTAGGTCTAAACTGCATTTGGCATAGACATGGGAAAGGAGGGGTGCATGCATAATAATCTGTCTCAGTTAATATGAGCTTCATGGCATTTTATATGTAGGTGTGAAATGGGTGATTAAAGCTGACAGAGATAGGAAAATCAAGTTCTGTTGCTTGCAGTCAAAGGCTGCTGAACCTTACATGAGTGTGTCTGGTGTTGATCGTGATGATGTTCTTCGTCGCTTCTTGTTCGTTGAAGGCCCAGGTTTATACCATCAAGGTTCCACTGGTTAGAACCATTACCCCCTACATTACTGTATCAGCTTGTCTCTCTATTCATTGTGGTTTCACAAATATTGCCATTATATACTTTTAATTCTTTATTATTTTATGTCCAAGTCGCATCTGACGTTTTCCACGAGTGTCTGGCAAACTCTAGATGAAGTGCATCTGACTGCTCGAGTTGTCCTTTCATGAGCTATGTAATCATTCTTACTGAGCACAAGAAGTTGTTGGCGAATATACTATGGGCAATAGTTATGATAAAATTATGTTATGTAGTTTGCTGTACATAAGCCTTAAAATTCTGGTAATGTGGATATTGATAGGATGTTGTGCTTGAGCTCATTGCTAGCATAAAGAGATGTGCTAGCTCCTAGTGTCAGTCCTTTGACCAACTTTACCCCTCCATGTATTAGGGAGTGGCTGCTGTCCTGCTTCTGCTGATATGATCAAAATTTCTATATATCATTCTACCTTTTGTTTCAAAGTGCAACAACAACTACAAAAAAGAAAGATTTAGATCATTTTGGGTCATTTGAACTGGTATTTTGTGAAATCAATATGGTTCTAGTCATGGGGAACACGGATTTGATTTTTGTCATGATTTTGATAGTGGCGTGAAGTTGAGAATCATTAGTTGTTATCCTTTCCATGCTCCTGCTGCATACATTCCTTTTCTCATAATAGAAGACTTAAATGTGTTAGAATTGATAGCTAGTGATTTGATATCTTGGAATATGAATCCACGTCTGATTTAGATGGTTTTTTGTTAGGTAAAAACAGTTGATCAGGGAAGTGAGAAAGTTTTTTTTTTTTTTTTTTTTTTGGGGGGGGGGGGGGATTGGGGGTGTTTAACATTATGCATTGTACAATTTTATTCAGTAGTTATTTTTTTCCACAGCAGAATATCGTGGAGTAACTTGTTGGGTATTTTAGCAACGGAAAAGGGCCAAATATATCCCTCTACTTTCATAAATTGTTTAATTATATACTCCGTTATACTATCCGCCTCTTAAAGCCCCTACCGTTCTACTTTGGATCAGATATGTCCTTATTTTGGACGGAATGACACGTGTCACTACCAGATTAAATTGACCCGTCCTTTTTCTTTTAACCGGATACACTTTTAAAAAAATTCACTATCCGACCCAAAAGTCCACCCCACTGCTCTTCTCTCTCCTCTTTTCCTCCTGTCTTTCTCCGTCACCTCACTGTTGTAACCATGGCCGGAATATCCACCGGCGAACTTGTCGGAAACCATGGAGAACCTTCAAAGTTGTCACCTCGCACCTTCTCTTTCCCTTTCTCTATACCTACAAACACATTTACATACAGATCTGGAAAAATACATACAAGAGGTTGGAGATCTGAAAATTTTGATTCCAGATTTTGGTGAATCTAACCAAAAATAAATTTTTCCGACAAGCAATGTACTCGAAACTTTCAGATCTCTAACTTTCAGAACTTGGGTGAGGTTATCAAGTGAAATCCTTTTAAACAAACTGATTCAAAAGTGATCATCCTATTCTTATGATTCAACCAAACTATTGGGAAATGGACCACCAGTAAAATTCAAGAAACATGAAGATGTTTCAAATTTATTATGCTTTCACACGATCCTTTATATGATATATATCAAGAAACAATTTCAGAGGCAAGAAAATGTATGACTTCCTTCTGATATTCTATCTGCTTTAGAAGACACAAGTTCTTAGTACATAAAATCTAAGATATGCTGGAAAATCTTATTCTGTTTCGACAGTCACTATGGAGATTCCAGCCATGGTCACGCAAGGGAGAAGGAGGAAAAGAGGAGAGAGAAGAGCAGTGGGGTGGACTTTTGGGTCGGGTAGTGGATTTTTTTAAAAGTGGATTTTTTAAAGGACGGGTCAATTTAATCTGGTAGTGACACTTGTCATTCCATCCAAAATAAGGATATATCTGGGCCCAAAGTATAACGGTAGGGGCTTTAAGAGACGGATAGTATAACGGAGGATATAATTAAACAATTTATGAAAGTAGAGGGATATATTTGGCCCTTCTCCGTTTTAGCAATCATAAATTGAGTGAAAAACACTTTGAACTTATACTAATCAAATCTCAAGGGATTTAACTATCGGCTAGATTGGCGTCTTATCTTATATTTAATCTATTTGATGCTCCACAATGAAAAAGTAACCTTGGTCCATTGAAAGTGGAATACTGAGCCTCGTAGGCTGCTTGCTTTCTGTATGTGAAAATCCAGTCTGCGTAGCAGCTTTTCTGCAGATCCTCTCTATTCTTGCACAATCAAGAAATATGTTGCTTTGGTGTTTGACTATAGTTAGAATGGTCCGGTTTATTCATTAGCCTATATTTCCAAAATTTCTGTGATGAAGCTGTGGAGATCACCAGTCTAATGTATCCGATTTTTGCTGCAGCTGCACTGAGGGTTCTAGCTCACCTGCCATTACCTTACTCTGCACTGAGCACCCTCATGATTATACCTACTCCTTTAAGGGATGCTGTTTACGATCATGTTGCCAAGAAGCGGTATAACTGGTTCGGGAAGGGTGATGACTGTTTAGTCCTCTGGGATCAATACTTGCTTTACCGCTTCATTGATAGGGAAGAGTTGCTGGAACGTAGCCGATCAGTTTTGTGAAGTGCTGCTTCAATGGGTCGGAGAGTGGTCGTCTTGTCATAAGGAAGTTTCAATTGACATTCTTTTGGCCTGCCCAAATATTGGAGTTGTAAATACGTAGTTCATCCATAGTGTACATCTTAATACGCTAGATATATGCATGAGTGTGGAGCATTGGGAATGCTTTCATTTTGATAAGAATGAAAAAGCTAACAGCTGTCATTTTGTCATTGGTGAAAATACACCACGTTTGAGATAAAGAAAATCGACTGTCGAGTTAGTTCCGCAAGTTTTCTTCATAATAGATACTTTGGTACGTTGGCTTAGTACCCGTGTTCGTTTGTACATTGAACCTTGTGGTTTTCAAGCGCTTAACCAAGTTTGACAGTAATATCTTTTGCAGTGCAGAGTGTTGACCTTTTCGTTTATTTCATCTTATGTCATTTATTTGTATTGTCATTCTTCTGCACCAAAGAAGCATTTCTTTGCTCAGCCATTGAGTACCTTTTATGTCAGCACGCAAGTTCGATAGTAATCACATTCTGCTCGTTAAACTTCTCATCCACATGCGGTTGGAGGAGATTCCTTATAAATAATGGCGGAGTTGGCTTTTTCTGTTGCACCACTCTAAGTTAAATATCCAGGCTGATAATAGGTTCCAGATAATATGGGAGTAACTATTCCTGTTGTATGTCAGCTTTGTGTCAAGTAGGGCTCCTTGAAAACTGAGTAATCTCCTCTTAGTATAACAGCTAATGTTTGGATGTTGAGCATCTGAAGAGTAGCAATGAATGGAGTTTTAACATTGTACATCATAACATGACACTCACAGAGCATGCACATAGTAGATAGCATTTAACACCTGAACCAACCTCAAATAATGAGAAAGAGAAAACTTGATTCATTTATAAGATCCTAAACTTCTAAATCCTATTCTCTATCATGGACTATTGCAATCAAGGGTAAATAAGTTCACTCTCCCACCATGTCAGAACTACAAATAGATATGGTGACTACAGCGTGCATCAAAACTAATAGCTCCCAATCTCGATTGTTGATTTATCTGCTCTTGCCACTCTTGCCACTATTCCATTCCTTCCAATCATTGTCTACGTGAGTTTGAGCCCATTTGACTGCAGCACGTGCAGCCTGCGGTCCTCCTGGTAAACCTCTCTCGTTTATAGTATCTGCCATATCAATGAATGGAACGACCATGAGTGTTCCTGGACCACCATACTCGGCATGCAAGAAATCGTTGAGAATCTGTTTCAAAGTATCATTTGAGCAAACGTATTTCAACACACTTTCCAGATCTTGCAATAGTTTCAAGCAAGAAACAAACAACACGAACTTGAAAAGTTGCAACAAGCAAAAGCATCTTGGTCAAGGTTATTTAGGAGAAAAAGCTGCATACAAGATTATACCAACTATCAGTGAAAATGGGAAATCTTGTGCCACATTGTGGTTCACTACTTCGGCTATTGTTCTCAAAGGAAGATTTAATTCCAGGGTCCAAAAAAGTAGGGGATAATGTTCAAACAATGTATCAACTACATCTCTATCCCACGTTAGTTGAAGTTGGCTTCTACATCTCTATCCAGATTAGCTGAAGTTGGCTGTATGAATTATATGTACTCTTTCGGCTCTATGCAGGTCCAATTACGAACAATAAAATAGGATATGAAATAGCTGAAGAGGGTATATACCTACACCATTATTGCAAATAATGTCTATCAGGAGTCACCCTTTGGACTCCAGGGTACTAGTTTTATTTCATGGACACAAGCAATATATGAAATACTTTGCATCAGTTACAGTCCATCTGTTTGAAGCATAACGCCGCTAATACCTATTGCTGTTATACTTGATATGTTAATCATCTAACAGCAACAATGATATGCACTGGTTTGGAATTTAAGTTAGCTTCAAAAGGCATAGTTATCTTAACTTAAACCGAGGCCTAGTTGATTAATAAATTATGTCTCACTGGATTATGTCATCTAAACTTCTGTGGCCACAAAGCAAAAATCTTGGTACACCATTACAAAGCATATATGCAATGAGGACGGGTTTTTTTGTTCTAAAAATAAAAGAAAAGAGGATGGTGAAGAAATAGGGAAAGTACCTCGGTGCAGATTCCCACAATTTCATCAATTGAATCTCCGTAGACATCTTTCTTCTTAGGTAGTTTCTTCAGTAAATGATCCCTGAACTTCTCCGTTTCCTAAAACCCCCCACAAATAAAAAATCCAGACAAATGAATAAATAAGTAAATAAAAAGAAGAAGAAGAAGAAGAAAACTCACAGAATCAGCAAACTCAGGAATGGGGTCGGGGAATTTGTATTCAGCAGCTCTGCAAATGAGGTTTCTACTTTTGCTGTATTTTAAGGTATTGGAAGAAACCCAAGTGGAAATAGAGGTGTATGAGGAAGAAGCTGAAACCCAACTGACTGAACTTGTTGAAAATGGAAGATAAACTGAGGGCGAAGAAGAAGAAATGAGAATGGATGAGGAGACAACTGGTATAGCCGAAGCCATCTTACTTCTCTGCAGCCGCACCGTGTGTAAAGACAATTCCCTTTTCTCTTATCTAATATATAATATACTATATATATATATATATATATATATATATATATATATATATATATATATATACTTCCAGTATTTTTATGCTAAAATATCTTGTCAAATAACAACAGTCGAGAGAGTTTAAAATCTTTACTTATCCACTAATGCTGGAAAGAAATATTTAGACAAAATCGAGATATTTAAAAAGGTTTATATAGTACATGTCATATAACGGTGAACTCCTGTTTAAAATTGTGTATAAGTTGCTAATTTACAATAAGGAGTATTGAGTAGGCAGTTGTCAATTGTAATCCCTCAGCTCACATTACATTGAACATTTTTTTAAATACCGTGAAGAGATAAAACTTAATTTAAACTTGGGTTTTAGCTTTTTTGTTTTTGATATTTTTATCTCTGTTCCTAGTAATTTTTCCCTTGAACATATTCCTTATATTTTTTAAAGCAAATGAACCAAAAAGAAACATAGGAACCAAAATAAAAAAATAAAAAAAAATAGGAAACTTTATATAAATATTAGGTACTCCGCACTACTATTATTTTTTATATATATTTATTTTTGTTTTAGGAGTTCTCTTTCCTTTTCTTCTTTTGTGCTTTCTTCAGTTCTTTGCTTTCCTAACGGGATTATTTTCTCCATAAAGGATTTTAGAGTTGGACCTTGATTAAATAAGATACGTTAAAATTATCAAAGGAGATGACAAACAGAAGAGAAAAAAAGAACATTCCCTCAGTGCATTTTGCTCTTTCAAGTAGTGATCATGGGTTAGAAAAGGAAGGTGCTTTTGCTCCATGGCTGAAAAGATTTACCTATTCTACAAGACTTTACATATATACATGCTCTATGATCCACCTAGATACATAACCCTTTACATCTCACACATTTTGTTCCATACAATTCAGACATGGAAGTCAAAACTCAGCTTGATCAACTTTTATCTCCCTTGGAGTTTTGGTATCCAGTGTTGATCACCAAAAGCTAGCAAAACTGGCGTAGCAGGAAGATCAAGTTCGCGTTGCAGGTCTCACAAGTTCCTTTCATTCGGTTCGAGCCAAGGAAATCCAAGGAAATCAAAGACTTGCTTCTCTGTATCAAACTTCAAGCTTGCACTACCTTTAGTCTGTGCATTAGACGTCGAGTCACACCAACATGAAGAATGAAGAAAAAAGAAAAATAGGAACAAAGTGGAACTTATGATTGCAGCAACCAAGAAAATTATATACCCGTTTCCCACCGGCTCCATGAGTAGCTGGAAATAGCCCTGTATCATCTAAATGGAAGCCCTTGGACTCTGCTAATAATCTAAGCCTGTAAAAGAAATTGGACGATGAATTATATTATAGAGAACCATCCAAATAGACTCCCTGGTATCGCTTGGTAGTGAGTAAAAGGGGGCATACCTCCTATTCAAGACGTCATTACCAGTCCATGCTATCAGTCCAAATGCATATATATCCCTTGGATACACCTAACAACAGAAGTGAGAGGCTGCAACTTTTACATATAAGAATTACTCATGTCTCATGCATATTATTTCCAACAGCATCGAATGAACAAAAGTAGATCCAGATCGTGCACTTGACGTATGCCAAAAATTGTCAACAGTTAATACTTAATAGGACTCAAACCAATATGAGACAAAAGCTATTCTCAAACCAAGCTACTCTTTCCTGATTACTTTTCAGTTTATTCATGAGAACGAAGACCGGTGATACTCTGCATCTCATATATCATAAAGATTTCTATTTGGCAGTGTTTTTGGTAAAATAATTGCAAACGAGTTCTGGGAGGAGGATATACACTCCACATACTTGTCATCAATAAAATTGACCACTACATCTTTAAAGCACCAAAAATATTGAGAAATGTGTAATTTTAGCCGCTCCCAAAAATAATCGCCGACAACATGTATATTGTTTGTATATTTGTGTACTATATACATATTTATACACTTTTTGGCTAGCGAATGTAATTAGCTTCAGCCAACATGCCAAATTTATATTTTGCCCAAATATATAGTGGAACGAGGATACTCATCATATTAGTCATCAATTAAATTACCACTTAATCTGTACGCAACCAAAAATATCTGACGAATGAAGATCATTGCTTGACCAAACAAATGACATCTCATCAGTATACCTTAAAGTCAATGCGATGTCGCAATTCTCGGCCAGGATAGGTGCAAATCCCAAAATATGTGTCGACTCCTGAATCTGTACCCTGCCATCAGATGAAACATTACTTTAGTTTGGCACTTGGACAAGAAGAAAATTTAAAGAAGATAGAATTATATCAATTAGAAGAATTAACCTAAATAGCCGCCCATCCAACAGCTTAAACTAAAAATAGCCGGCGAATGTATACTTTATGCGTAATTCATGTATTAATGTGTATGACCATGTATAATCATTATTTAATCTATGTATACCGACTAGGAAAAGTAAATAGTGAATTCAGTCGGTTATTTGTGTAAAGACCCCTATCTATTACTGTATTAAACTATTAATTTCAGTTTCATAAAGAACTCCATGAAAACTATAGCTATGAACCCACAAAATTCTTTGAGCAGAGAACGTACTTTATATAGTGTGTGTCGAAAGAACAAAGCAAATGAGTGATATCACATACATTCTGTGTCAAATTCCCTAGCAACAGCTACATACTGGATAATAATAATAAGATCTAAAAAGTTGGACTACACTTAGCTTGAGACTACTGAAATTCGCAATTGTCCCCACTATGACAAAAGAAAGGCACAAAAGACGAAACATGGCACCAAACTTTGGATTGACAAGATATATGACTGAAGATTTGGATTAACGAGGTCACCCATATAAGTGGAGTTAATATTGTCTACTCTTCCATGCAAAAAGAACAAAATAGACTGCCCGAGTGCACCTAAATAGACGCTTAAACTTTAATAAAAGGGAGTAAGACCAAAAGGGATATTGGAAGTTTAAAAGCTCCAATTTAAAAAAACATACAAGCTCAAAATGAAAGGTTGCAAAAAACGTGACTAGTAAGAAAGCATGAAGATGACAAGTTGAAAACTGAAAATAAGTAATTACCTCTGTGCTATGAACACTGAAGACCAGATCTTCTCTCAAAAACTTCATGTCTTTTAGACGTTTTACAAACTTAGGAAGAAAGCCTATATGACTGAAAGAATGAAGCGAAGTAATCACATTTCAAGTACATATCTGAAATGAAGTTGTCATGAGAATAAGATTTATAACAAAATTGTAGGATCTAAGCACAAATATTTACAGTGGGAATCCACAAGCAGGCCAAGCAGAAACAAGCAACATGGTGGGTTGTGGGGCTACAAGCGGAAGATAAATGGAGAAAATTTGAAAAACGAGAAAGTGGAAAAGAGCATCAAGCACTGGAAAAACTCTAAATCATATATCAAAGCAAGGTTTAAATGGAATAATTGTGAAAAGAAACATGGACTGGATTCTGGTTTTTGATCAAATGAAATCCCACGTACGGCAGGTAAAAAAGTTGCAGCGTGTCAGCATTTAAATACCGAAAGGCATAAACATTCAAGCGCACCAGCAAACCCCAAAAAATATGCTTTTCAAAACTACGGGATCACACAGAAATTTATTTCATTTTCATTATGAGCACGCCGAGGGTCTATCGGAAACAGCCTCTCTACCTTTGTAAGGTAGCCTCTCTGCCTTTATAGGGTAAGGGTAAGGGTGCGTACACACTACCCTCCCCAAACCCCATGTATGAGATTAAGCTGGCTTTGTTATTGTTGTTGTTGTTGTTGTTGTTTCATTATGAGTACGAAGTTTCAGGCCTTCTCTTTAATTTATGAGGAAAGGAATCAATCCAAAAGCAGTTTCTTGCTTCCAATAGAATAATTCGTCAAACTACCTTTGGATTTCATAGAGAAAAGTTAACTATATAAAGGAAATCTATGCGATAGATAAGCCTTATATTGGGATATGTATACCTAAACAAGAAGTAAAACCAGCACATTAGAACTCAGTCAACGAAAATGGAAGGCGTTCTACGAGATTAATCACGAGTGAACCTTACCTCTTACCATCAGCATGAGTAATAACAACGTCCATATCACCACAAGAAGACTTTCCACGTCTATATGATCCTCCACACACAACAATCACCTGAAGCAAAGGATTCACTGTGTAAAGGCTGCATTTACTTTTTTGCAGTTTTACAATGAAACTACATTACTTATCAAAAAAAAAAAAAAAAAAGGATGTTGTGTGTTCTTGCTCTGGTGCTTGGACTTTAAAGGAATAGGTAAACAAAGTGTCTAGCTTGAACAATAGGCGTAAACTTGGCAAGTAAAAGACAATTCACAATAGCTTTTGACCCAATTAGTTTTTCTTAATAATCTTGGTCTTCATGCTTATTAGTTTGACCAGCATCAACAATCCTTTTGCAAATGGGACCATGTCTGAGGCCCTCCATTCCACTAATTCTCAAATACCTTCAAGCTTATAAGCATTTCTTTGCACTTAAAGACTGGAATGAGCAATTTCCAGCAATTGGTACATTAACAGTACATCATCAAGGAGCAGGCGAAACGCCGCCAATTTACATGAAGGTAACATTTAACAAGTAATTGGACAAAAGCCTTACACTGGGCAAAATTTCCTCTCCAATTTTCTGTAGTAGACGCTCCATCTCTTCAACCTACATAATCAGTCATCACTTTTTAGAAGAACCAGTAAGCAGTCATGATTGAGAAAACTGCAAAGAATAATATGCTACCTCATGCCGTGGAATCCTGGATTGAATGTCATCAAAATATTTCAACCCCAACCTTTGAGAATGAGTCAGCGAATCCTCATTTCTAAGGTCATCAAGAGTTCGGTGTCCTTTCTCATAAAGTTTTAGAGCAGTGGCTGGACCAATACCCCAAACCTCTCCAAATAAGCTAATTGTTTTTACCTGTAAAATCATGATAATGTTAGAAGAAGGGCATCCATTTTTCAGCTTGCTTAGTTCAGGTTACTCGAGACATTTTGATTAACAGAGGTCATGGAAATGTTGATGTAAATTTGTACTTTAAAGGAAATATACTAAGGATCAGGAGAAGAGAGGTTTTGTCACAACAGATCCTCATAACAGCACCTTTTCATCCTTCTCAAAATGTTCCAATTTAGACAGCTTCCCTGTGGTGACTATCTCCTGAATCTGCAGTCAAAGAACACTATCCTCTTATCCTGTAGCTTTAACGGGAGGCAAAGGTATTCATGATCCGGAGATTAAAAACCAAGAAAGTGATGATTTAATGGATAACTGGTTCTGCTTGTTATATCAATCTCATTTACCAACAAGGGCCCAATAACTTGGTAACCTCATTCACGTAAACAGCAACTTGAAATGGTGTGAAATAAGTATCTTTCCAGTAAAGCTTTAAATAAAGGCGTTCACTTACATGGTCTTGCATCGACTTTCCAATAGCAGGTAGGTGCTTAACCTGGTTTGCACTCTCAATTTTGAATGGCAATTTCTCAATAACTGGTATAGCTTTATAATAGCTGAATGATCTCCGGTCATCACCCAGTGCTAAAATCAACTATCAGTCATCGTATCATACTTTGAAAGCTCAAACTTCTAACTCCAAGGCATTTACAAGAGAGAAGCTACAGAAATAGATCATACTAGAAGATATCCTACCTCTATATATGTTGATGAGCTTCCCAAATATCTGAGTGATATTTCGGTTTAAATCCGGAGGCTTATAAAGTGAAGATGAGTCTGATGTTCCAACCTGGTCAACAAATGGTATAGAAATATAGATGAATCACAGTGAGAATCCACCACATGGGAACACATATATCTCTGGCTCAGAAAAACATATTCAGCAAGGGCAATTTGATGCCGGACTTAACAGGCTTATTATGAGAATCAATGACCTCAGGACTTGCCACTTCTGGGCTTGAAGAACGTGATGCGAGTGAAGAGGCACTTTTAGTATCTCGTGAATCAACTACAGCAAGGTCTTTAGCGTCAATCATGTGTCTTGGGCTTGCATTCTTGGCATCTTCAGCAGAACTTCGACCTTTCTTTGGTGTAATTTCACTGCTATTAGGATGACTTCCATTATCAGCTTTAGGACTAAGGGAGCCTCCTCCTCCTGATTGCAGGGACAAGACATACAGATCCTCAAATTCTTTCTCTCCTTTTGTCAAGCTGTCCTCTAGCCACTGATATGCGAGAAGTTTCTACGGAAATCCGAAAAACATAACCAAGATAGTTAGGAAAAAAGCAAATGTTGTAACAATCATTTGAAAGGCATCATATTGAAAATCAAACAATTCAGTCATTTTGTCTAAAACAACATGTTCAGGTACCAAAGCCCATAGAATATAAAGGGGTTTCAGAAATTTGAAGATTTTTGATTAAATTATAAGCCACTCCTGAAAGGTGAGCAGTAATATAGAGAAACTTCAGAATCCTCAAGTGTCTCTGAAATAACCACGTGTATTACTATAAAGCAGCTTATCAAAAAGATTAATACTTTAACACAGCAGGATAAGAATGACAACAGCAAGAAAGATCACAAATCTTTACAAACAAAAACCCTATATGTGAAAAACAATAAAATTTGAAGAATCCAAGAAATTAATCAATGAGTCAAGAATAACGATAAGACTAAAATCCCATAGACCAACAGAGGAAGGTATATCCAAAAAGATTAAATTTGGACTTGTTATTAGCAAAATGTGAATTTACACAAGCTATCACCAGAAATTCTAAAATGTCTCAACCTTATAAAGATCAAGAGTGCAAAAGCTAAAGTCAGCAGCATAGTAAACACTGTTCAATTCAATCTCAGAAGACAATCTACACCAATGATTTTTCTTTTTTAAAGAGAAATACCTCAATAGTATCTGACCTAACAATTCCTCTTAACCATTGTGGCAAGCCAATGATTTGAAAGTTCTAACACGGCACATAAAAGTGATAAGGAAGAAATACTGAGACTTAACTATAACAACTTCTACTGCTACTTGTACAGCTCAATCCCAAGCCAATGATTTCAAAGTTCTAACACGGCACATGAAATTCATAAGGAAGAAATACTAAGACTTAACTATAACAACAACAACTACTACTACTTGTACAGCTCAATCCCAAGCCAATTGTGTGTGGTCATATGAATCCTCAATATCTTTTTACGACAATTACTAAGATAAATTTAACTGCAATAACAACAACAACTGCTGTCACCACTTATCAATCCCGGACTAGTTTGAATGGCTATATGAAACCTCAAATGTCGCTTATGTTCTATTCCTCATGCCTGGTGGAATAGTCGAGGTCTGCACAAGCTAGCTCGAGCACACCGCCATAAAAAATATCAATTCTATTTATACTCAATAAAGGTACAAATATTCTTAATTTGATAGTGCTCTAAACAAACTAAAAACTCCAGTTGGACACCAGTCCTGGTGTAAAGATTACCAACTTGACTAAGACCCTTTTAACTATAAATCAAAACAATTAAAAAAAAGAGTCTCAATTTGCAGCAAGCTAAAAAACGCAACCAAAGAGTGTAAAGAGCAGAAGAGTTAATAAAGCTCACAGCTTTAGAGCGGGTAAGACGTTCTCGATCAACTTTCTGAAGAAGCGAATTCGCATCAATTGCAAAAACATGAGTAACATTTTTGGAAAAACGTTCCTCTATTTTAGCCCCCATTTGCACCAATTTCTGCTTCCATATCTACACCCCCAAAAGAAAACAAACTCAAAATATTGAAAGTTTTTTTTTTTAAAAAAAAAAGGAAAATTAGAAGAGGAGAAGGGGTTAAGAGTTTATGCGGTTGAAACCTGTAACCGCCTGGATTGGACTCCGGTTTCGATCAAGAACACAACCATACCCGAAAACATTCCATCTGGATCTGACGGTGGAGATTTATCCTTCTTCGACGTAGATTTTGGCGCCATTACATTACAGTGTTCTTGTTTGAGTAAAAGGTTTCAGTTTTGATGTCTTCTGATAGACGCTAGAAATGGAAAGTGGAATGCTCCAGTATATATAAAAAACGGTCGAAAAGGACAAAAAGTAATAAATAAAACAAAATAAAATTGGGAAAGTATTTTTAGCTATAAATACAGATTTTTAATGTAATTTTGTAATAAGATATTTTTATTTTAAGACAATTAAGAAATATATATTGAAGATCTCATTGTAAAATTTCACTTGAAAAACATAGACAAATCCAAGCATGTTATAAAATAAAGACCGTAAAGTAAAGACAAGTATAGAGAGAAACTTATATATTATTCGAATTCAAACTGATGTACATAATGAACTGAAATCTCTTTTATTTATAGAAGAAAGGAAGTTGTTGTGTAAGCTGCTACGCAAGCTGCTGTGTAAGCTGCTACCACAAGCTGCTATTACAAGTTGTTGTGTAAGCTGCTACGCAAGCTGTTGTGTAAGCTGCTACGCAAACTGCTGTGTAAGCTGCTACTATACCAGATATGGATAATCTTCTACTGAGAGCAATGTTTATCCATAACGGAGTACTGAATGAATAAGCTTATTATACCCTGTATGGATAATCTTCTACCTAGGGTAATGCTTATCCATAACCGGGTATCGAAGTGATAAGCTTCTTCAGGAAGTTTATTTCCAATAGAGTACTAAATGGATAAACATATTTACGGTGGAGTCCCATATGGATAAGCTTCTTCAGGAAGATTATTTACAACGGAGTACTAAATGAACATCCATAATATAATATATTTATAACACTCCCCCTTGGATGTTCATTAAAAGATAATGTGTCTCATTAAAACCTCACTAGGAAAAACTACGTGGGAAAAAATCCTAGTGAAGGAAAAAGAGTACACATATTTAGTAATACGCATTGCTAGGTGCCTCATTAAAAACCTTATAAGGAAAACCCCATGGGAAAAAACCTTAGTAAGGGAAAAAGAGTGCATCGCGTATTTTACTCCCCCTGATGAAAACCTTGTTTCAAATATTTGAGTCTCCGCATTCCAATCTTGTATACCATCTTCTCAAAAGTTGAAGTTGGCAAAGATTTAGTGAATAAATCTGCTGGATTATCACTTGAACGGATTTGTTGCACATCAATGTCACCACTTTTCTGAAGATCGTGTGTGTAGAATAATTTTGGTGAAATGTGCTTCGTTCTATCTCCTTTTATAAATCCTCCCTTCAATTGGGCTATGCATGCAGCATTGTCTTCGTATAAAATTGTGGGTCTTTTCTCACATTCCAAACCACATTTTTCTCGAATAAAATGAATTATTGATCTCAACCATACGCATTCCCTACTTGCTTCATGAATAGCTATTATCTCAGCGTGATTTGAAGAAGTAGCAACAATAGATTGCTTTGTGGAGCGCCATGATATGATAGTACCTCCATATGTAAATACGTAGCCGGTTTGAGATCGAGCTTTATGGGGATCAGATAAATAACCTGCATCTGCATAACCAACAAGGTCTGCACTATCTTTGTTAGCATAAAACAAACTCAATCATATGCACTCCCTGCTTGCCGGTTTGAAATCGAGCTTTATGGGTATCGGATAAATAACCTGCATCTGCATTACCAATACGATCTGCACCACTTTTGTTAGCATTAGCAAGATAAATAAGTGCACCATCTACACCGAGATAGAGTATTTCAGGACCAAGGAGCTCCTCATCCTCTTCTAGAGGTTGGAACGGATCCTTATTCACTTCAAGTGATTGAATATTCATTGGTGTACTTAATGGGTACACTTTGTCCATGTAAAAGTATTTTTAAGACCCTCTTGGAGCTCTTCCGGAGTTCCAATAAGATTTATGTCACCAACATAAACAGCAAGTGTAACAAATTTTGATGATATTTTCTTTATAAAAATACATGGACAAATAACATAATTTATGTAACTTTCTATCAGCAAATATTTACTGAGGCGATTATACCACACACGTACAAAGATCTTTATAATTTGATCGAGTACATTTCTCAAGACTTTGAATTATATGTTTCGGGCATTTTCAATCCTTCAAGGATTTTCCTATAGATTTAACTAAATAAGTCATGTAGGTTAAGACTTGTATCTAAATGGTATGACATCTTCAAGTGTCTGGACTGCTGGTCCGATCCTCACAATCTTTTATAATATTGTGCACTATATTGTATCAAATATATCGTCGACGATCATTTTGTGTCAGTTCCGAAGCGACATAACTTGTGAAGATCTCATCACTTTCTTTATTTTCAGGTACCTGAACTTTTTCGGGAGTTTCATGAAATGTTATGTCGTGGGCTCTTCTAGAGCTTATTTTCTCCTCATTATGATCATTTTGATCATTAGCTCCTACTATTTTTCAAGGATTGTTACCTTTGGAACCGATTGGTCTACCACGCTTCATGCGTACAGTAAACTCTATCCTTCAGGGACTTTAATTTTAATAGGAGCATTTGTAGCTGAAATATGATATTTAATTTTGGATCAGCAAATGCTTCTGGCATTCGACTTGAATTATCTTCTAAGTGAGGATCATATTAATGATAATTCGATTCATATAGCATATTTTTCAACTGTTTATTCCATCCCCCAAATGTTAGAAAAACTAACATATATCCCCAATCATCTTTGGGAAACATATCTTTGTGTATTATGGTAGAGAAATTAATCATATACCACACAACAAAAGATAGTAAAAATATTTGGTTTCTGATCCTAAACCAATTGTGAAGGGAGGACTTATCATATATTGTTGATCTGATGCATACAAGTGCTGCTATATGCAATTTAGAAAATCTTAGACCAACACATGAAGCTTTGTTCTCATAAGCAATGGTTTAGCCATTAATAGGAGGTATTCAATGCTAAACCAGCTTGGATATAAACCAGCATTATCAAGATGAACTGTCTTGATTTCATAATCTGAAAATTATGCTCTTAATCGAGAAAAGCAATTCCAAATGCCAAACTGCAGGTTGACAATAATTACACATGTAACCATCTCATATATGCACCTATAAGTGGTTCACATGATAGGTGAACGGGCCCATATTCACCTTTTATATATTTCAGAATCAGGGGTCTTAGTCCCAACTTTAGCTGGTATAATCAATTCATTATGAGAACAAGCAACACATGAGAATTCCTGAAGAATCTTCTAGTTCTTTAGTATATGCTTATCTGAATTCTCAAATAGCTCATTTAAAAATGGCAAATGAAAACTTCAAGTTTATCATGTCATGTGCTATCTCTTAGTAAACTTCTGGTTTACTATGGCATAAACTTTTGCTTTAGTAAACTTCTGGTTTACTGTGATACATGATATAGTACAAATTAAAAAATAAGGCGGGTAACTTCTCACATACATATTATTTTACCCCCTATGATTGTGGAAACATGAAGATTATCAATCTTCCAATCATTTGTAGTCTCAATATGATAGCCATTTGTATTAGTAAACTTCAGGTTTACTACAACATATGTTTTGACCATAATCATATAATATGAATGACATATTTGTATATAAGCTCTTCGAGAGCCTTCATTTATTATCCACAATCTAATATTTATCGGGCACTACTGGTGTCATGTATCCTTTAGGCAAACAGTTAGCTCTTCAGGAGTTGTTGATATATTTTGTACTATCAAATATTTCTCACACACTTTTGGTATCATGAGAGAAAATCACAATCAAATAAACAATGTAAAACAATTGTTTAAGCACAAGAAAACTCTTCTTCATAATATTTTCCTACTTCATGAGGCAATTTCAATTGTGTTACTTCTTCAGGAGCAAATTTAAAATACGAAATATTGAGTATATATTCTCTTAATTATATTACCTCTTCTGAAGGTGAATTGTGATATATTCACATCAAGAGCGTGTTCATATTTACCTGATTATTAATATTGTCACATTCACTTCAGGGAATGGATTAATATTATCCAAAGTTCTCATCCTTCAGGAAATCGAACATAATTATCTGAATGCGCATTAATCACATCAAATTGTGATGCCTCAACCTCTTTTAAAATATTTACTACTTCAGGAGCAAATCGAGGCGTGCATTTAACATAGAGAATATTTATGTAGCTTATCTTCAATTGTAACCATAGAAAGCCTAAATTATCACTTCTGGTGATCATAGACATATACCACTTCTGGTGGTTAATTACAATGAGATATATGAATTCAAACTGATGTACATAATGAACTGAAATCTCTTCTATTTATAGATGAAGGGAAGCTGTTGTGTAAGCTGCTACGCAAGCTGCTGTGTAAGCTGCTACAACAAGCTGCTGTGTAAGCTGCTATTACAAGCTGCTGTGTAAGCTGCTACGCAAGCTGTTGTATAAGCTGCTACTGCAAGTTGTTGTGTAAGCTGCTACTATACCAGATATGGATAATCTTCTACTGAGAACAATGTTTATCCGTCATACCGGGTATAATAAGCTTATCCTTTCAGTACCCAGTTATGGATAAACATTACCCCCGGTAGAAGATTATCCATATCGGGTATAATAAGCTTATCCTTTCAGTACTCCGTTATGGATAAACATTGCTCTCAGTAGAAGATTATCCATATCTGGTATAGTAGCAGCTTACACAACAGCTTCCTTTCTTCTATAAATAGAAGAGATTTCAGTTCATTATGTACATCAGTTTGAATTCGAATAATATAACAGTTTCTCTCTATACTTGTCTTTACTTTACAGTCTTTATTTTATAACACGTTATCAGCACGAGACTCTGACATCTCGAGCAAATACTTTGAAAGTATTAGAGGTAAGAACTTTCTTTTCCTAAATAATGTCAAATCTTTCTAAACTTGAATTTGTAGCCCTGGATATATCAGGCAAAAGCTACATGTCTTGGGTGCTTGATGCTGAAATTCATCTTGATGCGATGGGTCTGGCAGACACCATCAAGGATAAAAATCAGGCATCAAACCAAGACCGTGCCAAAGCAATGATATTCCTACGCCATCACCTTGATGAGGGCCTGAAAATGGAATATCTCACTATTAAAGATCCAGTCATACTGTGGAATAATTTGAAAGATAGATATGACCACCTGAAGATGGTCGTTCTTCCACAGGCACGATATGATTGGACTCATCTAAGGCTACAAGATTTTAAATCTATCAGTGAGTATAATTCTGCTATGTTCAGAATTATTTCCCAATTGAAGTTATGTGGTGATAATATTACTAATCATGATATGTTGGAGAAAACTTTCACCACTTTTCATGCCTCGAATATGCTCCTGCAGCAGCAATATCGAGAGATGGGATTTAAAAAGTATTCTGAACTTATCTCACATCTTCTTATAGCAGAGCAACATAATGGGCTATTAATGAAAAATCATGAAAGCCGACCTATTGGTTCTTGTCCATTCCCTGAAGTGAATGAGACGAACTTCCACCAAGCTAAACGTGGAAGAGGTCGTGGCCCCAGTCGTGGTCATGGCCGTGGTCGGGGAAGAAACCCCAATCATGGTAATAATAATGCACCAAAGAAGCCTCCTCACCACCAGCAGTGGAAAAGGAAGGAACAAAAGCATGAAGCGGTGCAAGCGCCAAATGTAGAAAATGCATGCTATAGATGTGGAGGAAAAGGGCACTGGTCACGTACTTGTCGTACGCCAAAGCACCTGGTTGAGCTTTATCAAGCCTCCCTAAAGAAGACAGAGAAAAATGCTGAAGCAAATTTTACTTCTGAAGATAATTTAGATTTCATGCATTTGGATGTAACTGATTACCTTGCACTCCCAGAAGGAGAAACAAGTCATGTAATCGGTGGTGAATATGTAGAAATGTAAATATTTTAATTTTTGTTGTTTGTAATAGATAGTATGGTTATGTAATTATTGTACATAAAGAAAAAAAATTATGATTTGATAATGATGTTTACTATAATATATCTTATTTATGTCATTTTGAAGAATATGGATAATCTTCTACTGAGAGCAATGTTTATCCATAACGGAGTACTGAATGGATAAGCTTATTATATCCGGTATGGATAATCTTCTACCTAGGGTAATGTTTATCCATAACCGGGTACCGAAGTGATAAGCTTCTTCAGGAAGCTTATTTCCAATAGAGTACTAAATGGATAAACATATTTACGGTGGAGTCCCATATGGATAAGCTTCTTCAGGAAGATTATTTACAACGGAGTGCTAAATGAACATCCATAATATAATATATTTATACCAAAGCACAGTTTTTGTGTCATTTATGTGAAAGACAAAAACATTTTTTTGTAAATAATTAATTGGTTTGTAAATAAGTTATACTGATATTTTAATGTATTCTAATGTATGAGTTAATAATAATCGGTCTATTATCCCTGCTGTCATTGTAATCAAATAAGTGTATAGTCTAATAAAATAATTGGTTTCCAAATAAGTTATACTGATATTACAATGTATTCTAATGCATGAAGTAATAATAGATTATTATTCCTTGTCATGGTAATCAAATAACTCCATAGTATAATACTAATAGTTTGAAAATTTCATAAAATATTTAACATTAAATCGCAATCGAAAGCGGACCTTGTCATTCTTCTCCTTCAAATGAAAACGAAAGAAAATTCGTCTACGTCAGTTTTGACGAGCAAGTTTACTTGACGCTTGCATCCTGAAATAAACTATACCAATGAATTAATCAATGTATGATCAAGCTACCCCGATATCACGCCCCAACTTCGGGAAACGCGACCAACACACGACTGAGTGAACCCGGTCGAGCAAGCCTATTCAGCCTTTCCTACCCGAGTCATTCATAATCAGAAAAGGAAATGCATCACCATTTGTTAAATAGGGGAGAGATTAGTTATATAAATATGTAAACATCGCTAGTTCATTTTTACTTAAATACCATATGCCATAGTTAAGTTTCCATAAGTATATACATTTGACAATCTAGTGGAAGAGTTTCAAAATACAATGTGATCTAATGACCACCCTGACACCCATACATGACCCACATAAACGTCTAAGGAGCCTTTAAGGATACAAAAGACCAACAAGACAATACCGGCAACAAGGCCCCGACGATACCTCAAAATGTGGAAATTTATACAAAAGAAGAACTACATAACCCCTAGGAGAAATGGGGGATCACCAAGACTGCTGTGAGGAGAGAAAGAGAGCACCACTATCTGCAATGGAACCACCTACATTCATTCAACCGTCGAATAGTACTAGTACGTAAGGCAAACGCAAATCTTAGTAGAATGAATAGTGAAACAATTAGAAGGCAGTTATAATAATCAATAAGTGTTGTCACACCTCATTTTTACCTACACCCGCAAGGGCATAAGAGAGTTTTTTCAATTAAAGGACAATCGAAAACGAGATTTATTATTAAAGATTTAGAGTCGCCACTTGGGAGATTTATGGTGTCCCAAGTCACCGGTTGAATCCCGAATCGAGGAAAAGATTGACTCTGTATTACAGTCCGCGAACCAGAAATCTGAGTAAGGAATTCTATTAACCCGAGAGAAGGTGTTTAGGCATTCCCGAGTTCTGTGGTTCTAGCACGGTCGCTCAACTGTTATATTTGGCTTAAATTACCTGATTTTAACAATTATGAACCTATGTGCAAATTTTAACCTTAACCGACTTTATTCATTTTTAAAGAAAATTGCAACGTCATTAAAACAAGTCTTGAACCACGTCACATAAATGCACCCGTGATTTTTGGACATGCTTTAACATCGTTGGGATTTGGATTTGGGTCACATAAATGCGCACCCGAGTTTAGGGAGGTAATGTTATTAAAATACGCGCCTAAAGAGACTAACGCGTTATTATTTTGGGGAAGGCCGTGAAATTCGCTAAACGGCCCGTCCCGAAATCTAAGTATTTTAATATATACAATTATCGAGGGCCCCGCAATTTATGTGTTTTGTTTAGCGAGGCTCATCCCGTTTTATTATTTTAAAGTGCAAACCTAGAGCAATCTATAGTTTTCTACTTAATTTGTCTCTAAAATAAAAGAAAGACCCTAATTAATTTGTTATTGGACTGATGCAAACTAAGTAATATTTTTGCACCAACATCCGACCATTGGGCTCCGATGTGAGCCCAGCAGAGGGAATTTAAAACCAGATATACACCATAAAATCGGCCAAAACAGACCTTGGCCCAGGCCTAAATGAGAAAGAGGCCAAAACTGGCCTGGGCCGTGCATCAATTATCCTGAGGCCCAAACGTTTAGGGATTAGTCTGTTAAGCCCTGTCTTTTACACTAAATGGAATTTCAATTTAATTAAGAACACAAATCTGATGAATCTACTACTAAAATTAACTAGCCAGTAAAATAAATTCAATGGAACATTAAACATGAGTTAGAAAGCAACTGATTTCAGGTTTCATGACCCACGTAACCTGCATATGATCACAATTTCAAACATGGTGCATACTAGTTCAAATTTCAACTTCCCTACTATGAATCATTTTTATTAAAATGCTGACTCATGAACTTTGATTAAACACTAAGTGACCACATATGAGAATTGAAACTCGAGAATTAAGGATGTTGGACGAAAATGGATTGCCTAAATTAACCTTATGAATTACATATCTCATATCTACTTTTAACTTCTGATTTCGAACCCACACACAACCACTCAAACTCAGAATTATAGATTAACTCACATCATCACTACTAAATATAAAGCTCCCATGATCGGAAGAACTATCACACTACTTTAAAAGTCTACAGCCTAATTAATCACAGCTTGAAAACCATTTATACAGATCTAGGAAAATCGAAAATTAACTAAACTAATAGAAACTATTCTGTTAGTCCAACATGAAATTATTACAACGAATACTCAACTAAACTCATATGCATTTCTAAATATCTAACACACACTTAACGGTTCAAATGCACAAACTTATAATTAACAGTCCATCAGTACGATTATTACAATATAATGAAAGCAGTAAATCAACAATAAGCCTCCACTTCAACAACAATATGCCTCCACTTCATTCATTTTCAACTGGATATTTTCATACATCGAGTTTCAGGACATGTACCTGGTATGTAGAACAGAAAAATGGGGTAAGCAGTCAGCAACATCAAACAACAAAATATAGCAGCAGAAAGCCCAACACAGTAGCTTCAACACCTCAATCCAGAAATCCCAGCAACACGGAGAAAACCAGTAAAAATGGAGAAGAAAAATAGTCCGGAAATCTCTCTTTGTTTTCTCTTTCTAGCTTTGAACTCTCTCTGGTGTTCTTTCGCTCTCAATATTTCAGAAAATTTGGTTTTATCATTTTTACTATCTCCAAAATGAATTCTGCCCATGTATATCCTGTGTATCCAGAGTGTATATCGAGTGTATACCGCTCTCTCCGCCCCCTCTCTTCTTTTCTTCTCCTCTCTTCTTTTTTTCTTCTCCTCTCTTCTTTTTTTCTTCTCCCTTCTCAAATTTTATCTTCTATTTATAGCAAAATTTTCGAGATTTTTCAGGTTTTTTTTAAAAAAATATTTTATTATTTTTTAATTAAAAGAAATCCCACTTACAATTTATTTTTTTTATAAAAAGAAATCTCACCTTTCTTTACTTTTATTTTTTAAATTCCAACTTTAATTACTTTTATCTTATTTAAAATCCCACTTTTTATACTTTTTAAAAGAGAATTCCACTTTATTTAACTTTTCTTAAAAAATAATCCACTTTCTTTTGATTTTTCTTTTAAAAATGCTACTTTCTTTTACTTTAAATTTTTTTAATTTTCAGATACCTTTATATTTGTTTTTTAATTCCAACTTTCTTTTACTTTTTATTTTTTTAAAATTTCCACAAAACTTTACTTTTATTTTTTTAATTTTCTACTTTCTTTTACTTTTTAAAAGAGAATTCCACCTACTTTTACTTTTATTTTTTTATTCAATACTTCCCTTTTTCTTATTTTTTAGATCACTCCTGAAAATTAAAAAAAAAATAATATTTTTTCGGAATTGTTAAATAAAAATAAAAATAAAATAATATTAATCGTAATAATTCACCTTTTAAATTTTGTATTTTTACCCTATAATAAAAAGTGTAACAAAGCTAAAAATTGTAGGTTAAAACCCCTAAAATATTTACATAGAAGAAGTGATAAAAAATTAAATATTATCAAAAATTAGGTGCTCACAGTTGCCCCTCTTTGTTTGGAAAATGAAGAGTTTTCAAGCAAAGATAAGGTGAGCTATGTGACTAATTTTTGAACATATTTTTATTCAAAAGGGAAGAAATAAGGATAAGAGAAAAGAGAAAGGGTGCAACCGAGTCTTTGTTTTGGACAGCCTACATATCCCGGGTTATAGGGGAATCAGGTTGCGTGTAGTTCAAGAAGTTTGGTAGCTGGGATTACCATGAAGCTGCGGTTTTACTGTTACTGTTGTTGCTGCTGCTGATACTGCCTACTGTCCTCCTTATTACACCATGACAAAAATGAAGAAGCTAGACTAAGCTATAATATATGCTTTACAAAGATTTATTTTCAAACTTGGCCTTGTGACTGTTGTTGCCTTATTGATTTACATTTCCTTCAGTCGTTCCTTCGCTGCTGACTCGAATTGTATTCTTGAGATGCTCTCCCTCTCCTTCAGGCGGGTACCTGAATTGCTTGTTCCCTTCGTTCTCCATGTGGACGCTTGATTGCTGAACTTGAATCGTATTCCCTTGTTCTCCAGGTGGACGCCTGATTGCGGAATCTTCCATTGCCCTTCCTTGTTCTCCAGGTGGACGCCTGATTGCTTGAGCTTGAATTGCTTCTTCCCTTCGTTTTTCCGGCGGGTTCCTGATTACTTGAAATCTGAATGGTATCCCCTTATTCTCCAGGTGGGCTCCTGACTACTATGCTTGAAAGTATTCCCTCCTCTCCAGGCGGGTTCCTGCCTTCAAAATAGACAAACCAAGAATTTGAAAGCTAAAACTTAAATTATACTCACTTTTTCTCCAAGCGAACTCCTGATTGTTGCGCTTGAATGTGTTCCCATGCTTTCCAGGCGGGCTCCTGATCGCTGAAACTCGAACTGTTACTCCTTGTTCTCCATGTGGACGCCTGATCGCTGATACTTCGACTGCTGTTCCTTGTTCTCCAGGTGGGCTCCTGACTACTGTGCTTGAAAGTATTCCCTCCTCTCCAGGCGGGTTCCTGACTTCAAAATAGACAAACCAAGAATTTGAAAGCTAAAACTTAAATTATACTCCCTTGTTCTCCAGGCGAGCTCCTGATTGCTGCGCTTGAATGTGTTCCCATGCTTTCCAGGCGGGCTCCTGATCGCTGAAACTCGAACTGTTACTCCTTGTTCTCCAGGTGGACGCCTGATCGCTGATACTTCGACTGTTGTTCCTTGTTCTCCAGGTGGACACCTGATTGCTAGTGCTTGGTTACGCTCTTATCCTCACATATGTGTTATTCTCCCTGTTCTTCAGATGGGCACCTGACTTCAACAAAAATAGACAAAATAAAAGAAAATTTTCCGCCCCAGTTTGGTAGCTGGGCGCATCTGTGAGTTTAAACTGAATCACATCACCAAATATTACTAAGAATTTGAAAGCTAGGTCCCATTATCCAGGGGGTCCTGACAACTCTTAACTAAACGACGATTTTAAATCTAAGCTATATCTTGTTATCTAAGGAGGTCTTAAACTACTCCCCATTATACAGGAGGGTCCTGACAATTCTTAATTAAACGACAATTTTAGAGCTAAATTATATCTACTAAAAGGTATGTCTTATGCTAAATCCTGTTATTCAAACCAGTTTTAAACTACGTTCCATTATCCAGGCGGGCCCTGACAGCTCTTAAATCAAGTCTTATCTTAAGAGTGACAATTCTACGGCTAAATTATATTACCCTACAACAAGAACTTATGCTAAACCTTGTTATCTAATGGAGATCTCGAAGCTAGGTCCCATTATCTAGGAGGGTCCTGAAAACTCCTAACTGAATCCTATCTCCCACATGCGAACTTTAAAATTATCTTATATTTCTTGGGGTACATTTATGCTAGATTTTACTACTCATGACTGTTTTAAATTTTAAACTAGGTCCCATTTTCCAGGAGGGTCCTGACAACTCCTAACTGAATTCTATCTCCAGAATGAAAATTTTGAAACCAACTTATATTCTTTTGTAATACATTTATGCCAGATCTTGCTACTGATGATTGTTTTGAATTTTAAACTAAGTCTCATTTTCCAGAAGGGTCCTGAGCACTTAAAACTAAATCCTATCTCCAGAACGAAAATTTTGAAACCAACTTATATTCTTTTGGAATACATTTATGCTATATCTTACTACTCATGATTGTTTTGAATTTTAAACTAAGTCCCATTTTTCAGGAGGGTCCTAAACAGTTAAAACTAAATCCCATTATCCAAGAGGGTCCTGAAGAGCCGAGAATGAACTTACCTGAGCCATGCTTTCTTTCTGGAGGATCTCTGCAGAACGGATAAAATTCCTTGCCTCTGAACCATGCTTTTCCTCATTGAGGGTTCCTACAGATCGAACAAATTTTCTTTTCCCCTTGTCCAACCGCCTTTGTGCTGACAAAATTTGGGCATGACACTTGAAAAAAAATTCAAACTTCCAAGCTTTGATTTAGACACAATTTTCGTCCCTGTTTCAAACAAAGAAAACGTGTGAGTTTATAAATATGGTGGTTGGTTTGTGGCCTTGACTTTGAGGGCGATTGCTCCTTCACTTCCTATGACAACTTTGGTTTCAACTTGAAAGACCTTGCCTGTTTATTGACTGACCACTTTCTCTGTCACCCTTATCACAGAAAATACCTCTGATCCATTCAGACCCAATACCTGTAAGCACGTGATTTTTGCTTCACGAGCAATCACTCCAAAAGGAAAACAAAAAATAAAAATAGTGACGGATGATTTCGCTGTACAATTTTTCGATTTTTTTCCCGTGACATGTGTTATTAGTCATTTGTGGGTCTGTCCATTTTGCATCTAGTCATTATCAAACAAAAATACAAAAATATGTGTCAGTAAAAGAAAATTCAAAAATATATATATATATATATGTGCATCGTTCGTTCTAGGCTTTTAGTTAACTTACTTGAATATTTGGTGATAATTGTGTTAAAATGTTCCATTGTTGTTTAGTTTTAATTTCATTATTTTATTGTCTATTATTTTATTTTTTGTTTTAAAAGAAAAATGAAACTAGAAAAACAAAAAGGGAAGAAAATCGGTTGGGCCCAAAATAAATGAAACAAAAACAGGCCCAAACCAGCACTCAACCCAGTCCAGACCAGGCCTGCCCAGGCACCTCCTGAAACGACGTCGTTTCAGGCAAATCAATCTGAGCCATCCGTCCCAGCCGATCTAACGGTTCAGGACCTCTTTCAGCGACCCATGTTCAAACCCGACCCAAATAACCAGCCTGACCCAACCCCTCACTTAAACCAAACGACCCCGTTTAACTACCAAACGACCCCGTCTCATGTCTCATCCTCAGATCCAAGCCGTTGAGATCATCTGATCTAACGGCTCAGATCCAATCAGACTCCCCATATATAAACTCAACCCTTCACCCCACGCCCCCTATCCGAACCCCACCCCTCACTCGTCTCCTTCCCCGAGCTGAAACCCCAAACCCTAGCAAGCCGCCCTAGCTTCCCCTCCACCAAAACCCGGCGGCACGAACGCCGGTGACCACCCCCTTCACACCCCTAAAGCATCCAACCACCCTGAACACGAATCCACTAACCACGAACCTCGAATCACCTCCTATCGTCTCGAATCTGGATTTGAAGATTCGAGACAAAACTCGATCTATGCCAAACCACCCCATCTTCATACCAGACACTCCCCTGACCTTCCTCGTGACCAAACCAAGCTTGGTTTGGTCCGAATCTACCCACAACTCCTAAAAATCCAGATCTGAAAATCCAGAACTTGAAACACATGCACCTGGGGAATCCGGCCGGTCTTGACAAGGGTTTGAGGTCTAATAGACCTTAATCAAGGTGTTCTCACGTGAGAACACCCTGATTAAAGTTTGTTCGGCCTCAAGAGTTCGAAGTTGAGTCAGATTTGGGTCATTTTGATTTCAAACTCTTTTGGTAAGTTTTCCTTTCTTTTGTTTTAGTTCTAATTAAGTTGTCAGCATATTTCGTTGTGTTTGTTTGTCATTTTGTTATTTTTCATTCGGATTTCTTCCATCTCTGTTGAAGGCCTTTTTATTTGGTCAATTGTCTTCTGTTTGTGTTCTGAATATACCCTGTGATATACGTGTTCATCAATTAGATTAATCGTCAAACGAGTTTAATTCATATAAGTTCCCAGTGTTTGAACAAATTTGTCTGAGGTCATTCGGGACTCTATACGTGTTGTTTATATGAACGATTGATTGTTATGTGTTACGATTAATATAGTCGAGTTGATATATGTCGTCAATTAGTTTCAATCGTTAATGGTAACAACTTGATTCGTATTGCTTATTTCTGCTGTGATCGTATTTGAGTCCTATTAGGAACTGAATTGTATTGCCTATTGATTTTGTTCAAATCGAATTAAAAAACATCTAGGGGAAAGGTTATAATGGCAGATTCAGACTTTGATTTTAAAACACGATGCCATTTGGTTTAGACCGTGGGCAGCATGTGTATGGTTAGCTTTAAGGAATTAAAATAATTGGACAGCATGTGCTGTCAGATTATATTCCTACTGCCCATACTTTGGTTAAATAAACAAGTGATCAGTACATTTTAACAACAAAAGAGAGAGGGGCTGTCAGGGATTTGATGGGAGTTTTGTTTATTTAAAAGAAGTGAGTGGAAAAATAACGAAGGGGGGGGGGCAATTTTGAGTTGTAAAACAGACTGTAAAGTGTTAAGGTTAGACTATAAAAGAGGCAGACCTTCCATTAGAAAGGGGGTTCATTTTTTTGAGTCTTGAGAGATTCTGTGAGTAAGAAAACTGAAAAGGAAAAACAGGAATAAATTTCAGAACATTGTGAATGAGTATTGTCTAGAAGAAACTGTGTAAGAGTCCAGTTTGATCAGGTTGTCTTTGTGGTTTTGCTTTTCTGTCGTTTGCCAAGCTTTCTTGTGGTCATTGGATTTCTGTTGCTGTTACATTCAACATTCTGGGCTGTTATTTCCTACTCTGTTTTTCTGGGATTGTTTATTTGTTGCTCGACTCCTTGCTGAGCTTCATCATTGTTGGCTGGTCGTTGTTGCTGTGTTGTTGCTGTGAATCTGCTGTGCTGTTGTTTGCTGTGTACTATTCAGCTGATCCTTTTCCTTCTTCTTTTGTTCCTCTATACCAGGTACACAACTAATACTGTCCATGTAATTTGAAAGTCGAGCATGAATACAAAAGGGAAGATTTGAAGACATCTATGTCCACATGTAGTTGCTATATAGATGATTATGTAGTGTGTAATGGTTTACAATCTTGTTTGGGTATTGGAGTTGGTCCTTTCATATAGTGAATACAAAAAATGTAGTATGGTTTAATATCATATGTTGGTTAGGTTAACAGACAAAAGGATTGGCAGTATACTAGGCTATGTCTTGGAAATTAGTTGTGTTTTGTAATTAGCATTCTCTTTTAATGCATGTCAAAGAATAAAACTATCCGCCTTAGTTAATTTTCATTCTCTTTTGATAAACTGCCTCGTTATAATTATCAAGCCACACCCTTATAACAATTAGCACAAGTCCGCGCCCCTCAACCTTATGAAGGTCGAGCCCAGGTCAAAACAGACCAAACAGACCCGCCTCGGATAAACAGTGGCCCAGGTCTGGCCCATCCCGCATGAGCTGGATTTGGGCCCATAATGTTCGATCAGCTGTCCGTATGCATGGTCATGTTTCCTTATTCTGTAAAAGCATTTCGGATCCTGCTGTAAATAATCTGCAAGCATGTAAATAATTAAGAGATTTTCTTTTATTTTAGAGACGAACTTAATAGGAAATATAGTCATTATAGGTTTATCCTTTAAAATAAAAATGAGACGAGCCTCGACAAACAAAAATGTAGAAGCTGCGGGGCCCTCTAAATGTATATATTAAATACTTAGATTCCGGGACGGGCCGTTTAGCAAATTTCACGGCCCTTCCTAAAATAATAACACGATAGTCTCTTTAGGTGCGTGTTTAATAATCTACTTTCTTAAAACTTGGGGTGTGCATTTCATGCGACCCAGATCCAAATCCCAAAACATCAAATAAAATATGTTCCAGATTGTGGGTGCATTTCATGTGACGCAGTCCAAGGACATGTTTTAAGCGATGTTCACATCCTTTTGAAATAATAACAATAAAGCGGTAAAAAGTTAAAATTGGCACATTGGTTCATAATGGTATTTAAAATCAGATAAATAAGCCGAATATGACAGTTGAGCGACCGTGCTAGAACCACGGAACTCGGGAATGCCTAACACCTTCTCCCGGGTTAACAGAATTCCTTATCCGGATTTCTGGTGCGCAGACTGTAATATGGAGTCATTCTTTTCCTCGATTCGGGATTAAAATTGGTGACTTGGGACACCCTAAATCTCCCAAGTGGCGACTCTGAAATTAATAAACCAATCCCATTTCGATTGTCCTTTAATTGGAAAAACTCCCTTGCACCCTCTCTGGTGCGGAAAAAGGAGGTGTGACAGCTCTGGCGACTCCGCTGGGGACGGTAACCCAGAACCACTGGTTCAGGGTTAGAAATTCGAGCTTAGATAAATTGTTATATTTGGCTTTATCTGATTTTTACATGTTTTGAGCCTAATGTGCTAAATGTTGCTTTTACTGCTTTGATATTATGTGAACTGTATATAAATTGTGCCGAAACCTATACTTTCTGAGTCTTCTAAATCATGAAGAAGGGCATACTTCGTATGACTTCTTTTCTGTATAGTGTCAAATCCCAATTTAGAACGAGGTTCGGATAAGTTGCTAAGCCGGTGAAGCTTCTGTATTCCCGGTACGCTGCCCCCCCTCGGCTCGAGCTGTCCGCTCGGGTAAGCCAGGTCTAGAACAAACACCCAGGTTCTGAACCTAGTATAACAAAGCCACATGCCGGATCCCTAGTAGGAACGTTTATTTGCATCATGTGCATTTGACTTAGGGGACTCAACACAGGGGTTGGGTCCGTCTAGGAATAGCAACCTGAAATAGAAAAAGGCCATCCTGATGCATCCTACTCACTGCTTGTGCATTTATTTGCTTCAAACATGCATGATGACCGGTTTTGAATGTTGGGAAATCTTTACAAAAAAAAAATAAAAAAAAAATAGAAATAAACAAACCAGTTAGTTTATCACCCGAACTACGTCGGTTTGATTCTCACCGGATGTGAGATACGTAGGCAACCCTCATCGGGTCCAACTCTTTTTCCATTTTTACCAAAAATGATATACCATAAAGCATATATGTATATATGTATACACATGTATATAAATAATTTTTTTTGTTTTTGTCCAAAGATTTTTGGTTAGAGTCAAAATAAAGGGTTTTGTTTTCACCTAAAAGGTCACCCTAATAAATGTGCAGGATGAACACAGAGCAAAATGAACCATTCTCAGCCCTCAGCGAGGTCCCTCTACAACTCCACATGTGGTGGAATGACTTGGAAGCCGATAGCAAAGGGGTAATAGGAAGAATATTGGGAGGTTTTGTAAATTTGTTGGGTGTTGAGCCGAGGACAGATATTCTTGAAGCTCTAATACCATTTTGGGACCCCACCTGCAATGTATTCCGTTTTGTTGACTTTGAACTTTCACCGACACTTGAGGAAGTTGCCGGATATGCGGGACTGAATGAGAAGTTAAGAGGGCAATATTTGCTTTCGCCAAGGCCAGTGTCCCCGCATGCGTTTCTGGATCTACTAAGCATTAGTCGGAAGGTACAACATGACGATTTATCGAGAGGGTGTTGTGATCTCCATTTCTTGTATCAGCGGTACGGGACCCCGCAGGGTTTCGAGGAACCGAACCTTGGGCTAACTCACGGCGGGAACAGAAACAAATGGGAAGCAAGACGTACTTTGGCTTTTATCACAGCATTCTTGGGAGTCATGGTCTGCCCAAGGAAGGACAAAAAGATAGAGATAGGTCTGGTAGGGATGGCCGACGTGGCAATCAAAAGAACCAATAGTACTGTGGTTCCTTTGATTTTGTCCGAAATCTACCGGGCTCTAACTATATGCCGAGAAGGAGGTACGTTCTTCCAAGGTTGCAACCTGTTACTTCAGCTATGGATGCAGGAACACCTCCATCACCGAGTAGGATACATGAACCACGGGTTGACCGAGAGGAATTGTATCAGCGGATTCAAGAAGCGCATGACAGGCGCCAGATTTCCTGAAGGTGTCGAAGAATGGTTTACACGGTTAAGGTCAACAACATCTGACCAAATTGAATGGGCATTTGGTTGGTTGACTGATACTGAGGTTATCTACATGTCGGCTGAAGAATGTCATGTTCTCTTAATGGGGCTTCGCAGCATCCAGCCATATGCCCCTCATCGGGTATTACGACAACTGGGCAGGTTTCAAGTAGTCCCTAATGATGAAAATCTGAGCAAGCATGCCTTGGAATTAAGCCCGGGAGTCATGGTACGAGAGCTAGCTAAAGGTGAGGTAGACCCAAAGTACGGTGCTTGGTTCGAAAGAAGGTTTCAGACTCGGCAAAGACCTGCTAAAAGGGCCCACGTCCAACACTTCACCAATGATTCACAAGAGCAATGGGGATGGTTAAAAAGGGAGAAAGGTTACCGGGTCGAAATCGGGAAGCTAAAGCAACAAGTTGAAAGGCTTGTATTTGAGAACAATGTGCAAGTCGCCTCGGAGCAGGCTGAAAGAAACAAGTTAGCCCAAGAAAACCAAACCTTGAAGGCCCGCCTTCGCCAAGCCAGTAAGAGTAACGTTGACCGACAGAAGCGTCGCTCTGATGAAAGATTGATAGCAAGATTGAGAAATCAGGTCGGCCAAAGCCAAGAAGAATTAGAACAATCAAAAGCTTGCATAACAAGGATGAAGGTCAGATGGGCAAAGTACGCAATGGCCCGGGAGCAGCGTTTGCAACAGGTCATAAGTGATTATGAAATGAGCGTCAGAATATTAAGGGAGACGAGCTCCACTCTACATGATCGGATCGTCAAACAAGCACGAGACGCCCAGGCTGACAGAAGACAGTGCTACGATGCAATGGCCTGCATGGAAAGACAAATGGAGTTGTTTCAGGATCGACTTGCCGACGATGCTCAGGCACTGGGGTTGAAAAAACAACAAATCAGGCAGTTGCTCAGTGAAAGAGATGACATCCGAGCAAGGATTGCTGAAATAGGGCATTACATCTACATGAAATGCTTGGCATGTGAGCAAACACCTCGGAAGACCCTCCTTATTTCCATCATTGGCTGCGTCTGCCGGATTATGAACGAGTTGAAGAGCCTGCAAAGAGACCTTACACCTAGAGCCGCGAAAAGGCCGAATGATGCCTCGCGGGCCCTTAAATTGGAGAATTAGTTTTGGTCAAGTCCTGTTTATTTGGCTTTGGTTGTTTTTCCATATGTTGTTTTCTTTTCATTAAACCAAGTTTAAAACCGTGGAGTCTGTACTTCTGCTATTTTTATTTTAAGTACTGTGTAATAGCAAATTTTGATAATGAAATTAAGTGACTCCAGAAGAATTACTGTGTGTCTTTGCTTTGAGGCAGAACTACGCCTGGTCTGATTCGCGCGGGGACGTGATACGTAGGCAATCCCCATAAGATTCGACCGCTTTTAATAAATAAAGAAAAGAAAATGTAAATAGAATAAAACGCAGGGTTTCGCAAAATACTTTAAAGAGACAAATGAGCAAACCGGGATGACGCATGTTGTTTGAAGCAAAGCATGTAGAAACGGTTAACTGCCTAGGTGCATTGCATCCTCTATGTGTTATGATCAAATCTGTTAAGCTCTAACACTAACAAAGTTTGTTGTTGTCTGATACCAGACAGTTAGTTGTTAAAGAATTCTGGCAACACATTCATACCAAACCAGATCCAAAGGACCGATAGCATCAAGCATGACTACTTCGGAGAATAGTAATGAGGAAGAAAGGCCGATGAGCCAGTTGCTAAAAGAGGCAATGGAAAAGATTGAAAGGATGGGACTAGAGATGCATGCAATGCAGCTAGCCCTGGCCAAAACACAAAAGAGCCCTGAGACACTGGGACACATGCCGGAATACCCTCACTCTGGCCCTTCCACAAGCCGCCCAAATCCCCTCTATCATCAAGAAAGAAGCCCTCACGATTCCCAAGCTCCACCACCCCATCAACCTCTCCCAACACCCAACATTCCCATTTTTGTGGGACCTACATCAGCTCCTTTGCAGCGAACGACTAGTGAGCCATTGTTTCAGGCTCACGACACCCAATACTATCCCCCTGAGCCTACATTCCACGCACCGGAACCACAGGCTTACAATCCCCATTTGGAAGTACCGGCAGAGGTTGAGAAGCCGGTTAAGGCCCCTGAACAGGATGAAGTGTTGAGAAAGTTCAAAAGCCTGGAGCAATCCTTCAGGAACTTGCACGGGCTGGGCAATCAAGTCAGCGTGGCATACAAAGATCTGTGCCCTTTCCCAGATGTCCAACTCCCGGCTGGGTTCAAGATGCCCAAGTTTGATTTATATGAAGGGCACGGTGATCCCATGGCACATTTGCGGGGATTCTGTAGCAAAATGAGAGGGGCAGGAGGCAAGGATGAGCTTTTGATAGCTTATTTCGGCCAAAGTCTGAGCGGATCTGCACTGGAATGGTATACCAGGCAGGATTTCAGCAGGTGGTACACGTGGGATGATCTGGCACAGGCTTTTGCAGGTCATTTCCAGTACAATCTAGAGATAGTCCCTGACCGTCTCACGTTATTGAGAACTGGGAAGAAACCCGGGGAAAGTTTTCGCGAGTTCGGATTCCGCTGGAGAGAACAAGCAGCTAGGGTCGATCCTCCCATGAGAGAGGGAGAGATGGTAGACTATTTTTTGCAGACGTTGGATCCAACCTACTTTGGTCACTTGGTGACAACGGTTGGAAAATCTTTCAACGAGGTGGTCAAAATAGGGGTCATGATAGAAGAAGGTTTGAGGTCGGACAAGATCTTAAACTATTCGGCACTTAAGGCCACAACCCAGGCTATTCAAAGCGGCACGGGAGGTGCGCTAAGAAGAAAGAAAGAAGAGGTTGCCACGATCGAGGCAGGCAGTTGGTCCAGGGCTGGCAGGCCGCACTACAACCAACCCAGGCCTCACAGGTCAAATTACCCATACAACCCACCACAAAATTTCTATCCACCTCGAGAACCACATTGTTCCGTACACCAAGCCCAGGTATACACTCAGCCTCCGGTTCGCCCACAATGGCGCGCACCGGCTCCCCAGAACATATATGCACCACCACAAAACACCTACCCTCCACCAAGGGCATATAGAAACCCTTCAGGGGCAGGTTTCCGGGGAAATCCAGATGCTAGGAATGACAGGTTGCGGAAGCAAAGAACCTTCACCGAACTGGGAGAAACCTACACCGCTGTGTTCCACAAGCTGCGGCAATTGGGTTTGGTTAGTCCTGTCCATACTCGGGAACCAAATCCCCCGCCTCAGAATTTGGATCGTTCAATCAGTTGTGAATACTGTTCAGGGATGCTCGGGCACGATACCGAGAAGTGCTGGAAGTTAAGGCATGCCATACAGGATCTTATTGACACCAATAAGATCGAGGTCCAGACACCGGAGGCTCCTAACATCAACCAAAACCCACTGCCAGCGCACCACGAAACTCACATGATTGAGTTGGTGTGTGAGGGAGGAGAATTAAGAAAACCCTCACAAACAGTGATGATGATCCAAGCCGCCCCGAGAGAAGTCTTAACCAGTGGAGGAACGAGTATACAGCCGCAGGGTGAAGGCGTCAAGCCGGTAGTAATATTGGGGAAGAGCCCGTCCGTCATAGCAAGCAAACCCGAGCCAAGCAAGTTGGTAATACCAGGGATCCTGCCCACACCGGCAGTCATGTTGAAAGGGGTATGTAGAGAACGGGTGACCATAAAGCCGGTGGTCCAACTGCCGATGATTGACAGCAGGGCTGTGCCCTGGAAATATGAAAAGGCAGTGGTGACGTACCAAGGAAAACAGGTGGAAGAAGTCAGTTGTGAAGCGCAAGGGCTGACTCGATCAGGTCGATGTTTTGCTCCGGTGGAGTTAAGAAAAACCAACCCAGTGGCAACCAAGAAGCCAGTGTCAGAAGAAGAGGCTGAAGAATTCCTGAGGAAGATGAAAGTACAAGACTATTCTGTGGTTGAGCAGCTGAGAAAAACACCTGCCCAGATCTCACTATTGTCATTACTCCTCCATTCCGAGGAACATCGTCGGGCCCTGTTAAAGATATTGAACGAGGCCCATGTACCCAGTGAGATTTCTGTAAACCACCTGGAAACCATTGCCAGCAAGATTTTCGAGGTGAACAGAGTGACATTCTCAGATGATGACCTGCCGGTGGAAGGTACGGAGCATAACAAAGCTCTATACCTAGCTGTCAAATGTGAAGACTCGGTGGTAACCCGAGTATTGGTGGATAATGGCTCAAGCGCCAATATTTGTCCATTATCCACCCTGGACCAGTTAAAGATTGACCGTGGAAGAATCCGGGAGAATAGCATCTGTGTCCGGGGGTTTGACGGAAACGGAACAGCCACTGTGGGGGATGTTGTACTTGAACTGACCATTGGTCCGGTCCTGTTTACCATGGAATTCCAGGTATTGGACGCCACGGTATCTTACAACTTGCTGTTAGGACGACCTTGGATTCATGCAGCTAAAGCGGTGCCTTCCACCCTACATCAGACAGTGAAGTTCGAGTGGGAAAGACAAGAGGTCGTGTTGCACGGCGAGGATACAACATGCACCATGAGCGGAACCATTGTGCCTTTCATAGAGACCACTGATGACAAAGGTCCTTGGGTCTACCAGATTTTCAATACAGGGTCGGCCAACAAAATTTCTGAAGGAGAAATCATCCCGCGCCCTAGGGTAGCTGCCGCAACAGTCATGATGGTATCAGAAATGCTGGGTAATGGATTTGTGCCGGGAAAAGGCCTGGGAGTTGAACTTCAAGGGATAGTCCAACCTGTTTCCCTTCCTAAGAATCTGGAAACCTTCGGGTTGGGGTTCAAACCAACCGCAGCAGACAGGAAGGAGGCGCGAAGAATGAAGAAGAGGGTCTGGTTTCTGCCTAAACCAGTGCCACGCCTCTCAAGGTCTTTTGTTAAAGCAAGTGCCAAGGGGTCAGTGATCCCAAAGATTCGAGGACCTTTGACCGGTATAAATGAAGACCTGAATCAGAGTTTTGAGAGGCTGTTCGCGGATGTCAGTATGGTGGAAGCTGGAGAAGGTTCCAGCAGAGCAGAGATACAATTTGTGGGGCCTGAGGCCAAGACCAACAATTGGACGGTTACTCCTCTTCCTGTCCGAGGGGAGTCTTGGTAGTAGGCTTTGATTAATGTTTTGTTTGTTTATTTGTTTGATCGGATTATTCAAGGGTGTAATCCAAATTTTACTTTCGTTTTTGTAAAAGTGTGAACCCTTTTATCCCGCAAATTTAATAAAGTTCTCTTCTTTGGTCTCATTTTAATTTTTGTCTTGTTCTTTTTCCTTCTGAACAGTTCTCTTTTTACTGGTTCTAATGACATGGCATGCACAGCGGATCTTCGACCTAGTCTAATAAATCAATCTGAAACCGACTCAATGATGCAAAAGGTCGTTTGTGACGATGAATCTGAATGTGACGAAGGTGAAGCCTTCGAAGAAATAAACAGAGAACTGTGCCAGTTTGAAGAGAAACCCAAGCCTAACTTAAATGACACCGAGGCGGTGAATCTAGGAGACGCTGATAACGTCCAAGAGACCAAAATTAGCATCCACATTGAGCCGAATGTCAGAGCAGAATTGATCAAAACTCTCAGGGAATTCAAAGACGTTTTTGCCTGGTCATATGATGATATGCCTGGATTAAGCACCAATTTAGTGGTTCACAAATTACCCACTGACCCGGCATACCCTCCGGTCAAGCAAAAACTAAGGAAATTTAAAACAGAAATGAGTGTAAAGATCAAGGAAGAAGTGATTAAGCAGTTACAAGCGAAGGTCATTCGGGTCACTCGATATCCCGAGTGGTTGGCCAATGTGGTACCAGTCCCAAAGAAGGATGGAAAAATCAGGGTGTGCGTTGATTACCGCAACCTCAACAAAGCAAGTCCCAAGGACAATTTTCCGCTGCCCAACATTCATATCTTAATCGACAATTGCGCAGGGCGCGAGATCGGATCCTTTGTGGATTGCTATGCAGGTTATCATCAGATCCTAATGGATGAGGAGGATGCTGAGAAGACAGCGTTTATTACGCCATGGGGAACCTACTGCTATCGGGTAATGCCGTTCGGGTTAAAGAACGCTGGGGCAACATACATGCGAGCAATGACTGCCGTGTTTCATGACATGATACACAAGGAAATTGAGGTGTACGTCGATGATGTGATCATCAAATCTTGGCGTCGGGAGGACCATGTAGCAGACCTAAGGAGATTTTTCCAAAGACTCCGAAGGTATGATATCAAGCTTAACCCAGCCAAATGCGCATTCGGGGTTCCATCAGGAAAGTTGCTAGGATTCATCGTCAGTCGACGGGGGATTGAGTTAGACCCATCCAAAATTGAATCCATCCGAGATTTGCCACCGCCAAGGAACAAAACAGAGGTAATGAGTTTGCTGGGTAGACTCAATTATATCAGCAGGTTCATCGCTCAACTCACAGCAACTTGTGAGCCCATATTTCGGCTGCTGAGAAAGGACGCTGCAGTAGGTTGGACAGCAGAGTGTCAGGAGGCCTTCGACCAAATCAAAGGGTATCTGTCTAATCCACCCGTATTGGTCCCGCCTAAGCCCGGGAAACCCCTAATCCTTTACCTGACGATCTTGGAAAATTCATTTGGTTGTGTGTTGGGGCAACATGACGACACAGGAAGGAAAGAGCAAGCCATCTACTATCTTAGCAAGAAATTCACAGTGCATGAGGTCAAGTACACTCAACTCGAGAAAACGTGCTGCGCCCTAACTTGGGTAGCTCAGAAGTTGAAGCACTACCTGTCTTCATATACTACTTATCTCATATCCCGCTTGGACCCATTGAAGTATATCTTTCAGAAACCTATGCCCACGGGAAGGTTGGCAAAATGGCAAATTCTGCTCACAGAGTTTGATATCATCTATGTGACGAGGACGGCCATGAAAGCCCAGGCGCTGGCAGACCATTTGGCCGAGAATCCCGTTGATGAAAAATACGAGCCCTTAAGAACGTATTTTCCTGACGAAGAGGTGATGCATACGAATGAGTTGGAATTACCCGAGGAACCAGGTTGGAAGCTTTTCTTCGATGGAGCTGCAAACGCAAAAGGGGTTGGAATAGGAGCAGTACTCATTTCTGAAACAGGACGGCATTATCCTGTTACGGCTCAACTACGCTTCTATTGCACCAACAATATGGCCGAATATGAGGCTTGCATTCTGGGTCTGCGCTTGGCTGCCGACATGGATGTCCAAGACGTCTTGGTCTTGGGAGACTCGGACCTCTTGGTACATCAAATTCAGGGTGAATGGGAAACACGAGATCTAAAGCTCATACCATACCGACAATGCTTGCATGATCTGAGCAAGCAATTTCGATCGGTAAAGTTCAAACACATCCCGAGAGTTCACAATGAGGTTGCGGATGCCTTGGCCACCTTGGCATCAATGCTGCACCACCCTGACAAAATGTATGTTGATCCTCTACACATCCAGGTCCGTGATCAGCACGCCTACTGCAATGCCATAGAAGAAGAAGCAGATGGCGAACCCTGGTTTCATGATATCAAGGAATACCTCAGGATGGGGATATATCCAGAACATGCCTCTGGAGACCAAAAAAGAGCCCTCCGGCGGTTGTCGAATGGTTTCTTCCTCAGTGGGGGAATATTGTACAAAAGAACCCCGGATCTGGGATTGTTGAGATGCATAGATGCCGGGCAGGCAACGTCGGTTATGGCAGAAGTACATGCTGGAGTTTGTGGGCCACACATGAGCGGATATGTATTGGCAAGAAAAATCCTTCGAACAGGGTGTTATTGGCTCACCATGGAACACGACTGTATCACTTTCGTGAGGAAATGCCATCAGTGCCAGATACATGGAGACTTGATTCATTCTCCGCCAACAGAGTTACATACGATGTCAGCACCCTGGCCGTTTGTAGCATGGGGCATGGATGTCATTGGGCCCATCGAGCCAGCAGCGTCCAACGGTCATAGGTTCATTCTAGTGACCATTGATTACTTCACCAAATGGGTTGAGGCTAAAACCTTCAAATCAGTAACCAAGAAGGCAGTGGTGGACTTTGTTCACTCCCATATCATCTGCAGATTTGGGATCCCAAAAGTGATCATCACGGACAACGGTGCGAATCTTAATAGCAGCTTGATGAGAGAGGTATGCCAACAATTCAAGATTACACACCGCAATTCCACCCCATATCGTCCTAAGGCGAATGGAGCAGTCGAAGCAGCCAATAAGAATATCAAGAAGATACTGCGAAAAATGGTGGAAGGGTCCAGACAATGGCACGAGAAGTTACCCTTTGCCTTGTTGGGTTACCGCACTACCGTCCGGACTTCCATAGGCACAACTCCTTATTTGTTGGTGTATGGAACTGAGGCCGTGATACCAGCGGAGGTCGAAATTCCGTCCCTCCGAATTGTCGCTGAAGCCGGGATTGATGATGATGAATGGGTCAAGGCTCGATTGGAACAGTTGAGCCTGATAGATGAGAAAAGATTGGCAGCAGTGTGCCATGGTCAGCTGTACCAAAAGAGAATGGCAAGAGCGTATAATAAGAAGGTGCGCCCCAGGAAGTTTGAAGTAGGGCAGCAGGTATTAAAGAAGATCCTCCCACATCAGGTCGAGGCAAAAGGCAAATTCGCCCCAAATTGGCAAGGGCCTTATATCGTGACCAGAATATTGTCCAACGGTGCTTTGTGTTTGACAGATGTCGAAGGTAGATGTGTCGACATGGCTATCAATTCAGATGCAGTCAAGAGATATTATGCGTAATTTCTTTAATTATGGCAATTTTTGGTTTATTTGTTTGTATTTGGCATTTGTTGAATAATGAGATGACGGAGGCAATTCTTTCTTATACCCAAACACTGTTTAACCCTTGCTTCCCCCTTTTGAGCCTTAAGTTATTCTTTCATACCCCTCTTTTGGAATCACTAATGGGAAAGATATGAAAAAGAAAAGAGAAGAAAAGAAAGGAAAAGAAAAGGGAAAAGAAAAGAAAAGAAAATGAAAAGAAAGAAAAGAAAAATCAAGGAATATAAAACCGTGGGAACTACGTTTGACCTGATTCCTCAAAGAGGATACGTAGGCGCCTCACGGCTCGGTCATAGTATGCATCATAGCAAATATAGGATGCATAATGTACATAGTGTGCATAATAGGCACAATGTGCGTAACGCACATAGCTCAACATAAGCATAAAAGATAAATTCCCCAAGCAAGAAAACTGGGGCAGAGGTTATGTTTTAAGTTCCAACAAAGGTTTGATTCCAAAAGTTGTAGCACATCACCCTTCAAATTGTTTTCATTTTTATAGCCTTTCTTCAAACCCACACCAAAACCAACATCAACCTCCAAAAGACCTCCCGATCAATGTTCGAGAGATGCCAAAAGAAATAAAATGAGAGAGTCTTATCGGTGAAAACCTTCACAAGGCACCAAGAGGCGATGTAAGATGAGGGATATGAAATGAGAGAGTCTTATTGGTGAAAACCTTCACAGGCACCATAAGGCGCCGGGAGATGAGAGAAACGAGAGAGTCTCATCAGTGAAAACCCCTCGAAGGGCACTATGAGGCGACAAGACAGATCAGCAAAAGCTACAACATCCGAAACGGACACTCCTTTATCATCCCCAGCAAGTCGGACCATCGGGCAAAGCGATTGATACAAATAGACTGGGTCGGGAATCTATGGTGCACGTCATGATCACGGGGACCAGTCGTATCCCCCAGATAAGTTCTTTTGAGTTTCTTCTCCCACCAAAATATTCTTTCAGAAAGATTTTCTCCTTTTTCTAGCTTTTATTTCTTTTCCTAAATGTGTCTTGAAAGGATTTTTCAAAGCTTACTACCAGAAATCGAAGGGGAATTCATCCAATGCAGGATAATACAAACAGTCTTAAAGGCCGGTCCCAGGCAATGCAGGGATTGTGCCCGGAAATTTTGGAAGAAGTAAGCTCCAAAAGGGAGTGGTTTCGGGAGGTAGAAGCAGACTCCCACAGAATATGCTTAAAGAGAAAGCAGAAAAGGGGATAAATTGAAAACCAATCCCCAGCAGGCTAGAGACGCCCAACAGGCAACCTTGCCCGCCAACCAATTATGGGGACAAAGAGCAAGAAAGGGGGAAGAGAGAAAAATGGCTCGCCAGAAAGGCACCCTCTACCACCACGATTAAAACTGACTAAATCCTTTTGTCTGTTGCAGGAGAGCAAAGAATTGATGATGGCAGCAAGATGCAACGCCATGGAAGTCACCAAAAACCGGGGCAGAAAATTTTCTGCCGATTGTCGAAAATTTTCTCGAAAAACGGGGAAGCAATTTCAATACATTTAAGTTCTAGGTCGCCCACCAGTATAATGCGGGAATACTTTTAAGTTCTAGGTCGCCCACCAGTATAATGCGGGAATACTTTTAAGTTCTAGGTCGCCCACCAGTATAATGCGGGAATACTTTTAAGTTCTAGGTCGCCCACCAGTATAATGCGGGAATACATTTAAGTTCTAGGTCGCCCACCAGTATAATGCGGGAATACTTTTAAGTTCTAGGTCGCCCACCAGTATAATGCGGGAATACATTTAAGTTCTAGGTCGCCCACCAGTATAATGCGGGAATACTTTTAAGTTCTAGGTCGCCCACCAGTATAATGCGGGAATACATTTAAGTTCTAGGTCGCCCACCAGTATAATGCGGGAATACTTTTAAGTTCTAGGTCGCCCACCAGTATAATGCGGGAATACATTTAAGTTCTAGGTCGCCCACCAGTATAATGCGGGAATACTTTTAAGTTCTAGGTCGCCCACCAGTATAATGCGGGAATACATTTAAGTTCTAGGTCGCCCACCAGTATAATGCGGGAATACTTTTAAGTTCTAGGTCGCCCACCAGTATAATGCGGGAATACATTTAAGTTCTAGGTCGCCCACCAGTATAATGCGGGAATACATTTAAGTTCTAGGTCGCCCACCAGTATAATGCGGGAATACTTTTAAGTTCTAGGTCGCCCACCAGTATAATGCGGGAATACTTTTAGGTTCTAGGTCGCCCACCAGTATAATGCGGGAATACATTTAAGTTCTAGGTCGCCCACCAGTATAATGCGGGAATACTTTTAAGTTCTAGGTCGCCCACCAGTATAATGCGGGAATACATTTAAGTTCTAGGTCGCCCACCAGTATAATGCGGGAATACTTTTAAGTTCTAGGTCGCCCACCAGTATAATGCGGGAATACTTTAAGTTCTAGGTCGCCCACCAGTATAATGCGGGAATACTTTTAAGTTCTAGGTCGCCCACCAGTATAATGCGGGAATACATTTAAGTTCTAGGTCGCCCACCAGTATAATGCGGGAATACATTTTAAGTTCTAGGTCGCCCACCAGTATAATGCGGGAATACATTTAAGTTCTAGGTCGCCCACCAGTATAATGCGGGAATACATTTAAGTTCTAGGTCGCCCACCAGTATAATGCGGGAATACATTTAAGTTCTAGGTCGCCCACCAGTATAATGCGGGAATACATTTAAGTTCTAGGTCGCCCACCAGTATAATGCGGGAATACTTTTAAGTTCTAGGTCGCCCACCAGTATAATGCGGGAATACTTTTAAGTTCTAGGTCGCCCACCAGTATAATGCGGGAATACTTTTAAGTTCTAGGTCGCCCACCAGTATAATGCGGGAATACTTTTAGCCTCTAGAGTTTGGAATCAGTAGCCCCACCTGAAGACGGAAGGTTACAACAGAGAGCCCCAAGCAGGAAAAACAATAAAATCCCCAGCGCCAAGAAGCAGAAGTCTGCCAAAGCAAGCGCACATTCAAAAGGAAGGAAGAACGCGTCTCAGAAGAAGCAGTTCGGAAACATTATGGCATGCCCAACATAACAATTCTGATGAAAAACCATACCGCTGAAGAAACCATTGAAAGATTTAAGGAAGAAAGCCATGTTCCCAGCAAATCAAGCAAAGTGATGAGAACTGACATTCAGAAAAGGTGAAGGACCAGCATCATCTCCAAGTTCACAAAATAAAGGCGTCAGAGGAAAGCGTCAGCCGACAAGAAAGCAAGACAACAAGAACAAGTTGAAGATATATGAGATCTCACACTCTAGCTTAGCTTCTTGTTTTTCCTTTTAGAGCAATGTAACAGGGAGATCGGTTGAGCAGTAGCATCCTAGAGCAGCATACAACAGCGCGCAACAACAGCAAACACTACAGTCACACGGTAGTCCCAGCTACCAAATATTTCCCGAACTACATTGACCTGATTCCTGTTCAGCCCAGGATATGTAGGAAACCTCTGAAGCGAAGGTTCGGTCAAATCCTTTTCAAAAATGCTTCACACGGAGTATTCGGACAGGCAAAAATCGCTCGCTTTATCTTTGCGCGAAAACCCTTAGTGTCTTCGTGCAAAGAGGGGCAGCTGTAAGCACGTGATTTTTGCTTCACGAGCAATCACTCCAAAAGGAAAACAAAAAATAAAAATAGTGACGGATGATTTCGCTGTACAATTTTTCGATTTTTTTTCCGTGACATGTGTTATTAGTCATTTGTGGGTCTGTCCATTTTGCATCTAGTCATTATCAAACAAAAATACAAAAATATGTGTCAGTAAAAGAAAATTCAAAAAAAAAATATATATATATGTGTGCATCGTTCGTTCTAGGCTTTTAGTTAACTTACTTGAATATTTGGTGATAATTGTGTTAAAATGTTCCATTGTTGTTTAGTTTTAATTTCATTATTTTATTGTCTATTATTTTATTTTTTGTTTTAAAAGAAAAATGAAACTAGAAAAACAAAAAGGGAAGAAAATCGGTTGGGCCCAAAATAAATGAAACAAAAACAGGCCCAAACCAGCACTCAACCCAGTCCAGACCAGGCCTGCCCAGGCACCTCCTGAAACGACGTCGTTTCAGGCAAATCAATCTGAGCCATCCGTCCCAGCCGATCTAACGGTTCAGGACCTCTTTCAGCGACCCATGTTCAAACCCGACCCAAATAACCAGCCTGACCCAACCCCTCACTTAAACCAAACGACCCCGTTTAACTACCAAACGACCCCGTCTCATGTCTCATCCTCAGATCCAAGCCGTTGAGATCATCTGATCTAACGGCTCAGATCCAATCAGACTCCCCATATATAAACTCAACCCTTCACCCCACGCCCCCTATCCGAACCCCACCCGTCATCGTCCCCAAGCTCAAACACTGGAACCCCAAAACCCTAGCAAGCCGCCCTAGTCTCCCTCGCCATTAAAGCCGGCGGCACGAACGCCGGTGACCACCCCCTTCACACCCCTAAAGCATCCAACCACCCTGAACACGAATCCACTAACCACGAACCTCGAATCACCTCCTATCGTCTCGAATCTGGATTTGAAGATTCGAGACAAAACTCGATCTATGCCAAACCACCCCATCTTCATACCAGACACTCCCCTGACCTTCCTCGTGACCAAACCAAGCTTGGTTTGGTCCGAATCTACCCACAACTCCTAAAAATCCAGATCTGAAAATCCAGAACTTGAAACACATGCACCTGGGGAATCCGGCCGGTCTTGACAAGGGTTTGAGGTCTAATAGACCTTAATCAAGGTGTTCTCACGTGAGAACACCCTGATTAAAGTTTGTTCGGCCTCAAGAGTTCGAAGTTGAGTCAGATTTGGGTCATTTTGATTTCAAACTCTTTTGGTAAGTTTTCCTTTCTTTTGTTTTAGTTCTAATTAAGTTGTCAGCATATTTCGTTGTGTTTGTTTGTCATTTTGTTATTTTTCATTCGGATTTCTTCCATCTCTGTTGAAGGCCTTTTTATTTGGTCAATTGTCTTCTGTTTGTGTTCTGAATATACCCTGTGATATACGTGTTCATCAATTAGATTAATCGTCAAACGAGTTTAATTCATATAAGTTCCCAGTGTTTGAACAAATTTGTCTGAGGTCATTCGGGACTCTATACGTGTTGTTTATATGAACGATTGATTGTTATGTGTTACGATTAATATAGTCGAGTCGATATATGTCGTCAATTAGTTTCAATCGTTAATGGTAACAACTTGATTCGTATTGCTTATTTCTGCTGTGATCGTATTTGAGTCCCATTAGGAACTGAATTGTATTGCCTATTGATTTTGTTCAAATCGAATTAAAAAACATCTAGGGGAAAGGTTATAATGGCAGATTCAGACTTTGATTTTAAAACACGATGCCATTTGGTTTAGACCGTGGGCAGCATGTGTATGGTTAGCTTTAAGGAATTAAAATAATTGGACAGCATGTGCTGTCAGATTATATTCCTACTGCCCATACTTTGGTTAAATAAACAAGTGATCAGTACATTTTAACAACAAAAGAGAGAGGGGCTGTCAGGGATTTGATGGGAGTTTTGTTTATTTAAAAGAAGTGAGTGGAAAAACAACGAAGGGGGGGGCAATTTTGAGTTGTAAAACAGACTGTAAAGTGTTAAGGTTAGGCTATAAAAGAGGCAGACCTTCCATTAGAAAGGGGGTTCATTTTTTTGAGTCTTGAGAGATTCTGTGAGTAAGAAAACTGAAAAGGAAAAACAGGAATAAATTTCAGAACATTGTGAATGAGTATTGTCTAGAAGAAACTGTGTAAGAGTCCAGTTTGATAAGGTTGTCTTTGTGGTTTTGCTTTTCTGTCGTTTGCCAAGCTTTCTTGTGGTCATTGGATTTCTGTTGCTGTTACATTCAACATTCTGGGCTGTTATTTCCTACTCTGTTTTTCTGGGATTGTTTATTTGTTGCTCGACTCCTTGCTGAGCTTCATCATTGTTGGCTGGTCGTTGTTGCTGTGTTGTTGCTGTGAATCTGTTGTGCTGTTGTTTGCTGTGTACTATTCAGCTGATCCTTTTCCTTCTTCTTTTGTTCCTCTATACCAGGTACACAACTAATACTGTCCATGTAATTTGAAAGTCGAGCATGAATACAAAAGGGAAGATTTGAAGACATCTATGTCCACATGTAGTTGCTATATAGATGATTATGTAGTGTGTAATGGTTTACAATCTTGTTTGGGTATTGGAGTTGGTCCTTTCATATAGTGAATACAAAAAATGTAGTATGGTTTAATATCATATGTTGGTTAGGTTAACAGACAAAAGGATTGGCAGTATACTAGGCTATGTCTTGGAAATTAGTTGTGTTTTGTAATTAGCATTCTCTTTTAATGCATGTCAAAGAATAAAACTATCCGCCTTAGTTAATTTTCATTCTCTTTTGATAAACTGCCTCGTTATAATTATCAAGCCACACCCTTATAACAATTAGCACAAGTCCGCGCCCCTCAACCTTATGAAGGTCGAGCCCAGGTCAAAACAGACCAAACAGACCCGCCTCGGATAAACAGTGGCCCAGGTCTGGCCCATCCCGCATGAGCTGGATTTGGGCCCATAATGTTCGATCAGCTGTCCGTATGCATGGTCATGTTTCCTTATTCTGTAAAAGCATTTCGGATCCTGCTGTAAATAATCTGCAAGCATGTAAATAATTAAGAGATTTTCTTTTATTTTAGAGACGAACTTAATAGGAAATATAGTCATTATAGGTTTATCCTTTAAAATAAAAATGAGACGAGCCTCGACAAACAAAAATGTAGAAGCTGCGGGGCCCTCTAAATGTATATATTAAATACTTAGATTCCGGGACGGGCCGTTTAGCAAATTTCACGGCCCTTCCTAAAATAATAACACGATAGTCTCTTTAGGTGCGTGTTTAATAATCTACTTTCTTAAAACTTGGGGTGTGCATTTCATGCGACCCAGATCCAAATCCCAAAACATCAAATAAAATATGTTCCAGATTGTGGGTGCATTTCATGTGACGCAGTCCAAGGACATGTTTTAAGCGATGTTCACATCCTTTTGAAATAATAACAATAAAGCGGTAAAAAGTTAAAATTGGCACATTGGTTCATAATGGTATTTAAAATCAGATAAATAAGCCGAATATGACAGTTGAGCGACCGTGCTAGAACCACGGAACTCGGGAATGCCTAACACCTTCTCCCGGGTTAACAGAATTCCTTATCCGGATTTCTGGTGCGCAGACTGTAATATGGAGTCATTCTTTTCCTCGATTCGGGATTAAAATTGGTGACTTGGGACACCCTAAATCTCCCAAGTGGCGACTCTAAAATTAATAAACCAATCCCATTTCGATTGTCCTTTAATTGGAAAAACTCCCTTGCACCCTCTCTGGTGCGGAAAAAGGAGGTGTGACAATACCTTCTATCTGTTGCATTGCTCATGAACCTACATCTACCAAACCTTTGTGTTTTACATGATCCCCACGGTATATTGATTATTACCAACTTCAATGCACACATTGTTCTTTCCCGATTTAAATCACTGGCCTTGGTCTTGAGGTCTATTGTTCCACTGCTTGCCATGATAGCTTTGATTTCTGCATGGAAGATCTTGCTTGTCACTAGTTTACCACCTTTTTTTTGTATTTCACATGGATCCCAACGCATGTTGATTGTTACCAACTCAGTGTATATGTTGTTTTTCCTTGACTTAAACCACTGGCCCTGGCCTTGAGGTCTACTGCTCCCTCGCTTGTCATGATAACTTTGATTTCTGCTTGGAAGACCTCGCTTGCCACTAGTTAACCACTTTTGTCAATCTTAACACAGAAGATACATTTGATCCGTTCACATAACACCCTCTATTTGTTGCATTTTCTATGGATTGATATGTACCAAAGCTTTGTATTTCACAAGGATCCCAAAGCAAGTTGATTATTACCAGTTCAGTGCGCTTGTTGTTCTTTACTGACTTATGATGCTTTGATGTGCTAGCCAGATCTCATTTTGTGCACTTGGAAAGCTGGTGGCAAATTTTGAAGTCATTTCTCACTTGTTTGGACCAAACAGACTTAGAAAAAGGAAGTAAACACGACAAAAGAAACAGAGTAAAGGACAAGGGAAAGAGATGATTCCTAACAAGAAAACTACAAATGAGAAACCTATCAGATTGGATACCAACTCTAACGACCATGACATGCACTTGTGGCCTATTCTGTCAAGCAAGTCTGATGTTCAACTATTGTTGTACCCTCAAAGCCGTGAAACTGGGCTTCAATGCTCCGATTATCCAATCTGATTTACAATCCTTATTCGACTTGTAGTGCCCAAAAGGTTTTCACCATCAAGCCTCTCTCATTTGATTCTTTCTATCAACTTTCGTCGCCTCAAGGTGCCCGTGAAGGTTTTCACCAATAAGACTCTCTCATTTTTATTTCTCTCAACTCCCATAGCCTTAGGTGCCTGTGAGGGTTTTTACCGATAAGACTCTCTCATTTTCATTACTTTTCCTGCTTGGACCAGAGTGTTACCCTGATATGAATCACCTCTATTTGCTCGACTTGGCATCTCTTGAAGACTGATCGGAAGGTCTTTATTTGGACTGTAATGTGGGATTTTGGATGGGGTTAGAAAGAAAGGGTATCAAAGGCTCAAAACAGCTCGACATGAGTTTAAAATTACAACTTTTGGAATCAGATTTCTTACAGCAAACACAATTTCTGCTCCAGTTTCTTTGCTTGGAGACTTTTGGATTTTTATTTTGATGGGACCGAACCGTAAAGCTGCCTACGTATCCTTAAAAGGAATCAGGTCGAACGTAGTTCATGTCATATGAACTACTTTGTTGTTGTGATTTTCTCTTTTCTCTTTCTTTTTTTTCTCTTTTTTGCTTTCTTTTTCTCTTTTTTGCTTTCTTTTTCTCTTTTTGTTTTTTTTTCTTTTTTTTCTTATCATTCTTTTCGTTCTCTTTTTTTTTATTTTCATTTTTCTTCTCTCCCTTTTTGTTCTTTTCTTTTCTCCTTTTCCTTTATTTATCTTTCACGCTTGTGTTTCTGATCTTTGCTACTGATTCCGAAAGAAGGGTATGAAAGAAAATAAACAAGGCTTAAAGGGGTAACGAAGGGTAAAGTGTTTAGATAGCAGAACAAAAATGCCTTCGTCATTCCAATCTTCAAAACATGCCAAGTACAAACAACACAATTAAACAAACCAAGGAAAATATTCGTAACATCTTTTGATTGCACCAGCCTTGATGACCATATCCACACATTCGCCTTCTACATCTGTTAAGTACAAAGCACCATTGGACAACACTCTCATTACGATGAACGACCCCTACTAATTTGGGGCAAACTTGCTTTTAGCTTCAACCTGATGCGGCAGGATGCATTTCAACAGTATTTCTTTTTGTTCTACCTGCCCCAGTTTCACAATTCGGGCTTGAAGTGATCTCAAAATGCCTTTACTTTTTTTTTCAAATGTCCCTATCATCTTCAAATTGTTTCATTGCTTCATGACTAAACTAACTTTTTAAGACCAGGCTGAGAATTACGCGTGCATGTCATGTCACTAGAGTCAATAGGAAAAGAACTATAAAAAGAAAAGAGAACGAAACAAAAATGACTAAAAATAACAGAGTTGCATTAGACAGATGGTGAAAGGGTTTGAACAACAAAACAAGCAAACTAAACTGGGGTTACAAACCTAGAAAAAACCTACACAACACTAGACGGGCTACTATGACTAAACAAACTAGGCAAAATAAAAGGATAGAAGGGTTTGAGTCCAGACAATATCCCGATTACAACCCTGAAATAACCTGGACAACAGAAATGACAACAAAATAAACTACCAAAACTCCTCCCCGGCTAACCAAGAAAGGAGCATCTTTCCAATTGCCAAGCTCGACATCTTAGCCACTTAATTCAGCATCAACATTACTAGGACCTTCACAAACTTCCATCATATTGTTCTTAACAAATTGCTTTTGGGTTCCTTTTGCTGGCTCGTTCTTAAGATCAACCTCTGATAGCACTGAAAACTTCGCAGCGCGTGGACCTTCGAGGATCTCAGAAGAATTTTCATATTCATTTTCAAAACAAATCATACTCACCATATGCGTCTCATTACGAGCAGGCGATGGACTTTGGTTAGTGTCTGCTGCATCTGGATTTTGCACGACAATGTCACCTGCATTAATAAGTTTCTGAATTGCTTTCTTCAGATTCCAACACTTCTCTATGTCATGCCCCGGGGCATTTGAGCAATATGCGCACCTTTGAGAAAAATCAAACTTTTTTGACAGAGGGTTTGGCATTTTTATATGAATCGGCTTCAATATGTCCAATTGCTTCAACTTTTGGAACAAAATGACATATGATTCTCCAATAGGTGTGAAAGCCTTTTCTTTTTTCAGCAACCTCTCATTCTTAAATGTTTGATTGGGCCGGAAACCTGATCCAGGGGGGTTTCGATAGGCTCGTGGGGGTGGATAGACATTTTGTGGAGCTGGGTACTGAGAGAGTGATGTACGATTTTGGGAGTTCCGTGGAGAGAAGTGGCATTGAGTAGGATCATCTGGTGCATCAGGATATCCCCGGGGATGATATCGAGGCTGGAAGTGTTGATCGGAAAAGCCCATCGGATCATCTTTTCTGTTTCTCTTTCTTCCACCCAAGCTTACTGGGATGTTCTGAATGTCTTTCGAACAACTCATGATTTTGCCTGACTTGATTCCCTCTTCTACTAGCTCCCCCATTTTTAACACATCTTTGAAAGGCTTTCCCAAGGCCGGGATCAAATGACTGAAGTAGGTGGGCCCTTGGGCTCGTAGGAAAAGCTCAACCATTTCTTCTTCACCAATCGGGGTATTGACTCGAGTGACTCGAGAAGCCTGTTCCCTCCATCTGAGCCCAAACTCTCTAAAGCTTTCCTCCGGCTTCTTTTCCATTTTAGATAGGGAGGAGCGGTCTAGGGTAACGCCTGATCTGTACTGAAAGTATCGAACAAAATCTTGAGCCATGTCTCCCAATGTAGGCCACTTACCAACATCTTGACGAATATGCCAGTCCAAAGCTGCCCCAGTTAGGCTCTTACTGAAATATGCCCTCAACAGGACATCTTCTCTCCAATGCTTCTCATTTCACTGCAATACACCCTCAGGTGGGCTACCGGATCTCCACACTCATCATACAAGTTAAATTTTGGCACTTTGAACCCCGTGGGCAGGCGAACATCAGGGAACACAGACAGTTTTTTGTAAGTCATGCTACCCTGGTCTTCCCTTCCTTGTTTGTTCTTCAAGGATTTTTCTATGCCTTTCAGCCTCCTGGGTATCCCTTCTTTCCCTTATCTTCCTGTGAACCTTTCATTTTCAACATGAAGCTTATCCCGAGGGCTCTTCTTGTATGAGTCAGGAACCTTGTAGGCAACCTCTACGGGGTAGTTTTGGTGTGGTTGGGAAAGTTGTGATAAACGGGTAGATCTGGAGAGTATGGAGGATCATCTGGCATTGTGTCCGGAGTTTGGGTAAGGGCAGCATCTAGGAAGCTAGGTGGTGGCGGGGGTGGTGCCTTCCCAATCATCCAAGCCTGATACATGTCCGCCATGTGTTGTCTTAACATCTCTACCTCTTCAACCAACCCATTGTCCTGTTCAACCAACTGCTTTCGGGCACCGGTATCAACCAACTCAATTTTGTTGTTGTCTGCCATTGCCTTTTGATTTTGTGTTGTAGAGAAGAGTTACCACTTTAAAAACCACAAACCAACCACCTTTCTGGTATGAATATAACAAAATGAGGCCATCACGTTAGCGTTAGGGCATTTAACAACAAAAATATCACATTGCGTGCAATGCACCTAGCCACAATTAACGGTTCTAGAATGACTTCAAGGGTCATAAGGTCACTTGGCATCATCCCAATTTGTTCATTTCAACCTCCCTTTTCTTTGCTTTTCTATCACTTGCTTGATCATTTTCCTTCCTTTTTTTTTTCTAATTATCACTCTTTTCTTTCCTCTCATTTTTCACGTTCCATAATTTCACCCTTTTTTCTTTTCTTTTCCCCCCTTTTTTTCCTTCTTTTTTTTCTTTTTTAAAAAAAATAAAATGATTCGATCGAACCCTATGTAGGTTGCCTACGTATCATGACGCCGCATGAATCAGATCTTTGCGTAGTTCGGGAAGATCGGGAATAAAGTAAACAAACTGACATTTTTTTTACCTTAATGACTACTCTGATGAGTAATAGAACTAAAAGAATTTGAATTTTCTAAACTGAATGATCTATAACCTATTCCAAACTCAAGCTTAACGAACACATATTTTCTCTCTCTTTTGGAAACATATACTCTATGGGAATTATTAAGGGAAAATCGTAGAAGAGAAAAATATATTTTTTTTGATTCTTTTTTTTTTAGGAAGAAAATCTAAAGAATAAACCACAGAAAAATATTTTGAATTTTCATTTGATATCTTGACGCAAGATTTTGAAACAAGCAAAAAAAAATATTTTGGATTTCAATTTTGATTGCCTAAAAGAGAAACTCCGAAAATAAATCAAAGGTAAAATATGTTGTCTTTTTTTTCTTCTATGTACAAAGTTCTAATGAAAATAAAAAGAATTTTTTTTCATTTTTCACTAATTTCCCAAAGAAACTTCTCAAAAGAAAATCTTTTTAGATTTTGAATTAACACCTTAAATAAAGCTTTTAAAGAAGTACTAAAAGAAAATTCTCTTTTTGTTTTGGAATTTTGGTCCTAATATACTTAAAGGAAACATAAAAATAATTCATTTTAAGTCATAGATATTGATTGCCTAAAGGAAAAACAACCTCAAATTTTTTTCTTTTTTCCATTGCTTGAATTAGTAATCTAAAGAAAACTTATAACGGAAATATAAAATGCAATATCTCTTTTTTTCTGGATTTTTGAGTTACAACACATGTTTTTCAAATATAAAGAAGAAAATATAATAACAAAAGACTTGACATTATTGTACAAAACTAGAAAGTAAAAGACAGACATAAAATGAAGAACGGACTCAAAACATAAAAATAAAACAAATCTCCTTAAGCAACTCCTGATTGAGCGATCCTGACTGGATGGTCACGGGGTGTCTGTCATGCTCAAACTCCGGTAAATAAATCCACACATGTATGAGAAAACTTTAAACCAACACTATGTGAGACAATAACACTCCCTATTGGACACATGCAAGACATGATTGAGCCTATTTTTGCAAAATGGCTTATTTGGCCAAAAGTTGGCTAGAAGTGCAAAATTTAGCTAAGACCCCGCAAAGCCAAGAACCTAAGATTTACTAGGAAGACCGGACCCTATGTGGGTTGCCTACGTATCCCGCCCCGAGAGACGAGAATCAGGTTTGCGTAGTTCGGGCTGATAGGATACAGGCGAGAAGTAAAAATAACAACTAATTTAGAGAAAATATGTTTTTTTTTCTTTCTCTTTTTTTTTTTTTGAAAAAATGATGAAACATGTAAACTCTTTTTTTATTTTCTTTTTCCCTTTTTTTGATTTTTGAAAAATGATGAAAAAGTATAAAAATCTTTTGAATTTTCCAAGCTCTTTTTTTTTCTCTTAACAAAATGTAAATAAAAACATAATTATGCCTCACTCGCTTTATCTTCACACTTCACCCTCTCTCTTTTTTTTAATTTTTTTTCATTTGCCCTCAACTATCATTAGTCCGCCAAATGACCCTTTTACCCTCGAAAAAATGCAACATGTAGCACATAAGATGCATCAAGATGGTCTGTTATTTTGGGTACACCTGTCCTAGACGGACTCAACCCCTGTGTTGAGTCCCCAAAGTCAAAATGCACATGATGCAAATAAGAGTTCCTACTAGGGATACAGCATGAGGTATTGTTATACTAGGTTTAAAACCTAGGTTTATTTGTTCTAGACCTGGCTTACCCGAGCGGACAACTCGAGCCGAGGGGGGACTGCGTACCGGTAACCAAAAGATCATCCGATTTTGCAACTTGTCCGAACCTCGTTCTATTTGGAATAGGACACTAACAGAAAGAAGTCACGACCAGCATGCACTCCTCAAGAGAGAGAAGAGAGGGATTTCGTAGCAGTTTATATATACAGTTCAGATAATATCAAAGCGGTAAAAGCAACATTTAGCACATTAGGCCCAAACATGTAATAAAATCAGATAATAAACAAAGCCAGATATAACAATTATTATAAGCTCAAATTCTGAACCCTGAACCAAAAGTTCTGGGTTCTTGGTCCCCAGCAGAGTCGCCAGAGCTGTCACACCTCATTTTTACCTACACCCGCAAGGGCATAAGAGAGTTTTCCCAATTAAAGGACAATCGAAAACGGGATTTATTATTAAAGATTTAGAGTCGCCACTTGGAAGATTTATGGTGTCCCAAGTCACCGGTTGAATCCCGAATCGAGGAAAAGATTGACTTTGTATTACAGTCCGCGAACCTGAAATCTGAGTAAGGAATTTTGTTAACCCGGGAGAAGGTGTTTAGGCATTCCCGAGTTTTGTGGTTCTAGCACGGTCGCTTAACTGTTATATTTGGCTTAAATTATCTGATTTTAATAATTATGAACCTATGTGCAAATTTTAACCTTAACCGCTTTTATTCATTTTTAAAGAAAATTGCAACGTCATTAAAACAAGTCTTGAGTCACGTCACATAAATGCACCCGTGATTTTTGGACATACTTTAACATCGTTGGGATTTGGATTTGGGTCACATAAATGCGCACCCGAGTTTAGGGAGGTAATGTTATTAAAATACGCGTCTAAAGAGACTAACACATTATTATTTTGGGGAAGGCCGTGAAATTCGCTAAACGGCCCATCCCGAAATCTAAGTATTTTAATATATACAATTATCGAGGGCCCCACAATTTATGTGTTTTGTTTAGCGAGGCTCATCCCGTTTTATTATTTTAAAGTGCAAACCTAGAGCAATCTATAGTTTTCTACTTAATTTGTCTCTAAAATAAAAGAAAGACCATAATTAATTTGTTACTGGACTGATGCAAACTAAGTAATATTTTTGCACCAACATCCGACCATTGGGCTCCGATGTGAGCCCAACAGAGGGAATTTAAAACCAGATATACACCATAAAATCGGCCAAAATAGACCTTGGCCGAGGCCTAAATGAGAAAGAGGCCAAAACTGGCCTGGGCCGTGCATCAATTATCCTGAGGCCCAAATGTTTAGGGACTAGCCTGTTAAGCCCTGTCTTTTACACTAAATGGAATTTCAATTTAATTAAGAACACAAATCTGATGAATCTACTACTAAAATTAACTAGCCAGTAAAATAAATTCAATGCAACATTAAACATGAGTTGGAAAGCAACTGATTTCAGATTTCATGACCCACGTAAACTGCCTATGATCACAATTTCAAACATGGTGCATACTAGTTCAAATTTCAAATTCCCTACTATGACTCATTTTTATTAAAATGCTGACTCATGAACTTTGATTAAACACTAACGTGACCACATATGAGAATTGAAACTCGAGAATTAAGGATGCTGGACGAAAATGGATTGCCTAAATTAACCTTACGAATTACATATCTCATATCTACTTTTAACTTTCTGATTTCGAACCCACACACAACCACTCAAACTCAGAATTATAGATTAACTCACATCATCACTACTAAATATAAAGCTCCCATGATCAGAAGAAGTATCACACTACTTTAAAAGTCTACAGCCTAATTAATCATTGCTTGAAAATACCATTTATACAGATCTAGGAAAACCGGAAATTAACTAAACTAATAGAAACTATTCTGTTAGTCCAACATGGAATTATTACAACGAATACTCAACTAAACTCATATGCATTTCTAAATATCTAACACACACTTAACGGTTGAAATGCACAAACTTATAATTAACAGTCCATCAGTACGGTTATTACAGTATAATGAAAGCAGTAAATCAACAATAGGCCTCCACTTCAACAACAATAGGCCTCCACTTCATTCACTTTCAACTGGATATTTTCATACACCGAGTTTCAGGACATGTACCTGGTATGTAGAACAGAAAAATGGGGTAAGCAGTCAGCAACAGCAAACAACAAAATACAGCAGCAGAAACTCCAACACAGTAGCTTCAACACCTCAATCCAGAAATCCCAGCAACACGGAGAAAACCAGTAAAAATGGAGAAAAAAAATAGTCCGAAAATCTCTCTTTGTTTTCTCTTTCTAGCTTTGTACTCTCTCTGGTGTTCTTCCGCTCTCAATATTTCAGAAAATTTGGTTCTATCTTTTTTACTATCTCCAAAATAAATTCTGCCTCTGTATATCCAGTGAATCCAGAGTGTATATCGAATGTATACCGCTCTCTCTGCCCCCTCTCTTCTTTTCTTCTCCTCTCTTCTTTTCTTCTCCTCCTCACTTCTTTTTTTCTTCTCCTCTATTCTTTTTTTCTTCTCCCTTCTCAAATTTCTCTTCTATTTCTAGCAAAATTTTCGAGATTTTTTAGGGTTTTTTGTTTTTAAAAAATATTTTATTATTTTATTATTTTTTAATTAAAAGAAATCCCACTTACAAATTGCTTTTATTTTTTTTATAAAAGGAAATCCCACCTTTATTTACTTTTATTTTTTTAAATTCCAACTTTAATTACTTTTATCTTATTTAAAATCCCACTTTTTTTTTACTTTTTAAAAGAGAATTCCATTTTATTTAACTTTTCTTAAAAAACAATCCACTTTCTTTTGCTTTTTTTTTTTTAAAATGTTACTTTATTTTACTTTAATTTTTTTTAATTTTCAAATACCTTTATATTTGTTTTTAAATTCCAACTTTCTTATACTTTTTTTTAAAAAAATTTCCACAAAACTTTACTTTTATTTTTTTAATTTTCTACTTTCTTTTACTTTTTTTAAAAAGAGAATTCCACCTACTTTTATGTTTTATTTTTTTATTCAATACTTCCCTTTTTCTTATTTTTTAAATCACTCCTGAAAATTAAAAAAAAATTAATATTTTTTCGGAATTGTTTTATTATTTTAAAATAAAAATAAAAATAAAATAATATTAATAGTAATAATTCACCTTTTAAATTTTGTATTTTTACCTTACAATAAAAAGTGTAACAAAGCTAAAAATTGTAGGTTAAAACCCCTAAAATATTTACATAGAAGAAGTGATAAAAAATTGAATATTATCAAAAATTAGGTGCTCCTAAGTGCTTCATAGGATTACAAGGAAACACCAAATAAGGATCACATCGTTCCGATTCAATCTTTCCATCTCTTTAGGTTAATAATCTTTGGTGCCAAGTGCCACAACACATAATGCCAACGTATTTTTACACGGAGTCCGGTCTCGGCCCGACCGACTAAGCCATCCCAAGTGAGATATATCCAAATTCACAATGATAATCAGAAATCCAACATAAATGCCACCATGTGTACAACATGGCATTCGATCTCGGCCCTATCGGCTAAACCATCTCACTTGGGACATAACCTCTTTCAATTATTCATTTAATTCACATTTCTTTCCATCTTCCATTACATGGCACAAACAACCCCATTTATTAAGTAGTTCTTGGCACTTGGACACATTTTAGTCTTTTCCTTTTTATTTGTTCAAACATCTTCATCATCCATGTGCAATAAGTGCTATCATATAAGGCATGTGCACAGAAGGAAAGAAAAAAAAGCTTGGAGAACATAATCGCATTTTCAAATAGCATGATTTCAGGGTAAACACTTAGAACAATTATGGAACATAAATCTTTCTACCCAACACATTTAGGCAATCAATCTAGTATGATCAACTCAGAACTCACGCCAATTATTCGGACACCAAGAGTTCAATAAGAAGAAGAGGGTTAGCCATATATACGTTAATTGAGTCTTTCCATAATTCCCACGACAAGTTTCGGGACCTTTAGCACCTTCAATCTATTTAACAATATGGCACAATTGAACCCATTATTAAGAAATTGATCATAGCCCTAGCTCACTTGAGCATTGTATCAACATTATGTATTTGTTAGGGTCTCATGGCCCCTTTTTAGTGGAAGATTTCCCCAACCCATTTCCCATTCTTTCCTATCTTTATTTTAGCACCCCCCACATACCTTAGGATCACATGGATGCAAGGTAATCACCCTAATCCCTGTGAATTACCTCACCAATGATCCATTTTAACTACAATATGGAAGTGAGCGCTTGGGTGATAGAAGCTTACCTCTTGGAAGGGAGACCTAGGTGCCTTGATTGTTAATCTTCAAGATGTTTAGGCCAGGATTTGATGAAAAATTGATGGAGACCCCTTCCCCTCTCTTTGACCCTTCCCTCTTACTCTAATTATTAGAGAAATATGCTGAAAATGGCCTGGGGGAGTGTTTTAACGGAATGGGGGTCGGCTTTTAAATTAAAAAATGGGTGCCCCGACACAGGTTTGCGGTCGCATATGCGACCGCATAATAGTTATACGGCCCGCAAAGTGACCGCAGAAAGAGCCTTCAGGAAGTTAAGTTTACTAACTGTGTATGCGATTGGTATGCGGTCCACGTACCTGTAGTGCGGTTGCATTATGCACCGCAGGACTTTCCTTCGCAAAAGTTCAAGGCAGATATGCAATCAACATGCGGCCCGCAAAGCGATTATGCGATCGCATAATTGGGCCGCATAACGGGCAAAATTGGCTAACTTTCTGTTTCACTTCGCAGCCATTATGCGGTCCGCAGAGTGATTATGCGGCCGTATAATGGGCCACAGAAACGCGTTCTTTTGAGAAATATTTTCCTCTAAGTCTGTAGGGTACAGTTCAATCTAAAAATTCCAAACCACGACGAGACTATAATAACGCAGGACTCCAACTCGGCATCATAAAATATCGAGTTTTGGTTAAGAATTTTACGGGTCTTTACACTTGAAAATAATTATCGTAAATTATTAAAAAAGTATATGTAAGAATTATATACTTCGTCCGTTTTAATTTATGTGAACCAATTATATTGGACATAAAATTTAAAAAATAAATAAATACTTTTAAAAGATCACACATCCAAACTTTTTGTTAGAAAAGTGGCTCTACCAACAACTCTTCCACCTTCAAACCATTTGCAAACTCCTCTCGAAAGCCATTTATATACTCCCCCTAATATAGGCCCTAATAGAAATAGGTTCTCCCCGGAATCCCATTTTGTTATGACCCATCACGAGGTCGCCCCCTTAGGACAATGAATAGGCTCCCTCCTACTATTTGTATTACTCTACTTTAATTAATATAACTAGTTATCCTTTGCATCAAAAGAAAAATTTGTGTGACTACAAAAGATTCTCATTGGGAATAAAATTCGAAGTTTAAGTTAAATTTTAAGGAATGGAGTACTAATTTGTTCGAATGAAGGACAAAAAGGTCAACATGGAAATATAAAAAAATATAAGGGCCAACTTGATATTCCTCCAAACGGGAGTACCTTGTAAAAATCTTATCTTCCCCCAGTGCTTCCAAGGATTTTAATTAACACCTTAAACCCTTCAAAAACCCCAAAAAATCTACCCCAATTCCTCTAAATTGCTACCTTTAACCATAACCTAACCCAATTTTAGCAAAAATAGAGTAAAAGCTGATGATTTTACAGCACTCAATTTCCATCTGTAAACTATGGAGGTTATCATCTCCACCAAACCTCTTCTTTTTCCGACCTTCTGCTGCTACTTATACTTACCAACCACAGTGTTGTCGAATTCGAGCATTTGGGTCTGCTATTTCATCCGCGAAAGTTGCTGATACGAATCAAAATGAGACTTTTTTTGCTGAAGAAAGTGTTTCTTGGACCTCTTTGGGTGTCTCTGACTCACTATCTCGTGCTCTATCCAGTATTGGCCTTCATAGACCCTCTTTAATTCAGGTATTATTTTTTATTTGCTCTTAAATTTTGCCTATTATAGGTGAATTATTACTGAAAGTTGAATCCTTTTGGTTTCTTTTATTAAATATGAAATCCTTAAACTGTAGTATGGTGATCTTTTCTAAAAGTTGAATCCTTTTGGTTTCTTTGATTACGTATGGATGTTCTAACTTATGATAAGTGTCTAATACCTCTTTAACTCGGGGATTTTTTTTTTTTTTTTTTGCTCACTATAGGAAAACTATGACTAAAAGTTGAATCTTTTTTGGTTTCTTTGATTAACTATGAATTCCTTAAACTGTGTTATGGCGATTCTATCTAATATGTTGCAAACAGAGTAGGTACTACTCTAATCTTAAGGTCTGTTTGGTTTGAATTTTATTACATAATTTAATCATTTTTTTGGAGAAATCAATTCCTATGGTAAGTGCCTATTTTGTATTACGTGGGGCCTGATAAGTAAATTTTTGAATAACCGAGAAATCGTCAAGGGCTAGTGGCACACAGTTCGAAACTTGGTGGATAATGGAGCCACCCCTCTGCTATTCTCTACTTAAGTATCAGGCTTTTGTCTGTAGTAGGATCAAACCCGTAATGTGTGCCAAATCCAAATCCTCACTCTGTGGTTCTTACCAGTAGACTAAAGCCCCGGTGGCGATAAACAATTTGCTCTATTCAGGTCAAAGTATTCAAAGGATTGTTATTGTTAGACTATTATGACCCATCAACCGACTGCAACACTCCTCCTTTATCTAAGCTTGAAACCAAGTCTGCTTTTGTAAGCTCACAACAGGTGAAGTTTTTGTTGGACTGGTGCACCAAAAAAATTGAACTTTTAGCAAATAACCAACAGTTGTTTCAGTGAATGAGTAATAATAACCAAGTTATCTAAGAATCACTTATACTGACGATCAAAATCACTTTCACAATCCGAATTCAGTATCATAATCTGAACCAAACAGGGTATTATGGTTAAATATGATGTTAATTGTGGACTTTGCAACATATGTATTAAGAGGGAAGTGGAATTACATGTAAATTAATTCATGCAGACCTAATCAGTTATCTTCTGTCATCCTGAGATTTTTACACACTTCTCTTTGAAAAGTATTTTCACTTAGGGGACTAGCTTTGTTCAGTTGGCTTATTTGGTAGACCGAAGTTCAGCCAGCTTTTCTTATCTCTTTCCTTGCAAAAGTATCTTCCATAGTTGGATTAAGTATAACTGTGTTCAATTAGTAGAACTCACGGCCTAATAAGTGTAATCCGTGGGAAGATGCAACTTTTTATGAGGAACGATCCCGTGGCAATGTGCTACTGTCAACCTGTCATTTTAGAAAACCCAAATGAGTGGAATTGGCTTTTTCGCTGGGTGGAATGCCCGGGAGTACATGGATATGACTAATTTTCAGAATTAGAAACAGATACTTTCTCATAGAGTGTCAATTATCTTTTCACTATCACTCTAGACTTATCGTTCTGTCGGTAGAGGTAAATGTGGTCGGCCTGGTAGTATGCGTGGACTTGTTATAGAAGTTTCACAGAGAGGTCAATGGACTGGGCTGATGGAAAATCCAGTATAAACTCTATAAACATCAAGTATCTCATTTAAATGATTCAACTATTCAGCTGCAAAAGCCAAGGAGCTAGATGAAGCTGACACATATTTTAACACTACTTCATATTTACTTCTGAGTTAAGACTGTATCACAGTTCATATAGCTAGACAATACCCTGTATGCTTTCTTTCTTGTGGGGTCCAAAATTTGTGTCATATAAAGATATAAATTCGTTGTTAGTATAAAGTTTCATTTCTTTATTCTTGGAGACACATTTCATCTTTTTGCATAAGTCAGTATCACATGAATATCTTTTTGTGATATAGTAAACCCAACCGCAAACCCCTCTCCCTGGAGTCAACACTGACCCTTTTCCCACTTTGCTCCCTTGGTGACGCAAATTTTCAACTTCTTGCAGAATATTCACCATGTGGAATTTGTAGCATATAGCATCATGATATAAGTTACTTCGGTTTATCATCCGAGTATATCTTTTCAGTTATATTCAGTGTTAAATCTTATAGCAATGATATATGTTATTTTGGTTTATCATCTGAGTATATCCTTCAATTATAGGTCATAGTCTTAAATCCTATAGTAATGATATATAATCTCAAATTCAGGCGAGTTGTATACCAAGTATACTTTCAGGTGCTGATGTGGTGGTTGCTGCAGAGACCGGTAGCGGCAAGACTCATGGTTACCTAGTGCCGTTGATTGATAAGCTATGCCAATTGTCTGATAATTCAGGGGCTATTGCTGATCAGGATGTCAGAAAGCACCATCGTCTTTCTCTTGTTCTTTGCCCCAATGTTATGTTATGCGAGCAAGTGGTTCGAATGGCTAATAGTCTTTGCAATGATAGTGGTAAACCACTTCTCGGGGTTGCAGCTGTTTGTGGCCGACAGGTGAGCATTCTCATTGTCATTGTTGATCCTTGTTTACCCGAGGACGCACATTCTTTCTTGCTGTCAATCAAAGTTCTTTTTGCATAATGATGTTGCTATGGATGTTTATGCTGCTTTTCCTCATAAACTTGTAATGTCTCTAACAAATGAGAAGTTTAATGCAGGTCTGGCCTGTAAAAGAACCAGATGTAATGGTGTCGACGCCGGCAGCACTTTTAAATTATCTCTACTCTATAGATCCAGAAAGGCGAAAACGTTCAGAGTTTATACGCAGTGTTAAATATGTGGTATCATTTTTTGATTTGCTAAATTTGATCGTTGAGAAAGTGACAATCCAAAATTCAGTCTTAGTAAGTTGTTTTGGTGGTTTCTAGGTTTTTGACGAGGCGGATATGCTGCTTTGTGGAAGTTTCCAGAACCAAGTGGTCCGACTTATAAATATGTTTCGTTTTGACGAGAAGCAGTTATCTCGTTCTAAAAATTCAGAACCTGAGATGTCATCGTCCTCAGATTTGGAAGAGTTTAGAGACCTAAAAGCAGATTATGGTGAAGATGAAGATACTGAAGTTGGTGAGGATGGTGCAAATTTAGAAGCAGACACCAAGGGGTTAAAGAAAAAAGATTGGCGAAGAGTGAGAAAGATATATGAGCGGAGCAAGCAGTACATTTTTGTTGCAGCTACTCTTCCTGAAAATGGGAAGAGAACTGCTGGAGGAGTTTTGAAGCGGATGTTTCCTGATGCTAGATGGGTTAGTGGAAATTATCTTCATCAGCACAGCCCAAGGTGCCACTTTGATGTTTCTTTTAGTCCTTTATTCAGTTCTCATTTAGTAATTCCTAGGTGGAGGGGGGTGGCAAGAATCAGCCATTTTCTCTAATTTAATAACAATCATCATATCATCATAATACTATATTATAAGTGCGAAGACTTTTAGATAATGTTATTTTACTAGAATATCCTTCAAAACTTGAATGACCAAATTATCCTATACCTAAAGTAAAATTATTTGCCATTTAAATATGTATAAAATTGATCATTTAATTGAGATCCTAATAAATGGTAGTATTCAATTATCCTTCCCATCTTTCACGTTTTTTGTCAACTTGCTCCCTTGAGCTTCCACTAGTAAAATCATCCGTTCAAAACCTTTTTATATGCTTGTTTTTTTCCCCGCATAAAAATGCACACAATATATTGTCTCTTCATTTCTTTTACAGTGCATTCTTTATGCCAAAGTCGTATCCATTGGCATAAGTTTTCTCTCCCATAAAAAGACAATAATCTTTTGGCTTTTGCCTTTTTATTTGGCAACAGATACATTTTATGGTAAATTACAGTTTTTTCTTCTATGTACAAACTTTTCTTTCCCTTTATTATTTTGTTTCAGGAGTTCATGAAATTTAGTCTGTGTTTTAGACTTTTGAATTTCCATGCTATTCTAAGCAAGATTATGTCGGGATATTACTCATAAATAAAAGTCATGTATTGAACATCATCATCTGATATGTACTGAATTACTTCATTAATCCCAATTTAAAAAATGAAAAAGAAGAAAATATCTCCTTTCATAGTACTAAGTTTTCCTTCATTACTATTACTTTTAGAGCCTACAACTCCTTTTTTTTTTTTTTCAAAAATAAAAAAATTTCTGCTCGTGTAGTTCTAGCAGATAAAAGCCTGACTAATAGGAGTATTGGATTATGTTGTCACTGAAAGAAAAAAAAGAAGAGAAAACAAAAGCATAATTTATAAGAACAAAAGATGTAAAAAAAGAGATTCGATTTCTATTCCTATTATAACTTTTCTTATTGTTATTTGTGTATATAAAATGTAATGATTCTACAAAAATGAGGGAGTTAGCTCAATCTGTATATTGAATAGGCTATTCACAAACTTATATAGATATTAAAAGTAATAGTAAAAGTGAAATATTCATTAACTTTTATTTAATATCATAATTATTGTAGATTTTCTCTATGCTCAACGTTTTGTCTAATAAGAGCATATACATGACTTTTAAATTATTTCAAAGCAGGGTCTTATTCAGTAATTTTTTTTAATCATTCCTTAATTTTTCCTTTAGTCACACAAGCTTCCTCAATTTAGATTGTGAAGTGTTAATTACGCCTAATTATTTGTACAAATCAGCTATTAATATTTTTTTCTCCTAATTTACAAATGACACGAGTCAGGACTCATAATTTTGAATAAGACAACAAAATTCAAGTACTGCAACAAAGATATATATATATACACACACACACACAAATTTTTTTTTGTATCTCAGTAACGATCAAGTATCTCTATCATAATTAATTATTTCTTCTTTATAGGTTCAACCATGAAATTGATCATGATCTACTAGCTATTTTAAGGAAGACGTGTCAATCAAACATACTATACTACTTCCACAAATTACTACTTTCATTTGACACAACTTTTTGATATGTTGTAAAAGGTCACTACTGTTTCTTCAAGACAAGGTAGAACCTAATTTAAACGTGAAGTTTTTGAAACTGTAGTCAATGTTGTTACTCATACATGTAAATTATATTGTTGAAGTATAAAAGAACAAAAACAATTGTCAAGCTTAATGTTTGATATGTTAGACAAACTGCATAATTAAAGTTGTTTGAACATACTTTTCAAATTTTATTATATAACTTTTATAAAATTTCTAAACTGTTTTATACTCATTGTATGGAGTATACACGCAACGCGCGTATCCAAAACTAGTCTATGTAAATGTGTGTGTGGGCCGCTGGACCCCCCCCCCCCCCTTCCCCACTTCTCCCATAATTGTGGCCTAGTATGAAGAATCATCCAGGTACTATTGATGGATTTTGATGTGTTGTTCAGCTTCCATTAACTTAGTGCCTTGACCAAGGAGATTATGTCGTCATATGTGGATATTCAAGTTCTCTTGGCCATATCAGTATTTCAATTCAATGGCTAGCCTTGTAATAATTTTCCGTGTAGAATTTTACTAGTATGACTTTTATCACCTCTGTGCTGTCACTTTAGGTTGGAGCAGAGGTGGATTGAAGTTTCAGTTGATACCCAAGTGGATGCTCTCATCGATGCTGTGAAAAATGGAGATTCTATGGTAGATCGTGTTCCTGGAGTGCTCCGAACCATGGTTTTTGCAAATACTGTTGAGGCTGTGGAAGCTGTTGCTAAAATCTTGACAGGAGCAGGGCTTGAATGTTTCCGCTACCATAGTGATAGCTCTTTGGAGGAGCGCACACAGAATTTACTTGATTTCCAGCAGAAAGGTGGTGTTTTTGTGTGCACTGATGCTGCAGCACGTGGTCTTGACATTCCAAATATTTCACATGTTATTCAGGTTTGTTTTCTAGTGAATAAACTTACATAATTTAGTTTCTGCTTGTTCTTTGATGCATGACACTGTGATTTAAATTATTAAATATGATGATATCATTTTTCTTTATGAATTCGTGCCCAACACACACCTTATTGATGCGACCGACATTATACAATGGTGCTTCTGCAGTATACTGCATTGCTGGGTTAAATGGCTACTTATATATGGATTATGTTAGTAGAATTACTTAAATGTACTTGTTGGGATCAAAAACTGATACATCTTACCTAAAGGTCCATGGATCTGAAATTGTCAAAAGATTTCATCTCCTTTACAACTTATGTTAATTAGTCTTACAATTTCTTTACATACTTTTATTGGCATACTCCTGTAGTTCTGGATTGATCTGTAGATTCAATAACATGTTTTTCCCCCTCAATTGTTTTTTAATAAGTTTTTTCCCTCTCGTTTTAGGCAGAGTTTACCACGTCTGCTGTAGATTTTTTGCACAGGGTTGGTCGTACAGCGAGAGCGGGCCAACCTGGCCTCGTTACAAGTCTCTATAGAGAATCAAACCGTGATCTCGTTGCTGCCATTCGTCATGCAGAAAAAATTGATGAACCAGTGGTAAGTTCTGGATCTTATAATCCTTTAAGGTCAATAAAATTTAAGCTAGAGAGTAGAGAGAAAAAGAAACTAGCTCAGTAATTAAGAGAAGCCTATCTCAGTCGGTTAGCAGCTCAAATAGGTGGTTACCAAAGTATAGCTTTCATATCTTTCAACGATAGAAGCAACGGCGGAGTTAAAATTTTAATCTTATGAGTTCGGGATTATAATCCTGGGCTAAATTAATAATGTGTACATATTCATTGGATTTCTTAATGCAAATACAAGGTTTGAACAAAAGCTAGTGGGTTCGGCCGAACTCGTAACCAACATTGTGGCTCCGCCCCTGGATAGAAGTGCGTCTGATGTATTTAGTAATGGAATCTTTCTAGAGAACCCGTAACCAACATTGTGGCTCCGCCCTTGGATAGAAGTGCGTCTGATGTATTTAGTAATGGAATCTTTCTTGATGATCAATTGTTCTCTAATGCTCTAGATAATACATGCAAAAGTTGCTTGTACTTCACAACTTAAGCTTCTCAAGAGATACTTTATGTAATCTTCAAGCAAGAATGAATTCAAAGAGACTTACTTTTATAGTTATGAATATTAAATTGATATCTTTCCTCTATGTGAATACAGGAGAAGGCATTTAGCAGAAAAAGGAGCTTTCGCAATAAAATCAAGAAAAGAGGCAGAGAAGCTTCCCCCATGAGGTGAAGATGTTCTGATTTTGACTTTGTAACATCTTTTTGCATTTGTTTCTCACACAGGTTGTATTTTATTGTAATATCCTTAGACAGTAAAAGAAATTAGTGCAGAGTATTTGAAAGTTTTCACATGATCAGTTCTATCTATTATTGGTGGTTAACCAGCAGGAAACTGTTTGATCAAGAAAAAAAAGAAGAAAAGAAAACAGAGGTTGAATAAAAGGGAGAAATTAAAAAATAGCCAGATTTACAAGTGGTCATTTAAAAATAGCCAGAGTTTCAAAAGCAATTGAAATTTAGCCACTTTTCATGTAAAAATAAATCTGAACGAAAATACTGTTCAAAATCCGGAAAATATTCCAGCATAATATATTGGAGTTCCAGTATAATATACCGGTCCAGCATAATATGCTGGAAGTTCATAAACAGGTGCTCCTATCTCCAGTATATTATGCTGGAACTTTTTGCGTGTTGGAGTTCCAGTATAATATGCTGGAAGTTCATATACAGGTGCACCGATTTCCAGTATATAAAAAGATCATGCAAGCAATTTACGTTTTAGGATTAAGACCTGAAGTTCAAATTCACAACATAACCAGACCAAAATGGCGACGTGACAAAATCTAAGATAATACTTTAAAAAAAGAATATATGGAAAAACTCGGAAAATTGAGTAGTTAGATCAGAAAATTTGTAAGACCAACATTCTGCCAACCATCAACAAACTATAGAACTATTGGATTCGAAAAAAATAAGTGTCAAATATCAGCAGGGGCGGACCCACGTGGGGTCAAGAGGGTTCAAAATGAACCCGCTTTATCGAAAAATAATACTGTATATATATGTATATTATATCTTTCTAAGAACATTTTATGTATAACAATTATTTTGACCCCGCTTGAAACAATTAAGACGCTTAGCCTGCTGGCAAAGTGGGTTCAATATTTCCGCAAGGTCTTGAGTTGGAGACCCATCAAACTCCTTATTTTTAATACAATTTCCTATTTATAATACGATGTCGTTTTAAGTATTACGTCTAAAATACGACGTCCCCCAATTCCCAAACTAATATCTCTAAAATACGACGTCCCCAATTCCCAAACTAATATCTCCCATTTTCTTTAGACGTCCGCCAATTCCAAATCGCAATTGCCAAACTAATATTCCCAATTCCTTTAGACGCCCTCCAATTCCAATCCCAATTGCCAAACTAATATCCCCCCAAATTCCCACCCTTCCCTGCCAATTTCTTAAAATACCTTTGTGGTTCTCTCTCTCTCCGAATCTCCTGCCTCTCTCACTGTCAACTACCATTAGGTTTGCTCTCTAATTTCTAGTCTTTTCATTTTACATATAATGATATAAAATAGGTCTATGTTATCATTGATGTGTGTCTGATTGAAAATTTTGTTAGTATACCTAGGAGCGGACCCACATGGGGTCAAGAGGGTTCAAATGAACCCGATTCGTGGAAAAATAATACTGTATATATATGTATATTATATCTTTCTAAGAATATTTTATGTATAAAAATTATTTTGACCCCGCTTGTAACAATCAGGATGCTTAGCCTGCTGGCAAAGCGGATTCAATATTTCCGCAAGGTCTTGAGTTCGAGACCAGTCAAACTCCATTTGTAATGCAATTTCCTATTTATAATACGACGTCGTTTTATGTATTACTTCTAAAATACGATGTCTCCCAATTCCTTTAGACGTCCCCCAAATCCAAATCCCAATTGCCAAACTAATATTCCCAATTCCTTGAGACGTCCCCTAATTCCAAATTCCAATTGCCAAACTAATATCCCCCAATTTCCACCCTTCCCTGCCATTTTCTTAAAATACCTTTGTGCTTCTCTTTCTCTCTCTCCTGAATCTCCTGCCTCTCTCACTGTCAACTACCATCAGGTTTGCTCTCTGATTTTTAGTCTTTTCATTTTACATATAATGATATAAATTAGGTCTATGTTATCATTGATGTGTGTCTGATTGAAAATTTTGTTAGTATACCCTGGGGCAGACCCACATGAGGTCAAGTGGGTTCAAATGAACCCGCTTCGGGGAAAAATAATACTGTATATATATGTACAATATATCTTTCTAAGAACATTTTACGTATAAAAATTATTTTGACCCCGCTTGAAATAATGAGGACGCTTAGCCTGCTGGAAAAACGGGTTCAATATTTCCGCAAGGTCTTGAGTTCGAGACCAGTCAAACTCCCCATTTTTAATGCAATTTTCTATTTATAATACGACGTCGTTTTAAGTATTATGTCTAAAATACGACGTCTCCCAATTCCCAAACTATTATCTCCTAATTCCTTTAGACGTCTCCCAATTCCAAATCCCAATTGCCAAACTATATTCCCAATTCCTTTAGACATCCCCCAATTCCAAATTCCAATTGCCAAACTAATATCCCCCCAATTCCCACCCTTCCCTGTCAATTTCTTAAAATACCTTTGTGCTTCTCTTTCTCTCTCTCTCTCCTGAATCTCTTGCCTCTCTCACTGTCAACTACCATCAGGTTTGCTCTCTGATTTTTAGTCTTTTCATTTTACATATAATGATATAAATTAGGTCTATGTTATCATTGATGTGTGTCTGATTGAAAATTTTGTTAGTATACCCTGGGGCAGACCCCCATGGGGTCAAGAGGGTTCAAATGAACCCGCTTTGTGGAAAAATAATACTGTATAAATATGTATAATATATCTTTCAAAGAATATTTTATGTATAAAAATTATTTTGACCCCGCTTGAAACAATTAGGACGCTTAGCTTGCTGGCAAAGCGAGTTCAATATTTCCGCAAGGTCTTGAGTTCGAGACCAGTCAAACTACCCATTTTTAATACAGTTTCTTATTTATAATACAACGTCGTTTTAAGTATTACGTCTAAAATACGATGTCCCCCCCAATTCCCAAACTAATATCTCCCAATTCCTTTAGACGTCCCCAATTCCAAATCCCAACTGCCAAACTAATATTCCCAATACCTTTAGACGTCCCCCAATTCCAAATCCCAGTTGCCAAACTAATATCCCCCCATTCCCACCCTTTCCTGTCAATTTTTTAAAATATCTTTGTGTTTCTCTCCCTCCTAAATCTCCTACCTCTCTCACTGTCAACTACCGTCAGGTTTGCTCTCTGATTTCTAGTTTTTTCATTTTACATATAATGATATGAATTAGGTCTATATTATCATTGAGGTGTGTCTGATTGAAATTTTGTTAGTATACCCTAGGGCGGACCCACATGGGGTCAAGAGGGTTTAAATGAACCCGCTTCGTGGAAAAATAACAATGTATATATATATGTATATTATATCTTTCTAAGAATATTTTATGTATAAAAATTATTTTGATCCCGCTTGAAACAATCAGGACGCTTAGCCTGTTGGCAAAGCGGGTTCAATATTTTCGCAAGGTCTTGAGTTCGAGACCAGTCAAACTCCCTATTTTTTAATACAACTTCCTATTTATAATATGACGTCGTTTTAAGTATTACGTCTAAAATACGACGTTCCCCAATTCCCAAACTGATATCTCCCAATTCCTTTAGACGTCCCCTAATTTCAAATCCCAATTGCCAAACTAATATTCCCAATTCCTTTAGACATCCCCCAATTTCAAATCCCAATTTCTTAAAATACCTTTGTGCTTTTCTCTCTCTCTCTCTCTCTCTCTCTCCTGAATCTCCTGCCTCTCTCACTATCAACTACCACCAGGTTTGCTCTTTTATTTCTAGTCTTTTTATTTTACAAATAATGATATAAATTAGGTCTATGTTATCATTGATGTGTGTCCGATTGAAATTTTTGTTAGTATACGTAGGGGCAGACCCACATGGGATCAAGAGGGTTCAAATGAACCCGCTTCGTCGAAAAATAACACTGTATATATATATATATATATATATATATATATATATATATATATATATATATATATATATATATATATATATATATATATATATATATATATAATATCTTTCTAAGAACATTTTATGTATATAAATTATTTTGATCCCGCTTGAAACAATCAGGACGCTTAGCCTGCTGGCAAATCGGGTTCAATATTTACGCAAGGTCTTGAGTTCGAGACCAGTCAAACTCCCAATTTTTTAATATAATTTCCTATTTATAATACGACGTCGTTTTAAGTATTACGTCTAAAATACGACGTCCCCCAATTCCCAAACTAATATCTCCAAATTCTTTTAGACGTCCCCCAATTCTAAATTCCAATTGCCAAACTAATATTCCCAATTCATTTAGACGTCTCCCAATTCCAAATCTCAATTGCCAAACTAATATCCCCCAATTCCCATCATTCCCTGCCAATTTCTTAAAATACCTTTGTGCCTCTCTCTCTCTCTTTCTCTCTCCTGAATCTCCTGCCTCTCTCACTGTCAACTACCATCAGATTTGCTCTTTGATTTCTAGTCTTTTTATTTTACATATAATGATATAAATTAGGTCTAAGTTATCATTGATGTGTGTCTGATTGAAAATTTTATTAGTATACCTCTGCTCTTTCTAGCTTGTTTGGGGTATAAGAATGGAAAGAGAGGACAAAAAGTGTAAAGAGGGCTTCAACTGAACTGAAACTTTCTAACTTCCTATTAAACTCTTTCTTGTAGTAATAGATCTAGACAACATCAAATAATATTTTCCTTGAGTCATTTTCATGGTTTTCATGCTGCATACGGATGTTGATGAAAGGTTTTCAAATCTACAAGGACTTGTTGATCTTTTTGAAATACTAGTTAAGACAAAAAAGTATTTAAATTATCTATTTGTGTTTCGCCTTGTGAAATTTGCTTTGATTCTACCAGTTGCCACTGCTACAGTTGAAAGAACTTTTTCGGCGATGAAGTTGATCAAGAGTGAATTGCGAAACCGAATGAATGACGAATTCATAAGTGGTTATTTGGTTCCTTATGTAGAAAGGAAATATTTAACTCTATTTCTGATAAGACTATTATGAATACGTTTCAGGGAATGAAAATTCGTAGAGGACAATTCTACTAGTGTATTTTATTAATACATATTTTTTGTTGACCTCTTTGTATATTTGCTTTTTGGCATTTTGAACCTGCTTGATAAAAATTCTGGGTCCGACATTGAATATGAGAAGGGTGAGAAAATTTCAATTTCATATAACCTAACTCCATTGCTCTCAATAATACGAACAATAAAATTATATATGATTACGAGCCAATCAAGAATTTCTTGTACTTCATCCAGCAGGCTAAATAGACTGTGTACAAATTCATTAGTCAACTCGTCCGAGCTACCTCCTTCACTAACTGCTTTCTTAGCTAACTCCTTCCGTTTTCTAGCATTTCTCCTAATCTCATAACTCCCCTCCCCTCCCATTACTTTCTGTAAACAAAACAAAATCTCCTCTTCTAACAGTCCCAAACTCATCCAACATAGGCCTCACACCAATCTTCCGTATAATATGTGTAGCGTCCGTCAATTGATCAGACCGTTGAGGCATTGTCACCATTGGCACACCAAGAAACAATCCTTCAAGAGTCGAATTCCATCCATTAGGGGTGTACATAGGTCGGGTTGGTTCGAATTTTTCAATTCCCAAACCAAATCAATTGTGTCGGATTATTAAATCTAAAGACCAAACCAAACCAATAAGAGTCAGGTTTTTTAATCTCGAATTTTTCGGATTTTCGGGTTTTTTCGGTTTTTTTCCCAATAAAGTCTTCATAGCGCCACAAAACATAGAATTTGTGCTTCAAATATATCTTTAATCCTAGTAAGATAGAACTATATAAGGTGTTTTTCAATAAAATAACATAAATATGAGATGAGTCATGACATTGTACTAAAATATTCAACAAAAAAGATAATAAAATCGCATAAAATAAATATTATTAATAAGCCATAATGAAAAAATATATAATTTAAAATTACGAAGTTGTTAAAATAAGTATGACTAATAAGTACTATTATTTACATGACTAAACACTAAAAGAAAAATAAGTTATATAGGCATTTTATCTAAACAATGAGAAAACTAAAAAATAAATATACAATACTATTTTCATTTGTAGTACTATTAAATTGAATGTCTTTTAGTAACATTAGTATTGATTTGATTTTGGTTTAGGATTTATTTGAGTTACCACCATTTATGGACTACAAAACTTATTGGAGTATCCAAAAATTATAAGTCCAAGCTTGAAATAATACGTCAAAAGATAAAACTATGAAAATGTTTAAGAAATATTTATAAACTACACTACAATAAATATTTTTATGTATTAAATATGTTTAAAACTTTTATACATATATAATGTCGGGTTGGTTTGGTTTCGATTTGACTTTTTTAGTTAAAATCAAACCAAACCAATTATTGTTGGGTTTTTTCTTCCAACATCAAACCAAACCATAATCGGATTTTTTTGTCGGTTTAACTCGAATTAACGGGTTGGTACGATTTATCGGTTTCATTTGTACGCCCCTGCCATCCATTATGAGTCATTAAGCAAGCAATGGCTTGATTTGCTAGTGTTTCTCTAGCTGATTACACCATGACACAATTAACCCTTTTCCCTTTGTGAGTTTATGAATCCTTGAGGCAGTTTGCATTTTTCGGTTTTTCTTACAATCCAAGGGAAATTCAAGTTGCTGCCTATTTCTTAAATGAGCAATCTGTCGTGTGAATAGTTTCACTAGGGGTGTACATAGGTCGGGTTGGTTCGAATTTTATAATTACCAAACCAAATCAATTGTATCGGATTATTAAATCTAAAGACCAAACCAAACCAATAAAACTCGGATTTTTCAATCTCGGTTTTACTCGGGTTTTCGGGTTATTCGGGGTTTTCCCGGTAAAATCTTCGTAGCACAAAACATATAACTTGTGCTCAAAATATTTCTTTAATCCTACTAAAATACAACTATATAAGGTATTTTCCAAGAAAACAATACAAATTATGAGATGTGACATGTCATTTTCCTAAAATATTCTACAATAAAGACAATAAAATTATGTAATACAAATATTGCTAATTAAAAAGCCATAATAAAAATAAACATAATCTTAGTACAAAGTCATGCTAAAATAAGTAGACTAATAAGGGATTATTAATTACATGATTAAACGCTAAAGAAAAAATAAAAATAGGTTATGCATTTTTATCTAAATATTACAAAACAAAAAATAGATATTCAATACATTGTCATCCGTAGTATTGAATTGAATGTCTTTTGTTAGCATTAATATTGATTTAATTTTGGTTTGGGTTTGTATTAGCATTATTTAAGATACTAATATTAATGGCTATAAAACTTTTTGGAACATTCAAAAGTTCTAAGTCCAACCTTGAAATAATACCTTAAAAGATAAAATTATGAAAAAGTTTAAGAAATATTTATAAATTACATCACAATAAGTATATTTATATATTAAATATATCTAAAATTTCTATAATATATAATGTCGGGTTGGTTTGGTTTCGGTTTGACTTTCTTTAGTTAAAACCAAACCAAACCAATTATGGTCGAATTTTTTTTCCAACACTAAACCAAATCAAACCAAATCATAATCGAATTCTTGTTTTTCGATTTGATTCGAATTATCGGGTTGGTACGATTTGTCGATTTCCTTTGTACACTCCTAATTTTCAGAAGCAATTCTTATTATCATTACTACATATTTACTTGTTAAAGAAAGTTGTTTTCTCTTCTTGAGCAAAAGAACGTGGAAGGTGGCGGTTGGAAATGCAGCATTTATGAGGAAGTAGGAGGCAATATGGTCCGATAGTGCAAAATAAATATTCAGTAAAAAATTCACTCAAAAAACTTGCAAGTTGCAGCGGAATCTCTGGCATTAGTCATCTGGTTCCAAAGCAACCTCATTTGTTTGCACTTAATGGAGGCTTGCCTTCATTAAGTGTTGTTTATTTTATATTCTTAATCGAAATTATTTAAATTTTGATTATTAAGTGTGTTTGTTTTATTAATTTCATAACTACTTAATGGGTTTGAATAATTAAGATCTATAATAAAGACTTAATTTCATTAAGATGTTACTATAAATATTCACAATTAATTACTGGCACTGCCCACAATTATCAACTACCATCATGCACTACCCACTACCTCCATACTCAACCACCATCATCCTCAAGTATAATCATCACCGCCATCATTATTAACTACCACCACTTACTATCCCTACAATTAACAACTACCACCATCACCACCACCATCATCCTCAACCATAACCATCCACCTACCCACCTCAACTACCATCACCATCCACCCCACTATTATTAACCAGAATAACCGGTACCCACCATTTGAACTACCACCACCACCATTATCAACCATAATCTCCACTACCAATACTACTAACTACTACATCGAACTATCACTATCAACCAAAATCACTACCAACCACCACCTCTAGCCGACATCCACAACTACTATCATTACCCATGTACTACCATATATTTAAAAAAAAAAAATATTTTCTTGATAAAATATTAAGTAAATTAATACTCCATCCGTTTTCAATTTATGCGAATCTATTTATTTGGGCACGAAGTTTAAGAAAAAAGAGATTACTTTTGAACTTGTAGTGCAAAATGAGACACATATAATTTGTGTGACTATAAATTATTGAATAAAGGTAAACTGTTTCTAATTATAAAAAGGGGCCATTCTTTTTGACACGGACTAATAAAGAAATAGGTTCACATAAATTGAAACAGAGGGAATATTTTATTTTAATTTTATATTTATTAATTTCTAAATAAAGATAAACTTTATTCATTCAGATGTTGAAGAATTAAATAGTCTTAATCATTTGCTATTCAGATCTTAATACACATTTAACATTCAGATGTGTATCCAGATTCAGACGTATTAATCTTTATACACATCATCATATTCAGATACGTATACAAATTCAGACGTCTTAGTGGGCGTTTGGACATAAGAATTATAAAATTCGAGGAAAAAGAAAAAAAAAAATTCAAGTGAAAAATTGTATTTGAAAGTTAGATTTATGTTTGGACATGAATATAATTTTGGGTTGTTTTAAAATTTTTGTAAGTAATTAAAGGGAATATTTTGAAAAACATCATTTTGGAGTTTTTAAATTTTTTGAAAAATTCCGAAATTCATCTTCAAGAGAAAATTGAAAATTTCATGGCCAAACACCGATTTAAAAAAAAGTATTTCTTTTGAAAAAGAGTGAATTTTTTTGTATGGCCAGATGACACCTTAATCTTAAAAATAACAAATGAGAATCTCAAAAGATCGTCGTCCTACTGAAATTTATTGTCGTCTCATCCATTTTCTATCCAAACATCTAGTCTTTTTGCAATGAACCGTCCGGTCATTTTGAGAGTTGTAACCCCGTTCCCCTATTTACTGCTCATTTTATACTTTACAACTGTTATGTGACTTGTCGGAGTAGTTAGTTCGGGCCCGAAAATATTTCAGAATGAATTGGGACACTTAGCCTCAAGGTTGAAAGCTTAAGTTGAAAAGGTTGATCGGATGTTGATTGGCGTGTAAATGGCTCCAGATTAGAGTTTCAATGATTTCGTTAGCTCCGTTGGGTGATTTTGGACTTAGGAGTGTGTCTGAATTGTGATTTGGAGGTTCGTAGTTGAATTATGCTTGAAATGACGAAAGTTGAAAAATTGGAAGATTGACCGAGAGTGGACTTTGTGGTTACCGGCCTCGGATTGGGGTTCGGTAGTTGGAGTAGGTCCGTGGTGTCATTTACGACTTGTGTGCAAAATTTGAGGTCAATCAGAGTTGATTTGATAGGTTTCAGCATCGATTGTAGAAGTTGGAATTCATTAGATTTCATTAGGCTTGAATTGGGTGCGATTCGTATTTTTTATGTTGTTTGATGTGATTTGAGGCCTCGACTAAGTTCGTATCATGTTTTAGGACTTGTTGGTACGTTTGATTGAGGTCCGAGGGGCCTCGGGTGGATTCAGATGGTTAACTGATTGGAAATGGACTTTGAAGATTGCTGAAGTCTGTAGATGTTCTGTGTTCTTGTTTCCTTCTATGCAATCGCGAGGATGGGTCCGCGATGGCGAAAGGTCTTTGCGGGCTGTTGTATTTTTCCTCTACGCATTCGCAAAGTGAGCGATGCAATCGTGGAAGTTGAGATGTTTTTGCTTCGCAAACGCGTACAGTGGATCGTGTTCACGTACAAGGAAGTGAGACAACTAGGGAGGCACACAGTGTTCTTCGCGTTCGCGAGTGGTGGATCGGGATCGCATAAGCTTGGGAAGGTGGTTCTCCGTGTTCGCGACTGGGCTCACACTATCGCGAAAGAGGATTTTGTGAGCTAGGCATAATTGTTCTACGCGATCGCGATTGTTGTTCCACGATCGCGAAAGCTAATAACTGGGCAGTAGAGTTAAATTACAAAAATGAGAGTTTGAACCTATTTTTCATATTTTGAGCTAGAGACCTCGGATTTGGCCGATTCATGAAGGGATTTTCAAGGAGTTGATTGAGATAAATGATTCTTACTTAGTTTTGGTTAAATTCCATGTTTATGCCTTTGATTTCATCATTAAATTAGTGATTTGGGGTGGAAAATTGGGAAAAATGGAGGACAGTTCTTAGGCCAAATTTTGAGGAATTGATCGAGGTTTTGGTATTGGATTTGAGTAATTTTAGTATGGGTGGACTCGTGGTCGATTGGGTGTTCGGATTTTGTGACTTTTACCCGATTCTAAGACGTGGGCCCGGGGACCGACTTTTGAGTTGAATTTTTATCTTTGATTAAGAACTTAGTATTTTCTTATGGGCTTGATTCCTTTAGCTCGTGTTGATTGTATAGAACTGTTTGTGGCTAGATTCAAGGAATTTGAAGGCCGTTTCATGAAGCGAGGGCTAGTCGGAGTAGGGATTTGCACAACTTGAGGTAAGTAACAAATCTAAATTTGGTTCTGGGGGCATAAAACCCCGTATTACGTGTCATGTGATTGGTGTTGAGGTGACACACATGCTAGGTGACGGGCGTGTGGGCGTGCACCATAGGAATTATGACTTGGTCAATTCCATGGAACTGTATATTTGAATAATCTGTTGTTATCCATATATTCTCCATGTGTTATAGAAATTGAGCTGCAAATCATGTTTAGACTATGTGTTAGTACTGTAGAGACCCACATAGGTCGTGTTACATGTTGAATTATCTAATAAATTACTATTTTGTACTCAGTCACAGTTTTACTTGCATATTATATCTCGATCTCTGTTGTCCTTTATTGATACATTATATCATCGTTGTTTGGGATGATTATCAAGATAATTGAGAGCCCAAGAGACAGGAGAGATTGATGACTGAGTGTGGCCGAGGGCCTGTTTGTGAGGATATTTATAGGATCGTACTGTACGCCGCAACATGTTTTATTGAGTTGTACCATGATTGACTTGTTATAGCACTTGGGCTGAAGGAGCCCCTTCGGAGTCTGCACACCCCCAGTGAGCGCAGGTACCTACTAAGTGCGAGTGCGAATGCTGAGCGACCGAGAGAAATGAGAGGCTGTGAGGAATGAATGACTGTGAGATTGGAGTGAACATGAGGATTGAGTGACTGTTACTATGAGAATATGCACTTGATTTCATTACTATTGTGCTTTAACCGGTATATATCACTGTCATGAAATTTCTGAGAGATACTATATCCTGTTTCAATTGAACCTGGCATGAATTAACTATTTTATCTTTAATTGTTGAACTTGAAAGCATGCCTATTTTTCCTGTATTGTAATTTCTGTGATTGAACTGTATCCATGAAGCTCGTCACTACTTTCAGTCCAATAGTTAGTCTTGTTACTTACAAAGTTGATTGTACTAATACTACACCCTGAACGTCGTGTGCAGATCCAGGTGTTTCTGGACACGGTGGGTGTTGATTCTCTGAGCAACTTGATCATTCGAAGATTTCAAGGTAGTTGCCTGGAGTTCAAAGACCTTGACTCTCCTTCCCTATCTTTCAGCTTTATGTATTTAGTTTCAATTTTTCATAGACAGTATTTTCAGACTTGTGTTGTATAGACACTCATGTACTCAGTGACACCCTGATTTTGGGAACTTCAGTATTGAGTTTTGATTTTCTTTTCAGCTTATGAAAGCTTTAATTATCTTAAATTGTTTTAGTTCTTTTTATTTAAAAGTGTTGGAAATGTTTTGAAGTGTCGGCTTGCCTATTACCACGTTAGGCGCCATCACGACATGCTAAGTTTTGGGCCGTGACACTTTTATTATTGGAATTTTACCTCCAACAGCAAACTATTATACCCAATTTATTATAAACCGAAATAATTTCAAAATATTATTACTTATATCTAGCTTTTTTATTTTATAGAAAAATATGTATTTATTTATCCTATGCACTGAGGTATGAAATAAGCCAATTATGCTCTCTCTCTCTCTCTCTCTCTCTCTCTTTATCAGCAAGATTCTCAATCCTCTCTCTTCTCCATCAAATCAGTAGAATCGTCTGCGTCATTATCCACTATTGGCTTATCCTCTTAGGCGAACAGATCTGGCGAAGGCTACGCCGAAGAAGATTTTTAGGCTGGGTTTTTGTTCATCTCCTTTTTTAGTTCTAATACAATGTATAAAGTATTTTGCTTTGCCAAAAAACATCATCTTCGGCAAAATTTTTTCTCTTCTTTGCTATTTTAGTCACATATGTGTACAACTAAAATTAGAGAGTCTGATTTTATGATCATTATGACACTCCGTAGTCTGTCTCTAGAAGGCTCGAGGCATAGCTCGATGTTCGACCCCGAGATCTCCCTATGTTCGACCTCGGGGCAGCGGAAAAGCGGTGGCTATATTAGACAAGCGGGAAATTCCCAAAAGGCACGTGGCTAAAGCTGACCAGGCCTATAAGAATAGTACAAGTCCGTACCGTGAAATTGAATAGCTGTACCAACTACACATCTTTGTAATAAATGCATATGTACTATGTTGGGATTCCCCTCCTATATAAAGGGGACCCTTGTCATTTTTTAAACACGCATGATATTAAATACAAGAACAAGAACATTCTCTACTCTCTAACTTAAACATTCTCCATTGTGTTCTCTTTGATTTTATTGCTTACATTTATTGTGTTTTATTGATTTTTCTTCATTTATTACTCATCACTGATCATAAAGAGTCATCATCAAGGCCCTAGGACTGTTAGTTCTTCATCGGTCATCCCCAGTCAGGTATTTTAGCTCAACCTCGAGGCCCAGCTTAGGCCAGTTCGAGACCCCTAGTCGCTGCCATTCGGTTTGGATAACAACAATGCCTCTTACTCTCACTCTACTTTCCTAGTTCATACTTATCATCTATTGCCTAACAACTAGTATTAAAATAAATTACGTATTTTTTGAACCACAAAATCAAATCTAATTGTAATTACCATTTTCAAGGTAAACAGTTTGGTACCTACCGTGGGGCTAAAAATAATAGTGATTGTTTTAGTGTTGGTTTACTGAAAAACACAAGTTATTCTTCACACTTTTTCTTGTCCAAAGAATCTTTGATTTCAGGTCAAAATGTCTAACTCAGTAAATGCACATGAAAACAACGGTCCTAAGGACCATGGAGAGAATGGTGTAGCTGTTCCAGGCGTCGGTGTACCACTGTGAAACCTTGAGGATACACCATAGCCAATCCCCGTGGATGTGGGCTCACGCAACGCCCAACACGTCGATGTAAGGTCCCGCACTAACGGGGGGACACACCAAGAAAACCAACAAGAAGCTTAGAGAAGCCCAACCCGGGAGGAATGAGAGGTTAAACTTCACGTCATTTTTGAGATGTTGCAGGCACAACAGCTGGTGATTTCTCAACTGCAAAGCCACCAAAAAACTCCAAGCACAATAGCACCAAAAACGGATCCTCGAGCCAAACAGGTACCTTAAAGATCGAGCAACAACGGGTCAACAACCAACCTCGCTATTATGAAGATGCTTGAGGACCTCGCAAAGAGGATTGAATCGGGCGAAAAGATAATAGAAGCTAATGACAAAAATGTGGAGACCTACAATTCAAGGGTCGATCAGTTCTTGGGCGCACCCCCGATTCTGAAGGGTGTAGATTCAAAGAAATTCGTACAAAAGCCATTCCTATCGAGTGCCGCTCCTAAGCCCATCCTGAAGAAATTCAAAATGCCCGATCTCCCGAAGTACAATGGAACCTCGGACCCCAACGAGCACATCACTACTTACACTTGTACTATAAAGGGAAACGACCCGAGGGACGACGAGATTGAATCCGTCTTGTTAAGAAGATTCAGAGAAACACTTTATATAGGGGCCATGATGTGGTATCACAACCTATCCCCGAATTCGATAGACTCATTCGCCATGCTGGCGGATTCTTTTATAAAGGCACATGCTTGTGCCATCAAGGTTTCTACAAGGAAATCCGACGTCTTCAAAATCAAATAGAGGGAAAACGATATTCTGCGGGAGTTTGTATCTCGCTTTCAAATGGAGCGAATGGAATTACCACCAGTCTGTGATGACTGGGCAGTGCAGGCCTTCACCCAAGGTTTGAACGAGCGAAGCTCGATAGCTTCGAAGCAGCTAAAGCAGAACTTGGTTGAATATCCCACCGTGACTTCGGCGGATGTCCACAACTGGTATCAATCAAAGATTAGGGTCGAGGACGACCAACTAGGATCCCCCTTGGGCTCAACATATCCTAGCAGTCTCCTGGCAAAGGAACCAAAGCCAAACAAGGAAAGGTACCAACCATACACTGAAGATCAAAGAAATACCCCAAGGCGTAACATACCCCGAAATGACCAAAGAACATATCGAGGTCATAATCATCGGGGATTCGTGAGCAGAGCCGGATTTGACAGACATGCAGGACCGACGAAGGCATCCCGATGATCTGAGTACAACTTTAACATCGATGTTTCGGACATCGTATCAGCCATAAGTAAATCAAAGACACCAGGTGGCCAAAACCTATACTATCAGATTCGTCACAAAGGAATCCTAACCTGGCGTGCGAATTTCATGGCACACACGGTCATAGGACCGAAGATTGCAGATAGCTCCGAGAAGAAGTAGCCCGACTAATTAACAAAGGGCACCTCCAAGAGTTCCTTAGCGACCGAGCCAAAAATCAATTTCGGGAAAGAGAGGCGAATAGGAAAAATGAAACAGAAAAGCCACAACATGTCATCCACATGATCGTTGGAGGAATCGACATCCCACATGAACCCATTGTCAAACGAACAAAAATATCCATTACCAGGGAAAAGAGAACTCGAGGTTACATACCCGAGGACGCTCTCACATTCAGCGAAGAGGACATCGAGACCCTGTGTGAGCCTCATAACTATGCATTGGTAATTTCTTTTCTTGTGAATACATTTCAAATTAAACGTGTGCTTGTGGATCTAGGTAGCTCGGCCAACATTATCAAGTTGAGGGTGGTGGAGCAGCTCGGACTGCTCGACCAGATCGTGCCCGCCTCTCGAGTTCTCAATGGATTCAACATGGCGAGCAAGACAACAAAATGGGAAATCACCCTCCCGGTCAACGTGGTCGGCACAACCCAAAATGTCAAGTTTAATGTCATCGAAGGAGACATGAGATATAACCCCTTGCTCGGAAGACCATGGATACATTGCATAAGAGCAGTACTATCAACCCTTCATCAAATGATTAAGTTTCCAATGAAAGACGGAATAAAAATGGTATACGGGGAGCAGCATGTAGCAAGAGATATGTTTGCGGTGCACGATGTGACACCGACATCGACACCTTAAACATCAAAGGAGCCAAAGGATAAACAAACAGCGAAGTAGCAATCACAAGCTACATTCTTGGGTGCACCCGAGTAAATAAGTGAAGGACCGTACTGCGTCCCCGGAGCGAGCGGTTGAAGCATATCGAGGCTCGAGCGCCGTCACTACTAAGGTATAACTGTCTCCCTTTTTACTTACGTCTTACACTAATCTGTGTGCAGATGTCCGGTTAGAAGAATCGAAGCACCTTCCAGCTTGAAGACCTTAGGTTTTAAAGCATGCATTGCACTCTTTTCCTTCGATTGGATTTTCCAAGAAGTGTTTTACCGGCAAGGTTTTTAACGAGGCAACATCTATATGCTACCTAAGGAGAAATTAACAAGTATTCAAGGCTTCTCTTCAATCAACCTCGAATACTGGGGAGGGGGGGCATCTCCCCAAGAGATCATCTCCCCGAAGAAATCAAGACGAGCCAAAGAGGGTCTCAATAGAAAAATGATGTATCGGGCCAAATAGTCGAAAGAACCGTGTCTGCATAGAATAATGGAACCCTCAACGACAAAAACTATGTATACTTGTACCAAGTAATCAAGGAATATTTTTAAATTTTTTACCATGAAAATACTTTGCGCTTCAAAGAAGTTTGCTATTTTCACAAAAAGTGGCTCCAGGGCCAGAAATTCCCTGAACACTTGGGAACTGACATCAAAAACTTTGAGCTCATAAGACCTCAATGAGGCAACACCAAGTTTACAAGGAACGGCTCCAGAGCCAAAAACTTTCAATGTCTTGGGGACTGTCACCCCATCAAGCTATCAGAAACTCAAGGCCATAAGACCCCAAGCGGGCAACCTCGAGTCTAAAAGACCTCCATCAGGCATTATCGACAGTGTAAAACCTAAGGCAATCTCGAGCTCATAAGGCCTCCACGAGGTAATACCAAATCTGTAAAACCTCAAGCAAGGTATGAACTATACTTGTGCCAAGTAACCTATCTATAAGACCTCAAGTAAGGCATGTTCAAATTTATAAGACCTTACAAAAGGCATGATCCTGATCTTAAAGTCAAAGCTATATATTCGAACTTGTAAGACCCCTAAAAAGGCATACCCTCGATATAAACGCCAAGGCTACTTCACTTGGGGACTTAAAGGCTACGGCCAAACATAATGACTACGGTCATAAGGCTTCGACCAAACTAACGCGACTTGGGGACACCCGACCGTCGCCATAAAATTATAGGTCCTCAATTACTTCGAAAATACTTCGAAAAGAACTGGTTAATCAGGCTACCCTCAGCATAAGCAAAAGAGCTTCGATCATGTCAGCTCCAAATAATGAAAAGGCTTCGAAACAATTTAGCCATCAATCAAAACCTCCCAAGGTGCTCATTTATCATTACATAATGGCTCATAATCGTGGTTCTTATCAAATCATCGAAGAGTCGGACGAACACAAAAACTTCAAAAAATTCTTTAACGAGGTAAAAATAAAGCCTATATTAGAGGTCGTACCGACCCAACACATAAGATCCTAAGCACCAGCCTATATTAGAGGTCGTACCGACCGAACGCATAAGAGCCTAAGCGCCAGCCCATATTAGAGGTCGTACCAACCCAAAGCGTAAGAGCCTAAGCGCCAGCCTATAATAGAGGTTGTACCAACCCAACGCATAAGAGCCTAAGCGCCAACCCATATTAGAGGTCATGCCGACCCAACACATAAGACCCTAAGAGCCAGCTTAAAATTCAAAAACCTAAGGGTCGATAAGCTCGAGTCGAAACCCAAATTGAAAACTGAGCCCGAAATGGTAACTAAAAAGCACCTGAGGGCAAATGAGTAAGAGCCTACGGGCCAGCCTAACAAGCCTCAAGGCCAATTTGTAAACCTAAGGGTTTTATCTCGAAGGCCAATTCATCTAGCTAATCATTGGCAAATGTCAAAATTCAAAACAAAAGAAAGACATACACAAGCGAAGGGAAATTCAAAAAAAGGGAAAACCGAAAGGCTTGTTTTTATATGTAAAACAATACAAGGCTTCATTTATAATGTTCTCTAAGAGCATTATACGCAGAATTAGAAAGGAAGAGCCTAGCTACTTTCCCCTTGGGGATTACGGCTCCATCGACCCTTTGCTCATTATCTTTGGCATTAGATAATAGGAACTTGGCGTCGTATTCATCCGCCTTCGCCTACTCTATCTCTTCCAAGAGATTGAGGCCCCTAGCGTGAATATCCTCGAAGGTTTACCTTCGAGATTTGCACATGGCATATTCATTGCTTCTGCTCTCCCGATCGGAAACCCTCTCAACTCAGCTCGAGTATCGACAACATCTTTTAAATAAATGGCCACTTTCTTATTAGCTTTAGCTCGAATCTCTTCAGCTTCATCCTGGGCGTCCATGACCTCGACCTTCATCTTTAAAAGGTCAGACTCGAGTATTGCAATCCTGCTCGTCTGGACCGAGCTGTTTTCACGAGCATTCTAGAGTTGCACCTCGAGGGCGGAAGCCTTGGCCAAAACATTCTTCTTGGCGCAACTTGGGCATCTATCTGAGCCATTAGCTCATTACACTCATACATGGCCTGACCAACGTTACCCCAAAGGCGTTCCAGGTCCTCCGTCTTACTCTGCAACTGAAGCATCAAAATCTTAATCTTCAAGGAATAGAAGAAGAAACATGCATCCCCTCAAAACAAAGGTTACCTGTCTCTCGAGGCGGCCTTCGTAGTTTAGGCTTCGATTCATCTCGTACCGAAGGTGTCTCAACTCCTTTGCCCTTTTATCACAAAGAAGCCTGAGGGATTTCTCCCCGTCCAAGGCTTTCCGCAACCTGGCTTCACGGCGGAGCAGCCCGAACTTGAGTTTGTCAAAGGCCTATGAAAAAAGAAGCTCAGTGAGAAAATAAAAATGCAAAACTAAAAAACCAACAAAGTCAACCAAAGCTCATCATATAACAGAGCCCTGAGCCTCCTTAAAAGTTGAGCGTACATATACTAGCTTGGTCTCATTAGCCCTAGTGGGGATATGATCGTTCGAGTCCCCACTTTATTTAGGCGGCCTCTGGCCTCAAACATCCCTCGAAGTCCCTTCGACGGGAGAAGAAGACAACGACAAAAAACCTGTATCCCTCAAAGTACCTTCGACGGGAGGACACGATAACAGTGAATGATCCTTATCCCTCGAAGTACCTTCGACCAGGGAAGAAGAAGGTGGTAAAAGAGGAGCCACCCCCTCGAGGCCAATAGGTACATGATCTACCTCAATGGTTGTGTCCCTTTTATGCCTCCAGGCAGACCCTGCCTTACTATAAATCTCCTCGCCCATCGAGGATTCCTTACGCTTGTTACCGCTCTTTGGCCCCGAAGCCGATGATCCTCCCTCCTCTCCGAGGGGGCATGATCTCATCTCGGAAAATTCTCCGACCCTTGCAGTAAAAATGTTAGGAAACACAAAGGGAAATATTTCTTAAAGAAAAGAATCGTACGATGCTCACCGTGGTTTTTTGCCTCCCACCTACCCTTCAACAGGTTTTGCCACTTGCGCTCATCATAGGTCGAGCAGGCTGCCAATTTCCGAGTCCAATCTGCCAGATCGGGGACCTCATATGGAAACCATGGGATTGCTGTGGAAAGTAAAAGAAAACACCTTTACGAAGTCTGCGTCCACTATGAACAAAAATGACAAAAGCACAAGTGTACCACTTACGTGCGAAATTCCATTTCTTAGGGAATGACAGGAATTCTATGGGGATGATGTCAACAGTACGCACTCAAACAAATCAACTCATCCACCCTCGGTCCCTGTCTTCTTCATTACTGGCGACAAAGGGTCGGGATTGATTTCACAGAATAATCAGGCCTCGGTAATGAAAGGGCCGGTACAATCTAATAATATGGCTGAGGGTGAACTCGAGCCCGGCTTTATCTGCGAAGAACCTTATCATCAACACTATCCTCCAAAACGACGGGTGAACCTATGCCAGGGTAACCTGATATCTTCTACAAAACTTGAGCACGACTCTATCGAGAGGGCCCAATGTAAAGGGGTACGTGTATACGTTCAAAAATCCCTCTACATGAGCCATAATGCTCTCTTCCAGGGAGGGTACCTGCAGTACCACCTTTTCTCCCCATCTGCAGTCTCTCCTAACTGCCTCAAGGTGTTCCTCTCCTATTGATGAGATGAACCTCGATGCATGCTCCTAATGGCCTGAACATTGGGAGGTCTGTCTAACGTAAAGTCCCTCCTCGAGACAAATCAGCTCGAGGTTGGCTCACTAGATACCGATGGTGTACCACCGACCGAGCGAGAAGTAGAGGTAGAACTCTCCTCTTCTTGGTGAACGGGTTTGGGCGTAGCAGCTATAACTATTGTGAAACAAGAAAAGGGAGATGAAAACTTAGGCGAAAGCTTTAAATTAAAATGGTGGAAGCACTAATGCAAGGAAGAAAACCTCTACAAGAAGGATAGTTGATCACAATAGCAAAGTCCTCAAATGAGAGAAAAGCAAGCTCATATATAGAGCAAGTGGCGATTGTTCGCTTACTCTGAAGGACAATCAATTCTGACTAGGCCATTATCATTTTTTGGGAAAGTGTACCACCTTAGTCACTCCATGTCCATATCATACGAATGACACTTTCATACAGCATTCTAGAGGTCAAGATTCCTGTATCAATCTAGCCTCAAGATGGTGCCCGATCTCGACGATCTCTATTACTATAAAATGGGCTCTAAAGAGCTATCAACACCAATCTAGCCTCGAGATGGTGCCCTATCTCGAGGGCTATCAATATAGCCTTGGAATGGAGCCCGATTTTGAGGGTTTCTATTATCCTAAGTATGGGCTCCAAAGAGCCGACATCAAAATTCAAAAGACTAGCTTTGCATAAGCATTGAAAAATAAAATTTGAAGACTTGAAACAAAAGGGTCTCTTTGTATTCTCAAAAATACATTTACAGAATGTATCTTTACAAAACTCCCCCGAGGAGCCCATACATAAAAAGAAAGAAAAGGAGAAGCAGAGATGACAACGCGAGTCTATTCCTTACCCTCACTACCATTTGAATCACTTCCGAAGTCCTCATCCGAAGTAGTGGAAGATGCCGATTCTTCCTCCAAGGTTCTGGCTTTCTCAATCTCAGCAGAGAGATCGATACCTTCGATGCTTGCTTCCTCAAAGGCCTGCCTCCTAGATTGTAGACGAGCATGAGCAACGGCCTGAGCCAGCTTTTGTTTGGCCTTCTCAGATATCTCTCTGGCTCGATCGTTTGCGGTGGCATCTCTCTTGTATGAGGATGCATTTTCATCGGCCTCAGACTTGGCTACAGATAATGCGGTGACCTCCTCTTGAGCACTTAGAAGAAGATCCTAGGTCGAGGCCAACTCTCCCTGCAAATGGTCTTTCTCCGAGGTCACGACCTCATTCTGTCTCTTCAGCTCGAGGATCTCTGTATCCTTGGTTGCAACCTCTTCCTGAAGTCACCTCACTAGGGCATTCTTTTGCCCAATCTTCAAAGGCGAATCAAGATAGTGAGCGTCAAGTTATCAGAATAAAAAGATGAACTTGAGAATACCGTATTACCTGCTCAGCAAAGCTAGTCCATTCCTGGTGCACTCCCTCCAAACTCGCCCGAAGCTCACTCAACTCCTCTTCCTTTTGGGCCGAGGAAGCCTTCGACTCATTTAGCTCCGAGGAGAGCTTCTCAAGCTCCTCCTCACAACATGAAAGCTCATCTTGAATCTTAGAAAAGGCATGGTCATACAATTTCTTGACCTACAACAAAACAGAGAAGTTAGAAAGGCAAGGGTAAAAATTTGAAGTGCAAATGGTATGTCGAGAATATCACCTACTTTTGAAGCCTCTCAGCCTCCTCAAGAGTGACGGGGGTGTCGATGTCTGTGTCCACGTCGATGCCGACGAAGTAGTCCTTGAACATATCATCCTCTCCCTGAGAGGCCCCCACATCGGCAACACCCCTGTTCTAGGCGTCCCTTATTTTCCCTAAAGAAAATGAAGGGCCCCGATTCAAAGCTGCCCATGGTATCAATGTCTATAGGGTTTCTTCTCGACCCCAAAAAATTTCGGATTCAGGCCCTCCGAAACTGCTAGCCCAGGGTTCGCTGGCACGGACTATACCAGGTCCAACTTGAGGCTCGAGGACTGCGCCCAAACCCTCCTCGAGGGTCTCTTTAGCATGAGTTTGGTCCACATCGGCCATCCCTGACTCGGAGGCTTTCCGACCCACAGTTTGTAGACCATCAACACTCCGTCTTACTCTTTGTACCAAAGGGCAATCTCCATTATCATCATCCTCATGAAGACTTGCCGCAACACTCAAAGTCAAGACCTTGGCATCAGTCCTAGGCTGGCCGACCTCGGGTTTCTTTGATTCAGGAGACTCGGTCAATGCCTCATTCTTCCTCTTCTTGCCCTTGTCGGGTTTCGAGACTTGTTCTTCACCAGGAGTAGTCAGTCTCATCAACACGCCTTTCCCAAGGCCTACACAAGCATGACATATTAAACTTACCGCCACAAAGAATAGTCATAAGGAACTTGGTAATGGCGACAATAAAAAGCATACCGTGGTTCTTGGCCTGCCACCGCGTTTTGGCCAAATCATGCCAAACACACTCGCTGTAAGGAAAAGCAGAGCCTAACTATTTGATCCATCCCGGAAGGTTCTGAACCGCGCCGGGGTACCAAATGGTGGCTGCATTATCAAGAGAAGATCGTTTTAGAAGGGGAATAAGGGGCAATAATATGTGCTCGAGGTAGGGAGACTTACACTTCATGTTCCATTCCTCGGGGAATGATATCTTATCAATAGGGATAATGTCCGAGGTTCTTACTCTGACAAACCAACTCATCTATCCTCAGTTTTGTCCTCATCGATGCTTGCAAAGAATGTCTTGGCAGATCGAGGATGAAACTTGATTAAACCTCGGAAGAGACGGGGCTGTATGAACGAGGCCAACCCTGCAATACTATAGAGTACTGAGAGAGGGTCGAAGCACCTTTTACCCATTAAGGTCGGATCGATTTCCACAGGGAGGTAGAAGTTGGAGTGGAGTTTCTATCCAATTGAGAGTTGTGTATGTGTTCCAAATTACACTTCTAAACATTTTTGGGTTTTTGTTTTACTTCTAGTTTTATCAAACTACAATGCTAAATTAAACTAGAATAAGCTAAGAGTAAACTATTGCGAGTTGTTCAAATGGTTAAAAGGCACTAGGGCAGTGACTTTCGCCTAGGTGGTCAATTGAATGATACTTGAGTCTAAGGCATGATTGACATATTTGGGGAGTATGATATAACCGTTGCACGATTTTACCCACTCTACACCTCTCGGTAGTTAGAGTAATTTTTCCCGAATTGACTTTCTCAAGACCAATTAGGTATGCAAATTTGCACAAGCAATCAAGGTTCAAGTCCGGTATTACTATCTCTAGGTTTAACCTTTAAATTGGGGCTATCAATCTCTTGAGTATGCCCCAATTCCTTGTTGGACTAATTTCAGAGACTTAGGCTCTCTTTCTTCAAGTTTCGGGGCCATTGAATGCACTATTGCACTAACTTGGTGAGTCATCTTTATAGTTTCCCAATCTATAGACCGCTTCTTTGTTACCAAGTCCTTCATGAATTTAGCATAGCCCGGCATTTGTTAAAGAGCCTCCACCAAATGTACATTGATAGATAAGCTCTTTATCATGTCAGTGAACTTTTTAAACTGATTTTCATTTTTCTGCTTCGCGAGCCTATGAGGATAAGGTGGAGGTGGCCTTGGCAAAGGAGCCTTGGCTTTAGGCACAACCGGCTCCGGCATGTCTATTATGTGTTCCCTAGACGGGTTCATATCGTTTTGAGTTTCCACCTCGACATCTTGAATATCAATCCTCACTTCTTCATTCACATTTTCATCAATCACATTTTCAACCATCAAAGGAAATTCATCTTCTTGCATCTCAACATCATCATCTACAATTTGCTTTTGTTTGGAGGAATGCACATCACCGCCTCTCCCACTTCTTGTTGTTACCTCCATAACATGATTTTTCCCACCCTTCGGGTTCACTACCGTATCACTTAGTAGAGCACCCTTAGGGCGTGTATTCAAGGATTGAGAGATTTGGCCTGACTGAGCCTTTAGATTTCTGATTGAGGTATTATGGGAAGCCAACTGTGCATCAGAATCCGCATTCTTCTTCATCATTTGTTCAAACATCATTTCAATTCTACCCATATCATTGCTAGAATAATTAGGACCTTGAGATGGAAATGGGGGTGGATTGTTCGGTTGTTGGTACATTGGGGGCCTTTGAAAGCCTTGCTCCCGGTTTCCTTGGTTTCCATTGTTCCATCCACCTTGATTGTTATTATCACCCCAATTGTTGTTATTACCATTTAATTTCCTTGGTTGTTTTGATTGTTGTTCTGATTGCCCCAGTTGTTGTTTTGATTGTTGTTCCCCCAATTACCATTGCCTTGTTGTTGATTACTCCAATTGCCTTGGGGTCTCCATTGTTGTTGATTAGAAGAGTTGCCCCTTTGGCCTTGATAATTATTCACATATTGTACCTCTTCGTTTTGTTCATCATAACCATCATTTTGAAATCCACCACAATCATTATCAAATTGCTCAGAATTCCCTTGGTTTTGTTGCTCCCTTTGTCTTCTTTTGTTGACAAGCATGTTGACACCTTCCATGGCATTCACTTGGCAAGGATTTTGAACTTGTTGCAACTGTGCCTTCGCTAGTTGGTTCATCGTGGTTGTCAACTCAGCTATAGCCTGCCCATGATCATGTAATTCCTTGTACAAATGAATAACCATGGGGTCACCCTGGGGCATATTGGATCTACTTTGCCAAGTAGAAGAAGTGTCAGCCATCTCGTTAAGAATGCCACAAGCCTCATCATTTGACAGCTTCATGAAGTTGCCCCCATCAAGTTGGTTCACTATGCATTGGTTTGTGGTGTTAATACCCCGGTAGAAAGTCTGTTGGATCATCGCCTCGGTAATATCATTGTTGGGGCATTCCTTCACCATTGTTCTATAATGCTCCCAAATCTCATGCAAAGGTTCTGTGGGCTCTTGCTTGAATGTCAAGATCTCATCTCTCAATGTAGTCATATGCCCCGGTGAGAAATTTTTTACAATGAACTTATCCTCCAACTCATCCTAAGTAGTGATGTAGTGGTTGGGAAGTCGCTAAAGCCAATCAAGTCTTTCCCTCTAAGTGAAAATGGGAAGAGTCTCAACTGGAGAGCATCCTCGGACACGTTAGTTTGCTTACTCCCCCAACATGTATCCACGAACCCCTTGAGATATTTGTAAGCATTTTGATTTGCAGCACCGTGAAATACCCACGCTGCTCTAGTAAGGTCAACATCACATTGGTTATTTGAAAATTTCCCGCCCGAATTCAGGTGGGACAATAGCACTTGCATAGCCTTGGTTCGGAAGCACTCTAGGAGCCACTCTTGGAGGTGACGGAGGAGGGTCTGGAGTATTGTCATTTGCATTAGTATTGGCCTGGCGGCCTCTACATTGTCCTTAAGGTACAAGAGGCACCTCATCATCTCCGTTATCATCTACCTCCTCCTCCACAATCACATTTCCAAGAGGGTTATTAGCGTTGTTCACTGCCATATGGTACCTAAGTTATGACACAAACAAATTAGTAACAAAGCAGGAAAGAAGAACAATACACAAAACTAGTTAGATAGAGAGCCAAAACCGTTATTTCCCCGACAATGGCGCTAAAAAGTTGATCGAGGCCAAGCCTGTACTACTATTGAGTAGCGAGAGAGGGTCGAAGCAGCTTTTACCCGATTAAGGTCGGGATCAATTTCCACAGAGAGCTAGAAGTTGGAGTGGAGTTTCTATCCAATTGAGAGTTGTGTATGTGTTCCAAATTACACTTCTAAACATTTTTGGGTTTTTGTTTTACTTCTAATTTATCAATCTACAATGCTAGCTTAAACTAGAATAAGCTAAGAGTAAATTATTGTGAGTTGTTCAAATGGTTAAAAGGCACTAGGGTAGTGAATTTCTCCTAGGTGGTCAATTGACGAATACTTGAGTCTAAGGCATGATTGATATATTTGGGGAGTATGATATGACCGTTGCACGATTTTACCCACTCTACACATCTCGGTGGTTCGAGTGATTTTTCCCGAATTGACTTTTTCAAGAACAATTAGGTATGCAAATTTGCACAAGCAATCAAGGTTCAAGTCGGGTATTACTATCTCTAGGTTTAACCTTTAAATTGGGGCTATCAATCTCTTGAGTACGCCCCAATTCCTTGTTGGACTAATTTCAGAGACTTAGGCTCTCTTTCTTCAAGTTTCGGGGCCATTGAATGCACTATTGCACTAACTTGGTGAGTCATCTTTATAGTTTCCCAATCTATAGACCGCTTCTTTGTTACCAAGTCCTTCATAAATTTAGCATAGCCCGGCATTTGTTAAAGAGCCTCCACCAAATGTACATTGATAGATAAGCTCTTCATCATGTCAGTGAACTTTTTAAACTGATTTTCATTTTTCTGCTTCGCGAGCCTTTGAGGATAAGGTGGAGGTGGCCTTGGCAAAGGAGCCTTGGCTTTAGGCACAACCGGCTCCTGCATGTCTATTATGTGTTCCCTAGACGGGTTCATATCGTTTTGAGTTTCCACCTCGACATCTTGAATATCAATCTTCACTTCTTCATTCACATTTTCATCAATCACATTTTCAACCATCAAAGGAACTTCATCTTCTTGCATCTCAACATCATCATCCACAATTTGCTTTTGTTTGGAGGAATGCACATCACCGCCTCTCCCACTTCATGTTGTTACCGCCATAACATGATTGTTCCCACCCTTCGGGTTCACTACCGTATCACTTGGTAGAGCACCCTTAGGGCGTGTATTCAAGGATTGAGAGATTTGGCCTAACTGAACCTTTAGATTTCTGATTGAGGTATTATGGGAAGCCAACTGTGCATCAGAATCCGCATTCTTCTTCATCATCTGTTCAAATATCATTTCAATTCTACCCATATCATTGCTAGAAGAATTAAGACCTTGAGATGGAAATGGGGGTGGATTGTTCGGTTGTTGGTACATTGGGGGCCTTTGAAAGCCTTGCTCCCGGTTTCCTTGGTTTCCATTGTTCCATCCACCTTGATTGTTATTATCACCCCAATTGTTGTTATTACCATTTAATTTCCTTGGTTGTTTTGATTGTTGTTCCGATTGCCCCAGTTATTGTTTTGGTTGTTGTTCCCCCAATTACCATTGCCTTGTTGTTGATTACCCCAATTGCCTTGGGGTCACCATTGTTGTTGATTAGAAGAGTTGCCCCTTTGGCCTTGATAATTATTCACATATTGTACCTCTTCGTTTTGTTCATCATAACCATCATTTTCAAATCCACCACAATCATTATCAAATTGCTCAGAATTCCCTTGGTTTTGTTTCTCTCTTTGTCTTCTTTTGTTGACACCTTCCATGGCATTCACTTGGCAAGGATTTTGAACTTGTTGCAACTGTGACTTCGCTAGTTGGTTCATCGTGGTTGTCAACTCAGATATAGCCTGCCCATGATCATGTAATTCCTTGTGCAAATGAATAACCATGGGGTCACCCTGGGGCATATTGGCTCTACTTTTTCAAGCAGAAGAAGTGTCAGCCATCTCGTCAAGAATGCCACAAGCCTCATCATTTGACAGCTTCATGAAGTTGCCCCCATCAAGTTGGTTCACTATGCATTGGTTTGTAGTGTTAATACCCCGGTAGAAAGTCTGTTGGATCATCGCCTCGGTAATATCATTGTTGGGGCATTCCTTCACCATTGTTCTATAATGCTCCCAAATCTCATGCAAAGGTTCAGTGGGCTCTTGCTTGAATGTCAAGATCTCATCTCTTAATGTAGTCATATGCCCCGGTGAGAATTTTTTTACAATGAACTTATCCGCCAACTCATCCTAAGTAGTGATGTAATGGTTGGGAAGTCGCTAAAGCCAATCAAGTCTTTCCCTCTAAGTGAAAATGGGAAGAGTCTCAACTGGAGAGCATCCTCGGACACATTAGTTTGCTTACTCCCCCAACATGTATCCACGAACCCCTTGAGATATTTGTAAGCATTTTGATTTGCAGTACCGTGAAATACCCACGCTGCTCTAGTAAGGTCAACATCACATTGGTTATTTGAAAATTGCCCGCCCGAATTCAGGGTGGGACAATAGCACTTGCATAGCCTTGGTTCAGAAGCACTCTAGGAGCCACTCTTGGAGGTGACGGAGGAGGGTCTGGAGTATTGTCATTTGCATTAGTATTGGCCTGGCGGCCTCTACGTTGTCCTTGAGGTACAAGAGGCACCTCATCATCTCCGACATCATCTACCTCCTCCTACACAATCACATTTCCAAGAGGGTTATTAGCATTGTTCACTGCCATTTGGTACCTAAGTTATGACTCAAACAAATTAGTAACAAAGCAGAAAAGAAGAACAATACAAAAAACTAGTTAGATAGAGAGCCAAAACCGTTATTTCCCCGACAATGATGCTAAAAAGTTGATCGAGGCCAAGCCTGTACTACTATTGAGTAGCGAGAGAGGGTCGAAGCAGCTTTTACCCGATTAAGGTCGGGATCAATTTCCACAGAGAGCTAGAAGTTGGAGTGGAGTTTCTATCCAATTGAGAGTTGTGTATGTGTTCCAAATTACACTTCTAAACATTTTTGGGTTTTTGTTTTACTTCTAATTTATCAATCTACAATGCTAGCTTAAACTAGAATAAGCTAAGAGTAAACTATTGTGAGTTGTTCAAATGGTTAAAAGGCACTAGGGTAGTGAATTTCTCCTAGGTGGTCAATTGACGGATACTTGAGTCTAAGGCATGATTGATATATTTGGGGAGTATGATATAACCGTTGCACGATTTTACCCACTCTACATATCTCGGTGGTTCGAGTGATTTTTCCCGAATTGACTTTTTCAAGACCAATTAGGTATGCAAATTTGCACAAGCAATCAAGGTTCAAGTCGGGTATTACTATCTCTAGGTTTAACCTTTAAATTGGGGCTATCAATCTCTTGAGTACGCCCCAATTCCTTGTTGTACTAATTTCATAGACTTAGGCTCTCTTTCTTCAAGTTTCGGGGCCATTGAATGCACTATTGCACTAACTTGGTGAGTCATCTTTATAGTTTCCCAATCTATAGACCGCTTCTTTGTTACCAAGTCCTTCATAAATTTAGCATAGCCCGACATTTGTTAAAGAGCCTCCACCAAATGTACATTGATAGATAAGCTCTTCATCATGTCAGTGAACTTTTTAAACTGATTTTCATTTTTCTGCTTCGCGAGCCTTTGAGGATAAGGTGGAGGTGGCCTTGGCAAAGGAGCCTTGGCTTTAGGCACAACCGGCTCCTGCATGTCTATTATGTGTTCCCTAGACGGGTTCATATCGTTTTGAGTTTCCACCTCGACATCTTGAATATCAATCTTCACTTCTTCATTCACATTTTCATCAATCACATTTTCAACCATCAAAGGAACTTCATCTTCTTGTATCTCAACATCATCATCCACAATTTGCTTTTGTTTGGAGGAATGCACATCACCGCCTCTCCCACTTATTGTGGTTACCGCCATAACATGATTTTCCCACCCTTCGGGTTCAGTACCGTATCACTTGGTAGAGCACCCATAGGGCGTGTATTCAAGGATTGAGAGATTTGGCCTAACTGAACCTTTAGATTTCTGATTGAGGTATTATGGGAAGCCAACTGTGCATCAGAATCCGCATTCTTCTTCATCATCTGTTCAAACATCATTTCAATTCTACCCATATCATTGCTAGAAGAATTAGGACCTTGAGATGGAAATGGGGGTGGATTGTTCGGTTGTTGGTACATTGGGGGCCTTTGAAAGCCTTGCTCCCGGTTTCCTTGGTTTCCATTGTTCCATCCACCTTGATTGTTATTACCACCCCAATTGTTGTTATTACCATTACAATTTTCTTGGTTGTTTTGATTGTTGTTCTGATTGCCCCAGTTGTTGTTTTGGTTATTGTTCCCCCAATTACCATTGCCTTGTTGTTGATTACTCCAATTGCCTTGGGGTCTCCATTGTTGTTGATTAGAAGAGTTGCCCCTTTGGCCTTGATAATTATTCACATATTGTACCTCTTCGTTTTGTTCATCATAACCATCATTTTGAAATCCACCACAATCATTATCAAATTGCTCAGAATTCCCTTGGTTTTGTTGCGCTCTTTGTCTTCTTTTGCTGACAAGCATGTTGACACCTTCCATGGCATTCACTTGGCAAGGATTTTGAACTTGTTGCAACTGTGCCTTCGCTAGTTGGTTCATCGTGGTTGTCAACTCAGCTATAGCCTGCCCATGATCATGTAATTCCTTGTGCAAATGAATAACCATGGGGTCACCCTGGGGCATATTGGCTCTACTTTGCCAAGCAGAAGAAGTGTCAGCCATCTCATCAAGAATGCCACAAGCCTCATTATTTGACAGCTTCATGAAGTTGCCCCCAGCAAGTTGGTTCACTATGCATTGGTTTGTGGTGTTAATACCCCGGTAGAAAGTCTGTTGGATCATCGCCTCGGTAATATCATTGTTGGGGCATTCCTTCACCATTGTTCTATAATGCTCCCAAATCTCATGCAAAGGTTCCGTGGGCTCTTGCTTGAATGTCAAGATCTCATCTCTCAATGTAGCCATATGCCCCGGTGAGAAATTTTTTACAATGAACTTATCCGCCAACTCATCCTAAGTAGTGATGGAATGGTTGGGAAGTCGCTAAAGCCAATCAAGTCTTTCCCTCTAAGTGAAAATGGGAAGAGTCTCAACTGGAGAGCATCCTCGGACACGTTAGTTTGCTTACTCCCCCAACATGTATCCACGAACCCCTTGAGATATTTGTAAGCATTTTGATTTGCAGCACCGTGAAATACCCACGCTGCTCTAGTAAGGTCAACATCACATTGGTTATTTGAAAATTTCCCGCCCGAATTCAGGGTGGGACAATAGCACTTGCATAGCCTTGGTTCGGAAGCACTCTAGGAGCCACTCTTGGAGGTGACGGAGGAGGGTCTGGAGTATTGTCATTTGAATTAGTATTGGCCTGGCGGCGTCTACGTTGTCCTTGAGGTACAAGAGGCACCTCATCATCTCCGACATCATCTACCTCCTCCTCCACAATCACATTTCCAAGAGGGTTATTAGCGTTGTTCACTGCCATTTGGTACCTAAGTTATGACACAAACAAATTAGTAACAAAGCAGGAAAGAAGAACAATACACAAAACTAGTTAGATAGAGAGCCAAAACCGTTAGTTCCCCGACAATGGCGCTAAAAAGTTGATCGAGGCCAAGCCTGTACTACTATTGAGTAGCGAGAGAGGGTCGAAGCAGCTTTTACCCGATTAAGGTCGGGATCGATTTCCACAGGGAGCTAGAAGTTGGAGTGGAGTTTCTATCCAATTGAGAGTTGTGTATGTGTTCCAAATTACACTTCTAAACATTTTTGGGTTTTTGTTTTACTTCTAATTTATCAAACTACAATGCTAGCTTAAACTAGAATAAGTTAAGAGTAAACTATTGTGAGTTGTTCAAATGGTTAAAAGGCACTAGGGTAGTGAATTTCTCCTAGGTGGTCAATTGACGGATACTTGAGTCTAAGACATGATTGATATATTTGGGGAGTATGATATAACCGTTGCACGATTTTACCCACTCTACACATCTCGGTGGTTCGAGTGATTTTTCCCGAATTGACTTTCTCAAGACCAATTGGGTATGCAAATTTGCACAAGCAATCAAGGTTCAAGTCGGGTATTACTATCTCTAGGTTTAACCCTTTAATTGGGGCTATCAATATCTTGAGTACGCCCCAATTCCTTGTTGGACTAATTTCAAAGACTTAGGCTGTCTTTCTAAAGAAGGGCCAAAGTCAACTAAACACAAATTAGTGTTTGCAACCACTAATTCAGCAATTAAACATGAAATTGGCCCAAATATCAAATACTCATAGTCAATCTAGCCCTAAAACACAAGACCCATCAATTACCCACACTAGGGTTGAGCCACAACCCTAGATTACAGGTCTAGCTACTCATAATTGAAGAAGAAAACAAAGAAATAAATGAAGAAAAACTCATATTAATTAATTGCTAAGATAAACTAGAAGATTCAATGTTGAAATGAAGCTAAAATTGCTCAAAATAGCCAAAACTATCGAAGTCACGAGTGCAACTCAGTACAAAATATATCTGATGACCTAAAATTGGGAAAAGAAGCTATTTATACTAAACTGAAAAAGTGGACAAAAATACCCCTGCGGGGCTAGTGCGGCCCGCACAAAATCACGTGCGGCCGCACTAGGGCTCTGAACTTGAAAATTTAACTCTCTGAACTCAGGCAATGCGGATCGCATTAAATGGAGCGTGGACCGCATTGGCTTCAATCTCCAAACAGGCACTTCTCTGATCCTTGGTTCTGCGGACCGTACTAAATCGAGTGCGGCCGCAGTGACTCCAATGCGGACCGCATTAAATATCATGCGGCCGCATTGCCTATTGGCCTGGAAATCCACCTCTCTGAACCTCGCTTGTGCGGACCGCACAGAATGGTGTGCGACCGTATTGGGCTTGCTTTGCCTAAGCTTGTCTTGTCTTGGTACTTTTGCAAGTTTCACTCCTTTTTTGAGCTGATCTTTGACATCTTGTCACTTTGTTAATCAAAACTGCAGTCAAGCACAACTTGGGATTATTTTGTGCAAATTTCTAATCAAAACATAAGCAAGAAGGAGTATAAATGTATCAAAATTTCTAGTTATCACTATACAATCTAACCAAGTGATCGAGGGTGAAGGTCATTCCTTTGACCCGGTTGGAGAAATATTTGAGCATGTATACAATCCTCCAGAAAGAAGGATAGATCTGACCGAGTGTCACTTGGTATTCACAACAAAAGTCAAGAATCACCGGATCTATCGACGGGGAAGAAGAATCTATAGGGCCTTGAGTGGAGGGGTATGTGTATACACTGAGGAAGCCAGCTTTGTGTTCTACTATGCTTTCCTCAGCTTTGGGGATTTCTACTTGCACTGACTCCCCCCATCGATAGTCTATCTTTACTATCTTCGTGTCCGTCACCACACTGATGTACCGAGACACAGGCTCGCATCGGCCCGATATAGAAGGGGGATTTTCTATGGTAAAATTGGAGACTGTATAGAAGTGGCTAGGGGTACATTGCTCGATACTTGGGGGTATTTTTGGTTTGCCTTTGGACGGGCATGACGAAGAGGTGGTACCCTCTTTCTGAGGTACCGTTTTGGAGGTTTTATCCATAACTATAACAAAGTTTCTAAGAAAGAAGATGAAGAGGCAAGCGCAGAAAAGAGATGAATGCAGAAGTTGGAGAACTTGACTCTAAAGACTTGAAGAAATTGTAAAAGTATGAATGACAAACAAGTGAGGTATTTATAGAAGCCGTTTAGGCAATGTTTGAGAAGCAGAAGAGTCGAACCAATAACGGTTCATGGGCTTCTCGATAATCGTGCTAACAGTGACCTCTACGCAACCTTTGAGTCATGGCATTTAATGCTCTGATGGGCTGACGTCATAATGGGAGTATCGAAGAGGCAAGTATTCAAGACCGTTTCTTATCATTTTTACTCTAAGAAATGCGGGGACTATCTGTGTACGGCTAAAATCGAAGAGTCCGTTTTTATGATCATTATGACACTCCATAGCCCATCTCCAGAAGGCTCGAGGCATAGCTCGATGTTCGACCATGAGGGTTCCCTATGTTCGACCTCGGGGCAGCGCAAAATCAGTGGCTATCTTAGACAAGCGGGAAATTCCCAAAAAGCACGTGGTTAAAGCTGACCAGGCCTACAAGAATAGTACAAATCCGTATCGTGACATTGAATAGCTGTACCAGCTGCACATCTTCGTAAATGCATATGTACTATGTTGGGATTCCCCCCTATATAAAGGGGACCCTTGTCATTTTGTAAACACACATGATATTGAATACAAGAACAAGAACATTCTCTGCTCTCTAACTTAAACATTCTCCATTGTCTTCTCTTTGATTTTATTACTTACATTTATTGTGTTTTATTGATTGTTATTCATTTATTACTCACCATTGATCATAAATGGTCATCATCAAGGCCCCTAGGACTGTTAGTTCTTCATCGGTCATCCCCAGTCAGGTATTTTAGCTCAACCTTGAGGCCCACCTTAGGCCAGTCCGAGACCCCGAGTCGCAGCCATTCAGTTTGGATAACAACACTGCCTATTGTCACACCTCCTTTTTCCGCGCCCGAGGGGGGCAGGGGGAGTTTTTTCCAATTAAAGGACAACCGAAACAGGATTTGTTCATTTATTTCAGAGTCGCCACTTGGGAGATTTAGGGTGTCCCAAGTCACCAATTTTAATCCCGAATCGAGGAAATGAATGACTCTATATTACAGTCTGCGTACCAGAGATCTAGATAAGGAATTCTGTTAACCCGGAAGAAGGTGTTAGGCATTCCCGAGTTCCGTGGTTCTAGCACGGTCGCTCAACTGTTATATTCGGCTTGATTATCTGATTTTATACAAGTATGACCTTATATGCAAATTCTAACTTTTAACCGCTTTATTATTATTGTTTTTACAAGAATGTGAACATCGCTTAAAATATATCTTTGGACTGTGTCACATGAAATGCACCCACAATCCGAAACATATTTTATTTGATGTTTTAGGATTTGGATTTGGGTCGCATGAAATGCACACCCGAGTTTAGGAAAATTAAATTATTAAAGACGCGCCTAAAGCGACTATCGCGTTATTATTTTGCGGAGGCCGTGAAATTCGCTAATCGACCCTCCTGAATTCTAAGTAATTTTAAACAAGTATTTACTGAGGGCCCCGCAATTTGTATTTTTTATTCGGCGAGGCTCATCTCATTCTTATTTTTTTAAAGAATTTGCAACGTCATGGAAATGCATCTCGGGCCACGCCACAATCAATGCGCCCGTGACTAGAGACATATTTCGACTCCGTTGAGATTTGGATTTGGGTCACATAAATGTGCACCCGAGTTTAGGGAGATAACATTATTAAAGGCGCGCCTAAAGCAACTAGCGCATTATTATTTTGGGGTAGGGCCGTGAAATTTACTAAACGGCCCGTCCCGGAATCTAAGTATTTAATACATATATTTTGCGAGGGCTCCGCAATTTGTACGTTTTTATTTAGCGAAGCTCGTCTCTTTTTTATTATTTTTTATTATTATTTATTATTTATTTTTATATTTCTTTTATATATATATTTTTATATTTTTTTATATTATTTTTTTTTTTAAAAAAAAGACAAGGCTAAAATGACTACATTTCTTTGCTATTTCGCGAGGTCATGGATCGTAGATTAAACTTATTTGATGAAACGAGTATTTTTCCGCGGGATTAAATTACTACTATGATTTTAACACTGCTACTACATGTTCAAACAACTATTAAGACAAACATTGAGATAACAACAATCTGAGCGTGAAGAAACAAAATGCCGAATAACTACTTAACATGACGGAACGAAAGAAATACATTCCCGAACAAATTTCAATATCATACGGAGTTAATTAACAAGGAATAGCAACTTACAAACATCATGTGAATATGTCTCGCTCATTTGCATACTATTCGCATGAACTAGGATTGTATCTCAACGAACACATGTTCATGTTACTAAACAACAAATATGAAGGACATGGACAGAGATGACCTACTTGATATTATCGTCCGATGCGTTGGACCCGCGATGAAACCTCGGACAACAACCTCGACGTACTGGACCTCGACGAACGAAACGACCTCAAAAGAAATTGAAAGCTCGGCCCGAAAATGCTAACAACCTGCCATGTTCGCTGCTACTGGCTTTTCTCGACACAGCAGATCAGTGCGAAAGATGAAGCAAAAGGGGTCGAGGGACAGTGACGACTCGACGGGGGCTCCGGTGGTCGTTTGGCTTGAGGAAGGAGCAGCTATGGAGTGTCGTTTGTGCAGTGACGACGCAGCAACAATGGTGGGTCGTTTGTGCAGTGACGACGGGGTGCGAGGATGGTTTGACGTGAGGGAGTGGAGGTTTCACGTTATGGCGTCGGGGGGTGTGGTGGTGTTTGGACGATGGGAGGAGCTGGGCTGGTGGTTTTTGACGGGCAACTGGGAAGGTCGTCGTCCGGTGCTGGGGGGGGGAAAGTCCAGTAGGGTTTTTTGGACTGGTTTTTTTTGAAGAAGACCGAGGAACAGTGGTCCGTTTTTTCTTCAAAATTCAAAGTCCTTTTGTTCGTTCTTTTCTCCTTCCCCGCAGGTTCTCTTTCTTTCTTCTTTATGAAGAAGAAAGGTGAACAGTGGTCCCCCCTTTCAAAAATTTTCAAAAGTCCAAAATCCCTCAAAGTCTGTCCGTGTTTTGTAATGCTTTGCCCATGAAAATGAGCCCCACGCGTGGTGGGGTTCGAGGCATATGTCCCCCACGCGTGGTGGGGTTCCCCATGTGTCCTGGACACGGTTTATTATGGGCTAGGTCCGAAAATTAGGCCTAAAACCGGGTAGTTTGAACCCGAATATTATTCTTTTGCCCGGACCCGAGAAATAGGAACACGTTGCTTAACTAGTCCTATGTAAGCAAAATAACTACCCAAAATAAGACTAGTATTTAAACAAAACTATATCTTTTTAAATATTTTTCAAGGTTTAAAATAGCTACAAAATATTAATAAAACTATTTGTAATTTTCGTTTTTTTTTAAATATTAAGATAAAATATGAAGTAATTTTTTGTATTTTTTCAAAGTTAAAATGACTATAGAATATTAATAAAACTATATTTTTTTGTAATTTTCGTTCTTTAATAAAGACAAAAATATGAAGTAATATTTTTTTTGTATTTTTCAAAATTATAATGACTGCAAACATTAATAGAACTATATTTTTGTAATTTTCGAATTTATATAAAGTACCAAAATAAAGTACAATTTTTTTGTATTTTTCAAGTTTATGAGAAATACATAAACTAAAATTTATATATATATTTTTTGAATTTTTTTCTTCTTTTTGCAACGAAATAAAGTAAAAATAGTTAAAATAGCTATTCTAGACCCAATTTCACATATTCACGCTAAAAATGTGAAAATTCTCGGGGAGGGTCAAAAATCACGTGCTTACAGCTGCCCCTCTTTGACTGGAAACACGAAGAGTTTTCCGACAAAGAACGACTAGACGTGTTTTTGACCCGACCATTACTTGGACGGACTACACTTAAGGAAAGGGAGGGATTGTGACCGAGCCCTGGTATCTGAGCTGCCTACATATCCTTGGTTATACAGGAATCAGGCCACGTGTAGTTCGGGAATGGGAGAGATAGTGAAGTGTACCGAGGTGAAGAGCCGATCGAGGTGCCGTTCCGTTGAGGTTCCGGTCCGCGGTCCTGTCATTACAACAAAATGAAAACTGAAAAAGACTAACTAAGCCTATCAGCTACTAGTTACAAGGATTCCTATCTCTTTAGTCTTCTGAAACTTGGTCTTGAATCTTGAATGGTGCTTCATACAGACTTTGGATCTGAACCTTGATACTTGCTAGTTGTAGGTGCTAGTTCTTGAGCAGACCACATTTGTTCTCCACTTCCGTATTTTGGGCTCTTCTCTTTCTTCTTCTCTTTTTTTTTCTTATTTTGGTTTTTTTTTTGTTTTTTTTTTGTTTTTGTGACCAACTTCTGTTGATCATCCCAGACTATTGATTCGCGCTTTTGAGGCGAGATTCTAACTTGGATTGAATGCTGGGGATTTCTGTTGTAATCCTTCTGCTCTCCAGTGGGTCACTGCTTGATTTTGAAAAATGTTTCTCCGCTCTACAGGCGGACTCCTGACTTCTTCTATCTTCGACACGCAACAACCTCCGTTCTACAGGCGGGTCCCTGACAATCAAAACAAACAAAATTTCCTAACCCAGTTTGTACTGGGAAGGTTTGTGAGTCGGTAGCAAAATCGTAACTTACTTACACTACTGATGCAATGATGAGAGTAAACTAAAGACTAGGCTAGGATGTGCATCTCCTCTGAGTAAAACCAAAACTCTTGCTAGAAAATGTGTCTGCAAAAATAAAAACTTCAATGACTCAAACTAGAAAGTGTGTCTTCTATGGTTGAATCGGAATGAGCTAAACTAGGAAGTGCGTCTCCTAAGGGTGAAAACTTCAGTGACTAGAACTAGGAAGTGCGTTTCCTATGAATAAAATCTCGATTAGGAAGTGCGTCTCCTACGGGTAAACTTCAAAAACTGGACTAGGAATTGTGTCTCCTATGGTCGAACTTAAAATGATTCAAACTAGGAAGTGCATCTCCTAGGGTGAAATCTCAATTCCGGAAGTGCGTCTCCTGAAATAAAATATAATCTAAAAAGCCAAACTCGGGAGTGTGCCCCCTAAAGCATAAGTATAACCTGAGTGAACCAGACTAGGAAGTGTGTCTCCTAATAATGAAAACTTAATTCAGGAAGTGCGTTTCCTGTGCATGGAATTAAACTTAGGAAGTGCGTCTCCTAGGGGTAAAACTAAACTTTAGGAAGTGCGTCTCCTACTGGTGAAACTTTTTAGGAAGTGCGTCTCCTACTTGTGAAACTTTTTAAGAAGTGCGCCTCCTACTTGTGAAACTTAGGTTAGGAAGTGCGTCTCCTACTGGTACAATGGACTTAGGAAGTGCGTCTCCTATTGGTGAAACTGAACTTAGGAAGTGCGTCTCCTATTGGTGAACCTATTCTTAGGAAGTGCGTCTCCTAATGGTAAAACTGAACTTAGGAAGTGCGTCTCCTATGGTAAAACTTTTCTTAGGAAGTGCGTCTCCTATTGGTGAAACTGACTCAGGAAGTGCGTCTCCTTTGGTAAAACTGAACTTAGGAAGTGCGTCTCCTATCGGTGAAATATTTTTAGGAAGTGCGTCTCCTATTGGTGAAACTGAACTTAGGAAGTGCGTCTCCTATGGTGAAACTGACTTAGGAAGTGCGTCTCCTATTGATGAAACTTGCTTAGGAAGTGCGTCTCCTATTGGTGGAACTTGCTTTAGGAAGTGCGTCTCCTATGGTGAAACTGACTTAGGAAGTGCGTCTCCTATTGATGAAACTTGCTTAGGAAGTGCGTCTCCTATTGGTGGAACTTGCTTTAGGAAGTGCATCTCCTATGGTGAAACTGACTTAGGAAGTGCGTCTCCTATTGATGAAACTTGCTTAGGAAGTGCGTCTCCTATTGGTGAAATATTTTTAGGAAGTGCGTCTCCTATTGGTGAAACTGAACTTAGGAAGTGCATCTCCTATGGTAAAACTGAACTTAGGAAGTGCGTCTCCTATTGGTGACATATTTTTAGGAAGTGCGTCTCCTATTGGTGAAGCTGAACTTAGGAAGTGCGTCTCCTATGGTGAAACTGACTTAGGAAGTGCGTCTCCTATTGATGAAACTTGCTTAGGAAGTGCGTCTCATATTGGTGGAACTTGCTTTAGGAAGTGCGTCTCCTATGGTGAAACTGAACTTAGGAAGTGCGTCTCCTACTGGTGAAACTGACTTAGGAAGTGCGTCTCCTATTGATGAAACTTGCTTAGGAAGTGCGTCTCCTATTGGTGAAACTTGCTTTAGGAAGTGCATCTCCTATGGTAAAACTGAACTTTAGGAAGTGTGTCTCCTATGGTGAAACATATCTTAGGAAGTGCGTCTCCTATGGGTGAAATAAACTTAGGAAGTGCGTCTCCTATCGGTGAAATTAACTTAGGAAGTGCGTCTCCTATTGGTGAAACTTGCTTAGGAAGTGCGTCTCCTATTGGTGAAATAAACTTAGGAAGTGCGTCTCCTATCGGTGAAATTAACTTAGGAAGTGCGTCTCCTATTGGTGAAACTGAAACTTAGGAAGTGCGTCTCCTATTGGTGAACCTATCTTAGGAAGTGCGTCTCCTATGGGTGAAATGAACTTAGGAAGTGCGTCTCCTATGGTGAAACTGAACTTTAGGAAGTGCGTCTCCTGTGGTGAAACTGACTTAGGAAGTGCGTCTCCTATTGGTGAAACTTGCTTTAGGAAGTGCGTCTCCTATGGTGAAACTGAACTTTAGGAAGTGCGTCTCCTATGGTGAAACATATCTTAGGAAGTGCGTCTCCTATGGGTGAAATGAACTTAGGAAGTGCGTCTCCTATGGTGAAACTGAACTTTAGGAAGTGCGTCTCCTATGGTGAAACTGACTTAGGAAGTGCGTCTCCTATTGATGAAACTTGCTTAGGAAGTGCGTCTCCTATTGGTGAAACTTGCTTTAGGAAGTGCGTCTCCTATGGTGAAACTGACTTAGGAAGTGCGTCTCCTATTGATGAAACTTGCTTAGGAAGTGCGTCTCCTATTGGTGAAACTTGCTTTAGGAAGTGCGTCTCCTATGGTGAAACTGACTTAGGAAGTGCGTCTCCTACTGGTGAAACTATTCTTAGGAAATGCGTCTCCTATTGGTGAAACTTGCTTAGGAAGTGCGTCTCCTACTGGTGAAATATTTTTAGGAAGTGCGTCTCCTATTGGTGAAACTGAACTTAGGAAGTGCGTCTCCTATTGGTGAACCTATTCTTAGGAAGTGCGTCTCCTAATGGTGAAACTGAACTTAACTTAGGAGGAAATGCATCTCCTATGGGTAAAGGCGTGGAATGTATGCCTCTGTTATCTGGGCGGGCTCCCAATTTCAACACTTGAAAAGTAAAGACTGAATTTATGCCTCTGTTATCTGGGCGGGCTCCCAACTTCAACACTTGAAAATAAAGACTGAATTTATGCCTCTGTTATCTGGGCGGGCTCCCAACTTCAACACTTGAAAATAAAAGACTGAATTTATGCCTCTATTATCTGGGCGGGCTCCCAATTTCAACACTTAAAAGTAAAAACTGAAATGTATTCCTCTCGTTATACAGGTGGGCGCCTGGTATGAAATTTAAATACTAAAATGTATTCCTCTCGTTATACAGGTGGGCGCCTGGTATGAAATTTAAATACTGAAATGTATTCCTCTCGTTATACAGGTGGGCGCCTGGTGGTAAAGATATGAAAAATGATATGCCCGTATTATACTGGTGGGTGACCTAGAACAGAAATGAAAAGATAGAAATGTATTCCCGCATTATACTGGTGGGTGACCCAGAACAGAAATGAAAAGACAAAAATGTATTCCCGCATTATACTGGTGGGTGACCTAGAACATAAATGAAAAGACAAAAATGTATTCCTCTCGTTATTCAGGTGGGCGCCTGTCTTTAAAACTTGAAATAAAAAGACTGAAACCAACATATCCTATTTGAGGGCGGATGAACCCAACAGATCCTATTTGAGGGCGGATGAACCCAACATATCCTATTTGAGGGCGGATGAACCCGACAGATCCTATTTGAGGGCGGATGAACCCGACAGATCCTATTTGAGGGCGGATGAACCCAACATATCCTATTTGAGGGCGGATGAACCCGACATATCCTATTTGAGGGCGGATAAACCCGACATATCCTATTTGAGGGCGGATGAACCCGACATATCCTATTTGAGGGCGGATGAACCCGACATATCCTATTTGAGGGCGGATGAACCCAACAGATCCTATTTGAGGGCGGATTAACCCAACAGATCCTATTTGAGGGCGGATGAACCCAACATATCCTATTTGAGGGCGGATGGACCCAACATATCCTATTTGAGGGCGGATGAACCCAACATATCCTATTTGAGGGCGGATGAACCCATCATATCCTATTTGAGGGCGGATGAACCCAACAGATCCTATTTGAGGACGGATGAACCCGAAATATCCTATTCGAGGGCGGATGAACCCGACAGATCCTATTTGAGGGCGGATGAACCCGACATATCCTATTCGAGGGCGGATGAACCCAACAGATCCTATTTGAGGGCGGATGAACCCAACAGATCCTATTTGAGGGCGGATGGACCCAACATATCCTATTTGAGGGCAGATGAACCCAACATATCTTTAAGACTTGAAAATGTCTTACCTTGAATACTTGCTGGGGATTGGGATGAATTTTCTTTTTCTACCCTCCCCATTTTTATTATTATTATTTTTTATTTATTTATTTATTATTATTATTTTGTTTTTGCATAGCTTCTTCCTTCAAAGACTACCTCCCTTGATTTACTTACCTGTTGGGGGGTAAAATGTTATCAGCTGGGGGTACCTGACTTCCAGAAAATTTTCTAAATGGAAGGAAAATTTTCTGCCCCAGTTTGATAATATCCCTTGTGGCATGCAGTTCTGGCATCAATGCCATTTCCTTTACCTGTTTCAAATCAAACAAAATTGTTAGTTTAAAACATGGTGGTTGGTTGTGATACTCCCAACGGGATGGCTTTTCCTTTTTTCCTTCCTTGCTTTGCGTTGCACAACTTGTTGGGGACGATTTTATTTGCTGGGTACAATCCCTTTCTGCTGGGGATATCCCTCTTCTTTTGTGGCATAGCTCGGAAACTGGCATTTCCCCGACCTTTTAGTCTAGTATGGATTTCGCCAAATCATGCTCACTGCTTTCCTTGCTTTGTCCATGGGCCTTGGCCTTGAGGTTTATAACTTTTGATAAAGGCAACGGTATCTCTCTTGACGCTCGTCAATCCTTTTGTCAATTCCCTTTGCTGGGGATATCTTTTTTGACACTGGCCTCGCGCTTGTTCCTCGCTGACTATACCATTTGGATATACTAGTCAGATCTCATCTTGGAAAGCTGATGGCATATTTTGAAGTCATTTCATACTTGTTCTGACCGGACAGACTCTATTGGGGAAATTTTTTATGAAAGGAGAAAGATAACAGAAACAAAATAAAAGACAAAGGAAACGATGACTCTTTTACAAAAGAAACTATAAATAAAAACCTATCAAACGCAGATACCGACTCTAATGGCCATGACATGCGTATGTGGCCTATCCTCTGCCGTCAATCATCTTTTAAGATCTTCCATTGGCGATTCCCCCTCTGATTCTCAATCTTATTCGACTTGTAGTGCCCGAAGGGTTTTCACTATCAAGTCTCTCTCATTTTGGTTTTCTCTCAGCTTTCATCGCCTTATGGTGCCTGTGAAGGTTTTCACCAATAAGACTCTCTCGTTTTATATCTCTCTCCAGCTGGGGATTTTGGAGTGTTTCTGGTATGACTCTTTCTGTTGGAGATTAGAGTCCTTTCTGCTGTGGAACAGAATGTTATGTTCGCCGGTAAGACTCTTCATTTGTCTGACTTGGCATCTTTTGAAGACTGATCGGAAGGTCTTTCTTTGGACCGTAATGTGGGTTTTGGATAGGGCTAGAAAGAAAGGGTATAAAAGGCTCAAAAATACATTAATTTGGGTTATTAATTACAACCTCCGGAATTAGATTTATTTACAACAAACGCAACCTTTGCCCCAGTTTCTTGCTTGGGGATATCTTAATTGATTTTTTTTCATTTTTTCAAAACTATGACCGAGCCGTGAAGCGCCTACGTATCCTCTTTGAGGAATCAGGTCAAACGTAGTTCCCAATTCCTCTTTTTCATTTGACTTTCCTTTTTTTTTTTGCTTTTTATCATTTTTCTTTTCTCTTTTTCTTTTCTCATTTTCTTTCGTCGTTTTTTTTTCTTTCATTTTTTCTTTTATTCTTCTTTTTCCATTTTGTTGTTCTCTTTTCTCTCTTTTCTCTTACCTGCCATGCTCGCGTATTTTATTCGTTGCTACTAATTCCGAACGAGGGGTATGAAAGAAAATAAATAAGGCTCAAAAGGGGTAACGAAGGATAAAGTGTTTGGGTAGCAGAACAAAATGCCTTCGTCATTCCAGTCTTCAAAACATGCCAAGTGCAAACAACACAACTTAAATTTGTAGTCTCTTCTGGTGGTGCTGGACTCGACAATTATATTCAACATTGGTTTGTTCATTTGTCACTTCTAAAGCACCGTTGGGCGACACTCTAACTCTCATTATCTTGGACAAACCTCATGCCAGCTTGGCGAATCTTGCTTTTAACGGTTTTCTGTGTACTCAACTTGCCCCTAGTTCCACATGACTCGGGCTCTGAATAATCTCAAACCGTTCTTATTTTCTTTAAATGGTCTGATCGCCTTTACAGGGTTTTATGATTAACTTTAAAGATTAGGCCCAAAGTGTGTGCGCATGTCATGTCACTAGAATCGGTGCTGAATAAAAATGACATAATGACTAAACAGAAAGATGACTGGGAATAATCAAAGACTGAATTTTTTGCATTGGACTGAAAAAACAAAGCAAACCGGAATAAAATCCTAAACAACTTGGACAAAACTTAAACAAACTGATATGACAAAAGGAAAAGATAAGAAGGTTTGACACCAGAAAATATTCGGATTACAACTCTAAGAATAATCCGGACAACAGAAATGACAACAAAATAAGCCACCAAATGCTTCTTTCTTGTTAACCAAGGAACATAGCGTCCTTCCACTTTATCAAGACTGGCATCTTAGCCACTGAGCTTTGCATCGATACTGCCAAGACCATTACCAGCTTCAATATCATCAACATCGGTCAACAAGTTCTCAAGAGGATTCGCGTGCTTCTGTCATCAGGCCTGATCCTCGCAGAGTGTGCATCATGAGGTGCAAGTAAAGGATTCTGGGTGTCATTGTCCGGCTTACCACAAACCAACCACCTTAACTTTGTGATTCAAAACGAAACAGGTTAAAATGGACTCAGTCGGTCCTCATTATTGACAACATTTTTTCTTCTTCTTTTTCGATGTTTTCTTTTTTTCGATTTTTTTTTTCAATTTTTCTTTTTCATTCTCTTTTTTTTCATTCTTTTTCATTTTTTTTCTTTTTTTCATTTCTTTTTTTTCTTGTGGTCGAATCTTATGGAGATTGCCTACGTATCATGACCCCGCATGAATCAGACCTTGCGTAGTTCGGACCAATAAAAGATAAACAACAGTAAACATTTTTCAATTTTCATATTAGAACAAACTGGGTTTCAAGGATTTAAAGATGACCCGCAAACTTGAAAATCAAACAAACTGCATGTTCTAATCAAAAGATTGGCAGAAAAAAAACAAAATTCCAGCTCCCTTTCTCTGTTCGACAAATGCAACCAAATGGTTATTTTTGCAAATGTGGCCCCTTCCAAATTTCACATGAATTTTGAGGCCGGGGAGGATTATTTTGACACTTTACAAACTTGTCCATTCTTTTACAAAAATAACCTTTCGACAACTGAAAGATACTCTAAGGCTATTTTGGCAAGAACAGTTAAAGACGCGGCCGAAGCTGGCTCGGCTTATTATGACAAATTTTGAACGGTATTCACTTGACCGTCGACTCTTTGTTTTTTTTTTTCAAATTATGATAAAACTTGGTGTTGCAAAACACGGCCCTTCAGCGTCTCGGGGACGAAGCTTTTTTAAGGCTGTGTGGGTCAACTAGACCAAAATCCTAAACATGACCCAAAGGTGGCTGTTTATGCAAAGTCAGCCTTCCGGCGTCCCTTTCGGGAACATTTGGCTATTTATGACAAAGCAGAATCACCTGGCTTATTTATGACTCCTAAAATTTGACATATTTGTTTTTGCTATTTTTTTTGTAAAAAGGGAGAAGTTACATCACTAGACTTATTTACGACAAAATTAAAAATCTTTGACACATTTTTTTATTTTTTATTTTATATTTGTTTTTGGCTTTTTTAGCAAAAGGTGGGGTTGGACCCGATGAGGGTTGCCTACGTATCTCACATCCGGTGAGAATCAAACCCGCGTAGTTCGGGCAAATAAGCTATTTTTGAGAAGACCCTTTTCCATTTCTATTTTTTTTTTTTATTATTATTATTATTATTCTTTTTTCACAACAATCAAATAGACTATTATTTTTCATTCATAACAAACAAACAAATTAACGAAAAACATAAAACATTCCTTCTTTTTTGAGAAGGTGGGGTTGGACCCGATGAGGGTTGCCTACGTATCTCACATCCGGTGAGAATCAAACCCGCGTAGTTCGGTCAAATAAGAATAAGTAGGCAAATAATAATAAGCAGATGAACTAACCCCTTTTTTTTGAATTTTCGTTTAAAAGAACTACTTTAAAAGAAGCGAGGAAATATTATTTTTGATTGATTTTCTTTTTAAAAGAAAGACTAATATTTTTTTGAATTTTCGTTTTTTTTTATTCTAAAGAAAAGAAGAAAATACTTTTGAATTTTACCTTCAATATAAGAAATGCTTCTAAAATGTTTTTTTTTTTTTTGAATTTTGAATTTTCTAAAGAAGAATCAAAATATTTTCGGATTTTATATTTATCTATTTTATCTTTTTGAATTTTGAACTTTCTTTTGAATTTTTTTTTGGATTATATATATACTTATTTTTGGAACAAATAATAAAATCACATTCAACGCCGGACTCTTTTCATTTTTATTTCTGGCATTTTCATAGACAAGCAAAATAAAATAAAATAAAACATTTAAAAAAAGAACCAAACTCTTTTTCATTTTCATTTAATGGCAAAACAAACTATTTTCTTTAATATTTTCAAAAACCAGACAGAACAATGATGGTCTTTTTTTTTTTTTTTTCCTTTGCTTTCAATATAACAAACAAACAAGACATTTTTTCATTTTCGAAATTTCGTCAGAGTTTCGCCTCTACTAGACTTCTATGCTGTTATTTTCTCCTTTTTTCACGATTTTCTTATATGTGGAAAATGATGACAACATACAAAATCTTTTTTGAATTTTCATGCTTTGTTTTTATTTGTAATTTTATTTTTTATATTTATTATTTCTTTCAAAAATGTGGCATGGGAGACATAACGATTTTCAAGACTTCTTGGATTCCGCAAATGCTCCCCATGCGCTTTTCCCAACATATGAAGCGTGGGGGACATATGGGAATTCCAAGACTTCTTGGATTCCACAAATGTTCCCCATGTGCTTTCCCAAAAAGCAAGCGTGGGGGACATAGGGAATTCCAAGGCTTCTTGGATTCCACAAATGTTCCCCATGCTTTGATTAAAATAACATCATGCTGGAAATGACCAAATGACCCATACGCCCTTGACTAAATACAACATGTAGCACATAGGATGCCGAAAGATTGTCTATTATTTTCAGGTTGCTTGTCCTAGACGGACCCAACCCCTATGTTGAGTCCCCTAAGTCAAATGCACATGATGCAAATAAACGTTCCTACTAGGGATCCGGCATGTGGCTTTGTTATACTAGGTTCAAAAACCTGGGTCGGTGTTCTAGACAGTGTACCCGAGCGGACAACTCGAGCTGAGGAAGGAGCTCCTTTCCGGGAACCAAAAGGCCAGCCGGCTTAGAAACTTTCCGAGCCTCTTTTATTTAGGGTATGACACTAACAGAATAGGGAGTCTCAACCAGTAAGCACATCCCCGGAGGTAAGAAGAGAAAGGTTTCGGCACAGTTTATATACAGTTCAAATAATATCAAAGCGGTAAAAGCAGCATTTAGCACATTAGGCTCAAAACATGTAATAATCAGATAATAAATAAAGCCAAATAATAACAATTATTCTAAGCTCGAATTCTTAACCCTGAACCAGTGGTTCTGGGTGTTTCGTCCCCAGCAGAGTCGCCAGAGCTGTCACACCTCCTTTTTCCGCGCCCGAGGGGGGCAGGGGGAGTTTTTTCCAATTAAAGGACAACCGAAACGGGATTTGTTCATTTATTTCAGAGTCGCCACTTGGGAGATTTAGGGTGTCCCAAGTCACCAATTTTAATCCCGAATCGAGGAAAATAATGACTCTATATTACAGTCTGCGTACCAGAAATCTAGATAAGGAATTCTGTTAACCCGGGAGAAGGTGTTAGGCATTCCCGAGTTCCGTGGTTCTAGCACGGTCGCTCAACTGTTATATTCGGCTTGATTATCTGATTTTATACAAGTATGACCTTATATGCAAATTCTAACTTTTAACCGCTTTATTATTATTGTTTTTACAAGAATGTGAACATCGCTTAAAATATATCTTTGGACTGTGTCACATGAAATGCACCCACAATCCGAAACATATTTTATTTGATGTTTTAGGATTTGGATTTGGGTCGCATGAAATGCACACCCGAGTTTAGGAAAATTAAATTATTAAAGACGCGCCTAAAGCGACTATCGCGTTATTATTTTGCGGAGGCCGTGAAATTCGCTAATCGACCCTCCTGAATTCTAAGTAATTTTAAACAAGTATTTACTGAGGGCCCCGCAATTTGTATTTTTTATTCGGCGAGGCTCATCTCATTCTTATTTTTTTTAAAGAATTTGCAACGTCATGGAAATGCATCCCGGGCCACGCCACAATCAATGCGCCCGTGACTAGAGACATATTTCGACTCCGTTGAGATTTGGATTTGGGTCACATAAATGTGCACCCGAGTTTAGGGAGATAACATTATTAAAGGCGCGTCTAAAGCAACTAGCGCATTACTATTTTGGGATAGGGCCGTGAAATTTACTAAATGGCCCGTCCCGGAATCTAAGTATTTAATACATATATTTTGCGAGGGCTCCGCAATTTGTACGTTTTTATTTAGCGAAGCTCGTCTCTTTTTTTTATTATTATTTATTATTTATTTTTATATTTCTTTTATATATATATATATATATATATATATATATATATATTTTTAAAAAAAAGACAAGGCTAAAATGACTACATTTCTTTGCTATTTCGCGAGGTCATGGATCGTAGATTAAACTTATTTGATGAAACGAGTATTTTTCCGCGGGATTAAATTACTACTATGATTTTAACACTGCTACTACATGTTCAAACAACTATTAAGACAAACATTGAGATAACAACAATCTGAGCGTGAAGAAACAAAATGCCGAATAACTACTTAACATGACGGAACGAAAGAAATACATTCCCGAACAAATTTCAATATCATACGGAGTTAATTAACAAGGAATAGCAACTTACAAACATCATGTGAATATGTCTCGCTCATTTGCATACTATTCGCATGAACTAGGATTGTATCTCAACGAACACATGTTCATGTTACTAAACAACAAATATGAAGGACATGGACAGAGATGACCTACTTGATATTATCGTCCGATGCGTTGGACCCGCGATGAAACCTCGGACAACAACCTCGACGTACTGGACCTCGACGAACGAAACGACCTCAAAAGAAATTGAAAGCTCGGCCCGAAAATGCTAACAACCTGCCATGTTCGCTGCTACTGGCTTTTCTCGACACAGCAGATCAGTGCGAAAGATGAAGCAAAAGGGGTCGAGGGACAGTGACGACTCGACGGGGGCTCCGGTGGTCGTTTGGCTTGAGGAAGGAGCAGCTATGGAGTGTCGTTTGTGCAGTGACGACGCAGCAACAATGGTGGGTCGTTTGTGCAGTGACGACGGGGTGCGAGGATGGTTTGACGTGAGGGAGTGGAGGTTTCACGTTATGGCGTCGGGGGGTGTGGTGGTGTTTGGACGATGGGAGGAGCTGGGCTGGTGGTTTTTGACGGGCAGCTGGGAAGGTCGTCGTCCAGTGCTGGGGGGGGAAAGTCCAGTAGGGTTTTTTGGACTGGTTTTTTTTGAAGAAGACCGAGGAACAGTGGTCCGTTTTTTCTTCAAAATTCAAAGTCCTTTTGTTCGTTCTTTTCTCCTTCCCCGCAGGTTCTCTTTCTTTCTTCTTTATGAAGAAGAAAGGTGAACAGTGGTCCCCCCTTTCAAAAATTTTCAAAAGTCCAAAATCCCTCAAAGTCTGTCCGTGTTTTGTAATGCTTTGCCCATGAAAATGAGCCCCACGCGTGGTGGGGTTCGAGGCATATGTCCCCCACGCGTGGTGGGGTTCCCCATGTGTCCTGGACACGGTTTATTGTGGGCTAGGTCCAAAAATTAGGCCTAAAAACCGGGTAGTTTGAACCCGAATATTATTCTTTCGCCCGGACCCAAGAAATAAAAACACGTTGCTTAACTAGTCCTATGTAAGAAAAATAACTACCCAAAATAAGACTAGTATTTAAACAAAACTATATCTTTTTAAATATTTTTCAAGGTTTAAAATAGCTACAAAATATTAATAAAACTATTTGTAATTTTCGTTTTTTTTTAAATATTAAGATAAAATATGAAGTAATTTTTTGTATTTTTTCAAAGTTAAAATGACTATAGAATATTAATAAAACTATATTTTTTTGTAATTTTCGTTCTTTAATAAAGACAAAAATATGAAGTAATATTTTTTTTGTATTTTTCAAAATTATAATGACTGCAAACATTAATAGAACTATATTTTTGTAATTTTCGAATTTATATAAAGTACCAAAATAAAGTACAATTTTTTTGTATTTTTCAAGTTTATGAGAAATACATAAACTAAAATTTATATATATATTTTTTGAATTTTTTTTTTCTTCTTTTTGGAACGAAATAAAGTAAAAATAGTTAAAATAGCTATTCTAGACCCAATTTCACATATTCATGCTAGAAATGTGAAAAAATCTCGGGGAGGGTCAAAAATCACGTGCTTACACCTATTACTCTTACTCTACTTTCCTAGTTCATACTTAACATCTATTGCCTAACAACTTGTCACGACCCCAGTTCGCCCTTCGTGAACTATCGTGATGACACCTAGTCTCTACGACTAGGTAAGCCTAACAAATGTGGAAAAGAAACAACTTGCGGAAAGAAAATAATATAAAACTTAAAAAACAAAATAAAATAGTTTTTAAGATGCCGCCTGTCATATAACAATACAAGAATCTCAGCCTAACATTCCCAAAATCCGGAGCCCCATGAATCACAAGCTAAGAGATATATAAGAAGCTCTAACTCCAGAAATGTCTATCAAAGGAAAATACAGAAGGGCTATACTAGTACAGAAAGACAGAAAGGGACTCCTCGGTCTGCGGACGCGGTAGATATACCTCGAAGTCTCTACATTAGTGCCTCGCCACAAGGATGATAAGACTGAGTGGAAGTACCTGGATCTGCACATGAAAAACATGCGCAAAAAGGGCATGAGTACACCACAACGGTACTCAGTAACTGCCAAGCCTAACCTCGGTCGGGTAGTGATGAGGAAGGTTAGGGCCCTACTGAGGTTAAATGAAATACAATGTATAACAGTGTAAAAATAAGACAGTATAAATAAGTGCAACAGTAAAAGTAACACAGGATAGAAAGAACAACAACAACTACCACAAAGGCAAGGTAAACACAGAAAGATATACAGCTCAACACAGAGATAACAACCGGGGATCTTCCAGGATACCGTCCTGTAGTCCCAAATATAAATATCCAGTGGATCTCCCGGGATACCGTCCCGTAGTCCAACTCATAATGCGAGGGGATCTCCCGGAATACCGATCCGTAGTCCCAAATATAAATACTTAGTACAGGGGGAATCTACCGGGTGCAGTCCCGTAGTTCCAATGTAAATGTGCAGGGGGATCTCCCGGAATAATGTTCTGTAGTCCCAAAGTAAACATACAGGGGGATTTCCCGGGATATCGTCCCGTAGTCCCAAAGTAAACACATAGCAACAACACGAAGAATACACAATTCAATTTAAATTCCATACCAAGGTAAAACAGATATTTGTAGCCTAGCATGCTGCACATAATCCAAATAAGGCAGTTTGAGCAAGTAAAGCAATTAAGTCAATTAGACATGCTTCCCTAAGCTAACAACAGTCTTAAATTGCAAGTAGTATAATCAGGAAAAAGAAACACAATTAAAATTACTTAAAGAAAATCGGATTCTCAATAATTAGCACAAGTACGCACTCGTCACCTCACGTACAAGGCATTTCAAATATCAATAATACCAATTCTAAGGGGAATTTCCCGCACACAAGGTTAGACAATCCACTTACCTCGAACTGGCTTAAAATCAACCCGAAACCACGTTCTTGCCACAAGTACTCGACTCCAAATGGCCCAAATCTATTCAATTCAATTGCATAATGTAAATAACACTTCAAGTAATTGATTCTACAAATAAATTCTAAGCTAATACGCGAAATTAAGTAAAATAACCAAAATGCCCCTTGGGTCCATGTCTCGGAATCGTGTAAAATTTACATTTTCAGAATCCTCATACTCTCACGAGTTTAGTCATGCTAAAAGTACCAAAATCGGACCTCAAATGGTCCCTCAAATCATCACTCAAAGCTCTCTATTTGACCAAGCCCTAACCCCCAATTTACCACTGATTTTCCCTCAAATTCCATGCTTATAATGATAAAAATTACTATAATAACGAGTTTAGGTTCCAAGAATCTTACCTTCTCCAAGCTCCCTTGAATTCCCACTCAAAAACCTCCCAAAAAGCTCAAATCCCAGATGAAAATGGTGAAAGAATGGGCAAAAATCGCGACTGAAACCTTGTATAGGTTCTACCCAAGGGTTTCTGCACCTACGGCCTTTTCCTCGCACATGAGGACCCGCACTAGTGGTCCCAAGTACGCATCTACGAAATTCCACTTAAAGGGCAGGGCCACACGTGTGCTTCTTCTACCGCATTTGCGGTCACGCAGGTGCGTAGGCACTTTCGCACCTGCGGCTTCTTGCCTTTCCTCATCTGGCCACATCTGCGGTCTACCAGCCACTTTTGCAGCTCCGCACCTGCGGTCCCCAATCCGCAGGTGCGGTTATGATAGCAATCCAGCAGCTTCAACTGCACACTCTAACTCTCAACTTTCTGTCAACCATCCGGAATCATCCCGAGGCCCTCGAGACCTCAACTAAAGGCACGAACAAGTCATGTACCAGTATCCCAACTTATACCAATACTACAAACACCTAAAACAACATCGAAACATCGATTAACCATGGATTCGAGCCTAAGAACTCCAAAACTCTCAAATTACGCTTTCGATCAAAAAGTCTATCAAACCTCTTCCGAATAACCTTAAATTTTGCACAAACGTCACATTCAACAGTACAGAGCTACTCCAACTTTCGGAATTCCATTCCGACCCTTAGGTCAAAATCTCACTATCGAACCGGAAACTTCAAAAATTCAACTTTCGGCATTTCAAGCCTAAATTAGCTACGGACCTCCAAAACACACTCCAAACACGCCCCTAAGCTCAAAATCACCCAACGGAGCTAACGGAACCGTCAGAATTCCATTCTAAGGTCGTCTTCATACCGCTCTTACTATGGCCCGAATTCTACAACATAAACTCTTATTTAGGGATTAAGTATCCCAAAACACTCCGAAGCTCAAAACCGAACATCCCGGCGAATCAAAATAGCAGAAACAAACACGGGGAAGGCAGTTAATAAGGGATCAAGGCGTTAATTCTTAAAATGACCGATCGGATTGTTACATCCTCTCACACTTAAACATTCGTTCATCCTTGAACGAGCATAGAGACATACCTGAAGTAGTGAAAAGATGAGGGTAATGGCTGCGCATATCCTGCTCGATCTTCCAAGTCGCCTCTCGACTGGCTGACCTTGCCACTAAATCTTTACTGGTTTGGAATGTTCTTTGACCTTAGCTTTCGAACCTGCTTGTCCAATATCGCCACTGGCTCCTCAACATAAGATAGATCCTTGTCCAACTAGACTAAACTGAAATCCAAGACGTGTGACGGATCGTCGTGATACTTACGGAGCATCGAAACATGAAATACCAGATGAACTCCTGCCAAGATGGGAGGTAAGGCAAGCTCATAAGCAACCTCCCCAACACGTCTCAATATCTCAAAAGGACCAATAAACCTCGTACTCAACTTCCCTTTCTTCCCAAATCTCATAACGCCATTCATAGGCGAAACCCAAAGCAGAACCCGCTCTCCAACCATATAGGAAACATCACGAACCTTCCGGTCCGCGTATCGCTTCTGTGTGAACTGGGCTGTACGGAGTCTATCCTGAATTACCTTAACCTTCTTCAAAGCATCCTGAACCAAGTCTGTGCCCAATAATCTAGCCTCACCCCGTTCAAACCAACCCACTGGGGATCTACATCGCCTACCATATAAAGCCTCATACGGTGCCATCTGAATGCTGGACTGATAGCTGTTGTTGTAGGCAAACTCCGCCAATGGAAAGAACTAATCCCAAGACCCTCCAAACTCAATCACACACGCACGTAGCATATCCTCAAGAATCTAAATAGTGCGCTCGGAATGTCCGTCCGTCTGAGGGAGAAATCTCGTACTCAACTCCACCCGAGTACCCAACTCATACTGTACGACCCTCCAGAACCGTGATATGAACTGAGTACCTCTGTCTGAAATGATGATAATTGGAATACCATGCAGACGAACAATCTCCGGATATAAATCTCTGCCAATCGCTCTGAAGAATAAGTAGTACACATATGAATGAAGTGCACGGACTTGGTCAGCCGATCCACAATCACCCAAATCACATCGAACTTCTTCAAAGTCTGTGGGAGTCCAACTACAAAGTCCATGGTGATCCTCTCCCACTTCCACTCCGGAATCTCTATCTGTTGAAGCAACCCATTCGGTCTCTAGTGCTCGTACTTTACCTGCTGACAATTGAGGCACCGAGCTACAAATTCAATTATATATTTCTTCATCCGCCTCCACTAATAGTGCTGTCTCAAATATTGATACATCTTTGCGTCACTCGGATGAATGGAATACCGCAAACTATGGGTCTTCGCTAGAATCAACTCCCGAAGCCCATCAACATTGGGTACACAGACCCGACCCTGCATCCTCAATACCCCGTCATCACCAATAGTCACATCTCTGGCATTGCCGTGCAGAACCTTGTCCTTAAGGACAAGCAAATGAGGGTCATCATACTGACTCTCCCTGATACGATCAAATAAGGAAGACTAAGAAACCACACAAGCTTGAACCCTACTGGGCTTCGAAAGATCCAATCTCACAAACTGGCTGGCTAAGGTCTGAACATCCATCGCCATGGGCCTCTCCACTCCTGGTAAATAAGCCAAACTCCCCAAACTCTCTGCTCGGTGACTCAAAGCATCGACCACCACATTGGCCTTGCCCGGGTGATACAAGATAGTGATATCATAGTACTTCAGCAACTCTAACCACCTCCTCTTGCGCAAATTAAGATATTTTTGCTTGAACAGGTGCTGCAAACTCCGATTATTAGTATAAATCTCACAAGGAACACCGTAATGATGCCAGATCTTCAAGGCGTGAACAATAACAGCTAACTCGAGATCATGGACAGGATAATTCTTCTCATGTACCTTTAATTGCTGGACGCATAGGCAATTACCCTACCGTCCTGCATTAATACCGCTCCAAGGCCAATCCTCGAGGCATCATAATAGACAGTATAAGGCCCCGAACCTATAGGCAATATCAAAACTGGGGATGTAGTCAAAGCTGTCTTGAGCTTCTGAAAGCTCACCTCACACTCTTCTGTCCACTGGAACGGAGCACCCTTCTGGGTCAGCCTGGTCATAGGTGCTGCAATAGATGAAAACCTCTTAACAAATCAATGGTAATAACCCGCCAAGCCAAGAAAACTGCGGATCTCTATAGTTGAGAATGGTCTGGGCCAGCTCTGCACTACCTCAACTTTCTTCGGATCCACCCGTATACCCTCACTCGATACCACGTGACCCAAGAAAGCCGCGGAATCCAACCAATACTCACATTTCGAGAATTTTGCATATAACTTCTTTTCCCTCAAAGTCTGAAGCACTGTCCTCAGGTTCTTCTCATTTTCTTCCCGACTCTGGGAGTATACCAGAATATCATCAATAAAGACAATGAAGAACGAGTCAAGATATGGTCGGAACACACTGTGCATCAAATGCATAAAGGCCGTTGGGGAATTGGTCAGCCCAAATGACATAACAAGGAATTCGTAATGACCATACTTAGTCCTGAAAGCAGTCTTCGGAATATCTGGCTCCCGAATCTTCAACTGATGATAGCCTGAATGCAAGTCAATCATAGAAAACACTCGTGAACCTTAAAGCTGGTCAAACAAATCATCAATACGAGGCAAAGGATACTGGTTCTTCACTGTAACTTTGTTCAACTGGCGATAATCAATGCATATACGCATAGAACCATCCATTTTCTTCACAAACAAGACAGGAGCACCCCAAGGTGATACACTGGGCCGAATAAAACCCTTATCAAGCAATTCCTGTAACTGATCCTTCAACTCCTTCAACTCAGGAGGAGCCATACGATACGGAGGAATAGAGATGGGATGAGTGCCCGACAACAAATCAATGCCAAAATTAATATCTCTGTTGAGTGGCATGCCCGGAAGATCAGCTGAAAACACATTAGGAAAGTCCCGTACAGTTGGGACTGGATCAATTATAGGGGTATCAATTCTGACATCTCTCACGTAAGCTGGATATGCGTCACACCCCTTCACAACCATACGCTGAGCCTTAAGGAAAGAAATAACCCTACTGGAAGTATGATCTAAGGTACCCCTCCACTATACTCACGGTACACCTGGCATAGCCAGCATCACGATTTTGGTGTGATAATCAAGAATAGCATAATGGGGCGACAACCATTTCATGCCTAAGATAACATCAAAAGCTACCATGCTGAGCAATAATAAATCAGCTCTGGTCTTAAAACCACTAAGAGCAACCATACACGACCGATAAACGCAGTCCACAAGAAGCGAATCTCCCAAAGGAGTAGAAACATAATTAGGGGAACTTAAAGAATCCCGAGATATACCCAAATGCGAAGCAAAATAAGAAGACACATAAGAATAAGTGGAGCCTGAATCGAATAAAATTGATGCATCTCTATGACAAACCAGGACAATACCTGTGATGACAGAATTGGAGGAGACATCCTCGGTATGGGTAGGAAGGGCATAATATCTGGTCTGGCCTCCCCCTCTAGGGAGACCTCTACCTCCACGACCTCCCCCTTTAGCTGGCTGAGCAGGTGGGGTAGCAACTAGTGCTGTAATCATATCCTGAGAACTCTACGGGGCATGCTGTGGCTGAGAAGTCTATGGAGGTGCACCCCTCCTAAGTTTGGGGAAATCCCTCACCATAGGTGTGTGTCACCATACTCATAAGCTCTAGGAGGACGTGGCGGCTGTGACTGGCTCGGGCCACGTCTGCTGGACTGACCACTGAAAGCACCCCGTGCAGGAGGCATACTAGATACTGGAGGTGCATAATAAGGCTCCTGAGGCCTAGGAGGAGCTGGAATACCACTGGTTGCTGGAAGAGCTGAATGAACGGGGCGACTCAAATAACCCCTACCATGATGTACTGCAGCTGGAGCACGGGCACCAGAATAATGGCATGACTCTCGAGACCTCTTGTCCCCCCTCTCCTCTCTCTCCCTAGAATGCATACCCTCTATCCTCCTTGCAATGATCACCACCCGCTGATACGAAATATCCATCTCCAACTCACAAGCCATGCTAGACTTGATGCTGGGAATAAGCCCCTCAATAAACCGGCGAACCCTCTCGCGAACAGTAGAAACCAATGCTGGGGCATGTCTAGTCAAGCTAGTGTAATGGACAACATACTCCGAGACAGTCATAGCACCCTGGCGAAAATGTTCAAACTCTTTGCGCCATGCGTCCCTGAGGCTTTGAGGAACAAACTCTCTCAAGAACATATCTGAAAACTAAGTCCAAGTCAGTGAAGTTGCCTTGTCCGGACTGTCTAACTCATAGGTGCGCCACCAATCATAGGCGGCTCCTCGAAGTTGGAAGGCAGTGAAAGAAACCCCACTCGATCCTGATATACCCATAGTGTGGAGGATACGGTGACACTTCTCCAAAAATCCTAAGGCGTCGTCTGATGGTAACCTACTAAATACAGGAGGATCATACTTCTTGAACCTCTCAAGCCTCCGCTTCTCATCCTCTGAAACCGTTGCCCTGTCCTCGGGATGAGCTGGGACTGCAGGTGGTATAGGAATAATCTCTAGGACCTGATCAACATGCACTCGCTGCTCAAGAGTGCAGGTGGCAGGAGTTTGTGCTCCTCCACCGGCCTGAGATGTGGCTACAGCAAGGGGAAGCAACCCTGCCTGAGCCAGAGTGGTGTACATGCTCATGAATTGTGCAAGAGTCTCCTGGAGAGCTGGTCTAGTAGCAGCAGTAGGCGTATCAGGTGCCTGGACTTCGACTGGAACTACTGGTGGTACCTCGGTGGCAGCTCGCGCGGTTGCTCTAGCTGCACTATGTGCGTGTCCTCGGCCTCTACCCCGGCCCTACCTCTAACGACTCCTGTAGGGGGTGCTGGTGCCTGATCATCTCTAGTAGCATGTGTCCTCACCATCTGTGAGAGCATAGAAGACAAAAGTTTAGAATTGTGATGTCAAAATCTTGAATGACAAGGAAATCAAATGAAGTGGAATTTTCCTAATAGTTACATAGCCTCTCACAGATAAGTACAGACGTCTCCGTACCGATCCGTGAGACTCTAATAAAGTGGCTTGTGATTCATGACTCCTATGAACCTAGAGCTCTGATACCAACTTGTCACGACCCCAGTTCGCCTTCTGTGAACTATCGTGACGGAACCTAGTCTCTACGACTAGGTAAGCTTAACAAATGCAAAAAAGAAACAACTTGCGGAAAGAAAATAATATAAAATCGAAATAACAAAATAAAATACTTCCTCCGTTTCATATTATATGAGGTAGTTTGACTCAGCACGGAGTTTAAGAAAAAAGAAAAAAACTTTTGAAACTTATGGTCTTAAAAGCTTAAGGGGTAAAAGGTTTGTGGTGACATGACATTTGTGTGGCTATAAAATCTTCTCATTAAGGGTAAATGGGTAAAATGAAAGAGTTTAAAGTTGAATTATTTCCAAATTTAGAAATGTATCATTTGTTTTGGAATAGACTAAAAAGGAAAGTACCTCATTTAATATAAAATGGAGGGAGTACTGTTTAAGATGCTGCGTGGCATATAACAATATAAGAATCTCAGCCTAACATTCCCAAAATCTGGAACCCCATGTATCACAAGCTAAGAGATACATAAGAAGCTCTAACTCCAGAAAAGTCTATCAAAGGAAAATACAAAAGGGCTATACTAGTACAGAAAGATAGAAAGGGACTTCTCGGTTTGCGGACGCGGAAGATATACCTCGAAGTCTCTACAAAAGCGTCTCGCCTCATGAATGATAAGACTGAGTGGAAGTACCTGGATCTGCCCATGAAAAACATGCGCAGAAAGGGCATGAGTACACCACAACGGTACTTAGTAAGTGCCAAGCCTAACCTCGGTCGGGTAGTGACGAGGAAGGTTAGGGCTCTATAGAGGTTAAGTGAAATACAAGGTCTAACAATGTAGAACAAGACAATATAAATAAGTGCAACAGTAAAAGTAACACAGGATAGAAAGAACATCAACAACTACTATAGAGGCAAAGTAAACATAGAAAGATATACAGCTCAACAAAGAGATAACAACCAGGGATCTCCCAGGATACCGTCCTATAGCCCCAAATATAAATATCCAGTGGATCTCCCGGGATACCATCCCATAGTCCAACTCATAATGCGAGGGGATCTCCCGGAATACCGATCCGTAGTCCCAAATGTAAATACTCAGTATAAGGGGAATCTACCGGGTGCAGTCCCGTAGTTCCAATGTAAATGTGCAGGGGGATCTCCTGGAATACCGTTTTGTAGTCCCAAAGTAAACATACAGGGGGATCTCCCGGGATACCGTCCCAAAGTAAACACATAGCAACAACACGAAGAATACACAATTCAATTTAAATTCCATACCAATGTAAAATAGGTATTTCTAGCCTAACATACTGCACATAATACAAATAAGGCAGTTTAAGCAAGTAAAGCAATTAAGTCAATTAGACATGCTTCCCTAAGCTAACAACATGATTAAATTGCAAGTAGTATAAACAGGAAAAAGAAACACAATTAAAATTACTTAAAGAAAATCAGATTCTCAACAATTAGCACAAGTACGCACTTGTCACCTCACGTACAAGGCATTTCAAATATTAATAATACCAAATCCTAAGGGAAATTTTTCCCACACAAGGTTAGGCAAGGGACTTACCTCGAACCGGCTCAAAACCAATCCGAAACCACGTTCTTGCCACGAGTACTCGACTCCAAATAGTCCAAATCTATTCAATTCAATTGCATAATATAAATAACACTTCAAGTAACTGATTCTATAAATAAATTCTAAGCTAATACGCAAAATTAGGTAAAATGACCAAACCGCCCCTCGGGCCCACATTTCGGAATCGGGTAAAATTTATATTTTCAGAATCCTCATACTCTCAAGAGTTCAGTCATATCAAAAGTACAAAAATTGGACCTCAAATGGTCCCTCAAATCATCAATCAAAGCTCTCTAATTAACCAAGCCCTAACCCCTAATTTACCACTGATTTTCCCTAAAATTCCATGCTTATAATGATAAAAATTACCATAATAACGAGTTTAGTATCCAAGAATCTTACCTCCTCGAAGCTCCCTTGAATTCCCTCTCAAAAAACTCCCAAAAAGCTCAAATCCCGGATGAAAATGGTCAAAGAATGGGCAAAAATCACGACTGAAACCTTATATAGGTTCTAGCCCAGGGTTTCCGCACCTGCGGACCCACACCTGCGGTCCAAGGTGCGCATCTCTAAAAAACCACTTAAAGGGCAGGGCTGCACCTGCGCTTCTTCTACCGCATCTGTGGTTACACAGGTGCATGGGCACTTCCGCTTCTGCGGCTCTGCACCTGCGGTCCCCAATCCGCAGGTGCGGTTATGACAACAATCTAGCAACTTCAGCTACACACTCTAACTCTCAACTTCTCGTCAACCATCCGCAATCATCCCGAGGCCCCCGGGTCCTCAATCAAAGGCATGAACAAGTCATATACCACTATCCCAACTTATACCAATCCTAAAAACACCTAAAACAACATCGAAATAGCGAATTAACCATGGATTCAAGCCTAAGAACTCCAAAAAATCTCAAATTACGCTTTCGATAAAAAAGTCTATCAAACCTCGTCCGAATGACCTGAAATTTTGTACACACATCACATTCAACACTACGGAGCTACTCCAACATTCCGAATTCCATTCCGACCCTTAGGTCAAAATCTCACTATCGAACCGGAAACTTCAAAAATTCAACTTTCGGCATTTCAAGCCTAAATTAGCTACAGACCTCCAAAACACACTCTAAAGATGCCCCTAAGCTCGAAATCACCTAATGGAGCTAACGGAATCGTCAGAATTCCATTCCGAGGTCGTCTTGACACCACTCCGACTACGACCCGAATTCTATAACTTAAACTCTCATTTAGGCTAAGTGTCCCAAAACACTCCGAAACTCAAAACCGAACATCCCGGCGAATCAAAATAGCAGAAACAAACACGGGGAAGACAGTTAATAGGGGATCAGGCGTTAATTCTTAAAATGACCGGCCGAGTCGTTACATAACTAGCATTAAAATAAATTACGTATTTTTAGAACCACAAAATTAAATCTAATTGTTATTCCATTTTCAAGGTAAACAAAATACAATGATATAAGTATATTATATTATGTATAAATATGCTCAAATACATTGCGTTTTTGTATAAATACATTATTTTTTCACCGGTATTTATGTATTTCGAAGGTCTGTACTTTTTAAATACAGCCGAATATCCCTATATTTTGTGATTTTTTGTTATTTGAATATAGACAAAATGAATATGGTGAATATCTATGAATTGAATACAATGTATACAGTCGAATTGAATAGTATACAAAGTATACACCCTATTCCTTGATTACCTCACTGTATTTATAAATACAGTCGCGTGAATACATGAAATACAATACAGTAGTAGCAAAATTTTATGTAAAATTGATTTAGTTGAAATAAATTAGGAGTGATACATGCTGATTGATCATATTTTCGTTATTAAACAGCTGAACTCCCCTATTTTTTAGACGAATTCTGCTATTGTATTCGTGAATACAGTAGCGCAAATACAACTAATATAGTAGCGTAGCAGCATAATTTATGTAGAATTGATTTTGTTGAGTTAAATTAGGAGTGATGCACGTTAATTGATCCTCTTTCCGTTATTAAACAGTTGGACTCCTTTTTTTCTAAAGCGAATTGCGCAAAGACATCGAATACAGATGCACAACTAGACTCCTCTATTTTTAGACGAATTCTGCTACTATATTCATGAATACAGTAGCGCGAATACAGTCGTGCGAATACATGGAATACAATATACTAGCAACAAAATTTATGTAGAATTGATTTTGTTGAATTAAATTAGGAGTGATACACACTAATTGATCATCTTTCTGTTATTAAACAACTGGATTCTCCTATTTTTAGGCGAATTCTGCTACTGTATTCATGAATACAGTAGCGCGAATACAATCGTGCGAACACATGGAATACAATATACTAGCAGCAAAGTTTATGTAGAATTGATTGTGTTGAATTAAATTAGGAGTGATACACACTAATTGATCATCTTTCTGTTATTAAACAACTGAATTCTCCTATTTTTAGGCGAATTCCGCTACTGTATTCATAAATACAGTAGCGTGAATACAACGAATACAATTGCGTAGCAACATAATTTATGTAGAATTGATTTTTTGAGTTAAATTAGGAGTGATACACGTTAATTGATCCTCTTTCTGTTATTAAACAACTGGATTCCCCTATTTTTAAGCGAATTGCATGAATACAACGAATACAGTCGCACAACTGGATTTCCCTATTTTTAGGCGAATTCTGCTATTGTTCATGAATACAGTAGCGCGAATACAGTCGCGCGAATACATGAAATACAATACTATAGTAGCAAAATTTATGTAAAATTGATTTTGTTGAATTAAATTAGGAGTGATACACGCTAATTGATCATCTTTCTATTATTAAACATCTGAATTCCCCTATTTTTAGGCGAATTCCGCTACTGTATTAATGAATATAGTAGTGGGAATACAACGAATACAGCCGCATAGCAGCGTAATTTATGCAGAATTAATTTTGTTGAGTTGAATTAGGAGTGATACACGTTAATTGATCCTCTTTCCATTATTAAACAGATGGAATCCCCTACTTTTTAAGCGAATTACGCGAATACAACGAATACATTCACACAAGTGGACTCCCCTATTTTTTAGGTGAATTTCGCTACTGTATTCATGAATACAATAGCGTGAATACACCGGATACAGTCACGCGAATACATGGAATACAATACAGTAGCAACAAAATTTAGGTAGAATTGATTTTGTTGAATTAAATTAGGAGTGATACACGCTAATTGATTATTTTTCCGTTATTAAATAGCTGGATTTTCCTATTTTTAGGCGAATTCTGCTATTGTATTCATGAATACAGTAGCGCGAATACAACGAATACAGTCGCGTAGCAGCATAATTTATGTAGAATCGATTTTGTTGAGTTAAATTAGGAGTGATACACATTAATTGATCCTCTTTCCATTATTAAACAGTTGGATTTCCCTATTTTTAAGCGAATTGCGCGAATACAGTGAATACAGTCGCACAACTAGATTCCCCTATTTTTAGGCGAATTCCGCTACTTTATTCATGAATACAGTAGCGCGAATACAGTTGCGTAGTAGTGTAATTTATATAGAATTAATTTTGTTGAGTTAAGTTAGGAGTGATACACGTTAATTGATTCTCTTTCCAATTTTAAATAGCCGGATTCCCCTATTTTTAAGAGAATTGTGTGAATACAGCCGCACAATTGGACTCTACTATTTTTTAGGCGAATTCTGCTACTGCAAATACAGTCACATAACAACTAAATAGTAGCTATAGAAAATAATAATGTATTGTAGCTATTGGAAGTTAATAGCCACTAAACAATGGTGGTTTCAAAAAATCCTCTTTATTATTCGTATGCTAAAAAACATCGTATGTTCTACAATAAGAATAATCAGATCAAACAAAAAGGAGTCGTGAGTAAACATATTATACCCACGTTGTATATAAATTCTTTAGATATCTTTTCTCTAGTATCGAAATAATTGCATTGAGATAAATTATAGTAACTTCTAAACTCAGGAGGACTGATATAATAATATTATTGAGTATAAATGTTAATCAGCATGGTTACCACTAGTTTATTTATAAAGTGTAAATGCTAAACCATAGTTAGTGAGTTAGTTAATAGTTAGTTGAGTTTGTTATAAATACCAGTCAGCTATACTGTTTGAACATAGCTTCTCTTTCTGAAATGAAGATTGCTCTTCTCTCATTTCCTCTCTTCTAGATTCTTCTTCTCCCTCCTCTTAGCTCAGATCTCTCTCATGGCAGCTAACATGATATCAGAGCCACCAGTTGAGATCTAAGAGAATTGCGAGCATATCAAGTCTTCTTCCTGAGTAGATCAAGTCCTCTTCCTTGTTACTTCAATTCCGCAATTGAGAGCTGAATTGAGCCAGAGTAACGTTTGATTGAAGCTAGGGTTTGTGAATTGTTTATTTCGAAGCTTTTTTCATTCGACAATGGCAATTGAAGATGAGCGAGTTGGCGTAACAACCACTACTGATAATTTCATAGCTAAAACTGCTGCTTTTCCCATCATCGATCACAATCACTCCTTGTATTTGCAACCAACAAACATACCAGGTAGCTCTCTGATCTCTCTTCAATTAATTGGATCAGACAATTATGCCTTGTGGAGTCGTGCAATGAGAATATGTTTGCTAGGGAAAAGTAAACTAGGTTTTGTTGATGGGAGATTTCCTAAGTGTAAATTTGAACCTGAGCTTCATGATCTGTGGGGGAAAGTCAATGCTATAGTTCTCTCATGGATAATGAATGTTGTTATACCAGGATTGTTGAGTAGTGTGTTGTATATTTTTAGTGCTCATAAAGTTTGAGAAGATTTGAAGGAGAGGTTTGATAAAGTAAATGGCTCGAGAATACTCTATCTGCATAGAGAAGTTCCTACCCTGACCCAAGGAACTATGACTGACTATTTCTCAAGGCATAGAGAGCTATAGGATAAGTTTGATACTCTTATGCCCTGTCCTGGTTGTCCTTGTCCTGAATCTAAACAATATGCTCGACACTTTGAGTATCAAAAGCTTCTTCATTTCCTCACTGGACTGAATGAGTCCTATTCTCAGTCTAGAAGCCAAATTATGATGATGTCTCCCCTGCCTAGTATAAACAAGGCTTACTCCTTTCTAGTAGATCAGGAAAGTTAAAGGAATCTCACAAGCACAACACAAGTTGCTCAGGTCACTGAAGCCTTGGAGAATGCTGCCCTATATAGCAACAAGAATATGAACAATGTTGGAAACTATAGGCCTAAAAGGAATCAAGTTCAGTTTGAATATTGTCACTACAAGGGCCATAAAAAGAAAAATTATTACAGGTTGGTTGGGTCTCCCACTGATTTCAAAGCCAAAAGAAAAGGAGCTAGTACAGTACATCATGCTAATTGTGTAGGGAATGCAGAATCTTCAGGTGGCAGCATGACTCCTTCTACCACTGGATCACCTAGTTCAAGTGCTACACAATAGATGAATCAGTCTAATGCTTTCTAGCAGATGCCACATCCAGCACCTATTTTCACTCCTGAGTAATATCAGCAAATTATTCAACTGCTCGATAGAGGAAGCTCAAAAGGATCAGATTTATCCAACAAAGTTGCTGCAGCAAGTATTCTAAGTCATATGAATGCTTTTATGTCTCAATGTGTCAATAGTAAATGGATAGTTGACACTGGCCTTCAAATCATATGACTTCATGTTTAGAGATGTTGCATACTCATAGACCTCTTCCAAGTACAGAAGCAAACAAAGTACATTTACCCACTGGAAATGTTGTGTTAGTGTCTCACACAAGCTGTATATCTATACTAAGTAATCCAGAAATTTCTAATGTTCTATACATACCTGAATTTAAGTTCAACTTATTGTCAGTCTCAAAGCTCACTAAGGAACTAAAGTGTATGGTTGGATTCTTTCCCGATTTTTGCATTTTTCAGGACCTCTTCAGTGGTCAGGTGAAGGGGATTGGTAGAGAAAAATATAGTACATGAAGGTAATCCAAAGCAAGACTTATATCAGGCAACAAATAAGTGTACTAACACATTAAACTCTATGTCAATTTCTTCTAGTAATTTTCTTTCTAGTATTTTGTGGCATAGAAGGTTAGGACATGCCCCTTTAGATATAATAAATAAAGTAGAAGAACTCAGCAAACTCACAACAAGTTATTCTTATCACTGCACTGTGTGCCCAGTAGCAAAGCAAACCAAGCTACCCTTTGAGCTACGCAATACAACTACAAAAACAACATTTGAGCTAATGCATTGTGATATATGGGGGGCCTACAGAGTACCCACACATGATGGTAAGAGATATTTTGTCACCTTGGTTGATGACTACACAAGGTACACTTGGATTTTCTTGCTAAAATCTAAGTCAGAAGCTATAGTAGTTCTAAGAAGTTTTCTTAGTTAAGTAAAAAATGTGTTTTCTACTACTGTAAAGTTTCTCAGAACTGATAATGGAAGTGAGTTTTTTAGTACTGAATTTAAGACTTTACTTTCAATTCTTGGTATTTTTCATCAAAGTAGCTGTGTCTATACACCCCAACAGAATGGGGTAGCAGAAAGAAAGCACAGAACCATTCTTGAAGTGGCTAGATCCCTCAGATTTCAAGCTGATGTACCTTTGAAATTTTGGGGAGAATTGTCACGACCCCAGTTCGCCCTCCGTGAACTATCATGATGGCACCTAGTCTCTACGACTAGGTAAGCCTAAAAAATACGGAAAAGAAATAATTTGCGGAAAGAAAATAATATAAAACCGAAATAACAAAATGAAATAGTGTTTAAGATGCTGCCTGGCACATAACAGTACAAAAATCTCAACCTAACACTTTCCAAAATCCAGAACCCCATGAATCACAAGCTAAGAGATACATAAGAAGCTCTAACTCCAGAAATTTCTAACAAAAAGGAAAATACTGAAGGGCTATACTATTACAAAAAGATTGAAAGGGACTCCTCGGTCTACAGACGCGACAGATATACCTCGAAGTTTCTACAGAAGCGCCTCGACTCAAGGATGATAAGAGTGAGTGGAAGTACCTGGATCTGTACATGAAAAACATGTGCAGAAAGGGCATGGGTACACCACATAAGTACTCAGTAAATGCCAAGCCTAACCTCGGTCGGGTAGTGATGAGGAAAGTCAGGGCCCTACTGAGGTTAAATGAAATACAAGGTATAACAGTGTAAAATAAGACAGTATAATAAGTGCAACAGTAAGGAGTAACACAGAATAGAAAGAACAGCAACAACTACTATAGAGGCAAGGTAAACACAAAGAGAAATACAACTCAACACAGAAATAACAACCGGGGATCTCCCAGGATACTGTCCTGTAGTCCCAAATATAAATATCGAGTGGATCTCTTGGGATACCGTCCTGTAGTCCAACTCATAATGCGAGGGGATCTCCCGAAATACTGATCCGTAATCCCAAATGCAAATACTCAGTACAGAGGGAATCTACCGGGTCCAGTCCCATATTTCCAATGTAAATATGCAGGGGGATCTCCCAAAATACCGTTCTGTAGTCCCAAAATAAACATGCAGGGGATCTCCCGAGATACCGTCCCGTAGTCCCAAAGTAAACATATAGCAACAACAAGAAGAATACACAGTTCATTTCAAACTCCCTACCAAGGTAAAACAGGTATTTCTAGCCTAGCATGTTGCACGTAATCCAAAATAAGGCAGTTTGAGCAAGTAAAGCAATTAAGTCAATTAGACATGCTTCCCTTAGCTAACAACAGGCTTAAATTGCAAGTAGTATAAACAGGAAAAGAAACACAATTATAATTACTTAAAGAAAAACTAGATTTTTCAACAATTAGCACAAGTACGCACTCGTCACCTCACGTACAAGGCATTTCAAATATCAATAATACCAAATCCTAAGGGGAGTTCCCCCACACAAGGTTAGGCAAGCCACTTACCTCGAACCAACTCAAAATCAACCTGAAACCACGTTCTTGCCACGAGTACTCGACTTCAAATGACCCAAATCTATTCAATTCAATTGCATAATGTAAAGAACACTTCAAGCAATTGATTCTACAAACAAATTCTAAGCTAATACGCAAAATTAGGTCAAATAACCAAAATGTCCCTCGGGCCCACGTATTGGAATCAGGAAAAAAAAGTTACATTTTTAGAATCCTCATACTCTCACGAGTCTAACCATACCAAACTTATCCAAGTCCAATGTCAAATACCCAATCAAAACTCGAATTTATGGTCTAAGAACTTTCCCCCAATTTTCATACAAATTCCAAAATTAAGTAATGAATTCATGTTTAGATTAATGGGTTACAAGCAAAAAGAAGTTAAGAATCTTTACCCAATCGATATCTCTGAAAATCCCTCAAAACCTCGCTCAAATCCGAGCTCCCAAGCTCTAGTTTTCAATAAAATGGCTAAACCCTCGATATTGAACTTAAACATTCTGCCCAGTCGCATTCTTCTTCGTGAACGCGAGACAACTATCGCGAATGCGATGCACTAAAGTTCCACTGGCCATTCTCCCTCTTCACGAATGTGATGCCCAAGCTGCGAACACGATGATCATTTCTCTTCTCCTACGCAAACGCGAGACTGCCTTCGCGAATGCGTAGGCACAAGGTCCCACAGCCTCGCGAATGCGAATCGTTAATTCCTCACCAGCCCCAGCTTCTCTTCGCGAACGCGAAGAAGGAAACCAGAATTGACTGTTGCAACATTTTTTTTAATTTCTAATTTCCAAAAATGACCCGTTGAGCATTCGAAACACAACCGAGGCCCCCGGGACCTCAACCAAACATGCCAACCAATCCTAAAACATCATTAAAACTTGTTCCAATCTTCAGAAAGCTCAAAACACCAATTAAACAACGGATCCAAGCCTAAGAACTCCAAAAACTCTCAAATTACGCTTTCGATCAAAAAGTCTATCAAACCTCGTCCAAATGACCTGAAATTTTGCAAGAACATCAGATTCAACACTACAGAGCTACTTCAACTTCCGGAATCCCATTCCGACCCCGATATCAAAATCTCACTATCGAACCGGAAACTTCAAAAATTTGACTTTCGGCATTTCAAGCCTAAATAAGTTACGGACCTCCAAAGCACAATCCGAACACACCCCTAAGCCCGAAATCACCTAACGGAACTGACGGAATTCCATTCTGAGGCCGTCTTCACACTGCTCTGATTACGGTCTAAATTCTAAAGCTTAAACTCTCATTTAGGGACTAAGTGTCCCAAAACACTCCGAAACTCAAAACCAAAAATCCCGACGAATCAAAATAGCAAAAACAAACACGGGGAAAGCAGTTAATAGGAGATTAGGGCATAAATTCTTAAAACGACCAGCCGGGTCATTACATTCTCCCACACTTAAACATTCATTCGTCCTCGAACGAGCATAGAGACATACCCAAAGTAGTAAAAAGATGAGGGTAACGGTTGCGCATATCCTGCTCAGTTTCCTACGTTGCCTCCTCGACCGGCTGACCCCACCATTGAACCTTCACTGATGCAATGTTCATTGATCTCAGCTTTCGAACATGCCTGTCCAATATTGCCATTGGTTCCTCAACATAAGATAGATCCTTGTCCAACTAAACTGAACTGAAATCCAACATGTGCGATGGATCACTGTGATACCTCTGGAGCATCAAAACATGAAATACCGGATGAACCACTGCCAAGCTGGGAGGTAAGGCGAGCTCATAAGCAACCTCCCCAACATGCCTCAATATCTCAAAAGGGCCAATAAACCTCGGATTCAACTTCCCTTTCTTCCCAAATCTCATAACGCCCTTCATAGGCGAAACCCGAAGCAGAACCCACTCTCCAACCATATAGGAAACATCACGAACCTTCCGGTCTGCATAACTCTTCTGTCTGGACTGGGCTGTGCGAAGTCTATCCTGAATCACCTTAACCTTCTCCAAAGCATCCTGAACTAAGTCGGTGCCCAATAATCTAGCCTCACCCGGCTCAAACTAACCCACCGGGGATCTACACCGCCTACCATATAAAGCCTCATACGGTGCCATCTAAATGCTGGACCAATAGTTGTTATTCTAGGCAAACTCTGCCAATGGCAAGAACTAATCCCAAGACCCTCAAAACTCAATCACACACGCACGAAGCATATCCTTAAGAATCTGAATAGTGCGCTCGGACTGCCCGTCCGTCTGAGGGTGAAATGCTATACTCAACTCCACCCGAGTACCCAACTCATGCTGTACGAACCTCCAGAACCGTGATGTGAACTGAGTACCTCTGTTTGAAATGATGGAAATTGGAATACCATGCAGATGAACAATCTCCCGGATATAAATCTTCGCCAACCGCTCCAAAGAATAGGTAGTACACACAGGAATAAAACGCGCGGACTTGGTCAGCCGATCCACAATCACCCAAATGGCATCAAATTTCCTCAAAGTCTGTGGGAGCCCAACTACAAAGTCCATGGTGATCCGCTCCCACTTCTACTCCGAAATCTCTATCTACTGAAGCAACCCACCCGGTCTCTAGTGCTCATACTTCACCTGCTGATAATTGAGGCACCGAGCTACAAACCCAACTATATTTTTCTTCATCCGCCTCCACCAATAGTGCTGCCTCAAATCTTGCTATATCTTCGCATCACCTAGATGAATGGAATACCGCGAACTATGGGCCTCCTCTAGAATAAACTCCCGAAGCCCATCAACATTGGGTACACAAATCTGACCATGCATCCTCAATACCCCATCATCACCAATAGTCACATCTCTGGCATCACCATGCTGAACCTTGTCCTTGAGGACAAGCAAATGAGGGTCATCAAACTGACTCTCCCTAATACGATCAAATAATGAAGACCGAGAAACCACGCAAGCTAGAACCCGACTAGGCTCCAAAATATCCAATTTCACAAACTGGTTGGCTAAGTCCTAAACATCCATCATCATAGGCCTCTCCGATACTGGTAAATAAGCCAATCTATCCGTCGGGCGGCTCAAAGCATCGGCCACCACATTGGCTTTTCCGGGTGATACAAAATAGTAATATCATAGTCTTTCAACAACTCTAACCACCTCCTCTAGCACAAATTTAGATCCTTTTGCTTGAACAAGTGCTGTAAGCTCCGATGATCAGTATAAATCTCAAAAGGAACACTATACAAATAATGACGCCAGATCTTCAGGGCGTGAACAATGGAAGCTAACTCGAGATCATGGACAGGATAATTCTTCTCATGTACCTTCAACTGTCTAGACGCGTAGACAATCACCCTACCGTCCTGCATCAAACTCGCTCCAAGACCAATCCTCGAGGTATCACAATAGACAGTATAAGACCCCAAACCTGTAGGCAATATCAAAACTGGGGCTTTAGTCAAAGATATCTTGAGCTTCTGAAAGCTTGCCTCACACTCTTCCGTCCACTAGAACGGAGCACCCTTCTGGGCCAGCCTGGTCATAGGGACTACAATCGATGAAAACTCCTCAACAAAACGACGGTAATAACCCGCCAAGCCAAGAAAACTATGGATCTCTATAGCTGAAGATGGTCTGAGAAAACTCTACACTGCTTCTACTTTCTTCGGATCCACCTGAATACCCTCACTCGATACCACGTGGTCTAAGGATGCCACGGAATCCAACCAAAACTCACATTTCGAGAATTTAGCATATAACTTCTTTTCCCTTAGAGTCTGGAGCACTGTCCTCAGGTGCTGCTTATGATCTTCCCGACTCCGGGAATACACCAGAATGTCATCAATAAAGACAATGACGAACGAGTCAAAATATGGACGGAACATACTGTGTATCAAATGCATAAATGCTGTTGGGGTATTGGTTAGCCCAAATGACATAACAAGGAACTCGTAATGACCATACCGAGTCTTGAAGCAGTCTTCGAAATATCTGGCTCCCGAATCTTCAACTGATGGTAACCTAAGCATACGTCAATCTTAGAAAACACCTGTGCGCCCTGAAGCTGGTCAAATAGATCATCAATACAAGGCAAAGGATAATGGTTCTTCACTGTAACTTTGTTCAACTAGAGATAATCAATACACATACGCATAAAACCATCCTTTTTCTTCACAAACTAGACAGGTGCACCCCAAGGAGATACATTGGGCCAAATAAAAACCTTATCAAACAATTTATGTAACTGATCCTTCAACTCAGGAGGGGCTATACGATACGGACGAATAGAAATAGGCTGAGTTCCCGGCAACAGATCAATGCCAAAATCAATATCTCTATCAGGCGACATGACCGGAAGTTCAGCTAGAAACACATTAGGAAAATCCCGTACTACTGGGACTGAATCAACTATAGGGGTATCAACACTAACATCCCTCACATAATCTAGATACACGTCACACCCCTTCTCAACCATTCGTTGATCTTTAAGGAAATAAATAACTCTATTGGGAGTGATCTAAGGTACCCCTCCACTCAACTCTCGGAACACCTGGCATAGCCAGCATCACGATTTTGGCATGAAAATCAAGAATAGCATAATGGGGCGACAACCAGCCCATGCCCAAGATAACATCAAAATCTACCATGCTGAGAAATAACAGATCGGCTCTGGTCTCAAAACCACTAAGAGCAATCAAGCATGACCGATAAACACGGTCCACAACAAGAGAATCTCCCAAAGGAGTAGAAACATAAACACGGGTACTCAAAGAATCCCGAGGTACACCCAAATACGGCAAAATAGGAAGACACATAAGAATAGGTGGAGCCTGGATCGAATAAAACCAATGCATCTCTATGACAAACCATGACAATACCTGTGATGATAGAATCGGAGGAAACAACCTCGATACGGGCAGGAAGGGCATAATATCTAGCCTCGCCTCCCCCTCTAGGGCAACCTCTACCTCCCTGACCTCCACCTCTAGCTGGCTGAGCAAGTGGAGGAGCAACTGGTGCTGTAATCATAGCCTGAGAACTATACGGGGCACACTATGGCTAAGAAGTCTATAGAGGTGCACCCCTCCTAAGTATGGGACAATCCCTCACCATATGGTATGTGTCACCACATTCAAAACAAGCTTTGGGAGGACGTGGTGGTTGTAACTGGACTGACCACTGAAAGCACCCCGCGCAGGAGGAGCACTAGATACTGGAGGTGCATAATAAGGCTCCTAAGGCCTAGGAGGAGTTGGAATACTACTGGCTGCTGGAAGAGCTAAATGAATAGGGCGACCCATATAACCCCTACTATGATGACCTGCAGCTGGGGCACGGGCACTAGAATAATGGCCCGACTCTCGAGACCTCTTGGCCTCCCTCTCCTCTCTCTCTCTAGCATGCATACCCTCTATCCTCCTAGCAATGCTCACCACCTGATGATAAGAAATATCCATCTCCAACTCACGAGCCATGCTAGACCTGATGCTGGGAATGAGTCCCTCAATAAATCGGCAAAACCTCTCACGAACAGTAGAAACCAAGGCTGGGGAATGTCTAGCCAAGCTGGTATAACGGACAGCATACTCCAAGACAATCATAGTACTCTGGCGCAAATGCTCAAACTCTGCGCGCCATGCGTCCCTAAGGCTTTCAGGACCAAACTCTCTCAGGAACATATCTGAAAACGGAGTCCAAGTCAGTGAAGCTGCCTCATCCGGACTGTCTAACTCATAGGTACGCCACCACTCATAGGCGGCTCCTCGAAGTTGGAAGGCAGTAAAAGAAACTCCACTCGATCCTGATATACCCATAGTGCGGTTGATACAGTGAAACTCCTCCAGAAATCGCAAGGCATCATCTGATGCTAACCCACTGAATACAGGGGGATTATACTTCTTAAACCTCTCAAGCCTCCGCTGCTCATCCTCTGAAGCCGCTGCCCTGTCCTCGGACTGAGCTGTGACTGCAGGCGGTATAAGAATAATCTTTGGGACCTGATCAACTTGCACTCGCTGCTCAGGAGTGCGGGCGGGGGGAGTCTGTGCTCCTTCCCCGGCCTGAGATGTGGCTGCAGCAAAAGGAAGCAACCCTGCCTTAGCCAGAGTGGTGTACATTCTCATGAATTACGTAAGAGTCTCCTAAAGAGCTGGAGTTGTAGTAGCAGTAGGCGTATCAGGTGCCTGGACTCCAGCTGGAACTGCTGGTGGTACCTCGATGGCAGCTCGCGTGGGTGCTCTGGCTGCACCACGTGCGCGTCCTCGGCCTCTACCCCGGCCCCGGCCTCTGGTTGCAGCAGTAGGAGGTGCGGGTGCCTGATCATCTCGGGTAGCACCTGTCCTCACCATCTAAGAGAGAATAGAAGATAGAAGTTTAGAGTTGTGACATAAAAATCTTGCACGACAAGGAAATCAAATGAAGTGGAATTTTCCTAACAGTTACATAGCCTCTCGCAGATAAGTACAGACGTCTCCGTACCGATCCACGAGACTCTAATAAAATGATTTATGATTCATGACTCCTATGAACCTAGAGCTCTAATACCAACTCATCAGGACCCCAGTTCGCCCTCCGTGAACTATCATGACGGCACCTAGTCTCTACGACTAGGTAAGCCTAACAAATGTGGAAAAGAAACAATTTGCGGAAAGAAAATAATATAAAACCGAAATAAGAAAATGAAATAGTATTTAAGATGCCGCTTGGAACATAACAGTACAAGAATCTCAACCTAACACTTTCCAAAATTCGGATTCCCATGAATCACAATCTAAGAGATACATAAGAAGCTCTAACTCCAGAAATGTCTAACAAAAAGGAAAATACTGAAGGGCTATAATATTACAGAAAGTTAGAAAAGGGACTTCTCGGTCTGCGGACGCGGCAGATATACCTCGAAGTCTCTACAGAAGGGCCTCACCTCAAGGATGATAAGACTGAGTGGAAGTACCTGGATCTGCACATGAAAAACATGCGCACAAAGGGAATGAGTACACCACAACGGTACTCAGTAAGTGCGAAGCCTAACCTTGGTCGGGTAGTGACGAGGAAAGTCAGGGCCCTACTGAGGTTAAATGAAATACAAGGTATAACAGTGTAAAAATAAGACCATATAATAAGTGCAACAGTAAGGAGTAACACAGAATAGAAATAACAACAACAACTACTACAGAGGCAAGGTAAACACATATAGAAATACAACTCAACACACAAATAACAACTTGGGATCTCCCAGGATACTGTCATGTAGTCCCAAATATAAATATCCAGTAGATCTTCTGGGATACCATCCCGTAGTCTAACTCATAATGCGAGGGGATCTCCCGGAATACCGATCCGTTGTCCCAAATGTAAATACTCAGTATAGGAGGAATCTACCGGGTGCAGTCCCGTAGTTCTAATGTAAATGTGCAGGAGGATCTCCCGGAATACCGTTTCATAGTCCCAAAGTAAACATATAGGGGGATCTCCCGGGATACCATCCCGTAGTCCCAAAGTAAACACACAGCAACAACAAGAGGAATACACAGTTCAATTCAAACTCCATACCAAGGTAAAACAGGTATTTCTAGCCTAGAATGCTGCACGTAATCCAAATAAGGCAGTTTGAGCAAGTAAAGCAATTAGACATGCTTCCCCAAGCTAACAACAGACTTAAATTGCAAGTAGTATAAACAAGAAAAGAAACACAATTAAAATTACTTAAAGAAAAAATGGATTTTTCAACAATTAGCACAAGTACGCACTCGTCACCTCACGTACAAGGAATTTCAAATATCAATAATACCAAATCCTAAGGGGAGTTCCCCCACACAAGGTTAGGCAAGCCACTTACCTCGAACCAACTCAAAATCAACCTGAAACCACGTTCTTGCCACGAGTACTCGACTCCAAATGGCCTAAATCTATTCAATTCAATTGCATAATGTAAATAACACTTCAAGCAATTGATTCTACAAATAGATTCTAAGCTAATATGCAAAATTAGGTAAAATGACCAAAACGCCTCTCGGGCCCACGTCTCGGAATCTGGTAAAATTTACATTTTCAAGATCCTTATACTCTCACGAATCTAACCATACCAAAATTATCCAAATCCAATATCAAATCCCCAATCAAAACTCGAAGTTTTGGTCTAAGAACTTTCCCCCAATTTTCATACAAATTCTGAAATTAAATGATGAATTCATATTTAGATTAATGGGTTACAAGCAAAAAAGAGTTAAGAATCGTTACCCAATTGATAGCTCTGAAAATCCTTCAAAACCTCGCTCAAATCCGAGCTCCCAAGCTCTAGTTTTCACAAAAATGGCTAAACCCTCGATTCTAAGCTTAAACATTCTGCCCAGGCGCGTTCTTCTTCGCGAACACGAGACAACGGTCGTGAATGCGATGCAGTAAAGTTCCACTAGCCAGTTTCCCTCTTTGCAAACATGATGCCTGAGCCACGAACGCGATGATCATTTCTCTTCTCCTACGCGAACCCGAGACTGCCTTCGCGAATGCGTAGGCACAAGGTCCCATAGCCTCGCGAATGCGGGATCTCCTTCGTGAATGTGAATCATTAATTCCTCACCAGCCACAGCTCCTCTTCGCAAACGCGAGACCCCACTCGCGAACGCGAAGAAGGAAACTAGAACTGACTGCTGCAACATTTTTCTGCAATTTCTAAGTTCCAAAAATGACCCGTTGAGCATCCGAAACACACCTGAGGCCCCCGAGACCTCAACCAAATATGCCAAATAATCCTAAAACATCATTAAAACTTGTTCCAATCTTCATAATGCTCAAAACAACATCAAAACACCAATTAAACAACGAATCCAAGTTTAAGAACTCCAAAACTCTCAAATTATGCTTTCGATCAAAAAGTCTATCAAACCTCGTCCGAATGACCTGAAATTTTGCAAGAATGTCACATTCAACACTAAGGAGCTTCTAAAACTTTAGAAATCCCATTTCGCCCGATATCCAAAAATCTCACTATCGAACCAGAAACTTCAAAAATTCGATTTTCGGTATTTCAAGCCTAAATAAGGTACGGACCTCCAAAACACAATCCGAACATGCCCCTAAGCCCGAAATCACCCAACAGAGCTAAAGAAACCGACGGAATTCCATTCCGAGGCCGTCTCCATACTGCTCTGACTACGATCCAAATTTTAAAGCTTAAGCTCTCATTTGGGGACTAGGTGTCCCAAAGCACTCCGAAACTCAAAACCAAACATCCCGGCGAATCAAAATAGCAGAAATAAACACGAAAAAAGTAGTTAATAGTGGATCGGGGCATAAATTTTTAAAACTGTCGGCCGGGTCGTTACAAGAATGTGTTACTACTACAGTGTATTTGCTCAATAAACTCCCTTCTAAGGTTGTTGGATACAAATCCTCATTTGAGATGCTTTATTTGCATCCCCCTTCATTGTCTCATCTCAAAGTCTTTGGCTGCTTGTGTTATGCAACTTGTCCCCAGATACAAGATAAATTCTCACTAGAGCAGTACCTGCTGTATTTCTAAGATATTCTTCCACTGAGAAATGTTATTTGATGTATACTTTGCACTCAAAAACATTCATGGTTAACAAGAATGTTGACATTCATGCCAAAACTATCCCTATCGTTTGCTAAATGATTTATAAATACCCTCCGTCCATCTATCAGTTCAAAAAAATACACTCCGTCTATCTATCCGTTCAAAAAAAATACACGAAGTTAATTCTATTAACAAAAATACCCACGCGACTAATGGCAGAACTGGTGGGTGTTTCATTTAATGACGTGGCGATTTTTAATTGGGCCACGTGAAAATCTTTGGCGGGAATAAAAAATGGATATTATTTCAACCCATTTACCTTATCCGACCCATTTACAAAAATGGTAGTATCTATCACACCCATTCCCAATCATCTGATCTCCCCCTTTCTTCTTCTCCAATTGGGACACTACATACACACAATAACAAATTAGTTAAAGAATAGATAAACCCAAAATCAAATAACCCGAAATTCAAACCAGATTCTAAAATTTCTCCAATAAAACTCAGAATAAGTATTGAAACTCTTAAATGGAAAATCAACAGATACATTTGGGTTGTTAAGTAAGAAGACAAGGATCAAAACAAACCAAAAATCTTAAACAAAAAAATTGAGCCCAAATGCAAAAATTGTCCAAATATATCAATCAAATCTAGGAGAAATATTGAAACTTTGAAAGGGACAAGTAATGGAAATCTTTGGATTGTTCATAAGAAGACAAAAGAGCCACGAAATAACAGAGAAAAATAACTACATATAACTGATACAAGCACACAAGAAAATTAAAACCAAGGTGCTAAAAAGCTTGAAATTATCACATTCTAGGATAAAGATTGAATCTATAAAAGGTAAAAAAAGAGAGTAAAGGGTTACCTTTGGGATGTTCATAAGAAGAAGAAGAGGAGGACAAAGAGCCATGAATTGAAAGCCAAAGCTATATTTTCAAACACAAAGAAAGATTTGTTTCAACAAAGAAACGCTAAAAATTCTTTGTGAGATGAGAGTGGATGAGAGTGGGTATGCTCGGTGATAAGGAAAAAAAGAGGAAAAAAGGCAAAGAAAAAGAAAGAAAATAATTAGGCGGGTCAAATAAATAGGGCCGGACCAGGTAAATGGGTAAAAATAAGACCTATATTTGATTCTTTGTCAATAATGCCACGTGGACCAATTAACAATTGCCACATCATTAAATGAAAGACCCACCAGTTCTGCCATTAGTCGCGGGAGTATTTTTGTTAATAAAATTAAGTTCGTGTGTTTTTTTGAATGGATAGATGGATGGAGTGTATTTTTTTGAACGGATAGATGGACGGAGGCTATTTATAAACCATTTAGCAAACGATAGGGGATAGTTTTGGCCCTTTTCCGTTTTTCCTTTTAAGCATGTCACAACTACTGGAAGTTCTATATTTCCTGTCCCAAACTTGCTATGCTCTAAGCAATATTCCTTCCTATACTTCTGCATCACCAGCAATAGAGTTTCCTACTAACCTCAGTTCAGACTAGATGCCTCCAGATGTATCTCAAAGAGATCCTCCTCCCACAACAAACTCAGAAGAAGCTGCTTCTATGATTCCACCTACTAGTGATCCCTTTCCTATTGTCCCTCAGACTGTGCCTGCACTTTCTCCACGAGCTGCTGAGCCTCCTACTGAACAAAGAAGGTCCTCTAGACCAAGCAAGCCTCCTCTCTGGCTGCAAGATTATGTCACTACCTCCAAAGGCTCCAGCTGTGCCTACCCTATATCCTCCTATGTAGATTATTCCTCTATTTTTCCATCATACAAATAGGTCCTTGCAGCTTATTCAGCTCACTCAGAACTAACTTCCTTCAAAGAACCTACATTTGATCCTCAGTGGATAGCAGCAATGAAGTTGGAAATTGAAGCTCTTGAAGATAATCAAACTTGGAGTGTTGTTGATTTGCCTCCAGGGAAGACTCCCATTGGGTGCAAGTGGGTTTACAAAATCAAATACAAAGCCTCTGGTGAAGTGGAAAGATTTAAAGCTAGGCTAGTAGCCAAAGGCTACAACTAGAAGGAAGGACTGGACTATGGAGAGACTTTCTCTCTTGTGGTCAAGATTGTAACTGTTAGATCTGTTATTGCTTTAGCTGCTTCAAGACAGTGGATGATCTTCCAGATGGATGTTTACAATGCCTTTCTAAATGGATATCTCACTAAGGAAGTTTACATGGAGTTGCCTGAGGCGTTTGCCAGACAGGGGGAGTCTAAGAAGATCTGCAAACTGCATAAGTCACTCTATGGACTTAAGCAGGCACCTAGGCAGTGGAATATGAAGCTGACAGAAGCTCTACTCAACATGGGATTTCAACATAGTTATTATGATTATTCTTTGTTCACAAAGAAAGATGGAGATGATATTGTTGTCATTTTGGTCTATGTTGATGACCTTGTTATCACTGGGAACAGTCAGAAACTATTATGCAGTACTAGATCAAATCTTATGAAGAAATTCAAAATGAAGGATCTAGGTGAGCTCAAATTCTTCTTAGGAATTGAGTTTGCAAGATCCAAAAGAGGGATTTTTATATGCCAAAGAAATTATGCATTAGAGTTCGTTTCTGAGTCTGGTTTAAGTGGTGCAAAGCCAGTTGGAACACCACTAGAACTGAATCAGAAGCTAACTTCAGTAGAGTATGACAATCACTTCAAAAATGACAATGTCCAAACAGATGAAAATCTTGACAATCCTGGTGCTTATCAAAGACTCATTGGAAGACTGCTGTATCTTACTATGACAAGGCCTGACATTGCTTTGGTGGTTTAAGTTCTCAGCCAGTATATGCATTGTCCTAATAGGTCTCACATGGAAGCAGCACTGAGAGTTGTAAGATACATAAAAGAAGCTCCTGGCTTAGGTCTCTTCTTGCCTGCAAAATCTTCAGATCAACTAAGTGCTTTTTGTGACTCAGATTGGGGAGCATGTATACAAATTAGAAGGTTAGTTACAGGGTACTTGGTAAAGTTTGAAAGTGCTCTTATATCCTGGAAGTCTAAGAAGCAGAGTACTGTGTCTAGGAGCTCTAATGAAGCTGAGTTTATAAGTATGGCTTCATGTGCAGCAGAAGTTACCTGGCCGGTAGGACTGTTCAGTGAACTTGGTGTCAAGGTTAAACTTCCTATAAACTTGGTATGTGATAGTAAAGCTGCAATCCAAATTGCAGCAAATCCAATCTTCCATGAAAGAACAAAACATATTGATATAGACTGTCACTTTGTAAAGGAAAAGCTAAGTCTAAGGATGCTAAAAACTGAGTATGTCAACATGAGGATCAACTGGCAGATATACTTACAAAAGGATTGTGAAGAGCTCAACATGTACATTTGCTGAACAAGCTAGGGTTGAAGAATCTGTATCAACCATCAGCTTGAGAGGGAGTGTTAATCAACATGGTTACCACTAGTTTATTTATAAAGTGTAAATGCTAAACCATAGCTAGTGAGTTAGTTAATAGTTAGTTGAGTTTGTTATAAATATTAGTCAGCTGTACAGTTTAACATAGCTTCTCTTTCAAAAATGAAAATTGCTCTTCTCTCATTTCCTCTCTTCTAGATTCTTCTTCTCCCTCCTTCTCTTAGCGCAGATCTCTCTTATGGCAGCTAACAATAAATACGAATATTTCTTGTAACGGTTGCTCATTGAATGTTGTCTTTCTCAACCGATATCTTTCTTTCAAGTTTTCCCCCCGATTCGAGTATTTTTGAAACTCACTCAGCACCGGTCACATATTCGTAATCGGTGCCAGCTATTTGCTTACTCATATCTTATTTGACTTCATTGTCACGTGTCAGACAGAAGTATGTGCGCATATACCATCAAGTCTCAATTTGAAATAAAATCAACTTAAGCAGTTAAAAGTCAAATCTCTTTTAGTTCGGTCTTTAAAATAATAATTTAAATAATGAACCTATAAAACACGCAACTCACACTGAATATAGGGGCAGACATAAAAGCCGAAAGACTGAATTCCGAACCGGACCGAATTATTTCGGTATTTCGATATCGGTTTATTCAGTATTTCGGTACTATTTCGGTATAAGATTTTTAGTTATTCGGTATTTCGGTACGATCCTCGGTATTGAAATTTCGATATTTCGGTATACCAAAATACCGAATAATTTAAGTACACCTTCCTTCACTGCCCAACCCGTTATCAATTTTCAGCCCAAGTTTCTAACTTGTTATTTCTTTCCCTTAGCCAGTAGCCTACTAAGATTAAGCCCAACGCCCCAACCTAACATTAGAAATTATTATAATTAGAAAAGTATAAAGAAAGTACTCACATTCTACTGCTATGCTCATGTAGTGATTTCTATTAGAAATTATTAGAAGTGAAGGTACTGCCCACATTTTCTTGTTGCTATACTCATTATCACGCAATTAGAAATTTTCTAATGAATTAGAATTCAGTAGTTCAGCACAGAGGCGGATGTAGCGCATTACCTACGGGTTCAACTGAACCTATAACTTTCGACACAGAGTAAAAATTTATATGTAAAAATTTTTTAAAATTGTAAAAATCGTAGATATGAACCCATAACTTTAAAAATATAATGGGTAACATTAAAATTGAACCCATAAAATTTAAATCCTGGATTCGCTTCTGGTTCAGCATTGTTTAGTTCACAAAAATATGGTACGATGCCGAACCGTATCGAAACCATACCGAACCAAACAAGAAGATATCGAACAATACCGAACTACTTTGGTACAGTATTTGGTATGCACACTTGATATATCGAATACCGAAATACCGAACCGTAATTTTCGAATACCGTACCGAAATACTGAACGCTCACCCATAACTAAACATTAAAAAGCTAGAACTCAGGTGTTTAATGACTAAACGGAAGTAAGATCTACATAATCCGTCACTCTGTTGATTTGTAAGGCTATCGACATGCAAAAGTGGAAGCAAATTGGAGCCGAAATTTTAACAAAAATGCTGAACCAATACCATGAAATTGATGAATGGTGGGACCCTATTTCACTCTTTTAGAATTTGCGTAAGACCAGAAAATAACTTCAATCGAAATCAAAATAAATACCAACCCTTTTAGGCCCCAAATCACTACGTGTGATTTGCAAACGTCATTAGCCTTATGTAAACAGTGACCTCATGCCAACATATTATCGCAGCCTATAAATCTTAGTTTACATTTCATTTTCTTTCAAACACACACACCTCACAATAGAACTAAGTTGTAAGAGTTTCATTTTCTTTGTTCTTTCTCACAAACCAAAATGGTAGGCAAAAGAAATGAGCCTCATGTCATATTTGTACCTTACCCAAGCCAAGGTCACATTAACCCTCTTCTCCAATTTGCAAAACGCTTATACTCCAAAGGTGTAAAAGCAACTTTAGCCACTACTAAATACACAGTCAAGTCTATTAATTCACCCAACATTTCAGTTGAAGCAATTTCTGATGGATTTGACGAAAGTGGTTTTTCCCAAGCCCAAAAAGCAGATATATATCTCAAATCATTCAAAGAAAATGGTTCAACAACTCTATCAGAAATAATAAAAAATTACAAGAATTCGACACATCCGATAAGTTGCATTGTTTATGATTCGTTTTTACCATGGGCTCTTGATGTGGCTAAAAAACATGGGATTTATGGAGCTGCGTTTTTTACAAATTCAGCCACTGTTTGTGTAGTTTTTGCTCACATTCATTATAAAACATTTTCATTGCCGGCGAAGATTGAAGAAAATGAGCCATTGTTATTGCCTGGATTGCCTAGTTTGTACCCAATTGATGTTCCTGGATTTATTAGGGAGCCTGAAAGTTACCCTGCTTACTTAGCCATGAAAATGAGTCAATTCTCTAATTTGGAAAATGCTGATTGGGTTTTTGATAACTCCTTTCAAGAACTAGAAGGAGAGGTACGTCTTAAATAATACTCCTTCTGTTTTAATTTATGTTAAATCAATTTGATTGAATATGTAGTTTAAGAGAAGCGGTAAAGCCTTTTAAATTTGTAGTGTAAAATAAAGTATATATATTTTGTGTGCATTATAAATTATTGCATAAAACTAGACTGTTTTCAAATATGGAAAGAGATTATTATTTTTGGTACAGACTAAAACTGTATACTATAAATATATGTCCTACCACTACTTTATTAATGAGTGGGGCGTCATACATTTAGTTACATGTTAGTAATTGCCTTTTTACTTTATGATCTTTTGTGGGGCCATTCAGTTTTTCGTATATTCTCTACACCTAATTCTTTTACAATGATCAAAGTAATAAATCTTCTAGATATCTGTATAAAAAATTAGTACAAGTACTTCTGTAGATTTTAGAAACTAGATGAAGAATGTTACGAAAGGCTGATTTGTACAAATTGTCACATTTGTGAACTTGTATTTAGAAAGCATTTTCAGAATTAAACCACTTGTTTGAAATTTGAAAGTGGCCATCTTGTCTGAAGTATAAAATTCAAAAATCAAATTCAGATCATGAGTCTAATTTTGTAACATTGACCAACTTCTTAAATTAATACCACAAAAGTGGCCACTAAATGTAAATAACACGAATGCTACCAAGTTCAAACGTTGATTTAAAAAAAAAAAAATAGTAACAGATGAAGAACAAGTAAGCCATGGTAAAAAAAAATACCTTTGGCTTTAGAAAATTAATCTTAAAAGAAGTGAAAAATTAGGAAAGAATGTATTTTATGATGTTAATTTTTTTATTTTTTTTTTGGCGTGCAAAATTTCAGATAGCAAGTGGAGTTTCAAATATTTGGCCAGCAAGGTTAATTGGACCAATGGTGCCATCATCCTATTTAGATAACAGAATAGAAGGTGACAAAGGGTACGGAGCAAGTCTATGGAAACCACTTAGTGAAGAATGTCTCAAATGGCTAAAAACAAAGCCAAATCAATCAGTAATCTACATTTCTTTTGGCAGCATGGTATCACTCACACCACAACAAATGGAAGAAATGGCAAATGCTTTAATAGACAGCAACATGAATTTCCTTTGGGTTGTAAGAGAAACCGAAAAAGGCAAATTGCCAAAAAAATTCATAGAATCCACAATTGGAAAAGGGTTAATTGTGTCATGGTGCAATCAATTAGAAATGCTAGCAAATCAAGCCATTGGTTGTTTTGTGACTCATTGTGGATGGAATTCGACTCTTGAAGGATTGAGCCTTGGCGTGCCAATGGTGGCAATGCCACAATGGTCTGATCAAATGACGGATGCTAAATTTATAGATGAGATTTGGGAAATTGGTGTGAGGCCTAAGTTGGATAAGTTTGGGATTGTTAGAAGAGAAGAGCTATTGTTTTGTTTAAAGGAAGTAATGGGAGGGAAGAGGAGTTATGAGATTAGGAGAAATGCTGGAAAATGGAAGAACTTGGCTAAGAAAGCAATTAGTGAAGGAGGTAGCTCGGACAAGTCTATTAATGTATTTGTGAACAGTCTTAGTCTAGCATGCCAGATGAAGAAGTACAAGAAATAATTCGTGATTGTCTTTTTCAAGAAATATAACAATCAAAATACATGTTAGACTTTAGTTTTAATTTGATTTGAGTTTGGTTTATTCGATTTTTCTTAAACAGCACCCCTAGTTGTCGTAAGTGACTAATCCTTGTATTCCATCGGCCACTCATAGAATATATGTACAACTCTCTAAAACATTTGTCTTATACTCTAAAGGCGCTTTCAACATTTTTATTAATTGGTCCGATACGTAAGCAATATTAATAGCAAAATAGAATTTAACTTCTTTATTATAGGGACAGCTCCTAAGTATCATTTTCATACCAACCAAACAAAAAGAAAATTGGTTAACGAAAAGTAAGAAGAAACGTTTGTTTAAAAGCGATGTACGAGAGAACACTCAAATCTCCACAAAATTCAACTAATTTTGACATGAATTTATCATGCGCACCACCGTCAATTATGGTATCCTTGCTAGGTAAAGGGAGAAGGGTGAATTGGTGGTAACCCCACAATTGTCGACTGCCGACCAACATGCGCCGTTTCCTACTACCTTTAATGGGATTTACGAGTCCAAATTAATCGAAATTCTCATACAAATATTAAATACTCAGTGGAAAAAAAAAATAACATCGGGCGACAACATATAATAAGAATTGATAAATATTTGACCTAATATTACATTTGGCAAAAACAGTCCATAAATTGGCTAAATTCCAAAAAATAAAACCTGGAATAAAACAATAAAAGAGAGAATTATATTGATTTTATGATGAGATTACAATTGGATAAAACCCCTCTATTTATAGGGGGAAAATGACTTAGCTATAAAGTAACAAACTCTCTAAAAGATAGACATTCACCTAGAACACAATTCTATTTATAACACTCCTTCTTGAATGTCAATTCAACAAATAATATGATTCGTTAAAACCTTAACTAAAATAAAATCAGTGGGAACAAAATTCTAGTGAAGGATGAGTACACATGTTTAGAAATACGCCTTTTGGTTGCATCGTTAAAAATATTGCAAGGAAAACCTAGCCGGACAAAACCTTGTAAGGGAAAAAAGAATACAATGTGTATTAACTCCCCCTGATGAGAGCATCAATTCACATCTTTGAGCCTTCACCTCACAATCTTGTACACTAACTTCTTGAAGGGTGATGTCGGTAGAGATTTGGTAAACAAATCAGTTGTATTATCACTTGAACGAATCTGTTGCACATTGATATCACCATTCTTTTGAAAATCATATGTGAAAAATAACTTTGGTGAAATGTGCTTTGTCCTATCTCCTTTTATGAATTCTCCTTTCAATTGGGCTATGCATGCTGCATTGTCTTTATACAAAATTGTAGGTAGTTTGTCACATTCAATCATATTTTTCTCAAATAAAATGTATTATAGACCTCAACCACACACATTCTCGGCTTGCTTTATGAATAATAATTATCTCAGCATGATTAGATGAAGTAGCCACGATTGATTGCTAGTTGATCGCCAAGATATGACAGTGCCTCCACACGTAAACACATAGCCTGTTTGAGATCGAACCTTGTGTGGGTTAGATAAATACCCATCATCTGCATAACCAACAAGATCAGGACTATAATCATTGTCATAAAATAAGCCCTCATCGGCAGTCCCTTTTAGATACCACAATATGCATTTGATATCTCCTTGTAAGAACAGAGCTATATCTTGCTAAGACATTAACTGAAAAAATTATGTTAGGCTTTGTAGTATTAGCAAGATACATTAATGCACCAATTGCTAAGATATGGTACTTCGGGACCAAGAAGCTCTTCATTCTTTTCTTGAGGTCAGAACGAATTCTTATTCACATCAAGTGATTGAACAACCATCAGAGTATTTAACGGATGTGATCCATCCATGTAAAATCGTTCCAATACCTTGTTTGTGTAGGCAGATTGATGAACAAAAATCTCATTTGCCAAATGTTTAATTTGCAAACCGAGACATAATTTTCTTGATTTATTTGCTCCATCTCGAATTCATTCTTTAAATAATCAATTTCCTTTTGGAGTTCTGTAGGAGTTCCAATAAGGTTTATGTTACGGAAAGTACAACAAACTCCGATGTTGTTTTCTTTATAAATATACATGGACAAATAAGATCATTTATATAATCTTCCTTTAATAAATACTCACTAAGGTGGTTATACCACATTTGTTCTGATTGCTTTGGACTATATAAAGATCTTTGCAATTTGATTGAAAATATATTTTGGCACTTTAAATTATATGCATCATGCATTTTAAATCCTTCAGGAATTTTCATGTATATTTCATTATTAACTTTGCAAGGTAGGCTGTAACCACATCCATTAAATGCATTTTAAGCTTTTCATGGACAACAAAACTAATGAGATAGCGAAATGTTATTGCATCCATGACATGTTAATATGTATCTTCATAATCTACACCACCAAGCCTCTATGAAAATCCTTGTACAATAATGATGGGTTTTCAATGTCTTAGCCTTATGTTTTGATGATCTAACAAACTTACTGTCAAGAACCAGATAGAGAACCTGACACATTTAGTTTACATTGCCAATCAACGAACTCCAGCTAAATGTGAACTGCTATAGCTTCAAGAGATAGAGAACCAACACAAGGACCTGATACCCGTGTGGTTCCCTGACAACAGTACTAAGTCAATTGGGTACAGCTGGAAAGCGACGTGACTGCCTGCATTGCACTATTTCCAGTGGTCACTTGTCCTTTGACCAACCAAGTAATTACATCATTCAAGTGATGTCATCCAAGTTGTATTAACAAGACCATTACAATAAAACATCACTTGAACACTTGAGAACTTCTTCAAGCATTCAAGCCATCTGATATTCCAGCATTCAATTCTCAAGTGCATCAAGAACAAAGTTAAACACTACTACGGACCAGTTCCTAGATCCAATATTTTGTTGTCCTTAGTTGAGTTGTAACTTTGTATTTGTTCATCATTGTAATTCCTAATTTGCTTAGCTAGAAGCGTGGCTTAGGAACCCTTTTGTAAAATAATAAACCCTTAGTGCTTGTGTCGTGACTAGAGTTAGTCATGAGTTGAAGTCTTTGTAATAGGTGTATTGAAAAGTGGCTTGTAATATGTGTATTACAAGTTAGTGAGGGATTAAGAGTTTAATTCCTAGGTTACAATAGGTGATAAACTGAAGATTGCTCAGTAGTGAAGTTAAAATCCTACCAGTGTAGGTCGTGGTTTTTTTCCCTTTGAGCAGGTATTTTTCCACGTAAAACTCCCTGTATTATTTACTTACTGTTTTATTAGTATTCTCAGTAGAAACTCATAGAGGACCTGGTACTATATAGTTTGGTGGACTCATATAAACTATCAATTGGTATTAGACCGGGTTCCTCCTATCAGGATAACACCTAGGAAGGATCCATATGGCTACTCCACCAAATTTTGAGGAAAGTCAATCTACGTACAGACCACCCAAGTTTAATGGGAAATACTATGTGTGGTGGAAGACGAGAATGCATGATTTCATCATGGTTGAAGATTCTGAGTTGTGGGATGTCATAAGTGATGGTCCTTTTGTTCAAACAAAGAATGTCGGAGATCTTCCATTGACGATGCCAAAGACCAGGAAGGAATACACCGATGCAGATAAGAAAGCTGTGGAGAAAAATTTTCGTGCTAAGAAAATTTTGGTGTGTGGGATAGGACCTGATGAATACAACATGATCTCAGCTTGTCAATCCGCCAAAGAGATATGGGAAGCTTTGCAAACAGCACATGAGGGAACCACTCAAGTAAAGCAATCCAAGATTGATATGCTTACTACTGAGTATGAGCTCTTTAGGATGAAAGATGATGAATCTATCCAGGACATGCACTCAAGATTCACTTCCATCATAGATGAGTTACCCTCACTTGGTGAAATCATTCCCAGGAACAAGCTCGTGAGGAAAATTCTTAGTATCTTGCCTAGTTTATGGGAGAGTAAAGTAAATGCTATCAATGAAGCAAATGACTGGCAGGAGCTGACCATAGACAAGCTAGTAGGAAATCTGATGACCTACGAAATGAAGAAGAAGATAGACAGTGAAAGAAGAGAACCAAAGAAAGAGAAGAACCTAGTACTCAAAGCTGAAGGAAATGACTCAAGTGAGGAAGACTGCGACATGACTTACCTAACCAAAAGATTTCAGAAAATGGTCAGAAGGAATGGGGGAATACTAAAGAGAGGCAATTCCAGCAGATCAAAGAATTATGACCTCTGTCATAAATGTGGAAAGTCAGGGCACTTTATCAAAAAGTGTCCTCTCTTAAAGCAAGAACACTTCAAATACAACCCTGATAAAGTAGCCAAGAGAAATGTCGCTGATAATGTTGTGAAGCAAGCTCTTGCAGTATGAGGAGATTCCTCCAGTGAGTCTGATGAAGAAACTGATGCAGGTGATAACTCTATGATGGCAGTGGAAAGTGGAGAAAATGAATATGATTCAATATTTGCTTCGATGGCACAATAAGACGATGAAGAAGATGATAAGGTAAATTTCAGGGATGTTCAGAGAAATTTGAAATCCTACTCTCCTAAAAAACTCATGTCATTAGAAAATATATTGATTGATGCATATCATAGTCTTATAGATGATAAGGATTCCTTGACCATAGAATTAGGAGATGCTGAACAAACCAGAGATGACTTGGTAGTGTGTGTGGTTGATCTAAAAGAAACTATAGACAATCTAGAAAATGAAAAGAAGGCTTTAACTGAGAAAATTACTAGTGTAGAACATGAAAGAGATGATCTGGTGGTGGTAGTAGTTGACTTGAAAACCCATTGAGAAATTCAGTAAAGAAAAAGATGCCTTAGTGGAGAAAATGACTTCTATTGAGCAAGAGAGAGATGACCTCTTAATAGTAATTGCAGACTTAAGGGAAACAATAGAGGAACCTGGAGCTGAGTGTAGGCCTGGAAAGTTAGAAAAAGGGAAAAAAGTAGCCAGTGAGGCACACATTAATCTTGAAAATGAATTAAAAGCTGTAAAAACTAGTCTGTGTGCTGAACTTGAGAAAACTAGGGAGCTCCAAGCTGAACTGGAAAGAGTAAAAAATGATCTTGAGAATTCCTTAAGTGAACCTGGTCCTCGGAGGCTGTCACTGTCATGTATGTTAATAATGGTGGTAACAGACAGGGAATAGGGTTTCAAAGGGAGAGAACTCCTTATGACCCTCATAGAAAATATGTTATTGTACCCGATAATTCGCTGTGTACCCACTTTGGGAACAATGGGAATTTCAAGGAAAATTGCCAAGCCAGGGTTAAGTCTCTGCAGAAAAACAAAGCTTTTGCTGAGAAAGTAACTGCTAAAATGGGACCAGGTGCCACTCATAAAAAACGCATGTTACCTGCTTGGACTAAAAGAACACTTATTCATCCTCTTTCTTACGACAAGGGACCCAAAACTTGCTTGGGTTTCTAAATCTAACCGGTGATCTCCTTGTGCAGGGAACAGTGAAAGGAAGCAATCAACAATGGTACATGGACAGTGGATGCTCAAAGTACATAACGGGAAACACCATGGACTTTCTTTCACTAAAAGCCCTGCAAGGAGGGAGTGTATCCTTCGAAAATGGGAAAAAGGGATACATTCTTGGTATTGGAAGAAATGGAAAGTCACTCACTCTCTCAATTGAGAATGTGTACTATGTCAATTGTCTCAAGTACATTCTCCTGAATGTCTCCCAGATATGTGACAAGGGAAACAAAGTGGAGTTCTTGTCTAAGATATGCACAATTACAAGTCTAGTAACATGTGAAGTAGTACTGGTGGCCAAAAGATACAAGAACATCTATGTTGCTGAATTCGAGTCTCTACAAAGTGGTGATCTGAGTTGCTTGAAAGCAATTGATGATGACGCTAAACTGTGGCACAGAAGATTGGGGCATGCAAGCTTTTCCCTGCTGAATAAGCTGATTCAGAAGGACCTGGTTCGTAGTCTACCTATGTCAAAGTTCAAAGAACAGAAAGTCTGTGATGTTTGTGCTAGAGGGGAGCATGTGAAGTCCTCATTTAAGCCTAAGAAAGATGTCAGCACCTCAAAGCCACTTGATCTTCTTCATATGGATGTGTGTGGCCCTATGAGAGTACAAAGCAGGGGAGGAAAAAGATACATTTTTGTGATAGTGGATTGTCACACCTCCTTCTTCCGCCCCCCGCGAGGGTACACAGGAGTTTTTTCCAATTAAAGGACAATCGAAATGGATTTATTTATGTATTTCAGAGTCTCCACTTGGGAGATTTAGGGTGTCCCAAGTCACCAATTTTAATCCCAAATCGAGGAAAAGAAGGACTCTGTTTAACAGTCAGCGCACCAGAAATTCGGATAAGGAATTCTGTTAACCCGGGAGAAGGTGTTAGGCATTCCCGAGTTCCGTGGTTCTAGCACGGTCGCTCAACTGTTATATTCGGCTTGATTATCTGATTTTATACAAATATGAACTTATGTGCAAATTTTATCTTTTTACCGCTTTCATAATTGTTATTATTATTTTTACAAGAATGTGAACATCGTTTAAAAACATGTCTTTGGATTGCGTCACATAAAATGCACCCGCGATCCGGAACGTATTTTTATTCAATGTTTTAGGATTTGGATTTGGGTCGCATAAATGCGCACCCATGTTTAAGAATGTATTATTATTAAAATCGTGCCTAAAGCGATTAGCGTATTATTATTTATGGGTAAGACTGTGGAATTCACTAAACAGTCCATCCCGAATTCTAAATACTCAATTAAATATTTATTGAGGGCCCCGCAATTGGTGCATTTTATTGGGCGAGGCTCATCTCATTTTATTTTTAAAGGACAGTCCTAAAATGCCTACATTTTTCTCTTATTAAATTTGTCTCTACAAAATAAAAGAGAAAATATCTTAATTTATTTACATGTTATTACCTAGTTACATTATACTAGGCATGTTCTCAGTTTGTCAAATTAAAAAAAACATAGCAATTCTAATTTTAATCCTAGACCATTTACATGCTGAAATTAACCAATATTATTTAACTAAACAATATTTCTACCAAATTCCTACTAGATGGCCTATTCGTTTGATTTTTACTTGACGGAGTTACTACACCATTTATTTATTTTTAGGCAATATATAGATAGTTCAATCGTTAAGCTATCGCCGGATGTTCCACCATATGTATTAAATAGCTACATGATTCTGATTTTTGCAAGCTAAAATAATTTATACATACAAATAAAATTCAGAATATAATTAAATATAATTCAGAATTTCAACTCTTCATTTTTCGTATTCATGCTTCATATTTCGGTTTATAATAACCAGCGTGTCAGTTGTGTACCTGATATTGGAAGCAAAAGAAAATGAAGATGAGAATCAGCAGCAGTAATAACAATACAACACAGCAACAACAGTCCAGCAACGGTAACAACCCAGGAACAGAGTTTGCAAACCAGTGGAACAGTAATCCCAAAAACAAAAGCTTCAAGCTTTGATGAAACCACAACAATTAATGCTGATTTCAAACAATGAAAGAAAGCAGAAGATTTTTTTTTAGTTTTTTTTTATTTGAAAGTTTAAAATATTTTTCGGAATTTTCTTTCTCTCTTAAATATTCAGCTTTTTTTTTCTCTCTCTTTGTGTTTTAATTCTCTCTCTTTGTGTTTTAATTCTCTCTCTTATTTTTCTCCTCTATTCTCCTCCGTCTTCTCCCTCTAAATCAGATTCAAGACTTCTCTATATATTACCAATCTTTTAATCAATTAAAATCAATCACTTTCTCCTACCAAACTCATTATCTTCCCACTCATCCCCATTACATTAAATAAATATATCAACCCCACCCCATTATATTTTGTCCCCCATGCCTACCATAAACAAATACAAGATTCTCCTCCACTATATTTTGTCTTGTCCCCCATTAAATTAAATAATTATATCAAAAACCCATCCCATTACATTTTGCTCCACATGCTTAACATAAAGAATTACAAAATGTTCAATTACCAAACTACTCCTCCGACCTTATTGCAATTACCATTTTACCCCTGAACGTACTATAAATTACCAAACTACCCCATCAGCTATAACAATCAATTAATCAAACTTAACCAAAATATAGACAATATGATCAATTTCTAACAATGTTCAAACAACAAATCACATGAACATGATTTCTTCAATATTTCAACAACAAATCACATGAACATGATTTCTTCAACATTTCAACAACAAATCACATGAACACAAATTGAACAACAAAGAACAACTAAAATTTGATTGAACAATATTTTAGCAACAAACAAACCTATTTTCGGATTCAACAACAACAACAACAAACAAGTATATTCAGATTTCTAAATTCAATAATATTGAACTTAAAATCAACTCTAATAACATTACAACAAACAATTCCTATATTAAACTTAAACAAGATTATGAGACAAATTCAAGAAATAATCATAAATGATAAACAAGAAATCAAACTATACAAATTTCGGATTCAAGATCAACCAAACATAATATGAACATGAATTAAATCTATTTTTAAACAACAAAACAAACAAACTTTATTCAAACTTCGAATTAAACTTAAACAAAATAAATAAACATATTCAAATCACTAATCTTCAAATAATCAATTTAACTTCAACTTAAAACAAACATCATAACAAAAATGAACGATTCACACTAAAATAAACACTCGAGATTAAATTACTTGATGAAGAACTAACAAACTTCAAACATAACAAACATGAATCTGTCACCTTCATGAATTTATCAACAAATCCAAACAAATCGGGGGTGCAACAAGGCTGTCATTTCTATGTAAAGCATTTACAAATTAACAACAGGTATTAAGAATGGAGAAATGGAACCTTTCGTTGAATGACCAACTCGAGTTGACGTACAAAAGACTCGACGGACCAAAGCTCGATGTTGAGGCGCCGTAATGGCAGCCATGGCTGCCTGTATCGATGAGGCAGAAGCTGGACGAGGCAGCTGGAAGGAGGAGAAGAAACAGAAATAGTAACAGCTGCGTGTGCAGCATGACGAGGAAGCTGAAGCGGAATAAAGCAGTGGCGACCATGGATGTCGAGCTCAAGCTTGAGCTCGACGAAGAGGACGAAGGCAGACGCGGCGAGAAGCTGCTGAAGCAGAAACGTGACCAGCAGCAGGAATGGTGAAGCTGAAGATGCAGCGACGCAGAAGCACGACGGAGCAACGATGGAGCTCGTTTTTGGGCTGGTTTCGAGTAGCTCTCATTGCTGCGTTTTGGAGAACGGAGCAGCTTGGTCGTTTGGACTTGAGGTTGAGAAGATGGAAGCAGAAGGGCGGTTGAGAAGATGGAAGCATAAGGGCCTCCATGGATGACGAAGGATCAGCAGTAGCAGCTGCAACGACCGGAAGAAAACGCAGCAACAGTGGTGGACGTGAGGCTACTCCAATGGTCGTTTGGTTTTGACAATGGGAAACGGGGGGAAAGCAGCCATGGCTGCTCGTGTTGGGGTCGATGGGACGATGGAGAATGTCGTGTGTGTGTGTGTGTGTTGAGGTGGTGGAGGCGTGAGGAAGGGCAGCCATGGGAGGTGGGCTTGGAGGTTGGAGAAGATAAAGATAGGAGGGGGGTGGCGGATGGTTTAGGTTATTTTTTAGGGTTTGGTTTTTTTTTCTTTTGTTTTGTTTTGTGTTGTTTTATGAAATGTAAGATAATAGGGGTGTTGGTTTATGGACTGGGTCGACCCAGTTCGAAATGGACTGGGTCGTTTGGGAAGATTGGGTCTCTTTGGACCTATGACTTAAATTTGAGCCCAATTCCGATTTTCTTTATTTTTTGCTCTCTTTTCCTCTTTTATTTTTCTTAAACTAAATTATAAAAATACTTAAACTATTATTAAGAACTAAATTAAGTTATAAAAGCGCAACTTAACTCCCAATAATAATTAACGCACAATTAAGTAATAATTAAGCATAAAATTGTATATTTGGACATTAAATGCTAAAAATGCAAACGATACCTATTTTTGTGATTTTTATATTTTGTAAAACAAACTTAATTACTAACAATTGTAGAATTAAATCCTACATGCAAAATGCGACATATTTTTGTATTTTTATTAATTTTACAAATAAACATGCACAGACAAATACAAATAATTATTCAAAATATCACAAAAATTGCACACCAAGAAAAATTATTTTATTTTTGAATTTTTTGGGAGTAATTCTCATATAGGGCAAAAATCACGTGCTTACAGCTGCCCCTCTTTGCCCGAAGACACGAAGGGTTTTCGTGCAAAGATAAAGCGAGCGATTTTTGCCCATCCGAGTACTCCGTGTGAAGCATTTTTTTGAAAAAGATTTGACCGAACCTTTGCTTCAAAGGTTTCCTACATATCCTGGGCTAAACAGGAATCAGGTCAATGTAGTTCGGGAAGTTTTGGTAGCTGGGACTACCGTGGGACTGCAATGTTACTGTTGTTGCATGCTATTACCACTGCTTACCGATCTCCTTGTTACACCATGCTTAAAAGAAAACAAGAAGCTAGGCTAGAGTACAATTTGTTTTTGTTGCCTTGCTTCCTTGTCTGCTTGCATTTCTTCCGGTGCTTTTCTTCTTTTGACACATGTACTTGAGTTTGTACTGTGACCTCTTGTTGCAACCTTCTGTTTCCCGGTGCCGGGGAATTTTATTGTTTCCTGCTGGGGATTCCTATTGTAACCCTCTGTTTTATTGTCCTCTGACTTGATCTTGAAATGTATGCCTCTGTTGTATGGGCGGGCTCCCAACTTCAATACTTGAAAATTAAAGACTGAAATGTATGCCTCTGTTATCTGGGCGGGCTCCCAACTTCAATGCTTGAAATGTAAAGACTGAAATGTATGCCTCTGTTATCTGGGCGGGCTCCCAACTTCAATGCTTGAAATATAAAGACTGAAATGTATGCCTCTGTTATCTGGGCGGGCTCCCAACTTCAACGCTTGAAATATAAAGACTGAAATGTATGCCTCTGTTATCTGGGCGGGCTCCCAACTTCAACGCTTGAAATGTAAAGACTGAAATGTATGCCTCTGTTATCTGGGCGGGCTCCCAACTTCAACGCTTGAAAAATATAAAGACTGAAATGTATGCCTCTGTTATCTGGGCGGGCTCCCAACTTCAATGCTTGAAATGTAAAGACTGAAATGTATGCCTCTGTTATCTGGGCGGGCTCCCAACTTCAACGCTTGAAATATAAAGACTGAAATGTATGCCTCTATTATCTGGGCGGGCTCCCAACTTCAATGCTTGAAATGTAAAGACTGAAATGTATGCCTCTGTTATCTGGGCGGGCTCCCAACTTCAATGCTTGAAATGTAAAGACTGAAATGTATGCCTCTGTTATCTGGGCGGGCTCCCAACTTCAACGCTTGAAATGTAAAGACTGAAATGTATGCCTCTGTTATCTGGGCGGGCTCCCAACTTCAATGCTTGAAATGTAAAGACTGAAATGTATGTCTCTGTTATCTGGGCGGGCTCCCAACTTCAACGCTTGAAATATAAAGACTGAAATGTATGCCTCTATAATCTGGGCGGGCTCCCAACTTCAATGCTTGAAATGTAAAGACTGAAATGTATGCCTCTGTTATCTGGGCGGGCTCCCAACTTCAAAAAATAATTCGCCATTCTGTTATTCAGGGGGGCTCCTAACTTCAACCAATAAATCGCCATTCTATTCTTCAGGGGGCTCCTGATTTCAACCAATAAATCGCCATTCTGTTCTTCAGGGGGGCTCCTGACTTCAATAACTTTTCAAAAATGCCATTCCTTTCTTTGGTTGGCGAGATTTTAACAACTTTTTTTTAAAAAATAAAACGCCTTTCCTTTCTTCAGGCGGGCTCCTAACTTTAACCAGTAAATCGCCATTCTGTTCTTCAGGGGGGCTCCTGACTTCAACCAACAAATCGCCATTCTGTTCTTCAGCGGGGCTCCTGACTTCAACCAATAAATCGCCATTCTGTTCTTCAGGGGGGCTCCTGACTTCAACAACAACTTTAAAAATGCCATTCCTTTCTTTAGGTTGGCGAGATTTTAACAACTTTTTTAAAAAAAATAAAATGCCTTTCCTTTCTTCAGGCGGGCTCCTGATTTCAACCAATAAATCGCCATTCTGTTCTTCAGGGGGCTCCTGACTTCAACCAATAAATCGCCATTCTGTTCTTCAGGGAGGGCTCCTGACTTCAACCAATAAATCGCCATTCTGTTCTTCAGGGGGTCTCCTGACTTCAACCAATAAATCGCCATTCTGTTCTTCAGGAGGGCTCCTGACTTCAACCAATAAATCGCCATTCTGTTCTTCAGGGGGCTCCTGACTTCAACAACTTTTCAAAAATGCCATTCCTTTCTTTGGCTGGCAAGATTTTAACAACTTTTAAAAATAAAACGCCTTTCCTTTCTTCAGGCGGGCTCCTGACTTCAACCAATAAATCGCCATTCTGTTCTTCAGGGGGCTCCTGACTTCAGCCAATCAATCGACATTCTGTTCTTCAGGGGGGCTCCTGATTACTTAAAATTTGAATTGTATTCCCTTATTCTCCAGGTGGGCTCCTGATTGTTGATACTTCAACTGTTCTTCCTTGTTCTCCAAGTGGACGCCTGATTGCTATTTCAACTGTTCTTCCTTGTTCTCCAGGTGGACGCCTGATTGCTAATACTTCCATTGCTCTTCCTTGTTCTCCAGGTGGACGCCTGATTGCTATTTCAACTGCTCTTCCTTGTTCTCCAGGTGGACGCCTGACTGCTGATACTTCAACTGTTCTTCCTTGTTCTCCAGGTGGACGCCTGACTGCTGATACTTCCATTATTCTTCCTTGTTCTCCAGGTGGACGCCTGATTGCTGGGGATAATACCATTGGGGGAGTCTCCTTTCTTCCCCTTCTTCAAATTCAATATTTTCTTTTTCTCTCAACAATACTGGGGATAAAAGTGTTATCTCCTTGGGATAACGTTGTTGAGGATAACGCTGCTGGGGAATTTTATCCCTACAAATCGATGCTTCATTCTTCTGGAAGCTGCTGGGGATGATAATGGCTTTTTGCTTTTCTGAGCACAAGTGTCATCCCTTTGTTCTGTCTGCTGGGGATAACTTCCTCCATCGAAACTTATTATGTTGGGGAAACACTGGTTCAAAGACCACTTCCCTTGAGACTGGTGTTATCTTTATTCTTCCTCGAATGGGTACCTGACTTCCAGAAAAATTTCTTAAATGAAAGGAAAATTTTCTGTCCCAGTTTGACAGTCTCCCTTATGGCATGCATTTCTGTCATCAATGCCATTTCCTTTACCTGTTTCAAATTAAACAATGGTGGTTGGTTGTGATACTCCTACTGGGGATGACTTTCCCTTTCTCCTTCCTTGCTCTGCATTCCACAACTTGTTGGGGATGATATTATTTGCTGGGAATGATCCCTTTCTGCTGGGGATATCCCTCTTCTTTTGTGGCACAGCTCAGAAATTGGCATTTCCCTAACCTTTTAGTCTCATATGAATTTCCCAAATCATGCTCATTGCTCTCCTTGATTTGTCCACGGGCCTTGGCCTTGAGGTTTAATAACCTTTGATTTCGGCAAGGATATCCCTCTTGACACTCGTCAATCCTTTTGTCAATTCCCTTTTGCTGGGGATATCTTTCTTGGCACTGGCCTTGCGCTCGTTCCTTACTGACTATACCACTTGGATGTACTAGCCAGATCTCATCTTGCATAATTGGAAAGCTGATAGCCTATTTTGAAGTCATTTCCCACTGGTTCTGACCAAACAGATTCTACTGGGGAATTTTCTATGAAAGGAGAAAGATAAAAAGGAACAGAATAAAAGACAAAGGAAAAATATGATCTTTTAACAAAAGAAACTATAAATAAAAACCTATCAAACGCAGACACCGACTCTAATGGTCATGACATGCATATGTGGCCTATCCCCCATCTGATTCCCAATCTTATTCGACTTGTAGTGCCCGAAGGGTTTTCACTATCATGCCTCTCTCATTTTAGGTTTTTCTCTCAGATTTCATCGCTTTATGGTGTCCATGAAGATTTTCACCGATAAGACTCTCTCGTTTATATCACTTCCCAGCTGAAGATTTGGAGTGTTGCCGGTATGACTCTCTCTGCTGGAGATTAGAGTCCTTTCTGCTGTGGAACAGAATGTTATGTTCGCCGGTAAGACTCTTATTTGTCTGACTTGGCATCTTTTGCAGACTGGTCAGAAGATCTTTCTTTGGACCGTAATGTGGGATTTTGGATAGGTTTAGAAAGAAAGGGTATTAAAGGCTCAAAAAAAATAAATTTGGGGTTCAAAATTACAACCTTCGAAATCATATTTGTTTACAACAAGCGCAACCCTTGCCCCAGTTTCTTGCTTGGGGATTATTTATTATTATGTTTTTATTTTTAATTTTTTTTAATTTTTTTTTATTTTTATTACACCATGTACACTGTGACCATTGTGGCCATTATGCACCCTATGACCGAGCCGTGAAGCGCCTACGTATCCTCTTTGAGGAATCAGGTCAAACGTAGTTCCCAATTCCTCTTTTTCTTTTGACTTTCTTTTGTTTTTTTTGTTTTTTTTTTTTGTTTTTTTTTTTGTTGATTTTCTTTTTCTTTATCTTCCAGGCTCGTATTTCCTAGTTGTTGCTATTGATTCCGAATGAGGGGTATGAAAGAAAATAAATAAGGCTCAAAAGGGGTAACGAAGGATAAAGTGTTTAGGTAGCAGAACAAAATGCCTTCGTCATTCCAGTCTTCAAAACATGCCAAGTGCAAACAACACAATTGAACATAGATTTATAGTCTCTTCCGATGGTGCTGGACTTGACAATTATGTTAAACACTTGCTTTTTCATTTGTCATTTCTAAAGCACTGTTGGGCGACACTCTCACTCTCATGAACGACCCTCATGCCAATCTGGTGAATCCTGCATTTAACGGTTTTCTTTATGTTTAACTTGCCCCAGTTCCACATGACTCGGGCTCCGAATAATTTCAAACCGTCCTTATTTACTTTAAATGTTCTAATCACCTCTCCAGGGTTTTATGATTAACTTTACAGACTAGGCCCAAACTGTGTGCGCATGTCATGTCACTAGAATCGGCGTTGGATAAAAATGATAAAAGGACTAAACAAAAAAGAAAACTGAAAATAATAAAGGACCGGATTTGCTTTAGACTACCGGCGAGATGGTTTGGATAACAAAACAAACAAAACAACCAGAAAAAAAAAATCCTAACATAGCCTGGACAAACTTAAACAAACCGTTATGACAAAACGGAAAGATAAGACAGTTTGACACAAGACAATATCTGAATTATAACCCTAATAATCCGAACACCAGAAATGACAACAAAATAAGTCACCACAAGCTTCTCTCTTGCTAACCAAGGAACGGAGCGTCCTCCCACTTTATCAAAACTGGCATCTCAGCCACTGAGCTTCGCATCAGTATTGCCCAGACCATTGCCAACTTCAATATCATCAACTTTAGCCAACAAGTCCCAATAGGATTCGAGTGCTTCAGCTATCAGGCCTGATCCCCGCAAAGTGTGCTTCTGGGTCTTGTATTTCCGGCTTATCACAAACCAACCACCTTCTTTCTTTGCGATTCAAAACAAAATAGGTTAGAATGGACTCAGTCGGTCCCCATTATTAACAACATCTTTTTTTTCTTTTTTCGATTTTTTTTTCATTCATTTTTTTCATTTTTTTTTCGATTTTTTTTCATTTTGTTTCATTTGTTTTTTTGTTGTGGTCAAATCTTATGGAGATTGCCTACGTATCATGACCCCGCATGAATCAGACCTTGCGTAGTTCGGACCAATAAAAGATAAACAATACTAATCATTTTTTCAATTTTCATATTAAAATAAACTGGGTTTGAAAAGGTTTGAAGATGACCTACAAACTCGAAAATCAAACAACCCATATATTCCAATTACAGATTTATAACCTTGAAACAAAAAGACCAGCTTCCTTTCCCCGTTTGACAAATGCAACCAAACGGCTATTTTTGCAAATGTGGCCCCTTCCAAATCTCACATGAATTTTGAGGCCGGGGAGGATTATTTTATGACACTTTACAAACTTGTCCATTCTTTTACGAAAATAGCCCTTTGACAACTGAAAGATACTCTGAGGCTATTTCGGCAAGAACGGTTTAAGACGTGGCCGAAGCTGGCTTGACTTATTTTGACCAAAAAATTCAAACGGTATTCACCTGACCGTTGACTCTTTGTTTTTTTTTTCAAATTACAATAAAACCTGGTGTTGCAAACACGGCCCTTCAGCGTCTCGGGGACGAAGATTTTTTAAGGCTGTGTGGGTCAATTGGACCAAAAATCCTAAACATGACCCAAAAGGTGGCTGTTTATGCAAAGTTAGCCTTCCGGCGTCCCTTTCGGGAACATTCGGCTATGTCTTGTCAAAACAGCGTCACCCGACTTCTTTATCACAAAATTAAAATTTGACATATTTTTTTGGCTATTTTTTTAGCAAAAGGGGAGGCTGGACACCGTCTGACTTATTTATGACAAAATTAAAATTTTGACACGTTTTTTATTTATTTATTGGTTTTTGGCTATTTTAGCAATAAAAAGGGGTTGGACCCGATGAGGGTTGCCTACGTATCTTACATCCGGTGAGAATCAAACCCGTGTAGTTCGGGCCAATTAACCGAACTATTTTAAAACAGGATTTTTTTTTCAGCAGCAAATAACAAAACCACTTTCAAAACACGACTCTTTCATTTTCATTTTGGCATTTTCAGAAACAAATAAAAAACTATTTTAAAAAAAAGACTCTTTTTCATTTTCATTTTGGTATTTTCAGAAACAAATAAAAAAAACTATTTTAAAAGTAAGACTCTTTTTCATTGTCATTTTCAGGGGAAGACAAACTATTTTCCTTTTTATTTTATTTTTTTATTATATTTTATTTGAAAAATAAGACAGAGCAACGACTTTTTTTTTTCTATTTTTCCTTTTCTTTTAATAAAACAAGCTAATAAGACAATTTTTTTTTTTCATTTTCTCAAAATTTCGGCAGAGTTTTGACAATATTTGGGCATTGTTTTTTTTTTTCAAAAATAAACAATCAATTCCCTAACCGCTATTTTTTTTTATTTTTTTTTTAATTTCAAAATTATTCCTGATATTCAAAATATAGTCAACACACTAGTCCGAATAAAATAAATGCGCAAGTAGCAGCAAGTAAGATGCATCAGGATGGTCATTTTCATTTTTTGGTACACCTGTCCTAGACAGACCCAACCCTTGTGTTGAGCATCCAAAGTCAAATGCACGTGATGCAAACAAACGTTCCTACTAGGGATACGACATGAAGCTGAGATATTCTAAGTGAAAAACCTGAGGCATATTGTTCTAGCCCTGGCTTACCCAAGTGGACAGCTTGAGCCGAAATGGTGGCAACGTACCGGGAGCACGAAAGTCTGCCCGGCCTAGTTACTTGTCCCAACTTCGTCTTATTTGGTATGACTTCTAACAGAAAGGTGGGCCACGCGCACGTGTGCACCATAAATTCAGAAAACTCAGAAAGAAGAAGGGTTTCGTAGCAGTTTTATATGCACAATTCAGATAATATTAAAGCGGTAAAAAGAAACATTTAGCACATTAAGCATAAACCATGTAAAAATCAGATAATAAATAAAGCCAACTATAACAGTTATTTTAAGCTCGAATTCTTGAACCCTGAACTAGTGGTTCTGGATAAAAGTCCTTGTATCCCCAGCAGAGTCGCCAGAGCTGTCACACCTCCTTCTTCCGCCCCCCGCGAGGGTACAAGGGAGTTTTTTCCAATTAAAGGACAATCGAAACGGGATTTATTTATGTATTTCAGAGTCGCCACTTGGGAGATTTAGGGTGTCCCAAGTCACCAATTTTAATCCCGAATCGAGGAAAAGAATGACTCTGTTTAACAGTCAGCGCACCAGAAATCCGGATAAGGAATTCTGTTAACCCGGGAGAAGGTGTTAGGCATTCCCGAGTTCCGTGGTTCTAGCACGGTCGCTCAACTGTTATATTCGGCTTGATTATCTGATTTTATACAAATATGAACTTATGTGCAAATTTTATCTTTTTACCGCTTTCATAATTGTTATTATTATTTTTACAAGAATGTGAACATCGTTTAAAAACATGTCTTTGGATTGCGTCACATAAAATGCACCCGCGATCCGGAACGTATTTTTATTCAATGTTTTAGGATTTGGATTTTGGGTCGCATAAATGCGCACCCGTGTTTAAGAATGTATTATTATTAAAATCGTGCCTAAAGCGATTAGCGTATTATTATTTATGGGTAAGACTGTGGAATTCACTAAACAGTCCATCCCGAATTCTAAATACTCAATTAAATATTTATTGAGGGCCCCGCAATTGGTGCATTTTATTGGGCGAGGCTCATCTTATTTTATTTTTAAAGGACAGTCCTAAAATGCCTACACATTTTTTATTGAAATTTGTCTCTACAAAATAAAGGAGAAATATCTTAATTTATTTACATGTTATTACCTAGTTACATTATACTAGGCATGTTCTCAGTTTGTCAAATTAAAAAAAAACATAGCAATTCTAATTTTAATCCTAGACCATTTACATGCTGAAATTAACCAATATTATTTAACTAAACAATATTTCTACCAACTTCCTACTAGATGGCCTATTCGTTTGATTTTTGACTCGACGGAATTACTACACCATTTATTTATTTTTAGGCAATAGATGTAGATAGTTCATTTGTTAAGCTATCGTCGAATGTTCCACTATATGTATTAAATATCTACATGATTCTGATTTTTTGCAAACTACATAATTTATACATACAAATAAAATTCAGAATATAATTAAATCCATTATCTTCCCACTCATCCCCATTACATTAAATAAAAGTATCAACCCCACCCCATTATATTTTGTCCCCCATGCCTACCATAAACAAATACAAGATTCCCCTCCACTACATTTTGTCTTGTCCCCCATTAAATTAAAAAATTATATAAAAAACCCACCCCATTACATTTTGTCCTCCATGCTTAACATAAAGAATTACAAAATGTTCAATTACCAAACTACCTCTCCGACCTTATTGCAATTACCATTTTACCCCTGAACGTACTACAAATTACCAAACTACCCCATCAGCTATAACAATCAATTAATCAAACTTAACCAAAATATAGACAATATGATCAATTTCTAACAATGTTCAAACAACAAATCACATGAACATGATTTCTTCAATATTTCAACAACAAATCACATGAACATGATTTCTTCAACATTTCAACAACAAATCACATGAACACAAATTGAACAACAAAGAACAACTAAAATTTGATTGAACAATATTTTAGCAACAAACAAACCTATTTTCAGATTCAACAACAACAACAACAAACAAGTATATTCAGATTTCTAAATTCAATAATATTGAACTTAAAATCAACTCTAACAAGATTACAACAAACAATTCCTATATTAAACTTAAACAAGATTATGAGACAAATTCAAGAAATAATCATAAATGATAAACAATAAATCAAACTATACAAATTTCGGATTCAAGATCAACCAAACATAATATGAACATGAATTAAATCTATTCAATAACAATAACAAACAAACTTTATTCAAACTTCGAATTAAACTTAAACAAAATAAATAAACATATTCAAATCACTAATCTTCAGATAATCAATTTAACTTCAACTTAAAACAAACATCATAACAAAAATGAACGATTCACACTAAAATAAACACTCGAGATTAAATTACTTGATGAAAAACTAACAAACTTCAAACATAACAAACATGAATCTGTCACCTTCATGAATTTATCAACAAATCCAAACAAATCGGGGGTGCAACAAGGCTGTCATTTCTATGTAAAGCATTTACAAATTAACAACGGGTATTAAGAATGGAGAAACGGAACCTTTCGTTGAACGACCAACTCGAGTTGACGTACAAAAGACTCGACGGACCAAAGCTCGATGTTGAGGCGCCGTAATGGCAGCCATGGCTGCCTGTATCGATGAGCAGAAGCTAGACGAGGCAGCTGGAAGGAGGATAAGAAACAGAAACAGTAACAGTTGCGTATGCAGCATGACGAGGAAGCTGAAGCGGAATGAAGCAGTGGCGACCATGGATGTCGAGCTCAAGCTTGAGCTCGACGAAGAGGACGAAGGCAAACGCGGCGAGAAGCAGCTGAAGCAGAAACGTGACCAGCAGAAGCAATGGTGAAGCTGAAGACGCAGCGACGCAGTAGCACGACGGAGCAACGGTGGAGCTCGTTTTTGAGCTGGTTTCGAGTAGCTCTCATTGCTGCGTTTTGGAGAACGGAGCAGCTTGGTCGTTTGGACTTGAGGTTGAGAAGATGGAAGCAGAAGGGCGGTTGAGAAGATGGAAGCAGAAGGGTCTCCATGGATGACGAAGGATCAGCAGTAGCAGCTGCAACGACCGGAAGAAAACGCAGCAACAGTGGTGGACGTGAGGCTACTCCAATGGTCGTTTGGTTTTGACAATGGGAAACGGGGGGAAAGCAGCCATGGCTGCTCGTGTTGGGGTCGATGGGACGATGGATAATGTCGTGTGTGTGTGTGTGTGTTGAGGTGGTGGAGGCGTGAGGAATGGCAGCCATGGGAGGTGGGCTTGGAGGTTGGAGAAGATGAAGATAGGAGGGGGGTGGCCGATGGTTTAGGTTCTTTTTTAGGGTTTGGTTTTTTTTTGTTTTGTTTTGTTTTGTTTTGTTTTATGAAATGTAAGATAATAGGGGTGTTGGGTTATGGACTGGGTCGACCCAGTTCGAAATGGACTGGGTCGTTTGGGAAGATTGGGTCTCTTTGGACCTATGACTTAAATTTGAGCCCAATTCCGATTTTCTTTATTTTTTGCTCTCTTTTCCTCTTTTATTTTTCTTAAACTAAATTATAAAAATACTTAAACTATTATTAAGAACTAAATTAAGTTATAAAAGCGCAACTTAACTCCCAATAACAATTAACGCATAATTAAGTAATAATTAAGCATAAAATTGTATATTTGGACATTAAATGCTAAAAATGCAAACGATGCCTATTTTTGTGATTTTTATATTTTGTAAAACAAACTTAATTACTAACAATTGTAAACACGTGATTTTTGCCCTATATGAGAAATACTCCCAAAAAATGCAAAATAAAATGATTTTCCTTGGTGTGCAATTTTGAGTATTTTTGTGATATTTTTGGATAATTATTTGTATTTGTTTGTGTTTGCTTATTTGTTAAATTAATAAAAAATATAAAAATATGTCTCATTTTGCATGTAGGATTTAATTCTACAATTGTTAGTAATTAAATTAGTTTTACAAAAATTAAAAATTATAAAAATAGGCACCTTTTGCATTTTTAGCATTTAATGTCCAAATATACAATTTTATGCTTAATTATTACTTAATTGTGCGTTAATTGTTATTGGGAGTTAATTTGCGATTTTATAACTTAATTTAGTTCTTAATAATAATTTAAGTATTTTTATAATTTAGTTTTAGAAAATAAAAGAAGAAAAGATAACAAAAATACAAATAAAAATCGGATTGGGCCACTTCTTCAATTTTCAACCCCAGGCCCAAACAATTGTCCACGACCCAGTCCACTTCACACGGGTCGACCCGGTCCGCCCCATTAACCCATTAACCCAACACCCCTCTTCATTCAAAAAACAAAACAAAAGAAAAAAAACAAAAAGAACAAAAAACCCTAAAAACCTAAAACTAACTATCCGCCCCCCACACCCATTTTTGCTCCTTCTTCTCCAAAGCTCCAAGAAAGCATCCATGGCAACCTTTACCCCCAACACACACACACACGTTGTCCAGCCCGTTCCCAGTGCGTCGACGCTTCTGCTTCACTCCATCTCCTCACGCACACAACCAGCCGCTGGTTCGTCTTCCCCGGCGACGAGCTGGAAGCTCGACACCCATGGTTGCTGCCTCCGTAGCTTCGACCTCCATCCATGGCTGCCGTAGTTTCTTCTTCTACTTTCAGCTTCATCGTCCAAACGGACCCAACGAACTGGCTGCCTCACCTCCAGCTTCTCCGTCGACCATTACTCGTCGCAACACCCGAAACCCACCAGCCCGTCGTCACTATTCCGTCGCCCCAGCTCCCTCTCCATCTTCACGTTAGTCAACCACGTCTTCAGCTCCACCAAGACAGCCATGGCTGCTGCACCATCTTGTCCGAAAACCCCCAGTCCAAACACCACCCCCACGACCCCTCGTTCTTTTGAAACAACAACAATCACTGTTGCGTCGTCAACCACCATTGCATCGCCTCAATATCGAGCAGCTGTCCGTCGACTTCCCCGTCGACTTTGTCGCCGTTGCTTCTCCATTTCCTCCATTTGATGCTGCGTCGATTGCTGCTGCTGTGTCGACTGCCGCTACTATCTCGACGTGCTTCTTAAAGTCAAGTTCGTCGTCGAGTTAGTCGTTGAGTCCGGGCAGATTTATTCCCACCTGAGGTTCGTCGAAACAGTTCATACAATCGAATCCGTCGTTTTTCATCTCCGGTTAGTAGTTTTTTGAGTTTTATTTTGCCCGTATTTTGTTTTGATATTTTCGAATCTAAAATCGGCAAAATGTTTGTTTTGTTCATATCTATGGTTAGATATTTGATTTTTTGTTTTGTTCATGTTTATGTGTTTTGTTGAATTAATTTTCAAATTTCAAATGGAAGTTAATTAGTTATTTTTCATGTTTATTTCATGTTTGTTTAAGTGAATATTTGTTAGTTTAATGTTTGTTAGATTCAAATTGAAATTTAATTAATTATTTCTTCAATTTGTTTCATGTGTTATGCAATTTTCAGAAAATATTAATGTTGTTTGAATCGTTAGAATCCGTCATGTTTGTTGCTAAAAATAGATTTAATTCATGTTTGTTTGAAGTTCATGTGTAAATTCAGTGATTTAATGTGAGTTTATGTTTGTTTGTGATTCGCTTGATTTAATTTGAATCATGTATATTGTTGTTTGTATTGTTGTTTTCTTGCTCATACATTCATGGTCTAAATTAACCAGGATTGGTTCCCGATATGGTTAATTCATTCCATTAATTTTGAGTTGTGTTGTTCTTCGTGTTCATATAATTGTTGTTGAAGATTGTTGAGAAATTGGTCATCTTGACTATATTTTGGTTGAGTTATGATTAATTGATTGTTTAGAGCAGAGGGTTAATTTGGTAAATTGCATTGCATTCGGGGGTAGATTTGTAAATTGCAATAAGGTCGGAAGGGTAGTTTGGTAATTGAACATTATTTTGATTCTTTATGTTAAGCATGGGGGACAAATATAATGGGGTGGGGTTTTTGATGTACTTGTTTAATATAATGGGGAACAAGACAAAACATAATGGGGAGGAATCTTGTACTTTTTTAATATAGGCATGGGGGACATATGGTAATGGGTTGGGAATGTGGTATTTATTTAATGTAGGCATGGGGGACAAAGTTTAAAATAAAGAAAACATTAAGTAGTGGGACAAAGCATGCCATTGAGGGAATAATTTTGGGGTTGGGAATTGAAGACTTGTCTTGCTATATATAGAGGACTATTCTTGACATTAAGGGGCTAGAACTTGAACCTTGGGAAGATTTTTTGAGAGAGTTTTTTAGGATTTTTTTGAGAGAAAAAGAAGAAGAGAGTTTTTAGAACTTGAATATTATTAAGAGAGACTTGGAGAGTTGACATACTTTGATACTTGAGAGAGTTTGTGATAGTAAAAGAGAAAGACAATTTGAACTTTCACTCGAACAATTCTGTTTGTTTTTCTTCGAGTGTTATTCAAAAATCCGAAGCTACTGCATCTCGTATCTTTTCTCTTCTCTGCTTTGATTGTGATTGCACTTTGGCACTGCTGATTTTTCAATCCGTTGCTGGGTTATTCTACTGGTTGTTACTGGTTTTGCGGTGTTGCTGAACCTGCTGTTGCCGCGTTATTACTGTTGCTGATTCCTACTTCTTTTGTTCTTGTACTGCTGTTTCCAGGTACACATTTGTACACTCTTGGCTTGAAGCGAAAAATGAAATATTAATCAGGCTCTTGTTCCTGTTGAATTCTTTTGTTTGGATCTGTGTTTGAATATTAATTTTCCCCTCTTTGTATAAAAATGTAGTCGATTAATTAATGAGTAATAAGGCTGCATATGTATGATTTCTTCATCTAATAATGTTAGTTTACATTAATCGAAGAATAGTTAATCTGTTTTGATATTATTGTGTATTTATCTCATGTTCTAGCAAATAATAAAATGTGGAATGAAAGCAGTTTTTCCTTGTACAAACGCGATCGCAATTTTCCGTTCACATTAGCCGTAACTTAATAACTAATAAGTTGCGTTTTTCAGCATGTAAATAATTAGGAGATTTTTCTTTTATTTTAGAGACGAACTTAATAGAAAAATGTAGTCGCTATAGGTTTATCCTTTTAAAATAAAAATGAGACGAGCCTCGCCAAATAAATCACAAACCGCCGGGGCCCTCAATAAAATACATAACCATTGACTAGACTTTGGATTTGGCCGTTTAATGAACCTTCACGGCCTCTTCCTAAAATAACAATACGTTAGACTCTTTAGGACGCGCCTTAATAAATCTTACCTTCTTAAACTCGGGTGCACATTTATGTGACCCAAATCCAATTCTCAACGGAGTCGAAATGTGTTTCTAATCACGGGTACATTGATTGTGACGTGGTTCGAGATACATTTTATAACGTTGCAATTCTTGATAAAAATAACAGTAAATGATAAAAGCGGTTGAAAGATAAAATTTGCACATAAGTTCATATTGTATTTAAAATCAGATAAATAAGCCAAATATAACAGTTGAGCGACCGTGCTAGAACCACGGAACTCGGGAATGCCTAACACCTTCTCCCGAGTTAACAGAATTCCTTATCCGGATTTCTGGTACGCAGACTGTAATATAGAGTCATTCTTTTCCTCGATCCGGGATTAAAATTGGTGACTTGGGACACCCTAAATCTCCCAAGTGGCGACTCTGAAATAAATAAACAAATCCCGTTTCGATTGTCCTTTAATTGGAAAAAACTCCCTTGTCCCCTCGCGGTGCGGAAAAAGGAGGTGTGACAACAATTGTAGAATTAAATCCTACATGCAAAATGTGACATATTTTTGTATTTTTATTAATTTTACAAATAAACATGCACAGACAAATACAAATAATTATTCAAAAATATCACAAAATTGCACACCAAGGAAAATCATTTTATTTTTGAATTCTTTGGGAATAATGCTCATATTGGGCAAAAATCACGTGCTTACATGGATGACTACTCCAGATTCACTTAGACTCTGTTTCTTAGAACAAAAGATGAAACCTTTGAGGTATTCGTGGCCTTTGTGAAGAAAATCCAGGTGAAGATGGAGTCTAGAGTAACATGTATTAGATCAGATCATGGAACAGAATTTGACAATGCCAAATTTGATGAGTTCTGTAATGAATATGACATTACCCACAACTTCTCAGCACCAAGAACTCCCCAACAAAATGGAGTTGTGGAAAGGAAGAACAGAACCCTTGAGGAAATGTCAAGAACATGCTGATCGATAGTAGGATTCCAAGTACTTTTGAGCTGCTGGTAACACTGCCTGTTACTTGGTGAACGGGTGCATGATCCAGTCTCTTCTAAATAAAACCCCCTATGAGCTGCTGAATGGAAGGAAGCCTAAGCTGACTCACCTATGAACATTTTGGGTGCAAATGCTATGTTCTTAACAACGGAAAGGATCATCTTGGAAAATTTGATGCTAAAACTGATGAAGGAATCTTCTTGGGTTACTCTTCTCAAAGCATGGCCTACAAGATATACAACAAGCGGACTCAGTATGTTGAGGAAAGTGTCCATGTAATTTTTGATGAGTCATATCCCTTCCATGAGAAAAGCAACAAGGGTGATCAAGATGGAGAGCCCTTGCTAGTTCCAGGTGAAGTCATTAACATGACAAACGGAAAGACAGACATGATAAGTCAGGTGAAGGAACCAAGTGAAGATAATGTAGTATCCTCCTCACCAATTGGAGAGGAACCAGGTATCCCAATTATAACCACTAAAACTGAAGAAGGAGTGGTTGATGCAGTTCAAAGTACTCCACGGGTAGCTGAGAGAAGAATGCAAGGGAACCAGTCAGATTTACCTAGCTCCTTTGCAAATGGAATTCAAGTGCCCAACTGGAAACAAAAAAGCTCTCATCCTCTTGACAACATAATTACCCCTCTAGATTCAGGTGTTCAAACCCGATCAAAAACTAGAAATTCACTTGCCTTTTCAGCCTTTCTTTCCAAAGTAGAACCCAAGAACATCAAGGAGGCCTTGAAAGATGCAGACTGGATTACATCAATGCAAGATGAGTTGCATCAGTTTGAAAAGAATAATGTACGGCACCTGGTACCTCGACCCTCAGATAGAACCATAATAGGAACCAGGTGGGTATTCAGAAATAAGCTTGATGAACATGAAAACACTACAAGAAACAAGGCTAGGCTAGTGGTTCAAGGTTATAATTAGGAGGAAGGAATTATTTATGATGAGATGTTTGCTCTAGTTGCTTGTATGGAAGCTATTAGAATCCTAATCGCTTTTGCACCACATATGGAATTCACTCTATTCCAAATGGATGTTAAAAGTGCATTTCTGAATAGATTTCTTAAGGAAGAAGTCTATGTAAAGTAGCCTCCAGGGTTTGAATGTCATGAGCACCCAGAATATGTGTTCAAATTGGACAAGGCATTATATGGGTTGAAGCAGGCTCCTCGAGCATGGTATGAAAGGCTGTCAAAGTTCCACTTAGAAAATGATTTTACAAGAGGGAAAATTGACAACACCTTGTTCCTGAAGAAACAGGGGAGGAACCTGCTCATTATTCAGGTATATGTTGATGATATCATTTTTGGGGCAACAGCTGATTCACTGTGTGAAGAATTTGCAAAACTCATGGGAAGTGAGTTCGAAATGAGCATGATGGGGGACCTGAATTTTTTCTTGGGTGTTCAAGTGAAGCAGTCCACAAAGGGTACATTCATTTGTCAGCAAAAATACATAAAGAAGCTCTTGAAGAGGTTTGATATGGAAGCATCAAAAGTGATAGATACTCCTATTGCAATGGCTACTCGACTGGACATGGATGAAGCTGGATCTCCTATGAATCAAACTATGTATAGAGGCATTATTGGGTATCTTCTCTATCTCACTACCAGTAGAACTGATATTGTCTTCAGTGTGGGGCTATGTGCAAGGTTCCAATCAAATCCCAAGGAATCTCATCTGAAGGCTGCCAAAAGAATTCTGAGATATCTTAAGGGAACATAGGACATAGTCCTGTATTACCCCTCAGGTGACGGCTTTAATCTTATTGGTTATGGTGATGCTGACTATGAAGGTTATCTTGTGGACAGGAAAAGTACTTCAGGAATGGCTCACTTTCTAGGATCGTGTCTCGTTTCTTGGGGCACAAGGAAGCAAAACTCAGTGGCTCTTTCAATAGCTGAAGCAGAATATGTAGCTGCAGCCCCCTGTTGTGCTCAGCTCATGTGGATCAAACAGCAATTGGAGGATTTTGGGGTATTTACTGATTGTGTGCCTCTTCTATATGATAACACTAGTTCACTCAACATAGCCAAGAACCTAGTTCAACACAAAAGAACCAAGAATATTGTTGTGAGATATCATTTTCTGAGGGACATTGTGGAAAAACGACTTATCTGTATGAAGTTCTGCAGTACAGAAGACCAAATTGCAAATATCTTCACCAAAGCCTTTAGTAGGGAACATTTTGGAAGAAGTAGGGTGAAGCTGGGGCTATTGAAGCCTAATTGAGAACCTAATTTCCATCAGTTGGCTATGAAAATCACCTTCAGGTAAAATTAGCTCAAGTATTTTCTGGCCAAGTCTAACTCACTTGAATACCATTGCAGGTAAACATGTATGATGATTATAGAAGCTATAGATGCATTGCATGGGTAATGAAAGAGGATTGAAATTTTCAAAGATAAGTCAAGAACCTGGTTCTTACACCAAAGGTTAGTAGTTTTGTGCATTCTTTAGTACACGTCTTCAAAAGGTACAAATATCAACCACCATGTCATCCACCTTTTCAGACTCTTCTGTCATGTCTTTTCACTTCAAATTGTTCCATCTTCCTCTGAAACGTTACAATTCTCCAAGCACAACCGTAGTTTTAGAATCGGTTGCTATCTCTCTCTTCATAATTATCCTCTTTTATTAAAAAACCTTCTCCTTTCTTCATAGACCATAGTCCCTCATTAGAACTTCTCCAAAGAATTTTCTACTCTCTCTCTTCAATGGCTGACAAAAACTCTAAAATTCCTGCCCTAGTCGTTACTAACCCTAAAAAAACTATTGAGTCCTCCATCTCCGATAAGTCCTCCATAACCATCCGTGTCCTTATCACTGAAATCACCCCTAACCCAGATTTCTCGTCACCCTCCAATTCTAAGCCGACTATCTCAGAAACCCCTAAAGTCGTTGATCCTTCTTCTCTATCTTCTGAGATTCCCATTGATCAAGGGAAAAGTGGAGAACAGGGTAAAGGTCCTAAGATCGCAGAGGTTTCCTCTATTGTTGCTTCAGATTCTGTGGTGGCCATGGAGCCTATCGAGGATGAAAATATCGCGACCATCTTTGTGGTATCTACTGATGGAGTATTACAAGAGATAATTTCTAGTGCACTCATGTCTCAGAGGAATGAGACACGGGGATTGGTGGGAGAAGAAGCCATGGTGGATGTTGAAGGCTCTGCACCAGCAGAAACTACTAGGACCTCTTGTGAGGAACCTGACCCCTCTCCGGAGGAAACAGGTCAGGGTTTTCACTCCCAGACCAGTTCTGCTCCTGCACCTTCTCCTCCCTTTGATGTTAAGCCCTTGGACATTCTAGTCCCTGAGATGAGGTCTAGCGATGAAGAAGATCAAGACAATATTCCTCTTGATGCATTCATAGTCAAGCGAAGGGTAATGATCACCCCTGAGTCTTCTACTAAGCGACCTACTACTAGGTTGCAGGCAAAGGTAGCTTATGACTCTGCCCTTCAAAAGAGAAGAAAGGGAAGTCAAAAGAAAAGGAGGAGATGATCGCTGCCAACTCAACGCTACACTAAGGTAGGAAGAGCGAGTCGCAATAGCTTTTACCCGATATGAAAGTCGGGATCGAATTCCTTAAGGAGCTAGTAGTAGAGTTGGATTGTCTGTCTATCCTAGAGATGTGTTTGTACTCCTAGTGTCACTTCAAACATTTTTGGGTTTTCAAATTATAACTATTTTTTTAAAACTATTGATTAACACTAAATTATGCTACGAGAATATTGCTAAGTTGTATCTAATGGGAAGTTAGGCACTAGGGTCGTGACACTACCTAGGTGGTTAATTGATGGGTAGATGTTATTAAGGTTCGATTGACATAATTGGGGCTTATGCTATAACCGTTGCACAATTTTAGCCACTCTCACACCTCTCAGTAGAGAAAGTGACTTTGCCCAATTGACTCTCTCGAGACCAAATGGGTAGGCAAATTAGACCAAGCAACTAGGGTTCAAGTAGGGTAATTACTCTCTCGAGGTTTAACTCGTTAATTGGGACTATCATTTCTCATGAGTCCATCCCAATTCCTTGTTGGGTCAATTTGGGGTTATAGACTCTATTTCTCAAGAAGAGTTAAACCCACAAAACTTGAATCAGTGTTTGCAACCACCAATTCTAGATTAAAACATAAAATCAACCCAAATAGCAAATACCCATAGTCAATCTAACACTAGATGACAACACCCATCAATTATCCATACTAGGGTTGAGTCACAACCCTAGCTAATGGGTTTAGCTACTCATGCTAGATAAAGAAATTGAAGAAATAGATGAAGAACTAAGCATTAATTACTAAAATTAAATGACAAGAATCTATTGTAAATGTAAAGCAAAAGTGCCAAAAATGGCTACAAAATACATTCTCACGGGCGCAGCTCTCTACTGATGTATCTCATTACCTAAAAAGGGGTAAAATGTTCTATTTATACTAGGCTGGAAAAACTGGACAAAAATACCCTTGCGGGGTCAGTGGGGGCCACATTAAATGGACCGCGGCCGCACTGGGCTTACTTCTGCTTCTCTGAACTTGGACTCCGCGGACCGCATAGAACGGACCGCAGCCGCGGAGGGAGCTGGCGCGGTTCGCGCAACCACGACCGCGGACCGCATGGCACTGGCTTTGCAAACTTCATCTCTCTGAATCTCATGACCGCGGACCGCACAAAAGAATAGTGCGGCCGCGGAGCCTTCAGCGCGGACCGCGAGATGTGTACGGCGGCCGCGCTTTTTCTAGCCTGATTCACCAACTCTTTGAACCACCTAGTGCGACCGCATTACACTTTGCGCGGTCCGCACTAGGTTTTCTTTTCTTAAATTTCTTGGTCTTTGATACTTGAGAAGATTTCACTCCTTTTTGAGCCGATCTTTGACATTTCGACACTTTGTCGATCAAACTTGCGATCAAGCACAACTTGTGAGCCTTTTAGGATTATTTTGTAACAATATATTATCAAAGCATAGGCAAGTAGGGGCATAAAACATGTTAAAATCCTAACTTATCAACTCCCCCAAACTTAAACCTTTGATTGTCCTCAAGCAAACAAAATAAGACCCACCCCTTAAAGGAAAATCGAAGTAATTCCAGTTGTTCTAAAGTAACCTCAACAAGCATCAATTGGGACTAATAATTGCTCTCAATACAAATGGATCATTAACAAAATTTAAATTTTGAAAAACTATGGATCAAGTGTGACACAAGAGCATCAAGAATTGACTCATTACATCAAAGAACTCTCTCAATTACTTTGGTCGCTGTGGACGTCAAACTCACACATCCTCAACTCTCCCTAAGTAAACCTCACCTTTTTAGAGTATAAGCACGCAAATCAAGATTAATAGGAAGTCACTCGTCTCTCTCAAGGAAAGGTCACAAGTCCGGCTCTAAGTACCATATGCTTGACCCTCATGTAAGTATCCACTAATGCGAGCGTCATCCAACTCAAGATCATATAGGGCTTTTGTGGAGTCAATGTGAAGGCTTTTGGTTCAGGGTAGAAAAAGTTGTTGGTCTATATGGGTTCCATCTTCCCTTAAGCACTTCTTTTGATTCATTCTGGCACAATTCTCTTTGACTCTTTGAGTATTTCACTTCTTTTGAAGGGGTTAGAGAGACACATTGTCACTCTTTCTTATGCAATTCAAAGCATTTCTCCTTTTTCACTTTTGTTTTTCTTGAATCCCATTTTATTCTTTGCACATTGGGCTTTCTTTTTGTCTTTTTCTTTTCTTTCTTTTTCATCGCCTTCCTTTACTTTTGCTTTTGTTCCTTTTACCACTTTGTTTCCTTTCTTGTCTCTCCCCCCAAACTTAGACTTTTTCCATTACTTAAGGGACGATTTGGGTGCCAAGAGAGGGTATAATTTAGAATGGGTATAGGCTTGTAGCATTGGTTCTTGAAAGAAAAAAGTTTAAGGCTCAAAATGGTTAGCTAAGGATTATATCGTTGGTAGGCTATGGAATTGTTCGACTATTGTTTGGATCAAGGAGAGCCTATAATCACTTCTCAAATCGAATTTTACTCAAAATTTTGCCTCAACAAACATTCATGGCAAGTTATAGACCATTGCCTCGGGACTTGGACTCACAATTTGATTTCTCACCACACATACTCAAGGATTGCTAAAGACATAGAGTCGGAGGCCCACAACAACCTTAGACACGATTGAGTACACAATAGTCCCGAAAGACCACATGATATTTGTTTGGTCAAAACAAGAGTCTCAAGGTCACTACTTTAACCATCCTAAATACAAACCCTTGTCTTTGACCATGGGATCAAAGGCAAATGTGTTAGGCCCAAGTGAAGCTTTGCTTGAGGTACCCTTAACTATAAACTACTAAAAACAAGAGAAAAATCAAAAACGAACTCAAATCCTTAAGAAGGTTGTCACGCCATCCATCATCGGGAAGAGCCACCTGGTTCGCACAATACTCCACCCTTGGAAAGAACCGTGGCATTAAGAAAACCAAGGGTTTATTGAAAGCGCCAAAACCGAAACTAAAAGGCTGCGAGCCTATCTACTAAGCTAAGAATGAAATATTTGTACGAAAATAGAAAATAGAAAATAGAATGAATATTTAAAAATAGGGGATTAGAATATACAACGGGGGATGAATATATATACAAAAATGCAACTTTATATACAGACCAAAGAGAAGATAAAAAGTGCGATAACAGTAACTAAATGTAAAGTTATATACAGATCAAATAAAAAAAATCAACAGAAACATAAACTAAGTCAACTAATATATACAATCATCCGGATAAAAAGTAGGGTGCACCCCACAAATAGAAGTTGGCATTGTCCCCAATGCCAATTAAACAAATAAGCATAAAAAAAATCAAGAGGAAAGGATATAGGAGCTCCCTAAGCCTCGTCTGTCTGCATGGAAACATGAATGGTCCCCCGGTCCTCTGTATGTACAAGAACCTCAGACTGGTTCCCGATTTCCTGCTGCTTAGCTGCTTGGACTAGGGCCTGGACCTATACGGGCTGAATATCAGGAACATCCTGTGGCTGACAGGAGGAAGCCTCCGGTGGGTCCGCCAACTGGATGATCACCTCATCTGCACTAGGGAGCTTCCTCTTCTTCTTTGGAAGTTGTTGTGTCTCTGCTACTGGTGTTGCTGCTGGGGCTGGATCCTCGAATAGCAAGTCTAAAGGTAGTTGGTCTGCCTTCAGTTTGTCAACCTCCTCCCTCAGCGCCTTCATAGACTCCTTGGAAGCCCGTGTTTTGCGCAGCTTCTTGTGCTCCTTGGCAAGCTCCTTCAGGGCCTTGCCATGTGCATCCACCGCCTTAGCCAAGGCAGCCTGATAATCGAGGACCTTTTGCTGGTTTGCAAGAATCTCCTTAAGTGAATCCTCGACACACTGGGGCACCTGCACTGGCTGTGGTACCGACTAAGCCACAATGGTAGAAGTAAAGGTGGACAACTTGGATGAAGCAGTCGCCATCTAGTTATTCAAGCTATGAAGTGTCTGGCTCAGCTGGTGGGAGGTGATAGGATGGGCCCGGGAAGATGGAATCCCCAGGCCAGCTGAAGTAGAGGGACCAGCAGTAGTGGAAAGTCCGGAAGGCATGTCAGCAACTGTGGAAATAGGCTCAATGGTGGGCTCTACCGCAACCGGCTCTTCAGACTGGCCGGTTGGGGCAGAAGCAGACGACTTGTAATTTTTGTCCTTGGGGTTGTCTGACCCCTTCAAACTGTACCATGAGAACAGAGCCACAGGTTTCACCTTTAAGTCAAAAGGTCTCTTCTCTACCTCCAGGTCCCGGAAATACATAGTGAGGGTGCTGGGAAAAGGGTAGTTCTGGTCATACTCAACCCCCACTGCAGAAATGATGCGGGACATCACATTGCCCACGTTGATAGGATATCTTGCCATAATAGAAGCAACAAGAACAGCCCGGGCAAGTGGAATAGTCTGATCATGGGTAGTGGGGTCGAGCCGACTGCACACAAAAGTCAACCACCCTCTAGCCTCAAAATTGAAAGTTCTCCAAAGTATTTTGGCCCCTCCTTGCAACCACTCTGGAACCGTACCCGGGATTGCCAGGTATGAAGCTAACCACGGACGAACCTCCTCGCTCATTGCCAACTTTTCATTGTAAAGGGACTCATTTTCATCATTGAACCTCAGGTATTCATTTATTGCCTTCTCGATAAATACCACATTTTTGTTTCTCACTTTGGTCACCTTAGTGCCCTTCAAGATGTGGTCCACATTGCTATAGAACTTCTTGACCATATGCTCATTCGCCTTCACACAATTATCTTAAAAGAACTCCCAACCCACCCGAGCCTGAAACTGTCTATGTACATTGGGGTGTAGGGGTAGGAGGTCTCTGTCAATGAAACTCCTCTCAAGAATCAATTTCCGTGTCGGCCACCATTCCCTAAACTTGTGGAATGCCACCTGGCTGAAGAATCTATCCTCCCAAACAGCGGGATTCCTAGTCTGGTCAACACCCCCAATCTGCGGCACACCACCCCCCTATAATTCCCCATCTCCCTCATCACCTCTAGCACCCTCTCTAGATATTGATGTTGTGGGAGAGGTAGAGCATTCATCCCCACTAACTGCCGCTGAGCCATCAAACGACCCAGAAGAAATGTTGATTGAGGCTCAAGCATCGAGGGAAGATGGGAGAGTGTCTCTATGTATGGCATTCTCCGAATATGGGATATATAGAGGGATTGAATCTGAAGAGATCTCTCGGGAGGGCTCGTACTCACTCCCCGAGGTGTCAAGGGCTATATCAGCCGCTTTGATTGCTTTTCTCATGTCCTTTATGCTTTCTCTAGCCTGGGGAGTGAGTTTTACCATCCGTTGCTTCCCTCCCCGGGAGGAATTACCTCGGCCGGGTTGTTTGGAACCTTTACCTCATTGTTTGACGATTATCTACAAGCATACACATCTAATATGGTTATATCAGCATAGGAAGTGAAACAAGTCTTGAAATTGAATTGCAGACAGCAGGTAAAATATTGCAGAAACAGTTGCAGAACATGGCACCGCGGCTCGCACAAATAGGAGTGCGACCGCACTGGGGGCACCGCGGACCACGCAAAGGCGATCGCGGTCCGCATTGGGACAAGGCCCTGGACAACATCTCTTTGATTCCAACCACTGCGGCCCGCACAAAGTAGCATTGCGACCACGGTGGGCCAGCGCAGACCACATAAAGTGCAATGCGGCCGTGCTGGGCATAGGTTCAATTTCAATCACTTGGGCACTGCGGTCTATGAAAAATGGTAATGCGGACCGCGTCAAGGCACCGCGGACCGCAGACCGCACAAAGGCGACCGCAGGTCGCGGAGAGTAATTTGCATAGGCACTAAGTTAGGGTTTCATTTTTTTTTGCACAATTGTTCAAATTTGTTCACCTACTTTGTCCTTACTCACTTGCCCAACCATTATGCATATTTCGCACACAAATCCATCATTTAAAACTACCCTAAGCTAACAACTAAAATAAAGAAGAAGAAACTAACGAGAAGAAAAAGAAGTTATGAGCTAATGATAATAAAATAAAACAAAATTAATCAAGTAAATGTATAAGGACTGAGTGAAACATTACCTGATGAGAAAATGAAATGTAATTAGTCAATCTTAGGTAAGAATAACGGCCAAGAGAGGTTATGAATAGTACTTTTATTTCTCTGAGTGTAAAAAGTTCAAAAAAGGTAAATAGTGACCCATAAGTTCTATTTATAGAAAACAGTGGGACCCAGCCTTACCTACCAGCGCGGCCGCACAAAACCGACCGCGGACCGCACTGGGTTTGTTTAAAATGAAGCTCGAGTAGGCAACTTCCGCGGACCGCACAAAACAGACCGCGGCCGCAGAGGTCCACCGCGAATCGCACTAAATGGATTACGACCGCGGTGGCAAACTTCAGAGAGCACCACTTTTGACCATCACCAGTGCGGACCGCACAAAACAACCGCGGTCGCACTGGCAATCTTCAGAGAATGTTCAACTCTTTTTTCAAACTATTTTGCACTGCATCAACTCAATCCCTACAACATCTCACAATCAGTTAGCTCAAAAATCAAACCTACACTACCAAGAAAATACAGAAAACAACAAAAAGGAAAAAAAAGACATGGGTTGCCTCCCAAGTAGTGCCTGATTTAACGTCGCGGCACGACACATGTTACCAACACATCACTTTAAATGGAGAAGTGCCACCACGTGGCTATCATCAAATTTCCCAAGATAATACTTGACCCGATGTCCATTGACTCTGAATACTTCATCATTTTTGTTCCTTAGATCAAGAGCACCAAATGTGGTCACGAACACAACTTCAAACGGCCCACTCCACTTTGACTTGAGCTTACCCGGAAACAGACGTAACCGGGAATTGAACAAGAGAACCATATCTCCAACATTGAACTTCTTGCCCTGAGCATATTTATCGTGAAGGTACTTTATTTTGTCCTTGTACAAGGACGAGCTGGAGTAGGCATGAAATCTAAACTTATCAAGCTCATTAAGTTATTCAACCCGCAGATTTGCCGCAACATCCCATTCTAAGTTCAACTTCCTCAAAGCCCACATGGCCTTGTGCTCTAATTCCACTTGAAGATGACAAGCTTTCCCAAACACCAACCGATACGGTGACATACCAGTCGGAGTTTTGTAAGCCGTCCGATAAGCCCAAAGAGCGTCATCCAACTTTTTCGACTAATCGGTCCTATTAGCATTGACAGTTTTAGACAAGATACTCTTAATTTCTCTATATGAGACTTCCACTTGGCCACTAGCTTGAGGATGATAGGGTGTCGAAACCTTATGATTGACACCGTACTTAGAAAATAACGTGTCGAAAGCCTTGTTGCAAAGGTGGGACCCCCCATCACTAATGATAGCACGAGGAGTGCCAAACCTTGTGAAGATACTCTTTTTCAAAAATGCCACAACACACCGGGCTTCATTGTTGGGCAAAGCCACGGCTTCAACCCATTTTGAGACATATTCCACCCCCACGAGAATGTAAGTGTTCCCACAAGAGCTCACAAAAGGACCCATGAAATCGATGCCCCAAACATAAAGAAATATCCACTTCGATAATTGTATTGAGGGGCATCTTATCCCTTTTAGAAATTCCGCCAGCTCTTTGGCACTCATCACATCTCTTCACCAAATTGCCCGTATATTTAAACAAGGTAGGCCAGTAAAATCCGCAACTAAGCACTTTAGAAGCCGTTCTCGCCCCGCCATGATGGCCACCATAGGGAGAGGAATGGCAAGCCTCCAACATATCCAATTGTTCCTCCTCCGGGACATATCGTCGAATCACACCATCCGTGCAAATCTTGAACAAGTATGGCTCATCCCAATAGAAATCCAAACTATCCCACTTGAGCTTCTTCCTTTGGTTAGAAGAGAGCTCACACGGGATTATTCCTGTCACAAGGTAATTGGCAACATCGGCAAACCATGGCATATCCTTTATTGACACCGCAAGGAGTTGTTCGTCGAGAAATGAATCATGATCTCAAGGACGTCACAAGGCCTCCCCTCCTCTTCCAAACGGGGCAAGTGGTCCGCTACTTGATTCTCACTACCCTTCCGGTCAACAATTTCTAGATCAAACTCTTGAAGAAGTAGCTCCCATCTCATCAATCTTGCCTTGGAGTCCTTCTTGGTCATCAAATACCTAAGGGCGGCGTGATCAGTGTGCACTATAACTTTGGCCCCCATAAGGTAAGGTCGAAACTTTTCCATAGCAAACACAATAGCCAACAATTCTTTCTCGGTGACTATATAGTTTCTTTGAGCCTCATTCATGGTCTTGCTTGCGTAGTATACCGGATGAAACATCTTGTTGATTCTTTGGCCCAAAACAGCCCCAACCGCAGCGTCACTAGCATCGCACATGAGCTCAAAAGGCAAGCTCCAATTTGGTGCGGTAATGATGGGTGTAGAAGTCAACTGGAGCTTAAGAAGCTCGAATGCGTGCATACAACTCTCATCGAACAAGAACTTTGCATATTTTTCTAGCAAGTTGCACAACGGATGTACCACTTTAGAAAAATCTTTTATGAATCTCCGGTAGAAACCCGCGTGCCCAAGGAAACTCCTCACCCCTTTGATAGAAGTAGGGGGAGGGAGCCTCGAAATAACCTCAATCTTGGCCTTATCAACTTCAATTCCTCGCTTCGAGATTTTGTGACCCAATACTATACCTTCTTCTACCATAAAATGGCATTTTTCCCAATTGAGAACAAGGTTGGTGTCTTCCCATCGGGCCAACTCTATCCAAGTTTAACAAGCACTCCTCAAAAGAATCACCAGCCACGCTGAAATCATCCATGAAGACCTCCAAGATATCCTCCACCATGTCAGTGAAAATAGCCATCATGCAACGTTGGAAGGTCTCCGGAGCATTACACAATCTAAATGGCATTCTAGAGAAACAGAATGTGCCATAAGGACATGTAAAGGTGGTCTTCTCTTGGTCTTCCGGGGCAATTAGAATTTGATTGTACCCCGAGTAACCATCCAGAAAACAATAGAAAGCCCGGCCCATAAGACGATCAAGCATTTGGTCAAGGAATGTCAATGGGAAATGATCTTTTCTAGTCACCTTATTTAGCTTCCGGTAATCCATACAAACTCTCTACCCGGTGACCATTCTAGTGGGAATGAGCTCATTGTTGTCATTAGTCACCACAGTCATACCGCCTTTTTTCGGCACATATTGAACCGGAGAAGTCCACGAACTGTCAGAAATAGGATAAACCACCCCAGCATCTAACCACTTGATAACCTCTTTCTTCACCACCTCTTGCATCGCCTCATTTAGTCTTCTTTGATGCTCCAAGGAAGGCTTTGCATCCTCTTCCAAGATGATTTTTGCATGCAAAATGCGGGGCTTATTCCCTAAATATTAGCTAGAGTCCATCCGATTGCCATTTTCCGCTTTTGAAGAACCGCCAAGGTGGCCTCAACCTACATGTTAGTAAGGCAAGAAGAAAGAATAACAGGTAAAGTAGAATTTGAACCCAAGAATTCATACCTGAGGTGTGGAGGAAGTGGCTTCAACTCCAACACCGGTGGCTCCTCAATCGATGACTTTGTTGGTGGAGTTTTGCGATTTTCTAGATCCAAGGATAGCCTCCTAGGCTCATATGAATATGAACTCATACCATGCAATGCATTCATGCACTCCACTCTACTAGCATCATCATTGACATCCATATTAAGAAGCACGACCTCAAGGGGATCTTCAACATGGATCATGGAACTTTTGTCATCCACTATCACAGCTGTGACAATGTCTACAAATGAACACATCTCCGTGCTATTAGGTTGTCTCATTGATTTGCAAACATGGAATACCACCTTCTCATCCCCCACTCGGAAAGTCAACTCACCCGCTTCAACATCAACCAATGCCTTCCCCGTAGCTAGGAAAGGCCTACCAAGAATAATCGACACTTCAAAGTCCACCTCACAATCCAATATGACAAAGTCAGCCGGCAGTATAAACTTATCCACCCGGACAAGTACATCATCGATTATGCCCAAAGGTCGCTTCATCGATAGATCCGCCATTTGAAGTCTCATTGAAGTGGGTCGAGGTTGTCAAATTCCCAAAGTCTTGAAGATCGAGTACGACATCAAATTTATGCTAGCCCCCAAGTCACAAAGGGCCTTGGCAAAATCCACACTTCCGATTGTACAAGGGATAGTAAAAGCTCTGGGGTCCTCAAGCTTGGGTGCCATTGAATGCACTATGGCACTCACTTGATGAGTCATTTTAATTGTTTCATACTCCATCGACCTCTTCTTTGTTACCAAATCTTTCATGAACTTAGCTTACCCCGGCATTTGCTCAAGCGCCTCCACCAAAGGTACATTGATTGTGAGGCTCTTCATCATGTCAATGAACTTTTTGAATTGATTGTCACTCTTTTGCTTTGCTAACCGTTGAGGATAATATGGAGGTGGCCTAGGCAAAGGTGCCTTGGCCTTTTGTACAACCAGCTCGGCCATGTTAATCACGCGTTCCCTAGACGGGTTCACGACATCTTGAGTCTCTACCTCGGCTTCATCATCAATATCAATCCGCACATCATTGTTCATATTTTGATTAACCACATCATCAACAATCAAAGGTACATCATCATCCCGCAATTCAACATCTTCTTCCTTAATTTACTTTTGCTTTGAGGCATTCACATCACCGCCTCTCCCACTTCTTGTTGTAATCGCCATCACATGATTATTATTCCCACCCTTCGGGTTCACTACCATATCACTCGGTAGCGCACCCTTGGGACGAGTATTCAACACTTGAGAGATTTGGCCTAATTGCACCTCCAAGTTCCGAATAGATGTATTATGAGAAGCTAATTAGGCATCGGAATCTTGGCCACCACCTTGTTGTTGATTGTTGTTATACCAATTACCTCCGCCTTGCTGTTGATTTCCTTAATTTCCTTGAGGACGCCATTGTTGATTTGAAGAGTTGCCTCTATTCCCTTGGTAGTTATTGACATATTGGACCTCTTCGCTTTGATCATCATAGCATTCATTTGAATAACCACCACCATCATTGTTGTTGTCATATTGTTCACAATTACCTTGAGGATGTTTCCCTCTTTGCCTCCTTTTCAACATAGAAACACCTTCCATTGCATTGACTTGGCGCAGGTTTTGGACTTGTTGCAATTGCGCCTTTGCCAATTGATTCATAGTTGTTGTAAGCTCGGCAATAGCTTGGCCATGATCGTGCAATTCCTTGTGCAAATGGATGACCGTAGAGTCACCTTGGGGAACATTTGCTCGGCTTTTTCATGCCGAAGAGGTGTCGGCCATTTCATTAAGTACATCACATGCCTCTTGGTAAGAAAGTTTCATAAAGTTCCCTCCGGCCAATTGGTTCAAAATACATTGATTTGTGGTGTTGATGCCCCGATAAAAGGTTTGTTGAACCATAACCTCGATCATGTTGTTATTAGGGCACTCTTTCACCATTGTTCTATATCTTTCCCATATCTCGTGCAAAGGTTCCGTTGGCTCTTGCTTGAAGGCTAAAATTTCATCACGAAGAGCCGCCATACGACTTGGAGAAAAGAACTTGGCAATAAATTTGTCCGCAAATTCATCCCATGTTGTAATAGAATGATTGGGGAGCCTTTCTAACCAATCCAATGCTTTACCCCGAAGAGAAAACGGGAAAAGCCTCAATCTCAACTCATCCTCGGACACGTTTGTCTGCTTGCTACCCCAGCATGTATCCACAAACCCTTTCAAGTGCTTGTAGGCATTTTGATCGGAGGCACCCATGAAATACCCTCTTTGCTCGAGCAAGGTCAACATAACATTTGTGATTTGAAAGTTCCCCGCCCGGATTCGGGGAGGAACAATAGCACTGGCGTATCCTTGATTTGGTAAAACTCTGGGAGCCACTCTCTGCGGTTGCGGAGGAGGGTCTGGAATATTGTTGTTCTCATTTGCATTTATATTGTCATTTTGGCCCCTCCGTGGAACTTGAGGTAAGACCTCATCATGTTCTAGATCATCTACCTCCTCCCTCGCTATCACGTTGCCAAGAGGGTCATTTGCATTAAGAGCCATTTGTACCTGATTGATCGACACAAACAAAATTAGTAAACAAGAAGGAAAGAAAAGCAAAACACAAAACTAAATAAACAAATAGTCAACACCGTAAGCTCCCCGGCAATGGCGACAAAAAGTGATCGCTGCCAACTCAACGCTACACTAAGGTAGGAAGAGCGGGTCGCAATAGTTTTTACCCGATATGAAGGTCGGGATCGAATTCCTCAGGGAGCTAGTAGTGGAGTTGGATTGTTTGTCTATCCTAGAGATGTGTTTGTACTCCTAATGTCACTTCAAACATTTTTGGGTTTTCAAATTATAACTATTTTTATAAAACTATTGATTAACACTAAATTATGCTACGAGAATATTGCTATGTTGTATCTAATGGGAAGTCGAGCACTAGGGTCGTGACACTACCTAGGTGGATAATTGACGGGTAGATGTTACTAAGGTTCGATTGCCATAATTGGGGCTTATGCTATAACCGTTGCACAATTTTAGCCACTCTCACACCTCTCGGTAGAGAAAGTGACTTTGCCCAATTGACTCTCTCGAGACCAAATAGGCAGGCAAATTAGACCAAGCAACTAGGGTTCAAGTAGGATAATTACTCTCTCGAGGTTTAACCCGTTAATTGGGACTATCATTTCTCACGAGTCCATCCCAATTCCTTGTTGGGTCAATTTTGGAGTTATAGACTCTCTTTCTCAAGAAGAGTTAAACCCACAAAGCTTGAATCAGTATTTGCAACCACCAATTCTAGATTAAAACATAAAATCAACCCAAATAGCAAACACCCATAGTCAATCTAACACTAGATGGCAACACCCATCAATTACCCACACACTAGGGTTGAACCACAACTTTAGCTAATGGGTTTAGCTACTCATGCTAGATAAAGAAATTGAAGAAATAGATGAAGAACTAAGCATATTAATTAATTGCTAAAATTAAATAACAAGAATCTATTGTAAATGTAAAGCAAAAGTGCCAAAAATGGCTACAAAATACGTTCTCACGAGCGCAGCTCTCTCCTGATGTATCTAATTACCTAAAAATGGTAAAATATTCTATTTATACTAGACTAAAAAAATTGGACAAAAATACCCCTACGGGGTCAGTGTGGGCCGCATTAAATGGACCGCGGCCGCACTAGGCTTACTTCTGCTTCTCTGAACTTGGACTCCGCGGACCGCGTAGAACGGACCGCGGCCGCAGAGGGGGCTGGCACGGTCCGCGTAATCATGACCGCGGACCGCATGTCACTGGCTTTGCAAGCTTCATCTTTCTAAATCTCATGACCGCGGACCGCACAAAAGAGTAGTGTGGTCGTGGAGCCTTCACCGCGGACCGCGAGATGTGTACCGCGCTTCTTCTAGCCTGATTCACCAACTCTCTGAACCACCTAGTGCGGCCGCATTCCACTTTGCGCGGTCCGCACTAGGCCTTCTTTTCTTAAATTTCTTGGTTTTTGATACTTGAGCAGGTTTCACTCTTTTTTGAGCCGATCTTTGATATCTCGTCACTTTGTCGATCAAACCTGCGATCAAGCACAACTTGTGAGCCTTTTAGGACTATTTTGTAACAGTATATGATCAAAGCATAGGCAAGTAAGGGCATAAAACATGTTAAAATCCTAACTTATCAGGAGACTGGTGAAAAACAATGTAGTAGTGTGTGATAAGGATGTCCCCGTAGTAGAAGTGGAAGAGGAAACACCAGAGGAACCTAGTTCTTTGGTGAGAAGGTCCTAGAAAAAGAAGTACCCTGCTTCAGTGGAGAAAGTTACAACCCCCAGTTGAAAGATGTTGTGAGTGAACCATAAGTTTCTGATGAGGATGTGTTGATCAAGTCTAAGGGAAAAGCAAAATCAAGTGTAGTGAAGTCTGGCAAGAGAAAGTCTGAACCTATTAAGGAACATGTTTCTACGAAGAAGGTGAGAGGTGAAACTAGTTCTGCTTCAGAACGTTTGAGGCACCAAAAGGTCCTGCTGGGTCGCACATTTGACCCAACAATCTCTGATATGGCTAGTATGCGACAAGTACTTGAGATGGTTGAGTTTCAACGATGGGGCATCTATTCCAAATGGATGCACCTAAGGTGTATGAGGATGAGGTTCAAAGCTTCTTTGCCAACCTTTTTCCTGTTGATACCGACCATATATGTTCCTTGGTGAATGGAGTGGATATCGTGTTTGATGTGAGTCTGCTTGCATTATAAGAAAATCATGTATTATATGGGGATTTTGGTGGGGATTATATAAGAAAATCCGCAGGAAACTTCCTTCCAAAAATATTCCGATGGAAAATCCAGATATTCGCATGAAGTTTTGTTAAAAAAATTAATGAAACTTAAGGAGTTTTATTGGGGAGTTTGCTAGGAAATAGCTGCAAGTACATCCCCGTGAAAATTCCTAATGTCTGAAATTTTTGGACGAAAAATTATGTATATATTTCTTCTATACTATATCATATTGAATTCCCCACCTACTGAGACAGGACACTATAGCACCTATTATATTATTATTAATTTTACCCCTCACTAATTACTGTTACTAATTAGTTAGTTAGTATTTTTTATTTTAATTCTCCCCCCTCCCCCACCACCCCCCTTCAATTTGTTAGGATTAGTAATTAGTAATTACCCTAAATATATAATATAACCCCCTGCATATTTGTGGTTTACTCGAGGCTTACCCGTTCGGCCATTTTCAGATGCTTAATTATAAAGTGCAAACATTTACGTATCTTAGCCGATGTGGGACAAGAATATCCCAACTACCAATTCCCAATATATTACTATTTTTTACTAATGCTTACCTCTTTTTATTTTTTATTTTTTTTATTAAAAGATGCATTAATTAAGGATTCCGTCAAACAAATAAAACATTCTTTTCCAAGTAATAGCAAATTAAATTTATATTACTTTTAAATTTAAGGTATCGTTAGTTTTTTTTTAAAAATTTCATTTATATTTCTCGAATAACATATCACTTTTTTTCTTTATAAAAAATACACTAATTGACAATAATTAAATACGTTATACATAATAATTAGTAAGAAATATTTCACTAATCTTAATAAAATACACATGATTAAGTTATTTTATTAATAATGGTAGGACTTGATCAAGAGTAATGTTAGAAAGTGAAATTATAAGATTATTCGATATTAAGTTTCAATACTAACTATATCATTTTATATATGCTATAATTGACTTTTATCTAATCAAATACATGTGAAAAAATGACATACATAAGATAGAAAGTTAATAAAACTTAGTTCAAACTATATCATTTTATATATGCTATAATTGACTTTTATCTAATCAAATGCATGTGAAAAAATGACATACATAAGATAAAAAGTTAATAAAACTTAGTTACATTTTTATAAATGTAACGTAATTTTTCTCTACTTAGAAATTAAATTTAAATAGATGTCAATAATTTAGTTATATTTTTTCTAATGATATTAGTTGAAATATGATGGGTTTTCAATGACTCAGCCTTATGCTTCTTATGTTTTGATAATCTAACAAACTTGTCGTGAAGAACCAGATAGAGAACCTGGCCCACATGATATACATTTCATGTGAACTGGTCGAAGTCTGAAAATCAGCAAATAGATGAACGACCACAGGGAGGAACACAACAGGGACCTGGTGACCTGGTCCCTTAGGGCTCTCCGACACAAAGAAGTCAATGACTGTACGCAATCAATATAAAGAGGAACACAACAGGGACCTGCTCCCTTAGGATTCTCTGATAGAAGTACGATTCAAGTACACAGCTGGAACGTAGTAGAAGAAAGTGATCATCTGGCAACTGTCATAGAAGAGGAACATAACTAGGACCTAGTCTGTTGGTGTGTCCTGACAGAAGTACAAAGTCCACTATCCAGCTACAATGCAACTGCCCAGAAGTGGTTGTGCAGACAGTACAACAGTCAGTTCTCATTGGGAACAAAACGTACACCAAGAGTTGACATCACTATCCATTGTGCTATCTTTTGTGATAAAACAACCTGGTGCAAGACACACCATTCTTTGTGCATTCAGTGATATTCTCTCAAGAAGAAAAAAGTATTCATCTGGCATTGAAGTCACTGGTGTGTCAAGAACAAGAAGATAACTCCACTAAGGATCAGTTTCTAAATGAGTTTATGTACATCCATAGTTGAGTTGTAATCTTATTATTTGTTCGTCATTGTAATTCCTAGTTTGCTTTCTTAGAAGCGTTGTCTTAGGAACAAACCAAATTCGTAAACTTCTGAGTTTATATTGTGACTAGGGATAGTCATAAGTTTAAATCCTTTATAACTAGGAGAGTTATAGAGTGGCTTGTGGTGGTTGCATCACAAGTTAGTTTGAAGTCTTTGCAATAGAGTGTTTGCAAAGTGGCTTGTAATAGGTAGATTACAAGTTAGTAGAGTTAAAAGCCTACAAGAGTAGGTCATGATTTTTTGATCCCCTTGTGTAGGATTTTTCCACGTAGAAAATCTCTTTCCTTCTTTACATTCAGTCTTTAATGCATTCTACGTATCATCTCATAGAGGACCAGATACTCTATAGTTTGGTGAACTCATATAAACTAATAATTGGTATCAGAGAAGGTTTCTCCTATCAGGCTAATACCTAGGAAGGATCCTCAATTGCTGCTCCACCAAACTTTGAAGAAGGACAATCAACCTATAGACCTCCCAGATTTAATGGTCAATACTATGGCTGGTGGAAGACCCAGATGCATGATTTTATGATGGCAGAAGATTCAGAGCTATGTGATATCATTTGTGATGGTCCACATGTTCCCATAAAGAAACTTGAAGAAACAGGACCATTGGTGCCCAAAAGGAGAAGAGAGTACAATGACATTGATAGAAAAGCTGTAGAAAAGAACTATCGTGCCAAGAAAATCTTGATGTATGGCATAGGACCTGATGAGTACAATAGAGTATCAGCTTGTGATACTGCCAAAGAAATATGGGAAGCTTTCCAAACCGCACATGAAGGAACTACTCAGGTCAAACAATCCAAGATCGACATGCTCACCACTGAATATGAGCTCTTCAGGATGAAGGATGATGAGTCCATACAAGATATGCACACCAGATTCACCTCCATCATAAATGAGCTTCACTCACTTAGAGATGTCATTCCCAGAAACAAGCTTGTAAGGAAAATTCTCGGTGTTCTACTTGGGTCATGGGAAAGTAAGGTAAATGATATCACTGAAGCTAAAGATCTACAGACTCTGACCATGGATGAGTTGATTAGTAATCTGAAAACATACGAGATGAAAAGAAACAACTATAGTGAAAGAAGAGAGCCTAAGAAGGAAAAGAACCTAGATTCAATTGATAAAGATAGTGACATGGCCTATCTTACTAAGAGATTTCAAAAGATGGTTCGAAGAAATGGTGGCATACCAAAGTGGGGCAGTTCAAGTAAAACAAGGAACAACGATCTCTATCACAAATGTGGAAAGTCAGGGCATTTCATCAAAGACTGCTCACTCACGAAACAGGAGAAGTACAAGCAAAATCCTAACAAAGCAGGAAAAAGGAACCTGGTTCCAGATAAAAGATTCAATCGAAAAAGTGTTGCAGACAATATCGTTAAGCAGGGATGTTCAGAGATATCTGAAATCCTATTCTTCTAAGAAGCTAAGGTCTTTATCTAATGTCCTAATTGATGCCTATTATAGCCTTGTAAATGATAAGGAGCTCCTGACCATAGAATTAGGAGAGGTCGAACAATCGAGAGATGATCTAGTGGTCTGTATAGTGGACTTAAATGAGACCATAGCTAATCTTGAACAAGATAAGGAAGCCTTGAATGAAAGAATAACTAGTGTGAAAAATGAGAGATACAATATGATGGTAGTAGTTGTTGATTTAAGAAGAAAAAGTTGCATCTACTGAAGAGGAAAGGGATGACCTGTTAGTAATATACACTGATCTAGAGGAAACCGTTGAGGGACTCAATAGAGAACATATGAATGTAAGTCTTGGAAAAGGGAAGGAAGTAGCTAGTAAGTCACACATCTTGCTTGGACGTGGTCCTCGGATGCTGTCACTGCCATGTATCTCAACAATAGTGGGAACGACATCGGGTTCCAAAGGGAGAAAACTCCCTACAACCCGCACAGCAAGTATGGCACTGTACTTAATAACTGGCTATGTACCCATTGTGGGAACAATGGGCATTTTAAAGAAAATTTCCAGCCAGGGTTTAGTCTGCTCAGAAGAACAAAGTGTTTACTGATAGAGTGACTACTAATAAAGGACCAGGTACCACTCGCAAAAAGTGGATGTTTCCTGCGTGGACTAGAAAATCCCTCATTTATCCCGTTTATAATAACAAGGGACCCAAACTAGTTTGGGTTCCTAAATCTAACCCTTGATGTGCATGAGCGGGGAGCAGTGAGAGGAAGCGGATTGCGATGGACTATGGACAGTGGATGCTTAAAGCACACAATTGAAAACATCATGAATTTCTTCTCACTGAAAGCCCTGTAGGAAGGGAATGTATCCTTGAGAAGGAAGTAAAGGGTACATTCTCAGTGAATGAAAAGGTAGAAAGGTTCTTTCGGCACTCCAGTGGGAACGAGCACTATGTGAATGGCCTAAAAAGTGCAGTCACCAATCTGATAACTCGCCAAGTGGTCTAAGTGGACAAAGGAAACAAGAACATTCACTCCTACTAATCATGAATCTCCACAAGCTGGCGGTATGAGATGAGTGAAGTCACAACCATGACATGAAGGATTGGTATAGGCAAACTTCTTACTTCCAAATAAATTAACTCAACCGGACCTGGTCCGTGGTCTGCCAAACTCAAGTGTCACCTGGACATGAGTTCACAAAATGATGGAGGAGGGGAAGAAGGGATCACAAATAATTTCTCAACACCAAGAACTCTACAGCAAAATGGTGTAGCTGAAAGAAAGAACGGAACTGGAAAGTGATGCATGGAAAGTGCTCATCGCCTATGGAATCGCCAAGAAATTCTGGGAAAAAGGAATGAATACTGCTCTCTACCTTGAGAACAAGTGTCGGACCAGGTCCCTCCTAAATCAAAACCCACTAGGAGCTGCCAAATGGAAGAAAATGCCTTGTTCTTGACAACAGGAAGGATCAACTTGGGAAGCTCAATGCAAAAGATGAGCGAAGGAATCCTTCTAGGGTACAATCCACAAAATAAAGCCACAAAGTCTCCAACAAAGGTCACACTAAATGGTAGGAGGTACCCATAGGGTATTCAACAAGACACTCTTCTTTGCCAAGAAAGAAACGGTGAAGATCAATATGATGAACCAATCCTATCTCTGGGAAATATCTGAGGATTCAAATAGGGAGGATGATAAAGTGAGCAAGATGAAGGAGACTAGCAAAAGACAACGCAACATCATCCTCCACGTCTCACAAAGAACCTGGTACGTCACCTACTACCACTGAAGCTGAAGGAAGAGTAAAGATGCAGCTCATGGCACTGCACAAACAGCAGAACACAAAGTGTGGGAAAATCTAATTAACCTCCATATATGTCTCTTCAATCAAATTCTATCTCAAATTGGAAAACCAAATGTTCCCATCTGTGTAACAATTCAATCACTCCCTTTCACTCTAGAGCTAGATAAGAATGTTGTCCTATGGAAAAGAAAAGTGCTTTTTGGAACAGTTCACCTGTCATGATTCATGCCTCATCTTCTGGGAGACAAGGAAGCAAAACGGAATGACCTCATCAACAACTGGAGAGAAATTTCAAAAAAAAAACAAAAGAGGATCAAACACATTAAAGGGTGAGATCATCTTCTGAGGGTCAATATGAAGAAAGGATTGATCGGTGGAAATCATTGCAGAACAGAAGACCAAACTCCAGATATCTGCATCAAAGCCTCAAGAAGAGAGTATTCCGGATAAATCAAGGTGAAGATGGGGTCACAAGAATCTAATGAAGAACCTGATCCTCCATCTGTTGGCTGTGTAAGACACCGTCAGGTAAAGGTAGCTAAAGTATTTTCTGACCAAGCCTAACTCACATCAATACCATTGTAGGTAAACACACATGACGATCATAGAAGCTAAAGGTACAGTTATGAACTGCAAGAGGTGAGTTGCTAAAACTTTATTCAAAAGATTGCTCGGGCATCAGGTTCCTGTATCTCAGGTTAGAAATAATGTGCTTAATTCTGCATGCCATCTCTAAACAAAAAAAGGGGGAAAAATATTTTGTAAATCAACTGCCACATCATCTGACTTTTCAACGTCTTCATGTCATGTCTTGTCTTTCAAATCCTTTCATCCCCTCTGCGCAGTAACACTTCCCCACAAACCTACCGCCGTTTTCAGGACTATTCAAAACCTGTTTCACTCTCCACTCATCATTAGCCCCTATTCCAATAAAACTTTCTTTCTCTCTCACGGAAAGTCATGAACCTTCATCGCCTTTGTATAGCTAGGATCTTCTCCTCATCTATCTCTTTATCTCTCTACTCGTCTACCAAGTACTCATCTAATGGCTATCGAATAATCGTCTCATTCTCCCACCATTAACACCGCTCCCACTTCATTATTATCCTTGAAATCATCCCCAGAGCGTCATTATTTCATGCCTTCTACCACCTTACCCACTCCTGGTTCCTCATCCACTCCTATAGTTTTTCCATTTCTGATAAACCCTGTTTACCATTATTTTAAGAATCCTATGTCTAGTCAATCCTACGATCTTATCAAAGACCACACAGGAGGTTTTACTCCTCAAGTGTCAGGAGCCCCTGAGGATGATCCTGACCAGTATCTGAACTCCTCCATGTTAGACTTAGTGACTCTTAAGGAGTCACCAGAAAAGGAAGCAGCTCATAACGTCATGGCTATAACTATTGAGAGTTTGATGAATGAAGGAGCATATCTCTCATCTGAGTACCAGAGGGAAGAAATTCCATTCCTAGGAGATGTAAGAACCACAACACTCCTCGAGTCCTTGGCTCATGAGATATTCTCAGAAAAGCCTTCTAATGAACCTGATTCTCTTCCATGCAAACTCACTTCTGCACCTCCTGTTCACTCCAAGATCTTAGAGTCTTCCTCCAAATCACCCACCACCAGGTCACTACATCAAGAGAGTTTGGAATCCTCATTGTAGAAAAGTAAAAGGAGTGTCAAGACAAGGAAAAAGAGGAAAATGAATCCAAATGATTTCATCAAGAGTATGTTAGTAAATCGGACAGACAAAGATTCTTGTAGGGAACCTGGTTCCTTAGTACAACAATCTATGACAGTTGAGGAAATTGTTGAGGAACAGAAAGGGTCATCCGTGAAGTACAACAGCAAGTCTAAATGGAGTCAAACTAAGCTAGTTGTGTCTGAATACAATAATGTGGGGATGGGAAGCTGGAAAGGAAAGTTTGCCGAAGGGTCTAGCAAACAAAAAGGGGAAACTGGTAAGGAACCTAGTATTTTGTGGCAGTAGAGATTAAAAACTCAAAAAGTTTTGTGGGGTTGTACATTTGAACCAGCAATTTCGGAGATGACATGCATGAGACAAATTCTAGAGATTGTGAAATTTCAACAATGGGAACACCTGTTTGAAGGGAGCATGCCTCTGGTGTACGAAGATGCAGTACAAATCTTCTACGCATCTCTTTTCACTGTTGAGGGGGATCACATTTGTGTGCTCGTAAATGGAGTGGACATTGTACTCGACGCTTCTACATTGGGAAAGGTTCTCAGAATTCTGTGTGAAGGAGTGTCCTCAGTTAAGGGTGTTTGTGGAATAAACTTAAGGAGAGCTATCATGAAAGAACAAGTTATTCAACAGGGGGAACATGTCCATAAGAAGGTATTGCTTCCTGAGTACCAGTTTCTTTTTTAACAGGTCAATAAAGTACTCTTACCCCGCTCTAAAAGGCACTCTATTGCTACAAAATCGGATATGGTCCTAATAGAATATCTTGATGAGTTTGTCCCAATCAATTTTCCAGCAATCATGATAGACCATATGTAGAAGGTGGCAAATTTTAAGGGTGGAAATCATGGGTTACCGTATGGCTTTCTCCTTACTCAGGTGTTCAGATTTTATAAGGTCTCCTTGGGAAATCCCAGAGTGGGCACACACAAGCAGACCTTCTCTAAGACCACTCTAGAAGAATATGAAAGTATACAAAAAGTTGGTGGAAGCATATAGACCATTTCTCAGCTGATCAACACACAAAATGTAGCCTCTGAGGAAATAAGAAGGCTGAGGGCTCGAAATGCTATACTGGAAACTCAGCTCAGTCAAGCAGCTAAAGGACCTGATTTTGTACATGAGGAGGTTGCCTGACTGACAATGGAAAATGAGAGACTTCGGGCTCAATTACTTGAAGAACAACTGTTTTCAAATGCTAGACTAGACTTGGTTCTCAAAACCATTGTTGTCTCTTCCTCCAAGCCTCCCTCCTTTAGTGTTCCCTAGGATCCTCTTTGTATCAAGCTATTTTTTCTACAACATCCTGTGGCTGTTGTTTACTTTTGTTTGTTTGTTTTTATGATGGCATGTTGAACTTAATCATTACTACTCCTGAATTGCTTAGTCCAATGTAAACATTAATAAAACAACTCCCCTTTTCCCCTATACAATACTGTGTTCCTCTGGATTCTCTTTTCTATCATGTTGTGTGCACATATGTGGCATGAGCTAGCTGTGTTAGACTTCTTTATGCTTATTACCTTCTTGTTTGTTTTTAATGATGCCAAAAGGGGGAAAGCAGTATGAAGTGGTGTGTAGGTGAGAGTAGGTGAGAGTAAGGGGTAATATGCATGAGGGGAAACTATCAAGTCAGAGATTAAGGGGGAATTCTGGCATCTTATCTGGTTATTTCTGCTCTAAATAAATATTGTCCATGCTAAAATTTGTCATCATCAAAAAGGGGTAAATTGATGGGTTTTCAATGACTCGGCCTTATGTTTTGATGATCTAACAAACTTGTCATGAAGAACCAGATAGAGAACCTGGCCCACAGGATATACATTTCATGTGAACTAGTCGAAGTCTGAAAATCAGCAAATGGATGAACGACCACAGAAAGGAACACAACAAGGACCTGGTGACCTGGTCCCTTAGGGCTCTCCAACAAAAACAAGTCAGTGACTATATGCAATCAATACAGAGAGGAATACAACAAGGACCTGCTCCCTTAGGGTTCTCTGACAGAAGTACGAGTCAAGTACACAGCTGGAACGTAGCAGAAGAAAGTGACCATCTGGCAACTGTCACAGAAAAGGAACACAACTAGGACCTGGTCCGTTGGTGTGTCCTAACAGAAGTACAAAGTCCACTATCCAGCTGGAACGCAACTGCCCAGAAGTGGTTGTGCAGACAGTACAACAGTCAGTTCTCATTGGGAACAAAACGTACACCAAGAGTTGACATCACTATCCATTGTGCTACCTTTTGTGATAAAACAACCTGGTACAAGACACACCATTCTTTGTGCATTCAGTGATATTCTCTCAAGAAGAAAAAAGTATTCATCCGGCATTGAAGTCACTGGTGTGTCAAGAACAAGAAGACAACTCCACTGAGGATCAGTTTCTCAATGAGTTTATGTACATCCATAGTTGAGTTGTAATTTTGTTATTTGTTCGTTATTGTAATTTCTAGTTTACTTTCTTAGAAGCGTTGTCTTAGGAACAAACCAAATTCGTAAACTTCTGAATTTATGTTATGACTAAGGATAGTCATAAGCTTAAATCCTTTGTAACTAGGAGAGTTATAAGTAGGTTGTGGTGGTTGCATCACAAGTTAGTTTAAAGTCTTTATAATAGGGTGTTTGTAAAATGGCTTGTAATAGGTAGATTACAAGTTAGTAGAGTTAAAAGCCTACAAGAGTAGGTCGTGATTTTTTGATCCCCTTGTGTGGGATTTTTTCACGTAGAAAATCTCTTGCCTTCTTTACATTCAGTCTTTACTTCATTCTACGTATCATCTCATAGAGGACCAGGTACTCTATAGTTTGGTGGACTCATATAAGCTAACAAAATATGTCAAATGCAGTCGTATCTTAGCTTTATTATGTTCTTTATATCAACTATATTAAATTTTTAATTCTTAAAATAATTTGCTTTGTGATAATTATTTTGTTATTGAATTTGCTGAAAAAGTAATAACCAATTATGTTATGCTTAATGACTTATAATGCCCAATCCAAACATAAATACATCATTAAATTTTATATAGGATCAACAATTTACATTTACCTATGCATAAATAGATAATTATGTGGATAAAATTAATTCTCAAATATTATATATCCAATTGAAATAACAATAATAAAATTTCTATCTAAATCCTAAGAACAAATACCCAATCAAAACTGTATAATGAAATACTCAAGTAAATCCTAAAGAAACAAATTTCGTTTAAAACCACACAAATAATCTCTAATTAATTTCTTAGGTAATAAATTTTTTAGGTAAATCCCAAGCTATATTACAAAGAAAACATTTCTAGAAAAAATTACAATAATATAATCCCCAATTTCCCCAAATAAGTAAATCCCAAGAAAAAATATTCTAACTAAATTCACGTCAACCAAATCTCTAGGTAATTTCCAATGTAAGAAAATTCACAGGTAAACCCCCTAGAAAATATCCCTAACTAAATTTGTAACACTAATATCCCCAGGTAATTTCTCAAATAAGCAAATCCCCAAATAAATCCCCAAGAAAATATCCCCAACTAAAGTCACATGTAAAGTTACCTAGGGATTTTCCTTCGGATTAACATAGGATTTTTTTTTTCATTTTCTTTATTTGCTTACATGCTAACTTTTCTACGGAAATGTACTTGCTAATTTATTTCCGCACGTAATTTCCCAGATAATATTTTGGCGCATAATGGCGCCAAAGTTATCGACGGATTTTCCTAGGAAAATATTTTTCGCATGTAAAATATTTTAAATTTAGGAATTATAATGTTTCCCATGAAAATCCGCAGGTATTATCTGCGAATAAAATTCCCATGTAATTAGCATTTTTCTTGTAGTGTTGGGGAGATTCTTAACGTCCCTACGGTTGGTGTGTCTACTGTGAAAGATGCTTGTGGGTCAAACTTCCAAAATGTTGTGGTGAAGGATAACGCAAACCAGAAAGGGGTCCAGGTTCACAAGAAGGCCTTACTCCCTGTTTATTAGTTGCTCTTCGAGCTGGTGAACAAGGTTCTGTTACCCCGTACTGAGAGGAGATCCATGACTTCCAGGTCTGACCTGTATCTAATGGAGAAACTGGATGGATTTACATCTATGAACCTACCTGCCATCATAATCGAACATATGCAGAAGGTAGAAACTTTTAAGGATGTCAATCATGGTCTTCCATATGGGTTCCTCCTTACGCGAGTGTTCAAGTTTTTCAACGTTCCATTGGGACAAAGAAAAGTAGGGACCAAAAAGCAGATCCTCTCTCAAACAACCTTGGAAAAATGTGAGTGCACCGAGAAAAGTGGGAGGGTTACGAAGTACATCGACAATCTCTCAGCTCATCAATTCTCAGAATAATGCAACTGAGGAGATTCGATGGTTGAAGGCGAGGAATGCTATCCTAAAAGATCAGCAGGCCCAAGGGGCCCCAAAATCAAATGAGGAGGTGGTCCGTTTGACAAAAGAAAATGCTGATCTCAGGGCACAAGTGGAGAACCTGAAAGCGGAACTGCTCAACGAGCAAAAGTTGGCGAATGCCCGAATAGACCTGGTTCTCCAAACCCTTGTTGCAGCTTCTAAACCCTCTACTCCTAGTGCCTTCTAAGAAACCCTTTCAGTGACCAGATTCTGGATTTTTTTTGTTGTTTTAATGACTTGGCAGTCGTGTTTGTTTCTTTTGTTTTGATGTGGATGGGATGTATCAATTCTGCTCCCGATGGTAACAATCCAATTTTTGCCTTTGCTGTTTAGCAAAGGCATATGTTTTATCTATAAAAAACTATCCTCTTTTTGTTATCTAATGCTTATGTTTCTCTGTTTCTCTCTTCTATTATGTTGTTTGCACATATGTGGCATGAGTTAGCTAGGCTAGACTTCTTTATGTTGATTGTTTGCTTGTGTATTTTTAATGATGCCAAAAGGGGAAAGTATAATTGAAACAGGGATCCGATTAAGGGGGAAGCACAAAGTCAGGGGGAACTTGCAAAGTTCCTGTTACTTCATCTGGTTATTTTTGTTCTAAAAAATGTGTCATCAATGTATAAGTTTGTCATCATCAAAAAAGGGGAAATTGATGGAATTTCAATGTCTAAGCCTTATGTTTTGATGATCTAACAAACTTACTGTCAAGAACCAGATAGGGAACCTGACACACTTGGTTTACATTGCCAATCAACGAACTCCAACTAAATATGAACTGCTATAGCTTCAGGAGATAAAGAACCAACACAAGGATCTGATACCCTTGTGGTTCCCAGACAGCAGTACGAAGTCAATTGGGTACAGTAAGAAAATGACGTGACTGCCTGCACTGTTTCTGTCTGCACTGCACTAATTCTAGTGGTCACTTGTCCTTTTACCAACCAAGTGATTACATCATTTAAGTGATGTCATCCAAGTTGTATTAACAAGTGCATTATAATAAAACATCACTTGAACACATGAGAACTTCTTCAAGCATTCAAGCCATCTGATATTCCAGCATTCAATTCTCAAGTGCATCAAGAACAAAGTTAAACACTACTACGGACCAGTTCCTAGATCCAGTATTTTGTTGTCCTTAGTTGAGTTGTAACTTTATATTCGTTATTCATTGTAATTCCTAATTTGCTTAGCTAGAAGCGTTGCTTAGGAACCCTTTTGTAAAATTATAAACCCTTAGTGCTTGTGTCGTGACTAGAGTTAGTCATGAGTTGAAGTCTTTGTAATAGGTGTATTACAAAGTGGCTTGTAATAGGTGTATTACAAGTTAGTGAGGGATTAAGAGTTTAATTCCTAGGTTACAATAGATTTTAATCTGAAGATTGTTCAGTAGTGAAATAGAAATCTTACCAGTATAGGTCGTGGTTTTTTTATCCCCTTGAACATGAATTTTTTCACGTAAAACTCTCTATCTTATTTACTTACTGTTTTATTAGTATTCTTAGCAGAAACTCATAGAGGACCTGGTACTATATAGTTTGGTGGACTCATATAAACTATCAAACAAGGTGTGGTTTATATCTTTGTACCTCATTTTTCTCATTCCTCTTACTTACAAAGTCACATTTATAGCCAACAGGATTAACACCATAAGGTGTTTGGACTACAATCCCAAAAACTTCACATTTCGCAAGTGAATCTAACTCTAATTGGATTACTTCTTGCCATTTTGCTAATCACATTTTTGTCGACATTCTCTAACAGATTGAGGTTCAAGGTAATCACTATCTTGCATAATGCTAGATGCAACATTATATGCAAAGTCACAATCCACCACTATATCAGATTGGTTCAAATTCGTCTCAATATCGATCGGATATGTAGATAGTTCCTTATTTTCTTGAGTCTCAAGCTCAGTAATTTTCTCATGAATCTCAAGATTAGTTAAATCATAGATTTCTTTAAGAGACTCTTTCATATTGTCATCTTGATCATTTTTTTTCTAGGATTTTGATCCTTAGAGCCCAATGGCCTGCCACGCTTTAAGCGCGCTTTTGACTTATTAGCTACGACACTAGAAGGTTGTCCAATAGGGATATCAATATGGTCCTTGCACATAATGGCTTGTGTTTCAACTGTCAGCTACTCACTATTGATTAATGGTGGATTGACCACAAGGTTTCAAGCAAAAAAAGGGCTAAGACAAGGGGATCCAATGTCCCCTTACCTATTTGTTATGGATATGGAGTATTTGAACAGATCCTTGAAGAACCTGAAACAAAACCCTGACTTCAACTACCATCCCAGATGTTCAAAGTTGGACCTAGTACACATTTGTTTTGCGGATGATTTGCTAATGTATTGCAGGGTAGATAGAATCTCCATCCAGTTAATGTTAAAGGCATTCAATCACTTCTCTGAAGTTTCTGGGCATAAAGCCAATATGGATAAATTTTCACTCTATGTAGCAGATGTGTCCAGTGAATTCAAACTCCAAATCATTCAGGAGATGTGCTTCTCTACTGAGGAAATGCCATTCAGATACTTGGGAGTACCTCTATCTTCAAGGAAGCTCACAATATATCAATGTCTACCTCTAGTAGAAAAGATGATTGCAAAGATTAGATGTTGGTCTACTAAATTCCTATCATACAATGGGAGACTACAGCTGATTAAAAGTGTACTATTTGAGATACAGACTTACCGGGCTCAAATCTTTCTATTGCCGAAAATGATCATCAATATGGTAACAAATGTATGCAGAACATTCCTATGGACAGGTACAAATGAGGTTTCCAAAAAAGCATTAGTAGCTTGGGAAATATTGTGCATGCCTAGGTCTACTGCAGGATTAAATATTCTGGACTTCTACAGATGGAACAAATTAGCAATCTGTAAGCTATTATGAGATGTTACTCAAAAAAAGAATAATCTATGGGTAAAATGGATTTACTGCTTCTATATAAAGCAGAGAGATCTAATGAAATGTCCTATTCCTAAACAAGCTTGTTGGCTAGTTAGGAAGATACTGGAAGCAAGGAGCTGGCTGGTGAATCATGGGGACCTTGAGGCACTGTTAAAAAGCTTTGAGATACAAGGAAAGTTCAGCATGAAGAAAGCATATCAATTCTTCACTCCTCAGTTTCAGAAAGTAGATTGGAAGAAAATAGTATTGGTGTAAAGTATCATTCCCAGGCATCAATTCATTCTCTGGTTAGCAATTCAGCACAGGCTATCTACTGTTGATAGGTTAGAGAGATGGGGAATACAGGTTGAAAAAGAATGTGTACTGTGTGCAGCTGACATAGAGGAAACCTTGGAGCATATACTATTTGACTGTCCTTATTCACATCAGGTGTGGAATACTTTACTAGGCTGGTTGGGAATAAAAAGGAACATAGGCGCTTGGCAGGAAGAAGTCACTTGGGTAGCAAGCAGAATCAACAATCGACCAAGGACTCATATTCTAGGATTTCTCTTTGCAACAACTGTATATCATATCTGAGCAAAGAGAAATGCAAGAAGATTTCAACAAAGGAAGCAAGAGGCTAGACAGGGAGTGAAGGAAATAGTTATACAGCTACATGTTAAAGGACAGAACAATTGTAAATGGAAGAGTATACTAGATAGGTTAAATTGTTACCCAGCATAGATAGGTTATAAGTAGTTTTAATATTCTGAGAGACCTAACTCTTGAGTCCAAAAGAGTTAGCTGTGTATAAATTTTTACTTGGTTGAATAATTTTTTTTATTGACCAAAACAATACTGTCTCTGCAAGGGTATGTGATTTTGTGATCCTTTTCAGATCCGTAAATGCATCTGGCATTTGATTTGGTACTTTGAAAATGAATAATCTTTTGTACCTCTTTGTATATAAATAGAGGCGCGTGGATCGAGATAAAATAATGATGAATTTTTCATTAAATTTCCCGTTTGGTCTCACCATTTACTCCCCTAATTTTGGGAAAAATATCTCATCAAATTGACAATCTGCAATCGAGCAGTGAACAAATCTCCCGTTAATATTTCGAGGTAACGAATAATAGAGGATAATTCAAACCCAACATATATGCCTAACCTTTTTTGGGGACTCATTTTAGTGCGATATGGTTATGCTACAGGCATATATACTGCGCATTCAAAAATTCTTAAATGAGATATATTAGGTTCATGACCCAAAACTAATTGCAACGGAGAATATTTATAATAATTTATCGGTCTGAGACGAACTAATATTGGTGCATGCAAAATGACATGACCTCAAACAGAAGTGGGCAACCACGTTTTCATGAGTAACGATCTTGCTATCAATTGCAGACGCTTAATCAAAGACTTTGCAAGGTCACTTTGAGTGTGAACATGAGCTACAGGATGTTTCACTTTTATCCCAATTGATAAGCAATAATCATTAAATGCTTGGAATGAAAACTGAGCAGCATTATCAAGTCGAATAGACTTAATCGGATTATCGAAAAACTGTGCCCGTAACCGAATTATTTGTGCCATTAATTTTGCAAATGCTAGGTTGCGAGATGACAATAGGCACACATGAGACTATCCAGAATATGCATCTATTAAGACCATAAAATATCTAAATAACCTATTAGGTGGGTTAATAGGTTCATAAATATCCCCTTCTATACGTTCTAAAAACGCAGGGGACTCAATCCTTACCTTTGTTGGTGATGGTCTAACCATTAACTTGCCTTGATAACAAGAAGTGCAAGAAAATTCATTATTTAAAAGAATTTTTAAATTCTTTAATGGATTTTTATTTGAGTTTTCTATAATTCGTCTCATCATAATTGATCCAGGATGTCCCAATCGATCATGCCAAAGTACAAAAATGTTGAAATCAGTCACCTTTTGGTTTATGATAGAATGAGCTTCAATTGCGCTCATTCTTGTCCAATCAGACCACAAGAAAAAGATGAGAACTTCTCAATAACCCTTTTCTGGTCAGAGGCATTCTTGGTAACGATGAGATATTCAAGATTATTCTCATCTATTGTCTCAATATGATATCCATTTCGGCGGATATCTTTAAAACTCAACAAGTTCCTCGTGGACTTGGAGGAGAATATTGCATTATCTATTGTAAGTATTGTTCCCCTAGGCAGAGTTATAATAACTCTTTCAGAGCCTTTAATTGAATTACAACTACCATTTTTTTAGTAACGTCTGCCTTACACATACTTAAATGAGAGAAATATTTTTTCTCTTTGAATATCGTATGTGTCGTACATGAATAAATGAAACAAATATTTTTACAATTGAACTTTGATCCAAATTTGCTTTGTGGAATATCTATATTTACTTCTCATGGTTTGACATACAAAAGAAAATATACGAGTAAATATTAGTATTTTCAGAGAATAGGAAAAGAAATAAAGTTAAACCAATGATTCAATAATTACCTTTTAATACTATTTCTAGCAAACTCTTATTATGATACAAACGACTACATAGGTAAAAATGATACAATTGTGAGTATACTACACATATTAATAATACAACTACAACAAATTTATCTAAATGTACAAGTTATTTACTTTTGTGTTTAATAGTCATTTATAAGAATTATTATAATGACTACAAATACTAAGCCAAACTCTCTAACCAGCATAAATACTCAAAGGTATGCAAGTTATATGTTGGTTGAAATAATTAAGTGATATGTATTAAGAATTAAATATATGTGCAAAAAAAATAACTAATTATGTATATCAATGACGCTAGTCATTATAAATATGATGCAAGTCATTTCTATTCATTTGATTTAGTAATTGACGTTTAAGAACTGAAACTAAAGTGTTCCAACGTGTTTGAACCAAAGTGTTTGTTTACAACGAATATTAGAACTATATTTAATCAACTAACGCTATTTTAAAAAAAATAATACTAATTGATACTAATGACTATTACTCATGTAAAGAACTATGATTACATAATGTTTATTCACTAGTTATTACAAATAGGCAAAAATAAAAATCAAACTACTCAATCATCCTTAACCACAGATCCATCACCGATCAAGTGGTCTATTTTTCCATAGGTGCTCAAAAAAGTCTGTCACATCCAAATGGGTGATGTCAAATTCATTGTTAGAGATAAATTAGCTTCAGGACTTTTATTCTTTAGAGATGCTTGATAAAGCTGTAAGAAATTCACCGTCTCTTTCTAGAGATTTCTAGTGTGACCCACATATAAGGTAATAAATTATTTACCTTATCTTCCAAAGGAAATAATATATCAGATAATATTCTGTAGTTATGCATATATGGTAGTTTCTTAGATGGAAAGAAATTACCATATATTAGGAGTCCCTAGGGTAATTATAATTTATGGAGAAGTCCCTAGGGCTAAAATATTTGCTTAAGAGTCCCTAGCTTACCTATAAATACGTCTGTGACTCCATCAGTCTGGCATCCTACGATAGGCACGTGCTAGAAGACTCCTTAGGTTTTCTCTCAAGGTTCTTCCAAGGAATTTCTCTCATCACTTGAACAACCATAGCTGAAAGTACGTTCCTTGTTTAATTTCCGCTGCGCTGGCTCTGTATATGTATTCAAATTTCAACATGTGGTATCAGAACCTCCCTTTTGCTATGTTGTTCAGTATTCGGTATCCAATTGTTGTTATGCCGACAGAGAATTTACGACGAATTACGAAACAAAAATTTCTTTTCCAATTGAAAGTGCTAAGGATCCGATAATTGTAAGACCAATTAGTAAATTACCTTTACTATATTCCGTGATTGGATTTTATGTGCTTATCGGATCTGTTATTCAAGATGTGTTTGATTTAATTTCTTTAACACGTTTGTTTTATCTAAGTTCTCGTCCAATTACATCTCTGTTGCGTAATAGCACTTGTTAGAATCACTAGATTGTTGCTAATGTTTCTGAACCAAGAATCTCTGAAGTGTATGTCATGAAAATTAACAAGTACTAATGCTATAAGGCTTGTGTGAAATCCAAGGTTTGTTTTAATTGTAATTGCGTCTCAACTACTAGATTTGTGTTAATCCATATGCAGTAAATGAAATGGATGTACTTGTAATCTAGTAAACGTTATGATTCTAGTTTACTGATAGAGTTTGCTTTGTTGCATTATGTATTAATTATTTCTTAACTTCAGTGAAACAAACAAATTTACTTTCAGTAATGAGCTCGTTAGTTTGGCTATGACATCTAATTTGCTTTAAAGATTCTGTCGTTTATTATTTTGAGTTTTGACAGAGAAATTTATTGATTTAAAATAGTAATGTGATATTTGCTCAATAAAGATCAGGAAACAATCATGACGCACTTTAGCATAATTGTTTATTGTATCTTTTGTGTTCAAGGATATGCCTCTATATATTCTTGTAATATTAAGTTTAATTATGAGAACTATGTTCCAAATGGGACTTTGTAGGCATTATGCTTATACTAAGTGTGTCCATTATGAAACCAATCAATATTTGCTTAAGTTGATAATTAAGGTTAATTATTCTAACATGTCATTTTAAGTTTTCTTTTATGTGATGTACTTAGGAGTAGCCACGACATCTTGAGTACTTGATATAAAAGAAATTAAGTTGTTTAATCACATAAAGTTTAGTGATTAAAATTATAATGATATCTACTTAGTCCAATTATCTCACTAAAATGGTAACTCAGCCCTACAGGGAGGTAACCATTTTGGTAAGATTAATTGGAAGAGATAGTAAACCTTTAAGTTAAAAATAATCTTATGCCCACAGGTACAGATTAATTTAAGTATATTTTGGTTTAATGGTCTAATAAAGTAAAGTAAATTATATGCATGAGTTGCAGCCTCTGAACACAGGAAGGTCTAGAATTTACTTAGAATCAGTATTTTACGCGATTCACCCTTGATGGATTGTACTTCATAGCTTATGTATGTTTATCCTTGTTTTGCAGTATTTATAGTTTTTCCTACCGCTATTTTTAATCAGAATGCTCGAATTCTAATGCTTTCTGGTGACAATTATACTGAATGGAAGGAGAAAATCCTTCTCACTTTAGGGTGCTCGGATCTAGACCTGGCACTCCGTGTGGATGAACCACATATTCCCATGGAATCAAGTACGCTAGCTGCTAAGGCTATTTATGAGCGATGGGAGCGATCTAATCGCTTAAGTTTAATACTCATAAAAGCTCACATAAGCCAAATCATTAGGGGTTCTATCCCTAATAGCGATAAGGTCAAAGCTTACATGAAGGCAATTGATGAACAATTTGTAAGCTCTGACAAGGCATTGGCTAGCACCCTTATGAAGAGGCTCTCAAGTATGACTTTCGACAGAAGTCGTACAGTGCGTGAGCACATTATGGAGATGAGAGACATTGCTGCTAAACTCAAGTCCCTTGAGGTTGATATGCCTGAACCATTTCTTGTGCATTTCATTCTCAACTCACTTCCTGCGGAATATGGTCCGTTCAAGATTTTTTACGACACACATAAGGATAAATGGTCAATCAATGAACTTTTGACCATGTGTGTTCAAGAAGAAGAGAAGTTGAAGCATGAGACACCAGAAAGTGTTAATATGGTGACTCATGGTAAGAGAAATGCAAAGAAGGCAAAAGTGTTCCCATGAAGAAGAAAAGCACATTTCACAAAGATGTTTGTCGTTTCTGTAAGAAGAAGGGACACTGAAAAAAGGATTGTCTGAAATACAAGAAATGACTTGAGAAGAAAGTAATTTTACCTTTGTATGTTATGAATCTAATTTCACTGAAGTTTCTGATAATACATGGTGGATTGATTCTGTTGCTACAATTCACATTGCCAAAATCATGCAACTTTTTCTAACTCAGAGGAAGCCGATAGGAAGTGAACAATACGTCTATTCTGGCAATAGGACGCGTTCACATATGGAAGGCGTGGGGACTTATAGGCTCATTTTGAAGGATGTTTTCACTTAGATTTAGAAAATACTTTTTATGTTCCAGAATATTCTAGAAATTTATTTCTCTTTCAAGACTATCAATTAGTGTATATGATTTGATTTTCATTATCCTTCTGTGAAACTTTTGAAAGATAATAAAGTTATTGGTTTTGGAAATTTGAATGGAAATTTATATAAACTTGAGCTAGACCCCACATTTGAATGCAATGTTTTAACTTTGCATGATAAAGAAATTGGCACTAAGCGATGTATTATCAATGAGAACTCATCAAGTCTTTGGCACAAGAGATTGAGACACATCTCTATTGATAGAGTCAAAAGGTTGGTTAATGATGGAGTTCTAAAAGCTCTTGATTTTTCTGACTTTGAGACTTGTGTGGACTGCATAAAGGGTAAGCAGACCAACAAATCAACTTAAGGTGCCAAAAGGAGTTCTCAATTACTTGAGATCATACATACAGACATATGTGGGCCTTTTCCTACCCCTTGCTTGAATGGTGAGAGATATTTTATCTCGTTTATTGATGACTATTCAAGATATATGTATCTCTATTTTCTATTTAATAAATCAGAAGCACTTGATGCTTTTAAAGTTTACAAAATAGAAGTAGAGAAACAAACGGGTGCTCATATCAAAATTATAAGATCTGATAGGGGTGGAGAATATTATGGTAGGTACACAGATAAGGGACAAGTTAAGGGTCCATTTGTTGAGTTCCTTGAAACTGAAGGTATAATTGCTCATTATACCATGCCAGGAACACCACAACAAAATGGCGTGGCAAAAAGAAGGAACCGGACATTAATGGACATGGTAAGAAGCATGATTAGCAGATCAAATTTACCTTTATCCTTATGGAGTGAAGCCTTAAAACTGCTGTGTATATTTTAAATAGGGTTCCATCCAAGGCTGTCTCCAAGATACCTTTCGAGTTATGGAAAGGATGGAAACCTAGTTTAAATCATTTATACGTTTGGGGATGTCCAACTGAAGTGAGGGTTTATAACCCATAACTAAAGAAGTTGGATGAAAGAACAATAAACGGTTATTTTATAGGCTATGCAGTTTAACTCTAAGGGATTTAGGTTTTATTGTCCTTCTCATTCTCCTAAAATTGTTGAGGCTAGAAATGCTAAATTTCTTGAGGAACATGAAGAAAGTGGGAGTGGTTTGACTCAAAGGGTGGAATTGGAAGAAATAATAGAACCACTTGTGGTACCTTTATGTATTGGAAACTTGAATGTTGCTTAGAAAAATTCTCATGAATTATCTGAACAACAACAAGTTCAAGATCCACCACTACTTAAGGAGCCATGTGAAGATCAACTCGCTTTACCTGAACCCGCTGAAGAAGTGCCTGAACCAGTGGGAGTAAGAAAATCCTCAAGAGTTCAAAAATCAGCAATTTCTAGTGACTATATTGTGTATCTCCAAGAGTCTGATTATGATATTGGACTAAAAGATGATCCATGCTCGTTTTCATAAGCCATGAGTGGAGAAAACTCCACACTTTGGTATGATACCATGAAAGAAGAGTTAAAATCTATGGCTAAAATAAAGTCTGAGATCTCGTCGAATTACCAAAGGGATCCTCTACCATAGGTTCCAAGTGGGTCTTTAAAACTAAAAGAGACTCATATAGTAATATCGAACGATATAAATCCAGACTTGTAGCCAAGGGTTTTACTCAAAGGGAAGGCATTGATTACCATGAAACCTTCTCTCCAGTATCAAAGAAGGATTCATTGAGAATAATTATGGCATTAGTAACTCATTTTGATTTAGAGTTACATCAAATGGATGTGAAAACAGCTTTCCTGAATGGAGATATTGAAGAGGAGGTATACATGTGTCAGCCTGAAGGATTTTGTGATAAGGACAAAAGTCACCTTGTTTGCAAGTTGAATAAATCCATTTATGGACTAAAACAGGCTTCTCGCCAATGGTATATTAAATTTCATAATGTTGTTTCTTCATTTGGATTTACGGAGAACATCATTGATCAGTGTATATACCTTAAGATAAGTGGGAGAAAATATATTTTTCTAGTCCTATATGTGGATAATAATTTGCTTGCAAGTAGTGACTTGGGATTGTTGCACGAGACTAAACAGTTTCTTATCCAGAATTTTGAGATGAAGGATATGGGTGAAGCCTCTTATGTCATTGGCATAGAGATTCATAGAGGCAGATCCCAAAGATTACTTGGACTGTCTTAAAAGGCCTACATTGAAAGAATTCTAGAAAGATTTGGGATGAAGAACTGTTCACCTATAGCAACACCCATAATTAAAGGTGACAAATTCTCGTTGAATCAATGTCCACAAAATGCATTGGAAAATGAGCAAATGAAAGACATTCCCTATGCTTCACTTGTTGGGACCTTATGTATGCACAGGTTTGTACTAGACCTGATATTGCTTTTGCGGTAGGAATGCTTAGCAGATATCAAAGTGACCCTGGTCTTGACCATTAGAAAGCTGGTAAAAGGGTCTTGCGATTTTTGCAAGAAACCAAGGATTTTAAGCTCACATACAAATACTTTGACTCATTGAAGGTGATTGAATATTCAGACTCTGATTTGGGTGGATGCAAAGATACTGGTAAATCCACTTCAGGATACATTTTCCTTCTTACTGGAGGTGCTGTGTCTTGGAAAAGTGTCAAGCAGACCATTGTTGCAACATCCACAATGGAATCTGAATTTATAGCATGTTATGAAGCTACATCACATGAGTTATGGTTGAAAAACTTTATTTCCGGCCTTACGGTTGTCGATTCCATTTCAAGGCCATTAAGAATCTTCTGTGACAATTCAGCTGCAGTATTCTTTTCTAACAATAATAAAAGTGGCAGCTGAAGCAAGCACATCGACATAAAGTACTTGATGGTTAGAGACTATATGAAGAAGCAAGATGTGAGTTTTGAGTATATTAGTACTACTTTGATGATTGTTGATCCTATGACTAAAGGTCTGCCGGCTAATATTTTCAAGGATCATGTAACCCATATGAGTCGTGGTAGCTCAATTTAGCCTTGCTTTGTTCTCTAACAGTTTGTCTAGACATTATGTTTATTTTGATATACATGACATTGCACACTTGATTTTTTATTTATTATTTCGTGATCATTGGATCAATAAAGTTGGACTCGGAATGACTTATATTAAGTTCATTCATAAATTTGTTGACACTTTGTTAGAATGTATTGTGCATTGTAATACATGGAAGGAAGTGTTTGTTTAAGAGCATGACCGCCATGATTCATGTAATAATATGTTCTAGCTAAAGTGATTGTTGCAGAACTTTTAGTTGAGTGATAAAGTCTATGGCCATACTATATTTTTATCTCTCATAAAGGATTATCTGATTTTAAATATGTGGGACAAGTGGGAGAATGTAAAAAATTCACCGTCTCTTTCTAGACATTTCTAGTGTGACCCACATATAAGGTAATAAATTATTTACCTTGTCTCTCAAAGGAAATAATATATCAGATAATATTCTGTAGTTATGCATATATGGTAGTTTCTTTGATGGAAAGAAATTATCATATATTAGGAGTCCCTAGGGTAATTATAATTTATGGAGAAGGCCCTAGGGCTAAAGTATTTGCCTAAGAGTCCCTAGCCTACCTATAAATACGCCTATGACTTCATCAATCTGGAATCCTATGATAGGCACAGGCTAGAAGACTCCTTAGGTTTTCTCTCAAGGTTCTTCCAAGGAATTCCTCTCATCAATTGAACAAGCATGGCTGAACTTGTTTAATTTCCGCTGTGCTGGCTCTGTATATGTATTCAAATTTCAAAAAAAGTTCAACCAAATGTCTTGGTGTACGACAAATATTTGCCCAATGCCCTTTTTTCACCGCAACGATAACATTCAGTTTATGAACCCTTTGCTTTTGGCTTCTCATATTTCCCTTTTCACTTTTGGTGGTTATTTTTCTTTGGGGGATGATTAACACCAAATTTCTTTTTCATTGTCCACGACCACGAACAGGGCCATGACCTTTTCCACACTTAGCATAATGGGAATACACCTCATTTACTTCGGGAAATGATGTAGACCCGGTGGGTCGATTATCGTAATTTGTCATTGAGCAACTCATTGTTTCGCTTAGCCACAGGGAGAATTGAAATCAACTGAGAGTACTTCTTGAAACCTTTCTCTCGATACTGCTGTTGCAGGACCATATTGGAGGCATGAAACGTTCTGAACATTTTTTCAAGCATATCATAGTCACAAATATTATCTCCACAAAGCTTTTATTTAGAGGTAATTCTGAACATTGCCAAATTGTATTCAGAAACAAACTTAAAGTCTTGGAACCTCAGATGAGCTCAATCATATCGTGCTTGTGGAAGTGTAACCAACTTTAAATTTCATATTGAATAGCCATCATTATTAAGAACAACCGAGACCCAATGAGAATTTGTGCTTAGCTTCTGGTCTTTGACATCAAAATTTAAGGTTGTAATAACGAAAGGAACATGTGAGAATTTGGTCTTAGCTAGTGGAGCAAGAAAGATATAGATCTATATTCAATACACAATCAAAGGATTTCTCCTCGAAAAAAGAGAGAATTCCCCTCGCTTTCTTTTCGCTCCTCTCGTGCGTGGCAATCTTTGCTCGCGGAGCGGCATACCGAAAAAAAGAAGCGACTATCTTACTTAAGCAATTCTTTTTATTTTTATTCTCTCTTAGTTGTAGTTCCTATCTTTTTTTTAAATCATTCCACAAAACAAGTGGATCTTTGACTGTGAGGTATTCTATTTTCAACCCTTCATCAAAGTGATAATGCAAGAAAATCAAGGCCTTAGCATAGTCTTGGGTAGATGCTTTATTTTATCTTTAATGGCGTCTCCAAGACCCATTTCATCTAAATGGATTTCAGCATCCAACACTCATGACATATAGTTCTTGCCCGAAATTTCAAGGGTAAGAACTTTCGTTTCATAATATCAATCATAGTTAAAAGAGGAGAAAAGTTATACCTTAGTCTTCTCGAAGAGCTTCTTGAGACAGTAGAGTACTAGAGTCTCGTGCTGATAAAGTGAAATAAAACAATAAAAGAAAGAAGAATATTGCAAAGAAAGGAAAGAGAGAATTATATTGATTTTGAGATGAGATTACAATGGGATAAAACCCCTCTATTTATAGGGAAAAAAATAACTTAGATACAAAGTAACAAACTCTCTAAAAGATAGACATTCACCTAGAATACAATTCTATTTATAACACAACCTACTTATTCTCTCTCCTCGTAGTCCTAGCTCTACCTCTTTTTGTCGCTCCCTCTATCTCTCTCCCCCGTATTCTTCTTGTAACTCTCCTCCCTCTCATGGTTTAGGGAGCCTACGCAAAATTGTTATTCTTTTCCTAACGAGAAAAATAACTTTGCTTATTATTTTCTATCTCTCCCCTCTCTCCTTTTATTTTATTCATAGTATCAATGTATCTGCAACGTATATATTTGTGTATATCCACAATAAATTATGTGTTATACACTGAAATGTATAAAAATTAATTTTTGATATATATATTTTGATATAAACAAATAAGAAAAATAAAGTTGTAATATATATTTCGGTATACACATTATTTGATGTGATATACAAATAATGTAATTATTTTTATGTTATATACTTGGATATAAAGACAACAATAAATTATAGACAACAATATTTATAATTTCATATCTTTGATATAGGAAGAAGGAAATACAAATTTGATATACATTGTGATATACACAAAAAAAAAAAAAAGTTGTGATAAAAATTTTGATATATACATTATTATTATTATTATTATTATTATTATTATTATTATTATTATTATTATTATTATTATTATTATTATTATTATTATTATTATTATTATTATTATTGTGAATTGTGATACACAATTATCAGCTACCTAATGCCAATAGATAAAAAATGGATTAAATTCTAGCCTATTAGTAGGCGAAGTTGATACGCAGAGCTAAATTACCCAAAAAAGGCTTTGTATTAGTCAACATTATTCGTGTATTAGTCAACATATAGCATAATCCGAACATGCAACATTTCTACATGGAAGGATCAATCAGTGATATGTATTAAAAAAGAACAACTAACCTAAATAGTTGCACATCCAAAGCCTTATACTAAAAATAGCTGATGAATATATAATTTTATATAAAAATATATTATGTATATAATAAGTATTATATTTTATGTATATCGGTGAAAAAAGATAAACAGTAAATCAAGCAGGATATTTGTGTAATGTACCTGGGCGCTTTGACTATCAGACCCTATGGACCAAAGTTTGGGCCTTCTTCTAAGTGATAGCCCGGTTGGGGCCCACTACTCATAGGGAGAAGTGCACGGTTAGCCACTAATAACATATGTATTTACTTTTAAGCTATTGTTTAAAATATCTTTAATCTTTAGCCACTGCTTTAATAAACTTTAACAACCCGGACGAAAATACCCTTCTGCTCATGTCCTTAGCTTTTGAACTTAACTTTAGGACTTCAGGACTACATGTCCTTAACTTTTGAACTTGAAACTCTAAGTTCGGGACCAAGTGTCCTTAACTTTTGAGCTTGTTAGTCTAAGTTCATGACCTATTATCCTTAACTTTTGGGCTTTTTAGCCTAAGTTGAACACTTATTGTCCTTAACTTTTGAGCTTGTTAGTCTAAGTTCAGGACTTCAGGACCTATTGTCCTTAACTTTTGAACTTGTAACTGTAAGTTCAGGACTTATTGTCCTTAACTTTTGGGCTTCTTAGCCTAACTTCAGGACCTATTGTCCTTAACTTTTGAGCTTGTTAGTTTAAGTTCAGGACCAAGTGTCCTTAACTTTTAAACTTGTAATTCTAAGTTCACGACCAAGTGTCCTTAAATTTTAAACTTGGAACTCAAAGTTCAGGACCAAGTGTCCTTAACTTTTGAACTTGTAATGAAAAGTTCAAAAGTAGAGAAACTATTACCTGCTATATGCGGGACAGACAGTTATCACCATCTACAAAATAAAAAGTTCTAGTTTATCCTTTAAATTAGTTGCCAAGTGTATTTCCCATGCTTCATTCAAACTATCTTACGAGGAAATAGTTCTAATTTGTCCTAGAAAGGTACTAACTTCTGCTAATGAATCTTTTCTACCAAGTGTCTTATGCACACACTATCAAGTAGCAATATGCAAAACGAAGATGTTTGTCATCAGTGGATATCCTCTGTAAACCCATTAATTATATGAGAAATTAATCAAATTATCATCCAGAGTCGGAGACACCTACAAAAAGAGAATCCAATGGAGTCCATGGCAATCGCTGTCTCAGACGGTGGCACAGTTCTTCTCCCTAACATGAAAGAGTTAGAAGAAAGGGTAATATAGTCTTTTCATATTAATTTTAATAGACTAGTGGCTATTATTGCTAAGCATTTTCATAAAAATAAATACACTTTAAAAAGTGACTACCCCGTACAATTTTTACCTACTCATAACACGAGGCTGAGTTGGGTCACCCGCATAAAATGGACAACCTTTTCATGGGATCTGGCGGACCGGCTATTTATATGGATCTCCATGCACCAAATCAGTTTTTTCCATATGGGTTTTATATGGTTGTTCTATATTTCTTTTCCATTTTTATGTGTGCTATAAATGGAAAAAACCACTAGTTCTCAATATATGTTTATCTGTATGTGCAGAACTTGAAGATACATGCTAGGGAAAGCTAGCTAACTGAACTTTTTCATCCTGGATGGACTTAAATTGTTTGCATGGATAATATCTTTTTTCACCTATGTTACTCGAAAGAATTGTTGGGTGCTTCGGATCCTCCAAATTTAGTGTATTTCGGGAGGATCGGACACGGGTACGGCAACACTTTTAGAGAGTCCGAGCAACATAATTTTTCACTACTATTCCGGATACATGCTATGTCCTATCAGCATATGGATCGACGCACCCAATCAACCAAAACTTATGTTTTCTTTATACTGATAACCTTTCAAATTTGTCTTGTATGAAGTAATTTAAGAGCATTACTTTAAACTTGGATTGCAAATTATAAGCTGTAATTCAAGAACAATAAACTAGCCAGTCATGAAAACTGAAACTTTGACATTGAAATTCAACCCTAAGAAATTAAACGTCTCTATGCGAGGAACCGCACAGGATTAACTTTTTACATCAGAAAGCTCAAAACACATATTCTCACCTATTTTTTTTCTTTTTCTTGGGGTGGTAATAAAACAAACTTAGAAAATTGAAAAAAAAAACAAAAAACAAGGTTGAGTATAAATTAAAGTCCTACATGAGTAACTAGCTATGTAACAACAAAAACTACGTCTTAGACAAGCATTTTAATTAAGGGCACTTGGTCCTGTTGCCATGAGTAGTCATATCTGTGTAGCATTTACCACATACTTGTCTGTTACCAGAAGTACCAGGAGGAACACATTTGCATCTCATACAACAAGTCCCACAGGCTCTGGTGCATACATTTGGCCTTGAGTGTGAACTGCATCTCACTTTGCACAGTCCTCCACAATCTGTACTTCCCAACAAAAAACAGAGTTGTCAAAACTCAAGTTCTTTTCCTTTTGAGATGAAATAGATTGATAATTACCTACATATGGCAAGAGCCTCCTGTTAGCTCCTTTCACCACCTAATAAAGATTTGCACATACAATATAATGTCAAACAAGAAGGTAAGAGAGAAATTATTCATACTTAAAGTTCATCCACTTAGTTTATAAGAAAATAACATTCGGCCGAACTCATGTAACGAACCTTTGACCAAACACCTATTTTAGAAGCTGGCAAGTGAGGGTTGTCCAAGATAATAAAACAGCTACTATTTCCACTAGTGGCAAAGCAAAGATTTCGGGAAAGGTGTTCTAAGATTTAATAAACACATATAAAAAATAATTTTTATACCTATATATGCAATACAAGTGTCAATTGATCACCCTTCAATATATGTGAAGTGGCTTCGTCACCGATTCCCACAATTAACATAGACATTCTAAACATTTAGAACGTAAACAATATAACATGAGGGACTTACATTAGTAAATCAAGAAGAGAGATGAGTCCAGCTTTTATACTATGTTTAAGAAGATGTACCCTACCTCAAGTATATACTAGGTCATAAGATATGATGGAAATTTTATGCCGTTTAGTTGAAGTATCAATTTCTTTTTGGGTTAAATGATGGAAAAAGAGTAAAGAAACACCTGAGTTTGCTTTTCTTCAATATCAATATCAGAAGAGACCTGCAAAGAAAATAACATTAGACTAATTCCACAAAAGAAAAAAAATTGTATGGGAATAATTAGGTGAAAAATGATTTCAACTTTACATGAGCAAGTAGGCAGAAGAGGAAGAAGGTGAAAAGTAGAAGCAATCTTGAAGTCATTTTTGTTGAGTTTTTGAATGAGACAGAATGTTTTCTTGGTCTTTGCCTTAGTTTCTTTGTAGTTTGGAACTGGTTTTTTGGGTGCAAGAAACTCAGTGCGTATAATTTATAGGAATCTCGTGATCTAATTGCCCCTAGTTTTACTTTAAATAACAGCTTATTTATGCATGCACCATGGATCATCAAAGTGGAACAGTCAGTCCTGGTCTTCCCTACTTTTTTTTTCATCTGTTGTTATTCACTTCCTTTATACTATTTTTTGACCCACCATATTCGAAATTTACTAGCTTGATTAATTCGGATCAGACTTTTAGTAATCAGAATGTCTATTTTAAATTAACTATTTTCAAGGTATATAAATATACATATACAAATTTTTTGCCGAAGCTTACAAAGTTCGGTAACCCCTCACTATAAAATATAGATCTACCTCTGGGCTAGACCCTTAGAGGGAGGTAGCGAGCTCCCAACAAACGATCTTCATTCACACGTTTCAAACTTGTAATCTTTGATTAAGGACGAGGGATCTCAATCAACCGACCACTTCTTTGATACTCATTATTTTTGGATAACAGAATATAGTGACACTCAATCATATCTATTATTTATTGCAATTTAGTGATTTTTACTCACAAACTTATGCTCTGCATTAAAAATAATGAGTTCAGTTGAATCATGTTATTTTAAACTCCATCCGCCTCTGGCAAACATGACTGCTAACTTCAAAAGATAGTAAGTACTAATTTATTACTTATTACAATTGATTATATCATAGTGATGGTATTAAATTTACTTATTATCTATACTAATAAAAGTTTGTTAAGGAGTCTTGTATCTATTAACTTGATCAAAACACTAATCAGGGTGCTGAATATATAGCATTATTTATATTTTACATTAAGAAGTCTTTTTTCATAAGTAAACTGTTTTTAACATTTGAATGTAAACCTAAGATAAACCTTGTCCTTACCACTGCAGAGGCGGACGCAAATGTTAATTTAAAGGGTCACCAATGCCCGAAAATTTTAATAAAAAGTCTATATATACTTACAAATATTTTTAAAATATAGTTAAATATTAGCATAGGCTACCGTACTAATCATTATAAACAGTAATAAATTTATATTGAATATCACTGCGGCCACCAAATCCTCATTCCACCCTCTGCTTACAAGTGCTCAAGAATAAAGTGGAGAATGGTAACCTGCCTTTACTTTGGTACTATATTATTGCTTCTGTTTTTGGCCAATTTTGGAAGTTTCAGTGGGCTCGAAATACGAAGGATGGTCCTGAAAACAGGATTGAGGCAGACAGTAGCCAACAAATGATGTTGATGATGTGCCATGCCTAACAAAGATTCAATGTACAGCTGGTGTATTAGAAACTTTACTAAGTGTCCTTGACTTAGTAAATAGGTGGAAAAAAAAAAGTGACATTTTTATATATAGCACCATAATACTTGGCGCTATACAGTAACGTTAACTGTGTCGTTACTGTATAACGCCAAGTATTGTGGCGCTATACTGAAAAAGCTGACACGCCCAGATATAGCGCCACAATACTTGGCGCTATACATAAGTTTTATATATAGCGCCTGATATTTTGGCGCTATACTCCTTTTTCCTGGCCCCACCAACAATTCCTGACTTCAATAATTCAAAAGTGTATAGTGCCAACTTTTTGGGCGCTATATATATATAAAAAAAAAATTCTCGACTAGCCATTTCCTATATAAAGAGATTAGGATTGTATAGAAATTCATTCAAAAAAAATTTTAACTCTTGTTGAAACTTTTACTGTTGTTAAATTCTCCAACATATTTTCATTATATCCGAAGAGCGTAGAATAAGAGTTTCATTATATTGGAGGGGGGTGAGGTTGTGATGGAGAATAACTCCGTGGGCTACAGTTTACCTGCTCAGTGTCATGTTAAATTGCCACTTACAATAGAGTACGATAAATTGATATCGTTGTTATGCAAAAAAATGAGTGTGAGAAAATGTTCAGTGATACTTAAAGTAACCGGAAGATATCTGTATTTCGTCACTCCGCAAGGGGTTGCTTTTTACTCGGAGTTTAACATCGACGATGATGAAACTTTGAGTGATTTTCTGAGGACTCCGGACGAATGCTGGGAATTTCTTGTAATCACAATGTTGGAGATGTACGTGAAGGTCGAAGACGTTCCAAAAAACGAGGTTGTGCGTAGTAGAGATAACCTCCAGTCATCGGGTGGTTATTCTGGAGCAGTTTTTGCCGGACAGGTTCCGGATGAAAGAGTTTTCCTTGATTTAAACTTATCACCGTCGGCGAATGAGCAGCAAGAAAATAATTTATACCTTGCTTTCCATAATTCACAAGACGAGTGACAAAGTTCAATTTTCATTTGTATTAAATATGTATATTTTTGGCGTATTGAATTTGTATTAACGCTCATATATCTAATAGGGGGTACCGGCCGGATATGAATTTTACAAGTGGCCCATCTGGTAGTCATCACCTAATTGAAAACGTCCATCATAGAATTTCATCACATTACGACTTGTAAGTGAAGTGATATAGCCATATGGAAAGCATTTATTAATTTCAGTAGCTTATATTTTTGTTGGTTGTGCAGTGAAAACGAGCAAGTTGAACCACCTGTACTCACTCAATTGACCAAAAACGACGTATTACATCGGGATATGGCAGATGCACAGAGTGAGGAACAGAACAGTGATTACGATAACAATGCCGATAAATCCAGAGACGAGGCACCTTTTTTTCGTAAGGATGATGATGAGCAGGATGAGGAGGAAGGACCTGATTTGAATAGAGACCCCCATAGACGAAGAGTGTACGAGTCCGAAGTGCCGTTTCATTCAAGGGAGATTCCTTACATTGATAACTTGCCAACAGTGCCGGATGTAGAAGCTCTCACAAGAGATTTTGATGAAATCCGGACAGCAATGTGGGATGAGTCTATACCAACGGTGCTTGCAAAGGAGATGCTTTTTCGTGATAAAGCACACTTAAGTAGGGCTTGTAAAATGCACACTTAAGTTTAGTTAGATATTCACATGTGCGTCCTCCAGCAGATCCAACAAATCCCTGCAGAGGGAGAGATTATGATGGGCATCATACTCTCGTGCAAGAGTATGACGCATAACCCACCTACAGGCTAGAGGGAGTTGCGAAATTTCCACATTAGTCGGTAGCTGTGGTAGAGGTGGCTGAAACTACAGAAATCGCTCCCAGACCCAAACCTAACATACAAAGTTGACGTAAAGTATAAGATTAACTATAACTAGGTAGAATTGTAACTAATGGACATATTATTTGAATATGTTGTCACCTGTAGAAGCGGCAGAAAGCCACCAACGTCTCTCTGCATGCCGATGCAAGCCCGACACATCTGCTTGTACAGATATGAGATGACAGCACAACCCCAGATGTAGATGGTTGTATCCTCGAATCGGGCAATATGATGCAGAAAACGGAGGCTTACTAGGTTGCCCGAAGTGTTCGGGAACAAGACCCCCCCCCCCAAATAGAAGGAGCAACAGCAGCCTCGTATATCGCTGTACATCCATCTCCGCTGACTCGTCGGTGATAGTATGGTGGATCTGCACCAGGTGGTCTCTAATGGGGACCAATTGTATACGATTGGACCCAGACGCTACCTCCTCGTCCTCCGGCATGAAACCCGTGAGCATGTGCAGCATATTCCAATATGCTTGCCGCGAATAATATCTCATGGTTGCAGGCAGTAAAACTGGCAAGCCATCAGCGGACAAGCCATATAAAATCTCAGCGTCCTGGAGTGTGATGGTGGCCTCGCCGATGGGCAAATGGAAAGTGTGCGTCTCCGGTCTCCACCGCTCAATCAAGGCAGTGATCAAAGCATAGTCGAGCTGTATCCGGTAAATCCTAATAATCCTATATAATTTCATCTCCTCCAGGTAATGGACCACGCGGGGATGTAGAACGCGGGGAGGACTCAAAAACTCCCATAATAGATCCACTCTCCTGGCCCAAAAAGTCTGCGTAAGCAACTGTCCGTCCCATATATACTCGGATCTATGCTGGGTTGTAGGGCTAATAGATCCGACGTCCGAGGGCCGGGATGTATAGTCGCGTCCATATCGTCAACTGCAAATTCAAAATTTTTAATAACTTAATTGTACAAATTATATATATATATACCTATGGGTTCAGAGCTTGATATTTTGAGGCTCAGTGGCACCAAACTATCATTAATAATTATGTATTTTTTATAATTTACATTCATATTTTTTAATAACTTAATTGTACAATATATATATATGGGTTCAGGGCTCGATATTTTGAGGACCAGTGACACCAAACTATCATTAATAATTATGTATTTTTTTATAATTTAAATTCATATTTTTTAATAACTTAATTGTACAAATTATATATATATATATATATATATAGGTTCCGGGCTCGATATTTTGAGGCTCGGAAAATACTACACATTACTACACTACAAGGCTCTAAATTTTACTACGCTAAAAGGGTCTACGTTTTACTACGCTAAAAAGGTCTAGATTTTACTATGCTAAAAAATAATCTAAACTAAACATTAACAACAAATAAATTTAATTGCAAATAAAACACAAAAAGGCATGAAAACACATATATATAAATCAGGATATTAACACACAAATTTATTTGACAAATTTATATTTTTTTATAAAACACTAATATTAAATTCGGATAAATTTAATATGCTAGTTTCTAAATAAAAAACACAAATCGAAATAGAACACATACAAACAAATAATATGCATTATTATCAAAGTTTCAACTTAAAATAAACCGAAATACCTCGATTTAGAATTTTCGGAAAAGCAAATAGATTGAAATTTTGACTCCGGAAATGTGAATCAACAATAATACGAAGCTCTACTCGAATGTGGGACCTACATTCTTCAAGTATTATGTAACGGGGGGACCCAGAATTTTTTTTTAAAAAAAAATTGGGGGCAGCGGGTATGGGGGGACCAAGGGAGTAAAAAATTGAGGAAGAGGAGAACCAGAGGAGATGAAGAAGACAGTTCGAATTATAAAACTTATGTATAGCGCCAGGTATTGTGGCGCTATACCTAGGCGTGTCAGCTTTTTCAGTATAGCGCCACAATACTTGGCGCTATACATAAAAATGTCACCTTTTTTCCCCATCTATTTATGTATTTTGAGTCCAAAAAAAACACAATTGGGTTCCGGACTCATATTTTGCTGTCTCCAATTTATTCATTTTTAATTTGAACAGAAAGGAATATGAAAGTCTGCAACATATTTGAGCAGGAGACACTTAGTTCTACTTGTTTGAAGGAGTGACTAATAAAAGAGGCTTGTTATGTGATCTGTAACGATGTAAGAATTATTTACTTTAAGATAACAATATAAAAATTATTATGTAGGAATTATTTACTTTAAAGATTATTCTATTTTGTACATTCTATTTCATCTAAGATAATATGATATTTTTGCATAACTTGTGACTGTATTAGCAATACAGAGTTCACTAACCGCAACAAACGTTGGTTATCACAGATTTTTTTTTTCTTGTATAAACAATTAAACATTCTATTATTTAAGTAGAATTTATTTTGAGATTAATTTTGTTAATGAGGTAAACCAAACACGCTCTAGGAAATAATGTGATGCTCCCAATGTCAAAGCTATTTCATTATTGTTTCAGTATAGCCATGGAAGCAGCTACTAATGTTTGCATCAGGATAGACTATCTATATCACATCCCTTGGAGGTACAACCCTTCCTCGGGCATTGTGTAAATGCGGGACGCTTTATGCATCGAGTTGTTCTTTCTTTTTTTTTCCCTCACTATAGCTCAACATTGTGGTCTAGTTTCTAAAAAGATGTTAATTTACTTGAAAATGTACTCTAAAACCTGAAAAGGGAGACAAGTTGGAGAAGTTGCCAGCTACAATCCAGTTGTTTTCCTCATAAATTGAGGTCTGCTAAGCAGGAGGAGGAATAATTCAGTTACTGTGCTATTGGTTTCTTTCCTTTTTCATCCCTTCAAATCACCATCCATCCAACTAAGAATTTGAAAAGATTAGAAGAAAAAGAAGAAAGAGTGGACCATGCAAATCAAAAGATGACACTAGAAACCGCGTAGTTATCTAATGTTTGAGCTGGAGTCTACTGAAAATCTGCACTACTACTGGAAAAGGAGGCAGTACAAGGAGCCAAAAAGACAAAAGTCATCATCCCAGTTTTATTGTTTTCTGTACTAGTCTATTTGTAAGCTGCATCATACTGCTATATTGTTCTCAACTAAACGTCTATATATATATATATATATATATATATATATATATATATATATATATATAGTTCTCGAACGAGCAACCGAAAAGATTTGAAGCATCTTCGGAATTAGGTATTGTTCCCCCAATAATAGTAGTACCAAGTACTTTCTGGCGAGCTCTAATATGATCCGATAACTATCCGTTTATCATGATAAAAATTTAATTAAAATCTTGAATCCATCTCTAACTCACGCATATCCCTTTGCCATTTGACTTTGACTTGCACACTTGTATACATGTAGAGTTCTCTGATGTCTTCCCCCTTACTTTCTGGAAGTAGTTACTCGCACACCAAAAAATCTGGTGATGCTCATGCAGATATGTCATTTAGAGATCTTAGCCACATTTCGTGTTGTTCAGCTCTGTCCTGAAAACACTCTATTCCAAGTAACCTTGAATAGTTATCCACTGAGTAATCTGCCTTACAGATTTTCAAAACCCCAGCTGTCCACCTTATCCCACAAAATTCCAATTTGAGAACTTTACAAGCTCGACGTACACAAGATGCCAACTAAAATAAACAAGCAGTTTCTGGATCGTATACGAACATGCTATGCATATAGTTCGAGATTTTTTTTTAACCCTTAACGGTATGAATTTTAAATACACATCCCTTTTTTTTTTCTTTATTCATGGTTTTTCTGTGTCCCCTATTTTTCAAGGGGAAGGATAAGCATTAGAACGCAGCACATTTTATCAGAATGCTTCAGAAAAGTAGAATGACTATAAGGTAGCTCGTTTCGTCCTTTACCATCGAATAGGCTCAAAGATAGAGAACCAAAAATAGCTCAAAGAACTTAAAAATGAATCTTAAGTCCTAAAAAAACCAACCCAAAAAAAAAAAAAAACACTGAAGCTCTCAATAGGAATACCTCGCTGGATCTGTTATGCATTACAATAACCTAACAATTAATATTGAAGAATTGTCGTCTACATGCCGAAGAATTGTCGTATACATGCCACTTAACATTATCAAATGAGAAGACTAAAAGAAGAGTTCTTCGACAATATCAGCACATAGCTCAATACCAAAATTCCCACCCTTACCCACTCAAAATTTCAGACACAAAAGGGAACTCAGGGTAGACTCGAGATCCACACAAGTGGAAATAATATCATGGTGGGCTGTGATTCTATTCCCTAAAAAGAAAACAGCAAAAAAAAAAAAAAAAAAAAAAGAAGACGGCAAAATCCTCCATCTATGCACCCATGCCCCAACCACAAGAATAGAAAGTAGGAGAAAAATATATTTGATCAAAGGAGTGTAGTATTTTAGAACATAACAGCAAGCTCCTTCTCAGTCATCTCAAACACATGGTCTCTTGCATCAGTGAGAGCTGTCTGAAATTTGGAAATCCATCCAGATGTTGTGAGGATCTAAATATTGTGTAAAACAGCTGAAGATGAGAATAAGATAGGGTGTCATTTGAAGATACCTGCCCTAGTTTGGTGAGGAAGTTGCTGGTAAGATTTATGGATGTGAGTCTTACATCTTCGTTTGCCTTCAGTGCTTGAGCGATGGAGAAAGCTCCTTCATCCTGTGCACAAGAGAGACTAAGTTTGCAAGAAGCTAAGTTTATCGAGACAGGAGGTTGTGCTTAAAAGGAGTTACATACTCTAATTTCATTGAACCCTAAATTGAGTGTTGTCAAGGCTTCATTGACCACCTTTAAGCTCCGAGCAAGGCAGATTGCACCCTGAAAAGGAGATAGTTATTGTACTTTGAGGGAAATTGAAGATTGTCACAGGATGAATGAACTATAAACTACGAATTAAAACCTCGTCTCTAAGTCCATTGGCTCGCAAGTCTAGATTAGAGATGGTACTATTGTACTTCAACATATCAGCAATAGCCTCTGCACCTTTGGCTCCAATCTGCAATAAAATTAGGTAAGCATGCTAAAAGAGTTGAATAAATAGAGCTTATATGAAACAATCCATCGATTACCTGACACCAACCAAGCATGAGATCTTTCACATTTCCATGAAACTTGAGGACTTCTGCTAATGCCTTTGCCCCCTCTGGTCCAATGGGGTTGTAACCAAGCTCTAACTGTGTGTAAGAAATTTTAAGTATCTCTTTTTCGAGACATCAGCAAAAGGAAACATTTTGATGAAACTCACTGAGGTAATCACAGAATTATCTTTCAGAACTTCTGCTAAGGCACTGATACCCTTAGCATGTATGTCATTGCCCCCCTGTAAAATTTTCATAGAACTTCAGTCATCGAAGGGTATGCAAATACCAGTATGAAAATAATTCTTGACTAAGAAACAACAACCTCCTCCCTGAACAAACGAGAAATATTAAATAAATAGAAAAGAAGAAACAACAGCTTACTAGATCTATGTTAGTTATTGAGCGGTTCTCCTTCAAAGCTTCTGCAATTTTTTCAGCTCCCTGACGGATATCAATTGGGGAGGAAAGAAAAGTCAATGCATATCGAGAGATTGAAGTCCGGACCCGCTCACCAAAAAAAAAAAAAAAGGACCTCAGTTCATTCAACATCTTCCAGTTACCACCATGGACCAAGGAAACCTTCTAATATTTGTTTTTGGCCATCCCAACGTGATAAAACCCAGACGGAAATTATCTTCTTTAATGTATGGAACCATTAAGTTTTTTTTCGACCATGCGGTCTAACCCTATGCTCTGCTTTCAATAATGAACAACTCTCACATTCAGCTCCAACCAAGTCATACTCTTCATTTTTTCTCTGTCAATCAATCATTAACCTTCCCCAAAAGAACATGTGAAAGTTCTAAGTGATTCAATTACCTCATCTTTGATGTCATTCATATAGAGGTTCAACCATAGTAAGCTTTTGCTTTTTTTGGCATATTCTGCTACATGAAATGCACCTCTAGCAGTAATTGAGTTGTTGGCCATGTCAAGTAAGACAAGTTTCCCTGCAGACATGTAACGGTGACGCATGTAACTCCACGAATATGCACAAAACACAACAGGAATATGGTAAAGAAAATGGTTAATGATACATCATAAGCAAACCTTTACGCGAAGATAGGCCAGAAATTAATGCCCGTACTCCTTCATCACCAATAGAGTTCCCTTGCAAATAAAGTTCCTGCACATACAGAAACATTTCAAGCATAGTTGAAGAAATGAGGGGTTTTTAGGATATATAGTACTCCAACAGGTAAACAGAGAAAGTTTCTTTAATAACATTAAGCGCATTAGCATGCTATCCTAGTGTCAGCAGTCACAGAGAAAATTAAAAATGGTCGCAATCGAAGATTTTAAAAATAGCTCTTTATGCGATCAAATTGAAACATGAGAGCAACAACAACAACAACAACAAAAAATCCAGTGATTTCCCACAAGTGGGGTCTGGAGAGGCTAAGATGTACACAACCTTACCCCTACCCTAGAAGGGCATGAGAACAGAAAGTAAGATTCACAAAATACCAACAAATTGTCCCAAGGACACAGAAGCAAGATATCAAGTTTACGAGAAGCTCAATAATTTGCCAGGTCAAAATTTGAAGAAAAAAAAAAGAAACTGAATAGGGTAAGAAGGTGGGTGTGGGAGGGAGGAATTGATCAGAAACGTACCCTCAAAGATTTATTGCCCTCCAGTCCTTTAGCCAATGCTGCAGCACCTAAAGCACCACCATAGTTGCCACTGAAAAGTAAATTGAAGCACATAATTGAAGGATATAAGGGAAATCAAAGTTTTTTTTCCCATTTAAAAAAAATAAAATAAAAGTTCACATGCCTTCACAATTCAAATCCCTCACCCCCAACCCCCATAACCACCAAAAAAAAAACAAATAGGAAACTGCTAAAATTGGACATACGACAAATGGACAAGCAAAGACAAAAGCATAGTGGAAGAAATTTTGCTCACTTGAGATGCAACGATTGTAAACTTTTATTCTCAAGAAGTGATCCAGCAAGACCTGAAAATCCCTATCTCCATATTCAAATCAAACAGGTTTTCCTTCAGAAATTGAGATAGTAAAAAATTTGAACAATACAAATTACAAGTTCTCCTTAAAGAAACATACAGAATAGTCAATCTGATTATTATTTAGTTCAACTACACGCAAAGTTGAATTTGTTTTCAGCATTTCACCAATCGCTTTAGCTCCCTGCAAAATTCAGATAAACCATTGCCAAAAACATTTTTAGGGATAATTGATCTTAAAGCAGAAAATATATAGCAACAGGGCTTTAAATACTAAAAGCATATGCTAACCTCATCTCCTAGGCCGGTGCTGTTTAGCTGGAGCTTTTGAATACCAGAGTTATTTGCCAGTATAGCACATAGACACTGTGAATGTAAATTTTTATTAATGAACTTCAGAATATTACAATTGAAAGCTCAGGAATGACAAACTAGAATAGAAAGAATTGTGAGGTTAACTGATATTTCTCTAACAAGTTGTTTGCATAAAGTAATAGTAAGAGAAACGAAAACTGCTCCAGGTAACCATTTAGCAGCTTCTAAGCATGATGTTTCTGGACTTGAGAGAAACAAATCAGCTAAAGGCCTCAGTTTGATGTTTTTCCTTAAGACCAACAAACTCAGGGGATATGCAAAAAACTCTCACTCAGACTAACACGAAATATGGTAACATATGCAAACCATAAACACCAAATATTCATGTTGATCCTAAAGTGCCTAGAGACACATAAGAAGTAGAATAGAAAATATGGGTGCAAATATGCATGTTAAATTGGAATGATAGTCAAGGACAACAACAACAACCCAGTGAGATCCCACAGGTGGAATGACAGTCAAGGAAGCGTACAGAAAAAGTTAGGATCAGCTTAGTAGCCATCTGTCTTGCAAGAATTTAATGCTTTAAATTCCACCTATACTATTTGTGCATTACCTTGGCTCCTTCATCTCCAATAGCATTTCCAGATAGGTTAAGAGTCTTTAGTACATTATTTGATTGCAAGATGCCATCAAAGGCCTTCAATCCTTCAGCAGTTATTCCATTAGCAGCAAAATTCACTTCCTCTGCTGTCTGGAAATAACACGCAAAGAAAGGAAGCGTACATTGGTAAGGAAACAAGCTTGTTCAAAAAATTATTCAATGAATAATAATAAGGTTTTCGTTGTTACTTGTCTACATTACAATCATCATGGCTTCATCCTCTTAGATTAGCAAGACAGACCATGGTGAAACGTCTTGTACTAATAATGTCAAACTCTATACCGATAAAGGATGGAGGAAGAGGGGGTAAAAAGAGAGAGAGGCAAAAAATACATTACCTTATTATACGCTAAACTCTCTGCTAGGAAAATTAGCCCGTCATTTCCAAAGTTTCGACCTGCCAAACACAAAAATGTTCAACCAAGCACCTTGCGACTTGAAAATTATAATTCCATAATCAGTAAGTAAACCATGCCTAGTCACAAAACAAGGAAAATGCAGCAAAGATTTGAACATGGTGTCTTGAGCTTGGGGGCTTGGGGTTGGGTGTGTGTGTTGGGGGGACGGGGGAGCTTAAACTTGCAACAAGTCAGTAAGCAAAACATGCTTTATCACAAAACAAGGAAAAAAACAGCATCTTCGGTATTTGTTTGTTTTCTTTCTGTGGTTGAGGTGGGTGCTTAAAAATTAACACGTTTAGGCAAATCTTTTGCAGACATCATCACTTTCCTGAAAACCATAAATAATTAAAGTTCCTGATCTAAGCTTTCCAAAAAAAAGAGTAGATATCTTTTACGCCAGCACTTAGCATAGTTTGAACACCAATTTTAATATGTGAAGCAGCTGAGCCAGCAACTGAGTGCAATTTTACCTGACATGTCAACAATGCTGAAAGATCTAAGCTCTTTAGCAAACTCATTAAGCCTTAGCTTGGATTCTCTTTCAATCTTTTCACCGAAACCAGGCAACAAGTTTGTCCCAGGGGCGATGAACCACTTTACTCCTTCAGTAGATTTGCTTTCTTCTGCTGAAGTCTTGGCTGGTTTGGGTTGAAGAATTTTCTCCACCAGTTTCCACAAAACTGTCAACTGAACACATAGATTAGCACAACATAGAGAATCCTCCTTTTATTTAAGATTCCTATTTCTGGTCACATTTATAGGTAGAAATATTCTTCAGTCAAACTGCCATGTACATACAAGACTCAACCTCCAGGAAAAAATCACATGCTAAAGTAGAAAGGATACTACTTGTAACAAGTACAAAGAGAAGGGAGCAGCAATAGAAGATGGCAAGGGCCTATAGTCACGGGTGGAAGCAGTGAAACAATGTGGTAATACTAAGAACTTTATTCTTTCTGAAGATGCAGAGTTAAGCAGCTTCATCAATTCTTTTTTGAAGAAAGAGCTCTGGGGAATTTAAACCTCTTTCTTGATAAAGTTGAGAATGTAAAAACTCTAAAAGCTAGAATTAATTAGAAGGGTCAAATACAAATGCGACAACTTAAACTTGCCTGGATATTTCATTTAGACACCTAAACTCAAGCTAGTACCTATTGAACGCTTAAACTCATCCAGAAGTATATCTATTAAACACAATTTTGACAGCTTACAAACAAAACAAAGCACGTGTATTAAATGTGCCAGACACGGAAAATGGCACCAATAAGAAATATACATGTCGAAAATAAATATGACTTGTCAAGCGAAGTCCAGTCCTGAAACCCCCCCCCCTGCGACACAGCTCTACCTCCCCTCCTAATCTTCTTCCAACACTTTCATCAATCAATTTTATGAACAAAGTCCAGTCCTATGACTATCCCCCGATTCCTCTTAGTCTCAAAGAGTTGCATGGAAAATGGCACCAATAAGAAATATACATATCGAAAATAAATATGACTTGTCAATCGAAGTCCAGTCCTAACAATCCAATCCCCCCCCCCGCCCCCCGCCCCTGCGGCACAGCTCTACCTCCCCTCCTAATCTTCTTCCACCACTTTCATCAATTTTATGAACAAAGTCCAATCCTATCCCCCGATTCCTCTTTGTCTCAAAGAGTTGCACAGAAGCTCATCTAGCTAGATGTTTGCTGGAAAAGCAGTTGTGTTTTTTGACGGAATTGACCAGTGGGGTGTTGATGATTTTGACCAATATGGCAGAAAGCGGCGAGGAGCTGGTGGCGATAGTCATTTGTTGCCACCTTTTTGCTTAAATTAATTTACAGTTAATACATCGAACCACATGAAAAATTGGATTCTTACGAAGCAGAAATTGGGATAGAACTGATAAAAAGAAGAATTTGATGCTGGGTACTGGGCCATTAATGGTGATAAGACAAGCTTGTGAGTTTTATTATTCAGGGACTCAAGCTTAATTGTAAGGCACTTAGAGAAGAATGGTAGGAGGTGAGAGAGACTAATTCGAATTCCGCAACATTGCAATTAGGAAGGTACTGGCTAGGTGAAACAGATGAGAAAGTAGTTTTGCAAGGAAGCCATGGAACTCGCCACCGACAAGAAAATTTCCGGCAAGGTGGGTCAACAGCTTCTAAGAAAAGAGAAGCAAAAGGGAAAAGAGAAAAAGAAAAAAGTTTAATAAAACATTCTGCCACGTCAGCAAAATGTGTTTAATAAAACATTTTTGAACGAGTTTAGGGGTTCAATATGTATTAACTCGAGTTTAAGTGTCTAAATAAAATATTGAGGCAAGTTTAAGGGGTTGCATATGTATTTGGCCTAATTAGAAGCAATGAAATCAGTGTTTGATGAACTGTTTATAAGAATTTGACAGTGTAAAAAAAAAGAGAAATAAACTCTTTTTGAAATCAAAGGTTAATCGCATATAAAAGAGCTCCTTATCTAAATGTGTTTGAAGTATATTAAGTAGGAAGTTTAAACCATAAAAAACATTAAGAAGGAAGTTTACCAACTTTAGGATTCTAAGTAACATAAAATAATGATTAAGAAAATCTTAGACAACATTATTATTGATTCACTTGACTTTCAAGAATAACATAATCACTATAAAAATCTAACAATATTTTTAACGATTCTCTCAACTTGAACACACCTCTTCAAATTGAAAATGGTGAAATAACTTGATATTTCTCATCTTTTATTAAAAAAAGAAAAGAAAAAGAAATACTAAAAATTCACTAGAGGATATAGTTGCAGAATGTCCTGTCAGTAGAAAACGTCACCAAAAAGCACAGGCAGGGGTGGAATTTATTTATCCTGAAAAGTTACTGGTAATTGCATAGCAAAAGAAAGTGCTTCTTACAGCACGCGAGACAAGGAATTACTGTCTAAGGAAAAGAAATAAGGTCAGGTAAATCTCTAGGACATCAGTGGTGCAACTCGAGCACTAAATAGTAACCTAGAAAGTACTAGAAAAGTTGTGGTGCCATCTGAAAGACACGACAACACCAGAACAGCTACCAAAAAGAAAGTGACACCAGAGGGATAATAAAAAGAAGCATGATTAGTTAAAAAAAATAGATCGGTCGGGCTGAACGTATACTGCGACATGTTGATAGGTAGAAATTATTTAAGCCCTTACTAAGATATGTAACACTTGAAAAGGGAAAAAGAAGAAATCTTTGGTAAAAATAATTCTTAACAAAACACAACATGGCTTCTTATATAGGATGTTTAACCTACATTACATCAGATTTTCTAGCTTTTGGAATTCTTAAAATATTACGACATTATCATTAAGAATATTTTTCACAATTACTAATGATTCTGGTAAGAATTCCACATTATTGAGGGTACGGGCTATAGATGAAGTGATTATATGGTTATTATATTAGAGCAGGCAAAGGTACTGAGCTAGAAGGGGAGCCTTGGCATAACTGGTAAAGTTGTTGCCATGTGACCAGGAGGTCACGAGTTCGAGCTGTGGAACCAGCCTCTTGCAGAAATGCAGGGTAAGGCTGCGTACAATAGACCCTTGTGGTCCGGCCCTTCCTCGGATCCCGCACATATCGAGAGCTTAGTGCATCAGGCTGCCTTTTTTGCCTTTTTTTGGCAAAGGTCCTGAGTTCAAGTTTCATCACCACTTGTATCAAAATGAATTTTTATGTACTTGGTTCGTGAAAAAGAGCCAGTCCCGCACGTGAGGGGACATGTTGCAGATATATAAAAATAAATAAATATGCTCTCTCTAACAGCTGTAACAAAATTTAACAATTCTATTAACTTCTAGCAATTACATAATTAATAAGAATACTCCTCTTTCTGATTCTCTTGACTTTCAGGAGACAGTCAAATGAAGACTGCATAAAATGTGCGACAAGTCATCACACAATACATGTCCGTCAAGAATAGAACTATAGTTGACAACTAAAAGATGACAACATAAGCAAGCCTCATTACAAGAAAGGATTTAGTTCAAAGAATGAATTAGTGAAGCTGTTGCATCATCTATTCCTCAAAGCCGTAAGAGAAATCGCTGACTTAGAGGGGATATACATTTTCCAATGGCTAACCTATTTAGATAATTAAGAAATAGAATCAATTAAATGATTGCAACAGATTGCCAACTAAATAGTAGGTGGGTCAAAATGTCAAAGTACACGATCCATTCATGGGAATAAACGCACCGAAACATTTAAAATGAAACAAAGTGCTGAAAAATGAAAACGTCAATTCTGTTTCGCTGTAACGAGCTAACTGGAACCTTTTTTTTTATCAAGTAAGGTCTATTTCATTAAAAATGCACCCAGTAGATGCTGCCAATTACAAGTAAAAGGAAAGAAAAAAGAAGAAATAGCTCCTGAAACAGTGATCACCCTATATGCCTTCTAAGGAGCTAATAAAGACAAAAAGCTGATCAAAAACATCTACGGTATGATGTTTACCAGCAAAAAGTATTTGTAAGACATCTACACTTCAAAGCATGAATAGGAGAAGAGTTTCCTTCAAAGCATCTGCTATTCCTTTCTAGCCATAGACACCAAAAATAGAAGCTGGGACACCAAAAACGAGCTAACTGGAATTAATGAAGGTAAGTTCGAGTTTGAACAAGTGTGCTGCACTTCTAAGTTCTAAATGTGAGCCAATGCTAAGAACAATTACAAGCTCTTGTCTGATTACTCATTTTTTAATCATAAACAACTTAATAAAAAGAGGGTGATTTAACGCAGGATGTTCTGCTTTAAAGACTTTAGTTCAGCTTCATAGTTGAACTACTGAGTCTGGGCCATAGTGCCAAACACTCAGATAACTTGCAACTTCATTATTAAGTTGAAACTTTTCTCACAAGACCTCATGAACCCTTCCTTTCTTTTTGGGTACCGCATGAAGCCTGACCTATTCAAGCATCATTGATTGTTTTTTCTTTTGGGAGAATGGTAAGGATTCTATTGGGATAATGATGGTGTTCGGGCTAACTTGCGCACACATCGACTATTCAACTGGGTACCTATTATCTTCCACCAGCACATATACTGAGTAACTCTATCCACTTAGGCAGATTGGAAGAAACCACTTAGTATTTGTTGTCTTTGCTGAGATTTAAACCTTAGTCTCAAAAGTTTGCACCCATTTCCTTGACCACTAAGCCACATCCTTGGGTGTAAGAATGGTAAAGATATTATAAACATAAGTAGCATAAAGCTAGTGCCAATTCCAGCATCTGCCTAAATTGGAATACCATTTACATCTTCCCTCTACCCTAAATATTAAAACCTTGCCTAGACCACTAATTTGGCACGGCGAAGAGGAAAAATGCAAGAACAACAACGAGCAAATTTTATTTAGTTTGCAAAAGTTATAAGGTGCACTATATTGAGTTTAAACTGATGCAAAAAGATGGAACTGTAATCTCAAGAAATTAAACAGAACATAAAAAGGCAATAATAAATAACTACACAATGGAAAACATAGACTTGAACTTATTATTTTGTAATCCTGCTTCAAAAATCCAATAGCTATCTTCCTTTGAAATTTTTTCCAATACTTCTCAATTCTCATTACGGCATCCACCACACCGACCGTATTCACCACAAAGTTGTAAGGTGTAAAAGTTTGATTGAAAGGAAAAAAGCAATGAGAGAGAGACCCTATTAAAAAATTAAGTTAGAAGATATTCATACTCTCAGAAACAATAGATACTTCTCGTCTTAATGAACTATATTTAAACTTCTCTAAATTGTGATTCTTGGTATACTACTAGTATTAACTAAAAATAAGAGTAGACAAAAAATGCAAACTACTCGAGTAAAGAGTTTAAGTTCATCGCATTGATGGCTTAAAAGATATTTGCACAATCAGGTCACTTATTAGATTATCCACCCAAATCTCTATGCTAAATATAAGTAACCTACAATTACAGGTTAAACTCCACTGATAGTTGGCAGAGAAGATATTTGCTTAATCTTTTTGTTTGAGGGAACCATTTTGATGTAGATAATCCTATTTTATTTCTTGATTTTCTAAGCTCCATGAGTAGTTAGGTGGATATGGTTGTACGTTTTGCAGGGAGATTTATCTCTTTTGTTATCAGTTTCTGCATCCTCTGGATGCATCTAGTCATGAAATATTACCATACCTGATCAAAAATCTACACTGAGTGTAAAAACTCCTTACAATAATGAATCTTCTATATCCATTCCGCTTCACTCCAGTAGTCTTCGTAAAAGATTAGCAAACAACAAATTCAGTACCAAAAAGATAAAAAGAAGGCAAAATGTGAATACCAAAAGAGATGACCACAAAAGCACCGGCGGGCACAGCAAAAGAAGCAATTTGATCAACAGGTAATGTTGGCGGTTGAGCTTGTGATTCCTTGTAAACTCTCCTAGAACTCGACGAACGTCTCGAACCAGTACTACTAGACGAGGAAGCTCGAACAATTACGCGTTTCAATTGCAAGCATTTACTTCTACTACAACTACTACTGAAATACAGTGACCGCGAAATAGGAAGCAAAACGTAGCTGCTGTACGAGCTGTTCAATGCTTGGTCCCTTCCAAACCCTAGTTTTCTCCGATGAAATTCAAAATTCACCTAAAATTTACCACAAAAAAGAGAGGAGAAATTAGATTTTAATTTTTGTTTGAGAATTTAGTTTATTTATAGTAAATGGATGAGGTAAAAGGTGGAGAATGGGTTTACCGTTGAGTGAGAGCATAGAGAGAGTGTAGAAGCTGAGCCCATGGAGTTAGTGCGACTCAGTGAGAGAGAGAGAGTCGCAGAAGAGATAAAGCGCGGCGTTGCAATGATGATGATCTGAGAGAATTTTGGGCCAAGACGACAAGTAATGGTGTTCTTGAATTTGTTGGGCTTGATTCCAGACTATTTGCTGGGCCTCTCTTGTGGAAACATACACTATGAGCCCAGAAATCCATTGGACTTCAGATTGGGAGGCATATTGGACTTGATGAAGTGAACGGGCACATTTGCATTTATACCCGCTTTTTGTGTCACGTTTTAACTTGTGCCCGTTTTGCAAAAAATATTACAAGCGTACTTGCTTTTTCGCATAACTTCAGCATACGGGGTGAAGTAGCAAAGGCAATCACACAAAACTTCCGCATTCTAGTAGTCGGGCTTGAAGTTCAGCTCTAGAGTTGAAGTTTTTGTTTGTAACTGACGAAGTTTTTATTTTTGTAACTGGCAAACTTCAGCACTAGAGCTGAAGTTTTTGTTCTCACGTTAGAATTGTTGTAGCTTGCATAGAATTGTTGTGTTGATGCCCCCACCAGTTCTGAAAGAGAGTTTTAATCTATTTTGATGTCCATAGTATGGGAAAAGTATTTCCAGATTCTATTGGCAGTCTCACTTTCAATGAATATGTTTCTAGTTGAGGAGACCTACAACAAGGGCATTTGGAGATAATATTTCGACTAAATTTAGCTAAGGTATCATCCAAAGGGAGCTTCTTTCTCCAACTAAGGAATGAAGCTTAATTTAATAGAACTCCTTTGTGCAGAAATCCTAAAAAAGATGTCATTTTTGCTTCTTTTTCTAACAGAGGAACATGTGAACTTCCCATCAGAAGTTAGGTCGCACTGGCTGCCTAATACAATATTGAGCAAGATGGGGGCAGATATAACTTTGAGGAGGAGAAGGAGGAGGAGAAAGGGGTTGAAGTTGTTTAAAAATTGGGTACAAGTTAAAAGTTTTAAAAAAAATGGGTATAGGTTAAATGGGGGCAACCAAATAGGGCGTCCCGTGAAATTTTTACGACGTGAATGCAACCCCTTAGTAGACTACTAGACTTGATATAAGATAAATTTCAATGCATGACGAATTAACCCAAATAGCCGCGCGCCCAATCTCTTAAACTAAAAATAGCCGGTGATAATATAATATATGCATAATTTATGTGCTATATATGTATAATTGTGTATACTCAATATATAATATATGTATATGTCTAGAAAAAGTAAACAGAAAATAGAGACAGTTATAATACAAATAAAATCTTCCGAAATTTGAACAATTATCACCTATTACTATTCTCTAATAATACACATTTATACTTTGGAGTGCTTATTTAAATCCACGTTCTTAGGCATATTAGTTGGGCAGGGATACCATATATATCCCACGACCTAACCACGTTAGGTATTTTGTACATATACATTTATTAATTTTAGTAACACATAGCATCATCAGCAATCAAAATTGAGCATCATCAGCAATCAAAATTGGTTCAAGTAAGAGTTGTCATGAGCAAGGTTGTTACCATATATAAAATATAAAAATCAAGCCGAAAACAATAGTTTAACCAATTTATATTATATTTTGGAACCTACTAGGGAAAAATCGATGGGTCATTTCTCTACATTATATTCCTATATAAGCATGGAGCTTTGTTGGAATATGAGTAGAACTTTCAAAAGGAAATTAATCATCAACTTTTGTGTAAGTACTTAAGGTTGCAACATAAAGGAGAGCTTAAGCATGGGTTTTAGGGGTTCAGTTGCTATTGTAATTGCTTTTTTGGCCATGGTATTGGCTGTTGCTAATGCACAATATGGAGGAGGCAACTATGCTGATTCTTCTCCCTCGAAAAATATTGGCTCTACCAATTCTTCTCCAGCACTGCTGTTAGGATTTGTTGCTTTCATCATTTCTTTCTTTGTCATCAGGAAAAGTATTTGATTCGAGTCTCTCAGTTGCAACTGATTTGAAGAGGTGTCATTTGATGTAATTTTAATCTTTTTTTTCGCTTTTCTTTTTCTCATTGGTGTGTATAATATCCTTGTATGTTATTTTCCCCCTTCAGATTTTTCTCTTTCGATTGCTTTGTGTTTTGGGGGTTGTGTTTTAATCAGCCTACGTTATTTTATTTACTTTACTGGTTAATTAATTTACCTCCTTTTTAATACTAGCTAGGCTGTGAATTTGATGATGTGTTATTGTCATGTTATTCGTTAATTTTCAGCAAATAAACCCGGGGGTGCGGGGAATTAATATTTTGTTGGCTTTTTCTATATGCTAAGGAGAATTATTTCTTGAAAGGATGTTATTTTTTCAAATATATATGGCAACATTGCATCTGACGTTAAAAATGTGGTCTAAAGCTTAAAAAAAACCTCAGTGAAACACATAATAAAGCGTGTATTAAATGGTTGGGCAGACGTAGTTGTCGCAAATTGGTTAAAAGAAAATAGTTATTCACTCATATTATCCATTAAAAAATGGGTTGGATAATAAACTTTTTTAAAAACGGATCAAATATGGATAAGAACCATATTATTAACTTAGAAAATGGATGGCCAATGGATAAGTAATAAGTTTAACTTTTACATTTGTAAAGCCTAAAATTTGAGATTCCTCAAGTTTGGGAGACTAGGAATTTTCCCAAAAGTGATCATATTCAAGAAGCCATGGATAATATGGATATCCATATTATACGCAGGTTAACCTGTTTTTATCCGTATTAAATATGGGTCGGGTGGAGTAATTTATCTGTTTTTGCATTATTTGTTTTCGACCCGTCCATTTGCTACCCCTAGGCAAACGTATCATATATATGTGAATGAGAACACGTCAGGTTTTAGTTTTTATAATAAGCTAATAACACATAGAAAAAACAATAAAAATTATTTTTTCCTTCTTTTTTCAACGTTCAAAATTAGTTCAAGTAAGAATAATCTTGATCAAGGTTGTTACAATGTATAAAAAATATAAAATGAAACCGGAAATATTGGTTAATTCAACTAACTTATATTATATTGGCAACTACTAGGGAAATTAAAGGGTCATTTCTCCAAACTATTCCTATATAAGCATGTTGCTTTAGTGGAATCTTAATAACGTTTCAAAAGGAAATCAATCTTAAGGATGCGTTTTAGGGTTCCAGTAGCAATAATGGTGGTTGTTATTTGGCCGTATTTTGTATGTTATATTTTTAATATAAGATAATGACAAGGTCTTTTGTATTTTATTTACTGATTTCTAGTGTTATTTTTTGCTGATGCCCAAACGATGGTGGGAATAAACCCCGACAAAAATAATATTCACGATACTAAAAGCGGAATAATAACGTAGCACCAAAATACGGTAATTAACAAGAATAAAAGAATGACAACAACACCAAGATTTTTACGTGGAAAACCCTTTTGAATAAGGGAAAAACTACGGCCCTGAAAGGAGCAACTGATATCACTATAGCAAGGAATTTACATCTTGTAGGTCCGAGTAAATACTCCAAAGACCACTACAACACTCAAAAGAAATAACCCTCTTTTGATATTCCCACCTCACTACAATATTGCTCACTCTCTATTTTTCTTACAGACTATTTTCTTATACCTTGTCTGTGAAACGTCACTCTTTCTTTCTCTCTAGGTTGGTGTGTAGAAATGAGAGTTGAAGCTCTCCTTTTATAGCCAAAATCTCATTCTCTACAGCCTACAATATTTGATAATTTGCACACACTTTTAACAATTTCAACAAGGTTGACTACCAAACCAAACCAATTCAACAAGGTTGGATACCAAACCAAAGAAACTTTCCTTATGCCTACGGACACCATCAATCTCCCCCCCCCCCAGTCTCATTCATCTAGAGGAGGTAGCACTGTCTTCTAGTTTGAGTGCATGCCGACAAGTTCTTTGCATAGCTCGAACTTATCTCTTGGTACCACCTTGGTCAACATATTAGCAGGATTTTCACTCGTGTGAATCTTTTTGACCTATAAAGATTCATTCTCCACCTGTTCATGAATCCAGTGATATCTCACATCTATATGCTTTGTTCTTGCATGGTACATGGAGTTCTTGCTCAAGTCTATTGCACTTTGACTGTCACAATAGACGACATACTCCTTTTGATGCAATTCTAGATCTTGAAGAAACCGCTTAAGTCATACCATCTCCTTGTCAGCTTCAGTAGTGGCAATATACTCCACTTCAGTTGTAGAGAGTGCAACACACTTCTGCAACTTCGACTGCCATGAGATAGCTCACCCTGAAAATGTGAACAGGTATCCCGTAGTAGATTTACGATTATCAAGATCACCTTCCATATCAGCATCCGTGTAGCCCTTCAAGATTGGATCAGATCCTCCAAAACACAAGCAATCTTCTACAGTACCTCTTAGGTACCTGAGTATCCACTTGACTGCTTCCCAATGTTCCTTTCAGGATTTTCAAGGAATCTGCTAACAACACTGACTACATGAGCAATATCAGGTCTGGTGCATACCATTGCATACATCAAGCTTCTGACTGCTGAAGAATAAGGAACTCTAGCCATGTTCCCTCTCTCCTCCACTGTTGTAGGACACATCTTCTTGCTCAACTTTAGATGACCAGCAAGAGGTGTGCTAACTGGCTTAGTACTTTTCATGTTGAAGCGTTCCAGTACGCGTTCAATGTACTTCTTCTGAGATAGCCACAACTTTCTGCTTGTTCGCTCTCGAACTATCTTTATCCCTAGAATTTGTTGTGATGGGCCTAAGTCCTTCATATCAAATGACTTGGACAGATCTCCCTTCAACTTTGCGATCAACCCCTTGTCTTTTCCTACAATTAACATGTCATTCACATACAACAACAATATAATAAAATTATTCTCAGAAAATCTTTTGAAGTATACACATGGATCAGAATAGGTATTTATGTATGTTTGACTTTTCACGAATGAGTCAAACTTCATGTACCACTGTCTTGGTGCCTGCTTGCTTCAATCTATAAAGACTCTTATTCAATTTGCACACCATGTGTTTCTTTCCAGCTACTTCAAATCCTTCTGTCTGCTCCATATAAATCTCCTCTTCCAAATCTCCATGAAGAAATGCAGTTTTCACATCCAACTGCTCCACTTCAAGATCTAGGCTAGCTACTAAGCTCAAAATTGTTCGAATAGAAGTCATTTTGACAACATGTGAGAAAATTTCGTCAAAATCAATATCTTTCTTCTATTCGAAGCCTTTCACCATCAATCAAGCTTTGTATCTGACCAGCTTGCCATTTCCAATTTTCTTGAGTTTAAAGACCCATTTACATTTGAGTGGTCTTTTACCCTTTGGAAGTTCAATCAGCTTGTACGTGCTATTTTTTTTATAGAGATTCCATCTCTTCTTGCATGGCTTTCATCCACTGGTGCTTTTCTGGATGAGACAATACCTCCTTAAGACTTTCTGGATCCCCTTCATCGTTGATGAGGACATACTCTGCGAAAGGGTATCTGCATGACTCTACCCTTGGCCTCTATGATATTCTCAGAGGTTGAGGTTGTTCTTCTTCATGAGTGGGGTGCTCCACTGGCTCGACATCATCATCAAGTTGCTCTCCTTGCTCAATAACCTCACTAGGTTGCTCCCCCTACTCGGCAACCTTGTTGGTCCTACTTTCTGCACTTATGTGATTGTTAGAAGTAGAAGGAATAGTAACAATGTTAGGAATTATACCATTCTTGGCCTTCTCTGACATAGCAGCAGCAGTTTCAACTTCACTTTATCGGAAGACTACATCTCTGCTTCTGATGACCTTCTTCTTTACAAGATCCCACAATCTGTATCCGAACTCTTCATCTCCATATCCAATAAATATGTAGGGAACATATTTATCATCTAGCTTTGTTCTCTGCTCCTTTGGTATATTTGCAAAAGCTTTGCAACCGAACACATTTAGATGTGAGTAGGACACTTCCTTGTTGGTCCAAACTCTCTATGGGATGTCAAATGCCCATGGAACTGATGGACTCATATTGATCAGGTAACAAGCTGTCTGAACTGCTTCACCCCAGAATGACTTAGGCAGTTTAGCCATTCTGAGCATGTTTCTCACCTTCTCAACAATGGTGCGGTTCATCCTCTCGGCTACGCCATTGTGCTGTGGGGTTCCAGGAACTGTCTTTTCATGTCTAATCCCATTACTTGAATAGTACTCTTCAAATTCCCTCGAAGTGTACTCACCTCCATTGTCACTTCGGAGACGCTTTAACTTTCGACCGGTCTCCCTTTCCACCAAAGCATGAAACTTTAAGAAAACTTGAAACACTTGATCATTGGTTTTCAGGATATAAACCTACAATTTACGTGAAAGCATCATCAATAAAAGTAATGAAATATTTGTTACTGCCCATCGATTCAATTTTCATTGGACCAAAAACATCAGAATATACTAAACCAAGCATATTTAATTTTCTTTCAGACGAGGTCTGAAATGAGACTTTATGCTGCTTACCAAATAAAAAGTAGTCATAAGGTTTTATAGTTGTACCTTTGGCAAAAGAGATGAGTGATTTCCTGGATAGAATCTATAATCCCTTCTCGCTCATATGACTCATTCTTTTGTGCCACAAATCTGCAGAAGTCTCATCTTATGCCACATTTAATTCACCTTGACATATTTCTGCATTTGTCCTGTACAGCGTGCCACGAGCAACTCCCTTTGCAATCACCAATAATCCCTTGGTGAGTCTCTAATTTTGATTTGCAAAATAGTTCTCATATCCATCTCGGTATAAAGCAATTCCCGAGATCAAGTTCATCCGCAAATCAGATACATGCTGCACGTCCTTTAGAACCAATGTACATCCGACATTTGTCTTGATACAAATGTCACCAATCCCCGCAATCTTTGTGTTACCAATTCTCACAATGCCGAAATCACGAGCTACATATCTGCAAAAAGGATCTCTTACCGGTGTGGCATGGTAAGATACCGCTGTGTCAACTACCCATTCCGACTCTGGACCTGACAGGTGCATGCATTCCTCTTCCTCATTTATAAAGAGGACAAAATTATCATTGTTTTGCACCATGGAGATTGTGTTGCCGTCATTCTTCTGGCCACTGGTTTCACCTTTGCCCTTCCTTGGTTTTGGGCAATCTCTTTTAAAGTGACCTGGTTGATCACAATTGTAGCAATTTCTGGCTCTTAATTTGGATCGGTTCTTAGACTTTTCATGAGCTCCGGATCGACTATAGTTGTTCGAAATCCTTTGATAATTCCTGCCTCTACCTTCTGTGATGAGAGTCTGTCCTTGATTTACAGTCTTCTTTCTCATCTTCTCATTAAGTAGAAGAGCCGATGTGACATCTTTCAACTTAATGGTAGTCTTACCGTGCAGGATGGTTATTGCCATTATCGTACGAAGATGGTAACGATTTCAATAGCAAGATGACTTTATCTTCTTCCTCGATTTTCACTCCGAGGTTGGCGAGCTGTGTGATTAGTCCGTTAAACACATTTAAATGTGACAAAAAAATTCGTACCTTCACCCATATGTAGGGCGTATAGCTGCTTCTTCAGGTACAATTTATTTGTCAGCATTTTGGACATGTATAGGCTTTCTAACCTTGTCCAAATGCCACGTGTGGTGTCTTCATCAATGATGTTATTTACCACATCATCTGATAAGTGCAACCTGATTGCACTAGCAGCTCTTTCAACTAAGTCAGCCCAATCCTCATCTTTCATGGTATCAGAATTTTTAGCATCAACATCTAGTACCTTGTGTAATCCTTATTGGATGAGGAGATCCCTCATTCTTCTTTGCCATATTGAGAAACCGTTATCCCCGTTGAATTTTGCTACCTCATACTTTACTCTGGACATTTTTACTTTTCATCGAGTATAGTACTACCGAGAGTGAATAGTATTTCTGTGAATGAGCAGAACATGTGCTCTGATACTAGTTGTTGGGAATAAACCCTCACAGAAATAATATTCACGGTACTAAAAGTGGTATAATAACGTAGTACCGAGATACAGTAATTAACAAGAATAAAAGAGTGACAACAACACCAAGAGTTTTATGTGAAAAACCCTTTTGAATAAGGAAATAATCACGACCCTGAGAGGAGCAACTGATATCATTATAGTAAAGAATTTATACCTAGTAGGTCCGAGTAAAATACTCCAAAGATCACTACAACACTAAAAAAAATAACCCTCTTTTGATATTCCCACCTCACTGCAATAACGGTTACTCTCTATTTTTCTTATAGACTATTTTCTTATACCTTGTCTGTGAAACCTCACTCTTTCTTTCTCTCTTTATTGGTGTGTAGAGATGAGAGTTAAAGCTCTCCTTTTATAGACAAAATCTCACTCTCTAAAGCCTACAATATTTGACAATTTGCACACACTTTTCACAATTTCAACTAGGTTGGCTACCAAACCAAACCAATTCGACAAGGTTGGCTACCTAACCAAAAAAAACTTTCCTTAGGCACATGCCTATTACTTTTGGCTTTTGAATGAGATGAACACCATCAAACGAGTCATGTAACTACAATAATATTTGTAAAGGACTACAAAATTAAATCTCCTCGCAGTCCCCAAAAGCAAGCTCCGATTAAGAGTTAACATTGGTTCTTCATTTTTGACAAGATTTAAAGTTGTAATGCATGTCGATGCCCAAACAATATGTATAACGTAGAATATACGGCTATTGGGAAACCTCGTCTAGCTTCTTCAACATTAACATCAAGCCAACCGATATGGCACCAAAAAAATGTTCAGCGTCAAAAGACAAAAAAATATCTTGACAATTTAATTAGTACATGGCAAAGCAATATGTACAACAACTTTTTGATCAATTCAAAGTTCATAATGGCTTTCCATTTCTAAGCTAGCTGCCATGCATGCTTATTGCTTGTTTAACAATTTTCATGGGCTTCTGCTTGGTAAACATTTATACCAAACTTTATTAAATAATTACTTTAGTTAAGTGATAAACTGATATGAAAATATGTGTTCGTTAATTATTACTCATTGTTTAGTAAAACATGAATGTACGTGAAGAGGGAAGACACACTTTATATGTATTTACTGAGTCAGTGTAAACACAAAAAGTGAGTAATTTTTTTTTTTGCTTCTGTTAAACCAATATGGTGGCCGCGCTGCGGCGGCAATTCTGGCATGCGGAATATGTGAGGCATGATTAGCATAGCTGATGGCCCCAAGCCATCCAATAGTTGGGGTTCTTGCAACTCTTCTCCACTGGTGCTCGTCGGAATTCTTTCTTTGGTTTCAATCTTTGTGATCAATTAAGGAAATAAAACTGTATAAGCTTAATAATCTGGAGTTGTTTGTGCTGATGGTCTTTATGTTGATGGCTTGACATGGTCTTTGTTTCAATTTTCGCATCCGTTGTTGTGTCATGTTTTTCCCCCTCAATTTTTGTTGTTGTACACTTAATTGTTGTGCTTTCACATTGTACTGTGATCATTCTTTTGAAAATTTAACTATATGTAAAAAATAAAAAAAATATCTTTACAGAATAATCCAGCTGATTTGTTTGCTCAATACTTAATATCGTTGCAACCCCAATCCTGTTAGAATGTTACATCCTCGCATTTCATTCGAGAACAACATTGAAGTGTCTTTAACCCCATCCAAGGACGATGTCGTAGATGATATTAGGATTAAAGTATGTATATTTATGTATATTGCCTTGCATTTCATTCATGTTTCGTGGATATTTAGATGTGAAATGTAATGATTTATTCTAATTCGTGGTTTTTTATGTGTAGGAATCATGCATTCGGAGGCAATGTGGAACCAAAGTGCATAAAGCGAAGTAAAAAGAGAACAAAAGAAGAGAATGGACCTGGTAGCACCCCGCGCTACTCGTGGCACAGTTTACATATGCAAAATATTTCCAGCGCCCCGCGTTACCTCGGGTGCTGGGTGACGGAAAGTCTCGCGCGAGACAAGGTTATTTCGGCCCTACACACCCCCAACTCGTATAAAAAGAAGTCTAAACCTAATTTGGAGGAGATCTAGCCTATTTTTGGGAGGAGAACACGCCACTTTGGAGGAGAAAACATAAACCACGTTTGGATGAGGCTTCTAACTAGTTTTTCTTCTCTTCTCTTCCTTTAATCTCATAGTTTATTAGTTCTAGAGTTGTGGGTGCTACATAAACGTTGTAGTTTGTAGCTTGAATTGTTCTTATTATTTTATTACAGTAATTTATTTATTCAGTCTTGCGCTTAATTATTTGATTGCTTGATCACCAATTAAATACTATCTACGAATCTGGGATTGAACCCGGGAGAGAGAATTCTAGATTGCATATAAGATTGAGTAGAGCCAGCTCTTGAACTAGAGTGTCGGGAGTGGATTTGCGGTTAGGATAGGAATATACTTAATCACCTTGCTTGGTTACTATATGAGAATTATTAATGCATTTTTGTTAATCCTAATTCCATAGGAATATAGGCGTTATGTTAGCTTGAATAGGCGAGTAGTACTCCGGGTGAATACTACGAGTAATATTAACCTTGCCAATCAATAAACAAGATAAATTAATTAAACAATCTTAGTGGAAGACTCAATGGGATTGTTAGCTAGCTTATAGCTCTGAAATATTTTCTCCCATTGAATTCGTCTCTAAGATTGCAAATTTGTTTCCTTTAATTTCTTAGTTTACTAATCTGGATTAGTTCTAATTAAATAATCACACATTAGGAATCGCTTGAATAGATTAATTATTTTAGTTTAATTTAGCTAATAATTAATCACAAGTCCCTATGAGTACGATTATATCTGGACTTACAATCATATATTATTCGTACGACCATGTATACTTGCATGTGCGTTCGGGAGGAACAGTATACTACTTAGGCTTTTTCCTACTTATTCAGTATTACTAGTACAAGACGAGTAGTAAATGATTCAACATAAACCTTTACAATTATAATGACTTTACAAAAATGTCCTGTATTTTGTATTTTATTTTCAGATCACTTACGTGTAACAATAATTTTTTTGAGAAATTTGACATAAAACTAAAAAAATGAACTGACCCGTATGACAACACAAAAAAGGAAATAAGAAGAAAACTGAATAATTTGTTTGTTAATTATCGTGGAACCATGGAAGATAGTTTCTAAAGTGTTTATAAAGAAGACATAATTTGTTTGTTAATGGCGTCCATGACAAAATAAACTAATCAGAAATAGCTAATTTGACTCTGTGCCAACCCAAATGCTAGTATCGATTCTTATTCTTTTGCTTAGACATTCATTGTTGAGGGCACGTTTTTTCCACACGTTGAAGTTGTTTTTTTTTTTTTCCTTTCTGACTTTTTATTAAAAAAGGAAATTAATCTTTAACCGAAAAAATTATCTTAACCATGAGTTTTAATAAATTTTCTGAGGAGTCATTTTGTCAGGTATAAGATTTAATATCCAAGTTACCCCTTCTTCTTCCTTCTATTCCCGATCTACATGAAAAAGAAAACAAAAATTTAGCAAAATATTAGAAATCGGCAGCTAGCATCGGGATGGGATTTATAAATAATTTTCTTATTTCTATTTGAAGTAAATTCAAGATATATTATAACTATACATTAGGAAAGCTAAGATTAGCTATTTGATATTCATGTGATTGTTGTACATATATATAAGTGGTTAAGAAAACCTTAAAATACAATATGGGGACAGACATATAATTATCCCTACAATTTAATTTTTCACCTATGAAATAAAATTATCCCTACTATTATGAAATAAAAGCTCACTTCTTTAGTTGATGATAACCACATATGTTATTGTAGCCACACGTATTTAATTATTTTACCGAGTCTTTCTTTTCTTTCGTCTTAAACTAGAAATTGGGTTAGCATATTTTAATTTTTAAAGCGTAGAGGACAATTACGATAATCCTCGTCAGATTTATTTTGACCTTGATTATTTTTCCTTAATATTATCTTTTCAATTGATAAAACTAATATCCAATCTTCATCATCTGATCTACGCTGCTTCTTTATTGTTCGCACGTTCTTAAGCACCATTAAGGGTGAGGCATTTGGGCTTTGTTAATTCTTACAACTCCGTCAGTTGTTTGATTTTTCTTTCTCTTATTAAATATTGAGCACTTATTGGTGTCATTGTACAAATATCATGTACATGTATTAATTAAAAATCAACTTAATTACCAGAATTGTTGAAGTGATCTCCACCATCCAGCTACTTGCAAAAAATGAAAACAAAAAGTCAATGAAAGAATGATAGTAATACGAATTAGTCCATGAAAGTACCATCTTGATAAAAAACTTGTATATAAGTGTAGATTTCACAACATAGAATTACGACACAAACACTTCTTACAAAACATTCTTCTTCTCACTAACAAATTGAAAGCTACATTTGAAACTTTAAAACACAAGACAATGGCTTTGAAAGTTTCAGCTGCTGCTTTCAACTTCATTGCTTGTGTTCTATTCATGGCGGCGGCCGTGGCCGTAGCCCATGAGGGCCACCACCACGCCCCCGCCCCGGCTCCGTCCAGTGCCATCATCACTTCATTCCCTTCACTGATGGTCGGATTCTTCGGTTTGGTTGTTTCTTTCCTTGTTATTAAGGAAAGAGCTTGAAGAGAATTAAGAATAATCCACATCCATTCTTAATGTTACGCTTATCTTTGTTCCTATGTTTTGATTTATCACGTTACCTTTGAGAAGCCTTGTATTTTTCTTTTCCCCCTCTTTTGTCGTTGCTTTTCAATTCTCCTATCATGTCGAGTTATTTGTACTCCTTTTTCATTGTTGTGAAAGTACTTTTGAGATCATTGCGTTGAATAATATGTTGTGACGAGTCATTAATTTCGATGATTATTGTCTTAATGCATCGTGGTGTCACGACCCGGATTTTCCATTCTTGGGAGTCGTGATGGCGCATACTCGTAGAAGCTAAGCAAGCCACGAAATTAAGAATCTTTAACTCTTTTGTTTTAATCCTTTTTACAACTTATATTAACAAGTAATAAACATTTAAATAACAGCGGAATATGAGATTAAGCGGAAGACTTGGACAAAATAAACCAAAATAATACGGAAATCAACATATGCCTCTACCCAGAAACTGGTGTCACAACATTCACGAACCGTCTATGACTACTACATGCAATTGTCTGAAGGAAAGAAACACAGTCTGTCTCGGATACAAGTGATAACAGAACATGATAATAGATAGAAGAGACGTCGGGCTTGCGGGCGCCTACAGGACTACCTTGAAATCTCTGCGGACTGAAGGTTGGCTCCCAAGCTACTGATCCAATGTTGCCCCGGTAGCTGCACAGAGTGCAGAGTATAGCATCAGCACAACCGACCCCATGTGCTGGTAAGTGTTTGGCCTAACCTCGGCGAGGTAATGACGAGGCTAGGACCGAACTTCAGATAAACCTGTGCAGTTATATAACATATGGCGGAAAATAAACAAGAATAAGCAGTTTAAATGGGAGGGGGTACATGCTTCGGGGAACATATCAAATCCAACAACAACTTAATAAGATATGAAAGGACAATTCAATATCTACCACAATACAATAACAATATTGTTGCGGCGTGCAACCCGATCCCTTATCATTTAATTGTTACGGCGTGCAACCCGATCCACATATATAACTGTTGTGGCATGCAACCCGATCCAATATAATATCTGTTGCGACGTGCAACCCGATCCAATATAATATCTGTTGCGGCGATCCAATATAATATCTGTTGCGGCATGCAACCCGATCCAATATAATATCTGTTACGGCGCGCAATCCGTTCCAAATATACAGTCAACATTATTCATAATTAATCGTCCCGGCAAGGGATCCACAATAGACTACACTATCCCGGCAAGGGAACTCAACAGTACGAGTATATACGTCCCGACAAGGGAGAATCAGCTATAACCAATCTTAACTCAACTCCTACTCATCTCAATTATCACAATTTCACAATCATAAGTAGATTCCACGATAAACAAACTAAGTCTATGCTCAATATCAAGGATTTACTCACTATTTCAACCATAGTAACATTCAAGAATACAATAAGTATCAATTTAAGACTCACGGTCATGCTCGACACCAACGCATAGATACTCGTCACCATGCCTATATGTCGTACTCAATAAGAAGAAAATAGCAAATAGGACTCAAATCCTAATCCATCAAGCTAAGGTTAGACCGAACACTTACCTCGATGCCACGAACACAACTCAAGGTTCAATTATAGCTTTACCCCTTGATTCCACCGCCAATTCGCTCGTATCTAGTCACAAGTTACTTAATTACATCAATAAACGCTGAATGAATCAATTTGAATTCATGAAGATGAGTTTTCTAAAGTTTTACACAAAAAGTCAAAATCTCCCCCGACCCACGTGGTCAAAACCCGAGGTTCGAACCAAAACCCGATTACCCATTCCCCCCACGAACCCAAATATATGATTTGTTTTGAAATCGGACCTCCAATCGAGGTCCAAATCCCCATTTTTGGAAAAAACCTAGGTTCTACCCAAAACACCCAATTTTCCCCATGAAAATCATTGATTTGAAGATGAAATCATGTTAAAAGATGTTAATGATTGAAGAAAACTAGTTTAAAATGACTTACAATTGATTTGGAGAAGAAAGGTTGTTTGAAAAATCGCCTCTTATATTTTTTGGGGGTTTTAAGAAATGAACAATGACTGAAAATTCCGTCTATTTATACCCCTCTCAGACCCCCTGTGCGGACCGCACAAAATGGACTGCGGCTGCACAGGCCTTACTGAGGGTACTGCATTGCAGTGCCCTGTACGGACCGCACAATGTCGGCTGCGGCCGCACAACAGTGCCCTGTGCGGACCACACAAAGTTGACTGCGGTCGCACAGCCTCCACCGCGCACCGCACAAGGTCGACCGCGGACCGCACTGGTGGGTTCAGAGACTTGCAACTTGTGGTTTTAAGCCTAAAACATCCCGGAACCTACCCGAAAATATTTTTGAATTTTTTTTTTTGATGATTTTTTTTAAATTTGTTTTAAAATTAGGGTCTCTAAGAAATTATTTTCTAAAGAAGGAAGTAAAGGGAAATATATTTAGATTTTTTTTTTGAAAATTGGGGGCCGAAACCGATGAGGTTTGCCTACGTATCTCACATCCGATGAGAATCAGACCCGCGTAGTTCGGTAAAACTGGGTACCTTTTTTTAATAATTCTGCTACACTAATTTTCTAAAGCCGGTCGACAATGCAAATAAGCCTTCCAAATGATGTATCAAGTAGCACATACGTGAACATGATGGTCTCAAATAGGAAACCTGTCTTATATGGACCCGGCCCCTATGCCAAATTTCGCTAAGTCAAATGCATGTGATGCACATAGAGCGAACCTACTAGGAAAATCCGGTATGAGGTTTGTTCTCCTAGGTTTAAATCTTGGTGGAAAAGGTATCTAGACTGGCTTACTCGAGCAGACAACTCGAGCCAAGGAGGGTCAGTGTATCGGTAGCATTGCTTTCCGGCTTAACTGGTGGTGCTCCCCGCCTAAAATAGGTGTGACTAAAATCCTTCACCGGGTGACAAACACCTCGGCTATCTCAAAGAAAGCGGGTTATGTCAAGCAAATGCCCAATTTTAATTCAAGAAGACTCAGAGGGGGTGCGGGAGAAGACAGTTTATATGTACCGTTCAAAAATATCAAAGCGGTAAAAAGCAAACAAGTAGCACATTATACCCAAATAAATCACAGTATATACAAAATTAATAAAGCCAAATAAAAGTCAACATGTACAAGCTCGAATTCTGGTTTTCCCCAGCAAAGTCGCCAGAGCTGTCACACCCCTTTTCTACCCCTCAAAATAATAATAATAATATGTGTATGGGCCAAAGAATTTTTCCAATTAAAGTGACAAAATTTGAATAGGGATTATTTTATTGTTCAAAGTCGCCACTTAGAATTGATTTTTTCGGTGTTCCAAGTCACCATTTATTTGGATCCCTAGTCAAAGGAAGGTTTGACTCTATTTTAATCGGTCCGCGAAAATAAAGTTCGGGTAAGGAATTCTGTTGACCAGGGAGAATGTATAAGGCATTCCCCGAGTCCCGTGGTTCTAGCACAGTCGCTTTATTGACTTAAACTTGGCTTGAATTAAATTTGGACAAACTGTGATTTATTTGGTTTTCGTGTTTTACCTATCAGCTTTTAATTAAATAACTAATGGAATTATCTTTGAAACAAATTACTTGTGTAAATCTGCATTGTTTATTGTGGCAAAATCATGTCATGCGCACGTGTACACAATTAAAAATATTTTATTATATTAATATTATTTTTGCCCAAAGTTGCGCGAATGCATACTTCGATTTTAATTTATTTTTTTGAAAAATCGTAATTATATCACGTGAATGTATACCTAATCATGAGAAATCTATTAATTAAAAGTGCGCCTATAGCATTCTAGCGTATTCCTACTTTGCTTCTTTCCTAAGTTTGAGATTATTGTAAGACTAGAGCTATGGAGGATTATTGTGAGAGAGATGAAGTCAATTGATTATGAAATGTAGATTAGCTTACTATATATACTAAATTAGCTCCACTATTTATTATTGAGCTGTTCGGCCTCTTTTATTATCAAAAACAGTTGGCCCAAATCCTAAATCATATTCTCAGTCTTGCAACAGCCCATAAGACAAATTATAAAATATTTATTTTTAAACAAGGAGGGGCACTATCGCACAAACTAATCAACTTGTACCAAATTTTTATTAACATATCAAAAATAATAGTAGATATGAAGTTCACATAAACAAAAATATTAAAGCATACAAACATACTAAGGGAAACATAACTTCATTTATCTTCAAGATTCATGACACAAGACTTCCAATCATAAATTAATCAAGTAAAAGGTGAGAAATGAACCTTCTTTAGAGTCAAAATCACCTCAAATGCTAAAAATCAAAATCTGGCTGGCACATTGAGATCGGAGTTGCTATCGTGCGAGGACCTCGACGGCGACCTCAACTGGAACCGAAGACCGGATAATTCGAACAACACTCTCGAACTCAACTCTTGATGTTGTTGTTTTGTGGTGTTGTCATAGTTGTTTGGTGATAAATATTCAGCTGCTTTTCAGTGGTATTTAGAGGTTGTTTTGGGAGGTGAGCTGCTGCATGTTGGCAGCACCTTGGGGCTGAAAATGAGGTACTTTGCTTGTAGTTTTGGACTGATTTTTCAGAGATTCGCAACTGAATTTTGCCGCTCTCTTGGGCTGGATTTTGCAGTTGTTTTGAGGCTGTTATGGGGTTGTTTTTGGACAGAGAAGAGGGTCGGTTTTGGGGTGGATTTTCAGCTCTCTTTTTTTGGGTTTTTCGGACTGGTTTTTAGCAAATTTTCAGCTAGTTTGGCTGCTATCTTTTTTTTAGTTATCTTGCGGATGGTTTTTGGGGTTGTTTCAAATTTGGCTCTTTTTTTAAGGGGAGCTTTACATGGCTGTTTTTATGGCGAAAAAAATGGAGTGTGATGGCTGCTTTTTTGGACTTTGTTTGGCCGAAAGTGACCAGCTCTTCATGAGCTTTACAGCTGGTTTTTTTAGGGTGCAAGATGATGCCCTCATCCTCTTTTCACACATCCATTTTCCTTTTATTGTCCCCTACTTTCCTCCTCCCTTTTTTGACTTTTTTGTTGTGTATGTTTGTATTAGTAAGATAGAGTGGAAATGTGAGTTGTGAGGGAATAATTGTGTTGGTGGTAAGGTTCGTGCTAAATGATGTGAAAGAGTTAAAAAAAATTCAAGCATGGTAAAAATTTAAATGCTCACAGCTGTGAAGCTGTTAATTTACACATGCTAGCATATATATGGTTTTTGTAACAAAATATTGGAGTTAGGTTTAACCCAAAGAAAAAAAAGTATGTGGATGATTGAGGTCTGGTAATTGTAAGAAGAATTTCTAATGTATTGACTTGCGATAGGTCAAACATATTTCATTCATTTTCTTCTAAAATCTCGATCTAACGGCTCATGAGCATCACTAAGGTGCATCCTGTGGCACTGAATCAACTCTCATTCGATTTTCACCGTCGAATGAGTCAAGTGCATTTTCACTGTTGGATTAATCTCTTGTTCTAACACTTAAAATTGAAAATTTGAAATCTTAAATCTTACAATCCTGATGATCATTTTTCAGAATTTACTTATTCTAGAAAGATATTACCATCTCATTAATAAGATCTATAATGACTAAAACATCCCTTTAAAGTTCAAATCTAGCCGTTCCCTACAATAATATAACACCCCGCACATTTAGATTAGGTACGAATGAGTTAAAGGAGTAGAAAGATTATATTTTGGACATATGAAGTCATATCGGGATGATTATGGGTGAAAATAGTTAGTTCAAAATCAAGATGGAAAGTGAGGTGCATAAGATTCGACAAAATCGACTAAGTTTGCAGAAGTCCATCTTCCAGCAGGGTTTAGTGAAAACATGTAAGGAATTTGGGAAAACTCAAAGCATGAAAGTTGTAGGCCTTTGAAATAGCTTTCCAACGATATATTGTGGAGCACAAACTAAGCTCTGTGTAAAATATTATGCCCGTTTTACAGAACAGTGCGTAACCATCGCGTTCAGCCGCGTTTGACCGCGACCGTGGTCGTGAGGCAGTGCTCCAGTTATTTACCGCGGTCGGGACTGCAGTCAGGCCTACTAGGACGTGATGGCGGCCTTGGGAAGTCATTTTTTTAGCCCTATTTCGTCCCCCACAGCCCCAAAACATAAAAACTTGTCCTAAAAAGGAAAGCTCTCAAAAACCTAACTCCTTAAAGATCCCTCCACCATCCAAGGTAAGTTCTAATGGTGATTCTAAGTTTATTTCAATTCCCCAACACCTTATTAACATGAGTAAACCCTCCATATCATTAGATATTTGATTGGGACATCATTGTTGAGAGAAAAAACCCTAGAACTCGAATTCGAGAAGATTGAACGTTGCAATTGGGGGAAATTGAGTTTCTGCGAGGAAAAGCTGAAAAAGTCAAGCACAACTTTTTATTTGTTTAATGCACGTCAGCCTTGAAAGTGCAAGAGAAACACTTTTCTGAAGACATCACAAAAATGTTGCAAGTCACACGTTACAATAATACTGGAAGACTTGCAAACAGAGGATCGACATTATCATGAAAATAACTGTGTGGACGGGGTGGAAGGAATGAAACAAAACCTGTACATGGGTCCAGGACATACGCAAAAATGAGCAAAAATATGAGGACTTCAATTGGGATCGATTGCAATGCTACACTAAGCATATTCATATCAGTGGCTACTGTGGGCAACGACAAACCAAGGAAAAGATGCATCATCATATTAAAGAAGTTGAAATAGGTCATTCATCTGACAGGAAATGAAAAATTTTGAAGTTTTTTTGAAGATTCTTAAAGAGGATGTCATGGAAGTTCATACTGTTGAGATTTCAATGTTGATAAATGAGGGGCAAGATTCTAATTTTTACATTGTGTTAATATATCATTTTGTAAGCATTGTCATTTGTAATAATGTCATAGAGTGTGTTATAAACTCTATGGCGATAATAAAATATTTAATACTTTCAAGTTCCTACTTTTTACATGCTTTCTAGAAGATTAGTTTTTTTAATTGCCCTAATAGGATTAGTAAGGTAAGGTCCATACCCCCTTACATGTACTCTTCCTTTGTGATTTTGTTTGTTTGTTATTAATAAAAAATTACTAGGCACGCCTAGTAGTATAATTTGCCAAAAAAAAGAAGAAGATTGAACATCAAAAAGGTAATATTTTCACCCTCTAATTGATTCTATCATTGAATTAATGGTTATAGACTCTAGTTCATGAGATATGAGTTGATGGGTTTGATAGAAAATCATGAACGGTTATAAGTTTGGGTTGTTGATTGTTAATTATTGGTTAAGGGTGTATTTACCTTATGAGTGATAAAGAATAATGTTGATTATAACCATTTGAGACTTTAAAATTTATTTAGGAGCAAGAGAATGGATTATTGGGTGTAGAAACACCATTAATAAGGATTATGAAGCTTTATGCTACCAAGTGTTTGAGAAAATGCCTAAGTGACCAAAACATGAGTATTATTGCTAATATGGAATCTCTTTGACTTGTATTGATATAGATTGAAGTTGAAAGGGTTGGAAAATGTTGTATTACGCTCAAGAGCAGGAAGTTAAGGTATGTGAGGCTAACTCTCTATGTTTGGGAATGTTAATGATTCTCCCTACACTACGTTTCTTTTACGACATATCGATTGCCTCATAAATATAGTTAAGTCTAGTTCCTTGAATAGTTGTAGAACTTCTATTCTCTAGCTTCATAACTCGTTCATGACTTTCATTCTGAACGTTGTGAGCTCAGTTCGTATTCAATATAGACTTGGGTTTGATGTCTCTAAGTCTCAGTATAGCTTACTCAGCATGTCATAAGCAGTTGAAGTTTCAATGTTCATAATCAGTTCAAAAATACATGTCTCATTCTAGTCCTATTCAGTATTCCAGTATTATGTAACTCAGTATGATTCAGTATTTCAGTATTATGTATTCAGTGTGATCCAATATTCCAGTATCATATAACTCAGCGTGATTCAGTATTATAACTATTATGTACTGTTGTATGATTCTCAATTCCTAATTTCAAATCTCTGAATGTCGAACACCTGTATTTGGGCATAAGGCCGTAGTTAATGCTTTATGCATCTTTGGGCCTGAGACCACAGTTGTGCGCGCGCGCGCGCACACACACACACACACACACACACACACACACACACACACACACACACACACACACACACACACACACACACATATATATACATATATTGGGCCTGAGGCTACAGTTTAATATTCAGATAAATAGGTTGTTCATCATTCAGAAGAGGGAGTATTCATATCCTTACTTCCTTTGTTCAGTTCAGTTATCCGTTATCATTTCAGTTACCAGTTATTAGTTCAGTTATCAGTTATCATTTTAGTTTCAATTTTAATAGTTATCATTTCAGTTATCAATTATCAATTCTCAGTTATCAGTTTAGTTTCAGTTTCAGCATTTATAATTCTTTCTTTCAGTTGCTTTACATACCAGCGCAATTCAAATGTACTGACGTCCCTTTTGCCCGGGGCCTGCATCTCACAATACAGGTAATGATTTACAGGTCGAAGATGCAGAGCGCTAGGATTCTCGTACCAGCTATTTGGTGATCCCCAGTTCTTTCGGGGTATTATCATTACTTTACAACCTTTCAGTATTTACAGATAGTTATTGTTTTCCATACTTCAATAGAGGCTTCATAGATTAGAGTAATAGTTAGAAAGAGTCTCAAGTTTTTCATGTTAAGCTATGTTTGCTACAAATATGTTTTAGAAATTGTATTAATATTTTCGTACTTTGATTTATATCATGCAGACTTTCAGTATATCAGCATGTGTTAGTTTATCTTTCGCATTTAGTATGTTATGATATCATATGTTGATTCAACCAGCAAATTGGTTTGCTCGATCACATATAGGCAGGCACTGAGTCCCGTATTACGTCTAGGCCCAGGTTCGGGGCGTGACAAAGCTTGGTATCAAAGCACTAGGTTCAAGAGTCCTAGGGAGTCTATGAAGCCGTGTCCAGTGGAGTTTCTTTTATATGTGTGTGCCAGCCACTCATATAAACGGTTAACTACCAAGACATCCAGGATTGTCTCACTTCTTTCTACTCTATATCGTGACATGAAACTTATAGCAAAAGGTAACCTTCTCTTCCCATCGAATTCCATATGTATTGGATTCGACGCGCAGGAGAAACGTAAGGTCCTACAGAGGATAATTACCCATTGGGGTATAATCATGGAGTACATGTTGGTAAATATTAGACTTTAGAGGATGTAAAAAGTGAGATGCAATGGATAGTATTACAAATTAGAGCATAACCTTATCAGAAAGTGCAAAAGCAGTTATCATGTCTTATGGTTATCAGTTTACCTCAGTTACCAGTTATACAGTCTTTCAGTTAGCATGTTTATGGTTATTCAGTACGCCAGTATTCAGTTATATGTTTACCAAATATCCAATTTTCAGTGTATCAAAATTCTAGATGACTTGTGAGTATGCAGTGATGCATATGGGTTCTCAAAGAAAATGTAAGTAACAGTGATTATAGAGAAACCTTCGCATAAAAAAAAAAATAGATCAGTAACATCAACAGAGGCCAGAAAAATAATATCAGCATTGTAAGAACCAGATAATAGATGGAAAACACAATATCAATGATTAGTAACAATGGCAAGGTACTAGAAAAACGAAAAAAAGAGTATGAAGACAACATGAACCTCTTGTTAGGGATATAGTAGATATGTCATAGATCCAATATCATATTTGATGATTTGAACATATTTTTGTGAACGTTATTTGATATAAAATATATATGGCATTTGATATTCTTTTATCATTGTTATTAATTGCTTAATTAATTTGATAAGTTCCTTGATTAAATTTTAAAACTTGACATTGTGATGGAGATCATGATAATGAGAGTAAAGTTTCTTATAATTTAATCTAAATTTGTTCGTGATCGTAGGATTGTTAATTTGGACATTAGTAATCTGGTTAGATCAATATTTTTGTGATCGTCTTTATGAGATAAAGATTAGTTGATCTCATTAACTAAATTACATAGATAGATGATGCATATAGAGATATGATCATTGAACCGACTCATTGGATAATTCCTAATGGTTAGAATAACCATAATCTGTCAATAGGATATTCTCTTGAAAAATGTGATGTAAAAATTTTCTTTGACCTGAGATCATCATAGTAATTGACAAGTTATTTATTGTGTTTTGATACCAGACACCTATGGCCCTAGGGCGATAGTTGAAAGTGGGTATGATTAAATGCTTGTAGAAATAGTGATTGATCAAGATGAAATCTGTCAACTCTTGGTAATGAGTTTAAGCTCCATGTTGTCATGAATTATAAACGATCAAATTAAAACCTTGGTCAGGGCAATTAAATGAAAGAAGAAATGAGTTTCTTAGGTCATTCAATGGTCGATTATATTTGACATGAACACATAGTTGGTCGCCTATTAGGATTTAACAGTTGAACCATATCCTAGGGTGACTCAGAGCTATAAGGACGGAAGGAATTAATACATTATTCTTCTACTGGTTCTTGAGAGTAAATTATAAATTTTATTCTATCCGGTCGTTAAGGAGTGTTGCTAGACGCCACCCTTGATTAGTATATTGATATGATCGATTTACTACCGGTTTAGTATTGAATCTATGGGATTGCACACTAACGAGTGTTCTGATCTTTGCTAAAGGAAAAATTATTTTAATGTTTGGTAATTAAATTATAGAATTTAATTAGTTAAATAATTTAAATTATTAGTCCAAATGAAATATTATTATATTATTTGGTAGCACAGAAAATATAATTAATATTGTAAGCAAATTGGATTTTACTATTTAGAATAGTATATTGAATTATATCTCTTGGTTAATGATTTTTTAAGATAATTATCAATACATATATAATATGTGTATATGTTGGACGTGGCTTTCATCTGATTCCGATTTGGAATGGGATTTGCATTTTGATAAGAAAATCGTACAAGTCCAATTTCAAGAACTTTGGGCTTAGTTACGTGAAGTCATCGTCAATAACGTTTTCCTTAACCTAAAAGGAAAGAAGGCTATGGTTAATGATATATATAGATATCATTCAACTAGAAGCAAAAGTGATTGTCTTCGAAAAAGCCAAAAACCGAGAGAAACGTTCTTGACAAGAAAAATAGTTTCTTGTCCGATTACTACTAAACTGAAGGTTTTTTGAAAAAAAACTTCAACGTATCTTTTGTTTAATTTGTTTGCGGATTTCATTAATCAAAGAGTTGATAGCAAGGATCGATCTCGGTGTGGATACGCATAGAGTTTTCGCACTATCAAAAAAACTTTGAAATGAGACTCTCTTCACCAGGTACGTCTTAGATCCGATCTTTGACATATAAATAAATTTTAAACACGAAAAGATCTGCCTAGAATTGTTATTGTCTACCGCTGCATGTTACGAACACCTATACGCAATCCTTCAGTGGTATCAGAGCCGTGGTTTATTGTGTCTAAAATTTATTTACGAAATATTTTAATATTATATTGAAGAGTTCAAACCATAATACATGTGTCTTGTGCAATAGTAAATCGTTTGAATGTTGATATTATTTTATTGTGGATAAAATATATATTCATATAACTATTGAGATAGCTCATAACTTGAATTTGAAATTTTGTATTAGATACGACGGGAATCTATCATAGGTTACATGATTATATAGTTATTTTTAATTGTTATTAGTTCATGAGATGTTAATTAATAATGATATTCTGGCATGAATTACTTTTTTGTGATATATGTGATATATAGATTAAACATGTTAGAAGAATGTTGAATTTTGTTTTTATGTCATGTGCTTGTTCATTACATAATTTTGAATTATTTATTACATGTGATGTAAATTAATTTAGGACTAAACATGTAGACAACTTGAACCAAATTCACATGCTATAAAGATTTGATCTTCTTGTTATTAAAAGTTATTTTAGTAACAATTCCCTCTTACTAAAATTTGGATTCTTAAATAATAAAATATAAGATATTTTATTATAGAGCTATCCATCAAGGTAAATAATTTTACTTATTTCTTGTTTATAAAGAGCGGCCTGACTACCAGGTTACTTATAGTTCGAGAATATGTTAAAATTATTTATTGCATTAGATGTATGGATTGAAAGAATTATTCAATTTTATACTAGACGCCTGGACCACCCATGGGAGTATAAAATTTAATAAGTTCTTTTCTATCATGATGGTTGAACTCAACTATGCCAATAGGATCGACCTGACTACCAGGGGACTATTTAACATAGAGCTATTTAAGAAAATTGTATGAGGATACAATTGGTAAGAGTACCTACCTTTAAAATATATGTGAGAAACGACTTGACTTCCAAGGGGCTCATACATATTGTTCAAGGATTCCTTTACTCCACTAACAGAAATGAAGATTTCGTAAACTGTAATGAGGGTAAATAGTTTAAAATAATTAGTGAAAATATCATTTAGATAAAAGTCCATGTCTTTATGATATATGCAAATATGTTATTATATTATTGCCTTTTCTTTTATATATTTTAGATTTCTCAATGTCTGTTATATCACTGCGTGAAATATTTGAGACCAACAAGTTGGTAGGACCAAACTTTGATGACTGATATAGAAATTTGAGAATTCTTCTCATGCATAAAAAACTCATTGATGTGATCGATAAGCCTGCAAAGATAATCCCACCAGAGAATGATGTTCAAGGCACTAAGGTTTATCAGAAATACTTGGAAGAATGCCTTGCTATTAAACACATCATTCTCGCTTCTATGAGTTCTGAACTCCAGAGGGAACATCAGAATATGGATCCAATTGCAATCATTGAATATCTTAAGAAGATGGTTGATACACAGTTGGACATTGAAAACTCTCCAGTTGGACCCCTTGTCAATCATATGATTGTTCTTACAGAAGAACATGAGAAGTTGGGGTACAAGCTTGGTAGAGAGCTTTCTGAAGATTTGATCTTGCAGTAAGTATATGATGCTGAATGTTTTCACTGTAAGAAGAAAAGGCATTGGAAGAGAAACTGCAAGGAGTATCTTGCAACTCTAAAGGACAAGAAACAAGGTGAGACATTAATGAAAAATATTTTCAAGGTTTCTTTAGATGCTACTAATTCTTCACTGTGGGTATTAGATACTGGCAGTGGTTATAACATCTGTAATATATTGCAAGGGTTCAAGATAAGTAGGAGGCTAAATAAAGGAGAAGTTAATCTACAAGTTGGAAATGGTGCAAAAGTTGCGGCCGTAGCTGTAGGATCAATTTCTTTAATAATGTCTACGGACAACGTACTTATGTTGGATGATTGTTATTACGTTCCTAAATTTGTTTCGAGCATAATTTCAGCTTCTATGTTAGACAAATGTGGTTTTCGCATTAATATATGCAATGATATTTGCTCTATTTATTATAGTGATAATTTATATGCGAATGGCTATCTCCAACATGACGTTTATGTCTTACCTAATGTGAATGCTAATTCGATTATGCATGTTTCAAGTCTTAATAGGAAAGAGATGATCAAGTAAATCATGCATACCTTTGGCATTGTAGGCTTGGTCATACTGGAGAGAAAAGAATTAACAAGTTGTACAAGGAAGGGTACCTTGACAAATATGATTTTGAATTATATCCAACTTGTGAATCTTGTCTCAAAGGAAAAATGACCAAATTTTCATTTACTGAAAGTGGAGATAGAGTTTCTGAATTATTGGGACTAATTCATACAGATATTTGTGTGCCCATGAAAATTCAAGCTAGAGGTGGATATTCTTACTTCATAACCTTCACTGATGATATGTCAAGATATAGCTTTGTGTATCTTATGAAACACACGTCTGAATCTTTTGAAATGTTCAAAAGGTTCTGTAGTGAAGTTGAGAGGCATACTGGTAAAAGTATCAAAGTACTAAGGTCTGATAGAGGTGAAAAATATCTTAGTGAAGATCTTACCAGATATCTCAAAGAGAATGGGATTCTCTCACAGTGTACACCTCCAGGAACACCATAACACAATGGTGTGTCTGAAAGGAGAAATCGATCCTTATTAGATATGGTGAGATCTATGATGGGATTCACTGATCTTCCAAAAAATTTATGGGGATATGCTTTTGAAGAAGCGACATACTTACTTAATAAAGTTCCCACTAAGTCAGTCTCTACAATACCATATGGGATATGAAAAGGATGTAAGCCTAACCTTAAACATATTAAAGTTTGGGGTTGTCCAGCTTATGTTAAGAGACTACAGTCTATAAACTTGACTTAAGATCTGATAAGTGTAGGTTTATTAGGTAACCCAAGGAAACAATGGGATATTATTTCTATCACCTTCTGACCATAAAGTGTTTGTGGCCAAAGGAGCAACCTTTTTGGAAAGAGAATTTCTTTTAGAAGGAAATTATAATGGAGAAATAGAACTTGATGAAGTTCAAGAAACTAATGAATCAACACAAAATAAAGATCACGAGACCCAAGTTGAAGAACCTTTATTGGATGTTTTGAAGTTGCCAAGGAAGCTACCATCTTCAACGGTTGAAGTTCAAGAACTAAATGTAGTTCAAGAACAGGTTAACGAACTAGTTCCAAACCAAATTAAACACCAACCAAATCCAGCACAAGGTGAACAAGTTGTACAAGTACCTCTTAAAAGGTCTACAAGAGAACGTCATGTACCAATTAGATTAAATCTAATGGTACAAGATGATGTATCAAATGAGGTTGATTATAATGATGATGATCCTAAGACCTATGAAGAGGCTATACAAAGTTCTGATTATGAGAAATAGCAAAAGGCCATGGAATCCATGAAGGAAAATAAAGTATGGACTTTAGTTAAACCTTCAAAGGATATAAAACCTATAGGTTGTAAATGGGTTTTTAAGAAAAAGATTGGAGCATAAGGAAAGGTGGAGACCTACAAAGCCCATCTTGTTGCCAAGGGATATCGTCAGAAAGAAGGAGTCGACTATGATGGGACTTTCTCTCCCTTGGCAATGCTCAAATCAATTTGAATTTTGCTTGCTATAACAACATACTATGATTTTGAAATATGGCAAATGGATGTGAAAACAACTTTCTTTAATGGTGAGCTAGAAGAGGATGTGTACATGACACAACCTGAAGGTTTCACATCTTCGTCTGATCATAATAAAATTTGTAAGCTACAAAAATTCATTTATGGACTAAAGCAAGCTTTTTGAAGTTGGAATATTTGCTTTAACAAGACAATTGAAAAGTTCAATTTTGTTAGATACGAAGAAGAACCTTGTGTGTATAAAAAGGTTAGTGGGAGCAGAATTATATTCTTAGTGTTGTATGTTGATGATATATTGCTCATAGGGAATGACATACCAGCATTGCAAAGTACCAAGATTTGGCTATCAGAACAGTTCTCCATGAAAGACTTGGGAGAAGCAGCTTATATATTAGGAATAAAGATCTATAGAGATAGATCTAGAAAGCTGCTTGGACTTTCCCAGTCTTTATACATTGATGCCATCTTAAAGAGGTATAATATGGATAATTCCAAAAGAGTTTATATACCGATAGGTTGTGAGGACCCGGCCGGTCGTCTTAAGAATTAACGCCTCGATCCCTTATTAACTGCTTTTTTCGAGTTTATTTCTGCTATTTTGATTTGCCGGGACGTTCGATTTTGAGTTTCGGGGAGTTTTTGGACACTTAGTCCCTAAATGAGAGCTTAAGTGTTGGAAAGTTGGCCGTAGTCGGAACAGTATAAAAACGGCCTCGTAATGGAAATCCAATGGTTCCGTTAGATCCGTTAGATGATTTCGGGGTTAGGGGCGTGTTCGGATTGTGTTTTGGAGGTCCTTAGCTAATTTAGGCTTGAAATGCCGAAAGTTGAATTTTTGAAGTTTCCAGTCCGATAGTGAGATTTTGATCCGAGGGTCGGAATGGAATTCCGAAAGTTGGAGTAGCTCCGTAGTGTCGAATGTGACGTGTGTGCAAAATTTCAGGTCATTCGAACGAGGTTTGATAGACTTTTTGATCGAAAGCGTATTTTGAGAATTTTGGAGTTCTTAGGCTTAAAATCCATGGTTAATTCGAGGTTTCGATGTTGTTTTAGGTGTTTTAAGGATTGGTACAAGTTTGGATAGTGGTTTGTGACTTGTTGGTGCCTTTGGTTGAGGTCCCGGAGGCCTCGGGATGAATTCAGATGGTTGATGGAAAGATTTTGGAGTTAGAGTTATAGCTTCCCAAGAATTTATATGTTCTTTCCAGCACTTATGTGGAACTATATGCGCAGAAACGGTGGGAAGGCAAAACTCTAACTCCAAAATCTTTCCATCAATCGCTGGGCAGAACATATAAATTCCTGCCTTCTCGAAATTTAGCCATTTTTCATCTTTTCAAAATGGGAAGAAGCTTGGGGAGCACTTTTCAAGAGGGATTTTCATAGGAGTTCATTGGGGTAAGGTCTTTGGTCCTTAAACACGTTATTAGAGTGATTTTTATCAATTTAAGCATGAAAAATCAAGAAAAATCAGTGGTAATTGGGGGGGGGGGTTAGAGCTTGTCTAATTAGAGACCTTTGAGTGATGATTTGAGGGATAAATTGAGGTCCGATTTTGGTACTTTTGATATGAACGAACTCGTGAGAGTGTGAGGTTCCTGGAAATATAAATTTTACCTGATTCCGAGACGTGGGCCCGAGGGGCATTTTGGTCATTTTACATAATTTCTCGTATTAGCTTAGAATTTAATTGTAGAATCAGTTACTTGAAGTGTTATTTACATTATAAAATTAAATTGAAGAGATTCAGGCCATTTGGAGTCGAGTACTCGTGGCAAGAACGTGGTTTCGGGTTGATTTTGAGCCAGTTCAAGGTAAGTGGCTTGTCTAACCTTGTGTGGGGAACCTTCCCCTTATGATTGGTATATTTGGTAATTGCAATACCTTGTATGTGAGGTTACGAGTGCGTACCTGTGCTAATTATTGGAAATCCGATTTTCTTTAAGTAATTACTAGTATGTTTCCTTTCCTGTTTCTATTACTTGCACTTTTAAGCCTGTTGTTAACTTAGGAAAGCATGTCTAAGTGACTTAGTTGTTTTATTTGCTCAACCTACCTTACCTGAATTCTGTGTAGCATACTAGGCTAGAATCACTTGTTGCCTTAATATGAATTTTGCCATTTCTGTATATTTTCCTATTGCTGTTGGGTATTTATTTTGGGACTACTGATGTGGGATTCCGGTAGCTCCCCCTTGTCTTTTTATTTTGGGACTACAGATGTGGGATTCCGGTAGCTCCCCCTTGTCTGTTTATTTTGGGACTACGGATGTGGGATTCCGGTAGATCCCCCTACGTAGTTATATGGAACTACGGGAATGCACCCGGTAGATTCTCCCAGTACTGGGTATTTACATTTGGGACTACGGAACGGGATTTCGGTAGATCCTCGCGCTCTATGATTTGGACTACGGGACGGGGTCCTGGGAGATCCATTGGATATGTACATATGGGACTACAGGACAGTATCCTGGGAGATCCCCGATTGTTATTATTGGTGCTGAGTTGTATTTTTTTCCCGTGCTTACCTTGCTTCTGTATAGTTATTGCTGTCCTGTACATACTGTGTTATTTTACTGCTGTACTTTTTTATACTATTTTGTTCTATTCTGTTGATCTTTATATTTTATTTAACCTCAGTAGGGCCCTGACCTTCCTCGTCACTACCCAATCGAGGTTAGGCTTGGCACTTACTAAGTACCGTTGTGGTGTACTCATGCCTCTTCTACATATGTTTTTCATGTGCAGATCCAGGTACTGCTACTCAGTGCTACCATCCTTGAGGGAGGCGACTGCTCTAGAGACTTCGAGGTACATCTGCCGCGTCCGCAGATCGAAGAGTCCCTTTCTATTCTAGCTGTTAAACATTGCCCTTATGTATTTTCTTTCTTGTTATATATTCTGGAATTAGACTGTTAGATATTCCAAAGGCTTGTGTTTCCATGAGTTTCTGGGTTTTGGGATAGTTTACTTGGTTTTGAGAATGTTGTGTCGTACATACCGAGTGACATTATAACTATTGTGTTCCATTCAATTATTTTGTTTTTTTTGATTATTTCTTCCGCGAGTTTCGTTTATGTTCCTCATTTGTTAGGCTTACCTAGTCGTAGAGACTAAGGTGCTATCACGACAATTTATGGAGGCGAACTGGGGTCGTAACATAGGCACTGGAATTACTCTCAGTAGGGAAGATTGTCCAAAAACACCTTAAGAGAGAGAACACATGAGTAGGATCCCATACGCTAGTGCAGTGGGAGCTATTATGTATACCATGACATGTACACGTCCTGATGTGGCTTATGCACTTGGGGTGACTAGCCGATATCAGGCAAATCCCGGTGAGGACGATTGGAAGGTGGTGAAGACCATTCTTAAGTACTTAAGAAGGATTAAAGACCAATTCCTCATCTATGGAGATTCTGAGTTGAAACTTGAAGGTTATACTAATGCAAGTTTCTCATCAGATAGAGATGATAGCAAATCTATTTCTGGTTATATATTCACCTTAAATGGTAATGCAGTGAGTTGGAAAAGTTTCAAACAAGCTACAGTAGCTGATTCAGTGACTGAAGCAGAATATATAGCAGCTAGTGAAGCTTCTAAGGAAGCTGTATGGATGAAAAAGTTCTTAATTGAACTTGGTGTGGTTCCTTCAATAGAAGGTGCGGTTCCACTGTTGTGTGACAATACTGGAGCCATTCCTCAAGCAAAAGAACTAAGATCACACCAAAAATCCAAATACATTCTGCGAAGGTATCACTCGATAAGAGAGATCATTGAACGTGAAGACGTCGAGATTCAAAAGGTTGATGGAAAAGAAAATGCTGCAGACCCATTCACTAAAGCTCTTGGCGCAAAGGAGTTTGACAAGCACAAGTGGAAATTGGGAATGAAGTACAAGAGCGATTGGCTCTAGTGCAAGTGGGAGATTGTTAGGGATATAGTAGATATGCCCTAGATCCAATATCACATTTCACATTTGATGTTTTGAACATATTTTTATAAAATATATATGGCATTTGATATTCTTTTATCATTGTTATTAATTGCTTGATTAATTTGATAAGGTCCTTGATTAAATTTTGAGACTTGACATTGTGATGGAGATCATGATAATGAGAGTAAAGTTTCTTACAATTTAATATAAATTTGTTCTTGATCATATGATTATTAATTTGGACATTAGTAATCCGGTTAGATCAATATTTATGTGATCGTCTTTGTGCGATAAAGATTAGTTGATCTCATTAACTAAATTACATAGATAGATGATGCATATAGAGATATGATCATTGAACCGACTCATTGGATAATTCCTAATGGTTAGAATTACCATAAACTATCAATAAGATATTTTCTTGAAGAATGTGATGTAAAAGTTTTCTTTAACCTGAGATCGTCATAGTAATCGACAAGTTATTTATTGTGCTTTGATACCAAACACCTATGGCCCTAGGGCGATAATTGAAAGGATATTGGGCATGATTAAATGCTTGTAGAATTAGTGATTGATCAAGATGGAATCTGTCAACTCTTGGTAATGAGTTTAAGCTCCATGTTGTCATAAATTATAAACGACCAAATTAAGACCTTGGCCAGGGCAATTGAATGAAAGAAGAAATGAGTTTATTAGGTCATTCAATGGTCAATTATATTTGATATGAACACATAGTTGGTCGCCTATTAGGATTTGACAGTTGAACCATATCCTAGGGTGACTCGGAGCTATAAGGACGGACAAAATTAATACAATATTCTTCTACTGGTTCTTGAGAGTAAATTATATACTTCATTCTATCCGGTCGTTAAGGAGTGTTGCTAGACGCCACCCTTGATTAGTATATTGATGTGATCAATTTACTACCGGTTTAGTATTGAACCTATGGGGTCGCACACTAACGAGTGTTCTGATCTTTGCTAAAGGATAAATTATTTTATTGTTTGGTAATTAAATTTAGAATTTAATTAGTCAAATAATTTAAATTATTAGTCCAAATAAAATATTATTATATTCTTTGCTAGTACAGAGGATATAATTAATATTGTAAACAAATTGGATTTTACTATTTAGAATAGTATATTGAATTATATCTCTTGATAAATGATTTTTTAAGATAATTATCAATACATATATAATATGTATATATGTTGGACGTGGCTTTCATCTAATTCCCATTTGGAATGGGATTTGCATTTTGATAAGAAAATCATACAAGTCCAATTTTAAGAACTTTGGGCTTAGTTACGTGAAGTCACCATCATTAACGTTTTCCTTAACCAAAAAGGAAAGAAGGCTATGGTTAATGATATATATAGATATCATTCAACTAGAAGCAGAATTGATTGTCTTCGAAAAAGCCAAAAATCGAGAGAAACGTTCTTGACAAGAAAAATAGTTTCTTGTCCGATTACTACTACACTGAAGGTTTTTTTGAGAAAAAACTTCAAACATATTTTTCGTTCAATTTGTTTACTGGTTTCATTAATCAAAGAGTTGATAGCAACGATCGATTTCGGTGTGGATACGCATAGAGTCTTCGCACTATCGAAGAAACTTTGAAACGATACTCTCTTCACCAGGTACGTCTTAGATCCGATCTTTGACATGTAAATAAATTTTAAACACAAAAAGATCTGCCTAGCATTGTTATTGTCTTCCGCTGCATGTTACGAACACCTATATGTAATCCTTCACCTCTAGCAGTCTAAGACAAGATACTATCAGACTAGCCTTACACCTAGTACAGAGTAGAAAAACATACAACTACCTCCTAACCTTCAAACCTAATGCTCGATCTCCACACATTCCTATCAAGGATCATATTTTCAAAAAGCTGAAGCTGCGCCAAAATCTCTCAAAATTTCTCTTGGTGTTAGGTTATGGTTAGTATATTCTCAGGCTCACATGCAATGACAATAACTAATAAGTTTATAACATAAATAAGAACAAAGAAAAGGGGGTGCCCTCTTAAAGTCTAAAGGCAGAGTATTGAATAGACAATATTGATAATTCTCCTACTAGTAATAGCGACATGTTAGCTTCTAAGAAATAGCCAAATAAGTACATGGCTGTTATAAAATAAATCGATTTCAAAATGAAGTAATCGGTTCATCACTGAACCTATTTATAAAATATTTTATTGCTACAAAATCATTCTTGTTATGCTTTACAAAACCAATTGAAAACTTATCACGAACGACATCAGATGTTGCAAGTGGATGAAAGCCACTAGCAGAATTTATAACAATCCCTCTTGATATCCATTAACAGATTATGTGCCTCAGTGAAATTTTACTAAGAAAAATTCAATGACAAAAATTCTAGTGAAGAAAAAAAGAGCACACACATCTTAAAATACACATTAATAGTTGCCTCACTAAAATGTTTACGGGAAAAACACAATGGGACAAAATCTTGATTAAGAAAAGAAAAAAGTATAACGTGTATTACTCCCCTAATAACAACTCACTTAATGTCTCGAAAACAACATATTCCAATCTTTCTACCAGCTTCTCGAATGTTGAGATTGACAATGCTTTAGTGAAAAGGTCCGTCAAATTATCATTTGAAAGAACTTGTTGAACATCGATTACACCATTCTTCCGAAGATCATTAGTGGTTTTTTTGCTGGTGAAATATATTTTATTCTATCTTCTTTAATATATTTTCCTTTCAATTGAGCTATGCACATACCATTTTCTTCATACAATGTTCTTGGAGTATCCCTCCTCAAAGGAAGACTAAATATTTTCTAGATGTGTTGTGTTATTAATCTCAACCAAACGCATTTGCAACTTGGTTCATGAATGACTATTACCTCTGCATAATACGGTAGTTTATTTTGTTGAATGCATGATATGGCAGTACCTTCACTTTAAATATCGAGGTATTGATCAATAAATACTACACAAAAGCAATTTTTTAATTTTGATTCTTCAAATCTTCATCAGAGAGGAGGTGGGTCTCCCCCAGCCAGCCTTAAATACTTTAACACTTTCTTTTAGAATATTATGCAGAACCATTTGTATAATAAAGAAGTTGTTGGGAAGGAGTACCTTAGATAAGGAATGAAGTAGAACATATTAGCAAAACCAAAGTTGTATTAAGCCTCGCGTATATCTCACGTGCAAGGGGGGTGGGAGGGGGAAGATCGATTACTTTGCCTTCAAGCTCATTTTCTCATGCGGTACCACTCTCTTTTACAAGCCAAATAAAGGACAACTTAATATAAAGAGAAAAAGAAACTACTTCCTAATCCATATGAGATTTTTATCTTTCACATAAGACAAAGAAGTAGGAGGAAAAAAAGGGACTCACAAATAAATAGGAGTATTTAACTTTGCAATACCAACCACTGATAATAATATCAACTAAGAGTTTAGAGCTTGAATGAGACAAATGAGAGAGCAGAGCTAAGACTTCATAAAGAGAAAATCTGCAATTGTATATTAATCACTGTATGTTAGTACAAAATATCTATATAACTGGATACTTATACACATAAATGTACGCCTAACTAAGTATACTAGCCGACTAACTCCTCTACAAATAAAATAACTGATTTAGTTTTAGTAGGACCCACTAGCCTCAAGTTGAGAGTAAGTTGATGGTTGGTATAAGTTGTTCACTCCTAGTTGATTCAGAAGATAGTCATCAGCCACTCTTTGTAGGTAGATCTGCTAACTGCTCTTTGGTGGAAACATGATATATGTTTTTATCACTCATACAATCTTTTTCCTTACAAACGACAATCCATATCAATGTGCTTTGTCCTTTCATGGAAGATTGGACTAGCTATAATCTAAATAGTAGTTTTTCTGTCACATAGCAGCCTAACAGGTAACCCCAGCTCAACCCCTAACTCCTTGACAGACCTATAAGCCAAGTGACTTTCAGCGGTACATGAAGTCACGCTTTTGAACTCTACTTGTTTCTTTGACTACCAGACATCAAAGAATTGTTAAAATTCACTAGATATCTAGTGATTGATCACTTTGTTTGCAACCATACTTCCCAGTCAGAATTACAATAAGCAACCATATTATTTTAACTGTCAGCATGCATAAACAATCCTAATCTAGGTTCAGCTTTAATGTACCTTACAATCCTGAGTGTTGCTTCTATATGAGAAGCCTTTGGGCAATGCATGAATTGACTAAGAACTTGAACTGCAAGGTAAAAATCATGTCTAGTCATGGTGAGATACAATTGCCTACCCACCAGTCTTTGGTAGGTACTGGGAGCCTTCAATGTTTCATTTGTAGAGTCATTCTTCAGCCAATGAAACCCTACAAATGTCAGTTTTTGATTCATTTCAACTGGAGTTCCGGAAAGATTTCTCCACTTAAACAAGACTCAGATATCAGTACCGAAGTATATCTTCTTTAGCAAATTACAATTCCCTCTTTAGACCTAGCAAATTTAATGTCTAAGAAAAACCTAAGCTCTCCTAGGCCCTTCATCTTGAACTGGTTTTGCATATCTTCTCTTCTCTTGCTTCAATTGTTTAGGATTGTTACTTGTGACCAACAGATCATCCATATACACTAAATCACAACTATGTCATCCCCTGCTATTTTAGCGAACAAGGAATAGTTATATTGACTTTGCTGAAATCCCATCTGAACTATAGCCTCAGTGAGCTTCATGTATGGCCTTGGGGCCTGTTTGAGATCAGACAGTAAATTTTTAAGTTTGCATACCTTCTTAGACTCCCTCTGTCTAGCAAACTCTTCTAGAATATTCAGATAGACCTTTTCTAGTATATCTCTATTAAGGAAGGCATTGTGAACATCCATCTAATATATTAATCAGTGCCTTGAAGCTGCAAGAGCAATCACAGATGTGACAGTTACCATTTTAGCCACAGGAGAGAATGTCTCTATATAGTCCAGCCCCACCTTTTGACTGAATCCCTTAACTACAAGTCTAGCCTTATACCTTTAAACCTCCCCTGATGCGTTATACTTCATCTTGAATATTCATTTGAAACCAATAGGAGATTTGCTAGGAGATAAGTCCACTGTGATCCATGTTTAATTATCTTCTAAAGCTGCAATCTCCAGTTACATAGCCTCCACCAACTTAGGATCAGCTTATGCTTCCCTAAATGGTCTAGGTTCTGAAATAGCAAAGTAGAGTGATAGTGCCATCTGACATGGGCTTGTCACATTGTTGTACGTGAATAAGAGGGCATGGGGTAGGCACAAACATTTCCAATAGAGAGAGTAAAAATCTTTCAACCACATATGTGCTGCAGGTGGTTTTTCTGCAGCGAAAACATCTGGAACCTCATTAGTTCTTGCATCTTCATGATAAGTCTTAGAGGAGAATGTTGCGGAAGCCAAATGTATATAGTGTGAATAAGTCACAACTACTATACCAAAAATTATGACAGTCACTAAATAATAAATAAGACAATAAAGCAACAATAAAAGGAACACCAGAATTTACGAGGTTCGGCTAATTTTGCCTACTCCTCGGACACAATCAATATTTTATTCCACTCCAATAACATCTGTGAAATAATACTAAAGAGAGAAGATACAAATGCCTTAAACAGATGAGAAGGCAAATGAGAGCTGTGTTTAAATCCTAAACATTAGGCCTTCTTTTATAGGGAAAATTTCCCAACCAAATGGCTAACCCACCGATGTGGGACTTTGCCAAATTCAACAAATCTCCACCTTGGCAAAATTCCACATCTTCAATCTTCTCTCAATAACAAATTTTGATTGTGTCTTCATCTTCAATCTTCAGTGTTCAACAATGTTGATCAAATCCAAACAATGTTGAAACTTGACCGCAGTCACCACTTTTGTCAGCATATCAGCAGGATTCTCTGTAGTATGAATTTTCTTCATCGTGACTCCACCTTCTTCTATGATTTCTCGTACAAAATGATACCGAACATCAATGTGCTTCGTCCTTGCATGATAAACTTGGTTCTTCGCTAATTGAATAGCACTTTGACTATCACAAAAAATTGTGATACCTTTTTGTTCAACACCAAGCTCCTTTAGCAATCCTTGAAGCCAAATTGCCTCCTTCACAGCCTCTGTAATAGCCATATACTCTGCCTCTGTTGTAGACAAAGCAACTGTTGACTGCAAAGTAGACTTCCAACTAACTGGTGCCTTTGCAAAAGTAAACACATAACCAGTAGTTGATCTTCGTTTGTCCAGATCACCCGCAAAATCTGAGTCACAATATCCAATTACAGACTGATTATCTTCCTGCTCAAAAACTAACCCGACATCTACAGTATTATGAATATACCGTAGAATCCACTTCACAGCTTGCCAATGCTCCTTTCCAGGATTATGCATATATCTGCTAATAACTCCAACAGCTTGTGAAATGTCAGGCCTTGTGCAAACCATTGCATACATCAAGCTACCAACAGCATTTGCGTATGGTACCTTTGACATATACTCTCGTTCAGCTTCATCCATTGGCGACATAGTAGTACTTAGCTTAAAATGGGAAGCAAGTGGAGTACTAACTGGCTTAGTCTTGTCATCTATGCCAAAACGTTGAAGTACTCTCTTCAAATATTCCTTTTGAGATAAACAGAGTTTCTTTGAACGTCTATCTCTAATTATCTCCATGCCAAGAATTTTCTTTGCCTCACCCAAATCCTTCATCTCGAACTCCTTCTTCAGTTGAATCTTCAACTTATCAATTTCTTCCAAATTCTTGGAAGCTATCAACATATCATCAACATATAGGAGAAGATATACAAAGGAACCATCTTTAAGCTTGTGCAAATACACACAATGATCGTATTTGCTTCTCTTGTACCCTTGCCGCAACATAAACTCGTCAAATCGCTTGTACCATTGTCTAGAAGATTGTTTCAATCCGTACAACGATTTTTCAAGTTTGCATACCATATTTTCTTTTCCAGCAACTTTGAATCCTTCTGGCTGAGTCATGTAGATTTCCTCCTCCAAGTTTCCATGTAAAAACGCAGTTTTTACATCCATCTGAACTAGTTCCAAATCCAATTGTGCTACCAAAGCCAACATAATTCTAATGGAGGAATGTTTTACAACTGGAGAAAACACTTCATTGTAATCAATTCCCTCCTTTTGAGCATATCCTTTGGCCACCAATCTTGCTTTGTAGCGAACATCTACTTGGTTAGGAAATCCTTCCTTCTTTGCAAATACCCATTTGCACCCAATTGCTTTCTTTCCCTTCGGGAGATTGGCCAATCTCCATGTATGATTCTGATGAAGGGACTGTATTTCATCATTCATGGCAATCCTCCACTTATCTTCTTCTGAACTTTGGACAGCGTCTTTATAAGTAGTAGGAACATCATCAGCTACAATTGAGGTTGCACAAGCAACCGTCTCTATGAGACGAACATGTTTCGTTATTGTTCTTTTTGGCCTGCTGGTTGCTATTGATTCAAGTTGTTGTTGAGGTTCCTGAGTTGGAATCTCCTCTACTGGCTCTCCTTCTAGAGGGTAATCTTCATTTGTTTCCTCCTCTGCTTCTTGTGTAGGAAAAATAAATTTTCCCTCAAACTCCACCTGCTTAGAAGCACCTTCATTTTGTTTGGTATCTTCTGTTACCTTATTTACCATAGCAGATTCATCAAAGGTAACATCCCTGCTGAATATTACTTTCTTTGTCATAGGACACCATAAGCGATATCCTTTGACTCCAGAAGTAATTCCCATAAAAATAGCCTTCTTTGCCCTTGGATCCAATTTTGACTCTGTCACATGATAATATGCAGTTGAGCCAAACACGTGCAAAGAGTCATAATCTACAGCAGGCTTTCCATACCATTTTTCAAATGGTGTCTTGCCATCAATAGCAGCAGATGGTAAGCGATTAATGAGGTGGCATGCATATGTAACTGCCTCAGCCCAAAATTCTTTGCCCAAGCCAGCATTGGACAACATACACCGTACCTTCTCCAGCAAGGTCCGGTTCATACGTTCTGCCACTCCATTCTGTTGTGGTGTATGTCTAACAGTGAAGTGTCGGACGATGCCATCATTTTCACAGACCTTATTGAAATGATCATTTTTGTATTCACCTCCATTGTCTGTGCGAATACACTTGATCCTCCTGCCTGTTTGATTCTCCACCATCGTCTTCCATTTGAGAAAAATTCCCAGCACTTCATCTTTGTTTTTCATTGTATACACCCACACTCTTCGAGAAAAATCATCAACAAAGGTTACAAAATAGTGCTTCCCACCCAATGAAGGTGTTTTGGAAGGACCCCAAACATCAGAGTGTACATAATCCAAAATGCCTTTAGTATTATGGATCGCTGTACCAAATTTAACCCTTGTCTGTTTCCCTTTGACACAATGCTCACAAAACTCCAAGTTGCAAGCCTTGACTCCTTTTAACAATCCTTGATCTGATAGAGTTTTCAAGGATTTTCCTCCAGCATGTCCCAAGCGCATGTGCCATAGCTTGGTTGCTTCTGCCTCTTTGTCGTCACTGGATGTCACTGTCGCTGTCCCAATAACTGTACTGCCACAATAGCGGTACATATTATTATTCTTCCGATTAGCCTTCATTACCACTAGTGCACCGGAACATACTCTCATCACTCCATTTTCTGCAATGATTTTAAACCCTTTTGATTCCAGGGCTCCCACAGAGATGAGATTCTTCTTCAAATCCGGTACATATCGAACATCTGTTAATGTTCTGATCATTCCATCATGGTTCCTTAATCGTATTGAACCAATGCCATATGAGGTAAGAGGGCTGTTATCCGCTGTGTGGATGACTCCATATTCTCCTTCTTGAAATTCCACAAACCAGTCCCTGTTGGGACACATATGATGGCTACAAGCCGAGTCCATCAACCATATGTCTGATGATGTTAATGACTCTGTTGTAACTAATGAGAAGTCTGAATCATCACAATCAGCTACATTTGAATCCATAATGGCCTTTCCATTGTTATGTTTGGCCTTATTCTTCAACTTCGGACAGTCTTTCTTCCAGTGCCCTTTTTCTCGACAAAAGGCACATTCATCTTTGCTGGGTCTGGATCTTGACTTGGATCTTCCCTTCTTTGTCCTCGTTTGACTTTGAGGACGACCCCTCACAAATAGTGCTTCTCCTTCTCCGCCCTTCTGTTTTTCTCGCTTTCTTTGTTCATAGCTGTACAAAGCCGAACAAACTTCTCTGAGAGAAACTTCGTCATTTCCATGGAGTAGAGTAGTTTCAAGGTGCTCGTACTCATCAGGAAGTGACGCCAACAACATCAAGGCCAAGTCACCATCATCATAAGTTGTATCCATATTTTGCAAATCTGTGACCAACTTATTGAAACTGGTGATATGTTCATTCATCGTGGTACCAGGAACATAGGTGAAGTGAAACAGTCTCTTCTTCATGTACAATTTATTTTGACTGTTTTTCTTCAAAAATTTATCCTCCAGTGCTTTCCATAATTTACTTGCAGAAGTTTCCTTTGTGTATGGATATTTCTGCTCTCTAGCAAGGTAGGATCGAATGGTACCGCAAGCAACACGGTTGATAATTCTCCAATCTTCTTCTCCAATAACATCTGGTTTCTTTTCTTCAATGGCCAGATCTAGCCCTTGTTGAAAAAGGACATCTAGAACCTCGCCTTGCCACATCCCAAAATGTCCGGACCCGTCAAAAATTTCTACCGCAAATTTCGCATTTGACACAATTCTTGTCATAAGCGAAGATGCCAATGATGACGTATTGTTGACACTTGATGTAGATTCTTCTTGTTTATTGTCTCCCATATTTGACACAAATATTATTTAATAGCTGACGACACAAATCAAGATTATTTCCTTTCTGATGTAGAAGATCAGACTAAGCTGCAACCACAGAGCATACTCAGACAGAACCTTGACTCAGTTACCAAGATAAATCTTTTCTGATGTGGAAGATCAGACTATGCTGCAACCACAGAGCATACTTAGACAGTACCTTGGCTCTGATACCAATTGTTGCGGAAGCCAAATGTATATAGTGTGAATAAGTCACAACTACTATACCAAAAATTATGACAGCCACCAAATAATAAATAAGACAATAAAGCAACAATAAAAGGAACACCAGAATTTACGAGGTTCGGCTAATTTTGCCTACTCCTCGGACACAACCAATATTTTATTCCACTCCAAAAATACAAGTGAAATAATACTAAAGAGAGAAGATACAAATGCCTTAAACAGATGAGAAGGCAAATGAGAGGTGTGTTTAAATCCTAAACATTAGGCCTTCTTTTATAGGGAAAATTTCCCAACCAAATGGCTAACCCACCGATGTGGGACTTTGCCAAATTCAACAGAGGAAGTAGAAGCTGGCTTCCCTTGAATGAAACTGTCGGGAGGTTCAGCTAACTCAGACTGTTATCTAGTGGTCCTAAGGATCAATGTTGCATGTGATAGAAGATCCAGAACTGGAAATACAGAGTAATCTACAGAATTGAGATGTTTGAAAGGGAAAATATCTTCCTAAAATACAATATTTGCTCACTAGAAACATCTTGGAGCAAAGATCATACAACTTGTAGCCCTTATGTGTAGAAGAATATCCCATGAGAACAACTGGTATTGATCTGGAGGAGAACTTATCAAATACCTTTGAAGTTGTAGCACAACACAAACATCCAAACACTTTGAGATGTGTAAGGGAGGGAGCATACAAATAAAGTCTCTTAAAGGGTGACTTGAATCCAATAAATCTGGAGGGCAGTCTTTTGAGAGTATTGACATCAGTAGACATACGTTAACCCCATAAACTTAATGGTATAGCTGCTTGAAACCAAAGTGCTCTGACCATCTCTAGAATAGTTCTATGCCTTCTCGTTGCCACTCTATTTTGGTGGGGAGTGTAGACAAATGTACTTTGCTATATAATACCAAGTGTAGATAGTAGCTTTGTGAAGTCAGTGTTAAAGAACTCACAACTATTGTCAGTCCTAAGTGCTTTCACATAAGTAGAAAACACATTCTGAACCTTTCTAAAGAAATCTTTATGTACTACTATAGTATCGTACTTAAACATAATCAGACAAACTTAAGTGAACCTTGTATAGTCATCCGCTATAGTTGCAAAATATATTTTACTATCATGTGTAGGTACTCTATATGGTCCCAAATATCACAATGAATTAGATCAAAAGCACACCTAGACATGGTAGTACTCAATCGAAACGGTAAGTTGGTCTGTTTTACTAAGGTACAAACAGTATGTGATGATATTCTTCAAATTTTAACTCTATAAGGGAACTATGTTTCATAGGCTCATGACCTAACCTCATATGCGACAAAGAACTAGCATCATGTAAAACAAAATGACTACCTTTATTCAGATACTATGTGTTATCACACTTATTTGTTTGATGTTATCGAGTGTGTTGTTGTGATGATCTTCCTTGTGATAAATAAACCTGCCTCTTCTACAGTACATACAATCCATGCTCCTCTCTACTGACCCCCTTCACCTGTTCATTGAAGAGATCCCGGAAGATATAGAAGTTAGGAAAGAACACCATTAAGCACTTTAGTTCCTTTGTAAGTTTGGATACTGACAGTAAGCTGAACCTAAAGTCAGGGATAAATAGCACATTAGAGATATCCTGATCCTTAAACATAGAAGCCGGGCCAGTGCATGAAACTGACACTATACTGCATGTGGACAACTGAACGTTACTTCTCTTATATTCAAGTATTAGTTTGTAAGATTTTAACATCTGTAAACTAGATGCCATATGATTTTATGCTCATGTATCCACAATCCACCTTTTATTAGTACAAGTTGACATGAATGCTTTCAAAGCTCCTGTAATAGATGATCCTTCATCATGCTCCTTGCTCAGCATCTGAAGAATTTGCTGGTACTGTTCAGGTGTGAAGAAGGAAGCAAGTTGAGCTACAGGTATATCAACTAAAGATGAGGTTCCTATTCCCTAATGTTGGGAGTGTTGTTGCCCTCATCTGTTTTCATTGACAGTCACACTAACACCTACTACCGCATTAGGGGTCATCTAGCTAGCATGATTTGCAAGGGACCCTACATTTCCAGCATTTGTAAAAGGAGCTGCACTGCCAGTATTCCCTCATTTGTTCTTTGACTTGGCGTTTGTTGCATAACTAATTAACTTGTAACAGTTCCATTAGGTATGACCCTTTATAGTTACAATATTCATGAATTTCATTCTTCCTGCATTGAGGCTTGAAGTTGTTCACAGTATAATTTCCCCCTTTGATGCTGTATAAGGTAGTGTTGTCAATATGTTCAGAGGTTTGAGTTAGTTGAGTAAACTCAACAAGACTCATCTAACTCTCCTGGCAGGAGTGGGCGTCGGTCTATGCGATGCGATTTGCTAGAAGTTCAATTTGGTTTGTTCGGTATTCGATTATTGATTGGTGTACCGACAACTGAACCAATATAACTTCGGTTGGTTTGGTGTTTGAAACTACGGTTTGGTTGGTTTTCAGTTTTTGTTTAGTCGGTTATGGGCTACCATATTTGGCTTTTTTTTACTGACGCTCTACAAAATTCTAATATGTTTACTACATTATAAAATTTAAAATGTGGGGATCTGATAAGTAGGTATTTTTAACCTATTTTTTGCTCTATTTTACTTGCGTTTTAGGCTAAAAATGCATGAAGGTATTCCCGAAAACTAATGTAATATGCATGCTTGCAGGGATTGTTACAAATGAGACAAATGAGCCATAATCAACTCATAAAGGAGTCAAAACTTGAACAAACCAAGCCTGCACCAAAATATATGAAACGCGGACCGCGTCAGAAAAGTGCGGCCGCGAAAGTATCAACACGGTCGCAAACACTATTTCGAGGTCCGCGAAATGAAGAATCAGAGAGATGGATTTTTGGGCTATAACATGAATGCGGACCGCGTTAGAAAAGTGCGGCCGCGAAAGTACCGCCACAACCGCGATTAGAATTATGCGAACCGCGGTTGCTGAGGTTCAGAGAGTTCACATTTCAAGCTAAAACAATAAGTGCGGTCCGCGTTAGAATTACGCGACCGCGGAAGTCTCCTACGCGACCGCGATGCAAATTATACGATCCGTGAAACGATGCTCAACCCAGATCTAGAAGTTAAAAATGCGGACTGCGGTAAGAATTACGCGGCCGCGAAAGCAAGAGTGCGGTCGTGGTAAGAATTACGCGGTCGCGAAACCTTCGCAGGGGTATTTTTGTCCGAAATTTTTAGCTTAGTATAAATGGATTTTTTTTGATATTTTTAAAGAAGGTTATGCTTTAGCTGAGTATGTGAGACGACTTGATATTCCGTTTTGGGCAATTTTGTACTAGAATTATCTCTTAACATTAGATTTTCATCTTTTAATGAATTTTATCTTTATTTCATCTTTGATTTCTGTTATTTTCATGAGTAGCTAAACCCATAGCTAGGGTTGTGACCAAACCCTAGTGTGGGTATTTGATGGGTATTGAATTTTAGGGCTTGAATGTGTATGGGTTAGTGATATTTCGCCTAGTTCTTGCTAGAACTATAGAATTAGTGGTTGCAAACACTGATTCATGCCTTTATGACATAGTCTCTACTTGAGAAAGAAGGACTAAGTCTAGGAAAGCTAGGCTAACAAGGAATTAGGGTGAACTCAAGAAATTGATAGCCCCAATTAAAGGGTTAAACCTAGAGATAGTAATACCTGACTTGAGCTAATATCACTTGAATTGCATGAATACCCAAATAGGGCAAAATCACTCAAACTACCGAGAGGTATATGTAAGCACGTGATTTTTGCCCTATATGAGTATTACTCCCAAAGAAATTAAAAAATAAAATAATTCTTCTTGGTGTGCAATTTTGTGGTATTTTTGTGTAATTATTTGTATGTTTGTCTGTGCATGTTTATTTGTTAAATTATTAAAAATACAAAAATATGTCGCATTTTGCATGTAAGATTTAATTCTATAATTTTTAGTAATAAAAATTACAAAAATAGGCATCGTTTGCATTTTTAGCATTTAATGTCCAAATATACAATTTTTTGCTTAATTATTACTTAATTGTGCGTTAATTGTTATTGGGAGTTAATTTGCGCTTTTATAACTTAATTTAGTTCTTAATAATAATTTAAGTATTTTTGTAATTTAGTTTTAGAAAAATAAAAGAAGAAAAGAGAGCAAAAAATAAAGAAAGTCGGAATTGAGCCTCTTCTTCAAATTCAAGTCACAAGCCCAAAAAATACCCAATCTTCCAAAACGACCCAGTTCATTTCGAACTGGGTCGACCCAGTCCATAACCCAACACCCCTATTATCTTACAAATAACACAAAATAAAAAAAAGAGAGAAGAAAACCCTAAAAAATGGCTAAGTCATCCGCCCCCCTCCTATCTTCTTCTTCTTCCTCAAGCTCCCCTCCCTAGCATCAATGGCTGCCCCTCCATCCTCCTTACCCTCACTTCACACACACACACAGTGCACGCAGCAGCCGTTCATGGCTTCTACGACCCCGTTGCCTCCGTCTCCTTCAAACCAAGCGACGACCCCTTCGCCGAACACCTTCGTTATTTCTTCTTCTTCGTCTAGCATCCATGGGCGCCTCCTCCACCTCCCCAGCTGCTCAAGCTTTACCTTCTCCATGGCAGCATCATCACTACCGTCACTGCTTCATCTCCTCCTCCAAAAAAGAGAGGAGTTCGCCATGGCTACTGTCGCCGCAGCACCAACAAGTTTCTGCCTCAGTCAAAGCTCCGACGTCCAGCAGTAGCTGATGCTACTGCTTCACTGATGCAAGGTTGAGCATCCCCCTCCGTTCTCGTTGCTATTGCCCACGCAGCTGTTGCTGCTTTCTTCTCCAACGGCTTCGCGGCGTCTACTGTACGAACTGCTGCTGCTGCTCGTCGCGGCAGTCCTTTCCTCCTTCCAGTTGCTTCATCTTCCCTTCGTCTTCTTCGTTTTGTCAAAGGTCGAGTTTCTTTCGTTGAGTCGAAGCCCGGACGGATTTGTTTACAATCGTTGTTCGTCGTTTCATTTTCGGTTAGTTGGTTTTTGAATCTCATTTATCGTCCATATTTTTGTTTGGTATTTTTCGGATCCAAAATCGATAAATGATTCAATTCTTGTTTGGTTTGTTCGTCGTTGAAATAATTTTCTAGTTTGTTCATATGTTTTGTTGATTAAATTTTCAGATTTCAAATGGAACTTTGATTAATTAATTTTTCAGTTTGTTTCATGTTTGTTTTATCGTTCTTGTTTATTGTTTAGGTAAAAATTTGCTAGTTTAATGTTTGTTAGATTCAAATTGAAATTTAATTGATTATTTCTTCAATTTGTTTCATGTTGTTATGTATTTTCCAGAAATTATTAATGTTGTTTGAGTCATTTAATCCGTCATGTTTGTTGTTTTTAAAATAAAATAGATTTAATTCATGTTCATACTTTGTTTGATTGTTCTTGAATCCGAAATTTGTATAGCTTGATTTCTTGTTTACCATTTATGATTATTTCTTGAATTTGTCTCATAATCTTATTTAAAGTTTAATATAGGAATTGTTTGTTGTAATGTTGTTAGAGTTGATTTTAAGTTCAATATTATTGAATTTAGAAATCTAAATATACTTGTTTGATTGTTGTTGTTGAATCTGAAAATAGGTTTGTTTGTTGCTAAAAATATTGTTCAATCAAATTTTAGTTGTTCTTTGTTGTTCAATTTGTGTTCATGTGATTTGTTGTTGAAATGTTGAAGAAATCATGTTCATGTGATTTGTTGTTGAAATGTTGAAGAAATCATGTTCATGAGATTTGTTGTTTGAATTTATGTAGAAATTGGTCATATTGGCTATATTTTGGTTGAGTTTGATTAATTGATTTGTTATAGCTGATGGGGGTAATTTGGTAAACCGCAGTACGTTTGGGGGTAAAATAGTAATTGCAATAAGGTCGGAGGGGTAGTTTAGGAATTGTACATATTTGTAATGTTTTATGTGAAGCATGGGGGACAAAATGTATTGGGGTGGGTTGTGATATAGTTGTTTAATATAAAGGGGGGACAAAACAAAATTTAGTGGGGAGGAATCTTGTATTTGTTTAGTGAAAGCATGGGGGACAAAATATAATGTGGTGGGGTGATATATTTATTTAATGTAATGGGGGTGAGTGGGAAGATAATGGGTTTGGTAGGGGAAAGTGATTGATTTTAATTGAGTTTGGGAATGTGTTATATAGAGAAAGGTCTTGACACAGAAGAGAATAATAGAGAGGAACGAATCTGAAGAAAAAAAGAACAGATAGATAGAACAGAAAAATACAAACAGAAAAAAAGAGCTGAATATTTAAAAGAGAAAAATTCCGAAAAATATTCAAACCTTCAAATAAAAAAAAAATATTCTGCTTTCTTTCATTGTTTGAAATTAGCATTAATTGTTGTTGTGTCATCAAAGCTGGAAGCTTTTGTTTTTTTTGGGATTACAACTCTACTGGTTTGCAAACTCTTTTCCTGGGTTGTTACTGTTGCTGGGTTGTTGTTGCTGTGCTATACTGTTATTACTGCTGCTGATTCTCACCTTCATTTTCTTTTGCTTCCAATATCAGGTACACAACTGACACGCCAGTTATTGTAATCCGAATATGAAGCATGAATACGAAAAATGAAGAGTTGAAATTCTAAATTTACTTTAATTATATTCTGAATTTTATTTGTATGTATAATTTATTTAGTTTGCAAAAAATCAGAATCGAGTAGCTATTTAATACATATAGTGGAACATCCGACGATAGCTTAACGATTGAATTATCTATATATTGCCTAAAAATAAATAAATGGTGTAGTAACTCCGTCAAGTAAAACGAATAGGCCATCTAGTAGGAACTTGATAAAAATATTGTTTAGTTAAATAATATTGGTTAATTTCAACATGTAAATGGTCTAGGATTAAAATTAGATTGCTAAGTTTTTTTTTTAATTTGACAAACTGAGAGCATGCCTGGTATAATGTAACTAGGTAATAACATGTGAATAAGACGGCCCAGGTTTAGTTTTATGTCATACACGTTGGGCCTGGGCCTGCAGTGACAACGGACTGTCATGTTTGCATCATTTTCAGATTTTATGAATCATATTCAAAATTCATCTATAATAACTCAAGCATGTAAATAAATTAAGATATTTTCTCTTTTATTTTGTAGAGAAAAATTTCAATAGAAAAATGTAGGTATTTTAGGATTGTCCTTTTAAAAATAAAAATGAGACGAGCCTCGCTTAATAAAATGTATAGATTGCGGGGCCCTCATAAAATGTTTAATTAAAATTAATTAGATTTTGGGATGAGCCGTTTAGCAAAATTCCACGGCCTTACCCAGAAATAATAATACGCTAATTGCTTTAGACGCGCATTTTAATAAGCTTACATTCTTAAACACGGGTGCGCATTTATGCGACCCAAATCCAAATCCCAAAACATTGAATAAAAATACGTTCCGGATCGCGGGTGCATTTTATGTGACGCAATCCAAAGACATGTTTTTAAACGATGTTCACATTTTTAAAAAAAAATATATAATAATAAAAGCGGCCAAAGGATAAAATTTGCACATAAGTTTATAATACGTATTATATCAAATAATCAAGCCAAATATAACAGTTGAGCGACCGTGCTAGAACCACGGAATTCGGGAATGCCTAACACCTTCTCCCGGGTTAACAGAATTCCTTATCCGGATTTCTGGTTCGCGGACTGTAATACAGAGTCATTTTTTTCCTCGATTCGGGATTAAAATTGGTTACTTGGGACACCCTAAATCTCCCAAGTGGCGACTCTGAAATAAATAAATAAATCCCGTTTCGATTGTCCTTTAATTGGAAAAACTCCCTGAACCCCTAGCGGGGGCGGAAAAAGGAGGTGTGACAGCTCTGGCGACTCTGCTGGGGAATTTAACCCAGAATCACTGGTTCAGGGTTCAAGAATTCGAGCTTAAAATAATTGTTATAGTTGGCTTTATTTATTATCTGATTTTTACATGATATATGCCTAATGTGCTAAATGATGCTTTTACCGCTTTAATATTATCTGAATTGTGTATATACAACTGCTACGAAACCCTTCTTCTTTCTGAGTCTTCTGAACTTATGGTGTACACGTGCGCGTGGCCCACCTTTCTGTTAGAAGTCATACCAAATAAGACGAAGTTGGGACAAGTAACTAGGCCGGGCAGACTTTCGTGCTCCCGGTACGTTGCCCCCACTTCGGCTCAAGCTGTCCACTTGGGTGAGCCAGGGCTAGAACAATATGCCTCAGGTTTTTTCACTTAGAATAACTCAGCTTCACGCCGGATCCCTAGTAGAAGTGCTTGTTTGCATCACGTGCATTTGACTTTGGAGGCTCAACATAAGGGTTGGGTCTGTCTAGGACAGGTGTACCAAAAAAATGAAAATGACCATCCTGATGCATCTTACTTGCTGCTACTTGTGCATTTATTTGATCAGGATTTGTGTGTTGACTGACTTTTGAATATCAGGAATAATATTTTGAAATTGAAAAAAAAAATAGCGGTTAGGGAATTGATTGTTTATTTTTGAAAAAACACCCAATACCTAAATACTGTCAAAACTCTGCCGAAATTTTGAGAAAATGAAAAAAATGTTTTATTAGTTTGTTTTACTAAAAGCAAAGGAAAAATAGAAAAAAAAGTCTTTGTTCTGTCTTATTTTTTTTTTAAAAAAATAATAAAAAAAAATAAAAAGGGAAAATAGTTGGTCTTCCCCTGAAAATGACAATGAAAAAGAGTCTTACTTTAAAATATTTTTTTTATTTGTTTCTAAAAATGCCAATGAAAGAGTCGTGCTTGGAAAATGTTTTTGTTATTTGTTGCTGAAAAAGAAAAAAAAATCTGTTTTAAAATAGTTCGATTTATTGGCCCGAACTACGCGGGTTTGATTCTCACCGGATGTGAGATACGTAGGCAACCCTCATCGGGTCCAACCCCCCTTTTGCTAAAAAAAGCCAAAAACAAATAAATAAATAAAAACGTGTCAAAATTTTAATTTTGTCATAAATAAGTCGGGCGGTGTCCAACCTCCCCTTTTGCTAAAAAAAATAGCTAAAAATAATATGACAAATTTTATGAGTCATAAAGAAGTCGGGTGACGCTGTTTTATCAAGACATAGCCGAATGTTCCCGAAAGGGACGCCGGAAGGCTGACTTTGCATAAACAGCCACCTTTTGGGTCATGTTTAGGATTTTTGGTCCAGTTGACCCACACAGCCTTAAAAAATCTTCGTCCCCGAGGCGCTGAAGGCCGTGTCTGCAACAACAGGTTTTTTGTAATTTGAAAAGAAAAAAAAAACAAAGAGTCAACGGTCAGGTGAATACCGTTTGGATTTTTGGTCAAAATAAGCCGAGCCAGCTTCGGCCGCGTCTTAAACCGTTCTTGCCAAAATAGCCTTAGAATATCTTTCAGTTGTCGAAAGGCTATTTTTGTAAAAGAACGAACAAGTGTGTAAAGTGTCATAAAATAATCCTCTCCGGCCTCAAAATTTGGAAGGGGCCACGTTTGCAAAAATAACCGTTCGGTTGCATTTGTCAAATAGAGAAAGGAAGCTGACCGTTTGTTTTTGGATTTTTGTAAATCTTTTGATTAAAATATGTGTGTTGTTTGATTTTCGAGTTTGTAGGTCATCTTCAAACCATTGAAACCCAGTTTGTTTTAATATGAAAATTGATAAAAATGTTTATTGTTTATCTTTTATTGGTCCGAACTACGCAAGGTCTGATTCATGCGGGGTCATGATACGTAGGCAATCTCCATAAGATTCGACCACAACACACCACAAAAAAAAAAGAGAAATGAAAAATGAAAAAAAAGAGAAAAGAAAAATGGAAAAAAAAATCGAAAAAAGAGAAAAATTAAAAAGAAAAAAAGAAAAAAAGATGTTATTAATAATGGGGACCGACGGAGTCCATTCTAACCTGTTTCGCTTTGAATCATAAAGAAAGAAGGTGGTTGGTTTGTGGTAAGCCGGAAATACAAGACCCAGAAGCACACTTTGCGGGGATCAGGCCTGATAGCAGAAGCACTCGAATCCTATTGGGACTTGTTGACTAAGGTTGATGATATCGAAGTTGGCAATGGTCTAGGCAATACTGATGCGAAGCTCAGTGGCTGAGATGCCAGTTTTGATAAAATGGGAGGACGCTCCGTTCCTTGGTTAGCAGGAGAGAAGTTTTTGGTGGCTTATTTTGTTGTCATTTCTGTTGTCCGGATTATTCTTAGGGTTGTAATCCGAATATTGTCTTGTGTCAAACCTTCTTATCTTTCCAGTTTGTCATATCAGTTTGTTTAAGTTTTGTCAAGGCTGTGTTAGGATTTTATTCTGGTTGTTTTGTTTGTTTTATTATTCAAACCATTTCGCCGGTAGTCTAATACAAAAGCCGGTCTTTTATTGTTTCCAGTCATCTTTTTGTTTAGTCCTTTTATCATTTTTGTTCAGCGCCGATTCTCGTGACATGACATGCGCACACAGTTTGGGCCTAATCTTAAAAGTTAATCATATAACCTTCGGAAGGTGATCAAAGCATTTAAAGGAAATAAGAACGGTTTGAGATTATTTGAAGCCCGAGTCATGTGGAACTGGGGAAAGTAAAACATAAAGAAAACCGTTAAATGCAAGATTCGCCAAATTGGCATGAGAGTCGTTCATGAGAATGAGAGTGTCGCCCAGCAGTGCTTTAGAAATGACAAATGAAAAAGCAAGTGTTTAACACAATTGTCAAGTCCAGCACCATCAGAAGAGACTATAAATCTAGGATCAATTGTGTTGTTTGCACTTGGCATGTTTTGAAGACTGGAATGACGAAGGCATTTTGTTCTGCTACCTAAACACTTTATTCTTCGTTACCCCTTTTGAGCCTTATTTATTTTCTTTCATACCCCTCGTTCGGAATCAATAGCAACGACTAGGAAATATGAGCCTGGAAGGTAAAGAAAAAAATAATAATAATAAAAAAAAATGAAAAAAAATAAGAAGAGAAAAATGATAACAAAAAAAAAACAAAAGAAAGTCAGAAGAAAACAGAGGAATTGGGAACTACGTTCGACCTGATTCCTCAAAGAGGATACGTAGGCGCCTCACGGCTCGGTCATGGTGTAAAAAGAAATTAAAAATAATAAATAAATAATCCCCAAGCAAGAAACTGGGGCAAGAGTTGTGCTCGTGGTAAGCAAAAATTGGTTCCGAAGGTTGTAATTTTTAACCCCAAATTTATTTTGTTTTTGAGCCTTTAATACCCTTTCTTTCTAGCCTATCCAAAAACCCACATTACGGTCCAAAGAAAGACCTTCTGACCAGTCTGCAAAAGATGCCAAGTCAGACAAATGAGAGTCTTACCGGCGAACATAACATTCTGTTCCACACCAGAAAGGACTCTAATCTCCAGCAGAGAGAGTCATACCGGCAACACTCCAAATCCCCAGCTGGAAAGTGATACAAATGAGAGAGTCTTATCGGTGAAAATCTTCACGGACACCATAAGGCGATGAAAGCTGAGAGAAAAACCAAAATGAGAGAGGCTTGATAGTGAAAACCCTTCGGGCACTACAAGTCGAATAAGATTAAGAATCAAATGGGGAATTGCCAATTGAAGGTCTTGAAAGATGATTGACGACGGAGAATAGGCCACATATGCATGTCATGACCATTAGAGTCGGTGTCTGCGTTTGATAGGTTTTTTATTTATAGTTTCTTGTGTTAAAGAGTCATCTTTTTCCTTTTTCATTTATTCTGTTCCTTTTTATCTTTCTCTTTTCATAGAAAATTCCCCAGTAGAGTCTGTTTGGTCAGAACTAGTGGGAAATGACTTCAAAATAGGCCATCAGCTTTCCAATTATGCAGGATGAGATCTGACTAGTACATCCAATTGGTATAGTCAGGAAGGAACAAGCGCGAGGCCAGTGTCAAGAAAGATATCCCCAACAAAAGGATTGTCGAGTGTCAAGAGGGATATCCTTGCCGAAATCAAAGGTTATTAAACCTCAAGACCAGAGCCCGTGGACAAAAAACAAGGAGAACAATAAGCATGATTTGGGAATTTCATGCGAGACTAAAAGGTCGGGAAAATGCAAGTTTCCGAGCCATGCCACGAAAGAAGAGGGATATTCCCAGCAGAAAAGGATTATCCCCAGCAAAATAATATCATCCCCAACAAGTTTTGGAACGCAGAGCAGGGAAGGAGAAAGGGAAAAGCCATCCCAGTAGGCGTGTCACAACCAACCACCGCATTTTAAGCTAACAAATTTTATTTGATTTGAAACAGCTAAAAGAAATGGCATTTATAACGGAAATGCATGCCACAAGAAAGATTGTCAAACTGGGGCAGAAAATTTTCTTTTCAGTTAGAAAATTTTCTGGAAATCAGGTACCCATTTGGGGAAGAATAAAGATAGCACCAAGGAAGTGGCCTTTGAACCAGGGTTACCCCCGACATCATAAGTTTCCAATGGAGGAAGTTGATCCCCAGCAGACAGAACAAAAGGATGACATTTGTGCTCAGAAAAGCAAAGAGCCATTATCATCCCCAGCAGCTTCCAGGAGAATGAAGCATCGATTTGAAGGGATAAAATTCCCCAGCAGCGTTATCCTCAACAACATTATCCCAAGAAGATAACACTTTTATCCCCAGCAGTGTTAAGAGAAAAAAAACAACAACAAAAAAAAAATTGAATTTGAAGGAGGGGAAGAAAGGAGACTCCCCCAGTGGTATTATCCCCAGCAATCAGGCGTCCACCTGGAGAACAAGGAAGAGAAATGGAAGTATTAGCAGTCAGGCGTCCACCTGGAGAACAAGGAAGAACAATTGAAGTTTCAGCAATCAGGCATCCACCTGGAGAACAAGGAAGAACAGTTGAAATATCAGAAGTCAGGCGTCCACCTGGAGAACAAGGAAAAGCACCAAAACTGGGGCAGAAGATTTTCTGCCATTGTCGAAAATTTTCTCGGAGGAACGAGGAAATCAATTCAGTTTTAAGAGATAGCAAGACAACACGATTCGAAGAAAAACAGTCGGAGGTAAGACAATTCCAAGATTTTGAAAATGGGATCATCCGCCCTCGAATAGGATATTTTGGGTTCATCTGCCCTCGAATAGGATATTTTGGGTTCATCCGCCCTCGAATAGGATATAATGGGATCATCCGCCCTCGAATAGGATATTATGGGATCATCCGCTCTCGAATAGAATATTTTGGGTTCATCCGCCCTCGAATAGGATATTTTGGGTTCATCCGCCCTCTAATAGGATATAATGGGATCATCCGCCCTCGAATAGGATATTTTGGGTTCATCCGCCCTCAAATAGGATATTTCGGGTTCATCCGCCCTCGAATAGGATATTTCGGGTTCATCTGCCCTCGAATAGGATATTTCGGGTTCATCCGCCCTCGAATAGGATATTTCGGGTTCATCCGCCCTCAAATAGGATATTTCGGGTTCATCCGCCCTCGAATAGGATATTTCGGGTTCATCTGCCCTCGAATAGGATATTTCGGGTTCATTCGCCCTCGAATAGGATATTTCGGGTTCATCCGCCCTCGAATAGGATATTTCGGGTTCATCCGCCCTCGAATAGGATATTTCGGGTTAATCCGCCCTCGAATAGGATATTTCGGGTTAATCCGCCCTCGAATAGGATATTTCAGGTTCATCCCCCCTCAAATAGGATATTTCGGGTTCATCCGCCCTCGAATAGGATATTTCGGGTTCATCCACCCTCGAATAGGATATGTCGGGTTCATCCGCCCTCGAATAGGATATGTCGGGTTCATCCGCCCTCGAGTAGGATATGTCGGGTTCATCCGCCCTCCAATAGGATTTCATTTTTAAAGTTGTGGTTGAAATCAGGAGCCCCCTTGAAGAACAGAATGACGATTTATTGGTTGAAGTCAGGAGCCCGCCTGAAGAGAGGAAAGGCGTTTTTAAAAGTTGTTGAAATCTCGCCAACCTAAAGAAAGGAATGACGATGTATTGGTTGAAGTCAGGAGCCCCCTGAAGAACAGAATGGCGATGTATTGGTTGAAGTCAGGAGCCCCCCTGAAGAACAGAATGGCGATTTATTGGTTGAAGTCAGGAGCCCCCCTGAAGAACAGAATGGCGATGTATTGGTTGAAGTCAGGAGCCCCCTGAAGAACAGAATGGCGAGTTATTGGTTGAAGTCAGGAGCCCCCCTGAAGAATAGAATGGCGATTTATTGGTTGAAATCAGGAGCCCCCCTAAAGAATAGAATGGCGATTTATTGATGGAAGTCAGGAGTCCGCCTGAAGAAAGGAAAGGCGTTTTATTTTTAAAAGTTGTTGAAATCTCGCCAACCTAAAGAAAGGAATGACATTTTTAAAGTTGTTGTTAAAGTCAGGAGCCCCCCCTGAAGAATAGAATAGCGATGTATTGGTTGAAGTCAGGAGCCCCCCTGAAGAACAGAATGACATTTTAGAAGTTGTTGTTGAAGTCAGGAGCCCCCCTGAAGAATAGAATGGCGATTTATTGGTTGAAGTAAGGAGCCCCCCTGAAGAACAGAATGGCATTTTAGAAGTTATTGTTGAAGTCAGGAGCCCCCCTGAAGAATACAATGGCGATTTATTGGTTGAAGTCAGGAGCCCCCCTGAAGAATAGAATGGCGATTTATTGGTTGAAGTCAGGAGCCCCCCTGAAGAATAGAATGATGATTTGTTGGTTGAAGTCAGGAGCCCGTCTGAAGAAAGGAAAGGCGATTTGTTGGTGGAAGTCATGAGCCCGCCTGAAGAAAGGAAAGACATTTTTAAAAGTTGTTGAAATCTCGCCAACCTAAAGAAAGGAATGACATTTTTAAAGTTGTTGTTGAAGTCAGGAGCCCCCCTGAAGAACAGAATGACGATTTATTGGTTGAAGTCAGGATCCCCCCTGAAGAATAGAATGGCGATTTATTGGTTGAAGTCAGGAGCCCGCCTGAAGAGAGGAATGACGATTATTTTCAAAGTTGTTGTTGAAATCAGGAGCCCGCCTGAAGAGAGGAAAGGCATTTTATTTTAGAAGTTGTTGTTGAAGTCAGGAGCCCGCCTGAAGAGAGGAATGACGTTTATTTCAAAAGTTGTTTATTTGAAGTTGGGAGCCCGCCCAGATAACAGAGGCATACATTTCAGTCTTTACATTTCAAGCATTGAAGTTGGGAGCCCGCCCAGATAACAGAGGCATACATTTCAGTCTTTACATTTCAAGCATTGAAGTTGGGAGCCCGCCCAGATAACAGAGGCATACATTTCAGTCTTTACATTTCAAGCATTGAAGTTGGGAGCCCGCCCAGATAACAGAGGCATATATTTCAGTCTTTATATTTCAAGCGTTGAAGTTGGGAGCCCTCCCAGATAACAGAGGCATACATTTCAGTCTTTATATTTCAAGCGTTGAAGTTGGGAGCCCGCCCAGATAACAGAGGCATACATTTCAGTCTTTATATTTCAAGCGTTGAAGTTGGGAGCCCGCCCAGATAACAAAGACATACATTTCAGTCTTTAATTTTCAAGTGTTGAAGTTGGGAGCCCGCCCAGATAACAGAGGAATACATTTAGTCTTTAATTTCAAGTATTGAAGTTGGGAGCCCGCCCATAGAACAGAGGCATTCATTTCAAGATCAAGTCAGAGAACAATAAAACAGAGGGTTACAATAGGAATCCCCAGCAGGAAACAATAAAATTCTCCGGCACCGGGAAGCAGAAGGTTGCAACAAGAGGTCTCAGCACAAACTCAAGTGCATGTGTCAAAAAGAAGAAAAGAACCGGAAGAAATGCAAGCAGACAAGAAAGCAAGTCAACAAGAACAAATTGCAGTCTAGCCTAGCTTTTTGTTTTCTTTTAAGCACGGTGTAACAAGAAGATCGGTAAGCAGTAGTAATAGCATGCAACAACAGTAACATTGTAGTCCCACGGTAGTCCCAACTACCAAAACTTCCCGAACTACATTACCCTGATTCCTGTTTAGCCTAGGATATGTAGGAAACCTTTGAAGCAAAGGTTCGGTTAAATCTTTTTCAAAAAATGCTTCACACGGAGTACTCGGATGGGCAAAAATCGCTCACTTTATCTTTGCACGAAAACCCTTCGTGTCTTCGGGCAAAGAGGGGTAGCTGTAAGCACGTGATTTTTGCCCTATATGAGTATTACTCCCAAAAAAATTCAAAAATAAAATAATTTTTCTTGGTGTGCAATTTTGTGGTATTTTTGTGTAATTATTTGTATGTTTGTCTGTGCATATTTATTTGTTAAATTATTAAAAATACAAAAATATGTCGCATTTTGCATGTAAGATTTAATTCTACAATTGTTAGTAATAAAAATTACAAAAATAGGCATCGTTTGCATTTTTAGCATTTAATGTACAAATATACAAATTTTTGCTTAATTATTACTTAATTGTGCGTTAATTGTTATTTGGAGTTAATTTGCACTTTTATAACTTAATTTAGTTCTTAATAATAATTTAAGTATTTTTGTAATTTAGTTTTAGAAAAATAAAAGAAGAAAAGAGAGCAAAAATAAAGAAAGTCGGAATTGGGCCTCTTCTTCAAATTCAAGCCACAAGCCCAAAAAATACCCAATCTTCTAAAACGACCCAATCCATTTCGAACTGGGTCGACCCAGTCCATAACCCAACACCCCTATTATCTTACAAACAACACAAAATAAAAAAAAAAAGAGAGAAGAAAACCCTAAAAAATGGCTAAGTCATCCGCCCCCCCTCCTATCTTCTTCTTCTTCCTCAAGCTCCCCTCCCTAGCATTAATGGCTGCCGCTCCATCCTCCTTACCCTCACTGCACACACACACAGTGCACGCAGCAGTCGTTCATGGCTGCTACGACCCCGTTGCCTCCGTCTCCTTCAAACCAAGCGACGACCCCTTCGCCGAACACCTTTGTTATTTCTTCTTCTTCGTCCAGCATCCATGGACGCCTCCTCCACCTCCCCAGCTGCTCAAGCTTTACCTTCTCCATGGCAGCATCATCACCACCGTCACTGCTTCATCTCCTCCTCCAAAAAGAGAGGAGTCCGCCATGGCTACTGTCGCCGCTGCACCAACAAGTTTCTGCCTCAGTCAAAGCTCTGACGTCCAGCAGTAGCTGATGCTACTGCTTCACTGATGCAAGGTTGAGCATCCCCCTCCGTTCTCGTTGCTATTGCCCACGCAGCTGTTGCTGCTTTCTTCTCCAACGGCTTCACGACGTCTACTGTACGAACTGCTGCTGCTGCTTGTCGCGACAGTCCTTTCCTCCTTCCAGTTGCTTCATCTTCCCTTCGTCTTCTTCATTTTGTCAAAGGTCGAGTTTCTTTCGTTGAGTCGAAGCCCGGACGGATTTGTTTACAATCGTTGTTCGTCGTTTCATTTCCGGTTAGTTGGTTTTTGAATCTCATTTATCGTCCATATTTTTGTTTGGTATTTTTCGGATCCAAAATCGATAAATGATTCAATTCTTGTTTGGTTTGTTCTTCGTTGAAATAATTTTCTAGTTTGTTCATTATTTTTTGTTGATTAAATTTTCAGATTCAAATGGAACTTGATTAATTAATTTTTCAGTTTGTTTCATGTTTGTTTTATCGTTCTTGTTTATTGTTTAGGTAAAAATTTGCTAGTTTAATGTTTGTTAGATTCAAATTGAAATTTAATTGATTATTTCTTCAATTTGTTTCGTGTTGTTATGTATTTTCCAGAAATTATTAATGTTGTTTGAGTCATTTAATCTGTCATGTTTGTTGTTTTAAAAAAAATATAGATTCATTCATGTTCATACTTTGTTTGATTGTTCTTGAATCCGAAATTTGTATAGCTTGATTTCTTGTTTACCATTTATGATTATTTCTTGAATTTGTCTCATAATCTTATTTAAAGTTTAATATAGGAATTGTTTGTTGTAATGTTGTTAGAGTTGATTTTAAGTTCAATATTATTGAATTTAGAAATCTAAATATACTTGTTTGATTGTTGTTGTTGAATCTGAAAATAGGTTTGTTTGTTGCTAAAAATATTGTTCAATCAAATTTTAGTTGTTCTTTGTTGTTCAATTTGTGTTCATGTGATTTGTTGTTGAAATGTTGAAGAAATCATGTTCATGTGATTTGTTGTTGAAATGTTGAAGAAATCATGTTCATGAGATTTGTTGTTTGAATTTATGTAGAAATTGGTCATATTGGCTATATTTTGGTTGAGTTTGATTAATTGATTTGTTATAGCTGATGGGGGTAATTTGGTAAACCGCAGTACGTTTGGGGGTAAAATAGTAATTGCAATAAGGTCGGAGGGGTAGTTTAGGAATTGTACATATTTGTAATGTTTTATGTGAAGCATGGGGGACAAAATGTATTGGGGTGGGTTGTGATATAGTTGTTTAATATAAAGGGGGGACAAGACAAAATTTAGTGGGGAGGAATCTTGTATTTGTTTAGTGATAGCATGGGGGACAAAATATAATGGGGTGGGGTGATATATTTATTTAATGTAATGAGGGTGAGTGGGAAGATAATGGGTTTGGTAGGGGAAAATGATTGATTTTAATTGAGTTTGGGAATGTGTTATATAGAGAAAGGTCTTGACACAGAAGAGAATAACAGAGAGGAACGAATCTGAAGAAAAAAAGAACAGATAGATAGAACAGAAAAACACAAACAGAAAAAAAAGAGCTGAATATTTAAGAGAGAAAAATTCCGAAAAATATTCAAACCTTCAAATAAAAAAAAACAAACAAAAAAAATATTCTGCTTTCTTTCATTGTTTGAAATTAGCATTAATTGTTGTTGTGTCATCAAAGCTGGAAGCTTTTGTTTTTTTGGGATTACTGCTCTACTGGTTTGCAAACTCTTTTCCTGGGTTGTTATTGTTGCTGGGTTGTTGTTGCTGTGCTGTACTGTTATTACTGCTGCTGATTTTCACCTTCATTTTCTTTTGCTTCCAATATCAGGTACACAACTGACACGCCGGTTATTGTAATCCGAATATGAAGCATGAATACGAAAAATGAAGAGTTGAAATTCTAAATTTACTTTAATTATATTCTGAATTTTATTTGTATGTATAATTTATTTAGTTTGCAAAAAATCAGAATCGCGTAGCTATTTAATACATATAGTGGAACATCCGACGATAGCTTAACGATTGAATTATCTATATATTGCCTAAAAATAAATAAATGGTGTAGTAACTCCGTCAAGTAAAACGAATAGGCCATCTAGTATGAACTTGGTAAAAATATTGTTTAGTTAAATAATATTGGTTAATTTCAGCATGTAAATGGTCTAGGATTAAAATTAGATTGCTAAGTTTTTTTTTAATTTGACAAACTGAGAGCATGCCTAGTATAATGTAACTAGGTAATAACATGTGAATAAGACGGCCCAGGTCTAGTTTTATGTCATACACGTTGGGCCTGGGCCTGCAGTGGCAACGGACTGTCATGTTTGCATCATTTTCAGATTTTATGAATCATATTCAAAATTCATCTATAATAACTCAAGCATGTAAATAAATTAAGATATTTTCTCTTTTATTTTGTAGAGACAAATTTCAATAGAAAAATGTAGGCATTTTAGGATTGTCCTTTTAAAAATAAAAATGAGACGAGCCTCGCTTAATAAAATGTATAGATTGCGGGGCCCTCATAAAATGTTTAATTAAAATTAATTAGATTTTGGGATGAGCCGTTTAGCAAAATTCCACGGCCTTACCCAGAAATAATAATACGCTAATTGCTTTAGACGCGCATTTTAATAAGCTTACATTCTTAAACACGGGTGCGCATTTATGCGACCCAAATCCAAATCCCAAAACATTGAATAAAAATACGTTCCGGATCGCGGGTGCATTTTATGTGACGCAATCCAAAGACATGTTTTTAAACGATGTTCACATTTTTTAAAAAAAATATATAATGATAAAAGCGGTAAAAAGATAAAATTTGCACATAAGTTTATAATACGTATTATATCAAATAATCAAGCCAAATATAACAGTTGAGCGACCGTGCTAGAACCACGGAATTCGGGAATGCCTAACACTTTCTCCCGGGTTAACAGAATTCCTTCTCCGGATTTCTGGTTCGCGGACTGTAATACAGAGTCATTCTTTTCCTCGATTCGGGATTAAAATTGGTGACTTGCGACACCCTAAATCTCCCAAGTGGCGACTCTGAAATAAATAAATAAATCCCGTTTCGATTGTCCTTTAATTGGAAAAACTCCCTGAACCCCCAGCGGGGGCGGAAGAAGGAGGTGTGACAGTATAGAGTGAGTTTCTGGGTGTGATAGCTATATTACGACCCCAAGTAATCACACGATTGCCTTCGATTCTTGCTACCCGTTGTATATCCACCTAGGTGAAAGTCACTACCCTAGTCCCTTTAAACCCATGAAAATCAACAACAAAAACATTGTATTTAGTTTCAAATATTGCATGCAATAGAATAGAAATAGAAGTATAAATCAAACCAAACATTTGTGGAAGTGTAATTAGATTCAAAACCCATATCTAGCTTAGATATAGACCTAATTCCAATTATTAATACCATATGGATTCGATCCCGACCTAGTTGGATGAAAACTGCATCGACCATCTTCTCTACTCAATAGTATTGTAGGCTTGGACCCGATCAATTTTTGGCGTTGTTGCTAGGGCTGTGCATGGATCGGATCGGATCGGATTTAGCACATTTCGGATTGAAATTTTGGATTTCGGATTCCACAAAACGCAATCCGAATCTGATCCGAATTATATCGGATTGGATCAGATTGCATAATTTCGGATCGGTTTGGTGATCGGATTTTCGGATCGGATTCAACAGTTCATAACAGAACAAAATTAACATAAACAACAGTTCAATTCAACATATTTCTAATTCTTGTGAACATCAGTCCTAATCCACATAGTTCTGCAAATCCTAATTCTTGTGATAGAATCCATTACATAAACAAAATACAATCTTCATAACAAAACAAAATATATTGAAATCTCAAATATATGTCTAATGAACTGAAATCCTCAACCAGAATTCCTTAATAGACTACACAAAAGAAAAGAGTTCCAACTTCCAAGTTCCAACTTCTATGGCCATCGTACTCAATCCTGATTCCTGGCACGCTTTCAAGTTCGGCAATACTGCACTTGTAAAAAATGAGAGGATCAGTAAATCACAGCCCTAAGTAAATGAGAGAAACATGCAACTCGACATTAATCAGGGTGGGTAGGTGGCTGATATCAGCACACTGCTGTATATAAATCTGAATTATGCAGGCAATCTGCTCACCGATCACGTGTCAGAAAACTTCAGCACATAGCTGAACTTGAAAGAACAGTTCAAGCTTTGCAGGTACATACTGCAAAATTGCCCTATTTCTTGGATTGGCCTAATAACTGACTTAGCTGAACAACCAAAATTCTTATATATTTGTTAAACCTGAGTTTAGAAAGTTATATATATTTGTAATGTGAAACATTGATGTGTCTTTTTGTTTAGCTATCAAAAAATAGTAATACTATAAGACATTGACTTTGTATAAGCACTCCCCCTCAAAAATTTACTTTCAAAGAAGGGAAAAAAGGGGAGAAACAAGAATTGTAACACATTTTTATGTGCTGAGATTTCAGGCAGAAGGATATGAGCTCTCTGCTGAGCTAGAATTTCTTGACCAACAAAATATTATACTGAGCATGGAGAATAGGCCTGATACCAAATGGTTAAACCTCCTCTTCAGAACAGTTAAACCATCATTTCTGTTTATTTTAGTGACTACTATACCTTTGTCCTTTAACTTTTTCAATTAATAAGCTTCACTTTTTCAATTAATAAGCTTCAAACTCACTTTTTTCTTCATATTCTCGAGGAAACGTATTCTCGAGTACCTCTGTAATTGTTCATATATCTGTAAACCTCAGTAGCATCTTTCAATTAACAAATTAATCACTGTTCAATGATTTTACCAGGATCATCCATCAGCTGAGCTGCTGAGGCCTGCATAAAGTCAAGCTGTAAACATCAACAAATGCTTGTAAATAAACAAATACAATCAAGACGAACCATTCACCTCCGTAAAAATACAAACTAACTACCCAAAGAGGGATACTAATTACAACTAATATACTTCATGAGAGTTTCAAATTCATCAACAAAAGATAAGATTGAAACTCACCATTGAATACCATAATTGCGAGACACTGATTTAGAATAAATAGCACTTCACATGCTCTTTGATTTATCTACAATCCCGTTTAGACTACTGTTTTTACATCTAGCGGTCATAAGGAAATTCCATGTTGTTCTCTGTCACTTTGAACGACTGAGGATGTTGGCCAGAGCAATAGAGATTCCACATCTTAAAATAAGATCGCTCCAGATTCCGTACCTAATGATGCATAGAAAGAAAAACCAGTGTGTAAGTAAATCATAGCACAATCGTAACGCGGTTCAGCAAATCTAAGGTACATGACTTCATAAGCATAGAAATATAACAGTCGTGTATAATGGTGTTGAATCACTTACCCAGCGTCCTGTATCAAACAGAGGGCAACTCAGATGAACAGTGTGAGCACATGATTTTTGTTTTCGCGATAATCACTCCAAAAGAAACAAAAAATAATAGCAATTGGTCTTGCTGTACAATTTTTGGATTTTACGTGACATTTTTGTTAGTTATTTGTGATCTTGTCCATTTTTTTTATCAAACAAAGTACAAAAAATATGTGTCGTGTGTAGTTGAACCATAATCCGGTTATTAAAAGGAAAATCACAAAATATGCATCTTTTGTCCTATTTGTTGCCTTGGTGTGATTTTACCTATTTTAAATATTTTAATATGTGTGTAATAATTACATTAAGTGTTAATTAATGGTGTTTAATTTTGTTTAATTAGGTTTTGTGTTTTTAAAAAAAATTAGAAAAATAAAAGAAAAGGGTGCAAATTGGTTTAAATCGGACTGGGCCCGTTTTCATTTGTTAATCTGAGGCCCAAAAGCATACCGGTCCAACAGACCCATCTCCCAGGCCTCCAAACGACGTAGTTTGATACCAAAACTACGTCGTTTCAGGGGGCAACCCATCTCAGCCGTTCAAGCCACCCTGATCTAACGGCCCTCATCATATCCCCGTACCCACATACAAACCCGACCCGTTCAACCCCGAACCAACCCGACCCCAATACTAAACCAAACGACACCGTTTGGATTAACCCTTGAATCCAGGCCATTGATCTTGAGTGATCTAACGGCCAAGACCCAACCATCCACCCCGTATAAAAGCCTCCATATCATACCCTGCCCCCTATCCAAGCACCCCCTTTAGTCGTCTCCTTCACCAGACCCCGAACCCCATGAAACCCTAACGCCGCCCCCTTTCCCCTCACCATTAAACCCGGCGTCAAGGACGCCAGTGACCACTGCCTTAACACCCTAGATGCACCTCACCACCCTGAATCCAAATCCATCAACCGCTGAGTTCGAATCAGTCCCTAGGTTCTCGAATCTTCATTTGAAGATTCGAGCAGAACTCCGATCTACACCGATCTACCCCAGGTTCATACCAGACACTCCCCTGACCTCCCTCGTGACCAAACCAAGCTTGGTTTGGTCCGAATCTAACCAGGGAAACATAAATCCCAAATCTGCCTTTAAGAACCCTAGAAGTCCTGATGTCCGGTCTGTGTCCGTTTGAACCAGATGATTAGGGTCTAATGGACCTTAATCGAAGTGTTATCAGTTGAGAACACTTCGATTAAAGTCCGTTCAACCCCAAGAAAGGTCGATTCAAATCCGAGTTAGGGTTTTCTGATTTTTCCAAGACTCTAAGGTATTTTTGCTTTCCCTTTTCTTTATCAGTTCATGTGTTTGTTATAGTTAAAGGTCTGTTCGTATGGCTAAATGTCTTTAGTTGATTTGCTTTGAAATTTTGACTGTCCCGTCCACTTTGCCCAAAATTTCTGTATTTGGTCAAGCCCTTCTTCATTTTGTGTGTGTTTGTAAACTGTATAATCGACTAAAATTGAAATTGGTCGATTAATTAGTTCCCAGGGTCATTTTTGTTTTGACAGTGCAATCTGAACCCCTTGTTGATACTGTTGGATTTTTGATCATTGGCATCGATTGTATGTGTTACAATTAGTATAGTCGAGTCGATATACGTCGTCAATTAGTTCAGTTTGGAATGGTGATAATCTGATCCCTGTCATTGGGTTGTCTGCTCAAATTTTGTTTGAATTCAATTAGGAACTGAGTATAGCATTGTCGCTATATATCAATTTGAATCAGAAAACATCTAAGGGTGGGGTTGTAGTTGAGACTTTGGTTTAAATTGATGGCATGTGTATTCTTGGGCAGCATGTGCAGTATGTTCCTTTAATAATTAGAGCAAATGCGACAGCATGTGCTGTCAGGCCATTTTAGGCTGCCCATACCTTTGTTTTAGTTTAATAAAATGATAAAGGGTTGTCAGGGGAATCTCATGGGAGGGGTTTTATTTTTAAATAGTTGAGTGGAAGGACAGTAGACCACATGGGAGGGATTTCTGATGTGTCTAACAAGCTGTAAATGGCCTAATGCTAGGCTATAAATAGGAGAACTTCCATTAGAATAGGGGACTGGATTTTGGAGAGACAGAGACAGTTAGAAAAACACACAGATAGAGAGAGAGAAAGGGATAGAAAACATACAGACAAAATCAGAAACTGTTCTTCCTATTGTTGTTTGGATTTCACTTGTTTTCAACCTCTTTAATCAATACTGATTCTTCCAAGTCCTAACTGAGGTTACTGGTTGTGTGTTGCATTAGTTTATTCCTGGATTTGGTCTGTCTGGAGTTCTGTTTCTACTACACTGCTTGCTGCTGTCATTTTGCTACTTTTTCCATCGGCTATAGTTCCATCTTGCACTGGAATTTGTTCTGCTATTACCTGTTGTTACTGCTGCTGTTTCGTTTGCCACTGTTACTCTGCTGACTTCTCTTCTTCTTCAATTGTAAGCACTTCCAGGTACATACTTCTGAAACCATGTGTTGTTGAAAGCTTGAAGTTTGAAGTAGAATAAAGAAATGAACGTTGTTTACTTCACAGTACTTGTGTTCAAAGTATAGCAATAGGTTGGATGATAGTTAGCCTGTATTTGTTTAAGTTCATTCCAACTGCATTTGCTCTGTATGAATTAATACACATCCTAATTGAGATGGACTACTAGATAGTATTGTTGTTAGATCAGATGTATTTCCATGTGTATAGCCATTTGGTTTGATTTAGTGATGACAGTATAACATAGAATCATGGCAAGCATCTGTATGTACTCCTGTCTAGACCTCTGAACTGTTCAAATTTGTTATATCCGGTCCCATTTGATTTCAAGATAAATGTATCCCAAACAAATTCTCATGTGGTGTTACGTTAACGGGTTAGCCATGTATGCCGACTCTCTTGTTAGATTCCTTGTTTCGATATAGGTTTGATAATAACTGATATTTGGCATCGGCCCGCCATTTAGACAAAGCGGCTATTAATAAGATTAGCAAGTTCTTTTTTTTGCCTATTTTTGAAGCACGAAATAATGCATTAATTTTGAGGAAAACTAATTTAATAGGCATGAGTTGGGTAAGATGGTTTGACGTTTAGATCAAATAAACTCCCAAATGAGCATTAATAATTAAGGTTAATTCCAGCACTAATAGTCGCGGACGATTATTCGTTTGTTCACATAATCATGGGGAGTTAATTTAGCTATAGGATGATTAATCATGTTCGGATATATTATTTCATCGTCCTCGATTTGGTTCATAATTTCTAGTAACATTCCTTTCAATAAATGCGCGTCTCAATCTAGCATTTAATATGGTATGCCTCTTTTAAGCTTGTAACGATTTAGGGTTTTTCTTATTTATTTTTAGAAAACAAAAAAAAATATAGAAATGTAGTCATGCTAAGATTATCCTTTTAAAAATAATGAGACGAGCCTCGCCAAATAAAAATGCAAATTGTGGGGCCCTCAATAATTGATCATAATAAATACTTAGAATTTGGGATGGACCGTTTAGTAAATTTCACTGCCTTCCCCAAAATTAATAATGCGTTAGACTCTTTAGGCGCGACTTAATTAAATTACATTCTTAAATTCGGGTGCGCATTTATGTGACCCAAATTCAAATCTCAACGGAGTCGAAATGTGTTAACAACTACGGGTGCATTGATTGTGACGTGGTTCGAGATGCATTTTCACGACGTTGCAATTCTATAAAAATAAATGATAATAATAAAAGCGGTTTAAACTTAATAAAAGCACGTAAGTCACAACATGTATTTAAATCAGATATTTAGCCATTATAACAATTTAAGCGACCGTGCTAGAACCACGGGATTCGAGGGTGCCTAACACCTTCCCTCGGGTCAACAGAATTCCTTACTTAGAATTTCTGGTTCGCAAACTTCATTTGGAAAAGTCGAAAATTTCCTCTATTTGGGATTCAAGATAAACTGGTGACTTGGGACACCAAAAACCAAACCTTTCCCAAGTGGCGACTCTGAATTAAATAAATAATCCCATTTCGAATATTGTCACTTAAATTGGAAAAACTCCCCTCGCGCATTTAACGCTCCGGGGGCGGGCGCGCAAAAAGGAGGTGTGACAGCTCTGGCGACTCTGTTGGGGAATTTTAACCCAGAACCTCTGGTTCAGGGTTCAAGAATTCGAGCTTAGAATAATTGTTATATTTGACTTTATTATCTGATCTTTATTACATGTTTTGGTATAACGTGCTAAATGTTGTCTTTTACCGCTTTGATATTATCTGAATTGTATATAAACTGTGCCGAAACCCTTCTCTTCTTACCTCCGGGGAGAAGCTCGCTGGTCGAGGCTCCTTATTCTGTTAGTGTCAATACCTGAAATAAGAAAGAGGACGGATAAGTTACGAAGCCGGATGACCTTTTGGTTCCCGGTAAGTTGCCCCCTCCTCGACTCGAGTTGTCCGCTCGGGTACACAGTCTAGAACATATACCCAAGTTATAAACCTAGTATAACGAAACCTCATGCCGGATCCCTAGTAGGAACGCTTATCTGCATCATGTTGCATTTGACATAGGGGACTCAACACAGGGGTTGGGTCCGTCTAGGACAGGCAACCTGAAATGAAAAGACCGTCCTGCTGCATCCCGTTTGTTTTGCGTATCTATTTGCTTCGGATCTGCATGCTGACCGGTTTCCGAAAAAATTTTAAAAAAAAAAAAGAATAGCAGGGTAGGGAGATAATTACTTATTTTTGGAAAAATAAAACCAATGTCCAAGTAATGTCAAAACCTCGCCGGAATTTTCTTAAAAAAAAAAGAAAAAGAAAAATGAAAACAAAGTTTGTCTTTTAGTTTGATTTATTCCTTTTAATCACTTTCAAAATCCAAAATATATATAAATAAAAAAAAGGGAAAAATTCATTTTTTTTTGTAGTATCTCTTTAAAAGATTTCGAAATTTCAAAAAAAATAAAGGAAAAAGAAGTTTAAAATGTATAAATATTTCCTTAGTCTCTTTTCAAAAAAAATATAAAATAAAATAAAAATATATAAAATTCCAGAAAAATAGTTATTCCTCTTTTTTTTCTTTAAAAGATTTTATTTGTTTTCCCTATTTCTGATCCGACCGAACTACGCCGGTTTGATTCTCACAGGGTATGAGATACGTAGGCAACCCTCATCGTGTCCAACCTCCCCTTTTTTAGAAATAGCCAAAATGACAGAATTTTAATTTATGAGTCGGGTGATGCCGCTTTTTGTAAAAACAACCGAATGTTCCCAAGCGGGACGCCGGAAGGCTGACATTGCATAAACGACCATCTTCGGTCATCATTTTTTTTCGGTTGATCCTCGCAGCTTTAAAATCTTCATTCTCAAAGTGCTAAAAGGCCGCATTTGAAAATCGAGTTCGTCGTTTTGAAAAAAAAAATATAATAAAAAAAAAGTCTTGAAAAAAAATCTAGATAGTTTTATTTTGAGTCTAATAAAAGTCTTTTCATTAGCATAATCACCCTAATAAATGTGCAGGATGAGCACGATACAAAACGAACCCTTTTCAATAATGACCAAGATCCCTTTTGAGTTGCGATCATGGTGGAACGACTTAGGCAAGGAGGGGCAAGACAAAGTAAGGAAATATCTGAAAGATCTCCCGGATTTACTAGACGTTCAGCCTCGGGGTGATATTATCAGATCATTGGTCACTTGCTGGGATTCAGCACACAATGTATTTCATTTCTCAGACTTTGAGCTCACCCCGACATTGGAAGAAATAGCGGGATACATCGGAGGTGATGAAGCTCCGTTAAGGTTCAAATACTTGATTGCACCTAGGGCCGTCACGGTACACCGGTTTCTGGATTTCCTAAAAATACCCCGAACATTTCACCATCCAGATCTTGCCAAAGGTTTCTGCAGTCTCCACCTCATATATGCTAGATACGGCCACGTGGGCGGGTTCAATAAGCCAGACTTCAAACTATGCAGTAAAGGCAACCGACAAAAGTGGGACGAACATAGGCTGGTAGCTTTTATGACAGCCTTTTTGGGTCTTATAGTGTTCCCAAGAAAAGACGGAAACATCGATCTAAAAGTAACTGGGGTCGTCAGCACTTTGCTCACCCAAGATAAAAGTACTCTGGCACCTATGATTATGGCTGACATCTTTCGGGCTCTCACTGCTTGCCGAGCCAGGGGCGACTTTTTCGAAGGATGTAACTTACTGTTGCAAATGTGGATGACCGATCATTTATGACCCCGCTCCCCGCTCTTGGGTTGCGGTTCGCCCGAAAAAACTTGTATTGGAGAATTCTACACAAGAATCAAAGGGTTCAGTCTACCCGAGGGAGTCACAGCATGGACCTCATTTTTTCGAACTCTCACTGCCAACCAAATCCAGTGGACGCTCGGATGGTTGCCCGTTGAGGAAATCATATTCATGCCGGAACCAGGCCCCACTTTCTGTTAATGGGACTTAAAAGCATCCAACCCTATGCACCGTATCGGGTTTTGAGGCAACTTGGGAGGTATCAAGTGGTGCCGAAAGATGAAGATCTGAGTACCCAAGTGATTGAAATTAGTCCGAACGGTCGTTTCCCCGAAGAAGAAGTTCGCCAAATCTGGAGTGAGTGCCAACATCTGACAGCAAACACTTGTGTGATGGATATGGCAAAAGGGGAAGTTGCCCCGGGGTATCACGCTTGGTTTAGAGGTGACATGTCCTGCGAGAGACCAGTGAAGAGACCTCATCTCAAAGATTTCGTTGAGTCGTCCCAAGAGCAATGGAACTGGTTAGAAAAAGAAAAGGGGTATCGGGCAGAGATCGTTGATTTGAAGCTACAGATTGACAGTCTGAAATTCAATAACAACATACAAATCGCTGCGGATCGAAGCGAAAAGAATAGATTGATCCAAGAAAATGAAGAACTTAAGGCCCAAATCCAGAAATTGAGATTGGTTCTTGATGAACAGCCCAGAAGTCGATCAGACGAGCAGTTGATAAGAGGGATGAAAAGAGAAGTCAGAGAATGACAAGATGGTTTAGAAGAGTCTGAAAATGTCATGGCAAAGCTCAAAGCACAATGGGTACAAGAGCAGATAAGCATCGCCGATACTTGAACCAATTGAGACGCGACCACGAGAAAACTGTCGCTAAAATGAAGAGAGAGATGGTTACACTTGATGTTAAAGCAGTTAAGCGGGCCGAGGATTTCCAATTTGAGAGCAGATACTGTTACGACCTATTGGCACAAATGAAGGCAGAAGTGCGGCAACTGAAGAATCAGCATATACAAGATTCTCAGGTTTTAAAAACGTGCAGTGATCAGATAAAACGCCTGCTCATAGAGAAGAAACAAACCAGAGATAGGATCAGGACCATTGCCCACGCCATCATCAGACGATGTCTACGGTGTGAGAACATGACCAATATTACCGTTCTCTCGGTAGTGATGGGTTATGTCAAGCAAACCATGCATGAGCTGGAACAACTTGAAAGGGATCTCACACCTAGGACCGCGATGAGGCCGAACGATGCCCCGAGGGCACCAATTTTTGAAACCATAATGTATTCATAGGTCGAGTCTGTATCTTAACATCTTCTGTCTGCCTTTTTCGCATCAGGGTGCATTAGTCTGTTTGAGTCTATGTTTATTTTCAAGTTTTGTTTTTCCTTTTTCAAAAATGTTGTTTGTAATAGATCGTTTCAGTAATAAAATGTGTGTTTCTTTTACATTCATCTGTTTTCGAACTACGTAATGATCTGATTTACGCGGCATCGTGATACGTAGGCAATCCTCATAGGATCCGGTCACATTTTTAACTGCAAATAATGAAAAATAATAATAAAAAAAAACAATAAAAGAATCCTAAAAGGAAGCTGGAATGACGCATGCTTTCATCGCAAACATGTAGGAATCCACTTAACTGTATAGGTGCATCATGCCCCAACATGAGATTGCCTATCTGTTATTTGTTTCGAATTAACTGTTCGTTTGTCGTTGAGTTCCTCGAGGTTTTTGGAAAAGGCGGTTGGTTTGGTGAAAGTCTGGCCTCGCACTCATACTTCACGAGGTCGAAAGGGAGTGTTCAATTACCTGTTATTAAGTCAGGAGGCGGTGATCACACTTATTTCACAAGGTCAAAAGGAAGCATAGCAATGTCTTCAGAAATTCCTTTGCCGACAGTTCCTGTTTCCGAGGAGAGTTCGATCTCGGCTGTCCTCACGCCTGAGTCCGCAACTGCGGAGGAAAATAGAATCCTACGGCTCCGCATGTTGGAAATGCTCGAAACTGGAATAACGGAAAAGAGCCACCAAGTGTCGTCCCTGGATTCCCTGAGTTATTCTCCAGGACAAGCGGGACTTCTAATGTCCCCATAACCTATCCTGCCACCCCATTCGGGTACCCAGCTATTTCAGCCTTCTTTGCTGGATCACCCTCTGATTCTTATCCCCGAGTGTCAACAACGGATGTAAACGCAAACATCTTTACTGCACCAACCTGCCCGATCACGGCACAACCTGCTGCATACAAGCCAAATTTTGACTCGTCCTCGTTTACATTCCAAGTACCATCTTTCTCAATGGAACCAACTAGGTTCGCCACCAGCACTCATCCTCCACAGCCTCAGTGCGAGCTTGCACCTGGGCAGGATCAGAACCCCAAAATTTTTGAACAAGATGAGATGGCCAAAAGAATGAGAAGCCTTGAGCAGAGTTTGAAGAACATGCAAGGTTTGAGCGGATAGAAGAGCGTCTCCTACACCGATCTATGCATGTTCCCTCACGTGCACCTACCAGTGGGTTTTAAGACCCCAAAGTTTGAGAAGTACGACGGACACGGTGACCCCATTTCTCATCTCAAGAAATATTGCAACCAATTGCGGGGAGCCGGCGGAAAAGAGGAGTTGCGAATGGCATATTTCGGGGAAAGTTTGGTGGGAATAGCCTCAGAATGGTACATGGACCAGGACATATCCCGATGGCATATATGGGATGATCTCACCAGATAGTTTGTGAGACAATTCCAGTATAACATCGACATTGCACCAGACCGAAATTCTCTGTCAAACTTGAAGAAGAAACCTTCAGAAAGCTTCAGAGAATATGCTATTAAGTGGCGCGAACAGGCGTCGAGGGTGAAGCCTCCCATGGATGAGATAGAAATGGTCACCACTTTTCTCCAGGCTCAAGAGTCCGACTATTTCCAAAACATGATGTCAGCCATGGGAAAGCCTTTCGCAGAAGCGATTAAGATTGGGGAGATGGTGGAGAATGGTCTGAAAACGGGTAGAATTTTGAGTCAGGCAGCCATAAGGGCAACCTCCCAAGCCGTCCAAAGCGGGTCCGGAGGAATGGCCAGAGGAAAGAAAAAGGAAGAAGCGGCCATGACAGCATCAGAAGCAAGGGAATATCGTAATCCCAGGCCCCGTATTCCAGAAAGGACCCCACAACACTACTACCCCCACCAAAATGTGGCATATGCTCCTCAACCTTACATGGTCATGAACACCCAGCCTTATGTCCATCCTCCGCAGCAAGCCAATCGAGGCCAAGCTCCACCTCCCAGAAATCAGCCTCCATACCGCAACCACTACAACCCACAGCCTCCTCAAAATAACTTCCGCCCTCAGGAACCACCTAGAAGGCGGACTTTCACACCCATCGGTGAGCCATACTCTACTTTGTTCCCGAAGCTAGTCCAGTTGGGTTTCCTGCAGTCGGTCCCTCAGACAAGGCACAATCCGGAATCACCTTCTTACAAAGCCGGTGTTAGATGCGCCTATCATTCAGGAGCGGAAGGGCACGATACAAATGACTGCTGGGCTTTGAGAAGGGTCGTCGAGAATTTAATAGAGCAAGGGAAAATAGTGCTAAGGGACGAGGAGGTCCCGAATGTGACTAACAATCAGTTGCCTGCTCACAACAATGGGCCGCTAATTGGAATGATCTGCGAGGACAAAGAATTTGATCCTTCTTTAAAAGCCATAATCGCCATCGTCGACGCAGGGAAAAGTCCTGAAACAACCCCGAAGCTAGAAAAAGGGGAAAAGAAGGTCAGTACTGTGAAGGGCGAGCCTGAAAAGAAGGTGGAGAAAAAGACGATGCCTGTGAAGAATGAAGTTCGTTACGTCCCGCGAGGTCAAGCAGAGAAGCCGCAGAGTTTTGAAGTCAAAAGGGCAAGGCCAATGTACGTACCAAAAGGGGCCTATGTGGTCCGGGGGACGATTCAACCACCCCGGCTGAATGAGCCAGTGGTTATCGGACGTGTGCCACAGAAGCCGATGACCAACCCGTCCACAGTACCGTGGAACTATCTAAGAATGTTGGTTACGTACAAAGGTAAAGAAGTCACGGGAGAACTTCCGGAAAATACTTTCATTGGAAAGTATTCGAACACTCAAGAGCTAAACAACACCACACGGAGACGCTTCCCACCAAAGAAGCCTGTAAGCGTTGAAGAAGCGGAAGTTTTCTTCCAACAAATGAAAATGCCAGACTACGAAGTGGTAGATCAACTACGCAAATGCCCCGAGCAAGTGTCCATGCTATCACTACTGATGAGGTCGGCCGAGCACCAAAAGATCTTGCTCAAGACCCTGAACGAAGCATACGTACCAGTTGAAACCTCAGTCGAACAACTGGAACGGATGACGGAAAGGTTCTTCGCCGTTAATCAGGTCTCCTTCAGCAAGAACGATTTACCCCCAGAGGGAGCGGCACACAACAAAGCCTTGCATCTAATAGTTAAATGCGAAGACTACTACGTCAAGCGGGTAATGTTGGATGGCGGTTCAGGTGTTGACATTTGTCCTCTCTCCACGCTACAGAGAATGGAAATTGGGACCGGAAGAATCCGCCCCAATAATGTCTGCGTAAGGGCTTTTGACGACATCAAGAGAGACACCCTTGGGGAAATAGACTTGGCTTTGACCATAGGGCCAGTAGAGTTTGAAGTAACTTTCCAAGTGCTTGACATGGATACGTCCTACAATTTTCTCCTCGGCAGACCTTGGATTAATGCGGCGGGGGCTGTACCTTCCACTCTTCATCAAATGGTGAAGTTTGAGCACGAAAACCAGGAAATTATGGTCCACGGAGAAGACGAACAGTCTATATATCGGGACCCATCCATCCCATATCTTGAACCAAGGGAAGGGAGCGAGCACACGGTTTATTAGGCTTTTGAAGTTGTGTTGGCAGAGCAGTATGAAAAGGGAATACCTTTCCCCCAACCTTTCTTGTCTAACGCCTCGATCATGGTGGCTAAAGAGATGATCCGGCACAGATTCAGGCCAGGGAAAGGACTCGGACGAACATTGCAAGGAATAACGGAACCCATCACCTTGCCTTCCGCCAAGAAACTTTTTGGGATAGGTTTTCAACCCACTCCAGAAGATGAAGAATGGGCAAAGAAAAGGAAGAATGGGGGGTGGAAGCTGCCTCGGCCACTGCCGTATTTATATGAAACTTTCATCGAACCAAGATACACTGAAGAAGAAGATGATGAGGTTTTCACGGCTGAGGAAATAGAGGAGATATGTGTGGCAATGAGAGAAATGCTCTACGAGGCTCACATGGTTCAACCAGGAGAAGGCACCAGCACCGCCGAAATGCTATATATGGGGCCAAACGCCAAACTTCGAAACTGGGAGGCCACGCCATTCCCGACTAGGCAGAAGTCCGGGTAGACCTGTCCTGCCACCTTTCCTACATCACGAGTTATCCCCAGGATATAACTTGGATGTTTTCTTCCCTTCAATTGTTGTTTTAAATTCCTGAGTTGTAAACATTTGTTGTCTTCCAAATTCCGAGAAAAATAATAAAAAAAAAATCATCATCATTGTTTTCTCATTTTTCCTTTTGTTCTGATTTTTGTTATTTTTTCTTTATCTTTTCTTTCAGTTATAATAATGCGGATTTAAATATGACATGCTTGCGGACTTTACGCCCAGATCTCGACGAGCTATTTAATTGTGAAAGAATGAACCCAGAACCAGAATATGATGAAGAAGAGGCTTTTAGGGAAATAAACCGAGAATTGGAACACTTTGAGAATAAACCTAAGCCAAATCTGAATGACACCGAACCGGTTAATTTAGGAACTCCTGAAGAAATCCGAGAGACCAAAATAAGCATTCACACGGACGAGAAAACGCGAGATGCGATAATTCAGCTCCTTTTTGAATTTAAAGATGTGTTTGCTTGGTCATACGATGACATGCCAGGACTAGGTGTTGATCTAGTGGTTCATAAATTGCCAATTCATCCTGATTGTCCTCCAGTTCAACAAAAGCAAAGAAAGTTCAAAACTGAGGTCAGTGACAAAATTAAAGAGGAGATCACCAAGTAGCTGAAAACGGGAGTGATTCGGGTAGTCCAGTATACAACATGGTTGGCGAATGTAGTTCCAGTACTGAAAAAAGATGGGAAGACTCGGGTATGTGTGGATTATCGAGATCTGAATAGGGCGAGTCCCAAAGACAATTTCCCATTGCCCAACATCCACATCCTTGTTGATAATTGCGCCAAACATGAGATCCAGTCTTTCGTAGATTGTTACGCTGGGTATCATCAGGTGTTGATGGATGAAGAAGACGCCGAGAAGACTGCCTTCACCACACCTTGGGGCACTTACTGTTATCGGGTTATGCCATTTGGTCTGAAGAATGCTGGGGCAACTTACATGAGAGCCATGACTGCCATTTTTCATGACATGATGCATCAAGAAATAGAGGTGTACGTGGACGATGTGATAATCAAATCCAGGATGCAGTATAATCACATCCAAGATTTGAGGAAGTTCTTCGAGAGACTGAGGAAGTATGACTTGAAGCTGAACCCAGCCAAATGTGCTTTCGGAGTCCCATCGGGAAAGCTTTTGGGCTTCATAGTAAGCAGGAGAGGTATCGAATTAGATCCAACAAAGATAAAATCTATCAGAGATCTACCTCCCCCAAGAACAAAGAAAGATGTGATGAGTTTGTTGGGCAGGTTGAACTATATCAGTCGATTCATTGCCCAGCTGACGAGCACGTGTGAGCCCATATTCAAGCTATTGAGGAAAGACGCGACGATCAAATGGACGGCTGAATGTCAAGAAGCTTTTGACAAAATTAAAGAATATCTTTCAAATCCCCCAGTTTTGGTCCCACCAGAGCCAGAGAGACCACTATTCTTGTATATGACAGTCTTGAAAAATTCTTTCGGTTGCGTCCTCGGGCAACATGACATAACCGGAAAGAAAGAACAAGCGATCTACTACTTGAGCAAGAAATTCACCGGCTACGAGGCCAAATATACTCTGCTGGAAAGGACGTGTTGTGCTTTGACGTGGGTCACTCAGAAGCTGAGACATTATCTCCAAGCTCACACTACTTTCCTCATAAGCAGGCTGGATCCTTTGAAGTATATATTTCAGAAACCGATGCCTACTGGAAGACTGGCCAAGTGGCAAATCTTGCTTACTGAATTCGACATAGTCTATGTCACTCGCACGACAATGAAATCCCAGGCGCTAGCAGACCATTTGGCCGAAAATCCAGTCGATGAGGAATACCAGCCATTGAGCACTTATTTTCCGGACGAAGAAATAAACACCGTAGAAGTGGTCTCGGAAAACGCCCATGTTTGGAAGATGTTCTTTGATGGGGCCGTAAACGCCAAAGGTGTAGGAATCAGGGCAATTTTGATTTCGCCCTCCGGTCAGCATTATCTGCCACAGCCAGACTGCGTTTCTTTTGCACGAACAACACAACTGAGTATGAAGCCTGCATCATGGGCATGCATATGGCGATCGATCAGGATGTCGAAGACTTACTGATTATGGGAGATTCTGACCTGATTATCCGGCAAGCCCAAGGTGAATGGGAAACTCAGGATGTCAAGCTTATTCCTTACCGACAGCACGTGGAGGACCTCGGCAAGCGTTTCAAATCAATAGAGTTCAGGTATATCCCGCGGTGTCACAATGAACTAGCGGATGCACTTGCCACCTTAGCTTCGATGCTACCCTACCCAGGCAACGCCCATGTCGATCCCTTGGAAATCCAAATCAAGGAGAGACACGGTTACTGTAACGTAATCGAGACAGGATCGTGCATACAACCATGGTACCATGATATCAAGAGGTTCTTGAAGACACAAGAATACCCCGAGCATGCTACTGGAGATCAAAAGAGAACCATTAGGCGGCATGCAAGTGGTTTCTTTTTGAGCGGTGAGTTGTTGTATAAGAGGACCCCGGAACTCAATCTACTAAGATGTGTTGACGCCGAGGAGGCAAGAAGGATCATGCACGAAGTACACGCACGAGTGTGCGGACCTCACATGAACGGGTATGTTTTAGCAAAGAAAATCCTTCGAGCAGGTTATTACTGGATAACCATGGAAAAGGACTGCTTTAGCTTCGTTCGGAAGTGTCATCAGTGTCAGGTGCACGGTGATTTGATTCATGCACCTCCCACGAAATTGCATCCCATGTCTGCACCTTGGCCATTTGTTGCCTGGGGCATGGACGTTATTGGTCCGATTGAGCCGAAGGCCTCAAATGGACATAGATTTATATTGGTTGCCATCGACTACTTCACAAAATGGGTAGAAGCTGTCACTCTCAAGCCGGTCACTAAAAAAGCGGTAGTGGATTTTGTACATTCAAATCTTATCTGTCGTTTCGGTATTCCTGCAACTATTATCACAGATAACGCAGCAAACCTGAATAGTCACTTGATGGGAGATGTATGCGAACAATTCAAAATAACACATAGGAATTCTACTCCTTATCGGCCTAAGGCCAATGGCGCTGTAGAAGCAACAAACAAGAACATCAAGAAGATTTTGAGGAAGACGATCCAGAGTTCCCGACAGTGGCATGAGGAGTTACCGTTTGCATTGTTGGGATATCGCACTACGGTACGCACGTCAGTAGGGGCAACCCCTTATCTTTTGGTTTATGGGACCGAGGCTGTAATACCAACAGAGGTAGAAATTCCTTCGCTTCGAACCATTGTCGAAGCAGAAATCGAAGACAGCGAGTGGGTTAAGACTCGATTGGAGTAGTTGACTCTGATTGACGAGAAACGAATGGCTGCGGTTTGTCACGAGCAGCTGTACTAACGAAGAATGGCCCGTGCTTACAACAAGAAAGTCCGACCCAGGAATTTCGAAGTGGGTCAACTGGTACTGAGGCGCATTCTGCCACATCACCAGGAAGAAAAAGGGAAATTTGCTCCAAACTGGAAAGACCCATACATCATCAGGAAGATATTGCCGAGAGGAGCATTGTACCTAAGTGATATTGAAGGAAATGATCCCGAAACAGCAGTGAATGCGGATGCAGTCAAAAGATACTATGTCTGAGTGACACTCCAGCGATCCTGACACATTTGAAATGATGGAGGTTTTATTCCCACTACCCCAAACACTATCAACTCTCTCTACAAGCCTTTGAGCCGGTTACAGTTCTTTGGTTACCAATCAAAAAAAAAAGAAAGAAGAAAAAAAAAAAGAAAAAAAAGAAAGAAAAAGAAAACAAACAAAACAAACAAAACAAAACATTGATCGAGGCCTGAACTACGTCTGACTTGATTCCGAAAGGATACGTAGGCAGCCTCTCTCTGAGGTTCAGTCACACCAACAATAAAATCCCATTTACCCTGAAATTGAAACCGGGGCACGTCAAGCGGCTTAGAAATCGTAGTATCATCTACTTTTATTTGCCAAGCACAAGCCTTTCAGATCAATTACCAAAGGTAGCGGGAAGCCAAGAAGCGTCACGAATGGAGGCCTGTACACTCTAAATTGAGAGAAATAAAATGAGAGAGTCTTGTTGGTGAAAACCTTCGGGCACCGCGAGGCGACCGGAGTAGAGAAACCAGAATGAGAGAGCTTGTTTAGTAAAAACTCGCAAAGAGTGCTATCGAGCGACATCAAGGAGGGAAATGAGAGAGGTTAACTAGCGAAAACCCGCAAAGGGCGCTGTTGGCCGAAAGGATGACTCCACCCCAGGAAGTCTCGGCAAAGTTCCACCGGTTTGGAAACACAGATCCATTTTGGTTCGGGAGGAAATGCAAGTTCATTGAAGGTCAGGCGTCCAGTCCAAAGAGCATGTCATGTCCATTTAAAGTCAACATTGTTTTCCTCAGATAAGTCTTTCTTGTCCCAAAAGGGACACTTCTTTTCTGAAATTTGCTTTCTCCGTTCTTTGTTTTTCTTCGAATCCCTTTCATTTTTAACCCTAAGTTCCAGATATACCGGAAAGGACAGGTGGCAGGTTTGGTTTCACGAAATTCCGTTTCGCAAGGGAAATGCCCCGTTTCGTTGGTACGTTTGTCCGAACCTGATGATAGTTCATGATGTTGACTGCATTCTAAGTAAAGTCACAAAAAAAAGAAGAAAAAAATCCCCACAGGTTTTTCACTTTGTACAAATCCCCAGCAAATCCGCTTTGTAAAATTCCCCAGCGAGCCTGCCCCAACAAATCCCCAGCAAGTCCGCTTTGTAAAAAAATAAAAAATAAAAAAAAATCCCCACAGAGCCGTTCTCAGACAAATCCCCACAGAGCATCCCCTTGTACAAATCCCCGCAAAATCTCCCTAATAAATTCCCCATTGAAAATCCCCAAGCAAAACGAAAAAAAAAGCCTTACAAGGCAAATCATCAAGGAATCTGGAAATGCAAGCCTTAGCAGTCTAAAAGGGTTTCGCCATTTGAATCCAATCAATGGCAGACTTTCTCAACAGAAATAAGGACGCAACAAAGCAACTGGAACAATCAAAGTCACTGAACCAACCGCCATTTCCGAGCTAACAATTGTTCTTTGTTTGAAAAGTTGAAACAGGTATGATCCAAGACAACCGTGCAAGAAACAGGTGTCGCCCAAAGAAGAAAGTACATGAGTGCAAGAAACAGTTTGACAATAAGGGATCCACTCGAAAGGGAAGTTTCCACGAAATTCTCTTTTACATTTTATTAAAAACAAGAAAAAACTCAAAAAAAGAGGGGGTCAGTTAGTATCTCCGGAACTTTTTCCCTTTTAGTCAGCATTAGGGCTCCAACCCTAAACTGAACTTTTCCCTTTAGTCAGCATTAGGGCTCCAACCCTAAACTGAACTTTTTCCCTTTAGTCAACATTAGGGCTCCAACCCTAAACTGAACTTTTCCATTTAGCCAGCATTAGGGCTCCAACCCTGAACTGAGAATTGTATGTTAGTCAGCATTAGGGCTCCAACCCTAAACTGAACTTTTCCATTTAGCCAGCATTAGGGCTCCAACCCTGAACTGAGCATTGTCTGTTAGTCAGCGTTAGGGCTCCAACCCTAAACTGAACTTTCCCGTTAGCCAGCATTAGGGCTCCAATCCTGAACTGAGCATTGTCTGTTAGTCAGCATTAGGGCTCCAACCCTAAACTGAACTTTTTCCCTTTTAGTCAGCATTAGGGCTCCAACCCTAAACTGAACTTTTTCCCTTTAGTCAGCATTAGGGCTCCAACCCTAAACTGAACTTTTTCCAGTTAGTCAGCATTAGGGCTCCAACCCTAAACTGAACTTTTCCATTTAGCCAGCATTAGGGCTCCAACCCTGAACTGAGCATTGTCTGTTAGTCAGCATTAGGGCTCCAACCCTAAACTGAACTTTTTCATTTAGCCAGCATTAGGGCTCCAACCCTGAACTGAGCATTGTCTGTTAGTCAGCATTAGGGCTCCAACCCTAAACTGAACTTTTTCCCTTTTAGTCAGCATTAGGGCTCCAACCCTAAACTGAACTTTTCTCTTTAGTCAGCATTAGGGCTCCAACCCTAAACTGAACTTTTTCCATTTAGCCAGCATTAGGGCTCCAACCCTGAACTGAGCATTTGTCTGTCAGCCAGCATTAGGGCTCCAACCCTGAACTGAGCATTTTTTACCTTGTGGCAATATTAAGGACTCAATCCCGGAGTTGCATTTGTTAGACTGAAATTCTCCAATCTATTCATCAATTCTATGGACTTCCCGGCATTTAACTCACGAAATTTTCCTAGTGAAACTGGGGCAGAAAATTTCGTTCGCTTTGTTTTTCCCTGCAGGTCGGACCTCGAGGCACATGGATTGAGATGACCCATGAGATGAAGTCTCAACCCAGAATAGAGAAAAGAAGAAAAGAGACAAAAAAAGAAGATGCCCCGAGGTACTGGAGAAAACAAAGGGCGCATCGCTCCAAGATTTGATCAAGGTCCCGAGCTCTGCCAATCCCGTCTTACTCAGTATCCCAGAAATAAACAGGCACCTACAACTTGCAAGCATCAAGATTCGGATCAAAGTCTACAAGCAGAATCAGCTAAGACCCGAGATCAAGTTGCAAATGAATCATAGATAGGAATCTTGTAACTAGCGGTTGACATGCATACATAGTTAGTTAAGTTTTAATTTTCCTTTGGTTGTAATAAGGGAGCCGGTAAGCAGCAGCGGCAACAACAACAGCAGTAACAACAAGCATTTCAATCCCATGGTAGTCCCAGCTACCAAAGTTTCCCGAACTACATTGACCTGATTCTTGTTTAGCCCAGGATATGTAGGAAATCTTCGAAGCAAAGATTCGGTCAAATCTTTCAAAATGTGCTTCACACGGAGTATTCCAATAGGCAAAAATCGCTCATATCTGCTCACTTTATCTTTGCACGAAAACTCTTCGTGTTTTCGAACAAAGAGGGGCAGCTGTGAGCACGTGATTTTTGTTTTCGCGATAATCACTCCAAAAGAAACAAAAAATAATAGCAATTGGTCTTGCTGTACAATTTTTGGATTTTACGTGGCATTTTTGTTAGTTATTTGTGATCTTGTCCATTTTTTTTATCAAACAAAGTACAAAAAATATGTGTCGTGTGTAGTTGAACCATAATCCGGTTATTAAAAGGAAAATCACAAAATATGCATCTTTTGTCCTATTTGTTGCCTTGGTGTGATTTTACCTATTTTAAATATTTAATATGTGTGTAATAATTACATTAAGTGTTAATTAATGGTGTTTAATTTTGTTTAATTAGGTTTAGTGTTTTTAAAAAAAATTAGAAAAATAAAAGAAAAGGGTGCAAATTGGTTTAAATCGGACTGGGCACGTTTTCATTTGTTAATCTGAGGCCCAAAAGCATACCGGTCCAATAGACCCATCTCCCAGGCCTCCAAATGACGTAGTTTGATACCAAAACTACGTCGTTTCAGGGGGCAACCCATCTCAGCCGTTCAAGCCACCCTGATCTAATGGCCCTCATCATATCCCTATACCCACATACAAACCCGACCCGTTTAACCCCGAACCAACCCGACCCCAATACTAAACCAAACGACACCGTTTGGATTAACCCTTGAATCCAGGCCGTTGATCTTGAGTGATCTAATGGCCAAGACCCAACCATCCACCCCGTATAAAAGCCTCCATATCATACCTTGCCCCCTATCCAAGCACCCCCTTTAGTCGTCTCCTTCACCAAACCCCGAACCCCATGAAACCCTAACGCCGCCCCCTTTCCCCTCACCATTAAACCCGGCGGCAAGGACGCCGGTGACCACTGCCTTAACACCCTAGATGCACCTCACCACCTTGAATCCAAATCCATCAACCGCTGAGTTCGAATCAGTCCCTAGGTTCTCGAATCTTCATTTGAAGATTCGAGCAGAACTCCGATCTACATCGATCTACCCCAGGTTCATACCAGACACTCCCCTGACCTCCCTCGTGACCAAACCAAGCTTGGTTTGGTCCGAATCTAACCAGGGAAACATAAATCCCAAATCTGCCTTTAAGAACCCTAGAAGTCCTGATGTCCGGTCTGTGTTTGAACCAGATGATTAGGGTCTAATGGACCTTAATCGAAGTGTTCTCAGTTGAGAACACTTCGATTAAAGTCCGTTCAACCCCAGGAAAGGTCGATTCAAATCCGAGTTAGGGTTTGCTGATTTTTCCAAGACTCTAAGGTATTTTTGCTTTCCCTTTTCTTTATCAGTTCATGTGTTTGTTATAGTTAAAGGTCTGTTCGTATGGCTAAATGTCTTTAGTTGATTTGCTTTGAATTTTGACTGTCCCGTCCACTTTGCCCAAAATTTCTGTATTTGGTCAAGCCCTTCTTCATTTTGTGTGTGTTTGTAAACTGTACAATCGACTAAAATTGAAAATGGTCGATTAATTAGTACCCAGGGTCATTTTTGTTTTGACAGTGCAATCTGAAACCCTTGTTGATACTGTTGGATTTTTGATCATTGGCTTCGATTGTATGTGTTACAATTAGTATAGTCGAGTCGATATACATCGTCAATTAGTTCAGTTTTGAATGGTGATAATCTGATTCCTGTCATTGGGTTGTCTGCTCAAATTTTGTTTGAATTCAATTAGGAACTGAGTATAGCATTGTCGCTATATATCAATTTGAATCAGAAAACATCTAAGGGTGGGGTTGTAGTTGAGACTTTGGTTTAAATTGATGGCATGTGTATTCTTGGGCAGCATGTGCAGTATGTTCCTTTAATAATTAGAGCAAATGCGACAACATGTGCTATCAGGCCATTTTAGGCTGCCCATACCTTTGCTTTAGTTTAATAAAATGATAAAGGGCTGTCAGGGGAATCTCATGGGAGGGGTTTTATTTTTAAATAGTTGAGTGGAAGGACAGTAGACCACATGAGAGGGATTTCTGATGTGTCTAACAGGCTGTAAATGGCCTAATGCTAGGCTATAAATAGGAGAACTTCCATTAGAACAGGGGACTGAATTTTGGAGAGACAGAGACCGTTAGAAAAACACACAGATAGAGAGAGAGAGAAAGGGATAGAAAACATACAGACAAAATCAGAAACTGTTCTTCCTATTGTTGTTTGGATTTCACTTGTTTTCAACCTCTTTAATCAATACTGATTCTTCCAAGTCCTAACTGAGGTTACTGGTTGTGTGTTGCATTAGTTTATTCCTGGATTTGGTCTGTCTGGAGTTCTGTTTCTACTACACTGCTTGCTGCTGTCATTTTGCTACTTTTTCCATCGGCTATAGTTGCATCTTGCACTGGAATTTGTTCTGCTGTTACCTGTTGTTACTGCTGCTGTTTCGTTTGCCACTGTTACTCTACTGACTTCTCTTCTTCTTCAATTGTAAGCACTTCCAGGTACATACTTCTGAAACCATGTGTTGTTGAAAGCTTGAAGTTTGAAGTAGAAATAAAGAAATGAACGTTGTTTACTTCACAGTACTTGTGTTCAAAGTATAGCAATAGGTTGGATGATAGTTAGCCTGTATTTGTTTAAGTTCATTCCAACTGCATTTGCTCTGTATGAATTAATACACATCCTAATTGAAGATGGACTACTAGATAGTATTGTTGTTAGATCAGATGTATTTCCATGTGTATAGCCATTTGGTTTGATTTAGTGATGACAGTATAACATAGAATCATGGCAAGCATCTGTATGTACTCCTGTCTAGACCTCTGAACTGTTCAAATTTGTTATATCCGGTCCCATTTGATTTCAAGATAAATGTATCCCAAACAAATTCTCATGTGGTGTTACGTTAACGGGTTAGCCATGTATGCCGACTCTCTTGTTAGATTCCTTGTTTCGATATAGGTTTGATAATAACTGATATTTGGCATCGCCCGCCATTTAGACAAAGCGGCTATTAATAAGATTAGCAAGTTCTTTTTTTTGCCTATTTTTGAAGCACGAAATAATGCAACAATTTTGAGGAAAACTAATTTAATAGGCATGAGTTGGGTAAGATGGTTTGGCGTTTAGATCAAATAAACTCCCAAATGAGCATTAATAATTAAGGTTAATTCCAGCACTAATAGTCGCGGACGATTATGCGTTTGTTCACATAATCATGGGGAGTTAATTTAGCTATAGGATGATTAATCATGTTCCGATATATTATTTCATCGTTCTCGATTTGGTTCATAATTTCTAGTAACGTTCCTTTCAATAAATGCGCGTCTCAATCTAGCATTCAATATGGTATGCCTCTTTTAAGCTTGTAACGATTTAGGGTTTTTCTTATTTATTTTTAGAAAACAAAAAAAATATAGAAATGTAGTCATGCTAAGATTATCCTTTTAAAAATAATGAAACGAGCCTCGCCAAATAAAAATGCAAATTGTAGGGCCCTCAATAATTGATCATAATAAATACTTAGAATTTGGGATGGACCGTTTAGTAAATTTCACTTCCTTCCCCAAAGAAAATAACGCGTTAGACTCTTTAGGCGCGACTTAATTAAATTACATTCTTAAATTCGGGTGCGCATTTATGTGACCCAAATTCAAATCTCAACGGAGTCGAAATGTGTTAACAACTACGGGTGCATTGATTGTGACGTGGTTCGAGATGCATTTTCACGACGTTGCAATTCTATAAAAATAAATGATAATAATAAAAGCGGTTTTAAATTCAATAAAAGCACATAAGTCACAACATGTATTTAAATCAGATATTTAGCCATTATAACAATTTAAGCAACCGTGCTAGAACCACGGGATTCGAGAGTGCCTAACACCTTCCCTCGGGTCAACAGAATTCCTTACTTAGAATTTCTGGTTCGCAGACTTCATTTGGAAAAGTCGAAAATTTCCTCGATTTGGGATTCAAGATAAACCGGTGACTTGGGACACCCAAAACCAAACCTTTCCTAAGTGGCGACTCTGAATTAAATAAATAATCCCATTTCAAATATTGTCACTTAAATTGGAAAAACTCCCCTCGCGCATTTAACCCTCCGGGGGCGGGCGCACAAAAAGGAGGTATGACAAACAACCTTGAGTCTATTGGTGCGATCTTGGAGCTTAGGGCGATTCAGTGCCAGTGACACTGCCTTCTCTTCATACTCCTTCATACTGTAAAATGTAAAGTAAATAAACATGAACAAGCCCAAAAAGGTAGACACACAGATAAGAAAATAAGTCATCCTTCTCTAAGAAAGGGGAAGAAAGAGAGAGAGAACGAGAGAGGAGTGAGTCTTAGTGTCTTACCGGTGCGGTCGCCGTCGCCGGAACACAGAGAAGAGATAGAGGAAGCGACGAGTAGGAGCAGCTTGAGCCTTGAGGCATGAAGTGAGCAGCAGGCAGCAGTCTCTGCCTCTCTTGGTGTGATGCGTGAAGGTGAGGGAGCAACAGAATGAAATAAGACCTAACCGGCTAACCCTAACAATAAAATTAGTATTTATACTTCCCTTAATAAATTCGGATTTCGGATCGGATCGGGTTCAAACTATACAAATCCGAATCCAATCCGAAAATCCGAAATTTTAATAAATCAAATCCGAATCCGATCCAAATATCCGAAATCTGAAATCCGAAATTGAGCGGATCAGATCGGATTTCGGATATCTGATCCAAATGCACAGCCCTAGTTGTTGCCGGGGAGTTAGACGGTTTTAGTTATATATATGAGTATTTGTGTGTTTTGTTTTTCTTTCCTTCCGTTTTTCTAATTTGTGTGTGAGTTGCTTTTAGGTACCAAATGGCTCTTAACAATGAAGCCCTCGGAAATTTGCCATTGGGGGGAGGAGGTAGATGATGATCACGTGGATGAGATTCAACCCGAACCTCAAGTACAAAGGAGAGGCCGACCGCCTCATGATAATATTCCAAACCTTCCCCCACCTCCTCCAAGGGCAGCACACAGGATGTTGCCCAACGAAGGCTATGCAAGTGTAATAGTCCCGCCATGAATTAGGGCGGGCAACTTTCAAATAACTAATGTCATTATTACACTATTGGAACAACAGGGTTTCTTCATCGGAGCTCCACACCAAAACGCCTACAAGCATCTTAAAGGTTTTGTTGACACGTGTTGGTGGAGCAAGCAAACTAATGTCTCCGAGGATGCATTGAGGTTAAGGCTTTTCCCATTCTCTCTAAGGGGGAAGGCTTTGGATTGGCTAGAAAGGTTACCCAACCATTCCATCACCACTTAGGATGAGTTGGCCGAGAAGTTCATCGCAAAATTCTTTTCTCCGGGACATATAGCGACGCTAAGAGATGAGATCCTTGTTTTTAAACAAGAGCCAAATGAACCGCTGGATGAGATTTGGAAAAGGTATCAGACAATGGTTAAAGAATGTTTGAATAATGATATGACCGAAGCCATGATCCAACAAACATTCTACTATAGTATCAACACAACAAACCAATGTGTGGTTAACCAACTCGTCGAGGGAGGGGGGGCTTCACGAACACGACAAATGTCGAAGAGTGTGAAATACTTGATGAGATGGCAGATACCTCCTCGACGTGACAAAGTAGAGTTAATGTGCCACAAGGTAATCCTAATGTTATTCACTTACACAGGGAGCTCCATGACCTTTGACAAGCTATAGCCGAGTTGACTACTACCATGAACTAATTAGCTAAAGCTCAGTTACAACAAGTTCAAGGGCCAAAAGAAGTGAATACCATGGAAGGGGTGAATATGATGATCAACAAGAGAAGGCAACGAGGTCAACAAGTTCAAAATAATCCGGACCAGTTTGAGCAAAGTGGTAGTGGGTACAATCAAGATGATTCCTATGATGATTAAAGTGAAGAGGTTCAATATATCAATAATTGTCAAGGTCAACGAGGTAATGCTCCGAATCAACAACAGTGGAGATCACAAGAAAATTGGGGAAATCAAGGTCAAGAAGGAAATTGGAATAGTGGCAACAACAACAACCAAGGCAATGGGGAACAACAACAATCAAAATTGGGGTAATCAAGGAAATTAGGGCAATTGGGGTGGCAACAATAATAGTAGTAATTGGGGAGTCAACAATAATCAAAGGGGTTGGAATAATAATAATCAAAGGAATCGGGGGTCAGGCTTTCAAAGGCCTGCGATGTATCAACAACCGATTAACCCGCCTCCATATCCATCACAAGGTCCTAGTTCTTTCAATAATGAGATGGGATGGATTGAAACCATGTTCGAGCAAATGATGAAGAAAAATGCCAACTCTGATGCCCAATTAGCTTCCCACGACACTTCTATCTATAGCTTGGAAGTCCAACTTGGCCAAATTTCTCAAGCTTTGAATACTCGCCCTAAGGGGGCACTACCAAGTGATACGGTAGTAAATCCAAAGGGTGGGAACAATATGGGCCATGCTATGGCGGTGAATACAAGAAGTGGTAGAGGCAGAGTTGCTAGTACCTCTAATCCAAGGAAGGTTGTGAGTGATGATGTGTTGGTGTAAGATGATGATGATGAGCCAAGCAATGATGTGCAAGTAAATGATGAGAATGTGAATGAAGTAAGGATAAACATTGATGACAATGTAGAGGAGACACAAAATGATGTGAACCCGTCTAGAGAACATATGATAGACATACCAGAAACGGTAGTGCCCAAAGCCAAGGCTCCTTTGCCAAGGCCTCCTCCACCATATCCTCAAAGGCTTGCAAAGCAAAACAATGAGAAGCAATTCAAGAAATTCATGGATATGATGAAATGTTTGTCCATAAATGTGACTTTGGTTGAAGCTCTAGAACAAATACTAGGATATGCCAAGTTCATGAAAGACTTGGTAACAAAGAAGAGATCCATGAATTGTGAAATGATCAAAATGATGCATCAAGTGAGTGCCATTGTACACTCCATGGCTCCAAAGCTAGAAGACCCCGATGGCTTTACAATCCCATGCACTATTGGTAGTGCCGATTTCGCCAAAGCTTTGTGTGACTTGGGAGATAGCATTAACTTGATACCATATTTTGTGTTCAAGACGTTGGGGATTGGGCAACAAAGACCTATGTCCATGAGGTTGAAAATGGCTGATAGGACAATGAAGAGGCCATTAGGGATAATTGATGATGTGCTAGTTCGGGTCGACAAGTTCATACTTCCCGTAAATTATGTGATACTTGACTATGAGGTTGACTACGAGGTGCCAATCATATTAGGGAGACATTTCCTAGCTACAGGGAAGGATTTAGTTGATGTAGAAGCTGGGGACCTCACTTTCTGGGTGGGTGATGAAAAAGTTGTGTTCCATCTTTGCAAGTCAATGAGGCAGCCTAATAGCAACAAAGTGTGTTCGTTTGTGGATCTTGTGACCGAAGTGATTGTTGAAGACACAAGTGCTGTGATTAATGTGGAAGACCCATTAGAAGCTGCGATGTTGAATCATGATGTGGATGAGAAGGAAGGCTTGGTGGAATATGTCAAGGTTTTGCAAGGAATGGGTTCATATACATATGAGCCCCGAAAACTTTCCTTGGATCTTGAGAACCGGAAGACTCCACCAACAAAGCACTCAATCAAGGAGCCTCCTACATTAGAGTTGAAGCCCTTGCCTTCACACCTCAGGTATGAGTTCTTAGGCCCTTATTCCATTTTACCTGTTATTCTTTCCTCGTGCTTAACTAACGTGCAGGTAGATGCCACCCTTGTGGTGCTCCAAAGGAGGAAGAAGGCAATAGGTTGGATATTGGCAGATATTCAGGGTATAAGCCCCACCTTTTGCATGCACAAAATCATATTGGAAGAGATGCCAAACCCTCCATGGAACATCAAAGGCGGTTGAATGAGGCCATACAAGAGGTAGTCAAGAAAGAGATCATCAAATGGTTGGATGCTGGGGTTGTCTACCACATTTCTGATAGTTCATAGACTTTGCCGGTGCAATATGTCCCAAATAAGGGGGATATGACTGTGATTACAAATGGCAACAATGAGTTGATCCCCACAATAACTGTCACTGGTTGGAGAGTATGCATGGATTATAGGAAGCTCAACAAAGTGGCTTAGAAAGACCATTTTTGCTTTCATTTCTTGATCAAATGTTGGATAGTTTGGCCGGACGTGCTTATTATTGCTTCTTGGATGGGTATTCCAGATATAACCAGATTGTTATTGCACCTGAAGACCAAGATAAGACCACTCTCACTTGTCCGTATGGCACATTTGCATTCTCAAGGATGACGTTTTGTTTGTGTAATGCACCGACTACTTTTCAGCGGTGTATGATTCACGGATATGGTAGAGGACTTCCTCAAGGTTTTCATGGATGATTTCTTTATTGTGGGGGATTCTTTTGAAGAGTGTTTGGGTAATCTTGATAAGGTATTGGCACGCTATGACCTAACCCTAGCTATGGGTTTAGCTGGGTATTGAATTTTAGGGCTTGAATGTGTATGTGTTAGTGATATTTAGTCTAGTTCTTGATAGAACTATAGAATTAGTGCTTGCAAACAATGATTCATGCCTTTATGACTTAGTCTCTACTTGAGAAAGAGGGACTGAGTCTAGGAGAGCTAGGCTAATAAAGAATTGAGGTGAACTCAAGAAATTGATAGCTCCAATTAAAGGGTTAAACCTAGAGATAATAATACCCGACTTGAGCTAACATCACTTGAATTACATGAATATTCATTTGGACTTGAGAAAGCCAAATTGGGCAAAATCACTCAAACTACTGAGAGGTATAGAGTGAGTTCCGGGGTGTGATAGCTATATTACGACCCCAATTAATCACACGATTGCCCTTGATTTTTGCTACCCATTGGATATCTACCTAGGTGGAAGTCACTACCCTAGTCCCTTTAAACCCTTGAAAATCAACGATAAAAACATTATATTTAGTTTCAAATATTGCATGCAATAGAATAGAAGTAGAAGTAGAAATCAAACCAAACATTTGCGGAAGTGTAATTAGATTCAAAACCTGTATCTAACTTAGATATAAACCTAATTCCAATTATTAACTCATTGTGGATTCGATCCCGACCTAGTTGGGTTAAAATTGCATCGACCATCCTCTCTACTCAATAGTAGTGTATGCTTGGACCTGATCAGGATCATGTGTATATATGTATATGCAAAACTTAATGTATTTGAAGAAGCAATAATACATGACTGTTGGGAATGGGAAAGCATGAGAAATCTCCAATTGTGGTGAATCTACACGTTGACTAATAAGAATGGGAAAGCTTAGACAGAGAAAAAATTTTCTAACTTTTTTGCTTGATGCTTTAGTGAACATCTAGGCAGAAATATTTTAGTTTTTAAAGTTTTGCTCTTACACACTATTTTAAAGAACAACAGAGACAATTAACATTTGACAATAACCTTAAAAATTGAAGCTTTGTTCTTTAGTTCTCGCAGTTTCCATCCGGGCAGATGTCACAACCCCAATATCCCTCCTGAGGATGTCGTTATGGCACCTAGTCTCTAAGACTAGGTAAGTCAAACATACATGAAGAATTAACAAAAATAATAATAAAACTCCCCCGACTCTCTAACTCTCTCTTCTCTCCTCTCTCCATATTTCTCTCCCCCCTCTCTCTCCATTTTCCCCAAGCCGTGTGTGTGTGTGTATGTATTTGTTTGCAGGCGTGTGCAGTAAATCAGTGTCGGGCGACTACAAGTTTTCTAGTAGAATTCAGTCGACGGGATCTAGCCAATATAATCAAGTTTCCGGTGTGTCCATTTCTTTTCGGTGACATTCCATCTAAGGGTCTTTTTCTGTCAGTGACGCCTTATATTTCCGGTTGACGTCCAGATCCTATCCTTCTTGAATTCTTTTCTTTCCTATCATATTTGTACCTTTAGTTAGACTAATTGCTCTAGCACTTACTTGCTATACTACATTCATTTAGCATCTTACTATTTTCTTTCCCTAGTTTACCTTGTTGCGTGTTGTAGTGGTACTAGCATAGTATCTCTTGATTTAGAGTGGCTGGGTGTATAGTGGTAGCATGAAGTCATGTCCTAGGGTGGGGCGGGGGGCTGGGGTTAACGAGGGTAAGGGGGACCTTAGGCTGAGAATTGGATCTTGGAATATTGGGACATTGACGGGGAAGTTTATAGAACTAGGGAGGATTCTCTACAAGAGGAAGATCAACATAGCGTGTGTCTAGAAGACTAGATGGATGGGTAATAATGCGCGGGATGTCAACGGGTATAAACGTGTATTCGGGGCAGTCTAAGGGCAAAAACGGGGAAGGAAATTTAGTAGATAGAGAACTTAGAGAGCTGGTGGTAGATGTTAAGAGGGTGAACGATATGTTGATGGTCATTAAATTAGTGGTGGGTGGGCTTACTTTAAGCATAATTAGCGCATACACACAACAAGTAAGCTTGGACGAGGAGGTCAAAAAGCATTTCTAGGAGGATTTGGATGAGGTGGTATGCAGTATTCCACACACCGAGAAACTTTTCATAGGGGGTGATTTTAATGGCCATATTGGAAAGATGACTAAGGGGTATGACGATGTACACTGCGGGTTCGGTTTTGGAGTTAGGAATGAGGGTGGTGCTTCGCTGCTGGATTTTGCTAAAGCTTTTGATATAGTGATAGTTAACTCGTATTTTCAGAAGAAGGAGGACCACTTGGTCATGTTCCGGAGTATGGTGGCCAAGACCCAGATTGATTATCTTCTCTGCAGCTAGAGGGATAGAGGTTTATGCACAGATTGCAAGGTTTTACCGAGTGAGTAGCTCTCGACACAACATAGGCTCTTGGTAATGGATTGGAGATTAAGAAAGTGAGGAAGAAGAGAGTGGTGAATGATCAACCCATAATAAAGTGGGGAGCCTTGACTAAGGACAAAGCTCAAGAGTTGGGGGAGAAGTTATTGGCTATGGGGGCTTGGAGGAGTAGTGGGGATCCGAGTAATATGTGGACCACGACAGCGGGCTATATTAAGGAGGTTTCTAGGGAGGTGCTAGGGGGAACAAAGTGCCACTCTAGAGGTCACAAATGGGACTGGTGGTGGAATGGAGAGATCCAAGGAAGATTGGAAGCCAAGAAAGCGGTATTTATAGCTAATAGAGAGCGCCGACAAGGAGGAGAAGAGGACAAACATGGAGCACTAGAAGAAAGCAAAGAAAGAGGCAAAGTTAGTGGTCATAACAGCTAAATCTGCAGCCTTTGAGTGCTTTTATGAGGTACTTGGAGGCAGAAGTGGTGACAAGAAATTGTTCAGGTTATCCAAGGCGAGGGAGAAGAAGTATCGACACTTGGACCAAGTGAGGTGCATCAAATACAAGGAAGGCAAGGTGTTGGTGGAAGAGGCGTGTATTAGGCACATGTGGCAGACATACTTTCATAGACTCCTGAACGAGGATGAGGCCTGTAATATTGTGCTCGGGGAGTTGGAGAACTCAGAAAGCCGGTGAGATTTCAGGTTTTGTAGGCGTATTAAGATTGGATAAGTTGAGGAGACTATGCAAAAGATGAGTAGGGGTAGGGCGATCAGACCAGACGAGATTTCGATAGAATTTTGGAAGGACGTAGGTTAGGCAGGGTTGGAGTGGCTTACTGGATTGTTTACTGTCATTTTTAGGATGAAGCGGATGCCGAAAGAATGGAGGTGGAGTGTGATGGTCCCATTGTACAAGAACAAGGGTGATGTCCAAAACTGCACCAACTATAGGGGTATCAAGCTGCTGAGTTATACCATGAAAATTTGGGAAATGGTATTGGAGAGGAGGGTGAGAAGGAGTGTGTCTATTTCAGAGAATCAGTTCGGATTCATGTCGGGCGGTCGACTACAAAAGCCATCCATCTTGTGAGAAGGTTGATGGATCAATATAGGGAGAGGAAGAAAGAATTACATATGGTGTTCATTGACTTAGAAAAAGCCTACGACAAAGACCCTAGGTATGTTTTATGGAGATGTTTGGAGGTTAGCAGCGTTTAGGTAGTGTTCATTAGGGTGATAAAGGACATGTATAATGGAGCTAAGACTCGGGTGAGGACTGTGGGAGGGGATTCAGGTTATTTTCCAATGGTGATGGGATTGCATCAGGGATCAGCTCTTGGCCCCTTTTTATTTTCCCTAGCGATAGATGTGCTGATGCGTAACATCCAAGGGGAAGTGCTATGGTGTATATTATTTGTAGATGATATAGTTCTTATTGACGAGACGCGCGACAGGGTTAATGATAAGCTGGAGGTATGGCGACAGAACCTGGAGTCTAAAGGTTTCAAGTTGAGCAGGACAAAAACAAAATACTTGGAGTGTAAGTTCAATGTTGGGACGCATGAAGCAGAAGTAGACGTGAAGCTTGATATCCAAGTCATCCCTAAAAGAGATAGTTTCAAATATCTTGGGTCTATTATACAAAGTGACGGGGAGAATGACGAGGATGCCACACATCGTATATGAGTGATTGAAATGGAGGCTTCTTATTGGTGTTTTGTGTGATAGGAATGTGCCACCTAAAATTAAAGGAAAGTTCTACAAAGCGGTAGTTAGACTGGTCATATTGTATGGAGCCGAGTGTTGGCCAGTCAAGAAATCTCATTCCCAAAAGATGAAAGTAGAAAAATGAAGATGTTGTAATGGATGTGTGGGCATTCCAAAAAAAGATAAGATTAGGAATGAATATATTAGGGACAAAGTGGGTGTGGCTCATGTGGAAGAGAAGTTGAGGGAATCGACGCTAAGATGATTTGGTCCTGTGAATAGGAGAGAAACTGATACCCCAGTTAGGAGGTGCAAGAGGTTGCCTGTGGTAAGTCTGAGGAGGGGTAAAGTGAGCCCTAAGAAGAACTGGGGTGAGGTGATTAGGCAGAACATGGATCTGCTCCAACTTACCGAGGACATGTCCCTCGATAGAAAAGTGTGGAGGAAGAAAATTAGGGTGGTGGGTTGATAGACATTCTAGAATTTCACTTGTCATACCAATAGTAATAGTACTAGCGGGGTACCTTCTGACGAGCGCAAAACACAACACAAAATTGATGCTCGCTAGCCAAAGATAGTATAGTTTAATTATCATCTCCACAGGGATTGGATTTAAACAATGCTCTAGCAATTTTTGGTTTAACTGTTAGGATAAAAATTTGATTTGGATTGATTACGAACTACAATTAACTACTAAAGTAAAGCAATTAACAATTGACTACAAAGAACTAGAGATTAGCAGAGTTGGTTTCTTATCAATGTGAGGAATCAGAGTTAGACAGGATACGTGCAAGATAGCTATTTGGGATTTAACTCTAGTTTAATTCACTCTAATGTTATAATACTTCTCACTAATTCGCTAGATGATTAGTTCAAACTTTTAGTCAAGATTCATCTCTCGATTAAATCTTAGCTCTACGAGGTGAATTAATATAAGCACTATGAAAATATGCAAGCATACGTTAATGGATTAGTCTTTAGGAAAACGTCTCTAGAATATTCTCCTAACTTGATTTAATCAACAACTCAACAAGTTATTTTGATTACATAAGATAATCAATAAATTAAATCAAACAAAATAATACAAATATAATCACCAAAATATTTCTTTTTTAATTAAATAAATTGGTGAATAAAGTTGCAACAATTCAAAACTTCATAACGAATTCATGCAAAGAACTAAAGTTAAAATCCACAAATATTTATCAAAAAACCATATCCGTCAAACCCTAAGGTAAACTACTCCATAATCATGGAGATAGTCATCACAATTATAATTAAAGAGTAAGGAATCATCAATCTAACGTTACAATCCAAACGTCCGTATTGAGTTGAAGGAAAGATGATGAAATCTTGTATCTTGTAGCCTCCAATGCTCTCCAAAAGCTTCTCAGGTCAAAAGTCCTCTAAAATTCGTGTTTTTGATGTATTTGTACCATGTAGGAATGGGCCCGGATGAAACTATCCTTTTCAAGCAGAAGTGAGAAAAGTTGGGCGAGAAAATATACTACTGCGACGCACCATGCGCCGCATTAGTGGGAAAGTTTAGAGGCTTATTTTATTTTTTACTCTGTAGGAAATTTGCAATAGCTCCCCGCGCCCTACTACGCATGGCATGGTGCGATAGTGTAATTTCTCAGAGTATTTTTGTTTTCTCACTTTTTGACATCAAGACTTGGTCTTCGACCCCGAATGTGATTCCGACTTAATTTCTTGAGATTTTACTAAGACTTTAAAGCTACAACTTGTTCAAATTAGCTCCAAATTATCTTAAAATAGCTCGAAATCATTTCCTGCAAGGCATAAAACACGTAATAAGCGTAAATCACCATTATTTAAGCTCAAGCACAAGTAAAATGCAATGATTAGAGTGCAAACTATGACTAAAATACGGGTTTCAAGCCTACTATTACCTTCCTATTCCTAGTCCCTTGTTTTTATATGGCATGTCAGTATTAGCAGTAGGATTGACACTATTCTTGTAGTTTTATATCCCTGGATCTCTATCATTATTCGTTGTATTATTTACTTACACTGTCTTGTTATATTGTTGTTGCTATTGTTTCTCCATTGCTCCATTCTTTACATTCTTGAGCCGAGGGTCCTGGGGAAACATCCTCTCTACCTTCATAAGTAGGGGTAAGGCCTGCGTACATACTACCCTCTTCAGATACCACTTGTGGGATTCCACTGGGTTATTGTTGTTGTTGTTGTTGTAATAATAAAACTTCCAATTAAACCAACAACTATCACAAAAAAGACTCCACAATACAACTGAAGATAACACCCCAAAATCTGATGAGACCGAGTCATAATCTCTACATGAGAGTATTAAAACATCCCTAATACATTAGTATCTATAATAGGACTATGCAATCAAAACTAAGATAGAGAGTGACTTCGAGGCCTGCGAACGCTGACAGGTATACCTTGAAGTCTTCGATCCAAAGTTCAACTCACAAATGCCTAGGATGGTATGAAGTACCAGGATCTGCACAAAACGATATGAAGAAGTGTAGTATGAGTACACCAAAACAGTACCCAGTAAGTATCAAGCCTAACCTCGGTAAAGTAATGACGAGGTTAGGTCAAGATACCTACTGAAATAAATAAAGAAACTAAACATGTATTGTACAATATAATGATGGAAACAAGGAATGAAACAATGAAGAAGCACAACAAGATAAGCTACACCAAAAGTTAATGCAATAAATGCATCAAGGGAGGAAACACGTAATAAGAACACCAAGGAAACGATGCAAACAAAACACAACTGATGTAAAAGAAAGATAACAACAAGAATCATGTCCTAGGTATCGCCTCGTATCTCATTTCACAATCACAATCACAATCTTTTCTTATATCACCGCGGGAGCCTAGCATTTAGTTTTAAAAATTATTTTTTCCCGAAATAACTACTTGCGTCTTAGCGCACTTTATCACATCGCGTGGCTTCAAGTAGTTTTCCTACTAGCAACATGTGTATCAAGTGCATCTTATCTCACCGCATACGTATCAACCCCTATCCTTATACCACCACATGCGTATCAATATCACAACATATCACAAATCGCATCTCAAGTACCCAATATCACAACTTTCCAAAGAAGTCAACAATAACAATATTTGCACAATAAATAGCCCATGGCTCAACCACAATATGTACAAGAGTCTCAACAATAGCAACCAAAAGTGAATAGCTCAACAAGAATGATATTTCAATAATTTACGACTTCGCCTCAATGCGATCACAACTTTTACAACTTCAACACCAAAACTCAACAATAATATACTCCAAGAAATACCAACTTCAAGTAAGGTAATTCAACAGTTAAATATTTAACAAGGCAAATGAGAAAACAGTAACTTCAACCAAGCATGTAAGGAAAAATAACGAGTAAGAGATATGATAAGTATTAACAGTGTCAAGTGAAGCATGTAAACATAGTATAACGATGATGAATATAACTTATTATGACAGTTCAAATAAAGGCATGAAAAGAATCTACATAACTTAAGCCAAACAATTACCACATTTAGCTCGTGTACGCACTCGTCACCTTGCGTATATAGCTTTCACGTACCACAATTAACACAAAATAATACCAATCCTAAGTGGTAATTCCTCCATACAAAGTTAGGCAAGACACTTACCTTAAAACACGCTAACGCAATCTACTAGTAAACCTTTTCCGCGAATATCCATCTTTGAACTGCTCGAATTTAACCAAAATAACTTTATACCATAAATACAAACCATAGGAAACTATTTCGAATAATAAAGTTGCAATCTTTAAAGAAAATCAAAAGGTCAACTCAAAAACTCAACCCCAGGATCGTATCTCGAAACCCGACCAAACTTACAAAATTCAATAACGAGTCCAACCATACAAAAATTACTAAATTCTGATCTCAAATTGACCTTCAAATCCTCAAAATATAGTCTATGAAGTTTTCATAATTTTTTCAACTCAAAACACTAATTAAATAATAAAAACAACAATGGATTCATGTATAATAGCCAAATCCGAGTTAGAATCACTTACCCCGATCAACTCCTTAAAAATCTCTCTCAAAATTGCCCAAAATCGAGCTCTTTAAGTCAAAAGATGAAAAATGAAATAAAACCCTCGATTTTCCCTTTTCCACCCTGCAATCTCGCTTCTGTGGATCCTCAGCCATATCTGCGGAAAGCCAAAGTGCATTTGCGCTCATGCTTCTGCGGCCAGTGGCTTGCTTCTATGGAGCGTTGACCGCACATGCGGTCCTCCCCCAGCCACACTCAAATAACATCGACTCTATGAATTGCAACTCAATTCAAACCTATTGAAACCGTGAACATCTAACTTCGAAAACTAGTGCCAATTCATACCAACCAACCTCGATTGATCTTAAATTTTGCACACAAGTCATAAATGATACAAAGGACCTATTCCAACTTTTGAAATCAGAATTCCGATCGCGATATCAATAAAGTCAACTCTCAGAGAAACTTATCAACCGTCCAAACCTTCAACTAGCTCACTTTCGCCAATTCAAGCCAAAACAACCCAAGGACCTCCAAATCAATACCCGAACATGCTCCTGTGTCCAAAATCACTATACGAAGCTATCAGAACCGTCAAAACTCCATTCCGGATTCGTCTACATAAAAGTCAAATTCCGATAAACCCTTTCAACTTAAGCCTCTAACTTTGGGACTAAGTATTCCTTTTCACTCCGAAACTCACCTGAAACCAAAACAAACCATCCTGGAAAATCACATAACCACAATATAATATAGAAGAGGCAATGTATAGGGGAACAAGACTAAAATACTTAAAACAACCGGCGGATCATTACAACAAAAATATCAAACATTTTAACTTTTAACATACAAATGCATCATACATCCCATTTGGATTGAAACATTTCATCCATTCATCAAAGTTCAAACACAATATCTGGAAACTCAAACACATATGTATAAAACATCAAATCTTGGAAATCAAACATACTACTAATTTAATTTGTATTTCAGCAAAGCAAGAATCACAAAGTGATCCACAATCAAAAAACTTCACAACTGAAGTACAAATACCATAATAAGTCTAACAAAATAGTGACTATCACAAAAGCCACAAAATAAGTTTGATAAAAGGTCACCAAATAACGCAAAGTGCCATTACCGTATTTAAATAGTTGAATACAAATCTCCAACCTTGGATGAAGGAGGAGACACTTCTCAATATGTTTCATTAAATCAAAAGTTCTATTAACCTTTGGATTAAAATTATAAGCTCGACCACAATGAGCGCACTTGCTTTTGCGCCTTCTTCATTTTCTTCAACAATCTCAAAATGTTCCTAAATAGGCGATCCAGCTTTAGGACCGCGAGTCATGGTTGGACTTATAAATTAAAAAAATTCACAAGTTAAATACAATCTTTTTAAATAATAAATAACAAAAGGATATCGCAAAATAAGCAAATCTTTAAATCTGCCATTTGACTAACTTGCATCCCTTTCAACAATGCAAGTTACTCTTTCACTATTTTTCATATCTTAAGATTATTCGATAAAGTTTGTCATATAACATAACTAAATTATTTTGCACTAAAAACTATATTAAACACAAAAAATCTTGCCAAGTTCAAATTTTTCAAGAAACTCCAAATCTTCTTCAATATTAATAGGAGTACACTCGCATCTAAACTAATCTTGAACACAAATAAGACTTTGCACCAACCAAGGAGTCAATGAACTCCTAAATGAATCAAGAATACGGACACCAGTGCTAAATGCACATTCCGACCCCACACTAGAAATTAGAATGGTCATTACATCGCGAGCTAGCTCAAAAAGAACATGGAATCTAGGTGCATTAAGTTTCCACCAACCTAAGTTAAAGTTATCAGAATTAGACACATGCTCTTGTTCTTCACTAAGATATTTGTTCAACTTCGATTTAGCACCCACACTTCTAGAGTCTCCCTTTTGTCTCTTTAATTGAAGATTTATTCTCATTGTTTATGTTCTTATAGTCATACTCCCACTAGATTTATCAGATGTATTATTATATGAATTAAATGTAGATGAAGATGATATCCTCTTGGATATTTTCGTTGATAATATCCATATAAGCATCCACTTCAACAATTATTTTCTTTCCTTTTTAATCCCCAAATATTTTCTCAAGAGCAAAACCAACATACTCCAATTTATTACGGGGATCTAATACATAAGCAATAAATATTGTTGTATTCATCTTTTCGGGTTCATTCCAATATTTCTTAAACTTTTCTTCCATCCTCTTTGCATTCTTACTCATACTAGTCTCTTCACTTGCCAAAAAAGCTTTAAAATGATTATCAATTTCACATATATCCTGAAAATGATAATTAGATGTGACGTAACGTGAACCTGAAACTTTTTCGGTGAGCTCATGAAATCTTTCGAGAAACTTTATCACGTTCCTCATATACACTCAATCATCACATTCACGTGGAACTACAATCTTACCATCTTCACAAATATGAGAACAAATATAAGTAGAAAATCTATCGTCAAAAAGATGAAACTTATCAAAGGCCTTTTCAAAATTTTGTGCCGTATCCAACATCAAGTAAGTGAAATTCCACCTAGTAGGAAGATCTAAATACAACTTTTAGTACATTCTATCTCTTGATGTACACAATAATCCTTAAACTTTAAGATCCTTTGAGGTGATGATTTTACATACCTCACAATTTGTCTAACACGTTTAACAGAAACATCGATTTCTTTTAAACCATCTCACACAATTAGATTAAGTATGTGAGTCATGCACCTTACATGAAGATGATTACCACTCATCATATTAGTTTTTCAGATATCTAATTGTTTAGACAATTCTTTGATCGTTACATCATTAGAAGAAGCATTATCAATCGTAACAGTGAATACCTTGTCTAATTTTTATTCAAGTAAACAATTACTAATAACTTTCGCCATCTCCCAACCCTTATGACTAGAGATAGGGATAAAATTTAGTATTTTTTTTATGCAATACCCAATCTCTATCAATAAAGTGACCAATCAAAAACATATAATTTATTCATTGCAATGGAGTCCATGTGTCGATGGTAAAGCAAATATTTGGTTTTACTTCTCTGAAAATCTTCAACAGTTTTAGTCTCTCTTCACGGTAAACTTGAAAACAACCCCCCGTAATTGTTCTACAAGAATGAACATAAAAGAAATGTTTGGAGGTAGTAATAAACTTTTTAAAGCCTTTCTTTTCAACAAAATCAAAAGGTAGTTTCTCTGTAATTATCAGCTCAACTAAAGCCCTGCTAACTAGTTCTTGATCAAATTTCCATAGCACTCCCCCTTCTGTTGCCCATCTTTTTTAAAAGACAACTGTGTTTGAGTACTATAAACATTCTGTGGCATTTTTGGATACTTCTTTAAATGATTATTCAAGGATATTGTTCCATTCAATCGTATATCAGTCTCATAATGACAACCACAATATTTACACTTTGCTCTATCGGCTCTATTCCTATCTTTAAATTTTTTAAAGTGATCCCAAGCTTCTTATCTAGATTGTATGGATTTTTATTTTTTTGGACCTTGACTAGTTTCGGTGGGAGTAACAACGATGGCCGATGGATGAGCAACGGAAGTCAGAAGAGAATAAAAGATGTGGGAGCAACAACTTTGTGTACGAAAGTGAAGTGAACCCTAAAATACTAAAATCTAATAAATCCTCTTCGATAATATCTATGAGTTCTCATTTCTCAACTAGCCAATTACCTATTAATGATAGTAGGGCCACATGGCTAGTCGACTAGGGCTCCAAATTGTGTTTCAAGAGTCTATAAATTCCAGTCGATAAGACATAATTTTCAGAACATAATAATAATAATTATTATTGAATATAGCATAGTTCGATTTTTCGGTTAACCGAACAAACGAGACACCAAAACCGTAAACCGCAGTGAATATCAAAATTTAATAATTTGTCAATAGCACATCGATTGAATAACTGATTAAACCGTAATCAAACAACCAAAATTTACGGTTCGACCGGTATTGTGACCACCCCTATCTTCTGCTCTATAATCAAGGAATATGCTTTATTGATGGAAGGCATAGGATACATCATCATAATATGATTTCTAGCTTGAGTATATGACTCATTTAATCCAGTTAGGAATTGCAGCAACCTTTGATACTCAAACTTTTCCTGGTATTTCCTTGGTAAGGACATCCAAGACAGGGTATGAGTGCATCAATCTCATTCTAAAGATCTCTATATAAAAAAAATAGCCAGCAACAATCATAGTTCCCTGAGTCGGGGAGTGAACCTTCTTATGAAGTATTGAATCCTAGCGCCATTCACTTTGTCAAACCTTTTTTTCAAATCTTCTCAAACTATGTATGCGTTAGAAGTATAAATTACATTAACAGACCTGGTCTAACAACGTTCATAATCCATGACAAGACAACAACATTCACCTTCTCCCAGAGGTCATGATATTTAGGTTCAAACTTAGATTTAGGAAATCGACCATCTACAATCCTAGGTGACTCTTACCAAGCAATCCAATATGCATAGCTCAACTACAAAATGCATAGTTTTTAGAACGAGTCAATTATAGAGAAATTAGAAAGCTACCTGGAGTGTCAGTTGGTTGCAGGTAAAACGAGTGGTTGTGATCGAGCGTGGAAATGGTACTTATGGACACGTTAGCTACAACAGGTACAACTACAATTATGGTAGGACTAGTACTCGTTTGTCTCCGGCCGCCATAGAAACAGTAGAGATTTGAAATTGAAGCAAATGAAAAAAAACCCTAGCTTCGATCTAACTCGCTCGAGTGCAATTCAACTAGCAGATGGAGGAATCGACTTCTACAATCGAGATACCAAGCTACTAGCTGCCAGCGATCAATATCGGAGGCTTTGATACCATGAAAACTTCCATGGATTAGTGCTCAGAACTTGAACGAGACAAATGAGAGAGAAGAGCTAAGAGTTCATAGAGAGAAAATTTGTAAATGTATATTGATCAGTGTGTGTTCTGTATAAAAATATCTATACAGTTGGATACTTATAAACATAAAGGTACGCCTAATTACGTACACTACTCGACCAACTCCTTCGCTAATACATTAACTGACTTTTTAGTAGAACCACTAACCTCAGCTTGGACTAATTGACTAATACTCAACAATTTGAAAGTATAAGCTGCTAGAGAGAATACATATCTATTGGCCTAAAGATCATAACATTGTAATATAAAAATCAACTTAACCATGAATTCTTGAAAAGGCACTTGAACAACTTTTTCCTTCTTGTAGAAGAAAATGGACGTACGGAAAAAATATAATTTCTCTCGACGAGGTATTATAGAGAGAAAATTGAGCTAAAGCATGTTATGTATCAGGCTTAATGTAAAATCTCAAATAGATACAGAAAATACGAAATATAAAAGGGTGAACTGCAAATGCTTTGTGTTAATAATCTCGTATTGATTATTATAAATCTAATGTTCAGTTAATTTTTTTATTGATCATTCCATATATTGTTCTTGTTTTTCTCTAAGTGAATAAATATGTAATTGTCCTTAACAACTTTATTTAGCTTTAGAATTGAGAAAATCCAACGGGCAATTGAGCTAGTGATGCAGATCAATTATAATAAGGCGGACATTTAGCACTATCAAGGGAATAACATATAGAGAATAGTAGGAAATTGATGTGGTTTGATGTACAATATTTCGCCTCTTTATTTAATTTGAAAGCAAACATATTAAAGAAAAAACAGAAAAGTTCTTTATTTATCTAAATGAAATAAGTCTGGCAAACCGAAAAGAGTAAACAATTTTACTGTAAATCCTATAAACCATAACAATTCGTTAGATCATTCTCCTTATAAATCATTTTGCCAGAATAATTGTTGTGTTCTAATTTTCCTCTATTGATGAATATACTTTCATGGCGCCGGCTTGGGCGAAATTTTCCGAGTCAACCTTGAGGACACCGAATAATGAGGAGCCAATCGTGACTTAGTGCCAATCTTTTCTTTCAAATGCGGTGCTAATTTAAAATTACGGTTTAGTTTGGCTGAGATTTCTGGAGCAATGTGTTTCTTTGGTGCAGAATTAGGAGCAATGTTAGATTTAGAATGAAGTGGTTTTGTTACCTTAGGCATAAGGGTTGTGAATGAAATTGAAGGAAATTTACTTAAGATTCTAGGAGCCGAATGTGGGGAAAGACGTTTAATTGATGCAGGCTGAGGTGCAAATTTTGATCTAGAAAAAGATGTTTTAGTTATCTTAGGAGTTGAGAGTGGTGTTAGCTTTGAAGACACATGAGAATGAGGAGCCAAAGATGATTTAAATGATGGTTTTGGAGGAAGGCTTTGTTTTCTTGGGATTTTGGGAGTCAAATGTGTTGGAAAATATCTATTTGGTGCAGGCCTAGGAGATGTTATTGTCACCTTAGAGGTTGAGAGAGGAACTTGCTTTGAAGAAGAGACATGAGAATGAGTAGCCAAGATTGAGTTGGATGTGTGCTTTTCAATTGGCTTTGGTGCTATTTTTGGAGAAAGATTTTGTTTAATTGAGCTTTTCGGAGCCAAATGTGTTGGAAAATATTTTCTTGGTGCAAGCCTAGGAGCAAATATAGACGAGTGAGGTATTTTTGTCAATTTAGCAGTTGAGTGAGGAATTGGCTTTGAAGACACATGAGAATATTGAGGGGTCAAGCTTGACTTAGATTTGCTCTTTTCTCTAGGATTTGATGTTGGTTTTGGTAGAAGGTTTTGTTTAATTGCGCTTTTAGGAGCCAAATGTGCAGATAAATGTTTACTTGGTGCAGGATTAGGAGCAACTTTAGTTTTAAAATTGGGTTTAATTGAATGAGGATTTTCTGAGGCATCCTTAGGAGTTAAGTGAAGAATATGGTTTGATGCTGGAAACTTATGTTTAGGAGACAAGGAGAGTGCAATTTCAAATGAAGTTGCAAATGTGAAGAGAAACAAAGCTGCAAAGATGGAATATTTGTAAAACTTTCTCATTTTGCTTCTTGTATTGGCTATATTGAAACGTTATGACTTGCGTGTCATACTTATAGGTAGACAAATACGGAACAGACATGCTTTCGAATAAGTCTAGATTAAACTCCCTTAAAATTTAATGAGGTAATTAAGTAACTTTAAGTTCAATGAGAAATGTACTATCATAAATGTTTAACAATCTTTAGTGATGAAATGAGTTGTATTGACACCAATAATTCGTTACTGTTATGATAAAAATTAAAATATGATGGATGTCTACTCTTCCTCCATGATTTTTCTCTTAAATGGTTAATGACATATTCAATGACATATTCCATGACATATTTTCTTCACTTTTCATGCCTATAAAGGCCTTGTAATAGATAGGAAAATACACACAATTGAAGAAGAAAATCTCTTCCTTTCTCTCTATCTCTATTTCTTGTTCATGTTTTACTAAATTGTCTTTATTTCTTGTTCATGTTTTACTAAATTGCTTTTATTTCATAACACGTTATCAACACGAGTCTCTAACCAATTGTATATATATCTACAAAAATTTTACTACATCCGAAAATATTGCAATTAAAAGCCATACATATCATCTCTTTGTTAGATGTAAAGAGAAACTACATATGGTAAGTAATGAAACGTAAGAATGTATGATTATCTTATACTTGTCATTCATCTAATATCCCGTATGCACACAACTTCGTACTACACATGTATTGCATAAGCACATATCCATATTACATCTTTTATATCACATGAATGGAATGAAATTTTCGAAGTTCTATATGTGAAAATTATAGTAGTAGTTAATTGTTGTTATGATGCATGTCATGGTAACCAAGGATATGTTATATAGGTTGTCTTATGCTTATTTGTGTGCTAACTATCTTCAATCTGTCCTGCTGCTTTTAATATTTTTTTACTTGGATGAATATTTTTTCCTTTTGGGTTTTTGCACTTGCATAAAAAAAAATGTCATACTGATTAGAAGCATAAATCATCTTGAAGAAAATAAGAAATACTTCACATCTTTATCTAGGTTGATTAATTACTTCTTTAAAATTTGGAACACAAATCAGCTACTGAGAAAGTATACTTCATAATTTATGGTCGTATCATTTGAAAGGAAACAGTGATTAGTATGACTACTAGAAGAGATATTTTCGAGTATCCATGATCTACTTGATGCTTGCTACTGACTTACCATTTTCAAGTATTTTATATGAATGAAGCATAAACTACAACTAGTAAGTTGTTACCTATAATATCACTTTTCAGGTAATATATGTGAGCACATGATTTTCGCCCTATATGAATTACTCGCATAAATTCAAAACAAAATAATTCTTTTTCATTGGTTTGCAATTTTGTAGATTTTTGTAGCACTTTCTTGTTAATTGTTTGCATTTACTTGTGCGTGTTTATTTTATTTAAATTAATGAAAAATACAAAAATATAGGTTGCATTTGCATTAAGGATTTGACTTTGCATTTTTAAGATTAAATAGCAAATTAGTTGTTTATAAAAATGGAAAAATTATAAAAAATAGTTTAATTTGCACTTTTTAATTTTAATTTTGAATTTTGAGTAGTTTTCTTTTAATTTGTTTTCTTTATTAATTGTGATAATTATTCTTTAGGTTTAATTAGTGTTTTTGATGGGTTAATTAGGTTTTAGGATTTAATTTAAATTTAAATTTAATTTTGAAAAAAAGAGGAAAAAACGAATTTTTGGAAAAATTGATTTGAAATAGGAAATGAAAGTAGAAGAGAGTTAGTTTGGGCTACTTCTATTTTCCCCCTGGCCTAAGTGAAATCCAGCCTCAAGTCAATCCCCGAATTCGCCCCATACCAGGCCCAGACCTCTCAGATGTCATGGCCGCCAAAACGTCGCCGTTTCAAGTTTGGCGGGTTTAAATTAATCTCAGCCCTTAATTTTGGCTCATCCAACGGTAGGGGTTGCTTCTTTGTATTAACTAAATATGTCCTAAGAGTTGAGATCAGTTCAGTTCCAAACAGACCCCCTCGTCTATCTTCTTCACCTCTCTAATTAAAACCCTAGCGCCGCCTTCAACCTCTTCGCCAATTCCGGCCGGTGGCGGAGCCCGAACACTACCCAGAATCCGTCCATGCAACCATCACCCTTCCCTTAACCCCAATCCACCACTATTTTTCCAAGTCCTCACCAAATCAGTCTAGTTCGGAGCTTAAAAACGAAGAAGGGGAGAATCTGTCAAACCTTCGAGTCCCCTTGAACGATAGGGCTTGATACGGTTATTGCTCGTTTGTTTTATTTGAGAACATATGGCTAATACTTGTTTCAAATCAAATCGAAGTCGGTAAAGTTCATCAAGCTTTGCCCGTGCGAACTTAGAGGTATTTTTCTTTGTCCTTTCTCCGTCGTCTTCCTCGTCCATTCGTTATTAAATTTATTTTCTTCTGTTTCTCCTCCATCTTCATTCTTTCTTTTTTTTTTCTTTTTTCTTCTGTTTTTGTTGCTCATTAGTTTAAATTTGTATAGCAGTATCCATGAGTTAACTCTGGATATTTTTGTTAGAAGGATAGAATTAAGTCGATTCGTTAGTATTAAAATTGATTGAGTTCTTTGGGGCCATCGTTTGAATGCCAACTTGTTTGGGTCAGAGTTTTGGGTCTCAGAATATGTATGGGCCGGGTGGAATTCTTGGGCCCTCGATTTATTGTGACCCATCCCAACAACAGACCCAGAATTTCGGTTGTTTGGGTTGGCCTGACCCATAGTTGGTTTAGGTTGGGAGGGTAAATAACAGTAGCTAAAAAGGGTAATTGGGGAAATTGGTATGAGGAATCTCTTGGTAACAGAACTGGGAAGCTTCTAGGAAGCATGGGGTGGGGGCATTTCTTAATTTATGTTTTCTAATTAAGGTGCATTAAGCAAAAATGAAAATTGGCTAGAGATTTTTAAGCTAAAATGAAAATTGGAGGAGGGTAAAAGAGCAAATCTAATTTCCCTAGTGCTGCCCCTACTCCCTTGCCTATAAAAGCACATTTTCTTTCCATTCAAGGGAGGAATTCAGAGAGAAAAATCCAGAAAAATCATAAACAATTGAGATTTTTTTTTGATAAAAACATTGTTCCATTGATCTTGTTTGGAATTTTGAGGTTTTGAATTTCTGAAACAATTTTCTGATTCATGTGGGGTTTAAAATGGACTGAATTTGGTTTTAAAAGTTTGGTTTGAAGATTTGCTTGGTTACTATTCGATTGAAGTGTTTTGGGATTATTTCACATCATTTTCTGTTTGAAATGGGTTGTTGGTGTTGAACTCTGCTGTGTTGCTGCTGCGTTTTCATCTGCTGAGCCTTATTCTCTTATTGTTTCCTCTTATTTTCCAGGTATTTCTTCAAATTCTTGTCAACAGGTGACAAAGAGCATGTACTTTGAGTTGAGGCCTGACTGAATATAACTGTTCTAAAGCTCTCACGTCTTTTATGATTAGTATGTCATAGAAATTATGCCATAGAAATGAACTTGTGCTCTTTAAGAGTTTTGGGGCTGATTTCTGAATTCAAGCAAAACTATGCTAATTCTCTATATGTTGTTACTGTTTCGTATCGAGGGAAAAAGATTGGTGGAAGTTTGGGGGCTGGTGTTTGTAAGTTTAGCTTAGGATCGAATGCAAACCTGAATACTTGTTGATTCCATTAGTAGTGTAGTTAAATTTAAGCATTGCATAAGTTGGCTTTTGAAATTTCCTTACAACTCGTTTACTGTGGAATGCTGTAGTTCATTGTGAGTTGGTTGAGTGCAATTGTTTTTAGTACTGGTAAGGATATGATACGGAGGCCTGACCTTCATTTTTGGATCTCTGGAGCCTAGGTTTTAAAGCCAGTAACGAGAGAGGGGTAATGCCCTTACTATTTGGGCTTAGTTCGTGATCCCAGTAGCTCGTTTGATTATTAATGAACTCATCCTATGGCAGGTTAGGCTTAAGAAGGCATAAAAGATAAAATCAGAAGTTTAGTTAGTTGATTTGTGCTAGATTAGTTAAATTCAGAAATTAAAAAAAAAACAATTTATTTTATGTTCACATAGCCTTAGCTGATTGGCAGTCGATCTCACTCAATCCTTGGTTCAGAAACTTTGGGCTTAAATCTGGCCCAATAACAGGCAAATGGTTGTTAATTTCATTATCACATTTGGTACTTGTATTTCTTCTCATCCTTAAGAGCTGAGTTCATTGGAGCCCAAGCTTGGAGGCAATTTGAATGAATTTAATTTTTGATTGTTTTGTAAAACGATTTGTTTTGAATTAGCTGACCCTCTTAATATGGTACCTTCTAAGCCATTTAATAAGATTGAAATTTCTTTTGAATGAGTAGACGTTCCCGAATTCTTCTTTAGTTAATTGGTTTTCTTTTTCAAAATAAATCGAGGTGCGCCGTGCCAAACAAAAATGACAATTGCGTGGCCTCGCTTAATTATTTCTTTTAAAATTCTTAGAACTCGAAGCGTGCCATTTAGCGAATTTTCCATGGCCCTCGCAAAGTTAAAAACGCGTAGTTGCTTTAGGCGCGTTATTTTAATAATTTACCTTCCTAAACTCGGGTGTGCATTTCATGTGACCCAAATCCAAACATTAATAACGTTGAACAAAATGTGTTTCGGATTGCGGGTGCATTTCATGTGGCGCGGTCCAACGACATGTTTTAGACGACGTTAAAATCTTCCAAAAAACGACTAAAAGCAATTTTAAAGTTAAAAATGCACATAGGTTCAAAAGTGTTTTCAAATCAGATAATTAGGCCAATAATAACATTTGAGTGACCGTGCTAAAACCACGAAACTCGGGAATGCCCAACACCTTCTCCCAGGTTAACAGAATTTCTTACCCGGATTTCTGTGTTCGCGGACTGTAATATAGAGTCAATTTTTTCCTCGATTCGGGATTTGAACTGGTGACTTGGGACACCCTAAATATCCCAAGTGGCGACTCTGAATTTTTAATAAATAAATGATCCCGTTTCGATTGCCCCTTTAAGTTGGAAAAAACTCTCCTTTACTACCCCTTCTCGGGGGTATAGTGAAAAAGAAGGTGTGACAACTCTGGCGACTCTACTGGGGATCGAACACAGAATCTCTGTTTCACGATTCAAGAATTCGAGCTTAGAATAATTTTTATATTTGGCTTTATTTATTATCTGGTTTTATTCACATGTTTGGACCTAATGTGCTAATTGTTGCTTTTACCGCTTTGATATTATGTGAATTGTATATAAACTGCTACGAAACCCCTCATCTCTCTGAGTCTTCTAAATCATGGAGAAGTGTGCACTTCGTGTGACTTCTCTTCTGTTAGAGTCATATCCCAAATTTAGAACGAGGTTCGGACAAGTTGCAAAGTCGGTGAAGTTTCTGTATTCCCGGTACGCTGCCCTCCCCGGCTCGAGCTGTCCGCTCGGGTAAGCCGGGTCTATAACAACAAACCCAGGTTTTCAAACCTAGTATAACAAGACCTTATGACGGATCCCTAGTAGGAACGTTTGTTTGCATCACGTGCATTTGACTTTGGAGACTCAACACAGGGGTTGGGTCTGTCTAGGACATGTGTACAAAAAATAAAAAGGCCATCCTGATGCATCTTACTTACTACTTGTGCATTTATTTGCTTAGAATTTGCATGTTGACCGACTTCTGAATAATAGGAAAAAGTTGAGAAAAGAAAATAGTAGTGTGAGGGTTAAGGGAGCTAATTACCTGTTTTAAAAGATCAATGTCCAAATGGTACTGAAACTCTGTCGAATATTTGAGAAAGATGAAAAAAAAGAGAAAGTCTTGTTTTCAAAAAAAAGTTGGTTTTGTTTCATTTTCCCGAACTACGCCAGTTTGATTCTCACCGGATGTGAGATACGAAGGCAACCTCCATCAGGTCCAATTTCCATTTGCAAAAATAGCCCAAAAAGAACAAAAAGTTTATGTTTATTGCAAATAAGTAAGGTGATGCCATTCTTATCAAAAATAGCCGAATGTCCCTCAAAAGGGCGCCAGAAGGTTGTTTTTGCAAGAATAACCACCTATTGTCATTTTTAAAGGTTTTGGCCGGTTAGCAAACACAACTTTAAAATCTTTATTTTCGGAGTGCTGAAAGGCTGTATTGGTAAAGCCGGATATTTTTGTGAAAATTTTGAAAAAAATGGTCATTTTTCTTGAGTCAATATGAGTCATAATTTTCTTTTAATTAAAATCACCTTAATAAATGTGCAGGATGAGCACAATTCAAAATGAACCTTTCTCAGTCCGTGAAGAGATCCCGTTGGAGCTACATATGTGGTGGCATGATTTGGGGGACAATAGCAGAAAAGTTGTGATAAAAGCGTTGGGTGGTCTTGTCGGGCTCTTGAAGGTTAAGCCGAGAAAGGACATAATTGAGGCCTTTATACCATTTTGGGACCCAGCACATAATGTATTCCACTTTGCTGATTTCGAGTTAACTCCTACACTAGAAGAGATAGCAGGCTACATCGGTTTCGAGGGGAATATTAGAAATCAATACCCGGTAGCACCGAGAGCAGTAACCCCTCACAAATGTTTGGACCTGTTAAGCATCAGTCGGGACATCCGAGACAGAAATTTGGCCAAAGGATTCTGTACCTTTTACTTTTTGTACCGACATTACGGGAATCCCCGTGGCTTCGAGATGCTAGATACTAGTCTTACTCACGCGGGAAACCAAGACAAGTGGGAAGCTCGGAGAGGATTAGCTTTTATAATGGCGTTCTTGTGTACTTTGATTTGCCCCAGAAAAGACGGGAACATAGAGTTGGGACTCGTGGGGATAGCCGACTTTATGATGAAAAAGGTAAATGGAACCATAGTGTCGATGATTCTGGCAGAAATTTACCGAGCTCTGACCCTTTGTCGAGAAGGGGGAAAGTTCTTTGAAGGGTGCAATATGCTGTTACAATTATTGATGGAGGAACACCTTTGCCACCGTCCTGGATAGTTGAATTGTGGTATGACTGGCCTCGAGTGCATTGAAAAACATGAAAAGCGGGTAGAGGGTTATGAGTTCCCGGATGGTACGGAAGCATGGCATGCTCATTTGAGATCTTTGACTGCAAATAAGATCGAATGGACATTCAGGTGGCTCTCTGTCAGTGAAGTAATTTATATGTCGGCTGAGGTAGGTTTTCTGCTGTTGATGGGTCTTTGGAGTATCCAGCCTTATGCTCCGCACCGAGTTCTACGTTAGTTAGGCCGATACCAGACCATCCCACACGATGAGGATTTGAGTCGGCATGTTATTGAGTTGGAACCAAAAGCCGTTTTTCCAGAAGAAAAAGTGCATCAGATTTGGCATCAGTGCAGATTCTTAGAGCCTAGAACTCAAGTACGAGATCTATCCAGAGGCGAGGTGGAGCCTAGTTACACTGCTTGGTATGGTAAAAGATTCCGAGTTCATCATGATCCCGAAAGGCCTGCAAAGAGACCCCATGTCCAACAGTTCACCGACGAAGCACAGGTGCAATGGGACTGGTTGACCAAAGAAAACGAGTACAGGGCTACCATAAGCAAGTTGGAAAGGCAAGTCATAGATCTTCGGTTTGAAAATGGTTTGCAAGCCTCCGCAGATGAGGGAGAGAAGAAAAACTAACTCAGGAAAATGAAGCCCTCAAAGCTCAAATCCGGAAGATGCAAATAGCTGCTAGAAACCCGGAAAGAAGTCGAGCGGATGAAAGGCTTATAAGCAGTCTGAAAAAGAAAGCCCTTGAGTGTCAAGATGACCTAGAAAAATCTGAGGCCAGTCTGGCAAAAGTCCGGGCTCAATTGGCAGAAAATGCAAAAGGTCGGACACAGTTTGTGCAACAAATGAAGAGAAAGTATGAAGGGGCAATCACCAGCCTGAAAAGAAAGGTAACTACTCTTAAGAATGAGGCAACCAAGCAGGTTAAAGATTTCAAAGATGATAGGGAACACTGTTATGATTTGATGGCTCAGATGGAGGAAGGAATACAATAGTTGCAAAATCAACACCTTCATGACACTCAGGTGTTAGAAGCCCGGAATCAATAGGTCGGGCGTCTGCTTCAGGAAAAAGGTAGAATCCGAGAGAGGATCAGGACCATTGCCGACTACATTGTTGTGAAATGCCAAACATGTGAGGATATGACTCGCACCACCTTCTTCGCGGCAGTGATGACATTTGTCCGGCAGATAATGAGTGACTTGGAGAGCTTCAAAGGGATCTTGCATATAGGCCCGTGGCGAGACTGAATGATGTCCCGCGGGCCCCAGGAGCATTTGAGGCATTAATGTATTCATGATTTTCATTGGAGTCTGTTAGTCTTTTTGCGAGCCTGTATTTTCTTTTATTGGAGTCTGTTAGTTGGTTTTCGAGTCTATTGTTTTCACCTTTTTGTCAGAGTCTGTTGGTCTTGTTTTGAGTCAGAGTCTGTTAATTTCCCTTTTCTAGCCTGTTAATTTTATAATTTGGTAGAATGAGTGGTTGTAATCAAAACTGTTTTATTTTATGGAAAAAATTTGAAATCCCAAAAATATTTTGTTATTTATTTTCTGCACTTATCTTCAAGAACTACGCTTGGTCTGATTCATGCGGGGTCATGATACGTAGGCAATCTCCATAGGATTCAACCATAACCAAAAGAAAGAAAAAGAGTGATAAAAAAAGAGAGAGGAAAAACAAGAGAGAAAAATAAAAGAAAAGAGAGAGAAAATAAGAAACCGTGAAAAGGAAACAATGGCAAAACCAGAGAGAGAAATGAGAGAATAAAAATAAAGATAAATCAAGCAGAGAAAGGCAAGAATTAAAAAAAAAAGAGAGAGAAAAGAGAAGTTGCAAATAGAAATAAGGAAAAGCCGGGATGACGCAAACAACCGATCAAATGCATAATAGAAACAGTTAACTGCTTAGGTGCATTCACTCCTGAAATATGCGGTTGCTTATCTGTTAAAGCCCTAATCGCTAACAAGTTTGTTATTGATGAAATTATAGTTCAGGCAGGTGGTTAGTTTGATTGGTATTCTGGCAACTCACTCCTACAACACCCGGTCCAAAAACAAGCTAAACATGGCCAACCAGGAACTTGAGGCAAGTATTGTTGACCTGTCAAAAGAGGTGGAAGAATCGGAGGTTAATCTTAAAGATGAGTTGTATAAGCTGAAGCAGCAGATGGCTGAAATGTACCAAGCATGGGCAAAAGGGCACCCACCGCCAGTTTACCCCGCCAACCCTGCTTTTATCCCGCCATTGGCTCAGCCCCAGGAACCTCCCACTATGAACTCATCTCCGACCTTTCCCCTCTACCAACAATGCTACGGCACCATTTCCCATACATCACAAGCTCCACCACCCAAACAAGTCCCGTACCCTCCCCCACCAGTCACTCCTGTTTTTGTGGCACTCCTACCTGCTGCATTATACCAATCCTCCAGTGAGCCTCTATTCCAGACTCATGACAACCAGTATTACCCCCAGAGCCCACTTTCAAGGTTCTAGAATCTTATTCCTACACTCCTCATTTTGACCTCTCTGCGGAAACCGAAAAACCATCTAAAAATCCTGAATAGGAGGAGATGTTCAGGAAAGTTAAAAGCCGGGAACAGTCATTCAGAGACATGCGGGGGTTGGGAGGTCAGGTAAGTGTGGCTTACAAAGATCTATGTCTATTTCCAGATGTGCAATTGACGGCAGGGTTTAAGATGCCCAAATTTGATTTGTATGATGGGCATGGTGATCCAGTAGCGCACTTGAGAGGGTTTTGTAGCAAAATGAGGGAAGCCGGAGGGAAAGATGAATTGATAATGGCATATTTCAGTCAAAGTCTGAGTGGATCAGTGCTGGAATGGTATACTCGGCAGGATCACGGAAGATGGTACACATGTGATGATCTAGCCCAGGCATTTGCTTGTCACTTCTAGTACAATCTCGAAATTATTCCGGATCATCTGTCTTTGACAAAACTTGAGAAAAAGCACAATGAAAGTTTTAGGGAGTATGGTTTTAGGTGGAAAGAGCAGGCAGCAAGGGTTGACCCTCCAATGAAAGAAAGTGAGATGGTGGATTATTTTCTGCAGGCCTTAGAACCTACTTATTATGGTCATCTGGTATCAGCTATAGGCAAGTCCTTTATGAAGTGGTAAATATGGGCGGTATGGTAGAAGAAGGGATCAAGATAAACAAAATCATGAGCTATTCGGCTATTAAAGCAACTACCCAGGCCATTCAAAGCGGAACTGGGGGGAGGGTAATTGGAAAGAAGAAGAAAGAGGATGTAGCAACGATCAATTCAGGAGCCTGGTTCGGACCCAGGGGTTCACCTCACCACTATTATCAGCCTTGTCCCTACCACCAAACCTATCCCCATACCCCGTATAATCCACTCCAGCACTACTACCCACCACTAGACCCCCATTTTTCTGTCCACCATGCCTAAACATACAACCAACCTCCGGCCCATGCACAATGGCATGCGCCAGTCCCACAAAATACATACCCAGCTCCACAAAATGCCTATCCACCCCCAAGAGCCTACCGAAACCCTCCTAGATCAAGTCTCCGGCCCAACCAAGCATTTAAGAATGAGAGGTTGCAAAAGAAGAAAACCTTCTCTCCATTGGGAGAATCCTATACCAGTTTGTTCCACAGGTTGATACAATTGGATATGCTGAGTCTGATCGAGCCAAAACTGCCAAACCCTCACCCGAGGAATCTTGATCACTCTGTGAGTTGCGAATATTGTTATGGTACTCCGAGGCACGACACAGAGAAGTGCTGGCAATTGAAAATATCTATTCAAGAGCTCATTGATACTAATCGGATTGAGGTCCAAGTTTCGGAGGCACCCAATATCAACCAGAATCCGTTGTCGGCCCATCCTGAGACAAATATGATCGAGATAGTGCATAGGGAAGGGGAGCCCAAGAAGCCTTCACAGACCGTCATGATGATTCGGTCCAGTGAATTCAGGCTGGTTGAAAAGCCAACAACTGAGAAATCAGTGATCTGGTTGAGCGGGGAAAACAGTTAACCATCTATAGTAGCCAAGAAGGGGACCCCAAGTGATGTGGCAGTAAAACAAGAAAGATCAAAAGTGATTGTGCCAGGAGTGGCGAACAAGCTTGTTGTAATTGTGGAGGGTGCCCGCACAGACCCTGTCATTATCAAGCCGATAACTCAATTACCGATAGTCAATAGCAAGGCAGTCCCGTGGAATTATGAATGAGTGACAGTGACTTACAAGGGAAAAAAAGTCAAAGAAGAAGTCTATGAGACCCATGGATTGACTCGATCGGGGAGATGCTTTGCCCCCGAAGAGTTAAGAAAAGCTAAAACCACCAAAGAGAACCTAGTGCTAGTGAAGAAAGTTGTGACCGAAGAAGAGGCAGAAGAGTTTTTGAAAAAGATGAAAGTGCAGGACTATTCCATTGTGGAGCAGCTGAGGAAGACACCGGCTCAGATTTCACTATTGTCATTATTGATCCATTCAGACGAGTACCGTCGGGCTTTAATGAAGATCCTGAATGAGGCCCACGTTCCTGACAAAATCTCAGTAAACCACTTGGAAAAGATAGCTAACAAGATATTTGATGTAAACAAAGTTACTTTTTCTGATGATGAGTTGCCCGTGGAGGGTACTGAGCACAATAGAGCCATTTATCTTACGGTGAAATGCGAAGATTCCGTGGTTACCCGGGTACTGGTCGACAATGGTTCCAGTGCGAACATTTTCCCTCTCTCCACTCTGAACAAATTGAAGGTGGATGATGAAAGAATTCACAAGAATAGTATCTGCGTTCGGGGATTCGACGGTGGAGGGAAAGATTCAGTTGGGGACATAGTGCTTGAGCTTACAATAGGGCCAGTTGAATTTACCATGGAGTTCCAGGTGCTCGATGTGGCTGTTTCTTACAATCTGCTGTTAGGTCGACCCTAGATTCATGCTGCCAAAGTGGTCCTATCTACTTTACATCAAATGGTCAAGTTTGAATGGCATAGACAAGAAATTGTTGTGCACGACGAAGATAATTTGTGTGTTACCAGTGATGCCATTGTTCCGTTCATAGAGTTTGAAGAGGACAAGGCGCCATGGGTTTATAAGGTTTTTGAAACGGTATCGGTAGAGAAGATTCCAGAAGGGAACTGCGTTTCAACTCCGAGGGTAGCTGCTGCATCAGTCATGGTAGTCGTTGAAATGTTGAAAAATTGTTTTGTATCGGGTAAAGGTTTAGGTGCGTCTCTGTAAGGCATTGTAACGTCGGTTTATCTCCCCAAAAATTTGGATACATTTGGTTTGGGATTCAAGCCCACAGTTGCAGACGTGAAGAGAGCCAGAAAGTTGAAACAGAGGGCATGGGTCCTCCCAAAGCCCATCCCATGTCTCTCCAGATAATTTGTCAGGCCCGGCATCAAGAAACGCCCAGCAACAACAGTTCCCAATTCTGTGGTTGGTCCGAATAAGGAGTTGCTTGAAAGATTTGAGAAATTATTTGACGAGGTGAACATGGTGGAAGCTGGAGAGGGTTCTAGCAAGGCGGATTTGCAATTTGGTGGGCCTAGTGCAAAGATTAACAATTGGGAAGCTACTCCTCTCCCCACCAGGAAGGAGTTTTGGTAGTTTGCTTTGATTTTCTTTCAGTTTATCTGGATTATTCCAGGGTTGTAATTCAGACTCTATGTTCCGTCCGTTTGGATGTATAAACCTTGTTATCTTTCAATTTCAATGAAATGCAATTTCCCTTTTTCATCATTTCTGATAGTTTTATTTTTGCTTTTCTTTTTCTTCCTCATATAGTTCTTTTTATGTTGGTTTCAATGACATGCCATGCATGTGGAATCTTCGGCCCAGTCTTAAAATCCAATCTAATTCTGAAATAATAATTCAAGAAATAGAGTGCGATGATGAATCGGAATATGATGAGGATGAGGCCTTTGAAGGGATTAGTAAAGAACTAAGCCATTTTGAAGAAAAACTCAAGCCTAACCTGAGTGATACAGAAGCAATCAATTTAGGGGACCTAGATAATATCAGAGAAACTAAAATAAGTGTCCATCTTGAACCTCAACTCAGGGAGAAGATAATTAAAGCATTGTTTGAGTACAAAGATATTTTTGCATGGTCATATGACGACATGCTGGGTTTGAGTACTGACTTGGTGGTTCACAAATTGCCCACTGACCCAGCATTCCCTCCTGTCAAGCAGAAGCTGAGGAAATTTAAAACTGATATGAGTGTGAAGATCAAAGAAAAGGTCACCAAATAGTTCGATGCAAAAGTCATTCGGGTCACTCAGTATCCCACTTGTTTAGCCAATGTAGTACCTGTGCCAAAGAAGGATGGCAAGACCAGGGTGTGTGTCGATTATCGTAATCTCAATAAGGCGAGTCCCAAGGACAACTTCCCACTGCCAAATATCCACATTCTGATTGACAATTACGCCAAACATGAGATTGGGTCTTTTGTGGATTGCAATGCATGCTATCATCAGATCTTAATAGATGAGGAAGATTTAGAGAAGATGACATTCATCACACCATGGGGAACATACTGCTACAGGATCATGCCTTTCGGTCTGAAGAATGTTGGGGCAACTTACATGAGGGCAATGACAACTATATTCCACGACATGATACACAAGGAGATCAAGGTTTATGTGGATGATGTAATCATAAAGTCTAGAAAGTAGTCGGGTCATGTCAGAGATTTGAGAAAATTCTTCCAAAGGCTTCGTAGGTACAATCTTAAGCTCAATCCTGCAAAATGCGCATTTGGTGTGCCATCTGGAAAATTGTTGGGATTCACAGTCAGCCGTCGAGGTATTGAATTGGACCCGTCAAAGATCAAAGCTATCCAAGAACTGCCACCCTCACAGAACAAAACTAAGGTGATGAGTTTATTAGGGAGGTTGAAGAATTACATTAGCAGGTTCGTTGCTCAGCTTACGGCAACTTCTGAGACTATCTTCAAACTGTTGAAGAATGATGTTGTGGTCAAATGGACAGATGAGTGTCAAGAAGCATTTGGTAAGATAAAGGGGTACTTGTCAAACCCACCCATGTTGGTGCCACCAGAACCAAGGAGACCTTTGATTCTGTATTTGACGGTCCTGGACAATTCATTTGGTTGTGTGTTGGGTCAGCATGACATCACCAGCAGGAAGGAGCAGGCCATTTATTATCTCAGCAAGAAGTTCACATCTTATGAGGTTAAGTACACTCACCTTGAGAGGACATGTTGTGCCCTAACTTGGGTAGCACAGAAGTTGAAGCACTATTTGTCATCTTACACTACTTACCTCATCTCTCATTTGGATCCATTAAAGTATATCTTTCAGAAGCCTATACCCACAGGGGAGGCTCGCAAAGTGGCAGATTTTGCTCACAGTGGCCGATCATTTGGATAAGAACCTAGTGGACGAAGAATATGAGCCTTTGAAGACTTACTTCCCTGATGAAGAGGTAATGCACATTGATGAGTTGGAACCAGTTGGATAGCCAGGTTGGAAACTTTTCTTTAATGAAGCTGCTAACATGAAAGACGTCGGGATAGGGGCCGTACTTATTTCCGAAAGAGGGCATTACTACCCTGTTACGGCTCAACTTCATTTCTACTGTACTAACAACATGGCTGAGTACGAGGCGTGCATTTTGGGTTTGAGGTTGGCTGCAGACATGGGTGTCCAGGAAGTCTTGGTCTTGGGAGACTCGGACCTTCTGGTATACCAGATTCAAGGAGAATGGGAAACACGGGATTTAAAACTCATACCATACCGGCAAGTTTGCATGATCTTTGTTAATGGTTTTGATTAATAGAGTTCAGGCATATTCCAAGGATCCATAATGAGGTTGATGATGCTTTGGCTATCTTAACATCAATGTTACATCATCCAGATAAGGCTTATATGGACCCTTTGCATATTCAGGTCCATGATCAGCATGCTTACTGTAATGTGGTAGAGGAAGTACGTGATGGTGACCCTTGGTTTCACGATATCAAGGAATATATCAGGATGAGGGTGTATCCGATACAAGCCACAGGTGATCAAAAGAGAACAATTCGGTGGTTGGCGAGCGGATTTTTCTTCAGTGGAGGAGTTTTGTACAAAAGAACTCCAGATCTTGGATTGTTAAGATGCGTAGGTGCTAGATAGGCCAAAACTATCATGACCGAAGTACATTCTGGAGTTTATAGACCACACATGTGTGGGTACGTGCTGACAAAAAAGATTCTCCGAGCAGGTTATTATTGGCTCACTATGGAGCGAGATTGTATCAGTTTCATGCGCAAATGTCATCAGTGCCAGGTGCATGGGGATTTGATTCATTCTCCACCATCTGAATTGCACACAATGTCTGTACCATGGCCTTTCGTTGCGTGGGGAATGGATGTCATTGGACCAATCGAGCCAGCAACGTCCAATGGGCATAGGTTTATTCTGGTGGCCATTGATTATTTCACCAAGTGGGTTGAAGCTAAAACTTTCAAGTTTGTGACCAAGAAAGCAGTGGTCGATTTTGTACACTCAAATATCATTTGTCAGTTCGGGATCCCAAAGGTGATCATTATAGACAATGGGGCTAATCTCAATAGTCATCTGATAAAAGAGGTATGTCAGCAGTTCAAGATTACACATCGCAATTCCACCCCATACCGCCCCAAGTCGAATGGAGCAGTCGAGGCAGCCAACAAGAACATAAAGAAGATACTTCGGAAAATGGTGGAAGGTTCTAGGTAATGGCATGAGAAGGTGCCTTTTGCATTGTTGGGTTATTGCACTACTGTTCGTACTTCAGTAGGGGCAACTCCTTATTTGTTAGTATATGGCACTGAAGCAGTAATACCAGCAAAAGTTGAAATCCCGTCCCTTCAGATTGTCGCTGAGACCGGAATTGATGATGATGAATAGGTCAAAACCCGCATGGAGCAACTGAGTTTGATTTCTGAGAAAAGATTAGCAGCAGTGTGTCATGGCCAGTTGTATCAATAGAGAATGGCAAGAGCATATAATAAGAAGTGGGTCAGTTAGTATTGAAACGCATCCTTCCTCATCAGGCTGAAGCAAAAGGCAAGTTCGCCCCAAATTGGCAGGGGTCGTTCATCGTAGCTAGAGTGTTGTCCAATGGTGCTTTGTATTTAATAGATATAGAAGGCAAATATATAGAAATGGCCATCAATTCTGATGCGGTCAAAAGATATTACGTGTGATATCTTTGTTTAAATTGTGTGTTTGTACTTGGCATGTTTTGAAGATTGGAATGACGAAGGCATTTTGTTCTGCTATCTAAACACTTCATCCATTGTTACCCCGTTGAGCCTCATTTATTTATTTCCTTTCATATCCCTCTTTTGGAATCAGTGGCAAAATTCAGAAACGTGAGAACATAGAAAAGGGAAAGAAAATCGTAAAAAAAAGAGAAGAAAGAAGAAAAACAACAGAAAAAAAGAAAAAGAAAGAGAAAGAAAATCACCACAATAAAGCAATTTCTATGACATGAACTACATTCGACCTGATTCCTTTTAAGGATACGTAGGCAGCCTCACGGTTCGGTCCCATCAAAACAAAAATCCAAAAGCCCCCAAGAAAAAGAACTAGGGCAGAAGTTGTGATTGTTATGAGAAAATCTGGTTCCAAAAGTTGTAATTTTGAACCCATATGAATTGTTTTAAGCCTTTGATATCCTTTCTTTTTAACCCTATCCAAAAGCCCACATTACAGTCCAAAGAAAGACCTTCCGATCAGTCTTCAAGAGATGCCAAGTCGAGCAAATAGAGGTGATTCATATCAGGGGCAACACTCTGGTCCAAGCAAGAAAATGAAAAATGAGAGAGTCTTATTGGTGAAAACCCTTATGGGCACCGTAAGGCAAAAGTGAGTTGAGAGATGAACAAATGAGAGAGGCTTGTTGGTGAAAACCCTTCAGGGCACCACGGGTTGAACAAGGTCAAGGTTTTGACGAAGAAGTCAGGTTATGGAAACTCCGGGGCAACAAAGTTTGGCAACTGAAAGTTGATTGGCTGGACAGATTGGGCCGATTAATCCGAAATGCATGTCATGATCATTGGTGCCGACTGCTCCACTCAGATAAGTCTCTTTTCTATTTCCCCTTCAGATAGTCTTCCAGTTTTGGATTTTTCTTATCCTTAACTCTGAAAGTCATTGCATTTCATTTCTTTTGGGTTTATTTCTCTAAGATATTCCCAATGTCAGTTCTGTTTAAGCAAATAAAAAGGAATTTCAAAGCTTACTCCCAACTTCCAAAGCTGCACAAGGCACAGGGCGGCCAAGACATTGCTAGAGATAGTATGATGTGAAATAGGGTATAAAAGGTCAGAGGAAGTTCCATTGTTGAAATGGTTTGGTAATTTCGTGGGAAATGTAGAGGTTTAAACAGAGGGCAGAGATGTAACACAACGGCTTGGGTATAGAACACTCGGGTCATCCAATGTCATGGGGTTTGAAAGTCAGTCGGGAAGTCAAGCGGTTCTTGGCCAGTTTAGGAGAAGTCAGTCAAAACAAAGCACGACAACGAGGATGTCATTTTCAGCAAGAATGCAACAAACTAACCATAATATTTTAAACTGACAAGATTTTTCTTTGATTGAAACAGGGGCAGGAAATTTCGATTGTTTCGGAGAAACCTACCGTAAGGAAAGGCAAGCATCAGACAGGTTTGACTGTAAATTCTCAGGACCCTCCTGAAAAATGGGACCTAATTTAAAAATCAAAACAATTATAAGTAGCAAAATATAGCATAAATGTACCCCAAGGAATATAAGTTGGTTTTCAAAGTTTGCATGTTTAAGATAGGATTTAATTAAGAGTTGTCAGGACCCTCCTAAATAATGGGACCTAGCTTTAAAATTTTCATTGGATAGCAAATTTAGCGATAGTTCTAGTGTAGGGTAATATAATTTAGCCGTAAAATAGTCACTCTTAAGATAAAACTTGACTTTTGATTTCCAGGACCCTCCTGGATAATTGGGTGTAGTTTTAAGACCTTCTTAGATAACAAGATTTAGCGGAAGTCGCACCTTTAGAAGACATAACTTAGATTTTAAAATTGTCATTTAAATAGGAGTTGTCAGGACCCCCCTGGATAATGGGACCTACCTTTCAAATTCTTAGTAATATTTGGTAACATGATTTAGTTTAACACTCACATATGTGCCCAACTACCAAACTGGGGCAGGAAATTTTCTTTGTTTTGTCTATTTTTGTTGAAATCAGGTACCCACCTGGAGAGCACGGGAATACAGTTCAAGTTCAGCAATCAGGCGCCCACCTAGAGAGCATGGTAATATAGTTCAAGTTTAGCAATCAAGCACCAACCTGGAGAGAACGGGAATACAATTCAAGTTCAGCAATCAGGCGCCCACCTAGAGAAAACGGGAACACAATTCAAGTTCAGCAGTCAGGCGCCCACCTGGAGAGCACGAGAATACAGTTCAAGTTCAGCAGTCATACGCCCACCTGGAGAGCACGGGAATACAATTCAAGTTTAGCAATCAAGCGCCCACCTGGAGAGCACGGGAATACAATTCAAGTTTAGCAGTCAGGCGCCCACCTGGAGAGCATGGGAATACAATTCAAGCTCAGCAGTCAGGCGCCCACCTGGAGAGCACAGGAATACAACTCAAGTTCAGCAGCTAGGCGCCCACCTGGAGAGCACGGGAATACAGTTCAAGTTCAGCAGTCAGGCGTCCACCTGGAGAAATGGAAAGCATCTCAGAGTACAATTCGAGTTCAGCAATTAGGTGTCCACCTGGAGAAAAGGGAAAACATCTAAGATTACAATTCAAGTCGGCAACAAAAGGACTTCACCGGGAGAATACAAGTCAACAAGTCAACAAGGCAAAAAGGATCACAAGATCAAGTTTGAAGATATAGATAAGGCTTTTGTAATTCATAGATTATAGTTTAGTCTAGCTTCCTTTTATTTTGTCATGGTGTAATAAGGGGTTCAGTATGCAGTAGCAGCAGCAACAACAACAGTGAAATCACAGCTTCATGGTAGTCCCAGCTACCAAAACTTCCCGAACTACACTAACCTGCTTCCTTTATAGCCAAGGATATGTAGACAACCTCAGAAGCAGGGTGCGGTCAAATCTTTCAAAAAATGCTTCACATGGAGTATTCAAACGAGCAAAAATCGCTCGTATTCGTTCACTTTATCTTTGCACGAAAACTCTTCATGTTTCCGAGCAAAGAGGGGCAATTGTGAGCACGTGATTTTTGCCTTATATGAATTACTCCCATAATTTCAAAACAAAATAATTCTTTTTCATTGGTTTGCAATTTTGTAGATTTTTGTAGCACTTTCTTGTTAATTGTTTGCATTTGCTTGTGCGTGTTTACTTTATTTAAATTAATGAAAAATACAAAAATATAGGTTGCATTTGAATTTAGGATTTGACTTTGCATTTTTAAGATTAATTAGGAAATTAGTTGTTTATAAAAATGGAAAAATTACAAAAAAATTTAATTTGCACTTTTTAATTTTAATTTTGAATTTTGAGTAGTTTTCTTTTAATTTTTTTTCTTTATTAATTGTGGTAATTATTCTTTAGGTTTAACTAGTGTTTTGATAGGTTAATTAGGTTTTAGGATTTAATTTAGATTTAAATTTAATTTTGAAAAAAAGAAGAAGAAAAGAATTTTTGGAAAAATTGATTTGAAATAGGAAATAAAAAAAGAAGAGAGTTAGTTTGGGCTACTTCTATTTTTTCCCCTGGTCCAAGTGAAATCCAGCCCCAAGTCAATCCCCAAATTCGCCCCATACCAGGCCCAGACCTCTCAGATGTCAAGGCCACCAAAACGTCGTCGTTTTGAGTTTGGCGGGTTTAAATTAATCTGAGCCTTTAATTTTGGCTCATCCAACGGTGGAGGTTGCTTATTTGTATTAACTAAATATCTCCTAAGAGTTGAGATCAGTTCAGTTCCAAGCAGACCCCCTCGTCCATCTCCTTCACCTCTCTAATGAAAACCCTAGCACCACCTTCAGCCTCTTCGGCAATTCCGGCCGGCGGCGGAGCGCGAACACTACCCAGAATCCGTCCATGCAACCATCACCCTTACCTCAACCCCAATCCACCACCATTTTCCCAGGTCCTTACCAAATCAGTCCAGTTCGGAGCTAAACAACGAAGAAGAGGAGAATCTGTCAAACCTTTGAGTCCCCTTGAACGATAGGGTTTGAAATGGGTATTGACCGTTTATTTTATTTGGGAACATATGGCTAATAGTTGTTTTAAATCAAATCGAAGTCGTTAAAGTTCATCAAGCTTTGCCAGTGCAAACTTAGAGGTATTTTTCTTCGTCCTTTCTCCATCGTCTTTCTCATCTGTTCGTTATTAAATTCATTTTCTTCTGTTTCTCCTCCATCTTCATTCTTTCTTTTTCTTTTCTTTTTCCTTCTGTTTTTGTTTCTCATTAGTTTAAATTCGTATAGCAGTAGCCATGATTTAACTCTGGATATTTTTGTTAGAGGGATAGAATTAAGTCGGTTCGTTAGTATTAAAATTGATTGAGTTCTTTGGGGCCATCGTTTGAATGCCAACTTGTTTGGGTAAGAGTTTTGGGTCTCAGAATATGCATGGGCCTAGTGGAATTCTTGGGCCCTCGATTTATTGTTATCCGTCCCAACAACAGCCCCAGAATTTTGGTTGTTTGGGTTGGCCAGACCCATAGTTGGTTTAGGTTGGGAGGGTAAATAAAAGTAGCTAAAAAAGGTAATTGGGGAAATTGGTATGGGGAATCTCTTGGTAACAGAACTGCGAAGCTTCTAGGAAGTATGGGGTGGGGGCATTTCTTAATTTCTGTTTCTAATTAAGGAGCATTAAGCAAAAATGAAAATTGGCTAGGGATTTTTAAGCTAAAATGAAAATTGGAGGAGGGTAGAAGTGCAAATCTAATTTCCCTAGTGTTGCCCTACTCCCTTGCCTATAAAGGCACATTTTCTTTCCATTCAAGGGAGGAATTCAGAGAGAAAAATCCAGAAAAATCATAAACGACTGAGATTTTGTTTATGATAAAAACACTGTTCCATTGATCTTGTTTGGAATTTTGAGGTTTTGAATTTCTGAAATAATTTTCTAATTCATGTGGGTTTAAAATGGAATGAATTTGGTTTTAAAAGTCTGGTTTGAAGATTTGCTTGGTTATTGTTCGATTGAAGTGTTTTGGGACTATTTCACATCATTTTCTGTTTGAAATGGGTTGTTGATGTTAAACCCTGTTATGTTGCTGCTGCTTTTTCATCTGCTGAGCCTTATTCTCTTATTGTTTCCTCTTATTTCCCAGGTATATCTTCAAATTCTTGTCAACAAGTGACAAAGAGCGTGTACTTTGAGTTGAGGCCCGACTGAGTATAACTGTGCTAAAGCTCACGTCTTTTATGATTAGTATGTCATAGAAATGAACTTGTGCTCTTTAAGAGTTTTGGGGCTGATTTCTGAATTCAAGCCAAACTATGCTAATTCTCTATATGTTATTACTGTTTCGTATCGTGGGAAAAAGATTGGTGGAAGTTTGGGGGTTGGTGTTTGTAAGTTTAACTTAGGAAAGAATGCAAGCCTGAATACTTGTTGATTCCATTAGTAATGTAGTTAAGTTTAAGTATCGCATCTGTTGGCTTTTGAAATTTCCTTACAACTCATTTATTGTGCAGTGTTGTAGTTCATTGTGAGTTGGTTGAGTGCAATTGTTTTTAGTACTGGTAAGGATTCGATACGGAGGCCTGACCTTCATTTTTGGCTTTGGCAAAGTTTTGGATCTCTGGAGCTTGGGATTTAAAGCCAGTAACGAGAGAGGGGTAATGCCCTTACTATTTGAGCTTAGTTCGTGAGCCCAGTAGCTCATTTGATTATTAATGGACTCATCCTAAGGCAGGTTATTCTTAAGAAGGCATAAAAGATAAAATCAGAAGTTTAGTTAGTTGAGTTGTGCTAGATTAGTTAAATTCAGAAATTAAAAAAAAACAATTTATTTTATGTTCACATAGCCTTAGCTGATTGGCAGTCGTTCTCACTCAGTCCTTGGTTCAGAAACTTTGGGCTTAAAGCTGGCCCAATAACAGGCAAATGGTTGTTAATTTCGTTATCACATTTGGTACTTGTATTTCTTCTCATCCTTAAGAGCTGGGTTCATTGGAGCCCAAGCTTGGAGGCAATTTGAATGAGTTTGATTTTTGGTTGTTTTGTAAAACGATTTGTTTTGAATTAGCTGACCCTCTTAATATGGTACCTTTTAAGCCATTTAATAAGATTGAAATTTCTTTTGAATGAGTAGACGTTCCCGAATTCTTCTTTAGTTAATTGGTTTTCTTTTTCAAAATAAATCGAGGTGCGCCGTGCCAAACAAAAATGACAACTGCGTGGCCCTCGCTTAATTATTTCTTTTAAAATTCTTAAAACTCGAGGCTCGCCATTTAGCAAATTTTTCATGTCCCTCGCAAAGTTAAAAATGCGTAGTTGCTTTAGGCGCGTTATTTTAATAATTTACCTTCCTAAACTCGGGTGTGCATTTCATGTGACCCAAATACAAACCTTAATAATGTTGAACAAAATGTGTTTCGGATTGCGGGTGCATTTCATATGGCGCGGTCCAAAGACATGTTTTAGACGACGTTAAAATCTTTCTAAAAACGAATAAAATCGGTTTTAAAGTTAAAAATGCACATAGGTTCAAAAGTATTTTAAAATTAGATAATTAGGCCAATAATAACATTTAAGTGACCGTGCTAGAAACACGGAACTCGAGAATGCCTAACATCTTCTCCCGGGTTAAAAGAATTCCTTACCCGGATTTCTGTGTTCGCGGACTGTAATACAGAGTCAATTTTTTCCTCGATTCGGGATTTGAACCGGTGACTTGGGACATCCTAAATATCCCAAGTGGCGACTCTGAATTTTTACTAAATAAATGATCCCGTTTCGATTGTCCCTTTAAGTTGGAAAAAACTCCCCTTTACTACCCCTTCTCGGGGGTGTAGTGAAAAAGGAGGTGTGACAAATGCTGAATTTATGTATTAGTACTATATATGTGTTGTTACCTATATGTTGTACTTTTGATAAATTTATTCACTAATTGCTTGGTTGAATTTAGTGAAGGAAAATCATGGCATTAAATCAAATCCAATAGGTAGGGTATACCCCAAAAATAATAATATTTTTGAGAGAGGCTCAATAAATATTATGACAATGATTTTATGATCCATTTAAACTCTAATAGAATTTAGAAGAAATATTCTGACTACAAACGGTTGTATTTCATATAGATTCTACAAAAATTGATAAAGCTTTATGCTGATTTGAGATTTGTACAGTTATTTAAGAAAACAAATTTGATTTGTTAAGTTGCAAATTAGTTGTGTACAACTTTATTGGCATGTGATTGAAATTAAGGCTTGAGAATGAATCTCAATATTGTTTAGCCTATTATGCCATTGATTGAGGGTAAGACATCGGGATCAAGTCCCGATGCTCCATAATGATAAGAGTTGAGTTTGAGTCCCAATTTATTATGGCCTAACATGCCTTTATATTGGTAAGACATTGGGTTTGTGTGATGGCCCGGCCAGTCGTCTCATAAGTTACCGCTCCGTTTTCCCTTATTTTAGCTTCTTTATGCTTCGTTATCCATGTTTTATGTGATCGGGTTGATTAGTTCGAGTTCGGAGAGGATTTGGTAAGAAATGAGACACTTAGTCTCTTTTAAGAAGGCTTAAGTTGGAAAAGTCAACCGGATGTTGACTTATGTGTTAGATAGCTCGGAAGTGAGTTCCGATGGTTCGATTGGCTTCGGGAGGTGATTTGTAACTTAGGAGCGCGATCGGAATGAGTTTTGTAGTTGTAGAGAAGATTTAGGCTTAAATTGGCGAAGTTGATATTTTGGCGGTTCCGGTTGATAGGCGAGATTTTGATATAGGGGTCGGAATGGAATTCTGAGAGTGACAGTAGCTTTTTTGTGTCATTTGGGATGTGTGTGCAAAATTTTAGGTCATTCGGACGAGATTTGATAGACCTTTTGATCGAAAGCATAATTTAAGAGTTCTTGGAGTTCTTAGGCTTGAATCCCCTGTTAAATTGGTGATTTGATGTTGTTGTGAGCGTCCCGAGGTTTTGAACAAGCTTGAACGATGTCATGGGACGTGTTTGTATAATTTGTTTGAAGTTCCGGGAGTTCCGGGTAGGTTCTGAGATGTTTTACGCCAAAAATCATAGCTGTAGCAGGTCCAGAAAGGTTGCAGGCCTCGGAACTCACCCGCGCGGACCGCACAAAAAGGAGTGCGGCCGCAGTATGTGCGGCGCGGACCGCACAAAATGAAGTGCGGCCGCGGTGGTTTTGTGCGGGACTTGGTGGTTTTGTGAGTACCGCGGTTCTTTTGTGCGGACCGTGGTGGTTCTGTGCGGACCGCGGAGGCTGAAATCTGAGGGGTACTCTATAAATACGAGGTTTTGGGTTTTATTTAATATTTTGACCTAGAGAGCTCAAATTTTGGCATTATTTCGAAGGTTTTTCAAGAAATTCATTGGGGTAAGTGATTCCAACTCAGATTTGGCTAGAGTACATGAATCTATCATTGAATTCATCATTTAATTCATGATTTGGGATGGAATTTGGGAAGAAAATTGTGAAACCTTTCAAAAATATAAAATGATGATTTGAAGGACCAAATGGTATCGGAATTGGATAATTTTGGTATGGTTAGACTCGTGAGGGTATGAGGATTCTGAAAATGTAAATTTTACCCGATTCCGAGATGTGGGCCCGAGGCTCGGATTTTGCTAATTTCGGGATTTTTGATATTTTTTGAATGTTTTCGCTTGGGCTTTGTTCCCTTAGCATATTGTGACGTATTCGTCCTGATTTTGGATAGATTCGACGCGCGTGGAGGCCAATTCGAGGGGCAAAGGCATCGCGAGCTAGAGATTAGCCGGTTCGAGGTGAGTAATGATTGTAAATGATGTCCTGAGGATTTGAAACCCCAGATTGCACATCGTAGCGCTATATTGAGGTGAGACACGCGCTGGATGATGAGCGTGGGGTCTTTTACTACTGGGGATTTGTGACTTGGTCCGTCCCGATTGATGATTTTACCACGTATTTGACTGAAATTTATTTGTTATCATCACGATTTGGGCTGATTGCCATATTTGGGCTTCGTGCCAACTATCTGAACCCTTCGGAGATTTTTATCACTATTTTCTCACTGCTTTGACTTACTATTTGAACTCAGTCCTGTTGATGTCTACTGTTTTACAAACTCAGCCATGTTTACTCAGATTTGAAAACTTATATGATATTTCTAAATGATGCTTTGGGCTGAGAACTACTGTTTTACTAATGCCCGAGGGGCTTGTGATGATTTTTGGATTGAGTGAGGCCGAGGGCCATATATGAGGATATGTTGAGTGATGTGAGGCCGAGTGCCAAGTGATGATGCCATGAGGTGGCTTGATATAACGCTTGGGCCGTAAGGGGCCCCTCCGGAGTCTGCACACCCACAGTGAGCGCGGGTACCCATTATGATCTGAGAGTGAGCCCGAGGGGCTGATACTGTTCTAAGTGATTGATACTGAGCCCGAGGGGTGGATTTCTACTTGATATTTACCTATTAAAATAATACTGTTCTGAGTGATTGATACTGAGCCTGAGGGGCTGATACTGTATTGAGAGTGAGCCCGAGGGGCTGATACTGTTCTGAGCGATTGATACTGTGCCCGAGGGGTGGATTTCTACTTGATATTTACCTATTAAAAATTTCCTGTTTTACTTGTTTTAAAAGGGATTTCATTTGATTTCTTCACTGATTTACTACCTTAAGTGATTTTACTGCTTGATATGGAATTGCTTTGTGCCTTTACGTGTTTTCATACTTTTAGCCATTATTTATAATTATTACTCACTGAGTCGGAGTACTCACATTACTCCCTGCACCCTGTGTGCAAATTCAAGCATCGCAGAGTCCGCTCCTGAGTGCCGATTCTCCCAGTCCAGGCAGTGATTCGGAGACTACGAGGTAGCTGTTGGCGTCCGCAGCCCCGTGCCTCCCTCATCTTATCATTTTCATGTTTTTAGAACTATTGTATCGGATTTAGTGTTTGGTAGACTTGTATCTGGATTTCTTAGTTGCTTGCGTCGGGATGATTTCTGCTGTTATTATCATTAAATTCCGCAATTTATGGATATTATTTTATGTTTTATTACCGTTTATGATAATTAATTGTTTAAAAGAGGTGTTCCATTTTGGTCTGGCTGGCCTTGTCTTCACGAGAGGCGCCATCACTACCGTGTTTGGGAATTGGGTCATGACAAGTTGAGCCCCAGTGTACCATATTGATGATATAATGATGAGTAAAGAAAAATAATATATTTTTCATGAAAAGGCATGAAGATTGCCCCACTTGATTAGCTCCATGCTTGAAATGAATGTGGTAGCAGTGCATAATAAGTCTAAATGAAAACAAGTGGTTGAACAATGAATGTGAGCGTTCCAAATAATAATAATCATCACAATGATTATAAAAGGATATCAACAAGGGTTCTCAAAATAGTCCTTCAAAATGTGAAGGCAATGTTTACCATCAAATTGGTATGAAGCACATCGCTGATTATGATCCATTCCTTGAAGAGAATGTGACTTGTGATAAGCATTGAGAATGCAGACTCATTCCTAAAGGTGAATGTGGTAATATGTGATAAAAGTAATAAATAAAGACATGCAAGGCATGATTGAATGAATACCACACAATTCACCTTTGAGGAAGGTTTGACTGAAATAAAGAGAATAAATATTATTGTGTGATTACATGAATATGTCATTGGTCTCGTACATGTGATATACCAAAATACTTTATCATGCCTTATAAAAATTATTAAAGGCAAAATTAAAGCAAGAAATGATTTTGCATATGATAATTTTGACCTAGACAATTTACTATGATATAATTTCTCCGTGAAGGAGACATTTACCATATGAATGGTATGATAAAAGATCTTGTAGTACAAAAGTTGTTAAGAGTTCCAGAAAAACTAATTTGTTACTATCGGGATGAATACAATTATTCATGACATTGATATTGTAATGTCTCAAAAGAAACTTTTTGAGTTTCAAATGTGTAAGTCAAAGTGGTTGGCATATTGAGACTATAAATAAAAGGAAAATTGAATATCTTCATATTTCTATAATCATACTGGATAAATATGAAAGGTTACCCCATTTTTTTTCTATTTGTATTACACAAATATAAGCATGATGATGGAATCATATGCCATAAGTAAACTAGAGATTTACTAAAACAAATATTAGTTGGCATAACTGGTTGACCATCCTGGTTCAATTATGATGCGAAAAATTAATTGAGAATTATATTGGCATATATTGAAGAATATAAGATTCTTCAAGAATTATGTTGTGCTGCTTATTCTCATGATATACCAGTTAAGGTTGGGATTGAATCCCTTGATTTCTGGAACAAATAAAAGATGATAAATATATAGGCCCGGTCACCTGCCATGTGGACGATTTTAATAGATGCATCTATTCTATGGTCATATGTGCATTTGTTATCAACTTGCAGTTTGGCTTTTGGAAGATTGCTTGGTCAAGTTATTAGAGCACAATTCCAGAATTTAAATTATGATGATTTATCTTAATAATACTGGTTTAAATCCAAGTTGGTTTAACAGAAATTGTATGCCTCCAATTATAGCCAAATCATTGGTTATGAGAACAAAACTCCCAAAAATGAAATTTGGTATGAGATGTATTACTTAATATACAGAAACACTTGTACGCATCTAGCCAAATTATAAAAAATTCTCCCTATCACAATCGGTTCAGGGTCAGGAACCAAATAATTCTATATAGAAATATGAATGTGCTATATGATTTAATTATACCTCCAAAATGCACAAAGATGAGTTCCCAAGGAAGGTTGAGAAATATGATGGTGATTCCAACATTAGGGGGAGAAAATGGGTAGCTGAGAAAGTGATACGTGAAATGAATTATTATGAATACATATAGATCCTCGTACAAGAAAATATGAACTTGAAGTTCAAGTGATAATTCATTTACAATATATTGTCAGACGCATCTGTTGACCCAAAGCTAAATGTCATATTTCAGCTGCTAATGCTCCAAATAGAATAAAGTCCATGAGGGACAGAGTCTATTCACGCATGAAGCGTAACAGACCAATCGGTTCCAAAGATAAAACTCCTTGAAGAAGGAGAGGGATAAATATTCAAAATTGTCATAATAAGGAGGCAAGTGCCCTATAATTGCACCACGATATAACACTTCATAAGACCTCATAGGAGAGGCTCAGGTACCTGAAAATAATGAGATAAAGAGATCTCAATAAATTATGTCTTTATTAGGTAATAATGGAACCGACATAAAATGATCGTCGGCGATATTGTTAATATATGTAGCGCTCAATATTATTAATATTGACGAGGATCTTGAGCTCAAATCTATCATGAAATTTGGACGGATAAAAGATTAGCCAAATAAAAAATACTCAATGAAATTGACTTCACTTTAAAATGTGAAGTCGGACCGATAGTCCAACACCTAAAAGAATAAAGTCAGTTGAGGTATAAATGTGTTCTTGTGCGAAAAGTTCAAGTTGATAGACATAAAGACGACTTGTGGCAAAGAAAATTAGTAAATATCCTCACATTGATTATATGGAGACATGTTCTCTCATGATGGATATAGTCATTTCAGGTTTTAATCTGGCAATATATGAAAAACTTGATATGCGTATAGTGAAAATCATTGAAGGATTTAAATTGTCTTGGAGCATATTAAGGTTTCCAAGAAATTTATTAAATAAAGCTTCAAAAATCCTTATACGGATTGAAACAATTAGGGCGCATGTGGTATAATCGCCTTAGTGAGTACTTGTTGAAAGAAGGGTACAATAATGATTCAATTTGTCCTTGTGTCTTTACAAAAAGATTTGGATCTAAATTTGTTATAATCGATGTGTATGTTGATGATTTAAATATCATTGGAAATCTTCAGTAGCTTCCTACAACATTAGACTGTTTAGAGAAATAATTTGAAATGAAAGATTTTGGAAAGACAAAATTTTATCTTGGTACTCTAAATTAAATATATGAAAGATGGAATTTTTGTCCATCAATCGTCATACACTTAAAAGATTTTAAAGAGCTTCTATATGGATAAAGCACATCCATTGAGTACCCCGATGGTTGTGAGATTATTAAATATAAATAAAGATCCACTCTGACCTCATGAAAATAATGAAGAGTTTCTTGGTCCTAAAGTACCATATCTTAATGCAATTGGTGCGCTAATATATCTTGCTAACACTACAAGGCCTGACATAACTTTTTCAGTTAATGTCTTAGCAATATATAGCTCTACTCCTACAAGGAGACATTGGAATAGAACAAACACATATTGCGATATCTAAAAGAGACTACCGATATGAGCTCATTTTATGGCAATGATTGCAATCCCAATGTTGTTGGTTATGTCGATGTTGGATATTTATCTGACCCACACAAGGCTCGATCTCAAACAGGCTATGTGTCTACATATGGAGGCACTTCCATATCATGGCAATAGACTAAGCAATCAATCGTGGCTACTTCATCTAATCATGTTGAGATAATTGCTATTCATGAAGCAAGTCGAGAATGTGTATGGTTGAGGTCTATAATACATCTTATTCGAGACAAATGTGGTTTGAACTGTGACAAACTACCCACAGTTTTATATGAAGAAAATACAACATGCATAGCCTAATTAAAGGGAGGATTCATAAAGGAGTTAGGACAAAGCACATTTCACCTAAATTATTGTTCACACATGATCTTCAAAAGATGGTGATATTAATGTGCAACAGATCCGTTCAAGTGATAATATGGCTGATTTGTTCACCAAATCTCTACCAACGTCAACCTTCAAGAAACTAGTGTGCAAGATTGGGATACGAAGGCTTAACGATGTGAACTAATGATCTCATCAGGGGGAGTTAATACGCGTTGTACTCTTTTTCCCTTACAAGGTTTTGTCCCACTGAGTTTTCCTTGCAAGGTTTTTAACGAGGCAACCAAAAGGCATATTTCTAAATATGTGTACTCTTTTTCCTTCATTAGGATTTTTTTTCCCATAGGGTTTTTTCCTAGTAAGGTTTTAACGAGGCACATTATTTATGAACATTCAAGGGAGAGTGTTATGATAAAAATCAAAATACGGTGGATATCTACTCTTCCTCCATGATCTTTCTCTCAAATGGTTAATTTCATATTCAATGACATATTTTCTATGTTCAATGACATATTTTCTTCACTTTTCATGCCTATATAAAGGCCTTGTAATAGATAGGAAAATACACACAATTGAAGAAGAAAATCTCTTCCTTTCTCTCTATCTCTATTTCTTGTTCATGTTTTACTAAATTGTCTTTATTTCTTGTTCATATTTTACTAAATTGCTTTTATTTCATAACAGTTACATATAATTCATTGTTGCTATTTTTGGTTTGGGTTGTGGTTAGGGTTGGGGGGGGGGGAATTCAGTTTTATCTTTCCATTTTTATGTACCATAATACGTGTTTTCTTTATGTCATCCAATTTTAACTTTTAGTAAAAAAGGAAAAGTTTAGGCCCCGTGACAGAGTGCACCTCGACTAGTGCACAACAGAGAACACATGTGAAGTGTATATTTATCGTAGGCCACCTTCTCTTTGTATTTATATAAGTTTGGAGAAAAATTACTTTTAGCCCGCGGCTAAAATTATTTATATTTGATAACCGTAAAAATAGGGGGATTTGCATCTATACCCGTTTTTTGGGTCACGTTTTAACTTGTGCCCATTTTGCAAAATAAATTGCAAGCGTACCCACTTTTTCGTATAACTTCAGCATACAGGGCTGAAGTAGCAAAGATAATCACGCAAAACTTCAGTATTCTAGTAAACGGGCCTGAAGTAGCAAGTGTGCTGAACCAAGTGTGCTGAAGTTTTTGTTTGTAATTGTTAAACTTAAGCATAGTAGCTGAAATTTTGTTCTCTATTTCCTGAAATTTTTGTTTGTAATGGCACTAAATAAGCTGAAGTTTTTTTGTCCTAGATTCATTAGTTTTGTCATTAAGCTTTTTCAAAAACTTCAACAGAAGATGCTGAAGTTATTTAGTTCATTTAAAGCTAAAGTTTTTTTTGTCCTGGATAAGCTTTTCAAAAACTTCAGCAGAAGATTCTGAAGTTATTTAGTTCATTTGTAAAAACTTCAGCACTATATAAGTTGAAATTTTTGAAAAAGCTTTCTAACATATTAGATAAATAATCAGATTGTCAACAATATCTAAATCATAAATTTTGGAAACAATAAACGTGAAAAGAACAATTACCATTGTCTACTAAGTTACGTATGTGGAAATATTCACAAATTATTGTCTACTAACTTACGTAATTATTTATATTTTGTTTTTAAATAATCTGATAAACATATTTATGACAATCATCCCATGAACTGAAGTTTCATAGCAGCACCAACAGCAGTAGAAGAAAGAAGAAGACGAAGAAGAAGAAGAAGAAGAAGAAGAAGAAGAAGAAGAAGAAGAAGAAGAAGAAAACGAAGGAGGAGGAGAAAGGAGGCTGAAATTATTTAAAAAGTGAGTACAAGTTAAAACTTTTAAAAAATGGATATAGGTTAAATGGGAGCGACCAAATAGGACGCCCCGTGCAATTTTTACGTAAAAATGTATAAAATTTATATATTATAACAATAGTGTCTGATGTCTTCATTGGGTTACGAAAAAACGTAAGTAGAAAAAAATAACAAACAACGCAGAAAACCTGACGAATTTCAAAAATTGCGAAACAAAAATACAAAACAGATTAGACAGCTAGTTGTGTTGGCTAAGCTATGATTTTGTAATGTTTACACTTGTAGTTAATAAAAATTAATAGGTACCCCAAAAAAATACAGAACAGATACAAAATTAATACTATTATAGAAGCGAGTAAGGAGAGGAGCTTGGGGTAGTAAGGGTATTGTCGAAATAACATTTGGCTTTATGGACACGTGCTATCTCTGATTTTTCCATCTCTGCCACGTTTTAGCAGAGGTACATCTGCCGCTATACAAAGCCCAAAGCCACAAAATTCCGAAGAAGGTCCACACTACTACTGTTTCTCTTGACTTTGATTACTTTCTCAACTCATCTCCTATTTTCCTCAAATCTCTCTTCCGATCTTTTCTCTTACGGCTCAATTTGTGTGTTTCGCGGACATAGTTATCAGGTTATTTATGTTTTACCTAGAATTTCGATTCTTTTTCCCCAACTTTTGTGTACTTCCCTGATAATAAGGGTCTTATATGTGTTTGACAAAATTTTTTCAATGAATTAGACTTTCTAATCGATTTCTGTGAAGAATAATTTGAGGATTTTGATTTTGAGCAATGATCCAGAAAAGAAATGTCACTACCCAATTTAGGATCGCGACCGGCGCTTAGGAGCTAGTGCTCCCAAGTAAGCCTCATCGGAAATTTTACAGAAAATCGGACAGAGTTTCCCCTGTTTTTGGACCATCCCAAAAATTTTCCTGTCTCAAATCAGCAACCAAACATCCTAATAGCAATTCAAATGACAAGGACTATATCAATTAACTAAAATAAATATCTACCTTTAACAGTCCACCCACTAACAACTAGAAATACTACTTTATCTCCAAATTTTTATAAGAATGAGCGTTACTCAACATAAGTTTATAATAACAAAGACTACTCAAGACACTAAAAGAATGACCATGGACCAACTCTAAGAGATCAAAGAAAAGACCATAACAATTTATAAAGTTTCCACCCACGCGAACAAGTGCGAGGCTCACCAAGAATTCTCAACACGTGCGCTCTAATTAACGAAATCCTCGCCCGCATCAACTGCTGTCTCTGAAAAACAATTAGCGGGGAATGAGTCGCAAGCTCAGTGAGTAATAACACTTAACCACAACTGTTTTTATTGAGGATAAGTCAGAAAAAATGCTAATATCTTAAACAGATAACATCAAAATGCCCTTTCAGAAACAATAAATAAATTTCAGTCTCATCATGCTTTTCTTGTAGTATAATACAATTAACAGTTTAGTAATAAGCTCGGTAACCACTATATAATATAAATATTCATATTTGGGAGGTTTCAATGAACGGATCATGTAATCAGTATAACTGTGGACTTCTTCGCAAGAAGTCAAATATAACGGTAGTCCCTACTCGAGGGAAGTCGGTAACGGTATGCCAGTTCTACCTTCCCACTAGCGAGGGCTATAACGATAATCCGTAATTACAAGGTGCACCATGTCTAACGAACCCGCCGTTAGCTACGGGATCCTTCAATGTCTACTCTCATTTATACTTGTCTCTGTAATCCGTAAATACTCGTAGAAAATCTTTTAAATCTATATAGGGCATTTCAGTTCTTATCAAATCATATAATTTCATTTCGATAACAGTAAATTCAAGTAATAGTAAAACATATCTAGTGACAACGGAAATATTTAAAACCACGGTAACCATCTCAAATAACTATTTCGGTATCATATCGAGTAAAAGACTTGTCCCACATGCAACTCAAAATAATCGATAACATATTCATCTTAAAAATCATATATAAATCATGCAAGTTATGAAAACACAAATTGCAGTAAGATTACTACTCACAGTACTCGTGCCGAAATACCAACTGCTTCACCTCAAGCAACTCGTACAAATTCCTCCAATCAATCTATAATTACATAATATCTATCTCATGTTAATTTTCTTATTTAGGCTAATTCATAGATATTTTAGAATACCCAATCATAGGGGTTCATGTTTGAGTCTTAATTTGTGGATTTATATTTACCCATATATGAGTAATTACTAATTTATCAACTCCAACCTATTCATAAAATTTATTACTCCAAATTTCATAAAGTTTTATTGATTCTTTAGGAAGAAAATTCTCAATTGTGTGAATGAACTAGTGTAATTTCTATTACTCTATAGAATCTTCCAATCAAGAGAATCGAAATTAAAATATACCAGAAGAAAAAGTTCAAGTAATACCCGTAAAAGAGAATTAGTGCTTAAGATTCCTCAACAGTTATAGCTATGGCTCCAACGCAGTGCACCCACTTCTTCCTCCTTCTTTTCTCTTTTCCTTCTTTTTTTTCTCTGTTTTGTTTTCTTTCTTTTTCTATTTCTCGTTTCCTTCAGAAGACAAAGCATCTTTTCTTTTTAAACCCTTAACCTTGGCAGGTTAAAAATTCTAATGGGCTTCAACCCTTTTTGTTTTCCATCCTTTTTTTTTTTCTTATTTTGTTTTATTTGTTTGTTTTATCTTTTATTTGCTAAATATCCAATATGTCCTTATTTAAAATATTGGGGCCCTACATCCTCCCCACCTTATGAAATTCAGCCCCCGAATTTAACTCAAGTACGTACCTGTAGACTGAAATAAGTGAGGATACTTGACTCGCATAGCATCTTCCACTTCCCACATAGCTTCTTCAACTATATGATTTCTCCATAATACTTTCACGAACAATATTTCTTTTGACCGTAGTTTTCTTACTTGTCTATCAACAATAGTGATCGGCTCCTCCTCGTAAGACAACTTTTCATCAAGCGGTATAGCAGGAGATTCAAGTACCCGTGATGAGTCTGATATACATTTCCTTAGCATTAATACATGAAAAATTGGATGAATAAAGGACAACTCAGGAGGAAGTGCCAAAATATAAGCCACAGCTCCCATTCGGTCTAGTATCTCATACGGTCCTATAAACCTGGGGCTCAGCTTGCCTCTTTTCCCAAACCGCATCACACCTTTCATAGGAGAGACTCGTAGGAACACTTTGTCTCTAATTGTGAACACTAAATCACTTCTTCTCTTATCAGCATAAGACTTTTGTCTACTCTGAGCTATAAGAAATCTCTGTCTGATCAACTGGACTTTATCCATAGCTTTTTGTACTAAGTCAGGTCCCAATAAGTTAGTCTCACCAGCTTCAAACCATCCTATAGGAGAACGACATCTTCTACCATACAATGCTTCATATGGTGCCATTTGAATACTGGACTGGAAGCTATTTTTGTAAGTGAATTCAGCTAACGGTAGATAAGTGTCCCAACTACCTCCAAACTCAAGAATGCAAGCTCTCAACATATCCTCCAAGATCTGAATAGTACGTTCAGATTGGCCGTCTATCTGTGGCTAAAATGTAGTACTAAGATCTACTCGTGTACCCAATGCTTCTTGAAAAGATTTCCAAAAGCATGAAGTGAACTATGATTGTGATGACCGTTTGGGTCATCACTTGCTTTCAGTTGATTTCTGTGTCTCTGAGGCCTTGAAAACCTCATTAGAGTCGCCTCGAATTGCACGCGCAGTCCGTCGTAGGATGTTAAAAGGAATAATCTTGACTTCGGTCAACATTTTAGGTAAACGTACCCGGATCCGTCGTAGGAAAATATGGGACTTGGGCGTATGCCCGGAATCGAATTCCGAGGTCCCAAACCTGAGAAATGAATTTTTAAGTGAAATTGTTTTCAGAAATTGATTAAGGAAATTTGAAATGAAAACTGATTAGAAAGCAATGGTATCGGGCCCGTATTTTGGTTCCGGCTCCCGGTACAGGTCTTATATATGACTTGAGCCATTCCTGTGAAATTTGGTTAAAAACGGACTTCGTTTGACGCGATCCGGACCCTAATTGAGAAATTTGATGTTTAAAAGAGTTTTGAGAAATTTCAGTGATCTCGAGGTTTAATTCGATGCTCGTGATGTTATTTTGGTAATTTGATTACACAAATATGTCCGTAGGATGTTTTGAGGTTGTGTGTATACTTGGGTTGGAGTTTTGAGTGCTCAGGTGAGTTTCGAGTAAGTTCTAGGATGCCTTAGGCTTAGATAGTCAGGCGTTGCAGGTTCAAGAAGCCGCAGTCTCTGAACCCGCTAGTGCAGTCCGTGAGAAATTGCGTGCAACCGCGGAGGGGCCAGTGCGGCCACGGTCTCCTTTGTGTGGTCCGCAGTGGGAGCTGTGCGGCCACAGTCGCCTTTGCGCGGTCCGCACAGGGTGCTCAACTACAGGTCTTCAGGGAGGGACCAGCGTGGCCGCGGTCTCCTTTATGCGATCCGTGGAGGAGGCTGTGCGGCTGTAGTCCATTTGATGCATTCCGCACTAGGGGTCTGAGAGGGGTATAAATAAATGGGAATTTCAGTTATTTTTCACCTTTCAAAACCCTAAAACATAAGAGGCGATTTTTCAAACCTTTCTTCTCCAAAACGTTGGTAAGTGATTTCTAACTCATTTTTTTCACTCCTTAACATCTTTTAACATGATTTCAACTTCAAATCAAAGATTTTCATGAGGGAAATTGGATGTTTTGGGTAGAACCTAGGTTTTCTAAAATTGGGGATTTGGACCTCAATTTGAGGTCCGATTTCAAAATAAATAATAAATTTGGATTCGTGGGGGAATGGGTAATCGGGTTTCGGTCCGGACCTCAGGTTTCGACCACGTGGGCCTGGGGATGATTTCTGACTTTTGGGTAAAACTTTAGAAAACTCATTTTCATGCATTCATTTAGCACTTATTGATGTAATTAAGTAACTTGTGACTAGATTCGAGCGGATTGGTGGTTGAATCAAGGGTAAAGCTATAGTTGAGACTTGAGTGGTAATCAAGGCATTGAGGTAAGTGTTTGGTCTAACCCTAGCTTGAGAGATTAGGAGCTGAGTCATACTTGCTACTTGCTTCTTGTTGAGTATGACATATAGGCATGGTGACGAGTATCTATACGTTGGTGTCAAGCATGACCGTGAGTCTTAAATTGAAAGTTGTTGTGTTCTTAAATGACACTTGGGTGCTTTACTTAATGATCTTCGATGACTGAGCATTTTCAATAATTGAACTGAGTACAAGTTGAGTTGAGATTGGTTATAGCTGATTCTCCCTTGTCAGGATGACTAATTCAATATTGTTGTTCCCTTGCCGGGAAAATTATAATATTGTTGTATTCCCTTGCCGGGAAAGTTATTATATTATTTATGTTCCCTTGCCGGGATTTTTTGTGATTGTATAATGAAATGTAAAACGGAGCGGGTGGTACGCCTGCCACAAGATATAATAAAATGGGAGCGGGTGGTACGCCTACCACGAGGATAATGAAATGGGAGCGGGTGGTACGCCTACCACAAGATATAATGAAATGGGAGCGGGTGGTACGTGATCGCAGCAGACTCAACCTAAGGAAGAGTGGGCGCTAATACTTTTACCCAATAGCGGTATCGGGGTCAATTTTCCACAGGGAGCTTCAATTTGGAGTTGAGTGTTTGTATGGTCTAGGACTATGTTTTAGCTCCTAATTGATCTTCTAATCATTTTTGGTTTTCTTTTGATTATCAACTCAATATATCAACTACAAATTTAAAGATAAGTTATGCTAAGATATTAATTCTAAGTTGTATGCAATATAGAGAAAGACACTAGGGTCGTGGCATGTACCTAGGTGGTCAACTAATGGGTAGAGATTCCTAATGCAAGAATGATGACTATGGGACTTATGCTATAACCGTTGCACTTTTGCACTCACTCTCACACCTCTCGGTAGGGAGAGTGATTTTGCCCAATTGACTCTCTCGAGACCAATTGGGTAGGCCAATTTGCCCAAGTAACTTATGGTTCAAGTTGGGTAATTACTCTCTCGAGGTTTAACCCGTTAATTGGGACTACCATTCTCATGGGTCCATCCCAATTCCTTGTTGAAATTAATCTTGGGGTCATAGACTCTCTTTCTCAAGAAGAGTCAAGACTCACTAAGCTAGACTTAGTGTTTGCAACCACCAAATCTTAATAAAAACATAAGATTAATTCAAATAACAAATACCCAACATCATTCATGCACTAAACAATCACACCCATTAATTACCCACACTAGGGTTGAGCCACAACCCCAGCTAATGGGTTTAGCTAGCCATAATAGAAACAAAAATTGAAGAAATAATAGATGAAATTGACATAACAATTAACTACAATGTTAATCTACTCAAATCCACGTTAATACTAGAAGAAATTGCCCAAAATAGGCTAAAATCATGAAATCCCGAGTTCAGCTGCTCTATGCTCTCAAAACAGATCTGAAAAAAACTCCTGCTAAAAAGTAAAATGTTCTATTTATACTACATAGGAAAAACCAGACAAAAATACCCCTGAGGGTCTAGCACGGACCGCGCACAAATGACGCGCGACCGCGTAGGGTTTTGGGCCTTCATATCTTGCTTCTGGCACTGGGGGGCGCGGACCGCACAAAAGTGATGCGCGGCCGCATGAACTTCATCCACGCGGACCGCACTGATTAGGTGCGCGGCCGCATGGGCTTTTGCCTTGAATGATTGAGTCTCTGATACTCTTAGGTGCGGACCGCGTAAAAAGGGGCGCGGACCGCTTGAAAAGAGGCGCGGACCTCGCAGCTTGACTTGAAGATATCATGGCCTCTGAATTTTCCTGCGCGGCCGCATGGCAGAACAGTGCGGACCGCGTAGCTTGACTTGAAGATATCATGGCCTCTGAACTTTCCTGCGCGGCCGCGTGGCAGAACAGTGCGGACCGCGCAGGTTGAACTTGAAGATGTCCAGCTTCTGAACTATCCTGCGCGGCCGCGTGACAAAACAGTGCGGACCGCGCAGGTCCTTTTGATCCCCCCGTTTCAGTTGTCTTTTGACACTTGGCAGATTTCACTCCTTTTTGAGACGATCTTTAGTATTTGTCATCTTGTCGCTCAAACCTTCAATCAAGCGCAACTTGTAAGCATTTTGGGACTAATTTCTGGCAGTTAATGCACAAAGCTTAGGTAAGAATGGGTATAAAACATGTAGGAATCACAGTTATCAACTCCCCCAAACTTAAACCTTTGTTTGTCCTCAAGCAAATAAAATGAGACCTACCCTTCAATGGAAAACACTCGAGTAATTTCTGTTTATCCTAAAATAACCTCAACAAGCATCAATTGGGACTAACAATTGCCCTTAATGTGAATGCATCATTAACATATTTAAACTTTGCAAACTTGTGGATCAAGTGCGACACAAGAGCATCAAGAGTTGACACATTTCATCAAGGAACCTTTCTCAATTTCTTTGGTCATTGTGGAATCCAAACTCACACATCCTCGACTTTCCCTGAGTGAACCTCAGCTTTTAGAGTATTTGCACACAAATTGAGGTGAATGGACTTCTCTCTCATCTCTCACAAAGAAAAGGCCCTAAGTCCGGCTCTAAGTACCATATGCTTGCCCCTTATGTAAGTATCCACTAATGTAGGTTTCCCTCAACTCAAGATCATATAGGGCTTTTGAGTCATTGTGAAGGTTTTGGGTAAAGGTAGGACATCTTTTTGTTCAAATGAGTTCAATCTTCCCTCAAGCACTTCTTTTAATTTATTTTGGCACACTTTCTTGACTCAATTGAGTAATTCACTTCTCTCAAGGGTTAGAGAGACGCATTGTCACTCTTTCTTTTGCAATTCAAATCCTTTCTCCTTTTTATCCCTTTTCCACACCTTTTTCACTTTTTTGTTGTCCTTGGATTCCCTTTTTGGTTCTTATTTATTTTTGTCTTTCTTTTTGTCTTTTTCTCTTTTTCATTGCCTTCCTTTTCTTTTGCTTTTGTGCCTTTTTACCACATTGATGCCTTTCTTGTCTCTCCCCCCCCAAACTTAGACATTTGCCATTTACTCAAGGGAAAATTTGGGTGCCAAGAGAGGGTTTCGTTAAGAACGGGTATAGGCTTGTAGCATGGTTCATGAACGAAAAAGGTTTAAGGCTCAAAAGGGTTGAACTAGGGATTATTTCATTGGTAGGTCATGGAAATTGTTCAAATTTTGCATTTTGGATCAAGGAGAGCCTATAATCACATCTCAAGTCAAGTTCCACCTATGATTTCGCCTCAACAAACATTCAGGGCAAGTTCTAGACCATCGGCTCGGTACTTGGGCTCACGATTTGAATTCTCACTACACACACTCAAGGATTGCCTAAGACGGAATCGAGGGCCCACAACGACCTTAGATATGATTCAAGCGCACAATGGCCCAAAATGACCACATGATGATTGTTTGGTCAACACAAGAGTCTCAAGGCCACAACTTTCACCATCCTAAACACAACATAATGTCTTTGACCATAGGATCAAAGGCAAATGTGCTAGGTCCAAGTGAGGCTTTGCCTGAGGTACCCTTAACTATAAAAACTTGAAAATCAAAAAAAAAAGAAAAATCAAAAATGGACTCAAACCCTTAAGAAGGTTGTCACGCCATCTATCATTAGGAAGAGCCACCCGGTTCGCACAACATCTACCCTTGGAAAGAACCGTGGCATTAAGAAAACCAAGGTCTTATTGCAAATGCCAAAACAAGACAAAAAGGCTACGAGCCTAACTTTGCAACTAAGACGAAGAATTTTAACGAGAAATAGAAAAACATGCAACTAAAACGAAAAATTTTATCGAAAAATAGAAAAACAAAATGAAAACCGAATGAATATGTACAAAAGGGGAGTAGAATATACAACCAGGGGGAATGAATATATACATAGAATCTGAAGAGCATCTGGAATGAACAGTTATATACAAACCATCTTCCAATTACTAATGTCAACAAACTAAATATAAAGATAATATGTACAGTAATCCAGCAGTTAATCAAAATAGTAGGGCCACACCCCCGCGAATAAAAGCTAGCATTGTCCCCAATGCTAACTACCAAATAAAACATCAAAAATCAGCAAAGGATATAGAGCGGCCCCTCAAGCCTCATCAAACCGGTCCCCAGCCTGCTGCTACTGTGCTGCTGGGACAGGTGTCTGCTCCTGATCCAGCTCATCAACTGGTGGAACTGAAGAGGGCTCAACATCTGCAGTACAAGAAGGGCCCACCTGAACTGGAGCCACTTCGATCACTATTCCCTCTGTGCTAGGGAGCTTTCTCTTCTTCCTTGGCCTATCCTCCTCTACCTGTGGCTGCATTGCTGATGGCTCTCCAGCTGGATCTCCAAGTAGTAAGTCGAGTGGCATCTGATCCGCTAGCAGCTTGTCCACATCCACTCTCTAAACCTCCAACCTGTGGTGCACCTCCTTCGGCATATCCTTCACTTTCCCCTGATAGTGAAGCGGCTTTTTGGAAGTGGCTACATCAGCACGACCAGGAGATGGGGAATCCCGTAGCTGAAAAGATGTGGACATGTGTGTGGGGGAAGAATCTGAAGTGACACTCCTCGAAGGTGCATACTCACTCCCCGTGGAGTGAGATGCAGCTCTATCAGCTTCCCGGATTATCTTCCGGTTTTTCTTTATCGCTTCCCTGGTTTGAGGATTAAACTTTACAATTCTTTTTCCTTTTCCCCCACTGGAGGAACCACCTCTCCCTGGTTGTATTTGTTTGCCCGCTCGTTTTTAGCCACTTGCTTTTGAACCATTGTCTGCAAGGAATACGTGTCTAACATTGTTAGTAGAAACACATAATATGAAATAAACAGTTCAGTTGAATGCAACAGTTGCAGACACAGTTACACAGACAGAGGAGCGCGAACCGCAACAAAAGGCACGCGGTCCGCGTAGTATACTGATACCCGTACATGTTTCTCTGAATAAGCCGATGCGGTCCGCACTGTTTTGGACCGCGACCGCGTGGCTTCAGCGCGGACCGCATAGAAATGGCACGCAGACCACGCTGAGAAGGTTCGTCATTGCAGACAAGGGGCCACGTGGACCGCGCAAGAATGCTGCGAGGCCGCGTAGGGCAAATATAACTGAGCCGGGATATTTTTCCATTAAGTCCCATTTTTGTTCACAATTTGAGTCCTAAGTGTCCCTACTCAATTATTTACATGCATTTATCCCCATGATTCAACCAAAATAATAAAAATCTAAACTAACAGTTAACTAAGAAGAAAAAGGACGAAAATAAGAAGTTATACTAGTAGGGAGTGATTAAAAGAAACAAAAATTAGGCTATGAATGAAATAAACAAGAGTTGTTACCAGGGATTAATGAGAAATCAACTAACTGAGCAAGAGATGCGGATGCACAGTGAAAATTAAAGCTCCAGATGAAAATTTGCGAAAAGGTTCAAATGAGGCCCAAGGCTTCTATTTATAGAAAAACCCTGGAGAATCACAACTTACCTACCAGCGCGGCCGCACGAAAATGACCGCGGTCCGCGCTGGTTTTCATTCCTTCACATTTGACTGCTCAGCCAACGCGGACTGCACTGTTTTGGTGCGCAGCCGCGTGGAAGTTATCAGAGACTTGGTGATTTCAGCTTTTCCCACACGGACCGCACTGCTTTGGACTGCGGCCGCTTAGGAATTTTATCAGAGAGCATGCCATTTTAAGTTTTCACACGCGGACCGCACAGCAAGGGCCGCGGGCTGCGTTGAATCTTCTGAGAATGAACTCTCAGCTGCTCAAGCCCACGCGGACCGCACTGCTTTGGTGCGCGGCCACGTAGGCCATTATCAGGGACTGACCATTTTTTGCACTTTTGCCCTGCACTGGTTCAACATTATTCCCTGCAACACTTCACAAATTATCAGCTCAAAAATCCTAATCTACAACAGAAAAACAAAGAAAAGGAAAAAAAAAGACATGGGTTGCCTCCCAAGAAGCGTCTGATTTAACGTCGCGACACGACGCATGTTACCATCACAATCATTTCAAATGAATGCGTGCCACCACGTGGCTGTCATCAATCTTTCCCAAATAGTGCTTGACACGATGCCCATTGACTCGGAAAACTTCACCATTTTTATTTTTGAGATCAATGGCACCAAAGGGAGTTACACCAAGTACTTCAAAAGGGCCGCTCCACTTAGACTTCAACTTGCCCGGAAATAACCTCAACCGGGAATTGAAAAGAAGAACCATGTCACCAACTTTGAATTCCTTCTCTCGTTCATACTTGTCATGAAGGTACTTCATCTTGTCCTTATACAAGGACGAGCTAGAGTAAGCATGAAACCTAAACTCATCAAGTTCATTCAATTTCTCAACCCGGAGATTTGCAGCTACATCCCATTCTAAGTTCAACTTTTTCAGAGCCCACATAGCCTTATGTTCCAATTCTACCGGAAGATGACAAGCCTTTCCAAACACCAACCGATATGGCGACATACCAATCGGAGTCTTGAAAGCTATGCGATAAGCCCAAAGAGCATCATCCAATTTCTTCGACCAGTCGGTCCTATTTGCATTGACAGTCTTGGACAAAATACTCTTGATCTCACGGTTGGATACCTCAACTTGGCCACTCGCTTGAGGATGATAAGGAGTGGTCACCTTGTGATTTACCCCATACTTGGCTAGCAAAGCGTCAAAAGCCTTGTTGCAAAAATGAGAACCCCCATCACTGATGATAGCATGTAGAGTGCCAAACCTCGTGAAGATACTCTTTTTCAAGAACTCCACCACACTTCGAGCTTCATTATTTGGCAAAGCTATGGCCTCAACCCATTTCGACACATAATCAACCGCTACCAAGATGTAAGTGTTGCCACAAGAACTTACGAATGGTCCCATAAAGTCTATCCCCCAAACATCAAAAATGTCAACCTCTAGAATCGTATTAAGGGGCATCTCATCTTTCTTCGAAATCCCTCTGGCACGTTGGCATTCATCACATCTTTTCACAAAGTCACCGGAATCCTTGAACAAAGAAGGCCAATAGAAACCACAACTCAACACTTTAGACGCCGTCCTCGCCCCGCCATGATGGCCACTATAGGGCGAAGAGTGACAAGCTTCCACAATACTCAATTGCTCTTCTTCGGGAATACACCGGTGAATTACACCATCGGTGCAAATTTTGAAAAGATACGGCTCATCCCAATAGTAGTCCAAACAATCCCGCTTGAGCTTCTTCCTTTGGTTAGAAGAGAGCTCATACGGAACCACACCGGTAACAAGATAATTGGCAATGTCGGCGAACCATGGTATGTCTAGCATTGCAACTGAGAGGAGTTGTTCATCCGGAAAAGTATCATTTATCTCAAGGCCGTCCAATGGCCTCCCTTCCTCCTCCAATCGAGACAAGTGGTGCGCCACTTGATTTTCACTACCCTTTCTATCAACAATCTCCAAATCAAATTCTTGAAGAAGAAGCACCCATCTCATTAACCTCGCTTTAGAATCTTTCTTCGTTATCAAATACCTAAGGGCGGCGTGATCGGTATGAATAATCACTTTGGCCCCCATAAGGTATGGGCGAAACTTCTCCATGGCAAAAACAATGGCAAGCAGTTCCTTCTCGGTGACCGTGTAATTCCCTTGAGCTTCATTCATTGTCTTACTTGCATAGTACACCGGATGGAACATTTTATTGATTCTTTGGTCCAAGACCGCCCCCACCGCAACATCACTAGCATCGCACATGAGCTCAAAGGGCAAGCTCCAATTTGGTGCGGTAATGATGGGGGTAGTCGTCAACTTTTGCTTTAGAAGCTCGAAAGCCTCCATACATTTCTCATCGAACACATATTTGGCATCTTTCTCTAACAATTTACACAACGGGTTAACTACATTAGAGAAGTCTTTGATGAATCTTCGGTAGAAACCCGCGTGTCCTAGAAAGCTTCTCACCCCTTTGATAGAAGTAGGGGGAGGAAGCCTTGAGATAACCTCAATTTTCGCCTTATCAACCTCAATCCCTCTTTTTGATGTTTTGTGACCCAACACAATTCCTTCTTCTACCATAAAATGACATTTCTCCCAATTGAGAAGCAAGTTTGTGTCTTCGCATCGGTCCAACACACGATCCAAGTTTTACAAGCATTCACCAAATGAGTCCCCAACCACACTAAAATCATCCATGAAGACCTCCAATATGTCCTCCATCATGTCGGTGAAGATTGCCATCATACATCGTTGGAAGGTCGCCGGTGTATTACATAATCCAAATGGCATTCGAGAGAAGGCGAATGTGCCATAAGGACATGTGAAGGTTGTCTTTTCTTGGTCTTCCGGGGCAATGAGAATTTGGTTATAGCCTGAATACCCATCCAGAAAACAATAGAAAGCCCGGCCTGCAAGACGATCAAGCATTTGATCCCAGAACGACAATGGGAAATGATCCTTTCTAGTCACCTTGTTCAACTTCCGGTAGTCCATGCATACTCTCCAACCCGTCACAGTACGAGTCGAAATAAGTTCATTGTTTTCATTGGTCACCACCGTCATTCCTCCCTTCTTTGGCATACATTGTACCGGAGAAGTCCACGAACTGTCAGAAATTGGATACACCACCCCGGCGTCAAGCCACTTGATGACTTCCTTTTTAACCACCTCTTGCATGGCTTCATTGAGTCTCCTTTGATGTTCAAGAGACGGCCTAGAATCCTCCTCCAATATTATCTTGTGCATGCAAAATGCGGGGCTAATACCCCGAATATCAGCCAAGGTCCATCCAATCGCCTGCTTGCGCTTTTGAAGAACCGCCAAAGTGGCATCAACCTGCACGTTAGTCAAGCAAGAAGAAAGAATAGCCGGCAAAGTAAAATTAGGACCAAGAAATTCATACCTGAGGTGAGGAGGAAGTGGTTTCAACTCCAACACCGGTGGCTCCTCGATAGATGGCTTGGTGGGAGGAGTTTTGCGATTTTCAAGATCAAGAGATAACTTCCTCGGTTCATAAGAATACGAGCCCATGCCATGTAATGCGTTCACACACTCCACCCTTCTAGCATCATCATCAACATCCATGTTCAATAGCATGGCCTCAAGTGGGTCCTCAACATTTGCCATTGCTCTTGTGTCATCCACTATCACTGCCGTGACAATGTCAACAAACGAGCACACTTCGGTGCTATTTGGTTGCCTCATTGATTTGCATACGTGGAACACCACCTTTTCATCACCAACACGGAAGGTCAATTCTCCAGCTTCCACATCAACCAAGGCCTTCCCCGTAGCTAGGAAGGGCCTCCCAAGAATGATAGGCACCTCAAAATCCACTTCGCAATCCAAGATCACGAAATCGGCCGGCAGTATGAACTTATCAACACGAACAAGGACATCATCAATAATTCCCAAAGGCCGCTTCATTGACCGATCCGCCATTTGAAGTCTCATAGAAGTTGGACGAGGTTGTCTGATTCCCAAGGTCTTGAAGACCGAATATGGCATTAAATTGATACTTGCCCCCAAGTCACAAAGGGCTTTTGCAAAGTCGGCACTTCCAATGGTACATGGGATAGTGAATGCACCGGGATCCTCAAGTTTCGGAGCCATAGAATGCACAATTGCGCTCACTTGATGGGTCATCTTGATTGTCTCACACTCCATTGATCTCTTTTTTGTAACCAAATCTTTCATGAACTTTGCGTATCCCGGCATTTGCTCGAGTGCCTCCACCAAAGGCACGTTGATAGTCAAACTCTTCATCATTTCAATGAATTTCTTAAATTGGTTGTCACCCTTTTGCTTGGCCAACCGTTGAGGATAAGGCGGAGGAGGTCTAGGCAAGGGTGCCTTGGCTTTTGGCACCACCGGTTCGGGCATATCAATGATGTGTTCCCCAGACGGGTTCACGGCCTCTTGAGTCTCCTCCTCACCCTCATCAATTTCAATTCTCACATCATTATTTGCGCTTGGTTCAACAACATCCTCAACTACCAATGGGATCTCATCATTTTGCAACTCATCTTCATCTACCGTAACTTGGTTTCCTCTTGAAGCATACACATCACCGCCTCTTCCACTTCGCGTTGTCACTGCCATCACATGATTATTGTGTCCACCCTTGGGGTTTACTACCGTATCACTTGGTAGAGCACCCTTTGGGCGAGTATTTAAAGATTGAGAGATTTGGCCTAATTGCACTTCCAAGTTCCGGATAGATGTGTTATGCGAAGCTAATTGGGCCTTGGAATCTTGACTCTTTTTCATCATTTGCTCGAACATGCTCTCTATTCGACCCATATCATTGCCTGACGAACTCGACCATTGAGATTGAAACGGAGGCGGGTTATTGGGTTGTTGATACATTGGGGGCCTTTGAAAGCCTTGCCCCCTATTACCTTGTCCACCATTGTTGTTCCAATTGTTGCTCATTCCAATTACCTTGATTCCCCGAATTATTGTTCCCCCAATTGCCTCATTGATTGTTGTAGTAATTCCAATTGCCACCTTGTTGATTGCCCAAATTACCTTGGGGTCTCCATTGTTGATTCCCTTGATTACCTCTATTCCCTTGGTAGTTGTTGACATATTGGACTTCCTCACTTTGGTCATCAAAACCTTCGTTCGAATATCCACCACCATCATTGTTGTTGTCATATTGTTCACAATTACTTTGAGGTTGTTGTCCTCTTTGCCTCCTTTTCAACATAGAAACACCTTCCATTGCGTTGAATTGGCGCGGGTTTTGGACTTGTTGCAATTGTGCCTTTGCCAATTGATTCATAGTTGTGGTAAGCTCGGCTATAGCTTGGCCATGATCGTGCAATTCTTTGTGCAAATGGATGACCGTGGGGTCACCTTGGGGCATGTTTGCTCGGCTTTGCCATGCCGAAGAGGTGTCGTCCATTTCATCAAGTACATTACATGCCTCTTGGTAAGAAAGTTTCATAAAATTCCCTCCGCACAATGCATTGATTTGTGGTGTTGATGCCCCGATAAAAGGTTTGTTGAATCATAGCCTTGGTCATGTCGTTATTAGGGCACTCTTTCACCATTGTTCTATATCTTTCCCATATCTCATGCAAAGGTTCCGTTGGCTCTTGCTTGAAAGCTAGAATTTCATCCCGAAGAGCTGCCATATGACTTGGAGAGAAGAACTTGGCAATAAATTTGTCCACCAACTCATCCCATATTGTAATAGAATGATTGGGGAGCCTTTCTAACCAATCCAATGCTTTACCCCGAAGAGAAAACGGGAAAATCCTCAATCTCAACGCATCCTCGGACACGTTTGTCTGTTTGCTACCCCAACATGTATCCACGAACCCCTTCAAGTGCTTGTAGGCATTTTTATCGGAGGCACCCGTGAAATAACCTCTTTGCTCGAGCAAGGTCAGTATAACATTTGTGATTTGAAAGTTCCCCGCCCGGATTCGGGGAGGAACATTAGCACTGGCATATCCTTGATTTGGTAGAACTCTGGGGGCCACTCTCGGCAGTTGCGGAGGAGGGTCTGGAATGTTGTTGTTCTCTTTTGCATTTATATTGACATTTCGGCATCTCCGTGGAAGTTGAGGTAAGACCTCATCTTGTTCTAGATCCTCTACCTCCTTCCCCGCTATTACATTACCGAGAGGATCATTTGCATTCAGAGCCATTGTACCTGATTGATCGACACACACAAAGTTAGTAAATAAGAAGGAAAGAGAAGCAAAACACAATACTAGCTACACAAATAGTCAACACCGTAAAACTCCCCGGCAACGGCGCAAAAAGTGATTGCAGCGGACTCAACCTAAGGAAGAGTGGGCGCTAATACTTTTACCCAATAGCGGTATCGGGGTCAATTTTACACAGGGAGCTTCAATTTGGAGTTGAGTGTTTGTATGGTCTAGGACTATGTTTTAGCTCCTAATTGATCTTCTAATCATTTTTGGTTTTATTTTGATTATCAACTCAATATATCAACTACAAATTTAAAGCTAAGATATTAATTCTAAGTTGTATGCAATATAGAGAAAGGCACTAGGGTCGTGGCATGTACCTAAGTGGTCAACTAACGGGTAGAGATTCCTAATACAAGAATGATGACTATGGGACTTATGCTATAACCGTTGCACTTTTGCACTCACTCTCACACCTCTTGGTAGAGAGAGTGATTTTGCCCAATTGACTCTCGAGAGACCAATTGGGTAGGCCAATTTTCCCGAGCAACTTATGGTTCAAGTTGGGTAATTACTCTCTCGAGGTTTAACCCGTTAATTGGGACTACCATTCTCATGGGTCCATCCCAATTCCTTGTTGGAATTAATTTTGGGGTCATAGACTCTCTTTCTCAAGAAGAGTCAAGACTCACTAAGCTAGACTTAGTGTTTGCAACCACCAAATCTTAATGAAAACATAAGATTAATTCAAATAACAAATACCCAACATCATTCATGCACTAAACAATCACACTCATTAATTACCCACACTAGGGTTGAGCCACAACCCTAGCTAATGGGTTTAGCTAGCCATAATAGAAACAAAAATTGAAGAAATAATAGATGAAATTGACATAACAATTAACTACAATGTTAATCTACTCAAATCCACGTTAATACTAGAAGAAATTGCCCAAAATAGGCTAAAATCATGAAATCCCAAGTTCAGCTGCTCTATGCTCTCAAAACAGATCTGAAAAATACTCCTACTAAAAAGTAAAATGTTATATTTATACTACATAGGAAAAACCGGACAAAAATACCCCTAAGGGTCTGGCGAAGACAACTCACAAATGACGCGCGGCTGCGTAGGGATTTGGGCCTTCATATCTTGCTTCTGGAACTATGGGGCGGGGACCGCACAAAAGTGACGCGCGGCCGCGTGAACTTCATCCACGCGGACCGCACTGATTAGGTGCGCGGCTGCGTGGGCTTTTGCCTTGAATGATTGAGTCTCTGATACTCTTAGGCGCGCACCGCATAAAAAGGGGTGCGGACCGCGCAAAAAGAGGCGCGGACCGCGCAGCTTGACTTGAAGATATCATGGCCTCTGAACTTTCCTGCGCAGCCGCGTGGAAGAATAGTGCGGACCATCCAGCTTGACTTGAAGATATCATGGCCTCTGAACTTTCCTGCACGGCCGCGTGGCAGAACAGTGCGAACCACACAGGTTGAACTTGAAGATGTCCAGCTTCTGAACTCTCCTACGCGGCCGCGTGACAAAACAGTGCGGACCGCGCATGTCCTTTTGATCCCCCCTTTCAGTTCTTTTGACACTTGGCAGATTTCACTCCTTTTTGAGCCGATCTTTAGTATTTGTCATCTTGTCTCTCAAACCTGCAACCAAGCGCAACTTGTAAGCATTTTGGGACTAATTTTTGGCAGTTAATGCACAAAGCTTAGGTAAGAATGGGTATAAAACATGTAGGAATCACAGTTATCAGTACGCTACCACGAGATATAATGGAATGGAAGCGGGTGGTATGCCTACCACGAGATATAATAAAATGGGAGCGGGTGGTACGCCTACCACAAGATATAATGAAATAGGAGCGGGTGGTACGCCTACCACGAGATATAATAAAATGGAAGCGGGTGGTACGCCTACCACGAGATATGATGAAATGGGAGCGGGTGGTACGCCTACCACAAAATATACTGAAATGGGAGCGGGTGGTATGCCTACCACAAGATATACTGAAATGGGAGCGGGTGGTACACCTACCACAAGATACAAGAAATGGTATCGGGTTACATGCCTACAACAAAATGAAACTGAAAGTTAAAGTTGCCTTATTTCTCTTTATCCGTGTTAGAAGTTAAATTGTAGTTTCCTTACTATTCTTTGATATTTTGTTTTATCTGCTAACCCCGGAGCATGTTTCCTCTTTCCCAGCTTTGATTGCTTATTACCTGTTTACTTTTTCGCCATATAGTATATAACTGCAAAGGTTTATCTGGAGTCTGGTCCTAGCCTCGTCACTACCTCGCCGGGGTTAGGCCAAACACTTACCAACACACGGGGTCGGTTGTGCTGATACTACACTTTGTGCTCTTTTGCACCGATCTAGGTCTTGGACAGCAGCAGTAGCGCGGGAGCCAGTTTCAGTCCAGTGATACACCGAGGTAGCCTTGCAAGCGTCCGCAGGCCCAGCGTCTCCTCTATCTTTATTTAAGTCTATTATCTCATGTATTCGAGATAAACAGTTTATATTTTTCTTTCAAACAGTTGTATTTAGTACTCTTAGAAGTTCGTGAGTAATGTCACACGAGTTCTTGGGTAGATGCATATGTTGATTTCCGTATTATTGTTCAGTTGCTTTAATTTAAGTCTTCCTTATATTCATTAAATTCTGTTGTGTTCATGCTATCACTGATAATCGTTAAAAGAAGTGATTTGTTAATGAAGTAAGCTGTTAAGGATTGGCTTTCCTAGCTCACATTAGTAGGCGCCATCACGACTCTCGAGGGTGAAAATTTCGGGTCGTGACAGTGATCCTCTATCAGAGATGATGGATACTGGAACTCCATGAAGTCGGACAATTTTGTTCATAAATATCTGTGCATACCTGACTCCACCATATGTAGTCTTCACCGGCAAAAAGTGTGTTGATTTCGTCAGCCGATCTACAATCACCCATACCGAGTCATAACCTCTAAGGGTTCATGGTAGCCCGGTGATAAAATCTATAGCAATTCTTTTCCATTTCAACTATAGAATCTCAATTTGTTGTAGTAGTCCTGCGGGTCGCTGATGCTCAGCCTTGACCTGCTGACAAGTCAAACAACTTGAAACAAAGTTAGCAACATCTTTCTTCATACCTTCCCACCAATAAAATTGCTTCAGGTCATGATACATTTTTGTGGATCCAGGATGTATAGTGTATTTAGTGTTGTGAGCTTCTTTAAGAATAGCATGACTCAACCCATCTACGTCTGCTACACATAGCCTGTCACCCATTCGAAGAACACCATCACTTTCAACAATCATATCCTTGCTTTTACCAGCTAAGGCCTCATCCCTGTATTTGCATATTCGTTCATCCTCATATTGGGTGGCCTTAATGCGCTCAACTAATGATGACTTAGCCTGAGCACAAGCCAACAATGCCTCTAAAATTTTGACACTAAATCTGATAACTGTACCTTCTAGTCTCTGAATATCTTTGGCCAAAAGTCTCTTTGCAGGAGCTATGTGTGCCAGAATAGAACAATCATAGTCTTTGAGTAGTTCCATCCAATGATGCTGCCGAAGATTCAAATCTCTCTGCTGAAAGATATACTTCAGACTTTTATGGTCAGTATAAATCTCACAAGTTTCGCCGTATAAATAATGCCTCTAAATTTTTAGAGCAAATACCACTGCAGCCATCTCCAAATCATGTGTAGGATAGTTTTGCTTGTGCTTTTTCGATTGTCTCGAAGCATAAGCTATCACACAACCATTTTGCATGAAAACACATCCTAATCCTACCCTCGAGGCATCACAGAATACTGTAAATCCTCCAGAACCTGATGGTAAGGCTAATATTGGTGCAGTTGTCAAACATGTTTTGAGTTTTTTAAATCTCTTCTAACATTCCTCTTTCCACTGAAACTTTGAATTTTTCTGTGTTAGCTTGGTCAGTGGTGCTGCTATTCTGGAGAAATCCTACACAAAATGCCTGTAGTAGCCTGCTAAGCCTAAAAAGCTGTGAATCTCTGTAGGAGAAGTAGGTCTGGGCCATTTCTGCACAGCTTCAATCTTCTTAGGATCTACCATAATTCCATCTTTGGATAGAACATGCCCCAAAAATGCTACCGAGTCTAGCCAAAATTCACACTTTGAGAACTTAGCATAAAGCCAATGTTCTTGCAATGTCTGCAACACAGTCCTGAGATGATTCTCGTGTTCTCCATGGATACAAGAATATATCAGGATATCATCAATAAATACTATTACAAATCTATCCAGAAACTGCTTGAACACCCTATTCATTAAATCCATGAATGCAGCTGGAGCATTTGTCATTCCGAAAGGCATCACAAGGAACACATAGTGCCTGTATCGAGTTCTGAAAGAAGTTTTAGAAATATCTTCATCTTTGATTCTAAGTTGATGATAACCAGAATGGAGGTCAATCTTTGAAAAGTGGGCAGGTCCTTGTAACTGATCAAACATGTCATCTATACGAGGCAAAGGATATTTATTGCGTATTGTTATCTTGCTCAACTGCCTGTAGTCAATGTACATTCTCAGGGATCCGTCTTTCTTCTTTACAAACAGTACTGGTGCACCCCGTGGTGATACACTAGGTCTAATAAAACCCTTATCTAACAAATCCCGTACTTGTTGCTTTAGCTCCCTCAACTTTGTTGGTGCCATCCGATAGGGGGGTATCGATATGGGTTGTGTAACGACCCGACCGGTCGTTTTGAGCTTTTTCGCTTTGATCGCCAGTTCTCGAGCATGACTTGCCCCGTGTTATGTATTATGACTGATGTAGATCGTTGGTTTTGGTTTTCAGGAAAAAAAAATCGGAATGAATTTGAAAGAATAGTCTCAGTTGAAAGGTTTGAATTTGAAAGGTTTGACCAAGATTTGACTTATGTGTAAATGATCTCGGATCAGAATTTTTATGATTTTTCTAGCTCCATTAGGTGATTTATGACTTAGGAGCGCGATCGTAATTGGTTTTGGAGGTCCGGTGTGGAATTTGTCTTGAATTGGCGAAAATAGTATTTTAGCGATTTCCGGTTGATAGATGAGATTTTGATCCAAGGGTCGGAATGGAATTCCAAGAGTTTTTGTAGATTCATTATGTGATTTGGGATGTGTGTGCAAAATTTCATGTCATTCGGAGGTGATTTGGTCAGGTTTTTGATCAAATGCGTGTTTCGGAAGTTTTTGGAAAACTTAGGCTTGAATTCGATGTGAATTGATGGTTTTGATGTTGTTTGAGGTGTTTTGTTGATTATAAAAGGTTTGAATTATGTTATGGAGTGTGTTGGCATGTTTGGTCGGGGTCACATGAGGCTCGGATAGGTTTTGGAAGAGTTTTTGGAAGATTTTTGCCGTTTTGAGCATAAGCACGTAATGATCCAAAGGTCCATTTTTAGTTCTAGAGATTGAAATTTGATTTCGAGACTTCAGGAATTTTGATAATTAATTATAGGACTGATCTGGAAAGTTTGGTCTAATTTCATCAAGTCGCGATTGAGTTTTTGACGCGAAACATCTGTTAATTGTTTAACGAGCGAAATGGATATCGCACTGAGCAAACGAGCTCTGAATTGAGTTTCGATTGAAGGACTATGTTAGTATCATTATTTGTGACTCATAGGAACAAGAATCATCGAATTCAGAGTTCGTATGGTGGAGTTAGAGTCTTTTTAGTGAAAATAAATATTGCTGGTGCAGAAGGTTCTGGTGTGCACCTTTAGCGACCAGAATGGGCTTTATTAGTGTTGTTCTGTTTTTTTTAGCTCATTTTCATGTTTTTCTTGTGAAAGAACACGGCTTGGGGCGATTTTTGAGCAAGAATTCATGGGAAATCTTGAGGTAAGTCACTTGTGATCATTTCTACTCCATAATATTGAATTATCATCGAATAATCCGACTAGATTACATGTATTTGAGGAGTGAATTGGGGATTTAGGCCTAGGGATTTGAAAATAAGATTTGAAAATTTGAGGGTCGAGTTGATGTCCGATTTTGGTAAATTTTATATGTATAGACTCGTGGCGAGATAAGGAATCCGTTGATGTTAATTTTTCTGAATTTCGAGAAGTGGGCCTGGGGCTCGGGTTTTGCCAAATTTCGAGATTTTGATGCTTTTCAGTTATTTTCGATTGGGCAGTGTTCCTACAAAATAATGTGACATATTCGTTCTGATTTTGGATAGATTCGACGCATGAAGAGGTCAATTCGAGAGGCAAGGGCATAGCGATCTAGACTTTTGGCCGTCTTGAGGTGAGTAATTGATGTAAATGATGTCCTGAGGGTTTGACATCCCAGAATTTCACATCGTAACGCTATATTGAGGTGGCTTTCACACCGGATAACGGGCGTGGGGTAGAGCACCATTGGGGATTGTGACTTGGTCCGTCCCGAGAGATGTTTTTACCGTGTTTTCTACTTGAACTAAATTGAGAATCATCCTTACTTAGATTTGATTGTTACATTTTGTCACGACCCAAATCCCGGTCGTGATGGCGCCCAGCACACTACTAGGCAAGCCCGACCATTATTCAACACTTAACCCAATTTATCAAAAATAGCGGAAAGAAATATCAATTAAGCAAGATTAAAGTACTGAAGAATTTAACAAAATACACAATATAATCTCACTAGGACCCGGTGTCACGAATTTGAGCCTCTAGAATACAGAATATCATCCTAATACATGGTATATCCAAAGTCTGATAATGCGGAAATAAAGAGATAGGATAGGAGGGAGAAGATCAATGGCTGCGAACGCCGTGCAGCTACCTCGATACTCCCAGAAGCTGGATCTGCTGATCAACTGGATCTACTGAGCCTGAGACTGCCCTGGATCTGCACACAAGGTGCAGGGAGTAAAGTGAGTACTCCGACCCAGTGAGTAATAAAAGTAACTACAGTCCGAAGATAAGAAAATCCAGTAAATACACAAAGTAAGCTAAAATCCAAATATACAGCAAACCGGCTCATGACTCGCGAGACCAAGTAACCTAGGCTCTGATACCAACTTGTCACGACCCAAATCCCGGTCGTGATGGCGCCCAGCACACTACTAGGCAAGCCCGACCATTATTCAACACTTAACCCAATTTATCAAAAATAGCGGAAAGAAATATCAATTAAGCAAGATTAAAGTACTGAAGAATTTAACAAAATACACAATATAATCTCACTAGGACCCGGTGTCACGAATCTGAGCCTCTAGAATACAGAATATCATCCTAATACATGGTATATCCAAAGTCTGATAATGCGGAAATAAAGATATAGGATAGGAGGGAGAAGATCAATGGCTGCGAACGCCGTGCAGCTACCTCGATACTCCCAGAAGCTGGATCTGCTGATCAACTGGATCTACTGAGCCTGAGACTGCCTTGGATCTGCACACAAGGTGCAGGGAGTAAAGTGAGTACTCCGACCCAGTGAGTAATAAAAGTAACTACAGTCCGAAGATAAGAAAATCCAGTAAATACACAAAGTAAGCTAAAATCCAAATATACAGCAACATATGGAACTGAGCAGCTAAACAACAGTATAAATAGAAATCCATGAATGCAATGCAATGCATATGATGGTACATTCTAGTACCCACTGCGGCGTGCAGCCCGAGCCATCCATATTTATTTATCGTCGACGGCGCTCACTGGGGGTGTGTACAGACTCCGGAGGGGCTCCTACAGCCCAAGCGTAATATCTTGGTCAGTCATTGTTACCTGACCGGTCAGCCATTGTTACCTAACCAATTTATATCATACAGTTCCATTGTTGCCACTGTTCAAGTATATCATCCAGTGTCATTGTTACCACTATTTCAAGTATATCACACAGTGTCATTGTTACCACTGTTTCAAGTATATCACACAGTGTCATTGTTACCACTATTTCAAGTATATCACACAGTGTCATTGTTACCACTATTTCAAGTATATCACACAGTGTCATTGTTACCACTGTTTCAAGTCACTTTATAATCAGTCTAGAAAATAATATAATAAGCCCCTTGGGCATTTACAAAACAGAAGTTCCCAGCCCGGAATACATTTAAAAATATCATTTAAGTTTTCAACACTTAGAATTATGGCTGAGTTTGCAAAACAACATTTAAAACCTTGGACTGAAATTAAATGATATGCAAATCATGCTAAGCAGTAATATCAATCCTCGAAGGATTTTACAAATCGGCACAAGGCCCCAAACATGGCATCAAGCCCCGTAATATCAATGAAGTATGTGTATCAATCACCAGTATAGTATAAACATCACACGGGATGGACCAAGTCACAATCCCCAATAGTATTTGACCCCGCACTCGCCATGGAGTGCGTGTCACGCCTCAATATAGCGTTACGATGTGAAAGTTCGGGGTTTCAAACCCTTAGAACAGCATTTACATCTATTACTCACCTCTAACCGGCCGTAAACTAGTCCGCAATGCCCTTTCCTCTTGAATCGACCTCTTCGCGCGTCGAATCTAGTCAAAACCACAACGAATACGTCACAATAGGCTAAGGGAATATAACCCAATCGAAAAGACTCGAAAAATATCGAAAATCCCGAAATTAGCAAAACCCGATCCCCGGGCCCACTTCTCGAAAAATTACGAAAGTCACATCACCGAATTCCTCGTCTCTCCACGATTCCATACATATAAAATCTACCAAAATCGGAGTTCATTTGACCCCTCAAATCACCAAATCTTATTTTCAAATCCCTAGGCCTAAATCCTCAATTTTTCTACAATTTTCATGCTCAAATCCATACATAATTGATGTACTTAACTCAAAATAGGTGGGGATAACTTACCTTCACATTGATGATGAAAATCCCCTCTTGAAGCTCCCCAAAAATCGTCCATGCTTTGAAGAAATGAAGAAAAGTGAGCTAAATCCGTGTATAAAAGAATCTGCCTGTGCTTCGTCGAGTTGTACCTTGCACTTGTGTTATACAAGTTGTACATCCTATTAAAATTGTTCCTTGTCGGACACCTTCTGTTTAAACACCCATAACGTCTTGTATAAATATCCAAATGACAAACGGTTTGAAGATTTAAAAACTAGACTCAAAGATCTTTAATCTGATAGGTTGTACACCACATAACTCTTTATATATCCCGAGATATGAGCTTCTAAAGTGCATCGTAAATTCTGCCAAAATTGCTCCAGCAGCCCTTTTCGATCCTTCGTAACTTTCTGAGATGATATCCAAATCGTGAATGGTTTAACTTTCCGAATACTAGAATGTATGGGCTACAACTTTTGTGTTTTGCACTTTTTCTGATTTCTTATATATTACAAGATATGAGCTTCCAAACTGGACTACTCGCAGCAGAATTTCTGCAATTTTCTGCAATTTTTCCTAAGTCCGAAATCACTCCGAGACACCTCCGAAACACTCCCGAGCCCTCGGGGCTCCAAACCAAATATGAACACTGACTTTAAAACATCACACAAACTTGCTCGAGCGATCAAATCGCCAAAATAACATCAAAATCAATGATTTGAGCCTTAAATCCAAGAATTCTTTCAAATTTCATAAACTTTCAAATTTTCCAATTTAAGGCCGAAACCCGTCAAACAACGTCCGTTTGTAACCAAACTTTACAGGAAGCGCTTAACCAACATATATGACCTGTACTGGGCGTCGGAACCAAAATACGAGCCCGATACCATTACTTTCTGATCAAATTTCATTTTCATTTTACTTAAACATTTTCAGAAAACAATTTCACGAAAAAATTCATTTCTCGGGCCTGGGACCTCGGAATTCGATTCCGGAAACACGTTTAACTCCCATATTTTTCTATGGACCTTTCAAAACCGAAAAATCATGGGTCCGGGTCCATTTACCAAAAATGTTGACCAAAGTCAACTTTAACAATATTAAATATCAAAATTCTTCAAATTTTTCACATAATTCATATATTTCAACACAAAAATATTCCGGACACACTCCTAAGTCCCAAATAACCTAACGAAGCTATCCAAACCATAAAATTCGCATTTCGAATCCGATATCAAAATTTCCACTACCGGCCAAATTTTCTCAAAAACCTTCAATTTTCCCTCTTTAGCCGAACGGCTCCAAAATGACCTACGGACCTCCGAATTCACTTCCGATCGCGTTCCCAAATCCAGAATCACCATAAGGAGCTACTCCCAGTCTCGAAATCCCAAACGGACATCAATAACACTGAAATGCATTTTAAATCAAACTGATGCAATTTCTTCTAAACTGCTATCTTCCACAATAGGCGCCAAAACGCTCTCGGGTTATCCAAAACCCGATCCGGGCATACGCCCGAGTCCGAAATCATCATACGAACCTGTTGGAACCTTCGGATCCCAATTCCGAGGTCGTTTACTCAAAATTCCAATCCTAGTTCATTTCTTCAATTTTAAGCTTTCAAAATGAGAATTTCCATTTAGATTTGACTCCAAACTTCCTGAATTTTAATTCTGACCATACACACAAGTCAATATACCTGAGATGAAGCCGCTCATGGCCTCAAACTGCTGAATGATGCGCCAAAGCTCAAAACGACCGGTCGGGTCGTTACAATCTCCCCAACTTAAACATACGTTCGTCTTCGAACGTGCTGAGAACTACACTGAAGTAGTCTGAAATAACTTGTTTAACATATCATACACCTTCCCATGCTACCACTACTGCGTTGAGCACATTAGCTCGATAATTCTGTAGATATACTTATTTATTCAAGCAAATAAGCCATTAGGCCCAATTCCAACATCCTGAATTTCCCTCCTAAGCCTGTTTCCATCATACGACCACCATATCAATCTCCACACGCTGTACCCAAACATGACTGCATAACTTTGCTAAATTCACACTTTGCATCATTTTACTCATAGAACCATAATAACATTTTTTAAACATAATAGTCGGAATTCTATGAATCTGATGCTCCCATTGCATCGCATGATCTACACAGGTCTTGCTCTAGTTTATTTTATTATTATTTTATTTTTTTACACCGATACGACTGAAGAGATGTGTCGAAATTCACAACCAACTGCTGAATCAACAATTCATTGGATCTACACTCCTGACAAGTTCCATTACCTTGTCCCAAACCAAAGAATGATCTTTGCTCTATAATATACTTCATATAATCAGTTTGCACTGACCCCAAATCTAGTAACCTCGTCTCACCCAGTACGAACTGCTCAGGCAATAAGCCACCTCAGACATAATCAAAAATCCCACAAGACGCCACAATGTGCCAGTATGCTATCAATTCGAACGCGATACAAAAGGAAGGCGAACTCTAGAAGGAACTACTCAACTCGCACACTAACATAGACTTCCTCAGAAAACAGGGAAACAGAACACACAAAAGCAAATATGGGCACTGAACTGAACATCACACTGTTGCGGCGTGCAACCCGATCCAAACAACATACCCATGGCGGTGTGCCACCCGATCCACATATAGAACTCACATAAGGAGATATACGTTGAGCTGAAAAGCTCATCACATCAAAACACCGGATATCGGTCATAAACACACTAAGGTGCATAATACCATTCCCAAGGAAACATATAGCTCTATAGGCTACAAACTCAAGCACAACTGAGGTACGATACATGATCTAAGTCTCAAGAGCCATCCTGCTCATATAATATCACCGCTGAGCGGAACCTCAACACAAAAGGAATTTACCAAGCCGTCTCACAACTCATACGGTGCAATATATCTTTACATAAATTAGCTGACCACGAAATAAGACCGTGACTATCCTTTCATAAAGAGCGCATTGCTGAAATAAACACAACTGGCCTGACGTAAGGCTCACTTCCACATTTAAATCTATCCACCGACCTCAAGGCGATCCTGATCGTGCCAAGCTAGGCCAATAATCTTTCACAGGTCCATAACCTAATAAACAGAGTGCCCTCCAGGCATAAATTCTTAAATGGATGATATTACCAAAATCCTCATACTTGGTTTAAATTTCTAATTAATCAAGTGACTACATGTCACACTTATACAATATTCCTGTGGGACAAGCTCCACCATCTTCCGAAATAATTAACGGGTCTGCACATCCAAACTACCGGCTGCACTAACGCTGAAAAGCGATCAAGAATCCCTAACCAGGATGCAAAGCCTTTCTCACAGAACACCGACCTCAGGTGATACTGACGTCAATACCCATCTTACTCGAAACACTGAAACTCATATACTACTCATCCGAGATCGTGACATTACAGTCATTGACCAAACTGCAACCTTGGTCCTTGCTTCAAATTCCATGCCACTCACTGCACTTCACGTGCCAATATACGATAGACGCGATTTCCATCACAACTCTTGAACCGCCGATAGGCTAATACTTCATCACATAAGACCTTCCATTTAACTCACTTCAGGAGAACTATAGCAACATACAGGCGAATTCTCATAACCATCGAATATGCCAATCTCTAAGTAGTGGTCCAAGCCGCGATAACCCTTTCTGGGATCCGCCTACTCATAACAGGCCCTAACAGAAGAATGATTCAGAATAACATCAATCACTACGGCCGACAAGCCTCACACGCACCGCCACAAATCACATGCATAACTCGATCACGCTGAACGAACCGATCACTGACACCAATATGCCAACTCAACTATGGCTAATCAATCTACTTCCTTCCAGTTTATCCTTGATTGCCTTAGAAATAATAATATCTCCCTTCAACACCTAACTTATTCCAACGCACTCACCCCGAGTGACCTTAAATCATGAGACCATGCTGTCTCAAAAGCCATGACCATTTCATGTCTCTCAATGCTACACCGCAATTCAAAACATCATAGAACATTCTGTGTCTTTCTTCATAAGCTGCTTCAAAAGCTTGACTCTTAACTGTACTTATAGACTCATAATCATCAGGCACCACACTTTGCCTCTTGAATTCACTAGGACCACTATTGAGAGCCACCCAACTCTGACTTGGCCCCGAATGCAACCAACTCTACTGAATTTTATAACATATGAATACCATCTCGATAAAGCACCCAACGGAATCACTTTCCTCGAAGCCTGCACCTATACGAGGCATAAATCATGAATCTTCCCTCAAGTCTAAATATGAGCCAATAAGGCTAACCATAGCATGCATCCAACAATTCATTTACTCAAATTACCACTCATGGTCCTTTTCCGTAGCTGCAATAACCCACCAATACGCCAATAACCAGAATTCACGCAGGTAATAAACCGTGCAATCAGCTAATCAACAGCAAGCTCCCCAACTTGGCTCGAAGCCATAGATCACAACACATATACTCTATTGTTGTCGTAATATCATGGTGAGATTAAACTCACTCCATCATAAGCTCGTGGAAACACGAATCATCTGGAATTTTAACTCTTCTGCAATTCTTGCATTTACTCACACAACAGTTAAGCCCACTCTCTAGGCGACCAATTTTTTTTTTTTACTAAGTCCTAAATTTTTCAAAAATTTCGGCAGAGCCTCCTTTGTAATTGGTCCTATCCACCTGCCAGAGAATCACCAAAATCATCCTAACAACACATCCACAACTTGACAAAGCATCACAATGCATATCAATTACATAAATCTAAATTGATACATGGACATGCGTTGCACCTATTTGAATCATAACACATAGAAAATACCTTTCAACCCTCCATTATTGGGCTATTCAACCAAGTAGGAACATATTCTTTCTTTAATATTTTCGACCTTCAAGGTGGTCTCCTTGACTCAACGATTTCGTCATAATACATTTACGGAAGCGATCTCAGCTCCCAGACTTATCTAACTAGGAGACACGAAAAAATATTCTTCACGCGCCCATAACTCGGGCTACTCAACAGATCACAATAAGAAACGAATCACTTAACAGTTCATCTACTATCCAGTAGGCTTCTTCGCCACTACCAAGTCGTACAAATACACCTCGCAACACTAACATACTCATCACGTGGATATCCAACCGCCATTCCGGCTAACAAGGACAATAATGAACATATGAGTTCAAAACACTTGCTCACAAAATCAGCACCTCGATGCTCAAGCCATTGGCAAAGATTTGGCCTCAAGTCCTCCAGACTGGTCTAACTTCAAACTCACAGAGATTACACCTCGCCCCTCGATCGGGGAATCAAAGCCATCGAGACACATCTGATACTGAGCGCTCGTTGATGCATACGATCACGCAGAAGGAATTTCAAAAGTTTCTTTTCAAGCTGAATCAAGGACGCACGATAAGAATTCAAGAATGTGAAGTTTTCCTAAAGGTTCGGCAGCCTCTCAAGGATAAGTACAGACGTCTCCGTATCGATCCGCGAGACTCTACTAAACCGGCTCATGACTCGCGAGACCAAGTAACCTAGGCTCTGATACCAACTTGTCACGACCCAAATCCCGGTCGTGATGGCGCCCAGCACACTACTAGGCAAGCCCGACCATTATTCAACACTTAACCCAATTTATCAAAAATAGCGGAAAGAAATATCAATTAAGCAAGATTAAAGTACTGAAGAATTTAACAAAATACACAATATAATCTCACTAGGACCCGGTGTCACGAATTTGAGCCTCTAGAATACAGAATATCATCCTAATACATGGTATATCCAAAGTCTGATAATGCGGAAATAAAGAGATAGGATAGGAGGGAGAAGATCAATGGCTGCGAACGCCGTGCAGCTACCTCGATACTCCCAGAAGCTGGATCTGCTGATCAACTGGATCTACTGAGCCTGAGACTGCCTTGGATCTGCACACAAGGTGCAGGGAGTAAAGTGAGTACTCCGACCCAGTGAGTAATAAAAGTAACTACAGTCCGAAGATAAGAAAATCCAGTAAATACACAAAGTAAGCTAAAATCCAAATATACAGCAACATATGGAACTGAGCAGCTAAACAACAGTATAAATAGAAATCCATGAATGCAATGCAATGCATATGATGGTACATTCCAGTACCCACTGCGGCGTGCAGCCCGAGCCATCCATATTTATTTATCGTCGACGGCGCTCACTGGGGGTGTGTACAGACTCCGGAGGGGCTCCTACAGCCCAAGCGCAATATCTTGGTCAGTCATTGTTACCTGACCGGTCAGCCATTGTTACCTGACCAATTTATATCATACAGTGCCATTGTTACCACTGTTCAAGTATATCATCCAGTGTCATTGTTACCACTATTTCAAGTATATCACACAGTGTCATTGTTACCACTGTTTCAAGTATATCACACAGTGTCATTGTTACCACTGTTTCAAGTATATCACACAGTGTCATTGTTACCACTGTTTCAAGTCACTTTATAATCAGTCTAGAAAATAATATAATAAGCCCCTTGGGCATTTACAAAACAGAAGTTCCCAGCCCGGAATACATTTAAAAATATCATTTAAGTTTTCAACACTTAGAATTATGGCTGAGTTTGCAAAACAGCATTTAAAACCTTGGACTGAAATTAAATGATATGCAAATCATGCTAAGCAGTAATATCAATCCTCGAAGGATTTTACAAATCGGCACAAGGCCCCAAACATGGCATCAAGCCCCGTAATATCAATGAAGTATGTGTATCAATCACAAGTATAGTATAAACATCACACGGGATGGACCAAGTCACAATCCCCAATAGTATTTGACCCCGCACTCGCCATGGAGTGCGTGTCACGCCTCAATATAGCGTTACGATGTGAAAGTTCGGGGTTTCAAACCCTTAGAACAGCATTTACATCTATTACTCACCTCTAACCGGCCGTAAACTAGTCCGCAATGCCCTTTCCTCTTGAATCGACCTCTTCGCGCGTCGAATCTAGTCAAAACCACAACGAATACGTCACAATAGGCTAAGGGAATATAACCCAATCGAAAAGACTCGAAAAATATCGAAAATCCCGAAATTAGCAAAACCCGAGCCCCGGGCCCACTTCTCGAAAAACTACGAAAGTCACATCACCGGATTCCTCGTCTCTCCACGAGTCCATACATATAAAATCTACCAAAATCGGAGTTCATTTGACCCCTCAAATCACCAAATCTTATTTTCAAATCCTTAGGCCTAAATCCTCAATTTTTCTACAATTTTCATGCTCAAATCCATACATAATTGATGTACTTAACTCAAAATAGGTGGGGATAACTTACCTTCACATTGATGATGAAAATCCCCTCTTGAAGCTCCCCAAAAATCGTCCATACTTTGAAGAAATGAAGAAAAGTGAGCTAAATCCGTGTATAAAAGAATCTGCCTGTGCTTCGTCTAGTTGTACCTTGCACTTGTGTTATACAAGTTGTACATCCTATTAAAATTGTTCCTTGTCGGACACCTTCTGTTTAAACACCCATAACGTCTTGTATAAATATCCAAATGATAAACGGTTTGAAGATTTAGAAACTAGACTCAAAGATCTTTAATCTGATAGGTTGTACACCACATAACTCTTTATATATCCCGAGATATGAGCTTCTAAAGTGCATCGTAAATTCTGCCAAAATTGCTCCAGCAGCCCTTTTCGATCCTTCGTAACTTTCTGAGATGATATCCAAATCGTGAATGGTTTAACTTTCCGAATACTAGAATGTATGGGCTACAACTTTTGTGTTTTGCACGTTTTCTGATTTCTTATATATTACAAGATATGAGCTTCCAAACTGGACTACTCGCAGCAGAATTTCTGCAATTTTCTGCAATTTTTCCTAAGTCCGAAATCACTCCGAGACACCTCCGAAACACTCCCGAGCCCTCGGGGATCCAAACCAAATATGAACACTGACTCTAAAACATCACACAAACTTGCTCGAGCGATCAAATCGCCAAAATAACATCAAAATCAATGATTTGAGCCTTAAATCCAAGAATTCTTTCAAATTTCATAAACTTTCAAATTTTTCAATTTAAGGCCGAAACCCGTCAAACAACGTCCGTTTGTAACCAAACTTTACAGGAAGCGCTTAACCAACATATATGACCTGTACCGGGCGTCGGAACCAAAATACGAGCCCGATACCATTACTTTCTGATCAAATTTCATTTTCATTTTCCTTAAACATTTTCAGAAAATAATTTCACGAAAAAATTCATTTCTCGGGCCTGGGACCTCGGAATTCGATTCCGAAAACACGTTCAACTCCCATATTTTTCTATGGACCTTTCAAGACCGAAAAATCACGGGTCCGGGTTTATTTACCAAAAATGTTGACCAAAGACAACTTTAACAATATTAAATATCAAAATTCTTCAAATTTTTCACATAATTCATATATTTCAACACAAAAATATTCCGGACACACTCCTAAGTCCCAAATAACCTAACGAAGCTATCCAAACCATAAAATTCGCATTTCGAATCCGATATCAAAATTTCCACTTCCGGCCAAATTTTCTCAAAAACCTTCAATTTTCCCTCTTTAGCCGAACGGCTCCAAAATGACCTACGGACCTCCGAATTCACTTCCGATCGCGCTCCCAAATCCAGAATCACCATACGGAGCTAATCCCAGTCTCGAAATCCCAAACGGACATCAATAACATTGATATGCATTTTAAACCAAACTGATGAAATTTCTTCTAAAATGTTATCTTCCACAATAGGCGCCAAAACGCTCCCGGGTTATCCAAAACCCGATCCGGGCATACGCCCAAGTCCAAAATCATCATACAAACCTGCTGAAACCTTTGGATCCCAATTCCGAGGTCGTTTACTCAAAATTCCAATTCTAGTTCATTTCTTCAATTTTAAGCTTTCAAAATGAGAATTTCCATTTGGATTTGACTCCAAACTTCCTGAATTTTAATTCTGACCATACACACAAGTCAATATACCTGAGATGAAGCCTCTCATGGCCTCAAACTGCTGAATGACGCTCCGGAGCTCAAAACGACCGGTCGGGTCATTACACATTTGGGCTTCTTGCCAATTATTTGAATCCTTCAGGGATTGATATCACTGTTTTCGCATATTTTGCATATCATTTGATCTCAGTCCAAGGTTTTAAATACTATTTTGCAAACTCAGCCATCTTTCTAAGATTTGAAAACTTTAATGATATTTCTAAATGATATTTCGGGCTGAGAACTATTGTTTTACGAATGCCCAAGGGGCTTATGATGATTTCTGGACTGAGCATGGATCGGGCTGCGCGCCACAACAGTGTTACATTGATATTGAGGCCGAGAGCCTGGTTGATTACATTGATATTGAGGCCGAGAGCCTGGGTGATTATACTGATATTGATATGAGGCCGAGGGCCTAGATTTGATGTCACGAGATGGCTTGATATTGCGCTTGGGCTGTAGGAGCCCCTCCGGAGTCTGTACACACCCTCAGTGAGCGCCATCGACAATAAATAAATATGGATGGCTCGGGCTGCACGCCGCAGTGGGTACCAGAAGGTACCGCCATATGCATTGCATTGCACTCATCCATTTATTCCTTATCTGCATTATCTGCCATAATAATTATGTGCTCTTATTTCATTAACTGGTTGCTTCATACTGTTCTGAGCCTGAGGGGCTGATACTGTTCTGAGATACTGAGCCCGAGGGGCAGATTTCTACTTATTATTTTGATACTGAGCCCGAGGGGCAGATTTCTAATTATTATTTTGATACTGAGCCCGAGGGGCAGATTTCTGCTTGTTATTTTGATATTGAGCCCGAGGGGCAGATTTCTACTTGTTGTTTTGATATTGAGCCCGAGGGGCAGATTTCTACTCGTCATTTTATTGCCAAATTCCTTGTTTTACTGGTTTAAAAGAAATTTCACATGATGTTTCACTGAATTGTTATTTTAAATGATTTCACTGCTTCTATATAGAATGTTGTGTGCCTTAACGTGTTTTCTTACCTACAGTCATTATTTATATTTATTACTCACTGGGTCGGAGTACTCACATTATTCCATGCACCATGTGTGCAGGTACAGGTATTCCTGAGGCATAGAGCGAGTTTTCTGCTGTTCAGTTTTCATCGGAGTTATCGAGGTAGCTGCATGGCATTCGCAGACCTGTTTTCTCTCTTATCTTCTGTTATTTATGATATCTTCAGACGTTGTTCCTAATTCCATACTTTGTAGAATTTTAGTAAACTCTGTAGTAGCTCATGACTTGTGACACCCCGGTTAGGGCTGAGTTGGGTTGGATTTCCGTATTTTATCTATACTTTCCGCTATTGGATATTATTAAACCATGTTTATACTATAATTGTGTTAATTAATTATCTTAAAAGGATGAATTGGGTTGAATGACTGGCCTTGTCTTCATGAGAGGCGCCATCACGACCAGGTTCGGTAATTGGGTCGTGACAGGTTGTGTGTTAGGTAGCAAATCAATACTAAAGTCTATTTCTTGTACTAGAGGCAATCCTGGTAAATCCTCAGGAAGTACATCAGAAAATTCTCTCACTACGGTAAATTTTTTATACTAACTGTTTCCTTTCTTGTATCATTTACAATAGCTAAGAGACCCAAGCAACCTTTCTTTAGAAGTCGTTGAGCCTTCATAAAAGATACAATTTTGCAAGTATATGGTACTTGACTCCCTCTTAGAATAAAACTGGGTTCATTTGGTATCTCAAACTTAACTATCTTTGCATGACAATCGACTATAGCATAGCAAGAAGATAACCAATCCATTCCCATCGGCATGTTAAAGTCAATCATATCAAGTACAATAAGGTCAGCTAGAGTATCCCTACCCTTAACCCGAATCTGACAAGCACGATACACGTATTCAGCTAACAAAAACTCTCCAACATGAGTAGCAACTAGAAAAGGATCATTCAATAGCTCGGGCTGTCTACTAAATCTCAAAGCAAAGTACGAGGACACATAGGAGTGAGTAGACCCCGGATCGATCAACGCAAGTGCATCAAATGAACAGACAGAAAGAATACTTGTAACCACTGCATTTGAGGCCTGAGCATCCTGTCTAGTAAATGCAAAAACTCCCGCCTGACCTCTACTAGCATTGCCTTGTCCTTGATTCACAGTAGCACGGTCTCCAGCACCTCGACCTCTATTTCTTGTACCTATACCACCTGAAGTATTACGAATAGTCTTAGTCGGTGCAGCTGACTGAATAGAAGCCTGGTTAAAATTTCTTGGAGGCTGAGGGCAATCCCTCAAGTGATGTCCCAACTGGCCACACCGAAGTTAAAACACGAAATTGGCCCAAATGTGATCTACTACGAGTCTGGCAGGCTGGAGTAGTGGCATATATCTGCCCAGAATTACGATGTCCAGAAGATGATGGTCCCCTATTACCTTGTCTGTCATGTGGTCTGTATGGAACCCAGTTGTTGTCCCTGATTTCCTGCTCTTCCATTTTCACTAAAATCGCCACTAAAAGCCCCTCCTGTCTTGGCTTTCTTACGTAAATCACTAGTTGCACGCTCCTCACATCCCTTGTTTTCAATCTTTCTAGCAAGGTCGACTATATCAGAGTAGGATAAAGTCTTCATCTGTGGGGCTACTGTAGTGTATAGACGACCAACCAATCCATCAACAAACCTCTGAACTCGAGCTTCTTCAGTAGGCACTAAGTGAGGAGAATATATAGCTAGCTTACAGAACTTAGTGTTATATGTTGACACATCCATATCTGGAGTCTCAACCAATCTCTCAAAGTCTTTAGCATATTGTTGCATCAGACTGTCTGGAAGAAAATGATTCTTGAACAACTTAGTGAACTTGTCCCATGTCAGTGGTGGTGCTCCTGCTGGCCTTCCTAGCAATACCGTTTCATACCATGTGTTGGCCATATCTTCTAGTTTGTATGTTGCGAGCTCCACGGCTCTCTCACTAGAACATCCAAGAGCACATAATGCCTTGAGTGTCCCATCCAAGAAACCTTGAGGATCTGCTGAGTTATAGGAACCTGTGAATTTTGGTGATTTCAATTTTAGGAACTCGTGTAGGGATACTTCCTTATTCCCGAAAGGCTGCGTCTGTGTAGGTTCTTGTGTCTGTAAAGTAGCCTGAGGAGCTGAACTTCCGCCCTGAGTAGGTAAAAATACCTCTAACACATTCAATAACCATGCCACTGCATCTGCAGGTAAGGCAATAGTAGGTACAACGGTTGGCACTGGTGGTGGAGCATTCTGAACTCACTGCTCTTGCACTTGATCTGGTATAACAGGTTGGCTTTGACCCATGTTCCCAACTTGAGGTTGAGGAGCAGTCTGTCTTCTAGTTTGATGAGCCCGAACTTGACCGCCACCCTGGGTAGCACCACATCCAGCACCACGTCCAACAGATGAGGGTGTGCGTGTCCTAGCCATCTGCGAAAGAAATATTCCAAAGTCAATCTCAAGTTATCTCAACGCACGATCAAAGAATGAAAGAAGGGAAAACATTCCTAAATGTTCAGTAGCCTTGAGATCATAAATATGGGCGCCTACATACCCATGAACAAGACTCTACTAAATATTACTCCATGATTCGGAACTTAAAGCCTAGCTCTGATACCAACTTTGTCACGACCCAATTTAGGATCGTGACCGGCGCTTAGGAGCTAGTGCTCCCAAGTAAACCTCATCGGAAATTTTACAGAAAATCGGACAGGTTTCTCCCATTTTTGGACCATCCCAAAAAAATTTCTGTCTCAAATCAGCAACCAAATATCCTAATAGCAATTCAAATGAGAAGGACTTTATCAATTAACTAAAATAAATATCTACCTTTAACAGTCCACCCACTAATAACTAGAAATACTACTTTATCTCCAAATTTTTATAAGAATGAACGTTACTCAACATAAGTCTACAATAACAAAGACTACTCAAGACACTAAAAGAATGACCATGGAGCGGCTCTAAGAGTTCAAAGAAAAGACCATAACAATTGATAAAGTTTCCGCCCACGCGAACAAGTGCGAGGCTCACCAAGAATTTTCAACTTGTGCGCTCTAATTAACGAAATCCTCGCCCGCGTCAAATGCTGTCTCAGAAAAAAATAATTAGCGGGGAATGAGTCGCTAGCTCAGTGAGTAATAACACTCAACCACAACCGTTTTTATTGGGGATAAGTCAGAAAACATGCTAATATCTCAAACATATAATATCAAAATTCCCTTTCAGAAAAAATAAATAATTTTCAATCTCATCATGCTTTTCTTGTAGTATAATACAATTAACAGTTCAGTAATAAGCTCGGTAACCACTGTGTAATATCAATATTCACATTTGGGAGGTCTCAATAAACGGATCATGTAATCGGTATAACTGTGGACTTCTTCGCAAGAAGTCAAATATAATGGTAGTCCCTACTCAAGGGAAGTCGGTAACGGTATGCTAGTTCTACCTTCCCACTAGCGAGGGCTATAACGGTAATCTGTAATTACAAGGTGCACCATGTTTAACGAACCCGCCGTTAGCTACGGGATCCTTCAATATCTACTCTCATTTATACTTGTCTCTGTAATCCGTATATACTCGTAGAAAATCTTTTAAATCTATATAGGGCATTTCAGTTCTTATCAAATCATATAATTTTATTTCGATAACAGTAAAACAGATCTAGTGTGCACATGTTTGTGTTACCTTGGTCCTATGCCTTTGGAAATTATCCACACGGCTATGAGCTTATATGCCCCCGTGAGACAAAGCCGGTAGCTACCCCATGAATCCTCTACATGAGGCTGTCATCATAAGGCAATGTGAGGTGCAGAGGAGTGATTATATAGCCAAGGCATATGGGTAACAAAACTGATGCTATTGTCCCCCTTATTTGTACATTTTCTAATTGTTGTATTTTTCTTTTATTTTATTAATAAAAACTAGCCCTAGGCGTTTACCTAGCAGATTGCCAAAAAAAAAACTATTTCGGTATCACATCGAGTAAAAGACTTGTCCCACATGCAACTCAAAATAATTGGTAACATATTCATCTTAAAAAATCATGTATAAATCATTCAAGTTATGAAAACACAAATTGCGGTAAGATTACTACTCACAGTACTCGTGCCAAAATACCAACTGCTTCACCTCAAGCAACTCGTACAAATTCCTCCAATCAATCTATAATTACATAATATCGATCCCATGTTAATTTTCTTATTTAGGCTAATTCATACCTATTTTAGAATACCCAATCATCGGGGTTCATGTTTGAGTCTTAATTTGTGGATTTATATTTACTCACATATGAGTAATTACTAATTTATCAACTCCAACCTATTCATAAAATTTATTATTCCAAATTTCATAAAGTTCTATTGATTCTTTAGGAAGAAAATTCTCAATTGTGTGAATGAACTAATGTAATTTCTATTACTCTGTAGAATCTTCCAATCAAGAGAATCGAAATTAAAATCTACCAGAAGAAGTTCAATAATACCCGTAAAAGACAATTAGTGCTTAAGATTCCTCAACAGTTATAGCTATGGCTCCAACGCAGTGCACCCACTTCTTCCTCCTTCTTTTCTCTTTTCCTTCTTTCTTTCTCTGCTTTTGTTTTCTTTCTTTTCCTGTTTCTCGTTTCCTTCAGAAGACAAAGCATCTTTGCTTTTTAAACCCTTAACCTTGGCAGGTTAAAAATTCTAATGGGCTTCGGCCCTTTTTGTTTTCCATCCTTTTTTTATTTGTTTATTTTTTATTTTATTTGCTAAATATCCAATATGTCCTTATTTAAAATATTAGGGCCCTACAAGAAAAGTTTAGTTATGGCAAGACAACAAATTAGGGAGAAGCTATTAAAAGGTAACTTAAAAATATGTTTCATTATTTACTGTTATATGCGCCAAAGAATTAGATTTTTGTTAAGAATTATTTAGAGAAATACGTAATGCGTTGAAATGTAGAAATATAACATAACCAAGTTTGTAGTGGTTTATTTTTTTCTTTAAGAATGACTTTCTAATTTATCTGTAGTTATTCTTCATCTATTTGAAGGGAACAAAGTATGACCTCTATAACCTCGAGTAACATTGGATCCGTAGTCTGTTTACTGGATATTTAGCTAGCTCCTTCATTTATTTTCTTATATCTCATTAATTGTCTAATCCAGTCACAGTGCCTCATGAAGCTCCAGAGTTAATTAATTAGATGTCACGGTGAGCGAGATGCCTACAGATTGACATCATATTGTACAATCAGTTATATTTAGTGTGCAATCTGATAAGTTGATAAACGTTGTTGAATGGAATAACATAGGCAACGTATACAGTGAGCGAAAATTCAATGTATGGTGATAGGTTATAAATATTTGTGCTTCATATTAACATGGTTCAATTTAATCTTTATGTTTGTCCGTCTTATCAATAAAATAATCGATTTTCCTGATGAGAAAGCCTAAGACTTAAAATTGATATATGGCAAGTTACTACGCCTTTTAATCTTTATTTTTCTGATGTATGTTTGTATTGTGATTAGAATAGTGACATTTGCAAAACTCAAGTTCTCTTAATAATGGATCCTCATCAAACAAAAAAATATCCTTTCATAACGACAGAAGCTTATGACAAGAATGCCAAACGACGTGAAGTGTACAGCAATATGACCATGGCTGAAAAGAATGCGCTTCTGCTGCAACGACGTCTAAAAAAAAAGACAACAACTAATCGTCTTCTTGCAAGTAAAACTTATGTCAATCCTGTTGAACCAACATCTGTAATGCCAGGTAATTTTGCTGCTGGAGCCTCTTGTTCTCTACCAAAAACATGTTAGAACATTAAATTCACTATATGTCTTCCCCCCACACACACACACACACACACATATATATATATATATATATATATATATATATATATATATATATATATATATACACACACACACACATATGAGTGCGCATGTGAAACAGTTATGCCCATCTGGTTCTCATGTTTGTTAAAAAAAATTCTTGCAGCAACCAATGAATGTGAAGTTTGTACGCCAACCGTTGTACTTCACAAGGAGAAAAATGTGTTGTACCCTTTTCATGTTTTTGAAAAAGGTAATCATGTAACCTTGATCACTGACAATTCTACATCTACGATGCTCAAATGTTTAATCCATAATCGTGTTGCACCAGGTTCTACATCAGGCACTTCAAATCAGCCAAGTGCTACATCCTTTGAGCCGATTTTTGTTGACGGTTAGTATGAACATAACATATCGTTTCTAATTTTTTGTTGTTTCATAATTTTTTCCACTCCTTAAGTCTGTTTGGCGTATGCAGGTCATGTAAAGAATAAGAAAAAATTGACTAATGTTGGTTATGGAAAAAAGAGAAATATGCCTAATAATATCCGATTATGCTCTGACTATGTTCCACTTAAAAAGTGTCAAATTGTGAATTCTGCTCGGCCAAAAAATTTCAGTATGGATCACCTTCATTTTGTTGTGCTAACGGTATAGTTAAGTTGACTTATCATAAAATGCCAGCTACACTGAGAAATTTATATCTAGGATCTTCCGCAAAATTCAAGCACTTCCAGACGTATATTAGAACGTATAATAATATGTTTGCTTTTAGCGCGCCTGGTGTCAGTTACGATAAAGATCTAGCCAAAAGAAATCGTGGTATATATACATTCAGAGTTCAAGATCAAATGTATCACTTTATAGATGATTTATATCCTGCAGAGAGAAGGCCTAAAAATTTGTAGTTGTACTTTTATGATAACAACAATGAGAATGATGTTGGTGCTATTCATGTACCGCACATTCAAATTTATACTCATAGCAATAGAATGCAAAGAGTGAACTACTATTTTGGGTGTTATGATCCTTTACAGTAACATTTATTATTTTCATATGGCCAAAGTGGGTGGCATTGTGGTATTAGAAAGTTTCATGGGGAAGAAAATATGCCTAAAAATTATGCTTTGTCTGATTTGGAACAACTACCAAATATAAAAAATTTCACCTCTGTTGACGGATATCTTAATATGGAAGATCAAGTTATGCAAAAAGGGAAACGAAAGAGAGATACAGTTTCAGTTCGTGAATACTACAATTACAAGCTCCAGATGAGAAACGATGATGAAGATGAACTTCTACATACAAGTAGATTACTTCAACAGTATTCGGTTGATGAATATATAAAATTGGAGACTCAAAGATTGGATTTTGTTTTCTTCAATCAAGATTTGTTCAGAATGGATATGTTAAATGGACTTCTTGACATTTTAAGACTTGGTGAACGAGATGCTTCTAATGTTGGAAAACAAACATTTCTGCCAAATTCATTTATAGGAGGGTCTAGAGATATGCGTCAACGTTATATGGACGCTATTGCATTAGTGCAGTATTTTGGAAAGCCTTTTATTTATAGAGAAATTTTCATAAAGCACTATCTTTTAGTAGTAATTAGCCATCTATAGATATCATTTGCTATATTACGGATTATAGATACCTTTTGTGTGGTTATAAGATGTATTTGATGTATTTAAGCTATTGTATTCATGAATACAGTAGCAAAAATATGCGTGAATCAGGGAAGTCCAACTAATCGGTTGTTGTATTCGAGTATATTCGACTGTATTCATGGAGCGAAACATGGGATTACAGCTGGACAGATTATTGTATTCAACTATATTCGACTGTATTCACGGCGTGAAATAGGGGATTACACTATTTTTAAAGCGAAAAGTGAATCAATTAACATAATAAACTCCAAATATAGCTCAACAAACTCAATTATAACACACAAAATTTGTATTTGTTATAAAAAGGATTCTCAACCGAAAAATACCCCAAAAATATAGCAATCTTCAGAGAAATTATATAATACAACTGAATACATAAATTATACTCCCTCCCTTTCAATTTATGTGAACTCATTTGACGGGCACGAAGTTTAAGAAAAGAGAGAAGACTTTTGAACTTGTGGTGTAAAATAAGGCACATATATTTTGTGTGGCTATAAATCATTGCATAAAGGTAAATTATTTCCAAATAAGGAAAGGGGTCATTCTTTTTGGCATGGACCAAAAAAAAAATAGGTTCACATAAATTGAAACGAAGGGAGTATTAATTAAAAAAAATATATGAATACATTCATGGCATATAGCGAGACAGTGAATAAAATGAAATACATATAACACAGCGGGATACATTGAAATACAATGAAAAAAAAAGACAGTGAATACAATGAAATACATAGAATACAACGAGATACATTGAATTACAATAAAAAAAAGACAATGAATACAATGAAATACATGAAAATACATTGAAATATATTAACAGAAAATTAAGTTGCTCAGCCCCAAACTTCGTCGTCTTTGTTCAAGAATAAACCCTAATTTCTGGCGAATCCGCCATTCACCGAAAGCCGGTAGTGAAAACACGACCCAATGGAGATTGTGGAGAGTGTGAGGTATGGCAAAGGCTCTTGATAAGGCTACTGTTGATGGACATAACATGGATAGTGGACTCAAAGCTATTGGGCTTACAAATCAGCGAGAGATCACTGTTGTGTGGAGCAAATCCACAGGGCTACCTCTTTACAATGCCATTGTTTGGATGGATGTCCGTACGAGTTCTATTTGCAGGTCTCTTCTAAATTTCCAACTTTTTTTCTGTTTCTTGATTTGGAACCAAATCCAACTTCGTTTTCCAATCAGAATCAGTATCTATTTTTCCCTTTAATGCATACACATTTGTTGAGAGAGAGGAGATAACCATAGAGAAATACTGGCGTTGAGAGAGAGAGAGAGAGGGTGGAGAAAAATTTGAAAGAATGAGAGAGAAAAATAATACAAAGAGTATTTTATAGCTTAAGAGTAGGAGGTAACCATAAATAGATATTTGGCTATAAAAATCAAAAGGTATCTATAGAATATAATTTTTTAAAAGGGTATTTATTTAAAATAAATAAGGTATCAACCTTTGCTATAGGAGGTAAAAATTTCTTATTTATAACGATGACATGTAACCCAGCTTGGCCAGAAATTGAGGAACATTTAGCACTTAGCGATGATGCACAAAATAGACCAGATTTGATTAGTCGCATATTTAGGGCCAAAATAGAAGAGTTGAAGACGGATATTCTAAAACGAAATATCTTTGGAAAAGTTGTTGCTTTTATGTACACTGTTGAGTTTCAAAAACGAGGTTTACCTCATGCTCATTTTCTTATTATATTACAGAATGACTATAAATTGTTGATAACTTAAGCATACGATGAAATAATTAGAGCAGAATTACCAGACGCTAATGCAGACTCAGATTTGCGTAAGCTTGTTCTTAAGCATATGGTGCACAGTCCCTGTGGTAGTTTATACCCAACAAATTCATGTATGAGGAAAACAAACGGGTTCTTGCAAGTTCAAATATCCAAAAATGTTTGTTGATCAAACATCAAAAGGAAATAATTCTTATCCAATTTATAGAAGACGAAATACAGGTGAAGTTGTGAAAGTAAGAGGTCATGACTTAGATAACTCGTGGGTCATCCCATACAACCCATATTTACTCGGTAAATTCAATTGTCATATAAATGTTGAAGTTTGCTCTGATATCAAAGTTGTGAAGTACCTTTATAAGTACATTTGTAAAGGACATGACAAAATTGCATTTTCTGTACAGAATAATGATGCGAATATATAAATAGATGAGGTAAATGAATATTGGTCTGCTAGATGGGTATCACCTCCGGAAGCTGTATGGCGTCTCTTTCATTTTCCTATTAGCAAAATGTCTCCGAATGTTTATCGTCTTCAACTGCATCTTGATGGACAACAACTTGTTTCTTTCAAGAAAAATATGGATATAAATACGATTGTAAACATTCCCATGATTAAAAAAACTATGTTGACCGAGTTCTTCTATATGAACAAAACAAATGAGAATGCCATGAAGCTGAACTTATTGTACAAAGAATTTCCTGAATACTTTGTGTGGTCCTCCAGCGATAAATTTTGGGCACTTCAACAGCGTCGTTGTACTGTTGGTCGCGTTGTAACTTGTCATCCAACAGAAGGAGAATGATATTATCTTAGATTATTATTGATGCATGTGCATGGGCCGACATCGTACGAGGATCTTCTTATGGTAAATGGAGAACCTTGTAGTTCATTTAAAGAATCTGTGGAAAAAAAGAGGATTATTACAGTGTGATAACAGTTTAACGGAATGCATGTCTGAAGTAGCAAGTTATCAGATGCCATATAGTTTAAGGCGCTTGTTTGCTACATTATTGGTACACTGCAACCCTACCAATCCAAGAGAACTATGGGAGCAGTTGAAAAGTCTATGTCTGAAGATTATAAAGTGTTACGGACTATTGAAACAAAAGAAATCCGATATCAAGTTCTGAACCATATCAATGATATTTTGCATTCTATGGGTCACAATGTAAATGAATATCAACTCATCCCACAAACTATTAGGCTTTCCGCAGCAGCGAAAGAAGCAAAAGAGATTCACTTTGAAAGAATTATTACTGTAAGTGAAGATGAAGTACAATTGCATAAGAGACTAAATAAAAATCAACTGACAGCATATGATGTAATTATTAATAGAGTATTTTCCAACAAAGCAGGCGCATTTTTCATTGACGGACCAGGAGGAACTGGAAAAACTTTCTTATACCGTGCTTTACTAGCAACTGTATGGTCTATGGGATATATCAATTTGGCAACTGCGACTTCTGGTGTCGCTGCTTCTATTCTCCCTGGTGGGCGTACTGCACATTCACGCTTTAAAATTCCTATTGATGTTAACGAGAATGTCAGCTGCAATATTAGTAAACAAAGCGCACTTGCAAGTTTAATTCGTGATGCAAAATTGATTGTATGGGATGAGGCATCTATGGCAAATAAAAGAATGCTAGAAGTTTTGATTTGCCACTAAAAGATCTCATGGATACAAATATTTTATTCGGTGGAAAAGTAGTTTTTTTTTGGAGGTGATTTTAGACAAACTCTTCCCGTTGTGAGAAATAAAAAAAGGAAGATTTTATTAATCAAAGTTTGTTATATTCCAGCATTTGGGCCAAGCTAAAAAAAATACAATTATCTGAGAATATGAGGGAAAAAATAAATCCGGCGTTCTGTGATTATTTGCTAATAATTGGGAATGGACAAGAACGTCTTAACGCAACAAACAACATTGAAGTACCAAATTCTTTAATTGTGCCTTTCACAACTGAAAGAGAATCTTTAGATAAACTATTCACCATGACATATCCATATTTGAATTCATCTGGTTATGATGCTTCTTGTACATACTCCCGTGTAATTTTGACAACAAAAAATAATTTTGGCGATGAAATCAATGATATGCTTATTGCTCAATTTCCAGGAAAGGCAAGAACATTTGTTGGTATTGATGAGACCATTGAATCTGTCAATCAATAACAATTTGAAGATCTATTGCATACTTTAAACCCTGCAGGTTTGCCTCCGTATATATTATCTTTGAAAAAGAATTGTCCAATTATGTTATTACGAAACTTAAATCCATATGAAGGTTTATGTAATGGCACGCGATTAAACTGTTGTGAATTTAAAACGCATGTTCTAGGTGCTAAGATTGTAGCAGGTGATTTCAAGAATACGCATGTATTTATTCCAAGAATACCATTATTATCATCAAATGATGAAAAATTGCCTGTTCAATTCAAGAGAACATAATTTCCAGTAAGATTGTGCTTTGCTATGACTATAAATAAAGCACAGGGTCAAACATTAAATTTTGTGGGAATTTATTTGCATGAACCTGTATTTTCCCACGGCCAACTTTATGTTGCCTTATCTAGAGCAAAGAGTTCAAACTGTGTGAAATTGTTGATTCAACCTCCCACCCCGACTAGCGATGATGATCATTCTACTTGTAATATAGTTTATGATGAAATCATTCAAAAGGCAATCATGTGATGTTTCTTACTACAAGATGATTCTCTAAGTCTTTTGTTCTAGAGTGGATGATTCCTCAGTGGATTATACTTCGTTTGTATCTCTAAATATTAACCAACAGGTATTTTCATCTTCCATCTGTTCATCTTGATCTCTATCTAATATAATATGATTGCTTTTTTTTTTTTGTAAAGAGTGATTGAATTATTCATTTATGTAATTTCTTATTTCTCTATCTGCTTTGCTAATTCTCTGCTTTTCTTTTGGGATTGTTGTTTCCTGAGATCCCCATTTAGGTTTGTTTTCCATGCTTCCTGGCTTTTTTGACTTCTACGCTCTCCATTGGTACCTTTTCTAAGTAAGCTTTGCGGTTAATTACTACAAATTAAATTATTTATAAAAACTTTGAAGTTTCAAAGTTGCAATTACAAAATTGCATCATGTATCTATAGAAGATTTTAATGGAAATACCAGCTTCTGTTTTTCTTTTACTTTGTTCTTCCAGTTATATAACTTTATTCATTCTTTAGTGTTTACCTAAAATAAAGAAGTGTTAAACAAGATTGATGAATGGTTGTACGATGAATTACTAATCTTTCTAGGACATTCTGCGGTCATTGAAAATTATAACTGGTGACAATTGATTAATCATTCTACGATTGTTCTCGGTGCAAGATGGAGGGCTAATATATTTTTACTAGAATATTACATATAGGTAAAGGATATTACATTACTGTAGCATGATGTTTGTAGGTGGTGTTCTAAAAATTTTTGCTTTCTCTTTAGAGAAATATAATATGTATGTGATGATAAATCTAATGTTTGGAAAAAGCCAAAAAGAAAACGAGAGCAAAACAAATGCATTCCGAAAGCAAACACAAGCCTGATATGTCTACAAATCTGCATGTTTCATTTCTTTCGCTACTTGCTACTTCTCAATTTCGCCAACATCTATTTTGACTCTTTGTCTCCTCTCCGGTGGATCTATGAAAAATTAGCGCTAAACTTCTCCATGATTTTTCCTTGCAGTTGGTGAGCCAATCAAGAAAAACTTTCCAGGTTTGCTTCTCTGACTGTGACGACCCAAAGGGTTATCACTTGCTTTCAGTTGATTTCTGTGTCTTTGAGGCCTTAAAAGCCTTATTAGAGTTGCCTCAAATTGCGTGCGCAGTTCGGGCACGTAGCCGGAAAGCTTAAATATGAAACTCTGTGAAAAAGAATTCTAAGTTTTGATGTTAAAAGGAATAATCTTGACTTTGGTCAACATTTTGGATAAACGGGTTCGTGATTAAACGGTCCCGGAGGGTCCGTAGGAAACTATAGGACTTGGGTGTATGCCCAAAATCGAATTCCGAGGTCCCAAGCCCAAGAAATAAATTTTTAAGTGAAATTGTTTTCATAAACTGATTAAGGAAATTTGAAATGAAAACTAATTAGAAAGCAATGGTATCGGGCCCGTATTTTGGTTTCGGCACCCAGTACAGGTCTTATATATGACTTGAGTCATTCCTGTGAAATTTGGTTAAAACGGACGTCGTTTGACGCGATCCGGACCTTAATTGAGAAATTTGATGTTTAAAAGAGTTTTGAGAAATTTTAGTGATCTCGAGGTTTAATTCAATGCTCGTGATGTTATTTTGGTAATTTGATTACACGAATATGTCCTTAGGATCTTTTTGAGGTTGTGTGTATACTTGGGTTGGAGTTTCGAGGGCTCGGGTGAGTTTCGAGTAGGTTCCGGGATGCCTTAGGCTTAGAAAGTCAGGTGTTGCAGGTTCCGGAAGTCACAATATCTGAACCCTCTAGTGCGGTCCGCAAGAAATCGCGTGCAACCGCAGAGGGGCCAGCGCGGCCGCAATCGCCTTTGTGCGGCCCGCGGTGGGAGCTTTGCGGCCGCAGTCGCCTTTGTGCGGTCCCCACAGGGTGCTCAACTGCAGGTCTTCAGGGAGGGACTAGCGCAGCCGCGGTCGTCTTTATGCGGTCCGCGGTGGAGGCTGTGCGGCTGCAGTCCATTTGATGCGGTCCGCACTGGGTGTCTGAGAGGGGGTATAAATAAACGGGAATTTCAGTTATTTTTCACTTTTCAAAATCCCAAAACATAAGAGGCGATTTTTCAAACAACCTTTCTTCTCCAAAGCATTGGTAAGTGATTTCTAACTCATTTTCTTCACTCTTTAACATCTTTTAACATGATTTCAACTTCAAATCAAAGATTTTCATGGGGGAAATTGGGTGTTTTGGGTAGAACCTAGGTTTTCTAAAATTGGGGATTTGGACCTCAATTTGAGGTCCGATTTCAAAACAAATTATAAATTTGGATTCGTGGGGGAATGGTTAATCAGGTTTCAGTCCGGACCTCGGGTTTCAACCACGTGGTCCCGGGGGTGATTTCTGACTTTTGGGTAAAACTTTAGAAAACTCATTTTCATGCATTGGGGTTGATTCATTTAGCAATTATTGATGTAATTAAGTAACTTGTTACTAGATTCGAGCGGATTGGTGGTGAAATCAAGGGGTAAAGCTATAGTTGAGACTTGAGTGGTGATCAAGACATCGAGGTAAGTGTTTGGTCTAACCCTAACTTGAGGAATTAGGAGTTGAGTCATACTTGCTACTTGCTTCTTGTTGAGTATGACGTATAGGCATGGTGACGAGTATCTATACGTTGGTGTCAAGCATGACTGTGAGTCTTAAATTGAAAGTTGTTGTGTTCTTAAATGACACTTGGTTTCTTTACTTAATGATCTTCGATGACTGAGCATTTTCAATAATTGAACTGAGTACAAGTTGAGTTAAGATTGGTTATAGCTGATTCTCCCTTGTCGGGATGACTAATTCAATATTGTTGTTGCCTTGCCGGGAAAATTATAATATTGTTGTATTCCCTTGCCAGGAAGTTATTATATTATTTATGTTCCATTGCCAGGATTTCTTGTGATTGTATAATGAAATGTAAAAGGGAGCGGGTGCTACGCCTACCACGAGAAATAATGAAATGGGAGCGGGTGGTACGCCTACCACAAGATATAATGAAATGGGAGCGGGTGGTACGCCTACCACTAGATATAATGAAATGGGAGTGGGTGGTACGCCTACCATGAGATATAATGAAATGGGAGCGGGTGGTACGCCTATCATGAGATATAATGAAATGGGAGCGGGTGGTATGCCTACCACGAGATATAATGAAATGGGAGCGGGTTGTATGCCTACCACGAGATATACTGAAATAGGAGTGGGTAGTACGCCTACCACAAGATATACTGAAATGGGAGCGGGTGGTACACCTACTACAAGATACGAGAAATAGGATCAATTGCACGCCTGCAACAAGATGAAACTGAAAGTGAAAGTTTCTTTATTTCTCTTTATCCGTGTTAGAAGTTAAATTGTAGTTTCCTTACTATTCTTTGATATTCTGTTTTATCTGCTACCCTCGGAGCATGTTTCCCCTTTCCCAGCTTTGATTGCTTATTACCTGTTTACTTTTCCGCCATATAGTATATAACTGCACAAGTTTATCTGGACTCTGGTCCTAGCCTCGTCACTACCTCAATGGGGTTAGGCCAGACATTTACCAGCACATGGGGTCGGTTGTGCTGATATTACACTCTCTGCTCTTTTGCACAGATCCAGGTCTTGGACAGCAACAGTAGCGCGGGAGTCAGCTTTCAGTCCAGTGAGACACCGAGGTAGCCTTGCAAGCGTCTGCATGCCCGGCGTCTCCTCTATCTTTATTTCAGTCTGTTATCTTATGTATTCGAGATAACAGTTTATATTTTTCTTTCAAACGGTTGTATTTAGTACTCTTAGAAGTTCGTGAGTAATGTGACACCGATTCTTGGGTAGAGGCATATGTTGATTTTCGTATTATTGTTTGGTTTCTTTAATTTAAGTCTTCCGTATATTCATTAAATTCCGCTGTGTTCATGCTATCACTTATAATCGTTAAAAGAAGTGATTTGTTAATGAAATAAGCTGTTAAGGATTGGCTTGCCTAACTTACATTAGTAGGCGCCATCACGACTACCGAGGGTGGGAATTCCGGGTTGTGACAAGTTGGTATCAGAGCTCTAGGTTACATAGGTCTCACAACTCACGGACAAGCTCAGTAGAGTCTGAGGGATCAGTCGGAGACGTCTGTATTTATCCCCTAGAGGCTACAGAGTTATGAAAATCTCACATTTATTCTTTCTTGTCGTGCGGATTTGTTCCTCAAATGCTAATTGGATTTCTACACTGTTCTTTCGTAGATGGCAAGAACACGCACTTCCTCATCCTCCGCTCAGCAGCCCGAGACCCCAGTAGCTGCTCCCACGAGGGGCAGAGGCCGAGGCCGTGCTAGAGGCCGAGGTAGGGGTAGATTTCAGCCCCAAGTAGCAGCCTCAGTGATGGAGCCTTAGGTTGATTTTGATGAGGAGGTTCCAGCTCCAGCAGTTCCGGTGGGCCCAACTTAGGTCCCAGAGGGGTTTATTGCTACCCCAGTTCTTCAGGATGCTCTGGTTCGATTAGTGGGACTCATGGAAAGTGTCACCCGAGCGGGCTTGCTTCCTGTAGTGCCAGCCGTCTCTCAGGCTGGAGGAGGGGCCCAAACTCCTGCTACTCGCACTCCGGAGCAGGTAGCTCCTCAGATTCAGACTCTAGCGGTTCAGCCAGTTGGAGCAGTACAGTCGGGTGTGGTAGCTCAGGCCGGTGATGGAGCGGCTGTCCGTCGATGCTTTGTGGAGACTGGATAGGTTCACCAAACTCTTCACTTCTACTTTCAGCGGCGCTTCTTCTAAGGATCCCCAGAATTTTCTATATAGCTGTCACGAGGTTCTCAGGAACATAGATATTGTTGAGACCAATGGGGTCGATTTTGCTACATTCCGCTTGTATGGATCTGCCAAGACTTAGTGGAGTGATTATTGCTTAGCTAGGCCAGCCGGGTCGCCATCTTTGACTTGGGAGCAGTTTACAGTATTATTTTTGGAGAAGTTTCTCCCCGTTACTCAGAGAGAGGCCTATCGGAGGCAGTTCGAGCGCCTCCAGCGTGGTTCTATGATGGTCACCCAGTATGAGACCAGGTTCATCGACTTAGCTCGCCATGCTCCTGTTATAATTCCTACCGAGAGAGAGAGAGGGTGAGGAGGTTTATCGACGGTCTTATTTAGCCGATTCGTCTTCAGATGGCCAAGGAGGCCGGGAGTAAGATCACTTTTCAAGAGGCGTCCAATGTGGCCCGCAGAGTTGAGATGGTTCTGTCGTAGGGAGGTGGTCAGGGGTCGGATAAGAGGCCCCGTCATTCAGGCAGATTCAGTGGTACCTCATCTGAAGGTAGAGATTCATATGGTAGAGGCCATCCTCCTAGGCCCTTTCAGTCAGCTCTTCAAGATTTTCATGGTGCTTCAGGTGGCCGTGGTCCTCCGATTCAGTATTCTGATTAGCAGTCCTTTAGTGCACCACCAGCACCTATCAGTGCACCGCCGCTTCAAAGTTTTCAGGGTCGTCAGCCCCAGCAGCTGAGGGCTTGTTTTACTTGTGGCTACACAAGGCACATTGCTAGGTATTGCCCTCGGGCTTCGAGCAGTTCTCCGTATCAGGGTTCCCATGCTATGGTTCAGGCACCAGATGTTCCACAGCTCGCCCAGCCAGCTATAGGTAGGGGTAGAGGTGCTAGAGGTGGAGGTAGAAGTCCTAGAAGTGGAGCTCTGGCCTCCAGAGGTGGAGGCAAGCCAGCTGCAGGCCGTCCCAGAGAGGTAGTTCAGGGTGGTAGGGCCCAGTTCCGATGTTATGCCCTCCCAGCTAGGCCCGAGGCTGAGGCTTCAGATGCAGTTATTACATGTACAGTTCTGGTTTGTGATAGAGATGCTTCGGTGTTATTTGATCCGGGATCTACATACTCGTATGTGTCATCTTATTTTGCACTGTATCTGGTCATGCCTAGTGATTCGTTGAGTATTCCTGTTTATGTGTCTACACCGGTGGGTGATTCTATTGTGGTAGATCGAGTCCATCGCTCTTGTGTAGTTGTTATTGGGGGTCTTGAGACTCGTGTGGATTTGTTGCTTCTAGATATGGTCGATTTCGATGTCATATTGGGGATGGACTGGCTATCACCTTACCACGCTATCTTGGACTGTCACGCCAAGACTGTGACCTTAGCTTTACCGGGTATGCCTCGTTTAGAGTGGAGAGGGACTCTTGGTCATTCTACCCGTAGCGTCATTTCTTATTTGAAGGCTCGGCATATGGTCGAGAAGGGGTGCTTGTCCTATTTAGCTTATGTTCATGATTCTAATGCGGAAGTTTCCTCTGTTGATTCTGTGCCTGTGGTTCGTGAGTTTCCTGAGGTATTCCCTTCAGACCTGACGAGCATGCTGCTCGATAGGGATATTGACTTTTGCATTGATTTGGCTTTGGGCACTCATCCCATTTCTATTTCGTCGTATCGCATGGCCCCGCCTGAGTTGAAAGAGTTAAAGGAGCAGTTACAGGACTTGCTTGAGAAGGGTTTCATTAAACCCAGTGTTTTGCCTTGGGGTGCGCCAGTGTTGTTTGTTGATAAAAAGGATGGTTCGATGAGAATGTGCATTGATTACCGACAGTTGAACAAGGTCACCATCAAGAATAAGTATCCATTGTCGAGGATCGATGATTTTTTCGATTAGCTTTAGGGTGCTAAGGTATTTTCAAAGATCGACTTGAGATCTAGCTACCATTAGTTGAGGATTAGGGCATCCGATGTCCCTAAGACAGCTTTCCGCACTCGGTACGGGCATTATGAGTTCTTGGTCATGTCATTTGGGTTGACAAATGCCCCAGCGGCTTTTATGGATTTGATGAACCGAGTGTTCAGGCCTTATTTGGACTCATTCGTGATAGTCTTCATTGATGATATTTTGATATATTCCCGCAGCCAGGAGAAGCACGAGCAGCATCTCAGAGTGGTTCTTCAAACTCTGAAGAATAGTCAGTTATATGCTAAGTTCTCGAAGTGTGAGTTCTGTCTGAGTTCAGTTGCATTTCTAGGTCATGTTGTATCAGCAGAGGGTATTCAGGTTGATCCGAAGAAGATTGAGGCAATCAAGAACTGGCCTAGACCAACATCAGCTACAGAGATTCGGAGTTTCTTAGGATTGGCAGGCTACTATCGTCGGTTTGTGGAGGGGTTCTCATCTATTGCAGCCCCGATTACCAGGTTGACCTAGAAGGGTGCCCAGTTCATATGGTAGGATGAGTGTGAGGCGAGCTTTCAGAAGCTCAAGACAACTCTGACTACCTCACCGGTGTTGGTTTTGCCCACAGGTTCAGGGCCTTACACAATTTATTGCGATGCTTCCCGTATTGGACTTGGTGCAGTGTTGATGCAAGATGGCAAGATCATTGCCTATGCTTCGAGGCAGTTGAAGATTCATGAGAAGAACTATCCGGTCCATGATTTAGAGTTGCCAGCCATTGTTCACGCATTGAAGATTTGGAGGCATTATCTGTATGGCGTGGCATGTGAGGTGTTCACTGATCACAAGAGTCTTCAGTATTTGTTCAAGCAAAAGGAGTTGAATTTGAGGTAGAGGATATGGTTGGAGTTGTTGAAGGATTATGATATCACCATCTTATATCACTCGGGAAAGGCCAACATGGTGGCCGATGCTCTGACTAGAAAGTCAGCCAGCATGGGCAGTCTTGCTTATATTCCGGTCGGTGAGAGGCCGCTTGCGTTGGATGTTCAGGCTTTGTCCAATCGATTTGTGAGATTGGATATCTCTGAACCTAGTCGAGTATTAGCTGCACGGTTACTCGATCTTCATTATTGGAGCGTATCTATGATCAACAGTTTGATGATCCCCATTTGTGTGTCCTTAGAGACACGGTGCAGCGTGGAGGTGCCAAGCAGGTTACCTTAGGTGATGATGGAGTTTTGAGATTGGAGGGGCGAGTTTGTGTGCCTAATGTGGATGGGCTTCGAGAGTTGATTTTAGAGGAGGCCCATAGTTCCCGGTACTCTATTCATCTAGGCGCCGCGAAGATGTATCAGGATTCGTGGCAACATTATTGGTGGAATAGAATAAAGAAGGATATTGTTACATATGTGGCTCGATGTTTGAATTGTCAGCAGGTTAAGTACGAGCATCAGAGGCCTGGTGGACTGTTTCAGAGGATTAAGCTTCCCGAGTGGAAGTGGGAGCGGATTACTATGGACTTCATTACTGGACTTCCGCTGACTCGGAAGAAGTTTGATGCAGTTTGGGTCATTGTTGATAGGTTGACCAAGTCAGCGCATTTCATTCCTGTGGCAGTCTCATATTCATCTGAGAGGTTTGCTAAGATTTATATCCGGGAGATTGTTAGTCTTCATGGTGTGCCTGTATCTATCATTTCGGACCGAGTACGCAGTTTACCTCGCGTTTTTGGAGAGCAGTTCAACGAGAGTTGGGCACCCAGGTTGAGTTGAGTACAACATTTCATCCTCAGACGGACGGGCAGTCCGAGCAGACTATTCAGATTTTGGAGGATATGCTCCGAGCTTGTGTTATCGATTTTGGAGGTTCGTGGGATCAGTTTTTGCCTTTAGCAGAGTTTGCCTACAACAACAGCTACCAGTCGAGCATCTAGATGGCTCCTTATGAGGCTTTATACGGTAGGCGGTGTCGATCTCCGGTTGGGTGGTTTGAGCCAGGAGAGGCTCGGTTGTTGGGTACGGATCTGGTTCAGGAGGCCTTGGACAAGGTCAGGATCATTCAGGATAGGCTTCGTACAGCTCAATCTAGACAGAAGAGTTATGCAGACCACAAGGTTCGAGATGTGGCTTTTATGGTTGGTGAGCGGGTATTGCTCCGAGTGTCGCCTATGAAGGGCGTGATGAGATTCGGGAAGAAGGGCAAGCTTAGCCCTAGGTTCATTGGTCCATTTGAGATTCTTGATCGAGTGGGAGAGGTGGCTTATAAACTTGCATTGCCGCCTAGATTATCAGCCGTACATCCAGTATTTCATGTGTCCATGCTTCAGAAGTATCACGACGATCCATCCCACGTGATAGATTTCAGCACTGTCCGATTGGAAAAGGACTTGTTTTATGAGGAGGAGCCGGTGGCTATTCTAGACCGGCAGGTTCGACAGTTGAGGTCGAAGAGTTTTCCTTTAGTTTGTGTTTAGTGGAGAGGTTAGCCTCCTAAGGCATCGACCTGGGAGTCCGAGTCCGATATGCGTAGCCGTTATCCTCATCTTTTCCCCGACTCAGGTATTTCCTTCTTCTGTCCGTTCGAGGACGAACAGTTGTTTTAGAGGTGGAGAATGTGACGATCCAAAGGGTCATCACATGCTTTCAGTTGATTTCTGTGTCTCCGAGGCCTTGAAAACCTCATTAGAGTCACCTCGAATTGTGTGCGCAGTCCAGGCGCGTAGCCAGAAAGTTAAATATGAAACTCTGTGAAAAGAATGCTAAGTTTTGATGTTAAAATGAATAATCTTGGCTTCGGTCAACATTTTGGGTAAACGAACCTGGATCCGTGATTCAACGGTCTTGGAGGATCCGTAGGAAAATATGGGACTTGGGCATATGCCCGGAATCGAATTCCGAGGTCCCAAGCCCGAGAAATGAATTTTTAAGTGAAATTGTTTTCAGAAATTGATTAAGGAAATTTGAAATGAAAACCGATTAGAAAGCAATGGTATCGGGCCCGTATTTTGGTTCCGGCGCTCGGTACAGGTCTTATATATGACTTGAGTCATTCCTATGAAATTTGGTTAAAAACGGACGTCGTTTGACGCGATCCGGACCTTAATTGAGAAATTTGATGTTTAAAAGAGTTTTGAGAAATTTCAGTGATCTCGAGGTTTAATTCGATGCTCGTGATGTTATTTTGGTAATTTGATTACATGAATATGTCCGCAGGATGTTTTTGAGGTTGTGCGTATACTTGAGTTGGAGTTTCGAGGGCTCGGGTGAGTTTCGAGTAGGTTCCGGAATGCCTTAGGCTTAGATAGTCAGGTGTTGCAGGTTCAGGAAGCCACATTCTTTAAACCCTCTAGTGCGGTCCGCGAGAAATCACGTGCGACCGTAGAGGGGCCAGTGCGGCCGCGGTGGGAGCTGTGCGGCCACAGTCGCCTTTGTGCAGTCCGCACAGGGTGCTCAACTGTAGGTCTTCAGGGAGGGACCAGCGCGGCCGCGGTCACCTTTATGCGGTCCGTGGTGGAGGTTGTGTGGCCGCAGTCCATTTGACGCGGTCCGCACTAGGGGTCTGAGAGGGGTATAAATAAACGGGAATTTCAGTTATTTTTCACTTTTCAAAATCCCAAAACATAAGAGGCGATTTTTCAAACAACCTTTCTTCTCCAAAGCATTGGTAAGTGATTTCTAACTCATTTTCTTCACTCTTTAACATCTTTTAACATGATTTCAACTTCAAATCAAAGATTTTCATGGGGGAAATTGAGTGTTTTGGGTAGAACCTAGGTTTTCTAAAATTGGGGATTTGGACCTCAATTTGAGGTCCGATTTCAAAACAAATTATAAATTTGGATTCGTGGGGGAATGGTTAATCAGGTTTCGGTCCGGACCTCGGGTTTCAACCACGTGGTCCCGGGGGGTGATTTCTGACTTTTGGGTAAAACTTTAGAAAACTTATTTTCATGCATTGGGGTTGATTCATTTAGCACTTATTGATGTAATTAAGTAACTTGTGACTAGATTCGAGCGGATTGGTGGTGGAATCAAGGAGTAAAGCTATAGTTGAGACTTGAGTGGTGATCAGGGCATCGAGGTAAGTGTTTGGTCTAACCCTAGCTTGAGGGATTAGGAGTTGAGTCATACTTTCTACTTGTTTCTTGTTTAGTACGACATATAGGCATGGTGATGAGTATCTATACGTTGGTGTCAAGCATGACTGTGAGTCTTAAATTGAAAGTTGTTGTGTTCTTAAATGACACTTGAGTGCTTTACTTAATGATCTTTGATGACTGAGCATTTTCAATAATTGAACTGAGTACAAGTTGAGTTGAGATTGGTTATAGCTGATTCTCCCTTGCCGGGATGACTAATTAAATATTGTTGTTCCCTTGTCGGGAAAATTATAATATTGTTGTGTTCCCTTGCCGGGAAGTTATTATATTATTTATGTTCCCTTGTCGGGATTTCTTATAATTGTATAATGAAATGTAAAAGGGAGCAGGTGCTACGCCTACCACGAGATATAATGAAATGGGAGCGGGTGGTACGCCTACCACGAGATATAATGAAATGGGAGCGGGTGGTACGCCTACCACAATATATAATAAAATGGGAGCGGGTGGTATGCCTACCACGAGATATAATGAAATGGGAGCGGGTGGTACGCCTACCACGAGATATGATGAAATAGGAGCGGGTGGTATGCCTACCACAAGATATACTGAAATGGGAGCGGGTGGTACGCCTACCACAAGATATACTGAAATGGGAGCGGGTGGTATGCCTACCACAAGATACGAGAAATGGGATCGGGTTGCACTCCTGCAACATGATGAAATTGAAAGTGAAAGTTACCTTATTTTTCATTATCCGTGTTAGAAGTTAAATTGTAGTTTCCTTATTATTCTTTGATATTTTGTTTTATCTGCTACCCCCGGAGCATGTTTCCCCTTTCCCAGCTTTGAATGCTTATTACATGTTTACTTTTCCGCCATATAGTATATAACTGAACAGGTTTATCTGGAGTCTGGTCCTAGCCTCGTCACTACCTCGCCGGGGTTAGGCCAGACATTTACCAGCACATGGGGTCGGTTGTGCTGATACTACACTCTCTGTGTTCTTTTGCATAGATCTAGGTCTTGGACAGCAGCAGTAGCGCAGCAGCCAGCATTCAGTCCAGTGAGACACCGAGGTAGCCTTGCAAGCGTCCGCAGGTCCGGCGTCTCCTCTATCTTTATTTCAGTCTGTAATCTCATGTATTCGAGATAAACAGTTTATATTTTTCTTTCAAATGGTTGTATTTAGTACTCTTAGAAGTTCATGAGTAATGTGACACCCGTTCTTGGGTAGAGGCATATGTTGATTTCCGTATTATTGTTCAATTTCTTTAATTTAAGTCTTCCGTATATTCATTAAATTCCGTTGTGTTCATGCTATCACTGATAATCATTAAAAGAAGTAATTTGTTAATGAAGTAAGCTGTTAAGGATTGGCTTGCCTAGCTCACATTAGTAGGCGTCATCATAACTCCCGAGGGTGAGAATTTCGGGTCGTGACACCGACATTTCAACAAATTTTGTCGTTCTTTGATTAAAATATTTTAAGATTTATTATAACTTACTTGACACACTTTCCTATTATCCTAAAGTGTAATCCTTGGAGCTCTTCTGTCACGTGGAAAAGGTATGAAATTGCATTTGCAGGTAGTATAAAATTAACCTATATTCTTTTTTAGCAAATGAGCTATTACATTGTTTGATAAATGCTATTGGTGTTATCTTTGAATGAGTCATCAAGCAATATTGAGTTATCGATCAGTTTTTTTTTTTTGTTGCAAATGTGAGAAAATAAGAAGATGATATGTTACTATTAGAATGTGAAATGAATATGATATTTGATAAGGCAACTTTTGAAAGAATTTTCATTTTACATGATTGAATGGATATTCATATTTTCTTCCTTTAATTTGTTGGACTTTGTGTTTTTTATTTTGCCTGGTATAATGATTAAGCTCTATTCTCCTATTGTTTGCTAACTCACTGCTTTTAGGATTTTGGACAGAAATTACATAAAATTTTGGTATTTTTACTTCATTTATTTTATTTGTGTTAAAGAAAAGGCCAAAGCTGAATAATGTGTTGTTGGCTACTCAAAAATACCACATTCTGTTAAGTCGAAAGATTTCAGCTGTAGTTGTTGGGGCAGAATGTAAACCTATATTCCACCCAAAAAGGAAAGAACTTTACATCAATTAATTTTGCCCATCGAGAAGTTTGTGACTACTTGCATGTGCATATTAGATGAGGGAATACAGACATGAATATGGTAGGTATTTGATAAAACAAAAACACCTGAACAAACAAGGTAACATTAATGATGTAGTAAGAAATAGATTTATATATATTATTCTCCCTATAGAGTACTACATTTACTATTTTGCAAAGGAAAATAAGTAGTATATTCATCTAAAAAAAAAAATTAACCCCAAAAATAATATTTTTTTTGTTAAATTAATCAGTTTTATGTAGATGAGCAAATAAAGTTGTATTATTAATGTGATCATTAGGGGAATAAGTAAGTTGATGGCTTTTTTATAATGAAATATTGCAAAAGATTTCTTTTAATGTTTCTTGTTCACTCTATACATGTTTGGAGTACCCAGGTTTCGAAGTTTAATCACCACTACATATTCTTACAGTTTAATTTAACTGAGAATATACTGTTAACTGAGAATATACTGCTGACAAATATACTTCTGACTCCAATATTATTGCTGTAGTGTAGAAACACTTGGTGATGACATAACAGCTGTACGAAGGGATCATGAACACAGAACTCAAACTGAGAAAGGAGAATAAGAAATGATATAGCTCGAGAAGAAACCAAGAGAAAACAAATAACTCTTCAAGAAGACAAAGCCTGACAAGAAACGATCAAAGCAAAGACAAGATAAGTGTTTTTTTCGCTATCTAGAGAGATTTACAATGTGATATGCTCATTGAAAATTGGCACATATGCTTACACTTTTTATTTACTTTATTTCACTAGCTTTTCCTTCTACTGATGTGTAAAGGATATGCCTCCATCTCTGATAGAATCCAACACTAAAATATAGTTGTTTCATTATAAGGTCCACAATTGAATACAAGTAACTGCCATAAATACATGCAGGATAAGGTACTTGAAATGTCATTATTCAAAATTTGTATATTTAATCCGGCCAAGTGATTCCATCTTACTACTCAGAGATCTATTTTGTTTTGAGTTATTACTATATAGGCCTAATAAGTATATCTTTTTCCTTTGCGAGCAGCTCAAGTCTATCACGAGTTTATCTTCCCAGAACTGTTTGACAAACTTTTGCACACATGAAATATTGAAGAGGGGTTTCTATGTCTTTGTCATACTTTTTCATCTTTTTTCCATGCCGTCTAACTTCAGAGTTCAAAAGTGATTGAAAATGGATTTTGTAAGCATCTATGTTTAAGGAGATTCCCTGAATATCAAGTGTTGCAAATATGATTAAAGTAAAAAACACAATTGTACAAGTGGTATCTCAGCTGAGATCACAGATTTATACATTTATGGCAAAAGGACTTTCTAACTGTATGAGAAAAGATTGCTTAACAGATGCAACCCTTGCATCAGGCACTGGCGACTATCCTCTGACAACTATCCTGAAGAAAACATTCTGAATACATTAGAACTAAGTGATCGGGTTGGTCCCAATACCGGCTATATAAGCAGTGATTTCAAATCCAGAGGTATGCAGGGTTGTTCATATTTCCCCATTTGCTAATAGATTATCAACCATCTCATCTTCAGTTCCTGAGATGCTTTTCCAATTATGAAGCTTTGAGGTTCTCCTTGGCCATATGGACACTTGCAAAGAAGTTAGTCAAGCGCATGATTGAGAGGAGCTCTAACTCTGTTGGAAAGTATATTTCTATCCACCTTCGCTTTGAGGAGGTACAGTCTCTCTTCTTACTTCTGCTTGCAAAGGATTTTCTGGAAGTCCATTGACACTGTTGATCTACAATCTAATGATGCAAACTCCAACTTACATGTGAAGGACATGGTAGCCTTTTCATGTTGTATATATTTATGATGGAGGAGTGGTTGAAAAGTCAGAAATGGATGTGGTACGTGAGAAGGGATGGAGGAAGAAGTTCAAACAAAAATATCGTTTGATATTTTTAGAAACAGCAAAATGTTAGAGGCTGACATTTTATCATAGTGCACTCTTCTTCACAATGATCTTTCTTGATGAATAAAGGCTGGGGTTAAGATAGATACAGGGAGTAAATGTATCTTTCTCTTATTGTGTTTTTCTAACTACTCTGGTAATCGAAAGAGGTGAATATATTATTGGTATAACTTGTAGAAGCTTTATGTCTAGGAGAACAGCTTGTTAGGCTGCCAAAACCTGTTCTTTGCATTGGTGGAATCCTACAAGTGGAGCTCTAACGCAAAGTTCAAAGACAAGAAATGGATGGTCTATATTATATATGGTTAACTCCCTTTTTTGGTTTATTGGTCTCAAAAAATGACTTCTATTTCCTGGTATTATTGCAGTCATAGTCTAACATATGGTAGTCGTATATATAAATGAGGATGTGAGTTCAAAAGGGCATTAATATATGATTTTTGTGTTTCTAAGATAATCTTACAGATGAATGCATCTCACAAGTTTATTCACAGCTCTCTAAGTTGTTAATAATTATTGCACATAGTTTTTGTGGGTGTTAGATATCACTGAGTTTATTTGAGCAGATTGTACACTCTTATATGAATCATTAACACGCTTAATTCATCTTCATAGCAGAGTAGAAGACGTTCAGCTGACCGACAAATTACTAGAGGCCATTTTAGTGCCTGCAACAGTACCAACATGCTTGATGATTGGTCCAACATAATGAAAAAGCTGGATGGATAGGTGAAAACAGTGAGCATGTTGCTAAATACTGTTAGAATCACATTTTTGTATGTAGTTATGACAGTTAAATACAATCTCCCTTTAGCCTGTACTACTTACAAAACCTTTAAGTATACAAAAACCTTTTCCATAACATGTTTCTTTTCTATGGCCCATGATAGATTTAAGTACCTATGTAGCTTTATTAACAAAAATACTAAATAGTCGTTGGGCCTGGGGGCATACCCTCACTAGTCTAAGAAGAAAAGAACAAATCAGGGTTTGAAGAAGTTTCTTTTCTTTTTACTTGCATTGACGCTCCCCCAAGATATTATTTAAATGTCCATTTAACTTGAGAAATACGATCACTAGCAAACATTTTTCCCTACATAATCAACCAGCTATCCTTTTTGGAAGGAAAAATAACAGAGAGTGATTCATATCAAACATATTACCTTTTCAAAGAATTGAACAGCAGAGTCGCAAAATGAGTTGGCTCAATTAGTGACACGCCTTCGCCCCAGTGGCCTCCAAATTTCAACCAGCAACCAGCAAATATTTATTTTTTGTAGATTAAATATTAACATAATACAAAAAATATACGTATTTTATACATAACCAGGGTACATTTTTCGTATATTTGACTAGCAACTGCAATTACCCTTAGCCGACCGACCAGGCAAATGTGTTAAAATCCCTATCAAAAACATTAGTGAGCCGCCTTCACTTCCAATCAGAACTTGGAGTCATATTGAGTAATAGGCCGTTTGGCCAAGCTATAAAAATCAGTTTATTTTGAGAAGTGTTTTTTTTTCAAAACTGTTTTTCTCAAAAGTACTTTTGGTGAGCAGCAATTTGTGTTTGGCTAATTAGTTTGAAAAGCACTTCTGAGCAGCAATTAGTGTTTGGCCAAGCTTTAAAAAATTGCTTTAAAGTGTATTTTTCTCAAAAGTACTTCTCAAAAAAGTATTTTTGGAGAGAAACTACTTTTTTCTGCTTCTCCTCAAAAACACTTTTTTCCTTCCATAATTGGCCAAACACCTCAATTTTTGGCCAAAAGTGCTTTTGGAAAAGAAAAAAAACACTTTTGACCAAAAAGAAGCTTGGCCAAACATGTTATAATAACAAACACTAATCACTACTTCATGTTGGAGTGGGTAAAAAAAAAGGCAAGAGGAAAAGAAAGCAGTTGGGGTATAAAGCACTAAATCTAAGAAAACTGAAAAAGAAAAGGTTCAATACATTAATTGGAAAGACCACTGATTATCCAACAAAATGTATCTATAAAGAACTGCTTTGTAATTTCTAAAATCCTCGATTGTCCAAAAAGTAAATAAGGAAAACAGGAATTAACAGCTTGTTCCTCTTCGATGCTACAAAAGGTTTACTCTCAGAAAAAGTGTCCGAGTCTTCTCTTCCAGTATGTGAAGAGAAATTCATGGCAACAAGTACTCAAGAGATAGAATTAAGCTTTGTACTCCGGATTTTCGGCCCTTTGGGAGAAGGGTGTGCTTACACAACAACGTCTACACGTTCGAACTCAATCAGAGACATGTTAATATCTTGATCCACAGAGAAACTGGCAGGTTGACCAACTTCAATACGGCCAAATCTATCAACAGCAAGCCTCATCGATCCTTTGAACATGTCAACTTTAGCTTTTGTCAAGACTAGTGTGGAACCTTCTTGAATTAAATCCACTACACAAAAAAACAGTTAAAAGTTAAGGCATCTTCGATGAATAACTAAAGCGAAATCTTGATTTTCTTTTTCACTTGTGTGGGATCAATACATTCTTGTCCCAGTCAACTACTTAATATTCTTTTTCTAAATGAATCACATAACTTGAGAAACGGACAAGGACAACAAGAGAATAGTTGATATACTTGTTAATAAAGCATCTATCAAACCACAAGCATTAAAGAAAAATAGATAGAGCAATATTGGACCCCAGCAATTTTAAAGACTTACCCCGTCCTCTACCATATATTTCTCGCTAAATTAAGAGACTTTACCAGTTCAAGTCATTTCCTGCTGGTGCTGGGTAAATTCAATAGACCAAGTTTCTTCGTCCTTTCTAGTTTATAAATAGTCATTATCTTTCTCTTTCATTTTTTTACTATAAATTTGTAAAGCCAGGCTTGTTTTTTTTAAAATTAAAGAACTTAAAGTCAACCATATACATGTCACCTTGATGCTTCAACCAGGCAAGCACTCAGATATCAAATATGTTACGAAAAAGGGTGTCCACTGAGATATGTGATTGAATCTGGTAATTTTAGATAGCATTTATTGAAGCTCTTAAATGTGATTAGCAACCAGAATTACTTTTGTAACCAGTTTGGAGGAAAGGGTATTGAATAAGGAGAGGGAAGAATCTACGCCTTTTGGGAGAGCCCTAGAAACATATATTAAAACAATGACACTACCATACTTGTTCAATTACAGCTAATCAAGATACTACCACATTTGTTTCATGTAATTGTCCACGTTCTAACTTAGATAAAGATGTTAGCTTTACCATCCCTGAATTTGGAGCAATCACTTTATTCTAATGTAAGCCTCGACATATCAGAAACTTCAATACACTTCTATCAGAGTCTAATATCTCCTATCTCTATGTGTTTTTTAACACCAAAGAAGCAGCACAGGCGAACACGGAGTGTGTGGCACTCGCACATACTTTCCCCATTTATAGTGCACCGTGCTTAAATATCTATCCAGAAGTCCCAAAATCAATTAAAAAAAGATGAATAAAGAAGCCACACATTTATCGAAACACAATGAAGAGCTGAAAACTACAACCATAATAATGATGATGAGATAGTATGCAACACGAAGACATATTACTTTGATGGTAAGCAACCTCCACTTCCAACCAAGAGGTTGTGAGTTCGAGTCTCCCCAAGAGCAAGGTGGGAAGTTCTGGGAGGGAAGGATGCCAAGGGTCTATTTGGAAACAGCCTCTCTACCCTAGGGTAGGGGTAAGGTCTGCGTACACACTACCCTCCCCAGACCCCACTAAGTGGGATTATACTGGGTTGTTGTTGTTGTTGTTGTTGATAGTATGCAACACGAAGACATATTACTTAGAAAATTATCAGAAAACTCTTTTCAGTGAGAACTTCCCATAATATTAGTCTCTACTTCAGACTTCAGAAAATAATAGACTTAGAAAAAATTGTTGTTTTGGAGTTGCATACATGATTACACTATGAAAGGAAGACCCAAATGTGGGATAAACTTAAATCTTCCATATATTGAGGAGCATGAAACTGAGTAAACGACCAATTAAACATGTAGTTTAACTTTACAAAGGCAAATGATTACAATTAGAAAGCAGGAAAGTTTAAGTGTACATAAGGTTTAAGCAACTCATACTTATGTTGACATGTCTTGTATTTAGATCTAGGGTAGCTTTTCCTGTTTCTGTAGTACAAATGCACCATCCCTATACCAAATATGACAGGAAGCAGCAAAAAATCATCTCAAAATTCTAATCCTTAATGATATTAAAAAGGCTCTAGACAAAAAACCTCCTAGTTATAACAAAGAACCTCCATTTTACAATCTTTACAAAGGAATAACTTCACAAGCATTTTAAAAAAGGGAGAATGACAATAATAGTCTATAACTTTATATTGCACACTTCCTCGTTGCCCAAGCAAACTCATACTTGATTATACGTATAAGGATTAAAGAATCCATACTACTGCTGAGTTAAACCAATAACTGGGTTTAATCATTATTATCATTAGCCAAGGATAATTACATGTCTTTGTTTGATCTTCATTCTTGACCAATGATGCGCTTTAGCATATCATTGGGCAACAAGAATATTGTATTAGGACCATTATTTCTTTTGCCAAATAGTCAAAATTCCATAAGTACCAAAACTTGCACACCCAACATAACTGTATGCATTCAGATTCTAGTAATTCTCCCCATCTTAATTCGTTAAAAGGTTCACGAGCACTGATTCCCGTCCAGCCAACATACATTGAGAACACCACAAAATTCCTGATAGCTAAAGCTAACAATTTCCCAATTTTAAAAAGCCTCCCTATGGATATTCTTCATGTACATCAGCGAGGGAATCTAACAAGCCAACATGTTTTTCCAAATTTCAAATAAAATTTGATCCTTTACTACACCCGTCGAATCCTTTCAACCGCCACTATTATTAACAAGACATAATAAATTTCCACCCAGCGTTTAAAAAATATGCCAATTTTAACAATGTAGACTCAATAATTCTAAATACACTCATTCTTCAGCTTCGACGTAACATGCAATACACATAGCAGAAGTCAAACATATGACAACAATGAAAAACAGCAAAATCATTTAAATCAGTTTACACCTTCAACCAACAATGACAAGATCTTAGCAATATTTGTTCTCAATTGATGATACAAGCCAATTCTAACAATGAAGATTCAATTTTTCTCAATCCCAACGATATTCGGCTTCGAGGGAACATCTAATACAACAATTATAATGTAAAAACAGAAAAATCATTGCAAACCATAAACAAAACATGCATACAGATCAATCCCCACGAAATCAACCAATGATATTAAACTCTTGGTAAAAAAAAAAATTACCTTGATCATTGCGGGCAGTAAAAATAATAATTCCAGTTTCATCACCCACCAAACATTCTGCAAGACGATTTCTCTGTGCAATTGGCTTTTTACTAATAACCTTTACAGTTATATTAACCCCAAAATCTAATGGCCGAAGTTGATTAACTTTTTTAGATCCCACTTGCTGCTTCTTCTGCTCTGCCATTATTTCAACTTTATTTTCCTGAAAACATTTATTTCCCAGAAAAAAATAAAAAAATTGGAAATAATTTCAGGGAATTTTAATAAAAAATCAAATACAGCAAATCTTGACATAAAGATTGTATTTTTTTTTCTTCATGTTTTTGCATAAATTTAGCTGTTTTGATATAAAAAGAGAACAGACCTGAAACTCGATTTCGCCGGAGAATGATACGAGATTTGTTCTAAGAAGAAGAAAATTCGAAGTTTTAAATAAAATTGGCAAAAATAATTTGGTTGGTAGGCCTAACTAAATGCAACTTGGGTACATATTTGAAGTCCTGTTCGTATGTTGACAATCAAATTGGTGAAAAGAGATTTGGGCTTGTGAGGAGTAGATATGAATTAGGCCTCCAATAGTTCGAAAGTCCATAATAAAGCCCATTAATGTATTCTTCATGTAAAAATTCCTTTAATGGCGGTCATCCAACTACTTAAACTAAAAATAGCCGACGAATGTATAATATATATATATATTTATGTATAATTGGTGTAAAATCTATGTATGTCGGATAGAAAAATAAATAATGAAACCAGCCGACTATTTGTAAAGATCCCTTCTTCTATTTTGTGTTTATTTTGAGTTTCCTTGAGGGTGGAACGCGAGTATCATCACGTCTTTCCAGCTTATAATGTGAGTATTAATATTGCTATTTAGGATGGTTAAAATTTGAAAAATGAGAAAACAGTATATTTTGCCTCTCATCAACAGCATCATTGCTGCTTAGGATGGTTGAAATTTGGAAAAACGAAAAAAAAAAAAAACATATTTTGTTTCACATCAACATTCTCTTACCAAATAACTAGTCTTTCTTGGTAAGTTAGTGGATAAAATCTACACTTCTTTGTAACAAAAGTTTAAACTTAGTATAGATCAATTCTTTTTAAACAAAGGAGTCGAAATTCAGAGAGCTTTAGCTATCATGAGGTTGCTATGAGGGCCAACACGCAGGTCATGTTAGTCTCATGAATTTTTTAAAATACAAATGTCTTTTAAATAAATATTTGAAGTTGATAATATCTAAAAGAGAAATGTACGAAATTGGTTTATATATCTACAAATATAATATTTAAAATAAAATTTCCTACAATCATAAGAATGCCTATAAACTTTTTCTACACGTACGTTTAGAAGACATGCTTATTTTTATCCTTTTTTCCAACTTGATAATAATATTTTTAAGACCGAAAAAAAAAGAAAAACAAATCAACTTGCAGTCAAGCAAAATATATATATATTTTTGAAACAAATGTATATATAGATCTACAACGCAGCTTTTATAGTAAGATGACAATGGATGACTTATAGCACTCATTTTCCAAACAAAGGTTATATTTAGCAAACTTTGATCACTTAAGTATATAGTATTGGCAAGCGTGGAGCGCCAAATTTTGTTGTAAAAGAACAGAAGCGTTAGACTTTTTTCTACTTCACTAAATTGAAATGGATAATTAAATATTTGCAAACAAACCTGTCACGGTGAAATTGTGATATATAATTAGTCAATCTCATATTATTCATACGTTACTAGAATATAGTCCCTTCAGGAGCAAAGTTGACATCGTAAAAATAATATAAGGCATGTATAATTCCAAACAAGTTATTGGAAGAAATATTTCTAATGACTATAACTTTTAACAATAAATCATAAAGTAAAAATCAAACAAAACTGAATTACGACTAATATTCTGGCATATATATATTGATAATCAAAAATACTAACTCTATACAAAAGAACAAAAGAAGATTATATCAACAAAACATCTAATTAAGAAGAAGGAGAAGTACACTTATTTGTTAGAATTTAAGAGGTAAGAATATGCAAAAGTAGCATGAATTGCTGCACCAATTGGAAGGACATCCTCATCAATGATGAAATGTGGATTGTGTGGAGGGTAAATAGCACCAATCTTTTCATTTTTTGTTCCCAAAAAGAAGAAGGAACCAGGAACTTTCTCTAAGAATACTGCAAAATCTTCACTTCCCATGAATCTAGGTGCTATTTTGAAATTTTCCTCCCCAACAATCATTGTTGAAACTTTTCGAGCATGTTCGTATATTCTTTCATTGTTTATTGTTGGAGGAAGTGTTGGATTTTCTCGACCATCAAAGTCAATCTCGACCGTACATCGATGTACTGCTGCTTGTGCTCGTATGACCTGGAAATTTAACCAATAAAAAGTTATTACCGAGTATTGTCAAGGAAAAATATGTTGTAAATATAATGTGAATGTCTATACCTAATGAGGTCATGTTATTTCATTCTCCGTAGTTGGCTAGTCGATCGATTACTAAAAGGTAATGACATTGTGATATTGTGAAAGGTACCACTTATTTTATTGAAAAGTTACATTGAACCTTAAAGAAATGAAAAGTCATTAATTTGACCTCTTGGCTCATGACCCTTCTGAAAAAACAAGAGCTTTGGCTATAAATGAGATTATTTTGTATTGAATGCATGTATCAAGCAACTTGAAAATATATACTCCTCTTTCCCGAAACAAATCCCACAATTCCGTCAAGTATTCGTCTTCTCAAACAAAGTATTAATGAAAAAGAAGCATAACTTGTTTGAAGCTTAGGTAAATAAAATGTGCACATATAAACGTTGTAAGAGGCGTGTGGGGCTTTGAATATTGGTCAAACTTGGAAACGTAGCCAAGATTTTTGTACTTACAATTAATATTTAATACTCCTTCCCTTTATTACATAAACATATTTGATTGGGCACGAAATTTAATAGAAGAGAAGAGACTTTTGTACAATAAGACACATATATTTTTTGTGACTATAAATCATTGCATAAAAGTAAATTGTTTATAAATAAAGGAATGGATAATTCTTTTTAGCACAGACTAAAAAGGAAATAAGTTCACATAAATTAAAACGGAAGGAAGGAGTAGTTTACCTCTTCAATTCTTTTCCTCAAACCGTAGAAACTCTTCTTACTGAATGCTCTATAGGTTCCTGAAATTGTAGCTGAATCTGGTATTATGTTAAATGCATGCCCTCCTTTAATCATTGCAACTGAAACTACCTGAAAATTTCAAAAACTAAAGAGATAAGACTTGAAATATAAAAACTAAAATTTGTTGAATAAGTTTGAAACTGGAAATTATTACTACCTGGGATTCAAGAGGGTCAGTTTCTCTAGAGACAATACTTTGCAAACTAATAACAGAAGTAGAAGCAGCCAAAATTGGATCAACAGATTCTTGTGGAATAGCAGCATGACCTCCTTTTCCTCTAATTGTAGCTTTAAAGCTTCCACATCCAGCCAAGAATTCACCAGGCCTAGATGCAATTACTCCACTTTCATACTTATGTACTAAGTGCATTCCAAATATGGCTTCCACATTTTCAAGAACTCCTTCTTCTATCATATCTTTAGCCCCATGCCCTCGTTCTTCTGCTGGTTGAAAAATTAACACCACTGTTCCCTGCAATATTATTATACAGTCAGACCTCTCTATAACAACCATTCACTATAAAAGCCAAGTTTATTTTGGAACCAATTTCCATGTTATGTTATAATATATATATATATATATATATATATATATATATATATATATATATATATATATATATATATATATATATATAACAACACTTCACTATAACAATAAAAAATCTGGAACAAACGAGGCTGTTATAAAGCTTAATTAAGGATTATTTACCTGTAAATTGTGGCGGAGTTGTTGTAATATCTTGGCAGCACCAAGAAGCATGCTAGTATGGGCATCATGAGCACAAGCATGCATTTTTCCATCAACTTTGCTCTTGTGATCCCATTTCGCCAATTCCTACATTAGAAGAATTCCACTTTGACTAGTGACTCTTTTATTGATCAAATTATTCACTTCATAGTCTGATAGATCTTTTGAAAGAATTAATTAATCGAGAATAAATATAGAGTCTCATTCTATAGAGGCATATTATATGATATTTAACTCTACAACTTATAAAAGAGATGGTCACTATAGATGAAAACTAGCTAGAAGTGATATAGTACCTGCGAATTGAAGTGTTTTCTCTTTCCCAATGATGTAATTTCAAAATTCAAGAATCTCTTTGTTATAGGTATATAATATAGTACTATTCCAGAGTAGTTAATAAATGGGTTGGTAGTCCAACTAAATTGTTTCGAACTCTTTACTTAATTCAAATAAACTAAGATCGTTTGACTTTTGAGCAATATATTACTCACTCCGGTCCAAAATAAATAATTTTTTGGCTTTTTTCTTGTGGTCCAAAATAAGTGATTTTTTCAGATTTCAAAAATGAATTAATTATTTTTTTCCTACATTATCTTTGGAGTAATTAATGTTGGAGTATGTGTTAGGAGTGTTTATGTGAAGAGATAGTAAAGGTTAATATGGTCAATTTCATTGCTAATTAATGTTAAAATATGAATTTTTTAATATGTGTGAAAACAACTAAAAAATCACTTATTTTGGAGCGAAGGGAGTAATTAATGAGCTTCTTTTAAGTAACATAGAAGTGAAACCTCAGTAATTGAAGACGTGATAATTTGTCAAACAACAATAACAGTAATTACAAGCCAGTCCCAAATTAGTAGGAATTAACTATATAAATAACGGAGAAATTTATGTGGTCCCAGGAAGAGGGAAAAAAAAAGGAAGAGAGGTCTGACTTATTAGTTTCCATTGGCTTAAATATTACCGCCGCCGCCGCCATTTCTGACAAAAACGGAAAGTAAACTGCCGCAAGTAATTTCTTCTTCTGCCATAGTTAATTTAGTCGCCCACAAAATAAAATAAAAAAATGACTCAAATTTACTGCCTACACCCTAGCTCGGACCGAATAACATTAGTATAAATGAATCCCCGTGCCGTTGTCATTACAAACATCCTTAATACTAAAAACCTCCAAAACCATTAATGAAATACAGACAATTAAAGGTAAGAAGGAAATTGAAGATATGTAGTAGTACTATATTAGGCCTATGGATCTACCTCCTAAACCCCACAAATTCAAGAACTAGAGAAACAATACAAAAGAAAAGATATTTTGATGTTTAAAGTGAATAAAATAATTAAGAGTTTGTACATTATTTTTCATGCTACCATATCAAACTTTTGATAAGAAGAGTTATCTGTCGTTGTAAATATTCTTTGTTTTGAACATAAATTAATAGCTCGTTTGTCCAAGTTGCAAAAATCAGCTTATTTTGACAAGTGTTTTTTCTCAAAAGTAATTTTGGCGAGAAGTAATTTGTGTTTGACTAATTAATTTGAAAAGCACTTCTGAGCAACAATTAGTGTTTGGCCAAGCTTTAAAAAACTGTTTTTAAGTGTATTTTTCTCAAAAGTACTTTTCAAAGAAATGCTTATGAAGAGAAACTATTTTTTTCTGCTTCTCCTCGAAAACACTTTTTTCAATCCAAAAACGCATTTTTTTCAATCCAAAAACTTGACCAAACACTTCAATTTTTGGCCAAAAGTGTTTTTGGCAAAAAAAAAAAAAAATTGGCCAAACAGGACTATAATTGCAGGATTGAGAAAATTCCAAGTAGACCACTAACCTGAATAGGCAAAGCATCCATGTCTGCTCTGAGAGCCACAAATGGCGGCTTACCGGAGCCGATGGTGGCTACAACACCGGTATTAGCCACCGGCCACCGGTACTTTACTTCCATCCGATCAAGCTCCTCTCTGATCAAACCACTAGTCTTAAATTCTTCATAGCCAAGTTCTGGGTTCTCGTGAATTTGTCTCCTTATTTTTATCATCCACTTCACTGTCTCCGTATCATTTGCTAATTTTGTAATATAATCTTTCACGTAAGAATTTTGATCCACCAAAAACGGATTCAAGCACTCATCTTCGCCGTGGCACGAAGGAAAAACAATGAACATAGATAGAAGCACCAAGATTAGAACTTCCTTAGCACCCATTGTTTGTGAAAGTTAAAAAAAGAAAAAGAAAAAAAAGAAATGAATTCAATGAAGAAAGTGAAAACTTATGGGTATTATTTATTTATTGATTTTAGAGTTAGCCATCCACATAGCACATAAAATAAAGATATTTAGATGCAGATATATATATACATATGGAGGAGAGAGAGACAACAAATGTGAAGTGATATTAGTGGATATATGTGGACGAATTAATAGTAAAAAGAATACTATCAGCGGACTAGGTGACACCCCATGAAACAAATGAAAAATGTGCCAAAATATAAAAGGTGAAGATGTGCATTCCATAGAACATGATAAAAATGTCAGAATCATACCTGATACGGCAATAATAGTACATATTTTTATTGATTTTTCTTCTACTTTTCTTCCTTCTTCCACTTTTCTTCCTCCTCTTGGAGCGATACCTTAATTTTCCATCTAGATTTTATATGTTATAAATTATTTTAAATAATATATACGCCATCCGTCTTAATTTATGTGATATTTTTTGACTAAATTCAGAGACGGAGTTTGATAATGAAATAAAGACTTTTGGAAAATCGTAAATCATCTCATTAAAGGTAAAACAAGAATTCTAGAGTTAATTTTATTCAATTTATTTCCCAGATTTTGCATGTGGGATTAAACTTGTGTTTTGGGAGTCCGGAACCAAGGCATGTTCTTTTTGGACTCAAAGGACAAAAATAGGTGGAAAAAACAACTGGGTATCATTTTACATGTAACGCGGTTATTCACAGCTCTATACCTTAACGACACGTTTGTCCGTTAAAGTATAGCGTGGTGAATAACCATGCTATATTTGAACTCTAAATTGGCGGGAGGTATAGCGCATATGCAAGAGGGTCCAATTTCTCGTCATTAAGGCATTTCGGGGGATCATCTCGAGACCTCGAGGCTGCGAGGCTATGATCAATCTCCCTTCCTCGAGATTCGTTGACGCCCGGCCTGACGACATTGTCGGTCGCGGTCATGATGGGACTGGAGAGCTCCCTAGGCATGCAACTAATACTAGCAGAGCTTCGTGTAATCTAGTTGTCCCTTCCCCCTACTTTTGTAATTAATGCTTTTGTACTATGTTGGAGTTCTCCTCCTATATAAAGGGGGTCTTTGACACTTTGTAAGGGTTCAGTCATTGCTCCAATTGCTTCACAAGAAATATACAAAATATTCTCTTTGCTCTCTCATACACTCTCTTGATATTGTTGCTTTCATTTTTTGTCTTCATACTTGTTCTTTATTTATTGCCTATCATTGGCCATAAAGAGCCTCCCTCAGTTATCCCATAACTGTTAGTCATACCCGATTACCCTCAACAGCTCGCGGCCGAGCCTCGGGATCGACCTCGAGGTCCATAATCGACAAGCCCGAGGTCACAAGTAACTAGCCTATCGGTTTGGCTACAACTCCCTCCTTAACTTTAATTTGTCCTAAATCTCATACACTTAGCACAACTGCTTAACAAATTAGTGTGAGCACGTGATTTTTGTCGTACGTGAATTATTCCCATAATTCAAACAAAATAAATTTTTCCCATTGTTTTCAATTTCGTGGATTTTTGTAGCATTTTTGTTAATTGTTTGCTTTTGTTTATGCACGTTTATTCTATTTAATTCATGAAAATACAAAAATAGGCTGCATTTGCATTTATGATTTAATTTGATATTTTGGAATTAGTTAGTAATTTAGTTGTATTACAAAAAATAGAAAAATCACAAAAAATGACACATTTTTGCATTTTTATTTAGCTTTGAATTTTGTAGTCTTCTTTAAATTTGGGAATTAATTAGCTGTGGTAAATATTATTTTGAGTAATTAGCTTGATTTGTTAAAGTATTTAGTTTAAGAGTAATTTGGGATTTAATTTAATTTGAAAAGGAAAAAGAAAAATTGATTAAAAGAAATGAAAAAGGTCAAATAAAGAAAGAGCTGTAATTTACGCTAATTTGGTAGGCCCAAACGAATTCCCCCCCCCCCCAACACCCGTTCAGGCTAGCCCACGACCCACCCCAAAAACCAGTCTAGTCCTCAAGCCTAGCTGAGCGACCCCGTTTGAGTTTTCTCATCTCAACCGTTGGATCAACAAGATCTTGGACCGGAACTGAAGCCCCTTACGTATATAACTGTTCGAAAAGCCCCACCCCCCTCAGAACCCCACCATCCCTCAATCTCTTTCGTCTCCCAAACCTCTAACCCTAGAGAACTTGCCGCCCTAAAAAACTCACCATTATATCCGGTGGCGGCGCAGCCTTACACCGTTTTAACCTACCCAAAATTAATACCCCATAGCCCTCTCACCTTCCTCTTTCCAAATCTTCGACCAGTTACCCTTGAATCCCTGTAGTTTGGCTCGAATTTTAGATCGAAAAACTCGATCAAAAAGCCTAATTTTCCTAAATCGCTCAAAATCAAATCCCGTCGTCCTTAGCCCTCCCTCATCATGATGTCATTGTTGATTTCCCAAAAAACCTGCCATTAACCCCAAGTCCTGAATCTACAACAAGTCAGAAGTCTTCGATTTGTTTTCAAGCTTCGAACTAGCTGGAAATACAGGCTGGTTAGTTGTTCGTGGCAAGAACAATTAATTAGTCTCAATTTCTGGTCATTTCGAGTCAATTCCGGCCCGTGGCATCAATCCATTGGGATTTGACCCCCTTGATTCTATTCTCAGGTAAAGCTTTATCCCCTTACGGTTCTGAGAGTTTCATTCTTCTTCTCTTTCTTTAGGTTTTTTTCCCACAATCTTAGGTTACTCTCATTTTCTTCTGAAACCTTGATGCGTATAGTGTTTAGAACAGGTAAATCATGATTGGTTTAAGTTGAAGATTGACTTGCAATTGGTTCCATTGTTAATTTGCTTAGGCGTAGGCTTAATGAATTGCATCCATGCTGGAGGTTTGGTTCATGCGAATTAAGTTCATTTCTTATTTAATCTGCTCAAATGACCTTCTCTTTGATTCTTCTATGTATTGTGATTCTGGCCTTAGGATGTTTGTCTTAATTTGTCCATAACTAAGAACCCTAGGGACCTAAGTGCACAGGAAAAATTTAGGCAGGGGATGTAATAAACCGTCTTTGGAAGGGTAATTTTGGGATTGTTTAATCTGGGGAAATCCTCGGGCTGGAAGGGTGCTACAAGATGTTGATGAAGAAGATGAAGACAGTGACAATGAAATAGAACCATACAGTAACGGCGCGAATGAAAATTGTTATTTATTTCTTGGGGTGTATATTAAGTTGTTGTATTTAATCTTGTATTGAATCTTTAATGTTAAATATCAATTAGACTTAACCTTATTAGAAACATAATTTTATTCCAGAAATTATGCAAACGGAACATTTACTGACATTTAGTACAACAAAAATAGTGCAATAAAATACTACGTTTATCCTTGATAATTGGGTACATTGGATGAACTGCCACCTGGAGCTAAATTACCACCGCTTCCCAAACCTGTGAAGGACATTTACGGTAGCCGTGTCCTATTTTGGAACATATGTCATATTTACGCGCATAAATGGTATCACCAACATCCATTTGGTTCTGTATCCGTATTTTTTTTGCACTTGCCTTTGACGTACATAATCCTTGTTATACACTATTTTTAAATGGTTCCGGCGGTTAGTAATGCTCAGCACCCACTAGCTACAACTGTCCACTATAGGCGTTTAAGTATACAACAACACTATATTCTTTATCAACGTACCTCGTTGCCGCAAAAAATGTATGTTGAAAGCACTTCATGGCATGTGAGTGTGGCAAGTGATAGATTGACCATTTTCCACAGGAGCATAATCTTATGGATTCATTGACGGTATGTGTATTATTCTCGTAGTTGTGATGCAGACCAGTACAAACTTCAAAGATATTTTGCTTGCTGCAAAAATATATGCTACTGTGCTCGCTTTCTATATTTCTCAAATCGTTTCATTGGTTGTGGCATAAATTCAACACCCATTTCCATAAATGACGATGCACCTCTAGATCTTTCAACAAACCTCTCCGCCATCTGCTTTAATGACATCCGCATCTTGGCAGTGATATGCAATCCACGTGCAGACTTCAATAAGCCATTGAAAGACTTTGACATTTTTGTAGTCAAAATTCCCCATCTTCTACCACCATCCTTATGCAAATTCCACTTATCAAACTCATGTCACATCAACCAGTGATAGGCTTTCGGGTCTTCCTACCTAATCAATTCCATTCGCATCCTGAATTTACACTCTTGGTGACATGTTGCACCCATCCACATTAAATCATATAATTCCTTGTTCGGATGAGCCCTCTAGAAATTGGACTTCAAGTGCCTAACACAGTAACTGATGGTAGGCATACAGTTCCTGCCATGCATGCAAATTATGTACAGAACTTAAAATACCACCCTGCCGATTTGATATTAGACAAATACTTGAACGATGTTTGACAACGTGCTCCTTCAAGTGGTTCAAAAATAATATCCACGTCTCTTGGTTTTCATTGGCAAAAATAGCAAATTCTAGGGGAAATATGCTTCTATTAGAATCTACTGCAACAACTATAAACAATTTAATATTGTACTTTTCATAGACATGAGTACCGTCTATGGATATTACCGGCCAACAATGTAAAAAACCATTAATGGCTGGTTTAAATGGCTAGAAGATATATCTGAATATGAATTCTGGTATTCCCGAACTCCGCTCAAGCTTACATTCTCGGGGTTAAAGTATTGCAATGCAGCCATGTTACCTGGGTAGAGCTGCATAGGACTTATCCCAGTTACCATAAACAATCTCAAACGCAAGTTTACGCCTGAGAAATACCTTTCTTTTGGTAATGTTACATCTATATACCTGGTGGATAGATGTTGTACACTCTTTAATCTTGTACCTTATGGACGCTTCAATGTGTGGAATCAAGACAAGATAAATCAAGTTAACATTTAAATTAAAATGATTTCCACTAAATGTGTTCATTTCATAAGTGTGGGTGCCAATGTATTTCCCCACAATCTACATATTTGTTTTCAACTTTCTCGCATGCAGCATCCATGTACATCCTTGAAACCATCTATGACAATTAACTTGTATACTTCCGGAGATGGCTCATGAACCACGATCTCACGACACTCTTTTATGTTATACATTCGCACCGCCTTGCTTAGGTGCGCTTTATCAGCAAAAAACATATTCTTTGACAACACTATTAATCTAGATTCATCCCACATTGCTGTCCGAATTTCGTTAAGGTATCTTGTGAGAGCATCCACATCCGACATACTTAACAACTGGTCAAGATAGAGAATCTCCCTTGAATGAAACAACACATCGGACTCGTACACTTTCGGTCTAACGGGAGGTGGAGCATGCTCCCTCGTCAAATCAGGTTCATCATTCTCGTACTCATCGTCATCACCCTCATCAGGAAAGGGTGTGTCATCTCCAGACTCATCAGCATTGTTGTTATAATCACTATCATCTTCCTGACTCTGCGTATATTCCAAATCCTGATTAAATATGTCGTCTTCGGGTAATTGAGTAAGGACAGGATCTTCAATTTGCTCGTTTTCACATCACAACCAATAAAATAATGAGTTTCTCAAATTCATTCAACATTACATATAAACTTTGTCACTTTATTTACAAATCATAATCTGTTGATATTCCATGATGCATATTATCATGTTGCTGATGATTTCCGGATGGTCCATCACGATCCAACACACCAAAATAATGTATATTCCAACTGTCCGTTGGTTCATAACTTGTAAAATTCATATTTGGCCAGTACCCCCTAAGGAATATATGAGTGTTAATACAAATACAATATATATAAAACATCATAACACAAAGAAAAATTGAAGTTTACCACTCGGCTTGTGGATTATGTAACTTTGGTAGAAATTATGTCCTCGCTCCCCATTCGCCCACGGAGATAAGTTTAGATCTGGCCAAACTCTTTCAAACGGAACCTATTCGGATAAAGCTGCTCCAGAAAAATCACCCGATTATTGAGGGTTATTCCTATTTTGGTGGAACCTCAATATTGCGAACCTCTTTAGCCTTGACGTACATTTCTAATATTTTTATTACAAGAAGTTCCCGTGTTCATCCGGAGTCAAAAAATCAGTCAGAGTTTCATTGCCTTCGATGTTAAACTCAACATAACAAGCAACCCCTTGCGGAGTAACATAATACGGATATCTTTCGGTTACTTTAATATTAACCGAATGTTTCCTCACACTCATTTTTTACATAACAACGATACCAATATTCGTACTCCATTGTAAGTGGCAACTTAATATGGTACTGTGGAGAACAACTATCGCGTACTGAGTTATTCTCCACCACAACCTCACCACACATCCCTCTCCCCAATATAATGAAACCCTAATTTTTTGCTCTTTGGACATTATGACAAAATGCAAAATAAGTTAACGAATAAATATTTCGGAAGACCTGAAGGATCCTGAATAGATTTTTACCAAATTCCGAAACTCCTTAAATAAGAAAAGAAAATTAGTCTAGGGTACCATAACTGAGGGTATAACACATGCATAATAGGCGCTATATATGTAGCGCCCATTATACATGCGTTATAGCCTCAATTACTGCTGGATCAGTAAAGTTCAGATAAATTATTGGTGGGGCAGAAAAGTTTATATATAGCGCGGTTATTTACCGTGCTATACCTTAACGGACAAACGTGTTGTTAAGGTATAGCGCGGTGGATAACCGCGTTATATATAAAATGGTACTCAATTTTTTTTTTTACATCTATTTTTATTGTTTGAGTCCAAAAAGACCACATTTTTGGTTCGGGACTCGTGTTTTGGTGCTGTGATAAGATGATGTGATTTGATTTTCTATCAAGCTTTTCATATCCCTGGCAACTGTTACTCTGGCTGTACTTGTCCGTGTAGTATGTTTAGATTCCTGGTCTAACTACATGTATATTGATTAATTTTTAAGAAGGTAGGTCAACTTTTTTCTTTTCTTTTTTTTAAAAAAAAAATTAGATCTGCAAATTTGTAGATTATTTTAATCAAAGGAGGATCAACTCTTTAGTTAGTCACCATAAATATCAAATTCAAATCATTCATTGACTCAAAAAATAGAAAATTTTGTTTAATTAATTAACATGTGATACTGTACCTATATATATATATATATATTGGGGAATTATAGACATATAATTTGTCAGTTTGTTCACATAATTAACATGGAAGTCGGGAAAGTCCTCTCTTTTCCTTTGTGCAAAGATTAATTCAACTAATTAGCAAATAATGTTAAACGAATCCCATGCGCTAAGATCAGTTTAGCAGAAAATTCAAAATGAAACAACCGTAATTATATTGGGCAGCAAGCTTTTTATTTTTTATTTTTATTTTAATTTCTAAGGCAATCTGGCATTCCCCACTTTGAGAAATTGAATTCGTTGATTATGATGGTCAAACCATGGAGAAATTAAATGCTATAATCTAAAATGCACGGTAATCATAAATCATGTGTTTGGAGTAATTTCTGAATTCAGTCGTTGAATAGAGGAGTTTTATGTTTTTCTATTTCCTTTTGACAAGAGCGCATTTATTGTGTTTTTCTTACTTTCACTTCTTATTAATGTATTAATAAGGGGTTCTTTACTACTTGTTAGTTGTGGTATTTCACTGGATACAGAGTTTGAAAGCAAAACAGAATTTTTAAAAATTTATGATTTTAAATATGTTATGGTATTTCTATGATTATAAGAGCATATCCTGCATTAAGCAAAAAAAAAGTTTAAAGTTAAAATTTTCTAAATAACAGAAATGTGTGTTTCTAAACAAAGTAAAGAGAAAAAAGTCTTAAAATAAATGGAACAGGAGTATCAATTTGAAGTACACAGGCCACAGCCATTTCGCCAACTTGTAAGCGGGGCGGATATAGAGTATGTGCGCCAGATTTATTTGAATTCAGTATTTTTACCGCGGAATATAAATTTATGTGTAAAAATTTATTAAAATTATAATAAATAGTAGGTCTAAATACATAACTCTAAACATACAATGAGTTGAGTGCTAAAATTCTTAAAAGTTGAACCCATAAAATCTAAATCTTGGATCCGCCTCTGATAAGCCAAACCATTCATATGCAGAGGCGGATCTAGGATTTTTTGAACATAGGTGCACCACTAAAAAAGTAAGGGAAAAAATTATTAAGTGGAAATCGATCCCTATTCCTTTGGGTGAATAACCCAATACTCAACCAAGTGCACCCTTCAGTCTTTTTGGAGCATGGGTGCCAACACATAATATTAGACAAACAAATTTTAGAAAATAAGTACATAAAAGTTTGACGGAAAGACCATGGGTTCACGTGCCCCATGATTTGGGCTATACATCCGCCCCTGTTCATATGCTCTATCACTCTATACTCTATAATCTATACTAACATTTTTTTTTGCTAGGAACAAGCATTTTATTTATTTAGAACATAGTTAGTACAAGGAGGGGATGGAACGTATAATTCCAGTGCCCCTCGAGTCCAAAAGTAAGTACGGTAAAATAAAAGGTGGGGGGTATCAAAAAGGAGAACATCAGTAGGCTGTGGAAGACTAAGCTTCTTTCCAAAATGTGCCAGCGCATCTGCAACAGTATTACCCTCCCGGTAGATGTGGTTGAGTTGTGGCATACGTAAGTCACGCAACATCAACCTGCAAGCATGAAAGAGATGTGAGTATTTCGGAATACCTTGTGGTAGTAGTGTGATAAGTACCTGTGAGTCTGTTACTACTATGAGCGGTAGCAAGTTGTTGGTAATAGCAATTTGTCATCCATGAAGAAGGGCAAGTAATTCCGCTTGTAATAATGTTATATGGTACAAGGATTTAGAGTAGCCAATGATCCATTGTCCTTCGTGATTACGGATTGCTCCTCTGATGCCTCCACATTGAGTGGATGGGTCGAAAGCACCATCGATATTGAGTTTGTAGGTATGCAGAGGAGGTGTCATCTATTTGACTTGGACCGGTATGTGTGGGCGGGGACTGGATAAATTGGTGGTGAGGTAAGCATGTTTAGCTGCTTGGGTAGCGATTGTTATAGGGTTGATCAGACGTATATCATGGTTAAAGAAATTATGATTACGGTTCAGCCAAATGTTCCATAGGATAAATGGAGCAATGTTCCATAGAGGAATATTAGGGGGATGGGGGAGGGAAGATTTAAGGTTAACTGAGGTGGTGGAGGTACATAGATGTTTTATCCATCGGGAATGGTTATCCTGTGGTATAGGTAGATGGAAGTGTTGCCAAATATGAGTGGCGGGTGGGCATACAGTGAAAATGTGTATTAAATCTTCGAAAGGGTGAGAGCAGAAGGTGCATTGTGGGTGGGTGGGTGGGTGGGAGGGTTATGTTGTGTAATGCTAAAAGTTGCCTAGTGGGCAAAGCTTGGTGGAGAAGAAGCCAAAGAAAATGTTTAATATTGTTAAGTGTAGGAACGTTCCAGATCCAGGAATGTTGAAAGGACGTGGGAGTGTGAGATTGATTAAGGATGAGTAGTCGGTAAGCTGATGATGTGGAAAAGTGACCGTCAGAGGTAGGGTGCCAGTGGGGTGAATCGTCGGTAGTAGTGTCAAGGTTGGGAATAGTGCTATGAATAAGTTGGTGAATGTGGGCCGGGAGGTCAAAGAGAGTAAGGTGAGATCAAATGTTGGTGGTGTAAAGATGTGGTTTAAGGTGAGCGATGTTTCATGCTGAAGGAGGGGGCATTGGATAAGGTGTCTCAAGGAGAAATGGGGTGAGATCCATTGATCATTCCAAAGATTTATTTTTGTACCAGATGTAAATGTCCAGGAGGTACCCTGTTGGCATAAGGGTAGGGCTTTAGTTAGGCTTTTCCACGTAGAGGAGTCATGCGATTTAGTTATGTAAGCTCTGGAATGTGGTGGAGTGGCACGAGGCGTACAATATTTGCCCTGCAATATTTGAGTCCACAGGCTTTGAGGATTAGTGGCGAAACGCCAGACAAGGCTGGTTAATAAGGCGATATTTTTAGGGAAAGCTTGGGGTAGTCCTAGGCCACCATACTTTTTAGGCGCAATGACTATGTTCCAATTGAGTAGGTGTAGTTTGTGGTGGGTAGGGGTGGAACCCCATAAGAAATTACACTGAATTTTATAAATATTTTGGCGTATTTTTAGAGGTAGGAGTTAATTTTGCATCGCGTAGGTTGGGATTGAATTTAGAACGGATCGTATAAGAGTTGTACGACCTGCCAAATTGAGAAATTTAGTTTTCCAACCTTGTAAGCGATTATGCATCCGATCAAGTATATACTGGTAATTAGAAGATTTGGGATGCATTTTAGGCATTGGGAATCCAAGGTATTTGCCGAAGGTGGATGCATTGCGGATGTTTAGGATAGTAGTTAAATGGGACATAGTTGCAGGAGTTGTATTACTGGAGAAGAGGAGTTTGGATTTTGTAAAGTTGATTCGTTGGCCAGATTGGGCAGCAAGGTGGTTGAAATGTGCAATATGGAGTGAGCGTTAGCAGTATCTGCCTTTACGAAAAGGACAATGTCGTCAGCAAATAGCAAATGAGATAGATGGGGGCCCTGTCTTGATATTTTAATGGGAGTCTAGTGTTTTATGAGGTCGGCTTCCTCAATCAGTTGTGACAGTGTCTCCGTAGAAATGATAAATAAGTATGGTGATAGTGGGTCACCTTATCTAATTCCACGAGAAGGCTGGAAGAAAGGGGTAGGCTTGCCATTGACTAAAATAGCTATGGATGAGGTAGTGATGCAGGACATAATGAGTGTATAGTGTGTGACGGAAAACTGAGTCCACGTAGAGAATAACGAATGAAGGACCATTCAAGGCGATCAAATGCGCGTTCTAGGTTAATTTTGAGCATCATTTTAGCAAATATACCTTTAGTTCTACGGAAGGAGTGGAGGGCTTCCTGGACAATGATAGCATTGTCGACTGCTCTATGTCCAGGAATAAAACTACATTGACTGGGGTTAATAATAGATGATATGAATGGGCGGATTTTGTTAACTAATATTTTTGTAATGACTTTATATATTGTGTTACAGAGACCGATAGGTCTATAGTGGGTTATATTGGCAGGATTTTTGGTCTTGGGAATAAGGGCAAGGAAAGTTTGATTAAGATGCAGGGGGATGGTAGCAGTTTGAAAAGCTTCGAAGCATGTCGCATGGACAGCTGCCTTTGTGTACGCCCAGTATTTTTGAGAAAAAATAGGGTGGAGACCATCCGGTCCCGGCGATTTGAACGGTTTGAAAGAGTTTATTGCGTTGGCAACTTCAGCTGCAGTTAAGGGTTTTGTAAGTGAAGATATGTGGGTGGAATTGAGTCCGTTGCATGATAGCGAAGGTGGTGAGTCAGTGCACTGTGTTAGTTGTGTGGTGTATACATCTTGGAAATGATTTTGAATAATGGCATGGATGGTATCCAGATCAAAAGTCCAATTTCCTACATTATCATGCAATCCTAGGATGCGATTACGTCTACGTCTTTGGGTAGTAGACAAATGGAAAAATCTAGTATTGGCATCGCCATCATTTAGCCACTGAATGCGGGATTTTAGTTTCCAAAAATCCTCCTCATTTTTTAGGATGGTGTTAAGGTCAGTAAGAAGTTGATTTTCAAGATTGTAATGAAAACTGTTTTTAGTATTGGGGTCCATATTTTGGAGGCCATTTAGTCTGGCTAGTGTGATTCGTTTTTTGTAAGAAATATTCCCAAAGGAATTTTTGTTCCAGTAAGTAGCATGTAGGGCAAAGGTATCAATTGCTTGACTGTTGTGGGGGTTGTCAGACCAGTGTGTTTGAACAATGGAGGAAAATTCCGGGTGATTGAACCACATTGTTTCAAGGCGGAAGGGAAAGGAAGGTTTGGAGGTAGCTCTAGTGAGGTTTAATAATAATGGGCAGTGGTCTGAGTGTATCCAAGGTAGGTGGATAACACTAGAGTCTGAGAACAAGTTGAGCCAACTTAATTTATCTAAGCGTTCTAATATGAGATTAGTGCGCTGATGGCGCATGTTAGACCAGGTGAAGCGGGAGCCTGTGAAACCAAGATCGATCATATTTATTGTGTATAGACTATATATAGTCTATACTAACATTGCATATATGTAGACACACATTATATTTATAACATTGCATTTAATGCTGTATCCCTTTCTCTGCCCATTCATATACGTAAGGTATGACAGTATTATTACTGTAATGTAATAAAGATATTTCTTTAGGGAAACATGGTTGAATGATGGCTTCTGGTAAGGGCTACACGTTATTCTGTCACAAATACTCTATTGTCTTCTCCTCATGGGAGTTGAAACTTCACTATCTCTAATTTCCTCATTTATTTCATCTCCCTATCTTTAATTCTTTTATCAAAACCTCTGGATGGAAAGGAAGAGAAAGAAAATATTAATTTCCCTCCCCTCTCGTTTGGTACACTTGGAGAAGATAATTGATCATGTTGCTAAAATCGAATGGGAGGCTGTAGTGATAAAATAATGTACATGTCATGAGCATGTTCCGGATATACACTGATAGTGGCGGAGTCACATGTATTCAAGAAGTGTCAACTGATACATCTTCATCAAAAATTATATTGTGTAGCTAGGTAAATTTTTATTTTTATTTTTTTATATATACTATATATTGACTCCTTTGTCATATTCGTGGGCTTACTGCACTCTGACCACCAGTATTTAACTCCCATCCAATCAATATCTCCTTTGTATACGGTAAAAATTAGTCTCAAAAGTTGGGTGACTTAGGAGGAGACACATGTCAAGGAAGATCAGTCGGCAGTGGCTCAATCACGATGACACCAGATACGAACCTGTGACCAGATAAGAAGCAATTCAAGATATGACCGTTATAGAAACGTTACAGAAGACCTCAAGATTCATCCGACCTTTTTTAGGCTTTATTATCTTTTATTATTCTTAATCACCTTTTAATTACCTTTTATTGCAGCATTAATATTGGTAATTAAGGGAACATAATTTGTAGATCATACACCCTATAGCTCTAGTATAAAAAGAGGCTTTCATTCTATTGTAAGACATTAAGAAATACTAATAGCAAAAGACTAGTATTCTTTCTCTCATTCTATTAAGCTTTATACAAGTGTGGTCGAGATTTTCAAATTATTCCTGATCCCGGTGGGAACATACTGAAGCTCAGACTTCTCTCTTCTTTAATTATCCTTATTTACTCAATTGTAATTTATTGTTTTATTTTATCGGATCAATTTAATTCAAGTATCTATAAATCACGTTACAAATTTAACTGTACCATTTTACGGGTAAATAGTTTGGTGCCCACCGTGGAGCTATGACAGTTGTGGTATTATTTTGGTCCGTTCATCTATTACTAATATACTTTGAAGCTTTTCGATTGTAAGCACAAAACAATTATAACACCTAATTACGTCAACAATTCGCTCAATGTTGGAACAAACAACAACGACGAGCCCGTGGACAATCTCCATGATGGAAATTAACGTTGTTCAACTAGCGAAGCCCGTCTCAATGGGAATAGTCAACTCTTAACCGAGTAGAAATAAAAACTCGGCGGGCAAGGAGTTCTACACCTAATGATATGGATGATGAACCTGTTGCCGATACTGTTAAAGTTTCGAAAGCGCAGCAAAGGGGGATCATGAATCATCTCTCAAGACATCACCGAATAATGATCGAGCTCCAGGAAGATCTATCGGTTGCTTCCAATAATTTCAACGGTGGAATTCAAGCCCCTCCTGTCGTTCCTATAAATCTAACGGCATCAAGAACCGGTAACACCGCTAATAGGGGGAGTTTAGATCAAACAACAATCAAGCAGGTGGTGCCGGTATGTGATGACTGGATAGGTTATTTTGAGTTCTAGCCCTTATTTTCATGTTTCGAGACCTCGATTAGCTCGGTTTAGTACTTCTCAATTTGCGTGTGCAGTCCATGTCTTTTCCGAAAAAGTTTTTATGTGAAAAATGTAAGAAAACATGAATTTTAGCTTTAAAAATGACTTGAGTTGACTACAATCAATATTTTATGTAAATGATCTTGAATCGATATTTTGATGATCCCGATGGGTTTGTACCGTAATTTTAGACTTGGGCGTATGCCCGGAATTGAATTCAGAAGTCCTTAACTTGATTTGATGTGATTTGTTGAAAATTAGTAATTTGAAGGTTTAAAGAATTGCCTAGGTTTGACCGTAAGTTGATTTATTGCTATCGGGTTTAAATTTCGGTTTTGGAACTTGATATAAGTTTACTTTACTATTTAAACTTGTCTGTGAAATTTGGTGCAAAATAGAGTTGATTTGAAAGGATTCGGATGCCCGGTTGTGAATTTAGAAGTTCTTGAGTTTCTTTGAAAATTTTCATGCATTTTGTGTCCGATTCATAGTTTAGGTATTATTTTGGTGTTTTGATTGCAGGAGCGAGGTCGTATGATGTATTACACTTGTGTGCATGTTTTATTTGGAGACTGAGAGTCTCGGATGAGTTTCGGATAGGCTACGGGTCATTTTTGGACTTAGAGTTGCAGGCTTCAGCTATTTTGCTGATATCTGGTGTCATGTACTTCACGATCACGAAGCCTCTCTCACGATCGCGGAGTAGAATCTGGGCTGCGGAGGAAATCGTTCTTCACGAACGCGAGGAAACGGTGGCAAACGAGAAGTAATGGGGGGTTTACCCTTCGGAAACGTGCCCGTCCACTTGCGAGCGCTTAAGGTTATGGGGCCCGGGGAGGGAGCTGTCTGTTATTCTACGGGAACGCGAGTCTAGGCTCGCGAACGCGAAGGTCAATTGGGCCGCTATGCTTCGAGATCGTGTCAGGTGTCTCACGAACGCGATGAACACCTGACGCCACTCTTATAAACTTCTAAAAATCGGGATTTATCCCATTCCTGACCATTTTCAAGTTTGAGCTCGGCGTAGAGGCGATTTTGAAGAGTTTTTTCATCCCAACTTCATAGGTTAGTAGATCTTAACTTGTTTCCTTATATTTCAATAAATACCCACTAATTTTAACCTTTAATCTTGCTTTTTTATGGTAGAAATTAGGGATTTAGGTTAAATTAGAGATTTTAAGAAATTGAGATTTAGACCTCAAATTGAGGTCAGATTTCAAAACTAATTACATAACCGGGCTCGTGGGTAAATGGGTAATTGAGTTTTGGTCCAATCTCGGATTTTGATCAAGTGAGCACGGAGTTGACTTTTGTTGACCTTTTTCAAAAGTATTAAAGATTGAATCTCTTTCTCTCGTGAGTGGTTTTTAAAGCATATTTTCAATTATTTGAACTATATTTGGTTAGATTTGATTCGTTTGGAGGCTAATTCTGGAGGAAAAGCTGCGGTTGAGCATTGATTTGATTGTGGAGTGAGGTAAGTATCGTGGTTAACGCCGTGCCATTTTCATATCATTGATTTATTTGATCTCCGGTTTTGGTGATTTACTTGGTTATATTGTTGCTTAGTTCGAAAGATGTTATTTCGTGATTTCGCACTTGTCGTTTTTATGATATTTTTCTCTTTTTGCATGTCCCCTCCCAGTCAATATTCTATCATTCTTCTTGTTATTTTTATTGCTTTATGTATATACTTGTACAAGATTTTTACGTAGGTATCTTGTCATAGCCTCGTCACTACCTCGTTGAGGTTAGGCTCGATATTTACGGAGTATATTGGGTCGGTTGTACTCATACTATACTTTTGCACTCCTTTTACAGATACTGGTATCGGTCCCAGTGGTACTTAGAGGTGCGTCGACTCGGACCACTTTCATATGGATAGTTGAGGTAGATCTGTCGGTGTTAGCAAACCTTAAGTCCCCTTCTATTTTCTAATTTTACTGTTTATCTCTTTCGAATAGTTGTGTTTATTTCAGACTATGTTTGTAGACTTTTAGTTGCTCGTGTACTCGTGACTCCGGATTTCTAGGAGAGATAGTATCATGTGGGTTTATATTCGTACTGTGTTAGATTTGGCATTTATTTCTCGTTGAATATCATAATTTTGTTTTTGTCTGTTAAATTTTTTTAATTATTTATTTCACGTCAGCTTGCCTAGCAAGTGGATGTTAGGCTCCATCACGACCCCGAGGTTGGGATTCCGGGTTATGACAAGTTGGTATCAGAGCACTAGGTTTCTTAGGTCTCACGAGTCATGAGCAAGCTTAGTAGAGTCAGGAGGATCGGTGCGAAGACATCTGTACTTATCTTCTAGAGGCTATGGAATTTTAGGAAAATTTCACTTCTTTCTTTCCCTATCATGCAATTTTATTTTATCATTGATGTTTGAATAATTCTATTCTTGTTCTCTCGCAGATGTTAAGAACACGCACAACATCTACAACTGGACAGGAGCCGGAGCCCCTTGTTGCAGCCACTACCCGGGGTAGAGGCCGAGGCCAAGGTCGAGCCAGAGGCCGAGGCAAAGGCAGAGGTAGAGTTCAACCTAGAGCTCGAGCAGCAGCACCCATAGTGGAGGCTCAGATTGATAATAAGGAGGAGATCCCAGCTCAGACTGCACTAGTCGGACCTGCTCAGGTTCCGGAGGGATTTATAGCTACTCCCGTGCTTCGGGACGTTCTAGTCCGTTTAGTGATCCTGATGGAGAGTGTGGCCAAAACAGGTGCATTTCCGGTGGCACCAGCCATCTCTCAGTCTAGGGGAGGGGAACAGACTTCCGCTACTCACACTCCGGAGCAGATGGATCCTATATATCAAACTCCATCAGTCCAACTACTTGGGGTAGTTCAGCTGATTGTTGATGCACATATCGGAGAGAGACACGTGATGTCTTCTGAGGGATTGATGAGATTGGATAAGTTCATAAAGCTCTTCCCTATTCACTTTAGTGTTTCACCTTCGGAGGATCCACATGATTACTTGGACCGTTGCCATGAGGAGTTGCGCAACATGGGTATTGTTGAGACCAATGGGGTCGACTTTGTAGTGTTCCAGATGACCAGTTCTACCAAGAGATGGTGGAGGGATTATTGTCGCGTCCCCCTTTTTTCTCGCGAAAATCGGGTTTGTGACATTTGGGAGAACAACTCGTTCCCATTCGGGAATTAGGTTTTGAATTGAAGAGTCGGAACCTAATGATTAAAGTGCATTAGGACACTAGGAGGGGTTTGTTTTGAGTAACCAAAGATTAAGTAAGGGCTTGAAATTATCCCAAGGGGAAGGTGTTAGGCACCCCTTAGGATCCACTAGTGTGGTTCTCGGCCAAACTATTGTTGTGACTTAAGTGCAAATAACACATAGGCAAATAAAGGCTTTAAATAAGAGGAGATTTTCACGTAATGGTTACAAATAAACAAAATTAAGAAAAAGGGACTAAAAAGAGTTGATTTTCTTAAAAAAATGGTTTAAAAAGATTTAAAAGAAACAAAGAAAACAAAAGGAAGGGGGGTCCTAGGTTTATTAATAATATGGATCACCCCACACAACATCCGGTAATCACTCCTCAGTGAGGGGCTACACGTGATGTTATCGTGTGGTCATCATATCCATGTCTACCCTTTCCCACACCGTTAAGGTATTAAAGCGTGGAATGGTCTCGTTTACTTATTGCATGCTATTACCCGCCCCCAATCCTATCAGCCTCGGAGGTACTTGGGACTACTATTCCTAAAAGGGAGGAGAAGTCGGGTTTATTTATGGTTTCAAAGGTAAAATACTAAGGCGACAAACAAAAACATATATATAGCAAGTATAGGGAAGCACATAAACAAATAAGACTCAAACAGACCTCCTTAAATCAAAGAAAAGCATATAGTTTAGCATGTCTTACACGTACCGATTAGGGTCTGATTTAAAGATTGGGGCAGACTAATTTATTGCATATTTCAGATAAGAAGCCCGAATCAGGCCTGTCTGCTGGTTGTAGTTAATAAAATCTAATTCAGTCTAAACTGTCCTATGGCTTGCCTAAGTTTTAGATAAAAAACTATAGGCATGTTATCTACTGATTTCAGAAAAGATGAAATATACTGATTTTAGAAAAGGTTGTCAGTTACTCAGGAAAGACGAGTTTTGACAAAAGATCATAAATTCTGCAGACATTAGACATTGTTGTTACTGGTTTTACACTTATAAGTGAGTGGAACGTTTCAGACTTGGTTGATAGTTCCTATAGGCATGCTTTCTATGCGTTGCTGATTTTAAAAAAAAACCTTTTAGACATAATAATAATGTAGAAACCCTATAGGCATGACATCTAATTGTAGTTGATTTTCAGAACCTATAGACATATACTCTACATGCATATGCAGAAGTCACGATATCTACATGAAAGTGCAGGGTCCCTATAGTCATGGTATCTAAATGAGAATGCTGAAGTTCTTATAGACATGGTAACTAAATGAGAATACAGAAATCTTATAGGCATGGTAGCTATATGAAAATGCAGAAATCTTATAGGCATGGTAGCTATGTGAAAAATGCAGGAATCTTATAGGCAAGTTATCTACCCTTTTTTACATGCATGGTTACCCTTCCCTTTTCACTAACCATCCCCAAAAGTTATTACAAGTTATTACAACCTAGAAAAAGTAAAGTAAAGGAAAAATACATCAGAAATTAAGAAGTACAACCAAGGAGAGCCTGATTCAGACTTCCTGTCTGAAGTATAAAGTAAACCAACTCCAAAGATCATGTTTCAAGGCCTTTCTCCCACTTGGGTGTGTCAGAGTTCCCTAAGAGTTTCATAAGAACTCCGGGCAGTGCTTACACCCAAATGTATTACCATATTAAGCCAAAGTGCAGTGTGGAAGGGCCAGCCTCAGGTATCCAAGTTCAGAGAGAACTCAAGGTCCCGAGGCAAGGCTCACAAGAGGGGGGCAGAACTTAGGAACTAAGAGAGAGTGTAAGTGCAGAATTCTGAAAGGGAGAAAGGGAAAGGGAAACAACACACATAGGGATATAGGGAATGGGGAGTTGCAAGAGGTAAAAAGCAGGCTAGTGGGCATAACCCAACAATGGGAGATGCTGGCACACCCATAAGCCTACTGGAACATATTGTTTAGAGGTTAGGATCCCCTAAGGGATCAAGTTCAATCCATAGACAATAACTTGTATATTGCCATGTTTTAAACTGTAATCAAAGAACATAAAGGGAAATAGGGAATAGGGATTCAGAGCAGAAACAAGCAAAAGGGAATCAACATGCTAGTTTAAGTATTTAACTCTGCAGAAGTAGTAAAGTAGACAGAGATGCAGAAAGCTGTAAGTACACACATTGTGGGGATGCTGAAATTTGAAATTAGGACATACCAGTTTCAAAGAAACAAGTAGAGAAAAATGTTGTAGTTTGGTAAAAACCTCAGTGCAGACAAGAAGAGAGAGTTCTATTATATGAGTAAGAGTTCAGAAGAGATTGTGAATTGTGAAGTGTCATGCCTTTTATAGTGTAGAAAGCAGGCATAAATAAGGTAAGAAAATAGTTTGAAAACTGATTGTCAATCAATTACGCTAGGCTTCCCTTAATTAAGGGATTCAGATTCAAACGGGTATAAACCAATTAAGGAAAGAAATTGATTAAACACTTTGTGTAAAGCATGCAATTGAGGGCAAATACACAAAGGTTATTTAAGGTCAGGGTTCTGACAGTATACTGTTTGTGCAAATAAAGTAAGGGAGTCAATTAACAGCCAGTAAATCACAAGGTCTGAGATTTGGTATGAATGAACCGAGTTAGAAAAGATGAAGAAGGGTTTTACTTAGGCCGAGTAACAAGGAGAATCAACAAACAATGGAAAGAAATCAATCAAGCCATATTCAGAAGGAAGTTTGCACTAATTACAAATTTGAAAACTATTTAGAGGAAAATTCATCATATATAAGGAGCATGTGAGCATGAAAGAAGACTGTCATGTAAATCAGTAGAAAAAATCCAGTGTGGAAGAGTTTAGCAAAAAGTTCAGCATTGTATGAAAACAAAGATGTCCAAACTCAGTTCAGAGACTCAAAATCAGTCTAAAAGAGTTAAGGGTTCTAAAATAAAACCCTAGTTCAATCAAGCCTAGGTAGAACCCCCAAATTCTAGGGTTTCCACCTTGAATCAAGTACAGAGATGAGAAGACAAGTAGTCGAAGTAGGCTCAGAGGTTTCAGAGAAGAACTGAAGCCTCTTGCATGCTTCTATCAACAACAAAACTCATGAGAAAACATGATATCAAGGTAACAAGCAGAACACAGTAGAAGCACTCAAAGAAAAAAATAGAGGAGAAACACTGAGAGGAATAGTGAATATACTTAAGAAGTTTTTTCATAAGAAACTTAAACAGGGCTTAGTAGAAGGAAAGTAAGGAAGCTTAAGAACTTAGCAGGAAAGTACAGTAGGAGAAACATGCTGGAACATAGTAGAAGAAAAATACAAGAACATAATAGAAAAACATATGAGAACACAGTACGGAAAACATGGTAGAAGAACATACAAGCATGAAGTATATAAAACACAGTAAAAGAACATACAAGAACGGAGTATAAAAACTCAGTAGAAGAACATACAATAACAGAACACAGTAGGAGAACATACGAGAACGTGGTAGATAAAAACATAGGAGCACAGTAGAGGCAAATAATCAAAAGAAAAGGGAAAGAAAGTCAAAGAAACGGTTAAACATTTTTTCAGAAAACCCTAGATCGGAAAGAAAGATTTTTAAAAAAAAGTAATTTTCGAAAGAAAAGTTAGGGAAATCGTTTGAAAACTCAAGGAGAGCATAGATACACAACGGATCAAAAGAAATCAAAGAAAAACCTTGAAGGGTTATGGCTTCAGAAGAACCCTAGAAATGAGAAACGCTTTGAAAGGCCACCGATCTGAGTCAGAGAGGTCAGAAATAGGCTCAGATAACCTTGGTATGCTAGAGAAAAGCTGGAGATGACCCTGGAACCTCGAATCGACAGAGGTCTGTGTGCAAACCTTCGAGGTCAGGCCTCGAATCTTCAGGTATCAGGCGTGTGGGAGAAAGAGAAGGTGAGTATAAGACTCCCATAGCCTGAAAAGCCAGGGATTCCGGTGGGTTTCAATGTGGAGGTGGTGGTAAGAGGCGGTTAGGGTTTGGGAATGTTCGAGAGAGTTTGAGAGTTTAGAGGTGGCTGGTTAGGTTAACTGGTTTAGGGTTAAGGGGTGTTGGTAGATTAAAAAAGGAAATGAGGGTTTGTGGTCGTTGATCATTTTGATCAACGGCCTGGATTTAATGGGGGGCCGGGCGGGTTGAACTTAATTGGATCAGGGGCGAGTAGTTTAGGAATTGGGCCGGTTCAAACAGGGATTGGGTCAGGGTAATTGGGTTTAGAATTGGGTTCAATTGGAGGTTCAAATAAGTCTAAAATTGAAATAAACGGGGCTAGCATTTAAATAGCCATTTTTCCTTATTTATTTTATAAAAATAGTAAAATAATTTCTGGAAATAAATTAAAGATACTAAAATGATTAATGATACTTAATTATCAAATTAAAAATATTGGAGTCAATTTTATAATTATGAAAACAATTAAATTTTAAAATAGGCTAATATCGCAATTATATGCAATTTAGCTTTAAAAATACTAAATACCAGCTATATTTTAATATAAATATGAGAATCCAATAAGTGAATCACACAAAATAATAATTTTAGGTATAATTATTGGGTTTTTCTTGATAAAATAGGGCAATAAATAGATTTAAAAATCTATAAAAATTAAGAGAAAAATAGTAAAATCTTGGGACATAATTATATATGCATATACCTTATATTTTAAAAGTATTTTGCATATAAAAAATATACAGGGAAAAATTGGGTATCAACAATTATGTGCTGACAAAACCAGTTGGTTCACCTTCATTTACCTAGGAACAGTTTTCGCAGCTATTTCGGGAGAAGTTTTCGCAGCTATTTCAGGAAAAGTTTATTCCTTTCACTCGGAGAGAGGAGTGCCACAGGTAGTTTGAGCGCCTATAATAGGGTAGCACGACTGTTAATTAGTATGAGACTCGATTTGTGGCCCTAGCTCTCCATGCAGTTATCGTACTCCCTACTGAGAAGGAGAGAGTGAAGAGAAGGGGGTGGTATATGATAAGAGGCCTCGTTATTCAGGTATTTTCAACGGTGCCTTATATGGAGGCAGGGGTTCATTTGGTAGGGGTTATCCTCCCAGGTTATTTCAGTCAGCACTTTATGCAACCCATGTTTCTTCGGGTAGTCATGGTCCTTATGTGTCTCATCCTGAACAACTAGCCTACAGTGCACCATCAACACCTATGAGTTCACCTCCTATCGAGAGTCACTAGGGTGGTTATTCAGGTCAACAGGGTCATTCTAGGGTTTGGAGTCATAGCAGCCGAGGACTTGTTATACTTGTGGAGATCCGAGGCACCTTGCTATATTTTGCCCCAGGTCACAAGGCGGCATGCCACAACAGAGTTCTCGTGCCATGGTCCGGCACCAATTGCTTCATCGCTCACTCAGCCAGCTAGAGGCAGGTGTCAGGCTGCCAGAGGTGGAGGTTAGGCCATTAGAGGTGGAGGTCAGGCCATTAGAGGTGGAGGCCAGTCAGCTAGAGGCCATCCGAGAGGCGGAGGTCAGAGTGGTGGGGCTCAACCCCATTATACGTATTTCCAGCTAGACTTGAAACTGAGTCATCTGACATCGTCATCTTAGGTAATGTTCCAGTTTTCCATAGAGATGCTTCACTTCTATTTAATGTGGGCTCTACTTATTCCTACGTGTCATCCTATTTTGATTCATATCTGGTTATGCCTCATGATTCTTTGAGTGCTCCTGTATATGTGCATATGCTTGTGGGAAATATTATTGTCGTAGATCGTGTTTATCGCTCGTGTGTGATTTTATTGGGAGTCTTGAGAATAGTGTAGATATCCTGCTTTTTGATATGGTGGACTTTGATGCTATTTTGGGCATGGATTGGCTAGCACCATATCACGCTATATTGCACTGTCATGCCAAATGGTGCTCGTAGCCATGTCAGGATTGCCGTAATTAGAGTGGAAGGGACTCTTGGCCATTCTACGAGTAGGGTTATTTCTTATGTGAATGCTCGGCGTATGGTCGAAAAGGGATATCTAGCATATTTGGCCTATATTCGTGATTCTAGTGCGGGAGTTCCTTCTATGGATTCAGTACTAGTTGTACGTGAGTTTCCAGAGGTATTTCCTTCAAATATGCCGGGAATGCCACCCGACAGAGATATCGACTTCTATATTGACATGGCCTCACCTGAGTTGAAAGAACTGAAGAAACAGTTGTAGGATTTTCTTGATAAGGGATTCATTAGGCCTAGTGTCTCGCCATGGGGTGCACCTATGTTGTTTGTGAAGAAGAAGGATGGCACGATGAGGATGTGTATTGATTATCGGCAGTTGAACAAAGTCACTATCAAGAATAAGTATCCGTTGCCGAGGATTGATGACTTGTTTGATCAGTTTCAGGGTGCTAAAGTGTTTTCGAAGATTGACTTGAGATCTGGCTACCACCAGTTGAAGATTAGGGCATCGGATGTCCCTAAGACATCTTTTCGGACTCGGTATGGGCATTATAATTTCCTAGTGATGTCATTTGGTTTGACAAAGGCACTAGCAACATTTATGGATTTGGTGAATAAGGTATTTAAACCCTATTTGGATTCTTTTGTGATCGTCTTCATTGATGATATTTTTATCTACTCCCGCACTCGAGAGGATCATAAGCAACATCTTCGAGTTGTACTTCAAACCATAAGAGATAGTTAGTTATACGCCAAGTTTTCAAAGTTTGAGTATTGGTTGGACTCGGTTGCCTTTTTGGGGCATGTTGTAACTGCCGAGGGCATTAAAGTGGATCCTAAAAAGATTGAGGCAGCTCCGAATTGGCCTAGACCTACTTCACCTCTAGAGATTCGGAGCTTCCTGGGTTTGGTAGGTTATTATCGCCGGTTCGTGGAGGAGTTTTCATCTATTGCAGCCCCATTAACTAGATTGACCTAGAAGGGTGCTTCATTCAGGTGGTCCGATAGTTGTGAGTTGCGCTTTCAAAAGCTCAAAACTGCTTTGACCACAACCCAGTGTTGGTATTGCCCACAGGTTCAGGATACTACACTGTATATTGTGATGCATCATGTATTGGGTTTGGTGTAGTATTGATGCATGATGGCAGGGTGATTGCATACACATATCGGAAGTTGAAGGTTCATAAGAAGAATTACGTTGTTCATGACTTAGAGTTGGCAGCTATTGTTCATGTATTAATGATTTGGAGGCATTACCTCTACAGTGTGTCGTGTGAGGTATTCATATATCTTCGGAGTCTACAGTATTTTTTTAAGCAAAAGATCTCAACTTTAGGCAACGGAGATGGTTAGAGCTGTTAAAAGACTATGATATTACCATTTTCTATTATCTCCGGAAGGCTAATGTGGTAGCCGATGCCTTGAGTGGAAGGGCTGTGAGTATGGATAGCCTTGCATATATTCTAGTTGGTGAGAGACCTCTAGTTGATTAGGCCTTGGCCAATCAGTTCATGAGATTAGATATTTTGGAGCCTAGTCGGGTTCTTGCTTGCATGGTCTCTCGGTCTTATTTGTATGAGCGTATCATAGAGCGTCAGTATGATGACCCCCATTTGCTTGTCCTTAAGGATACGGTGTAGCACGGTGATGCCAAGAATATTTCTATTGGAGATGATGGGGTGTTGCGGATGTAGGGTCAGATTTGTGTGCCTAATGTGGATGGGCTTCGTGAGTTGATTCCTGAGGAGGCCCACAATTTGCAGTATTCCATTCACCTGGGTGCCGCCAAGATGTATCAGGATTTGAGGCAGCATTATTGGTGGGGATGAATGAAGAATGATATAGTTACATATGTGGCTCGGTGTTGAGTTACCAGTAGGTAAAGTACGAGCATCAAAGGCCTATCTATTTGATTCAGAGACTTGAGTTTCCCGAGCGGAAGTGGGAGCATATTACCATGTATTTCATTGTTGGGATCCCATAGACTTTGAAGAAATATGACACAGTATGGGTCATTGTGGATAGGTTGACCAAGTCGGTGCACTTCATTCCAGTGGCATCACTTATTCTTTAGAGCAGATGGATGGGATCTATATATGCGAGATTGTTCGTCTTCATGGTATGCCGGTGTCAATTATTTCTGATCGGGGCACGTAGTTCACATCCCACTTCTGGAGGGCCGTACAATATGAGTTAGGCACACGGGTTGAGTTGAATACAACGTTACACCCCCAGATGGACAGAAAGTCCGAGCGCACCATTTAGATATTAAAGGATATCCTTCGTGCTTGTGTTATGGATTTTGGGGGTTCTTGGGATCAGTTCTTGCCGCTTGTGAAGTTTGCCTACAATAAGAACTACCAATCGAGTATTCAAATGGCTCCTTATGAAACCTTATACCAGTTGTTTGGTTTGAGCCAGGAGAGGCTCGGTTGTTGGGTACCAATTTGGTTCAGGATTCCTTGGAAAATGTCAAGATGATTTAGGATCGACTTCGTACAACACAGTCTAGGCAGAACAGTTCTGCCGATCGGAGAGTTTGTGATGTTGCATTCATGGTTGGAGGAAGGTATTTGTTCCGGGTTTCACCTATTAAGGGTGTGATGAGGTTCGGGAAGAAGGGAAAGTTGAGCGCGGGGTATATCAGACCCTTTGTGATCCTTGAGAGAGTTCGTGAGGTGACCTACAAGCTTTCATTGCCACCTAGTTTATCAGCAGTTGACCCGGTATTCCATGTTTCTGTGCTCCAAAAGTATCACAGTGATCCGTCCCATGTATTAGATTTCATCTCAGTGTAATTGGACAAGGACTTGACTTACGAGGAGAAGCCGGTGTCCATTCTAGCACGATAGGTCCTAAGTTGAGGTTTAAGAGTTATTCTTCAGTTAGAGTGCAGTGGAGAGGGTAGCTGATTGAGGCAGCTATGTGGGAGTCTGAGTCCGATATGTGGAGTAGATACCCACATCTTTTTACCAGTCCAGGTACCTTTCTATGTCCGTTCGAGGATGAATGTTTATTTTAGAGGTGGAGAATATGATGACTCGATAGGTCATTTTGAGTTTTAGCCCTTATTTCTATATTCTGATACCTCGATTAGCTCTGTTTAGTGTTTCTCTATTTGTGTGCACAGTCCATGTCTTTTCCGAAAAGTTTTTATGTGAAAAGATGAAGAAAACATGAATTTTAGCTTTAAAAATGACTTGAGTTGACTACGATTAACATTTTGAATAAACGATCCTGGATCGGTATTTTGACAATACTGGTTGGTCCATATAGTTATTTTGGACTAGGGCGTATGCCCGGAGTTGAATTCAGAATCCCCTGACTTGATTTGATGTGATTTGTCGAAACTAGTAATTTGAAGGTTTAAAGAATTCCAAAGTTTGTACATAGGTTGACTTTATTGCTAACGGGTTTGGATTTCAGTTTCGAAATTTGGTATAAGTTCATTTCAAAACAGAGTTGATTTGATAGGATTCAGACGCTCGGTTGTGAATTTGGAAGTTCTTGAGTTTCTTTGAAAGTTTCATGCATTTTGATGTCTGATTCATAGTTCTAGGTGTTATTTTGGTATTTGATTGCATGAGCGAGTTTGTATGATATTATTACACTTGTATGCATATTTGGTTTGGAACCTTAGGGGCTTGGATGAGTTTCGGATAGGCTATGGGTTATTTTAGAACTTAGAGTTGCAAGCTTCAGCTATTCTGCTGATATCTGGTGTCATGCGCTTCGCGATCATGAAGCCTCTCTTGCGATTGCGAAGGGGATCTGGGCTGGGGTGGAAATCTTTCTTCACGAACGCGAGAAAACGGTCGCGAACGCGAAGTAATGAGGGGCTTACCCTCCACGAACGCGACCATCCACTCGCAAACGTGTAGAGTTATATGGCTTGGAATGGGAGCTGTATAATGTTCTACGTGATGCAACCCTAGGCTTGCGAACGCGAAGGCCAGGGGGGAGAGTACATCGCCAACGCGAAGGCCAATTGGGCCGCTATGCTTCGCGATCGCGTCAGGTGTCTCGCGAACGTGATGAACACCTGATGCATAATATTTTAAAGTTCTAAAATTGGGATTTATCCCAATTCTCACTATTTTCAAGTTTGATCCCGGCCTAAAGGCGATATTGAAGAATTTTTTCATCTCAACTTCATCGGTTAGAAGACTTTAACTTTTTTCCTTACATTAACACCATTTATTTTAACCATTAATCTTATGCTTTTTCATGATAGAAATTTGGAATTTAGGTAGAAATTGAGGATTTTCAGAAATTGAGATTTAGACCTCAAATTGAGATCAAATTTCGAACTAATCACATAATCAGGCTTGTGGGTGAATGGGTAATTGGGTTTCGGTCTGAATCTCGGGTTTTGACCAAGCGAGCTCGGGGTTGACATTTATTGACTTTTTCTAAAATATTAAAGATTGAATCCATTCGTGGGTAGTTTCTAAAGCTTATTTTGAATTATTTGAACTATATTTGGTTAGATTTGATTGGTTTGGAAGCTAATTCTAGAGAAAAAGACGCAGTTGAGCATTGATTTGATTGTGGAGTGAGGTAAGTGTCATGGTTAATCTTGACTTGAGAGATTAGGACTTGTTGATCTATTTGCTACATATTTTATGTGTGGGGACAACGTATATGTGAGGTGACAAGTGCCTATGTGTTGATGTTAGATATCATGGCACCATATTTAAAGTGAAATTATTCCCCGCCTTGTTTATTATTCAGATTTATATTATTGCATGGTGAGTACGAGAGTAAAAACACGAAGGGTGATGCCGTGCCATTTCATTCAAGATATTATATGTTGAGGACGAGAGTAAAAGCACGAAAGATGATGTCGTGCCATTTCATTCATATTATTACATGGTGAGGACAAGAGTAAAAACACGAAGGGTGATGTCGTGCCATTATATTCATATTATTGCATGGTAAGGACCAGAATAAAAGTACGAAGGGTGATGTTGTACCATTATATTCATGATATTGCATGGTAAGGACGAGAGTAAAACCACGAAGGGAGATGTCGTGCCATATTCATATCACTGATTTATTTGATTTTCGATTTTGGTGATTTACTTGGCTATATTGTTGCTTAATTCGAAAGTTGTTATTTCGTGATTTCACATTTGCTGTTTTTATGATATTTTCTCCTTCTCGCATGTCCCCTCCTAGTTAATATTCTATCATTCTTCTTGTTATTTTTTGTTGTTTTATATATACTTGTACAAGGATTTTTCGTAGGTGTCTCGTCATAGCTTCGTCACTACCTCGTCGAGGTGAGGCTCAACATTTACGGAGTACATTGGGTTGGTTGTACTCATACTACACTTCTACACTTTTCGTGCAGATACTGGTCTTGGTCCTAAAGATACTTAGAGTTGCGTCAACTCAGATCACTTTCATACGGAGTCTCGAGGTAGATCTACTGGCATTCGCAGACCTTAAAGTCCCCTTCTATTTCCTATTTTTGCTGTTTATCTCTTTCGAACAATTGTATTTATTTCAGACTATGTTTGTAGACTTCGAGTTGCTCGTGTAATCGTAACCCCTATTTTTGGGAGTAGACAGTATCACATGGTTTATATTCGTACTATATTAGATTTGACATTTATTTCTCGTTAAATATTATTATTTTGTTTTTAACTGTTAAAATTGGTTAATTATTTATTTCACATCGGCTTGCCTAGCAAGTGAAAATTAGGCGCTATCATGACCCCGAGATTGTTCGGATCGTGGCACGTAGTGGATGGATGTGAAAATAAAAATAACGCAGACGATCCTTTCAAGACCTAGCTCATGAGGTTTTTGAGAGAAATAAATGCTCGAATGGATCAGAATGCTAAAGAATTTCATGCTATGATAGATCAGATTTCGGAAGCACCTTCGATCCTTAAGGACTCGGATTTGAAGAAGCATACAAAGTTGTCGTTCAAACTCAGTGCGGCCCCGGAGATGATTCTAAAGAGATTCAAGATGCCGGATATTCCAAAATATGATGGAACATCAGATCCACAAATACACGTCGCAACCTACACCACAGCTGTGAACGGAAATGATTTGGCTCCGCACGAGATCAAATAAGTTTTACTAAAGAAATTTGGCAAAATCGTAACAAAAAGGGCTTTAACATGGTATTCATTTTTACCTGAACACTTAATTGATTTTTTTAAAATGCATGCAGATTCTTTCATTAAAGCTCACGCTGAGCAAGGAAATTTAAAGCTAGGAAAGCAGATATATTGAAAATTGCTCAAAGAGACTTAGATTTGCTACGAGAGTTCGTGATCCGATTGCTAAAGGAGAGGATGTTCTTGCCGACAGTACCAGATGAATGGGCGACGAAAGCATTTACCAGGGGTCTCAATACCTCAAGCTCTGATGCTTCAAGGAAGTTGAAAGATAGTTTGTTAGAATTTTAAGCAACAACATGGACAAATGTTCATAACAGGTACGAGTCAAAGATTCACGTAGAAGATGATCAGGTAATTATATCAATATCTTCTACATCCCGGAATCAAGGTCAAATGAACTTTGATCGAAGGCATTCCATACAATAGTTTGAACCATACCGATTACGTTCACGGACTGACATGAGGCAGGAATGTTCCCGCAGTGAGTCATCTAAAAATAACTAGTTATTTCTACGAACGTTGGGGACTATTGCATCAGAAACCACAATAATAAGTAGCGAAGGCATATGAAGATGGCTCCGGAATAATCCGTACATGATATCGGAGATAGCCTGAACTGACTCCGGAATAAGGAAAATTATTGGGTACTGCCAAATAAAGGAATAGGGACTCCCAGATCATCCCCAAGAAAAAAAATAGAAGAAATCAGAATCAAGAACCGGCTAGACCCAATAAATGTCAGTCCGGCCGCAATTCTCTTGCAATGTATTTTTGTTCATTTCCTGTAAATTGTCGTATATGCAAAGTTGTAAACACTTTTGTATGTCCAAGTAATAGAATGAAGCAAAACTTGTACCTTCTAAAGCATTCTCGTATATGTCTGAATGAACAAAATCATTCTTAAAATTTTCTCACACTTAAAAGCAAAGGATTACGAATTCAAACAATTGTGCCTGGATTAAAAGTAGACATCCTCTTCATAAGCACTGTAAACATAAAGGCCCTATCTTATAAAACCAACCAATCAAATGGCTAAAGGCCGGATGCCTTTTTCCCGGTCTTAAAGTTAACCGAATGCATTAAATTCTCGAACTTTATGAAAACCAGAGATACAAAATTCCTGATCATCCCCAATCTCTAATGCTGTGAGGTTATAAAAGTTTTGGGTACAACTAAAAATCAAGAGTCTAAACTTGAAGAAATATTTTCGGGTACAACTAAAAGCCTAAGAGTCAAAACTCAAAGAAAGGTTTTCGGGTACAACTAAAAACCTAGGTGTCAAAATTCAAAGATTAATAGTTCCGGGTGAACATTAAAAACCCAATATCAAGATTTCTGTGATGGTAGTACTTCTTCAGCACCAATCGGTCATCGAGGAAAGAATAATAAGTGGTGGAGTTGTCATCTGAATTCCTAAGTTTTGCACTCTTATTTCTTTCGCTCGGTTTTTGTTCCAATTGATTAAGCAATATTTTTAATAAGGTAGTAACGAGGGTAGAAAAGATAAAATCTTCCACTTCCCGATCACTCACAGTAAGTAATCGGAAAGTGGAAGGACTATCTGTATACAGTAAAACTGCTCTCAAAAGTTGGGTGACTTAGGAAGCGACACATGTCAAGGATGACCAGCTGGTAGTGGCTCAACCAAGATGACACCAGATACGAACTTGTGACCGGATGAAAAGCAATTCAAGATTTAACCATTATTAAAATATTGTAGAAGACCCCAAGATTCCTCCAGCCTTTATTAGGCTTTGTTACATTTTATTATTCTTTATCGCCTTTTAATTACCTTTTATTGCAATATTAATATTGGTAATCAAGGGGGGCATAATTTGTAGATCACACACCCCACAACTATAGTATAAATAGAGGCTTTCATTCTGTTGTAAGACATCAAGAAATACTAATAGCAAAAGACTAGTATTGTCACGACCCGGATTTTCCACCCTCGGGAGTCATGATGGCGCCTACTAGTGAAAGCTAGGCAAACCAATTGTTCCAATTACTTAACCTTTTTCATATATTTTAATCCTTTAACAATGGTGAACAAACAACATATAAACAGCGGAAATATAAAGCGGAAGACTGAGACGTAACAATTAAATAATGATACCAATGCCAATCCATAACATTAGCTATCCAGAACTGGTGTCACAATATCACAGACTGTCTAGGAATACTACAAATAAGGGTCCAAAAGATAAATACAATGTTATCTCTGAAATACATAAAAGGAATAGATGGGAAAGATAGAAGGAGATGCCAAGGCCTGCGGATGCCTGCAGGACTACCTCGGGTCACCTGAATGGACTAAAGGCAGCAACCTCACTGAAGTCCAAAAGCTGCAGCACCAGGATCTGCACACAGTGCAGAGTGTAGTATCAGCACAACCAACCCCATGTGTTGGTAAGTTCCTAGCCTAACCTCGGCGAAGTAGTGATGAGGCTAGGACAAGACTACCAAATAAACCTGTGCAGTTAAATCATATACATTAGAAAAATAAAAGCAGATATTTACAGTTAAAGATGGGAGGGGAAAATCATGCTGCGGGGAGTATCAGATAACCACAGAATACTAATAGAGGAAATATAAAGAAACCACAATTCAATTGCCAACAAGAATAAGGAAAACAAGCACAATTTTCACATTCATTTCTTCCTTGTTGCGGCGTGCAACCCGATCCCAAATCATATAATACCGTTGCAGCGTGCAACCCAATCCCATTACATAAAAAACCATTGCGGCATACAATCTGATCCCATTTATATAATACTGTTGTGGCGTGCAACCCTATCCCATTTTATATAATACCGTTGCGGCGTGCAACCCGATCCTATTTCATATAATACCGTTGCGGTGTGTAACCCGATCCTATTTCATATATTACCATTGCGGGCGTACAACCCGATCCCATTTCATATATTACCGTTGCGGCATACAACCAGATCCCATTTTATATAATATCGTTGCGGCATGCAACCCGATCCCATTTCATATAATACCGTTGCGGCGTGCAACCCGATCTCATTTCATATATTACCGTTACGGCGTGCAACTCGATCCCATTATACAATTCAACATCAAGCATAAAAGTATCCCGGCAAGGGAACAAGATTATAACAACAACATCCCGACAATGGAGACAGTATCATAAACAATAACATCCCGGCAAGAGAGACAACATCGATAATCATCATACTAAGCATGAATAAATCACAACGGAGTCACAACAATTACAATACGAGACTCATGGGCATGTTTGACACCGACATATACATACTCGTCACCATGCTTATATGTCGTACTCCACAATTAACAAATAGCAAATAAGACACAACTCCTAATCCCTCAAGCTAAGGTTAAACCAAATACTTACCTCGATGCCACGAACACAATTCAAGCCTCAACTACCGCTTTACCTCTTGATTCCACCACCAACTCGCTTGTATCTAGCCACAATTTACTTAATGATATCAATAAATGCTAAATGAATCAATTCTAATGCATGAAACTAGGTTTTCCAATGATTTCCCCAAAAAGTCAAAAAATCGACCCCGAACCCACCTAGTCAAAACCCGAGGTTCGAACCAAAACTAGATTACCCATTCACCCACGAACCCAAATATATAATTTGTTTTGAAATCGAGGTCCAAATCCCCAAAAATTAAAAATCCTAAGTTCTACACAAAACACCCAATTTTCCCCATGAAAACCCTTGATTTTGGATTGAAATCATGTAAAAAGATGTTATAGATTAAATAAAATGAGTTAGAAATGACTTACAATCGATTTGGAGAAGAATGTTTCTTTAGAAAATCGCCCAAGAGAGTTTAGGTTTTGAGAAAGTTTGCAAAATGAAGAATTTTCGGCTAAGTTATGATTTATCAGGTAGCAGATGTCGCAATTGTGACCAGGGTTCGCAATTGTGAACCCCTTTGGAACCTGCTATCTTTGAAATTTCAAAGAATATGTCGCATTTGCGACCAAGAAGAAATTCGCATTTGCGAAAGGGGGGCTTCGCAATTCCCACTCATGGTTTGCATTTGCGACGCTTGGGTCACAATTACCAAGCCTGAGAACTTTGTAATTGCGAAGCCTGATCTCGCAATTGCTAGATCAGAGGCCTGGGCTACCAGCACTTGCACCTAAGTCGAATTTCACTCCGTGGCCTATCTAAAACTCACGCGAGCCCTCGAGGCTCCAAACCAAACATGCACCCTAACCTAAAAATATCATACCGACTTGCTCGTGTGATCAAATCATTAAAATAACCTCAACAATTACAATTTTAGCATCAAAATCAAAGAAAATCTCAAGAACTTTCAAAGTTTCAAATTGTACAACTAAGGTTCCGAATCACGTCATATGACCTCCGTTTCTTACCAAATTTTACAAGCTCAACTTAAATGCCATATAAGACCTGTACCGGGCTTCAAAACCAAAATATAGGCCTGATACCATCAAATTCAAATAATTATTTTCAAAAATTCATTTATCGGGCTTGGGACCTCGGAATTCAATTCCGGGTATATGCCCAAGTCCTAAATTTTACCACGGACCCTACGAGACCGTAGGATCACGGGTCCGGGTCCATTTACCAAGAATGTTGATCAAAGTCAACTTTATTTAATTTTAAAAGCCA